>NW_027361672.1:9092500-11780000 GCF_039654945.1 Dendrobates tinctorius
CTTCTTCATCATATTCTTATTTGTGACAAGCATTCCGGTAGTTGTTATCTATAAAAGTTTGAAGATTACACCTTCCGTTCTGCCTGTCACAAAAGATTTACAACAGGATTTGTCCGCGTTCAGTTTGGCCTGCAGCAGCAGGCATTTTCCAGGGGCACCACCAGGAGGAGCGGACTCACCCACATACACTGCTTAGTCTTCTTCTGCTTATAAATTAGATAATATCTTTTTGCTCTGATTTTTAGTCTTATGCTTAATGTTCTTCTGATTTTTGTTCTTCTGCTTCTAGGTCTTCTGTCTCTTGTTGTTCTGTATCTTGGTGGCTGTCTTCATGTTCTTTGTCCTCTTGGTCATCTTCTTCAGAGTCATCTTTTTGGTCTTCTTTGGGGTGGTCTTCCGGGTCGTCGTCGTCTTCAGGGTCATCGTTTTCGTGGTCGTCGTCTTCTTCTTCGGGGTGGTCTTCAGGGTTGTCGTCTTCAGGGTCGTCATCAGGGAGATCCAGAGTGATTACCAAAAACCATTTCAAAAAGCTTGAACTTGGAAATGTAGCACAAGGTACAAGAAGGCTGAGGAACTGCCGAGAACCAGCTGACGGTACTGGAACCCGGATGGGTAGCAGAAGGAACAAGAGCCAATGGAACTACTGAGGACCAGCTGATGGTACTGGAACCCGGGTACTAAGCAGGAGGTACGTGTGCTAGAAAGCACTACCAAGGACCAGCAAACGTTGCTGGAACTTGGATACCGAGAAGGACGCACCTAAGCCAAAGGCACTGCCAAGAACCAGCTGATGGTACTGGAACCCGGATGGGTAGCAGAAGCTACAAGAGCTAATGGAACTACCGAGGACCAGCTGACGGTGCTGGAACCCGGAGGGGCAGCAGAAGGAACAAGAGCCAATGGCACTACCGAGGAGCAGCTGATGGTGCTGGAACACGGTTACTAAGCAGGAGGTACCTGTGCTAGAAATCACTACCAAGGACCAGCAGACGTTGCTGGAACTCGGACACCGAGAAGGAGGCACCTAAGCCGAAGGCACTGCCGAGAACCAGCTGACGGTACTGGAACCCGGATGGGTAGCAGAAGGTACCCATGAAAAACAAAGTTGCAAGGCCGTGAGCCGGCCACAGTTACCGAAACCCATAGTCCTACAGGGGGTGCTTGTCCTAATGGCACTACGGAACCAGCCTTTATTGCCAGATCCCGCAGCCCACATAGGAAGCACCTAAACTGCAGGCACCATAGAGTCGGCTAACCCGACCGCAACACGACAGGACAATGTTTTGGAGGCAAAGTGACGTTGACACTACCCGGAAGCAGGTGGCGTGCTGGAACCAGGCTTGGCATGAGGGAATACCCGCACCAAAGTCACTGTCGGGAACCAGCTGGCGGTGTTGGAGCCCAGGGTCAATAGTGCAAAGAGAGTGGAGACAGAGGCCTAAATGGAGCAAGTTTAAAATCTGTAGTTGTGTGAGTGTGGACAGAGCAGGAGAAATTGCCGGACACACAGCTAGGGATCAGCTGACATTACTGAACTCCAATAACACTGGAGCATATGTTGACTGTGCAGACGGCACTTCTGAGCAGCAACTGGAGGTGTTGGAGCCCAGGGTCAATAGTACAAACAGAGTGGAGGCAGAGGCCTAATTGGAGCAAGTTTAAAATCAGTAGTAGTGTGAATGTGGATAGAGCAGGAGACATTGCTGGACACACAGCTGGGGAGCAGCAGACGTTACTGAACCCCACTAACACAGGAGCTAGTGTTTTTCTCTGTGCAGACGGCACTTCTGAGCAGCAACTGGCAGTGTTGGAGCCCAGAGTCAATCAGGGTGTAGGCTGAGGCCTAATTGGAGCAAGTTTAATATCTGATGTAGTGTGAATGTGGGAGGGAGCAGGAGACATTGCCAGACACACAGCAGGGGAGCAGCTGGCGTTACTGAACCCCACTAACACAGGAGCTAGTGTTTTTCTCTGTGCAGACGGCACTTCTGAGCAGCAACTGGCAGTGTTGGAGCCCAGGGTCAATCAGGGTGTAGGCTGAGGCCTAATTGGAGCAAGTTTAATATCTGATGTTGTGTGAATGTGGAGGGAGCAGGAGACATTGCCGGACACACAGCAGGGGAGCAGCTGACATTACTGAACCCCACTAACACAGGAGCTAGTGTTTTTCTCTGTGCAGACGGCACTTCTGAGCAGCAACTGGCAGTGTTGGAGCCCAGGGTCAATCAGGGTGTAGGCTGAGGCCTAATTGGAGCAAGTTTAATATCTGATGTTGTGTGAATGTGGACGGAGCAGGAGAAATTGCCGGACTTACAGCAGGGGAGCAGCTGACATTACTGAACCCCACTAACACAGGAGCTAGTGTTTTTACTGTGCAGATGGCACTTCTGAGCAGCAACTGGCGGTGTTGGAGCCCAGGGTCAATCAGGGTGTAGGCTGAGGCCTAATTGGAGCAAGTTTAATATCTGATGTTGTGTGAATGTGGACGGAGCAGGAGAAATTGCCAGACACAGCAGGAGAGCAGCTGACATTACTGAACCCCACTAACACAGGAGCTAGTGTTTTTCTCTGTGCAGACAGCATTTCTGAGCAGCAACTGGCAGTGTTTGAGCCCAGGATCAAACAGGATGTAGGCTGAGGCCTAATTGGAGCAAGTTTAATATCTGATGTAGTGTGAATGTGGAGGGAGCAGGAGACATTGCTGGACACACAGCAGGGGAGCAGCTGGCGTTACTGAACCCCACTAACACAGGAGCTAGTGTTTTTCTCTGTGCAGACGGCACTTCTGAGCAGCAACTGGCGGTGTTGGAGCCCAGGGTCAATCAGGGTGTAGGCTGAGGCCTAATTGGAGCAAGTTTAATATCTGATGTTGTGTGAATGTGGATGGAGCAGGAGATATTGCCGGACACACAGCAGTGGAGCAGCTGACATTACTGAACCCCACTAACACAGGAGCTAGTGTTTTTCTCTGTGCAGACGGCACTTCTGACCAGAAACTGGCGGTGTTGGAGCCCAGGGTCAATCAGGGTGTAGACTGAGGCCTAATTGGAGCAAGTTTAATATCTGATGTAGTGTGAACGTGCAGGGAGCAGGAGACATTGCCGGACACACAGCAGGGTAGCAGCTGGCGTTACTGAACCCCAATAACACAGGAGCTAGAGTTTTTCTCTGTGCAGACGGCACTTCTGAGCAGCAACTGGCGGTGTTGGAGCCCAGGGATTACAGTTCAGGTGGTAGAAACATGAACACAACAGGAGACCTGAATACTGTTGTCAACCAATTATTTAATCTGGAAGAGGACTGGCAAATTCCGGCGAGATCTAGGCCTTGTTTATTTTCAGAAAAGTAAGCCGGTCAACGTTATCGAAGGATAGTCGCATGCGATGATCTGTTAGTACACCACCTGCGGCTCTAAAGACGCGTTCCGATAATACACTAGCAGCAGGGCAAGCCAGCACCTCCAATGCATACTGGCTAAGCTCTGGCCATGTATCCAGCTTAGAGACCCAAAACTTGAAGGGGGAAGAGCCGTCAGGGAGTACACTGAGAGGGCAAGACATGTAGTCTGTCACCATCAGACGGAAACGTTGCCTCCTGCTGACTGGAACCGTCTGTGATGGTGTAGACATTTGTGGCGGGGACGCAAAACTTTGCCACATTTGGGCCATACTGGTCTTGTCTTATGCTGAGGCGCTGCTTCTGCTCCCTCTTTGTGCAGAGCTTCCTTCACTGCCTTGACACACAGAGCTGCTTTGTAAAGCACTAGCAGCACTGCTCTCGGGTGGAATGGAGAACATGATGGAATGCACCAGTGTGTCTTGGTACTCCTGCATTTTATGCTCCCGGTTCAATGGTGTTATGAGGCTTTGTAAGTTGTCCCGGTAGCGAGGATCTAGGAGGGTGCACACCCAATAATCAGCCGTGTTGAGAATGTGGGCGATGCGGCGGTCGTTTCTCTGGCACTGCAGCTTGAAATCAACCATGTGCTGCAGACTCCCAACTGCCCAAGAAATGTCCCCTGGTTGAGGCGTCATCTCTGCCTGCTCTGCATCACCCCACCCTCGCTCTACATACTGACTACTAGAGCATTGTGTACCTCCCTCCTCTGGAGAGATGTCTTCCTCCTCCATTGACTCCTCCTCATCCTCCTCACAAAGTGTCCCCTGCCTAGGCCTTTGTGAGGAACCACGTTGCGCAGACTGTCCAGAAGCAGATGGCATTTGTGACTCCTCATCCTCCACCTCTTCCAAAACTTCCGCCCTTAATGCTTGCAGTGTTTTTTGAAACAGGCAGATAAGGGGGACAGTCATGCTGACTAGAGCATCATCTGCACTCGCCATCAGCATGGAATCATCGAAGGCACGCAAAACGTGGCAGATGTCCTTCATAGAGGCCCACTCAGTGGTGGTGAAGTGTGAACGGCGCGCAGTGCGACTTGTTTGCGTCTGATGCAGCTGGTACTCCATTACTGCTGCCTGCTGCTCATACAACCGCTCCAACATATGTAACATTGAATTCCACCTGGTGGGTAGGTCACATATGATGCGATGTTCCGGAAGGCGGAATCGGCGCTGCAGAGCTGCAATGCGCGATCTTGCCATGCTGGAACGCCGCAAGTGAGCGCACTCTCTATGCAGACCTTTTGCAGCAGTGCATCAAGATCCGGATAGTCCCTCAAAAAACTCTGCATGACCAAGTTGAGCACATGTGCCAGACATGGGATGTGAGTGAGGTTGCCTAGGCCCAGAGCTGCCACCAGATTTTGGCCATTGTCACACACTACCAAGCCTGGCTGGAGATTCGCTGGCACAAACCACACGTCGCTCTCCTGCTTGATGGCATTCCAGAGCTCCTGCGCTGTGTGGCTTCGATTCCCCAAAGAAATTAATTTCAGTACGGCCTGTTGACATTTGGTCATGGCTGTGCTCATATCGGTGGTAACAGGTAAACGTTCACGGGTCCATGTGTAGGTAGACTGTGACGGCTCCTGCAGCACTGATTCAGAGGAACTGGAGTATGAGGAGGTGTCAATGCGTACAGACAGGATTCCTGCAATCCTTGGAGTTGGCAGAACACGTACAGCACCACTCTCAAGATCTGTACCCAGCTCCACAACATTTACCCAACGGGCAGTGAGGGAAAGGTATCGTCCCTGTCCATGGTTACTGGTCCACGCATCGGTAGTCAGGTGGACCTTGCTACTGACAGCGTTTAGCAGCGCATGTTTAATTTTTCCCTCCACATGCTTTTGCAGGGCAGGGATGGCTTGCCTGCTGAAATAAAAGCGGCTGGGCACGTTGTATTGTGGGACTGCCAATGCCATGAAGTTACGGAAGGTGTCAGTCTCCACCAGCCTGAATGAGAGCATTTCAAGGAACAGTAGTTTTGCAATGCCAGCATTCAGAGCCTGTGCTCGGGGATGGTTTGCCGAGTATGGCCACCTTTTCTACCATGCCTGTGCTACCGATGGCTGTACAGTGGCCTGGGAGTGGATTAATGACAGGGAACGTGGTGCTGTGAGTTGAATTACACTGGGTCTCTGTACAACAGTGCCAGAGGTTCT
The DNA here is from genome assembly GCF_039654945.1 of Dendrobates tinctorius. Taxonomy (NCBI): domain Eukaryota; kingdom Metazoa; phylum Chordata; class Amphibia; order Anura; family Dendrobatidae; genus Dendrobates; species Dendrobates tinctorius. Next base: position 9,098,064 of record NW_027361672.1, read on the forward strand.
TCCATGGCGATCCTGTGAGGAAGCCGAACCAGCTGTGTTTGAGCTGGAGGAAGAGGCTACAACACGAGCTGAAGAGGTGGTAGGTGGTGCTGTAGGTTGGCCTACGTCTTCAGTGTGTCTTTGTAACTCCACCACGTGTTTAGTCCGCACATGTTTCCACATATTTGTGGTATTCAGGTTGCTGATACTTTTCCTTCTTTTGACTTTCTGATTACACAGCTTGCATTTGACAAAGCAAATGTCATCTGCAACTGTGTCAAAAAAGGACCAGGCACTGCAAGTCCTGGGAGCGCCCGTTTTGGGTTTTGGAAGAGGAATGCTCCTAATGGGTGCCGAAGTGGAGGCTACAGGCAACCAAGTCTGCCCCCTCCCTCTCCCTCCGGTTTTGAATCTCTTCCTCAGAGCTGCTCCCACCATCTTCCTGTTCCTCACGCCATGATGGGTCAAGGACCTCATCATCTACACTACCCTCTTCAAACACCTGCTTCTCCTGGGTAGTCTCGCCAGCACAGTACGCACTAGAAAGTGGCACCTGAGTCTAATCATCAGATGCGTACTGAGGTGTGCTGACCATAGGCACTGGCCCACCCTCCTCTTCAGAATCAGAGAGACAAAGCAGTTGCGCATCTCTGCATACTCCCTCTTCTTCACATTCTAGAATGCTGCTTGGCTGGCCCCCTCTTTCCAAGCCAAGAGATTCAGAGAACAGAAGTAGAGATGGCTCCTGTCCAGGGCTCTGTGACTGCCTGGGCAATTTGGCAGGTGGTGAAGAGACAGATGGTTGCTCTTCAGTGCTCTGGACCTGAGAGGATGTGGAAGTAATTGAAGTCGATGCGTTAGCTGCCATCCACCCGACAACGGCTTCAATTTGTTCCTCCCGCAGCAGTGGGGTACGGTGAGCTCCTACAAAGCTGTGCATAAAGGACTGTTCCCTGGTAAAACTGGAGATGCTGAGTCACTAGTGACCCCAGCAGGCACAGAATCCCCACGTCCTCTTTCTGCTGAAACTCCATGCCCACAACCACGTGCCTTACTCCCTGCCTTCTTTATCTTGGTAGACTGATAAAGATAGGCAGAAAAGTACTAAGGGCTTAGTGTGCTTATTCCTGAACAGCTGCTAACAAGTATAAGAAACACTAATTTTATAAAGTGTGGACTACACTTTAATATGAGCTAATGTGGCCCACACAACTGTAAAGTGGAGTGTTTGGAGAACTTTATTTACGTGTCAGATTCATCTTGGGCTGGGGAATTTACGATTTGACTTGCTAACCCAGGCATCGTATGTGAAAAGAGCTCCATGGAGTAATCGGTAGCGTGGCCTGCCACATCCTTTACTTTTGGTAGGGATGAAGGACACAAGGAGAGGTGTTGTTCCTGACCAGGAGCCTCCAATGACGACTCAGTGCTTTTATTTTTTGAAACTTCAGAAGTGGAGGCGAGAGCGCTGGAGGGTGTGTCAGCAATGTAAGCCAAAACTTGTTCCTGAAGCTCCGGCTTTAAAAGTGGTTTACTTACTCCCAGAAAAGAGAGCCTTCGAGGCCTTGTGGAGCCAGATGAAGACACAGGCTCAACACCTCCTGCCTTAGGTGCTATTGTGCTTTCGCCACTACCAACAGATGCAACACCACCACCACCACCACCACCATCGGGACCAGCTGGCAACCCCCATCCACTTCCATGGCGTCTTCCACCATACTTGCTCATTTTTGTGAAACTGTACCAAAATACCACCAGCTATATGGTACTGTAAAACAAAGTAGAAGGTGTATCTGCTATTGGTAGGAATTTGAATCTCACTAGAGATTTGAGGACTCTGAACTATTGTCTCATGCCCAGTAGATATTACACCTCAATGTAACAGACTGAAATTGGATGGTGAATGACAAGGTGGAGGGTGTCTATAGGATTAGTGAGAATTTGAATCTCACTATAGATTTGAGGACGCAGAACTATTGTCTCTGGCCCAGTAGAGATTACACCTCAATGTAATAGGCTGAAATTGGATGGTGTATGACAAGGTGTAGGGTGTCTATAGGATTGGTGAGATTTTGAATCTCACTATAGATTTGAGGACGCATAACTATTGTCTCAGGCCCAGTAGAGATTATACCTCAATGTAACAGGCTGAAATTGGATGGTGAATGACAAGGTGGAGGGTGTCTATAGGATTGGTGAGATCTTGAATCTCACTATAGATTTGAAGATGCAGAACTATTGTCTCTGGCCCAGTAGAGATTACACCTCAATGTAACAGGCTGAAATTGGATGGTGAAGACAAGGTGGAGGGTGTCTATAGGGTTGGTGAGATTTTGAATCTCACTAAAGATTTGAGGACGCTGAACTATTGTCTCAGGCCCAGTAGAGATTATACCTCAATGTAACAGGCTGAAATTGGATGGTGAAGACAAGGTGGAGGGTGTCTATAGGATTGGTGAGAATTTGAATCTCACTATAGATTTGAGGACGCTGAACTATTGTCTCAGGCTCAGTAGAGATTACACCTCAATGTAACAGGCTGAAATTGGATGGTGAATGACAAGGTGGAGGGTGTCTATAGGATTGGTGAGAATTTGAATCTCACTATAAATTTGAGGACGCAGAACTATTGTCTCTGGCCCAGTAGAGATTACACCTCAATGTAACAGGCTGAAATTGGATGGTGTATGACAAGGTGTTGGGTGTCTATAGAATTGGTGAGAATTTGGATCTCACTAGAGATTTGAGGATGCTGACAATGATGCTCTCAGTCCAAGTATGGACGTAGGCAGCCTAATAAGCAGGACTGCTGCAAAGTGCACACACAAAAGGGTGGAAAAATGAACCCTTGGTAACTGTGCAGAAAAGAGGAAGAAAAGTATTTTTGCTTTTAAAAAAGCAGTTTGCACAGCAGTGTGCAAACAGCAATGCAGCTATCAGGGAGCCTTATAAGGCAGCCTAATAACCAACAGAGCTGATGCACAAAAATAGAGCCTCCCCGGTCACTGCACACAAAGTGTTGTTTTGTAAGTGGAAATCGCTAACAGCAGAAGCAGTTTTTTGGTTCTTCTTCCCTGCCTAACGCTCTCCCTACAGAATCAGCAGCAGCAGCAGCTCTCCCTATACTAAGATCGGCATAAGTAAGATGGCGGTCAGCATTCACGCCCTTTTATAGCCCCTGTGACGCCACACAAAGCCAGCCAATCACTTGCATGCCCTTCTCAAAGATGGTGGTGACCGATGCCTATGTCATCGCATTGCCCACAGTGTGCGTCCTCCATCATTGGCTGAAAAAGGGCACTGGAAGCATCTTTTGTAATGCGACTTTGGCGCTCTGGTTGCCGACCTCGTGGTCGACCTCACGCTATGGTCGGGTTTCGTTTCATGAAACCCGACTTCAGCGAAAGTCGGCGACTTTTGAATATGACCGACCCGTTTTGCTCAACTCTAGTATTAACCCCTCATACCCCGGCTGGACAACGTTAAAGGCCCAGGACAGAGAGGACTATGGACTACAAGCGCCGCTTGTGATTCGGCGCCAACGTTGGAAAAGAGTGACCCCTTCAATCAAGACCCTTGCAGACTGATAAGTTTTCACCATTGGAAAATAACTCTTATTACTGTTGAATTCTGTTTATGCTTTTCGGCTGTTTGCTAAACCCATTCACATCGTATTCATTTCTATACTGTTAACTTTACCAGTATTATTCCCTGTAAATAAACCTCCCCTTTAACTGTTGGTTCATCTGCTCCGTGCTGACATACCTATTCCTGCATGCTTCTTACATTTATAGAAGGAATAACCCCTTTTCTTTTGAGTGGGTTTTAGATGAAATCTATTAAGTAAAGCTATTGCCCATATTTGTTATTGGGCCTTTTATGTTTTTGTTTAAGTTAATCATATCCCACTATTCAACATCTTTTCTCAAGATTAAATAGATGTATTAATTTTAATCTTTCATCCAGCTACGATCTATGTACCTAAAAAGTTTTGTGGTTCTATTTTGCACCTTTCTAACTCCATGGAATCCTTTCTACGAACTGATGCCCAGAATTGAACTACATATTTCAGATGAGATGGCACTTGTCACAGGGATAGACAAAATGGTTACACATACACCTGCTATAGTTAGAGCGGCGTCAGAATTCTATTAGGAGTTCTGACTTTCTTTGCTCTGACTCTGCAAGGGATAAACTGCTTAGTTAGACTCCAGGAGTTCTCTGTCTGGGTTGTATCAGCTTTTCTGAGTTTGTTACTCCTAGCAGGTATAAGAACCCTCCTCCTTGCTTCTAACCTTACCAGTGATAGTTCATTCTGCCTGGTTTGCTGTTGGAAGAGTAGTTTGTAAAGTTGTTCTGGAGATTGCTGTGTGGAGTTGATCTGAGTGCTTATCCTCACCTATTTGGTTTCTCCTACCTATCCCTCCCTACTGTTTCACACTGTAGTTTTGTGAGTGTATTTGTATGATTGTAGTTTTCTTTTATCCCTGTATGTCTGGTTAGTGTAATCCTATACACTTTGGTCTCACAACTCCCTGGTTGGGAAAGGGAATAAATAAGGGCCAAAATAGGAGCACAGCAAGGTACTTGACCCCGGCGTCTCGACCATCCAAAGTAATCTGGGGGACAGGGATAGACTAAGGTGCCCCCTAGTTCGTGGAATCAAGTAAGCGCTCACAATCCCTAGTCAGTGTGTTACAGCACTAAAGATTTGTAAAGTGATGGTTTCACTGTCCCACAAGTCCATTACACTTTTAATATAGCAGTATCACTCTGGTCTTAGAAGCAACTGAATGACATTACATGCTAGTATTTAGTTTGCATTCTAAAAGCACACCCAGATCCTTCTCTGCAAGGGACTCTCCTATTTTTACTACCCTAGAACATAAGATTCCCACAAATTATCAACATCCCCATTGACACTTCCCTCTCAGCTGCCACTAAACTTCTATTTCTCACTTCCTCCTTCGGCCTCACTCAATGGTCTTCTACATCCACCCATAAAGATGGCCACACACTGGACCTCATCTTCACCCGCCTCTGCTCCCTATCTGACCTCTCTAACTCACCTCTTCCTCTCTCTGACGACAACCTGCTCACATTCTCTTCCCTCTTCACTCCATGTCTACAATCCCCACCCCACAAACTTTCACACCCTCGCAGGAATCTTAAACACCTTGACCTACACTCATTCTCTGAATCCCTCCTCCCTCTCACAGATATAAGTTCCTTACACAATGCAGATGACTCTGCTGCTCTATATAACACCACAATAGCTGTAGCTTTGGAATCCGCTGCCCCACTTACACATACCAAAACTCGCAAAATCAACAGACAGCCCTGGCACACCAGCCTGACCAAAGAGCTGAGGCGAGCTTCCAGGGGTGCTGAACGCAGATGGAAAAGATCCCACTCCAACGAGCACTTCATCGCATTCAAACAGTCCCTCACTACTTTCAAGACCACACTCGCCACAGCTAAACAAACCTACTTCTCATCTCTCATATCCTCCCTGTCTCACAACCCTAAACAGTTATTCAACACCTTCAATTCTCTCCTCCGCCCCCCAGCACCTCCTCCCTCCCCACTCATCTCAGCTGAAGACTTTGCCTCATTTTTCAAGCAGAAAATTGATAACATCAGGGACAGTTTTGGTCAACAACCCCCAGAGCCCTTCCTCCTGACTTCCCAGCCCTCCACCTTCAAAACCAACTTCTCCACCATTACAGAAGATCGACTCTCCACTCTACGCTCAAGATCACATCTCACCACCTGTGCACTCGACCCAATCCCATCCCACTTCATACCAAACCTCACCACAGTCTTCATCCCAACCCTAACCCATCTCTTCAACCTATCACTAACAACTGGTGTTTTCCCCTCAAGCTTTAAACATGCCTCCATCACACCTATCCTCAAAAATCCCTCTCTTGACCCATCCTCTGTATCTAGCTATCGCCCTATATCACTTCTCCCCTATGCCTCCAAGCTACTGGAACAACACGTCTACCTTGAACTGTCCTCCCATCTCTCTTCTTGCTCCCTCTTTGACTGCTTACAATCTGGCTTCCGGTCACACCACTCCACTGAAACTGCCCTTACTAAGGTCACCAATGACCTCTTAACCGCCAAGAGCAAGCGACACTACTCTGTCCTCCTCCTCCTGGACCTGTCGGCTGCCTTTGACACAGTGGACCATTCCCTATTATTACAGACCCTCTCATCCCTCGGCATCACAGACTTGGCCCTATCCTGGATCTCATCATACCTAACAGACCGGACATTCAGCGTCTCCCACTCACACACCACCTCCTCACCTCGCCCCCTATCTGTCGGAGTCCCACAAGGTTCAGTCCTTGGGCCCCTGCTGTTCTCTATTTACACCTTTGGCCTGGGACAGCTCATCGAATCTCATGGCTTTCAGTATCATCTTTACGCTGATGACACACAGATCTACATCTCTGGACCAGATATCACCTCCCTACTAAACAGAATCCCTCAATGTCTGTCCACTATTTCATCCTTCTTCTCCGCTAGATTTCTGAAACTCAACATGGACAAAACAGAATTCATCATCTTTCCCCCATCTCACGTGACCCCCCCTACGAACCTATCAATTACAGTAAATGACTGCCCACTCTCCCCAGTCCCACAAGCTCGCTGCCTCGGAGTAATCCTTGACGCTGATCTCTCCTTCAAACCACATATCCAAGCCCTTTCCACTTCCTGCCGACTTCAACTCAAAAATATTTCACAAATCCGTTCATTCCTCACCCAAGAATCTGCAAAAACCCTAGTCCATGCCCTCATCATCTCTCGCCTTGAATACTGCAACCTCATGCTCTGTGGCCTCCCCTCAAACACTCTCGCACCCCTCCAATCTATTCTAAACTCTGCTGCCCGACTAATCCACCTGTCCCCCCGCTATTCCCCAGCTTCTCCCCTCTGTCAATCCCTTCACTGGCTCCCAATTGCCCAGAGATTCCATTACAAAACCCTAACCATGACATACAAAGCCATCCACAAACCTGTCTCCTCCATACATCTGTGACCTCGTCTCCCGGTACTTTCCCGCACGCAACCTCCGATCCTCACAAGATCTCCTTCTCTACTCCCCTCTTATCTCCTCTTCCCACAATCGCATACAAGATTTCTCTCGCGCATCACCCCTACTCTGGAACTCTCTACCACAACATATCAGACTCTCACCTACCATTGAAACCTTCAAAAAGAGCTTGAAGACCCACCTCTTCCGACAAGCCTACAACCTGCAGTAACCACTGATCGACCAAACCGCTGCACGACCAGCTCTACCCTCACCTACTGTATTATCACCCATCCCTTGAAGATTGTGAGCCCTCGCGGGCAGGGTCCTCTCTCCTCCTGTACCAGTTATGACTTGTATTGTTTAAGATTATTGTACTTGTTTTTATGTATACTCCTCCTTACATGTAAAACGCCATGGAATAAATGGCGCTATAACAATAAATAATAATAATAATAATAATAATAATTACTGAGATGCATAACTTTACATTCATTCACATTGAAACTCATTTACCAAGTATATACCTGCCACGATTTCATAACTGATTGTGGTCTAGGGACACTTTGAGTGACAGATCAGCCACCCTATGGAATCTGAGCCCAGTCATCCAATCTTATCCTGGGGCATGATGGGCTGCTACCATTGTTGATTGACAGCCCTGCTGCTCAATCTGGTCTAGTCTGTGGGCATTTTCTTAGATGCCTCCTTCCCTCAAATGATTTGGTATGTACTGTATGTAGCTGGATGGCTATGAGCAACAGATTGTCAGTTGCAGCTTTGCTTTAGATGTGTGTGTTTGCTCTGTGTATAACTTCTCATCTTGCTTTTGATCTTGGACATGTTTTGACAATTCTTGTAGATTATCCCTTCTGCTTTAGATCCTCTCTGACATCAGGTATTTGACCCTGGAATTTGTCTCTGACTATCTGTTTGTTGTACTCCCTGTTTTTGAAGTACCTGTCACAGTCTCCACATGGTCTCCATACTCCTCTCATTAAAGGATTAATGAGAGGAGACGCCGTCGGGAACTTGGACTTTGTCTCTATTGTGGTTGAGCTAGAAATTTCTTAAAGGATTGCTTGGCATGACCTGCAGCAATTAAGCTGTCAGGAAATGCCTAAATCTGTGTGATTGTCGAGGAGGTCCCTCAGACTTACAGGTACCCTTTTACTCCTTCGGTAAAGTGTTGTTGAATGCTGAACTTCCATTTCAAAATCAGTGTCTGTTCACATTTGCCTTTATTGACTGTGGCTCTGCAGCTAATTTAATTGATTCGGGACTTATTCAGAAGTTAGAATTAGGGACAGTTAAGATAGAAAAGCCTATTCAAATCATGGCCATTGATAGAACACTGTTGCTCAAAAATCTGGTTCCGTTAGTTACGATGGAGTTCACATGCAAGGTGGGATCTCTTCATACGGAATTAACCCCTTAATGTCCATTGATGGGCAAAGCCTGTCATGGCAGGATGTCAGTTCCCGCATCATGAAGGGCTATGCCCATCATGCCTTTGAACTATCACTGAGTGTAAACACACAGCAGTAGTTTAGTGCCGACAGCAAGGAGAACGCTGCAATCTGACTGACCAATTACAGAATGAGCAGACAGGAGATGCTGAAATTTCAGCATCTCCTGCCTGCTAAGTGCAGGAGCTCAGCGCTGCCAGTGGCTGAGCTTCCTGCACTTAGAGCCAGGAGCGGCGCCCGTGCTGCAGCTGTTAACCCCCTGATTGCTGTGAACGAGCGTGATCGCAGCAATCGGGGGGGGAGACAGAGGGTCGGAGGCTCCCTCTGTCTTTTGATCGGCATCCCCGCGGTGTAAGCGCAGGGCCTGATCTCAGCCATGATGACCAGCCATGGGTTGTTAAAAAAAAATTAAAACATTATAAAAATAATAAAAAATTCCCCTTAAAAATACACATTTTCTGTAAAAAAAAAATATGCAAAAAAATACATGTTTGGTATCCCGCGTCGGTAAAAATTCCATCTATAAAAGTGTCACCCTAGTTAACCCTTCAGTGAACGCCGTAAGAAAAAACACAAAAAAGTAGCAAATTATACTTTTTCCAAGCGGTATCATCATACCGCTTGGAAAAAGTAGAATAAAATGAGATAAAAAACGAATGGTAATAAAAATAGTATCACTGGCAGCGCTATCTTTTCCCACAAAAAACAAGCCGTTATACAGCTCCATCAGCGGATAAATATAAAAGTTATAGCTCTCAGAATAAAGTGATGCAAAAATAATTATTTTTTCTATAAAAGTTTTTATTGTGTAAAAAATGGCAAATATAAAAAAAGATATAAATGAGGTATCATTGTAATCGTACTGATCCGAAGAATAAAGCTGCTTACCAATTATACCATATGCGGAATGGAGGAAAAAAAAAACAATTCCTGAATTGCTGGTTTTGTTCATTCTGCCTCCACAAAAAAAGGAATGGAAAACGATCAAAAAATGTCATATGCCTGAAAATGGTACCAATAAAAATGTCAGCTCATCCCGCAAAACCAAGCCTGCACATGACTCTGTCGGCCAAAATATGGAAAAATTATAGCTCTCAAAATAAGGTAATGCAAAAATTTCTACTGTTTAGGCACATCAGGGGTTCTGAAAACACAACATGATGCCCGTAGACCATTCCATCAAAGTCTGCATTCCAAAATGGCACTCCTTCCCTTCTGAGCTCTGCCATGCACCCAAACAGTGGTTTACCCCTACATATGGGGTATCAGCATACTCAGGACAAATTGCACAATAACTTTTGTGTTCCTGTTACCCTTGGGAAAATAAAAATTGGGGATGAAAAGATCATTTTTGTGTAAAAAATATGATTTTTTAATTTTACAACTCTATGTTCTAAACTTTTGTGAAGCCCTTGAGGGTTCAGAGCTCTCACCACACATCTAGATAAGTTCCTTGGAGGGTCTAGTTTCCAAAATGGGGTCACTTATGGGGGGTTTCTACTGTTTAGGTACATCAGGGACTTTCCAAATGCGACATGGCGTCTGCTCTCTATTCCAGCCAATTTGACATTCAAAATCTCAAACAATGCTCCTTCCCTTCTGAGCACTGCTGTGCACCTAAAGGTTGGTCTTCCTCCACACATGGGGTATCGGTGTACTCAGAAGAAATTGCACAATAAATGTTGTGGTTCATTTTCTCCTGATACCCTTGACAAAATTAAAAAAATTGTGTCTGAAGAAAAATTTTGGGGAAAAAAAGTTAAATCTTCATTTTTTCCTTCCACATTGCTTCAATTCTTGTGAAGTACCTAAAGGGTTAATAAGCTTCTTGAATGTGGTTTTGAACACCATGAGGGGTGCAGTTTTCAGAATGGTGTCACTTTTGGGTATTTTCTGTTATATTGACCCCTGAAACTCACTTAAAATATGAGGTGGTCCCTAAAAAATGGTTTTATAAATTTTGTTGGAAACATGAGAAATCCCTGGTCAACTTTTAACCCATATAACTTCCTAAGAAAAAAAAAGTTATTTTTCCAAAATTGTGCCGATGTAAAGTTAACATGTAGGAAATGTTATTTATTAACTATTTTGAGTGGCATCACTCTGATTTAAGGATGCAAAAATTAAAAGTTTGGAAATTGCAAAATTTTCTAAATTTTGGCAAAATTTCCGTTTTTTTTCACAAATAAACCAAGTTATATCGAAGAAATTTTGCCACTAACGTGAAGTACAATATGTCACAAAAAACAATCTCAGAATCTTCGGGATCTGTTCAAGCGTTCCAGAGTTATAGCCACATAAAGTGACAGTGGTCCGTTTTCAAAATTAAGGCCTGGTCATTAACCTACAAAGTGGCTTGCTCATTAAGGGGTTAATCTCCTGTTATGGTTTGGACAATTTACCTGTTGGAATTGTGTTGGGTATTCCTTGCTTGCATATGCATAATCCGATTATTGGAATCAGAAAGATATTTATCAAATGGAGTCCTTATTGTATTGAAAAATGTCTTAAACCTGTGCATGTTTTGCTCCTCTGGAGGGTCTTCCAGAATACCTATTAATCTTAATACTAATATCAAATTACCCAAGGTTCACTTGTTTAACTTGTCTGGCCCTGAGCGGTCAGCCATGAAAGTTTATATTAACGAACGTTTATGAAAAGGTCATATTTGTCCTTCCTTATCGCCGTTAGCCGCTGGAATCTTTTTTGTTAAAAGAATTAAACAAAATAATGGTTAAAAATACTTACCCGCTTCCACTTAGCCCCGATCCATATAATCAGCTTTCCGGGGCCAAATGGTTTTCCAAACTGGATCTCAGAGGGGCATATAATCTGATAGATTCGTGAGGGTGATGAGTGGAAGACATGGTTTTTAACATCTGAAAGTCTCTTTAAAAATCTTGTCATGCCTTTTGGTCTAACTAATGCAGCCGGGGTTTTTCAGAAGTTTATGAATTATATTTTCTCTGATTATATTGGGAGATTTATTGTGGTTTATTTAGATGATATTCTAATTTTCTCACCTGACCTGGATTCACGTTATGAAAAGGTCCACTTGGTTCTGAAAAGGTTGAGAGATAATTGTTTGTTCACTAAAATTGAAAAATGTACCTTTTCTGTTCAAGAAATATCATTCTTGGGTTTCATTGTGTCAGCCTCCGGGTTTAAGATGGATCCTGGGAAAGTTCAGGCCATCATTGGTTGTGTTCAACCCAGCGACCTCAAGGCTCTGCAAGGCCTTTTAGGGTTTGCAAATTATTACAGAAAATTTCTTAGATGATTTTCTCAGATCGTCAAGCCTCTTACAGACATCACCCGTAAAGAGGCGGAGCTAAAAGTTTGGTCGCCAGAAGCGGTTGGGGCTTTTGAAAATTTGAACAAATGTTTTGTCTGCTCCTGTTCTTGTTCAACGAGACCTCCAGAGGCAGTTCATTGAGGAGGTAGATGCTTCTGAGGTCGGGGTGGGGGCAGTATTGTCTAAAGGTCCTGAGACTTTAACTAACTTGCGATCATGTGCCTTCTTCTCTAAAAAAATGTTTCCTCCTGAAAGAAACTATGATGTGGGTAATCAGGAGTTACTTGCTGTCAAGTTGGCTTTTGAAGAATCAAGACATTTTTTGGAAGGAGACGTTCATCCAGTCACCATGGTGACAGATCACAAGAATCTAGCTTATATTAAATCTGCCAAGCGGTTGACACCTCGACAGGCCCGATAGTCTTTATTTTTTTCACGATTTAATTTTTCTACTATGTTCAGACCAGGGTCTAAGAACGTGAGGGCAGATGCCCTTTCTCGTAGTCTTGATTCTGTGTCTCCTCCAAAACCTCCTTCCTCCATTCTTCCTCAGGGTACTGTTGTGGCCATGGTTTCCTCTGAGCTGGAAGCTGAAATCTGTATTGCTCAGTCCTTGGCTCCTTCCAATACCCCTGAATGCAAGCTGTTTGTCCCTGTGTATCTCAGATTACACGTTTTGCAATAATTCCATGATTCTGTATTGAGTGGTCATCCTGGGGTCACTGCCACCCAGAAGGCAGTTGCTACACTCTTTTGGTGTTCTGCTATGCATAAGGATATTAGAGATTTTGTGTCAGCTTGTGAAACTTGCGCACGTGCCAAAGTACAGCATTGCTGGATGGCCGGGGAATTGGCTCATTTGCCAATTCTAGAAAGACCATGGATTCTTTTGTCCAAGGATTTAATTTCAGATTTACCGCTGTTTTGGGGGATGACTGCTATTTGGGTGGTAGTCGATCACTTCATCAAAAAAACTCACTTCGTCCCATTATCGAGGGTTACCCAATGCTGAAATTGTCTCCAAACTGTTTATTATTCATGTGGTATGATTACATGGGATTCCTCTAAATATTACATCTGATAGGGGTGTACAATTCGTCTCTAGATTTTGGAAGGCTTTCTGCAGAAAACTGGGGATTGATTTGTTCTTTTCCTCTGCTTACCACCATCAAACTAATGGACAGACAGAGAGGACAAATCAGTCTTTGGAGCAAATTTTTAGATGTTTTTGTCATCGAACAACAGGAGAGTTGGTCATCATTTCTTCCTCTGAGTTTGCCTTTAGCAGTCGGGTTAAGGCCTCTTTCCCACTTCAGTTATTTGCATCAGTTATAATCCGCCAAAAAGGCAGACAAGCGGATCCGTTGTCAACTGATGTGAACGGATGGCACAGGATCCGTTTTTAGACGGATCCTGAAAATGAGGAAATTTAAAGGAACCGCTGGCCGGGAAGGGGAGAGAGAGAGAGAGAGAGAGAGAGAGAGAGAGACTTTTTTTTGTCCGGCACCCAGACAGATTTTGGGGTTAATTCAGAGTCTGGAGGATCCGCCGGCGAAAAAAACCTTGCAAGCTCCGTTTGGAAATCTTTGAGGATGTTGACGGACACTAACATTCTGGCGGATCCTCAAAAAAACGGATGCAACGGACGACAATCAGTCAGGATCCGCCAATAATGAAAGTCAATGGGGAAAAAAACGGATCCGCCAAGAAAATTTGCGGATCCGTTTTTTTTCAAAATTGGCGGATCTTGACTGATTGTCAAAAACGGAAGTGTGAAAGAGGCCTAATCAGTCCATGGGGACCTCACCGTTTTTCTGTAATTATGGGTTTCATCCTCATTTTGGTGAGCTCTCTGGGTGTCCTGGGGTGGATGTCACCATTCAAGAGCTGGGGGATGTCTGGAGGGAGGTTAAAAAGAACGCTCGTCAGGGGCCACCTTCAAAGTGGAAGATAAGGTATGGCTATCCTCTAAGAACATTAGATTAAAGATGCCCTCACTGAAGTTGGGTCCTAGAGTCATTGGTCCGTATGAAATTCTGGAGATGGTCAGTTGCCTTCCGATTAAAACTCCCTTGGTCTTTCCATATTCCTATGAGTTCCACAAGTCATTGTTGAAGGAGTTTATACCCCCTGCTCTGTCTTCCTTGCCCCTACCTCCTCCGGTGTCTATTGAGGGAAGCTTGGAATATGAGGTAAAAAGGATCATTGAATCCCGAATTCCCTTCAATATCTGGTACATTGGAAGGGGTTTGGACTGAGGAACGGTCCTGGGTCCCAACTCATTCTGTAAAGGTTGATCGGTTGGTCCGGGCCTTTCATCAGAGGTTTCCTGAGAAAACCTAAGAGTCCGCTGGCCCCCTTGAAGAGGGGGTAGTGTCACGGTCTCCACAATGTTCTTGTCTGCTATGTTACTTTTGTGTGGAGGCTGTCAGTCTCTGTTTTGGTTGTGCTGGGTCTGTGCTGCAATCATTGTGTTCACTTCCCTTGATTAGTCCTCTACTTAAGCATGCTAGCTCCTCCATCCAGTTTCAATCATGCACTTGCTGCTGCCTGTGTAAGACTCTATGCTCTGAGCCTGACCCAGCCTTACTTTATTCCCTTCCCGGACTTCGACTCTCTGCCTGTGACCTGACCTCTCTTGTGCCTGCTCCCTGTTAACTGTCTTGTCTTTCTGGTTTTCCTGACTTTGGCTCGTGAATTGGATTTCGTCTTTGACTACCCCTTGCTGTACTGCGCCACTTCCTGGACCTGACCTCTGATTGTTTGTCCTCCCTTTACTTATCCAGTAAGTAGTATATATCATTACCAGGGCCGGACAGGCCATTTGGCAATTCTGGCAAATGCCAGAAGGGCCTGACTGGTTGTGGGCTGCCTTGTCTGGTTCTGCAACATTTTTAGCAGAATCAGTGTTCTCAAGACACCCATTGTGTTAAGAGTTGTGACGGAGCACAAAGTCGCTGACTCCGTCACTTACCCCAGCAGGCTACGGGAATCATTAGAAATATTGGTCTTGTATTAAATTTTGCTTTCTTCTATCCAGGGTAATATTTGTAGTAATATATCCCATCTGGTGCTTGGGGACAGGGGCAGCATGGGCCTGTGTGATTTCAAATGCCAGGGTTGAATTTCAGTCCCAGTCTGTACCTGATTATTACTATCTGTTATCGTAGTCTTTCTATCCAATTCTGGGACTAATATTTACTTTAGTGACTCGCATCACAGTACCCTTCTGATATTTGACCCAGGACTGTTTCCTGTCCACGTCTTTGACTTACCCCTCTGTACTATTAGCCCTCCTTGTATCCGACCTTGGACATGACTACCCCATCTCATGGCTTGCCCGTGAGTAGTTACTCAGGGTCCCAATACCTAAATGCTCAGTTTGTCCTAGTCTGCTTGTAATTTATATAAATCTTCCATAGTCTGCACTATGCTACATACCTTGGTGTCTTCAGCAAATATATAAACAACACAATTAATCCTTGACCCATAAAATTATCCTGTAAAAACCTAAGGAATTTTCTACTGTTTGCAACTGAGGCAGAACCATGGACCCAGTCAATATCTGCATAGCTAAAATATTACACAACTAATGTAGCAGCTTATGATTTATTATTATAAATTATGTAATATAATTTGTAAGGACTAAATTGATATATTCATAGAATTAGTAATATATCTGACAATCAAGTTTCACCAATGATCATGTATAAATAACTTTTTTTAAATAAACGTTATGAAAAAAATATAACAATTAAATCATTATTAGAATACCAACTGTCTTTGTACAGGTTTGTACACGATAAATTATGCAATTGATGATGGTTGTGGATGTAGAAACCCTCTAATAAAAACTAAGTGTTAGCGCATGTGTGCTATCATGACTTGAATATTCTGGTATCTCAGTTCTGTGACATAAACATTAAGATTTTAGGCTGGGAACAATCTTGGGGCATACTGCTCAAGCGAACTGTCACGCCGCGCTCACCAGGGGGCGGGACCTCGTTCCTGACGTCATCTCTTCCGGAGCCATGGTCACTCCGGGGGTCCCGTCAGGTGCGCACACGCAGCTCTCGTCCCTGGGTCTCCTCCTACATGTCATGTTTGCGCTTGCGCGCTCCTGTCAGTGCTGTATAGGGCTCGGTCCTCTCTATGGTAATGGAGGACCTGACCCGGAACCTGTAGTGGTCATGTGCTTTCTGGCTAGGTCCTGACCCGGAACCAGTAGTAGTCATGTGCTATATCAGACGACCTCCCCCTAGGGGAGGTGCCTGATTATTGTTGTGCTTCCTGGCTTGGTCTGCCGTGTCCCTGCCTGGCTGTGCCCTGTATTCAGGTCCCCTGCCTTGCACTCTGTTGTGCCTTTTGGCACACGCTCTGAATCTGCACTCTGCCTTGTACTCGGTTGTGCCTCCTGGCACATGCTCTGACCCTGTACTCTGTCTCTTACTCGGTTGTGCCTCCTGGCACACGCTCTTACCCTTTACTCTGTCTCATCCTCAGTTGTGCCTCCTGGCACACACTCTGATTCCGTGCTCTGTCTTATCCTCAGTTGTGCCTCCTGGCACACACTCGGACCCTGTGCTTTGTCTCATACTCAGTTGTGCCTCCTGGCACATGCTCTGATCCTGTACTCAGTCTCTTACTCTGTTGTGCCTCCTGGCACACGTACCAATCCTGCGCTCTGTCTTATGCTCAGTTGTGCCCTCTGGCACACACCCTGCTCCTGTACTCTGTTACACCTCCTGGCACACCTGCTGCCTGACTCAGTGCTCTGATGTGCTCCTTGTATGCATCCTGCTTCACTTACACCCGGACGAACGAAGTCTCTGTATACCACGTGTTCCCGTGTCCATGCTTTACACGTTCCTGCAGACACACTCACCCACTAGTGTCTCCTGTGAGCCGGCCGCCTGGTGCCAGCAGTCGTGGTGCTTCACCCCTGGGGCTTGCCCCTGACACTCCCTGTATAGGGGGTGGTCTTCACTAGGTCAGCTTGCCCTGGGAGGGTTGGTGTCACGACCCAGAGGGTCCACTCCAGGAGTCGTCACACGAACTCTTCATTCGTAGTTTATACATGGCATTCATTGACTGCGGTTGATGTCAATCAAGTGGGAGTTGTGAGGTATGAGAGCTACAGAAGAGAAGAGCAGATCTAACAAAATTTGAATTTGTAATATCACGAATATTTTTTCAGGAAATTAGGTTTACAGCTATTTTTTTGTACACAAATTGAATGTCCCTTTTTATTTCCAGACACCAGTGTATAATAAAAGCAAGATGTATAAAAAAAAATCTTATACTAACCTTACCATCCACCTCACTGTCCCTCCCTCCCTGCCCTTAACCATCCTTCATCCGGTACTCTTTGAGATTTTTATCACCGCGGCCGTGCACTGAATTCTTACTCCTCTTCACTCTATGCCACATCATGAGGTGTGCCACAACATTGCCTGCATTCATGGAAATGCCCCAGGTCTGATCAGAGCCAGAGGCCCAAGCCTAGTGTTAAGAGTTAACAGCTCACTCTTTGCAGGGCCCATTCATTTCAATGGGTTCTGAAATATAACAAAATGTTTATGCCTTTGTTATTGGTAGAGATCGGTCTAATTGTGAAGAATAATTTTTTAGAAGAAATGTGAAGGCAGCAGTCGATAAGCAGCTATTGACTGGCTGCAGTAATCATGTGAGGCCCATCCACCGTCACCACTTCTTATAGGGGAATTCCCATCTTCCAGCTCCTATCCTAATATGTAGTAGGTCTAATAAAAATTGTATTACCAAATACCTCCAATATGAAATGTAGTATAGTTCTTCTGATTAACTATGTCACTTACCCCAGGTGTAGGGCATTGCAGTAGCTTAGTTATCCATGGTTACAATCATTTACAACTAACTGTCATTATATGAGTGGTTGTAACCATGGATACATAAGCTACTGCAATGCCCAGCACATGTGGTAGGTGACCTAGTGAATCAGAAGAACTATACTACATTTCTAATTGGAGGGTTTTTTCTAATATAATTATTACTAGAGTTGAGCAAAACGGGTCGAAAAAATTCAAAAGTCGCCGACTTTTGGCAAAGTCGGGTTTCATGAAACGAAACCCGACCCTAGGATGAGGTCGGCCACGAGGTCGGCGACTTACGCGCCAAAGTCGCGTTTCAAAAGTTTGTTTTGCTCTCTTTTTCAGCCAATCAGGATCCACGGACACTGTGGGCAACGTGATGACCTAGGCACGGGTCACCACCATCTTTCAGAAGGGCATGCAAGTGATTGGCTTGCTTTGGTGGGCGTCACAGGGGGTATAAAAGGGCGAGCACGCCGACCACCATCTTTCTTCTGCCGATCTTAGTATAGGGAGAGGTTGCTGCTGATTCTGTAGGGAGAGCGTTAGGCAGGGAAGAAGACAAAAAAACTGCTTCTGCTGCTAGCGATTTGGCCTGCACAACGCACAAGTCACTGTGTGTGCAGTGCAAGGGGAGGCTATATTGTGGTGTATCAGTGGTGTTGGTTGTTGGGCTGCCTTTTAAGGCTTCCTGACACGCTGGCATTGCTGTTTACCCACTGCTCCGCAAACTGCTTTTTTAAAAGCAATCCAATCTCCCTTATCCTCTAGTCACTTTTGTCACAGCTGTGCCATCGAGCCTGTCACATAGCGCTCAGATATCAGTGGGCCTCACACAATCCACAAGTGTCCAGTGTCCAAAAGTGTGCGCAGAGATTCA
This sequence comes from Dendrobates tinctorius, assembly GCF_039654945.1. NCBI lineage: Eukaryota > Metazoa > Chordata > Amphibia > Anura > Dendrobatidae > Dendrobates > Dendrobates tinctorius. The sequence goes on from NW_027361672.1 coordinate 9,116,581, forward strand.
AAATCTCCATTATCCTCTCGTCACTTTGGTCACAGGCAGCTGTGCCATCGAGCGTGTCACATAGCGCTCAGATATCAGTGGGCCTCACACAATCCACAAGTGTCCAGTGTCCAAAAGTGTGCGCAGAGATTCAAAATCTCCATTATCCTCTCGTCACTTTGGTCACAGGCAGCTGTGCCATCGAGCGTGTCACATAGCGCTCAGATATCAGTGGGCCTCACACAATCCACAAGTGTCCAGTGTCCAAAAGTGTGCGCAGAGATTCAAAATCTCCATTATCCTCTCGTCACTTTTGTCACAGGCAGCTGTGCCATCGAGCGTGTCACATAGAGCTCAGATATCAGTGGGCCTCACACAATCCACAAGTGTCCAGTGTCCAAAAGTGTGCGCAGAGATTCAAAATCTCCATTATCCTCTCGTCACTTTGGTCACAGCTGTGCCATCGAGCCTGTCACATAGCGCTCAGATATCAGTGGGCCTCACACAATCCACAAGTGTCCAGTGTCCAAAAGTGTGCGCAGAGATTCAAAATCTCCATTATCCTCTCGTCACTTTTGTCACAGGCAGCTGTGCCATCGAGCCTGTCACATAGCGCTCAGATATCAGTGGGCCTCACACAATCCACAAGTGTCCAGTGTCCAAAAGTGTGCGCAGAGATTCAAAATCTCCATTATCCTCTCGTCACTTTGGTCACAGGCAGCTGTGCCATCGAGCGTGTCACATAGCGCTCAGATATCAGTGGGCCTCACACAATCCACAAGTGTCCAGTGTCCAAAAGTATGCGCAGAGATTCAAAATCTCCATTATCCTCTCGTCACTTTGGTCACAGGCAGCTGTGCCATCGAGCGTGTCACATAGCGCTCAGATATCAGTGGGCCTCACACAATCCACAAGTGTCCAGTGTCCAAAAGTGTGCGCAGAGATTCAAAATCTCCATTATCCTCTCGTCACTTTGGTCACAGGCAGCTGTGCCATCGAGCGTGTCACATAGCGCTCAGATATCAGTGGGCCTCACACAATCCACAAGTGTCCAGTGTCCAAAAGTGTGCGCAGAGATTCAAAATCTCCATTATCCTCTCGTCACTTTGGTCACAGGCAGCTGTGCCATCGAGCGTGTCACATAGCGCTCAGATATCAGTGGGCCTCACACAATCCACAAGTGTCCAGTGTCCAAAAGTGTGCGCAGAGATTCAAAATCTCCATTATCCTCTCGTCACTTTGGTCACAGGCAGCTGTGCCATCGAGCGTGTCACATAGCGCACAGATATCAGTGGGTCTCACACAATCCACAAGTGTCCAGTGTCCAAAAGTGTGCGCAGAGATTCAAAATCTCCATTATCCTCTCGTCACTTTGGTCACAGGCAGCTGTGCCATCGAGCGTGTCACATAGCGCTCAGATATCAGTGGGCCTCACACAATCCACAAGTGTCCAGTGTCCAAAAGTGTGCGCAGAGATTCAAAATCTCCATTATCCTCTCGTCACTTTGGTCACAGGCAGCTGTGCCATCGAGCGTGTCACATAGCGCTCAGATATCAGTGGGCCTCACACAATCCACAAGTGTCCAGTGTCCAAAAGTGTGCGCAGAGATTCAAAATCTCCATTATCCTCTCGTCACTTTGGTCACAGGCAGCTGTGCCATCGAGCGTGTCACATAGCGCTCAGATATCAGTGGGCCTCACACAATCCACAAGTGTCCAGTGTCCAAAAGTGTGCGCAGAGATTCAAAATCTCCATTATCCTCTCGTCACTTTGGTCACAGGCAGCTGTGCCATCGAGCGTGTCACATAGCGCTAAGATATCAGTGGGCCTCACATAATCCACAAGTGTCCAGTGTCCAAAAGTGTGCACAGAGATTCAAAATCTCCATTATCCTCTCGTCACTTTGGTCACAGGCAGCTGTGCCATCGAGCGTGTCACATAGCGCTCAGATATCAGTGGGCCTCACACAATCCACAAGTGTCCAGTGTCCAAAAGTGTGCACAGAGATTCAAAATCTCCATTATCCTCTCGTCACTTTGGTCACAGGCAGCTGTGCCATCGAGCCTGTCACATAGCGCTCAGATATCAGTGGGCCTCACACAATCCAAAAGTGTCCACTGTCCACAAGTGTGTACAGAAATTCTAAATCTCCCCTGTCCTATAGACACCTTGTACCTTGTTTTACATTACTATATAGTTTGCTGGATTTTGTCTACATTTCTACCAAAAATGAGGAAGGCTGGTGGAAGAGGCCGTGGAATTGGGCGGGGGTTGGCAGCTGGTAATGATGGTGTTGGTGGTGGATCTGATGGTAGTGGCAAGAGCAAAATAGGACCGAATGCAGGAGGTGCTGACCCTGCGTCATCGTCTGGCTACATAAGGCCTCGAACGCTTAGTTTTCTAGGAGTTGGCAAACCGCTTTTAAAGGCAGAGCATCAGGAAAAAGTTTTGTCTTACATTGCTGACTCAGCCTCCAGCTCTATCGCCTCCTCTTCTTCAGTTGTAAAAAGTAAAAGCACTGAGTCGTCATTGGAGGCTCATGTTCATGAACCACACCTTTCCTTGTGTCCTTCACCCCAACCAAGATTGAAGGATGACGCAGGCCATACTACTGATTACTCCATGGAGCTGTTTTCACATACCATGCCTGGATTATCAAGTGAAATGGTGAATTACCCAGGCCAAGATGAATCTGACATGGAGTGCACTGATGCACAGCCGCTGATGGATGATTCTGCTGGTACATTCACTCAGAGCACTACATTGTCCTCGCAGTGTACAGAGAAAGATTTTGACCCTGATGAGACTCAGGTGCCCCTTCCCGCACACTATACCACCATACACGGTGACACAGAGAAAGGTGCACATGACATAGAAGAGGAGGTGATGGATGACCCAGTTGTTGACCCAGATTGGCATCCATTGGGGGAAGAGGGTGCTGCTTCCAAAAGCTCAGATGAGGAGCATCCACAGCAGACATCGACATCGCAACAGCTGTTATCTGGCAGGCCCGGAGCACTCCAAAGACAGGTTCCAAACATCAAAAGAGTTGCTGGACAGCTTGTCCAGAGGGTCAAAAGATCACAGCGTGCTAGGCCGCAAAATGTCTGCCAAAGTAGGAAGAGTGCAGTGTGGCACTTTTTTGAACAAAATCCTCATGATCAGGCCAAGGTTATCTGTAAGAAGTGCGCAAAGACCTTTAGCCGAGGGAAAAATCTGAAATATTTGAATACCAGTTGCATGCTTAGACATTTAACCAGCATGCACTTCCAAGCGTGGACACAACACCAAACCTCAAGTGCCACATGTGCAACTGATCACAACGAAGGTAGTCAGCAACGCTACATTGTTTCCCCCACTGTAAGCCCACCGGTTAGCACAGCAGCAAATGTTGAGGTGTCGTTGCAAGACCACAGCAGTCAGGGAATCCCACTGTTATATCAACGAAAGACTGATTCTAGGCCATCAGAAAGAACACCAACTCCATCACCATCATCAACCCTCTCTCAGTCCGCCCTGTCCACCGCTACTTCCACCATATGCAGCTCTCAAGTTCAGCTCACCCTCCCAGACACTATGAGTAGGTCAAGAAAGTACTCAGTCTCTCATCCGCGTACACTGGGTTTGAACGCCCACATTGCCAAACTAATCTCGTTTGAGATGATGCCCTTTCGGTTGGTGGAAAGCACAGCTTTCCACGAACTCATGGCCTATGCAGTACCACGCTATGACCTACCCAGTCGCCACTTCTTCTCTCGCAAAGCCATCCCAGCCCTCCACCATCATGTGAAAGACCGCATTGTCCATGCACTCAAGCAGTCAGTGAGCGGAAAGGTGCACCTCACAACTGATGCATGGTCCAGTCGGCATGGCCAGGGCCGTTACGTGTCCATCACTGCGCACTGGGTTAATGTGGTGGATGCAGGGTCCACAGGGGACAGCGGTGGTGGGACAGTGCTGCCTAGCCCACGGTATAGGAAACAGTTGGCTGTAGGCGTTCGACCCTCCTCCTCCTCCTCCTCCTCCTCCTCCTCCAGAAGCGAAAGCTCTTCCACAGAGCGCAGTCGTACGAGCACTCCATCTGCAGCTGCCACTGTTGCACACGATGTGTCCCCCTATCGAGCAGCTAGTTTAAAGCGTCAGCAGGCTGTGTTGCAGATGATGTGTTTGGGCGACAGACACATCGCCGAGGTGCTGGCCGAGTACTTGAAGCGACAAACTGAGTCATGGCTGGGCAGTGTACATCTTGAGGCAGGCAAGGTAGTTAGTGATAACGGCCGTAATTTTGTGGCAGCCATAGCCCTTTCAAAACTCAGCCACATACCTTGCTTGGCTCACACCTTGAACCTGGTGGTGCAGTGCTTCCTCAAAAATTATCCGGATTTAACAGCCCTGCTCCAGAAGGTGCGAAGACTGTGCGCGCACATCTGCCGGTCGCCTGTACACTCCGTTTGTATGCAGAAGCTGCAGCGATTGCTCCACCTTCCCAACCACCGCCTCATTATCGACATTGCAACAAGGTGGAACTCCATCCTGCACATGGTGGAGCGGCTGTGCGAGCAGAGGCAGGCCATAATGCATTTGTGGGAGGATACACGGCCAGGCACTTAGAGAGCAGACATGAAGTTGACAGCCGTGCAGTGTTCGAAGCTGAAAGACCTTTGTAAAGTCCTTCAGTGTTTTGAGGAATGCACACGGCTGGTAAGCGCAGACGACGCCATCCTAAGCATGAGCATCCCACTTAACCAGGGGAAGAGTCTTGAGGAGAGTCTTGAGGAGATCATTTGGAGGAGACCATAGAGGAGACCAGGGGAAGAGTCTTGAGGAGATCATTTGCATATTCCCAGTGCCTTCTGGGATAAGTGAAGAGTCTCCGCGAGCTCAACGATCACTGGGTTTTGGCCGTTGCAGCTGAAAAGAGGAAATCGGAAAACCAGGGGAAGAGTCTTGAGGAGATCATTTGCATATTCCCAGTGCCTTCTGGGATAAGTGAAGAGTCTCCGCGAGCTCAACGATCACTTGGTTTTGGCCGTTGCAGCTGAAAAGAGGAAATCGGAAAACCAGGGGAAGAGTCTTGAGGAGATCATTTGCATATTCCCAGTGCCTTCTGGGATAAGTGAAGAGTCTCCGCGAGCTCAACGATCACTGGGTTTTGGCCGTTGGAGCTGAAAAGAGGAAATCGGAAAACCAGGGGAAGAGTATTGAGGAGATCATTTGCATATTCCCAGTGCCTTCTGGGATAAGTGAAGAGTCTCCGCGAGCTCAACGATCACTGGGTTTTGGCCGTTGCAGCTGAAAAGAGGAAATCGGAAAACCAGGGGAAGAGTCTTGAGGAGATCATTTGCATATTCCCAGTGCCTTCTGGGATAAGTGAAGAGTCTCCGCGAGCTCAACGATCACTGGGTTTTGGCCGTTGCAGCTGAAAAGAGGAAATCGGAAAACCAGGGGAAGAGTCTTGAGGAGATCATTTGCATATTCCCAGTGCCTTCTGGGATAGGTGAAGAGTCTCCGCGAGCTCAACGATCACTTGGTTTTGGCCGTTGCAGCTGAAAAGAGGAAATCGGAAAACCAGGGGAAGAGTCTTGAGGAGATCATTTGCATATTCCCAGTGCCTTCTGGGATAAGTGAAGAGTCTCCGCGAGCTCAACGATCACTGGGTTTTGGCCGTTGCAGCTGAAAAGAGGAAATCGGAAAACCAGGGGAAGAGTCTTGAGGAGATCATTTGCATATTCCCAGTGCCTTCTGGGATAAGTGAAGAGTCTCCGCGAGCTCAACGATCACTTGGTTTTGGCCGTTGCAGCTGAAAAGAGGAAATCGGAAAACCAGGGGAAGAGTCTTGAGGAGATCATTTGCATATTCCCAGTGCCTTCTGGGATAAGTGAAGAGTCTCCGCGAGCTCAACGATCACTGGGTTTTGGCCGTTGCAGCTGAAAAGAGGAAATCGGAAAACCAGGGGAAGAGTCTTGAGGAGATCATTTGCATATTCCCAGTGCCTTCTGGGATAAGTGAAGAGTCTCCGCGAGCTCAACGATCACTTGGTTTTGGCCGTTGCAGCTGAAAAGAGGAAATCGGAAAATCAGGGGAAGAGTCTTGAGGAGATCATTTGCATATTCCCAGTGCCTTTTGGGATAAGTGAAGAGTCTCCGCGAGCTCAACGATCACTGGGTTTTGGCCGTTGCAGCTGAAAAGAGGAAATCGGAAAACCAGGGGAAGAGTCTTGAGGAGATCATTTGCATATTCCCAGTGCCTTCTGGGATAAGTGAAGAGTCTCCGCGAGCTCAACGATCACTGGGTTTTGGCCGTTGCAGCTGAAAAGAGGAAATCGGAAAACCAGGGGAAGAGTCTTGAGGAGATCATTTGCATATTCCCAGTGCCTTCTGGGATAAGTGAAGAGTCTCCGCGAGCTCAACGATCACTGGGTTTTGGCCGTTGCAGCTGAAAAGAGGAAATCGGAAAACCAGGGGAAGAGTCTTGAGGAGATCATTTGCATATTCCCAGTGCCTTCTGGGATAAGTGAAGAGTCTCCGCGAGCTCAACGATCACTGGGTTTTGGCCGTTGCAGCTGAAAAGAGGAAATCGGAAAACCAGGGGAAGAGTCTTGAGGAGATCATTTGCATATTCCCAGTGCCTTCTGGGATAAGTGAAGAGTCTCCGCGAGCTCAACGATCACTGGGTTTTGGCCGTTGCAGCTGAAAAGAGGAAATCGGAAAACCAGGGGAAGAGTCTTGAGGAGATCATTTGCATATTCCCAGTGCCTTCTGGGATAAGTGAAGAGTCTCCGCGAGCTCAACGATCACTGGGTTTTGGCCGTTGCAGCTGAAAAGAGGAAATCGGAAAACCAGGGGAAGAGTCTTGAGGAGATCATTTGCATATTCCCAGTGCCTTCTGGGATAAGTGAAGAGTCTCCGCGAGCTCAACGATCACTGGGTTTTGGCCGTTGCAGCTGAAAAGAGGAAATCGGAAAACCAGGGGAAGAGTCTTGAGGAGATCATTTGCATATTCCCAGTGCCTTTTGGGATAAGTGAAGAGTCTCCGCGAGCTCAACGATCACTGGGTTTTGGCCGTTGCAGCTGAAAAGAGGAAATCGGAAAACCAGGGGAAGAGTCTTGAGGAGATCATTTGCATATTCCCAGTGCCTTCTGGGATAAGTGAAGAGTCTCCGCGAGCTCAACGATCACTGGGTTTTGGCCGTTGCAGCTGAAAAGAGGAAATCGGAAAACCAGGGGAAGAGTCTTGAGGAGATCATTTGCATATTCCCAGTGCCTTCTGGGATAAGTGAAGAGTCTCCGCGAGCTCAACGATCACTGGGTTTTGGCCGTTGCAGCTGAAAAGAGGAAATCGGAAAACCAGGGGAAGAGTCTTGAGGAGATCATTTGCATATTCCCAGTGCCTTCTGGGATAAGTGAAGAGTCTCCGCGAGCTCAACGATCACTGGGTTTTGGCCGTTGCAGCTGAAAAGAGGAAATCGGAAAACCAGGGGAAGAGTCTTGAGGAGATCATTTGCATATTCCCAGTGCCTTCTGGGATAAGTGAAGAGTCTCCGCGAGCTCAACGATCACTGGGTTTTGGCCGTTGCAGCTGAAAAGAGGAAATCGGAAAACCAGGGGAAGAGTCTTGAGGAGATCATTTGCATATTCCCAGTGCCTTCTGGGATAAGTGAAGAGTCTCCGCGAGCTCAACGATCACTGGGTTTTGGCCGTTGCAGCTGAAAAGAGGAAATCGGAAAACCAGGGGAAGAGTCTTGAGGAGATCATTTGCATATTCCCAGTGCCTTCTGGGATAAGTGAAGAGTCTCCGCGAGCTCAACGATCACTGGGTTTTGGCCGTTGCAGCTGAAAAGAGGAAATCGGAAAACCAGGGGAAGAGTCTTGAGGAGATCATTTGCATATTCCCAGTGCCTTCTGGGATAAGTGAAGAGTCTCCGCGAGCTCAACGATCACTGGGTTTTGGCCGTTGCAGCTGAAAAGAGGAAATCGGAAAACCAGGGGAAGAGTCTTGAGGAGATCATTTGCATATTCCCAGTGCCTTCTGGGATAAGTGAAGAGTCTCCGCGAGCTCAACGATCACTGGGTTTTGGCCGTTGCAGCTGAAAAGAGGAAATCGGAAAACCAGGGGAAGAGTCTTGAGGAGATCATTTGCATATTCCCAGTGCCTTCTGGGATAAGTGAAGAGTCTCCGCGAGCTCAACGATCACTGGGTTTTGGCCGTTGCAGCTGAAAAGAGGAAATCGGAAAACCAGGGGAAGAGTCTTGAGGAGATCATTTGCATATTCCCAGTGCCTTCTGGGATAAGTGAAGAGTCTCCGCGAGCTCAACGATCACTGGGTTTTGGCCGTTGCAGCTGAAAAGAGGAAATCGGAAAACCAGGGGAAGAGTCTTGAGGAGATCATTTGCATATTCCCAGTGCCTTCTGGGATAAGTGAAGAGTCTCCGCGAGCTCAACGATCACTGGGTTTTGGCCGTTGCAGCTGAAAAGAGGAAATCGGAAAACCAGGGGAAGAGTCTTGAGGAGATCATTTGCATATTCCCAGTGCCTTCTGGGATAAGTGAAGAGTCTCCGCGAGCTCAACGATCACTGGGTTTTGGCCGTTGCAGCTGAAAAGAGGAAATCGGAAAACCAGGGGAAGAGTCTTGAGGAGATCATTTGCATATTCCCAGTGCCTTCTGGGATAAGTGAAGAGTCTCCGCGAGCTCAACGATCACTGGGTTTTGGCCGTTGCAGCTGAAAAGAGGAAATCGGAAAACCAGGGGAAGAGTCTTGAGGAGATCATTTGCATATTCCCAGTGCCTTCTGGATAAGTGAAGAGTCTCCGCGAGCTCAACGATCACTGGGTTTTGGCCGTTGCAGCTGAAAAGAGGAAATCGGAAAACCAGGGGAAGAGTCTTGAGGAGATCATTTGCATATTCCCAGTGCCTTCTGGGATAAGTGAAGAGTCTCCGCGAGCTCAACGATCACTGGGTTTTGGCCGTTGCAGCTGAAAAGAGGAAATCGGAAAACCAGGGGAAGAGTCTTGAGGAGATCATTTGCATATTCCCAGTGCCTTCTGGGATAAGTGAAGAGTCTCCGCGAGCTCAACGATCACTGGGTTTTGGCCGTTGCAGCTGAAAAGAGGAAATCGGAAAACCAGGGGAAGAGTCTTGAGGAGATCATTTGCATATTCCCAGTGCCTTCTGGGATAAGTGAAGAGTCTCCGCGAGCTCAACGATCACTGGGTTTTGGCCGTTGCAGCTGAAAAGAGGAAATCGGAAAACCAGGGGAAGAGTCTTGAGGAGATCATTTGCATATTCCCAGTGCCTTCTGGGATAAGTGAAGAGTCTCCGCGAGCTCAACGATCACTGGGTTTTGGCCGTTGCAGCTGAAAAGAGGAAATCGGAAAACCAGGGGAAGAGTCTTGAGGAGATCATTTGCATATTCCCAGTGCCTTCTGGGATAAGTGAAGAGTCTCCGCGAGCTCAACGATCACTGGGTTTTGGCCGTTGCAGCTGAAAAGAGGAAATCGGAAAACCAGGGGAAGAGTCTTGAGGAGATCATTTGCATATTCCCAGTGCCTTCTGGGATAAGTGAAGAGTCTCCGCGAGCTCAACGATCACTGGGTTTTGGCCGTTGCAGCTGAAAAGAGGAAATCGGAAAACCAGGGGAAGAGTCTTGAGGAGATCATTTGCATATTCCCAGTGCCTTCTGGGATAAGTGAAGAGTCTCCGCGAGCTCAACGATCACTGGGTTTTGGCCGTTGCAGCTGAAAAGAGGAAATCGGAAAACCAGGGGAAGAGTCTTGAGGAGATCATTTGCATATTCCCAGTGCCTTCTGGGATAAGTGAAGAGTCTCCGCGAGCTCAACGATCACTGGGTTTTGGCCGTTGCAGCTGAAAAGAGGAAATCGGAAAACCAGGGGAAGAGTCTTGAGGAGATCATTTGCATATTCCCAGTGCCTTCTGGGATAAGTGAAGAGTCTCCGCGAGCTCAACGATCACTGGGTTTTGGCCGTTGCAGCTGAAAAGAGGAAATCGGAAAACCAGGGGAAGAGTCTTGAGGAGATCATTTGCATATTCCCAGTGCCTTCTGGGATAAGTGAAGAGTCTCCGCGAGCTCAACGATCACTGGGTTTTGGCCGTTGCAGCTGAAAAGAGGAAATCGGAAAACCAGGGGAAGAGTCTTGAGGAGATCATTTGCATATTCCCAGTGCCTTCTGGGATAAGTGAAGAGTCTCCGCGAGCTCAACGATCACTGGGTTTTGGCCGTTGCAGCTGAAAAGAGGAAATCGGAAAACCAGGGGAAGAGTCTTGAGGAGATCATTTGCATATTCCCAGTGCCTTCTGGGATAAGTGAAGAGTCTCCGCGAGCTCAACGATCACTGGGTTTTGGCCGTTGCAGCTGAAAAGAGGAAATCGGAAAACCAGGGGAAGAGTCTTGAGGAGATCATTTGCATATTCCCAGTGCCTTCTGGGATAAGTGAAGAGTCTCCGCGAGCTCAACGATCACTGGGTTTTGGCCGTTGCAGCTGAAAAGAGGAAATCGGAAAACCAGGGGAAGAGTCTTGAGGAGATCATTTGCATATTCCCAGTGCCTTCTGGGATAAGTGAAGAGTCTCCGCGAGCTCAACGATCACTGGGTTTTGGCCGTTGCAGCTGAAAAGAGGAAATCGGAAAACCAGGGGAAGAGTCTTGAGGAGATCATTTGCATATTCCCAGTGCCTTCTGGGATAAGTGAAGAGTCTCCGCGAGCTCAACGATCACTGGGTTTTGGCCGTTGCAGCTGAAAAGAGGAAATCGGAAAACCAGGGGAAGAGTCTTGAGGAGATCATTTGCATATTCCCAGTGCCTTCTGGGATAAGTGAAGAGTCTCCGCGAGCTCAACGATCACTGGGTTTTGGCCGTTGCAGCTGAAAAGAGGAAATCGGAAAACCAGGGGAAGAGTCTTGAGGAGATCATTTGCATATTCCCAGTGCCTTCTGGGATAAGTGAAGAGTCTCCGCGAGCTCAACGATCACTGGGTTTTGGCCGTTGCAGCTGAAAAGAGGAAATCGGAAAACCAGGGGAAGAGTCTTGAGGAGATCATTTGCATATTCCCAGTGCCTTCTGGGATAAGTGAAGAGTCTCCGCGAGCTCAACGATCACTGGGTTTTGGCCGTTGCAGCTGAAAAGAGGAAATCGGAAAACCAGGGGAAGAGTCTTGAGGAGATCATTTGCATATTCCCAGTGCCTTCTGGGATAAGTGAAGAGTCTCCGCGAGCTCAACGATCACTGGGTTTTGGCCGTTGCAGCTGAAAAGAGGAAATCGGAAAACCAGGGGAAGAGTCTTGAGGAGATCATTTGCATATTCCCAGTGCCTTCTGGGATAAGTGAAGAGTCTCCGCGAGCTCAACGATCACTGGGTTTTGGCCGTTGCAGCTGAAAAGAGGAAATCGGAAAACCAGGGGAAGAGTCTTGAGGAGATCATTTGCATATTCCCAGTGCCTTCTGGGATAAGTGAAGAGTCTCCGCGAGCTCAACGATCACTGGGTTTTGGCCGTTGCAGCTGAAAAGAGGAAATCGGAAAACCAGGGGAAGAGTCTTGAGGAGATCATTTGCATATTCCCAGTGCCTTCTGGGATAAGTGAAGAGTCTCCGCGAGCTCAACGATCACTGGGTTTTGGCCGTTGCAGCTGAAAAGAGGAAATCGGAAAACCAGGGGAAGAGTCTTGAGGAGATCATTTGCATATTCCCAGTGCCTTCTGGGATAAGTGAAGAGTCTCCGCGAGCTCAACGATCACTGGGTTTTGGCCGTTGCAGCTGAAAAGAGGAAATCGGAAAACCAGGGGAAGAGTCTTGAGGAGATCATTTGCATATTCCCAGTGCCTTCTGGGATAAGTGAAGAGTCTCCGCGAGCTCAACGATCACTGGGTTTTGGCCGTTGCAGCTGAAAAGAGGAAATCGGAAAACCAGGGGAAGAGTCTTGAGGAGATCATTTGCATATTCCCAGTGCCTTCTGGGATAAGTGAAGAGTCTCCGCGAGCTCAACGATCACTGGGTTTTGGCCGTTGCAGCTGAAAAGAGGAAATCGGAAAACCAGGGGAAGAGTCTTGAGGAGATCATTTGCATATTCCCAGTGCCTTCTGGGATAAGTGAAGAGTCTCCGCGAGCTCAACGATCACTGGGTTTTGGCCGTTGCAGCTGAAAAGAGGAAATCGGAAAAACCGCGCGCCTATCGGCGCGCGAATTTTGGCTCATCTTTCAGCGTTTTTAAGAAATCTCAAGATGGAAGAGGCCAGGAGCCATTTGGTGAGCTGCATTTCTTGCTACATGTTCACAGACTTACCAGTGGAAAAGCCAAACTTCACATGCCACAAATGCAAGCTTGTGTCCCTGTTGGAGGAAAAGTTGCAAAATCTCGAAGAGAGGTTGGCTACGTTGAAGATCATTAAGGAAGGTGAAGTGTTCTTGGACAGAGCAGAATTATCTCTTCATGTTACAGAAAGAGAAGAAATTCGAAGTGCACCTGAAGAAACAGAGGAATGGAGACATGTGACCCAGAGAAGCAGGAGGATCAGGAGGCAGTCAGCACCCATACTGCTCAGAAACCAGTACCAGGCTCTCACGCAGGAAAATGATGAAGAAATACATCAGGATAAGACTTTGCCAACAAACAGCAACCTTGTACGCCTTCAGAGTCCTCCTGGATGGAGAAAGAAAAATGTTGTGAAGTAGAAACGGAGAGTGGTGGTCATGGGGGATTCCCTGTTGAGAGGAACAGAGGCCGCTATCTGCAGACCGGATATAACTTCAAGAGAAATGTGCTGTCTTCCAGGTGCAAAAATTAAAGATGTGTCTGACAGGATATCAGGACTCTTCAGACCTACAGATGACTACCCATTCCTGCTACTACATGTGGGGACAAATGACACCGCAAGAAATGACCTGGAAACCATCTGCAGAGACTTTGAAGACTTAGGCAAGAAAGTGAAAGAACTGGGAGCGCAGGTATTCTTCTCTTCCATCCTCCCAGTGGATGGCCATGGACCAAGGAGGTGGAATAAGATTCTGCAGGTGAACAACTGGCTACGTCGATGGTGCCGTCAGCAACGATTTGGATTTCTGGATCACGGAGTGAACTACTTATACGATGGACTACTTGCTAGAGATGGGGTGCACCTTACGAAGACTGGAAAGCATGTATTTGGAAGTCGCCTTGCTACACTTGTAAGGAGAGCTTTAAACTAGAACAACATGGGAAGGGAAGCAAAAGACCAGAAAAAGCCATACACCTGACAAATGCTATTGAGAACTCTGCTAATAGAAGTGGAAAGGAAGAACAAAGACGAAAGAATCTAATTAATAAAAATATTGGAGAAAGAGAAACCAATCACAAACTAAAATGTTTCTATACTAATGCACAAAGCATGGGCAACAAACAAGGAGAATTGGAACTACTAACACAGGAAAAGAAATATGATGTCATTGGAATCACTGAAACTTGGTGGGACGATACACATGATTGGAATACAAGACTAGAAGGATACAACTTATTTGCAAGAAACAGACTTGATAAACGAGGAGGGGGTGTTGCATTGTATGTTAGAAACGCGTATATCTGCACAGAGATTGAAGCTTCAGAGACTGGGAGTTCTGTGGAAACTGTTTGGGTAAGAATACAAGGACAGAACAATGGAAAGGACACCATTGTAGGCATTTACTACAGGCCGCCTGTGCAAGCTGAAGATATGGATGAACTCTTTATGCATCAAATGGCCAAGTTCTCCAAAAAATATGACATAGTTGTCATGGGAGATTTCAACTATCCAGACATTTGTTGGGAATCTCTCTCAGGCAAAACTAACAGGTCAAGGAAATTCTTATCCTCTCTTGCTGACAACTTATTAAACAACATTTAAGTCAATACCTGGATAAGAATGAAGTGATCAAACAGAGTCAGCATGGGTTTGTAACTAATAAGTCATGTCAGACTAACTTAATTTCCTTCTATGACGGTATCACTGATTGGGTGGATCAAGGAAATGCTGTAGATATAGTATATCTTGACTTCAGCAAAGCATTTGACAAAGTCTCTCATACAATCCTTATTGAAAAAATGACTAAGTATGGAATGGACAAGGCAACTGTTAGGTGGATTCATAGCTGGCTTAGTGATCGGACCCAAAGAGTGGTCGTAAATGGCTGCACATCCAGTTGGAAGAATGTCTCAAGTGGGGTACCACAGGGCTCTGTCCTGGGCCCTGTATTGTTCAACATCTTTATCAACGATTTAGATGAAGGAATTGAGGGTAAACTGATTAAATTTGCTGATGACACAAAGCTAGGAGGGATAGCTAATACTAGAGAAGAGAGAGAGGATTCAAAAAGATTTAAATAAACTGGAGAAGTGGGCAGTAACTAACAGAATGGTTTTTAACAGGGAGAAATGCAAAGTACTACATCTGGGCAATAAAAATGAAAAAAGCATATATAGAATGGGAGGAATAGGGCTAAGTGACAGCACATGTGAAAAAGACTTGGGTATACTAATAGATCACAGACTGAATATGAGTCAACAGTGTGATGCAGCAGCAAAAAAGGCAAATGCAATTCTAGGATGTATTAACAGAAGCATACAGTCTAGATCACGTGAAGTCATTATTTCCCTCTACTGCTCTTTGGTCAGACCTCATCTGGAATATTGTGTCCAGTTTTGGGCACCACATTTTAAAAAAGACATCAACAAACTGGAGCAAGCTCAGAAAAGAGCGACCAGAATGGTGACCGGTCTGCAAACCCTGTCTTATGAGGAAAGGTTGCAGGATTTGGGAATGTTTAGTTTGCAAAAGAGAAGACTGAGAGGAGACTTAATTGCTGTCTACAAATATCTAAAGGGCTGTCACATTGTAGAAGGATCAACTTTATTCTCATTTGCACAAGGAAAGACTAGAAGCAATGGGATGAAACTGAATGGGAGGAGACACAGATTAGATATTAGAAAAAACTTTTTGACAGTTAGAGTGATCAATGAGTGGAACAGGCTGCCACGAGAAGTGGTGAGTTCTCCTTCAATGGAAGTCTTCAAACAGAGGCTGGACAGACATCTGACTGGGATGATTTAGCGAATCCTGCTTTGAGCAGGGGATTGGACCAGATGGCCCAGGAGGTCCCTTCCAACTCTACGATTCTATGATTCTATGATTCTATGATTCTTATGCGTCTGCTCATGCAAACTTTGACGCACCTTAAGGAGCAGGCGTCTGCAGCCAATGTTGATGAGGAGGAAGAGGAGGAGGGAATCCTTGATGACATTCAGCCATTGTCTGCTCAGGGACCTCTCCTGGACGAGGTGGAGGAAGAAGAGGAGGAGGAGGAGGATGATGGGGCTGATTACTTAGGGGAGGAGGATGCATCTCGTGGGGCAAGTGAAAATGTTGGCGTGGCAAGGTCTGGTACAGGGTTTGTGCGTGACTGGAGGGATGTGGATTTGCCAGAAAGTGCTCCTCCACCCAGCACTCGCAGTGCATCATTGACACCGGGAACATTGGCCCACATGTCAGATTATGCCTTGCAGATCCTAAAAAGGGACCCCCGCATGGCCAAAATGATGAACGATGATGACTACTGGTTGGCCAGCATCCTGGATCCACGCTATAAAGGCAAATTACAAAACATCATGCCACAGGAGAACCTTGACCTAATATTGGCTAATAAACAAGCAACTCTGGTAAATCGGTTGCTTGAGGCATTCCCAGCACACAGCAGCGGTGATGGTTCTCACACGAGCCGTACGGGCCGGGGGCAGCTTGGCAGAGGTGTTCGTGGTGCACACAGCAGAAGTGGCGTTGGAGACAGGGGTTTCATGACAATGTTGTGGACTGATTTTTCAAATACCGCTCACACAACTGGTAATACTGCATCGATGGAAAGTGACAGGAGACAGCAGTTGTCAACTATGGTTACAAACTACTTTTCCTCCCATATCGATGTTCTCCCACACAGGTCATTCCCCTTTGACTATTGGGCCGCTATACTGGACACCTGGCCTGAATTGGCCCAATATGCCTTACAGGAGCTCGCTTGCCCAGCTGCAAGTGTGCTATCGGAAAGAGTCTTCAGTGCAGCTGGATCAATCCTGACAGAAAAAAGGACCCGTCTGTCAACCCAAAATGTGGATGATCTAACCTTCATTAAAATGAACCACGCATGGGTTTCCAAGGATTTTGTCCCACCTTCCCCTGATGACACATAGGGTGACAGAAAAATGGCTTGCTTTGGTCCACCTCTTCATGGTACTTCACCTATTTCGCCTTTTGCATCAGCTGAATGTCCAACATCAACATATGCCACTTTCTAAAACTCCCTAACTGTGCTGCCTCCCCCCCCATGGCCGGGGTCACCACCTAGCGCACGACACCGTGCGAGTGCCGTTGCCCTGGACAGGTGGGTAGGCCGACTCTTGGGCGCGGGCACTGGCACAGGGTCCCTCATAGTGCAATCAAGTGTCTCTGACGGTGGTGGTGCACACCCGCCGTCAGACACACCGCTGTACTATGAGGGGCCCAGTGCCAGTACCGATGCCCACGAGTGGGCCCCCCTTGCTTGGGCAGGGCCCCAGCATTTGCAATCTTTACCTCTCCCTGCTCCTCCGCTGTGTAATCTGGGCCGTCAAATCCATACTGTGCCTGACACCGTCTGAGCCTGCCTCCTGAGACATATATTTTGAATGTGTACGCTATCCATACATGTTATCCGGGGATACGGTACCCTTTCTAACCTTTGTGCAATCACGTGCAATCCATACTGTGCCTGACACCGTCTGAGCCTGCCTCCTGAGACATATATTTTGAATGTGTACGCTATCCATACATGTTATCCAGGGATACGGTACCCTTTCTAACCTTTGTGCAATCACGTGCAATCCATACTGGGCCTGACACCGTCTGAGCCTGCCTCCTGAGACATATATTTTGAATGTGTACGCTATCCATACATGTTATCCAGGGATACGGTACCCTTTCTAACCTTTGTGCAATCACGTGCAATCCATACTGGGCCTAACACCGTCTGAGCCTGCCTCCTGAGACATATATTTTGAATGTGTACGCTATCCATACATGTTATCCGGGGATACGGTACCCTTTCTAACCTTTGTGCAATCACGTGCAATCCATACTGGGCCTAACACCGTCTGAGCCTGCCTCCTGAGACATATATTTTGAATGTGTACACTATCCATACATGTTATCCGGGGATACGGTACCCTTTCTAACCTTTGTGCAATCACGTGCAATCCATACTGGGCCTAACACCGTCTGAGCCTGCCTCCTGAGACATATATTTTGAATGTGTACGCTATCCATACATGTTATCCAGGGATACGGTGCCCTTTCTAACCTTTGTGCAATCACGTGCAATCCATACTGGGCCTGACACCGTCTGAGCCTGCCTCCTGAGACATATATTTTGAATGTGTACGCTATCCATACATGTTATCCAGGGATACGGTACCCTTTCTAACCTTTGTGCAATCACGTGCAATCCATACTGGGCCTAACACCGTCTGAGCCTGCCTCCTGAGACATATATTTTGAATGTGTACGCTATCCATACATGTTATCCGGGGATACGGTACCCTTTCTAACCTTTGTGCAATCACGTGCAATCCATACTGGGCCTAACACCATCTGAGCCTGCCTCCTGATACATATATTTTGAATGTGTACGCTATCCATACATGTTATCCGGGGATACGGTACCCTTTCTAACCTTTGTGCAATCATGTGCAATCCATACTGGGCCTAACACCGTCTGAGCCTGCCTCCTGAGACATATATTTTGAATGTGTATGCTATCCATACATGTTATCCGGGGATACGGTACCCTTTCTAATTTTTGTGCAATCACGTGCAATCCATACTGTGCCTGACACCGTCTGAGCCTGCCTCCTGAGACATATATTTTGAATGTGTACGCTATCCATACATGTTATCCGGGGATACGGTACCCTTTCTAACCTTTGTGCAATCACGTGCAATCCATACTGGGCCTAACATCGTCTGAGCCTGCCTCCTGAGACATATATTTTGAATGTGTACGCTATCCATACCTGTTATCCGGGGATACGGTACCCTTTCTAACCTTTGTGCAATCACGTGCAATCCATACTGGGCCTGACACCGTCTGAGCCTGCCTCCTGAGACATATATTTTGAATGTGTACGCTATCCATACATGTTATCCAGGGATACGGTACCCTTTCTAACCTTTGTGCAATCACGTGCAATCCATACTGGGCCTAACACCGTCTGAGCCTGCCTCCTGAGACATATATTTTGAATGTGTACGCTATCCATACATGTTATCCGGGGATACGGTACCCTTTCTAACCTTTGTGCAATCATGTGCAATCCATACTGGGCCTAACACCGTCTGAGCCTGCCTCCTGAGACATATATTTTGAATGTGTACGCTATCCATACATGTTATCCGGGGATACGGTACCCTTTCTAACCTTTGTGCAATCACGTGCAATCCATACTGTGCCTGACACCGTCTGAGCCTGCCTCCTGAGACATATATTTTGAATGTGTACGCTATCCATACATGTTATCCAGGGATACGGTACCCTTTCTAACCTTTGTGCAATCACGTGCAATCCATACTGGGCCTGACACCGTCTGAGCCTGCCTCCTGAGACATATATTTTGAATGTGTACGCTATCCATACATGTTATCCAGGGATACGGTACCCTTTCTAACCTTTGTGCAATCACGTGCAATCCATACTGGGCGTGAGAACGGCTGGCGAGCTGTTAAGCAAGCTACAGCACCTGTCCAGACAAGTACAGGGATTCCCTAGCGAGGAGACTTATTTGATTGTTTTCTATGTTGGGACAGCAATTTTTGGGGAGCACTATACTCTGGAGAATGATAGATGGGGCCCACCATACACTGGAACATTCCAAAGGTGGACATCAGACACTGGAGCAGCATTTACAGGGCCCATTATACACTAAAGCATTAGAAATGGGGCCCATTATGTTTGGAGCATTATTTGGGCCCATAAGACAGTGGAGCTTCATCCATGGGGACCAACATATACTGTAGCATTATGTGGAGCTCATCATATACTGTTTCAAACATTATATGGGACCAATGATTCTGTATGGAGAAATAGATGGGCCTCGTCATGAGATGTAAAAAGTGAGGTATTTTTCATTGTACTATACCGCTATTTCTCTGCCGTATCGGAGCATGATGAGTTGTGGTATGTGTTAAAGGGGCGCTCTTTCGCCCAGGGCACATGAAAACCTGCAGCCAGCCCTCCCCCCCCACAACTTTAGCCAAATAACCCCCATTTTTCAGTGCGTAACTTGTATTATGAAGTTAATTAAGGTTGACAAGCTTAAGTAAGAAGAATTGATGCTTTTGGCATTCAAATGGGCACTGTAGGTGTGTTTCCTGTCCTCCTCTCACTGCCGACTTTTATTCCCCATTGACTTACATTGGGTTTCGTGTTTCGGGACGACCCCGACCTTTCCCTATAATCGGACGATCTTGCTCGACCCGACTTTTGGAAAAGTCGGGTTTCACGAAATGAAACGCGACCCTAAAAAACCAAAAGTCGCTCAACTCTAATTATTACACCTACTACATCTTGGGGTAGGATCTTAGAGATGGGAATAACCCTATAATGCCAGGAGAACAGAGAAGAGTGCCCATATGGAAGATGAGTATAATTTTTTGTTTATTAATCCACCTGATGCCTTTTAAAAATATGTGTTAAAGTAAGTTACTACTCCTTTAATGACTTTGGTTGATGTCTCATCACACGCTAAGGCTCACTTAGATATTTTAATATAGACTTTCCTAAAATTTCCTCTTGCTCCAAATCTAATTTCGACTGGGATTATCGTAAAAATCTGTGCCCATTGAACAAATCAATGAGGAATATTTTGTGTAGGTATTTTAGGCTTATTTTTTTTCTTGACAATGGTCTTGCTTTATGGTGTGAATTAAAGTTTACAAGCATGGAAATGGTTAATATTTTTTTTTCCTTTTTTCTTTTTTTTTAATCACAGCCTCATGTATGTTTTATTACACAAGTCCAGTAACACCATGACATTGAATGCCTTATGTTATTTAAAGTTGCATTTTACATTAATTTAACATAAAGATAATGCAGTCATTTAAATAAAATTAACTAAACATAGCTGAATATATTGATACAATTTGATTACGACGTGACAGTTGTTTAGATACTACTTATGCTTTAATACATACTGACATGACAAAATTATATATTACAAATCCTCATCTAGATTGCTCATGCAATTGCGATGCAGAGTGGACTACTTAAAGTGCACGCTGGATCATAATTTGCATAGTTTAATATGAAGGTTGATGACCTCTGTCAGAATAACAGTTTGGTCCGGGTCACTAAGGAGAATAAGAAAGAAAGAAAATAATTGAAAAGGCAGTTCACAACTAAATGAGATTTGTCTCTTTTGTCACTTAAGGTTGTCGACTTGTCTGTCATTGGAAGTGAGGTCAAACTTTGAAGTAATGCAAATGAATTAAGGGGCAAATAACCAAAGGGCAAAAGATAATATTCTTACTTTTAAAAAGTCCAGTTATTGTAATATATAGTGTATATGTAATAGGCACAAGAACATGCAGTACAAGACGACCCCTAGGAAGGACAGGCTTCTTTCACTGGAGAAATTGAGAACGTAACTGAAGGGCAAAAGGCAAGGTTCTTACTCTTAGAAAATGCAGCTATTGTAATACATATTGTATGACTAATACACAAGATAACTTACCGTACAGTTGACGGCCACAAAAAAGGAAAGTAGTTTCAATCATAATATGTTATAATTTCTTCCATCTCACAAGTGTCCGGCTGTCTGCACAACCATCGTTGTATTGCATTAGGTATTAAAAAAAAAGATATTAAAACAGGGCTACTTAAAGAATGTACAACTGATTTTAGGAAATTGGAGACAATTGGAGAATTAGGAGACAACTGCTTTTAGGAAATTGAGTCAGAATGGGAGCCTTTGTTTTTAGCAGTTGTGCAAATGGGAAAGATGTGATTCTATGTGACTCATTTTACCTAAAACAGCTTATAAAAAGGGTTTGTTTTAATTAGTCTCTCGTGTAGTTAATTGGTAATATTCTGTAGTTCCTCTGTTCTGTGTATATTGCAGCAAGAAGCATTGTGCTTTAATTCATACCATTTATTTGACATATCTTTAATGCTAAAACAATGTTCAGTATAAGGCTAGTTTCACATTTGTGTTTAAGGCCGCAGCGTCGGGCTGCGCACAGCTGCCGCTAAGCCCCGCCCCCTGCCGCACCTCCGCCGGTAGCTCCGCCTACGGACGCTCGACGCTGCATGCGTCCTGCGTCCCCTATCTTTAGCACTGGGGACATAGGCCATTTGGTGGCACATGCATCCTTTTGACGCTGCGCCCAGCGCACCAAATTGCAACCTCTTGCGCTTGGCGCTGGTCGGCGCAGCGTCAAAAGGAAGCATGCGCCGCCAAACGCATACTGCGCACGGCCTGCATCCCCAGTGCCCAAGATAGGGGACGCAGGACGTATACACATACACATTAACTTACTTTTCTCAGTTCAGATTTGTGTTTTAGTCATTTCATTGTGCATTCAGTGCATATAGGGGTGTGACCGCCCTCTTTCTGAGCTGGGAAAGCCATCCAGTCTGGCCTAAGCTGTTACTAGTGGTTCAGCCGCTCGACCCTTATTCACATTCACGCCACTTGGCAAGTGAAAAGGTTTTAAATACTAGAGTAGGGACTGTCCCACAAGGGTTGCCGTGACGTGGCGGGATGGCTTGTACATTATTTTGATCAAAATTATGTTTACTAAATACCCTTATTATTATTATTACCTTTATGCATTATTTGCAGTATATTTTTTACTTTTTAGTTTAGGATATTTGTGTTTTTTGCTTTTTGTTTTCTCTGGTTAATGGTCATGTGTTAATATGCACTTACATTGTGCATACACATTAACTTACTTTTCTCAGTTCAGATTTGTGTTTTAGTCATTTCATTGTGCATTCAGTGCATATAGGGGTGTGACCGCCCTCTTTCTGAGCTGGGAAAGCCATCCAGTCTGGCCTAAGCTGTTACTAGTGGTTCAGCCGCTCGACCCTTATTCACATTCACGCCACTTGGCAAGTGAAAAGGTTTTAAATACTAGAGTAGGGACTGTCCCACAAGGGTTGTCGTGACGTGGCGGGATGGCTTGTACATTATTTTGATCAAAATTATGTTTACTAAATACCCTTATTATTATTATTACCTTTATGCATTATTTGCAGTATATTTTTTACTTTTTAGTTTAGGATATTTGTGTTTTTTGCTTTTTGTTTTCTCTGGTTAATGGTCATGTGTTAATATGCACTTACATTGTGCATACACATTAACTTACTTTTCTCAGTTCAGATTTGTGTTTTAGTCATTTCATTGTGCATTCAGTGCATATAGGGGTGTGACCGCCCTCTTTCTGAGCTGGGAAAGCCATCCAGTCTGGCCTAAGCTGTTACTAGTGGTTCAGCCGCTCGACCCTTATTCACATTCACGCCACTTGGCAAGTGAAAAGGTTTTAAATACTAGAGTAGGGACTGTCCCACAAGGGTTGCCGTGACGTGGCGGGATGGCTTGTACATTATTTTGATCAAAATTATGTTTACTAAATACCCTTATTATTATTATTATTACCTTTATGCATTATTTGCAGTATATTTTTTACTTTTTAGTTTAGGATATTTGTGTTTTTTGCTTTTTGTTTTCTCTGGTTAATGGTCATGTGTTAATATGCACTTACATTGTGCATACACATTAACTTACTTTTCTCAGTTCAGATTTGTGTTTTAGTCATTTCATTGTGCATTCAGTGCATATAGGGGTGTGACCGCCCTCTTTCTGAGCTGGGAAAGCCATCCAGTCTGGCCTAAGCTGTTACTAGTGGTTCAGCCGCTCGACCCTTATTCACATTCACGCCACTTGGCAAGTGAAAAGGTTTTAAATACTAGAGTAGGGACTGTCCCACAAGGGTTGCCGTGACGTGGCGGGATGGCTTGTACATTATTTTGATCAAAATTATGTTTACTAAATACCCTTATTATTATTATTACCTTTATGCATTATTTGCAGTATATTTTTTACTTTTTAGTTTAGGATATTTGTGTTTTTTGCTTTTTGTTTTCAAACGCATACTGCGCACGGCCTGCATCCCCAGTGCTCAAGATAGGGGACGCAGGACGTATGCAGCGTCATGCGTCCGTAGGCGGAGCTACCGGCGGAGGCGTGACAGGGGGCGGGGCTTAGCGGCGGCCGTGTGCAGCCCGACGCTGCGGCCGTAAACTCTAATGTGAAACTAGCCTAACACTGACATAACACTGAATACTCATGAAATTGTTAGTGTAAACTATATTTAAATAATGTCCAGCAAAAATATAGATTAAAGGATAATATGATACTTGGTAATACTTTAACACATCAATATCATATAAGAAAAGAGAACTGCATTTCATGTCAATATTTTATACCATTCCTGAATGTTTAGTAAAACATAGAAAATTTCTCATGAAATAAAATGTTTAACTGTATACGAAGACTGGCATTCACATAAGTTGCAATTAACTCTTGACTTTATTCCATTGAAACTTCCATACATTAATGCATGTGATGTGTTTCAGCTTCTGCCCTGAAGCCTTCTTCAATCAAGATCATAAATGTCTTCATATACCTTTATACGTGGGACCCCATCTCTTAACATGAGCACCATCAGCCTTGAGAATGGTGACTGGAAAAATATATGGTGTAAAATAAAGTGTTTAGTGATGTTACTTGGATGTATATGAACTTATTTCTTTAATACAGAAAAAAAACACAAAAACAAATGAACACTTGACTGGAATAAGGGTACAGCAGTAAATGCAGCAAATCATGAAGCAATTGGACATCGTGGTGGGCTAAAATTATCTGGCCCTGCCATTAGAGTTGAGCGACTTTTGGTTTTTCATGGTCGAGTTTCGTTTCGTGAAACCCGACTTTTCCAAAAGTCGGGTCTAGCAAGATCGGCCGATTATAGGGAAAAGTCGGGGTCGTCCCGAAACACGAAACCCAATGTAAGTCAATGGGGAATAAAAGTCGGCAGTGAGAGGAGGACAGGAAACACACCTACAGTGCCCATTTGAATGCCAAAAGCATTAATTCTTCTTACTTAAGCTGGTCAACCTTAATTAACTTTATAATACAAGTTACGCACTGAAAAATGGGGGTTATTTGGCTAAAGTTGAGGGGGGGTAGGGCTGGCTCCAGGTTTTCATGTGCCCTGGGCGAAAGAGCGCCCCTTTAACACATAATACCACAACTCATCATGCTCCGATACGGCAGAGAAATAGCGGTATAGTACAATGAAAAATACTTCACTTTTTACATCTCATTACGAGGCCCATCTATTTCTCCATACAGAATCATTGGTCCCATATAATGTTTGAAACAGTATATGATGAGCTCCACATAATGCTACAGTATATGTTGGTCCCCATGGATGAAGCTCCACTGTCTTATGGGCCCAAATAATGCTCAAAACATAATGGGCCCCATTTCTAATGCTCTAGTGTATTATGGGCCCTGTAAATGCTGCTCCAGTGTCTGATGTCCACCTTTGGAATGTTCCAGTGTATGGTGGGCCCCATCTATCATTCTCCAGAGTATAGTGCTCCCCAAAAATTGCTGTCCCAACATTGAAAACAATGAAATAAGTCTCCTCGCTAGGGAATCCCTGTACTAGTCTGGACTCCTCTTTGTCCCCATCTTCCATCTCACTGCACAGTATTTCAACCTTGCAAGTGCTGTGATCCTGAGCAAGCAGGGGGGGCCCACTCGTTGGCGACGGCACTGGCACAGGGCCCCTGATAGTACGGTGGTGTGTCTGATGGCGGGTGGGCCGAACCTGCACTTTCATCTGCAGCTTCCTCTTTGTCACCGTGTAAGATGGAACTGTATATGGGAAGGGTAACCTGAGTTTCATCAGGGTCAGATTCAGGCCGGGTAGCGTGCGAGGGGAATGTAGTGGTCAGGGTCAATGTACCAGCAGATTCATCGAGCAGTGGCTGGGCATCAGTGCACTTGTGTCGCCCCCAGGAGTACGGTCGCCACAGTGGCATTACCTTCCTCCTAAGGAGTGTGATGTCATGCTTGGGAGCAACGAAGGATCTCTCTAGCAGGTTAACTGATTGGGCGGCGTTATTCCCACGAGTCATGACCCTCCAAACAGCGTTCATGAAGGCAAAGTGTTTGTTTTACGTGGGCAGTATGGTTGCAAAGCTGAACCTTAAAGGAATGTCCAGAAGGGCACCACCAGGAGTGGAGCCTATGGCGTAATTTGACTCAACACGGGCAACCTCAACCATGCCAGCTACAGAACAGATGCACACATTGCAAGCTTAATTCCGTTAACGAACGAGACTCCGTCATGCCCCGCGGTCCGAGTCCGGCTTACTAGAGGGACACGTGAGGCTCTGGCACATGAGATTGGCCAATAACTGGTGTGTCATGCCCTTACATGTCCGTGGCTGCATGTGTGCTACACTGAAAAGGCCAGCGTTTGTCGCTTACAGGTGCAGATAACCCACTGAACAACGTTAGTGATGGGGATCACTGATTACAATTATTACTCGCGAACGATGATTTCCCAGTAAGTGCAGGTCAACCGCAGTTCCAGAATTAGGCCTAACTGTCATTCCTGAAAAAAATGAAAAACTTACGTGTGCAAATCACAGGTGCTGTAGCTTGCTTAACAGCTCGCCAGCTGTTCTCACGCCCAGTATGGGTTACACGTGATTGCACAAAGGTGAGAAAGGGTACCGTATCCCCGGATAACATGTATGGATAGCGTACACATTCAAAAGATATGTCTATACATCAGGAGGCAGGCTCAGACGGTGTTAGGCCCAGTATGGCTTGCACGTGATTGCACAAAGGTGAGAAAGGGTACCGTATCCCCAGATAACATGTATGGATAGCGTACACATTCAAAAGATATGTCTATACATCAAGAGGCAGGCTCAGATGGTGTAAGGCCCAGTATGGCTTGCAAGTGATTGCACAAAGGTGAGAAAGGGTACCGTATCCCCGGATAACATGTATGGATAGCGTACACATTCAAAAGATATGTCTATACATCAAGAGGCAGGCTCAGATGGTGTAAGGCCCAGTATGGCTTGCAAGTGATTGCACAAAGGTGAGAAAGGGTACCGTATCCCCGGATAACATGTATGGATAGCGTACACATTCAAAAGATATGTCTATACATCAGGAGGCAGGCTCAGACGGTGTAAGGTCCAGTATGGCTTGCAAGTGAATGCACAAAGGTGAGAAAGGTACCGTATCCCCGGATAACATGTATGGATAGCGTACACATTCAAAAGATATGTCTATACATCAGGAGGCAGGCTCAGACGGTGTCAGGCACAGTATGGATTTGACGGCCCAGACTACACAGCGGAGGAGCAGGGAGAGGTAAAGTTGCAAATGCTGGGGCCCTGCCCAAGCAAGGGGGGCCCACTCGTGGGCGTCGGTACTGGCACTGGGCCCCTCATAGTACGGCGGTGTGTCTGACGGCGGGTGTGCACCACCACCGTCAGAGACACTTGATTGCACTATGAGGGACCCTGTGCCAGTGCCCGCGCCCAAGAGTCGGCCTACCCACCTGTCCAGGGCAACGGCACTCGCACGGTGTCGTGCGCTAAGTGGTGACCCCGGCCATGGGGGGGGAGGCAGCACAGTTAGGGAGTTTTAGAAAGTGGCATATGTTGATGTTGGACATTCAGCTGATGCAAAAGGCGAAATAGGTCAAGTCCCAGGAAGAGGTGGACCAAAGCAAGCCATTTTTCTGTCACCCTATGTGTCTTCAGGGGAAGGTGGGACAAAATCCTTGGAAACACATGCATGGTTCATTTTAATGAAGGTTAGATCATCCACATTTTGGGTTGACAGACGGGTCCTTTTTTCTGTCAGGATTGATCGAGCTGCACTGAAGACTCTTTCCGATAGCACACTTGCAGCTGGGCAAGCGAGCTCCTGTAAGGCATATTGTGCCAATTCAGGCCAGGTGTCCAGTTTAGCAGCCCAATAGTCAAAGGGGAATGACCTGTGTGGGAGAACATCGATATGGGAGGAAAAGTAGTTTGTAACCATAGTTGACAACTGCTGTCTCCTGTCACTTTCCATCGATGCTGTATTACCAGTTGTGTGAGCAGTACTTGAAAAATCAGTCCACAACATTGTCATGAAACCCCTGTCTCCAACGCCACTTCTGCTGTGTGCACCATGAACACCTCTGCCAAGCTGCCCCCGGCCCGTACAGCTCGTGTGAGAACCATCACCGCTGCTGTGTGCTGGGAATGCCTCAAGCAACCGATTTACCAGAGTTGCTTGTTTATTAGCCAATATTAGGTCAAGGTCCTCCTGTGGCATGATGTTTTGTAGTTTGCCTTTATAGCGTGGATCCAGGATGCTGGCCAACCAGTAGTCGTCATCGTTCATCATTTTGGCAATGCGTGGGTCCCCTTTTAGGATCCGCAAGGCATAATCTGACATGTGGGCCAATGTTCCCGGTGTCAATGATGCACTGCGAGTGCTGGTTGGAGGAGCACTTTCTGGCAAATCCTCATCCCTCCAGTCACGCACAAACCCTGTACCAGACCTTGTCACGCCAACATTTTCACTTGCCCCACGAGATGCATCCTCCTCCCCTAAGTAATCATCCCCATCATCATCCTTCTCCTCCTCTTCTTCCTACAACTTGTCCAGGAGAGGTCCCTGAGCAGACAATGGCTGAATGTCATCAAGGATTCCCTCCACCTCTTCCTCCTCGTCAACATTGGCTGCAGACATCTGCTCCTTAAGGTGCGTCAAAGTTTGCATGAGCAGACGCATAAGTGGGATGCTCATGCTTAGGATGGCGTCGTCTGCGCTTACCAGCCGTGTGCATTCCTCAAAACACTGAAGGACTTTACAGAGGTCTTTCAGCTTTGACCACTGCACACCTGTCAACTCCATGTCTGCTCTCAAAGTGCCTGGCCGTGTATCCTCCCACAAATGCATTATGGCCTGCCTCTGCTCGCACAGCCGCTCCACCATGTGCAGGGTGGAGTTCCACCTTGTTGCAATGTCGATAATGAGGCAGTGGTTGGGAAGGTGGAGCAATCGCTGCAGCTTCTGCATACAAACGGAGTGTACAGGCGACCGGCAGATGTGCGTGCACAGTCTTCGCACCTTATGGAGCAGGGCTGTTAACTCCGGATAATTTTTGAGGAAGCACTGCACCACCAGGTTCAAGGTGTGAGCCAAGCAAGGTATGTGGCTGAGTTTTGAAAGGGCTGTGGCTGCCACAAAATTACGGCCGTTATCACTAACTACCTTGCCTGCCTCAAGATGTACACTGCCCAGCCATGACTCAGTTTGTCACTTCAAGTACTCGGCCAGCACCTCGGCGGTGTGTCTGTCGCTCAAACACATCATCTGCAACACAGCCTGCTGACGCTTTCCACTAGCTGCTCGATAGGGGGACACCTCGTGTGCAACAGTGGCAGCTGCAGATGGAGTGCTCGTACGACTGCGCTCTGTGGACGAGCTTTCGCTTCTGGAGGAGGAGGAGGAGGGTGGAACGCCTACAGCCAACTGTTTCCTATACCGTGGGCTAGGCAGCACTGTCCCACCACCGCTGTCCCCTGTGGACCCTGCATCCACCACATTAACCCAGTGCGCAGTGATGGACACGTAACGGCCCTGGCCATGCCGACTGGACCATGCATCAGTTGTGAGGTGCACCTTTCCACTCACTGACTGCTTGAGTGCATGGACAATGCGGTCTTTCACATGATGGTGGAGGGCTGGGATGGCTTTGCGAGAGAAGAAGTGGCGACTGGGTATGTCATAGCGTGGTACTGCATAGGCCATGAATTCGCAGAAAGCTGCGCTTTCCACCAACCGAAAAGGCATCATCTCAAACGAGATTAGTTTGGCAATGTGGGTGTTCAAACCCAGTGCATGCGAATGAGAGACTGAGTACTTTCTTGACCTACTCATAGTGTCTGGGAGGGTGAGCTGGACTTGAGAGCTGCATATGGTGGAAGTAGCGGTGGACAGGGCGGACTGAGAGAGGGTTGATGATGGTGATGGAGTTGGTGTTCTTTCTGATGGCCTAGATTCAGTATTTCGTTGATATAACAGTGGGATTCCCTGACTGCTGTGGCTTTGCAACGACACCGCAACATTTGCTGCTGTGCTAACCGGTGGGCTTACAGTGGGGGAAACAATGTAGCGTTGCTGACTACCTTCTTTGTGATCAGTTGCACATGTGGCACTTGAGGTTTGGTGTTGTGTCCACGTTTGCAAGTGCATGCTGGTTAAATGTCTAAGCATGCAACTGGTATTCAAATTTTTCAGATTTTTCCCTCGGCTAAAGGTCTTTGCGCACTTCTTACAGATAACCTTGGCCTGATCATGAGGATTTTGTTCAAAAAAGTGCCACACTGCACTCTTCCTACTTTGGCAGACATTTTGCGGCCTAGCACGCTGTGATGTTTTGACCCCCTGGACAAGCTGTCCAGCAACTCTTTTGATTTTTGGAACCTGTCTTTGGAGTGCTCCGGGCCTGCCAGATAACAGCTGTTGCGATGTTGATGTCTGCTGTGGATGCTCCTCATCTGAGCTATTGGAAGCAGCACCCTCTTCCCCCAATGGATGCCAATCTGGGTCAACAACTGGGTCATCCATCACCTCCCCTTCAATGTCATGTGCACCTTCCTCTGTGTCACCGTGTATGGTGGTATAGTGTGCGGGAAGGGGCACCTGAGTCTCATCAGAGTCAGAATCTGGCTCTGTACACTGCAAGGACAATGTAGTGCTCTGAGTGAATGTACCAGCAGAATCATCTATCAGCGGCTGTGCATCAGTGCACTCCATGTCAGATTCATCTTGGCCTGGGTAATTCACCATTTCACTTGATAATCCAGGCATGGTATGTGAAAACAGCTCCATGGAGTAATCAGTAGTATGGCCTGTGTCATCCTTCAATCTTGGTTGTGGTGAAGGACACAAGGAAAGGTGTGGTTCATGAACATGAGCCTCCAATGACGACTCAGTGCTTTTACTTTTTACAACTTCAGAAGAGGAGGCGATAGAGCTGGAGGCTGAGTCAGCAATGTAAGACAAAACTTTTTCCTGATGCTCTGGCGTTAAAAGCGGTTTGCCAACTCCTAGAAAACTAAGCCTTCGAAGCCTTATGGAGCCAGACGATGACGCAGGCTCAACACCTCCTGCATTCAGTCTTATTTTGCTTTTGCCACTACCATCAGATCCACCACCAACACCATCATTACCAGCTGCCAACCCCCGCCCAATTCCACGGCCTCTTCCACCAGCCTTCCTCATTTTTGGTAGAAATGTAGACAAAATCCTACAAACTATATAGTAATGTAAAACAAGGTACAAGGTGTCTATAGGACAGGGGAGATTTAGATTTTCTGCAGACACTTGTGGACACTTGGATTGTGTGAGGCCCACTGAATATCACAGCCCTATGTCACAGGCTCGATGGCACAGGTGTGAAAAAAGTGACTACAGGATAAGGGAGATTTTGAATTTCTGGGAGATTTTGAATTTCTGCAGACACTTGTGGACACTGGACACTTGGATTGTGTGAGGCCCACTGAATATCACAGTGCTATGTCACAGGCTCGATGGCACAGGTGTGAAAAAAGTGACTACAGGATAAGGGAGATTTTGAATTTCTGCAGACACTTGTGGACACTGGACACTTGGATTGTGTGAGGCCCACTGAATATCACAGTGCTATGTCACGGGCTCGATGGCACAGGTGTGAAAAAAGTGACTACAGGATAAGGGAGATTTTGAATTTCTGCAGACACTTGTGGACACTGGACACTTGGATTGTGTGAGGCCCACTGAATATCACAGTGCTATGTCACAGGCTCGATGGCACAGGTGTGAAAAAAGTGACTACAGGATAAGGGAGATTTTGAATTTCTGGGAGATTTTGAATTTCTGCAGACACTTGTGGACACTGGACACTTGGATTGTGTGAGGCTCACTGAATATCACAGCGCTATGTCACAGGCTTGATGGCACAGGTGTGAAAAAAGTGATTACAGGATAAGGGAGATTTTGAATTTCTGGGAGATTTTGAATTTCTGCAGACACTTGTGGACACTGGAAACTTGGATTGTGTGAGGCCCATTGAATAGCACAGCGCTATGTCACAGGCTCGATGACACAGGTGTGAAAAAAGTGACTACAGGATAAGGGAGATTTTGAATTTCTGGGAGATTTTGAATTTCTGCAGACACTTGTGGACACTGGACACTTGGATTGTGTGAGGCCCACTGAATATCACAGTGCTATGTCACAGGCTCGATGGCACAGGTGTGAAAAAAGTGACTGCAGGATAAGGGAGATTTTGAATTTCTGCAGACACTTTGTGGACACTGGACACTTGGATTGTGTGAGGCCCACTGAATATCACAGTGCTATGTCACAGGCTCGATGGCACAGGTGTGAAAAAAGTGACTACAGGATAAGGGAGATTTTGAATTTCTGGGAGATTTTGAATTTCTGCAGACACTTGTGGACACTGGACACTTGGATTGTGTGAGGCCCACTGAATATCACAGTGCTATGTCACAGGCTCGATGGCACAGGTGTGAAAAAAGTGACTGCAGGATAAGGGAGATTTTGAATTTCTGCAGACACTTTGTGGACACTGGACACTTGGATTGTGTGAGGCCCACTGAATAGCACAGCGCTATGTCACAGGCTCGATGGCACAGGTGTGAAAAAAGTGACTGCAGGATAAGGGAGATTTTGAATTTCTGCAGACACTTGTGGACACTGGACACTTGGATTGTGTGAGGCCCACTGAATAGCACAGCGCTATGTCACAGGCTCGATGACACAGGTGTGAAAAAAGTGACTACAGGATAAGGGAGATTTTGAATTTCTGGGAGATTTTGAATTTCTGCAGACACTTGTGGACACTGGACACTTGGATTGTGTGAGGCCCACTGAATATCACAGTGCTATGTCACAGGCTCGATGGCACAGGTGTGAAAAAAGTGACTGCAGGATAAGGGAGATTTTGAATTTCTGCAGACACTTTGTGGACACTGGACACTTGGATTGTGTGAGGCCCACTGAATATCACAGTGCTATGTCACAGGCTCGATGGCACAGGTGTGAAAAAAGTGACTACAGGATAAGGGAGATTTTGAATTTCTGGGAGATTTTGAATTTCTGCAGACACTTGTGGACACTGGACACTTGGATTGTGTGAGGCCCACTGAATATCACAGTGCTATGTCACAGGCTCGATGGCACAGGTGTGAAAAAAGTGACTGCAGGATAAGGGAGATTTTGAATTTCTGCAGACACTTTGTGGACACTGGACACTTGGATTGTGTGAGGCCCACTGAATATCACAGTGCTATGTCACAGGCTCGATGGCACAGGTGTGAAAAAAGTGACTACAGGATAAGGGAGATTTTGAATTTCTGGGAGATTTTGAATTTCTGCAGACACTTGTGGACACTGGACACTTGGATTGTGTGAGGCCCACTGAATATCACAGCGCTATGTCACAGGCTCGATGGCACAGGTGTGAAAAAAGTGACTACAGGATAAGGGAGATTTTAAATTTCTGCAGACACTTGTGGACACTGGACACTTGGATTGTGTGAGGCCCACTGAATATCACAGTGCTATGTCACAGGCTCGATGGCACAGGTGTGAAAAAAGTGACTGCAGGATAAGGGAGATTTTGAATTTCTGCAGACACTTGTGGACACTGGACACTTGGATTGTGTGAGGCCCACAGACTATCACAGCGCTATGTCACAGGCTCGATGGCACAGGTGTGAAAAAAGTGACTACAGGATAAGGGAGATTTTGAATTTCAGCAGACACTTGTGGACACTGGACACTTGGATTGTGTGAGGCCCACTGAATATCATAGTGCTATGTCACAGGCTCGATGGCACAGGTGTGAAAAAAGTGATTACAGGATAAGGGAGATTTTGAATTTCTGGGAGATTTTGAATTTCTGCAGACACTTGTGGACACTGGACACTTGGATTGTGTGAGGCCCACTGAATATCACAGCGCTATGTCACAGGCTCGATGACACAGGTGTGAAAAAAGTGACTACAGGATAAGGGAGATTTTAAATTTCTGCAGACACTTGTGGACACTGGACACTTGGATTGTGTGAGGCCCACTGAATATCACAGTGCTATGTCACAGGCTCGATGGCACAGGTGTGAAAAAAGTGACTACAGGATAAGGGAGATTTTGAATTTCTGCAGACACTTGTGGACACTGGACACTTGGATTGTGTGAGGCCCACTGAATATCATAGTGCTATGTCACAGGCTCGATGGCACAGGTTTGAAAAAAGTGATTACATGATAAGGGAGATTTTGAATTTCTGGGAGATTTTGAATTTCTGCAGACACTTGTGGACACTGGACACTTGGATTGTGTGAGGCCCACTGAATATCACAGCGCTATGTCACAGGCTCGATGGCACAGGTGTGAAAAAAGTGACTACAGGATAAGGGAGATTTTAAATTTCTGCAGACACTTGTGGACACTGGACACTTGGATTGTGTGAGGCCCACTGAATATCACAGTGCTATGTCACAGGCTCGATGGCACAGGTGTGAAAAAAGTGACTGCAGGATAAGGGAGATTTTGAATTTCTGCAGACACTTGTGGACACTGGACACTTGGATTGTGTGAGGCCCACAGAATATCACAGCGCTATGTCACAGGCTCGATGGCACAGGTGTGAAAAAAGTGACTACAGGATAAGGGAGATTTTGAATTTCAGCAGACACTTGTGGACACTGGACACTTGGATTGTGTGAGGCCCACTGAATATCATAGTGCTATGTCACAGGCTCGATGGCACAGGTGTGAAAAAAGTGATTACAGGATAAGGGAGATTTTGAATTTCTGGGAGATTTTGAATTTCTGCAGACACTTGTGGACACTGGACACTTGGATTGTGTGAGGCCCACTGAATATCACAGCACTATGTCACAGGCTCGATGACACAGGTGTGAAAAAAGTGACTACAGGATAAGGGAGATTTTAAATTTCTGCAGACACTTGTGGACACTGGACACTTGGATTGTGTGAGGCCCACTGAATATCACAGTGCTATGTCACAGGCTCGATGGCACAGGTGTGAAAAAAGTGACAACAGGATAAGGGAGATTTTGAATTTCTGCAGACACTTGTGGACACTGGACACTTTTGGATTGTGTGAGGCCCAATGAATATCAGAGCGCTATGTCACAGGCTCGATGCAGCAGGTGTGAAAAAAGTGACTACAGGATAAGGGAGATTTTGAATTTCTGCAGACACAGGACACTTTTGGATTGTGTGAGGCCCAATGAATATCAGAGCGCTATGTCACAGGCTCGATGCAGCAGGTGTGAAAAAGTGACTACAGGATAAGGGAGATTTTGAATTTCTGTAGACACTTGTGGACACTGGACACTTTTGGATTGTGTGAGGCCCACTGAATATCAGAGCGCTATGTCACAGGCTCGATGGCACAGGTGTGAAAAAAGTGAATTGTAGAATTGGGCAGAATAGGAATCTCCCTAGAGTGTAGGTCTGTAAGAACGGAACAAGTCCTCCACTTATCCTTCCACAGTGACACACAGATAGCTTCACTGTGGCTGTGATAACAGCCGTTACACGGTACTGTGTGAGGAGCATACACCGCTGTATGGTGTGAATAAATGCACGCTCAGTACCTTAGCAGGACAAAAAAAAATTGGGATTGCTTTTAAAAAAGCAGTTTGCAGAGCAGTGGGGAAACAGCAATGCAGCTGTCAGGAAGCCTTAAAAGGCAGCCTAACAACCAACACTGCTGATCCACCACAATATAGCCTCCCCTTGCACTGCACACACAGTGACTGGTGTGTTGCACAGGCAAAATCGCTAGCAGCAGAAGCAGTTTTTTTGTCTTCTTCCCTGCCTAACGCTCTCCCTACAGAATCAGCAACCTCTCCCTATGCTAAGATCGGCAGAAGTAAGATGGCGGTCGGCGTGCACGCCCTTTTATAACCCCTGTGACGCCCACCAAAGCAAGCCAATCACTTGCATGCCCTTCTGAAAGATGGTGGCGACCCCTGCCTATGTCATCACGTTGCCCACAGTGTCCGTGGATCCTGATTGGCTGAAAAAGAGCGCTAAACAAACTTTTGAAACGCGACTTTGGCGCGTAAGTCGCCGACCTCGTGGCCGACCTCATCCTAGGCTCGGGTTTCGTTTCATGAAACCCGACTTTGCCAAAAGTCGGCGACTTTTGAAATTGTTCGACCGGTTTTGCTCAACTCTACCTGCCATAAAGACTACAAAATTGAAATGTCAGGAGTTTTTATCACGTTTATCAGAGGCCACAGGCTCAAAAAGGCTACCTCATTCAGACAGGAAGTTGGCTTTTAAAAAATTACATCATAACTCTGCCCTTCATGAAATGTTCCCCCACCAAAGAGGAAAGAGGTGCCTTTCGTGACACTTGAAAATTCAGCGAACAAAATTAGTAGTTTCCACTTGGGCTTGTTTAACAAGTCTAAGAAATTTCCTCCTCTTAACCTTTGACCAGCTGTGGAAATGTTTACAAAATTAATTGTAATGGAAATTGAGGCCCTTCCACATAGTCATAAATGGGCAAATAATTTGGATAAAGCAGAGAATAGAGTTGAGCAACTTTGGTCGGATCGGGTTTCGTGAAACCCGAATGAAACAAAATAAGTTTCAGATGAAACTCGTCCGACTAGAGCAAAAAAAAGTCGGAGTTTCGTCCGACTTTTATTTCCCATTGACTTGCATTGGGGTCGGGTTTCGGACGAAACTCCGACTTTGTTTTGCTCTAGTCGGACGAGTTTCATCTGAAACTTATTTTGTTTCATTCGGGTTTCACGAAACCCGATCCGACCAAAGTCGCTCAACTCTAGCAGAGAAGATAACATTAACAGGATTACAGTTGTTGACCTCTTTGGTTTTTAAGCCAGTGGACATGGAAGGTAACCTTGTAATCTGGCCAATGGATTTATATGAGAAACAGGCCAATGAATTGTTGGAGGTATCTCATTGTTATAATAAATTCCCATCAAATCCCCTTGCTCATTTTCAGGAAAAATTGATTATATTTGTGGAAAGTCTTTGATTAGGGCGTTATCGCTAAGAAAACGCTTTATACTGTTTGCAATTTTACCCACTCATTTCCACCTTCTATTTGATGCTAAAGCTGCAGAAGTACCATGTCCAGGCCTGTTTGAAGCTCGCCAATGACCATCTGTATGATCCAGAGGATGCATGGGAGATGATTACGTGATCAGATGAGACAAAAATAGAACTTTTTGGTATCAACTCCACTCGATGTGTTTAGGGGAAGAAGAAGGATGAGTACAACTTTAAGAAGACCGTCCCAACCTTGAAGCATGGTAGAGAAAACATAATGCTTTGGGGGTGCTTTTCTGCAAAGGGGACAGGATGACTGCACCATATTAAAGAGAGGATGGATGGGGTCATGCATCACAAGATTTTGGCCAACAACCTCTTTCCCTCAGTAAGAGCATTGAAGATGGGTTGTGGCAGGGTCTTCCAGCATGACAATGAGCTAAAACACTCAGCCAAGAGAACTAAGGAGTGGCTCTGTGAGAA
Source organism: Dendrobates tinctorius (assembly GCF_039654945.1). NCBI lineage: Eukaryota > Metazoa > Chordata > Amphibia > Anura > Dendrobatidae > Dendrobates > Dendrobates tinctorius. The sequence continues at coordinate 9,153,311 of NW_027361672.1, forward strand.
GCATTTCAGGGTACTAGAGTGGCCTAACCAGTCTCCAAGCCTGAATCCAATAGAATATCTTTGGGGGGGAGCTGAAATTTAATCTTGACTAGCGACAGCCCCAAAACCTGAAAGATCTGGAGAAAATCTGTGTGGAGAAGTGGGACAAAATACCTGCTACAGTGTATGCAAACTTATCAAATATATATGTGGGCACCATGTACCAATTACATTTTCTGGTATTACCTGCTGCATATATTAAAAATAGAACACAAATGAGAAGAAAGTACCGTATATACTCACGTATAAGCCAAGATTTTTTGGCTGAAAGTCCCCCTCTCGGCTTATACGCGAGTCATATAGCCAGGGGGTAGGTGGGGGAGGGGGAGCGGGGGTGTCACATCATACTGACCCCCCTGGAGTGGTCTCTGCAGCCTCCCTGCTTGTCCCATGGTCTCCCTTCCTTCCTACAGCGGTCACATGGTACCTCTCATTAAAGTCATGTATATGCACATGTGGCGCCCCTGAGGCTTCAGTCGCCACAGAGGTACTGCACCTTCTCCTAAGGTGTAGTGCCTCACCATCCAGGTAGGGTGGGAACTCCTGACCACGCTCCACAACTGCACCCCACACACAGGATAGTTCAGCAGGGACCAATTCATGCTTTATGCTGGAAAGGTCATAGGGCGCCTTTTGTGGTCCCTGGCTTCATAACACGAGAGGTGCTGGGGAGGCAGGTGGAGTTAGATATAAAGGAGAGGGAAGGTGTAGGATTTCAAGTCAGTCTGACAGAAGGTCAGTCTGGGGTGAGTCCCAGAGAGAGAGCAGGCTGACAGCAGGTCAGCCTGAGAGGAGCTCAAGGCGGAGGAAGGCAGTCAGTCAGGAGAGGCTGAGGACTGGTCTTAGCGGAATGAGCTCCTCAGGGAAGGAAGAGAAGGAGACGTAGACTGAAGACTACAGATTCCATGAGAGAGATAGAACAGAACGAAGGAGAATAGAAGGACGGTGGGATGCTGGTTGAGAAAGAGAGAGAACCCTTCCAGTCCAGAGGCCGGGGCCCAGTCCCCGAGGTTGATTGGATCTTTATGTCCGGCAACAGACACTGGAGGAGTAGTGAGCCGCTAACGCCTTGCTCCCATCATAGACTTGAAACACAACAGCAACTGTATAGAGAGCCGGGACACAGTGAGGAGTCCCCGAGCAGGCTACAGCTGTCTGTCATACAAGTAGAGACTAGGAACACCTAGAGAGAGGTATTCCAGGGTAACTAAGTACTGGAGTGCTTCGCACCTAAAGGCGCATTGGAGGAGTCGTTCAGTAAAGTACATGTTGGCGGAGTGTGGAAGGGAGAATCCTATCCTGCCTGGAGGTTGGCTGGAGCCCTGACCTGGAGAACACAGTACGAAGGCAGGCAGTTGTATGAACTGCAAACAGTGAGTAAAGCTTTGGAACCGCATACTCTGGTGTCCTCCAGTTATTCCAGCACCGCTACCTCTGGGTAACATCATCCATACCATTCTGCGCCTCTCCTCATCGATTGCACCTACACTGCCCTGGGACTACAGCTCCACCTGTGGGGAGCTATACCATCTCTGCTGCACCACACCATCAGTCCCAGCGGATCTGCATGCAGTGTTGGCTAACACCTCACTTGCCAAACACCACGGGTGGCGTCACGAACGATTCATATAAACTCTAACACCATTGACATCACCGCCATTGATATTGGGCACCCAGGGCCACGGACCGGGTCACCGCTGCTGTGACACATTCCCGCCTTGACACCAGCCCGGTACCGAGTAACCCCGCTGCCCTGGGTGTGCGAGGGCAACCCACACATATTTATGACTTTAAGTAGCGGTACCACGTGACTGCTGAAGGAAGGGAGACCATGGGAGAACAGGGCTGCAGAGATGCGCCAGGGGGAGTTAAGTATATGCAGTATTCACCTGTCCTGGTTCCAGTGCTGCTCCCTGCTGTCTGCTCGCCGGGTCCCTCTGTCAGTGACGTTCAGGCAGCAGAGGGTGCAATGACGTAGTCAGTGCGTGCCATCTGCTGCCTAATGTCACTGACAGAGGGACCCAGCGGGCAGACAGCAGCGAGTAGCGTTGGAACCGGGACAGATGAATATCTCAGGTGCCGGGTCCTGAGCCAATGGTGACACCTGTCCCCCATAGCACACCGGTGTCTCTGCCTGCTCAGCACACTGGCACCTGGCCCAGGGAAAAGAGGTGAGTATGTCTTTTTTTAATACCTGCAGTAGCGGCAGCAGCAATATTTGGGGGCATATTCAATGGAGCATCTTATGGGGGCATATTCAATGGAGCATCTTATGGGGCATATCCAATAGAGCATCTAATGGGGGCATACTCAATGGAGCATCTTATGGGGTAGCATATAGGGGTATATTCAATGGAGCATCTTATGGGGGCAGCATATGGGGGCATATTCAATAGAGCATCTTATGGGGGCATATTCAATGGAGCATCTTATGGGGGCATATTCAGTGGAGCATCTTATGGGGGCAGCATATAGGGGTATATTCAATGGAGCATCTTATGGGGGCAGCATATGGAGGCATATTCAATGGAGCATCTTATGGGGGCATATTCAATGGAGCACCTTATGGGGGCATATTCAATGGAGCACCTTATGGGGCAGCATATGGGGGCATATTCAATGGAGCATCTTATGGGGGCAGCATATGGGGGCATATTTAAAGGAGCATCTTATGGGGGCAGCATATGGGGGCATAATCAATGGAGCATCTTATTGAGGCATATTCAATGGAGCATCTTATGGGGGCAGCATATGGGGGTATATTCTATGGAGAATCTTATGGGGGCAGCATATGGGGCATATTCAATGGAGCATCTTATGGGGTCATATTATGGGGGCAGCATATGGGGGCATATTCAATGGAACATCTTATGGGGGCAGCATATCGGGGATATTCTATGGAGCATTTTATGGGGCAGCATATGGGGCATAATTTATGGAGCATCTTATGGGGCAGCATATGGGGAATAATCTATGGAACATCTTATGGGGCCATAACCTTTATGGAGCATCTTATGGGAGCATATTCAATGGAGCATCTTATGGGGCTACATATAGGAGTATATTCAATGGAGCATCTTATGGGGGCAGCATATAGGGGTATATTCAGTGGAGCTTCTTATGGGGGCAGTATATGGGGCATATTCAATGGAGCATCTTATGGGGGCATATTCAATGGAGCATCTTATGGGGGCAGCATATGGGGTCATATTCAATGGTGCATCTTATGGGGCAGCATATGGGAGTATATTCAATGGAGCATCTTATGGGGCCTTATTCAATGGAGCATCTTATGGGGGCTTATTCAATGGAGCATCTTATGGGGCATATTCAATGGAGCATCTTATGGGGGCATATTCAATGGAGCATCTTATGGGGGCAGCATATGGGGCATATTCAATGGAGCATCTTATTGAGGCATATTCAGTGGAGCATCTTATGGGGCAGCATATGGGGGCATATTCTATGGAGCATCTTAGGGGGCAGCATATGGGGCATATTCAATGAAGCATCTTATGGGGCATATTCAATGGAGCATCTTATGGGGGCAGCATATGGGGGCATATTCAATGGAGCATGTAATGGGGCAGCGTATGGGGGATATTCTATGGAGCATCTTATGGGGCCTGTTCTATGGAGCATCTTATGGGGCAGCATATGGGGCAAAATCTATGGAACATCTTATGGGGCCATAACCTTTACGGAGCAGCATATGGGGCTCCATTGAATATGCCCCCATATTATTCTATGAAGCATCTCATGGGGCCATTATTAACCTTTGTGCAGCATTATATGTGGCATATTTTGTATGGAGCATCTTATGGGGCCATCATGAACTGCATGGAGCATTATATGGGGCTCCTGATTCAATATGGCTATTCACAAACTTCTAACCTACTGATGTCTCAATTAATTTTACTTTTATTGGTATCTATTTTTATTTTTGAAATTTACCAGTAGCTGCTGCATTTTCGACCCTAGGCTTATACGCAAGTCAATAAGTTTTCCCAGTTTTTTGTGGCAAAATTAAGGGGGTCGGCTTATACACAGTTTGGCTTATACATGGGTATATACGGTATATGCAGACATCAAGGGATCACCATAAAAATTACAAATTTTATTGAAGAGCAACATACAACTCATTTAAAAACACTTAAAAAATCCCACAATGGGTATTGCACTCAGAAAAAAGATCCATAATACAGAGTCAAATACTCATAGATAGGGATGAGCGACTGCCTTTTTTCGGGTCAAGTCGGGTTTCATGAAACCCGACTTCCGCAAAAGTCGGGTCGAACGAAATCGGCCGACTATAGGGAAAAGTCGGAAGCTGACTGAAACACGAAACCCAATGCAAGATGCAAGTCAATGGGGAAGCAAAGTCGGCAGGGAGTTGAAGACAGTAAACACACCTACAGTGCCCATTTCAATGCCAAAAACATAAATTCTTATAACTGAAGCTTGTCAACCTTAATTTAGCTCCTAATAATAGTTATGCATTGAAAACTGGGGTTTATTTGGCTAAAGTTGTGGGGTGGTTGGGCTGTCTCCAGGTTTTCGTGTGCCCTGGGCCAAAGAGTGTCAGTGCGCCCCTTTAACACATATCACAACTCATGATGCTGCTATACGCCACAGAAATATAGGTATAGTACAATGACACATACTTCACTGCTTACATGACATGACTGATCTTTTTTAAATTGTACCATAGCTCAAAAACGGGACAGTATATTACTCCATACAGTGGTATAGCCACCACATTGTGCGCCATACAGAATAATGAGCCCCATATATTTCTCCATACCAAATAATTAGTCACATGTAATGTTCCATACAGTATCTGATGAGCTCCACATAATGCTCCATATATAATGGGCCCCATTTGTAATGCTCCAGTGTATAATGTGCCCCATAGATGCTGCTCCAGTGTCTGATCTGCCCCATTTACATTGCTCCAGTACATGATGGGCCTCATGGATTCATGGATGATGCTCCAGTGTATGATGGACTCCAATAATGCTCCATATATAATGGGCCCCATTTGTAATGCTCCAGTGTATAATGTGCCCCTTAGATGCTGCTCCAGTGTCTGATCTGCCCCATTTACAATGCTCCAGTACATGATGGGCCTCATAGATGATGCTCCAGTGTATCATGGGCCCTATTAATGCTCCATATATAATGGGCCCCATTTGTAATGCTCCAGTGTATAATGGGCCCCTTAGATGCTGCTCCAGTGTCTGATCTGCCCCATTTACATTGCTCCAGTACATGATGGGCCTCATGGATGATACTCCAGTGTATGATGGGCTCCAATAATGCTCCATATATAATGGGCCCCATTTTTAATGCTCCAGTGTTTAATGGGCCTCTTAAATGCTGCTCCAGTGTCTGATCTGCCCCATTTACATTGCTCCAGTATATGATGGGCCCTCTTTTTAATTAACCCAGGCATGGTATGTGAAAAGAGCTCCATGGAGTAATCTGAGGTGTGTGCTTCCACATCCTTCACTTTTGGTGTGGGTGAAGGACACAAGGAAAGGGGTTGCTCCTGACCAGAAGCCTGCAGTTACGACTCAATGCTTGCATTTTTTGCAACTTCAGAAGAGGAGGTGATAGAGCTGGAGGCTGTTTCAGCAATGTAAGCCACAAACAGTTCCTGATACTCCAGCTTTAAAAGCAGTCTACCTACTCCCAGAAAAGGGAGCCTTCCAGGCCTTCCAGAGCTACACCATGATGCTGGCTCAACACCTCCTGCCTTAGCTGCTATTGTGCTTTTGGCACTACCAGCAGATGCATCACCGCCACCATCAGTACCAGGTGGCCCTCCACGCCCACATCCGCGCCCTCTTCCACCATACTTCCTCATGTTTTTGAAAATGGACCCAAAATACCAGCAGATATATGGTACTGTTTCAGAAGCGTACAGCTCTATACAGTCTATGGATAACAGTAAATCTCCGTATATATTTCATGAGGCATACACAGACGCTCACAGGCTCAGTATGGATTACCCAATAAAATAACAATCATAGAATCATAGAATCGTAGAGTTGGAAGGGACCTCCTGGGCCATCTGGTCCAACCCCCTGCTCAAAGCAGGATTCGCTAAATCATCCCAGTCAGATGTCTGTCCAGCCTCTGTTTGAAGACTTCCATTGAAGGAGAACTCACCACTTCTCGTGGCAGCCTGTTCCACTCATTGATCACTCTAACTGTCAAAAAGAATTTTTCTAATAGTTGTAAAAGGGTACAGTTCCACCAGATACAAGGTATATATAGTATAGTGTAAACATTCTGATTCTCCATATACATTTCAGGAGGCAGACACAAACGCTCTCAGGCCCAATATGGATTACACAAGAATATGAAAAGCTGTAAATGGGTTATGTAACACAAGAATACAGCTGTATACAGTTTTGGGGTAATCTTAAGGTTCCAAATATATTGCCGGAGTAACAGACAGACATTTACAGGCTCATTATGGATTACAGAATCTAAATAGCTAAAAAGGTTACTGTATCAGAAGCATTCTGATGTATACAATGTTGGCCAAATTGAAAATATTGGTATGTATTTCCGTAGTCACCCTCAGACGCTCACTCAGTTTGGATTTCACCATAATAAAAAATGTTGTAAAAAAGGTCCTGGATAGCAAGATAGCAAGTATATATTTTTTAGGATACAATTGAAATCTCTGTATAAATAGTCCAGTAGTCACTCTCAGACGCTTACACAGTATGGATTTGACCGTAATGCTAAATGTCGAACAAAGGTACTGTATAACAAGATACAAGCTGTATCGAGTATAGTGTAAAAATTTGTTTCTCCGATTCACCTTATATATAGAAGGTGTAACTCACACACGCTCACTCACTATGGATGATGTAGGGAAGGTGGACTGACAGACAAACCAGCCTGTAGTGAGAAGCAGAGGTGTAGCGCAGTATAGGTTTGAAACCGCTAAGATAAATAGAAAGGGTGCAATGTTTTAGCTTGCCGATTGGAGGGCAGTGGAGAGCGTAGGAGTGGGACTGAATAACTGCCATTGGTCAGAGAAACTGTTAGGTGATGGTGAGCGGAGTTACCAGAACTGGAAGTATAAAAGGCTGAGGGAAGGTTCTGGAAGAGTCAGTCAGCGAAGGGAGCACAGTAAAGAGGAAGTTCTGCTGAGGAAATAGAGACAGTGGAAAGGCTCCAGAGAGGACTGACAGTTGAGGCGGTCACGGGGGGGTGGGCCAGAGGACGGTAGCCGCAGACAAACACGGCCTGTGGCTATCATACAGACGGTGTGCTCAGACTGGTGCAGCGCTGTGGTGGTTGGGCCTAGGCCAGCCACAGTGGAAGAGCCGCAGAGGATGCCACAATTATAGTTACAAAGGAAGTGAAGGTACCGGGGTCTGTGTACTGAGAAATGTGAAACGGCTGTGGTGAATTGTTGTCGACAGAAGGATGGGCACTAAAAACCGACCTGTTCAATACAAACTCTGTCTCAGTCTCGTGTTTGTCTGCGGCAAGAAGAGGGTCCCCCCACAGTAGTGGAAGAGCCACAGAGGATGCCACAATTATAGTTACAAAGGAAGTGAAGGTACCGGGGCCTGTGTACTGAGAAATGTGAAACGGCTGTGGTGAATTGTTGTCGACAGAAGGATGGGCACTAAAAACGGACCTGTTCAATACAAACTCTGTCTCAGTCTCGTGTTTGTCTGCGGCAAGAAGAGGGTCCCCCCCACAGTTGGTTATCCTACAGATAATAAATTAATACAAATTTTTGAAACAAGGTACTGTATCAGCACATACCTGGTGTGTCCAGTCTAGGGTTAAATTTCCGTCTATACTTCCGGAGTCAAACACAGACACTCACAGGCTCACTATGTATTACACCAGAAATAAAAAAGTAGAAAAAGGGAAAGGCATTCATAGCGTACACCAGTATACAGTGTTGTGGTACTTTTAAATCTTCGTATATATTTCAATCTCAGTAAGCCAGTCAAGAATCTCCGCTACTGGAAACTACATGGATACAAGTATAGACGCAAAGTCGAGTGTTAGCAGAAATTTTGGAATTACTCATCGTGGGAAAACCTCCCGGTAGATGTTGCAGAGGCATTGCAGAACCTCAATTACTGTGTCTGTGGAGGAAGCGAAAAAGGTTCTTTGTGAAGAAAGGATTGCTTTATCGCAGTAGCATGGATCACATCATCGTTACTCGTCTTCATCAAATTGTGATCACAGGGAGAGATGTTCCCATGGTCCTCACAGCCTATCATGATGTGTCTGGTCATTTTGGAGTGCAAAAGACAGAAGCCACAGGCCGTAGGTGATTCTATTGGATTGGCTTGAGAGAAGACATTGAAAAATGGTGGCAGGAATGTCACACGTCTGTGACTATCACAACTGTGAAAGGTGATCATAAACCACCACTGCATCTGCTTGTAGGTTGACGTCCATTTCAAATGGTAGCCATTGATCATCTGAAGGTAGAGGCCAGCAGGACAGGCCATAGTCACATCTTAACCATCATTGATCAATACACCAAATTTCTAGTGGCCGTCACTGTGAAGGATTTAACTGCCCAGACTGCACAGTGGTGGAGCAGGGAGAGCTAAGTATTGCAACTTGCAAGTGCTGTGGCCATGACCAAGCAAGGGGGGCACACCTTGCTTGCTTGCTTGCTTGCTTGCGTCACCTCCTGGGTGACGGTACTGCCACAGGGTCCCTCATAGTACACTGGTGTGTCTGATGGCGAGTGGGCCCTCCCACCATCTGAGACACTGTATTGTACTATGAGGGGCCCTGTGCCATTGCCTTCGGAAAACAGTGGGCCCATCCACCTGTTCAGAGCAACGGCACTTGTCCGGGTGCGCCAGGTCTTGACACCAGCCATTGGGCGAGGGGTGGGCAGCCCAGTTAGGGAGAATTAAAAATTGTCATATGTAGATGTGTTGGCTGGAAATTCAGCTGCTGCAAAGGGCGTAATTGAGCAAGTCCAAGGAAGAGGAGGAAAAAAGCGAGGCACTTTTCTGGTAACCTATGTTTCATCAGGGGAAGGCGGGACAGAATCCTTTGAAACCCATGCATGGTTCATTTTAATGAAGGTTAGATCATCAACATTTTGGGTCGACAGACGGGTCCTTTTTTCTGTCAGGATTGATCCAGCAGCACTGGAGACTCTTTCAGATAACACACTAGCAGCAGGGCAAGCGAGCTCTTGTAAGGCATATTGTGCCAATTCAGGCCAGGCGTCCAGTTTAGAGGCCCAATAGTCAAAGGGAAATGACCTGTGAGGGAGAACATCGATATGGGAGGAAAAGTAGTTTGTAACCATAGTTGACAACTGCTGCCTCCTGTCACTTTTAATCAATGAAGTATTAGCAGTCGTGTGAGCGGTACTTGAGAAATCATTCCACAACATGGTCATTAAACTCCTGTCTCGAACGCCACTTCTGCTGTGTGCACCACGAACACCTCTTCCATTGTGCCCACTATGGCTCGTGGGAGAACCAGCACCGCTGCTGTGTGTTGGGAAAGCCTCAAACAAACGGTTTACCAGAGTTGCTTGTTTGTTTGACAATATTATCTCCAGGTTCTCCTGTGGCATGATGTTGTGTAATTTGCCTTTCTAGCGTGGATCGAGGATGCTGGCCAGCCAGTAGTTGTCATCTCTCATCATTTTGTCAATGCGGGGATCCCTTTTTAGGATCCGCAAGGCATAATCGCACATGTGGGCCAATGTTCCAGGTGTCAATGATGCACTGCCCGTGGTGGGTGGAGAAACAGTTTTTGGTAAATCCACAATCCTACAGTTACGCACAACCTCTGTCCCTGACCTTGGAACGCCAACATTTTCTCTTGCCCCACGAAAAGCATCCTCCTGCCCAAAATAATCATCCCCCTCATCCTCCTCCTCTTCCTCTTCTTCCTCCACCTCGTCCAGGACAGTTCCCTGACCAGACAATGGCTTACTGTCATCAAGGCTTCCCTCCTCCTCCTCCTCCGCTGCAGACGCCTGATCCTTAATGTGCGTCAAACTTTGCATGAGCAGACGCATAAGTGAGATGCTCATGCTTATGATGGCGTCGTCTGCGCTTACCAGCCGTGTGCATTCCTCAAAACACTGAAGGACTTTACAGAGGTCCATGTGCAGGGTGGAGTTCCACCTTGTTGCAATGTCTATGATTAGGCGGTGATTGGGGAGGTGGAGCAATCGCTGCAGCTTCTGCATACGACTGGAGTGTACGGCCGAGCGACGGATGTGCGGGCACAGTCTTCGCACCTTATGAAGCAGGGATGTTAAATCAGGATAATTATTAAGGAAGCACTGCACCACCAGGTTCAAAGTATGAGCCAGGCAAAGTATGTGTGTGAGTTTTGCATGGTCTATGGCTGCCACAAAATTATCACTGACTACCTTGCCTGCCTCAAGATGTAGACTGCCCAGCCATGACTCTGTCACTGCAAGTAGTCGGCCAGTACCTCCGCGGTGTGTCTGTTGTCTCCCAAAGATATCATCTTTAACACAGCCTGCTGACACTTACCACTAGCCATTCGATAGTGGGACACCTCGTGTGCAACACTGGCAGCGGTGGATGTAGTGCTCGTGCGACTGCGCTCTGTGGATGAGTTTTTGCTGATAGACGAGGAGTAGGAGGAGCGAAAGCCTACAGCCAACTGTTTCCTCTACCATGGGCTAGGCAGCACAGTTCCACCGCCACTGTCCCCAGTGGAGCCTGCATCCACCACATTAACCCAGTGCGCAGTGATGGACACGTAATGGCCCTGGCCATGCCTACTGGTCCATGCATCCGTTGTGAGGTGCACCTTTCCACTCATTGACTGTTTTGGTGCATGGACAATGCGGTCTTTCACATGCCGGTAGAGGGCAGGGATGGCTTTTCGAGAAAAGAAGTGCCGACTGGGAAGGTCATAGTGTGGGACTGCATAGGCCATGAGGTCGTGGAAAGCTTCGCTTTCAACCAAGCGGTAGGACATCATCTCTAACGAGATTAGTTTAGCAATGTAGATGTTCAAACACAGTGTACGTGGATGAGATGATGAGTACTTTTTTGTCCTACTCAGAGTGTCTGGTAGGGTGAGCTGGACAGGAAAGCTGCATACGGGGGAAGTAGCGGTGGACCAGACGGAGTGAGAGGGGGTTGGTGATGGTATTGGTGGTGATGGCCTAGATTCAATGTTGTGTTGCAAAACCATTATGATTCCCTGAGTGCTTTGACCTTGCGACGACACCTCCACATTTAGTGCTGGTGGTGTGCTTAATGGTGGCGGTGGTCTTACAGTGGGGGTAGCAATGGAGCGTTGTTGGCTACCTTCAGTCAGAGCAGGTGCACATGTGCTACCTGAGGTTTTGTAGTCCGTCCACGCTTGCAAGTGCATGTTGATTAAATGTCTAAGCATGCAACTGGTATTCAAATTTCTGAGTTGTTTACCTCGGCTAAAGGTCCTTCCTCACGTCTTACAGGTAACCTTTTCCTAATCAGTAGGATTTTGGACAAAGAAGTGCCACACTGCACTCTTCCCACTATGGTAAACATTTTCTTGCCTTGCACACTGTGCTAAGTTGACCGTCTGGCCAGTCTGTCCTGAAACTCTTTTAGTTTTTGTTCCACGTTTTAGGACAGCTACGGGCCTGCTAGATAACCGCTGCTGCGATGTCAATGCCTGCTGCGGATCTTTCTCCTTATCTGAACTATTGCCAGCGCCACCCTCCTCCCCCAATGGATCCCAATCCGGGTCCAAATCTGAGTCATCCATCACCTCCTCTTCAAAGTCATCTGCACCTTCCTCTCTACCTTCCTCTGTGTCACTGTGTAAGTTGGTACAGTATGCGGGAAGGGGCACCTGGGTTTCATCAGGGTCAGATTCTGGCTCAATAGACTGCGAGGGCAATGTAGTGCTGTGGGTCAATGTACCAGCAGAATCATCTAGCAGTGGCTGTGCATCAGTGCACTCCATGTAAGATTCATCTTGGACTGGGGAATTCAGGATTTGACATGATAACCCAGTAGTTGATACCTTTTAATGGCTAACTGAAAAGATGGTAACACATTGCAAGCTGATACATGATAACCCAGGCATGGTATGTGATAAGAGCTCCATAAAGTAATCTGAAGTGTGGGCTGCCGCATCCTTAACTTTTGGTGGGGGTGAAGGACACAAGAAAAAGGGTTTTTATGACCAGAAGCCTGCACTGACGACTCCATGCTTACAGGTTTCGACCGTTCAGAAGAGGAGGAAATAGATCTGGTGGCTGTTTCGGCAATGTACGCCAAAACCTGTTCCTGATGCTCCTGCTGTAAAAGCGGTTTTCCTACTCCAAGAGAAGGCAACCTTACAGGCCTTCTTGGGCCAGAGGATGGCGCAGGCTCAACATCTCCTGCCTTAGCTGCTATTGTGCTTTTGCCAGAACCAGCCGATGCACCACCACCATCAGTACCAGCTGCGCCACCCTGCCCACGTCCACGGCCTCTTCCACCATACTTCTTCATGTTTGGGAAAATGTCCCAAAAATACCAGCAGAGAGATGGTACTGTATGAGGAGCGTCCAGCTGTGTAAGGTGTATTAAACAAATTAAATCAACGTATATATTATGTTAGTCACATACGCTCTCACAGTATGTATTGGACCGTAATCCAGCAAGCAGATATACGGAACTGTATCATAAGTGTACAGCTGTATACGATTTTTGTGCAACTAACTATCTCCGTATATGTATTTACAGAGTGTCACACACACACGCTGACCAGGTATAAAAGTGACTGTAATGCGAACTGCAGATATACAATACTGTTGGAGAATCGAACAGCTCTATACGATATGTGTAAGGAAAATTGTCATGCTCCGTGTATTTGTATACGGACTGACACACGCTGTCTCTGTCTAGTTTTGACTGTAATCAAACTGCAGATATGCGAAAATGTTTGAAAAACGGACACAACTCTAAGGTGTAGGTCTGGAAAAACGGACAAACTCCTCGGCTTGTTCCTCCAGAGTCTCACCCAGACAGCTTCTATTTGTCCGTGATACCAGCCGGTACACAGTAGTGCGTGAGGAGCGTACACCGCTAGACGGTGTCTGTATGGAAAATTGTCAAGCTCCGTGTATTTGTATACGGACTGACACACGCTGTCTCTGTCTAGTTTTGCTGTAATCAAACAGCAGATATGCGAAACTGTTTGAAAAACGGACACAACTCTAATGTAGGTCTGGAAAAACGGACAAACTCCTCGGCTTTTTCTTCCAGAGTCACACCCAGATAGCTTCTATTTGTCCATGATACCAGCCGGTACACGGTAATGTGTGAGGAGCGTACACCGCTAGACAGTGTGTGAAAAAATGAACGCTCAGTAACTCACCAGGACAAAATAATAAAATTTGGAATGCTTTGAAAAAAGCAGTTTGAACAGCAGTCTGCACACAGAAATGCAGCTAGCAGGTAGCCTTAAAAGGCAGCCTAATCACCACCAGCGCTGCTGCACACAACAAAAATCGTCCCCTTTCACTGCACACTAACTGTACAGTGAAAAGCGCTATTAGCAGAAGCAATATTCTTTCTTCCTCCCTGCCTAACGCTCTCCCTGTTCAGAATCAGCAGCAGCACCTCTCCCTATTGTAAGATCGGCAGAAGTAAGATGGCGGTCGGTGTTCACAGCCTTTTATACCCACTGTGACGCCACACAAAGCCAGCCAATCACTTCAATGCCCTTTTCTAAGATGGTGCTGGCCGCTGCGCATGTCATCGCATTGCCCACAGTGTGCGTCCTCCATCAATGGGTGAGAAAAGGCGCTGAAAGCATCATTTGAAACGCGACTTTGGCACGCTGATCGGCGACCTCATGGCCGACCTCACGCTATGGTCGGGTTTCGATCTGCAAAACCCGACTTTGGCAAAAGTCTGTGATTTTTGAATCTGACCGACCTGTTTCGCTCAACTCTACTCATAGACCCACAAACCATTAATACATAAATAAATGCATTGCTTGCTATAGTCCCACAAGAGGATTATGAATAATGAACCCAATAATAAGGTTAAATACAAACTATATCCAAAAGACAATATATACACATGTTATTGTCACCATTGTTGCATGGTATAATGTAGATAAATAAATAATAGATGGAACTTCAACATATTTCCAAACATCAAATGGCTTTAGCTCTTTAACCCCTTCATGACCAAGCCTATTTTGACCTTAATGACCAGGCCATTTTTTGCAATTCTGACCAGTGTCCCTTTATGAGGTAATAACTCAGGAACGCTTCAACGGATCCTAGCGATTCTGAGACTGTTTTTTCGTGACATATTGGGCTTCATGTTAGTGGTAAATTTAGGTTGATAATTTTTGCGTTTATTTGTCAAAAAATCAGAAATTTGGTGAAAATTTAGAAAATTTTGCAATTTTCAAATTTTGAATTTTTATTCTGTTAAACCAGAGAGTTATGTGACACAAAATAGTTAATAAATAACATTTCCCATATGTCTACTTTACATCAGAAAATTTTGGAAACAAAATATTTTTTTGTTAGGAAGTTATAAGGGTTTTAAAGTTGACCAGCGATTTCTCATTTTTACAATAAAATTTACAAAACCATTTTTTTTAGGGACCACCTCACATTTGAAGTCACTTTGAGGGGTCTATATGGCAGAAAATACCCAAAAGTTACACCATTCTAAAAACTGCACCCCTCAAGCTACTCAAAACTACATTCAAGAAGATTATTAACCCTTCAGGTGTTTCACAGGAACTAAAGCAATGTGGAAAGAAAAAATGGACATTTTAATTTTTCCAACAAAAATTTTCTTTTAGCATCAATTTTTTCATTTTCACATGGGAAACAGGATAAAATGGATGCTAAAATTTGTTGGGCAATTTCTCCGGAGTACAACGATACCTCATATGTGGTCATAAACCACTGTTTGGGCGCACGGCACGGCTCAGAAGGGAAGGAGCGCCATTTGACTTTTTGAATGGAAAATATGCTGGAATATTTAGCGGTTGCCATGTCGTGTTTGGAGAGCCCCTGTGTGCATAAACATTGGAGCTCCTCCACAAGTGGCCCCATTTTGGAAACTAGACCCCCCAAGGAACTTATCTAGACGTGTAGGGAGCACTTTGAACCCCCAAGTGCTTCACAAAAGTTTATAACACAGAGCAGTGAAAATAAAAAATAATTTTTTTTCCTCAAAAATGATTTTTAGCACACTATTTTTAATTTTCACAAGGCTAACAGGAGAAATTGGACCACAAATCTTGTTGTCCAGTTTGTCCTGAGTACGCTGGTACCCCATATGTGGGGGGGAACCACTGTTTGGGCACACGGCAGGGCTCAGAAGGGAAGGAGCGCCATTTGACTTTTTAAAATGCAAATTACTTCCAATCGTTAGCGGACACCATGTTGTGTTTGGAGAGCCACTGTGTGCCTAAACATTGGAGCTCCCCCACAAATGACCCCATTTTGGAAACTAGACCCCCTAAGGAACTTATCTAGATGTGTAGTGAGCACCTTGAACCCTCAAGTGCTTCAGAAAAGTTTTTGACGCAGAGCCGTGAAAATAAAAAAAAATTTTTTTCCCTCAAAAAATTATTTTTTAGTGCGCAATTTTTTATTTTCACAAGGGTACCAGGATAAATTAGACCCCAACATTTGTTGTCCAGTTTGTCCTGAGTACGCTGGTACCCCACATGTGGGGGGGAACCACTGTTTGGGCACACGTCGGGGCTCGGAAGGGAAGTAGTGACATTTTGAAATGCTGACTTTGATAGAATGGTCTGCGGGTGTCATGTTACATTTGCAGAGCCCCTGATGTACCTAAACTGTGGAACCCCCCCACAAGTGACCCAATTTTGGAGACTAGACCCCCCAAGGAACTTATCTAGATGTGTGGTGAGCACCTTGAACCCCCAAGCGCTTCACAGAAGTTTATAACGCAGAGCCGTGAAAATAAAAAATATTTTTTTTTCCACAAAAAAAAAATGATTTTTAGCCAGCAATTTTTTTTTCACAGGGGTAGCAGGATAAATTGGCCCCAAAAGTTGTTGTCCAGTTTGTTCTGAGTACGCTGATACCTCATATGTGGGTGGGGACCACTGTTTGGGTACACGTCGGGGCTCGGATTGGAAGTAGTGACATTATGAAATGCTGACTTTGATGGAATGGTCTGCGGGCATCATGTTATATTTGCAGAACCCCTGATGTACCTAAACTGTGGAACCCCCCACAAGTGACCCCATTTTGGAAACTAGACCCCCCAAGGAACTTATCTAGATGTGTGGTGAGCACCTTGAACCCCCAAGTGCTTCACAGAAGTTTATAACGCAGAGCAGTGAAAATAAAAAATATTTTTTTTTCCTCAAAAAAAATGATTTTTAGCTAGCAATTTTTTTTTTCACAAGGGTAGCAGGATAAATTGGACCCCAAAAGTTGTTGTCCAGTTTGTCCTGAGTACGCTGATACCCCATATGTGGGGGATGACCACTGTTTGGGTACATGTCGGGGCTCGGAAGGGAAGTAGTGACATTATGAAATGCTGACTTTGATGGAATGGTCTGCGGGCATCATGTTACATTTGCAGAACCCCTGATGTACCTAAACTGTGGAACCCCCCACAAGTGACCCCATTTTGGAAACTAGACCCCCTAAGGAACTCATCTAGATGTGTGGTAAGCACCTTGAACCCCCAAGTGCTTCACAGAAGTTTAGAACGCAGAGACGTGAAAATAAAAAATATTTTTTTTTCCTCAAAAAAAATGATTTTTAGCCAGCAATTTTTTTTTTCACAAGGGTAGCAGGATAAATTGGACCCCAAAAGTTGTTGTACAGTTTGTCCTGAGTACGCTGGTGCCCCATATATGGGGGGGAACTAATGTTTGGGCACACGTAAGGGCTCGGAATGGAAGTAGTGGCGTTTTGAAATGCAGACTTTGATGGAATGGTCTGCGGTCGTCATTACGTTTGCAGAGCCCCTGATGTGCCTAAACAATAGAAACCCCCCACAAGTGACCCCATTTTGGAAACTAGACCTCCCAAGTAACTTATCTAGATGCCTGGTGAGCACTTTGGACACCCAAGTGCTTCACAGAAGTTTATAACGCAGAGACGTGAAAATTAAAAAAAAAAATTTTTTTCCACAAAAATATTTTTTTAGCCCCCAATTTTTTATTTTCCCAAGGGTACCAGGAGAAATTAGACCCCCAAAGTTGTTATGCAATTTTTCCTGAGTACGCTGATACCCCATATGTTGGGGTAAACCACTGTTTGGGCACACGTCGGGGCTTGGAAGGGAGGAAGCACCGTTTAACTTTTTGAACGCAAAATTGGCTGGAATCAATGGTTGCACCATGTCGCGTTTGGTGACCCCCTGATGTGCCTAAACAGTGGAAACCCCTCAATTCTAACTCCAGCCCTAACCCCAACACACCCCTAACCACAGCCCTAACCCCAACACATCCCTAACCCTAATTCCAACCCTAACCATAACCCTAACCCCAACAGACCCCGAACCCTAATCCCAACCCTAACCATAACCCTAACCACAAGCCTAACCCTAATTCCAACCCTAACCCTAATTCCAACCCTAACCCTCTTTCCAACCCTAACCCTTTCCAACCCTAACCCTCTTTCCAACCCTAACCCTCTTTCCAACCCTAACCCTCTTTCCAATCCTAACCCTAACCCTCTTTCCAACCCTAACCCTCTTTCCAACCCTAACCCTAACCCTCTTTTCAACCCTAACCCTCTTTTCAACCCTAACCCTAACCCTCTTTTTAACCCTAACCCTAACCCTCTTTTCAACCCTAACCCTAACCCTAACCCTCTTTTCAACCCTAACCCTAATGGAAAAAAAAATATATATATTATCTTTATTTTATTAGTTCTGCCTACCTATGGGGGTGATAATCGGGGGGGGGTTATTTACTTTTTCTTTCATTTTGATCACTGTGAGAGTGATCAAAATAAAAGAATGGAATCTGCAGCCGGCAGATTCGGGCGGGCGCACTGCGCATGCGCCCGCCATTTTCAAAGATGGCGGCGCCCATCATCCGGACCCGAGGGACACCGGGAGGGACGGAGGGACACCGGAGGTACCGGGGGGGGGTGAGGGGGGGATCGGAGGCTGGCGGGGAGCAGAGGGAATGGGAGGGGGGCAGATGATGACAGCGGCGGCAGATCGCCTCTGTCATTCAGTTGCGGGGGGGCGATCGCCGGTGGGGGGGTGGAATCGGTGTCTCCAGCCATGTCCGATGCTACAGCAGCATCGGACATGGCTGGATTGTAATATTTCATCAATTTTCATTGATGAAATGTTACTATCGCTCTGATTGGCTGTTTCACTTTTAACAGCCAATCAGAGCGATCGTAGCCACGTGGGGGCGAAGCCACGCCCCCTGTGGTGAATTACAAAGCCCCCTGTATCTGCGGGTCGGGTGACCTTTCAGTGACCCCGGTCACCCGACCCGCAGGGGGGCTTTGAAGTCATGACGCCACATAGGCATCACTGGTCAGATTTGAACCAGGTTTCATGACGCCTATGTGGCGTCATTGGTCGTGAAGGGGTTAAAGATTTTCTGAAGAAATATATATAGGGACTAAAAAAGATGAAACAAGTTGATACTCAACCCTATCCCGGTCAGTTAGTCACCCCTTTATAGCAAACAATCCAGTTATGTGGGTACATGGACCCACGCGTATCGACACAAGAATATGTCTTCCTCAAGGTAAGTGTCATGAAGTGACTTACCCTGGGTGACACGACCAGCCGGTCAGTAACTAAGACAACAAGACAAACAAGGGGACACCGGGGACACAATTTCAACTGTGGGCCCTACAATAGGGAACAGGGAAGTGGACACCTCCTGCACTTTCCTGAGGCTGTGTCCCTGAACACTCCTCACGTTCCCTATACAGGTTCTTTCAACCTGTCGCCGAACAGGATACCTCAGCCCCACACTAGCCCTGCGCCCTTACTAGGGAACTGGCTAGTGCGGACACTGGTCCCACCGCTGTACTAATATAACACCAGGGAAAATAAAGAACAGGGGAAAAAACAAATAACTTAGCTTTCTCTATTGCCAATGCTCCTGAGTAGAGTTGAGCGAAACAAGTCGAAAAAATTCAAAAGTCGCCGACTTTTGGCAAAGTCGGGTTTCATGAAACGAAACCCGACCCTAGGATGAGGTCGGCCACGAGGTCAGCGACTTACGCGCCAAAGTCGCGTTTCAAAAGTTTGTTTTGCGCTCTTTTTCAGCCAATCAGGATCCACGGACACTGTGGGCAAAGTGATGACATAGGCACGGGTCACCACCATCTTTCAGAAGGGCATGCAAGTGATTGGCTTGCTTTGGTGGGCGTCACAGGGGGTATAAAAGGGCGTGCACGCCGACCGCCATCTTACTTCTGCCGATCTTAGTATAGGGAGAGGTTGCTGCTGATTCTGTAGGGAGAGCGTTAGGCAGGGAAGACAAAAAAACTGCTTCTGCTGCTAGCGATTTGGCCTGCACAACACACCAGTCACTGTGTGTGCAGTGCAAGGGGAGGCTATATAGTGGTGTATCAGTGGTGTTGGTTGTTGGGCTGCCTTCTAAGACTTCCTGACATTCCTGCATTGCCGTTTACCCACTGCTCCGCAAACTGCTTTTTTAAAAGCAATCCCAATTTTTTTTTTGTCCTGCTGAGAAGACAAAAAAACTGCTTCTGCTGCTAGCAATTTGGCCTGCACAACACACCAGTCACTGTGTGTGCAGTGCAAGGGGAGGCTATATAGTGGTGTATCAGTGGTGTTGGTTGTTGGGCTTCCTTCTAAGGCTTCCTGACATTCCTGCATTGCTGTTTACCCACTGCTCCGCAACCTGCTTTTTTAAAAGCAATCCAATCTCCCTTATCCTCTAGTCACTTTTGTCACAGCTCTGCCATTGAGCCTGTCACATAGCGCTCAGATATTCATTGGGCCTCACACAATCCAAACGTGTCCAGTGTCCAAAAGTGTGTGCAGAGATTCAAAATCTCCCTTATCCTCTAGTCACTTTTGTCACAGCTGTGCCATTGAGCCTGTCACATAGCGCTCAGATATTCATTGGGCCTCACACAATCCAAACGTGTCCAGTGTCCAAAAGTGTGTGCAGAGATTCAAAATCTCCCTTATCCTCTAGTCACTTTTGTCACAGCTGTGCCATCGAGCCTGTCACATAGCTCTCAGATATTCATTGGGCCTCACACAATCCAAACGTGTCCAGTGTAAAAAAAATGTGTGTGCAGAGATTCAAAATCTCCCTTATCCTCTAGTCACTTTTGTCACAGCTGTGCCATCGAGCCTGTCACATAGCGCTCAGATATTCATTGGGCCTCACACAATCCAAACGTGTCCAGTGTCCAAAAGTGTGTGCAGAGATTCAAAATCTCCCTTATCCTCCAGTCACTTTTGTCACAGCTGTGCCATCGAGCCTGTCACATAGCGCTCAGATATTCATTGGGCCTCACACAATCCAAACGTGTCCAATGTCCAAAAGTGTGTGCAGAGATTGAAAATCTCCCTTATCCTCTAGTCACTTTTGTCACAGCTGTGCCATCGAGCCTGTCACATAGCGCTCAGATATTCATTGGGCCTCACACAATCCAAACGTGTCCAGTGTCCAAAAGTGTGTGCAGAGATTCAAAATCTCCCTTATCCTCTAGTGACTTTTGTCACAGCTGTGCCATCGAGCCTGTCACATAGCGCTCAGATATTCATTGGGCCTCACACAATCCAAACGTGTCCAGAGTCCAAAAGTGTGTGCAGAGATTCAAAATCTCCCTTATCCTCTAGTCACTTTTGTCACAGCTGTGCCATTGAGCCTGTCACATAGCGCTCAGATATTCATTGGGCCTCACACAATCCAAACGTGTCCAGTGTCCAAAAGTGTGTGCAGAGATTCAAAATCTCCCTTATCCTCTAGTCACTTTTGTCACAGCTGTGCCATTGAGCCTGTCCCATAGCGCTCAGATATTGATTGGGCCTCACACAATCCAAACGTGTCCAGTGTCCAAAAGTGTGTGCAGAGATTCAAAATCTCCCTTATCCTCTAGTCACTTTTGTCACAGCTGTGCCATCGAGCCTGTCACATAGCGCTCAGATATTCATTGGGCCTCACACAATCCAAACGTGTCCAGTGTCCAAAAGTGTGTGCAGAGATTCAAAATCTCCCTTATCCTCTAGTCACTTTTGTCACAGCTGTGCCATCGAGCCTGTCACATAGCGCTCAGATATTCATTGGGCCTCACACAATCCAAACGTGTCCAGCGTCCAAAAGTGTGTGCAGAGATTCAAAATCTCCCTTATCCTCTAGTCACTTTTGTCACAGCTGTGCCATCGAGCCTGTCACATAGCGCTCAGATATTCATTGGGCCTCACACAATCCAAACGTGTCCAGTGTCCAAAAGTGTGTGCAGAGATTCAAAATCTCCCTTATCCTCTAGTCACTTTTGTCACAGCTGTGCCATCGAGCCTGTCACATAGCGCTCAGATATTCATTGGGCCTCACACAATCCAAACGTGTCCAGTGTCCAAAAGTGTGTGCAGAGATTCAAAATCTCCCTTATCCTCTAGTCACTTTTGTCACAGCTGTGCCATCGAGCCTGTCACATAGCGCTCAGATATTCATTGGGCCTCACACAATCCAAACGTGTCCAGTGTCCAAAAGTGTGTGCAGAGATTCAAAATCTCCCTTATCCTCTAGTCACTTTTGTCACAGCTGTGCCATCGAGCCTGTCACATAGCGCTCAGATATTCATTGGGCCTCACACAATCCAAACGTGTCCAGTGTCCAAAAGTGTGGGCAGAGATTCAAAATCTCCCTTATCCTCTAGTCACTTTTGTCACAGCTGTGCCATCGAGCCTGTCACATAGCGCTCAGATATTCATTGGGCCTCACACAATCCAAACGTGTCCAGTGTCCAAAAGTGTGTGCAGAGATTCAAAATCTCCCTTATCCTCTAGTCACTTTTGTCACAGCTGTGCCATCGAGCCTGTCACATAGCGCTCAGATATTCATTGGGCCTCACACAATCCAAACGTGTCCAGTGTCCAAAAGTGTGTGCAGAGATTCAAAATCTCCCTTATCCTCTAGTCACTTTTGTCACAGCTGTGCCATCGAGCCTGTCACATAGCGCTCAGATATTCATTGGGCCTCACACAATCCAAACGTGTCCAGTGTCCAAAAGTGTGTGCAGAGATTCAAAATCTCCCTTATCCTCTAGTCACTTTTGTCACAGCTGTGCCATCGAGCCTGTCACATAGCGCTCAGATATTCATTGGGCCTCACACAATCCAAACGTGTCCAGTGTCCAAAAGTGTGTGCAGAGATTCAAAATCTCCCTTATCCTCTAGTCACTTTTGTCACAGCTGTGCCATCGAGCCTGTCACATAGCGCTCAGATATTCATTGGGCCTCACACAATCCAAACGTGTCCAGCGTCCAAAAGTGTGTGCAGAGATTCAAAATCTCCCTTATCCTCTAGTCACTTTTGTCACAGCTGTGCCATCGAGCCTGTCACATAGCGCTCAGATATTCATTGGGCCTCACACAATCCAAACGTGTCCAGTGTCCAAAAGTGTGTGCAGAGATTCAAAATCTCCCTTATCCTCTAGTCACTTTTGTCACAGCTGTGCCATCGAGCCTGTCACATAGCGCTCAGATATTCATTGGGCCTCACACAATCCAAACGTGTCCAGTGTCCAAAAGTGTGTGCAGAGATTCAAAATCTCCCTTATCCTCTAGTCACTTTTGTCACAGCTGTGCCATCGAGCCTGTCACATAGCGCTCAGATATTCATTGGGCCTCACACAATCCAAACGTGTCCAGTGTCCAAAAGTGTGTGCAGAGATTCAAAATCTCCCTTATCCTCTAGTCACTTTTGTCACAGCTGTGCCATCGAGCCTGTCACATAGCGCTCAGATATTCATTGGGCCTCACACAATCCAAACGTGTCCAGTGTCCAAAAGTGTGGGCAGAGATTCAAAATCTCCCTTATCCTCTAGTCACTTTTGTCACAGCTGTGCCATCGAGCCTGTCACATAGCGCTCAGATATTCATTGGGCCTCACACAATCCAAACGTGTCCAGTGTCCAAAAGTGTGTGCAGAGATTCAAAATCTCCCTTATCCTCTAGTCACTTTTGTCACAGCTGTGCCATCGAGCCTGTCACATAGCGCTCAGATATTCATTGGGCCTCAAACAATCCAAACGTGTCCAGTGTCCAAAAGTGTGTGCAGAGATTCAAAATCTCCCTTATCCTCTAGTCACTTTTGTCACAGCTGTGCCATCGAGCCTGTCACATAGCGCTCAGATATTCATTGGGCCTCACACAATCAAAACGTGTCCAGTGTCCAAAAGTGTGTGCAGAGATTCAAAATCTACCTTATCCTCTAGTCACTTTTGTCACAGCTGTGCCATCGAGCCTGTCACATAGCGCTCAGATATTCATTGGGCCTCACACAATCCAAACGTGTCCAGTGTCCAAAAGTGTGTGCAGAGATTCAAAATCTCCCTTATCCTCTAGTCACTTTTGTCACAGCTGTGCCATCGCGCCTGTCACATAGCGCTCAGATATTCATTGTGCCTCACTCAATCCAAACGTGTCCAGTGTCCAAAAGTGTGTGCAGAGATTCAAAATCTCCCTTATCCTCTAGTCACTTTTGTCACAGCTGTGCCATCGAGCCTGTCACATAGCGCTCAGATATTCATTGGGCCTCACACAATCCAAACGTGTCCAGTGTCCAAAAGTGTGTGCAGAGATTCAAAATCTCCCTTATCCTCTAGTCACTTTTGTCACAGCTGTGCCATCGAGCCTGTCACATAGCGCTCAGATATTCATTGGGCCTCACACAATCCAAACGTGTCCAGTGTCCAAAAGTGTGTGCAGAGATTCAAAATCTCCGTTATCCTCTAGTCACTTTTGTCACAGCTGTGCCATCGAGCCTGTCACATAGCGCTCAGATATTCATTGGGCCTCACACAATCCAAACGTGTCCAGTGTCCAAAAGTGTGTGCAGAGATTCAAAATCTCCCTTATACTCTAGTCACTTTTGTCACAGCTGTGCCATCGAGCCTGTCACATAGCGCTCAGATATTCATTGGGCCTCACACAATCCAAACGTGTCCAGTGTCCAAAAGTGTGTGCAGAGATTCAAAATCTCCCTTATCCTCTAGTCACTTTTGTCACAGCTGTGCCATCGAGGCTGTCACATAGCGCTCAGATATTCATTGGGCCTCACACAATCCAAACGTGTCCAGTGTCCAAAAGTGTGTGCAGAGATTCAAAATATCCCTTATCCTCTAGTCACTTTTGTCACAGCTGTGCCATCGCGCCTGTCACATAGCGCTCAGATATTCATTGTGCCTCACTCAATCCAAACGTGTCCAGTGTCCAAAAGTGTGTGCAGAGATTCAAAATCTCCCTTATCCTCTAGTCACTTTTGTCACAGCTGTGCCATCGAGCCTGTCACATAGCGCTCAGATATTCATTGGGCCTCACACAATCCAAACGTGTCCAGTGTCCAAAAGTGTGTGCAGAGTTTCAAAATCTCCCTTATCCTCTAGTCTCTTTTGTCACAGCTGTGCCATCGAGCCTGTCACATAGCGCTCAGATATTCATTGGGCCTCACACAATCCAAACGTGTCGAGTGTCCAAAAGTGTGTGCAGAGATTCAAAATCTCCCTTATCCTCTAGTCACTTTTGTCACAGCTGTGCCATCGAGCCTGTCACATAGCGCTCAGATATTCATTGGGCCTCACACAATCCAAACGTTTCCAGTGTCCAAAAGTGTGTGCAGAGATTCAAAATCTCCCTTATCCTCTAGTCACTTTTGTCACAGCTGTGCCATTGAGCCTGTCACATAGCGCTCAGATATTCATTGGGCCTCACACAATCCAAACGTGTCCAGTGTCCAAAAGTGTGTGCAGAGATTCAAAATCTCCCTTATCCTCTAGTCACTTTTGTCACAGCTGTGCCATTGAGCCTGTCACATAGCGCTCAGATATTCTTTGGGCCTCACACAATCCAAACGTGTCCTGTGTCCAAAAGTGTGTGCAGAGATTCAAAATCTCCCTTATCCTCTAGTCACTTTTGTCACAGCTGTGCCATCGAGCCTGTCACATAGCGCTCAGATATTCATTGGGTCTCACACAATCCAAACGTGTCCAGTGTCCAAAAGTGTGTGCAGATTCAAAATCTCCCTTATCCTCTAGTCACTTTTGTCACAGCTGTGCCATCGAGCCTGTCACATAGCGCTCAGATATTCATTGGGCCTCACACAATCCAAACGTGTCCAGTGTCCAAAAGTGTGTGCAGAGATTCAAAATCTCCCTTATCCTCTAGTCACTTTTGTCACAGCTGTGCCATCGAGCCTGTCACATAGCTCTCAGATATTCATTGGGCCTCACACAATCCAAACGTGTCCAGTGTCCAAAAGTGTGTGCAGAGGTTCAAAATCTCCCTTATCCTCTAGTCACTTTTGTCACAGCTGTGCCATCGAGCCTGTCACATAGCGCTCAGATATTCATTGGGCCTCACACAATCCAAACGTGTCCAGTGTCCAAAAGTGTGTGCAGAGATTCAAAATCTCCCTTATCCTCTAGTCACTTTTGTCACAGCTGTGCCATCGAGCCTGTCACATAGCGCTCAGATATTCATTGGGCCTCATACAATCCAAACGTGTCCAGTGTCCAAAAGTGTGTGCAGAGATTCAAAATCTCCCTTATCCTCTAGTCACTTTTGTCACAGCTGTGCCATCGAGCCTGTCACATAGCGCTCAGATATTCATTGGGCCTCACACAATCCAAACGTGTCCAGTGTCCAAAAGTGTGTGCAGAGATTCAAAATCTCCCTTATCCTCTAGTCACTTTTGTCACAGCTGTGCCATCGAGCCTGTCACATAGCGCTCAGATATTCATTGGGCCTCACACAATCCAAACGTGTCCAGTGTCCAAAAGTGTGTGCAGAGATTCAAAATCTCCCTTATCCTCTAGTCACTTTTGTCACAGCTGTGCCATCGAGCCTGTCACATAGCGCTCAGATATTCATTGGGCCTCACACAATCCAAACGTTTCCAGTGTCCAAAAGTGTGTGCAGAGATTCAAAATCTCCCTTATCCTCTAGTCACTTTTGTCACAGCTGTGCCATTGAGCCTGTCACATAGCGCTCAGATATTCATTGGGCCTCACACAATCCAAACGTGTCCAGTGTCCAAAAGTGTGTGCAGAGATTCAAAATCTCCCTTATCCTCTAGTCACTTTTGTCACAGCTGTGCCATCGAGCCTGTCACATAGCGCTCAGATATTCATTGGGCCTCACACAATCCAAACGTGTCCAGTGTCCAAAAGTGTGTGCGGAGATTCTAAATCTCCCTTATCCTCTAGTCACTTTTGTCACAGCTGTGCCATCGAGCCTGTCACATAGCGCTCAGATATTCATTGGGCCTCACACAATCAAACGTGTCCAGTGTCCAAAAGTGTGTGCAGAGATTCAAAATCTCCCTTATCCTCTAGTCACTTTTGTCACAGCTGTGCCATCGAGCCTGTCACATAGCGCTCAGATATTCATTGGGCCTCACACAATCCAAACATGTCCAGTGTCCAAAAGTGTGTGCAGAGATTCAAAATCTCCCTTATCCTCTAGTCACTTTTGTCACAGCTGTGCCATCAAGCCTGTCACATAGCGCTCAGATATTCATTGGGCCTCATACAATCCAAACGTGTCCAGTGTCCAAAAGTATGTGCAGATGTTCAAAATCTCTCTTATCCTCTAGTCACTTTTGTCACAGCTGTGCCATCGAGCCTGTCACATAGCGCTCAGATATTCATTGGGCCTCACACAATCCAAACGTGTCCAGTGTCCAAAAGTGTGTGCAGAGATTCAAAATCTCACTTATCCTCTAGTCACTTTTGTCACAGCTGTGCCCTTGAGCCTGTCACATAGCACTCAGATATTCATTGGGCCTCACACAATCCAAACGTGTCCAGTGTCCAAAAGTGTGTGCAGAGATTCAAAATCTCCCTTATCCTCTAGTCACTTTTGTCACAGCTGTGCCATCGAGCCTGTCACATAGCGCTCAGATATTCATTGGGCCTCACACAATCCAAACGTGTCCAGTGTCCAAAAGTATGTGCAGAGATTCAAAATCTCCCTTATCCTCTAGTCACTTTTGTCACAGCTGTGCCATCGAGCCTGTCACATAGCGCTCAGATATTCATTGGGCCTCACACAATCCAAACGTGTCCAGTGTCCAAAAGTGTGTGCAGAGATTCAAAATCTCCCTTATCCTCTAGTCACTTTTGTCACAGCTGTGCCATCGAGCCTGACACATAGCGCTCAGATATTCATTGGGCCTCACACAATCCAAATGTGTCCAGTGTCCAAAAGTGTGTGCAGAGATTCAAAATCTCCCTTATCCTCTAGTCACTTTTGTCACAGCTGTGCCATCGAGCCTGTCACATAGCGCTCAGATATTCATTGGGCCTCACACAATCCAAACGTGTCCAGTGTCCAAAAGTGTGTGCAGAGATTCAAAATCTCCCTTATCCTCTAGTCACTTTTGTCACAGCTGTGCCATCGAGCCTGTCACATAGCGCTCAGATATTCATTGGGCCTCACACAATCCAAACGTGTCCAGTGTCCAAAAGTGTGTGCAGAGATTCAAATTCTCCCTTATCCTCTAGTCACTTTTGTCACAGCTGTGCCATCGAGCCTGTCACATAGCGCTCAGATATTCATTGGGCCTCACACAATCCAAACGTGTCCAGTGTCCAAAAGTGTGTGCAGAGATTCAAAATCTCCCTTATCCTCTAGTCACTTTTGTCACAGCTGTGCCATCGAGCCTGTCACATAGCGCTCAGATATTCATTGGGCCTCACACAATTCAAACGTGTAAAGTGTCCAAAAGTGTGTGCAGAGGTTCAAAATCTCCCTTATCCTCTAGTCACTTTTGTCACAGCTGTGCCATCGCGCCTGTCACATAGCGCTCAGATATTCATTGGGCCTCACACAATCCAAACGTGTCCAGTGTCCAAAAGTGTGTGCAGAGATTCAAAATCTCCCTTATCCTCTAGTCACTTTTGTCACAGCTGTGCCATCGAGCCTGTCACATAGCGCTCAGATATTCATTGGGCCTCACACAATCCAAACGTGTCCAGTGTCCAAAAGTGTGTGCAGAGATTCAAAATCTCCCTTATCCTCTAGTCACTTTTGTCACAGCTGTGCCATCGAGCCTGTCACATAGCGCTCAGATATTCATTGGGCCTCACACAATCCAAACGTGTCCAGTGTACAAAAGTGTGTGCAGAGATTCAAAATCTCCCTTATCCTCTAGTCACTTTTGTCACAGCTGTGCCATCGAGCCTGTCACATAGCGCTCAGATATTCATTGGGCCTCACACAATCCAAACGTTTCCATTGTCCAAAAGTGTGTGCAGAGATTCAAAATCTCCCTTATCCTCTAGTCACTTTTGTCACAGCTGTGCCATTGAGCCTGTCACATAGCGCTCAGATATTCATTGGGCCTCACACAATCCAAACGTGTCCAGTGTCCAAAAGTGTGTGCAGAGATTCAAAATCTCCCTTATCCTCTAGTCACTTTTGTCACAGCTGTGCCATCGAGCCTGTCACATAGCGCTCAGATATTCATTGGGCCTCACACAATCCAAACGTGTCCAGTGTCCAAAAGTGTGTGCAGAGATTCAAAATCTCCCTTATCCTCTAGTCACTTTTGTCACAGCTGTGCCATCGAGCCTGTCACATAGCGCTCAGATATTCATTGGGCCTCACACAATCCAAACGTGTCCAGTGTCCAAAAGTGTGTGCAGAGATTCAAAATCTCCCTTATCCTCTAGTCACTTTTGTCACAGCTGTGCCATCGAGCCTGTCACATAGCGCTCAGATATTCATTGGGCCTCATACAATCCAAACGTGTCCAGTGTCCAAAAGTGTGTGCAGAGATTCAAAATCTCCCTTATCCTCTAGTCACTTTTGTCACAGCTGTGCCATCGAGCCTGTCACATAGCGCTCAGATATTCATTGGGCCTCATACAATCCAAACGTGTCCAGTGTCCAAAAGTGTGTGCAGAGATTCAAAATCTCCCTTATCCTCTAGTCACTTTTGTCACAGCTGTGCCATCGAGCCTGTCACATAGCGCTCAGATATTCATTGGGCCTCATACAATCCAAACGTGTCCAGTGTCCAAAAGTGTGTGCAGAGATTCAAAATCTCCCTTATCCTCTAGTCACTTTTGTCACAGCTGTGCCATCGAGCCTGTCACATAGCGCTCAGATATTCATTGGGCCTCACACAATCCAAACGTGTCCAGTGTCCAAAAGTGTGTGCAGAGATTCAAAATCTCCCTTATACTTTAGTCACTTTTGTCACAGCTGTGCCATCGAGCCTGTCACATAGCGCTCAGATATTCATTGGGCCTCACACAATCCAAACGTGTCCAGTGTCCAAAAGTGTGTGCAGAGATTCAAAATCTCCCTTATCCTCTAGTCACTTTTGTCACAGCTGTGCCATCGAGCCTGTCACATAGCGCTCAGATATTCATTGGGCCTCACACAATCCAAACGTTTCCAGTGTCCAAAAGTGTGTGCAGAGATTCAAAATCTCCCTTATCCTCTAGTCACTTTTGTCACAGCTGTGCCATTGAGCCTGTCACATAGCGCTCAGATATTCATTGGGCCTCACACAATCCAAACGTGTCCAGTGTCCAAAAGTGTGTGCAGAGATTCAAAATCTCCCTTATCCTCTAGTCACTTTTGTCACAGCTGTGCCATCGAGCCTGTCACATAGCGCTCAGATATTCATTGGGCCTCAAACAATCCAAACGTGTCCAGTGTCCAAAAGTGTGTGCAGAGATTCAAAATCTCCCTTATCCTCTAGTCACTTTTGTCACAGCTGTGCCATTGAGACTGTCACATAGCGCTCAGATATTCATTGGGCCTCACACAATCCAAACGTGTCCAGTGTCCAAAAGTGTGTGCAGAGATTCAAAATCTCCCTTATCCTCTAGTCACTTTTGTCACAGCTGTGCCATCGAGCCTGTCACATAGCGCTCAGATATTCATTGGGCCTCACACAATCAAACGTGTCCAGTGTCCAAAAGTGTGTGCAGAGATTCAAAATCTCCCTTATCCTCTAGTCACTTTTGTCACAGCTGTGCCATCGAGCCTGTCACATAGCGCTCAGATATTCATTGGGCCTCACACAATCCAAACATGTCCAGTGTCCAAAAGTGTGTGCAGAGATTCAAAATCTCCCTTATCCTCTAGTCACTTTTGTCACAGCTGTGCCATCAAGCCTGTCACATAGCGCTCAGATATTCATTGGGCCTCATACAATCCAAACGTGTCCAGTGTCCAAAAGTATGTGCAGAAGTTCAAAATCTCTCTTATCCTCTAGTCACTTTTGTCACAGCTGTGCCATCGAGCCTGTCACATAGCGCTCAGATATTCATTGGGCCTCACACAATCCAAACGTGTCCAGTGTCCAAAAGTGTGTGCAGAGATTCAAAATCTCACTTATCCTCTAGTCACTTTTGTCACAGCTGTGCCCTTGAGCCTGTCACATAGCACTCAGATATTCATTGGGCCTCACACAATCCAAACGTGTCCAGTGTCCAAAAGTGTGTGCAGAGATTCAAAATCTCCCTTATCCTCTAGTCACTTTTGTCACAGCTGTGCCATCGAGCCTGTCACATAGCGCTCAGATATTCATTGGGCCTCACACAATCCAAACGTGTCCAGTGTCCAAAAGTGTGTGCAGAGATTCAAAATCTCCCTTATCCTCTAGTCACTTTTGTCACAGCTGTGCCATCGCGCCTGTCACATAGCGCTCAGATATTCATTGTGCCTCACTCAATCCAAACGTGTCCAGTGTCCAAAAGTGTGTGCAGAGATTCAAAATCTCCCTTATCCTCTAGTCACTTTTGTCACAGCTGTGCCATCGAGCCTGTCACATAGCGCTCAGATATTCATTGGGCCTCACACAATCCAAACGTGTCCAGTGTCCAAAAGTGTGTGCAGAGTTTCAAAATCTCCCTTATCCTCTAGTCTCTTTTGTCACAGCTGTGCCATCGAGCCTGTCACATAGCGCTCAGATATTCATTGGGCCTCACACAATCCAAACGTGTCGAGTGTCCAAAAGTGTGTGCAGAGATTCAAAATCTCCCTTATCCTCTAGTCACTTTTGTCACAGCTGTGCCATCGAGCCTGTCACATAGCGCTCAGATATTCATTGGGCCTCACACAATCCAAACGTTTCCAGTGTCCAAAAGTGTGTGCAGAGATTCAAAATCTCCCTTATCCTCTAGTCACTTTTGTCACAGCTGTGCCATTGAGCCTGTCACATAGCGCTCAGATATTCATTGGGCCTCACACAATCCAAACGTGTCCAGTGTCCAAAAGTGTGTGCAGAGATTCAAAATCTCCCTTATCCTCTAGTCACTTTTGTCACAGCTGTGCCATCGAGCCTGTCACATAGCGCTCAGATATTCATTGGGCCTCACACAATCCAAACGTGTCCAGTGTCCAAAAGTGTGTGCAGAGATTCAAATTCTCCCTTATCCTCTAGTCACTTTTGTCACAGCTGTGCCATTGAGCCTGTCACATAGCGCTCAGATATTCTTTGGGCCTCACACAATCCAAACGTGTCCTGTGTCCAAAAGTGTGTGCAGAGATTCAAAATCTCCCTTATCCTCTAGTCACTTTTGTCACAGCTGTGCCATCGAGCCTGTCACATAGCGCTCAGATATTCATTGGGTCTCACACAATCCAAACGTGTCCAGTGTCCAAAAGTGTGTGCAGAGATTCAAAATCTCCCTTATCCTCTTGTCACTTTTGTCACAGCTGTGCCATCGAGCCTGTCACATAGCGCTCAGATATTCATTGGGCCTCACACAATCCAAACGTGTCCAGTGTCCAAAAGTGTGTGCAGAGATTCAAAATCTCCCTTATCCTCTAGTCACTTTTGTCACAGCTGTGCCATCGAGCCTGTCACATAGCTCTCAGATATTCATTGGGCCTCACACAATCCAAACGTGTCCAGTGTCCAAAAGTGTGTGCAGAGGTTCAAAATCTCCCTTATCCTCTAGTCACTTTTGTCACAGCTGTGCCATCGAGCCTGTCACATAGCGCTCAGATATTCATTGGGCCTCACACAATGCAAACGTGTCCAGTGTCCAAAAGTGTGTGCAGAGATTCAAAATCTCCCTTATCCTCTAGTCACTTTTGTCACAGCTGTGCCATCGAGCCTGTCACATAGCGCTCATATATTCATTGGGCCTCACACAATCCAAACGTGTCCAGTGTCCAAAAGTGTGTGCAGAGATTCAAAATCTCCCTTATCCTCTAGTCACTTTTGTCACAGCTGTGCCATCGAGCCTGTCACATAGCGCTCAGATATTCATTGGGCCTCATACAATCCAAACGTGTCCAGTGTCCAAAAGTGTGTGCAGAGATTCAAAATCTCCCTTATCCTCTAGTCACTTTTGTCACAGCTGTGCCATTGAGCCTGTCACATAGCGCTCAGATATTCATTGGGCCTCACACAATCCAAACGTGTCCAGTGTCCAAAAGTGTGTGCAGAGATTCAAAATCTCCCTTATCCTCTAGTCACTTTTGTCACAGCTGTGCCATCGAGCCTGTCACATAGCGCTCAGATATTCATTGGGTCTCACACAATCCAAACGTGTCCAGTGTCCAAAAGTGTGTGCAGAGATTCAAAATCTCCCTTATCCTCTAGTCACTTTTGTCACAGCTGTGCCATCGAGCCTGTCACATAGCGCTCAGATATTCATTGGGCCTCACACAATCCAAACGTGTCCAGTGTCCAAAAGTGTGTGCAGAGATTCAAAATCTCCCTTATCCTCTAGTCACTTTTGTCACAGCTGTGCCATCGAGCCTGTCACATAGCTCTCAGATATTCATTGGGCCTCACACAATCCAAACGTGTCCAGTGTCCAAAAGTGTGTGCAGAGGTTCAAAATCTCCCTTATCCTCTAGTCACTTTTGTCACAGCTGTGCCATCGAGCCTGTCACATAGCGCTCAGATATTCATTGGGCCTCACACAATCCAAACGTGTCCAGTGTCCAAAAGTGTGTGCAGAGATTCAAAATCTCCCTTATCCTCTAGTCACTTTTGTCACAGCTGTGCCATCGAGCCTGTCACATAGCGCTCATATATTCATTGGGCCTCACACAATCCAAACGTGTCCAGTGTCCAAAAGTGTGTGCAGAGATTCAAAATCTCCCTTATCCTTTAGTCACTTTTGTCACAGCTGTGCCATCGAGCCTGTCACATAGCGCTCAGATATTCATTGGGCCTCATACAATCCAAACGTGTCCAGTGTCCAAAAGTGTGTGCAGAGATTCAAAATCTCCCTTATCCTCTAGTCACTTTTGTCACAGCTGTGCCATCGAGCCTGTCACATAGCGCTCAGATATTCATTGGGCCTCACACAATCCAAACGTTTCCAGTGTCCAAAAGTATGTGCAGAGATTCAAAATCTCCCTTATCCTCTAGTCACTTTTGTCACAGCTGTGCCATCGAGCCTGTCACATAGCGCTCAGATATTCATTGGGCCTCACACAATCCAAACGTGTCCAGTGTCCAAAAGTGTGTGCAGAGATTCAAAATCTCCCTTATCCTCTAGTCACTTTTGTCACAGCTGTGCCATCGAGCCTGACACATAGCGCTCAGATATTCATTGTGCCTCACACAATCCAAACGTGTCCAGTGTCCAAAAGTGTGTGCAGAGATTCAAAATCTCCCTTATCCTCTAGTCACTTTTGTCACAGCTGTGCCATCGAGCCTGTCACATAGCGCTCAGATATTCATTGGGCCTCACACAATCCAAACGTGTCCAGTGTCCAAAAGTGTGTGCAGAGATTCAAAATCTCCCTTATCCTCTAGTCACTTTTGTCACAGCTGTGCCATCGAGCCTGTCACATAGCGCTCAGATATTCATTGGGCCTCACACAATCCAAACGTGTCCAGTGTCCAAAAGTGTGTGCAGAGATTCAAATTCTCCCTTATCCTCTAGTCACTTTTGTCACAGCTGTGCCATCGAGCCTGTCACATAGCGCTCAGATATTCATTGGGCCTCAAACAATCCAAACGTGTCCAGTGTCCAAAAGTGTGTGCAGAGATTCAAAATCTCCCTTATCCTCTAGTCACTTTTGTCACAGCTGTGCCATCGAGCCTGTCACATAGCTCTCAGATATTCATTGGGCCTCACACAATTCAAACGTGTAAAGTGTCCAAAAGTGTGTGCAGAGGTTCAAAATCTCCCTTATCCTCTAGTCACTTTTGTCACAGCTGTGCCATCGAGCCTGTCACATAGCGCTCAGATATTCATTGGGCCTCACACAATCCAAACGTGTCCAGTGTCCAAAAGTGTGTGCAGAGATTCAAAATCTCCCTTATCCTCTAGTCACTTTTGTCACAGCTGTGCCCTTGAGCCTGTCACATAGCGCTGAGACATTCATTGGGCCTCACACAATCCAAACGTGTCCAGTGTCCAAAAGTGTGTGCAGAGATTCAAAATCTCCCTTATCCTCTAGTCACTTTTGTCACAGCTGTGCCATTGAGACTGTCACATAGCGCTCAGATATTCATTGGGCCTCACACAATCCAAACGTGTCCAGTGTCCAAAAGTGTGTGCAGAGATTCAAAATCTCCCTTATCCTCAAGTCACTTTTGTCACAGCTGTGCCATCGAGCCTGTCACATAGCGCTCAGATATTCATTGGGACTCACACAATCCAAACGTGTCCAGTGTCCAAAAGTGTGTGCAGAGATTCAAAATCTCCCTTATCCTCTAGTCACTTTTGTCACAGCTGTGCCATCGAGCCTGTCACATAGCGCTCAGATATTCATTGGGCCTCACACAATCCAAACGTGTCCAGTGTCCAAAAGTGTGTGCAGAGATTCAAAATCTCCCTTATCCTCTAGTCACTTTTGTCACAGCTGTGCCATCGAGCCTGTCACATAGCGCTCAGATATTCATTGGGCCTCACACAATCCAAACGTGTCCAGTGTCCAAAAGTGTGTGCAGAGATTCAAAATCTCCCTTATCCTCTAGTCACTTTTGTCACAGCTGTGCCATCGCGCCTGTCACATAGCGCTCAGATATTCATTGGGCCTCACACAATCCAAACGTGTCCAGTGTCCAAAAGTGTGTGCAGAGATTCAAAATCTCCCTTATCCTCTAGTCACTTTTGTCACAGCTGTGCCATCGAGCCTGTCACATAGCGCTCAGATATTCATTGGGCCTCACACAATCCAAACGTGTCCAGTGTCCAAAAGTGTGTGCAGAGATTCAAAATCTCCCTTATCCTCTAGTCACTTTTGTCACAGCTGTGCCATCGAGCCTGTCACATAGCGCTCAGATATTCATTGGGCCTCACACAATCCAAACGTGTCCAGTGTACAAAAGTGTGTGCAGAGATTCAAAATCTCCCTTATCCTCTAGTCACTTTTGTCACAGCTGTGCCATCGAGCCTGTCACATAGCGCTCAGATATTCATTGGGCCTCACACAATCCAAACGTTTCCATTGTCCAAAAGTGTGTGCAGAGATTCAAAATCTCCCTTATCCTCTAGTCACTTTTGTCACAGCTGTGCCATTGAGCCTGTCACATAGCGCTCAGATATTCATTGGGCCTCACACAATCCAAACGTGTCCAGTGTCCAAAAGTGTGTGCAGAGATTCAAAATCTCCCTTATCCTCTAGTCACTTTTGTCACAGCTGTGCCATCGAGCCTGTCACATAGTGCTCAGATATTCATTGGGCCTCACACAATCCAAACGTGTCCAGTGTCCAAAAGTGTGTGCAGAGATTCAAAATCTCCCTTATCCTCTAGTCACTTTTGTCACAGCTGTGCCATCGAGCCTGTCACATAGCGCTCAGATATTCATTGGGCCTCACACAATCCAAACGTGTCCAGTGTCCAAAAGTGTGTGCAGAGATTCAAAATCTCCCTTATCCTCTAGTCACTTTTGTCACAGCTGTGCCATCGAGCCTGTCACATAGCGCTCAGATATTCATTGGGCCTCATACAATCCAAACGTGTCCAGTGTCCAAAAGTGTGTGCAGAGATTCAAAATCTCCCTTATCCTCTAGTCACTTTTGTCACAGCTGTGCCATCGAGCCTGTCACATAGCGCTCAGATATTCATTGGGCCTCATACAATCCAAACGTGTCCAGTGTCCAAAAGTGTGTGCAGAGATTCAAAATCTCCCTTATCCTCTAGTCACTTTTGTCACAGCTGTGCCATCGAGCCTGTCACATAGCGCTCAGATATTCATTGGGCCTCATACAATCCAAACGTGTCCAGTGTCCAAAAGTGTGTGCAGAGATTCAAAATCTCCCTTATCCTCTAGTCACTTTTGTCACAGCTGTGCCATCGAGCCTGTCACATAGCGCTCAGATATTCATTGGGCCTCACACAATCCAAACGTGTCCAGTGTCCAAAAGTGTGTGCAGAGATTCAAAATCTCCCTTATCCTCTAGTCACTTTTGTCACAGCTGTGCCATCGAGCCTGTCACATAGCGCTCAGATATTCATTGGGCCTCACACAATCCAAACGTGTCCAGTGTCCAAAAGTGTGTGCAGAGATTCAAAATCTCCCTTATCCTCTAGTCACTTTTGTCACAGCTGTGCCATCGAGCCTGTCACATAGCGCTCAGATATTCATTGGGCCTCACACAATCCAAACGTTTCCAGTGTCCAAAAGTGTGTGCAGAGATTCAAAATCTCCCTTATCCTCTAGTCACTTTTGTCACAGCTGTGCCATTGAGCCTGTCACATAGCGCTCAGATATTCATTGGGCCTCACACAATCCAAACGTGTCCAGTGTCCAAAAGTGTGTGCAGAGATTCAAAATCTCCCTTATCCTCTAGTCACTTTTGTCACAGCTGTGCCATCGAGCCTGTCACATAGCGCTCAGATATTCATTGGGCCTCAAACAATCCAAACGTGTCCAGTGTCCAAAAGTGTGTGCAGAGATTCAAAATCTCCCTTATCCTCTAGTCACTTTTGTCACAGCTGTGCCATTGAGCCTGTCACATAGCGCTCAGATATTCTTTGGGCCTCACACAATCCAAACGTGTCCTGTGTCCAAAAGTGTGTGCAGAGATTCAAAATCTCCCTTATCCTCTAGTCACTTTTGTCACAGCTGTGCCATCGAGCCTGTCACATAGCGCTCAGATATTCATTGGGTCTCACACAATCCAAACGTGTCCAGTGTCCAAAAGTGTGTGCAGAGATTCAAAATCTCCCTTATCCTCTAGTCACTTTTGTCACAGCTGTGCCATCGAGCCTGTCACATAGCGCTCAGATATTCATTGGGCCTCACACAATCCAAACGTGTCCAGTGTCCAAAAGTGTGTGCAGAGATTCAAAATCTCCCTTATCCTCTAGTCACTTTTGTCACAGCTGTGCCATCGAGCCTGTCACATAGCTCTCAGATATTCATTGGGCCTCACACAATCCAAACGTGTCCAGTGTCCAAAAGTGTGTGCAGAGGTTCAAAATCTCCCTTATCCTCTAGTCACTTTTGTCACAGCTGTGCCATCGAGCCTGTCACATAGCGCTCAGATATTCATTGGGCCTCACACAATCCAAACGTGTCCAGTGTCCAAAAGTGTGTGCAGAGATTCAAAATCTCCCTTATCCTCTAGTCTCTTTTGTCACAGCTGTGCCATCGAGCCTGTCACATAGCGCTCAGATATTCATTGGGCCTCACACAATCCAAACGTGTCCAGTGTCCAAAAGTGTGTGCAGAGATTCAAAATCTCCCTTATCCTCTAGTCACTTTTGTCACAGCTGTGCCATCGAGCCTGTCACATAGCGCTCATATATTCATTGGGCCTCACACAATCCAAACGTGTCCAGTGTCCAAAAGTGTGTGCAGAGATTCAAAATCTCCCTTATCCTCTAGTCACTTTTGTCACAGCTGTGCCATCGAGCCTGTCACATAGCGCTCAGATATTCATTGGGCCTCATACAATCCAAACGTGTCCAGTGTCCAAAAGTGTGTGCAGAGATTCAAAATCTCCCTTATCCTCTAGTCACTTTTGTCACAGCTGTGCCATCGAGCCTGTCACATAGCGCTCAGATATTCATTGGGCCTCACACAATCCAAACGTGTCCAGTGTCCAAAAGTGTGTGCAGAGATTCAAAATCTCCCTTATCCTCTAGTC
The DNA here is from genome assembly GCF_039654945.1 of Dendrobates tinctorius. Taxonomy (NCBI): domain Eukaryota; kingdom Metazoa; phylum Chordata; class Amphibia; order Anura; family Dendrobatidae; genus Dendrobates; species Dendrobates tinctorius. The sequence goes on from NW_027361672.1 coordinate 9,191,587, forward strand.
ACTTTTGTCACAGCTGTGCCATCGAGCCTGTCACATAGCGCTCAGATATTCATTGGGCCTCACACAATCCAAACGTGTCCAGTGTCCAAAAGTGTGTGCAGAGATTCAAAATCTCCCTTATCCTCTAGTCACTTTTGTCACAGCTGTGCCATCGAGCCTGTCACATAGCGCTCAGATATTCATTGGGCCTCACACAATCCAAACGTGTCCAGTGTCCAAAAGTGTGTGCAGAGATTCAAAATCTCCCTTATCCTCTAGTCACTTTTGTCACAGCTGTGCCATTGAGACTGTCACATAGCGCTCAGATATTCATTGGGCCTCACACAATCCAAACGTGTCCAGTGTCCAAAAGTGTGTGCAGAGATTCAAAATCTCCCTTATCCTCTAGTCACTTTTGTCACAGCTGTGCCATCGAGCCTGTCACATAGCGCTCAGATATTCATTGGGCCTCACACAATCAAACGTGTCCAGTGTCCAAAAGTGTGTGCAGAGATTCAAAATCTCCCTTATCCTCTAGTCACTTTTGTCACAGCTGTGCCATCGAGCCTGTCACATAGCGCTCAGATATTCATTGGGCCTCACACAATCCAAACATGTCCAGTGTCCAAAAGTGTGTGCAGAGATTCAAAATCTCACTTATCCTCTAGTCACTTTTGTCACAGCTGTGCCATCAAGCCTGTCACATAGCGCTCAGATATTCATTGGGCCTCATACAATCCAAACGTGTCCAGTGTCCAAAAGTATGTGCAGAGGTTCAAAATCTCTCTTATCCTCTAGTCACTTTTGTCACAGCTGTGCCATCGAGCCTGTCACATAGCGCTCAGATATTCATTGGGCCTCACACAATCCAAACGTGTCCAGTGTCCAAAAGTATGTGCAGAGATTCAAAATCTCACTTATCCTCTAGTCACTTTTGTCACAGCTGTGCCCTTGAGCCTGTCACATAGCACTCAGATATTCATTGGGCCTCACACAATCCAAACGTGTCCAGTGTCCAAAAGTGTGTGCAGAGATTCAAAATCTCCCTTATCCTCTAGTCACTTTTGTCACAGCTGTGCCATCGAGCCTGTCACATAGCGCTCAGATATTCATTGGGCCTCACACAATCCAAACGTGTCCAGTGTCCAAAAGTATGTGCAGAGATTCAAAATCTCCCTTATCCTCTAGTCACTTTTGTCACAGCTGTGCCATCGAGCCTGTCACATAGCGCTCAGATATTCATTGGGCCTCACACAATCCAAACGTGTCCAGTGTCCAAAAGTGTGTGCAGAGATTCAAAATCTCCCTTATCCTCTAGTCACTTTTGTCACAGCTGTGCCATCGAGCCTGACACATAGCGCTCAGATATTCATTGGGCCTCACACAATCCAAACGTGTCCAGTGTCCAAAAGTGTGTGCAGAGATTCAAAATCTCCCTTATCCTCTAGTCACTTTTGTCACAGCTGTGCCATCGAGCCTGTCACATAGCGCTCAGATATTCATTGGGCCTCACACAATCCAAACGTGTCCAGTGTCCAAAAGTGTGTGCAGAGATTCAAAATCTCCCTTATCCTCTAGTCACTTTTGTCACAGCTGTGCCATCGAGCCTGTCACATAGCGCTCAGATATTCATTGGGCCTCACACAATCCAAACGTGTCCAGTGTCCAAAAGTGTGTGCAGAGATTCAAAATCTCCCTTATCCTCTAGTCACTTTTGTCACAGCTGTGCCATCGAGCCTGTCACATAGCGCTCAGATATTCATTGGGCCTCACACAATTCAAACGTGTCCAGTGTCCAAAAGTGTGTGCAGAGGTTCAAAATCTCCCTTATCCTCTAGTCACTTTTGTCACAGCTGTGCCATCGAGCCTGTCACATAGCGCTCAGATATTCATTGGGCCTCACACAATCCAAACGTGTCCAGTGTCCAAAAGTGTGTGCAGAGATTCAAAATCTCCCTTATCCTCTAGTCACTTTTGTCACAGCTGTGCCCTTGAGCCTGTCACATAGCGCTCAGATATTCATTGGGCCTCACACAATCCAAACGTGTCCAGTGTCCAAAAGTGTGTGCAGAGATTCAAAATCTCCCTTATCCTCTAGTCACTTTTGTCACAGCTGTGCCATTGAGACTGTCACATAGCGCTCAGATATTCATTGGGCCTCACACAATCCAAACGTGTCCAGTGTCCAAAAGTGTGTGCAGAGATTCAAAATCTCCCTTATCCTCAAGTCACTTTTGTCACAGCTGTGCCATCGAGCCTGTCACATAGCGCTCAGATATTCATTGGGACTCACACAATCCAAACGTGTCCAGTGTCCAAAAGTGTGTGCAGAGATTCAAAATCTCCCTTATCCTCTAGTCACTTTTGTCACAGCTGTGCCATCGAGCCTGTCACATAGCGCTCAGATATTCATTGGGCCTCACACAATCCAAACGTGTCCAGTGTCCAAAAGTGTGTGCAGAGATTCAAAATCTCCCTTATCCTCTAGTCACTTTTGTCACAGCTGTGCCATCGAGCCTGTCACATAGCGCTCAGATATTCATTGGGCCTCACACAATCCAAACGTGTCCAGTGTCCAAAAGTGTGTGCAGAGATTCAAAATCTCCCTTATCCTCTAGTCACTTTTGTCACAGCTGTGCCATCGCGCCTGTCACATAGCGCTCAGATATTCATTGGGCCTCACACAATCCAAACGTGTCCAGTGTCCAAAAGTGTGTGCAGAGATTCAAAATCTCCCTTATCCTCTAGTCACTTTTGTCACAGCTGTGCCATCGAGCCTGTCACATAGCGCTCAGATATTCATTGGGCCTCACACAATCCAAACGTGTCCAGTGTCCAAAAGTGTGTGCAGAGATTCAAAATCTCCCTTATCCTCTAGTCACTTTTGTCACAGCTGTGCCATCGAGCCTGTCACATAGCGCTCAGCTATTCATTGGGCCTCACACAATCCAAACGTGTCCAGTGTACAAAAGTGTGTGCAGAGATTCAAAATCTCCCTTATCCTCTAGTCACTTTTGTCACAGCTGTGCCATCGAGCCTGTCACATAGCGCTCAGATATTCATTGGGCCTCACACAATCCAAACGTTTCTATTGTCCAAAAGTGTGTGCAGAGATTCAAAATCTCCCTTATCCTCTAGTCACTTTTGTCACAGCTGTGCCATTGAGCCTGTCACATAGCGCTCAGATATTCATTGGGCCTCACACAATCCAAACGTGTCCAGTGTCCAAAAGTGTGTGCAGAGATTCAAAATCTCCCTTATCCTCTAGTCACTTTTGTCACAGCTGTGCCATCGAGCCTGTCACATAGCGCTCAGATATTCATTGGGCCTCACACAATCCAAACGTGTCCAGTGTCCAAAAGTGTGTGCAGAGATTCAAAATCTCCCTTATCCTCTAGTCACTTTTGTCACAGCTGTGCCCTTGAGCCTGTCACATAGCGCTCAGATATTCATTGGGCCTCACACAATCCAAACGTGTCCAGTGTCCAAAAGTGTGTGCAGAGATTCAAAATCTCCCTTATCCTCTAGTCACTTTTGTCACAGCTGTGCCATCGAGCCTGTCACATAGCGCTCAGATATTCATTGGGCCTCACACAATCCAAACGTGTCCAGTGTCCAAAAGTGTGTGCAGAGATTCAAAATCTCCCTTATCCTCTAGTCACTTTTGTCACAGCTGTGCCATCGAGCCTGTCAAATAGCGCTCAGATATTCATTGGGCCTCACACAATCCAAACGTGTCCAGTGTCCAAAAGAATGTGCAGAGATTCAAAATCTCCCTTATCCTCTAGTCACTTTTGTCACAGCTGTGCCATCGAGCCTGTCACATAGCGCTTAGATATTCATTGGGCCTCACACAATCCAAACGTGTCCAGTGTCCAAAAGTGTGTGCAGAGATTCAAAATCTCCCTTATCCTCTAGTCACTTTTGTCACAGCTGTGCCATCGAGCCTGTCACATAGCGCTCAGATATTCATTGGGCCTCACACAATCCAAACGTGTCCAGTGTCCAAAAGTGTGTGCAGAAGTTCAAAATCTCCCTTATCCTCTAGTCACTTTTGTCACAGCTGTGCCATCGAGCCTGTCACATAGCGCTCAGATATTCATTGGGTCTCACACAATCCAAACGTGTCCAGTGTCCAAAAGTGTGTGCAGAGATTCAAAATCTCACTTATCCTCTAGTCACTTTTGTCACAGCTGTGCCTTTGAGCCTGTCACATAGCGCTCAGATATTCATTGGGCCTCACACAATCCAAACGTGTCCAGTGTCCAAAAGTTTGTGCAGAGATTCAAAATCTCCCTTATCCTCTAGTCACTTTTGTCACAGCTGTGCCATTGAGCCTGTCACATAGTGATCAGATATTCATTGGGCCTCACACAATCCAAACGAGTCCAGTGTCCAAAAGTGTGTGCAGAGATTCAAAATCTCCCTTATCCTCTAGTCACTTTTATCACAGCTGTGCCATCGAGCCTGTCACATAGAGCTCAGATATTCATTGGGCCTCACACAATCCAAACGTGTCCAGTGTCCAAAAGTGTGTGCAGAGATTCAAAATCTCCCTTATCCTCTAGTCACTTTTGTCACAGCTGTGCCATCGAGCCTGTCACATAGCGCTCAGATATTCATTGGGCCTCACACAATCCAAACGTGTCCAGTGTCCAAAAGTTTGTGCAGAGATTCAAAATCTCCCTTATCCTCTAGTCACTTTTGTCACAGCTGTGCCATTGAGCCTGTCACATAGTGCTCAGATATTCATTGGGCCTCACACAATCCAAACGAGTCCAGTGTCCAAAAGTGTGTGCAGAGATTCAAAATCTCCCTTATCCTCTAGTCACTTTTGTCACAGCTGTGCCATCGAGCCTGTCACATAGAGCTCAGATATTCATTGGGCCTCACACAATCCAAACGTGTCCAGTGTCCAAAAGTGTGTGCAGAGATTCAAAATCTCCCTTATCCTCTAGTCACTTTTGTCACAGCTGTGCCATCGAGCCTGTCACATAGCGCTCAGATATTCATTGGGCCTCACACAATCCAAACGTGTCCAGTGTCCAAAAGTGTGTGCAGAGATTCAAAATCTCCCTTATCCTCTAGTCACTTTTGTCACAGCTGTGCCATCGAGCCTGTCACATAGCGCTCAGATATTCATTGGGCCTCACACAATCCAAACGTGTCCAGTGTCCAAAAGTGTGTGCAGAGATTCAAAATCTCCCTTATCCTCTAGTCACTTTTGTCACAGCTGTGCCATCGAGCCTGTCACATAGCGCTCAGATATTCATTGGGCCTCACACAATCCAAACGTGTCCAGTGTCCAAAAGTGTGTGCAGAGGTTCAAAATCTCCCTTATCCTCTAGTCACTTTTGTCACAGCTGTGCCATCGAGCCTGTCACATAGCGCTCAGATATTCATTGGGCCTCACACAATCCAAACGTGTCCAGTGTCCAAAAGTATGTGCAGAGATTGAAAATCTCATTTATCCTCTAGTCACTTTTGTCACATCTGTGCCCTTGAGCCTGTCACATAGCGCTCAGATATTCATTGGGCCTCACACAATCCAAACGTGTCCAGTGTCCAAAAGTGTGTGCAGAGATTCAAAATCTCCCTTATCCTCTAGTCACTTTTGTCACAGCTGTGCCATCGAGCCTGTCACATAGTGCTCAGATATTCATTGGGCCTCACACAATCCAAACGTGTCCAGTGTCCAAAAGTGTGTGCAGAGATTCAAAATCTCCCTTATCCTCTAGTCACTTTTGTCACAGCTGTGCCATCGAGCCTGTCACATAGCGCTCAGATATTCATTGGGCCTCACACAATCCAAACATGTCCAGTGTCCAAAAGTGTGTGCAGAGATTCAAAATCTCCCTTATCCTCTTGTCACTTTTCTCACAGCTGTGCCATTGAGCCTGTCACATAGCGCTCAGATATTCATTGGGCCTCACACAATCCAAACGTGTCCAGTGTCCAAAAGTGTGTGCAGAGATTCAAAATCTCCCTTATCCTCTAGTCACTTTTGTCACAGCTGTGCCATCGAGCCTGTCACATAGCGCTCAGATATTCATTGGGCCTCACACAATCCAAACGTGTCCAGTGTCCAAAAGTGTGTGCAGAGATTCAAAATCTCACTTATCCTCTAGTCACTTTTGTCACAGCTGTGCCCTTGAGCCTGTCACATAGCGCTCAGATATTCATTGGGCCTCACACAATCCAAACGTGTCCAGTGTCCAAAAGTGTGTGCAGAGATTCAAAATCTCCCTTATCCTCTAGTCACTTTTGTCACAGCTGTGCCATCGAGCCTGTCACATAGCGCTCAGATTTTCATTGGGCCTCACACAATCCAAACGTGTCCAGTGTCCAAAAGTGTGTGCAGAGATTCAAAATCTCCCTTATCCTCTAGTCACTTTTGTCACAGCTGTGCCATCGAGCCTGTCACATAGCGCTCAGATATTCATTGGGCCTCACACAATCCAAACGTGTCCAGTGTCCAAAAGTGTGTGCAGAGATTCAAAATCTCCCTTATCCTCTAGTCACTTTTGTCACAGCTGTGCCATCGAGCCTGTCACATAGCGCTCAGATATTCATTGGGCCTCACACAATCCAAACGTGTCCAGTGTCCAAAAGTGTGTGCAGAGATTCAAAATCTCCCTTATTCTCTAGTCACTTTTGTCACAGCTGTGCCATCGAGCCTGTCACATAGCGCTCAGATATTCATTGGGCCTCACACAATCCAAATGTGTCCAGTGTCCAAAAGTGTGTGCAGAGATTCAAAATCTCCCTTATCCTCTAGTCACTTTTGTCACAGCTGTGCCATCGAGCCTGTCACATAGCGCTCAGATATTCATTGTGCCTCACACAATCCAAACGTGTCCAGTGTCCAAAAGTGTGTGCAGAGATTCAAAATCTCCCTTATCCTCTAGTCACTTTTGTCACCGCTGTGCCATCGAGCCTGTCACATATCGCTCAGATATTCATTGGGCCTCACACAATCCAAACATGTCCAGTGTCCAAAAGTGTGTGCAGAGATTCAAAATCTCCCTTATCCTCTAGTCACTTTTGTCACAGCTGTGCAATTGAGCCTGTCACATAGCGCTCAGATATTCATTGGGCCTCACACAATCCAAACGTGTCCAGTGTCCAAAAGTGTGTGCAGAGATTCAAAATCTCCCTTATCCTCTAGTCACTTTTGTCACAGCTGTGCCATCGAGCCTGTCACATAGCGCTCAGATATTCATTGGGCCTCACACAATCCAAACGTGTCCAGTGTCCAAAAGTGTGTGCAGAGATTCAAAATCTCCCTTATCCTCTAGTCACTTTTGTCACAGCTGTGCCATCGAGCCTGTCACATAGCGCTCAGATATTCATTGGGCCTCACACAATCCAAACGTGTCCAGTGTCCAAAAGTGTATGCAGAGATTCAAAATCTCCCTTATCCTCTAGTCACTTTTGTCACAGCTGTGCCATTTAGCCTGTCACATAGCGCTCAGATATTCATTGAGCCTAACACAATCCAAACGTGTCCAGTGTCCAAAAGTGTGTGCAGAGATTCAAAATCTCCCTTATCCTCTAGTCACTTTTGTCACAGCTGTGCCATCGAGCCTGTCACATAGCGCTCGGATATTCATTGGGCCTCACACAATCCAAACGTGTCCAGTGTCCAAAAGTGTGTGCAGAGCTTCAAAATCTCCCTTATCCTCTAGTCACTTTTGTCACAGCTGTGCCATCCAGCCTGTCACATAGCGCTCAGATATTCATTGGGCCTCACATAATCCAAACGTGTCCAGTGTCCAAAAGTGTGTGCAGAGATTCAAAATCTCCCTTATCCTCTAGTCACTTTTGTCACAGCTGTGCCATCGAGCCTGTCACATAGCGCTCAGATATTCATTGGGCCTCACACAATCCAAACGTGTCCAGTGTCCAAAAGTGTGTGCAGAGATTCAAAATCTCCCTTATCCTCTAGTCACTTTTGTCACAGCTGTGCCATCGAGCCTGTCACATAGCGCTCAGATATTCATTGGGCCTCACACAATCCAAACGTGTCCAGTGTCCAAAAGTGTGTGCAGAGATTCAAAATCTCCCTTATCCTCTAGTCACTTTTGTCACAGTTGTGCCATCGAGCCTGTCACATAGCGCTCAGATATTCATTGGGCCTCACACAATCCAAACGTGTCCAGTGTCCAAAAGTGTGTGCAGAGATTCAAAATCTCCCTTGTCCTCTAGTCACTTTTGTCATAGCTGTGCCATCGTGCCTGTCACATAGCGCTCAGATATTCATTGGGCCTCACACAATCCAAACGTGTCCAGTGTCCAAAAGTGTGTGCAGAGATTCAAAATCTCCCTTATCCTCTAGTCACGTTTGTCACAGCTGTGCCATCGAGCCTGTAACATAGCGCTCAGATATTCATTGGGCCTCACACAATCCAAACGTGTCCAGTTTCCAAAAGTGTGTGCAGAGATTCAAAATCTCCCTTATCCTCTAGTCACTTTTGTCACAGCTGTGCCATTGAGCCTGTCACATAGCGCTCAGATATTCATTGGGCCTCACACAATCCAAACGTGTCCAGTGTCCAAAAGTGTGTGCAGAGATTCAAAATCTCCCTTATCCTCTAGTCACTTTTGTCACAGCTGTGCCATCGAGCCTGTCACATAGCGCTCAGATATTCATTGGGCCTCACACAATCCAAACGTGTCCAGTGTCCAAAAGTGTGTGCAGAGATTCAAAATCTCCCTTATCCTCTAGTCACTTTTATCACAGCTGTGCCATTGAGCCTGTCACATAGCGCTCAGATATTCATTGGGCCTCACACAATCCAAACGTGTCCAGTGTCCAAAAGTGTGTGCAGAGATTCAAAATCTCCCTTATCCTCTAGTCACTTTTGTCACAGCTGTGCCATCGAGCCTGTCACATAGCGCTCAGATATTCATTGGGCCTCACACAATCCAAAAGTGTCCAGTGTCCACAAGTGTCTGCAGAAATTCAAAATCTCCCCTGTCCTATAGACACCTTGTACCTTGTTTTACATTACTATATAGTTTGTTGGATTTTGTCTACATTTCTACCAAAAATGAGGAAGGCTGGTGGAAGAGGCCGTGGAATTGGGCGGGGGTTGGCAGCTGGTAATGATGGTGTTGGTGGTGGATCTGATGGTAGTGGCAAGAGCAAAATAGGACCGAATGCAGGAGGTGCTGACCCTGCGTCATCGTCTGGCTACATAAGGCCTCGAACGCTTAGTTTTCTAGGAGTTGGCAAACCGCTTTTAAAGCCAGAGCATCAGGAAAAAGTTTTGTCTTACTTTGCTGACTCAGCCTCCAGCTCTATCGCCTCCTCTTCTTCAGTTGTAAAAAGTAAAAGCACTGAGTCGTCATTGGAGGCTCATGTTCATGAACCACACATTTCCTTGTGTCCTTCACCCCAACCAAGATTGAAGGATGACGCAGGCCATACTACTGATTACTCCATGGAGCTGTTTTCACATACCATGCCTGGATTATCAAGTCAAATGGTGAATTACCCAGGCCAAGATGAATCTGACATGGAGTGCACTGATGCACAGCCGCTGATGGATGATTCTGCTGGTACATTCACTCAGAGCACTACATTGTCCTCGCAGTGTACAGAGCCAGATTCTGACCCTGATGAGACTCAGGAGCCCCTTCCCGCACACTATACCACCATACACGGTGACACAGAGGAAGGTGCACATGACATAGAAGAGGAGGTGATGGATGACCCAGTTGTTGACCCAGATTGGCATCCATTGGGGGAAGAGGGTGCTGCTTCCAATAGCTCAGATGAGGAGCATCCACAGCAGACATCGACATCGCAACAGCTGTTATCTGGCAGGCCCGGAGCACTCCAAAGACAGGTTCCAAACATCAAAAGAGTTGCTGGACAGCTTGTCCAGAGGGTCAAAAGATCACAGCGTGCTAGGCCGCAAAATGTCTGCCAAAGTAGGAAGAGTGCAGTGTGGCACTTTTTTGAACAAAATCCTCATGATCAGGCCAAGGTTATCTGTAAGAAGTGCGCAAAGACCTTTAGCCGAGGGAAAAATCTGAAAAATTTGAATACCAGTTGCATGCTTAGACATTTAACCAGCATGCACTTGCAAGCGTGGACACAACACCAAACCTCAAGTGCCACATGTGCAACTGATCACAACGAAGGTAGTCAGCAACGCTACATTGTTTCCCCCACTGTAAGCCCACCGGTTAGCACAGCAGCAAATGTTGAGGTGTCGTTGCAAGACCACAGCAGTCAGGGAATCCCACTGTTATATCAACGAAAGACTGATTCTAGGCCATCAGAAAGAACACCAACTCCATCACCATCATCAACCCTCTCTCAGTCCGCCCTGTCCACCGCTACTTCCACCATATGCAGCTCTCAAGTCCAGCTCACCCTCCCAGACACTATGAGTAGGTCAAGAAAGTACTCAGTCTCTCATCCGCGTACACTGGGTTTGAACGCCCACATTGCCAAACTAAAATCGTTTGAGATGATGCCCTTTCGGTTGGTGGAAAGCACAGCTTTCCGCGAACTCATGGCCTATGCAGTACCACGCTATGACCTACCCAGTCGCCACTTCTTCTCTCGCAAAGCCATCCCAGCCCTCCACCATCATGTGAAAGACCGCATTGTCCATGCACTCAAGCAGTCAGTGAGCGGAAAGGTGCACCTCACAACAGATGCATGGTCCAGTCGGCATGGCCAGGGCCGTTACGTGTCCATCACTGCGCACTGGGTTAATGTGGTGGATGCAGGGTCCACAGGGGACAGCGGTGGTGGGACAGTGCTGCCTAGCCCACGGTATAGGAAACAGTTGGCTGTAGGCGTTCGACCCTCCTCCCCCTCCTCCAGAAGTGAAAGCTCGTCCACAGAGCGCAGTCGTACGAGCACTCCATCTGCAGCTGCCACTGTTGCACACGATGTGTCCCCCTATCGAGCAGCTAGTGGAAAGCGTCAGCAGGCTGTGTTGCAGATGATGTGTTTGGGCGACAGACACACCGCCGAGGTGCTGTCCGAGTACTTGAAGCGACAAACTGAGTCATGGCTGGGCAGTGTACATCTTGAGGCAGGCAAGGTAGTTAGTGATAACGGCCGTAATTTTGTGGCAGCCATAGCCCTTTCAAAACTCAGCCACATACCTTGCTTGGCTCACACCTTGAACCTGGTGGTGCAGTGCTTCCTCAAAAATTATCCGGAGTTAACAGTCCTGCTCCAGAAGGTGCGAAGACTGTGTGCGCACATCCGCCGGTCGCCTGTACACTCCGTTCGTATGCAGAAGCTGCAGTGATTGCTCCACCTTCCCAACCACCGCCTCATTATCGACATTGCAACAAGGTGGAACTCCACCCTGCACATGGTGGAGTGGCTGTGCGAGCAGAGGCAGGCCATAATGCATTTGTGGGAGGATACACGGCCAGGCACTTTGAGAGCAGACATGGAGTTGACAGGTGTGCAGTGGTCGAAGCTGAAAGACCTTTGTAAAGTCCTTCAGTATTTTGAGGAATGCACACGGCTGGTAAGCGCAGACGATGCCATCCTAAGCATGAGCATCCCACTTATGCGTCTGCTCATGCAAACTTTGACGCACCTTAAGGAGCAGGCGTCTGCAGCCAATGTTGATGAGGAGGAAGAGGAGGAGGGAATCCTTGATGACATTCAGCCATTGTCTGCTCAGGGACCTCTCCTGGACGAGGTGGAGGAAGAAGAGGAGGAGGAGGATGATGATGGGGATGATTACTTAGGGGAGGAGCATGCATCTCGTGGGGCAAGTGAAAATGTTGGCGTGGCAAGGTCTGGTACAGGGTTTGTGCATGACTGGAGGGATGTGGATTTGCCAGAAAGTGCTCCTCCACCCAGCACTCGCAGTGCATCATTGACACCGGGAACATTGGCCCACATGTCAGATTATGCCTTGCGGATCCTAAAAAGGGACCCCCGCATTGCCAAAATGATGAACGATGACGACTACTGGTTGGCCAGCATCCTGGATCCACGCTATAAAGGCAAATTACAAAACATCATGCCACAGGAGAACCTTGACCTAATATTGGCTAATAAACAAGCAACTCTGGTAAATCGGTTGCTTGAGGCATTCCCAGCACACAGCAGCGGTGATGGTTCTCACACGAGCCGTACGGGCCGGGGGCAGCTTGGCAGAGGTGTTCGTGGTGCACACAGCAGAAGTGGGGTTGGAGACAGGTGTTTCATGACAATGTTGTGGACTGATTTTTCAAATACCGCTCACACAACTGGTAATACTGCATCGATGGAAAGTGACAGGAGACAGCAGTTGTCAACTATGGTTACAAACTACTTTTCCTCCCATATCGATGTTCTCCCACACAGGTCATTCCCCTTTGACTATTGGGCCGCTAAACTGGACACCTGGCCTGAATTGGCCCAATATGCCTTACAGGAGCTCGCTTGCCCAGCTGCAAGTGTGCTATCGGAAAGAGTCTTCAGTGCAGCTGGATCAATCCTGACAGAAAAAAGGACCCGTCTGTCAACCCAAAATGTGGATGATCTAACCTTCATTAAAATGAACCACGCATGGGTTTCCAAGGATTTTGTCCCACCTTCCCCTGATGACACATAGGGTGACAGAAAAATGGCTTGCTTTGGTCCACCTCTTCCTGGTACTTCACCTATTTCGCCTTTTGCATCAGCTGAATGTCCAACATCAACATATGCCACTTTCTAAAACTCCCTAACTGTGCTGCCTCCCCCCCCATGGCCGGGGTCACCACCTAGCGCACGACACCGTGCGAGTGCCGTTGCCCTGGACAGGTGGGTAGGCCGACTCTTGGGCGCGGGCACTGGCACAGGGTCCCTCATAGTGCAATCAAGTGTCTCTGACGGTGGTGGTGCACACCCGCCGTCAGACACACCGCTGTACTATGAGGGGCCCAGTGCCAGTACCGACGCCCACGTGTGGGCCCCCCTTGCTTGGGCAGGGCCCCAGCATTTGCAATCTTTACCTCTCCCTGCTCCTCCGCTGTGTAATCTGGGCCGTCAAATCCATACTGTGCCTGACACCGTCTGAGCCTGCCTCCTGAGACATATATTTTGAATGTGTACGCTATCCATACATGTTATCCGGGGATACGGTACCCTTTCTAACCTTTGTGCAATCACGTGCAATCCATACTGGGCCTAACACCGTCTGAGCCTGCCTCCTGAGACATATATTTTGAATGTGTACGCTATCCATACATGTTATCCGGGGATACGGTACCCTTTCTAACCTTTGTGCAATCACGTGCAATCCATACTGGGCCTAACACCGTCTGAGCCTGCCTCCTGAGACATATATTTTGAATGTGTACGCTATCCATACATGTTATCCGGGGATACGGTACCCTTTCTAACCTTTGTGCAATCACGTGCAATCCATACTGGGCCTAACACCGTCTGAGCCTGCCTCCTGAGACATATATCTTGAATGTGTACGCTATCCATACATGTTATCCAGGGATACGGTACCCTTTCTAACCTTTGTGCAATCACGTGCAATCCATACTGGGCCTAACACCGTCTGAGCCTGCCTCCTGAGACATATATTTTGAATGTGTACGCTATCCATACATGTTATCCGGGGATACGGTACCCTTTCTAACCTTTGTGCAAACACGGGCAATCCATACTGGGCCTAACACTGTCTGAGCCTGCCTCCTGAGACATATATTGTGAATGTGTACGCTATCCATACATGTTATCCGGGGATACGGTACCCTTTCTAACCTTTGTGCAATCACGTGCAATCCATACTGGGCCTAACACCGTCTGAGCCTGCCTCCTGAGACATATATTTTGAATGTGTACGCTATCCATACATGTTATCCGGGGATACGGTACCCTTTCTAACCTTTGTGCAATCACGTGCAATCCATACTGGGCCTAAAACCGTCTGAGCCTGCCTCCTGAGACATATATTTTGAATGTGTACGCTATCCATACATGTTATCCGGGGATATGGTGCCCTTTCTAACCTTTGTGCAATCACGTGCAATCCATACTGGGCCTAACACTGTCTGAGCCTGCCTCCTGAGACATATATTTTGAATGTGTACGCTATCCATACATGTTATCCGGGGATACGGTACCCTTTCTAACCTTTGTGCAATCACGTGCAATCCATACTGGGCCTAACACCGTCTGAGCCTGCCTCCTGAGACATATATTTTGAATGTGTACGCTATCCATACATGTTATCCGGGGATACGGTACCCTTTCTAACCTTTGTGCAATCACGTGCAATCCATACTGGGCCTAACACCGTCTGAGCCTGCCTCCTGAGACATATATTTTGAATGTGTACGCTATCCATACATGCTATCCGTGGATACGGTACCCTTTCTAACCTTTGTGCAATCACGTGCAATCCATACTGGGCCTAACACCGTCTGAGCCTGCCTCCTGAGACATATATTTTGAATGTGTACGCTATCCATACATGTTATCTGGGGATACGGTACCCTTTCTAACCTTTGTGCAATCACGTGCAATCCATACTGGGCCTAACACCGTCTGAGCCTGCCTCCTGAGACATATATTTTGAATGTGTACGCTATCCATACATGTTATCCGGTGATACGGTACCCTTTCTAACCTTTGTGCAATCACGTGCAATCCATACTGGGCCTAACACCGTCTGAGCCTGCCTCCTGAGACATATATTTTGAATGTGTACGCTATCCATACATGTTATCCGGGGATACGGTACCCTTTCTAACCTTTGTGCAATCACGGGCAATCCATACTGGGCCTAACACTGTCTGAGCCTGCCTCCTGAGACATATATTGTGAATGTGTACGCTATCCATACATGTTATCCGGGGATACGGTACCCTTTCTAACCTTTGTGCAATCACGTGCAATCCATACTGGGCCTAACACCGTCTGAGCCTGCCTCCTGAGACATATATTTTGAATGTGTACGCTATCCATACATGTTATCCGGGGATACGGTACCCTTTCTAACCTTTGTACAATCACGTGCAATCCATACTGGGCCTAAAACCGTCTGAGCCTGCCTCCTGAGACATATATTTTGAATGTGTACGCTATCCATACATGTTATCCGGGGATACGGTGCCCTTTCTAACCTTTGTGCAATCACGTGCAATCCATACTGGGCCTAACACTGTCTGAGCCTGCCTCCTGAGACATATATTTTGAATGTGTACGCTATCCATACATGTTATCCGGGGATACGGTACCCTTTCTAACCTTTGTGCAATCACGTGCAATCCATACTGGGCCTAACACCGTCTGAGCCTGCCTCCTGAGACATATATTTTGAATGTGTACGCTATCCATACATGTTATCCGGGGATACGGTACCCTTTCTAACCTTTGTGCAATCACGTGCAATCCATACTGGGCCTAACACCGTCTGAGCCTGCCTCCTGAGACATATATTTTGAATGTGTACGCTATCCATACATGCTATCCGGGGATACGGTACCCTTTCTAACCTTTGTGCAATCACGTGCAATCCATACTGGGCCTAACACCGTCTGAGCCTGCCTCCTGAGACATATATTTTGAATGTGTACGCTATCCATACATGTTATCTGGGGATACGGTACCCTTTCTAACCTTTGTGCAATCACGTGCAATCCATACTGGGCCTAACACCGTCTGAGCCTGCCTCCTGAGACATATATTTTGAATGTGTACGCTATCCATACATGTTATCCGGGGATACGGTACCCTTTCTAACCTTTGTGCAATCACGTGCAATCCATACTGGGCCTAACACCGTCTGAGCCTGCCTCCTGAGACATATATTTTGAATGTGTACGCTATCCATACATGTTATCCGGTGATACGGTACCCTTTCTAACCTTTGTGCAATCACGTGCAATCCATACTGGGCCTAACACCGTCTGAGCCTGCCTCCTGAGACATATATTTTGAATGTGTACGCTATCCATACATGTTATCCGGGGATACGGTACCTTTTCTAACCTTTGTGCAATCACGTGCAATCCATACTGGGCCTAACACCGTCTGAGAATGATAGATGGGGCCCACCATACACTGGAACATTCCAAAGGTGAACATCAGACACTGGAGCAGCATTTACAGGGCCCATTATACACTAGAGCATTAGAAATGGGGCCCATTATGTTTGGAGCATTATTTGGGCCCATAAGACAGTAGAGCTTCATCCATGGGGACCAACATATACTGTAGCATTATGTGGAGCTCATCATATACTGTTTCAAACATTATATGGGACCAATGATTCTGTATGGAGAAATAGATGGGCCTCGTCATGAGATGTAAAAAGTGAGGTATTTTTCATTGTACTATACCGCTATTTCTCTGCCGTATCGGAGCATGATGAGTTGTGGTATGTGTTAAAGGGGCGCTCTTTCGCCCAGGGCACATGAAAACCTGGAGCCAGCCCTCCTCCCCCACAGTCTGTAGCCAAATAACCCCCATTTTTCAGTGCGTAACTTGTATTATGAAGTTAATTAAGGTTGACAAGCTTAAGTAAGAAGAATTGATGCTTTTGGCATTCAAATGGGCACTGTTGGTGTGTTTCCTGTCCTCCTCTCACTGCCGACTTTTATTCCCCATTGACTTACATTGGGTTTCGTGTTTCGGGACGACCCCGCCTTTTCCCTATAATCGGACGATCTTGCTCGACCCGACTTTTAGAAAAGTCGGGTTTCACGAAAAGAAATGCGACCCTGAAAAACCAAAAGTCGCTCAACTCTACTCCTGAGGCAACAGAGTAAGGATCCAATCAGCATTCAGCAGCAACTCCACTGCTCCAGAAAAGCTGAACCCTCTCTCCACCACGTAGGTCCAGTCCTCACCAAGGTTGGTAAGCAAATGAACAATATCACCAACAGTGATCCAGAGCACCTGACAACCTTTTATAGGAAGTAGGGGGTGGTAACACCTGCTGGCTAATTTAAATGTGTAGTAACCCCAGTGGCCACCGGGGGCAAAACCCCATCAACAGAGCAACTAAACTTGTAATAACACCGGCGGCCACCGGGAGCAAAAACTAACATTAAGCCAGAGGCTTGTGAAAAAAAAGGTTATATATGAGCCCAGATCTGCCACAGATCCAAATGTGGATTGTGACAGTACCCCCCCTCAATGAGGGACCTCTGGACCCTCAACACCGCACCTCACCAGAAAACCCCCTACAGTGAGGATGCCCAGATCCCCCAGAGTTCACTTCAGCAACTACCTGACTCTCAGTTTTATGGCAAACGTGGGCAGATGGAAGTGGCAATGTATGCTCCGGAGGCACCACAAATCTCCAGAGCGCCAACCTGGGGAACGAGTTTGGGCATAATTGGGGGTAACTCCAGCTGGTAAGTCCCCGGGCCGATGGCTTACACCCGATACAGCCCGATCACCTGAGAACTCCCGACCCCAGCAACCCACTTCCACTGCATGTTTTTGGTGGCCACCCATACATACTCGTTCACACGCAGGTCCGGACCTGAATGTTTATTGCCACACACACTTTTGCCAAAAGATGGTGAACTCTTGACAGGACTGACAACAGAGGCATCCCCCTGTGTCACCACACTCATACCCCCGCAATTCACAGAGGGAACCATCACCCTCCTCCGACCCCTCCTCCTACGAGGCCTCCGCCTCCCAGGGTTGGCTAATGGTGAGGGTTGAGACTTGCCCCTACTCCCTGGCAGCACCTCTGCTGCCCTCACTGGAGAAGAAGGGGACAATTGTAGAAAGACGGCAGAGACAGTAGCCCCCAGGCAGCAGCCCTCACACGACTGATCCCAGCTGACTACTTCCCTAGACAGCCAATCTATGACCGGGTTGTGTTTCTCCAACTAAGGGAGCCCTAAAAAGATAGGTGATGGCATTCCCCCCAAGATGTAGCACAACATGGACTCTACATGAGTTCCTATACGCAGATGTATATTTTCTACGACTTTGGTCAACCTCCCCTGGCTCATTGGGACAGAGTCAATGGCCTGGATGCTTAGAGGTTTGGCCAGCACTCTACACTTCAGTCCATGAGTCTGGACAAAGTGAGCATCCACCAGACTGACTCCTGCTCCACTGTCCACAAGCACCGGTATGCCCTCAGATACCCCGCCAACCACCACTTCTGCTGACATAGTACACGGAGAGGGCAAAAACGAGGAAATATACACTCCCTGGTCGCCTCCCTCCACATGACCAGGGGGACGCGGCTCCTTAGATGATACAGAAGGTTTGGCATGCACTGAGCAGACTCTGAAAATGTGACCAGTCTGCCCACAGCTAAAACATGCCCCCACACCACGACGAATCGTAGGCAACACCACTGGGGAACCAACTCCTCCCACCTGCCTGGGCTCGTCCACCTGCACCTGTACGTCCTCCTCCCTAGCAAGGACCACAGTGGGCATATTCGCCAAAGCCGCAAAAAACTCATCCACCGACTGTAGAGATGGTAAATCAGCCGGCAGGGAGAAGGCCCAGGATAGGAGATCACCTTCAAGGTGGGCCATAATGAATCCCACCCACTGTTTCTCACTCCCTAGTGAATAAGGGCAGAGCCTGAAGTGTAGCTTGCAGGCCTCCTGAAAAACCAAAAAATTCTCTCTCCCTCCAGAAAACCTGTCTGGGGGAGATAACGTGGGCTCTGGTTGAGCCTGCATCTGAGCTGAGGCCCCGTACCCCTCCCACTGCTGCAGCTGCTGCTCCCCCACACCACGCAGCACCCCACACTCCTCAGTGAGGATCTGCAGCAATTGGGCAAAGGTGTGCATTAGGTCCATGGCTCACCAGGATAAAATGGGTTGGTTGGTGATAATGTCACAAAGTGACTTGCCCTGTGTGACACGACCAGCCGGTCGGTAACTAAGACAACAAGACAAACAAGGGGACACCGGTGGACACAATTACAATGGTGGGTTCTACAATAGGGAACGAGGAAGTGGACACCTCCTGCACTCTCCTGAGGCTGTGTCTCTGAACACCCCTCACGTTCCCTATGCAGGTTCTTTCAACCTGTCGCCGACCAGGATACCTCAGTTCCTCACTGGCCCTGTGCCTATCCCTTACTAGGGAACTGGCTAGTGCGGACACTGGTCCCACTGCTGTACTAATATAACACCAGGAAAAATAACGAACGGGGGAAAAAACAAATAACTTAGCTTTCTCTGTTGCCAATTCTCCTGAGGCAACAGAGTAAGGATCCGATCAGTATTCAGCAGCAACTCCACTGCGCCAGACAAGCTGAACCCCCTCTCCACCAGGTAGGTCCTGCCCTCACTAAGGTTGGTTAGCAAATGAACAATATCACCAACAGTGATCCAGAGCACCTGACAACCTTTTATAGGAAGGAGGGGGTGGTAACACCTGCTGGCTAATTTAAATGTGTAGTAACCTCAGCGGCCACCGGGGCAAAACCCCATCAGCAAAGCAACTAAGGTTGTAATAACACCGGTTGCCACTGGGGGCAAAAACCAACATTAAGCTAGAGACTTGAGAGAAAAAAAGGTTATATGAGCCCGGATCTGCCACAGATCCAAACGTGGATCATGACAGTAAGTAGCAGAAAATGTTGCATTTCATCTTTATATATAAGATATAATCATTAATGTCAATGAGATTCAGCTGTGTAGTGGTCAGTTCACGTCCGGACCATGTGCTAGATTGGATGGCATCCTGTCCTTACGTGAGAGGTCATTCCCCTGGAAGTATCATGAATCACAACTTACAATAACAGGGAGACAAAGGGGTATTATGCGCATGCGCTAACCATGCAGTAGTCGAAAGTCAATGTTCTGGCTCACGACTCTCAATTAATACATTATGCACATGCGCTATTCATGCTTCCAAGTATACCCTTTATAGGCTGAGATAAAAGGTTCCAGCTAACAGATAGTGTGCCATATTCAATGGAACACCTGCAATAAGGACCCAAATACCCACAATTTTACTTTGTCAATCAGAAGTTTACTACTCGTCTGTTATAGGCAAGTGCACATGTTTATCTCCCATATATATTTGTGCATATATCTATTTATATAATTGTCTTGTAATGTTTTCATTTCCTGTTCTGTCTAGATGTCTCCGTATCCCAGAATTCCTAGCGGAGGAAGTTCACCGACCGCCATATTGGGACACGCAAGTGATGGGTGTCTTAATATGGAAACTGCTGCTGGTACCAACCTATTGTGCGGTACCACCAGCGGAACACTGTCGCACCACACACACACTCTATATGCCATACGCACCACACACACACTCACACTCATTCTCTCACACTCTCACACACACTCTCACACTCACACAGTCTCTTGCGGTACCACCAGCGGAACACCATCGCACTGTGCCTGCTCTAATTTTGAGCAGGTGCAGTGAATCATTCAGCTGATCCCGGCAGCAGATGCGAGACGTGTCTACAGGCACAGGAAGCTGGTCACATTAAAGGGGTTTCCCACGAATGAAAATTCATTTTAAAAATTGTCTGTGTCTGACCATGTATGGAGCATACCACATCTCCTGGGCAGGGGAGGAAGCAAAAGACAATACTGACATTACAGCAAGGGATCACAGAGGATTCATTTTGTGAGGTAAAATATTTCAGTGACTGTTTTTAAACAATATTTTACCTCACAAAATTTATCCTCTGCGATCTCCTGCTGTAATGTCAGTATTGTCTTTTGCTTCCTCCCCTGCCCAGGAGCTGTGGTATGTTCTGTACATGGTCAGACACAGGGGTGAGCGAGACAGAGCACAGGGGGAGACAGCTCAAATGGCACAGCACATGAGGGGAGAACACAGCACAGGAAGGAGAGAGACAGCAGAAAAGGGGGATAGCACATGGTGTGGACAGGTCAAAGAACAGAGCACAGACGGGAGAAGTCAGCACATGGGGAAAGAGAGAGTGGATAGGTGGGTGAGCACATTGGGGGGAGATTCTCAATGCTGCAAAGCCTGCCCCCATCGTGACATTACTGCCCTCCCGATGCGGTAGCATTTGGACCTCCATCTTACAAAATAACTACATAAATCACAGTCATCAGATATTAAATACTACAGAAAACAGTACATCCTTATTATGGTCAAAGTAGTTAGAAGTGTGGTTAATATTGTAAAAATTCTTCAAAGAGGGGAGGTAAGTATTTTAAATGGGTAGGCAATCATAGTGAGAAGCCAAAATAAAAAATATACATAAAGGGCTACACCATGTTAAACAGAGGTACATTTACGAATTAAGCTCTCACACAAAATTTTGGTACAACCCCATGATACGGTATATCATATGGAGGGTTTATATTAAACCAAATGAAACAGGTATATGGTTTAATATAAAACTGAATATAAATTTTACCTGCCCTAATGCAACGAAGTGTCAGCAACATGTGCATAAAGTTGAATAAACCTTTACTCATCAAGTCAATCATGAAGAATTATATACATGAATTCCAATAAAGTGAACTTTTGCTAGCTCAAAAAAACAAAACAAAAATGTAAAAATAAAAAATGTATAAAAAGAAAGAAAAAAGTGATCAATCTGTATTCAGGTACTCTGAATGAGGTAAGCGACCATACAAGTCATAATAAAAACAGTTGTGCTGGATCTTCTCCAGATCAACTAGAATAACTGTGGTTCTCAGATGTGTAATCTATAAAACAAAAGATAAAAAAGAAAAAATATATTGTTTAACACTATATTAACTGTGGTTATACGCCTGGTAAAACAAAGAGATGGAGCTCAACCTGGCTAGATCTTTTTGTAAAACCCTGTGTACAATCGTTCATCATTTAAGCCCCTGGATGTTAACTTTGTAAATCATGGTTTCATCTAGTCTCCCTCCTGAGTAACTCATCCGTTGCTCTACACCCCTGATATTAATAGTGACCCCCTCTAATCCCATAACACGAATGGATCCTGGAAGTCCATTATGATAAACCAAAAATGTGATGCTACTGAGGTTAATGGTTTACTTTTTGCTCTGTCTTTTCTAGCTGTAGCTATGTTTGATAGATGTTGTGGAATTCTCCAAAGTAACTCTTGAGTGGTTTGTCCAACATATATTTTATCACACCCACAGATCATGGCGTAGACAAGACTGCGTGAGCGGCAATTAAAGTACGCTCTTGATTTGACCTGTGTGGGTAGATAAGGTAGTGAGAATCCAACATCAGCTATCATAAGGGGACAAACCGAGCCATTGCCACATGGGAAAGAGCCTTTGTTTGGATTCCCCACCCTCAGTCTGTTCCTCGATCTTCTGAAATGACTGTTAGAAAGGTAATCCTTTAAGTTCTTCACTCATCTGGCCACTATTTTAGGTCTATCTGCAATACATGGTCAAAGCCTAAATTCACTTGAGAATTTCCCAGTTTTTCTCCAGATTACAGTAAACATCTGGAGCGCCCCGCGGGGCCTGGGGGTACTCCTTACCAGGCCCTTCGACTTCCATGGGGGACGGTGTCACGGCTGTGGCGACCCGGTCCGTGGCCCAGAGGCATCCAGTAATAAAATAGGGGAAAGTTGTGTGGTATTTATGTGGTAAAAATGAAGATAAAGTTTGTAGATGATTAAATACGTGAAGCCACTTGTGGTATTCTAGTCAGAGGTGACCAGCGCTGCGGTGTGGCTTCTCTGGGATGGATGTTGTGCGCAGCTATGATGTTGTAGCCCTCCACAGGTAGGGATGTAGTCCCAGGGCAAAGATGTTAAATAGTAAAAGTGGCTGTAAATGTTGGGGTGCAGATAAATGAGAGAAAGACACAGAGAGGTGCAGTTCCTTTACCTTTTACTGGTAATAGGTTGCAGTCCGGAGTACCACATACAGGTGATAGAATGAATCCGGCTCGCCTGGAGGCATTCAGGGGATCCACCTTGCCAGCTAGGGAATTAGGACCTTCCGTTCTGCACTTTGTGTGTGGGTCTCCACTGTATATAACTATGCTGCGACCCTCTATTCGTGATGGTTTCACTAACCTGTACTACTGTCAGCGTGAGCCTATTCCACGTGTACTGTTCTCTTCACCGTCGGCCCCGGGCTCCTTATCCGATGCCGTGCCCTCAGGTGATTAATGTGCACAGGAATTTACAATCCCTTGTACTTTCAGATTCGGCTATCAGGGCATACAGTTCCTGTCAGCCTAGGACTCTGATGTCCCTTTTCTCTTTATTAGCGCTTCACTCAGGGGTCTGCTATATGCAGTATTTTAGCTTCCCTAGAGTCTCTCAGTCTCTGCTCTTGTCCTTTCCCTCTTCACAGATCAGCTCCCTGTCTTCATCTGACAGGATCTTCCAGAAAGATCTCTTTTATCTCACATCCTCACGTTTAACTGTCATTTTTTCTCACAGCTCAAAGCTGTTTTGTTTCCATGACAACCCCCTCAGCTCACCTCTAGCTGACTCACCAACCTCCTCTGCTGGCCAGAATTTATAAGGCATCTCCCTTTTCTGACTTGCAGCAGGAAATTGTGATTAAATCTATGCTGCCTGGCATGGGGGTCCCTTTACTGCCTCCAAGCATGACTTCACCTCTTAGAGGGAGGCGATGTCACTGTGACAACCCGACTCTGGGGTGTCACACATCCCCCCATTGGTTATTAAACTGGGTAATTAGATTTAATGTATTTGAGGACTCTCTCACCCAGGATTTCAGCAGGTCCTCTCTTTGGTTGTTTCATAGGCCATAGATACAATACTATGTGGGTAGCCTCTGCCTCTTTTTCAAAATCTGTTTGTTCAGTTTCTCCTAAGGCGCAAAAATTGATCTTTTGGGATGCCATTACGCAGATGGACCAGATGAAAGTTTGAATAATATTGTTGGTGGCCGTCTTCTTACGATGCAAAGTAGTGATGATCTTATTCCCCTGCACATCTATCTTGACATCCAAAAAATTCACAGATCTGGTGGAGAAATAAGAGATTAATATAATATACATAGCTTTAGAGATTATTGTGGCAAAAACCCTGCTATAACAAAATAAGTTTTGTGATTTACAGCTCAAGAGGGTGAGGCCACACCCCGACTTGCACAGAATGCAAAAATACAAAGAAAAAACACACAAAACTTATTTAGTTATAGCAGGGTTTTTGTTTATTTTGCTTCTTGTAGGTTTTTTCAATGTTTTATGGCCAAAGTGAACATGCGTTTATATGCTGCATGTATACCAACTTCAACTAAGCTCAACTTTTGTGTGTTTTTTCCTTGTATTTTTGCATTCTGTGCAAGTTGGGGTGTAGCCTCACCCTCTTGAGCAGTAAATCACATTTAAAAGTTATACAAATAAAAAGAATACCTGCGCTGGCTAACTTTATCCAAAAAATGAAGAAGGTCCGTAGATCTTAGAAACGCGTTGGCTTCTAGTTTGGCCTGCACGCGCTCCCTTCCCTTTTATCCCCGGTGACGTCACCTGATCCCTCCTCCCTGCCCCAGCCGCTGCACGCCGGCGGCGCCTCTCGGCCGGAGTGCGCTGCCATTGTCCATCACGCCCAGCGACTGCCAGTTCCAGAGACGCTACTGCACCACCACTTATAGGAGGGATGCCTCCTTGGTGCTGCGTCTCTGTTCTTCACCACCGCAGCATGGTTATCTCCACATGTGGTGCACACTGGATCCATTTGCAGTTCTGCAACTTTTATGACGTAAGTGGTATAACAATCCACATTCACTTTTATTGGTAGTGCTTTGGATATAGTTAGCCAGCGCAGGTATTCTTTTTATTTGTATATGGTTCTTTCTTTGGGTGTGCACAGACCCAGTATATATACCAGCAGTGGCTGCATTGCACATATCCATTCCTATCTGCACCAGGAAGCGCCAGTGTGTATTTGTTATTATATATCACATTTAAAAGTTTCCCCTGGCTGATGTGCTTAGCTCGGGACCTGGTCCGTTTGTCTACCCTTAAACACACACTGAGGTCGACTTTGACATATGGTAAGGTTTTAATATTAGACAGTGTAGGACCTTCTCGATCAAGGTCACCTTGACGACGGTGAGATGGCTTTCATACTTTTCTTGATCAAAAATCGTATTACTAAGAACCCGGTTTAAGTAAAATGAACTTATTTGCTTTTTTGTAGCCTTACTTGACTTGAGCCCTGACTCTAGAAGGCTGTTATGAAATGTTCTTGCAGTGCATATCACCCCAGCTGCCATTTGCCATTCCTTTTGTAGGTCACTTGATGTCAACCTGTGGTTGCTGAGTGACATTCAAATAAGATGATGGTCATCCCGGTCAGTGGAGAGTCATTTTGGCCCTCTGCTGGTCTGTTGCTTTGTTGTCCCCAATTTCTGCTGCTTGACCTTGTTGTAATGGACTGCCGTCTTGGAAATTTTAAGGACAGAGGCAACATGATGCTCACTGTATCCCTCTGCTAGTAAAGCCAGAATTGAGCCCTTTTTTTCCTTACTCAAGACTTTTCTTTACAACTCCTTTGGCAAGGTTAAAAGTTATTTTTTCATTCCTATTACTTTTGGGATATTACTAGCATCTGTTTTGCCATCCAGCTTGTCCTATTGCAAGAGGATTGTGAACACCACATCAGGGATTTTTATACTTTCCTTTGCTAAATAAGATTTGGTTCAGGTGATCACCTAATCAGAAACACATTAAGTATAATGAGGTGTACTCTGGTTGGGATTCAACTGACACTGGAATGGAATGGCTGTCAGACATGTAGAGAAGCTGATTTTTATAACACTGTGCAGTGGTCTTTTAATTTTTGCCAGAACTGTATAAATATATATATATATATTGCCAGATGGGAAATTAAACTGCACATGAATTGACTTTACTATGGTGTGCTGGAAGGCTTTTGCACCCGATGATTGTTTTTTTTACACTGCTTTTTCACTTTTCTCTCTCTCTCTCTCTTTATATATATATATATATATATATATATATATATAGTAAAGATACTTATTGTAGTCTGTGCTGTCCTGCAGCCAGGGTGACCTCTGTCAGTGCATGATACTGAAAACTCATGTCAGTCCCTCTACCTGAGGCACAATGAGCTGGTTTGAAGTCTTTTACAGATCGTATGATGCTCGGGCGATTTAAATTGACAGAGACACACTCCGATCTGTTAAAATTTCTAGTAGCCCCCATAAATGTACTGTGACTCAGCAAGATGAAAATATAAGATATGAAACCACCCAGGACCTGAGAAGAGTCCTGCCCCCTCCTCACTGCACAGACACCTCCCGGTTGCAAGTAGCCTGAGCTCCTACTTACAGCTACATCCTGTCACCTGTCCTCCTCTCTGGTGGGACGAAGCTTGTGATGTTTCTCCTGCAGACACAGACCATACTGCAAGGAATGTGGGCCTGTCTGCCATTTGCCGGAGGTAGCTTACAGGTACAGTACTGGCATTCAGAGTCCCGGGAGGCATATATTCTTGTCTATTGAACAGACAGTGGTAGTGCAGGGCGATCATGTCTCCCTGCACTACAGTGGAGCTTAACTACATTGTCATGCTGCGCACGCTGACATAGTTAACAGTGGCAGTAGCTCCGGGTGGGCCCCCTTATAGTATGGGGCTCGGGGCGACTGCACTCTCTGCCTCCTGGTAGCTACGCTACTGGGCTAATGGGCTTAGGTAATATAGCTTTTAATGATTGTGCTATTGGGTATGCTGCTTTGAGGCAACACTCTATACTACTGCACATTTAGCTTTGTGGGTGGGATATTTATAACTTTATATTGATGTTGCACTTGCACTTAAATAATGGATGCCCCTGATATCTCTGTGTACATTGTATGTGAATACTTTATAGTATTCATTGTCTCTGCTTTTTGGAGGCTCTGTTACCCTGTCTTTTGACTCTAAATGTCCTTTTTACTCTACATGTCCTTTTTAATTGATTTTTTTAAATTAAAAGTATATTTTATATCCTGGGACTAACAGTTCACTGGTTGTGAGTAGCTGGTTGTATATCTTTTAATGCATTGCATTACATTATTGCTTTGAGACTAATGAGTCTTCTGGTACAAGTCACTTCATCTGACAGATTCCAGAGGAACCATAACCTTCACCTTTAAACCCCTGTACAGGGATGTGGTCTTACAATCAGTCCAATGGATTTTTTCTACGGAATGACTGCCATCCTTAAAAGTCAGTGATACAGACAAGGCGTA
The DNA here is from genome assembly GCF_039654945.1 of Dendrobates tinctorius. Classification (NCBI taxonomy): domain Eukaryota; kingdom Metazoa; phylum Chordata; class Amphibia; order Anura; family Dendrobatidae; genus Dendrobates; species Dendrobates tinctorius. The sequence goes on from NW_027361672.1 coordinate 9,218,672, forward strand.
CACTCTGTGGATATGAGGTGGGTGCAAGCTGAACCTGGAACTTAGTCCAGACGGTCATCCAGTGAAGAGAAAACAGCTGCACTCAGGGAAATTTTGATTTTCAATGCAAAAATATTTTTATTGAAGACACCACAGGGGAATAGTGCTTTGAGGTAACGTTTCGACCCTATGTCGGGTCTTTTTCAAACCTCACTAAAGTGCCATATGTAAAAGTCCGGTCTGTCAGGGACCAGGCAGAGGTCCTGAGATGAGCTGGAAGCGTGGGGCAGCAAGCGCCATCTGTGGTGAAGTGACACACTACACCACAGACGGCGCTTGCTGCCCCATGCTTCCAGCTGATCTCAGGACCTCTGCCTGGTCCCTGCCAGACCAGACTTTTACATATGGCACTTTAGTGAGGTTTGAAAAAACCCAACATAGCATCCTTAAAAGTCAAACAGAGGCAAGAAGGATCGTCAGGAAGGGCCAATACCAAGAGGTCTCTTCAGGACCAGGATCATACAACAAGATGATGTTCAAAATTCACTCAGAGCCCAGAAAACCTGAGGAATCAGGAAATCATCATAGGCAATTACTGGAGCACCAGTCAGGTAGAAAAACTAATTCAAAGGCAGTGGAAGTCAGAGATTTAATAGGACGCGCAGAAAAGAGCAATCAGAACCAGATAGCTCTGATCTTCTGGCACCAAAAGTACCAGGAATAAAACAAGACTGATGCTATCAAGCATCACTTAAAACCAAGGCACGGTGTCACCTTGTGGCCAAATTAGAAACTGGAACAGATGTTACAATATCAAAAAGATATGCATTTCTTCCTCAAGAATTTAAAGAGGCTTGATGCTACATACTGTATTTGATGGAATTGTGGGAAAATAAAATCTTTGAATCAAAGGGTGTTCTGAGCATATCATAAAATTATAGGTCATAAAATTAAACCAACTCCTCAGATACTTCTCCTCTATTTTACCAGGTTCAATTGCAGCTCAAAAACATAGTATCCTGCCTTTTTGCCTAACTGCAGTATGTACAGAGATCCCTAGACAACAGAGATGCCATCAATGATAGAATGGCAGAAGGAGTTTGCTTATATTCATCATATGGAGGAATGAACAGCAGAACCTTCTGGAGAAAACACTAACTTTGTCTGGATTTGACAGTCTTGGATTCTTTTTAAAGAATCGTCTGAATTCCCAAGCCCATTTTCTATGTAGGGGCCCAATCAGCTGGGATGCATTCCAAGAGAAGTTAGAATACCAATAATAAATTGACAAGCGTATTGACTGTACCTTATCATCTACCCCTCTTCCCTCTTTTTCTTCCCTTTCCTCTATTCTTGACTGTATCCCTTCCTTCTTTTTCCTTACTCATTTTCCTATATAGTGCCCTCCTTCTTTGTAATTATCTTCAATATTCCACAGGAAAATGCATTATGTTGCTATAAGATGTTAAACAGATGTCAAAAGATCTTCTATTCCTTTCCAATTAAAATCGGTTTTGTCAGGCCTCTGTTTCCTATTCTGACCTAAGATTTATTTAGCTTTGATCTGTTTCCAAATTTTCATAAACAAGAGTAAATTCTATCAGAACTAATAGAAAAAGCCTTTGAGTCTAGTTTTCCCCACCCATAGAGGAGGAGCAGGATTCACAGCCCATCTTTATGAGTCTTTGCATTAAAGAGAGAGTAATATTAAAATATTGAGTTAATAATGCCAAGCTCAGCTTGTCTTCCAGTATTCTATGTTGCTTTTATATTAGAAAGCCTAACATATTTGCTCCAATATTAAAAATAAAGAATTAATCAAGCTTAGAAAATTCTGACTTGGTTCCGTTTTAGAAGCAGAAAATCTGGAGAGCAAAAAAAGTGCAAATAGGGTCTGAACTGGTGAAAAACATGTGGTGCACCGGGGAGAGGTACGTTCACCTTGTTTTGTTGCAACTAAGCAACATTTGAAAAGCATGGATCAGCTGCTGCACAAGGATAATCGTGAAACCGGGTGTATGTGTCCAAATCTGTGCCACTGATAAAGATGGATGACCGACGATATTCTTTAAAGCTATATTTCAAAACAGGTTAAAAGTCAATGTGTTTTGAGGTCATGCAGGACCTCTTCCTCAGGACAAAAACTTACAAGTTGGTTCAGATTTTGATAGATCAGATACTGGATGTTTAACATCAGGACCAAAGAAAATCCCCAAACAGAATCTGTTCACCTAATTTAAATAATTTAATCTAGCAATGACATGTATTGTATAATTTGGTCCAATGAACAGAGGCTCGGATGTAGCGTTGGGAAGGTTTTCTTCCATAGCTATTATTTAGTATCTATTAGTATTGTTATTATTTTTCATTGTAAGACATGAACATGCGTTTCCTTTTATCTTTACCTTTTATTTAGCTTATGCTTTTAAAATTAAAATTCTGGGACACATCCATTTTGACCAACTCTAACAATAGTCAACTTATCAAGCAGTGCTAAAGTGCATAAGTGCACTTATTCTGCTTATAAGTAAGAACTTTCCTCCAATATGTTTATATTTTCTCTCTCTTCCCATTATGTTTAAAGATAACATATTTCCATTCTCATATATTGTAAATGTCAGGAAGAATACAATGAAATGCAGTTTATTATAAATGAATTTCCATTAACTTTACAGCCTCTGTATGTAACTGGATGAGGCAATGAAAGGATACGATTTGTTTTATCAGAAGGTGCTTTATGTGTTTTATCAACATTCCTCATATACTGCTTTTTACATGAAAAAACAGGCCATCATTTCTATCTTCTCAACATATATTTTATAATGGGGTAAAATATCTGCCTGTGCATTTATTTATTTATAAGCTAACATCTAATACTTGAATACAGTATGTATATAGATAGACATCCTGAAGATTGGTTCCTGTAATATCTGCAATCAGGGATTTTACTCAAAAAAAGTCTAATGTATATTTTTAATATGTTTAACCTACTTGTTGACAATGACATTAACCTCCTACTGCATCCTGATGTGCACGTGCAAAATTTGCAAGGTGCAAGGGCACTGAGGGGTCTCAGAAACTCTGGCTGCTCCATATAGTGCAGGTGCCAGCAGTGCTATACAGCCACCAACTGCATTTGAAAGCTAGCTCTGATTGCTGCTTAATCATTTATATACACCTTTCAATCAATGACAACAAAATTTACATGTCTCCTCCAATGGCCTGCACGTTCATGGCCCCAATCCCTATACAAGATTACGGGGTGCCAACGTGTTACCATGGCAGTAGAAGGCCCCATCACCATCCTTTTGGTATTCCCATGGTCTTATCAGTACTTGCTATGTTTACTACATACTGCAATATTTGACTCAAACCAAATAAAGAAATAAATTCAAAATTAAAAAAAGAAATAGAACATAAAGAGATGAAACAGTTTCCTCCCTTTTTACTAATTAAAAAAATTGAGAAATTAAAAAAGAGAAAAAAAATTGGTATTACTACGTCCATAATATTACAATAAATTGAACAAAAAAAATAACCCATATAGTAAATGGCATATAAAAAGAATTTGTAACACTTGAATTGCCTTTTTATTTTTTTAGTCGCCATATCTCCATCAAAAAATCAAATATGTACAGTACAGGTACCCAAAAATGGTACCAATAAAAATGATTGTCTTCCACACAAAAATACAAGCTCTCACAAAGGCCCATGTATGGGTAATTAAAAAAAAGTGTCTCAGAAAATAGTGACACAAACTAAATATTTTTTTACCGAAGTAAACAACTTGAATGCTTAAAGAAGCTGTCCACTACTTGGACAACTCCTTCTCATACCCCATGCTTGGCTCCGATAAAATAAAAAAGCTTATACTCGCCTCCTGTTCTTGTGTTGTTGCAGTGGTGTCAGCACTCGCCTTCATGAGGCTCTCATGTGGTTATGACACGTGAACTCTGCACCCAGTCAGTGCTTGCATCACTGGTGGCACCTTTAGACAAACCCAACATCAACAGGAAGTCATGGCTGCGGCTGCTCTTTCACTTCTTCTTGATGTTCGATTTATCTAAAAGCGAAGACAGTGACACCAGCGCTGATTGAGTCCAGGCTTATATGTCATAACAACTGCACAATAGCCCCGGGAACATGAGTGCTGACACCTCAGGAACAGCGCCGTCACGGTAGTATAGGTTTTTTTATTTTATTGGCACCAAACATTTAGATTAAACGGTGATTTTCCTAGTAGTGGACAAACTGTTCAAAAAATATATAAGTTTGGTATATTCTTAATCATGCTGGCCTAATCTTATTTACTGCACAATAACCAGTTCATTAGGCCTCTTTCACACTTCAGTTTTTTGCATCAGTTATAATCCGCCAAAAAGGCGGACAAGCGGATCCGTTCTCAACTGATGTGAACGGATGGCACAGGATCCGTTTTCAGACGGATCCTGAAAATGAAGAAATTTAAAGGAATCGCTGGCCGGGAAAAGAGGAGAGAGAGAGAGAGAGAGAGAGAGAGAGAGAGAGAGAGAGAGAGAGAGAGAGAGAGAGAGAGAGAGAGAGAGAGAGAGAGAGAGAGAGAGAGAATTTTTTTTTTTTTTTGTCCGGCACCCAGAAAGAAATTCGGGTTAAATCAGTGTTTGCAGGATCCGCCAGAGAAAAAAACGTTACAAGCTCCGTTTTGAAATTTTTGAGGATGGTGACGGACAGCAACTTTTGGCGGATCCTCACAAAAAACGGATGCAACGGACAGCAATCCGTCACAATCCGCCATTAATGCAAGTCAATGGGAAAAAAACGGATCCTCAAAAAAATTTTGAGGATCCGTTTTTTTTCAAAACCTGGCGGATTGTGACTGATTGTAAAAAACGGAAGTGTGAAAGAGGCCTTACTTGGTAAAGTCAATGATATCATTCAAAACTACAGTATATACTGCCTATAAAAGCCTTCCTACTGCTATGTTGATGCATAAATAAAAAAAAGTTATGGTTTTGAAATAAGAGGAGAAAAAAAGTGGCCCAATATTAAAGGGGTTAAAAATTTAAAATGACTTCCAGCTATCAATAAGTTATTCCAAATGATATTGACAGGGGACCACTTTTACTATCGGAAAAAGTAAATTAGACCTCATACACAACTCCATGTTACACCTACATGATCTTTTCATTCTTTTCATGGATAGAACACGTACCTACTATGAGCTATGGTGCTGTTCATTTATCCATGTTTTTCCTCTTGTAAGAAGGGCCATGTTGTGAAGGGGTTAATAGAATGAGTTCATGGTGAGGGGGTACCATTTGCATTATCCTCTGCGGCTAGGATGTTTTTTTTTTCTTAAGGTGGACTAGGGCCCTTTACTCTTTAAGAATCATTACCATTCTATTACTTTGAACTGTATATATGACCCATTATATTATAGCATCATACAATGCTTTGAGCAGGGGGTTGGACCAGATGGCCCAGGAGGTCCCTTCCAACTCTACGATTCTATGATTTGTTTTGCCTCAACAGGGGTTGGTTTCAATCTATAATTCTTTGGGGTTTTTTTAAGATTGCATTTTAATAAAGTTTGTATTTTTTTAAACTTATCTAATAAAAGCATCTATCATGGGGTGTAGATATTTTTCTGTGAATTTAGTTTTGGCTGTATACCTTATATTGTCATATACTGAGAATTTCTCGAATAATAGCAGTACCATTTTTTCACGTATGTGTTGTGAACTCATTTTCTGGTCTGCCTCTGGTTTCTGGTGAGGGAACTGTTTGTGCTGACAGAAAAGTTGTGAGTTCTCTTTCCGGGCTCACTCTGGTGGTGGCAGGAGGTAATGAAGCTGATCTAATTAACATAGACCTGCCACCTGATAATGAGGATGACGATTGGACATCTGGAGTCTCAGACTGGATTTAAGACAGCCGAATCCCTATTCCCATGCTGGTGATTTTTTCCTGCCTCCTGATGTCTTGGTTTCCAGCTCAGTTCCTGTCTTGTCAAGCTAAGTTTTCTCTGCTAATGTTCACATTTGATTTGGTTTTGTCTATTCAGTTTTTGTGTGGTCAGCCAGCCCCAGCTGGGGCTGTGCTGAATTTCCACTCTTATGTTACTGTATGTGCCAGTTTGCTTTTTGTCCCTTATTAGATTGGCCTCTTTTTGCTCTGTTCTCAGAATATGCCGAAGTGCTGATATAGTGGGTGAAGTCTAGTGACTTCAGGGTCTTTTTTGCTATCAGAAGTGTTGGACATTTTTTGCAGGGTTTTTTGCGTGACTGCAGACAGTATCTTTCCTTTCCTGTATTTTCTAGTTAGTGTGGGCCCCATCGTTTGCTCAGCCTATTTTCCTACCTGTGTTTGTGCTTTCATCTTGTTTCACCGTCAATACATGTGTGGGGTCTGCTCTGGGGCAGTTTAGATTTCCCCTTTTCTTGCTTTAGGCTTATTTAGTCCTCCGGCTGTGACAAGGCATCTAGAATCATCATAGGTATGCTCCACGGCTGCTGTTATTTGTGTGGTTAGGATCAGGGGTCTGCAATCCACGTAGTTACCAACCTCTCTGGTTTTCTGTGACTTAGCTTGGTTTTGTTTTCCTCCTCGGTGTCCCAATCATAACACGTATGTGTTTGAACACAGACGCGTTCCCTCAGTGAGTATTTAGTGAAATTATGACACTGTGTATTTTTGCTGAGCAAAAAATGCAGCGTTTTACAGTTCCAGCAAAGTAGATGGGATTTATAGAAATGCCATGCCAGTTGTGCTTTTTTTTTTGCAACATAAGGGCATTTTGGAATCCAAAGCATGTCAATTTCACTTGAAGTAAATACATATTTTATTTTCAGATTTTCCCCAACTGTTACGTAGCGCATTTTGAGGATAGCCTTATTTATCGAAATCACCTCTTCCGCACACCTGCCCTGTTGTGGAAGAGGTACATTGATGATATTTTTTGTATCTGAGGTGGTCCCCCAGAAACCTTAGATGCATTCTTCTCCTTCTTGAGATCCTCCTGGCCAGGTTTAGATTTTATGATGACATCTGATAGGCAACAGATTAATTTTCTAGATACCCTTGTTATCAAAGATGATTAAGGACATCTGACTACAGACATCTACACAAAATCAACAGACTGTAATAGTCTGTTACATTATGAGAGCTTTCATCCTACTAGGATAAAAAATTCTATACCAAAATCTCAAATGAAAAGAGTGGAAAGAATAGTCTCAGACACCGAGACTAAGGGAAAACGTATGAAGGAAATGCGCAGTAAATTCATAGAGAGGGGGTATCCCCCAAATACACCGAACGCATCTAACCTGATTACTTCTTCAAAACCAAAAATGAAAAACCATATTCCCTTTGTCCACAATTACTACCCTTTGGCATATAGATTACACACTACCATAAGTCGACACTGGCAGATTCTACAGCTAGCACATCCTGATATTGATGAAATTAAGGAACCATTCCTTCCTTGCTTTAGGCGACCATGGAACATCAGAGACCTATTGGTTAGAGCAGACGTAGGCTCATCCCGCCCATCCATACCACAACGCTTTCTCATGAATCCTAAGTACGGCACCTTCCCCTGCTTACAGTGCAATAATGTCCAAAAGGGTAGTTCCTTCTGTCACTCCTATACAGGGAAGAAATACAATATCAAGGAATATTATACTTACAATGCGTCTTTCTTAGTATATTTGATTAAATGCCCATGTGGATTACTTTATGTAGGGGAAACCACACAACCAATACGCGATCGAATTTCGAAGCATAAATCCACCATTAGGTGTAAAAACCTATTGTTTCCCATCCCCTTTCATTTTGTTAATGCAGGACACACTATTGCCCAACTAAAATTTCAAATCATAGAACAGGTTCATCTCCCCCACAGGGGGGGCAACCGTATCCACCTCCTCAAAAAGAGAGAGGCATATTGGATACATGAGCTCAATACTCTGGCACCTAAGGGGTTAAATAAGGACTATGACATTCAATCTTTTATGATAAACTAACCCACTTTTTACCCCTTTATGTTGAGCTCTACTGATGTATGATTTATATAAACATGGTATTAATTCTATGTATTCTTTATTACAGAATTCACAACCATGAATATTATGAAATTTCCATCACTTGAGCACAAGATGTCACCTCTCCTCTGTACAGCACCGCCTGATTCCTTTAGAGAAGCACTTAAGTTCTCTTCTACCACCACTGTATAAGATAGCACGTTCTGAGGCAGGCATATTCACGCCCACTGCGGCGTCGCCCTGTTTACTACATGACGCTGGCCGCTCCCCCTCCCATAATGCTCCACGGCTGGTGGAACGCAATATGGCGGCGGTGACACGCACGCCCGGGCTACTTCCGGTCTCACACTTCCGCCCTGCCGCCATGTTTCTTCGTTCACATATAAACACTGCCGACCATGCTCAGCCCAGCACCCGGGACAAGCGGCGGACGCCGCGTTCATTGCTGACGCATACACTGTGCACTAACAGACCGGGAAGACACCATTGATACTTCTTCTTTTTGCCCTATCTATAACGGGGGACTTAATAATAATAGCAGCATGGTCTCTCTACATTTTAGAAAAACGGCCACAAGCATTCTACTGAACCATCATTGGTATGTAAACGGTTCACATCTGCACATATTGGCACTATATGGCGGTATACATAAATAGCCTGACCTCACCTCTTGTTCTCACAGGCTCTTTTGCCCACACACCAAAGCATTCAGTACTGTACAGGGATATGTGCATCCTCTATTACCTGTTACCTGTTCTTTTGTATTGTTATCCTCAGCAATATAGGTTTTTTATGCCCGTTTGTTATTTGATGTCTGATGATTCTTGGCATATATTGTTAATGTATTCATTATCCTGTACCCAGCCAATTCTTTGTACATGTATATACTTTATTTTACTTGATGTTAAATAATTGCATTAATTTATTTTCAGTACATTGATGAAGGTCATAAGACCGAAACATCACTGACTGTATGTACTGTATTCTATTAAATACCACTTCGTATTTGAAATCCACGTGTGTGTGCCAAGTTTATATTATATTTACCACGGATTGGGCCCCTACGAGAATCGTGCGAGTCTCTCGCAAGTGGTTATGAGCCCTTACTGGTTCTAGACAATCTACTTGAAACATTCATAATCATTGACATACCATGTGTCATAATTCAGAAATTAGTTTAACTAATTTTATACTCTCAGTATACAGAGAAATTGAGATTTAGCTATTTAAATAAAAAGAAACAAGTGTTGTCCAAAGTCTTTTTTATTTATTTTTTGCAGTAATAAGTGAAATATATGATTAATGTCCATTGGTCACTCCAGACAGAAACCAACAAGAGCTGGTCTAATTATCAAGAGAAAGCTACTAAACATTGTTCAGGATGTGAGAGCCCATGTGAATATAGTGAATATATTTCATGCAGCTCAATGTGTTTTATGTGCTGTAGTCTGCAGTCCCACTAATAATAATTAATGATGGAATAGAAATGTGCAATAGACAACAGCTGTGAAGAAAGCACATTCACCTTTGTTGACAGACCCCATCCTTTGAATTTATGAAATCAGCTTTTCTTTAAAAAGGGGACGCAAAGTTTATTTAATTGCAATTATAAAAATAAAGCACCTGGCTTTCGCAATGTTTTTTTTAAATGTCATATACAATCCTTTTGATGAGCTAATTTAACTATAACCTTTGGTCCCTCTAGAATATTTAAAAGAATGGAAAAGAAAAACTGCTGGATAACAGAAGCAATACAATATAGCCTATAAAGTTTGCATATATTTACAGTATCAACAGTACTGTATAATTAGGAATACAACTGCTTACTTTTATACGTGCATTTTTAATGTTAGTGGGCTAGAAACTGGTACTTTGAAATGTAATGTATTTGATATACAGTACATTATATTTCATTCTGAGTTTTCCGATTTTCACTTTATGAGCATTGATATAGAGTGGCCATAGATTATCGGTAGAGATGAGCGACTTTGCCTTTTTTATGGTCGAGCCGGATTTCATGAAAACCGACTTTCGCAAAAGTGGGGTCGAACGAAATTGGCCGACTATAGGGAAAAGTCGGAGGCCGACTGAAATAGGAAACTCAATGCAAGTCAATGGGGAAGCAAAGTCGGCAAGGAGTGGAGGATGGTAAACACACCTACAGTGCCATTTCAATGCCAAAAACATAAATTCTTATTAATGAAGCTTGTCCACCTTAATTTACTTCATAATAATAGTTACGCATTGAAAACTGGGGGTTATTTGGCAAAATTTGTTGGGGGGGTAGGGCTGGCTCAAGGTTTTCGTGTGCCCTGGGCCAAAGAGTGTCAGTGCGCCCCTTTAACACAAACCACAACTCATGATGCTCCGATATGGCACAGAAATATAGGTATAGTACAATGACAAATACTTCACTGCTTACATGACATGACTGATCTATTGTAAATTGTACAATAGCTCAAAAAAAGGACAGTATATTACTCCATACAGTATGGCCACCACATTGTGCACCATACAGAATAATGAGCCCCATATATTTCTCCATACAGAATAATTGGTCACATATAATGTTCCATACAGTATATGATGAGCTCCACATAATGCTGCAGTATATGATGGTCCCCATGGACGATGCTCCAGTGTGTTATGGGCCCAAATAATGCTCCATATATAATGGGCTCCATTTCTAATGGTCCAGTGTATAATGGACCCCGTAAATGCTGCTCCAGTGTCTGATGTCCCCCATTTGGAATTCTCCAGTTTATGATGGGCCCCATTTTTAATGAACCCAGGCATGCATGGTATGTGAAAAGAGCTCCATGGAGTAATCTGAAGTGTGTGCTGCTGCATCCTTCACTTTTGGTGTGGGTGAAGGACACAAGGAAAGGGTTTGCTCCTGACCAGAAGCCTGCACTGACAACTCAGTGCTTGCATTTTTTGAAACTTCGGAAGAGGAGGAGATAGAGCTGGAGGCTGTTTCAGCAATGTAAGCCAAAAACAGTTCTTGATGCTCCGGCTTTAAAAGCAGTCTACCTACTCCCAGAAAAGGGAGCTTTACAGGCTCTCTGGAGCTACACCAAGACGCAGGCTCAACACCTCCTGCCTTAGCTGCTATTGTGTTTTTGGCACTACCAGCAGATGCATCACCACCACCATCAGTACCAGGTGGCCCCCCACGCCCACGTCCGCGTCCTCTTCCACCATACTTCCTCATGTTTTGGAAAATGGACACAAAATACCAGCAGATATTTGATACTGTATCAGACGTGTACAGCTCTATACAGTCTAGGGATAACAGTAACTCTCCGTATATATTTCATGAGTCACACACAAATGCTCTCAGGCCCAGCATAGATTACACAAGAATATGAAAAGCTGTAAATGGGCAATGTAACACAAGCGTACAGCTGCATACAGTGTTGGGGTAATCTTAAATCTGCAAAAATATTTCCGGAGTAACAGAGAGACGTTCATAGGCTCATTATGGATTACACCAGAATTTAAATAGCAAAAAAGGTTACTGTATCAGAAGCGTTCAGCTGTATACAGTGTTAGCCAAATCTGAAATCTCGGTGTATATTTCCGGAGTCACCCTCACACGCTCACTCAGTCTGGGTTTGACAATAATAAAAAATGTTATAAAAAGGTACTGGATAACAAGATAGCAAGTATATATATTATAGGGTACAATTAAAATCTCCGTATACATAGTCCCGTAGTCACTCTCAGACGCTTACTCAGTATGGATTTGACAGTAATACTAAATGTCGAACAAAGGTACTTTATAACAAGATACAAACTGTATCGAGTATAGGGTAAAAATTGGTATCTCCGATTCACCGTATATATAGAAGGCGTAAACCACACACGCTCACTCACTATGGATGATACCGTAATAAAAAATTTTGAAGAAAGGTACTGTATCAGCACATACCAGGTGTATCCAGTCTAGGAGTAACTGTAAATTTCCATCTATACTATGTATTACACCAGAATTTAAAAAGTAGAGAAAGGGAAAGGTATTCAAAACGTACATCAGTATACAGTGTCGTGGTACTTTTAAATCTTTGTATATATTTCAATCTCAGTAAACCAGTCCAGACTCTCTGCTGCTGGAAACTACATAGATACACGTACAGACGGAAAGTCGAGTGTTAGCAGAAATTTGGGAATTAGTCATAGCGGGAAAACCTCCTGGTAGATGTTGCAGAGGCGATGCAGACCCTCAATTACTGTGTCTGTGGAGACAGCGAAAACAGTTCTTTGTGAAGAAAGGATTGCTTTATCGCAGTAGCGTGGATCACATCACCGTTACTCGTCTCCATCAAATTGTGATCACAGGGAGAGATGTAGACATGGTCCTCACTGCCTATCATGATGTGTATGTTCATTTTGGAGTGGAAAAGACAGAAGCCACAGGCCATAGGCGATTCCATTGGATTGGCATGAGAGGAGACATTGAAAAATAGTGGCAGGAATGTCACACGTCTGTGACTATCACAACTGTGAAAGGTGATCATAAAGCACCACTGCGTCCGCTTGTAAGTTGACGTCCATTACAAATGGTAGCCATTGATCATCTGAAGGTAGAGGCCAGCAGGACAGGCCATAGCTACATCTTAACCATCATACAGTCATGGCCAAAAGTATTGACACCCCTGCAATTCTGTCAGATAATACTCAGTTTCTTCCTGAAAATGATTGCAAACACAAATTCTTTGGTATTATTATCTTCATTTAATTTGTCTTAAATGAAAAAACACAAAAGAGAATGAAGCAAAAAGCAAAACATTGATCATTTCACACAAAACTCCAAAAATGGGCCGGACAAAAGTATTGGCACCCTCAGCCTAATACTTGGTTGCACAACCTTTAGCCAAAATAACTGCGACCAACCGCTTCCGGTAACCATCAATGAGTTTCTTACAATGCTCTGCTGGAATATTAGATCATTCTTCTTTGGCAAACTACTCCAGGTCCCTGATATTTGAAGGGTGCCTTCTCCAAACTGCCATTTTTAGATCTCTCCACAGGTGTTCTATGGGATTCAGGTCTGGACTCATTGCTGGCCACCTTAGAAGTCTCCAGTGCTTTCTCTCAAACCATTTTCTAGTGCTTTTTGAAGTGTGTTTTGGGTCATTGTCCTGCTGGAAGACCCATGACCTCTGAGGTAGACCCAGCTTTCTCACACTGGGCCCTAATTTATGCTGCAAAATTTGTTGGTAGTCTTCTGACTTCATAATGTCATGCACACAGTCAAGCAGTCCAGTGCCAGAGGCAGCAAAGCAACCCCAAAACATCAGGGAACCTCCGCCATGTTTGACTGTAGGGACCGTGTACTTTTCTTTGAATGCCTCTTTTTTCTCCTGTAAACTCTATGTTGATGCTTTTGCCCTAAAAGCTCTACTTTTGTCTCATCTGACCAAAGAACATTCTTCCAAAATGTTTTAGGCTTTTTCAGGTAAGTTTTGGCAAACTCCAGCCTATCTTTTTTATGTCTCGGGGTAAGAAGTGGGGTCTTCCTGGGTCTCCTACCATACAGTCCCTTTTCATTCAGATGCCGACGGATAGTACGGGTTGACACTGTTGTACCCTCGGACTGCAGGGCAGCTTGAACTTGTTTGGATGTTAGTCGAGGTTCTTTATCCAACATCCACACAATCTTGCGTTGAAATCTCTTGTCAATTTTTCTTTTCCGTCCACATCTAGGGAGGTTAGCCACAGTGCCATGGGCTTTAAACTTCTTGATGACACTGCGCACGGTAGACACAGGAACATTCAGGTCTTTGGAGATGGACTTGTAGCCTTGAGATTGCTCATGCTTCCTCACAATTTGGTTTCTCAAGTCCTCAGACAGTTCTTTGGTCTTCTTTCTTTTCTCCATGCTCAATGTGGTACACACAAGGACACAGGACAGAGGTTGAGTCAACTTTAATCCATGTCAACTGGCTGCAAGTGTCATTTAGTTATTGTCAACACCTGTTAGGTGCCACAGGTAAGTTACAGGTGCTGCTAATTACACAAATTAGAGAAGCATCACAGGATTTTTCGAACAGTGCCAATACTTTTGTCCACCCTCTTTTTTATGTTTGGTGTGGAATTATATCCAATTTGGCTTTAGGACAATTCTTTTTGTGTTTTTTCATTTAAGACAAATTAAATGATGATAATAATACCAAAGAATTTGTGTTTGCAATCATTTTCAGGAAGAAACTGAGTATTATCTGACAGAATTGCAGGGGTGTCAATACTTTTGGCCATGACTGTAGATCAATACACCAAATTTCTAGTGGCCGTCCCTGTGAAGGATTTCACTGCCCAGACAACACAGCGGTGGAGCAGGGAGAGGTAAGTATTGCAACTTGCAAGTGCTGTGGCCCTGACCAAGCGGGGGGGCTCACTCGTGGGTGACGGCACTGGCACAGGGCCCCTGATAGTATGCTGGTGTGTCTGACGGCGAGTGGGCCCCCCCACCGTCAGAGACACTGTATTGTACTATGAGGGGCCCTGTGCCAGTGCCGTCGGCTATCGGTGGGCCCATCCACCTGTCCAGAGCAACGGCACTTGTCCGGGTGCACCAGGTGTTGACCCCAGCCATTGGGGGAGTGGGCAGCCCAGTTAGGGAGGTTTAAAAAATGGCATATGTTGATGTGTAGGCTGGACATTCAGCAGCTGCAAATGGCAGAATTGGGCAAGTCCGAGGAAGAGGAGGACAAAAGCGAGGCAGTTTTTTGGCAATCCTTTGAAACCCATGCATGGTTCATTTTAATGAAGCATAGATCATCAACATTTTGGGTCGACAGACTGGTCCTTTTTTCTGTCAGGATTGATCCAGCAACACTGAAGTCTCTTTCAGATAACACACTAGCAGCAGGGCAAGCGAGCTCCTGTAAGGCATTTGTGCCAATTCAGTTCCTGTGTCCAGTTTAGAGGCCCATTAGTCAATGGGGAATGACCTGTGAGGGAGAACATCGATATCGGAGGAGAAGTAGTTTGTAACCATAGTTGACAACTGCTGTCTCCTGTCACTTTTAATCTATGCAGTATTAGCAGTCGTATGAGCTGTACTTGAGAAATCAGTCCACAACATGGTCATGAAACCCCTGTCTCCAACGCCACTTCGGCTGTGTGCACCACGAACACCTCTTCCATTGTGCCCACTATGGCTCTTGGGAGAACCAGCACCGCTGCTGTGCGCTGGGAAAACCTCAAACAAACGGTTTACCAGAGATGCTTGTTTGTTAGCCAATATTATCTCTAGGTTGTCCTGTGGCATGATGTTGTATAATTTGCCTTTGTAGCATGGATCGAGCATGCTGGCCAGCCAGTAGTCATCATCCTTCATCATTTTGGCAATGCGGGGGTCCCTCTTTAGGATCCGCAAGGTATAATCGCACATGTGGGCCAATGTTCCAGGTGACAATAATGCACTGCCACTGCTGGGTGGAGGAGCACTTTCTGGCAAATCCACATCTCTACAGTCACGCACAAACCCTGTACCTGACCTTGGAACGCCAACATTTTCTCTTGCCCCCTGAGAAGCATCTTCCTGCCCAAGATAATCATCCCCCTCATCCTCCTCCTCCTCCTCTTCCTCTTCTTCCTCCACCTCATCCAGGACAGTTCCCTGAACAGACAATGGCTGACTGTCAGCATGGCTTCCCTCCTCCTTCTCCTCCTCCTGTTTCTCCTCCTCTGCTGCAGACACCAGATCCTTAATGTGCACACTTTGCATAAGCAGACGCATAAGTGGGATGCTCATTCTTATGATGGCGTTGTCTGCGCTTACCAGCCGTGTGCATTCTTCAAAACACTGAAGGACTTTTCAGAGGTCTTTCAGCTTTGACCACTGCACACCCGACAATTCCATGTCTTCCCTCAAACTGCCTGACCATGTATCCTCCCACATATGCATTACAGCCTGCCTTTGTTCGCACAGCCTCTCAACCATCTGCAGGGTGGAGTTCCACCTTGTTGCAGCGTCTATGATTAGGCAGTGATTGGGGAGGTGGATCAATCGCTGCAGCTTCTGCATACGACTGGATTGTTTGGCCGAGCGACGGATGTGCGAGCACAGTCTTCGCACCTTATGGAGCAGGGATGTTAACTCCAGATAATTATTAAGGAAGCACTGCACCACCAGGTTCAAAGTGTGAGCCAGGCAAGGTATGTGTGTGAGTTTTGCAAGGGCCACTGCCACAAAATTACGGCTGTTATCACTGACTACCTTGCCTGGCTCAAGATGTAGACTGCCCAGCCATTACTCAGTTTGTCGCTGCAAGTAGTCGGCCAGTACCTCAGCGGTGTGTCTGTTGTCGCCCAAAGACATCATCTTTAACACAGCCTACTGACGCTTACCACTAGCTGTTCGATAGTGGGATACCTCGTGTGCAACACTGCCAGCTGTGGATGGAGTGCTCGTGCGACTGCGCTCTATGGACGAGCTTTCGCTTATGGAGGAGGAGGGTCGAAAGCCTACAGCCAACTGTTTCCTATACCGTGGGCTAGGCAGCACTGTTCCACTGCCGCTGTCCCCTGTGGAACCTGCATCCACCACATTAAACCAGTGCGCAGTGATGGACACGCAACGGCCCTGGCCATGCCTACTGGACCATTCATTTGTTGTGAGGTGCACCTTTCGACTCACTGATTGCTTGAGCGCATGGACAATGCAGTCTTTCACATGCAGGTGGAGGGCTGGGATGGCTTTTTGAGAAAAGAAGTGCCGACTGGGTAGGTCAAAGCATGGGACTACGTAGGCCATGAGCTCGCGGAAAGCTTCGCTTTCAACCAAACAGTAGGGAGTCATCTCTAATGAGATTAGTTTGGCAATGTAGGCGTTCAAACACAGTGTACGCAGATGAGAGGATGAGTACTTTCTTGTCCTACTCAGAGTGTCTGGTAGGGTGAGCTGGACTGGAGAGCTGCATATGGGGGAAGTAGCGGTTGGCCGGACGGAGTGAGAGGGGGTTGGTGATGGTATTGGTGGTGATGGCCTAGATTCAGTGTTGTGTTGCAAAACCATTGTGATTCCCTGAGTGCTTTGGCCTTGCGACGACACCTCCACATTTAGTGCTGGTGGTGTGCTTAACGGTGGTGGTGGTCTTACAGTGGGGGAAGCGATGGATCGTTGCTGGCTACCTTCAGTCGGAGCAGGTGCACATGTGCTACCTGAGGTTTTGTAGTCCGTCCACGATTGCAAGTGCATGTTGATTAAATGTCAAAGCATGCAACTGGTATTCAAATTTCTGAGTTGTTTACCTCGGCTAAAGGTCTTTCCGCACTTCTTACAGGTAACCTTTGCCTAATCAGTAGGATTTTAGACAAAGAAGTGCCACACTGCACTCTTCCTACTATGGTATACATTTTCTGGCCTTGTACGTTGTGCTAAGTTGACCATCTGGCCAAGCTGTCCTGCAACTCTTTTAGTTTTTGTTCCACGTTTTTGGACAGCTACGGGCCTGCCAGATAACCGTTGCTGCGATGTCAATGCCTGCTGCGGATCCTTCTCCTTATCTGAACTATTGCCAGCGCCACCCTCCTCCCCCATTGGATGCCAATCCGGGCAAGAACTGGGTCATCCATCACCTCCTCTTCAAAGTCATCTGCACCTTCCTCTTTACCTTCCTCTGTGTCACCGTGTAAGGTGGTATAGTATTTGGGAAGGGGCACCTGAGTTTCATCAGGGTCAAATTCTGGCTCAGTAGACTGCGAGGGCAATGTAATGTTGTTGGTCAATGTACCAGCAGAATCATCAAGCAGTGGCTGTGCATCAGTGCACTCCATGTCAGATTCATCTTGGACTGGGGAATTCTGGATTTGACTGGATAACCCAGGCATGGTATGTGAAAAGAGCTCCATAGAGTAATCTGAAGTGTGGGCTGCCGCATCCTTAACTTTTGTTGGGGGTGAAGGACGCAAGGAAATGTGTTTTTCTTGACCAGAACCCTGCACTGACGACTCCATGCTTGCAGCTTTCAAACGTTCAGAAGAGGAGGCAATAGAGCTGGTGGCTGTTTCGGCAATGTACTCCAAAACCTGTTCCTGATGCTCCGGCTTTAAAAGCGGTTTTCCTACTCGAAGAAAAGGGAACCTTACAGGCTTTCTTGGGCCAGATGGTGACGCAGGCTCAACACCTCCTGCCTTAGCTGCTATTGTGCTTTTGCCAGAACCAGCCGATGCACCACCACGATCAGTATCACCCACCCCCCCACCTACGTCCACGGCCTCTTCCACCATACTTCCTCATGTTTGGGAAAATGTACCAAAAAGACCAGCAGAGAGATGGTACTGTATGAGGAGCGTCCAGCTGTGTAAGGTGTATTAAAAAATTAAATCTACGTATAAATTTTGTTAGTCTCAGACGCTCTTCCAGTATGTATTTGACCTTAATCCAACAAGCAGATATACGGTATTGTATCAGAAGTGTACAGCTGTATACATTTTTTGTGTAACTAACAATCTTCGTATATATATATATTTACGGAGTGTCACACACACGCTGACTCTGTATAGATGTGACTGTAATGCTAACAGCAGATATACAATACTGTTTGAGAAGCGGACAGCTCAATACGGTGTATGGAGAAATGGAAATGTGCGTATATGTATTTACGGAGTGTCACACACACATGCTGACTCTGTATAGATGTGACCGTAATGCGAACGGCAGATATACAATACTGTTTGAGAATCTGACAGCTCTATACGGTTAAATCATTATGAGATCCAAAATAATTATGTAAAGTGCCACAATACAATATCAAAACCCGTCTGTTCCACCGGCGGTGTTAATTACCCAGGAACAGAAACAGCACTATACAAAAATCATCATAAAACATATATTTTATTAAGACATGTAAAAACAATGAAACAAACTGAGGAGACCTCTGTTGTGGGACACGAAAAGAGGCTATATACATCTACTAGCTGAAGAGCCCGGTGCTGCCGGGGCATAGTAACTAACTGTGGTTAGTTATAGCAAATTATAATTATCCTCCATCCCATAGTCGAGTGCCCATATACCCATCACACATCCTCCATCCCATAGTCCCATGCCCATATACCCATCACACATCCTCCATCCCATAGTCCCTTGCCCATATACCCATCACACATCCTCCATCCCATTGTCCCATGCCCATATACCCATCATACATATCCTCCATCCCATAGTCCCTTGCCCATATACCCATCACACATCCTCCATCCCATAGGCCCGTGCCCATATACCCATCATACATATCCTTCATCCCATAGTCGAGTGCCCATATACCCATCACACATCCTCCATCCCATAGTCCCATGCCCATATACCCATCACACAACCTCCATCCCATAGTCCCATGCCCATATACCCATCATACATATTCACCATCCCATAGTCGAGTGCCCATATACCCATCACACATCCTTCATCTTATAGTCCCATGCCCATATACCCATCATACATATCCTCCATCCCATAGTCCTGTGCCCATATACCAATCATGCATATCCGTCATCCCATAGTCCCGTGCCCATATACCCGTCATACATATCCTCCATCCAATAGTCCAGTGTCCATATACCCATCACACATCCTCCATCCCATAGTCCCGTGCCCATATACCCATCACACATCCTCCATCCCATAGGCCCGTTCCCATATACCCATCATACATATCCTCTATCCCATAGTCGAGTGCCCATATACCCATCACACATCCTCCATCCCATAGTCCCATGCCCATATACCCATCACACATCCTCCATCCCATAGTTCCATGCCCATAAACCCATCATACATATTCGCCATCCCATAGTCGAGTGCCCATATACCCATCACAAATCCTTCATCTCATAGTCCCATGCCCATATACCCATCATACATATCCTCATCCCATAGTCCTGTGCCCATATACCAATCATACATATCCGCCATCCCATAGTCCCGTGCCCATATACCCGTCATACATATCCCCCATCCCATAGTCCAGTGCCCATATACCCATCACACATCCACCATCCCATAGGCTCGTGCCCATATACCCATCACACAACCTCCATCCCATAGTCAACCATTATGACATCATAATGAGCGGCAGGGCTTGCAACCTATGATGACATCAGCATCGCCATGGCAACCATTATGACATCATAATGAGGGGCGGGGCTTGATACGTACACACTGTTTCCCCATTATGTAGATAGGGGCATTATGACATCATAGTGAGGGGCGGGGCTTGACGCGCACACACTTTTTCCCCAGTATGTAGAAAGGGGCAGAATTGTTTGGTGAATTGGAATGCGCGGGGTTAAAATTTCGCCTCACAACATAGCTTAGGACGCTCTCGGGGTCCAGACGTGTGACTGTGCCAAATTTTGTGGCTGTAACTGCGACAGTGCGGATGCCTATCCCGGACATACACACACACATACACACATACATACATACACACTTTGAGCTTTATATATTAGATGAACAGAGACTAATGGTGCAAAGAATGAGACCCAAAAGATGCATAGCAATATAGCAATCACTAAATGCAAAAAGTTCAGTTACTATTAAATAATTAGCCAAACTAAAGAATAACAGCATTCAGCCTGATAGAGCATCATAGTGAAATGCTATATTAAGCAAGGCTCCCATAATTATAACAAAACTTACAGCATAAATAACGATATATAAATATCTCTCTATATATCAAAGACTGCTGGGTGATTATCCTTGCATAACAGATGGTAGCAAGTGGCCCAGCAAAAAATCATAACCTGCTAACACCGCTTTAACCAAGCATATGAGAGCTACATGAATTCATAATCCGCGATCCAAGAAGTGCACAATAATAAGTCAAATGCTTACATAGATCGAGAATAGCCACGTGTCCCTCACCCCGACGCGCGTTTCATCCTCTTCCTCAGGGGGCGTGTGTCAGAGATGAGGAAAAGCGGGTCTTTTAAACAGCCCTACACCAATCAGATGTTAGGTTGCACAGCCCTTGTCAGTCAGAGATGATTATCCTTTTAGCGGTGCACCGCATCATTAAGCCGCTGCCTTTGAAAGAAACTCATCAACCCCGGTCAGCGAGATGCAAACACACTGGTAACCATGGTATTGGTCATGTGTGTGTCAGCAATTCCTGTATCGCTGGAGAACTCTGACTCATGCAGCAGGCAAAAAGACCGGCGCGCTCTTTGGAAATCAAACTGTGATAACAATGGCGTTCATGGGCAAAAAATGCTCAAAGTGAACTAGTGCTTATTCAGACAACAATTATTTCATTATATGTTATAATAAAAAATTAATAATGAACATAATTAATAAAAAAATGTAGAAAAATGTGCAAAAGTGCAATTAATAATCATGAATAATATATATTCATGAAGTGCAAAGAAATTACTGTAAACTAATATTAATAAATATATAGTGATTACAGAACATAAAATGACATATATTACTAGACATATTATTTCACATACATAAGTGTGTTTTGCAAAACAAAGACAACAATTTATCTCTGTAAAAATTCATAATAACAGTGACATATAAACCGATAATCAAAATACACAATTTACACATTATTATGCACAAGAATGTATAACATGTAGCACAAATATTTCTTATTGTTGATAGAAGTTTTCATCACTGCATATAGAACCAACCAAAGGGATGCATCTTTGGAATATCCCGTATTGGAAAAAATAGTTCATGAGAATAAACTTCCAACTAAATTAAAATAAAACACCAACTAAAATCATAAAAGAAGCCAAACAAACCCTATCCCTTAAAATAAAACAAAAAGCAAACAAAAAGGCAAAACAATTTTTTCCCAATTATAAGAATGTACCAAAACTAAAACTCTCATTGAGCCCATCTGGAACTAAGGAACCCAACCAATATATCCATTTACATTCAAGCTTGGCAAGATTTTTCCCGAAGTCCCCACCCCTGGGTCCAAGTTGCAAAACATCAATACCTCTAGCCAAAAACAGGCTGGAATCACTGTTGTGGTATTGATGGAAATGCCGCGGTACAGTTTCTATACAGTGTCAGTATGGAAAATTGTAAATCTCTGTCTATTTTTATACAGAGTGACACACGCTGTCTCTGTATAGTTTTGACCGTGATCAAACAGCAGGTATACAAAACTGTTTGAATAGCGGACAGCTCTAAACGGTGTAGGTCTGGAAAAATGGAAAATCTCCTCGGTTTGTTTTTCCAGAGTCACACACAGATAGCTTGTATTTGTCCGTGATACCAGTCGGTACATGTTAGTGTTTGAGGAACGTACACCGCTATACGGTGTCTGTATGGAAAATTTTAAGTCTCCGTCTATTTTTATACTGAGTGACACACGCTGTCTCTGTATAGTTTTGACGGTATTAAACAGCAGATATACGAAACTGTTTGAAAAGCGGACAGCTCTTTATGGTGTAGGTCTGGTAAAATGGAAAATCTCCTCAGTTTGTTTTTGCAGAGTCACACACAGATAGCTTGTATTTGTCTGTGATACCAGCCGGTACACGGTAGTGTGTGAGGAGCATACACCGCTATATGGTGTCTGTATGGAAAATTGTAATTCTCTGTCTATTTTTATACGGAGTGACACACGCTGTCTCTGTATAGTTTTGACTGTTATCAAACAGCAGATATACGAAACTGTTTGAAAAGCGGACAGCTCTATACGGTGTAGGTTTGGAAAAATGGAAAATCTCCTCGGTTTGTTTTTCCAGAGTCACACACAGATAGCTTGTGTTTGTCCATGATACCAGCCGGTACACGGTAGTGTGTGAGGAGGGTACACCGCTATACGGTGTCTGTATGGAAAATTTTAAATCTCCGTCTATTTTAATACGGAGTGACACATGCTGTCTCTGTATAGTTTTGACCGTTATCAAACAGCAGATATACGAAACTGTTTGAAAAGCGGACAGCTCTATACGGTGTAGGTCAGGAAAAAAGGAAAATCTCCTCGGTTTGTTTTTCCAGAGTCACACTCAGATAGCTTGTATTTGTCCGTGATACCAGCCGGTACACTGTAGTGTGTGAGGAGGGTACACCGCTATACGGTTTGTGAAAAAATGTTTGCTCAGTAACTGACCAGAACAAAATAATAAAAGTTGTAGTGCTTTGAAAAAAGCAGTTTGAACAGCAGTGTGCACACAGCAATGCAGCTATCAGGTAGCCTTAAAAGGCAGCCTAATCACCACCAGCACTGCTGCACACAACAAAAATCCTCCCCTTTCACTGCACACTAACTGTACAGTGAAAAGCCCAATCAGCAGAAGCTATTTTTTTTTCTTCTTCCCTGCCTAACGCTCTCCCTATTCATAATCAGCAGCAGCACCTCTCCCTATTCTAAGATCAGCAGAAGTAAGATGGCAGTCGGCGGTCACGGCCTTTTACAGCCACTGTGATGCCACACAAAGCCAGCCAATCACTTCAATGCCCTTCTCTAAGATGGTGGTGGCCACTGCCCATGTCATCGCGTTGCCCACAGTGTGAGTCCTCCATCAGTGGCTGAGAAAAGGCGCTGGAAGCATTATTTGAAATGCGACTTTAGCGCTCGGATCTCACGCTATGGTCGGGTTTCGATCGGTGAAACCCGACTTTAGCTAAAGTCGGCGACTTTTGAATTTGACCGACCCGTTTCGCTCAACTCTAATTATCGGTATTGAATTAAATACCATATGACTCACCGGACTATAATATGAACCCAGGTTTTAGAGGTGGAAAATAGGGAAAAAATATTTGAAGCAAAAATGTGGTTAAATATTTAATAACATAAATAACATACTATTATATTTGGTGTTATTATATATAAAAGTATATTATTATGTTGGAAGCTACCGGTAGAAGATGGTGCTGCGGGACCAGTGTGGTGTCTGTAAAGTACTATATAAAGATGCTGGAGGATGAGTATAAGAATGGGGGCACAGGGCTTATATTAAAGCACCACTCCAGCACTAAAAAATAACACTGGAATGCTGCTTTAAGATCCCATGGGAGAACTATAATTCCCAGCATGTCCTGCAGATTTGATAGCATGCTGGGAGTTATTGTTCACCACAGGAGTGGGAGAGTGATATTTATGTGTAATTACTAAACTTTTAATTTATTCTTACTTGTACAGGCTGTGCCATGCTAGAAAACCGAAAGTATCTATCTCTACAGCTAACAGGACCTGTGGAGAGGTACTGAAGGGTTGGAGCATCACATGACCGCACAGAGCATTCTCTCTTAATACCTCACCCCAGGTCCTGTAAGAGGAAGCTGCATTGTTTCTAGTGCAGTGTCAGCAGGACCTGTGGTGACATAATGAAGAGGGAGGACTCTGTTCTGTCATGCGATGCTCCGTGCTGTGCTGTCAGGTATGCAACTGCGGCGATCTCTCCTGTGGCACTCTACTCCGGCCGTCTCCTCCTCCACCAGACACATGATCTCCCCAGCCACTGCAGGAATCCGGCACTGGGGAAACCATGTGTGTCCATTGTTTATGTGAAAGAATAATCATTTGCTGCTCCCTGCCCACTGTTCGGCGCTGACAGGTGGGTGGGGAAACAGCTAATGAATATTCCTTCACTTTAAGCAATGAGACCCTGTGGTTTCCCCAACGCCGGATTCCTGCAGTGGCGACATTTTGCTGCCTCCTGCGAGTGCGATCCCACTCCATGCACAGACCTGAAGGCAAATTGCTGCATTGGTGTAAATCATAGTTTTGGCACCTGATAGGAAGTGACTTGATAAGAGGAAAAAATATATATGTCCACTCCTTAGTAGATGGGTGTAAAAAGGTAAAGATCACACTACAAATTAAGCAATCAATACATGCATATAAGAAGATATCAAGGAATAAACGGCTAAATAGAAGCAAAGTGAGCCCCGGCCACTTTACTTAATAATGGGTAATTTGATTAACCCCTAATACAGATATAAGGTTATAAGAACCATATATCAAGAACGCAGCCCCAGATATAGATAAGTAAGAGGACAAGGGGACAAGTATGTGTCCTGTTGATGATAATGATACAGACCAATAACTATGCCCAATGAAAAAAATCACCCACAACAATATTAGATGCACAAACAATAGAATAAGAATGGTATCAGTAGTAGCAAGTTTCTTGCACCGTGATATGAATGTCACATATCAACATATAGAAATCTTCCTCATAGTGAGGAGGCAACAATAAATGCCCAAATAAAACAAATTAATGTACAAAAAGGCCTGTAAATAAAGGGCATTAAAAATAGTGCAGGTAGAAAAAAAACATCTTAATAGACATCTACTGATAACAAAGCCATCGTTGCTGGACATACCATCAAAGCAGAAAGGAAGTTCCAGTACTACCTATTGAACATGACCAGTAAAAATGTCAGGGCTTATCTACAGCATTCTATAATCTTTTATGCATGCCCCCTACCCAACCTGGAAGAGATGAAAAATAACTTTTATTATACTCACCTGCGAGGCAGTCTGGTCTGAGGTTTGTCTCTCTTCTTGGTCTGGCGCCTTCCATCTTCATGAGATGCCGTCCTCCTGCTTGCTTTGTGTCACGCTCCTGCGCAAGCATTGTTATCTGCCCTGTTTAGGACAGAGCAAAGTATTGCAATGTGCAGGTGCCAGAATAGGTCAAAGAGCCCGGGCGCCTGCACACTGCCTTACGTTGCTCTGCCCTCAACATAGCAGAGAAGTACACCTGCGCAGGAGTGTGATGCCAAGGAGACTGTGTTGAAGACGCAGGGACGTGTCATCCACATGAACAAAAAAGGAGTCAGGCATCACATGAAGATGGGAGGCACTGGCCAAGAAGAGCTACACCCTGCTGTATATCAGCCCTGAAAGGTGATGGACGTAACTTATATCTGCCAAAACTGATGTCAGGTTCCCTTTAAGTGGTAAAAAAAAAATCCAAAGTTTTGTTAAGATAAAAAGGTGCCATATTCTGTGATCTTTCGTGATCTCGGGTTGGGTGAAGGCTTATTTTTTGAGCGCCGAGCTGGCGTTTTTAATCATACCATTTTGGTGCAGATACGGTCTTTTGATCGCCCATTACTGCATTTTACTGCAATGTAGCGGCGGCCAAACAAACACAATTCTGACATTTTCAATTTTTTTCTCGTTATGCCGTTTAGCGATCGGGTTAATTCTTTTTTTATATTAATAGATCGAGCGATTCTGAACTTGGTGATACTAAATATGTTTACATTTGATTTTTTATTGTTATTTTATTATGAATGGTGCAAAATGGGAGTTATTTGAACTTTTATATATTTTTTATTTTTTTAGTGTGTTTAAAAACTTTTTTTTTTTACTTTTTGCATGCTTCAATAGTCTCCATGGGAGACTAGAAGCTGCACTACTTCGATCGCCTCTGCTACACACAAGTGGTGATCAGATCACCTGCGTGTAGCAGAAATACTCACTTGCTATGAGAGCCGACCACCGGGCAGTGCTTATAACAATCCAGTAATGACAATCATAGAGGCCCGCTTCAGACCTCTGGTTGTCATGTTGACCCATCGTTGAACTCGCAAACATGTGACGGTCAACGAAGGGCGAGATTTACAACGCTCTTCTGGCAAGCGCCAGTTAAATGCCCCCGTCATAAATTGACAGCAGCATTTAACTAGATAGTTAACAGTCAAGGGTGAATTGTGATTTTACCCACGGCTGTTGCGGGTATATGTCAGCTGTGTATATCAGGAGGCAAAAGAAGCAGATTTCTCTGATATGATGCATTGCAAAGATTCTTTCACATGTGCTACTGATTTAAAAAAAATAAAATCATGGTTACTCTTTAATTTTTCATAAATGCTAATGTTTCAAATATTTAAAACAACACCAATCATTTTTCAGACAAAATGTTATTTGTTAGTGATGACTGAATCTTCCACAATTTCCAATTTGAGAGAACTAAAAACTGTAAGGGAAAAAAGTGCACACACAGAGTAAAATCCTAATGGAGGAGGGTAGGTAGACAATTGGTGGTCCTTGCTTGAGGAGGTTGTGTAAAACACAAATACTATATGAGTATACTGAGTGCCTGATGTTGATGCCCCTTGGCTGGGAGAGGAAATCCACCACAAGTACTTGTCCTAAGGTGGATAAAAAACATGTTACAAATAGGCTGTGCTGCTTGAAAAAAAAAAATTTGCCATAGATAATCACAATGTTTATATTTTATTCTCATAAAGTGTTTTTAACAACAAGTAAAACACAATGGGACACTGGAGTATTTAAAATCTAAAAGCTTGGCAAGAAACACCCCCTAGGAGATTGAAATAACAAATGAAAAAAACAGGAGGCAGGAGAAAAAGAACAGTATAAGCAAGAAGTGAATTGAATACATGGGCGTAATAAAAGAAGAGTAAAATATAAATTATGAAAGAATATATCAAATGAAGAAGGTATGCTAAAATTTTAAAGTTTGATTGAATTTGGCCTACATGTTGGCCTGCACAGCTGTCTTTGTTCGCACTCAAGAAAAGCCTTTGTTCAACCCAATATGTAGTGTGATGAGCGATTATTTACTATGAGCCATCTGCAGATCCATGTTTCTCATTAGCAAAACTTTGTTGTCCAGTTATGTAGTCATGTGTAATTAACTTTTCTTTTTGCGCGATCCCCTTGTCAACAGTCTTCAGGTTAACAGGAAGAAGAAGTAAATAGACTATAGTATATTTTTAACTATAATTATATGAAAAGTTGCATAATTTTTAAGCTTTGAAACAATTACTAAAATGATTGCAAAAGTAAACATTAAAGGACTAGGCGATATTTCATTTTTGTTCTTTCATACATCCCCACCACACCCTACTTCAGTGATCCATAATTTTTTTATTTTTACATCAGCTTAGCCTTTTTCTAGTGACGAGCGAGCAGTAAACTGCTCCGGGGCTCAGTACTCAAATCGAGCACTTTGGAATGCTGTGGTGCTTGATATGAGTCTCGAGCATAATGAAAGT
This sequence comes from Dendrobates tinctorius, assembly GCF_039654945.1. Classification (NCBI taxonomy): domain Eukaryota; kingdom Metazoa; phylum Chordata; class Amphibia; order Anura; family Dendrobatidae; genus Dendrobates; species Dendrobates tinctorius. The sequence goes on from NW_027361672.1 coordinate 9,246,623, forward strand.
CAGTGAAGCAGACTTATATTCTAAGGCCGAGTATAGAGAGAGGGAGAGAAAGAATCCCCCGCAACCTACCCACATGACGTTACCACATGGGATTGGTGGCCAAGACTAGCCTCAGAGCCTCAGTGCTGCGCAGCTCAGGGATCCGAGCACACGAGCAACATGCAATATTTGGCACTGCTCAGTATTTGATTGAGCACCCATATGCTCAGCTGAGTATCGAGCAGTGGTAAGCAAGCTTGCCCATCACTACTTATAAGATATTTTTTTCTTGCTGGATGACTTGTAGTTTTAAATGACACCATTATTTTTACCATATAATGTGCTTCCAAGTGCGGTGAAATGCAATTGTTTTTTGCAGACTTCATTATATGTTAAAAATGACTTTTCCGCATAATTCTCCAGGACGGTAACATTATGCTTGGAAAAAATATTTTTTTTTTTCCAGATATAGTGTATTTTAGTGGTTTAAAAGCATTTGCACCCACTTAAAATAAAAATTTAGTTTGGGTTGCTGTTTTCTGAGACCTTTGTCTTTGAGTTGTGTGTGTGTCAGAAAATGAAATCTATACTAGCCATCAGCAGGTTCAGATTTCAGATACAATTTATGCCAGTTTTCATGTGTACATTATAATAAATCTGGTGCATGATTTACTCTATCTTGGTCTCATTTGTCCAGAATACACTTTCCTTCTAAAAAATATTGTACTCTGCCTGCTGGCCCTCTATAAATTGTGAGGGCCACCTACTGGCCATCCAAGTTTCAAACTTTACAGTATTAACATGAAAATAAAATTTGCCCAACCCAGACGGATACATGATATTGCAGTAGCAATATTCGGCTATGCAAAGCATAGCCAACCGGTAGCCATGCAAAAATGCTTAGTGAGGGCCACCTGATGGTCCTCTGACAATAGTAAGGGCGGCCTGATTGCCATCTATATATAGTGATTGCTCCTTAATGGACCTGAAAAAAAATTGTGACTTTCATAGTCCCTCCTTCATAATTTAAACAGGATGTGTCTGATCATATGTCACACACTACGTGGCCAGATGAGGTATTAAAATGCTAAAATTACATTTCCTGTACCATTTTTTTCACCATTGAAAGCAAAGCAAATATGCAAAAGCACTGCAAAAACACTACATGTGAACATAGCCCAAGGTGTAGCGGAGCATTTTTTTCTCTTATTTCTTTTGTCTTATGTACAAATCATTGGCCTTCAAATCATGTTTCTTAACATTTTTTTCTGGTCAAATCCATTCGAACTGCCGTTTTGTATGTTTTATAATCAGTCTGTAAAAGTGGCATAATACTCTGACAATATTATTTCCAGCAGCGACCTGGGATTCAGAGATGCTTCCAGGGGTCTTCCCTATGTTGTTCCCATCCCATTTCAGGGCTGTTTCCATCATTTTCAGCAATTTTTACAACACCTCTGGGGGGCCACCGGACAAATGCTCGAATTTCCCATTGGCTTCCATTATAGTCGTTACTCTGGTCAAGCACCAGAGCATTACGATTTTCTCGACTTGAGTAATGAGTACCCAAGCATTTTAGTGCTCGCTCATCACTATACCCAACCAAACATTAGTTCAAAGTTCAAATACCCGATCTTCAACCTGAACACTGCACATTGTCTCTCTCACTCACACTCCCATCCCCAGACTCCTGAACTCTAAAATGGACTTCCAAATTGAACTCTGAACTTTACAATTTGGGTTCACTCTACCCATGTGGGCAGGTTCCTCCTCCTTTCATTACCTGGCTGACATCTATTCACGTAAATTTTTTTTACATGCATATTATGTATGGAACCTCTTTTTCACATGTACAACACTCTGGAATTAGGGTGTTTTAAAAATAAATAAATAATAATAATAATAAACCATGCCTCCTTTTACTAAGTCTCACCCACTTTTTCAAAAAAGTGTCAGAGCTGAATGATTAGGGCAATAAGTCACAACATGTCACGCCACCCGCTGCCACGCCCCCCGCTGCTCCGGTCACGCCGCCCGCGGCTGCATCCTCCGCTTCCTCTGCCCCTCCTCCCGAACACCGGCGCACTCACCTCACCCGGCGCGCTCCCGAGGTGCGCACGCGCCATCCTGCTCCTTCACTGCCGCCGCTGCAACCGGCCTTCCATGTCCGTTGGGTGCGCCTGCACACTGCGCGCCAGTGACCCTGCCACTCATCTCCTCTGTTGCTGCTGCTGCTCCACCTCCTGGCTGATCCTGACCCGGAAGTGCTGCCTGCAGTCCTATATCAGGTAGCCTCGCCTCCTGCCCAGTGCCTGACTATCAATTGTGTCTAGCACTGCTGATTCAGGTCCACGCGTCCCTGCGCTCTCCCAGCCTAGCACTCTGTCCTGCGCTCTGTGCCCCTGTACCTTCTTGTAATCTCTCCTAGTGCCTGCTTCGCCCTTATCCGGCCTCAAGTCCTCTCCTGCAGTATCTACCGTCGTCAGCCTAATCCGTGCCTGTCTACAAACCCTCCCCTACTGGTCCTTCTGCAGTCCTTGTGGTCACCTATGGTTTTCCTCCTGCTGTTGTCCCCGGGTATCAGCTTCCGCGGCGATAGTCTCCCCGAGGCTTGCCCCAGATGCTCCCTGTATAGGGGGTGGTCCACTTGGCCAGCTCGCCCGGAGGAGGTTCGTCGTCGCGGTCCTGCGGGTTCTCTTCTGGTTCTCCTCAGCCCTACACAACATTTTTTTTGTTCCTCATAATCTTGCCAAGATACTGTAAATAACTTATGTGTAACACCAAATCAGTGGAGAAAAGAATGTTAGACTTCATTCATACACTTGTTTTGATCAGAAACTGACCATTTTTATCAGTGTGCATGATCAAATATTCATCCCCTTTGGGATGGCATGATTCCATTTTTATCATCTGTGGTATTGATTATTCTCATTCACAAAAAAAAAAATTCAAGATTTTCTTTCCCATTAAACAAAAAACATGGACTGTGCTTGAAACACATTTATGCCATCCGTGTGCTATTTATTTTGTTCATTGCCCAAATCGTTGATCAAATTGGATCAAAGATAGGCATAGCATGCATTCAGCCCAACAACATGCCCATAGACTATACTGAAGTTGTGTTCTATCTGTGAAAAGAATGGATAGAATGCATTCATGAAACACAGACATGTTCTTGGGAAAGATAAACAATATGGATAATTTAATTTGAATTTAAAAAACAATAGTCACAATTAAAAGCATTTGCGTAAGATCTGACTAAGCTGTCCAGTAGCTAGTTAATGCTCAGTACACATTTTATGGTGTTAGAAGACAAGCAGATACACGTGACAACACTTTCATTATTAATATTGATTTTGATGGGTTCATAACTGGGAGAGGGAGAATCACTAATGCTGCAGTATTACGCCAATGTATTAATTAAATTTCTTTTTTAGTGAGCAGATGAACACTGTTATTTTATTTGTTGTAACTAACACATACAATAGAACCTGCTTACTTAATAATCACATATCACTAGATAATGAAGAAACACTGCAGGCAGCAATTAAAGTTACATCACAAAAAGCAAAACAATCCTTCCACATATTGTATGCCCTACATCCATTATGTATCACTTGTTTCTTATAACCTGCTTCTCTAAATAATGTTTCATTCCAAACTAAAACGTTCTAGATGAAAAAATACAAATATGCTTTATTTATTCATCGTGGTTTCGGGTACTTGTTACTGGAAATGAGCAAACTTGTTATGAATATGCTCGCCAATCTCAAAGTCGTCACAAACATTGCACATTCGCATTCGTGCTTGGATTCCCCAGCATTTTCTGCAAAATTCAGTAAATGTTTGAGTTTCCACTTAGGCTGTGATCTTTCCAGTGGTTCTGATCACAGTAAGATCATTATCGTTGTTCAGAGCACTGTGGGGACACGCTGTCAAGATGTCAACATGACCCCGCAGCTGTGACTGTCTGGCAATACTGCAAATCATTATCATTACCGCCAGTCAGGGAGCCTATGCTGTGAAATGACAACATGAGCCCACATCTGTGATAGGAGGTAAAAAGTTTACCTCTGGTCACTGGTGTCAGATGATGGGACTACTTCTCCCATCAGCCAACGTCAGCTGCTGCTAATAATAAGTAGAGCAGCTATGGGAGTATTCATTAGCCGGCACCTGCGCTCTAAATAAATAATTTAAAAAAAAATGACATGGGTTCCCCTGTATTTTTGATAACCAGCCAGGCAAAACTGACAGCTTTGGGCTGCAACCCTCAGCTGTCAGCTTTAGTAAGGTTGGTTATCAAGAATAAAGGGCTATTTTTTTAAATTATTTAAATAAATAATTAAAGCATGGGGTCCCCCACATTTTTGACAACCAGCCTTGCTATTGCAGACAGCTCGGGACTGGTATTCTCATGCTGGTAAGGGGCCATGGATGTTGGCCCCCAGCTTAAAAATAGCATGCTGCAGATGCCCTGAAAAGGAGCATCTGTTAGATGCTCCATTTCTGGTGCTTTGCCTGGTTCTTCCCAATTTCCCTGTGGCGGTGGCAAGTGGGGTTTATATTTGTGAGATTGATGTCATCTTTATATTGTCTGGTGACATCAAGCCCACGGCTTAGTAATGGAGAGGTGTCTATAAAATTTTTTTGATTTTTTTTAAGTTTACTACCATCATAATTTAACAAAAAGCACATTAAACTGTTAAGTGACAATTTTGTCAATTTTTTCACCCTCTCAAAAAAATGTGTTCAAGTGGATCTATTTATTTAGCAATGGATTGCAAAGTCCTAAGCCCTGCCTAAATGCTGTATTCTGCCACTCTCCATGCTCCAGAAGCTGTTTCTAGGCTAAATGCAGAATGTATCTTATAGAAACAGAAGGAATTTTAGTATGATGGTTAAGCAAAATATCACAAGTAGAGGCCTCTGATTCCGAAAACTGTGTACACAGACCTGGTCAACTACTCTCTCACTCCATTAAGAACTGTCTCGTAGCTGTGGAATTGTGTTGGTGTGCCAAGCTTGGCAGCGCTGGTCCTTTTGTAACCTCTGATGAGGTAATGCGGTCAGCCAATCACAGTAATGCCACTACCAAGATGGCTACGGCATTACAGTGACTGGCAAGCAATCATGTTTATTGGCTGTGTAACAGGTGCCAAACACGCAGGGCGGGGATTCAAGCATTAAATTCGAGCACCAGCCAAAGCTCGGTAAGTGCTGAACAACCAGATACTCGAGTGATATCCGAGTATCACTGAGCACGTTTGTTAATCACTACTGATTATATATCTCATTGACATATTTCTATCTATTCTATTGTGACAGTTCAGGCTGTGAATTTACTGTACTTGGCTAATTAAATGTTTACGTTGAGATGTGTGTAAATATCGGACGGCAAACACATGGTCCGTGTGCCATTCAATTTTTTCTCAAACCTATTGACTTGCATTAGCGAGTTTTATCCAATATACACGGCCACTTGCATGATGCTGTGATTTTTTTTTAGTCCGATCAGAGCTAAGAAAAAAATTGCAGATGAACACTGCATCATTCAATAACAATAGTCAGAGCGCACTCTGATTTTTTTATCAGATTGTACTTGTCTGCTTTATACTCAGATGAAAATGAACCCTTAATTCACAAATCCATTCATTTTACCACAAAAAGCTAACCCTTTCTTATCAGTGTGCTGGATCCAGTTTTCTTTTGTTTTTAGTTTGGGTGTCCATTTTAAACATATGTTTTTAATTTTATCCATTTTTCAATTATGAAAAACCCTGATGTTTCACAATGATATATTATAAAATGACTAATAAATAGAGATGAGCGAACTTTTCAAGGTTTGGTTCGGTTCGCCGATGGTGGTTAGGGGAGCAGTGGAAGCCTTCTTTGTTGGGGGCCCTGATACTTCATACAACAGCTCCAACTTTTTTTTTTTTTGCCACGCTGAGATAGCTAGGAAAAATTATCATGCATGAGGTATCGGCGTCTTGCCCAGCATTTACAGCTTTGAATTGAAGTTTCAATGAGGACCTGGTGGTATAGGGAGCAGAGTAAGTGTCATGATCTCAGTGCGGGTTTGACTCGCACATGTGGGGTTAATGTCTGGAACCAGTGCTGATGACTGGCACTTCTGAGGCTAAAAGTTAAGATCCCAGTGCAGGCTTACCTGCACACCTGGGGCTCATTATTGTGGCCTTTCACTGGTTCTGGGAAGGCTTCTTATGGCCTCAGGAAGCTCCTATCCCTGTCAGTTATACTTTCGCCCTTGGCAGAGTATGTTGACCCCTGAGTGTGTTTGTGCTGTGTTCTTGTTTGCCTGATAACTTGGTGTATGACTCAGTCTGTTCTCTGGATACTGCTTGTTGGATTCTGCTTGGTACCTTCTATGTCTGTTTCGCTTTGACCACTGCCTGTCCCCGACTATCCGTTCTGTCTCATCCCTGGTACTTTACTGTTATCTCTGTGTATGACCTGGTTTGTCTGACTTTGAGTATTCCTGTATAGTATTTTGCCTATCTCTGGCAGCAGGACGCTAAGCCCCACCCCCTTGCAGTCACGTGACCGTAGGTCCTTCACTGCTCACTGACTTCAGCTTCTCCAGGTCCTGTTTGCCTGAACTATTCGGCCGTGTCTGACTCCGGGCCCCTCTGCAGTGTGGGTGAGTCCTTGCTCAGTGGTGACTGCACGCCAACCCTAACAGGACCATGACAATAAGCCTTATTTTCTGGAAGCCATAATACCTCTTACAACAGTTCTAATTTTTTTTCCATCCACACTCAGATGGCACAAACATCAGTTTCATGGAGTGCTATGGGTAGAAAATGTAAGGATAGTAAAACAGGAAGCTGAGTGAAAGTAATTGCAGGTATGTCTGTCTGGGAGCCCTACTTCTACAAGCAACACACATGAAGGAGACCCAACTTGGATTCTCCACATTTCAAAAAATTATTGTTACACATGAATAATGTTGCATCAATTTCCACAGACTAGAAATAGGATAATAGGCCTCTGACAAACCTTCCACTACTGATAACTCACCAGATGGAGACCCAACTTGGAGTCTCCACATTTCAAAAAAATATTGTCACACACAACTAAAGTGGCATCAATTTCCACAAAACAGAAACAGTATAATAGGCCTCTGAAGCACCTTCCACTACAGGCAACCCACCAGATGGAGACCAAACTTCAAATCTCCACATTTCATAAAGATGTTTGCAACATCAGCTGCAGTAGCAACAGCAGGCACAGAAGCCATGATAAAGGTGGCATAAACTGCAATATTGCGAGATTAATGCAAGGCATTAAAAACTACATCATTGCCTAGTCTGCTCAGTCTATGACTTGTTTATTTTGATGAAATGATTAGTCTACACTTTCAGGAAATGGCCAGATGTGCTTATCTTTGAGAACATCACCAGCAGCGATGAAGGCATATTCTGATAGAACGTTGGCTGCCGGGCATGACAAAACCTCCAAGGCGTGACAGGTGAGCTCAGGCCACTCTTTTATTTATGAAGACCAAAATGTAAAAGGGTCCAAACTAACCATGATTGCATTGATACTGAGCTCAAGATACTCCTGAACCATCCTCTCCAGTCATTCACAGCGTGTCAGAGTTTGTACTCTGTTGTGCTCTTGCACTGGCTCCTCTAAAAAATGTGTGAAATGACTCATCGAAATTGCTTATGCCAATTACACTGCTGCTGCTAATGTTTTTGCAATGACGCCTTGATGTTCCTGGGATTGAAGTCTAGAATTGCAATGTACACTGTGTGCCTGACTGCTGTCTTGGAGAAAACCACACTTAAAATTGTCTACAAGTGTGTTGCATGCTCGGGTCCCTTTCCAGGGTGGGAAGCATCTGGCAAAACTTGCTCTTGAACCATGGATCTAACAGAGTGACAACCCAGTAGTCTGCACTATTTCTAACCCTAAGAATACAGACATCATGTTGAATGATGTAGTTCATGGCTTTCTAATCAAAAGAGGCGCCGAGAATGCCAGCAGTTTTGAGAGGGCTTCACTGAGTGGCCACAGATTACTGACGCGGTCGCTGAAGCAGGGTCCTGAAATTGATTCTCTCATGTCTAGAAAGAACATTTACTTTGTGTTCCAATTTAACTGCACTAAATTTTAGAAGCAAGTCTAATATATTTTCAATTGAAAAAAAGCAGTCAGAGGAAATGCTGAATATCTAAATTATGATTAAAATGTCTAGATTATCTCAAACTAATTTACTTTAATCAACTTAATTTTTATTCTATTTGTCAATAAAACCATTGCTCTTTTTGGTTATGTTAAGCTATGTTTTGAGCAATTATGCATTGTCAGCTGTAACATGGATAAAATAATAATAATTTACTGTGAAATGTAAAGATTTTTCATATATCTTTATCAGATGTCAGTATGCCTAATGTGGCCTAATCTGGCATAACTATTATCAAAAATGACACCAGTGTGTAGTATTGTGGTTATCCCCTTCCCGAGGAATTTATTTTTTTTCTTCCTTTTTTTCCTTTCACTTCTTTCAAGTGCTGTAACTTTTTTACTTTTGCGCTGACAAAGTCTTTTGAGGGCTTGTTTTTGTGGGACAAGTTGAAGCTTTGAATTACACAGTTCATTTCACCTTGCAAAGTGTTGGTGACACAGGGAAAAAAGTGATTCTGTAAGGCTAAGTTCACAAGTAGCAGAATTCCTGCGGAAGTTACCGCGAGAATTCCGGAATTCCATTCCACGGGAAAATCGCATTTTAAATTCCCGTGGAAAAACTAGCAATTTGCAAGTGTAATTAGCTTGCAGAATGCTAGCATTTTCCAAGTGATCTGGAGCATCGCTTGGAGAACTGATTGACAGGTTGGTCACACTCGTCAAACATAGTGTTTGACAAGTGTGACCAACTTTTTACTATTAAGGCTGCCTATGCAGCATCAGTGGTAAAAGATAGGATGTAAAAAATAATTAAAAAAAATTGTTATACTCACTTTCCGGCATCCCGCGCAGCCTTCCCGCCTCTCTCTACGCTCCCGGCATCTTCCGGTCCCAGTAATCCTTTGCGCAAATGACCGCGAGACATCGCGGACATTCTCGTAAAGGATTACTGGGACTGGAAGATGCCGGGAGCGTGGAAAGAGGCGGGAAGGCTGCATGGGATGCCGGAAGGTGAGAATAACAATATTTTTTATTTTAATTCTATTTTTACAGGGATATGGTACCCACAGCCAGGTGGACAGTCTCCTCTCCTCCGGACCTTGGGTACCATCCGCAAATGTTCTGCTTCCTTTTCGCACGGTGGGCACAGCCACATGCAGAATGTAAGCAGAACAATGCATTCCTATGTGGGCGGAATCGCTGCGATTCCGCAAAATTAATGAGCATGCTACGTATTTTACCGTGATGCAATTCCGCCGTGGGAAAATCCGCAGCATTAGTAGAGCATTGCGGAATCCCATAGGATTGCATGGGATGCTGTTTTTTTGCGTTTTCGCTGCAAAATTGCACATTTAAAATCACAGCAAAAATGCTACGCGTGAACCCAGCCTTATTGTTTGGGGGATTTGTTTTGCGGTGTTTTTTGTGTGGTAAAAATGACCAGACATTATATTTCTCCTGTTTAGTATAATTATGATAATGTCAAACATGTATACATTCTATTTTTATTTAAAGAGTAAAAAATCATTTTGAAAATCTGTAAAACCAAATATACTTTGTGTTGCCAAATTTTGAGATTGTTTAAAATTTCCTGTATCAATGGAACTGTACAAGAGCTTGTTGTATTGATACCATTCAGGGGTGCATAAAATTCCAAAATTCTTTGATTGCTTTTTAGTCATATTTTAGAGAGGCATGGCTACCAAATGAATCAATTATGGAATTTTGATTTTTTTTCCACTTTACTGCGTTTACTGTAAAGATCACTTACTTCATATTTTGATCTGTTAGACTTTTAAGATGTAGCAATGTCAAACACACTATTTTTTTTTTTTATTATTATTAAAGGAAGAAAATGGGAAGATTCATATCTTTATACTTTTTTATTTTATTTTGACATTTTTTAAAACTTTTTTTAACTTCCTTAGGTGTCTAAGCTATTTAATCCCTTGTTATATGAATGTATGCCAGTATATAGCTAAAATTATGTTCTCCTTGTGAAGCCCAACAAGAGCCTGGGCTTCACAGGAGGACTCAAATGGTAGCCATGGGAAGCTTCAGAAGGCTTACTGCTGCCACTATAACTCATCGAAAACACCGGCATTCACATTATTTAAATGCTTCAGTCAGTAATTGACGGCAGCGTTTATATGGTTAAACAGCAGCGATCAGAGCTAGCTCTTACTACTGTTATTACAGAAAGATTTCCCTTGTACTGTGCAGGCTCAGCTCCTGACTCTGCTCCATACAAGAGTACTCAACATGTGACATAGTGTACACGTGATGGGAAGGGGCTAATGATTGATGGCTCATATTGATAGGTATCAATCTGCATGATCGCAAGATCAACATGTTGCCACTATCATGGACTTACGTTAAAATTACTAAAGCCTCTTAGATCTCTCTGAGAAATTTCTGCAACTTGTTGCCCGTGTACTTTATAAATTAATGCAGTAAGTAAGATAACGCTGGAAGGGCGCACCCTAGAGTATTGCTCCACTTTCAGCAAAATGAAGTATAACCTTTCTAAAATGAAATGACCAAAAGGGCAAATTTCTGTCCAATAATAGAAGTGATTCTTTGTGTTCCACAATTCAGATGAGAAAAACATTGATTTTGAGCTTATCATTTGTTTTTATTTTCCTCATATAGAAGACAAAGGGGTCATGTAAACAGCACTTTTCTACCTTTTGATCTTCTGAGAAACGTGAAAATGCAAACAAATATAATAAATAAATGGTAGAAATAATGCTGCTGTTATCTATTTTAATAGAAAAATAGTGAATCCGTCATATTGCAGTGGAAAATACAATTTGTTCCATTTTTATATTGTCCATTTTACTTAATAAAAATTGATTACATTTACAGTTTAACCTTAATGATGCCGTAAAATTCAGGCATTAATATCTACAAAAAGGTCAACTCTCAAAATTAATAACAATTGTAAAAAAGGACTGTCTGACAACAACCACTGGCGATAAATCTGTGAAAACAGATAGTAATGATGACCATTGCTTACTAAATTCAATATCTGATATGTGCATTACATTATTAAAGGGAACCCATCACTGGATTTATACTGTCCGTGGGCATGTCTTTCAAACATAGCGTGAAAAACCGGCTGGGGACTATTGGGAAGTATGTGACTAGTCTGGCTCACCCCATACCCACCTTCTCCCTACCCCACTCCAGGTGATTGACAGGTCTCTGGCATGTGTGTACATAGGGAGAGACCTGTCAGGCATCTTGAGCGGGTCAGGTAGAAACTGGTTGTGGGCCACACCAAAGTAGTCTGCTCTTTCACTATATTCCCTGATATGCTTTTCAAACCATAGTGTAGTGACCCTGTCCAGACTGGGTATGTCCCTTTAAGTAACCCTGAACCATAAGTAGTTATCTTTTTACTGTTATATGGTTTAAATGAATCCACTACTCACTAATCCCATATATTCATGATTTATATTATTCTCACAATGTGAAGTCTGACACAAGAATTGAGAGTTATCCTATTGGTAAGTGACCCTGTCACCAAGGTTCAATGGGAGAAGCTATTTCCTGTGTCTGTCTAGACAAGACAGGGTTCTGGAAAGTTCCCTGGAGAGTCTGGTTCAAGATGTGACCAGAGCAGACTTCATGTGAATGGTCTCCTGACCCCCCTCCAAGCTCCAAGCCTGGAGGTTCATCTTACTCTTCATTTCAAGACTTACAGCTAGGCCTAATGCCTTGGGTCTTTTCCTGACTTCTATAGCCAAGATGGCTAAAGACTTTTAAACCTTTTCACCCTGGATCCACGCTATCAGTTTTAAGGCATGTTTCTCTAGCATTAGGTCACACTAAATGTGTACAGAAGAACCTATTGCTCCACATGTTGAGGAAATCCAGGGTCCCCCGCCTCACTGTAAATTATCCGTTATTTACTTCACGTATATTTCTGCATGTACCGTGACCAGTTGAGAAAATGAATACGGGGTTTCAGGTCTGTAAATATTGCCATATATTCCCTCTTCTGCCTTAATGCCTTTGTGCGGCCAGCCCATGCATTGCGATCCAACATCGGACCAAAGTAACATAGTAACATAATAACATAGCTAGCAAGGCTGAAAAAAACATTTGTCCATCCAGTTCAGCCTATATTCAGTCAGAATAAATCCTCAGATCTACGTCCTTCTGAACAACCTAATAACTGTAAGATACAATATTGTTACACTAAAGGAAGACATCCAGGCCTCTCTTGAACTCCTCAATTGATTTCGCCATCACCACGTTCTCAGGCAAGGAATTCCAGATTCTCACTGCTCTAACAGTAAAGAATCCTCTTTTATGTTGGTGGAAAAATCTTCTCTCCTCCAGACGTAGAGAATGCCCCCTTGTGACTGTCATATTCCTTGGTATAAACACATCCTCAGAGAAATATTTATATTGTCCCCTTAAGTACTTATACATGGTTATTAGATCGCCCCTCAGTCGTCTTTTTTCTAAACCAAATAATCCTAATTTTGCTAATCTCTCTGGGTATTGCAGTTCCCCCATCCCCTTTTTTAATTTTGTTGCCCTCCTTTATACTCGCTGTAGTTCCATTATATCCTTCCTGAGCTCCGGTGCCCAAAACTGTACACAGTACTCCATGTGCGGTCTAACCAGGGATTTGTACAGAGGCAGTATAATGCTCTCATCATGTTTATCCAGACCTCTTTTAATGCACCCCATGATCTTGTTTGCCTTGGCAGCTGCTGCCTAGCATTGGCTTCTTCAGATTAGTTCATCATTAAGTAGGATCCCCAAGTCCTTCTCCATGTCAGATTTACTCAGTGGTTACCCGTTCAGTGTGTAATGGTGATACTGTGTCATTCTTCCCATGTGTATAACCTTACATTTATCATTGTTAAACAGCATATACCACCTCTCGGCCCATGTTTCCAAATTATCCAGATCCATCTGTAGCTGTTAGGCATCAGGTTTCTGCGTTTGCTCTGCAGGAATCCAGACCCTTACATTCTGCGGTATTTTGCTGTTTATCTACCGCAGAGGAGATTGCCTTGCAGCAAATCTCTCCAGGGGCTAAGTCCCTCTCTCCTCCTACTGAGCATGCTCATGAGATGATTTCCCATTGGAGATCGGGAGTCATGTGCTCAGGTCCTGCTCCAGATCTCATTGGTCCATCTCGGAGATCTGGAGGCTTCCGGAAGGTCCCGGCTGCTATAAAAAGTGTGCATGGCTGTTCCGCCATGCACTAGTATAGTCTCTAGTTGCTATAGTGTGAATGATGATGGATGTATGATTCTGGTGAATGACTCATTTGAAACCCCTTCCCTCTGATATTACATATGTGGACAGGGACTAAGCTTAGAGTCAGCGCCAGCGCGCCACTACTACATCATCCACAGTTACTAGCGTCCGACATTGTGCTTGTGTACTAGCTTTGTCGTCTAGTGGCAGTGTCCTATGCCGCACTGCAGTTGCAGCCCTCCTTGGCGTCCACAGTTGCGACATCGCACGCACGGTAGGTCTAGACGGACGCAGTTCTGCTGTCTTTGGCTCTGCTCTTGTGACCAGATACCGTGTGTGCATTTACTCTGAGTACTGTGACTCCAACAGTCTCAGCCTTGTTGCATTTGTCTTTGTTGGCACCTCTGTGACTTAACAGAGATTGCTCTGTGCACCAGGGTGACGTTTAACCCACGTGCGCATTTCCGCCATATTGCTTGCCTGCCACCACTTAGCAGCAGTTATATCATCTACTGCACGGTGGACCCCGAGTGGTGAACGCACTTTATTATTATTTTTATTTAGTGCGTTCCGCCGTTCCTAACATTATACTAGCGCCAGGGTCTGGCTAGTGATGGCAGAACAGAAGCAACTCTTACAGTATATTCGGCAGCTGGAGGGCCGGTTGGCTACTCTTGAGTGTGCTATCTCAGCTGCGAAATCCACTGAAGCTGCTGTATAGGCAATCGCATACGCGGTTTCACATATGTCCATGTCCTCCCACGCGCCGACAGTTACCCGCCTCCCGTTGCCAGATAAATTTTCTGGCGATGGTGCATCCTGTAGGGGTTTCGTCAGCCAGTGCTCTATCCAGCTGGAGTTACTGGCTGTGTGATTCCCTACGGAACGGGCCAAGGTGGGGTTTATTGTTTCCCTTCTGTCGGGCAAGGCGTTGGATTGGGCTACACCACTATGGGAGCGTTGTGACCCAGAGGTTCAGACCGCTGCTCAGTTTTTAACAGCTATTAAGCAGGTCTTCCTGGGGCCACGGGTCATGCATGGCACCTCTCTTCAGCTACTTGCTTTGACTCAGGGATCCCTCTCGGTTAGTCAGTATGCCGTTCGTTTTCGGACACTGGCTTCCGAGCTGGAGTGGTCTGACAAAGCCCTCATCCCTGTGTTTTGGAGAGGTTTGGCGGAGAATGTTAAGGATGCTCTCTCTACCAGAGAGGTTTCTGCAAGTTTGGAAGAGCTGATTGCCATTTCCACCCGCATTGATCTCTGTTTTTCGGAGCGCGGCCTGAAGTGTGCTCAATCCAAACGGAAGGTTACCTCGGCTCCCAACTTTTTTGAGCCTCTGGAACCACCCGAGCCAGAGACTCCACTCCCAGAGCCCATGGAGGTGTCTTGCGCCATTCTCGAGGCGCCTATGGCACAAAACTCTATTTGCGGTTACCATTGTCAACACGCTGTTTCTCAGGACCACAGTGCCCCGCAATGGCCAAACTCTGTGCTGCTGGGCAAGACCTTTGTCCCTCCCCGCCTTTGGCCAATTGTTCTCGCGTGGGCACATGCCTCCAGGAGAGGTGGTCACTCTGGCTACATGCAGACCACAAAATTCCTGGCGGGGTCGTATTGGTGGCCGCACAGGGCTCAGGACGTTAAAAAGTATATTCGGGCCTGCGCCTTTTGTGCTCGGAATAGCTTCCTTAAACAGAGAGTGGAGGATTGGAAGGCTCAGGGAGGAGGGGGCCCTAGGAGGGCACGGTGGACCCCGAGCGGCGAACGCACTTTATTATTATTTTTATTTAGTGCATTCCACAGTTCGTAACAGTAGCAGAATACTATCTTCTCTTGTATTGACAGCTTTACATAGTTTTGTATCATCTGCAAATATCGATATTTTACTCTGTAAACCTTCTACCATATCGTTAATAAATATGTTGAAGAGAAGAGGTCCCAACACCGACCGGTGAGGTACCCCACTGGTCACAGCGACCCAGTTAGAGAACATGCCATTTATAACCACTCTCTAGTTTCTATCACTCAACCAGTTACTTACCCATTTACACACATTTTTCCCAAGACCCAGCATTCTCTGTTATGAATGAGTCACCATAGGAGGCAAAAACAGAAATACTAGCTAAGTCCAGAAAACCAGAGAAGTTGGCAGCTATCGGATTGCAGACCCCTGAACCTATCAACAACAACAAGCAGTAGCCGTAGGGGGTTCCTACGGTGCCCTAGACCCCTCGATCACAGCCAGAGAACTACATAGCCTAAAGACAGAAAGGGAAATCTAAACTGCCCCAGAGCAGACCCCAAAGCAATAGGCAGCCCCCAACATATAATGACGGTGAAGCAAGATGAAAAAACACTCACACAGATAGAAAGATAGGCTGAGCAAATGATGGGGCCCAAGCTAACTAGATAGGACAGGATAGAAAAGCTGCTGTCTGTAATCCGCCAAAACCCTATCAAAACAAGAGCCAACAGCTGATAGGGAAAAAAGCCCTGAAGACGCTAGGCTTCAAGAAGACTATATCAGTACTGAGGTATTTTCTGAAGACAGAGCAAAAAGGAATTCAGCTCACCCCAGCAGGGAATGGCAGAAATCAAGGAAAACAATGCAAAACAAAACCAAGACACTAATGCAAAAAGTAGAGCAGAAAACTTAGCTTTTGAGGAGCAGGAATCAGACTGGTCTCCTAGAATCCCTCAGAGAGATCACCAGCAAGGCAGAAGGGCATCGGCTGCCTTATATCCAGTCAGTAATTCCCGTCAACCAGTCATCATCATCCTGCCCAGGTGCTTGGTAATCAGCCTCACTACCTTCCTTCACCAGAAGAGGGAGTTCATCAGACCTCAATGGTGAAGGGGAAAATGAACTCACAACAATTCTCATTTTGTGTACCATCCTCCTGTGTGGCACTGTATCAAAGGCTTTAGAAAAATCAAGATATACCATGTCCAATGACTCACCTTGGTCCAGTCTATAGCTTACCTCTTCATAAAAACTGATTAGATTGGTTTGACAGGAGTGATTCCTTGTATCTCATCTCTATCGATTATCACAGACATCTGAACCTCCCACTTTTATCTCCAAGAGAGAGACAATTCATGTGAGTGTGCTACTACAGACAATCAGCTCAAGGCCACGTACATACGTTCAGTATTTGGTTAATATTTTTCATCAGCATTTGTATTATTGAACTATGTGAACCTCTGTAACACATGATATCATTTGTACATGTATCCTCTAAATTGTAAAGTGCAGTAGAAATGGTTTGCTGCAATATTTTTTTCAGATGGGCCAAATGTCATTTGAATGGCTGCAGCACACCAAAGACAACCGCTCCTGATGCGATCTTGGGATGCACTACTCCTGATTGGTGGGTGCCCTGTGCACCACTAAGGATCTGCATTAGGTTGCATCCCCTAGGCAGAATCACTGGTGGAGTATGGCCGGGGTGTGCATTTATTAGGAGAGAAGCACTGTGATTGGACAGGGTGAGATCTCTAGGTGGTACTAATGTCAATTGGTCTTTAATACTAACCCTCCGTCAGGCGCAATATAGATTCTCCTCAGTTCATGCGCAATGTGCCTGACAAGCACAGGTCAGAAAACCACCTATAGTAGCTACATATTTCAATTTCAGGACTATAGAAGTAGTCAGTGACCTTCATAGGAATGTATTAAAAGAGATTACACCAAATCAGATGCAAAAAAAAACATTTATTAACCATAAACTTATTAAAACTAAAAGTACCACTTTTCGGTAGTACCGCCAAATAGGCTCCAGTTATCTTTACTTAACTATTGCTGAAATATAAAATTATGGAAAAAAACTTAAAGGATATTGCACTTAGATGTTACTTAATTATTTTCTACTCATCTTCAGTGGTTTCAATTGCAGCAGAAGCAGCACAGGTACACTTAGAAAAGCAAGGCTGGCAGACGAAAGTTGCATGGGAAAGGCAGATTGATTCTTTACATATTTTGCAGTCATATTTAGAAAGCCTTCTGAAACCAGATACAAATGAGCAGGTAGTACAACTGCGTCTTTTAGAAGGTGGTAGAGTCGGTGTTTGTTCTGGAACGTCCTTGGGACGTCCTTTGTATTTTTATCTTTGCCCAAATAATAAGCTAGATCTGTGTCTGTTTCCTCTGTATCAGTGTCATCACCATCCTGCTCTGTTCCAGAATCAGTGTTACATTCTGCTACCTCATCTTCAGATGAAATGTCACTAGATTCCTCTAAATCCTCAGTTACTGCTGGTTCTTCCTCATCATCTTCTAACAAAAAAATCTTCATTTCTTCTAAATGAAGGGGTTTAGATGAATCATACTGTTTTCTGGCCATTGCAGCAGAAAATCTGAAGCAAGAGAGAAAGAGTATGTGTTAGGGCGCAATGTGCCTTAGAAGCCACCCTCCTTTTGTCTAAGAAAACAGTACTTATGTACACTAACTTAGCATTAATCCTTCATAAAACAAGCTAAATACACAATCGTGATGAATAAAAAAAGGAAATACTAACCTTTCAATTTGTGTTGAAATCAGGCGCAATGTGCCTGAGAAGCCAAAGTGTTGATATCTGCTCACTAGAAGGTCTGCTGAGTCACTGTGATATCAGGTTTCACAGAGCCTGTAGAGTCAGGAGATAACTAGGAGGGGTGGGGTTTTCTGATAAGTGGGCAAGGAGAGAGAAGTGAAACTAATTACTGTGTGCCTGTCAGATCTATTGCGCCTGACGGAGGGTTAAATGGTGGATTCCTATTCATATGAATGTGGTGTATGCGATTATTAAAGATCTGTTGTAGGTACATATGGTGATTGGCCATATTTGGATATAAAGAGTTATCTATGCCACCCCCGAAAGAAGGCTATACCGCCGAAACATGTGTCGGGCTTTAGGTGTGCTGCAGTCCCAAATCAGGTATTTAGTTGCTATCTAATATGGAATCCAATAATAGATTGTGAGCTTAGAGATGCAATTGGGGTTTATACAGTACATACGATTAGAGTTGAGCGACTTTGGTCGGATCGGGTTTTGTGAAACCCAATTGAAACAAAATTTGAGTTGGATGAAACTGGTCCGACTAGGGCAAAAAAAGTCGGCGTTTCGTCCGAAACCCGACCCCAATGCAAGTCAATGGGAAATAAAAGTCGGAATTGAGCGGATGACGTTCATCAACTCAGTGCCGACTTTTATTCCCCATTGACTTGCTTTGGGGTCAGGTTTCGGACGAAACTCTGACTTTTTTTTCCCTAGTCGGACCAGTTTCATCCGACTCAAATTTTGTTTCAGTCGGCTTTCACGAAACCCGATCCGACCAAAGTCGCTCAACTCTTCATTCCTTTATAATACCATTTGAATGATTTTAGTGTTACTAATGCTACAATTGGTTCTACTTACAACAACCGTCGTATTACCACTCTCTATCCACACTGCATTTGCCTGCAAAAAATAGATATCAGAATTGTGGCAGGCACGATCTTGTGGTCTCCCACTTTTTAAATTTTTCTGTGTTTTTATTCTTTTTTGCATTGTTGTTGATTAATAAAGATTACTAAATTCTTGTAGAATCCCTTATATTTTCTGGTTCTTTGGTACAATTCCTTCTATATAATCACGATAGTAGTTGCATGGCCTGCAGCGATTGATGCGACACTGGCAGAAACAATATTGAATTGGATTCCTATGGATTAACCACACATATTTTTAACTCCATTTATAAAAATACTATATTTCTGGTCAGTTTAAATAATTTGCACATTATTTAGACATAAACTTATTAGAAGGTTCTTCACAGTCAAACCATGGGAACAATGAATAAAATGTAATTGATCTGAAAAAGATTGAACCTGATGGATGTGTTTATTTTATCTATCCACTAAAACTATATTCAGCATAGAATGAACCCGAAAATACTGTTTTCATGTTTTTTGAAAATTCCTTATCATATTTATTTGTACTATAACGATATGCATGATGATGATTGACACAAGGCATTTGTTATTCTTTCACTAACAAATTATGAAATGATCTATAAATCTTTCATACCTCAGGTCCCTAATTAGAAATTAGGATGTTTACATGGCAGGATATTTTTACATTTAACTTAATAAAGTTACCATCTTTTAATTGAGCAAATTTCATATGCAGACTTATTATTAATATTTGGGATAAATAAGGTTCTCTAATGCTTGACTAATTAACAGCACTAGGATGACCTATATTTGAACTATCATATTATATCATCATTGTTAAAAGAATTGTGTCAATGACATGTGGCAAGTTTAGAAGTCAGTAGTGCTGAGTCTACCGACTCTCAGCTAGTGGGTAGAGTCTATTGATGTCCCCTATGGACAGTACATAAAAACATGAGGTATTCTTGCCCACTTGTTTCTCTTTAGCACATGTTTGGAAGCAACTGCAGCATGTAGTCACTTAGAAGGCATTTTAAAGGATCAATATTGACTCTTAGGGCTGCCACCTCCAATAGGTGGCACTATATGCTCCTGTCCTCTGCTATTTTGAAGGATCAGGCGCATATCTAAAAGTAGCAAAAATAAAATATCACTAAAATAAAACTCAATTTTGAACCCCCAAACAAGTTTGTATCTATAACTACGGTAGCCGCCATATACCATAGTCTATTGCTAACGCAGGGAAGTCACTTATACACGGTAACAATATCCTGTAAGTGACAATTAACTGCCTTCCCACACAGCTAACCAATGTAGTATGTATTAATTTATTGTATGATCACTGTAAAAGCACAATTTTTTATAGCTTCAACTATTCTTTCACAGACTGATTTGTAGATTTCAGGTTAATTCTCTCATGCTACTGCAGTGCAGTAAAGCGCAACCTCCACCAGGAGGTGCTGGTGAGGGAAGAGAGGTTGCGCACACAGCGTAGCAACACTGAGCTGTAGCACAAGAGTCACCAGGTGGAGAAAGAGTGTTCAGACAAGCTGAGTCAGAAACAGCCAGGAGCAGAAGTACCAGAGGTCACAGCAGTACACATGGTCAGAAACAAGCCAGGGGGTCATCAACGGTCGGAAGTTGATAAGAAAAAGACAAAAGACAGAAGCAGGTCTGAATGCAAGCCAAGTCAAAACCAGTGAGTCAGCAAACTTACAGGTAAACACTGAGTCAGGACAGACAGAGGGAATAAACAGACACGGGGCAAGTCAGTGATAACAGCAGGACAAATCATGGTATACCAGAGTAAAGGTACTGTCACACTTAGCGATGCACCAGCGATCCCGACCAGCGATATGACGCGGTCAGGATCGCTGGTGCATCGCTAAGTGGTCGCTAGTGAGCTGCCACACAGGCAGATCTCACCAGCGACATCGCAGGATCGGGGGTCGCTACTTACCTGTCAGACGAGGCGATCCTGACGTCCTCCCACCTGCGTCCACGTGTTGCTCATTTCCACAGCAGGAAGCTGACGACGAGAAACGGTCCAGGACGTTCTCGTGCGATCAGCGATAACCAGCAGGGGAGCGGTCGGAGGTAAGTATCACACGTAGCGATATCGCTAGCAATGTCGCTGCTACGTCACAAAAACCAGTGATGTTATAGCAATATTGCTAGCGATATCGCTTAGGCTAGTTTCACATTAGCGTTTACGGCCGCAGCGTCGGGCTGCGCACGGCCGCCGCTAAGCCCTGCCCCCTGCCGCGCCTCCGCCGGTAGCTCCGCCTATGGACGCATGACGCTGCATGCGTCATGCGCCCCCTATCTTTAGCACTGGGGATGCAGGCCGTGCGCAGTATGCGTTTGGCGGCACATGCGTCCTTTTGACGCTGCGCCGAGCACACCAAATTGCAACCTGTTGCGTTTGGCGTACTGCGCACGGCCTGCGTCCCCAGTGCTAAAGATAGGGGATGCAGGACGCATGCAGCGTCATGCGTCCGTAGGCGGAGCTACCGGCGGAGGGGCAGCAGGGGGCGGGGCTTAGCGGCGGCCGTGCGCAGCCCGACGCTGTGGCCGTAAATGCTAATGTGAAACTAGCCTTAGTGTGACAGGCCCTTAAGATACACACGCCGGAGGCAGAACTATAGCTGACACCGCCTGCAGGATCCAGCGGAGCTAAATAGCAAACCTGAGACCAGATTGAGGCTGAGAAAAGTTAGCCCCTGAATTGATCAGACCGGGAACATGGAAAAACAGGACTCAAAACCCGGTCTGGATCATGACAAATTCTAACTTTATTGTCTTGTCTGGCATTTCACGTGAAGGGTCAGTTTTAATCTTATACATGCTATCTAAATGCTAGTCAAATATTCAATAGATACATATGTGTATTGTAGAATCGGAGGAACCTTATTTATTCACAGAATATCAATTTTTAAAAACAAAATAAATCTTTAATTCTGGACACCCTTTTCTAATCCAAAATATCACGTCAGGTAAATTCATTTTTTTAAGCTTGCTAACTCTGCTTATAACACTCCTTTGTTTAACCAGTTAAAAAGTTTTTACTCTTCTTTCAAGTTTTATCAAATGAACAAATTCAGAACATAAATCATAAACCAAATTTTCCCCCCGGAGGTTATTTAATATTTAAGCCTTTATTATTGAAGATGACTTATGTTTAATTTCCTCTCATAAATTTTCAGAAGGCTTTCAAAGGTAACTTTTCTTTCTATGGAACTTATGTTTTTGCGTAGTTCATCGTCTCCATGCCTTGTTTTACACAAGAAAGTATATCATGAAATGAAGTAATATTTTGCATATTTCAATGTAATACGTAAAACTTTTCAGCACCTTCTAAAAATGTAGGTGATCTAAATTTTATGGAGTAGATGTCTCTAGGCTCTTCTTTCTAATAACCACATTTTAATTCTACTAGTGTAAAGAAGCTAAGGTAGGGCATTTTAATAGACTAAAGTTGTTCTACAAGAACAGGAAGATGAGCAATTAGCACTTAAACAGAAAATCCACTCCTAATGCAAATTCAGATATGACAATGAGATTGAACCATATGTTAAGAATTACAGCTCAGGTTCATCTAGTAAAGGCTCTTAAAGATATTGGCTAAAGAAATGATAACTGGCTTGGTCACACCTTTGTGGGAACCAGTAAAATGTGTGTGTTCGGTCCATTTTATCCTTATTTAAACCAATGCTTTGGGGACATGATTTTGTGGTGTGCCTGATAATATGTAAGGATTACAGGTTCTACTACTGTATTTGTTATTGCTATGTTCCTCACATGCTGCATAGCGTTCTTTTGCTTAAAATTGCAAATGATGTAAGAGCATGTGACCAGAACTGTCCATCAGCCTCCTCTAGATAAAGAACATTTTTCCCATGTGCAGTGTTTATTAACTGGAGGAGCAGAAAGACTAACACTTGGTATTGCTGCAATTGGTAATACCAACCTTCCTAGACTGCATAACACCATGTAGTTTGATGTTATTTACAAACACAGAAAGTTTACTATTATTTTCATGTATTATACCACTCAACTAAAAGTACAATTGTAGTCATGAGCTTTTGGGTTTTCCATTTCATGCATTTATATAAGTCAGTAAAGAAGCACTCTCATCAAAGTTTTTATCCCCTTAATACATTGCAATCATCATACTATACAGCACTGTGTAATTACATTTGCTCATTTTGCCTTTATACCCAGTTAATTCTTCTCTTTTCTCTGCTTCACACATAAACAGGAAGTCTCTTTTTCCTGCATGAGTCATCTCCCCTCTTTAACTCCTGACCCTTCTACTCCGCTCCTCCTCCCTGCCAGGGATTTTCACAGTAATGACTCATGCAGTGAAAAGAAACTTCCTGTTTCTACATAGAGAAGGATTCAGCTAGTCTGTTTTTAATCACGTGATGTCATAGACTTAATAGATAAGAGAACTAACTCAGCAGAATGACAAAATAAGCAATTGTAAGTACATCGTGATATGTAATATGATGATTTCAATATATAGAGCTCTGACAAAAATTAAGAGACCATTTTCAAACGTTCAGTTTGTCTGATTTTTCTCTTTATAGGTATATTTTTTAGTAAAATGTAACTTGTTCTTTTAGTCTATAGACATTTTGTATTTTTTTCTGACAAAGAAAAATCAAATTTTTTTAAAAACAAACAGTGCTTTCAGACCTCAAATAATGCAAAGAAAACAAGTTCATAATCATTTATAAATGACAATACTAATGTTTTAACTCAGGAAAAGTTCAGAAATCAATATTTTGTGGAATAACCATGATTTTTAAAAGAAGCTTTCATGCATCTTGGCATGATTGCCACCAGTCTTTCACAATGCTTCTGGCGCAAAAATTTAAGCAGTTCTTCTTTGTTTGATGGCTTGTGACTAGAGATGAGCGACTTTGCCTTTTTTCGGGTCTAGTCTGGTTTCATGAAACCTGACTTTCTCAAAAGTCGGGTCGAACGAAATCGTCCGATTGTCGTGAAAAGTCGAAGGCGGACTGAAACACGAAACCCAATGCAAGTCAATGGGGACCCAAGATCGGCAGGGAGTGGAGGACAGGAAACACACCTACAGTGCCCATTTTAATGCCAAAAACATCAATTCTTATTACTTAAGCTTGTCAACCTTAATTTACTTTATAATAATAGTTAGGCATTGAAAACTGGGGGCTATTTGGCTTAAGTTGTGGGGGGGTAGGGCTGGCTCCAGATTTTCGTGGGCCCTGGGCCAAAGAGTGTCACTGGGCTCCTTTCACACATGCCACAATTCATGATCCTCTGATACGGCAGAGAAATAGCGGTATAGTGCAATGAAAAATACTTCACTTTTTACATCTCATGACTGATATTCATTTTAAATTCTCCAATAGCTCCAAAAACGGACAGTATATTACTCCATACAGTATTATGGCCACCGCATAGTGTGCTATACAGAGTAATGAGGCCCATATATTTCTCCATACAGAATCATTGGTCCCATATAATGTTCCATACAGTATATGATGAGCTCCACATAATGCTACAGTATATGTTGGTCCCCATGGATGAAGCTCCACTGTGTTATGGGCCCAAATAATGCTCCATATATAATGGGCCCCATTTCTAATGCTCCAGTGCATAATGGGCCCTGTAAATGCTGCTCCAGTGTCTGATGTCCACCTTTGGAATGCTCCAGTGTATGGTGGGCCTCATATATCATTCTCCAGAGTATAGTGATCCCCAAAAATAGCTGTCCCAACATTGAAAGCAATTAAATAAGTCTCCTCGCTAGGGAATCCCTGTACTAGTCTGGACTCCTCGTCGACCCCATCTTCCTTCTCACTGCACTTGGACTGTCTAGGCAGAGGGCGTACAGACGTGATGTCATCGCGCTCTCTGACCAGAATGTCACTGTCAGGAAACGCGGAAGACGTCACGGCGGTGTAGCAGGGAGAGGTAAGTATTTCAACTTTGCAAGTGCTGTGATCCTGAGCAAGCAGGGGGGCCCACTTGTTGGCAACGGCCCTGGCACAGGGCCCCTCATAGTACGGCAGTGTGTCTGACAGCGGGTGGCCAGGATCTATCTAGCAGATAAACCAACACACAACACAGTTCCCACTCCAGGCCAGCAGGAAGACCTCTGAACCTGACTGCTGAGGAGCTGCTCTCTGTGGTCGGGAGGAGGGAAGTTAGGGCAGTCTGTGAAGGGAAGGGGAAGTGTGTGGACATGAGAAGGGAAGCTGGAGGATGAGCAGAGTTAAGGCTCACTCCTAGCTGGAGCGCATGGTCGGTATACCGGTCTCCGAGTTTGTAGGGATACTGATGGTCCTGCAGCAGAAACCGGAGGAAGTAGCAGCTGTAAATGCTCTGTTCCCAACTAAGGCTCAGAGGCCCCAGCAGCGACGTGTGTAAGCCAGAAGGAAAAGGCTATGGCTGCCTGCCATACGAGAAAGTTCCAAAAGAGAGTCAACAGGGGGAACTTCAGTGAACTCAGTACTGCGAGTCCCTCAGATAAGCGCTACAACAGAGGCCACACTACCTATTTGCAGAGAGAGAATTCCAAATTTGCTTCCAGGCTGACCAACTCCTTCTCCATCTGTACTCCTGGTCCTGGACGGCACTTACCAAGTACAGGTAAAGGAACTGCACGACTGTGTCTGTCATCTTTCTCCTGCACCTGGCGCACGGCTCTGCTACATCCTGCACTGCACACCATCTACCAACTCTTTCATCTGCCCTGCGACTACGGCCCTACCTGTGCAGGGCTTCTACATCTTAGCTGCACCACAACATCTGTCCCAGAGAAGCGACACTGCAGCGCGGGTCAATCTGATCAGAAACCACAGGTGGCGTCACGTATCGTTCACCTATAAACGTTATTCACCCCTTTGCATGGGCGCCCAGGGCCACGGAACGGGGTCATCACCACCAGCGTGACACATCCATCTGAGACACCGGCACGGTACCGATTAACCCCACTGCCCTGGCTGGCCACCCACACTCCATGACAGATTAATCTTGGACTGAGGAATTCACGATTCAACTTGATAACCCAGGCATGGTATGATAGAATGAGCTAAATGGACTAATGTGAAGTGTGGCCTGCTGCATCATTCACTTTTGGTGGGGGTGAAGGACACAAGGAAAGGGGTTCTTCCTGACCAGGAGCCAGCACTTGATGACTCAGTGCTTGCATTTTTTGAAACTTCAGAAGAGGAGGGCATATTAGCTGGAGTCTGTTTCGGCAATGTAAGCAAAAACCAGTTCCTGATGCTCCGGCTTTAAAAGCGGTTAACCTACTCCCAGAAAAGGTAGCCTTCCAATCGTTCTGGAGCCAGACCATGATGCAGGCTCAACACCTCCTGCCTTAGCTGCTATTGTGCTTTTGCCACTACCAGCAGATGCACCACCACCATCAGCACCAGCTGGCCCCCCCACGCCCACGTCCGTGGCCTCTTCCACCAAACTTCAAAATGTTGCAGAAAATGAAATCAAAATAACATCAGGTATATGGTACTGTATCAGAAGCGTACAGCTCTATACAGTCAAAGGATGATTGTCAATCTCCCTATATATACCATCAGTCACACAGAGATGCTCACAGGCTCAGTATGGATTAGACAAGATTATAAAAAGTAGAAAAAGTGTACAGTATCATCAGATAGCAGGTATATATATATAGTATAGTTTAAACATTCTAAATCTCCGTAGATATTTCAGGAGGCAGACACAGACGCTCTCAGGCTCAGTATGGATTACAACACAATATAAAAAGCCGTAAAACGGTAATGGATCTGAAGAGTACAGCTGTACACAGTGTAGGGGTCATTGTTGTCAATCTCAGTATTTATTTCCACAGTCAGAAAATAACTCTCACTTGGTCAGTGTGGATTAGACCAGAATATAAAAAGCAGTAAATGGGTAATGTATCACAAGCGTAGAGCTGTATACACTAGTGTTGGGGTAATTTTTAAATCTACATATAAATTGCAGGAGTAACCCACAGACTCTCACATGCTCAGGATGGATCAAACCACAATATAACAAGAAGATCCGCAATAAATAATCACACATGTGGGACAATGTTCCAGGTGTCAATGATACACTTTGAGTGGTGAGTGGAGGAGGACTTCCTGGCAGAAAGGGTAAAGTATCACCTGATACCAGGTATATATAGCATAGTTTAAACATTAAAAATGTACGTCTATATATTCAGGAGTAATGTTGAGCCACCCCGCTAGTGTTCCAGTTCGTTTTGGTTCGTCGAACACAAAGCAAGTTCGTCGAATGTTTGTCGAACGTTCGACGAACAACGTCGAACACCATTGAAAACAATGGCAGGCAAACACAAACACATACAAACACAGAAAACAATTACAAAACACCTTAAAAGGTGTCAAAAAGCAGACAAAATGCTCAGAATACAAAAATAACATTTGGAAAATGGCAACTACATATAGAAAAGAGGTGGAGGAGTAAATGGAATTGGAGGAGACACAGATATAGGCATGTCATGCCCTTATGAAGTCAAGAAAGGCTGGCATAAAAATGTAAAATACCAAAAAACAGTAAAATTCTTAAAATTCTGAAATCGAAGACGATTATATACCATCGGACTTCCCACCATAAATTAGGCCAACTGCTGATCGGGCGGCGTTATTCCCAGGAACCTCCGAACAGCGTCCATAAAGGCAAAGTGTTTGGCTTCCGGGGGCAGTATGGTTGCAAAGCTGAACCTTAAAGGAATGTCCAGAAGGGCACCACCAGGAGTGGAGCCTGCGGCTTAATTCAACTCCATCTGGGAAACCTCAACCATGCCAGCTACAGAAAAGATTGACAGAATGCAAGCTTTGTTGATTCTGTGGGTGGTGGTGGATGTCCGTTTTTAGTTGTGCTAGCGATTTGTCAGCTTAATTCCGTTAACGAACGAGACTCCGGCATGCCCCCGCGGTACACGTCAAGCTTACTAGAGGGACACATGAGGCTTTGGCACGCGAGATCGATCAATAACAGGTCTGTCATGCCCTTAAATGTCCGGGGCTGCATGCGCGCTACACTGAAAGGTCCAGCGTGTGTCGCTTACAGGTGCAGATAACCCGCTGAACCCCGTTAGTGATGGGGATCTGGGATTACAATTCTTCCCCGTGAACGAGGATTTCCCAGTAAGTGCAGGTCAACCAGAATTCCGGAATTAGGCCTAACCGGCATTCCAGAAAAAAAGAAAAAATTAAGTGTCCAAACCACAGGTGCTGTAGCTTGCTTAACAGCTGGGCTCCTATGCTGAGTAGCACGCAGTTCTTACATAAACAGGCAGCATAGCTTGGTTCACTGGTGGGCTCCTCTGCTGAGTAGCAGACAGTGCTACAAGGCCCAAAAGGATTTTCTGGACAAGATGCCGTAAAAAATAATTTGAAACACACACGGTGTAGCTCCTTGACAGGTGTACTATACCGCTTGCTACCACACACCGCTACTATGCCATGAAACAGTCTATTAACATTGAAAACCATTATTAATGTGAAAATGAAGTTACGCTTTTGGTGAATGAACTGTTCTCGAACGGAAACTCGAACAGCCGAATTTTAAGCAAAGTGTTTGAGTTCGACAAACGGCTCGAACACCACCCAAAACAGCTGGAATTTAACTTGGCGAACAGGTCGACTCGAACACCGCTCATCTCTAATCAGGAGGCAGACTCAGACGTTCTCAGGCCCAGTATGGATTCAACAAGATTGTAGAAAGTTGAGAAAGGGTACAGTATCACCAGATAACAGGTATATATAGCATAGTTTAAACATTAAAAACCTATGTCTATATATCAGGAGGCAGACTCAGAGGGTCTCAGGCCCAGTATGGATATGACGTGATTGTACAAAGTTGAGAAAGTGTACAGTATCACTGGAAAGCAGGTATATATAGCATAGTTTAAGCATTAAAAATCTGTGTGTTTATTTCCGGAGTCTGAAAAAGACCCTCACAGCCTCAGTATGGATAAGACAAGAATCTAAAAAGTAGAAAAAGGGTAATGTATTTGAAGCGTACACCAGTATACACTGTTGGGGTATTTTTCAATCTTCATATATATTTCAGTCTCAGTAAGACAGTAAGGACTCTCCGCAAGAGGAAACGAGATGGATACAAGTACAGACGGAAAGTCAAGTGATTGCAGAAATTTTCGAATTACTAATCACGGTAAAAACTCCCAGTAGAATTCTCAGAGGCGATGCTGACCCTCAATTATTTGTCTGTGGAGACAGCGAAAACAGTTCTTGTGAGGAAAAGTCTGCTGTATTGCAGTACCGTGGAACCCATCACCGTTACTCATCTCCATCAAATTGTGATCACAGGGTCAGATGTAGACATTGTCCTCACTGCCTATCATGATCTGTCAGGTAACTTTGGAATGCAAAATACGCAAGCCACAGGCCGTAGGTGATTCTATTGGATTGTCATGAGAGGACACATTTAAAAATGTGGGCAGGAATGTCACACGTCTGTGAGTCGGAAAAGCATGAAAGCTGATGATAAACCACCACTGCATCTCATTGTGAGTTGACGCCCATAACAAATGGAAGCCATTGATCATCTGAAGATAGAGCCCAGCAGGACAGGGCATAGCTACGTCTTAACCATCATCTATTATTTCACCAAATTTGTATTGGCAGTCCCAGTGAAGTATTTAACAGGCCAGACTACACAGTGGTGGAGCAGGGAGAGGTAAGTATTGCAAATGCTGGTGCCCTGAGCAAGCAGAGGGGCCCACTCGTGGGCGGCGATGCTGCACAGGGCCCCTCATAGTACGCCGGTGAGTCTGATGGCAGGTGTGCACCCCCACCATCGGAGACACCTGATTCTACTATGAGGGACCTTGTGCCAGTGCCATTGCCAAAGAGTGTTCCCACCCACCTGTCCAGGGCAACGGCACTCGCACGGGTGCGCGCGCGAGGTGGTGACCCCGGCCCTGTGGGGGGAGGCAGCCCAGTTAGGGAGGTGGAAAAATTGGCATATGCTGATGCTGGATATTCAGCAGCTGCAAATGGAGTAATTGGAGATGTCCGCAGAAGAGGAGGACAAAAGCAAGCCATTTTTCTGGCAACCTACGTGTCAGCAGGGGAGGGTGGGACAAAATCCTTTGAAACCCATGCATGGTTCATTTTAATGAAGGTTAGATCATCAATGTTTTGGGTCCACAGATGGGTCATTTTTTCTGTCAGGATTGATCCAGCAGCACTGAAGACTCGTTCAGATAACAGACTAGCAGCAGGGCAAGCGAGCTCCTGTAAGGCATATTGTGCCAATTCAGGCCAGGTGTCAAGTTTACTGCCCAATAGTCAAAGGGGAATGACCGGTGAGGGAGAACATCAATATGGGAGGAGAAGTAGTTTGTTACCATAGTTGACAACTGCTGTCTCCTGTCACTTTCGATCGATGCAGTATTACCAGTCGTGTGAGCTGTACTTGAAAAATCAGTCCACAACATGGTCATGTGCACATGTGGTACGTGAGGTTTGGTAGTCTGTCCACGCTTGCAAGTGCATGGTGGTTAAATGTCTAAGCATGCAACTGGTATTCAAATTTCTCAGATTTTTCCCTCGGCTAAAGGTCTTTGCGCACTTCTTACAGATAACTTTTGCCTGATCATTAGGATTTTGTTCAAAAAAGTGCCACACTGCACTCTTCCTACTATGGAAGACATTTTGAGACCTTGCACGCTGTGCTAATTTGACCGTCTGGCCAAGCTGTCCTGCAACTCTTTTGGTTTTTGTAACACGTTTTTGGACTGCTACGGTCATGCCAGATAACAGCTGTTGCGATGTCGTTGCCTGCTGCGGATCCTCCTCCTCCTCTTCTGAGCTATTGGCAGCGGCATCCTCTTCCCCAATGGATGCCAATCTGGGTCAACAACTGGGTCATCCATCACCTCCTCTTCAATTTCATGTGCACCTTCCTCTGTGTCACCGTGTAAGGTGGTATAGTACGCTGGAAGAGGCACCTGAGTTTCATCAGGGTCTGATTCTGCCTCAGTACACTGCGAGGACAATGTAGTACTCTGAGTGAATGTGCCAGCAGAAAAATCTAGCCGTAGCTGTGCATCAGTCCACTCCATGTCAGATTCATCTTGGACTGGGGAATTCACGATTTGACTTGATAACCCAGGCATGGTATGTGAAAAGAGCTCCATGGAGTAATCGGTAGTGTGGCCTGCCACATCCTTCACTTTTGGTAGGGGTGAAGGACACAAGGAAAGGTGTTGTTCCTGACCGGGAGCCTCCAATGACGACTCAGTGCTTTTAGTTTTTGAAACTTCAGAAGAGGAGGCGAGAGAGCTGGAGGCTGTGTCAGCAATGTAAGCCAAAACTTGTTCCTGAAGCTCCGGCTTTAAAAGTGGTTTACCTACTCCCAGAAAAGAGAGCCTTCGAGGCCTTGTGGAGCCAGATGATGACGCACGCTCAACACCTCCTGCCTTAGGTTCTATTGTGCTTTTGCCACTACAAACAGATGCAACACCACCACCACGACCATCAGGACCAGCTGGCAACCCCCGCCCACTTCCATGGCATCTTCCACCATACGTGCTCATTTTTTTGAAAATGTACCCAAAACACCACCAGCTATATGGTACTGTAAAACAAGGTAGTAGGTGTATCTACTATTGGTAAGATTTTGAATCTCACTATAGATTTGAGGACGCAGAACTATTGTCTCTGGCCCAGGAGAGATTACACCTCAATGTAACAGGCTGAAATTGGATGGTGTATGACAAGGTGGAGGGTGTCTATAGGATTGGTGAGAATTTGGATCTCACTAGAGATTTGAGGACGCTGAACTATTGTCTCAGGCCCAGTAGAGATTACACCTCAATGTAACAGACTGAAATTGGATGGTGTATGACAAGGTGTAGGGTATCTATAGGATTGGTGAGAATTTGAATCTCACTATAGATTTGAGGACGCAGAACTATTGTCTCTGGCCCAGGAGAGATTACACCTCAATGTAACAGGCTGAAATTGGATGGTGTATGACAAGGTGGAGGGTGTCTATAGGATTGGTGAGAATTTGGATCTCACTAGAGATTTGAGGACGCTGAACTATTGTCTCAGGCCCAGTAGAGATTACACCTCAATGTAACAGGCTGAAATTGGATGGTGAATGACAAGGTGGAGGGTGTCTATAGGATTGGTGAGAATTTAGATCTCACTATAGATTTGAGGACGCAGAACTATTGTCCCAGGCCCAGTAGAGATTACACCTCAATGTAGCAGGCTGAAATTGGATGGTGTATGACAAGGTGTAGGGTGTCTATAGGATTGGTGAGAATTTGGATCTCACTATAGATTTGAGGACGCTGACAATGATGCTCTCAGTCCAAGTAAGGACGCAGGCAGCCTAATAAGCAGGACTGCTCCACAGTGCACAAACAAAAGTTTGGAAAAATGAACGCTTGGTAACTGTGCAGAAAAGAGGAAGAAAAGTATTTTTGCTTTTAAAAAAGCAGTTTGCACAGCAGTGTGCAAACAGCAATGCAGCTATCAGGGAGCCTTATAAGGCAGCCTAATAACCAACAGAGCAGATGCGCAAAAATAGAGCCTCCCCTGTCACTGCACACAAAGTGTTGTGTTGTAAGTGGAAATCGCTAACAGCAGAAGCAGTTTTTAGGTTCTTCTTCCCTGCCTAACGCGCTCCCTACAGAATCATCATCATCAGCAGCTCTCCCTATGCTAAGATCGGCATAAGTAAGATGGCGGTCAGCGTTCACGCCCTTTTATAGCCCCTGTGATGCCACACAAAGCCAGCCAATCACTTGCATGCCCTTCTCAAAGATGGTAATGACCGATGCCTATGTCATCGCATTGCCCACAGTGTGCGTCCTCCATCATTGGCTGAAAAAGGGCGCTGGAAGCATCTTTTGAAACGCGACTTTGGCTCTCTGGTCGCCGACCTCGTGGCCGACCTCACGCTATGGTTGGGTTTCGTTTCATGAAACCCGACTTCAGCGAAAGTCAGCGACTTTTGAATATGACCTACCCGTTTCGCTCAACTCTACTTGTGACTATCCATCATCCTCTTGATTACATTCCAGTTTTCAATGGGGTTCAGGTCTGGGGAATGGGCTGCCATGACAGGGTTTTGATGTGGTGGTCTCTTAAATTTTGACAGAGCTGTTTATTAAGAGTACACAAATTTTGATATTGCATAAAGCCTATGGAAGTAACATAAGTTTACAATTTATAGTATTTACAGAAAATTATAACAGTCAGCTTTGATAGCTAATTCCCAGAAATGAGAAGTACATATTAGATTTTTTATACATTCGAAAAGTCAATAATACTATACAGTTGTGGCCAAAAGTATTGACACCCCTTCAATTCTGTCAGATAACACTCAGTTTCTTCCTGGAAATGATTGCAAACACAAAGTCTTTGGTATTATTATCTTCATTTAATTTGTCTTAAATGAAAAAACACAAAAGAGAATGAAGCAAAAAGCAAAACATTGATCATATCACACAAAACTCCAAAAATGGGCCAGACAAAAGTATTGGCACCCTCAGCCTAATGCTTGGTTGCACAACCTTTAGCCAATATAACTGCGACCAACCGCTTCCGGTAACCATCAATGAGTTTCTTACAATGCTCTGCTGGAATTTTACACCATTCGTCTTTGGCAAACTGCTCCAGGTCCCTAATATTTGAAGGGTGCCTTCTCCAAACTACCATTTTTAGATCTCTCCACAGGTGTTCTATGGGATTCAGGTCTGGACTTATTGCTGGCCACCTTAGAAGTCTCCAGTTTTTTCTCTCAAACCATTTTCTAGTGCTTTTTGAAGTGTGTTTTGGGTCATTGTCCTGCTGGAAGACCCATGACCTCTGAGGGAGACCCAGCTTTCTCACACTGGGCCCTACATTATGCTGCAAAATTTGTTGGTAGTCTTCAGACTTCATAACGCCATGCACACGGTCAAGCAGTCCAGTGCCAGAGGCAGCAAAGCAACCCCAAAACATCAGGGAACCTCCGCCATGTTTGATTGTAGGGACCGTGTTCTTTTCTTTGAATGCCTCTTTTTTTCTCCTGTAAACTCTATGTTGATGCCTTTGCCCAAAAAGCTCCACTTTTGTCTCATCTGACCAGAGAACATTCTTCCAAAATGTTTTAGGCTTTTTCAGGTAAGTTTTGGCAAACTCCAGCCTGGCTTTTTTATGTCTCGGGATAAGAAGTGGGATCTTCCTGGGTCTCCTACCATACAGTCCCTTTTCATTCAGACGCCGACGGATAGTACGGGTTGACAATGTTGTACCCTCGGACTGCAGGGCAGCTTGAACTTGTTTGGATGTTAGTCGAGGTTCTTTATCCAACATCCGCACAATCTTGCATTGAAATCT
The DNA here is from genome assembly GCF_039654945.1 of Dendrobates tinctorius. Taxonomy (NCBI): domain Eukaryota; kingdom Metazoa; phylum Chordata; class Amphibia; order Anura; family Dendrobatidae; genus Dendrobates; species Dendrobates tinctorius. Next base: position 9,280,785 of record NW_027361672.1, read on the forward strand.
CTTGTCAATTTTTCTTTTCCGTCCATATCTAGGGAGGTTAGCCACAGTGCCATGGGCTTTAAACTTCTTGATGACACTGCGCACGGTAGACACAGGAACATTCTGTTATTTGGAAATGGACTTGTAGCCTTGAGATTGCTCATGCTTCCTCACAATTTGGTTTCTCAAGTCCTCAGAAAGTTCTTTGGTCTTGTTTCTTTTCTCCATGCTCAATGTGGTACACACAAGGACACAGGACAGAGGTTGAGTCAACTTTAATCCATGTCAACTGGCTGCAAGTGTGATTTAGTTATTGCCAACACCTGTTAGGTGCCACATGTAAGTTACAGTTGCTGTTAATTACACAAATTAGAGAAGCATCACGTTATTTTTCGAACAGTGCCAATACTTTTGTCCACCCTCTTTTTTATGTTTGGTGTGGAATTATATCCAATTTGGCTTTAGGACAATTCTTTTTGTGTTTTTTCATTTACGACAAATTAAATGAAGATAATAATACCAAAGAATTTGTGTTTGCAATCATTTTCAGGAAGAAACTGAGTATTATCTGACAGAATTGCAAGGGTGTCAATACCTTTGGCCACAACTGTATGTTTAACCAGTGAAGAAACATTTTGGACATCCACCTAGGTACAACAATAAAGATGCACTATTAACTACTCTCTCAATTATTTAGTTTTGGACATTCAAATTTGTTTTTAACCCCTTTCCAACATCTGGAGTAATAGTACGCCGATGTTGGATTCCCTCCCTTTGGGCTCCAATGGTGAGTCTACATCTTTCCTGGCATGTCAGCTGTTTTGAACAGCTGACAAGTGCCCGCAAATGCCACGGGTGGAATTGCGATCCAACCACGGCTATTAACCCGCTAAATGCTACTGTCAAATGCTGACAGCGGCATTTAACAAGTGCTTCTGGCTTGCGACCCAGAAATCCGCCCATTGGTGACCCATGTGACATGATCGCGGGTCATACGACATGGTAAAACCAAAGGTGTCGTTTAAAAGTACAACTCGTCCCACAAAAAAAGCCCTCACATGGCCATATTGACAGAAAAATAAAAAAGTTATGGCTCTGGGAAGAAGGGGGGCAAAAAACGAAAACACAAAACCAAAAAAAGCTACGGGGGTTAAGGGGTAAAAGTTCATTCTTCAATTAGCTTCTAAAATTAATCTCAATCCCAAAGTCCATCACCTTTTAAAGGTAATATTAGAAACCAGCTTACTAATGTACAATTTCATGTAGTGTGCTAAACAGAATGCCAACCCGAACTAACATTGCTGTTTGCAAAAATATACAGCAGAGTATGTCAGAAATTCTAACCCTGACCTTTAAAATACAATCTCTATGGAAATTTGTTATTTTCACCCTTTACTGACTAAGTTGACATATGGCCTTCAATTTTTTTGAGGGATGACTGTGCTTACTTCCTTCATTGTCTTCCACTGCATATACCACACAACTTCATGGGCCAACTATGTAGTTGGACTATTGATTCAATACCTATGTTTATAGGAAACCTTCTAAATACCATGGTGGAAAAGTCATCCTATTTTCTGTGATATATAGATATGAGCGAACTTGTTTGGAAATCATTTGCCAATCTCAAATTCACCATGAAGGTAGCACACTCAGATTTGTGTTCGGATTCCCGAGCATTTTAACTCAAAGTCAGCAAAATTTTGTCACAGTTAAGTAAATCATTGCGTTTTCACAAATGCTTTTGTTATGACTTTGGCTAGGATAATGGGGCTGTATGATGAGCGTGGGGAACTGTGTCTAGGTCGGAATTGTGTGGGGTTGTGTCTAGGTCAGATGAGCTGCGGTGTGTAATTTTTTTTCTTTTTTTTTCATTAATAATGCAATGTGTGTACATTCTGGCAGCCAATCTGGGTGCAGAAACCATCCACAACGTCAAAACACAAAGTCTTCTGCGATTGGCTGCCAAAGTCCCTGGACATGTCCCTGTCCATTTGAAAAGTGGACATCTTGTTTTGCTGGCACCATTTTCTCAGTGTCACAGTGCAGAGAAGGCACTCCTGCTAGTGCTCTTGCCGCTGCTGCTGCTGAAAGTGAACTTGTCAGTTGGCTGTCCTGTGTGAAATCATTCTTCCAGCATTTAACTAGATGGTGCTAAAACTGTGTTGCTGTCACAGGAAGCCCCATTTGCTAATTGAAATCATTTGGGCAAAAACTGTGTTGCAGCAAGGAATCCGAAGGCCATATTTCCTCTTAAAAAATGTTTGTTCTAATATAGTTGCTCAGCTGGGAGGCCATATTTGCTAATCCAAATTATAATGATAAAACTGTGCTGCAGTGAGAAATCAGAAGGCTACATTTTCACTTGAAAATCATTAGGCCTAATATTGCTGTTAAGCCAGGAGGCCTAATTTGTTAATCCAAATTGTTTGTGATAAAACGGTGGTGCAGTGAGAAATCAGAAGGCCACAATTCCTAAACAAAATCATTTTGGCTAATATTCTGGTGCAGGCACCAGGCCTCATTTAATAATCCAAATTGTTTGAGGTAATAGTCTGATACAGGCACCAGACCTTATTTCATATTCCAAATTGTTTGAGATAATAGTCTGTTACAGGCACCAGTTCTAATTTCATAATCAAAATCGTTTGTGCTAAATCTGTGGTTCAGGCATCAGCCCCCACTTCTTCATATAAATCCTTAGTGCTAATAGTGTGTTGCATGCACCAGACCATAATTTTATAATCCAAATTGTTTCGGATAATAATCTGGTGCAGGCACGAGCCCTCATTTCACAATCTAAATCATTTGGGATAATAGTCTGGTGCAGGCACTGAACCTCATTTCTTAATCCAAATCGTTTGTGATAATAATCTGGTGCATGCACCAGACCTCATTTCATAATCAAAATCATTTGGGATAATAGTCTGGTGCAAGCACCAGAAAACATTTCAAGATAAATATTGTTTTGAATACTAATTTATTGCAGGCACCAGTGTTCATTTCATAATCAAAATCATTTGGGATAATAGTTTGGTGCAGGCACCAGGCCTCATTTCATAATTAAAATTGTTTGGGATAATTGTCTGGTGCAGGCACTAGACCTCATTTCATAATCCAAATCGTTAGTTATAATAGTCTGGTGCCAGCACTAGGCCTCATTTCATATTCAATGTTGTTTGGGATACTAATCTGGTGAAGGCATCGGAACTCATTTCATAATCCAAATAGTTTGGCATAATGGTCTTGTGCTGACACAATGCCTCATTACATAATCCAAATCATTTGGGATAATTGTCTAGTGCAGGCACCAGACCTAATTTCATAATCAAAATCTTTTATGCTTATTCTGTGGTTCAGGCATCAAACCCCACTTCATAATATAAATCCTTTGTGCTAATAATATGTTACAGAGACCTCATTTCATATTCCAAATTGTTTGGGATAATAGTCTGGTCCAGGCACCAGGCCTCACTTCACAATCTAACTCATTTAGGATAATAGTCTCGTGCAGGCACTGAACCTCTTTTCATAATCCAAATCATTTGGGATAATAATCTTTTGCAGGCACCAGACCTCATTTCAAAATCAAAATCATTTGGGATAATAGTCTGGCACAGGCACCAGACTTCATATCATAATCAATATTGTTTTGAATACTAAATTAGTGCAGGAAAGATGTATATCTTTGTACCGTGTTAGCCAGTAGATAGAAAAATATTCAGAATGGAGAGTCCTCAGTGGTTGATACCTTTTAATAGCTAATTGAAAAGATGGTAACAAATTGCAAGCTTTCGAGACTACCCAAGTCTCTTCATCAGGCATTGACTAATACAAAATCTGAAAAATCACATATTTATGCACAACACAGCACAGAAAAAATGTAATAGATAAGACAAGTGACGTGAAGCAGAATTATCATTATGGGAGAGGGATGGACGTAAATATTGGAACAGTTCATAGATAAGGAGTCTGGATGTTTTATTCTCCTCAGATTGGGGTCTGGCTCTATGTTGTGATGCCCCCACAAGGTCTTAGGAGCAAATTCCTTAATGTGCTCCTAAGACCACCAGAATGTCAAGGAATCACCTGCTACATTGCAAAGCTAAAGAAGAAAATAACCGGGTGCCTCTAGTAGTCACCTACAACCCAAATCTGGAAGTGCTATGGGGAGCTGCACGGAAATTACCACCTTTGCTACAAAAACATGCCCAATTACAATCCATTTTTCCAGACCCCAACTACTTACTGTTTTAGGCAGCCCCTAAATCTAAGAAGCATCATTGTCAGAAGATCCCTGTCCTCTCCAACAGCTGCAGGAACCTTTCCTTGCAACCAGAAAAAATGTAAAACCTGTCCATTTATAATGACCATGGACAAGATAAAGATACCCAATTCACAGTAGGACTACAAGATGCCAGGTATTTTCCGCTGCATCATATCTAATGTGGTGTACTTAATTATTTGTACTAAATGTCCAACTGGGGGTCTGTATGTAGCGGAGACAGGGCAAAAGCTTAAAACAAGGATGAATTCTCATCGCCACACAATAAGAGAAAAAAGAATGGATCTACCTGTGGCAAAACATTTTTGTATGCCTGATCACAGCACCAAGGACATGAAATTACTGGTATTGAAAGGTAACATCACATCTCAGAGAGACAGAAGAATCTGTGAATACAAACTCATGACAACCTTTGAAACACTCAATGCTGGAATGAATGTGTTGCATGGATTTATGTCTTTTTACATCAATTAAGGAATTTGCTCCTAAGACCTTGTGGGGTATCACAACATAGACCCAGATCCCAATCAAAGGACAATAAAAAAATCCAGACTCCTTATCTAAGAACTGTTTCAATATTTATGTCTATCCCTCTCCCATAATGATAATTCGGCTTCACGTCACTTGTGTTATCTATTGCATTTTTTCTGTGCTGTGTTGTGCATAAATATGTGATTCTTCAGATTTTGTATTAGTCAATGCCTGATGAAGAGACCTGAGTAGTCTCGAATGCTTGCAATTTGTTACCATCTTTGCAGTTAGCCATTAAAAGGTATTAACCACTGAGGACTCTCAATTCTGAATATTTTTCTAATTTAGTGCAAGCACCAGTGCTCATTTCATAATCAACATAATTTGGGATAATAGTCTAGAGCAGGCACCAGGCCTTATTTCATAATCCAAACAATTTGGGATAAAAGTCTGGTGCAGGCATCAGACCTCATTTCATAGTCAATATTGTTTGGGATACTAATCTGGTGCAGGCACCAGATCTCATTTCACATTCAAAATCGCTTTGGATAATAGTCTGCAGCCCTGTCATGGGCGAGTCTACTAAGTCGCAGTCAATGAGCACCCCGGCACATGAAACGGTAGATGAAGTCTCTGTCCAGCGATACAGTCAGTTACCTTCAGCACACAGTCACTCAGGTTGCAGGGGACGAAGTCTCAGAAAAACATCACAATCCAAATTTCTGTTCCAATGGCAAAACTTTACTGAACACAGTGCAAACAAGACAATGCTTCCTGCTCTTTCACTTCGGTTTCAATAGGCTGCACAACAGCAGCTCCTGTCCTGGTCCCGAACCCCGTATTTCTCCTGGGGTTGATCCCACTGAGCCTGTGTCCGTTCACGCTGCCCGTCAAGCTAGGGCAAACTTCATCCCCCAACCAGGGAATCCTCTTTCCTCACTACGGTGCATGAACTGCCCTGGGCAAGCCTGCCCGGCCTGGCTCTGCTCTCAGATCAGGAAGTCCTTCGTCTTCATTGCAAGATTTTGCAAAATCCCCTTTTTAACTCCTCCCAAACAGTTTAACTCATTCTATCCCTAAACTAATTATATATAAGTACATGCCCATTTAGGATACAACATATGAAAATGACATTACTACTTGACAATGACATAACAGTATAAAAGATTAGGGAACCAGCAGGGTGCCACAGGTGACACATGTGCTCAGTATATAGGAGAGAGAAGGTACATGAGGGTCCCCGTCACCTCTTAAAATTCCTCCATCATAAAATATGGTCGTCCCCGACATGGTGGCACCTGTAAATATAAAACGTCTGGTAAAACAATAAATCCAACACAGTCTTTATTTGATACCATCGATGATCAACATGACCTCGGCTTAGTCCAAGTTCCTTTAATGTGCGTCCATCTGACCCAGGTCCCTTTGTTCTTAGGACCCATGTACAACAGCAACAGTTTAAGCCTTTAGGCTAGTTCTTTCCTGCTCTGGGTATCCAAAGCAGGAAATCCTTGACAGCAAGCATACTGGCCCCGTGGCCAACTCAGCGACACTTCATATAGACCTGACTAGAGTTGAGCGATACCGTCCGATACTTCAAAGTATCGGATCGGAATGGATCGGCCGATCTTAAAAAAAAGTATCGGTATCGCCGATTCCGATACCAGAAGTCCCATTCAAGTCTATGCGACTTCCGGTATCGGAATAAGAAAAACCCTGTTTTTGCCTTGTACAGCCTCTCTGGGGTCTGTACGGGCCTTTCGGGGGGCTGTGCCGGCCTGCCAGGGGGTCTGTGCAGGCTCCGGTGGTCTGTGCCGGCCTGCCGGGGGGCTGTGCCGGCCTGCCGGTGGTCTGTGCAGGCTCCGGTGGGCTGTGCCGGCCTGCCGGGGGGCTGTGCCGGCCTGCCGGTGGTCTGTGCAGGCTCCGGTGGGCTGTGCCGGCCTGCCGGGGGGCTGTGCCGGCCTGCCGGTGGTCTGTGCAGGCTCCGGTGGGCTGTGCCGGCCTGCCGGGGGGCTGTGCCGGCCTGCCGGTGGTCTGTGCAGGCTTCAGGGGTCTGTGCAGGCATCGTCCGATGGGACTACAAGTCCCATCGGGCGATGCCTGCTACCATGACAGTGATTGACACATTAGCCAATGATGGGACAGTAGTAGTCCCATCATCCGGCTAATGTGTTGAATGTAAAAAAAAAAAAAATAAAAAAAAAATTACATGCTACATACATGCTACATACATACATACAACATGCTACATACATACCACATATATACTACATGCATGCTACATGCTACATACATGCTACATATATACTACATGCAACATACATACTACATATATACTACATGCATGCAACATGCATACTACATATATACTACATGCAACATACATACTACATATATACTACATGCATGCAACATGCATACTACATATATACTACATGCAACATACATACTACATATATACTACATGCATGCAACATGCATACTACATATATACTACATGCTACATACATACTACATATATGTTACATACATACTACATATATACTACATGCATGCTACATACATACTGCATGCTACATACATTCTACATGCTACATACATACTACATATATGCTACATACATACTACATATATACTACATGCATGCTACATACATACTGCATGCTACATACATACTACATGCTACATACATACCACATATATACTACATACATACTACATGCATGCTACATGCTACATACATACCACATACATACTACATACATACTACATACATACTACATGCATGCTACATGCTACATACATAACACATATATACTACATGCATGCTACATACATACTACATGCTACATACATACCACATACATACTACATACATACTACATGCATGCTACATACATACTACATGCTACATACATACTACATATATACTACATGCATGCTACATACTTACTACATGCTACATACATACTACATATATACTACATGCATGCTACATACATACTATATACATACTACATGCATGCTACATACATACTACATGCTACATACATACCACATACATACTACATATATACTACATGCATGCTACATACATACTGCATGCTACATGCATGCTACATACATACTACATGCTACATACATACCACATATATACTACATACATACTACATACAATACATTCATACAATACATACATAGACATACAGTACATATAACATAGAGTAACATACTTACCAATACTTGTCACATTGTGTCCCACGACGATCTTGGGTAGAGAACTGCAGCATCAGCTGATGCTGCCGTTCTCTACGGGCTGCAGGAATCCAATGACGGAAGGTAGGTATCCTTCCGCACTGTATTCCTCCGCCACTTAAAAAAAAAAAAAAGTCCCTAGTCTCACTTTATGCCATTGCTGTGTGGGAATACCTACCTTCCGTCATTGGATTCCTGCAGCCCGTAGAGAACGGCAGCATCAGCTGATGCTGCAGTTCTCTACCCAAGATCGTCGTGGGACACACTTGTGGACTGCTTCGGATCGTGGGTGAGTATTTTTGTGGTTTGTTATGTTAATATTTATTCCGTAAAAGACAATGGCTTCGGGGAACAATGTGACAAGTATTGGTAAGTATGTTACTCTATGTTATATGTACTGTATGTCTATGTATGTATTGTATGAATGTATTGTATGTAGTATGTATGTAGTATATATGTGGTATGTATGTAGCATGTAGTATGTATGTAGTATGTATGTAGCATGCATGTAGCATGCAGTATGTATGTAGCATGCATGTAGTATATATGTAGTATGTATGTAGCATGTAGCATGTAGTATGTATGTAGTATGTATGTGGTATGTATGTAGCATGTAGTATGTATGTAGCATGCATGTAGTATGTATGTAGTATGTATGTAGTATATATGTAGTATGTATGTAACATGTAGTATGTATGTAGCATGCATGTAGTTTATATGTAGTATGTATGTAGCATGTAGTATGTATGTAGCATGCATGTAGTATGTATGTAGTATGTATGTAGTATATATGTAGTATGTATGTAGCATGTAGTATGTATGTAGCATGCATGTAGTATATATGTGTCATGTATGTAGCATGCATGTAGTATGTATGTAGTATGTATGTAGCATGCATGTAGTATGTATGTAGTATATATGTGGTATGTATGTAGTATGTATGTAGTATGTATGTAGTATGTATGTAATATGTATGTAGCATGCATGTAGTATGTATGTAGTATATATGTGGTATGTATGTAGTATGTATGTAGTATGTATGTAGCATGCAGTATGTATGTAGCATGCATGTAGTATATATGTAGTATGTATGTAGCATGTAGTATGTATGTAGCATGCATGTAGTATGTATGTAGTATGTATGTAGTATTTATTTTTTTTTTTTTTTTACATTTAACACATTAGCCGGATGATGGGACTACTACTGTCCCATCATTGGCTAATGTGTCAATCACTGTCATGGTAGCAGGCATCGCCAGATGGGACTTATATTCCCATCAGACGATGCTTGCACAGACCCCCGGACATCAGCACAGCCCCCCGGCAGGCCGGCACAGCCCCCCGGCAGGCCGGTACAGACCCCCACAGGGTGCACAGACCACCGGCAGGCCGGCACAGCCCCCCGGCAGGCCGGTACAGACCCCCACAGGGTGCACAGACCACCGGCAGGCCGGCACAGCCCCCCGGCAGGCCGGTACAGACCCCGGGCAGTCCACACAGCCCCCCGGCAGGCCGGCAGAGACCCACGGAAGGCCCGAAATGATGGCGCATCATGATGCGCACACACCGCGCATCATGATGACGTCATTTCGGCTGTCAATCAACTTTGAACTTCCGATTCCGATGCCGACTTCCGATATTGAAAAAATATCGGAAGTCGGTATCGGAATTCCGATACAGCAAGTATCGGCCGATACCCGATACTTGCGGTATCGGAATGCTCAACACTAGTCCTGACCCAACTCGCTCCTCCAGTTCTCCTGCACAGATCTTTCCCCCTCCCTCCTTTGAGCAAATCATGAGCCTTTAAACACTGATGGGCTGCTTTTAACAGAGGACAGTCCAGGGTTAAAAGAAGGGTAAAGTTCAAGGCTAAAAACAGCATAATTCTTTTAGCAGCCACACACATTATAGGGTTCCAGCCCTGTAATCCAGCAGAGGGTGCACAACGTGCGCAACTAAATCTTGGAGGAGAGGGAAAGAACACAAACAAACAAAGACCACTGACAACACCTGATACTGGATGAGCTACTCGTCTCCTTTTCTTTAGCAGCCACACAGCAGTCCACCTTGTAGATGAGGCTCAGAAAGAGCATGTGCTCCAGTGGACAGCAAGCGCTGCATCAAGTAGCCTCTCCTCCCCATCCTCCTAAAGTTAGGTGCTTGAACTCCACCATCTCCAATCTGTTGGCCACAGAAATGCTACCTCTTCGCTCGGTGGATACAGGCAGTTTCAGAAAGTTGATGGCCGTCATAGTCCCCCAGTACCAGTTGCCCATTCGCCATTACTTCTCTAAGAAAGCTGTATCAGCATGTCGCAGACAACATCGCCGATTCACTGAAGAAATCTATGCCTGCCTGGGTACATTTCACCACTGACACCTCGACGAACAAACATGAGTAGGTGCGTTACATCTTGCTGACTGGGCACTGGGTGACTCTGGTGGCTGTGAAGGCAGGCAGTCAAGGGGCTGCTCCACAAGTCTTTGAATCCCCAAGACTTACAGGATAAACACTTGTATTTAACGCTTTTGCCTCCTCCACCTCATTTTGGGCCTCCACCTGTGCCCTCAACCTCTCCCTTAATCAGTCACATGTTCCAACAATGCACATAGAATCTCACCCACCATTGCACAGCCATGACACATTGCAATCAGGCAGTGTTAAAAATTAATATGCCTTGGAGATCGCAGTCACATGGCTCAAGAGTTGAGGACAGGTATCCAGGCTGAGTTAGAGCAATGGGCGTCTCCACTAAACCTGGGGCCATGGAAAGCTGTTTGTGATAACAGTGTAACCTGGTGGCGGCCCTACGCCATGGCAATGTCACACATGTGCCTTGCATGGCTCACATCCTCAAACTGGTGATACAATTTTGACACCACTATCCAGGCCTGAATGTGCTGCTGCAGAAAGCACGGGCGCTATGTGCTCACCTTGGACAATCGCACCCCGCAGGTCATCAACTTGCATTACTACAGAGGTCTTTCGGACTACCAGTTAACTATTTGATTAGCGATATTCCGACACAGTGGAATTCCACTCTGTACATGCTGCAGTGGCTGTTGCAGCAGTGACGTGCTCTGGTATTGTATGTCCTTTCACACAGCCTGGGCCAATGCAGTTTGGTCATGGTGCAAATCATGCTTGCAGAGTGGGCACAGGTGAAGGACCTCTGCACCCTTCTGCACAGTTTTGAAATGGCTACTAAGATGGTCATCACTATTCTGGTCATCTACATGCTGGAGCACACCTTGAATAGTCTGCAAGAGGAGATGATGGTCCCAGAGGAAGAGTTGGAAGCAGAGGAGGTTGCGGAAGGGATAAAAATATCTCAAATTTCTAGACTGTTGACTCACAGGTGGGTGCCATGAGAAGGTGTCTCATAGGGATCAAAGGGGACTCATGGTACCAGACAAACTGTTAGTCAAGATGCAGGAGCTAAGGAACAAATTGAGGATGACTAGGTGATAGATGTGCAACAGCCAAGAGATGAAGAGAATAATAATACGCTCTCTGTTTTCCGTGGTAGGCTGTAGGGGACAGAGGAAGCAACCTTGAGTGTTACCTCGCCACCAACACAGCATGGACTTGGACCTCATGGACGCACCTGACACATGAGCACCTTCTTGCTGCACTATCTTCAAAATGATGCCCATATTCTTAGGGTTAGAAATAGTACTGACTACTGGGTTGCCACCCTGTTAGATGCACGGTACAAAAATAAATTTAGCCAGATGCTTCCCTCTCTGAAAGGGATGCTGGAGTATCAAAACATACTTATAGACAATCTTAAGAGTGGTTTTCCCTAAAACAGCAGTGAGGCACACAGTGTGCATACCAATAGTAGAATTCCAACCCCGGGTATGTCAAGGTGTCTTCGCCAAAACACTAGCAGAAGCAGCAGAGTAAGTGGCATAAGCAATTTCTGTGCGTCCTTTAACACATTTTTTAGATTGGTCCGTGCTCCAGCACAGCAGAGTACAAATCTGTCACGTTGGAACTCAATATCAATGCCATCATGGGGGGTTTGGATCCTTACACATTTTGGTCTTCAAAAATGGAAGAGTAGCCAGAGCTCACCTGTCAAGCTTTGGAAGTTTTGTCATGCCCGGCATACGGCATTCTCTCAAAATGTGTCTTCAGCACTGCGGTTGGTGTCCCAACGGATAAGCACATTCTGCTGCCCCCTCAAAGTGTAGACCGCCTACCTTTCATTAAAATGAACAATATATGGACACAAATTCTTGAGGCACTTCCACCTGAAAGCTCAATCCCAGCGCGAGGTCCAATCTGGTCCCCGACCGAACAATCAAACTGGTGGGAACACCCCGCACTCCAAAAGGCCAGTGCAGACTTCTCCTCCAGCGCCTCTGGAATTTTTGTCCATGTACTACTATTTGGACCTAGGGCCACACCAGGGCCAACACAGCTTGATGCCTTATGAATCAGCAACATACTGCAGTGGAGGATCCCATTCATGTGCTAAATGCAATCTAGTGTTGTGCCTACTGCACTACGCTTCCAGACGTATAAAGACATTTAAAGACATATATATCACTCACATATCTATTTTTATACATTTTTTATTGAGATTAATTAGCACTCCTGTATTTTCTCTCTCCAACAGTTTTCTGCAAAAAGAAATCCATATAATTAAAATGAACAAGTCATGGATATAATGGAACTAGAACGGGTACAAAAAAGGGCAACAAAATTAATAAAGGGGATGGGGGAACTACAATACCCAGAGAGATTAGCAAAATTAGGATTATTTAGTCTAGAAAAAAGATGACTGAGCAGTGATCTAATAACTATGTATAAGTATATAAGGGGACAATACAAATATCTTTCCGAGGATCTGTTTATACCAAGGAAGGTGACGGTCACAAGGGGGCATTCTCTGCGTCTGGAGGAGAAAAGGTTTTTCCACCATCAGGTCAGATTATAGAAGATACACATTCTAAAATTCACATAAATCAAAGCTTGCATGGTCTAGAAGCGATACACATCATGGACCATATCTCGAAATCGAAGAGACCATATCATTAGGAGCCAAGTGTGTTAAAGGGGAGTCGCACCACCTTTCCCAAATCCTATGGAACTTTTGGGGACATTTCCTGTTTTTATATAATATGTTCTCGTAAGGAATTATGTCATTCACCAATTTCTTCCACTGATTAATCGAAGGGGAACTCCCTCCCATCCATCTCAACACGACTGCCTTCCAAGCCATAAATAAAACCTCTTGGAGAAATATTCTATCATAATGAACCCACATCTCTTCATCCACAACACCCAGGAGACATAATTCAGGAGTGCATTCAATCGGTATTCACAATATTCGTTCCAACGTATACATGACTTCACTCCAATACCCCCATATGCTACCACAGCTTCAGGTAAGGTGCCAAAAATCCGCCCCCGATTCCCCACATCTATGGCATTCATCTGTTGCCCTTCTGCTGAATTTATAAAGTCTGCTTGGGGTCAAATACGACTGGTGAAGAATATACAATTGGATTAATTTATTGTTTGCTGCTGGTGACACCATCGTATGTGCCTCCAGGGCATCATTCCACTGTTCATCAGTGATAGAAGGTATCAAACGGTGCCATTTATTCTCTACAACGAGCTGAGTGGATGCAATGTTAGAGTTCAATAAAAAGGTGTAGAGAGAGGAAATCATCCCCGTAGGCCCGTGAGTTGATAATATTCTTAAACAGCGCACATAAGGAAAAAATTCCCAAAAATTAAAAAAAAACACATTTGAAAGGTTGACTCACCAAACCCTGACTAATGCACTAGCAGGATGCAACAGACCTCCACTGATATAGGCTGGGGCAGCACAGGTGCAAACCACTGATGAAAACAGCCAGTAACCCAAGATGGTCTGGCTGCCTAGTGGAAAAAATGCACACAAATAGGGCTTGCATAGGACCTCAGTCACACATATAAGTGTGGTGCAAAGTGTCTGAACAGCCTATTAATGACGCCCATAGTATTAGCAGGCGGGCTGCTCAGCACTATATATATGCATCACACAGGAAAAACCAAGCCAACATAAAGAGGTCTAGCTGCATCTTGCAAAAATGATAAAAAGTGCAAAAAGATAAAGATATTGTCACGATCCAATTCTTGGAGCCGTGTCAGCTTCTGGATTAACGCATGTAAACCTTTTTTTTTCCTTCAAGCCTTTGGCTTAAGGTTAGTTTTGCCCCCGGTGGCCATGGGTGTCATTGCATCCTAATAGTTGCTTTGGTTACTTTTGCCCCCGGAGGCCACAAGTGTCATTGTACTTGATGTTTTCTTTGTTTTGCCTTTTGCCCCGGTGGTCACTGGGGTTATAGCAGCTTTTTGGCCCCTGATTATTTGACCATTCCTTTTTCCTATATAGGGTCACATGGTCTATGAGCAGGTGCTGATGATAGCATCCTTTTGGGATTCCTACCAGAGTGAAGGGAGCAGTGGGCTGAGGTGTGAAGCCACTGCAGAAACCTGGTGAAGATAGCAGCTGGCTTGAAGGTTGGAGCCACTGCTGAAACTGGTGCTGGACTCTGTCTGCCCGGTGTCCGCAGCAGAGTGAGATGGTGAAGGTGGCAGCTGGCTCTGAGGTGTCGAGCCACTGCGAAAAGTTAATCCGGTGATGCACTCTGCTGCCTGGTGCTGCAGCAGAGCAAGATAAGTGTTTTTGGTGTTTCCCCTGTTTGTATTTTTCCCTGGTGAGTATTAGTACAGCGGTGGGGCCAATGCCTGCACCACCCAGCTCCCTAGCAAGGGATAGGTGTAGGGTGTGCTAGGGTGACAGGTATCCGGTTCGGCGACAGGTGAGGAGCCTGTATAGGGAACGTTAGGAGTGTGAGGGACACTGACTCAGGGGAGTGCAGGAGGTCTCCACGTCCCCGTTCCCTATCGCAGGGCCCACTGTTGTAATTGTTTCCCATTCCCCCATGTCTTGTTGTTTCAGTTACCAGCCTGCGGGTCGAGTCACACTGGACAGTTACACGTGCCATTTTTGTTGTTTCAGTTACTGGCCTGCGGGTCGTGTCACACAGGATGGGTACACGTGAAAGATATGGGGTATTAGTTACTATTTTGGCCAAAGCAGACAGGCTCACAACCCAATGTCAAGGGTCCCCAAATTTTGCGAGTCCCTAATACTAAATCTGAACAGCGCACATAAGGAAAAAATTCCCAAAAGTTAAAAAAAAACACATTTGAAAGGTTGACTCACCAAACCCTGACTAATGCACTAGCAGGATGCAGCAGACCTCCATTAATAAAGGCTGGGGCATGTGTCTTTTTTTTTTTTGAATCTTTGGGAATTTTTTCCTTATGTGCGCTGTTCATATTTAGTGTTAGGGACTCGCAAAATTTGGGGACCCTTGACGTTGGGTTGCGAGCCTATCTGCTTTGGCCAAAATAGTAACCAATACCCCACATCTTTATCTTTTTGCACTTTTTATCATTTTTGCAGGATGCAGCTAGACCTCCTTATGTTGGCTTGGTTTTTCCTGTGTGATGCATATATAGTGTTGAGCAGCCCGCCTGCTAATACTATGGGTGTCATTAATAGGCTGTTCAGACACTTTGCACCTCACTTATCTGTGTGACTGAGGTCCTATGCAAGCCCTATTTGTGTGCATTTTTTCCACTAGGCAGCCAGACCATCTTGGGTTACTGGCTGTTTTCATCAGTGGTTTGCACCTGCGCTGCCCTAGCCTTTATCAATGGAGGTCTGCTGCATCCTGCTAGTGCACTAGTCAGGGTTTGGTGAGTCAACATTTCAAATGTGTTTTTTTTTATAATATTCCTATCAATGGGTATTTAGATATTCTCATTCTAGGAAGCAGGAATTGATATATTATGGCGTGTCTCAGCTGCAGATACCTATAAAATTCTCTATAAGAGACTCCAAATCTAACATGCATTTGTTCAAACGATAATAAAATTCCATTTTCAAAAATCTGACTAAGTGTTATTATTCCATTCTGTTTCCAAAATTTTGGATCCTGTAAGTTCTGAAGGTGTGGGTACTCAGGATTATCCCATATCAGAACATCCCCAATCTGATCAGTAAATTTCACAATACGCTTACTTTCTTGCCAAATTTGTATCGCTAATTTATGTGCAAATAGCAATCCCTGGAGGGTCTATATGAACCTTCCAATATTGCCCACGGTGTATGTCCATTCAGGAAGTGCACTAGATGTGCCTCTGCATTACTGAATCCTGCTCCAATTAACCAGAGTTTTAGATGACGCAATTGACCAGCTAAATAGTATAAGTACAGGTCTGGGAGAGCATAACCACCCTGATTTTTGGGCCTCTGCAGGGATCCAATACTCAACCTAGATCTAGAGGATCCACATACAAACGTTGCTATCATACTATTTATTTGTTTAAAGAAACCCTTAGGAACTCTTATTGATATGTGCTCGAGAATATATAAACATTTGGGAAGAATTATCATTTTGATCAATCCAATCCTACCCGCAACAGATAGGGGAAGTCTGGACCATGTCTCAAATTTTTTCCTGATCATATCTTCCAGGGGGTAGATATTATCTTTAAGGTCGTTGATTGGGTTCTGATTTATTATGATACCTAAGTATTTAAATTTTTGTAGTACCTGTAGGCCGCATAGCATAGGCACAGGTATGTTATCCATCAGCGGCATAATCACCGACTTGCCCCAGTTGATTTTAAGACCGGATAGTTCCCCAAATCGATTAATGAGCTCAATTGCCCTTGGCAAGGATTGGTCTATTTTATCCAGAAAAAGTATTAGATCATCAGCATATAATCCCACCTTATCAATGCTGGAGTTTATATTAATTCCTTCCACCGCAGCATCCTGTCTGATCCTCAATGCAATCGGCTCAATCGCAAGAGCAAAGAGCATTGGGGACAATGGGCAGCCCTCTCTAGTCCCCCTGCTCAACTCAAAATAATCCGATAATAGGCCACTAACAAGGATATTAGCTCTAGGTCTATGATAGAGTAATTTAATCCACCCACGAAACTTATCCAAAAAACCAAATTTCCAAATCACTCGCTGTAAGAGATTCTACTCCATTGAATCAAAAGCCTTTGCAGTGTCCAAAGAGGCTATCGTCCAAGGTTTCTCATACGTATGTCCTATTTGTGCTAATACCTGCACCCTTCTGATATTAGAGGAGGTGAATCTTCCTGGCATAAAGCCAGATTGATCTTCATGTATTATGTTAAGAATTACTGCTTTAAGTCTATTGGCGATAAGCTTGGTGAGTATTTTATAATCAGTATTAAGTAGAGATATGGGACGGTATGAGACACACTCCTCAGTAGGCTTATCTGGTTTTGGAATTACCACTATAGCGGCATCATAAAAAGATTGAGGGAGCGAGTGTCTAGCCAATGCTTCGGAAAGGGTCTGCAATAAAACTGGACCTATCTGATCATTATATCTTTAATGGTTTTGTTTTTAGTGTCATATATTGATCTCGCGTCATTGCAGTCTGTGACATCTTCATGGTGTCTTCTGTGCCTGCTGTTGCTACTGCTGCTGATGCTACAAACAATTTTTTTGAAATATGGAGACTCCAAGTTGTGTCTCTATCTGGTGGTTGCCTGTGGTGGAAGTTGTATCAGAGGCCTAATAGACTGTTTCTACTCTGTGGAAATTGATGCCACTGGTGTGTGAAAATTATTTTTTTAAAATGTGGAATCTCAAAGTTGGGTCTCCATCTGGTGGATTGCCTTTACTAGAAAATGTGTCAAATGCTTGTTACACTGTTTCTACTCTGTGGAAATTGATGCCACTTTAGTGGTGTGTGACAAATATTTTTTAAATGTGGAGACTCCAACTTGGGTCTCCATCTGGTGGGTTGCCTGTGCAAGTAGTTCTCCCAGACAGGCATGCCTACACTTACTTTCAGTCAAATTCCTGTGTTACTTTCCATACATTTTTCTACCAATAGTAGTGCATAAAACTGATATCTGTGCAATTTGAGTGTGACTGGAATAAAAAGAAGTACAAAATTGTTGTTGCATGAGGTGTGAGGTTTCTCAGCTAAGAAGGCTTACACCGCTCCCTTAACCACCAGGTCCTCATTAAAACTTAAATTTCAAGCTGTAAGTGCTGTGCCATACTATTGTACCTCATGCACGGCCCTTGGCTGGCTGCTTGTTTATCATTATAACAGGTTCTACTGTAGGTCAATTGATCAGTCAACAACCTGTGTTAATATTATTACATTTTTCTACCAATAGTAGTCTATAAAACTGATGCTGATCTGAGTGTGACTTGAATAGAAAAAAAAAAAATTGAAGGTCTTGCATGAGGTGTGAGGTCTCCCAGCTAAAAAGGCTTGCTCTGCTCCCTTAACCACCAGGTCTTCATTAAAACTTCAATTCAATGCTGTAAATGCCGGGCCAGAGCCTCATACCTCTTGCATGGACCATGGCTGACTGCTACTGTGCCATTTGCAAATTTCTACTGTGTGTCAATTGATGCCACTTTTCTGGGTGTCTGTACATAATTTTAGTTTTTCTGGACGCTTTTGTCACCCCTTAAAGTGTTGTCTATGTGTTTGTTTTTGCCTCCTATTGATTATAAAGGCGTTCGGGTACGTTCAGCGAACCATTCGGCGAACTGTTCGGTGAACGGAGGTCAGTTCGTCAAATCCAAACTGAACCGAACCTTAAAAGGTTCGATCATCTCTAGTCTCCTCATGTCTCCACCACATGTCATATATCCATGTCTCCTTTAAAAGATTTTAACAGTAATAAGTAATACTTATTTGAAAGCTATTCTTACAACTGAAATCCACCCACTTTTCCAGCACGGTAATCTCTGCTACACTGGAAGTGATTACATTATTACCATGAATTAGCTGACCACTAAGACAACTGATTCATGGCAGAATCAGTTGACGTGATCAGGATGTCATTACTTCTGGGCCAGCAAAGAGTCTTGGAGTGGAAGCTCTTGAGCTTTTTCTTTGTTTTTCTTTTCATAAGAATAGCTGTTAACCTTTAAAAAAGATTGAAAAGTCCCTTTAACAATTACCAACTTACTGCAATATTTTAATGTAGAAAATAAATGCTATTGTAATAAATTTAAATAAATAAATTTATATAAATAAATTTAAATAAATAAATTTGATTGACATTTCTTGCCTAAGGCTGGTTTCACACTTGCGTTTTTTTGCTCTGCGTTTTTGCGCATACATGCGCATGCGTTTTTTTTCCTATATTTAACATGGGTGCGCATTGGTATGCGCTTGTATGCGTTTTTCGTGCGCTGCGTTTTTTGCTTGTGTGCGTCCTTAATTTCCAGACGCTACATGTTGCATTTTTTGGTCCGCCCAACCGCTTTAAAAAACGCATTTGAGCAAAAAATTAACATTATAGTCTATGGGGGCGCATACGTGCGCATTGGCATGCACACGTATGCAGTTTTTTTGCGCTTGCGTTTTTTTAAGTCAACATTGTCTATACACATGATAAAACCCCCGCCTCCAAAAAAAACATGTCTATATAAACGTAGGTGTCTGCCAGAACTGTACCACAAATATAGAGACAGCCTGGAGAACAGACAGACTGCAAAAGAAGACACCATTTTCAATTCCAGCTGCAGCGGCAAGAATGTGAGTATTATTACATCTAATGTTTGCCTGTCCCTTTAAATTGTATATGTACTAATGCTTTGTATTCTTTTTACATGCAGTATGTCTTCGGAATCTGAATATTCACCATCCCGGCAGGAACTGGCACAAGCAGACCGTGAGGTGATTATTTTCGTCCGTTTGGTAAGTATATCTGTTGCTTCTCAAAATATCTAACATTTTTGTTTTATTTTTTCAGACATCGTCATCTTCAGCGGACGCGACTAGTGAGGGCGAACAGCATGAGCAGCCAAGCCAAGTCCCGGTGGTGATACGGAATGTAAGTATCAAATGATTTGTAATGTCCTTTATTTTTTATCTTCTATCTTTCCTCTTTTCTGGATCTTTTTTTAACTTTTTATTCACACAAAATTCAAATATTCTAATGAATGTTTTTTGTCTAGGTTCCACAATGGGATGAAGACGTCTACCTGGATAATGAGCTCCTTATCTGCCTGGTCCAGGAGCGTGCCCCATCGTGGGACAGCCGTGACCAGCTGTACAAGGACAATGTGGTGACCCGGCGGCTATGGAATGAGGTGGCCGCAGCATTGATGGATGGCTGGGACAGCGCCACTGCAACCTCCAAAAAGGCGTTTAGTATTTCCCTGCTCTGTTATGCCGCAGTGACTATTGTCCTTGATGGCACTGTTGTGTTTCCTGCTAGATATATTCTAGCAGGAAACCCAACAGTGTCATCTGGCTCAACAGTGACTGCTTTGGGTATTGTATTGCTGTATTGTGCCGCATTGACTCTTGTTCGTGATGGCACTGTTGGGTTTCCTGCTAGATATATTCTAGCAGGAAACCCAACAGTGTAATCTGCCTCAAAAGTGACTGCTTTGGGTATTGTATTGCTGTATTGTGCCGCATTGACTCTTGTTCATGATGGCACTGTTGGGTTTAATGATAGCATATATCGTGCATCGTACACAATTGTTAAATGTTATTTGTTTGTATTTCCAACAGTGAACAAAGTCCAAAAACGTTGGCGCTCGATCAAGGACCGCTTCAACACTGATGTTCATGCTGAGGGGGGCAGGTTCACAGTGGTTCAGTGGCAAGGATCAGAACAAAATACTGGTACTATCAAGCTTTGCAGTTCCTAAGACCGGTCCTTGCCACCAGAGCATAAGTATTATAATTTTTTGGTTTTTAGTTTTATTAATCTGTGTTTTTCTATTCCACAGATGATGCTTCTTGTAAATGCATGATAGTAATGGTTTTCCTTTCTTCCACAGCATCTGGAGCAGCACCCTGCAACCTGGCCCTGGAGCGGTCCTTCATGGGACGACTTCGGATCCGTCTCAGCCATCCGACAGCCAGGAAGCACCTTGCACATCTGCAACACGGACAGCTGCTGACCAGGAAGCTGGTCTATCAGGTGTTTCCCTGTCCCAGGTCTCTGCCACTGGTTATGCGGGCACTACCCGCCTTGGACAGAAATGTTTTGCCCGAGTTTATGCACTTGAGCGAGGCCTTTAATGCCAGCCTCATGTCGCTGTCAGACAGAGTGGAAAGCGGTTTTTCACTCATGGAATGTGGTTTTAACCACATGGAACACCGCTTCCACTCTGTCGAACAGCACCTTGACCGTCTGGAAGCCGACCTCAACAGACCAGCGCACCATTTTTTTAGTAAAATTGAAAAGGGCATGGCGGAACACCTTAGTCCTGAGCAACAGCTGAGTGTGCTGCAGGCCTGCAACAATGCTTTCTTGCAGGCTATGAAGCAGAATCGGTACGGGCAGCAGCCAGTGGTGTCATTTCCAACTGTGCCACCATTGACTCGCTTCACCTCACTACCGACTTGTGCTGCATACCACTGCACGGACACCTTTATTCACAGCCAGGACACCCACCATTACACCACCACAAGTCTGAGTGCTGCTGGTCACTTCATGGACACCACCATGGCAAGCGCTGCTCCTGTCTGGAGCGCCACCGCCACCCCCATGCATGCTTGGAGCACAGCCACCATGACCACTCCTCAAACGTCGAACAGCCCTGACGCCAACACTATAACATGTACTAGCCTTGCCACCACCACTCTGCAAACCTGGACCATCACTGCCGCCACCAGTCCTCCTGCAAGGACGAGCACTGCCACCACAGAGCATCAGCAGCAGCAACAGCAACAGCAGCAGTCACAGCAGCAGCAGCCACAGCAGCAGACGGGGGACCCACATTCCTTATTTTCCCCAAGTTCCAGGTGGGGCCAACACTCAAGGTGGGCATTGGGCCCAAGGAGGTCCAGGCAGGCCAGTTTAAGGAGACAAAAAACAGTTAGGACTACTGTCGCTGAACCTCTGTCCTCTCCTCCTAGTGTGTCTAGCTCCATTCCCATCACTGGCCTCCCTTCCCCCACAAGTTTTGTTGCACCTTCCAATAGAACACCTTTATCCACTATAAGCTGTTCATCTTCACTGCACACCCCCAACTTGCAACCATCTGCCACCAAACACAGAAAAAATAAAGTTTTTTATAATTTTTTTGGTTAAAGATAAATTTAAATTTCTGGTTTAACATAACAAAGTTTGATTAATATCTTTTGCGCCACCTACACACACTGCGCCGTACACACAATGCGCCTTAAACTTTGCAAGGTGTCATAAAAAGTGTTTTGAGGATGGGCTGTTTTTACCATCCTCATTTCACTTATTGTGATACTAGGCCAGGGCGGATTATAGATATACCTTGTAATTAACAACACACTCTTACTAAGTGTGTGTTGAATCAACTGATGGGTAAAATACACATCATATGGCCAATACCCAGGCCTATGGCCAGACCCATAACTATTGATCAATCATGGGCAGGTGAATACACATATGATGTTTAACCTGCAGTTTAACTCGTACAGTTATGGCCAAAGGTATTGACACCCTTGCAATTCTTTCAGATAATACTCAGTTTCTTCCTGAAAATGATTGCAAACTCAAATTCTTTGGTATTATTATCTTCATTTAATTTGTCTTAAATGAAAAAACACAAAAAGAATTGTCCTAAAGCCAAATTGGATATAATTCCACACCAAACATAAAAAAGAGGGTGGACAAAAGTATTGGCACTGTTCGAAAAATAACGTGATGCTTCTCTAATTTGTGTAATTAACAGCAACTGTAACTTACATGTGGCACCTAACAGGTGTTGGCAATAACTAAATCACCCTTGCAGCCAGTTGACATGGATTAAAGTTGACTCAACCTCTGTCCTGTGTCCTTGTGTGTACCACATTGAGCATGGAGAAAAGAAAGAAGACCAAAGAACTTTCTGAGGACTTGAGAAACCAAATTGTGAGGAAGCATGAGCAATCTCAAGGCTACAAGTCCATCTCCAAATAACAGAATGTTCCTGTGTCTACCGTGCACAGTGTCATCAAGAAGTTTAAAGCCCATGGCACTGTGGCTAACCTCCATAGATATGGACGGAAAAGAAAAATTGACAAGAGATTTCAACGCAAGATTGTGCGGATGTTGGATAAAGAACCTCGACTAACATCCAAACAAGTTCAAGCTGCCCTGCAGTCCGAGGGTACAACATTGTCAACCCGTACTATCCGTCGGCGTCTGAATGAAAAGGGACTGTATGGTAGGAGACCCAGGAAGATCCCACTTCTTATCCCGAGACATAAAAAAGCCAGGCTGGAGTTTGCCAAAACTTACCTGAAAAAGCCTAAAACGTTTTGGAAGAATGTTCTCTGGTCAGATGAGACAAAAGTGGAGCTTTTTGGGCAAAGGCATCAACATAGAGTTTACAGGAGAAAAAAAGAGGCATTCAAAGAAAAGAACACGGTCCCTACAATCAAACATGGCGGAGGTTCCCTGATGTTTTGGGGTTGCTTTGCTGCCTCTGGCACTGGACTGCTTGACCGTGTGCATGACGTTATGAAGTCTGAAGACTACCAACAAATTTTGCAGCATAATGTAGGGCCCAGTGTGAGAAAGCAGGGTCTCCCTCAGAGGTCATGGGTCTTCCAGCAGGACAATGACCCAAAACACACTTCAAAAAGCACTAGAAAATGGTTTGAGAGAAAGCACTGGAGACTTCTAAGGTGGCCAGCAATAAGTCCAGACCTGAATCCCATAGAACACCTGTGGAGAGATCTAAAAATGGTAGTTTGGAGAAGGCACCCTTCAAATATTAGGGACCTGGAGCAGTTTGCCAAAGACGAATGGTCTAAAATTTCAGCAGAGCATTGTAAGAAACTCATTGATGGTTACCGGAAGCGGTTGGTCGCAGTTATTTTGGCTAAAGGTTGTGCAACCAAGCATTAGGCTGAGGGTGCCAATACTTTTGTCTGGCCCATTTTTGGAGTTTTGTGTGATATGATCAATGTTTTGCTTTTTGCTTCATTCTCTTTTGTGTTTTTTCATTTAAGACAAATTAAATGAAGATAATAATACCAAAGACTTTGTGTTTGCAATCATTTCCAGGAAGAAACTGAGTATTATCTGACAGAATTGAAGGGGTGTCAGTACTTTTGGCCACAACTGTATGTGTATTTACCTGCCCAGGTGTGAGAACATCATGAATTCACAGGTATACATGGGAAGTTGTTTATTTTATTGGAGTGTAAAAAGACATAGTGCACTCGGTACAGGTATCAAAACAGGTTTTTTATTAACATACACACGCAAAAACATTTTTACACCATTTCATCTTGCCAGTGCACCCGTCCTACATCAGAGATAAAGTAGGCCGCAAATTGGTCCCTCATTTGGCCAACTTCAATGGATGACCTGAGAGGGTGCTGAGTGAATTCAGGCAATGGGTTAGGAGCAGCATCATTGAGTTCAAAGGTGAGGTGCTCTTTAGCCATCACAAAATTATGAAGAACCACACACGCCTTCACCACCTCATCCACTGTTTCAAGTTGAAGATTAATGGCTGTGCCGAGAATTCACCATCTGGAGACAAGAATCCCAAAAGCACACTCTACAGTTCTTCTGGCCCAGGTCAGCCTGTAATTAAAGATTTTTTTGGTGTGGTCCAAGTCACGGCTGCAGTAGGGTATCAGTAGGTTTGCGCACATTTGAAAAGCCTCATCCCCAACCATTACAAAGGGCAGTGGCAGAGCTTCGGTCTAGGGAAGAGGCCATGACATAGGGAAATAAAATTGGTTGCCATACAACCTCCGGCCCATGTCTGAGTTTTTAAAAGCCTGGGAGTCATTACCATGGCCAAATGCTGCAATGTCCACTGCTACAAACATACATCCGGCATCCGCAGTGGCCATGAGTACTGTTGAAAAGTACTTTTTGTAATTATAGTACTCCGATCCAGTTCTTTTGGGTTTGATGATCCGTATGTGTTTCCCATCAACAGCTCCCAAACAGTTGGGGAAATTGCAGACTGTCCAGAATATGTCAGCAATTTCCATCCACTTTTCAGCGGTTGGCAGGGGCATAAATTCTGGACAAAGACCGTTCCAGAGAGCACGGCAGGTGTCCGCAACAATTCCAGACAAGGTGGAGATTCCAATACGGTACTGGAAGTGTAGTGAAGATAGGGTCTCTCCAGTCGCCAGGAATCTGCGAAACAGAGAAAGAAGTAAAATTAATATTTCTGTATATGGTTTTTAAAACAATAAAATAAAAAATTTGTACATTCACGAAAAATAATTAGGCCAGGTTTTGAATAGTACATGTCACAAAAAAAAAGGAGACACCCCCCTTGGTTTTTAAATATTACGTACCGTAATGTCACCAGGAGCCGTTCCTCAGGAGGAATCGCACGACGGACCTGTGTGTACTGTCTCCGGATGGATTCTTGGACACGAGCAAGCAAATCCCTGAACCTTTCTTGGGACATCCGAATATAATCTGTAAATTTATCCGGGTTAGCATGTAGCTCGCTGAAGAGGGTGTGGTACGCCCCACGGCTCTCCCGGAGTTCAACAATCGGATGTATCCACAAACACCACCGCTGCCGTCTTTGCTGTCTCTCTCTCTTCCTTTGTTCATGGCAAGCAACTGCATATGCCCTAGCCATCGCGATGTCCAAATCCAAGTTGAAGTGAAAACTCTTCCAGCGCAGATCCATGTTGACACGAGAAAAATCAAGCAAATGTAAAGAATACGGCTGTAGACAAGGTCTATATATTACCATACCACACCGCCACTGATGTCCCTTTGGTGGTGTGTGTTGCAAGATTGTTATCTATTTTTTTTTTATGAAGACAAATAATGTGCAAAAAAACACAAACACATTCAAAACGCATGCAAATGCATACAAATGCTGCGTTTTTTTGCTTCATGCGCACGAAAATGTTTGGGAGATGTGCGGGTAGCCCGTGCATTCTGATATGAGATTGGACCTTTAGAGATTTGTGGCATATTGATGGGGTTTGCCACCTATTTAAACCACATGTGGGGCTCAGAGCTTACAAGATAATTAAAGATAATTAAGAGGAAGAAATGATTGTCTGGACATTAGTTGTCTAGTTGCTAAGCCTGTTATATATTGTCACTATTGTGTAATACAAGAAAGGCAATTTGTGAGTAAATATGTTGTAAAGTTCACTATCATTCCTGTTTATTTCTATCTACAGTTATTGACTTTTCCTAAAATAAAAACATCCTTTCTAATCAGAGGCTTCTCAAATCTGGGGGGGCAGCTGGAACCATGCAGTTGGGCCACCTAATGTGGCGGTCCGCAGTGTCTCCCCTGGTGGCGTCATTCTGCCGCCCCCTGGACTGGGATTCGTCCATTCTCTGTGTCGGCTGTCAAGCTGACAGCCAGCGCAGAGAAGCTGCATCGCTCCAACTCTCAGGGATGAATTGTCTTGGCGTCTGTACAAACGCCAGTACAATTGAAGCTCTGACCGTTGGGTCAGAGCGACGCCAGCAGAGTGATCAGGTCATGTGATCACACTGCTGATGTCACTAGCCGGCGCCCAGGACACTGGTGGTAAGTGTGCTCCACTCTGGAGCTGAAGAAACCACCAAAGATTAAGGGGGATACATAGAGTGTTGGGGGATTTGGAGTGGGGATGGGGGTACTTTATGTGTTGGGGGATTTAGAGTGGGGATGGGGGTACTTTATGTGTGGGGAGATTTAGAGTGGAGATGGGGGCTATTTAATGTGTGGGGGAATTTGGAGTGGGGATTGGGGGTACTTAATGTGTGTAGGGTAGGGATTTAGAGTGGGTATGGGGGTACTTAATGTATGCGGGGAATTGGCATGGGGATGGGGGATTATTTAATGTGTGGGGAATTTGGAGTGGGGATGGGGGGTTATTTTATGTGTGGGGGCATTTGGAGTGGGGATGGAGGGTTATTTAATGTGTGTGGGGATTTAGATTGGTGATGGGGTACTTAATATGAGGGGGAAAATTGAAGTGGGGATAGGGGGATTAATGTGTGTGGGGAGATTTGAGGACACAAAATGATGTGTATGTATGTATGAGTAAACAGTATGGGGGATGGGTGCAGACACAGTATGGTGAGTGGGGGGATGGGTGCAGACAGTATGGGATGCAAACGTGTAAATGTATGTGGACACAGTATGAGTAGCAATGGGAAAAATGTATGTGGACACAGTATGGGGAGTGAGGGTGATGGGATGTGTGCAGACACAGTATGGGGAATCGGGTATGTGTGAGCAGACAGTATAGAGAGTGAGGGGGTAAATATATGAGGAGACAGTATGGTGAACAGATGTAATGTTAGAGGAGGCAGTATAAGGAGGGAAGGGAATAGTGTGAGGCGACAGTATATTGCAGATATTTTGATTTAGGAGCATTATAATGACACTTCTATCTTCGTGTGGAGATTTTCTGCAGAAGACTGGAGAAGATGGAAATCTGCAGAGATGGCTGTGGATGAGAAAACTCATCATGGAGTCTGGACAAGAAGAAGAAAATAAGGAGAATGACTCAAGAGACGACGTCATCTATAAGGTACCTGGATGTAAATATTATTTGTGAAAATGACTTATTCTCATTTTTTTATGTTAGGAACATTAAAGGGGTTTCCAGGTTTGTGCTGAGTCTGCAGTCATTCTATGTGACTGCAGACTTCTGAATTCTCACAGTGCTCACTGAACGCTGTTAGGATTCTCTCGTGCTGGTAATTCCAAAAAATTCCATTACCTTCTTTTGTAATCTGATAACAGATGTCCATGCATACATTACATTTCATGCATTACATACATGCGGTCACATGCTGACTAGACATGTGTGGCACGTCTAGTCGGAATGTGGCCAGAAGCATAGAAATTACATGCTTGTGTGACATGACTGTGTACTCTTGCCACCGGTACGGGAGAATCCTACAAGTATGCAGTGCATTCGTTATGAGAATTCAGAAGCCTGCAATCTCAGGATTTAGCTCTGCAGGTTACAGTAGTCATCACGTGGACACTTCACTCATATGTGACTTTCATACTTATGGTCCTGTGACAAAGAGCTTTTTTTCCTGCTTCTCTCAGTTTTTCACTGAACATTGAGAGCATTAGGAAGAGCAGCTTGTCGGTACATGACTAAGTGTGCAAATCACGTGTGCTTTCGGGGGGGCGTCGAACCGAATTCTTGCCCCGGCTGCCAGAAAGCCTAGATACACCTCTGTTTCTAATACTATCACTGCAGCCTCTGGATACTCAAGGAAAAGAAAATAGGAAAGGTATATATTTAATTTTTTATGTTCACTTCAGGCAAAATAAAAAGGGTTAAGTCAAAGCAAAAATATGAACCATTGTATATTCAATGAACATAATGTTTCTAATAAAGTCTATTGAAGTATTATGCATTGCTCTAGGCTAAGGTAACAAGGCATGATCATCTTTACATGACCTTTTATAAAAGAAATGCTTAAACATGAGAAATAATAATTCTGTTCCCAGATGTGTAAGCAACACAACAAGATCTTGTACAGCATTTGACAGTCCTACATTTTCCAGATGGGTAACTATATGTTTTCATGCTGCTAACAAATTGCAAAAAGCTGATAGACAAAGATTAAGCAAAAAGATTAACATTTCTAGCTAAAATCAAATGTCCCTGGCATTGCCATGTATCACAGTGTAGATCTTCATTTCCGTTATCCCAATAGCAATGGAAGTTTTTTTCCTCACTATTAAACATTTGTTAATTGCTCATCAGGGGAGATGAAAACAGTTCAGCCATAGTACATCATTGTCCCATTTATTCTCTCATCAATATATTGTTGTCATGTTTTAACAAAGATTTATAGCATAGCTGTTGATTAAGGCTCGAGGGTTGCAGAAATACAAGGGGAGCCAATGCTACCAATAGAAGTGTAGTGTTGCATTATGTTAATTGCTACTAAATGTATTAGAAATGCAAGGTCTCTAAATTACATATCTGCTTTAATTATTCCTGAGAACCGAGCATTATTAATGTACAAAAAAGGTATGTCTAATGGGAAAATGTGTGACAATTATAAATGTCTAACAACTCAATTGTTTCAAGCATATTCGTTTCCGTCTCCATAAAGATGAATGTACGATCCACACTTTCATTCTTTCTTTACTTCTCTTTAGTTTTTGGCTTTTGCCTGATTCACCAGCATTAATAAGAAATATGTAATATTGGACTTGCACCTTTGTTATATTTTTTACTACAGAGAACTTGATTGGATTGGATATAAATACAGTATTTGGTCACCTTGGGGCAGTGGTGGACAACATAGTATGTAGGCCTCATTTTTAGCTGTTAAAAAGAACCTGTCACTGTGTATATTCAGTCCGATCTGTGGACAGCATAGTATAGAGTAGAAGAAGCTAAGCAAAATAAAATACAGGTTTATTGGAAAAGATTTGGCATAGCTTGTATTTAATTCATTGAAAATCCTGGTGTTAGTCTGCATCTGAGTCCAGTGGGCGGTCCTATTCATTGATTTAGAGCTACAGGGAAGCCATCTAATCATTGAGTGGCACCACCCACTGGACTTATATGCAGAATAACACCAGGGATTTCAATAAATAAAATACAGCTTTTACTGGATCTTATTCCAAAAAAAATGTATATCAATCTGATCACCTCCACCTGCTCTATAATATCTTGCCTGCATATCAGATATTTTTTCGCCATGACACGTTTCTTTTAACTATAAAAGTTGTACATCACAATAAACCAGGACTGGGTAAAGAGATGGGCACGAGTAAAGTATTTCCTTTAACCACAAAAAATTGGAAATTTGATCCTGTTTTTGACAGATGTATAAGACCACAGGCAAAAAAAATAGTTTATGTATAAAAATACATATCTT
This sequence comes from Dendrobates tinctorius, assembly GCF_039654945.1. Lineage (NCBI taxonomy): Eukaryota > Metazoa > Chordata > Amphibia > Anura > Dendrobatidae > Dendrobates > Dendrobates tinctorius. Next base: position 9,310,657 of record NW_027361672.1, read on the forward strand.
AGAGCATGTAAAAACCTCACGATCATAGAGGTCAGCAAAGCACATGAAAGTGAATTCCCAACCTACGTTTTTTTTAAATTCAAGTAACATTTTATTAAGAGTTGTACAAGAACTATAAAAGCACAAAAATGAGTTGTACATAGTATATAAACTGCCATATTATAAAATCATACATTGTTCATAACCACAACTGCGTAAACCTCTTATTCTTGTAAGAAGACGAGCACTATGTATTTACATCAGTTCTGTTGAACTTGTTGCATTGAGGTCAGTCAATAAGATATAAACAATGAGTCAAAAGAAACGGTGAGGGGGCACGTAAGCACAATTTAGTGGTGTTTTTGGAGAGCAAATGTACATGCGATGAATGCCAATACTAATACCTTGCCTAAACTCAGCAATATGTATTAAGAGTCATCTACACCTGAGATTGTGGTAGGTGTTTTTAGCCATTGTCCCCAGATCTTTTAAAATGTGTCTTCATGTTACATATGTAGACTTCCACATGATAAATATTCAACTCACTTCCCATATCCATGCACTTCTTGAGGGTCTTTTTAGATGTTTTCAATTAAATAATATACCTTTTTTGACGTAATAGACAGACCTTAGGATGTATGATTCTTAGAGCACCTACATGGGACTCCATAAATAGCAGAAAATCCCTCCAATAATTTTGGAGTATCCATCAGACATCTTGAACATTCCACAGACCCCAACATGCCCATTTCTATACAACTGTGAGGGGGAATAATAGATCCTATTGAGTAATTTAACTTGTAACTAGAGCCAACAGTCATGGCTTGGACAAGGTATTATGGTGCCCTAGACATAAAAGGCAAATGGCACCTTCCCATTTCACTTCCAACAACCAAAATATGACAACCAACAGTAAAGTAGCTCTCTATATATTAGTCCTTTATTCTGATATTTAATTAGTTAGATTTTTTAAATACTAAATGATTAAATCACCACAAGCTTACACCAGGTTGTGCCACTCTCAAACAAGCTCAGGCATGCTTCCTCCCTTTGCCTCCAATTTTACCTATGCCTCAATTAAAAATAACAGTTCTGACAGCTTAGCAATACATCTACCACCTCTTCCTTATTCCACCGCTTATTTGGATGGATGTCTGGGCAGCGGGAGCACTGTCAGGCTTCTTGTTGTCCTTCTGCAGTTTCACTACTAGTTGCTGCTATTGACCTGCAATTACCCTTTACTAAGATGGCAGATTCTGAACCTTGTTTCCCATTTGGGCCTACTTAAAGCCACATGGATCTCTCACTCATTGCTTGAGTATTTTGTTTAGCTGTTAGTCTAATTCCAGTCTCCAGTTCCTGAACTGTTACCCAAACTGTTCTCCCTTATCTTCAGATTGTTCCCTAAAACTTCTTTGCTGTCTCCAAGGACATCTACAACTGCTTGCTGTTCCTTGCTCGTTCTTCTCCGGCCACTGGATTCCAGCAGTGCTACACCAGCATCGTAGCAACCCCAAGTGGTCAAACATTTATCATCTATCCTGTGATAAATGTTGGCTATGGTAGGAGCTGTTTTGATATTTACTGTTCAGCCAAAGAACCAAGAACAGCACCTTGTAAGTGGCCTGGCCCTAATAAAAATCAGACCTTTAGTGTCCAAATCCCTTGCTGCATTTTGCTATTGTTCAAAAATGACAATGAGGCGCTCAATGCACCTTTGGCATTACTGGGCAGTTCAGTACACTTTTCTATCTACTAGTTTAACATCTCCTTCCTTCTTTAAGCTCCAGTAAAGCCAGAACAGTCAATTTAGGAATATTCTTAAATTTGCTATTTATCCCCTTGCCATTGGATAAGGAATAACTTCTTGATCACTGGGACCCCACTGATTCAGAGAACTAGGGATCTGAAGAGCCATGTGTAAATGGAGCAGTAGTTGATCATGCTCACTGCTGCTCCCTTCATTGGGAGAGCAGACAACCAGTTAAGCGCAGTGCTCCCATTACAATGAATGGAGCGACAGTGCACAAAATCATAGTTCTTGGGATTGGTGGGGGTCCCAGTGGTAAGACCTCATATGATCTGAAAATTATCCCCTATCATAAAACATTGCAACAGACTTGAACTCTAAAAGTACGATTTTGATTAGGGTCGTGTCCCCTACAAGGTGCTGTGATTGATTTGTACAGCCATTTTATGCTGTAAGATTCCCTTTAAGAAGTAGAAGGATAAAACAATAAATTATCTGAATTTGGAACTTTTTTTTAACATATACTGTAGCATATAACTCCTCATTGCTGAGAGCTTTGATTTTAATTACTATATTTCCAAAACACTTAGCAATTAATCTATTAATATTAGCTGTAGGCATATGGAGGTACCCTCATTCACTGTTTTACACTAAATTATGCACTGTAAAGCGATACATCACCTTTGAATGTAAATTCATTATTCATGAATTTTACACTATATTTATCTGATGTTTTCTGACAATCAATTATGTGATTTGTGCATTTAAGTGTGATTGTGAAACTGTGGATGCATGAAATAGGTTCCATGTGGAACTGAAACATTGCCCTGTTAAGTGGGAGAATAAACTACAAATACACCTTTTTGAACTGGAATGTTACAGTGCTGCCATTTTTTTTTTTACAGTTTAAGAGACTTTAATCGAAGATCCTTGGGTTTGTACCTTATGACTGATGTAGTGTTGCCTCTACTTCCTTTTAGATATTTACATCCGGAATATATTGTTTTTATAGCAAACATATTATCATTTGCCAGTACCTTTTTGCTTCTTCCTTTACATTTAAATAATAAACTTTGAATATTTAATAAAATCATAAATGTATATGAAAAGAAAGGAATCGAATGACCACCAGTAAATAAAATTACATTATAGCCCAGATTTTTTTTTATTCCATTTTCATCGGTGCCCACTGTATAAAACATTTTTAAATAACAATATTAACATGGCGTCCTTTGTTTCCAGATCAAGGGCATTGCTTATAGAGTGACAACTTTATTTTCACGTGTGACAGTTCCAGAAGTAACCAACATTATGAGCTATTCAGATATGGTGTAACTATCATATGATTTCTAGCCCCTATCTGACAACAATTCCCATGGACCTTGTAAAGTTTATGAAATAATGTGGCATAAGTGATACATTTTGCCCGGTGGAAAAAAAAAAGTGTATTCACTCACTTAGATAATAGACAGTAAATTTATGACAAGATGAGATGCAAAAGAAAATACGATTCAAGGACGAGCAATGACACGAGCAAGCCTTTAACGCTTCAGCAAGCGCCTTCTTTTAATATACAATATGCACATAATGAGACGTATAGGTGAGAGATTACAAGGATTTGTCATGCTGCTTAAAGTATTTATAACTGTTGACAGATTGAATGCAAATTAGCTAAATAAATGTAGAAATAATATGACAATCCACTCAAAACATGATGATCTTGATGACGATAATGACAACACATTGTTTAAGCGCACACTTTCAATTTAGATAAACCAATAAAAAAATGTATTTTGCTTCTCCAAATATAAATTTGCGATATTAAGTTACTGCCAATAATTTCAGCAAATGGTCGCCCTGCCATTGTGCTTGATTGAGCCCAGGGAAAAACGAAGAGTTGATAGCAATTTTGCAAAAAAAGGAATCTGGTATTGGATGGGAAATAACTGATGCATAAAGTATACTGTATGTTTGGAGGTCATTTTTATGAATAACAACTAGACCACAAATAAAATGAGTACACCTAAGGCTTTATTTATAAAAAAAAAAAAAGTATCCAACAGAGAGATAAAGTAGCATGGTAAATCAGATGCCATATTATGGAACTATTTATTATCAGAAGCAATACTTCTAGGGAAAAATCACTTCCAGGCACTACGAAGTAAAGCACCTATGGATTTGGAGCAATACGAATTTTGTGAAATGGCACAAAGCTCCACGCGCATGAAGCTTAGGCGGTAACTGCATTATATACAGCTTTAAACATTGTAGCATGGAGATCATTTTAATTATATAATGTAACGCCTTCTATTTTTAGTACTACTACATGCTAGTATAATAATAATGGGACTTTAAAGGGAATCTGTCACAAGGGTTTGCTACCATATCTGAGAGCAGAATAATATAGGGAAAGCGATAAAAAATATATATCACTTTGTTACTGGGTGCAGCAGTTGTGACACAATCAGGGTTCTGTGATGTAGCAGAGCTCAAAGCTGTCCCCGTCCTTATCTTTGTATAGTGACAGTGAGCTGCTCCTCAGAGAAGGGGACGTGGTTGGTTTAGCAGGCACGTTAGACCTGGTCCAGGCAGTGATAATCTTCTTTTGATAAAACACTCATTGTATTGAAACAACAGCACAACTCCATGTCTCAGCCCCTACCTCATGCTGTCCTTAGATTACATAGCAAAAAGCTGCTAACATATTCCCTTTAAACCCTTATTGACAAAGCCAGTTTTGACCTATATGACCAACTATTTTTTTTTTCACTTTTTCACTGTCAAATTTCATGATTGGATTTCAATATGTTGAGAATTAAATTCAGCAGATTTTCTGGGTTTTTTTGCATTAAAATGTAATTCACGACAAAGTAACTAAATGGAAACTGAATGTTCCTGGTATACGGCAAGTATGAAGGCCATTGTTAGGCCTCATTATTGCCATACCAACCATCTCCACCCTGCGATCCTGCTGCGGGGCTGCCAATGGTCTAGCACAAAAAGAAATCTCTCAATCAAACTCCTTACATGACGCTGTCACTATTGACAGCGGCATCTTAGGGTTAAAGCTCTTGGACTGGAGCTAGATCTTTCCCAAGCCTTGAATTAAGGCCGGTTCCTGTTTGGGTTCCTTCGACATAATGGTATACCTGATTACAGTAATCTACCTGCAATCTGGACATACAATTTCATCGTTTTGCAAGAAGGGTTTAATTATTTGCAGTAATAGTTGTTAAATGGCTTTCCATCATTTAAAAATAACTTCACAAACTTTTCTTGAAGGGGTACATATTGGTAAGTTGGTAGCCTTTTTCCAGTTGTTTCAAGAGAAGCTGTGATTAAGGTATCGCAATAAAAAATAGAGCATACTCATAATGGAGGTCTCAAGCGCAAAGCACATTGAGGTCTTTTAAATCTCCTGATTTGGTGGCAGTTGATGGCTTAATGGATGGCAATAACTTTAAAACACTGTGAGATGAAGAATACACTAAGAAGAAAGGCAAAAAAATCAAAACAAGGCATATTATGGTTATACTATATGTACATTTAAAAAAATAATTTCCGTTATGCCACATCAAATCTTATCATTAAATGGTAAATAATTGTGATTATTGCAATAAAAAAGTACATTTTCGGGTGTTTCCTATTGTCTTCATGTTTAGGTAATACATAGTCAAGTAGGTGCACAGACATTACTTTCCTACCAATAGGAATATACCTGCGCAGGTGTATGAGGTTGTACAGATGCTGGCAATAAATTACACAAATGTAAACATATTCCACAAGTAAATCAGGATTTGTAAAATGATAGAAAGCTGAAGGGTTCACTGTACATTTTATCCTATTTTAGTAATTGAAAGAACATTATTCCCCTAAGGAATACAGAATAAGCACAGAAAAGGTTTCTTTTCATTTAGTATGATCCATTAGCCTGACATTCAATTTTTTTGTGATTTCATGCTTATGCATTTTTCACAAAATATTGTCAAGAAATTATTTCATATTGTTTAATATATGTTTCTATCTAGTAAGAGCGTCTGAGTAGAGCTATCATGTCCAGAGCTTAATGGGATTTTCAAAGCTAAAAATGTTAATACAAAAATAAAAAATAGTAATAAACTTCAAAAAACATTTTATAGTGCCCTGACTTTTCTTCCATTAGTTTGCTAAAGTTGTATAGATTCATGTATATTCCTGTTTACCTGCCTGCATTATGATGCATTGGGCAGAATGATTCAAGATCAAATGCAGTAATGTAACCATGGTTAAAAGGAGTCTGTCAGCAGCTTTTTGCTATGTACTCTGAGGTAGGGGCTAAGGCACTTATTTCAGTAATGTGTCACTTATTAGGCTGTGTGCTGTTGTTTATATACAGTTTCTAAATGAGTGAGTTATTAACCGGTGATTATTATTGCCTGGTCTTATTACAAATCTTTCCTTCAATCATTATTTCCACATTTTCTAGCTTTTAATGCCATCATCGATGATCAGCTAATATCCTAGGACACAGTTAGGGCACACATCACAATCATACCAAAGGATGTTAAATATTTGTGATGAGCGAGTATACTCATTGCTCGGGTTTTCCCAAACATGCTCAGGTGTCCTTCGAGTATTTTGGCGTGCTAGGAGATTTAGTTTCTGTCAAAGCAGCTGCATGATTTATGGATGTTAGACAGCCTGAATACATTTGGGAATTCCCTAACAAACAGGCAACCCCCACATGTATTCAGCCTGTCCAGCAGCCACAAATCATGCAGCTGCATTGACAAACACTAAATGTCCGAGCACGCCAAAATTCTCGGAGGTCACCCGAGCATGCATTGGAAAACCCGAGCAACGAGTATACTCACTCATCACTATTAACCCCTTAACGACCGCCGATACGCCTTTTAACGGCGGTAATTAAGGGTACTTAAACCACAGCGTAGTGAATTCACGGCACTGTGGAGTAAGTAAATAGCGCCCCTCAGTGTCGGATTTTCTCCGGGGTCTTGGCTGCAGGGGGTAGCCGAAACCCCAGAGAACATGAATCAGGTCAGTTTTTACCGACCCCTCTTTTGCGATCGCTGTTATTAACCCTATAACGGCGATCGCACAAAGAAAGCCGCGAGTTTGCATTTAAATTCTATTTCCTCTGATGTGATCGCACATCAGAGGAGAGAGAAATAGGGTCCCCGATCCCCCCCGGTACCTCTCCATGCTCCAGGGTCCACTCCCGGTGGTCCTGCGTTCCGCCGGCGTCCTCCGGTGGGTGCCGCCATCTTGGATCCGGAGAAAATGGCGCCCGCTGGAAATCTGCATTCTCCGGCTGGCAGATTCCATTCATTCATTTTGATCACTATGATAAACTATCATAGTGATCAAAATAAAAAAAATAGTAAATAACCCCCACGTTTATCACCCCCTTAGTTAGGCAAACATAATAAAATAAAGAAAATATATTTTTTTTCATTTTTACATTAGGGCTAGGGTTAGGCCTAGGGCTAGGGATAGGGTTAGGGCTAGGGTTAGGGCTAGGGTTAGGGTTATGGCTAGGGTTAGGGCTAGGGTTAGGGCAAGATTTAGGGTTAGGGTTAGAGCTAGGGTTATGACTAGGGTTAGGGCTAGGGCTAGGGTTAGAATTAGGGTTAGGGCGAATTAGGCTTAGGATTAGAATTAGGATTAGGGATTAGGGTTGGGATTAGGGTTAGGGTTGGGATTAGGGTTAGGAGTGTGTTGGGGTTAGGGTTGGAGCAATAATTGATGGGTTTCCACTATTTACCAACTTTGGCGGTCTAAAAATTGGGGGCTAAAAAATCACTTTTGTGGAAATAAAAAAGACTTTTTATTTTCACGGCTCTGCGTTATAAACTTCTGTGAAGCACATGGGGACTCAAAGTGCTCACCACACATCTAGATAAGCTCCTTGGGGGGTCTAGTTTTCAAAATGGGGTCACTTGTGGGGGGTTTCCACTGTTTAGGTACATCAGGGGCTCTGCAAACGTACATTATGGCCGCAGACCATCCATCAAAGTCTGATTTCCAAAATGGCACTCCTTCCCTTCCGAGCTCTCCCATGCGCCCAAACAGTGGTTCCCCCCCTCATATGGGGTATCAGCGTACTCAGGACAAATTGCACAACAACTTTTGTGGTCCAATTTCTCCTGTTACCCTTAGGAAAATAAAAAAAGAGGGCTAAAAAATCATGTTTGAGGAAAAAAATGATTTTTTATTTTCACGGGTCTGTGTGATAAACTTCTGTGAAGCACTTGGGGGTTCAAAGTGCTCACCACACATCTAGATAAGCTCCTTGGGGGGGTCTAGTTTCCAAAATGGGGTCACTTGTGGGGGTTTCCGCTGTTTAGGTACATCAGGGCTCTGCAAACGCAACATGACGCCTGCAGACCATTCCATCAAAGTCTGCATTACAAAATGGCACTCCTTCCCTTCCGAGCTCTCCCATGCGCCCAAACAGTGGTTTCCCCCACATATGGGGTATCAGCGTATTCAGGATATATTGCACAACAACTTTTGTGGTCCAATTTCTCCTGTTACCCTTAGGAAAATAAAAAATAGAGGGCTAAAAAATCATTTTTGAAAACAAAAAAATGATTTTTAATTTTCACGGCTCTACGTTTATAAACTTCTGTGAAGCACTTGGGGGTTCAAAGTGCTCACCACATATCTAGATAAGCTCCTTGGAGGGTCTAGTTTCCAAAATGGCACCACTTTTGGGGGGTTTATACTGTTTAGTCACATCAGGGGCTCTGCAAACGCAACGGGACGCCCACACACCATTCCATCAAAGTCTGCATTCCAAAATGGCACTCCTTCCCTTCCAAGCTCTCCCATGCACCCAAACAGTGGTTCCCCCCCACATATGGGGTATCAGCATACTCAGGACAAATTGCACAAAAACTTTTGTGGTCCAATTTCTCCTGTTAGCCTTGTGAAAATAAAAATAGCGGGTTAAAAAAATCATTTTTGAGGAAAAAAAAATTATTTTTAATTTTCACGGCTCTACGTTATAAACTTCTGTGAAGAACTTGAAGGTTCAAAGTGCTCACCACACATCTAGATAAGTTCTTTAAGGGGTCTAGTTTCCAAAATGGGGTCACTTGTTGGGGGTTTCCACTGTTTAGGAACATCAGGGGCTCTCCAAACGCAACATGGCATCCGATCTCAATTCCAGCCAATTCTGTGTTGAAAAAGTCAAACGGGCTCCTTCCCTTGAAAGCTCTGCCATGCGCTGAAAAAGTGGTTTACCCACACATATGGGGTATCAGCGTATTCAGGAGAAATTGCACAACAAATTTTGTGGTTCATTTTCTCTTTTAACACTTGTGAAAATAAAAAAAATTGGTTCTGAATTAAATTTTTTGCAAAAAAAAGTTAAATGTTAATTTTTTCCTTCCACATTGCTTTAGTTCCTGTGAAGCAACTAAAGGGTTAATAAACTTCTTGGATGTTGTTTTGAGCACCTTGAGGGGTCTAGTTTTTAGAACGGTTTCATTTTTGGGTATTTTCTGTCATGTACACCCCTCAAAATGACTTTAAATATGATGTGGTCCCTAAAAAACTGGTTTTGTAAATTTTGTTGTAAAAATGAGAAATCGCTGATCAAATTTTAACCCTTATAACTTCCTAACAAAAAAATTTTGCTTCCAAAATTGTGCTGATGTAAAGTAGACATGTGGGAAATGTTATTTATTAAGAAATTTGTGTGACACATCTCTCTGATTTAAGGGCATAAAAATTAAAAATTTTAAAATTGCAAAATTTTCAAAATTTTTGCCATATTTCCATTTTTTTCATAAATAAACACAAGACTTATCAAATACATTTTACCACTATCATGAAGTACAATATGTCACGGAAAAAAACAATCTCAGAATCAGCAGGATTCGTTAATGCGTTCCAGAGTTATAACCTCATAAAGTGGCAGTGGTCAGAATTGTAAAAATTGGCCTGGTCATTAAGCTGCAAACTGGCTCTGTCGCTAAGGGGTTAAATATCCAACTCTTTGTCAGAGTTATCAACAAATATCCATACTGAATGTTGACCTTAATTTTTCTCTAAACTATTTTCTTGCAGACTCTCTCTACTCTTTCAGAATATTACACAAGAACCAAGTGGGTTTTATGCCCTTCCACAAAGCTAGGGTTGCCACAAGGGTGATAAACCGAAACTATCATAACATGATATTCTCCCTCCATTTGGGTCTACTCTCTATAGAAACCAACATAACCATCAGTTGGGTATATTAATCCCAATCATCTTTGAAACATTACACATTTTTGGTTTGGGAACATGTGAAATTCTGGATAAAAAAGGCTTTCTTCTTTCCTTTCTGCTGTTATGAAGGTCAATGGGCGGTTGTCTTTGTCTTTCAATATTTTAATGTATTTTAAATATATTTCAATAGTGTGTCCAAGAAATTTCTATACACTCTTATTTTTATACTAGTATCAGAATTCTTCAGTAACCAAAATAGCAAAAGCCCTACATTAACCAGCACCTCACATAAGGTGGAAGCCTATGCAGATGACCCTCTATTCTTTCTGTCCTCATCCAGGTTATCTATTCCCAACATACTGTCTGAACAAAGGACATATGGAGTATCATCCAATTTTAAAATAAACTACCAAAAATCAGAGACCATAAATATGTACCATCACTTTTATTCTCAGAATTGACAGACTTTTTTTCACTTCATTGGACGAAAGATAAGATGAAATACCTGACTGATTCTTTCTCTAGGGAACTTGCTGATCTGAATCAATTAAACTACTTTCCTATCCTCCAGTGTATAAAAAATTACCTAGACTTCTGCATAAAAGGCTTATTTACCTGGCTAAAGAGATGTTTACAAAAGATACTAACTAATTTTATAGGGGTAGGGAAAACTACTAGGATATGACATTACATACCACTATTATTACCATACTTTGCATCTTCTACATATTATCAACTGGTGTAGACATCGGGATTATAATCTGTGGCTCTCAATGGAGCAGGCTCGCCTCCCCACTCTGTACCTTATCAACCCGTTGTTGTGAAATGAGATCCCATTGGAGACCTATACTCATCCATTGGTGGGCCCAACCTTGAATGTATTAGCTTTGGTTTCCTTTAGATTTGAAATATAACTGTCTTCTTCCCCACTCCTCCCTATATTTTGAAATCCCACCTTCCCATCAGAAAATGGAAAATGGTCCATTTCATGTCTTGATGAAGATCTTACAACCTCCCTCAAAAGGTACAACACACAACTTGTTTAGATCCTGGCAGCATTGGATCATTGTTCTGCAGTTAGATGAATATACTGCAATTCTCTGAGCTTGATTTATTATCTATGGTTTATAAGCTCTCAAGAAATTTCAATACATTCTTCCCTTTTTTCCCGCTCAGGAGGTTATTTGGTATTTCTTGATACTTACTTTAGAGTGCTTACCATTAAAAACATTGATATATTTGGGTATACGGTGTACTGATGTTATGTTTTACATTTTTGGGGTGCTGAAGAGTATTAACATGACAAAACATCTAAACGTACCCCAATTGGGGTATCATATCATTTCTTTTTACTTATGTCAGTGCTGACAATGTGGAAAATGTGTTAAACAAAAGAGATTTATATATTGTAAGGTAGCGCTTGTCATTAAGGTAGGGGATACTCGCTAGGTAGCCGATAAATAAGGTCCGGCACAGGTTTCGCAACATAACTCAGTCCATTCGGTTTATTGTATAGCATAAACCATTAACAGCAACAGAAAGTTCATATCCAAACAGCATAACGTCCATGACAGAGCTCCGCTTTGTTAACCCTGTGGTCACACAGGCTTTATTATCTCCGGTACACAGGCTTTCTAGCCTCACAGTTATTTCCCCTGTCCGGGTTACCTAACAGCTCCCTCTCCTGGGAACTCTCAGACACATGCAGCCATGATACACAGCGTTCCCATGTGCATTCAGGAAGGCAGACACATCTTCCAGCAGTCGGTCTGACGAGACCTTTCATACGGACCAACCGAGTCCAAGCATTCACTTATGTGACCTACCCTGGTCACCTTATATGGTCCGTAGCCACGCCCACCGGATCACATGGCTATGACCTCATTGCAGGTCGTACAACCTTTCACACACATACTATTAATTATGGGAGTTTTAGACACCCGCCCCTGGGTGGATTTGTAGGTGATTGATCTCACCCGTCTCACCAATCACCTGAAGGCTTCTCCCTAACACATCTAACACATTGGAACAGAACATCAGCAGTAGCCCTGCTGATCAACACATAATCAAGCCTTCAACCCAAGGCCACCCACCTTGGGATACATAACGGTCCTTTAGCACCCTACTCCTGTTACCACACTGGATGTTCCTGTACACCCGTCCTGGGACACCCACACAGCACCCCCTAGTGGACACAGTGATCACTACACCACATACCTCCCCCCTCTGTTCAAAGTTTTGGGGTTGAACACACAACATCACCCCGGGATCTCAAGACTGGGCACCCATGTCACCTTTGCCCACAGGTCAGGAGAACCATCTCTGTCTGTTTTGTCTATCAAATGGCCTCATATCTATGTTAGGCCTCCCCCACCCCCACAGGTCAGAATATCGGTCTTGGGCTTTGGCCCTCCAGTCACAGTCTGTCTGCGTCATCAGACACTGTTTAGTCACCACACTTCTACAGTGCGCTCCGTCAACTCCTTTTCTGCCTATGCGTCTTGTAACAAATGGTACCTCACCATGTCTAAGTTTGCTTTTCAGTGCATTAACCTTATGGTTCATTGCATCTGCTGTCTCTGTAGCATCCTCCAGTCCACGCTGTAACAGTGTGTCCGCTCCGGTCGTCTCATCTCCCAGCCCACCATTCATCATGTCATGAGACGTCAGATCCGTAAGTTGGGCAGATGTACCCCTTCTTCCGGTCACTTCTACATCTGTCCTGTCCATTTTAGCAGACGCCACTGTCTCAAGGTCTGCTAGCCCAACAGTAGAAACGTCTCCATCCCCCTGCCACACATCATCAAACAAAACAAAGTCCTGGCCCCTCTCAAAAACATACACTAAAGGGGCCATCACACTAAGCGATATCGCTAGCAATATTGCTATAACGTCACTGGTTTTGTGACGTAGCAGCGATATTGCTAGCGATATCACTATGTGTGATACTTACCTCCGACCGGCTCCCCCGCTGGTTATCGCTGATCGCGCGAGAATGGCCTGGGCCATTTCTCGCTGTCAGCTTCCTGCTGTGGCGATGAGCGACGAGTGGATGCGGGCCGGAGGACGTCTTCATCGCCTTGTCTGACAGGTAAGTAGTGACCGCTGACCGCTGCTATGTCGCTGGTGAGATCTGCCTGTTTGGCAGCTCACTAGCGACCACTTAGCGATGCACCAGCGATCCTGACCGGGTCATATCATTGTCGGGATCGCTGGTGCATCGCTAAATGTGACAGTACCTTAAGTCAGGAGGTATCCAGCCACCTTGGCACTCAATGCCTCCGGACCCCTCAAACATTACTCTGTCTACTGCATAGTTCACAGTGACCCTATGTTTGCAGTGAACCTGGACCATTTTCTCGGTCAGACAGAAAATGAGAGGAGTTCCTGTCAGTCACCTGACTCTTTGAGTCCAACCGTCCAGAGACTCCTTCCCAGTGCAACATCACAGTGCACACCTGCGGCCCGTCGTTATCCGGAAAGAATGTCCCACATTCTGAAAAAGTCATACGTGAACAGTGCGGTTCCCCAGACATGTCCGCTGAGTTAACCATTGCAGCCCTCTTCTGGACCACCCCGATTTGGGTCACCACCCCCCTCTGGGACTTCACTCCTTTTTGGGTTACCACCCCGATTTGGGTCATCGCCCCCTTTTGGGATTTCCCCATGTTCTTTCTACAGGTCTCCTTAGACCACAGTTCACACCAAGACAGTTTATGTCTTTTAAGATACCACACAAGTTCTTGCTGGTACTGCCACAGCTCCTGCTGTCACCGATCACCGACACCTCCGGCTACCGCCCACAAACAGCTGCTGGTGTCCCCTTCATAACCCCGCCGAGTTACAGCAAGCCGCTTGTCACCTTCGTAACCCCGCTGAGTTACAGCAAGCCGCTTGTCACCTTCGTAACCCCGCCGAGTTGCAGCAAGCCGCTTGTCACCTTCTTGACCCCACTGAGCCACCGCAAGCTGACTTGAAAGGGAAAAGAAAAAAAGCACACACACAACACAAAACTCACGTGTCCTGTCTGTGTGCTATTCATGATGTCTGTCTCCTCCTGAGACCGTCCAATACACAGGGCGCACCGGGTGCTATTCAGGGAGCCGACCCTCCTCCCAGGGTTTCCCAACACACTGGCCTCACCAGGTCCAGGGGCTCAGTGGGTGCTATTCAGGACATCCGTCTCTGCCTGAGACTGTCCAACACTCATGCCTCACCAGGTCCAAGGTCACAGCACGTGCTCCAAGGATCCGATTCTTCTCCCAGAACCTCCCAACACTGACCCTCCAGGTACACAGTCTTTCTCACTGACCCCAGTCAGTACAACACAGACTCCTGTCTGTTACCTGTGTCGGCCACACAGGTTCTTGGGTACCTCTTATCCACAGAGGCACCCTATAGTAATTACCAGTCTCTTTCTCTGACCCCGGTCAGCATACCACATGGTTTTCACAACCGTTACCTGCTGGCCACGCAGGTTGTTGGACCCCTCTACTGCAGAGGTGTCCTATAAGTCTCTTCCACTGACCCCAGTCAGCATATCACATGGTTTTCAAGACCGTCCACTCTCCTGGCTCAGCATTGCCAGCACTGCAACATGTGTTTTTGTAAACTATTGCCCTTAGCAACCGAGTTTTGCAGTCCTCGTCCGTTGCCCCTAGCAACAAGGCTACAACACTGCCCTTTGCATTCTCCACCAATTGTAAGGTAGCGCTTGCTATTAAGGTAGGGGATACTCACTAGGCAGCCAGTAAATCAGGTCTGGAACAGGTTTCTCAATATAACTCAGTCAATTCGGTTTATTATGCAGCATAAACCATTAACGGCAACAGAAAGTTCATTTCCAAACAGCATAACGTCCATGACAGAGCTCCGCTCTGTTAACCCTGTGGTCACACAGGCTTTGTTATCTCCGGTACACAGGCTCTCTACCACACAGTGCCCCCTAGCGGACACAGTGGTCACTACACCACAATATATACTAGATGGTGGCCCAATTCTACTGCATCGGGTATTCTAGAATATGGCCACCGGGAGACCGATGTTCAAAAGATGGTCCAGGACGATCCACCACGATGGGCGATCTCACAGCGGGGGCCAGGTCACTGCTGCAAGTCACACTGAGGCTAAGTACCCACGTTGAAGAAATGCTGCGGAAATTTCCACAGCATTTCTGCAACTCCCGCCGTGGGAAAAACGCATGCGAATTCCCATGCGTTTTCCCACGGAAAACATGCATTTTTCACATGATTTTTGCATGCGGAATTCAAGTGCATTCCTAGCGATTTGAAGCATTGCTTGGAATGTGATTGACATTCAAACACTATGCTTGACAAGTGTGACCAACCTTTTATTATTGATGCTGCATAGGCAGCATCAATAGTAAAAGATAGAATGTAAAAAATAATACAAAAAATTAAAAAAAAGGTTCTTCTCACCTTGCGATGGCCCTTGATCTCCTCTCCACGCTCCCGGCATCTTACGGTTCCAGTAATGCTTAGCACGAAGGACCGGAGATGACGTCACTCTCGCGAGAGCATGACATCATCAGCGGTCTTTCACGCAAAGCATTACTGGGACCGGAAGATGACGGGAGCGTGGTGAGAGGAGCGAAAGAATCCGGGGGCCGTCGGAAGGTGAGTATATCACTATTTTTTATTTTAATTCTATTTTTTACAGGTTTATGGTGCCCAGGGCCTGGAGGAGAGTCTCCTCTGCTCCATACCCTGGGTACCATCCGCACATTGAGCGCTGCGTCGGTCATCTCCCGGCTGCATCGCCGCTGACCACTGTGTGGCAGGAGATGACCTGCGGCAACTGTCAGGAGATCAGCGGCTAGCTTCGTTCGAATTCCGCTCCAATTCGCGACTGGACTGTGCCTGTCGCTGATTGGTCACGGCCGGCCAGGCGCGACCAATCAGCAATGCGGGATTTCCAATACAAACGGACAGAATTAGACGATTATATAGTATATATATATATATATTTATAGTTACGGCTAAAACTATTGGCATTATTGATGGGCAAACTTGCTCGGGGTGCTCAATAAAGTAGCAAGCAGTGCCGAGTATCGAGTAGTGCTCAAGGGCTTGGATCCCTGTAAGTGAATTATCTGAGCTGGGCACAGAGAGAGAGAGACATAGAGAGAGAGAGAAAGAGAAAGAGAGAAATAACGTCTACCAGAAAATTATTGCAATTACACATCGTTAAACACAACACATGTTTATTTCCTTTGTGTGTATTGGATCACAAAAAACTGAGAAAAATGGCAAATTGGACCTAATTTCACACAGAACCCCAAAAATTGTTGGCACCCTCAACTTATTATTTGGTTGCACATCCTTTAGAAAAAATAACTGCAATCAATCATTTCCTCTAACCATCAACCAGCTTCTTACACCTCTCAGCTGGAAGTTTGTACCAGTCTTCTTTTTATGTATATATTTGTGCACTTAAATTTTTTTTTTAAATGAGTGCAGATTAACCCCAAAAGATTTTCTTTCCTTCAAAATATTTAAGTAAAAACCATTGTGGGCCCATGTGTTATTTGTAAATCGGAACCTTCTGAATTTTTCCGATTCGCATTAATATTGGTCTATGTTGGTATATGTGCATGTATCAGGTTTTGATTAGTACCTTATTAATAATCAGAGGTTTTTCACAGTCTCAAAAATACATAATTTAACACTGAAAGAGTAACACTTACATTGGTTCAGTCTCGTAGAAGAATGTAGAACTAATAATGAATATGTTGTGATTTGACAGGTGCTGTCAGTGTACATGTCCACTGGTAGAGTAAAAGGTGACCGGTGCTTTCTTTTTCTGGATGATTAGCCGTGCCATATGTGCTGACTTTCACTGAAATTTCTCTGCTGGACCAAAGATAAAAATAATAATTACATGCTTATAGACAGGAAAAAGCATCACTGCATTCAAGCTTCTTAAATACTTTTGTTTCAAATAACTTTTTTTTTACTTTTTGACATGTAAGTTTTAAATTATGTTACTCTATATTAAACTTTATTGAAATGTAACGTTATGACATAAATCCGTAATAGGCAGACTTCCAAGAGACAAATCAAGGAAGTTCTCTTTACAAGAAGAAAAACTCAGGATCAAGTAGAGCAACTTCTGACAGGAAAAGAAAAGAGATAGTAACAGCACACACAGCATTTTGATGTTCAGTTATGTTTTTCACTGTCTTTAGTCTTTATTTTTTCCATAAAACTTCTGCAGTCAATTGTTAGTTTATGTCTATCGTCAGTGAAATCTGATACAGCTTACATTCACAGCAGTATTTTCTCCTGGTTTTAAAAATGTGTTCTTGCTGTTTTTCTGCCATTTCTTTTTCTAGGCTTTCCAAAGAACTTGTACAAAACAACACAAACATAAAAAAGAAAAAATCCGGCCTAAAATCACTTACTTTCAGGGAAGGGGCAGATGGTCGTAGATTTACTCCAGCTGAGGAAAAAATTGAGTAAAAAATTCTAAATGTTTTCCATCTTGTCAATGGGTGGAAATCAGACTGAAATCAGATGTAATCCGAGTGTGGTCCAATGTTTTGTTGGATTGCACTTGAACCAAAATTATGGTAGTGTGCACCTGGCCTTAGTCCAATTCATTAAACAATTATTTCAGGTAATCTAAGGTATGCTAATTAAGTACAATTATATTAAAACTACGGCATACACCACGGACCCAGAGGACACAGCATACACAACCTCCAATGCTGACGCTGTTCTAAGTGTTGGCACTGGATCTTCCAGGTATTACGTGACATTGATATGTCATGTGAACCCTCCTGCCAATTAGCACTGGTTTACTCTCCTCTCCCATGGACTTATTTGACATCAGTAGGAAGTGAAAGGGCAGCCACAGCTCTCCCTTCCTCTGGATGTCTGCTTTGTCTGCAGGAGAGGATAGTAAAGCTAACACTGATTGTCCGCAGGGATTACATGACATAACAATGTCACGAGATACCCATCAGAGCCACTACCACCGCTGAAACGGCACCAGCACCAGAGGTGTCTATAGATAATATTATTTATCTGGGGGAAACATAGGTATTCAAAACGGGTTGTCTGAGTAGTGGGCAACCCCCAGGCAATTTGTCATGCCAATAAATGCTATTAACCTGCAGATATGGGTTTAATTGCAGATTAATAGAATTATAAAGTTGTCCTGCGACCAGGAGGAAATTAACTTTTATTTCTCCAATTTTCAGTCATAGAGGAGCTCCTTCAGTCACTGCTCAGTACATAGTGAGTGTCGGATGTAACCATATACCATCAATGATTGACAGCCACCTCTGTACTGATGCACTGTTGAGTCGGTTGTCAGTCAGTGCCGGGGGCTATGTACGGAGTGGTGACTGAAGATGCACTGGCTGCTTCTCTATGACTGAAAAGTGGAGGCCTCTGGGACGAATAAAGTTCAAATGAACCCCATATCTGTAGGGTTAATAGCATTTTGATTTGCTTTAAAGTGGTTGTGCCCCCATTGTGTTGAATAAAATACAAGTGTACTTACTTCCGGAAAGCTCAAATGTCATGACATTATTTATGGCACAAGAACAGCCTATAATTGTCAAACTGTATTTTGAAGGCTGCAGATAATCAATGTCCTCTAACTAAGGGTGCGTTTTTTGCATCGGAAACGCGTGAGGTTTTGCATGGTTTTTAACTTTGGCTTGAGTGCTGAATAGAGTTTTTTATCTTCATTTTGGTGTGCCACTTCCTCCTTTTTGCTCCTATGCAATGATGTGCTCTCCAACTTTTGTGTGCACCCACCTGCTCTGCTGATTTGGCTCAAACCTATGTGGTTTCATTCTGGATCCCATGGAAGCTCCTACACTCTTCTCTTCTGAATGTCCTCTGTAAGTCTGCAGCACTTATGTCCATAAAAAATGTCATGAGATTGCTGGGGACACAGGGCTTGGAGCGGAGGGGTGTAATCTGTCCAGGTGGGAAGAATGCCTTTTTTATTTTATTGCGCACACTGAGCATTCAGACGGGGTTGTCTTCTAGTGAACAGAACAAATTCAGAACAGAACAAAAAGCATTTTGTTGGATCAGTGCTGCATCTTTTAGCATATTCTGCAATATAATAATTTGCAGGCCATCTGTATTGAACTGCAGTGTGATGAAAATTTTGAAACTTTTGCAATTTTCAAACTTTGAATTTTTATGCCCTTAAATCAGAGAGTGGTGTCACACAAAATAGTTAATAAATAAAACTTCCCACATGTCTACTTTACACCAGCACAATTTTGGAAACAATTTTTTTAGGACATTATAAGGGATAAAAGTTGACCAGAGATTTCTCACTTTTCCAACAAAATTTACACCATTTTTCTTAGGGACCACCTCACATTAGAAGTGAATTTGGGGGGTCAATATAACAGAATATATCCAAAAGTGACATCATTCTAAACACTACACCCCTCAAGGTGCAGAAAACTACATTAAATAAGCTTATTAACCCTTCAGGTGCTTCACAAGAACTAAAGCAATATGGAAGGAAAAAATGAACATTTTACTTTTTTCACAAAATATTTAATTTGGAAGTAATGTTTTTATTTTCACAAGGGTATCAGGAGAAAATGGACTGCAAAATTTGTTGTGCAATTTCTCCTGAGTACGCTGATACCCCGAATGTGGGGAAAAGCCACTGTTTGGGCGCATGGCAGGGCTCAGAAGAGAGGGAGCACCGTTTGACTTTTAGAGCACAAAATTGTCTGGAATCAATGGTGGCACCATGTCGCGTTTGGAGACCCCCTGATGTACCTAAACAGAAAAACCCTCAATTTTAACTCCAACCTCAGCCCAAACACACCACTAAACCTAATGCTAACCCTAAATATAACCCTAACCACAACCCTAACCCAAACACTTGTCTAACCCTAATCCCAGCCTTAACCATAACCTTAACCACAATCTTAACACCAACACACCCCTAACCCTAATCCCAACCCTAACCATAACTATAACTACAAACCTAACACTAACACACCCCTAACCCTAATCCCAACCCTAACCATAATCCCAACCATAACCATAACCCTAGCCCTAACCCTAACCCTAACTTTAGCCCAACTCGTTTTAGCCAAACCCTAACCCTAACTTTAGCCCAACCCTATTCTTAACTTTAGCCCAACTCATTTTAGCCCAACCCTAACCCTATCTTTAGCCCAACTCACTTTAGCCCAACCCTAACCCTAACTTTAGCCCAACTCATGTTAGCCCAACCCTAACCCTAGTGGAAAAATGGAATAGAATATATTTTTTATTTCATTATTTTGCCCTAACTAAGGGGGTGATGAAAGGGGTTTTATTTACTATTTTTTTATTTTTATAATTGGGATAGGGTCTATCACAGTGATCAAAATGAACCAATAGGAAAAATATTGGCCCAAACTATTTTGATTAGGAAATTGGGCCTTGTGCCTGCACAAGAATATTAGCCCGAACATTTTTGATTAAGAAATGTGGCCTGGTGCCTGCAACACAATATTAGCCCAAATGATTTTGATTAGGAAATGTGACCTCCTGACTGAAACACAGTATTAGCCAAAATGGTTTTTATTAGGAAATGTGGACTCCTGCCTGCACAACATTATTAGCCCAAACGATTTTGATTAGGAAATGGGGCCTGGTGTCTACACAAAAATATTAGCCTAAACGATTTTAATTAGGAAATGTAACCTCCTGACTGCAACACAGTATTAGCCCAAATAATTTTGATTAGGAAATGCGGACTACTGCCTGCAGTACATTATTAGCCCAAACGATTTCGATTAGGAAATGTGGACTGCTGCCTGCACAACTCTCTTAGCACAAACTAGTTAGATGCTGGAAGGTTCCTTTCACACAAGACAGGATCCTATCTATCTATATGACAACTTGCAGCAGCTGGAGCAGCACTATTACACTGACAAAATGGTGCCACCAAATGTCCACTTTTTATATGGAGAGGACATGTGACTTCAGCAGTCAATGACAGAAACCTTTGTGTCTGGACATTGTGAATGGTTTCTGCGCCTTGATTGGCTGCCGGAACCGCCACACATTAAGTTACTTAAAAATAAATAAATAGCAGTCCGCCGCTCTTCTGACTTCTCCCTACCCTGACAAAATATGTCCCCCTCGCTCATCATACAGCACCACTATCCTAGCCAAAATCATAGCAAAAGCATTAGTGGAAATGCGATCATTTACTGAGCTGTGCCCTAATTTTCCCGACTTTGAAGGAAAATGCTCAGGAATTCGAACACGAATCCTAATGAGCTATGTTCATGCCAAGTTTGAGATTTTCGAACGTTTTCAGAACAAATTCGCTCATCTCTATTAGTAAGCTGTGTACCATCATACAATAATAATAGGGAGCTTTGGGGACCATCCTACAGTGCATAGGGAGCTGTGAGGACCCTCATACAGTAAATAGGGAGCTCTAGGTACCATTATTATACAGTGCATTGGGCGCTGTGAGGACCATCATACAATGCATAGAGAGCTGCGGTGACAATTATACAGTAACTAGAGAGCTATGAGGACCATCATACAGCGCATAGGGAGCTGTGTGTACCATCATTCAGAGCATAAGGAGCTGTGGGGACCTTCATATAGAGCATAGGGAACTGTAAGGACCATCATAGAGAGCAAAGGTAGCTGTGGGGACCATCATACAGAGCATAGGGAGCTGTGGGGACCATCATGCAGAGCATAGTGAGCTGTGAAGACCATCATGTAGTGGGTAGCGAACTGGGGGACTATAATACAGTATTTAGGGGACCTCTCAGGACATTATTTTTTTAAATGAGTGCATTCTAAGTTTTGATTGTGACTTTGAGAGGGCATTATTACTTTTGGGAAGGGGAATTGTTACGTAAAGAAATATTCGCAGGTATTTATTTCATGTAGGGGACACCAGTTATTATAACTTGAAAAAAGAACATTTCTGGCATTGTTACATGCTAGGTAGCGCAGTGGGGGCTTTAAAACTTTCTATGGAGCCCTATTATTTTTATAAACCCCCTCTATCTGGCATATTGTCTTTGTAGCACTAATTTGTGGCGTGGTAATCATAGTAATGACATAATATTTAAAGTATTGGGGTTGCTGCTCCACGTCAGAAGAGCAGGCACAATGGGGAGGTTTGACAGGTTGAGCATAAATGAAGACAGTGCTGGAAATGTGAGAAGTCAAATGTGTCTTTGTTGTAATCACTGCAGACGAGTCCTGGATGGAAGAAATTGTTATGGTGCTCTGGACCAAATGGAAAAGGTGAGAAAAGTAAACGACTCCATCAGAAAGAACGTCATCTGTAAGTTCCTATACTGAGAGATCAGCAGCGACAAAAAGATGATCAAAAGGCAACTTTTACAAAAAATATGTTGAAAATTTTATTTAGAAAAACATGTTATTTTTTAAAACATTATATAACACCAAATGAGGGGAAAAGGGGAAATAGATGAACACACATTTATAGTGCGAGTACACACAAAGAAATGACGCACACTTCCGGCACATGGAATATTATTCATAATATATCTTTAATAGATACACACATCAAAATGGTCTCTTAATTGTCAATGAATAGACTATAGGTAATCATATAACCATATCATATGGACATAATCACACCAAAATAACCCTTAAAGATGTAAATTGTAGTAGCTTACAAATGCATGTACAAAGACCGCATTTAGTGACTATTCACATTGTTCATCCACCACTATGTCTGCCATAATAACCACTGTAAACACAAGGGACACTGCCCAATAAAGTATAATAATCACTGCTGGGTAGTATCTTTACAGAGACCGCAAATCCTGACTATCCAAGTTGTTAAACCACCGTTATATCTGCCATAATGGCCTCTATGATAGCAGGGGACACTTCACAATATTATAATAATTACCGGTGGATGAATGTCAGGAGATGCTGAAGATATCTGTACAGTAATATCTGTAATATTGTTGGCAGGACTGGTATCTACCACTATATGGTCACGATATGGTGGTAATATCAGTCTTTACAATAGCGTTGTTTTTTTCTTTAAATTTAGTAACAGCTTAATGCATTTAAGTCATGCAGTGGTACATGTATTGTGGTATTATTGGTCTTTATAGAGTGTGTTTTACTTAAAGGCAATGGTCATATTATAATACCATGTATTCAATGTGTAGTGATGATAGTAGTGAGCATTGTGTACCAGTATTATTTTTGCCTTGTATAGTAGTAATTAAGGTAATATTGGTCCTTGTGTTGTGTATTTTAGGATAGCAACAGTGGTATACTGTAAGTATACATGCATAGATCATCTTTTAAGTGGCAGTGATGTTGTTTGGGGAAACATGTAGTTTGGGGCTTGGTCCCCTGATCTTTTAGGACTCTAGCAATGCTCCTGCACCCTGTGCATATATAGGTGTGGCCTGCCTTTTCCTTGAGTTGGACATTACATTCATGTAGTTCCCCATGGCCGTATGTCAACTAGCCGGAGTTCAGCTATTCTCTACCCTTATCCACATTCACATCACTTGACATATTGTAAGGTTATAATATTAGAGGTTAGAACCATCCTTAACAGGGTCTCCGTGATGTGGTGGAAAGGCTTTAATTTTTTTTTTATCAAAATTATGTTAATTAAGCACTCTATGTTATTTTTTTGCACTATTGCTGTAAATTTATTTACAGCAGGGTATTTATTTCTAATGTTTTTAGCCTGGGTTTTGATTGTCTACATTGGTCAAGTGATGGATGGAGATATCCGTGGGGGACATATAATTTCATGAGGAGGAGTGACACCATTGCAGTAAATGGGTATCCTTTTTTTCCTTTTTCTCCACCCTAATCACATTAAAAAAATATTTGTAAGTATTAGAACACCCATTTCATTGACTCTTGCTCTGCTCACAGGCCTTTGACAGCAGTATGTAGCTTATATAAGGCACATGTCACCAATGTGTTTTGTCTGATCCGGTTAATAAACCCACTACAAAAATAGTTACAGACACTACAAAACAAAAGTTATATTGGAAATACATAGTACAATGTGTAAGCTAAGCACAAAGCATAGTTCTTATGCTAGGGACATGTTATCTCTTGAAACCAATGGCCACTTAGAAACTTAGGATCTGTAGGAATTTAAAGATTAGATTCCTTTTCCAAACAATTTTATTAACATTTTATAACAGAGCATACATAAATGCAATATCATGAGGCATTCATGACACATGAAAGAAAAAATAAAAAAACACAACCAGACTATAAATAATAATAAGAAGAACTCATGGAAACATTTCCAGCCAGCGAGACCATTTCTTTATAAAGGAAGGAAGACAGCCATTCAGCAACGCCAATTTTTGCTCATATGACTTATGTAAAGTCAGCTTTGAAATAATATCGAGTGAAGAGGACACTCAAGTGAATTTCCAATAAAACGCAATTTCATTTTTAGAAACCAAAAGTAAATGAATAACCAATTTCCTAACAGAAGGATTCAAGCGACTTGCATCCAATGAGAGCAGGGCGAACTGAGGAGTCAGTGAAAAATCTGATTGATTTAAAATATGAGAAATAAGAGAGGAGATGTCGTCCCAAAAATGCTGACGACGTGGACAAAACCAAAATAAATGTGAAAGGCTACCATGATGCCCACAATCCCTCCAACAGAGAAGGGAGGTGGAAGGGTTGATAAAAGCTAGACGAGATGGCGAATAGTACCATCTCGATATGATTTTAAAGTAGGACTCATGGAGAGCCATAGACATGGTAGCAGAATAGGTTAGAGACATGGTCAGTTCCCAACAGAAAAATTCAAAACCGATTCCCATTTTTTCATATATGGGGATTTTATAAATGCAGAATCGTTGTTGAACCACTGGTAGATATAATGAGTGGACCAAAAAATATTATGACCTGAGTTGCATAAAATATTGATCGCTGGCTCCGATAGCGGAGGGCAGCGAGTCACCAGTGGAGTCAAAAATTCTTTCAACATAGTAAAGTGTAGAAAAGCAGAGGAGGGAACCCCAAACCTATTCTTAAGATGAGAAAAAGATACAAATTTATGACCATCAAAGATGTCATTTAATTTAGAAATACTCCAGTCAGTCCAAGTAGAATGCAAATCGAATGAATAAACAGAGGCCAGAAAACAGAGAGGAAGCCTCAACAGGAGTTGAATCCTAGAAAAACCACTCTTAAATTAAAAAACTTCCTCCAAGCCACAATAGCAGCCATAAAAATTGGATGATTAGACTGAGATAAATGCTTAGATGTCAATAGATTCAAAATAAGAGAACAAGGTGGGGAATTTTTATTAAAATAAAATTCCAAGTCCGCCCATGAAGGTATATGGCCAGTTGACCACCAATATAGACTTTGCTTAAAAAGATTAGAGTAATAATAAGCTGAGATGTTAGGCAGTCCCATACCTCCGCGTAACTTATGTTTGTATAACTGATTCGAAGCAGTACGGGCCTTTTTATTTCCCCAAATAAATAAATTAAGGCGTGTCTGCAGAATAGTTAAATAAGAAGTGGAAACAAGCAGGGGAGGGGATCTGAAAACATAAAGGATTTTGGGAAGGAATATTGATTTGGCTACTAGACATTTTCCCCACCAGGATAATTCTTTGTCCACATATAAATTAAGGCC
The DNA here is from genome assembly GCF_039654945.1 of Dendrobates tinctorius. Taxonomy (NCBI): domain Eukaryota; kingdom Metazoa; phylum Chordata; class Amphibia; order Anura; family Dendrobatidae; genus Dendrobates; species Dendrobates tinctorius. The sequence goes on from NW_027361672.1 coordinate 9,336,262, forward strand.
TTTAGAAATGGAGGCAATTAGGGAATCTAGGTTAGTGGAAATCAGAGATCCAAGGTTTCTAGAAAACCGCAGACCTAAATAAACAATTTCCCTCTCTGCCCAACCCCAAGAAGAGACAGCCTTTATACTCCTGATTTGAGAATTGGTGAGATTAAACTGGAAAATTTTGGATTTGGACTCATTAATCTTAAAATAGAAAAGGGAGGAAAATTTTTGAAGAAGGGATTGTAAATGTGAAATAGAGGAGCAGGGATTAGTGAGAGACAGGAGGACATCATCAGCATATAGACTGATCTTAAACTCCTGACGAACTGCTCGAACACCCTCTATGGAGGAATGATCTCTGATTAATTGGGCTAGCAGTTCTATTGCAAGGGCAAAAAGCAATGGAGAGAGGGGACAACACTGCCGGGTACCATTAGAAATTGGAAATGGGGAGGAAAAGTGATTATTAATGTAAATTTTTGCTTGAGGGTCAGAATATAAGGCCATAATTTTGGTGATAAAGCCTAAATTAAATCCAAATTTTAGTAGGGAGCATCGGAGAAAGGTCCAATTCAAGCGATCAAACGCTTTTTCTGCATCTAATGAAATTAGAGCAGAAGGAAGTTTTTGGGAATTGATTAACTTTATAATATTTATCAGCCGTCTGGTCCCTTCAATGGATTGCTGATGTTTGATAAAGCCAATTTTGTCCGTGGAAATTAATTTAGGCAGTATAATATTAAGATGATTAGCTAAAACTTTAGAATAAATTTTGAGGTCAGTATTTATTAATGAAATGGGACGATAATTAAGAATTTGATCAGGATTAGCATTGGGTTTGGGAATTAGTACGATTGTAGCATCTAAATTTTCTCTAGGGAAGGAACCAACGGACGCAGCGGCATTAAAAAGTTTAGTTAAATGGGGGACAAGAATGTCGCGGAAAGACTTATAATAATTGTTACCATAACCATCGGGACCAGGGGCTTTATATGACTTTAATTGATTAATGGTGTCACCATTCTCTTCAGTAGTAAAAGGAGCAGATAAAAAATCTGCACCACAGAGTTGAGATTTGGAAGGTTATCCAAAGATAAAAAATTATTAATAGAGTCCGCATCTGGAGCGGGAAGAGAAGGATCAGACCTCAAATTATACAGTTGATTGAAATATTTTGCATATTCATTTGCAATGTCCTGTGGATGGGTGAGGAAAAATCCCTTAGGAGAAATAATTTTGTCAATGCGGTTGCGTACTCTAAGCTTCTTTATTCGATTAAACATAAAACGGGTGCGTTTATTAAGGGACATGTAATGATGAAATTTTGATTGCTTTACTGCCGAATCATAGAACGAAAAAATTGTGGCCCTTAATTCATTTCGAAGACGGGATAAATCAGCTAGAGATTTGGAGCTAGAGGGTGGATTCTTAGATAAGGACAATTCCAACTATTTCTCCTTAATCAAAGCCTGCAAATTTAATTTTTTGACGGTTAAAATTTTTTAGACGAGAGGAAATACGAATAGGAGTGCCTCGCATAACTGCCTTGTGAGCATTCCACTGGAGGAATGGTTTGGAAGGATCAAATATATTTTCTGAAAATTAAAAATTGAGAGATTTAGATATTTCCTCATGGTAAGTAGGATTTTTAAAAATAGAAGCATTACACTTCCACAACTGCTGATTATTAACAGAGTGCCCCTCACCCAACTTGGCAATAACTGGAGCATGATCTGAAATAGATTTATTTCCAATTGAAACTGAGGAAAATCTAGGGAGAGAAAATACGTCTGACAAAATGAGGTCAATACGAGAGGCAGATAAATGAGAGTCAGAAAAAAATGTATATTCCTTTGAGGTGCAATTGAGACAACGAAAAACGTCAAAAAATTAATTAGTGAAAAGCCAATTATTTAAAGAAGGGAAATTAAGTCTACTGGAAGAAGAGGCATCAAGCGTATTATCGGATACCAAGTTAAAATCACCTAAGAGTAAAAGAATGCCTCTCTTTAGCGGTTCAAGTTTTTTTAGTAATTTGTTCAAAAACCTAATTTGACCTTTAGTAGGAGCGTAGATATTGACAATGGTATAAATTTGGGAGTCTATAGAACAGACAAGGACATGAAAATGACCGTTCACATCAACCAATTCCTCCAGCAGTTCGAACGTCAAGGAGTCCCCGATTAGGCTCATGACACCTGCCTTTTTTAGAGGGACCCGAGGCCTCAAAAACATGAGGGTAATTTTTTAGGAAAAACGGGATGATTATTAATTTTAAATTTAATCTCCTGGAGGCACACAACATCTGCTGCAGATTTATTGATTTCTCTCTGAAAGGAAAAACGCCTATTTGGACTATTAAGCCTCTTAACGTTATAAGTAACTAATGTAAGTACCATAAAAAAAGAGAAAAATTGGCGTTAAAAAACAATCACCAGCTGGAAAGTGTCAAAAAAAGAAAACACTACAAAACTAAATAACCAAAGAATAAGTACAAACGTAAAATTGTACAGTTTTAGAATCCTAAGAGCGAAACCACAGAAAATGGTTCTCCTACGTGAGTCGGGGGAAAAGTCCGTGCAGCGCAAGGCTAAGGAAACCCTCATTAACACCTATATCAAATAGACAAATATACAAGCTAAGCACAATATTAAATCATATAATATCAGATAACCCATAGACACACATCACAATAGGCTCAGGTGACATGTCCTGGACCAGCAGAAGAACCTGTAGGAACAGAGATCAAGACACCCTGAGATTTCAGAAATTGGAACCCCTCTTCAGATGAAAGAAAAGTTGCATTCTTCCCTTTGTAATTAAAAAAGAGGCGTAGAGGAAAGCCCCACTTATAAGGAAGGCCTTGCTCCCGCAACACGGAGGTCAGTGATCAAAAGTGTTTCCGACCTTCTATAGTTGCTTTAGATAGATCAGAAAACAACTTTAGATGGTGATATGGTTCCGGGAAGCATCCCTTAATTCTGACCAAATTCTGAATTTTCTCTTTTATGTGGTAGAAATGAATTTTCATAATTACATCACTGGGTAGGTCTTTAGGGATGGAAGGAGGCTTAGGAAGACGATGGATACGATCAATGATAAGATCCGTATCCGAAAGATTGGGAATCATCCTCCTAAAAACTCCCTTAACATAGTCAGAAAGGTTGATGGGTGAAATATCTTCCGATATACCCCTGATTTTAATATTGTTGTGGCAGGAGCGGTCCTCCAGATCCGCCAATTTAAGTCGCAACTGGTGTATCTCAGACTTGGACTCGGAATGGTGTTTTAGAGATACCGTTTGTGATTTTTCCAATTCCCCCAATCTAGACTTATGGTTATCCAACCGAGCAGTAAAGTGTTCAAGAATGTCTTGAAAAAGCTTTGTTTGGTTAGCCATGTCGATACACATCCTGGCACTAAGTTTTTCAACTAATGTGTTCATATATGCCTCAAGGGTTGTAGCACCAGGGAAGGCCCTGGACAACTCCTCAGGTTTCGGCCTGGATTATTTTTGAGTAGGGTTGGGGGAAGAAGAACTACAATCCTCCCCCGAGATATTGGCACTAGAAGACCGTGTACTCCCCCCACCCGAGCGACCCTTCCTCTTTGAAGAGGAAGAAAGATCCATTGTCTCAGTATGAGAATTTGAGGAAGGAAGATCTCCACTTAACATTGTCAATCAAGCACCATGTGTGGACAACGAGAGAGACACATTGTCGGGAGAAAGCTGCGAACAGTCTCTGTCAATGGGAGAATGGGACTTAAGCAGACTCAATAGATAAAACGTGTCCCTGGAAGAACCACGAGGAGACTTGGGTTCTTTATTTTGCTTTTGTCCTCTAGAGACACCTATTGTTTTAGCCATAGGTAATTTTGAGTTGAAATGACTCATTTTGCCAAGTGATATAACCAAGAACTGAGAAAGAGTAGAATAGTAACTTTATATTAAAAAATTAACCCGGGAGATAATGTCACAGAAGTGTATAGGGTTGTGTTATTTTGAGGTGACCGGCTAGGGACCACCACTACCCAACGTCAATTTTTACTAAAATTTTTTATTTATTTATTTATTTATTGCTTTATTTATTTTTTTGTTTTTTTGTATTTTATTATGTTTTATTTATTATTTTTAATATTATTGTTTCTTCTGTTTCCTCTCTCCCCTCTCCCTCCAATTTATATATTAAATATTATAATTATACTTTATAAACTTATTATTTAGTTTTAAATAATTAATATTAATTATATAGTATATTTGTTATTTATATATTAAATGAGCAACAATCCCCTATACCAGTCAGTATGATGAAGTATGTGTATACACTTTTCAATGCAAGAACAGCAAATAAAGCAACATCAAATATTGAGATCAAACCCACCAAGAAAATGGCCGCCCCCAGCAGCTGCGACACTAGACCCACCAATAAAATGGCCGCTACCATAGGCGGCGACTGCAGTCTCCCACAGCTTCCAGACAGGCTGCAATCAATGGCGATGTCACAGGCAGAGGTGAGGAAGCCTGTGGAGCAGGGGTATACAGCGATCCATGCCTATCACAGCCAGACACATCAGGACAATGCAACTGGGGATCAAAAAGTCAAAAAAATTGTGGGAAAATGAATATAAATCCACACCAATGTGATGAAAGGTGAAAAATAAAATATTTATAAAGAAAAAAGAGGCAGTCTTTGAGTCTTTTTTACCTCAGACAGGATCTCTCACAGTGACACGCCATCAACCGACGCCATTTTAGCAGGCCGCAGTCTTCGCCACAGGATAAAATGTCCTAGGTATATCCGATTTTGACAGGAAACGTCTTAAAACGTGCCAAACAACTTGCTGAATAAAAGTAAGTATGAATGAGAGCGAAAATTTAAAAATATAGTTGCGCAGTCAGTAGCTGTAGAGGGTTACCTAAGGAGCACGCATGCAGTGCGACTTACATCACCTGCGCCTAGGCCACGCCCCCTTTAAGATTAGAATCCACATGATAAAAATTAATGGCATAGTCTAGTGATATGACAAGAAAAATGCCCAAAACATTAAACTTATGATGTTGTCACCAAGCACTACATAAAAAGCCATGTTTTCGCTTTTCCACTTTAATTAGGATTCACAAGATCCCAGTAGATGTAAATGGGAATAAATGACTCTAGTACTTCTAGGGCACAATTGACCATTTGTGCTTAAAATGAAAATGTAGGTATATCTGTTCAGTGTCATAAACCTTCATTTTGACCTTTTTAGACCTATTTAAAAAGGTTATTGCTTATAACAATCCAACAGATCACAAAATTAATGTCTGCAAAAAGAGTTGCTGGAATAAGTTACCTTTTCTGATACAGTTCTATTATGTTGTTCATTATAGAAAGCAATCTGCTTAAATATGTAATTAACAAGGACGAGATGATGGCAAACATTAGCATATTCCCTACTGAGAAGAAGTACACATTCTACCACAAGGTGACAGAAAATGATGGTACAATAACAGCACAGACTGACCTAAAAACAAGATCAGCAAAAGATACTTTTTTGTTTCATATTTGTATGTGTGCTCATTATCAAGGGGATTAATTAAATGCAAATCTGCTTAGACTGATTGTATTTTTATAGAGTAATTGTGGAAGTAAATGGGATTATGTCATTTATTTTCATACAGGTGGGTGAAAATGTTGAGTCACAAAGATTCACACTAATACTCATGCTGATATTTATTTCTGAAATGTTGTAGATTGATTTCCGCTAGCCACCATTTTTCTGAACAGAAAAGAGCCATAAAAAGGTTGAAAATTAAAACAAAAAATATTTATACTTACGGTTGTGCTCAAACGTTTACATACCCCAGCAGAACTTTTACTTTCTTGGCCTTTTTTCAGAGAAGATGAATGAAAACACCAACATTTTTTCTCTACTCATGGTGGGTGGTTGGGTGAAGCCATTTATTGTCGAACTACTGTTTTCTCTTTTTAAATCATAATGACAACCCATAGCATCCAAATGACTCTGATCAAAAGTTCACATACCCTGGTGATTTTGGCCTGATAACATGCACAGAAGTTGACACAAATGGGTTTGAATGGCTACTAAAGGTAACATCCTCACCTGTGACCTGTTTGTTTGTAATCAGTGTGTGCACATAAAAGCTGTTAAGGGTTATTATTTCGATCTTCATAAATGGGTATTGTTGTATAGTTGTCACGAGGGTGTCATGTTCCTTTAGAAGACCTGAAGTCAGACGTCACATCGGGTAATAAATCACAGGCCTTCTTTAGAGATGGTGTGATTCATGTCCTATTTTAAATGGATTTCCTTTCCTTTGGTGCTAAAAGAGTTAAGGACTCTTTCCATGCTGGCTGAGACCATACAGCCTGGTTGTTCTCAGCTGCAACTGCTTATCATTTTCTCCCTCTATATCTACTGGTTCGGGGCATTCAGTCCCTGCCAATGCAAGATTTATCTTCCTGTGATGAGTGCTAAAGCTAAATGGTGGGAATGGAGTTGTTGGTGAGGTGTTCTGTGGTTTGCTGTTTTACGTTTGTGTTTATCTCCTGATCCCTATTCCCATTTAATTTATTCTTCCCTGTCCCCACTCCCTATTGTTGGTTTGTGCTTTTGTATAATAGAGGTTTTCTGTTATCCCTGTTTTGTCGGAGTCTTGTTTTCCTTACATTTCTGTCCCATGCCTCATGAGGTGGGGAGGGGTTTAACTGGAGCATAATAAGGTGGGAGACTCATGCCTCTCTACCTTCAAGAGTACCCCTGGGATAGAGATAGCTAGGGTCCCAGTTCCAGAGAGAGTTTGAGGCCCCTCTCCCTTACTGAAGACCGTCACATTGTGACAATAGTGCTTGCAAATACAAGCAATTTTGAAATTTACAGCATGTAGAAACATTAAGCCCTTCTTGAGATATTAACACCTTTTCTTTCCTTTCGCTCAAAGCTTATTGCCTTGGAAAGCAACCACCGATCTAGACAATTTGATGCTGGCCAAGATTGCTGGCTCGCTTCGTTACCTCTAAATCCTGGCCAGCTTCTGCTCAGTGCTTACGAGTCAGACAGCAGCGGTGGTCGGTCTCTTAGTCTCTTAGGCAATAAGCTGTAAACAAAAAAAGTGTTAATATCTGAAAAAAGGCTGCAAATTTTAATAATAAGCAGTAACTTGCAAAACTGTTTTTACAAGCACTATCTGACAATATCCATCTATGAAAATGGGAATAATCCTTTCAGAGTGAAGCTGTACAATATCCAGAAATGCTGAAGCCAATCATTGGTTTTACTACAACAATGAGAATGCATTTTTTCAAATAGCTGTTTTAGGTGCTATTTTTGACATAGACTGGCAGTATAACATTATGATGAGCTGTTTCTATATGTAAACATAGGCTAAGGTCTTGTTCAAATGTTCAGTATTTGGTCAGTATTTTACATCAGTATTTGTAACCCGAAATCAGGAGTGGGTGAAATATGCAGAAGTGGTGACGGGTTTCTGTTATACTTTTCCCCTGATTGTTCCACTTGTGATTTTGGCTTCCAAATACTGATGTAAAATACTGACCAAATACTGAATATGTGAACGTGGCCTATTAATAAGTTACAGTTTCTTTTTAAATTAATTTCCCAAAGCTCCTACAATACTCCTGGGTCTCATTTCTAAGAACAGAATAGGTTAACATGGTTTCTATTAATGTAATAAGAAATAAATACTGTGAGACCTATGCATCCATGTTTTCTGATATAGAATTAATATGACCTGACAGAAGCAACGTTCTACTTTTCAATGCTGAATCTGCTCATAAGCATCTTGCCAAATAGTAATTACCAAATGTTTAATTAAATCTAAATATTTCATAATATGTTTATCACATGTCTTGTATATTTGTCTATGTGAGATCAGAACGTAATAATATAGCAATATGATACACTACAATAAAATGGTAGGTATTGTAAAACATACACAACTTCATGAGACATTTTGCCTTGCTGTCACATGGAATTTATCTTTCATCCATAGTTTTGTATGATAATTCATGTCATAAGCCTTTCATAATCTGAGTCCATAATTAGAAATCTACCTACAGGGTAAAGCCTCTGACATTAGTAATTAAGACATGATGGTAATTCAGCAATGCAAGTCTTAGAAACAAAATTAAAAAATTATATATATTTTAAGGGAAGTACATTGTACAGTACCTAGGATTAGCTCTATCAAGGCTCCTTTAACTATTTTAGACATGCATTTTTATTTAAAAAGCCTGAAAGAGCCATAAAGGGATTGTCTAATGAAAAGAGTACATTTTAATTAGCAATAGAGGAAAATTCTGCACATGCATCCGTAGGTAGTATAAAAAAGTTATTTTACTATTTATCCATTAAAAATAGAAAAAATACATACACAGGGGACATTAGAAAGCTTTTATATATACTACCTATAGATGGATGTGAGGAATTTCTCTTCTACTGCCCATTATTGCGATAACCTGCCAGCTGAATACAGCACCCACCATCAGGATTATTTTATAGGATATTTCAATTAGCAATGGGGGTGAGCTTCTCTTTTGTTTGTTTTACATTTTATTTAATAGATCTTGGAATAATTATAATTTCGACAATTGGAGGTGTTTTAAAAAAAATGTTCCTGTCATGAGATAATCTTATAAACGTGATGACTCTTTGCAAATCTCTGCCTCCTTGGCAATGCACAATGAAACTGGTTTCATCGGCGCACCACACAGGCCCGGGGTGGCAGCACTGACATAGGACTCAGCCAGCCACAAAGTTTGCAAAAAGCCTACGGCAACGCTTAACGGAGACCTGCATCACCGCACCCCTGGGCATGTGCAGTGCATCAATGAAGCCGGGGAGTGTATACCCGACGTCGCTGATCATTTCAAGGGAGGCGGAGAGATGCAAAAGGAAGAGTGTTATACCGCTACTACAAATCATGTCACTACAACTAGAGCATGATAACACGATTAGTGGAACAAATAGCATAAAAATGGCAGTGCCATCATGATTAGTCAACTTCTAATTAGCAAATCGCAAGTCCTGTTATAAAATTGAATATAGGCACATTAAAACATAGGTATACTTTAAATCCAAATCTACAAAAAGAACTATTTGTTAAGCACTTGAAACTAATTCTGAACAAGTGTGCCAAAATGGATAATCCTTCTGAAAGACGTCACTGTCAGTCTGAACTGTTATTGCCATAAAATAGTGTATGCTTAATCTGCGACAATGCTTGGGTAGGTGGTAAATGTACAGTAATGTTCACAGGGATGCAAGGGTCCAAGTTGTCCAAGCAGCTTCACACAGTCTCTGCCCACTTGCTTTTTTTCCCATATTGCATCCTGGAGTCACTGTATATGATCAATTCACTTTATTTCACATTTAAGTTGAATTCTGTGAGATTTTGCATGTCCTAGCAAATTTGAACAATTTGCTTTTCGATTCATGTGAATTGTCAAAAAAAAGCCCACTGCCATTTTAAACATTACAGAAGATTGCATTAGTCAAAGATGGCTAAGTCCATGACTTTGTGAACTTCTTCATAATGCCATTACATCACGTAGTGTAGCAAAGCCTATCAGGAGGCACTATCATAATCTGTGTGAAAGCTGAGGCAAGGAATGCAGCAGCTTTTTTGAGGTGATTTTATAATAAAGAAAAAGAAAATTCCCTAAAATTCAGAAATTTAACTGCATTTCTCTACCTCACTAAGTGTTCATGTCGCAAGCAAATTCTTTTTTCCCATCTGTTTTACTAGTCAAATTTTAAATATGTAAATTAATGTGCATGCAAAATGTAATTGCATATGAACACATGACCTTTACACAGAGAAAACCAAAAGCAAAACACAAAACAAATATCCTGGAATAAAAAAGTAAAAAAATATATATTGCAAAAATTGCATGAAGGTAGTAATAATAGTAATAATAAGGGTATTTAGTTAACATAATTTTGATCAAAATAATGTAGAAGCCATCCCGCCACGTCACGGCAACCCTTGTGGGACAGTCCTAACTCTTGTATTTAAAACCTTTCCACTTGTCAAGTGACGTAAATGTGAACAAGGACAGAGGGACTGAACCACCAGTAATAGTATAGGCCAGACAGGATGGATTTTCCAACTCAGAAACAGGGCGGTCACACCCTTATATGCACAGAATGCACAATGAAACAAATAGGAAACTGGGTCTGAGCAGAAAAAGTAAATTAATGTGCATGCAAAATGTAATTGCATATGAACACATGACCTTTACACAGAGAAAACCAAAAGCAAAACACAAAACAAATATCCTGGAATAAAAAAGTAAAAAAATATATATTGCAAAAATTGCATGAAGGTAGTAATAATAGTAATAATAAGGGTATTTAGTTAACATAATTTTGATCAAAATAATGTAGAAGCCATCCCGCCACGTCACGGCAACCCTTGTGGGACAGTCCTAACTCTTGTATTTAAAACCTTTCCACTTGTCAAGTGATGTAAATGTGAACAAGGACAGAGGGACTGAACCACCACCTGTCTGGCCTATACTATTACTGGTGGTTCAGTCCCTCTGTCCTTGTGCTTTTGGTTTTCTCTGTGTAAAGGTCATGTGTTCATATGCAATTACATTTTGCATGCACATTAATTTACTTTTTCTGCTCAGACCCAGTTTCCTATTTGTTTCATTGTGCATTCTGTGCATATAAGGGTGTGACCGCCCTGTTTCTGAGTTGGAAAATCCATCCTGTCTGGCCTATACTATTACTGGTGGTTCAGTCCCTCTGTCCTTGTTCACATTTACGTCACTTGACAAGTGGAAAGGTTTTAAATACAAGAGTTAGGACTGTCCCACAAGGGTTGCCGTGACGTGGCGGGATGGCTTCTACATTATTTTGATCAAAATTATGTTAACTAAATACCCTTATTATTACTATTATTACTACCTTCATGCAATTTTTGCAATATATATTTTTTTACTTTTTTATTCCAGGATATTTGTTTTGTGTTTTGCTTTTGGTTTTCTCTGTGTAAAGGTCATGTGTTCATATGCAATTACATTTTGCATGCACATTAATTTACTTTTTCTGCTCAGACCCAGTTTCCTATTTGTTTCATTGTGCATTCTGTGCATATAAGGGTGTGACCGCCCTGTTTCTGAGTTGGAAAATCCATCCTGTCTGGCCTATACTATTACTGGTGGTTCAGTCCCTCTGTCCTTGTTCACATTTACGTCACTTGACAAGTGGAAAGGTTTTAAATACAAGAGTTAGGACTGTCCCACAAGGGTTGCCGTGACGTGGCGGGATGGCTTCTACATTATTTTGATCAAAATTATGTTAACTAAATACCCTTATTATTACTATTATTACTACCTTCATGCAATTTTTGCAATATATATTTTTTTACTTTTTTATTCCAGGATATTTGTTTTGTGTTTTGCTTTTGGTTTTCCAAATTTTAAATATGTGTACGCCTCATCGATACAGGACCCCGTTTGTGGATTTTTGTAGGTGTAATTATTATTAGCATTTCTTAATATATTTTTTGGGAAGTGATTTACGTTTTGTTAAAAAAAAATAGAAAAAAGTAGGCTTTTTATTGTGATTGTCTGTTTTTGCACAACTGTTATTTAGCATGCTGCCTCATTTCTGTTCTGTACATTTACTTACCTATCTGGAATTTCTTATTATGTCCTTTTTGGCAATGGTTCAATAATTAAGGGGGAAAATATTTTCAAAAGTTAATCATAATGTTAAGCTGTAAATGAAAAAGTGATAATGTCAAGTGACAGGGTAGTAAAAAAAACAACTTCTTACCACAGCTAAGAATGTTGGAATCATTATCAGCAGCAAAAGTACCATGACCACTACTTGCACCAGCCATTGGGACAGTAGTACTACCAAAACAGGCAAAAATTAGTCTTATTTGCCTCAAGCAAGCATGTTAGTTGGAAGGAAGTGGAGGGTATTATGGAATATATTGCACATCACTCATTTCAGTCATAGCAGGATGATGTTACCTTTAATAACATCACTATTAGTTTGAATCAGTCATCGGCAAAGAATGGTCTGCCTGAACACAAATAACTAAAAAGGATAATTTTTGGACTATTTCTTATTATTTAAAAAAACATGAACATTTTTCAATGTGCTGTGTTATCAAATGGGCTGTTGGTTACTCCCGGATTACCATATTTCTATGTGATGAAGTTAATTTGATTTTACAAAGTCTGTGTTGGCATTAAATAGATTTAGAAAAGGTTGGATACAGTCCTAGGAGACCTCAAAATGTTGTACATGTATTATCAGGAGAATTGGATTACCTGTGAACCTGGAAAAATTAAAATGAACTAGGTACATAGATAGGTAGGTGGGTAATAAGTAGTGATGAAGCCATGGAGGATTGAGTTCCAGTCAAATTTCTTGAAATTTGCAGTTTTACACAAATTCAAAGATTTTGAGATTTACTTTGCAGTTCTCAAAAAACTCTACCAGGCAACATTTCCCACACTGCTGAAGCATCAGAGAGCAGGCTAGCATAATTTTTTGCATTGTCGTGCGGGCCTCCTCATAATGCCCTGCAGCTATGAATTCTTACCGATTAAAATACTTTGTACAATGTAAGTCAGTACATTGGCAATCACAAATCGTCTTTTCTCAGATATGGTCATTTGGGATGCTATCTCTTAACTGTAAAATGTAAGCTCTTGTGGTCAGCAAAGTTCTCCCTCTCTTTCTCCTCTCTCTCAAATGTATTTGCAGAGAAAATAGAAACTTCACAGTATTGAAATAAGTGCAAACTTATTCAGTGCAAATCAAATTTTTTGGTAAAAGTCGGCTAATTTGAGTTTCTAAAGATCTACTCATCTCTAGCAATAAGAAATGCAAGTAGGTACACATAAATGTATAGGAAGGCCGCAGTATAGATGTAGCATGTACGGTTGTCAAATTGGACTAGTACAATTGGTGTGCAAAGACAAACATACGCTGTTAAATGTACAGCAAATATTTTTAAAAAATGTTTGCTATTTTTTTATTTTTATTATTTTTTTCAACTAAATTCAAATTTCCTAGTAAAAACTATGCAAACATGCAAAATCAAAATTTGTCTTGTCCGCTCATCCCTAAACCCTAATAAATAATTATTAATCCCGTAATGAAATACATTTTGAAAGGACATGCACTTGTTCTTTATAACTTTTAAAAACTAAAAAATTGGAGTGGTGACTTCAGATATGTATGATCAAGTAGTATAGTGAGTGCCGGATGTCAGGTGTCATATCAGCTGAACACCCGGAAGTGATCGCGTGTACACCGCCCCTGTGCACACAAAATCGCCTTGACGTATCAATACATCTAGGGTCGGTAAGTACCTAATCATTATTAAAAGTGTTATAGTGATCATATGGGTGTTCACTTTTATATTATAAAATAATTGATAAGGTGGTATAGTTTGCCAATATTCAAGGATGGTTGCACAAATAATGTCGAGACAATTGAGCTACATGCTTGGCTCTTTTCCTGGCTCTCTAGCCAATGTGTAAAAAAATCTACCTGCCTGTATTGGCTGTTTTGTGAAATGAGACAATTCATAATTTGTTTCATACTGTAGAATGAAACTGATCGCTGCCGACAAATTTTAGACATATGGTTTTCCAGCAGCATGAATTATGGGGCTCTTGAGTAGTTCATGTAAAACAAGGTGCTCACAATGAACTGACAGAGATGGACTATATTTTATTTTTGGAAAGAAGCCTTAAGCTATAATGAGTCTAGCTGTTTGACATATTTGTATTCCTATTTCAGTTTAGAATTTTGACTGTAAAATTTAACTAACCCCAGGCTTGGAAATCACAGTTAAAATTTTAATAAGTTGTCAACACAACGCTTGAGCTTATTCATTTAAAATTTTATTCAGTGTTCCCTATGAATGTATAACATGTATGTTTTGTTGAATTTCAATTTTACCCCAAAGCTATTATTTTATTTTTTCTATGATTTGCATATATATCAAGCCTTTACAACATAGCTCCAGCAACCTCATATACGGTATTAATGAATATATTAATGCTATAAAATTGTTTGTAAAGGCTGTAATTATCTGGGGTCTCATTTGCTTTTTTTTATATAGCTGAGATTATATATTATAACATAGTAAATGGTCACAATTCCAGGTGTTAGTAGCTTTTATGCCTCTTTATTATGTTTCTCACAGTAAAGCCACTTGATTTAGCTGTTTCATGTTTTATAGTCTATAAATGACTACTAATACTATAGTCAAGTCAAATAAAAGAACATTCTTTTCTTATACTTTAACCTGGCATAATTGTGGTAATTTTTTTCATAGTTACCACCTCTTCATAACCCTTTCCTTATGCAGGCACTTTTCATTTTTGAACTGTCATTTTTTCCTCCCCTTCTTCCAAAAGTTATACTTTTCTTTACATTATGTCAACATAGCCATATGAGGGCTTTTTTTCAGGATGAGTTGCAGGTTTTACAGTTTTATGCAATACAAATGATCTTGCAACATTATTTTCCAGGTTAGTACACTTATGGTGATACCGCACTTACAGTGTTGAAAAAGTCAGAAATCTGTAAAAAAAAAAAAAAAAATTGGGCAGAAATTCTCCTTTATCATTTTTTGTGGACAGCAGAATTTATGGTTCCATTTGTTTTTCTTTTTCTGAAATGCTGTGTTATTTCTACGCCAGATGTAAAGGGACATATAACTTCCAAAAAGTTCAACTTTTGACTTGCTATGTTAATCCACAGAGTATTCTCCCAAATGTTTTGGGGGATCATTAAAATGTTTTCTGGCAAACTGAAATGAGCCTTTATATTCTTAGTGCTCAGCAGTGATTTTCGTCTTGGAACTTTGTCATGCAGGCCATATCTGCCCAATCTCTTTCTTATGGTGGAGTCATGAACCTTAACTCAGGCAAGTGAAGCCTGCAGTTCTTTGGATGTTGTTGTGGGGTCTTTTGTGACCTCTTGGATGAGTTGTTGCAGCGATTTTGAGTTAATTTTGGTTAGCTTGCCATTCTTAGGAAGGTTCACCACTGTTCCATGTTTTTGC
Organism: Dendrobates tinctorius; assembly: GCF_039654945.1. Classification (NCBI taxonomy): domain Eukaryota; kingdom Metazoa; phylum Chordata; class Amphibia; order Anura; family Dendrobatidae; genus Dendrobates; species Dendrobates tinctorius. The sequence continues at coordinate 9,351,320 of NW_027361672.1, forward strand.
CATTTGTGGATAATGGTTCTCACTGTGGTTCGCTGTAGTCCCAAAGCTTAAGAAATGGCTTTATAACCTTTTCCAGACTAATCGATCTCAATTACTTTGTTTCTCATTTGTTCCATAATTTATTTGGGTCACAGCATGAAGTCTAGTTTTTGAGGATCTTTTGGTCTACTTCATTTTTTCAGGCAGGTCCTATTTAAGTGATTTCTTGATTAAGAACAGGATTGTGGCTTTTAAAATGTAACCTTTACTAGGTAGTTTCTAAAAAGAGGCTTATAGCCTCAATAAAATAATGTGAACCATCACATAAAGAAACAATTGATATATAAAAAAAGATATTCAAATTCCCTGTTTGGAAAGATAGCTTGGGATGCCAGGGTCAGCCAAAACAATAGGGACTGACAGGCAGATTACGGGACCCCTACTCATTGAAGTTGCTGTCAAAGGAGAAAAAAATAAACAACTGGTGAGATTGTTTCTTTTTGATGTTGCAACTTGATATTTATATGGAGCAGATGTTGTCTTTTTGGCTTTTTGTATTTGAACTATATGGATAAATACTAGCTCAATATTGAATTTCCCATGGTGGAGTTGTGGGCTTTTTTTGATTCACATACTGCATGTAGTGTGAGAAATGTCATATAATTGGTTCTTCTACCTAACAGTGAATTGAACTATTGTTTATCTTCCCTAAAAGGGAGCTATCTTTCCAAACAGGGAATTTTAATCTCTTTTTTATATATCAATTGTTTCTTTATGTGATGGTATAAATGTTCACGTTATCTGATTGAGGCTATTAGCCTCTTTTTAGAAACAAACTAGTAAAGGTTAGTTTTAAAAACCACAAAAATTCTCTTGCTAATATTTTTTTGATTTCTCTGTGGTAAAATTGGTGTAGGGAGATTTTTTAGTCTAATTATTTCTCTCGCTATATATTGAGAACAGGATTGGCAGTATTGAGGCCTTGCTGTGGCTAGGGAATTTGACCTCAACATTCCGAAGATGTGATAAACCACAGTAAACTTTAAGGGGGAAGGAGCAATCACTTTTTCACACAGGGCCCTTTAGGTTTGGATTTCTTTTTCTCTTAATAATAAAGAGCATCATTTAAAAACTGCATTTTGAGGTTACATGTGGTATCTTTGTCTAATATTTAAATCTGTTTGGTGATCTGAAACATTTAAGTGTGGCAAACATGCAAAAGAATAAGAAACCAGAATGGGAGCAAACACTTTTTCACACAACTGCAGGTATGTATACTGTTTTTTCTCAACTCTACCCACAAGTGTTTGATTGGGTTAATATCTGGAGACTGTGGGGGCCAATCCATAACCTCTACTTCATTGTCATTTAACCATTTCTTGGTCAAACTTGATATATTTGATCGTTGTCCTACTGGAACTGTATTTCATCCTTTATATACCCATGGTACTCGAGTGCACAAAGTAACTCATCTTGTAGGATACTCACATATGGCTCAGCGCTGAAAGCACCATCAATTCTGGTCAAGTATCCAATGCCTTTGGCTGTGAATCAGCTCCATATCATCAGGCCTCCTCCATCAAACTTGACAGTTCCATCAATTGCTCAATCTATTTGCTCCTTTTTCCCTTGTTTCTTCCAGACCCATTTGCACCGATCAGAGCCTAGTCTATTGACTTTCATCTCATTGCTCCAAATCATTCGTTTCCAATCTTTCTCTGTCCACTTTTCATACTTTCGGACTTTTTTGTAAACTCGAGTCAATACTTCTCATGAGGTTATCGAACTTGTAACTTGTAATTTGTAGTATACAGGAAGAAAAGATTTTTCCACCACCAGGAGCAAAATCGTAACAATGCAGTGACATGACAAGAAACTACATATTTAATTATATGCAAAATAGTTGCAAGTCAAATTTATGTATGACATAGCTAAAATGATTGAACGCTAATAGATAGGTGAGCTGTAGGGGTAAACGGGACTAAAGTAACTAACCTGTGAGTTAATGGTACCAAGTGCGCCGTGCCAGTGTGGCGCATCGGATGCGGTGTCCACCACTAGTCCCGGATGAGTGAGCACTTAACAGGTGGATTAAAATAGGGGAGGGGGAGGGATCCGGAGGCTGTATATAGCCAATCAGCATCCGGAATAAAATCCCGGACATGGTGTCACCGGATACTAATGGTGTGCGTTCCAGAAGTGGCTGGTGCATTCCACCTACAGTCTTATGAGTTGCACTGCATTCCAGGAGCCGGAAGTGAGCAAAGGAGTGTGTTTGCAAGATTCAGGGTTTGTGTTTACTACTTTGTGGACAACATTACATTTGCCGTTTGATCACTTTAAGTTGAGTGCTGAGTTTCTTGTTATATATCAAAGGTGTGGGAACCCACTCTGGCATCCTTTAATAGTTGTACACACACCACCTTATTCCATAAACTATACTCTTTCGTGTTGCACACTATATGATCATGTCTCTCACTTCTCTTACGTTTTACTACAACGCAGAAGAAACCTCTAGTATCTTAGCCCAGACTCACCTCTCTAGCGAATTTCTGAAAGTACCTCCCAGGGAGACCCGTGGTAGAGATCTAGAGCGAGAACTCCGTCACCATAACAATCTGGAGTTGCACTGTGCGACACTGATGGAATACTTGCGAGTAAAAGAATCCAACGTGGCTTACGTGTACCACTACGGCCAACTCTTTTCTGTGAATCCTCTGAGTATTGCACTAAATATGAACATATTCTTAATAAATGTTCTTTTGATTTAATGATTTTGATCGTAGAGCACTTACAAAAAGCTATTGGCAATAGCTCTGAGCGCATCAAGTCTATTGAAGCACAACTAGAGTCCACGGGCACACCTGAGGAGCTCACCACCCTCAAGACACAAATCAAAACTAACATTGAACAACATAGTAGGGACACTGAGAATCACAAGCATAATAAGTTTGCTAGAGACCAGGAAGACTACGAATCGGACCTTGTGTACAAGTGGCGGGACAAACTTTTTACATGGCGAGCTTCCTCAAGACCTGGTCACAGATCCTCTTCTGAATTCTTGACCTCTGGTTCAAAACAAGAACGAGGGGCTCATCATCCAACTTGCCACCTTTTTTAGGTCAAAGAAGGAGGCCACAAAGACAAAGCGGACCAGACGTGGGCGCAGGTCCAAGGGGCAATCCAACTCAAGCCCACACAACTTGGTCATAGGTATTTGCCCTTTAGTAATAAATATTTCCTCACGGACATTAGGAATTGCAAAATATATTGCATAAGACATTTGATCTGGACATGGACCTCCAACATTTTTTTTGCACGTTAAGGTTACATTTTTCCAAAACTTCTGAGAGTCAATTTCCAACCATGAAGACTACTTCTGACACTGGCCAATTATCGGTCTCAAGTCTTGGATTGAGGCGTAAAAGCCTCTACAGGCAATCGCATGGATCCCATGACTTGGAAACCTTTATAGGCTTCATAAAACCTCCTTCCAACATCTTAGGTCCGACATTGAGAAAGGGAAACTATTTTATCCCCCAATTTAACAGCAGTAGACCATCAGGCACTAAGATCTCTACAAGAGGATGGCAATCTTATTATCAATCCTGCTGATAAAGGGGGGGCAATAGTTTTAATGGATCGTTCTTACTATATTGCTGAAACCCATAGACAACACAATGACACTACCATCTATAAGATGCTACATCGGGATCCTAACAATATCATCAGAACACTCATTGCTGATGTTCTCAGAAGATTTACTGACAAGGGTATTCTTGACAAAAAAACTTGGGGGTTTCTCACTATGTGTGTACTGTGTATATTCTCTGTTGCATGTGTTAAGGTTAGGAACAGAAAGAGTTAAGTAAAAAAGGGTGTTCGTCCAGCAAGATGAAAAAGCTGCAATTTCCTGCTTCTGCAGCAGAGCCCAGGCAAATTTGGCCAGGGCAGGATGCTCCATATCAACGGGAGCAGAGGACATCCCAGAAGGGGAAAATAAAAGACTGCCAAGGACTGCCAGGCAGTGTGGATGGGAACAGGAGCAGTGAAAGTGCCTGCAGAAAGACTGTTCGGTTGCCAGAGTCCGGATGGGACTTTAGCTGTCTATTTATGTGCAAGGGGCCTGGGTGCCTACTGACTGTGACTTAGTGGACTCGCTCACAACTACCACCCTGTGCCACCTTGTTACAGAAGCACACATTGGTCCTTTGCATCTACATTTCTTGATCCTTTGGATCTTGTTGTAAATACATGTATCATCAAAACCCAACTGAGCAACTGGAAAAGATGCAGTTTATCTGGAAAAAATGTTTTTAATAAGAGACATGAAATGATTTGTTTGAGGAGAGAAAGACATGGAAGAAATTGAGTAGTTGCAGAAAAGAGGGAATGCACAATTTGTAACATACCTGGTAAATTTGTTATAAAGTAACATAACCTAGGAAGCAAGGGAGGAATTTATAAGAGGTGGTGTTGATAGGAATGTGCTTAGAAGAAGCTAAACTTTGTATATTTGGGGTTCAATCCTTAGAGTCAACAAATCAGGAACTGGGTTTAACTTCAAATTTTTATCAGCTTGTTAGATGGATTGAGAGAGCAGATATTTATTTTTCTGTATAAATCATCACTCAATATTAAACATACAGTTGAGGAGTTCCAAGATGGCCACCACAGGGATCAGACACACATAAGGGAGCTCCACACCCAGAGGAGTCAATCCGTGCCATCCATCCTTAATAGTGCTTCAGTAACCATCCTGCTCTGCTCTGGTGGGTGCCCAGTGCCTGGAGGACCAGAAAGTAGCAGTTTTAAATCAACTTCTCCAGCCTGAGATTGCCTGCACAGCCTCTTCAATCTGCGGCCTACTACAGGGCCTGAATCATGGTCCCCCTGCCCCTCTGCATCTGTGGTGAAGACCCTGCTGGCAGTAAGATACCCTTGGAACCAGACCTCTCCCTACCCATCTGCTGTCTTATCTGCTGATGCTGATGCTTGTTGCACCCGGGGAGGGAGAGTGGGAAGATTGCTGATCGGGTTCTGTGTGATTGCGGGAGCTGTGTTTCCTCTCCTCCTGTGCAGTTATACAACAGGGGAATTCCCAATCTGCTACAGAATCACTGAGCAGCCTGGGGCCTTAGAAGGACACTGCAGGAGATTTCCTCTACTGTAGCCTGAGCAGTGCTGTTGCCTCTCCCCAATAGTGGCCAGAGGAGCTTGTTACCTATTATTTTTTGCACTGGTTGCCTTTTCTGGGGACAGCAACTGGGACAGAACTTTCTTGACTCCATACACCTCCTCCCCCCAAGAGAACACATATAAAGCAGGAGACTATCTACTCCAAAAGACACCTGATCCCTGATTTACTATTTCATCCAACATACCAGTTAAGTGGGAGCTCTGCTGTCATCTACTGCTCATAACAAAAATAACGCACTGAAAAAGGCTGCAATATACTACCACTCTGGATACCACTGCAGAGTGGCACTCAGTGCTCTCTTTCATACACAGATGCCTCTCTTAAGGGCTCATCTTCTAAACTGCTGTGGATACCGGCCCAACTGGGGACCCTTTTCAACCTGTTTACCTTTATGATCTTTTAAGTGGTCCGCATCCCATAATCCATCTTGGATTGCCTCGGGACCAATTCTTCGTGCTGTCTTACCTAATCTACTTAGTTATGTAGGTTCTTGCACTTACCTCTCGACTGAAACATCTCCCCTCTCCTTACAAGTGCATTTCTATTTATTTTCTATCTCTCTCCATCTACATGGAAAAATTTGTAAATCCCAGTAGCTCCAATGCTACTAAAACCAGGCCACCAAATCTTCTCCTAAATCAGCAGATTTTAACTCCGTCATGTCTAAAGAATCCATACAAACCATTGCTGACTCTATCACTAAGCAATTTATGCCAAAAATAAATGCAAGACTTCTTTCCTTTCAATCCTCATTGGACTCGATCACATCCCAGTTGTCCGACCATTCCACCAAAATTTTGGCAGGAGAACAGTGGATCAGTGATTTGGAGGATACTGTACAGTCCTATGCTGCTCAGCTTAAAGATAAGGACAATGTGATAGAGCAGCTCTAAGACAAATTCAATGATCTGGAAAACCGGAGCCGCCAAAACAATCTCCGCGTCATCAGCGTTCCCGAGTCGGTAAAGGATCTCCACCGCTTTACTTCTTCCTGGCTCCCATGAGCACTTAATTTGCCTGACCGACCTGGCTCCATGATAGCTGAACGAGCCCACAGACTTGGACCTCCAACTCCAGAATCCAATGCCCGCCGTCGCCCTGTTATTTTTAAGTTACTTAATTTTCAGGACAAAATGCTAATGTTTCGGGCATTTCGGGCTATGTCTGCTGTGAAATATGAGGGACGCTCTCTTCTTATGTTTCAAGATTATTCTGCCGTGGTGGCTGCCAAGCGCAGTGCATTTGCTCCAGTTTATAATCTTCTGCATGACAGAGGCTCCCGTTTTGCCCTTCTCTACCCGGCACGTCTGAGGGTGGAACTTAGAGGAAAGACAATGTTTTTTGTTGACCCTAATGAAGCCATGGAGGAGGTGAAGTGCTCCTCCCGAGCCTATTCTCCGGCCACTTGATTTCAATTTGATGGTTTTTGTAATTTTTTTTTAGTTGATAGCCATGCTACATCTGTTTATATATACCTGCATGATTAATCTTTCGGTTTCTACTTAATGCACCGTGTTTGTTATTTTTTACTGCATTATGATTATGGGAGGTCTTAGTCGAGATATTTATTGTGGTTTCTCTATTGCTTGTGAGTTTGTTGGGGGGTGGGCTCTTCCTCCCTAGCCACGATTTTTTATTTGTTTTTCTGGGTTTGCTTGCTGGGACAGACCTTTGCCCAGTTGTTTCTTCTCTGATATTACTCTTTCATGGCTTCAATGTGGCATAGGCTAATTTGGCTGACTCTAATACTGTAGCTCCTCACATTAATGTAGACTCTCTCAAATTGTTATCTTGGAATGTGGCTGGGCTCAATACTCTGGTGAAAGGCAGGAAAGTTTTAGACCATGTTACCTGTATACGCCCACATATTGTGTTTTTGCAGGAAACTCACTGGATTCGTGGAAAACATCCTCCGCTCCATAACAAGTATTCCCCCGACTGCATAGAAGCTTCTTTTTCAAGGAATAAACGTGGGGTTACCATCCTGTTCCATAGAGACCTTGATTACTCCATTGAAGATATGATAGGAGACAAGGCGGGATGATATTTGCTGATTAGGATCCTTGCTGAGCAGAGGGAATACTGCCTTATTAATGTTTAAGCACCTAATGCGGCTAGCCCTTCCTTTTTTTCTAAGCTTGTAGAAGTCTTCCATAGCTGGCATCCTACTAATATATTATTAGATGGGCATTTAAATGCTCTTCATGATATCTTTTTAGATAGGTCTACCTCACCGCCTGCATCCCTCTCCCCGGCTGGAATGATTCCCATCTTATTAGATAGGCTTGACTTATTGGCTTCCTGGAGATGCTGCCATCCTATGGAAAAAGAATATACTTTTTACTCTAGGGTTCACAACGTACATACTCGCATTGATTACTGGCTAACATCTACCCTTCTTTTTTTATCTTTAAAATCGGTTGAGATTCTTCCAATGGTTATTTCAGATCACTCTCCTGTCCTACTTACCCTAGACCTGCCCACAAGGAAATCTCTCTCCTTTTGTTGGCGCTTTCCCTCATATCTTTATACGTCGGATGATTTAAAAAAAATAGTTGGCTGGCTGGTGGTAGATATACATGTAGGATAACTTGGAACACTTAGAAGACATCAGTTTATTCTGGGTTACCGCTACAATAGTGCTCAGAGGACATATTATCTCTTATGTGTCTCAGAAAAAGAAGAAATTGTTGTCCTCCTTGCGGCCTCTTCTTGACAAGCTCACTCAAACCTATAGAGATTTCCGGCTACACAATACCTCCTCATCCAAGGAGGCTTACCTCACTGCTAAACATAATCTAGACACCTTACTGCATGAACAAGCGCATAACCAACTTGCCTACCTAAGTCACCGCTTCTTTTGTTGGGGCAATAAACCTCGGCGCCTTTTGGCATCACTAGCGAAACCCTTCAGAAAGGCTACTAAAACCACCAACATGAACCAACCAGAAAACAAATGCTATAATGTCACCAATTAAGGTAAACAGGAATACTCCGGATAATAAGATCAAAACCGAAAAAAAGGAGTACAAAGACCTGTATATAATACTAAAAATAACATATTTTATTAATATTACATCATAGAAAATTTTAAGGACAATGCATTATTCGAAAATGACACATAAATTAAAAATTAAAATTACAAAGGACAAGAACAGTGACAATGTGGTATAAATATTTTATGTAAGGACAGGGTATAAACATCTAAATTAAATTGTCTATGGATATAGCACAACCATTTATCCCGGTGCATATATGGCCACTAAAAATAGGAGACTAGCCTATATAAATATGTGCATAATTAAGAGTCACTTATAACAAGGGTATTAAGCTCCAAAATCTTAAAATGCCATACTACAATCACAAAAAAGACTTCTTACCCAATATGTCCAAATATACCACACGTAGAGCAGCCCCCTGAGGAAGCCCACATGAAACATCCAAATGGTTCCATTATCCGTGACCCAGTTCAAATATGCACGGTTTTCAGAGATTTTTTATGCAGATCTCTATGGCCCACTCAACCATTCTCAGGAAGAAGGCTATAATTTCCTTCACAAGGTTGATCCACCAAAACTTTCCATCTCTCAAAGAGAAATTTTAAATAAACCTATCTCTCCTGGGGAAGTTGGATTGGTCATCTAGTCTCTTAAATTGCTTAAAGCCCCTGGCCCGGACGGTTACTCAGCAGAATTCTACAAAATATTGTTACCATTGCTTATACCCCACCTTACCTCTCTTTTTAATCATATTACAGATTCAAGTTCCCTTCCTGACCGCTTCAATGAAGCGAGCCTTTCATTACTACCAAAGCCGGGTAAAGACCCCCTTCTCCCTGCCTCGTACCACCCAATCTCCCTTTTAAACATAGATTTCAAATTGATCACAAAAATTATGGCCAACAGATTACAATCTATACTTCCTAATATCCTCACCACGTCCCAAACGGGCTTTGTCCACGGCCGATCCATCACCTACAATATTAGAATGGCATTAGCCACTGTTATTCATAGTCATCAAACCAAAGCTAAACGAAACATCTTGGTTAGCCATGATGCCGATAAGGCTTTTGACCAAGTATCTTGGTCCCACCTCATCCATACTCTTAAATACAGAATGTTTGGATTTTCCTTTTTCAATTTTATCAGGACGATTTACACCACTCCTCAGTCCTCAATATGGCTCCATGGTATTCAGTCATGCCCTTTCTCAATTTTCAGAGGTACGAGGCAGGGATGTCCTTTATCCCCCTTATTGTTTAATATTACCCTAGACCCTCTACTTAGATATCTGGAGATAATTCCTTCCTTTGAGGGTATTGGGATAGTCCACCTTACACTCAAGCCCTTGGCATTCGCCAACGACATACTACTCATGATAGCCAATCCTAAGGAGTCCATTCCTTTCATAATGGGGGCTATCCATGAGTTTGGAGAAATCTCGGGATTCCCCATAAATTTTAACAAATCCAAGGCTTTAGCGATCTTCAGGGATTCTCAACAAAAGTGGCCCTTCTCTTTTCTCTTTCAGTGGGGACATGGTTCTTTATGATATCTTGGTATTCTTCTACCCTCCAACCCACAAACTATTTACCAACTTAATATCCGACCCTTAATATCTGCCATTACTCGGTAAATACAATCTTGTACGTTTTATAAATTATCTTTCACGGGTAAAGCTCACCTTATTGAAATGGTTTCCTTTCCTAAAATACTCTTCCCTTTACAAACGCTACCTATTCAATTATCTAAAGCTGACGATCAACTCCTAACTAAGATTTTTCGACAATTTATATGGGGCTCGAGGGGGAGATCTAGGATCAGTAGTTTTAAATTGCAACAGGCTAAATCTTTGGGGGGCCTCAATTTTCCAAATTTAAGATTGTATAGTGTTGCAGCCATTTTCAGACATTCTCTTGATTGGATTTGAGCCCATACTAAATTTACCAACACCCAATTAGATGAAGCAATGTCTGGACCGATCAGTCTTCCTGCCTTACTCTATTTACAACAACATAGAGTTCCCACTGCAATCAGGGATAATCCTCTGCTATGGTCTGTGTTATTGGCATGGCGTCATGCTGGAAGGATCAGCGGACTAGTCCCTTATACCTCAGTTTTCCTTCCCTTTCAAGGTAAATCTTTCTTTTTAGAAGGCAGACCACCCCCAATTTACCGAGTGCTGGGGGAGAGAGGGTGCAGACTGGTCTGCGATACTGCAATGTCCTCTTTCTCTGAAGGGTATCTTCTCCAAATATTCAATCTTAGTGGGTAATATTTTTATTACTACTCAGATTAAGCATTACGCTGACTTGGTCTTTCGAGGCATATCAGACAGTGTCAGAACCTGTCCTCTCCATCTCATCTCCCTTGGCGCTCGTGCAGGAGCTTATTCGCTAAGTCTTATCTATATATCAATCAAACCTTCTATTTCATGGTCAGATTCTTCACCAGGCCCGGGCAGACGGGTATCACAACTATCTAATTATAGACTGAATGATCTTTTGAAAGCCACTCTACGTTTAAACTCTTTATTGCCATATGACAACTACTCAACTATGGCCCTCATGATGTTCCATAGGGCTTACATCTCTCCGGAGGTCAAATCTAGGATGTCTATATCAGCTAATCCCTCTTGTCCCAAGTGTTTACACTCTCCAGTCTGACATCTTTCATTGTTTCTGGGATTGTCCGAAGATACAGGAGGTTTGGGATATGCTTCTTCGCCATCTCACTAACACCTTCAACATTCGCTTTACATTATCTCCGGAATGGGCGTTATTTAATATTCTCCCACGGGATCAACTACTCGGACACTCTGCTCAGTAACGACATGTTTTAACTATTTGGGCGGCAACTACCCACAAGAGTATTCTGCATTTGTGGCACAGGACGCAACCCTTTCACTAAATCTAATTTCTTCTAAGGTAACATATTTGTTTATAATGGATTGGATTGAGTCCATACTTCATAAAGAAAGTCATATGGAACATTTTTTTTCCTCACATGGTCCTCCTTTATTGATCTGCAGCCACTATCGGTGCGTCAAGCATTACATGGTTGTTTTCAATTCACCGATTGGTATATGAGAGAACTTATATGTGGTAACACACCTATTAGGCTTACCTGATTAAACCTTCAGGGTTTCAGATGTGCCTGGGGGGATGGGGGGAGTTGGGGTTGGGACTGACTGTTATACTGAATAACCCTGTCTTCCTTTGAGTCTTTCAAGCTACACTTTCTGGATATTGTTATGTCCTTTTTTGCCTTTATACGCTATGTATGTTACTGATTCTTATCTTGTTTGTAGACGGTTATAAATAAGGCTGTGTTCACACACAGCGTTTTTTTAATGGTATTTTTAGCGGTTTTTCCAATAAAACCGCTAAAAATAAACTTCCCATTCATTTCTATGCATTTTGCACTTTTTGTGCATATTGATGCGTTTTTTACCGTGAAAAAACCGCATTGCGGTAAAAAACGCAGCATGCTCATTAATTTTGCAAATTTTTCTGTGTTTCTGGCTAGTTCTATGCGTTTGAAAACGTGCGAAAAAAACGCATTAAAAACACGCGGTTTCTGCGCAAAAACCGTGTGGAAACGCGCAGAAAAAAACACGCGGTTTCTGGGAAGGGAGTCAGGTTTTCCAGCAGAAATTTTCTGCTACGTGTGCACTTAGCCTAAATATTAAAAAAAAAACAACATACATTGAAACCAGTTGAAGGTTTACATACACTGTATAGAAAGACACATATGCTTGATTTTCTCAATATCTGACATGAAATCAGAATAAATCTTTCTAGTTTTAGGTCAATTAGGTTTAGCATAATTATTAATATTTGCCAAATGCCAGAATAATGAGAGAGAGAATGTAATGCATGCCTCCATTCTTCAAGAGAAAGCTAAATGGCAAGAAGGTCACCTTTACAAATGCTGTCATTTTTCTTGGTAAAGGGGAAAAAAATCAGGAAAAAAACCACAGGTATGAAGTTTTTCCTTTTTCCCATTTTGGAAAAGGAGCTCTACATTCCAATTTTCATACTGAAAGGCATTGTGGAATCAGGAAGATGAAGAACTGTGGTTGAAATAAATGAACATTTTAACTCCTGAAAAGACAGTTTCACCTCTGATGTTCTTGGAGTTACGCTTCCCTTGTAAGGACAGTGAAGGGTGTCACAACTCGGGATAAGTAAGCGCACTTCTATGCTGCCTCCTCGCTTCTTATACTTTGGGGGTGCTACACTCCTGATAACAGCTTAGACCACTGTTCCCCAACTCTCGTCCTCAGGAACCACCAATGGGTCATGTTTTCAGGATTTCCTCAGTGTTGCCCAGGTATTTGGAATTCTTACCCATCCATAATGTAATTATCACCTGGCAATACTAGGGAAATCCTGAAAACATGACCTGTTGGTGGCTCTTGAGGACCGGAGTTGGGGAACACTGGCTTAGACTATTCAGCATGGTTGCACTGGTGAACAAAACTGAGCACTGTCCCATTCTGCTAGTAGTGGAGCACAGGGAGACTAAAGCTGCTTGGATCTACAGAGCCTGCAAAGCCTGCAAGAGGTGCACACTCAATGCCTAGGTAACCAGTCACTCAGAATGCAGGGCACCTGATAATTTAGACATTAAGCTACAAACTATTTTGTGAACATAGAGAATTTTTAATAAAAGATAAATTGCAAAGTTGCTTGTTTTATACTATTTTAGCCACTTTTATGCAATTTTAGCCATTTGAAAGTTTCAGACAACCCAACCGATTACAGTTACAGTTAAACGGTAATTATAAAAAAAAATCATTCACGTTACTTCTGCCCTCAAAATATTTGTCACATCTATAGAAGTTATCACATATCCACTTGCTGATCAGTGGAGTGTGACATCAAGGACTCAGACTGATCTGGAGAACGAGGCTGTGAAATGTTCCATCTAAATGCAGAGGTGGCCAAACAATCGCAGCATCGCTCCATTCATTCTTCATGGGACTGCTGCTACAGTGTTCTGCTTTTTTCAGCAGTATCCAAAAGAATGAATAGAGTAGTAGTGCAAATGCTGAGCTATTGTTCCATTTGCTTCTTCGGATAACAGATGTCTCAGTGGTCAGTCCAAATCAATGGGCAAATTATGACCTATTGTATAGATAGGTGGTAATTAGTGACTTCTAAAGATGGGAAAACACTTTAGCAGCTTCCTATTATCCTGATTCTACACATATAATTATGTCAAATACCAGTCATCAGTCAACAGCAATGAATAATTACATCCTCTAAGAAACACATCTGAGACTAAAAAGATAAGATTTTTTGGTACAGAAAATGTTAATTGTTGTTAAGTCACATATAGGAAAATACATAAAAAAATCATAAAGTATTAGGAATGCCATTGAAGCTGAGCAGCATTCACATCACTTTAAGCAATATGTTAAAGCAAAAAAATATAAACTGATTTCAGTAAAGGTCAATGACTGCTTGACATTCACTGGACATGTCACTAACACAAAAGCTGAAATTTAGTAGTAGAATCAGGTCATAATGTACTTATGAAATCTTCAGAAGCCATGACATTGGCTGTTGATGGAGATTACTGATTCAATTTTTCTGAGGTTGGCATGACTGGAGAAATCCTATTACAGGGAAAATGTGAGTTTGTCATTTTGAAATACTTTTAAATAGGAATGAAACATAATTCTGGTGAAAAACATTTTCAAGACTAGAACATCACACCGTTGCTTAATTTTTATAGTTTGCATGCCATACACTACTTAATGTTCCTTATTTTTGAATCCTAAATTTCTTACATTCCCTGTTTACTCATATCTGTACTCTTTCATAGAGCATCTTATAGACTCACTGTCCCAAATTTTCAGCACAATCATGTGCTGAAATTTAAACAACTCAACTTTTCAGCCTGAAAACTACCAAATAGCTCACTCTTGTTTCTAAGGTGGGATTCAGCAGGTGCAACTGTTACTTGACCCAGTCATACTAAATGTCATGTACAGATCTGGCCAATCCAGTAAGGCAAAGCAGACTTTCACAGAGGACACCTAAGGGGGACAAGCAGATCCCACCGCTGTCACAAGTTGTCAATGATAACAGACGGGAGAGAACATGCAGATCCCACCGCTGCCAACAGTTTGTCATGGAGATGCAAATCCGCTGCTTCAATCGTCAGGACAATTACGCAATAGACTGACAACTGATGAATGAGGCCGCAGCTGCTTCCACTACTAGTCCAGTCATTGGGAAAATCACAGTGAGCATATTTTATATACACCAGAGATTCCAGCTAATGGAATACTATATATATATATGTATATATATATATATATATATATATATATATATATATATATGCACATATATATATATATATATCTTAGATATTTGTGGACTTTCCTCACAGAAATTACTTATAAATGGAATTCTACTTTTATTATCCCTTTTTTTCTCCTCAAACAAATATATGATGCTGTGACGAGAGTGACTACAAGATTATGAAGGGTACTTAATAAGAGGCATTAAGATAAGATGTATATTTTTCATTTTTCTATAGAATGAGTTTTTATGGTGATTTCACTGCAGTATAATAATGCCTGGTATGTGTGTAATAGAGTGAATGGGAACTGCATAAAGAGTGACCTCTGGTGGTGAAGGGTATTCAGGATTGGTTAATGCTGTAAAGAGAGACTGTGTGATGTTGTCATCTCTTGTTAAAATAGCAACACAGCCACATTGTCACCCTGATGGGTGCCTCTAAGGTTTGTGACCATTCCAGGTGTAAAAACCGCAACCCCAGGCACCAATATATGCATTTTAGCATAAGGGCTGTAATGCCCTGAAGCAAAATGGCAGTTCTGAACAGTATGTCTAGTGAGCATGCTCAGGCACCCTGCAATGATCGGCCATGCAGTGATGAGTCACTTGTTGGAGCTGAGCGGTAATGAAGAACACTGACCACAGCTAGTAGCCAGCATTGACAGAGAGCTGCAAAGATATAATTAAAGTATACTAACTTTTTTAATTATATAAGCCTTAGTACCCTCATAGGTTGTGTCATCATCAGTTTTATAGGCAAGTTGAGTCTTTTTAAAGCACTGTATATGCACTGTTGCACTTTGTATTCTAGATCTTTGGTCATATGTATATATGTTTAATGGAGCACTTGCAAACGTTACTATGACAATGGCTATTTTGAATATGTAAAACGGATTAATCATTGGAATTTTATACACATGTGTTACTACTATTTAAGTCTGTATTGACTATGAGCACATTGCTTGACAAAGACGGGTCACCGTTGAAACGTTGCCATCTGAGGATCGGTAAAGTATCCACTTTTTTCACATTTAATTTGGGTGCTGCCTATTTTTTTTCCTTTTATATATATATATGTATCTCAAAAGATAAGAAACCACTGCAAATTGATCAGTTTGTCTGAATATTGTCTTTATATGTATATTTTTGAGTAAAATGTAAATTGCTCTTTTAGTCTACCGTCTACAAACTTCTGACAACATGTCTCCGAATTTCCAAGCAATAAATTTTGCTTGTTTTTTCTGAACATAAATTGTGCACAATATATACATTTCTGTATATGATAAATTGATCTGCAGCCAGAGAGATATGTGAGAAAATACCTAATCTACATCTCCCTACACCTAAGGTGCTCTGTATGGTGTAGTAGACATAAACCATCTAGCAGACTCCCTTGAAAGAAACGAACTTCCAACCATGCAAAATATTCAAAAATAGTACTAATGGATTTTTTTTTTTATAAATCCTCGAAATGTGACTATGGACTGGCTTAATTAAAGACCAGTAATAGATGCAGACAGCATACTGTACAATTAATACCATGGTCTTGTTGGTTTATACATATTGCAGAGGTTTTCAGTGAAGAAGCCTTCTATCATATATTGCATTTATTAGCACAAGAGAATATAGCTTCTGTATAATATACCTGCTGGTATATGTTTTCTTCTAGACGTAAGACGTCTTACAAAAGGATATACTTGAACACACATTTTGTGTTTAATCAAATAAATTGTTGAACTGTTATCAAAACTAGAAGTAAAGATCCCTCAGGATATAATAATGTACGTGAGAGATATTACCAGACAGTCTAGCCTTAAAATAACCTAGTGATGTAACTATGTCTGTTACTAGGCAGAGGACGTGAAGAACTAATACCATAACGTACGAGGAGACACTTTAGGAACATTTACATTTCTCAAACTGTATTTACTGCGTGTCATATTTAAAAGACTACTAACATCGCAATTACCGTTCTGGCCAAAATTTAGGACACACCTGTTCTTATAGTGTTTTTCCTAGTTCTTATTGGATTGTGCATATTGGATTTTTAGACTTAAAGCAGCAAAACTACAAAATAATTTTTATTTATATAGCGCCAACATATTCCGCAGCACTTTACAATTAAAGAAGACGTGCAAACAAAGGAGTAAAGAAACACGTGAAACAAACCAAAATGTGTGATCAGAGGCGTAGCTAGGGTTTTGGTTCAGGGAGGGCAAAACTTCTCAGTGAGCCCCTAACCAAGTAACCTTGATTACAACTGGGTGACGCCCCCTAATAGTGGATGTAGGAGAACCTCAGCAGATGACTGCGCTGTTAGTGAAAATAATCTCTACAAAATGACTAACACAGATATTACCGCCATAAGGTCAGTGGTTGTTACCAGTCCTACAGAACAGAACATAAAAGAGATCATAGCACAGTTATAGATAGTGACTTTTCGGTGACGTCCTTTCTGATGGAATCGTTCACTTTTCAAGTCTTTTCCATCTGGCCCAGACCGACATGACAACTTCTTTCAGCCAGGACTCAGCTGCAGAGATTACAACAAAGACATTTCATTCTCACATTTTCAGCCCCATCCCTATCTATTCCCAACCTGCACAAACTCCTCATACTGCTGATACCCCAATACTGAGCCGCTACTGCCATATGTGTTCCTATTACTGCACCCCCTGTTTGGTTCTATGTGACCTCTCAATTCTAAATCAAACCTCTAGAATATAGTATAGCCGGGTGCAAGTGCCCTAGAAAACAATGCCCACATTTTGACCCCTAGAAAGTAATAATGCCCTCTGTGCCCCTTTGACAGTTACAGTAACCTGAGTTCCCCTATAACAATAAGTGCCCACTTTACATTCAATAATGTCCCATGTCTCCTCCCTTATACACACTCTAATGCCCCCTCACTGTATGTATACTGACCCCTAAGTATCCCCCAAACTGTTTGATGGCTCAAACACTGTAATCTCCACACTGTATGATGATCCCCTAGATAGCCTCCATATAGAATAATGCAGCAGATAATACTAAATGTAGTCCTCAATATAGTATAATGCACTCCCCATAGTCCTCCATATGGTATAGTGCACTCCCCATAGGCCTCCATATAGTATAATTCACTCCCCATAGACCTCCATATAGTATAATGCACTCCCCATAGGCAGACTCTATATAGTATAATGCACTCCACATAGGCAGACTCTATATAGTATAATGCAGTCCTTAATATAATGCACCTCCATAGGCAGATTTTATAGTATAATGCAGCCCCATAGGCAGTCTCTATAGTATAATGCATCCCCTAAAATAATGCACCCCCATAGGCAGACACTACAGCATAATGCATCCCTGAATATAATGCACTCCCATAGGCAGACTCTATAGTATAATGCACCCCCCATAGGCAGCCTCTATAGTATAATGCAGCCCTTAAAATAATGCACTCCCATAGGCAGCCTCTATAGCATAATTCAGCCCCATAAAGCATAAATACAATACTAACCTCTCTCCCTACTCATTCCTCAGCTGCTCTGAGTGCCAGCACATTTCTGGATCATGGGCGCTGAGAAGTGACATCATCACAACCCCCTGTCAGTGTCGGCATCAGTGACATCAGACACTGAGTGGGGGATGATGGGAGAGAGAGTGTAATGCTCCTTCTCTCATCACTGCAGTCATGTATTGGCTAGATGCCAATACAGTTGAACTTGCGATGACATGCTGGTGGCCCACTACTTGCACCGGGCCCCCCGTGCCTCTCAAGGGCCCTATGGCCGCCAGGTGGCAGAGCATGGAGATCGATTCTCCCTGCACTGTCACAGAATGTAACTGTATCCGCGCACTGTGCACGCCGATACAGTTACAGTAGCCTGACTCTGGGTGGGCCCCCTCAGAGCGCGGGGCCCGGCACAACCGCCCCCTCTTCCCCCCTGGCAGCTACTCAACTGTGTGTGATAAAACTTACATTTCTGAAAGTACTTCTCTTTTAGGCCTTATTTAGTTGTCCGTGTTGCACATAAGTGTTTTATCAATGTTTTCCAATCATGTAACACATACCCATTATACATATATGATTGTTACTACACCTTTATGTGTGAATTGAGTCAGATTTCCCTGACAATGGATCATATAATATCTGAAAAGTAACCTTTAACCCCTTTCTGACATCTGACGTACTATCCCGTCCATGGGACCCGGGCCCCTATGCCCATGGACGGGATAGTACGTCATAGTGATCAGCGCTGCTGCGGGGGCCTCCTTGCCTGCAGGTCACCGGATCCAAAATGATGGCGGGGACCTTCTGGGGCCTGCAGGGAGGTGGCTTCCTCATGCCTGCAAAGCGCCGGCATGAGGAAGCTTGCAGCACTGCCTGTGACAGATCGCTGATCTATCACAGCAATCTGTGTTGTGACAGATCAGCGATCTGTCACATGACAGTTATGTCCCCCCTGGGACATTGAAATAAAGTAAAAAAAGAAAAGTGTAAAAATAATTTATAAAAAAATCGCTAAATAAATAAAACAAAATGCATTCCCTAATAAATTCAGTTTTTGGAAATAAAAAAAACCAAAACATTAAAAGTACACATATTTAGTATCACCGCATCTGTAACGACCTGCCCTATAAAACTGTCCCATTAGTTATCCCGTTTAGCGAACCCCTTAAAAAATAAAAATAAAAAACAAAGCAAAAAATAATGCTTTATTATCATACAGCCGAACAAAAAGTGCAATAACGCGTGATTTAAAAGTCGGATATACAGTAAATAACCATGGTACCACTGAAAATGTCATCTTGTGCCGCAAAAAACGAGCCAACACATAGCGTCATCAGTGAAAAAATAAAAAAGTTATAGCTCGCAGAATAAAGCGATGCAAAAATAATTATTTTTTATATAAAATTGTTTTTATTGCATAAAAGCGCCAAAACATAAAAAAAGATATAAATGAGGTATCGCTGTAATTGTACTGACCCAAAGAATAAAACGGCCTTATCAATTTTACTGCACGCAGAACGGTGTAAACGCACCCCCCAAAAGAAATTCTTGAAATGCTGGTTTTTGTTCATTCTGTGTCCCAAAAATTGGAATAAAAAGCGATCAAAAAAGTCACGTGCCCAAAAATGGTACCAATAAAAACGTCAACTCGTCCAGGAAAAAATAAGACGCCACATGACTCAGTGGGTCAAAATATGGAAAAATTATAGCTCTCAAAATGTGGTGATACAAAAACTATTTTTACAATAAAAAGCGTCTTTTAGTGTATGACAGCTGCCAAACATAAAAACCCACCATATATAGTAAATCAAACCCCACTTTATCACCCCCTTAGTTAGGGAAAAAAGATAAAATTAAAAAATGTATTTATTTCCATTTTCCCAGAAGGATTAGGGCTAGGGTTAGGGCTAGGGTTAGGGTAAGGGCTAGGGTTAGGGCTGAGATTAGGGTTAGGGGTGTGTTGGGGTTAGGGTTGGAGTTAGAATTGGGGGTTTCCACTGTTTGGGCACATCAGGTGCTCTCCAAACACAACATGGCGTCTGATCTCAATTCCAGCCAATTCTGTGTTGAAAAAGTCAAACAGTGTTCCTTCCCTTCCAAACTCTGCTATGCACCCAAACAGTGTTTTACCCCCACATATGGTGTATCAGCCTACTCAGGACAAATTGAAAAACAACTTTTGGGGTCCAATTTCTCCTGTTACCCTATGGAAAATAACAAAATTGGGGACTAAAAGATCATGTTTGTGGAAAAATATGTTTTTTATTTTCATGCCCGGGCGTTATAAACTTCTGTGAAGCCCTTGGGGGTTCAAAGTGCTCCCCACACATCTAGATAAGTTCCTTGGGGGGTCTAGTTTCCAAAATTGTGTCATTTGTGGGGGGTTTCCACTGTTTAGGCACTTCAGGGGCTTTCCAAATGCGGCATGGCATCCAATCCCAATTCCAGCCAAAAAAGTCAAATGGCGCTACTTCCCTTCCGAGCTCTGCCATGCGCCCAAATAGTGGTTTACCCCACATGTGGGGTATCAGCGTACTCAGGACAAATTGCACAATAACTTATAGGGTCTTGTTACCCTTGGGAAAATAAAAATTAGGGGTGAAAAGATCATTTTTGTGGAAAAAATGTAATTTTTTAATTTTACGACTGTACGTTATAAACTTCTGTGAAGCCCTGGGAGGTTCAAAGTTCTCACCACACATCTAGATAAGTTCCTTGGGGGTGGGGTCTAGTTTCCAAAATGGCGTCACTTGTGGGGGTTTCCACTGTTTAGGCACATCAGAGGATCTCCAAACGCAACATGGGGTCCGATCTCAATTCCAGCCAATTTTGCATTGAAAAAGTCAAACGGCGCTCTTTCCTTTCTGAGCTCTGCCATGCGCCGAAACAGTGGTTCCCCCCACATATCAGGTATCACCATAGTCAGGAGAAATTGCACAATAACTTATGCAATCCAATTTCTCCTGTTACCCTTGGTAAACTAAAAAAATTGGACCTGAAGTAATTTTTTTGTGAAAAAAAGTTAAATGTTCATTTGTTTTAAACATTCAAAAAATTCCTAAGAAGCACCTGAAGGGTTAATAAACTTCTTGATTGTGGTTTTGAGCACTTGAGGGGTGCAGTTTTTTAGAATGGTGTCACTTTTGGGTATTTTGTATCATATAGACCCCTGAAAGTGACTTCAAATGTGATCTAAAATGGTGTTGTAAAAAGGAGAAATCGCTGGTCAACTTTTAACCCTTATAACTTCCTAACGAAAAAAAAATTGGTTCCAAAATTGTGCTGATGTAAAGTAAACATATGTGAAATGTTACTTATTAAGTTTTTTGTGTGTCATATCTCTGTGATTTAAGGGCATAAAAATTCAAAGTTGGAAAACTGCGACATTTTCAAAATTTTCACCAAATTTCCATTTTTTTCACAAATAAATGCAAAATATTTGAATGAAATTTTACCACTAACAGGAAGTACAATATGTCATGAGAAGGCAATGTCTGAATCACCAGGATCCATGGAAGAGTTTCAGAGTTATTACCTCATAAAGGAACAATGGTCAGAATTGTAAAAATTGGCCCGGTCATGAACGTGCAAACCACCCTTGGGGGTGAAGGGCTTAAAGCACATATGTCACATATGAAGTGGTGAGCTGAAGGTAGAAGTAACGCTGCAGCACAGATAGGCGAGCAGCAGAAGGGTAAGAATGCTGAAAGTATGCACATACTGTCCATACTTTCAGCATCATCTCTGTCATATGTGGAGAGTTTTTGAGGAACCTCGGCACCACCAAGTTCAGCACATGCTCCAGGCAAGAGATGTGCATTAAACCGTCTAGGCCCAGAGTTGCTATGAGATTTTGCTCATTGCCTTACAACACCAGGCCATACTTGAGGTTCATCAACATCAACCACTCATCTTTCTGCTGTTTGATTCCCACCCACAGCTTCTGCATGTTGTAGGATTTGTACAGCAAACAGGAGTTTCAGAACAGCTTGCTGTCATTTCCCCTGGCTGTGCTGAACTTAGTGGTGTAGGTCTTAGTATGACTGGATGAGGAGGTGGTGGAAGAAGCGGAACAGGAAGATAAAACATGGACAGAGAAATGACCAGTAATTCTCGGTGGTGGTAGTACATGGCTTTGAACGTCTTCCGCCTCTGTGCCAGCTGCCAATGGGCAGGTAAGGAGATGTAATGGCCCTGGGCATTCTTACTGGTCCACATATCAGTCGTTATGTGAACCTTGCCACTGAAGGCATTGCGCAATGCATACTTTATTTTGTCCACAACATGTTTGTGCAGGGCAGGGATGGCACTCCTGAAAAAGTAGTGGAGGCTGGGAAGAGCGTACTGTGGGACAGCCACTGCCACTTTTTTTTTAAAACTATCCATCTCCACCAGACAGAACTGCAGCATTTCAAAGGCCAGTAATTTGGAAATTATTTTATTCAGGACCATGGCTCGTGGGTGGGTAGGGGTTATCTCTTTTCTCTTGAGCGTTTGGGGATGGAATGCTGAACACTTCTATGGGACAGCTTGGGGATGCTCGATGATACTGGTTGTGATAGTTGTGATGGTGCTGTCACATCTTCTCCTAGCAGAGAAATTGGTGACCCTGTTGATTGTAGGCATGAGTAAGAGCTGAGACTGCAGCAGAAGATGGAGCAGGAGGAGGCTCAGATCTGTCATGCTTTTTTTTGTGCTTGGAATTCAGATGCCTCGTCATGCACTTGCTACTCATGTTCAGAAGATTTATGCCTTGCTTCAGGCTCTGATGGCACATTGTGCAAACCACGCGTGACTTGTCATCAGCAAATTCCCTGAAGAAATGCCTGTACCTTTGCACCCTGTTCCTTCTTTTGGCATTCTGCTGGAGCAGAATTGCAGTCTCCTTCTCTTTCAACAAACTGTGCATGTCACTAGGATGGCATTCCTTGCCAGTCTGCACATTGTAAAAAGACACTGCAGCTAGCAATTGTGCTTCGTCATCCTCTGACATTTGTTGCGGTGGTCCACTGACCGTGTGCAGTAGCCCTCCCACTTACTCATCCTCCAAGCAAGCAAGTAGTTGGGTATCGGTGCACTCTATCTCTTCCACTTCTTGGGTAGGGCTAGGTGGATTGGCCATGGAACCCCAGCCAGTGGAGTCATCAAAAAGCAGAAGAGGCTGCTGCATGAAAGGTTTTTTGTCACGGTATTCCCACAGGCGGTGGTGCAGAGTACACACAGCGGCTTTTTGGCACAGTACTTCCACTGAGACACGTAGAGTACACAAAGAGGCTTTTCTGCAGAATGTGCAGTCTAATTCTGTCCCTCACTCCAGCTGCGTCCTGTCCCTACACTAATCAGAGTAGAATGGCTCATGATCCGGCATTTATACAGGCTGGGTCACGTCATGCACCAGCTAATCACAGTCATGCCAATGGCTGTAACAACTCAGTAAGTGCCCACAGCTTAAAATGTTATTAGGTATCTGAACCAGAACAGTAAATCTGACATCCTGTTAAAAGTCTGTGTTCAGGTTCTGGAACTGGACACTAAGTGTCCAGTACAAACTCCAAATGTTACAGTTCGGGTTCGCTCATCCCTAGTAGAGAAGTAACAGATAAAGATAAAAGGGGCTGTGAAGGGGGAAAAACAAGAATTACTCTAGAAATATTGAAAGTTGCATATAAATGAGACAGTAAGACCAATAAAAGACATAGCAAAATTAAATTTAACATATATTGACTTTGGTATAAAAACAAATAAAGGAAAAATAATTGTAGCTAGAGTAAATTAGGGGAGCAATATAGTGTATGTTGGTAAAACATATATGATACTAATGATAAAACAATATAATAAAAGTGTTTTTTCCCTATACGGAGAATTTTTCCCTGGGGGCTTCCAGACACAATGAGGCAGCAGGTTGAATTCAAAACAGGAACACTATTCCATACCATAATTCATTTTTTATGAAATCTTTGTTATTGATGATATTTCCTTTCCTTTTTATCCATATTTTCTTCACTGAATGACAATAAAAATCATATATCTATATTCTTCTAGCCTATTTGTATTTAATAAGCACTCCGATCAAAGTTTTTAT
The DNA here is from genome assembly GCF_039654945.1 of Dendrobates tinctorius. NCBI lineage: Eukaryota > Metazoa > Chordata > Amphibia > Anura > Dendrobatidae > Dendrobates > Dendrobates tinctorius. The sequence continues at coordinate 9,375,399 of NW_027361672.1, forward strand.
CCACTTAATATATTGCAGTCATCATTTATATATAATACTGTGTTCTTACAATTGCTCATTTTACCTTTCTACCCAACTCATTCTACTCTTTTCCATTAGATCTTAGTCATTACGTAATTAAAAACTGACTATGAATTCTTCAGAAGGTCAATTTTCTGTACACAAGTTATAGTCACTGCAAAAGTGTATGGCAGGGGGAAGTAGGAGCAGCTGGGTAAGGAGTGGAATAAGGGAATGTGTCATGCAGGGTCAAGAGATTTCCTGTTTCTAGATAGATCAGAGAGAAGAGAATAATAAATTGGGTAGAAATATAAAATGAGTAATTGTAAGTACACAGTGTCATATAATATGGTGACTGTAATATATTAAGGCTGGGGTCACACTATCCGACGCAAAATACGGTCCATAGTTTACTGGCGTAATACGGATGAATGTCCCCTAAATAGTGTTCCGTATGTCATCCGTAAGCAAGGTGCTGTTGCGTATTTTGCGCATGTAAGCATCCGTATGTTATCCGTATGGCATCCGTATGCAATCCGTATGCTGAGATTTTCTCACAGCCTTGCAAAATGGACATTTAACGGTTTTGAGGACTGCGAACAATTTAACCCCTTAACGACCGCCGATACGCCTTTTAACGGCGGTAATTAAGGGTACTTAAACCACAGCGCCGTTAATTCACGGCGCTGTGATTTAAGTGAATAGCGCCCCCCAGTGTCGGATTTTCTCCGGGGTCTCGGCTGCCAGGGGCAGCGGAGACCCCAGAGAACATGAATCGGTCGGTTTTTACCAACCCCCGCTTTTGCGATCGCCGTTATTAACCCTATAACGGCGACCGCAAAAAAAAAAAAGCCGCAATTTTACATTTAATTTCTCTTTCCTCTGATGTGATCGCACATCAGAGGATAGAGAAATAGGGTCCCCGATCCCCCCGGTCCCCTCCCGGTACCTCTCCCTTGTCCTCCGTCCCCTCCCGGTGGTCCCGCGCCCGCCGGCGTCATCCGATGGGCGCCGCCATCTTGAAAATGGCGGGCGCATGCGCAGTGCGCCTGCCGGGAATCTGCTGGCTCCGGCTGGCAGATTCCATTCATTATTTTGATCACTATGATAAATGATCATAGTGATCAAAATAATAAAAATAGTACATAACCCCCCTGTTTATCACCCCCTTATATAGGCACACATAATGAAATAAAAAAAATATTTTTTTTTTCAGTTTTCCATAAGGGTTAGGGTTAGGGTTAGGCTAGGGTTAGGGTTAGGCTAGGGTTAGGGTTAGGCTAGGGTTAGGGTTAGGCTAGGGTTAGGCTAGGGTTAGGGTTAGGGTTAGGCTAGGGTTAGGGTTAGGCTAGGGTTAGGGTTAGGCTAGGGTTAGGGTTAGGCTAGGGTTTGGGTTAGGCTAGGGTTAGGCTAGGGTTAGGGTTAGGCTAGGGTTAGGGTTAGGCTAGGGTTAGGGCTAGGCTAGGGTTAGGGTTAGGGTTGGGCTAGGGTTAAGGGTTAGGGTTGGGCTAGGGTTAGGGTTGGGCTAGGGTTAAGGGTTAGGGTTGGGCTAGGGTTAAGGGTTAGGGTTGGGCTAGGGTTAGGGCTAGGGTTGGGCTAGGGTTGGGCTAGGGTTAGGGTTAGGGCGAACTAGGATTAGGGTTAGAATTAGGATTAGGGATTAGGGTTGGGATTAGGGTTAGGGGTGTGTTGGGGTTAGGGTTGGAGCAAGAATTGAGGGGTTTCCACTATTTACCAACTTTGGGGGTCTAAAAATTGGGGTCTAAAAAATCACTGTTGTGGAAATAAAAAAGACTTTTTATTTTCACGGCTCTGCGTTTATAAACTTCTGTGACGCGCTTGGGGGTTCAAAGTGCTCACCACACATCTAGATAAGTTCCTTAGGGGGTCTAATTTCCAAAATGGGGTCACTTGTGGGGGGTTTCCACTGTTTAGGCCCATCAGGGGCTCTGCAAACGCAACATGATGCCCGCAGACCATTCCATCAAAGTCTGCATTCCAAAATGGCACTCCTTCCCTTCCGAGCTCTCCCATGCGCCCAAACAGTGGTTCCCCCCCACATATGGGGTATCAGTGTACTCAGGACAAATCGCATAATAACTGTGGGGGTATGATTTCTCCTGTTACCCTTGTAAAAATAAAAATTTGGGCGCGAAAAGATCATTTTTGTGGAAAAAAAATGGATTTCTTATTTTCACGGCTCTACGTTATAAACTTCTGTGAAGCACTTGAAGGTTCAAAGTGCTCACCACACATCTAGATAAGTTCCTTCATGGGTCTAGTTTCCAAAATGGAGTCACTTATTGGGGGTTTCCACTGTTTAGGCCCATCAGGGGCTCTGCAAACGCAACATGATGCCCGCAGACCATTCCATCAAAGTCTGCATTCCAAAATGGCACTCCTTCCCTTCCGAGCTCTCCCATGCGCTCAAACAGTGGTTCCTCCCCACATATGGGGTATCAGCGTACTCAGGACAAATCGCATAATAACTGTGGGGGTATTATTTCTCCTGTTACCCTTGTAAAAATAAAAATTTGGGGGCGAAAAGATCATTTTTGTGGAAAAAAAAATGGATTTCTTATTTTCACGGCTCTACGTTATAAACTTCTGTGAAGCACTTGAAGGTTCAAAGTGCTCACCACACATCTAGATAAGTTCCTTAATGGGTCTAGTTTCCAAAATGGGGTCACTTGTTGGAGTTTTCCACTGTTTAGGCACATTAAGGGCTCTCCGAACGCAACAAGGTATCCGATCTTAATTCCAGCCAATTCTGCGTTGAAAAAGTCAAACGGTGCTCCATCCCTTGCGAGCTCTGCCGTGTGCTGAAAAAGGGGTTTACCCCCACATATGGGGTATCGGCGTATTCAGGAGAAATTGTACAACAAATTTTGTGGTTGATTTTCTCTTTTAACACTTGTGAAAATAAAAAAAATTGGTTCTGAAGTAATTTTTTTCCAAAAAAAAGTTAAATGTTAATTTTTTCCATCCACATTGCTTTCGTTCCTGTGAAGCACTTAAAGGGTTAATAAACTTCTTGAATGTGGTTTTGAGCACCTTGAGGGGTCTAGTTTTTAGAATGGTGCCACTTTTGGGTATTTTCTGTCATGTACACCCCTCAAAATGACTTTAAATATGATGTGGTCCCTAAAAAAAATGGCTTTGTAAATTTTGTTGTAAAAATGAGAAATCGCTGGTCAACTTTTAACCCTTATAACTTCCTAACAAAAAAAAATTTTGCTTCCAAAATTGTGCTGATGTAAAGTAGACATGTGGGAAATATTATTTATTAAGAAATTTATGTGACACATCTCTCTGATTTAAGGGCATAAAAATTTAAAGTTTTAAAATTGCAAAATTTTAAATTTTTTTGCCATATTTCTGTTTTTTTCATAAATAAACACAAGACTTATCGAAGAAATTTTACCACTAACATGAAGTACAATATGTCACGAAAAAACAATCTCAGAATCAGCAGGATCCATTAAAGCGTTCAAGAGTTATAACCTCATAAAGGGACAGTGGTCAGAATTGTAAAAATTGGCCTGGTCATTAAGCTGCAAACTGGCTCTGTCACTAAGGGGTTAAATCATTAGCCTGCACCCTATTTATACACTCAGGAACAGGTGGCTCCCTAAATTCTGTCCATTTGTGACCTTGCTTTCATGAGGTGTGTTGGTGTTCTTTGTGCAACATGGCAGAGGGTCTGAGTTTCACCACAACTGAGCAGGTTCTCTTCAACTGGCTTTTGTCACGCCGCTTTGGCCAACCATACCAAGTGATAGTGGATCCGCGGAGGAGGAGACACATGTGGGTCCATCCACTTTTGAGGCAACGACTCACAAGAGGTCATTTTCACCACCTCTATTCTTCTCTGCGGGAGCATCCAGTCAAATTTTAGCAATACTGTCGCATGAGCATTGCGACATTTGATCAACTCTTGGAGACAGTGCGCCCTGGGATAACCTTTCAGGACACAAGGATGCGCAAAGCTATATCTGCAGAGGAGCGACTTCTACTCACAATACGGTATGTACTACAAAACCACATTCTCTAACTTCATAATGTGTGGGCCAAAGTATGTATTTTTTGCTTCTTGGACTAAGTTTAAAGCCCTCATCTTAGTCCACATATGTTTAAACTTACAGACCAGAATGTTAGGTCAAATATGTACTCAATATCACTTAGTCATTGTGCAACCATATATGTGTGTGTTAGTCTATCTCAATTCCTACCAAGTTTGGTCGGTATGTAACTGATTTTTTGGGGCATTTCTGCACTCTAAAATTATCCATTTCTGTTGTTCTTCAGCTTCCTGTCCACTGGCCTGTCTTATGCAGCCCTCCACCATGAGTTTCTCATTGGAAGATCTACCATTTCGGGAATAGTCAGGTCAACATGTATAGAAATCTGGACAAGACTCCATCAAGTCGTCATGCCCGAGCCCAGGATGGAAGACTGGGTGAGGATATCAAGGGACTTTGAGGAGGAATGCCAGTTTCCAAATTGTATTGGGGCCCTTGATGGCAAACATATCCGGGTGCGTAAGCCGCCGAACTCTGGCTCCCAATTCTTCAATTATAAACAATACTTTTCTGTTGTATTGTTGGCTCTGGCAGACCCTCAATACAAGTTTATAATTGTTGACATTGGGGCCTATGGAAGGACAGGAGACTCTCGAGTGTTCAATACTTCCATAATGGCTCGGCGGCTACGCACCAACCAGTTGGATATACCACCACACCAGCTGCCAGGCTCCACTGAAGAATCAGTCCCTTATGTCCTTGTGGCAGATGAGGCGTTTCAGTTAACGCGCAATGTCATGAGGCCATATCCTCGGCACAACCTTGACCACAGGCGCAGAATTTTTAACTTGCGCCTATCACATGCTAGGCGACTGGTGGAGTGTTCCTTTGGAATTCTTTGTGCCAAATGGCGGGTACTCCAGTCTGCCATTCAGCTGAGTGAAAAAAATGTTAATGAAGTAGTGAAAGCCTGTGTGGTTCTTCATAACTTCACCAGGATACATGATTGTTCCTCCTCTGCTGGTGTTGTGCGTAGGCCGGACAATGTGCGTAGGGTGAGACCACCTATCAACCCTCAACATAGACCTCTCTCTGGCCTCAAAGTGCATGATAGTTACACTAATTACTTTATATCACCTGAGGGGGCAACTTCTTGGCAAGAGCATGCTGTGTCTATGTTCTAATTTTTGGTTTGATGTGTGTCTAAATATATATATTTATACCCCTTCTGATTCTATGACTGTTTCATTGCATTGGTAAGCATATGTTATTATGCTGACACTGTTTTTGAGAAATCACACAGAAACGTAAAGTGTAGCTGACAAATTTTTACTTTTGCCTTATTTTTTTTTTTTTTAAGGCAAACATTCTTGCCATCTTAAAACTGTGGCAATGGGCCAAATGGCCCTTTTGGCATAAGCAAACTTTTTTGAAAAGTAACATTTTCAAACACAACACAAATTTACATTATGCAATAACAACATTGCTACATTCGAATTTTACAATCTAAAGGAAAAAAGAGGTGGTCTCCAGCATCAAAATTCTTGCTAAAAGATAACACTCACATTTCTTCAGAATGTTTGCCAATCATATTAATAATCCACCATGACAGGCAAGGCTACCTTACGCCTTTCAGACAGATATTACATGTCTGTACAAAAGAGAATATTGAACCACGTTATACTGTAAAGTCAAAGGATGAAAATACACTACTCACTTGTTAAGACATAGAGAGAGCGTGATGTTCTTAAGGCTGGTCGCCTTGATTTGTGACTGTAGTTAGCTTGTAAAAAAGTGACTACTTCACTAAGGCCAGCACGCCTTTTCTAGGCATTAGCAAGTGAGTAGTGTATTTTCATCCTTTGACTTTACAGTATAGCATGGTTCAATATTCTCTTTTGTACAGTCATGTAATATCTGTCTGAAAGGCGTAAGGTAGCCCTGTCATGGTGGATGTTTATTATGATTGGCAAACATTCTGCAAAAATGTGAGTTGTCACTTTTGTCACAAATTTTGGTGATGGAGACCACCTGTTTTTTCCTTTCGCTTGCTACTTTGAGCACCAGGGAAAAAGCAGTGGACATCTCCTTGCATCAGACTGATTGTGGACACACAATTATAAATTCTCATACGTTGGTGAAGGAGAAGGCGGAACAGCAGCCTGTGTTTGCTGCTGGCTACTGTGGCCAACATTGCCCTGTGTGTGGCCATACTGTTGCCCATGATGTTGGTAGTGTCCTGCCTCCTGTGAATTTTGGGGGTACTGGCCAGAGTAATAATGAGGAGGGGCATCTTGTTGGCTGTGGTAGGCACGAGTCTCATACCCACCAAGATAGCCATATCTTCCCCAACCAGGTTGGGACCAGCCTCCAACACTGGGTGGGAAAAAGTGGCCATATTGGTGTGGTTGGCTAGAGGCAGATATTTGTGGCTGCTGTATTGAAGGTTGGGTAGTGGGAGGAAGAGGGTGAGGTGTAGGCCCACGTATTTGAGGATCCTCAGATCCTGCTTGAGCATGCATTTGTGGGGGGTGCCTAAGGAGCATGAGATTTCTTGATGAAAGCTGCCACCTCTTAATATATTTAAATAATTCATAGGGGGTATTGGGGTATGTGCACGCATCAAGCAGGATCTGAAAACATCCTCTAATATGGAGCCTGACCTCACGGGAAAGGGCACGGAGATAATTGGCCAGGCTGTGCGAGTATGCCTCCTCCCCATCATCACTATTTACTCTGGCTAAATAATTTAGGACCCCAGTGTCCACATTAGTGCGGGTATCAGTGGCAGGTATTTGCCGCCTTCGGCTTCTTCCTCGCCATGATGTGGCTGCAGGCTGTGTGGACCCCCGGATGTGGCCAGTTGGGCTGCTGCTGATGTTGCCCTGCTCCTCTGCTCTTTCTGATGCTGCAGCAGCACCAGATGGTCCTGGTGGTGGGCTTTGGGGTGCAGGCAATGGCACTTCCTGACTGGAATCTTCTGCCATGCTCCTAGTAGGGGGCGAAGATGGGCCAGCCACCTCTTCCCCTGCAGACACAGGGTCGATGATGGGGTCGGTTTCGGAGCCAGTTTCTCTGTCCATCAGGTTGGACTGAGTTCTGTTATGAAATTGAACAGAGCCAAAAATCACTAAATATTTTTGGCCCTGTAAAGTATCTGTGTAATTTGGTGTGAGGTATCTACTTACGGTCTGAGATCCAGAATTGGGGCGAGGAAGGAGAAGCGGTCATAGTAGATGTACTTTCTCTTCACATAGCCCGCATCCCCACTCCTGGACCGCTGCTGACGTTCCCGGCGGTATTGGTCCCGGATCCTTCGCCAGTGTCTCATCACATCTTCCACTGCAATGTGACAGGAAATATTGTGAAATACACATATTTGATAGGTCACATTTGCTACCAGTAGTCTAGGCATGGGGCCTTCTGTGGTGTGCTTTCTACCCATGGTGGTATATCTAATTGGGGCATACAGGCCAGATACACAGGGTCACATTAGTTGATGTATCAAGTAACTACACTTAATAGCTTGTTTGTCTAGGAGGATGAGGAGCTTGTGGCCTGACCAAAATTATGGCAGTGTCAAACCACGTGTTAAATCTAAATCTAACGGCCTCATGAGGAAAAAAGTAGAAGCACAGGAAGGGGGCTGCTGATTCTATATTCATTTTTTGGTGTGCGGTAATTTAACTCATTTTTTGGGTTGTACTTACTCATTTTCTGCTGCTCCTCACGTGGCCGATCACCAAAGTCATGGAACATCTGCCTACATATGCGCCTCCATGACGCCTCCTTTCTTTCCCGGTTGGCATAATGGGCATCACGCTGGTCCCATATTTCGGGCCACTCCTGCACCAGGACAATTAGCATTTCCACATTAATATAAGTGGACGCCATGACGCTGCTGTACACCGTGGAGGCGTACTTCCTGGATGTCTGGAGCGCTTTTTGAGCTCATTTGCATGTATCAGCTTCCTGATGATGGATTGGGCCATTTCCTGGCAGCAGTCAAAAGACCTGAGTATTTCTCGCAGGTCACACGTGTGGTCCATGTGTCATCCGTATTTTTTGCGCACCCATAGACTTGCATTGGCGTATTACGGGCGTAGTACGCTGACAATCGCAGCATGCTGCGATTGGCACAGTCCATAGAATACGCCCGAGAAATATACGGCTGTTGGGCGCAAACCCATAGAGAATCATTGGTCCGTGTGTAATGCGTGCTTTTAGCACCTCTCACTCGGCCGTATTCCTCGCCAGTGTGACCCCGGCCTAAGAGTAGGGATGAGCGAGTAGTGAAATACTCTGACTCGCTGTACTCATTACAAGTAGCTCCTAATACTCGGGTACTCGTAACGAGTAGCAAGTCCAATGTAAGTCTATGGGAAATGCGAGTAATGGGCTGTGTGTGTGCTGGGCTGTGCGGGGACTGTGCAGGGCTGTGCAGGTACTGTGCTGGGCTGTGCAGGTACTGTGCAGGGACTGTGCCAGGCTGTGCGGGACTGTGCCGGGCTGTGCAGGGATTGTGCTGGGCTGTGCGGGGACTGTGCAGGGCTGTACGGGACTGTGCAGGTACTGTGCAGGGACTGTGCCAGGCTGTGCGGGACTGTGCCGGGCTGTGCGGGGATTGTGCTGGGCTGTGCGGGGACTGTGCAGGGCTGTACGGGACTGTGCAGGTACTGTGCGGGGACTGTGCAGGGACTGTGAGGGACTGTGCTAGGCTGTGCAGGGACTGTGCTGGACTGTGCGGGGACTGAGCGGGCTGTGCCGAATATTGCGAAGCAAGTAGTGAAATACTCGCCAGGATTCGAGTACCGCGAGTACCGCATTACTCGCCGAGTACCGAATCCTAACGAGTATACTCACTCATCCCTAATTAAGAGGCTAAAAACTTTGATGAGAGTACTTCCTTAAATAATTACTGTAAAATGTTCTTTCTAAACTGGAAAAAGAAATAATAACTACACTAATCTCTTCTTGGCTGCTGCTCTTGTGACCATTTTCTTATTTTTTTTCCTGATTTTGATGTGGCTTCAATCTAATGTCCATTTTCATTTTGTAGGCTAATTATCTTTTTTTGTAATACAGTCATTCATATCAGAAAATAATAATAGCGATATTAATAGTCTATTTATTTTATGATATTTTTACATTTATGCTTAAATGTAAATGTACATCTATGACAGAAACACATTGAAGGAGTGTTTGGTTAATATTTAATTTTCTGTTAATTATGCCTGATGTAGTTATGCACTGCATGATTATGAAAATGGTAATCAGCTCATTTGTGTTCAGAGAATGATATTTTACTGCACTTAAAAGATTTAATGGTCATTTTGTTAATTTTTCCCTTTCTTATTACTCTAATTTTCCAAGTACCCAGTTAGGATCTTGCTGTCTAATTGCTGCTAATACTCAATGTTTCCATATTCATTTTCAGTTGTGGTCTACTTGTGGAAGAAATTGCTAACATCTTTGTATCAAGTATCTTTATGTTTATGCCAGCTATTATACTGTCTGGCTGATCTACAAATATAAAACTAGTAGAAAAAAATTAATAGCGCTGCTAATCAAATATATACAGTGCTGTTCAAAATTTTTATGCAGATGTGTAAAAAATGCTACCAAGGAAGAATGCTTTAAAAAATGGAAGAGGTGGTAGTTTATTTTTATTAATTAAGAATATGCAATGTGAATGATATGACCACACTTTGCCTGCAAAATAGCATCAATTGTTCTATGTATATTTGCTCACAGTTTTTAAAGATGCTGTTCCAAATATCTTGGAAAACTAATCACAGATCTTCTGTGGATGTAGGCTTACACAAATCCTTCTGTTTCTTCAGACAGACATTGGCTGCGTGTTTGGACTCATTATCCTGCTACAGAAAAAATTTGGAGCTGATCAGATGTCTCCCTGTATTGCATGATGGATAGGTATCTGCCTGTATTTCTCATCGAGGAACATGCACATAGTGATAGGTCAAGGAAACTTTGTGCAGCAGATAAAGACACATATTGCATACTTCCTTTTGAAATTAGAAGATGTCTAGCAATAACATCATCTTAGGCTGTGTGCACATGCTGCGGATTCCGCTGCGTCTCCGCAGCGGTTTTGGCCGCTGCGGACACGCAGCAGTTTTAGCTGCGGTGTACAGTACCATTCATTTGAATGGGAAAAAAAAAACGCTGTGCCGACGCTGCGGAAAAAAACGCGCGGATTTGCTGCGGTTTTGAATCCGCAGAAAGAATTGCATGTCAATTCTTTCTGCGGAAACCGCTGCGGGTTCCTATCTCCACCATTGTGGAGATAGTGAATCCGCAGGACCAAACCGCAGGCAAAACCGCAGATAATCCGCAGGTCTTTGGACCTGCGGATTATCTGCGGTTTTTGCAAAATCCGTGCGGATTAATCCGCAGCGGATTCCGCAGCGTGTGCACGTACCCTTAGGGTACGTGCACACGCTGCGGATTCTGCTGCGTTTCCACAGCGTTTTTGGCTCTGCAGAAACGCAGCAGATTTTGCTGCGTTGTACAGTACCTTTATTTCCTATGGAAATAAAAAAAAGCTGTGCACATGCTGCGTTTTTTTCCGCGCGGTTTTGCTGCGGTTTACAATCCGCAGCATGTCAATTGTTTGGTGCAGAAACGCTGCGGTTTTACACCTCATCCATTATGAGGTGTAAAACCGCAGGGCAAAACCGCAGAAAAAACGCAGATAATCCGCAGATAAACGGCAGAAAAACCGCAGCACTTTGTCCTGCGGATTTCCTGCGGTTTTCTCTACAAAATCCGCAGAGACTAAAAACTACGTGTGCACATACCCTTAGAACTGGCAGTAACCATTGGGACCCAGCTACACCCATCTATTTTTCAGAGTAGTCTGGCCAGAAGTGGTTTTGATGGAAGAATTGTGGCCAAAAGCTTTATCTTTCACGTGGAGATAAGGCTCAAGTGTCTCAAAAATACTGTGGCTATGAATGAAAACATAGGATCTGTGTAGCAGGAAAAATGGCAGCAGGAACTCTGGACTGATGACTCAAAATCTGAAGTATTTGGTTGTAACAGAAGACAGTTTATTTACCAGTGGGGCTGGGGCTGGAGAACTGTACAATAATGAGTATCTAAACAAGCTAGATCTGGTAGAGAATCATCCCTGCTGACAATAAGCTAATCCAAACAGAAATAAAACAAATATATTTTATTATGACAAAATTAGAAAAATTTTTTTTTGTATAAAAACAATTAAAACAGACAGGGCAAGGAAGCCTCCAATTGGGAGGAGAGGCACCACCCACAATTGCCAAGAAGATGTTAATACGGATGGGGAGGAAATAAGATGATGAGGTCACTGTGAGGTTATTCTAATACAAGTAAAAAGCCAAAAAAGCGGTATGAAAAAATATGAAGAATACCAATATCAGTCGTACTATTTCCTAATTTATGTCCTTGGCTGGAACAAACATATTAAGTATGTCAATCTATGCAGTCTTTGCTGAGCTCTGGAGAGTATATACTGTACAATGGAGAAAAGGATGAACTGGTATTGGTGTTCGTATTTTTCAGTGAATTGATTAACAAGTAGAATGATAATGTGGATCCATGCAGACCCTTCGCCCACAAGTATATGATAACATGCAAAGAGGGCCGACTGGGGAAACTAATGCGCCCTTGACTAGTCAAAGCCGTAATTAACATAAGAAAAACAGACTTTTATAAATACTTTTTTAAGCATGGATTTAAGTGGCTAAGAGTATAAAGGCATGGTTAGGCAAGGAATTTAGTAATACATATGTGAATGCTGCTGGGTTGGAAGGCATAGATGACCTGACAGGTTCCCTTTAACTCACTATGTAGCAAGCAGTATACAGTGCAACACAAAGGCAAATATTGGACATTAAAAAAAATTCAGTTGCAAAAGTATTTTTAGACAAAGTACATGCATTCAAGTAAAATAAATTGCATAATTACATGTACAAGTGTATGGACCAGTATAGTTGAGTTTGTCAAAAGGTACATTTGTGGAGATTTGTGTGATTTTTGACTTATGCTTTTGTGGGCTTTGTGACTATGTATGTTTATAAGATATACATTTGTGGAGATGGCACCAGGGCCCAGCAGTACTATAGCAGGTTTTGTTGATGCCCAGTAACATAATAGCAATGTCGGCTTACTACCTGAATACTCAGGTGGTGTTCCAACGCCTTAGACAACCTTAACATGCCTGAGAGATTGACAATAGTGTTGTGCAAGGGATTACAAGGGTTAATTTGAAGTGAACTAGTACAGAGGGACTCAGTCACTGAGCACAGCCTAAAGATGGAACCTGGATAAGTGAATAACAGAGGCCATATGAATTACATAAATTGATCAATCATCTTGTAAATGTTACATCACATAAGGTAAATTTATCCCACATTGCCAACTATAGTAATTCAAATTGTCCATACATATTCAGTGACATTGGGTACAGGACAAATAATAATTCAAGGAACGTTCTTGAAAAACTATTTTACAAAAGTTCTTATCAACAATATAGGTTGTATGTTTGGGTAAAGAAAAAACTTATTTACACAAAAATCAATTTCCAACTTAAAGAATAAAATCTTTATTTCGCTTAGCATGTGTGTGTGTATATATATATATATATATATATATATATATACACACACACACACAGTATATATATATATATCTACTATATAATCGTCTTATTCTGTCTGTCTGTCTGTAACCGAAATCCCGAGTCGCTGATTGGTCGCGGCCACTAGGCCGTGACCAATCAGCGACAGGTGCAGTCAGGCGCAGCACTCAGTGTGAGGATGGTGCCCAGGGTCCGGAGGAGAGAAGACTCTCCTCCAGGCCCTGGGTAGCATAAACCTGTAAAAAATAGAATTAAAATAAAAAATAGTGATATACTCACCTTCTGACAGCCCCCGGACTCTTTCCCTCCTCTCACCACACGCCCGGCTCACAAGAACGCGACGTCATCAGCGTTGTTTCGCACAAAGCATTACTGGAACCAGAAGATGGAGCGTGGAGTGGCCATCGGAAAGTGAGAATATGTAAAAAATAGAATTAAAATAACAAATAGTTATATACTCACCTTCCGACAGCCCCCGATCTCCACTCCATGCTCCACGCGCCCGGCACCTTCCGGTCCCAGTAATGCTTAGCGCGAAGGGCTGGAGATTACGTCACTCTCGCGAGAGCGCGACATCATCAGCGGTGTTTCGCTCAAAGCATTACCGGGACCGGAAGGTAACGGGCACGTGAAGCATGGAATGGAGATCGGGGGCCGTCGGAAGGTGAGTATATATTTTATTTTAACAGAAACTCTAGAATACCCGATGCGATACAATCGGGCCACCATCTAGTATATATATAAATATACAGTATATACATACATATACACTCACTGGCCACTTTATTAGGTACACCATGCTAGTAACGGGTTGGACCCCCTTTTGCCTTCAGAACTGCCTCAATTCTTCGTGGCAGAGATTCAACAAGGTGCTGGAAGCATTCCTCAGAGATTTTGGACCATATTGACATGATGGCATCACACAGTTGGCGCAGATTTGTCGGCTGCACATCCCTGATGCGAATCTCCCGTTCCACCACATCCCAAAGATGCTCTATTGGATTGAGATCTGGTGACTGAGGAGGCCATTTGAGTACAGTAAACTCATTGTCATGTTCAAGAAACCAATCTGAGATGATTCGAGCTTTATGACATGGCGCATTATCCTGCTGAAAGTAGCCATCAGATGTTGGGTACATTGTGGTCATAAAGGGATGGACATGGTCAGCAACAATACTCAGGTAGGCTGTGGCGTTGCAACGATGCTCAATTGGTACCAAGGGGCCCAAAGAGTGCCCAGAAAAAATTCCCCACACCATGACACCACCACCACCAGCCTGAACCATTGATACAAGGCAGGATGGATCCATGCTTTCATGTTGTTTACGCCAAATTCTGACCCTACCATCCGAATGTCGCAGCAGAAATCGAGACTCATCAGACCAGGCAACGTTTTTCCAATCTTCTACTGTCCAATTTCGATGAGCTTGTGCAAATTGTAGCCTCAGTTTCCTGTTCTTAGCTGAGAGGAGTGGTACCCAGTGTGGTCTTCTGCTGCTGTAGCCCATCTGCCTCAAAGTTCGACGCACTGTGCGTTCAGAGATGCTCTTCTGCCTACCTTGGTTGTAACGGGTGGCAATTTGAGTCACTGTTGCCTTTCTATCAGCTCGAACCAGTCTGCCCATTCTCCTCTGACCTCTGGCATCAACATGGCATTTCCGGCCACAGAACTGCCGCTCACTGGATTTTTTTTCTTTTTCGGACCATTCTCTGTAAACCCTAGAGATGGTTGTGCGTGAAAATCCCAGTAGATCAGCAGTTTCTGAAATACTCAGACCAGCCCTTCTGGCACCAACAATCATGCCACGTTCAAAGGCACTCAAATCACCTTTCTTCCCCATACTGATGCTCGGTTTGAACTGCAGGAGATTGTCTTGACCATGTCTACATGCCTAAATGCACTGAGTTGCCGCCATGTGATTGGCTGATTAGAAATTAAGTCTTAACACACAGTTGGACAGGTGTACCTAATAAAGTGGCCAGTGAGTGTATATGTATATATACTGTATGAAAAAAGAGTTTTTTGGCATAGCCAGCTCACCGCTTTGAAGAAAACCTGGAATAAGTCCAGCCTGTGGTTGCAGTTCACACGGAAAATGAATTGGGATAAATCCTTACATGTAAAGATCACTACATGTGGAGGAAGACCTGTAGTGTCGAAACATGTCATCCAAAAGGGACTGACTGTATGCAAAATTGTTTTTGAAGAAACCTGGAACTTTTGTAATGGATAAATAAAAGCTATAGTTTACCCTACCATTGGACTGATCACTGGAGAAACAAAAACTATTTCATATATATATATATATATATATATATATATATATATATATAATAGTCATGGTAAAAAGTGTTGAAAAATCATAAACGGCACTCCAGAGTTGATTGATGAAGTACCTGGGTAGGGTTCCAATCCGTACCAGTTGTAGTAATGAAACTCACCACTCAAAGGGATATGTTGCCAAACAAGGTGGATTTACAGTCCATTGATCAACAGCTAATGGATAACATTTCAGTCAGCATGGATCTTCCTCAGGTGAATGCTGTATTGTTGGAGTAGAAGATGAGTAGTCAATATTCATAGGGGATGATACTTTAAATGGACTGAAGGTGGTAAGAGGCATGTCTGCTGTCACGTCAAGGTAGGCAGAATGAGATTAGTGAACCCACTGGACCACAGAGGACTCTGTGGAAGCTGAACCCTAGGAACCAACCGGACAAGGACGTAAGATAAATTGCAAGACTTAATTTGGGATTTCAAACAGAAGAACCCATAGGGAAAACCCCCTGGACCAAAACACCGAATTCCTCCGAGCGAGCACCCTTGAGCAGCTTGGTCAGATCCGAGAAGTGCGGGATAAATTGCCGGCAGTAGTTGGCGATCCCTAGGAATCGTTGAATGGCTTTGACTCCAACAGGACATGGCCGCTTGAGAAGAGTCGGCACCTTCTCCGGTTCCATTTCGAGACCTGTGTCAGAAATGATGTAACTCAGGAAGGGTAGAGAGCTCTGCTCGAAGAGACATTTCTCAAACTTGGCATACAGACGATTCTCCCTCAATCGTAGAAGGACCAGGCAGACATTTCTTCTATGAGTAGAGAGTTCCGGAGAAAACGCCAAGATATCATCCAAACAGACAACTACACCGACATAGAGAAGGTCACGGAAGACATCATTGATGAACGCCTGAAATACCGCTGGTGCGTTACTTAGCCCAAAAGGCATTACCCAGTATTCGTAGTGACCGTCACGAGTGTTATAGGTGGTTTTCCACTCATCCCCAGAACGAATCCTAACAAGATTGTAGGCTCCTCGGAGGTCAAACTTGATGAAAATCCTGATCCATGAAGGCGATTGAAGAGCGCTGGAATAAGAGGCAGCGGATACTTATTCTTCACTCTGATGACATTAAGACCTCGATAGTTGATGCATGGACACAAAGACCCGTCCTTCTTTTTTACAAAGAAGAACCTCACACCAGCAGGGGAGGAGGATTTCTGGATGAACCCCCAGGCCAGGTCTCCTTGATGTAGTCAGACATAGCTTGAGTCTCGACAGGTGACAGAGGGTAAATCTAGCCTCTGGGAGGAGTAGAACCTTGAATGAGATCGATGGAGCAGTCATACTGCCTGTGTGGTGGTATAGTCTCTGCCTCACGTTTGTTGAACACATCCGCAATGGACCAGTAGGCTGCAGGTAACCCGGGTAAGGCTGGGGGAGGTCGCGGAGAGTGACCTGGCTGCACAGGTGTGAAACAGTGATGATGACACAACTGACCCCAACGAAGGACGTCTCCTGTCCGCCAATACAGAACCAGTTCTTGGATGCGAAGCCGAGGAAGGCCTAGCAGAAATGGAGGAGAAAGGTTGGTAATACATAGAAGGTGATTCTCTCCTTATGGAGAGCCCCAATTTGCAGTTCCACCTCCACAGTGATGACTAGGATTGGATCCTGCAATGGTCTTCTGTCCACAGAGGTGATGAGATGAGGATGCTGCAAAGGAACAACAGGAATCCCAAACCGATGAGCCACAGCTTGTTGCACAAAATTACCTGCAGAACCGGAATCCAAGTATGCTGTCTCAGAAAATCTCTTGCCAACAGCCAACACCTGTATAGAGACAGTAAGGGGTAGAGAGAAATAACCCTCACCTAGGAAGGCCTCTCTTACCTGACCTAGGCAGAGAAGTTTTAAGGCCTCTTGGGACATCAGCAGCGAAAATGGGTAGCACTCCCACAGTACAGGCACAGCTTTTTGGCAAACATCTCTCCATGTTCTCATTCATCCAAATTGATGAGGTCGACCTCCATAGGCTCGGAGACCAAAGTTGGAGCAGGAACAGATGGGATGAGGGGGCTTTGGAAGGATGGAAATAGACAGGGAAATCGCCTTTCATGGGTTCTTTCCTTGGTCCTTTCCTGTAGGCGGAGATCAATACGGATGGCGACAGACATTAAGTCATCCAGGGTATCGGGTAGCTCTCAAACAGCCAATTCATCCTTAAGTCTCCTGGATAGCCCGCATCAGAAGACTCCAATCAAAGTTTTGTCCATCCACTGTAACTCAGAAGCCAGAGTACAGAACTGGATGGTATACTGACTGACCGAGAGAGAACCTTGTTGTAGGCTGAAGAGAGCTTCCATTGATGACGCCACTCATTCTGTCTCATCAAAGATCTTGCGGAAGTGGGAAGCTAGGAATGCCACTTTAGCTATGTCCGTCGGAAACTGCTGGGGCAACAACCGAAAATGCAGCTGACACTGACTAAGAAACCCTGTGCACAGCTTGGGATCACCAGAATACCGAGTGAGTTTGCAAATGCGAGGAGCTGGCAGATGCAGCGGCAACCACCGTATCGAGCACTGGAACCAAAACAGAAGGAGGAGCGGCAACTATTTGCAGGCTGGTAAGACATTCTTCCACTGAAGACATGAAATTCAGCATCCTGGTCTGCATTTCGCATTGCCGGTTAAGTTGCTGATGTAAATCCACATGTTGGGTAGCATTGGTGGGTTCAGTAGCCTGAAGATAACTGAGACAGGCATCCAGAATCTACATGAAAGTCACCAGTTGGTCCTGACTTTGTCAAAGGCCGGTTAGTTCCTTTTGGGCCGAGAATCGGGTATCAGCGGGGTCCATGGCCTGGGCAAAAATCTGTCAGAGGACTCTGTGGAAGCTGAACTCTAGGAACCAACCGGACAAGGACTTAAGAAATTGAAAGACTATATTTGGGATTTCAAACAGAAGAACCCACAGGGAAAACCCCCTGGATCAAAATACCGAATTCCTCTGAGGGAGCACCGGCAAGTGAACCCCTTAACAGGGATTGTCCCGACTCAACCTAGGAAGCTCGAGTGAATCAGTTCCAAGACCAGAGGGTCAGACCTGAAAGGAATATTGAAACACCGGGGAAGGGATCAAGAGGTCCCGGGAACCGGAGGACTACCAGATGGTCCAGAGGATACTGCCAGAGTCCGTAGACAGATGGCACAGCACTAGGAGTAAACACTGAGTGTTAATGCAAGGAAAGACAAGGTCAGCATGAGCAGGCGCTGGTCTGAGACCTGAGGATGGCAACTGAGAACAAAGCACAAAATTGCCCAGGCACCTCCCAAAGGAAGTGAGGACCTTAAAAATACACAGATCTCTCAGCGATTGGCAGAGATGAGATTCAGGAAAAAGGGTGCGGTTGCCCTTTAAATGATATGACAGCGGCCTGTGCGCGCCCTATGCTCGTTCCCCTGCAACTAGGAAGTGAGGGAGTGGAGGAGAAATGAGCAGACACTGCAGCATGAAGGAACTTCACAGGAGCGTGTACTGGGTGAGAAGGATTGCGGGGACCAGAGGAATGCCTGCAGGCAGATGAGACCCGATCTCCCTGTACCTTGGAGATGGGACCCGCCGGCCGGAGCTCTACATCTGCGATGAGTGCACTGGCGCTCCTACTCATTATAGGTAAGTGTACTGATTGGAATTAGAAATTAGCATATTTTTTACAATTTAAATTCAACAACTTTGATGAATAGAGTTGAGCGATACCGTCCGATACTTCAAAGTATCGTATCGGATGGTATCGGCCGATCTTTAAAAAAAGTATCGGTATCGCCGATTCCGATACCGGAAGTCCCATTCAAGTCTATGGGACTTCCGGTATCGGAATAAGAAAAACCCTTTCCTGCCCTTGTACAGCCTCTCTGGGGTCTGTACGGGCCTTTCGGGGGGCTGTGCCGGCCTGCCAGGGGGTCTGTGCAGGCTCCGGTGGTCTGTGCCGGCCTGCCGGTGGTCTGTGCAGGCTCCGGGGGGCTGTGCCGGCCTGCCGGGGGGCTGTGCCGGCCTGCCGGGGGGCTGTGCAGGCTCCGGGGGGCTGTGCCGGCCTGCCGGGGGCCGTGCCGGCCTTCCGGGGGGCTGTGCCGGCCTGCCGGTGGTCTGTGCAGGCTCCGGGGGTCTGTGCAGGCATCGTCCGATGGGACTACAAGTCCCATCGGGCGATGCCTGCTACCATGACAGTGATTGACACATTAGCCAATGATGGGACAGTAGTAGTCCCATCATCCGGCTAATGTGTTAAATGTAAAAAAAAAAAAAAAAAAATTACATGCAACATGCATACTACATACATGCTACATTCATACTACATACTACATACATGCTACATTCATACTACATAAATACTACATGCAACATACATACTACATATATACTACATGCATGCTACATACATACTGCATGCTACATACATACCACATATATACTACATACATACTACATGCATGCTACATGCATGCTACATGCATAACACATATATACTACATGCATGCTACATACATACTACATACTACATATATACTACATGCATGCTACATACATACTGCATGCTACATGCATGCTACATACATACTACATACATACTACATATATACTACATGCATGCTACATACATACTACATGCTACATACATACTACATATATACTACATGCATGCTACATACTACATGCTACATACATACTACATATATACTACATGCATGCTACATACTACATGCTACATACATACTACATATATACTACATGCATGCTACATACATACTACATGCTACATACATACTACATATATACTACATGCATGCTACATACATACTACATGCTACATACATACTACATATATACTACATGCATGCTACATACTACATGCTACATACATACTACATATATACTACATGCATGCTACATACATACTACATGCATGCTACATACATACTACATGCTACATACATACCACATATATACTACATACATACAATACATTCATACAATACATACATAGACATACAGTACATATAACATAGAGTAACATACTTACCAATACTTGTCACATTGTTCCCCGAAGCCATTGTCTTTTCCGGGATAAATATTAACATAACAAACCACAAAAATACTCACCCACGATCCGAAGCAGTCCACGAGTGTGTCCCACGACGATCTTGGGTAGAGAACTGCAGCATCAGATGATGCTGCCGTTCTCTACGGGCTGCAGGAATCCAATGACGGAAGGTAGGTATCCTTCCGCACTGTATTCCTCCGCCACTTAAAAAAAAAAAGTCCCTAGTCTCACTTTATGCCATTGCTGTGTGGGAATTTCCCACACAGCAATGGCATAAAGTGAGACTAGGGACTTTTTTTTTTAAAGTGGCGGAGGAATACAGTGCGGAAGGATACCTACCTTCCGTCATTGGATTCCTGCAGCCCGTAGAGAACGGCAGCATCATCTGATGCTGCAGTTCTCTACCCAAGATCGTCGTGGGACACACTCGTGGACTGCTTCGGATCGTGGGTGAGTATTTTTGTGGTTTGTTATGTTAATATTTATCCCGGAAAAGACAATGGCTTCGGGGAACAATGTGACAAGTATTGGTAAGTATGTTACTCTATGTTATATGTACTGTATGTCTATGTATGTATTGTATGAATGTATTGTATGTATGTAGTATATATGTGGTATGTATGTAGCATGTAGTATGTATGTAGCATGCATGTAGCATGCATGTAGTATGTAGCATGCATGTAGTATGTATGTAGCATGCATGTAGTATGTATGTAGCATGCATGTAGTATGTATGTAGCATGCATGTAGTATGTATGTAGCATGCATGTAGTATGTATGTAGTATGTATGTAGCATGTATGTAGTATGTATGTAGTATGTATGTAGTATGTATGTAGCATGTAGTATGTATGTAGCATGCATGTAGTATATATGTAGTATGTATGTAGCATGCATGTAGTATGTATGTAGCATGCAGTATGTATGTAGCATGCAGTATGTATGTAGTATGTATGTAGTATGTATGTAGTATGTATGTAGCATGCAGTATGTATGTAGCATGTATGTAGTATGTATGTAGTATATATGTAGTATGTATGTAGCATGCATGTAGTATGTATGTAGTATGTATGTAGCATGCAGTATGTATGTAGTATGTATGTAGCATGCATGTAGTATGTATGTAGCATGTAGTATGTATGTAGCATGCATGTAGTATGTATGTAGTATTTTTTTTTTTTTTTTTTTTTTTTAACATTTAACACATTAGCCGGATGATGGGACTACTACTGTCCCATCATTGGCTAATGTGTCAATCACTGTCATGGTAGCAGGCATCGCCCGATGGGACTTGTAGTCCCATCGGACGATGCTTGCACAGACCCCCGGACATCAGCACAGCCCCCCGGCAGGCCGGCACAGCCCCCCGGCAGGCCGGTACAGACCCCCACAGGGTGCACAGACCACCGGCAGGCCGGTACAGACCCCGGGCAGTCCACACAGCCCCCCGGCAGGCCGGCACAGCCCCCCGGCAGGCCGGCAGAGACCCCCGGAAGGCCCGAAATGACGGCGCATCATGATGCGCACACACCGCGCATCATGATGACGTCAGGCCGTCAATCAACTGAACTTCCGATTCCGATGCCGAATTCCGATATTGAAAAAATATCGGAAGTCGGTATCGGAATTCCGATACAGCAAGTATCGGCCGATACCCGATACTTGCGG
Source organism: Dendrobates tinctorius (assembly GCF_039654945.1). Lineage (NCBI taxonomy): Eukaryota > Metazoa > Chordata > Amphibia > Anura > Dendrobatidae > Dendrobates > Dendrobates tinctorius. The sequence goes on from NW_027361672.1 coordinate 9,397,110, forward strand.
TATCGGAATGCTCAACACTATTGATGAATTATCCCCAAAAAATTGATTTTTGGCAAATAAATTGCACGAATCTTAATACAGGAAAGCTTGTAATTACTCAGAAAATACACATTGGGGAGACAAGAGAGAAATCCCTGCTGAGTGCTGACCATAAGAGTTTTTACTCTGTAGGAGAGAAAGAGGACTCTGCTCACCATAAGCGTTACACTTTACTGCCGAGTAGTGTTGAGCATTCCGATACCGCAAGTATCGGGTATCGGCCGATACTTGCTGTATCGGAATTCCGATACCGACTTCCGATATTTTTTCAATATCGGAAGTCGGCATCGGAATCGGAAGTTCAAAGTTGATTGACAGCCTGACGTCATCATGATGCGCGGTGTGTGCGCATCATGATGCGCCGTCATTTCGGGCCTTCCGGGGGTATCTGCCGGCCTGCCGGGGGGCTGTGCTGGCCTGCCGGGGGGCTGTGCCGGCCTGCCGGTGGTCTGTGCACCCTGTGGGGGTCTGTACCGGCCTGCCGGGGGGCTGTGCCGGCCTGCCGGTGGTCTGTGCACCCTGTGGGGGTCTGTACCGGCCTGCCGGGGGGCTGTGCCGGCCTGCCGGTGGTCTGTGCACCCTGTGGGGGGCTGTGCCGGCCTGCCGGGGGGCTGTGCTGATGTCCGGGGGTCTGTGCAAGCATCGTCCGATGGGACTACAAGTCCCATCTGGCGATGCCTGCTACCATGACAGTGATTGACACATTAGCCAATGATGGGACAGTAGTAGTCCCATCATCCGGCTAATGTGTTAAATGTTAAAAAAAAAAAAAAAAACTACTACATACATACTACATGCATGCTACATACATGCTACATACATACTACATACATGCTACATACATACTACATACATACTACATACATACCACATACATAACACATACATAACACATACATACTACATACATACTACATACATACTACATGCATGCTACATACATACTACATGCATGCTACATACATACTACATGCTACATACATGCTACATACATACTACATGCTACATACATACTACATATATACTACATGCATGCTACATACATACTACATGCTACATACATACTACATATATACTACATACATACTACATACATACTACATGCATGCTACATACATACTACATGCTACATACATACTACATATATACTACATGCATGCTACATACATACTACATGCTACATACATACTACATACATACTACATACATACTACATATATACTAAATGCATGCTACATACATACTACATGCTACATACATACTACATATATGCTACATACATACTACATATATACTACATGCATGCTACATACATACTGCATGCTACATACATACTACATGCTACATACATACCACATATATACTACATACATACTACATGCATGCTACATGCTACATACATACCACATACATACTACATACATACTACATACATACTACATGCTACATACATACTACATATATACTACATGCATGCTACATACATACTGCATGCTACATACATACTACATGCTACATACATACCACATATATACTACATACATACTACATGCATGCTACATGCTACATACATACCACATACATACTACATACATACTACATACATACTACATGCTACATACATACTACATATATACTACATGCATGCTACATACATACTACATGCTACATACATACTACATATATACTACATGCATGCTACATACATACTGCATGCTACATGCATGCTACATACATACTACATACATACTACATGCTACATACATACCACATATATACTACATACATACTACATACAATACATTCATACAATACATACATAGACATACAGTACATATAACATAGAGTAACATACTTACCAATACTTGTCACATTGTTCCCCGAAGCCATTGTCTTTTACGGAATAAATATTAACATAACAAACCACAAAAATACTCACCCACGATCCGAAGCAGTCCACGAGTGTGTCCCACGACGATCTTGGGTAGAGAACTGCAGCATCAGCTGTTGCTGCCGTTCTCTACGGGCTGCAGGAATCCAATGACGGAAGTTAGGTATCCTTCCGCACTGTATTCCTCCGCCACTTAAAAAAAAAAAAGTCCCTAGTCTCACTTTATGCCATTGCTGCGTGGGAATTTCCCACACAGCAATGGCATAAAGTGAGACTAGGGACTTTTTTTTTTTTAAGTGGCGGAGGAATACAGTGCGGAAGGATACCTAACTTCCGTCATTGGATTCCTGCAGCACGTAGAGAACGGCAGCAACAGCTGATGCTGCAGTTCTCTACCCAAGATCGTCGTGGGACACACTCGTGGACTGCTTCGGATCGTGGGTGAGTATTTTTGTGGTTTGTTATGTTAATATTTATTCCGTAAAAGACAATGGCTTCGGGGAACAATGTGACAAGTATTGGTAAGTATGTTACTCTATGTTATATGTACTGTATGTCTATGTATGTATTGTATGAATGTATTGTATGTAGTATGTATGTAGTATATATGTGGTATGTATGTAGCATGTAGTATGTATGTAGTATGTATGTAGCATGCATGTAGTATATATGTAGTATGTATGTAGCATGTAGTATGTATGTAGCATGCATGTAGTATATATGTAGTATGTATGTAGCATGTAGTATGTATGTAGCATGCATGTAGTATATATGTAGTATGTATGTAGCATGTAGTATGTATGTAGTATGTATGTAGTATGTATGTGGTATGTATGTAGCATGTAGCATGCATGTAGTATGTATGTAGTATATATGTGGTATGTATGTAGCATGTAGTATGTATGTAGCATGCAGTATGTATGTAGCATGCATGTAGTATATATGTAGTATGTATGTTGCATGTAGTATGTATGTAGTATGTATGTGGTATGTATGTAGCATGCAGTATGTATGTAGCATGCATGTAGTATATATGTAGTATGTATGTAGCATATATGTAGTATGTATGTAGCATGTAGTATGTATGTAGCATGCATGTAGTATATATGTAGTATGTATGTAGTATATATGTAGCATGCAGTATGTATGTAGCATGCATGTAGTATATATGTAGTATGTATGTAGCATATATGTAGTATGTATGTAGCATGTAGTATGTATGTAGCATGCATGTAGTATATATGTAGTATGTATGTAGTATATATGTAGCATGCAGTATGTATGTAGCATGCATGTAGTATATATGTAGTATGTATGTAGCATATATGTAGTATGTATGTAGTATGTAGTATGTATGTAGTATGTATGTAGTATGTATGTAGTATGTATGTAGTATGTATGTAGCATGTAGTATGTATGTAGCATGCATGTAGTATGTATGTATGTAGTATTTTTTTTTTTTTTTTTTTAACATTTAACACATTAGCCGGATGATGGGACTACTACTGTCCCATCATTGGCTAATGTGTCAATCACTGTCATGGTAGCAGGCATCGCCAGATGGGACTTGTAGTCCCATCGGACGATGCTTGCACAGACCCCCGGACATCAGCACAGCCCCCCGGCAGGCCGGCACAGCCCCCCGGCAGGCCGGCACAGCCCCCCACAGGGTGCACAGACCACCGGCAGGCCGGCACAGCCCCCCGGCAGGCCAACACAGCCCACCGGAGCCTGCACAGCCCCCCTGGCAGGCCGGCACAGCCCCCCGGCAGGCCGGCACAGACCACCGGAGCCTGCACAGACCCCCTGGCAGGCCGGCACAGCCCCCCGAAAGGCCCGTACAGACCCCAGAGAGGCTGTACAAGGGAAAAACAGGATTTTTCTTATTCCGATACCGGAAGTCCCATAGACTTGAATGGGACTTCCGGTATCGGAATCGGCGATACCGATACTTTTTTTTAAGATCGGCCGATCCATTCCGATCCGATACTTTGAAGTATCGGACGGTATCGCTCAACTCTACTGCCGAGAGAGAGATTGGACCCTGTTGACCACAAGAGATTATACACTCCAGAAGAGAGAGTACCACTCGACCATAAAAGATTACACTTTAAAGGAGAGAAAAAGGACCATGCTGATCATGAGAGCTTAAACACTGCAGAAGAGAGAGCAAGAACCCCGCTTACCATTAGAGCTTTCACACTACAGAAGAGAAATACCTACATAGTGACTCTGGAGATGAAGAACGACTCTGTCATATAAACTGTGGTCTACAGAAAACTGCTGATCTTTGATGACCCAGGTACTGACCACCACTGTACATGGTATGATAATCTGTAAGATTTCATAGCATTATGGGGATCGTCGTGTGGTCACACAAAATTATGTTAGCCCACTCTTTGATGCTTCAACAGCGTGGGAAATGGTGTCAGGCAAGTTCTTTTGCAAACCTCGAATTAAATCTCAAAATGTTCAAATTTGCATGTACTGTAACCTCGACTTTCAGGAAATTCAGCTCTAACTCAATCCTCCATGAGTCGATCCGCTTATCTATGCTCACTGACTGACATCTTCTCTGTTTTTTTGCACCACTCCAGTCCCTCCCACATAACCACACCACTTCTATGACCTCAATGTGTTGAGCACAAGTTACTTTCTCAATGTAAGTCTATGAGACTGTAGCCTTGTTCTGAGTCTCACATATTTCTAATGAGAAAATTCAAAAAGTGACCTTCACTCCACACTGAAAAATCCTATGCATACTCCCTGCTACTAGATGATAGATAAAAATATTGAAAAAGAAAAGGAATAGGAACAGCAGCTCTGTTCTTTACTGCTATGTAATATTTTCAATTGTCAATTACTAGCTTGGCCCGTGCAAAATTTTTGCACATTGGTCTTTGGGGGCGCAGGCAATTTCAGAAAAAGCAAGCTGGTCAAATGTAAATCTATTTCATGAGATGATGGCTCTTTTCTTGCTGAAGGGAGCAAGTTTACCTCTTTCAAATGGTGTATCATTTGTGTGTGTGGGGCGAAGTAATCAGCAAAAAAGCAGTGCATGCTTACAAATGTGTCTGCATATGTGACTCACCGTTTGTGTGTGTGGGGTGAAGTAGTCACCAAAAAAGCAGTGCATGTATACAAATGTGTTTGCATATGTGACTCACCTGCAGTGAAGTGTGCAATCTTCCAATGTGCCTCAAATAGGTTGGGCAAGCACTTGAGCAAGCTGGAAAGACCCCAAAGCAAATGTTTGGATTTGTTTGTGATGTCTGTAAGCAGCTTTGTGGTAGTGTGTTTGGGGTAGTGTGCTGCCGCCTGCAGGTAATTTGACCTTTCAAATGGTGTATCATTTGTATGTGTGGGTGGAGTATGAACAGAGCAAGTGTGCAATTCAATAGACATTGCATGTTTACAAATGTGTTTGCATATGTGCCTCACCTGCAATGAAGTGTACAATCCTCCAATTTGGCTACAATAAGCTGGGCAAGCAGTTCAGCAAGCTGGAAAGCCTCCAAGGCAAATGTTTGTATTTGTTTGTGATGTCTGTAAGCAGCTTTGTGGTAGTGTGCTTTGGGGTACTGTGGTGCCACCTGCACGTCATTTTTCCTTACTGCAGGTTTATGAAAATTAATGTTTAAACTGTATTTTGTGATCAAATTGTGGATGTGTGGTTTGTTTGGCTATTTTCTTCTGAAGGGGGCAAGTTTACCTTTCAAATGGTGTATCATTTGTGTGTGTGGGTGCAGTATGAACAGAGATACAAAGTAATCACCGAAAAACAGTGTTTAGAATTGATAGAATAGATTATCAGGGAGTATAGATTTAACATGAGTGGTATATTGTTAGATAGCACTAGCACTGTATAATTTATAATTTATTTAATGATGGTTATTGATGGATAATTGTCATGCCCTATAAATGTCTGCAATTTATGCACCTTGATATGCACTTAGGAAAGGCTAAGTCTGAAGCTGAAACATTGCACAGATATGGGTTGATAAAGTCCTTCTTCCTTTTTTGATTTTGACGTAGTGTGTCGCTGCTGCCTGTTTTTTTTTTTTATCTGCTAGCCTTTAATTAGTCATTTCAGGTCCATTGAATATCAAGCAAATTTGGTTTTGTCATAATTCCGCAAGTATGGAAGATAAGTACCGTAAGTGTCCGTTTCAGTAGATTCCTAGCAACTGCGCTCCTACCTCTTCAGTACATCACAAGACACAGCATTGACTACATGTGCCATAACGCATTACTCTCGAATAATAATGAAAGTATTTTGGCACGACTAGCTGAAAGTAAAGTGGGTTATGGTGAAAACCAAGGGTCTCCACCCACTTTTTCCATGGCACTGCCATTTTTATTTTCTATCTATCTATCTATCAATCTATTTATCCATCTATCTATCTACTCTACAATTCAAAAAGTGCAGCAGATCACACTGTTTACCAAGATATATGAATACATGAAATGTAAACTGCATTACTAACATATGGAATACATATTTTTCGATTATAAAACGCTTTTTTCGATTAGAAAACGCTCGGATTATAAGATGCACCCCAAATTTTGAGGAGAAAAATAGGATTTTTCTTTAATAAAATGGTGGTGCTTCTTCTAATCCATGCGCTTATTGCTTACCCGGGGTGTGGTGAAGCGGGCTCCCAGGGTCACTGCTGGAGGAGGCAGGAGTGGGGTGATGCTGCAGGCCGCAGGCTGGGATGAGGGGGTGTTCTGATGTGCGGTGTGCCACTACGGGTGTCCGATGCTGCTGCGGGTGCCTCCTATGTGGGCTCTGCCAACGTTTTGTAAAAGGCCAGAGCCCCCGCAGTTCCTTGGTTTCTTATGTGGTGGACTTCGAGAAAATGGCTGCCATGGGTGGCGCATGCACAGATGGAGATCTCAGCACCAAGAACTCGGGAGATGAGATCTCAGCGCTGAGAGTCCACCGCATAGGAAACAATAGAACTGCGGGGGCTCTGGCCTTTCACAAAATGTTGGCAGTGCCCCCGCAGCATCAGAGACACCCGCAGCAGCACCAGAGACACCCCTGCAGCAGCTACGGACACCCCCGCAGCACCGCCGTGCATTCGAAGCACCGCCGGCACCCCCTCCTCCCAGCCTGCGGCCTCCAGCAACAGTATCGGTAAGGTATATCTGCATTATAAGATGCACCCCCATTTTCATCCCAAATTTAAGGGGGAAAAAGTGCGTCTTAAAATCCGAAAAATATGGTACTTGAAAATTTAAGCACTTTAGAACACAAAATGACCAATTCTACCTACTTGTCTATCTATCACATAGCTATCTAAATATATATCACATATCAGTATATCTATCTCCTATCTATCTATCTATCTATCTATCTATCCCCCATCTATCTAAATATATATCATATATCAATTAATCTATCTATCTACCGTCTGTCTGTCTCTGTTAATTTTCTGCCAATTGTATCTGAATAAACAAAAACCCTTTTAAAGCTTAGTATTTTATGCAGAAACAAATGTAGGTTTGTGTGAAGCAACAGCTGATAGACAGAAGCCGAGTGTTCACTAGGAGTCTGAAATAAAGCTGATCTCATATTTGATTAAGATTGTTATTATCAGACAGTGGTTGCTCTTAGTCCTTGCCAGACTTATATGGGCCTTGGATTCCTTTCAGCATTAGAAAAAGGAACACTTGAGCTCTATTGAATTGAGGATGGCATCTGCTGCACACTGTGGAAAAGGTTGGGGGCTGCTCTTGATTTTAATAAAGCGTGCCAGATTAATTGTCTTTAGTAATCCTGTTTGTCATGGTAGATGTGCAGTGAAGTATTTGTGGCCCAACCTGACATATGGGCAGGCCTGCTGCTCAATTATTCACTCTCCCCCGAATATACTCTTCACAGTTGGCCTAGTTCCCAAAGCCATATTTTCCAAGGGACTGGACCTTTGCACAAACAGAATCCCTAATCTTCAGGCCTGAATGATCTGTTTAAAGGAGTAGCATTTTTTAAAGGGCAAAGAGTGAAAAGCATTGGAAAAATATGGAGAATGGACAAAAAAAAACCTACAAATTCATATACACCAACATGCAAAGTTCAGTCCTAATATTTTCTTACTATCACTAAGTAAATTATTTGCTTTCTTCTTAGTTATTGAAATATATTTTTCTTCAACTTTAAGCCTAAAACTACCCATCTTCTTAATGGAGCGCATATGCAATGCAAAATTAATAGGAAATAACATTGTACGTGGTGCGGTAGTAAATTGCTTCTACAACAAATCTCATCCTGTAGCGGCTCATCAAATATAGAAAGTAATCATTTATCCTCTTGATGTGATCAGTAGTCAGATGAGAGCAAGAACACTTTAAAGTGAAGCCCCACTTCTCATTAATACACGTTACACTGTCAGGAGATGTAAGAAGTTCCATCATTGCAGTATCTACATCACTTTATAGTATTTTCTGTTTTCGGTGTCTCTGTTTGTACGTTATGTCGCCATATCTGCTGTTATTTCCTGAAAACCATCACCAAGCAGGGTCTATTACATTTTTCCATCTTATACACTGAATAAACAATTGTGTACTGATTGGGTAAATGGTCTGATTCGAAATTTAATATTCTGGATATTTTTTTTGTCAACTAAAAGTTATCAGATAGAGGACTTTAAATGCCATTTTGTTGTATAATTCGTTCCCCTCCTAATATAGTATTCCTTTTACAGACTACATGCAGCGTACATGCACAGAACTAGCTATAAATACAACATAACTATGAAATGATAGCCAGTAGAGATGGTTAACCCTTAAAGGGGTTGTCTGAGATTAAGCTATTGATGAGGTCATCAGCATAAGAATGTGGGGTTCCGATCTAAGCCTCGGATGGAGTGAAACACAGCAGTACCATGTGTATTTTGCTGCTAAGTAATACACCATATTTCCCATTGAGTTGAAAAAAATAGGTCATAATTACTGATACAATAATACAGGGGCATTGCTATGGCCAGAAAAAATCAGAGACACACACGCGCCCACAAAATGTAACACCATAAGAAAGCAATGGGTCTCTGAGTACAGATTTTATATATAGTAATGTAACACAATAGATATCACAGGGATTACAGAGTACAGAAACTGTAGCACATGTTACCTGCAGTCCTATGTAACTCCCTGAGTACATGTAATATAGATGTTACCTACATGCCTCTGTAACTCCATAAGTAACAGAGTGAGAACTCTTTTAGGAAAGCTAATGTAGTTGTTAACTGCAGTTCAATGTCCTTTTTTATGTAGTAGGTCAGCCACAGCAGACAAGCCAAGAAGATACACAGAAGTGTCTAGGGTTAGGACTTCCTACTAGAGTTAGGACAGGTGCAAAGGAGAAGGAGAAAGTAATTTCTCCATCTACTCCAATGCTGCCATTCGCGATAATTGAACTGACCTCAGATGACATCCAAGTACAGTCCGATGTTTCACACGCACCCACTGACTTGTATGGGTGCGTGCAATCCGATTTTCGGATGCATTCGCAATATGCTGTGATTGTTTTCTCATGCTGAATCACTATGAGAAAATAATCACTGATCTGCACTGCCCCATAGTATAACATTGGGAGTAGTGCTATCCAATAAAACATTGGAGAGCAGTTGGGCCATGTTATACGGCTGTGTGAGTGAGCCCTTAGGATTCGGCTCTTTCCGCACTCTCTGTTCTCATCACATTATAGCTCAACATGCAATTTGCATAGAGAGAGTCACGTGCCAACCTCATCATATTCTGTTTCTCTCATTGTTTCAATTGAGAAAACTACAAAAAAAAAATCTGGCCTTAGACGGTAAGTAGGCAAAGTGCATATGGAGCAGTGATATGGCAAGCGCAGAGAGTGTGAGAAGAGACAACACCTAAACAGTATCCCAAAGCAAAATCAGAATATATATTTTGAATGTGAAAATAGTTTACAAAAGTGCATTTAAAAAAATTGGTATGCAAAAGAGCCTCACTAATATAGGTCACAGTGTTCAGTTTTTATCAAACAACTTGCTGTTTGATGAATTAGGCAAAACTATGAGAAAACATGCAATTTCCATTCTAGACTTTTTTCTGACATCATGTTCTTTTCTCATATCTATATTGTAAGTTTTGTTTTTCTCCTGTATCTATGCGGCAAATTTGGCTATGTTCCTGTATCTATGTATTAAGCTCAGTTCTGGTACTGTATTTATGCAGTAAGATTGGTTCTGGCACCATATCTATGGAGAAATCTTGACTGTTACTGTATCTATGTAGTAAGCTTGGTTCTAGTATTATATGTATGCAGTAATGAATTGCATATGGCGGCACATGGATGACAAGTGAAAGAAAAATAGCACCACTTTTTGGATGAAACGCTCACTGATTTTTTTTATATGCTCATGTGAATCTACCCTTAGGTACACAGTCAAAGAGTGAAATGTTTGTATTTTTTTACTTCTTTGTATTGTTTTAATAGAATTCCTCATTCTCAAAAATGACTGTCGAAGAAATACTAAGTACATAATATGCCCCCCAAAAACACAGCAGCATCAGCTGTCCATAAAGACCAAAACATTTGTTACCTATACACTTTGTAGGACAGTCACATAGTTGTTTTTTTTTCTTCTTTATGTAAAATGGGTGGCCTGTTTCTGCATGAGGAATGAAAAAAATAGATAAATGAAATACTGAGGCAGCACTATAACCACTATGATCAATCACTACTAACGCTCCTGTCTCTCTCTTCCTATGAAATCTACTCTAATCTCCTATACTGCTCTTCTACAACACACACTATCAGTAGAATTTATTCACCTGTTTTATGTTTTCTGGTTAATATTTTCTAACTGGCTTTTATGATCATTTAACAGTTTATATCTATATATCTAGATTTAATAACTTTGTGTATTTTATTAGCTTTATAAGTCTTGTAAAATCAAAGGCAAAGTGGGCACCACAGTATTGAAGGGATCGACTTACGACACACCAAATGTAAATTTAGAACAGCAAAGAAAAAAGAAGTATGCCAAAGAAGGAATCACATAAAGATAATGAATGTTTAGTGAAATATAAGCCAAGAATACAATTAAAAACACTTACAAAGACCCAGTGCTATGAAAATGACTAATGCAACCTTTTGCAATGTGTAAAATAGCAGGGGGCAAATTTTAATTTTTAGATTTTGCAGGCTCAGAGGATCCCTAAAAGTTCTACACAAATTCAATTTTCATCAATGCAATTCATTAATCTGTAAAATAAACATATGGCGCAGTATAAAACATATAACTGGTAACAACAGGGATCCACTGCAACAGTGCTTTCAACCCTCTCATAAAGTCGCAAAAAGTTTTGAGATGGAAAATGTTATGTGTTCTGGTATTAGTATTCATTTTACACAATAATAGTTTTTTTACCAACCTGTCAGTAAGTCTCTACAAAGAAACACATATTTACAAAGGTAGAGTTGAGAGACTAATAATTATTCTTTCAAGTTATAATATTCAGTTTGATGTGACATATATTATACCCCTTGTAAGAGGTACATACAAAACCTACAAAAGACCGCCCCGACCACAGAGTCACCTTGTCGATGGTGGGACGGCTTTTATGCTATGTTTGATCAAATACAGTATTACTAAGAACTCTGTATGATTTAAATGCACTTTTGCTTTTTTCTTATTTAATTATAGCAGGGTTTTTTTCATTTTGTCTTTTGTAGGTTTTGTATGCTTTTTGGCCATGTGAACATGCATTTATATGCTGCATGGGTACCAACTCAAACCAAGCTCAATTTTTGTGTTTTTCCCTTATAAGAGGTACATGTAGCAATTAGTGATGAGCGAGTATACTCGATACTCGAGATTTCCTGAGCATGCTCAGGTGATCTCCAAGTATTTGGATGTGCTCTGAGATTTTGTTTCTGTCGCCGTAGCTGCATGATTTACTGCTGCTAGACAGCCTGAATTATGCAGCTACGGCGACAGAACCTAAATCTCCGAGCACATCTAAATACACAGAGATCACCTGAGCATGCTCGGGAATCTCGAGTAACGAGTATACTCGCTCATCACTAGTAACAATATCATACTCTTTTATATCTGCAAAGCATCAGACATTTTTCAATTCAAAGCAACATGTTACCCATAGACATCAATCGGAAGGACTGGTAACCAACCACAATGTACAGATATGACCATGACCGGATGATCGCAACTTTAGAGCTATCTTCTTGTTCTAGGCAACATTTCTAAAAAACAAACCATTAACTTCCAAAGTCTCTTTGTGCCCTTTTGATATCATTTGCTTGGACTTCCAAGTTACAACACCCAGCACAATGTAAAAAAATGACAGTTTATCTATAACCTTAATTAGACCTGAAAGGTCTCTAGGTAATGTTCATGATGCCAGTGCTGCACTCCTAGGGATACACTATCTGCACTGTTGAGTATATTTGGTGTGCAGAAGTTTTACTTGAATACATTTTTCTTTACTGAACCTCCCATTCTCTCTCTCCCCTATTTTCTCTCTACGTATATGTATAGAAAATAACCAACCAAAACATTACCTCTTTACGCTCCATGACATATATGTCTTGTATGACTTCCACTTTCTTATTATTGCTACCACAGTTGATTTCATCACACCAAGCTGCTTGCCTATTGCAGATTCAGTCTTCTCAGTCTGGTGCAGGGCTACAATTTTGTTTCTGGTGTCCTTCAACAGATCTTTGGTCTTCACTAGAGTTGAGCGAAACGGGTCGGTTAAATTAAAAAATAGCCGACTTTAGCTAAAGTCGAGGTTCGCCGATCGAGCGAGAGGTCGGCCATGAGGTCGCCGTTCAGAGTGCCAAGGTCGGGTTTGAAATAATGCTTCCAGCGCCTTTTCTCTGCCAATGAAGGTGGACGCACACAGTGGGCAATGCGATGACATGGGCAGCGGCCACCACCATCTTAGAGAAGGGCAATGAAGTGATTGGCTGGCTTTGTGTGGCGTCACAGTGGGTATAAAAGGCTGTGACCGCCGACCGCCATCTTACTTCTGCTGATCTTAGAATAGGGAGAGGTGCTGCTGCTGATTCTGAACAGGGAGAATGTTAGGCAGGGAAGAAGAAAAAAAAACTGCTTCTGCTGATAGCGCTTTTCACTGTATAGTTAGTGTGCAGTGAAAGGGGAGGATTTTTGTTGTGTGCAGCAGTGCTGGTGGTGATTAGGCTGCCTTTTAAGGCTACCTGCTAGCTGCATTGCTGTGTGCACACTGCTGTTCAAACTGCTTTTTTTCAACGCACTCCAACTTTTATTATTTCGTCCTGGTGAGTTACTGAGCGTTCATTTTTTCACACTCCATATAACGGAGATTGACAATTTTCCATACAGACACCGTATAGTGGTGTACGCTCCTCACACACTACCGTGTACCGCCTTGTATCACGGACAAATAGAAGCTATCTGTGTGTGACTCTGGAAAAAAAAGCCGAGGAGTGTTTCTGTTTTTGCAGACCTACACCTTAGAGTGCTGTCCGCTTTTCAAACAGATTTGTATATCTGCTGTTTGATTACGGTCAAAACTAGACAGAGACAGCATGTGTCAGTCCCTATACAAATAGACGGAGATTGACAATTGTCCATACAGACACCATATAGCGGTGTACGCTCCTCACACACTACCGTGTACCGTCTTGTATCACGGACAAATAGAAGCTATCTGTGTGTGACTCTGGAAGAAAAAGCAGAGGAGTTTTTCAGTTTTTCCAGACCTACACCTTAGAGTGCTGTCCGCTATTCAAACAGTTTTGTATATCTGCTGTTTGATTACAGTCAAAACTAGACAGAGACAGCGTGTGTCAGTCCATATACAAATAGACGGAGATTGACAATTTTCCATACAGACACCGTATAGAGCTGTCCGATTCTCAAACAGTATTGTATATCTGCCATTCGCATTACAGTCACATCTATACAGAGTCAGCGTGTGTGTGTGACACTCCGTAAATACATATATGGACATTGCTAGTTACACAAAAAACGTATACAGCTGTACACATCTGATACAGTTCCGTATATCTGCTTGTTGGATTATGGTCCAATACATACTGTGAGAGCATCTGTGACTAACAAAATATATACGAAGATTTAATTTTTTTTAATAAACCTTGCACAGCTGGATGCTCCTCATACAGTACCCTCCCTCTGCTGGTGTTTTTGGTACATTTTCCCAAACATGAGGAAGTATGGTGGAAGAGTCCACGGATGTGGGCAGGGGGGTGCAGCTGGTACTGATGGTGGTGGTGCATTGGCTGGTTCTGGCAAAAGCACAATAGCAGCTAAGGCAGGAGGTGTTGAGCCTGCATCATCATCTGGCCCAAGAAGGCCTGTAAGGTTGCCTTTTCCTGGAGTAGGAAAACCACTTGTGACATCGGCGGCTATGCCCGCCGATGTCCCTTCTGTTGCAACGCGCACCGCAGCGTTTCCCTACCTGCGCGCTCCCGTCTGGGCTCGCGCCCGTCGTCCATGCTCCCTCACGGCGGCTCCTGGCTCCCGCTCTCTGTCGCGCGCACGCCCCCTCCCGTCCTCTCTCTCCAGCTGTGGGCGGCGCTGAGGGGCTGGCCTGAGGCACGCACTTCCGGGGGTTGGTATATTTCAGGCGTCCTCGCTGTTAGGAGGACGCCTGATGATTGTGTAGCTATCTGGCCCCTACAGTTCTCCTGTAGTTAGTCCAATCTCTGCCTTATCCTTCCTGCCTTCCTCTGTGTCGTTCCCTCTCGCTCTCCCCAGTCTGTCCAGGCTCTCCTTTCCTTCCATTCCTTGTGGCCGTCCCCTGTCTCCAGTTCGCCCTGATCCTTCCTCTTGCCATTCTGTATTGTGTCCTTCCCTGAGCCACCTGTCCCTGCTAGCATATCTGTCCGCTGCCTTCCCAGGCCTTTTGTTCGTGGAGCCGTCCCTCTTGGTTCCGGCTATCGCGCCTCCGTCCTCTGTGGTCCTGCCCCAAACGGTCCCTGTATAGGGGTCGGTCTTCACCTGGCGTGCTCGGCCCAGGGGCTCCGGATCCGCGGTCCAGAGGGTCCACTCTCTGACATAGTTCTCGCCAGCATTACAGTATCATCAGGCCATGGACCCCGCCGGTGCCGCGGCGGCCACTCAAAAGGAACTGCTTTTCCTAAGAGAAAATCAGACCCGTAACATGTCATTCATGAAGTCCATGGACACCCGGCTCTCCGCCTTGCAAACCGCTGACCCAGCGCATGCACCTCTCTTAGTCAGTCTTCAGCAGGAGCTCGCACAGCAGCGCGATGCGCAATCTCACATTTTGGGGTATATGGCGTCCGTGGATGATCGGCTGCTTTCTTTGCAGTCCTCTGCGGCCGCTTCTAACCAAGCCCGGGATGCTGTCTCTTTCCCTCCTCCCCGTCTTGGCAAGCCGCCTAGGTACTGTGGGGACCCAAAATTGTGTAGGGGATTTTTAAACCAGTGCAGATTGCACTTTGATCTTCTGCCCCAACAATACCCCACGGACCGTGCTAAGGTGGCCTTTATAATCTCCCATCTAGAGGGGGAGGCGCTGGCTTGGGTGAATCCGTTGTGGGAGAGGGATGACCCGGTGGTGACTAACATCCAGAGTTTTTTGGAAACATTCCGTAAGGTTTTTGATGAACCCGGACGCCTTGCTTCCTCTACAGAGGCCCTTTTTAACCTCTGCCAGGGGTCCCTTACTGTAGGGCAATACGCCATCCGTTTCCGGACCTTGTCCTCGGAGCTGGGGTGGAATAACGAAGCCCTGGTTGGTGCTTTTTGGAGAGGCCTTTCTAGTAAAATCAAAGACGAGTTGGCTGGGCGTGACCTTCCTACCACCCTGGAAGATCTCATCTCCCTGGCTACCCGTATTGACCTGCGTTTTCAGGAACGCGCTAGAGAGTCAGCCAGGGAGAAGAGGTCCTTTAGATTATACCAAGCTCCCATTCCGCGCACCGTTGCCCTTCCTAGTAACACTGTCCCCGAGCCTATGCAGGTGGATCGCATCAAGCTGTCTGAACAACGGCGTAAGGAGAGGATGACTAAGGGACTGTCTATATTGTGGAGGGGCCAATCACTTCGTACGCACTTGTCCTGAGAGACCGGGAAACGCATCCGCCTAGGCCAGGTAGGAGAGGGCCCCCTAGGTGATCTGACCCCCTCTCTCCCACTTACTCTTTCAGCTCTGCTTATTACAGGTCGGGGGCATGGCTCTGTGGAGGCGTATGTGGAATCGGGCGCAGCAGGCAACTTCATCCGCCAGGAGGAGGTTGACAAACTCCAGATTCCCGTGGTCGTCTTAAGTAACCCTCGAGCAATCACCTCCGTCGATGGCAAACCTCTTCCTGGGCTCATCACCACGGTTACCATTGAAGTAAAGCTACAAATTGGCGCAATTCATTCTGAGAAGATTGCCTTCTATGTCCTGCCTCAATTATCCCATGCCATTCTCTTAGGACTTCCTTGGCTTAGGCGGCATGAGCCAGTCATCGACTGGCGCTCCGTAGAGATCCTACGCTGGGGGCACACCTGCCATGCTAGCTGTTTACGTACCTTGGTTCGTTCCCATCCTCAGCTTAGGCCAACGGACCTTCCCGGCCTTCCTGCTCCATACCACGCCTACGCTGATGTTTTCTGCAAGAAGGAGGCGGATTCCCTGCCTCCGCACCGGTCCTATGACTGCCCCATCGACCTGATTCCTGGAGCGGTTCCTCCCAGAGGTAGAACTTACCTTCTTTCTCCTGCCGAAACCTCTGCCATGACGGAATATATCCAAGAAAATCTGTCCAAGGGGTTTATCCGGAAGTCCTCCTCTCCTGTGGGCGCGGGTTTCTTCTTCGTCCGGAAGAAAGACGGATCACTGCGGCCTTGCATTGATTACCGGGGTCTAAACAATATCACCGTTAAAAATCGTTACCCCCTTCCGTTGATTCCTGAGCTCTTTGACCGTCTGAGAGGAGCCCGGATCTTCACGAAGTTGGATCTGCGGGGAGCTTACAATTTGGTCCGGATCCGTGCAGGGGATGAGTGGAAAACAGCCTTCAATACCCGTGACGGGCATTATGAATACCTAGTTATGCCCTTCGGCCTCTGCAACGCTCCCGCTGTGTTTCAAGAATTTATCAACGAGGTATTCCGGGATCTACTCTATTCCTGTGTGGTCATCTATCTTGACGACATTCTCGTTTTCTCGCCCGACCTGTCCTCCCATCGCAAAAGCGTACGCTTGGTCTTGCACCGCCTTCGAGAGAACCAACTCTACGCCAAGATTGAGAAATGCCTTTTTGAGCAGTCGTCACTGCCCTTCTTGGGATATGTCATCACCGATTCCGGCCTAAAGATGGATCCCGAAAAACTCAGTGCGGTACTCAAGTGGCCCCGTCCAGTGGGGATTAAGGCCATCCAGCGGTTTCTTGGGTTCGCAAATTATTACCGTCAGTTTGTGCCTCATTTTTCTACGGTTACCAAACCCATCACGGCCTTGACCCGCAAGGGAATGAAGCCCAACAGCTGGTCCCCTGAAGCTGAAAACGCTTTCCAAGCCCTGAAACTTTCCTTTGCGTCAGCACCCATTTTGCATCGGCCTGTGACCAGCAGGCCCTTCGTCCTGGAAGTGGATGCCTCCTCCACTGGAGCTGGAGCGGTCCTGTCCCAGCAGGCTTCATCCGGACGGTTGGTTCCTTGCGGCTTCTTTTCTAAAGTCTTCTCACCTGCGGAGTGCAACTACTCCATTGGAGACCGAGAATTACTGGCCATTAAGATGGCCTTGGCTGAATGGCGGTATTTACTCGAGGGAGCTGTACATCCCTTTACCATCCTCACTGACCACAAGAACCTGGCTTACCTGCAGTCTGCCCAAAGACTCAATGCCCGACTAGCCAGGTGGGCCCTGTATTTCTCCCGCTTTGACTTCCAACTTCACTTTCGACCTGGTAATAGGAACATCAAGGCCGATGCCCTTTCCAGGTCATTACAGTCATCGGAGAGGGATGAAGTCCCATCCCATATTATCGAGCCTACTAAGATGATCACCGTGGCCCCTGTGAATTTTGCTATTCTTCCGCCCAGTAAGACTTTCGTCCCTCAAAACAGACGTACAGAGGTGTTGGGCTGGGGGCATTCCTCCAAAATTGCAGGACACGTTGGGACTAAAAAGACTCTCTTGCTGCTGTCTCGGTATTACTGGTGGCCCACGCTTCGCCAGGATGTGATGGACTATGTTGCCTCGTGCACAATCTGTGCCCAGAACAAGGTGGCTAGGACTTTGCCCGCCTTTCTTCTTCACCCATTGCCAGTTCCTGAGGTCCCCTGGCAGCAGATCGCCATGGATTTTGTAACTGATTTACCCCGCTCAGCCGGATGTACCACCATCTTAGTCGTGGCAGATCGTTTTTCCAAAATGGCCCACTTCATTCCCTTACCGGGACTACCATCCGCCCCGAAGTTGGCCGAGATCTTCATCCACCAGGTCTTCAGGCTGCATGGTCTTCCTCAGCGGATTCTGTCGGATCGGGGGGTCCAGTTCACCTCCCGCTTCTGGAGGGCTCTCTGCCGGCTTATGGGTACATCTCTCGACTTCTCCTCCGCATACCATCCTCAGACCAACGGGCAAGTGGAGCGAATTAATCAGGTGTTAACCACCTACCTACGTCATTTCGCCAACGCCCATCAGGACAATTGGGTCGCACTCTTACCTTGGGCTGAATTCTCGCACAACAATCATCCCAGCGAATCTACCACCAAGTCACCTTTTTTTGTGGTAACCGGTCAAAACCCAGGTATTCTGTTACCTTTCTCCACGCCTACAGGAGTACCCGCAGCCGATTCTCTTGCTAAAGAATTCTCGCAGATTTGGAGAGAGACCAGGGACGCGCTCAAGGGTGCCAACAACCGAATCAAGAAGCATGCAGACAAAAGACGGAAGGATGTGCCTCCGTACCATCCAGGTGACAATGTCTGGCTTTCTACTCGACATATCCGTCTGAGAGTTCCCTCTTATAAGCTGAGCCCTCGGTACATTGGGCCGTTTGAAGTGATTGGACGCATTAATGAAGTGGCTTACAAACTGAGGTTGCCTGCTTCGCTCCGGGTTCCCAACGCTTTCCATGTCTCGCTCTTGAAACCCGTAGTCCTGAATCGGTTCCAACCAGTTTCCATCGTCCCTCCTTCACCTGTTATCTCGGACAACATCTTCGAGGTCAAGGACATCTTGGCTATGAAAAGAGTCCGGGGTAAGACCCTTTTTCTTATCGATTGGGTGGGTTTTGGTACCGAGGAACGGTCCTGGGAGCCCCGGAAGAATGTCAATGCTCCCCGGATTCTGAAAAAGTTTTTTGCCAATCTCAGTAAGGGAGGACGTAAGGAGAGGGGTACTGTGACATCGGCGGCTATGCCCGCCGATGTCCCTTCTGTTGCATCGCGCACCGCAGCGTTTCCCTACCTGCGCGCTCCCGTCCGGGCTCGCGCCCGTCGTCCACGCTCCCTCACGGCGGCTCCTGGCTCCCGCTCTCTGTCGCGCGCACGCCCCCTCCCGTCCTCTCTCTCCAGCTGTGGGCGGCGCTGAGGGGCTGGCCTGGGGCACACACTTCCGGGGGTTGGTATATTTCAGGCGTCCTCGCTGTTAGGAGGACGCCTGATGATTGTGTAGCTATCTGGCCCCTACAGTTCTCCTGTAGTTAGTCCAATCTCTGCCTTATCCTTCCTGCCTTCCTCTGTGTCGTTCCCTCTCGCTCTCCTCAGTCTGTCCAGGCTCTCCTTTCCTTCCATTCCTTGTGGCCGTCCCCTGTCTCCAGTTCGCCCTGATCCTTCCTCTTGCCATTCCGTATTGTGTCCTTCCCTGAGCCACCTGTCCCTGCTAGTATATCTGTCCGCTGCCTTCCCAGGCCTTTTGTTCGTGGAGCCGTCCCTCTTGGTTCCGGCTATCGCGCCTCCGTCCTCTGTGGTCCTGCCCCAAACGGTCCCTGTATAGGGGTCGGTCTTCACCTGGCGTGCTCGGCCCAGGGGCTCCGGATCCGCGGTCCAGAGGGTCCACTCTCTGACATAGTTCTCGCCAGCATTACACCACTTTTAAAGCCGGAGCATCAGGAACAGGCTTTGGCGTACATTGCCGAAACAGCCACCAGCTCTAGTGCCTCCTCTTCTGAACGTTCGAAACCTGCAAGCACGGAGTCGTCAGAGCAGGGTTCTGGTCAGGAAAAACACCTTTTCTTGTGTCCTTCATCCCCACCAAAAGTTAAGGATGCGGCAGCCCACACTTCAGATTACTCTATGGAGCTCTTTTCACATACCATGTCTGGGTTATCCAGTCAAATCCAGAATTCCCCAGTCCAAGATGAATCTGACATGGAGTGCACTGATGCACAGCCACTGCAAGATGATTCTGCTTGCACATCGACCCAGAGCACTATATTGCACTCGCAGCCTATTGAACCAGATTCTGACCCTGATGAAACTCAGGTGCCCCTTCCCGCATACTATACCACCTTACTTGGTGACACAGAGAAATGTAAACAGGAAGGTGCAGATGACTTTGAAGAGGAGGTGAAGGATGACCCAGTTCTTGACCCGGATTGGCATCCATTGGGGGAGGAGGGTCGCTCTGGCAATAGTTCAGAAAAGGAGAAGGATCCGCAGCAGGCATTGACATCACAGCAGTGGTTATCTGCCAGGCCTGTAGCTGTCCAAAAATGTGGAACAAAAACTAAAAGAGTTGCAGGACAGCTTGGCCAGACAGTCAACTTAGCTCAGTGTGCAAGGCCAGAAAATGTATACCATAGTAGGAAGAGTGCAATGTGGCACTTCTTTGTCCAAAATCCTACTGATGAGGCAAAGGTTACCTGTAAGAAGTGCAGAAGGACCTTTAGCCGAGGTAAACAACTCAGAAATTTGAATACCAGTTGCATGCTTAGACATTTAACCAACATGCACTTGCAAGCGTGGACGGACTACAAAACCTCAGGTAGCATATGTGCACCTGCTCCGACTGAAGGTAGCCAGCAATGCTCCATCGCTTCCCCCACTGTAAGACCACCACAACCGTTAGGAACACCACTAGCATTAAATATGGAGGTGTCGTCGCAAGGCCAAAGCACTCAGGGAATCACAATGGTTTTGCAACACAACACTGAATCTAGGCCATCACCACCAATACCATCACCAACCCCCTCTCACGCCGTCCGGTCCACCGCTACTTCCCCATATGCAGCTCTCCAGTCCAGCTCACCCTACCGGACACTCTGAGTAGGACAAGAAAGTACTCATCCTCTCATCTGTGTACACTTTGTTTGAACGCCTACATTGCCAAACTAATCTCATTATAGATGATGCCCTACTGTTTGGTTGAAAGCGAAGCTTTCCGCGACCTCATGGCCTACACTGTCCCACGCTATGACCTACCCAGTCGGCACTTGTTTTCTCGAAAAGCCATCCCTGCCGTCCACCGGCATGTGAAAGATTGCATTGTCCATGCACTAAAACAGTCAGTGAGTGGAAAGGTGCACCTCACAACAGATGCATGTTCCAGTAGGCATGGCCAGGGCCGTTACGTGTCCATCACTGCGCACTGGGTTAATGTGGTGGTTGCAGGCTCCACTGGGGACAGCGGTGGAAGAACAGTGCTGCCTAGCCCACGGTATAGGAAACAGTTGGCTGTAGGCTTTCGATCCTCCTCCTCTATCAGCAAAAGCTCGTCCACAGAGCGGAGTCGCACAAGCGCTCCATCCGCAGCCGGCAGTGTTGCACACGAGGTGTCCCACTATCGAACAGCTAGTGGTAAGCATCAGCAGGCTGTGTTAAAGATGATGTCTTTGGGCGACAACAGACACACCGTGGTGTTGTGAGTTCATTTTCCCCTTCACTACTGAGGCCCGAGGAGCTCCCTCTTCTAGTGAAGAAAGGTAGTGAGCCTGATTGTCAAACACCTGGGGCTGATGATGATGACTGGCTGAGTGGAGTTAATGACTGGATATAAGGCTGCCGACGCCCTTCTGGCCTGCGGGTGATTTCTCTGTGGACTTCTAGGATACCAGTCTGATTCCTGCTCATCTAAAGCTAAGATTTCTGCTTTGCCTTTTTGCATTAGTGTTTTGTTTTCCTTGCTTTTCTGGATTCTGCCATTCCCTGCTGGGGTGAGCTGAATCTCCTTTTGCCTGTTGCTCTGTCTTCAGAATATTCCTGAGTACTGACATAGCCTTTTTTGAAGCCTAGCGTCTTCAGGGCCTTTTTTACTGTCAGTTTGTTGGCTCTTATTTTCTTAGGGTTTTTCACGGATTGCAGACAGCAGCCTTCCTGTCCTTTCCTATCTAAGCTAGCTTGGGCCCCATCTTTGCTCAGTCTATCTTTCTGTCTGTGTTTTGTTCTTTCTTCTTGCTTCACCGTCATTATATGTGGGGGGCTGCCTTTTGCTTTGGGGTCTGCTCTGGGGCAGTTTAGATTTCCCTTTCTGTCTTTAGGATATGTAGTCCTCCGGCTGTGATCGAGGGGCCTAGGGCATCGTAGGAGCCCCCCACGGCTACTGCTAGTTGTGTTGATAGGTTCAGGGGTCTGCAATCCGATAGCTGCCAACTTCTCTGGTTTTCTGGACTTAGCTAGCATTTCTATTTTTGCCTCCTACAGTGACTCAATCATAACAGAATCACCCGCCCAACCGCAGATCCTAGGGTACTCAATTGCAGGAAAGAATTGTAAAAAAAAAAAAAAAGTGTGTATATTTTTTCCTCTATATCTCTGAGGCCGTAGGGGGAATTTTTTTTTCTCTCAATGGAGATAAAGCAATTGTCTGATCGTGTGGAGCAGCTCGCTGCGGAAGTGCGGGGAATTTCCGCCTACCTTGCTCATTCACATGCTGCTGAACCAAAGATTCCTACACCTGATGTATTTTTTGGGGATCGGTCTAAATTTTTGAATTTCAAAAATAATTGTAAATTATTTTTTGCCTTGAAGCCTAACTCGTCAGAGTGCTCCGCGCAGCAGGTTAAAATTGTCATCTCTTTGCTGCGTGGCGATCCCCATGATTGGGCGTTTTCTTTGAAAACAGATGATCCTATTCTGACTAATGTGAACGCATTTTTTCAGGCCTTGGGGTTGTTGTATGACGAACCTAATGCCATTGATCAGGCTGAAAAGACCCTGCTGGCATTGAACCAGGGTCGTGATTCTGCAGAATTGTACTGTCAAAAATTCCGAAAGTGGGCAGTACTTACTACCTGGAATGATAATGCCTTGGCTGCTCTCTTTCGGAAGGGGTTGTCAGAAGCCGTAAAAGATACTATGGTGGGATTTCCTGTTCCCTCTGGTCTTGACGATTCTATGTCTTTAGCCATTCAGGTTGATCGGCGTTTGCGCGAACGCAGAGCTGCACGAGAGGTGTTGCCACCTGTTGAACAGATGTCTGAACCTATGCAATGTGATAGAGTTTTTTCCAGAGAGCAGCGTCAGGAGTTCAGAAGGCGTAATAAGTTGTGTTTTTTCTGTGGAGATGCCTCACATATTATTTCTGTCCATCCTAAACGCGAGAAACGCCTTGCACACACGTTTTCTGTTGGTGGTGTTCAACCTGTTTCTTCTGGCAATTACTCTGATCTGCTCCCTGTCCACATTTTCCGCCAAGGTTTTTGTGGATTCGGGAGCAGCTCTAAACCTAATGGACTTGGATTTTGCTAAACGTTGTGGATTTCCGATGACACCTCTGCAGACGCCTATCCCTTTGAGGGGGATTGATGCTACTCCTTTGGCTAAAAATAAACCGCAGTTTTGGACTCAGGTGGTGATGCGGTTCGCCCCAGACCATCAAGAAAATTGCAGGTTTTTGGTGTTACATAATCTGCATGATACTATTGTTCTGGGGTTTCCCTGGTTACAAATTCCTAATCCAGTTTTGGATTGGAAATCTGTGTTTGTGGTGAGTTGGGGTTGTCGGTGTGCCTTTAGTGAGGCTCCGGTGTTTTCCACCTCTCCTCAGTCGCATGATGTTCCTGATTATTTGGCGGACTTTTATAATGTATTTAGTGAGAATGAGTCTGCGTCTCTGCCTCCTCATAGGAGTTATGACTGTGCAATTGAACTGAGCCCGGGGTGTAAATTTCCCAAGGGTCGGCTCTTCAATTTATCTGTACCTGAGCACGAGGCTATGCGATCCTATATTAAGGAGGCGTTGGAGAAGGGTCATATTAGACCATCCTCGTCACCCTTAGGTGCCGGGTTTTTTTTTGTAGCCAAAAAGGATGGATCATTAAGACCTTTTATTGATTATCGTGCCCTCAACAAAATTACTGTTAAATATCAGTATCCGTTACCCCTGATTTCTGATCTATTCTCCAGAGTTAAAGGTGCTTGCTGGTTTACCAAGCTTGACCTCAGGGGGGCATATAATCTTATTCGCATTAAGCATGGGGATGAATGGAAGACGGCGTTTAATACTCCGGAGGGACAATTTGAGTACCTGGTGATGCCTTTTTGGCTCACTAATGCCCCTTCTGTCTTCCAGTGCTTCATGAACGATATTTTCCGAGATTTTGTCAATAAATTTTTGATTATCTATCTGGATGATATTTTGATCTTCTCCAAGGATTGGGATTCTCATGTGGAACATATTCGGACTGTGTTCCGGATCTTGAGGGAGAATTCCCTGTATGTCAAAGGATCTAAATGCCTTTTTGGAGTACAGAGGATTTTTTTTGGGATTTATTTTGTCCCCGTCAACTATTGAAATGGACCCGGCCAAGGTACAGGCTATTTACGATTGGGTTCAGCCCACTTCTTTGAAGGCCCTCCAGAAGTTTTTGGGTTTTGCTAATTTTTATCGGAAATTTATAGCAAAATTTTCTAGTATTGCCAAGCCATTGACTGATTTGACTAAGAAGGGTGCTGATGTGTTAAATTGGTCTCCGGAGGCTGTTTCTTCCTTTCAGGAGCTGAAGCGAAGATTCACCTCTGCCCTGGTTTTGCGGCAACCTGATGTCTCACTTCCGTTTCAGGTAGAGGTGGATGCTTCTGAGATTGGTGCAGGAGCTGTTTTGTCCCAAAAGGATCCTGTAACATCTAAAATGAATCCCTGTGCTTTCTTTTCCCGAAAGTTCTCTCCATCTGAACGTAACTATGATGTGGGGAATCGGGAACTGTTAGCCATGAAATGGGCATTTGAGGAGTGGAGACATTGGTTGGAGGGAGCTAAGCATCAAGTCGTGGTCCTCACTGACCACAAGAATTTGATTTACCTAGAGTCGGCTAAGCGCTTGAACCCTAGACAGGCTAGGTGGGCCTTGTTTTTTACATGTTTTGATTTTGTGGTTTCTTTTCTTCCTGAAACTAAGAATGTCAAGGCTGATGCCCTCTCTAGGAGCTTCTTTGCTGATTCTCCTGTGGTGACCAAGCCTGCTACCATCTTAGGCGAAGGGGTAGTTCTTTCTGCCATCTCGCCCGATTTGAGACATGCTCTGGAAGAGTTCCAGGAGGACAAACTTGAGCGTTGTCCCAGTGGAAAGTTGTATGTTCCTGACCAGTGGAAGAAGAGAGTGGTGTCTGAAGTTCATTGCTCTGCTTTGGCTGGTCATCCAGGTATTTTTGGTACTAGAGATCTGGTTAGTCGGTCTTTTTGGTGGCCCTCCTTGTCTCGTGATGTCAGGAATTTTGTGCAGTCCTGTGGGACTTGCTCCCGGTCTAAATCGTGTTCTCGCTCTAGTGGGTTGTTGATGCCTTTTCCTGTCCCCAAGAGGCCATGGACCCATATTTCAATGGATTTCATCTCTGATATGCCTGTCTCTCAAAGGATGACTGTTATTTGGGTGATTTGTGATAGGTTCTCTAAGATGGTTCATCTTGTACCGCTCCCTAAGTTGCCGTCTTCCTCTGAATTGGTGCCCCTGTTTTTACAACAGGTGGTTCGCTTGCACGGGATTCCTGAGAACATTGTATCTGACAGAGGAGTCCAGTTTGTGTCTAGATTTTGGAGAACTTTCTGTTCCAGGCTGGGAATTCAGTTGTCCTTCTCCTCTGCTTTTCACCCTCAGACCAATGGGCAGACAGAGAGAACAAACCAGACCTTGGATTCATATTTGAGATGTTTTATTTCTGCTGATCAGGATGACTGGGTTTCATTTTTGCCCTTGGCCGAATTTGCTTTAAATAATAGAGCTAGTTCTGCCACTTTGATGTCACCTTTTTTTTGTAACTTTGGGTTTCATCCTCGATTTTCTTCAGGGCAGGTGGAGCCCTCTGCCTGCCCAGGTGTTGACACTGTGGTGGAGAGAATGCACCAGATCTGGGACCAAGTGGTGGATAAGTTATCTCTCTCACAGGAAAAGGCCCAGCGGTTTTCCAACCGACATAGGACCATTGGTCCCCAGTTTAAGGTTGGTGATATGGTGTGGTTATCATCAAAAAATATTGCTATGAAGGTGGCTTCTCCTAAGTTTAAGCCTAGATTTATTGGACCTTACAAGATTTTGGAGATTATTAATCCGGTCTCTTTTCGGTTGGCTCTTCCTGTCACATTTAAAATCCATAATGTGTTCCAAAAATCTTTGTTGAATAGGTTTGTTGAACCTGTTGTTCCGGGGGTTGCACCTCCAGACCCTGTATTGGTTGAAGGTAACATGGAATATGAGGTAGAGAAAGTACTGGATTCCCGTCTGGCTAGACGGAGACTCCAGTATTTTGTTAAGTGGAAGGGTTATGGTCAGGAGGATAATTCCTGGGTCTCTGCCTCTGATATTCATGCCAAAAGATTGGTGCGTGCCTTTCATCGGGCTCACCCTGATCGCCCTGGTGGCGTGGTTGAGGGTTCGGTGACCCCTCCTCAAGGGGGAGGTACTGTTGTGAGTTCATTTTCCCCTTCACTACTGAGGCCCGAGGAGCTCCCTCTTGTGGTGAAGAAAGGTAGCGAGCCTGATTGTCAAACACCTGGGGCTGATGATGATGACTGGCTGAGTGGAGTTAATGACTGGATATAAGGCTGCCGACGCCCTTCTGGCCTGCGGGTGATTTCTCTGTGCACTTCTAGTTATACCAGTCTGATTCCTGCTCATCTAAAGCTAAGATTTCTGCTTTGCCTTTTTGCATTAGTGTTTTGTTTTCCTTGCTTTTCTGGATTCTGCCATTCCCTGCTGGGGTGAGCTGAATCTCCTTTTGCCTGTTGCTCTGTCTTCAGAATATTCCTGAGTACTGACATAGCCTTTTTTGAAGCCTAGCGTCTTCAGGGCCTTTTTTACTGTCAGTTTGTTGGCTCTTATTTTCATAGGGTTTTTCACGGATTGCAGACAGCAGCCTTCCTGTCCTTTCCTATCTAAGCTAGCTTGGGCCCCATCTTTGCTCAGTCTATCTTTCTGTCTGTGTTTTGCTCTTTCTTCTTGCTTCACCGTCATTATATGTGGGGGGCTGCCTTTTGCTTTTGGGTCTGCTCTGGGGCAGTTTAGATTTCCCTTTCTGTCTTTAGGCTATGTAGTCCTCCGGCTGTGATCGAGGGGCCTAGGGCATCGTAGGAGCCCCCCACGGCTACTGCTAGTTGTGTTGATAGGTTCAGGGGTCTGCAATCCGATAGCTGCCAACTTCTCTGGTTTTCTGGACTTAGCTAGCATTTCTATTTTTACCTCCTACGGTGACTCAATCATAACACCGTGGAGGTACTGGCCAACTACTTGCAGTGACAAACTGAGTCATGGCTGGGCAGTCTACATCTTGAGGCAGGCAAGGTAGTCAGTGATAACGGCTGTAATTTTGTGGCAGCCATAGCCCATGCAAAACTCACACACATACCTTGCCTGGCTCACACATTGAACCTGGTGGTGCAGTGCTTCCTTAATAATTATCTGGAGTTAACATCCCTGCTCCATAAGGTGCGAAGACTGTGCTCGCACATCCGTCGCTCAAACGTCCACTCCACTCGTATGCAGAAGTTGCAGCGATTGCTCCACCTCCCCAAGCACTGCCTAATCATAGACGTTGCAACAAGGTGGAACTCCACCCTGCACATGGTTGAGAGGCTGTGCGAACAGAGGCAGGTTGTAATGCATTTGTGGGAGGATACACGGGCAGGCAGTTTGAGGGAAGACATGGAATTGTCCAGTGTGCATTGGTCAAAGCTGAAAGACCTCTGTAAAGTCCTTCAGTGTTTTGAAGAATGCACACATCTGGTAAGCACAGACGATGCCATCATAAGCATGAGCATCCCACTTATGCGTCTGCTCATGCAAAGTTTGATGCACATTAAGGATCAGGCGTCTGCAGCGGAGGAGGAGGAGGATGGAAGCCTTGCTGACAGTCAGCCTTTGTCTGGTCAGGGAACTGTCCTGGACAAGGAGGAGGAAGAAGAGGAGGAGGAGGATGAGGGGGATGATTATTTTGGGCAGGAGGATGCTTCTCAGGGGGCAAGAGAAAATGTTGGCATTTCAAGGTCAGGTACAGTGTTTATGCATGACTGTAGGGATGTGGATTTGCCAGAAAGTGCTCCTCCACCCACCACTGGCAGTGCATCATTGACACCTGGAACATTTGCCCACATGTGCTATTATGCTTTGCGGATCCTAAAAAGGAACCCCTGCATTGCCAAAATGATGAGGGATGATGACTGGCCAGCATCCTCGATCCACGCTACCAAGGCAAATTACACAACATCATGCCACAGGAGAACCTAGAGCTAATATTGGCTAACAAACAAGCAACTATGGTAAACCGTTTGTTTGAGGCTTTCCCAGCACAAAGCAGCGGTCCTGGTTCTCCCACGAGCCGTAGTGGGCACAATGGAAGAGGTGTTCGTGTTGCACACAGCTGAAGTGGCATTGGAGACAGGGGTTTAATGACAATGTTGTGGAATGATTTCTCCAGTACCGCTCACACGACTGCTAATACTGCATTGATTAAAAGTGACAGGAGACAGCAGTTGTCAACTATGGTTACAAACTACTTCTCCTCCCATATCGATGTTCTCCCTCACAAGTCATTCCCCTTTGACTATTCGGCCTCTAAACTGGGCACCTGGCCTGAATTGGCACAATATGTCTTACAGGAGCTCGCTAGCCCTGCTGCTAGTGTGTTATCTGAAAGAGTCTTCAGTGCTGCTGGATCAATCCTGACAGAAAAAAGACCCGTCTGTCTACCCAAAATGTTGATGATCTAACCTTCATTAAAATGAACCATGCATGGGTTTCAAAGGATTTTGTCCCACCTTCCCCTGATGACACATAGGTTGCCAGAAAACTGCCTCGCTTTTGTCCACCTCTTCCTCGGACTTGCCCAATTCCGCCCTTTGCAGCAGCTGAATGTTCAGCCTACACATCAACATATGCCATTTTTTAAACCTCCCTAAGTGGGCTGCCCACACCCCCATTGGCTCGGGTCAACACCTGGTGCACCCCGGCAAGTGCCGTTGCTCAGAACAGGTGGATGGGCCCACAGATGGCCGACGGCACTGGCACAAGGCCCCTCATAGTACAATACAGTATCTCGGATAGTGGGGGAGCCCACTCGCCGTCAGACACACCAGCGTACTATGAGGGGCCCTGTGCCAGTACCGTCGACCACGAGTGTGCCCCCCGCTTGGTCATGGCCACAGCACTTACAAGTTGCAATACTTACCTCTCCCTGCTCCACCACTGTGTAGTCTGGGCAGTTAAATCTTTCACGGGGACGGACACTATAAATTTGGTTTATTGATCGATGATGGGTAAGATGTAGCTATGGCATTTCCTGCTGGCCTCTCCCTTCAGATGATCAATGGCTACCATTTGTAAAGGACGTCAACTTATAAGCAGATGCAGTGGTGCTTTATGATCACCTTTCACAGTTGTGATAGTCACAGATGTGTGACATTCCTGCCACCATTTTTCAATGTCTCCTCTCATGCCAATCCAATAGAATCGCCTACGGTCTGTGGCTTCTGTCTTTTGCACTCCAAAATGACCAGACACATCATGATAGGCAGTGAGGACCATATCTACATCTCTCCCTGTGATCACAGTTTGATGGAGACGAGTAAAGGTGATGTGATCCATGTGTCAGGATTCGTACCGGGGTCTAGTCTGTGTTCCACAGCAAGTCTCGCTGCCTTACTGGCTGTGCCACACAACCAGTCTTAATATACAGTTTCTGATCAACTAGTTCTTCTTCGTTCATCGTTCTTCCTCCGTTCTGGTGATTGGCTGCTTCACTGTTTCCTGTGCTTATGTCCCGCCTTCTTCCTATTTAGCACTCCACAGGGCTTTCACTCCTTGCCGGTGATTCTTCTGTGGTACGGATTCCTGCCTTCCCTACCGTGCTGTCCGGTACTACCTCAGACAGCCTCCCGGTCTCTCTTTCGTTGAGTACCTCTGGGACTCCAGCTTTCCGCTTTTGTCTTTGCTGAAAGCTTAGTATTTTTTGTGTTAGTTTGGGGTTTCGTGTTTTTACCCTTCAGGTTCATTCACTCTTTAGTTTCACTCTAGTAGCCCTCCTTGCTGCTGCTTGTCTCCCTTAGGTTGTCCTGCACTCATTCCACCCTCGGTTACCCTCACTTTAGCT
Source organism: Dendrobates tinctorius (assembly GCF_039654945.1). Taxonomy (NCBI): domain Eukaryota; kingdom Metazoa; phylum Chordata; class Amphibia; order Anura; family Dendrobatidae; genus Dendrobates; species Dendrobates tinctorius. The sequence continues at coordinate 9,427,530 of NW_027361672.1, forward strand.
CCCTGCACTTACGCCGAGGTAGGGACCGCCGCCCAGTTGTCGCCCACCGGCTAGGGTGGGACCGGCAAGTAGGTAGGGTCAGTGGGGGGTGGAGCTCAGTGGCACCTTCTTCCCCCGCCGTGTGGTGGAATCATAACAGAATCACCGGCCGTCCCTATGGACGCTATGACCTCTTTAGTCAATCAAATGCAGGGTCTTACTCAGCTGGTGCAAGATCTTGCTGCGCAGGTCCAGCGTCAGGAGCAAATTCAAGCAGCTGCCGTTGCAGGGACAACTAATTCTGAGCCTAGAGTTAACTTACCCGAGCCATTTTTCGGAGATAGAAGCCAATTTGCTTCTTTTAGAGAAAATTGTAAATTATATTTTCAATTACGACCTCTTTCTTCTGGCCCCCCAGCTCAAAGAGTCCGTATCATAATCTCTCGCTTACGGGAGGGACCCCAAGAGTGGGCCTTCTCTTTGCCGCCAGATTCAAATCTCCGTGATTCAGTAGACAACTTCTTTCAAGCCTTAGGGAATATTTATGATGAGCCTGACCAAGTCGCTTTGGCCGAGGCAAACCTTACCTCCCTGACCCAGGGTGATCAGGAGGTAGAGGTTTATTGCACCCAGTTTCGTAGATGGAGCTTAGCTACCCGTTGGAATGATCCCGCCCTTCGGAATCAATTTCAGCGGGGCCTTTCACCAGCCCTAAAGGATGAACTGGTACACTACACCGTGCCCCAGTCTCTGGAGGAGCTGATGGCTTTAATGGTCAGAATAGATCGCAGGTTAAGGGCGAGGAGATCGGAGCAGGCAGCAGCGCAAGTTTCCGTTTTCTCTAGGGTCACTCCAGCTGTTCCGAATCTGCCAGCTGCCGAACCTATGGAATTGGGAGCCATGCAAGCTACCACAGATCCTATTCCTTGCCGTCCACGCCACGCACTTGGAACCTGTTTTTACTGCGGGGATCCTCGGCACTGGATAAAGGATTGTCCGCGGCGCCCTGGCACTCCACAGGAATCTTCTCGGAATACACCACCTAGGCCTGTGGGTGGACAGGTAATTCCTTTAAGTTCTAAGAGACTCTTAGTGCCAATTTCTATTGCCTTCACCTCCTCTAAGGGAGAAGGAGTTGCCATGATTGATTCAGGGGCTACTGCTAATTTTATGTGTTATGAGTTTGCTGTCTCTTTGGGTATTTCTTTAATTCCACTTGCTCACCCCACTAAATTAGTTGGTATTGATAACACCCCACTAGCTAGTGGGGAGATTAGTCTCTGCACTCCATTGCTATCATTTCAGGTTGGTGTACTGCATGTGGAACAGCTGTCATTTTTGGTTATGCATGACCTCCCAACTAGTGTCATACTGGGGCTTCCATGGCTCCAGCTCCATAACCCCAACATTAACTGGGTTTCTAGCGAATTAGAGAAGTGGGGTACAGATTGTTCACAGAAATGCTTGTTAACACATGTTTGTGGTATCGTCTCCGTACAAGCTTCTCTTCAGAATCTTTTGGGCCAATTCGCAGATGTCTTTTCTATGAAGGAGTCTGAGCGGTTGCCACCTCATCGCTCCTATGACTGTACTATCAATCTGGTTCCCAATTGTAAATTCCCTAAGGGACACCTATATAATTTATCTCCTCCTGAAAGAGAAGCTTTACGTGAGTATGTACAGGAGGCTCTAAGAAAGGGTCATATCCGTCCGTCCACCTCACCCCTGGCCGCAGGTTTCTTTTTTGTCAGTAAAAAGGATGGAGGACTTAGGCCGTGTGTAGACTACCGAGGTCTTAATGAAATAACTGTCCGTAACCAATATCCACTACCGTTGATTCCGGACCTGTTTAACCAGGTTCAGGGGGCTCGATGGTTTTCGAAGTTGGACCTGAGAGGGGCGTATAATCTCATTCGTGTAAAGGCTGGCGACGAGTGGAAGACCGCCTTCAATACCCCCGAGGGTCACTTCGAGTGTCTAGTTATGCCCTTTGGGCTGTGCAATGCTCCGGCGATTTTTCAAAATTTCACCAATGACATTTTCCAACATGCTATTGGCCGCTATGTAATTGTCTATCTGGATGATATTTTGGTGTTCTCTCCTGACTGGGACTCACATTTAAATCATGTAAGGGATGTACTCCAGGTACTCCGCAATAACCAACTTTTCGCCAAGCAAGAAAAGTGTATTTTCGGGGTCCACAGTCTATCTTTTTGGGTCATATTTTGACACCCCAGGCCATCACAATGGAGCCGGAGAAGGTAAAAGCGGTTCTTAATTGGGCTCGTCCTGCATCTTTGAAAGCTCTTCAAAGATTTCTGGGGTTTGCCAATTTTTACCGCAAGTTTATAAAAAACTTCTCCATTGTGGTGAAACCTCTCACAGATCTTACTGTGAAAAGTTCTGACTTGGTAAACTGGAGTAAAGATGCAGTGGACGCCTTCACGTTTCTTAAGGAGAGCTTTGCCACTGCTCCTGTTCTTACCCAGCCCGATCAGGAGAGACCCTTTGCTGTTGAGGTTGACTCCTCAGAGGCAGGGGTGGGGGCAGTACTTTCACATGGGGACTTCGTCTTTGACTCATTTGAAACCCTGTGCGTTCTTCTCAAAGAAGTTTTCCCCAGCTGAAAAAAATTATGATATTGGGAATAGGGAACTGCTTGCTATAAAATTGGCCTTTGAGGAATGGCGGCATTTCCTGGAGGGGGCCAAGCATCCTGTTACTGTCCTCACCGACCATAAAAATCTTGAATATCTCAAAACGGCCAAACGGCTTAATCCAAGACAGTCAAGGTGGGCGTTGTTCTTTTCACGTTTTAATTTTGTGATTTCTTTCAGACCCGGCTGCAAAAAAGCCAGAGCAGACGCTATATCTAGAAGCTTCTTGCCTGAACAACCGTCAAACATCCCACCTGTTCCCATTTTACCTGATAAAGTATTTTTGGCTGCTAATTCCTCTGATTTGTTTGCTGAAGTTAAGCAATTTCAACATTTGTCTCCGTCCGGCTCTCCTGATAATAAATGGTTCGTTCCCTGTCATTTGCGTTTGAGACTGCTGAATGAACACCACAACTCTCCTCTTTCAGGTCACCCTGGTATCTCTGGTACTATGGAGTCAATCTCCAGAAATTTTTGGTGGCCGACTTTACGCCGGGATGCCACTGCCTATGTCAAGGCGTGTGACATTTGTGCCCGGCCTAAGGTTAAGCGCTCACAGCCTTTGGGAGAACTATGTCCTCTACCTGTTCCCTCCAAGCCATGGACCCATCTTTCCATGGACTTTGTTACTGATTTACCTTCCTTCCTGGGAATGACTACCTTGTGGGTTGTGGTGGATCGCTTTAGTAAGATGGCGCACTTTATTCCTTTACCCAAATTGCCATCCGCCAAGCAATTGGTCCCCTTGTTTCTAAATCATGTGGTGCGGCTGCCTGGAAATCCTTCTAATATTGTGTCAGATAGGGGTACCCAATTTGTCTCCAAATTCTGGAGAGCTTTCTGTAGTAAAATTGGCGTTTCCCTTGCTTTCTCATCGGCCTTTCACCCGGAGACCAATGGGCAGACAGAACGGGCCAATCAAGCCCTTGAACAATTCTTACGTTGCTATGTGGCTAATAAGCAAGAGACCTGGGCATCTTTTATTGCCCTGGCAGAGTTTGCCATAAATAATAGGGTGAACTCTTCCACAGGGGTATCTCCCTTCTTCTGCAACATGGGATTTCACCCTAAATCCAGCTCTTTCTCTGAGGACCCCTCGGACAATCCTGAGGTAGAGATTGTTTCCTCTGATCTGCGGTCAGTTTGGGAACAAGTCCAAAGCAACATCAAAAAGGCTCATGAGTCACAGTGCCACTTTGCTAATATGAAAAGGAGGAGAAGTCCTTCCTTTGAAGTTGGGCAGAAAGTGTGGCTTTCTACTAAAAATCTGAAACTAAGAGTCCCCTCTGGTAAACTGGCTCCCCGGTACATTGGTCCTTTTAAAATATCTCAGATAATCAACTCTGTTTCTGTCAAATTGGACCTCCCCCAGGCGATGAGAGTGCATAGGGTATTCCATGTCTCTCTCCTAAAACCTTATGTACCTCCAGTTTGTCCGGCTGACACACCTCCTTCTGTTGTTGTACTTGGTCACCCCGAGTTTGAGGTAAGAAAGATCCTGGACTCCAGGAAAGTTCGTGGGGTCCTGCAGTACCTGGTGGACTGGAAGGGGTATGGCCCTGAGGAGAGGTCGTGGGTGTCTCATTCTGAGGTTCATGCTCCCAGGTTATGTAAGAGGTTCCATATCAATTTTCCTGAGAGGCCTTCCCTGAGTGAGGGTCCAGGGGCCCCTCATAAAGGAGGGGGTAATGTCAGGATTCGTACCGGGGTCTTGTCTGTGTTCCATAGCAAGTCTCGCTGCCTTACTGGCTGTGCCACACAACCAGTCTTAATATACAGTTTCTGATCAACTAGTTCTTCTTCGTTCATCGTTCTTCCTCCGTTCTGGTGATTGGCTGCTTCACTGTTTCCTGTGCTTATGTCCCGCTTTCTTCCTATTTAGCACTCCACAGGGCTTTCACTCCTTGCCCGTGATTCTTCTGTGGTACGGATTCCTGCCTTCCCTACCGTGCTGTCCGGTACTACCTCAGACAGCCTCCCGGTCTCTCTTTCGTTGAGTACCTCTGGGACTCCAGCTTTCCGCATTTGTATTACGGGATCATCCATTGTGAGTGCGCGTGTGTGGTTTACGCCTTCTATATATACGGTGAATCAGAGATACCAATTTTTACCCTATATTCGATACAGCTTGTATCTTGTTATACAGTACCTTTGTTCGACATTTAGTATTACGGTCAAATCCATACTGGGTAAGTGTCTGAAACTGACTACGGGACCATGTATACGGAGATTTCAATTGTACCCTATAATATATATATACTTGCTATCTTGATATCAGTACCTTTTCTACAACATTTTTTATTATGGTCAAACCCAAACTGATTGAGCATCTGAGGGTGACTCCGGAAATATATACTGAGATTTCAAATTTGGCCAACACTGTATACAGCTGTACGCTTGTGTTATATTACCCATTTACAGCTTTTCATATTCTTGTGTAATCCATACCGGGCCTGAGAGCATTTGTGTCTGCCTCCTGAAATGTATCCGGAGATTTAGAATGTTTACACTATAATATATATACCTTGTATCTGGTGATACTGTACCCTTTTTCACCTTTTTACTTTATTGGGTTATCCATACTGAGCCTGTGAGCGTCTGTGTATGACTCATGAAATATATACAGATATTTACTGTTATCCCTAGACTGTATAGAGCTGTACGCTTCTGATACAGTACCATATATCTGCTGGTATTTTGGGTCAATTTTCTAAAACATGAGGAAGTATGGTGGAAGAGGATGCGGACGTGGGCATTGGGGGCCACCTGGCACTGATGGTGGTGGTGGTGCATCTGCTGGTAGTGCCAAAAACACAATAGCAGCTAAGGCAGGAGGTGTTGAGCCTGCGTTATGGTGTAGCTCTGGAAGGCCTGTAACGCTCCGTTTTCTGGAAGTAGGTAGATTGCTTTTAAAGCAGGAACTGTTTTTGACTTACATTGCTGAAACAGCCTCCAGCTCTATCGCCTCCTCTTCTGAAGTTTAAAAAAATGCAAGCACTGAGTTGTCAGTGCAGGCTTGTGGTCAGGAGCAACCACTTTCCTTGTGTCCTTCACCCACATCAAAAGTGAAGGATGCTGCAGCACACACTTCAGATTACTCCATGGATCTCTTTTCACATACCATGCCTGGGTTAATTAAAAATGGGGCCCATCATAAAATGGAGCATTCAAAATGGGGGACATCTGACACTGGAGCATCATCCATGAGGCCCATCATATACTGGAGGATTCCAAATGTGGCAGATCAGACACTGGAGCAGCATCTATGGGGCACATGATACACTGGAGCATTAGAAATGGGGCCCATTATATATGGAGCATTATTAGGGCCAATAAGACACTGGAGCATCATCCATGAGGCCCATCATATACTGGAGCATTCCAAATGGGGCAGATCAAACAGTGGAGCAGCATCTATGGGGCACATGATACACTGGAGCATTCCAAATGGGGCAGATCAGACACTGGAGCAGCAACTATGAGGCACATAATACACTGGAGCATTAGAAATGGGGCCCATTATATATAAAGCATTATTAGGGCCCATAAGACACTGGAGCATCATCCATGAGGCCCATCTTATACTGGAGCATTCCAAATGGGGCAGATCAGACACTGGAGCATCATCCATGAGGCCCATCATATACTGGAGCATTCCAGATTGGGGACATCAGACACTGGAGCAGCATTTACAGGGCCCATTATACACTGGAGCAATAGAAATGGAGCCCATTATATGTGGAGCATTATTTGGGCCCATAACACACTGGAACATCGTCCATAGGGACCATCATATACTATAGCATTATGTGGAGCTCATCATATACTATATGGAGCATTATATGCGGCCAATTATTCTGTATGGAGAAATATATGGGGCTCATTATTCTGTATGGCGCACAATGTGGTGGCCATAATACTGTATGGAGTAATATACTGTCCTTTTTTTGAGCTATTGTACAATTTAAAATAGATCAGTCATGTCATGTAAGCAGTGAAGTATTTGTCATTGTACTATACCTATATTTCTGTGCTGTATCGGAGCATCATGAGTTGTGGTATGTGTTAAAGGGGCGCACTGACACTCTTTGGCCCAGGGCACACGAAAACCTGGAGCCAGCCCTACCCCCCCATAATGTTAGCCAAATATCCCCAGTTTTCAATGCGTAACTATTATTATGAAGTAAATTAAGGTTGACAAGCTTCATTAATAAGAATTGATGTTTTTGGCATTGAAATGGGCACTGTAGGTGTGTTTACTGTCCTCCACTCCCTGCCGACTTTGCTTCCCCATTGACTTGCATTGGGTTTCATGTTTCAGTCGGCCTCCGACTTTTCCCTATAGTCGGCCGATTTCGTTCGACCCGACTTTTGAGAAAATCGGGTTTCATGAAACCCGACTCGACCATAAAAAAGGCAAAGTCGCTCATCTCTAGTTTTCACCATAGTGGAGTTTGAAGTGTGAATGTTTGAGGTTGTGGACAGGTGTCTTTTATATTGATAACAAGTTTAAACATGTGCCATTACTACAGGTAATGAGTGGAGGACAGATGAGCCTCTCAAAGAAGAAGTTATAGGCCTGTGAGAGACAGAAATCTTGCATGATCAAATACTTATTTTACACCATAATTTGCAAAATATATCTTGCCAAATCAGACACGGTGATTTTCTGGATTTGTTTTCTCATTTTTACTCTCATAGTTGTGGTCTACCTACGATGTCAAATACAGGCCTCTCTCATCTTTTTAAGTGAGAGAACTTGCACAATTAATTGGTGGCTGACTAAATACTTTTTTTCCCCACTGTATATCTGTCATAGAGCAGGTTGGATTATGTGGAGTAGGGTCAGGAGGTGAGATTGCCTCACACAGGGCAAGTGCAGGCTATCTCTCAAATCTGGAACTTGCCTCTAACAGCAATGATCAAAGCTAACACTGCTGTTTAAAGGGAACCTGTCAGCAGGATTGTGCACAGTAACCTACAGACAGTGTCAGGTCGGCGCCATTATACTGATTGAAATGATACCTTGGTTGATGAAATCCGCCTTGTGGCTCTTTTTTAATCTTTATTTTCAGTTTTTAGTTAATGATATGCTTGTGACCTGAGGGGGCCTGGAAGGGGGGTCTTCATGTGGTGCTCTGCTTAGGCATTGACAATGCAGACTGCCTACAGGTCACTGATCCCTCACTGACCTGCCCTCCAGTTTGCATAATGAATATTTACATACTGAAGAAAAAAAAACGTCTGCAGGCAGGTGCCAGCCATGGCACCTGCACTGCAGCATAATCACGTGTTTAACCCCTTCATAACCGGAGGTATTTTCGTTATTGCGTTTTCATTTTTTGCTCCCCTTCTTCCCAGAGCCATAACTTTTTTATTTTTTTAATATGGCCATGTGAGGGCTTGTTTTTAGCAAGACGAGTTGAACTTTTGAATGACACTATTGGTTTTAACGTATCGTGTACTGGAAAACAGGAAAGAAATTCCAAATGCGGTGAAATTGCCAAAAAAGGGCAATTCTACAATTGTTTTTTGTTTTGCTTTTTTACCATGTTTACTAAATGCTACAAAATGACTTATCAATACGATTCTTCAGGTCATTATGAGTTCATAGACATCAAACATGTCTAGGTTCTTTTTTATTTAAGTGGTGAAAAAAAATTCCAAAATTTGTTAAAAAAAATTGCACCATTTTCCGATACCCATAGAGTCTCCATTTTTCGTGATCTCGATTTGAGTGAGGGCTTATTTTTTGCGTGCTTAGCTTACCTTTCTAATGATACCATTTTGGTGCAGATACGATCTTTTGATTGCCTGTTACTGCATTTTAATGCAATGTTGCTGCGACCAAAAAACGTAATTCTTGCATTTTGACTTTTTTTCTCATTACTCCATTTAGCGATCAGGTTATTTTTTTATATTGATAGATCCGGTGATTCTGAACACGACGATACCAAATATGTGTAAGATTGATTTTTTTATTGTTTTATTTTGAATGTGGTTAATGGGGAGTGATTTGAACTTTTATATTACTTTACTTTTTTATATTCTTAAAAAGATTTTCTTTTACTTTTGGCATGGTTCATTAGTCTCCACGGGAGACTAGAAGCTGCCATAATCCGATTGGCTCTGCTACATACAGGCGATCATCAGATCACCTGTATGTAGAAGAATTACTCACTTGCTATGAGCGCTGACCACTGGGTGGTGCTCATAGTGGTCCGGCAGTGACAACCGTAGAGGTCTGCAGGAGAACTCTGGTTGTCATGCCAACCCATCGGTAGCCCATGATCACGTGATGGGGGTCACTGATGGGTGGATTTCTGGTACGCTGGCCAGAAGCACATGTTAAATGCCGCTATCAGAATTTGACAGCGGCATTTAATGGGTTAATAGCCGCGGGTAGATCGCTATTTCATCAGCGTCTGTTCCTGGCACATGCCAGCTCTTCAAAACAGCTGACATGTGCTGGGAAAGATGTGGGCTCAGATCCAGAGCCCACATCAAAGTGAGGGTGTCCAACACTGTCGTATTATTACGCCCAAAGTGGAAAAGGGGTCAATGTCCCAATAGTAAATGTGGTTAATGTTATTCACATAAAAAAAGATTAATTTTAAAAATGGCGCCACGCCTGCACTGTAGCAGTTATTGGTGTATAAAGGTGATCCAATAGCTGCTACTGTGCATGTGCCGGTGGCGCCATCTTGCTGGAGAAGAAAAAAAATCCTCCTCCAAGATGGCGCCACCGGTGCCTGCTTAGTAGTAGCTCTCCGCTATCTCCAATAGCTGCCACTGAATATGCGCCGCGGTGCCATCTTGCTGGAGATGAAAAAAATTATTTCCTCCTCCAAGATGGTGCCACCAGCGCCTGCACAGTAGCAGTTACCAGAGATAGTCGAGAGCTGCTACTGCGCAGGTGCGGGCTGCACCATGCTGGAGAAGGAATTTTTTTTCTCCAGCAAGATGGCACCACTGCATGCGCAGTAGCATATATTAGATCACCTATATACACTGATAGCTGCTACTGCGCAAGCGCGGTGGGCTCCATTTTAAAATGGATTTTTTTTTCTATCTTAATAACATCAACCATATTTATTATTGGGACATTAACCATGTGGTTATGCTGCAGTACAGGTACCACGGCTGGTACCTTCCTGCAGAAGGTTTTTTTTTTCTTCAGTATGTACAGGTATTCATTATGCAAACTAGGGGGCAGGTCAGTGAGGGATCAGTGACCTGTCAGCAGTCTGCATTATGAATACCTAATCATAGCACCACATAATGACCGCCCCTCCAGGCTCTCCCTGGATCACGAGTATATCATTAGCACAAAACTGAAAATTAAGATTAAAAAAGAACCACAAGACGGATTTCATCAACCAAAGTATCATTTTATTCAGTATTACGGCACCGACCTGACACTGTCTGTAGGTTACTGTGCACAGTCCTGCTGACAGGTTCCCTTTAAGCTCTTAAATGCCCCATCAATCACTGAGAGCAGCATTTAACTTACACCATCCCCAAAAGACTACTAAATTGGCAACAATGTGAGCCTTCAGCATGCCCCTAGCTGCAATGGCAACCCAGCATCATGATGCTATGAAGGGTGCCAATCGCAATTGTCTTCCACAATGTGATCACAGGGTGCTGATGGGTTGTCAGTAGAGTTGAGCGACTTTGGTCGGATCGGGTTTCATGAAACAAAATTTGTTTCAGATGAAACTCATCCGGCTAGGGCAAAAAAAGTTGGAGTTTCGTCCGAAACCCGACCCCAATGCAAGTCAATGGGGAATAAAAGTCGGCATTGAGTGGATGACATTCATCCACTCAATGCCGACTTTTATTCCCCATTGACTTGCATTGGGGTCGGGTTTCAGACGAAACTCCGACTTTTTTTGCCCTAGTCGGACGAGCTTCATCTGAATTAAATTTTGTTTCATGAAACCCGATCCGACCAAAGTCGCTCAACTCTAAGTTGTCTGGACATCTTGGTACTTGTACAAAGCCCAGCCACTATCCAGGCTTAATAAGAGACTGCTATTAGCAATAAATAAAGAAGTATTGCAACCTACAGTACAAACAATCATACTTGTAAGTAGACTCAAGTACATTGGGAACTAAAAGATAAAGTATATATATATGACTATATAAATACTGTACATATTGCATACTGTCAAAAAAACGGTGCTATAAAGTCTCATAAAATATACATCTTTTTTATAACATGCAAAATAAAACACTCAATACAAAGAAAAACAGAGTGCCCGAAGAGAACCCCCTGACGAAATGGCTGAAACGATCGCAGGGATCCTGTGACCAAGCCCCACACATTCCCTTCTTGTCACATTACCTGATGTAAATAGTCCTAATAAATAGGTAGACATTGATTTTTGGCAGTTTAGGAATGCACCTTATAAACTTTGGGATTTAGTACCTTATCTTATTATCTGGTTATATTTATATACATTGTGTGCATTGGTCCTCTTTGGGGCACTGCATTTTTCTTTGTAGTGAGTGTTTTTTATTATTACTAGAGTTGAGCGAAACGGGTGGGTCAAATTCAAAAGTCGCCGATCTAAACCTGACCATAGCGTGAGGTCGGCCATGAGGTCGCCGACCCGAGAGCCAAAGTCGCGTTTCAAATAATGCTTCCAGCGCCTTTTCTCAGCCAATGATGGAGGACGCACAATGTGGGCAACGCGATGACATGGGCAGCGGCCACCACCATCTTAGAGAAGGGCAATGAAGTGATTGGCTGGCTTTGTGTGGCATCACAGTGGCTATAAAAGGCTGTGACCACCGACCGCCATCTTACTTCTGCCGATCTTAGAATAGGGAAGAGGTGCTGCTGCTGATTCTGAATAGGGAGAGCGTTAGGCAGGGAAGAAGAAAAGAAAATTGCTTCTGCTGATAGCGCTTTTCACTGTACAGTTAGCGTGCAGTGAAAGGGGAAGATTTTTGTTGTGTGCAGCAGCGCTGGTGGTGATTAGGCTGCCTTTTAAGGCTACCTGATAGCTGCATTGCTGTGTGCACACTGCTGTTCAAACTTCTTTTTTTAAAGCACTCCCACTTTTATTATTTTGTTCTGGTCAGTTACCGAGCATTCATTTTTTCTCCTCACACACTACCGTGTACTGGATGGTATCACGGACAAATACAAGCTATATGTGTGTGACTGTGGAAAAAAAAAAGAGGAGATTTTCCATTTTTCCAGACCTACACCGTATAGAGCTGTCCGCTTTTCAAACAGTTTTGTATATCTGCTGTTTGATAATGGTCAAAACTATACAGAGACAGCATGTGTCACTCCGTATAAAAATAGATGGAGATTTAAAATTTTCCATACATAAACCATATAGCGGTGTACGCTCCTCACACACTACCGTGTACTGGCTGGTATCACAGACAAATACAAGCTATCTGTGTGTGACTCTGGAAAAAAAAAGAGATTTTCCATTTTTCCAGACCTACACCGTATAGAGCTGTCCGCTTTTCAAACAGTTTCGTATATCTGCGGTTTGATCACGGTCAAAACTATACAGAGACAGAGTGTGTCACTCCATATAAAAATAGACGGAGATTTACAATTTTCCATACATACACCGTATAGAGCTGTCTGATTCTCAAACAGTATTGTATATCTGCCATTTGCATTACGGTCACATCTATACAGAGTCAGCGTGTGTGTTTGACACTCCGTAAATACATATACGGACATTTCCATTTCTCCATACACCGTATTGAGCTGTGTGATTCTCAAACAGTATTGTATATCTGCTGTTCGCTTTACAGTCACATCTATACAGAGTCAGTGTGTGTGTGTGTGACACTCCATAAATACATATACGGAGATTGTTAGTTACACAAAAAACGTATACAGCTGTTCACTTCAGATACAGTACCGTATATCTGCTTGTTGAATTACGGTCATATACTGTACATACTGGGAGAGCGTCTGTGACTAACAAAATATATGCGTAGATTTAATTTTTTTAATACACCTTACACAGCTGGACGCTCCTGATACAGTACCATATCTCTGCTGGTATTTTTGGTACATTTTCCCAAACATGAGGAAGTATGGTGGAAGAGGACGCGGATGTGGGCAGGGGGGCGCAGCTGGTACTGATGGTGGTGGTGCATCGGCTGGTTCTGGCAAAAGCACAATAGCAGCTAAGGCAGGAGGTGATGAGCCTGCGTCATCATCTGGCCCAAGAAGGCCTGTAAGATTCCCTTTTCTTCGAGTAGGAAAACCGCTTTTAAAGCCAGAGCAACAGGAACAGGTTTTGGCGTACATTGCCGAAACAGCCACCAGCTCTATTGCCTCCTTTCCTGAACGTTCGAAACCTGCAAGCACGGAGTCGTCAGTGCAGGGTTCTGGTCAGGAAAACACCTTTCCTTGTGTCCTTCACCCCCACCAAAAGTTAAGGATGCGGCAGCCCACACTTCAGATTACTCTATGGAGCTCTTTTCACATACCATGCCTGGGTTATCCAGTCAAATCCTGAATTCCCCAGTCCAAGATGAATCTGACATGGAGTGTACTGATGCACAGCCACTGCTAGATGATTGTGCTAGTACATTGACCCAGAGCGCTACATTGCCCTCGCAGTCTACTGAGCCAGAATCTGACCCTGATGAAGCTCAGGTGCCCTTTTCCACATACTATACCACCTTACTCGGTGACACAGAGGAAGGTAAAGAGGAAGGTGCAGATGACTTTGAAGAGGAGGTGATGAATGACCCAGTTCTGTCCGCTTTTCAAACAGTTTTGTATATCTGCTGTTTGATAATGGTCAAAACTATACAGAGACAGCATGTGTCACTCCGTATAAAAATAGATGGAGATTTAAAATTTTCCATACATAAACCGTATAGCGGTGTATGCTCCTCACACACTACCGTGTACTGGCTGGTATCACAGACAAATACAAGCTATCTGTGTGTGACTCTGGAAAAAAAAAGAGATTTTCCATTTTTCCAGACCTACACCGTATAGAGCTGTCCGCTTTTCAAACAGTTTCGTATATCTGCGGTTTGATCACGGTCAAAACTATACAGAGACAGAGTGTGTCACTCCATATAAAAATAGACGGAGATTTACAATTTTCCATACATACACCGTATAGAGCTGTCTGATTCTCAAACAGTATTGTATATCTGCCATTTGCATTACGGTCACATCTATACAGAGTCAGCATGTGTGTTTGACACTCCGTAAATACATATACGGACATTTCCATTTCTCCATACACCGTATTGAGCTGTCTGATTCTCAAACAGTATTGTATATCTGCTGTTCGCTTTACAGTCACATCTATACAGAGTCAGCGTGTGTGTGTGTGACACTCCATAAATACATATACGGAGATTGTTAGTTACACAAAAAACGTATACAGCTGTTCACTTCAGATACAGTACCGTATATCTGCTTGTTGGTTTATGGTCATATACATACTGGGAGAGCGTCTGTGACTAACAAAATATATGCGTAGATTTAATTTTTTTAATACACCTTACACAGCTGGACGCTCCTGATACAGTACCATATCTCTGCTGGTATTTTTGGTACATTTTCCCAAACATGTGGAAGTATGGTGGAAGAGGACGCGGATGTGGGCAGGGGGGCGCAGCTGGTACTGATTGTGGTGGTGCATCGGCTGGTTCTGGCAAAAGCACAATAGCAGCTAAGGCAGGAGGTGATGAGCCTGCGTCATCATCTGGCCCAAGAAGGCCTGTAAGATTCCCTTTTCTTTGAGTAGGAAAACCGCTTTTAAAGCCAGAGCAACAGGAACAGGTTTTGGCGTACATTGCCGAAACAGCCACCAGCTCTATTGCCTCCTTTCCTGAACGTTCGAAACCTGCAAGCACGGAGTCATCAGTGCAGGGTTCTGGTCAGGAAAACACCTTTCCTTGTGTCCTTCACCCCCACCAAAAGTTAAGGATGCGGCAGCCCACACTTCAGATTACTCTATGGAGCTCTTTTCACATACCATGCCTGGGTTATCCAGTCAAATCCTGAATTCCCCAGTCCAAGATGAATCTGACATGGAGTGCACTGATGCACAGCCACTGCTAGATGATTGTGCTAGTACATTGACCCAGAGCGCTACATTGCCCTCGCAGTCTACTGAGCCAGAATCTGACCCTGATGAAGCTCAGGTGCCCCTTTCCACATACTATACCACCTTACTCGGTGACACAGAGGAAGGTAAAGAGGAAGGTGCAGATGACTTTGAAGAGGAGGTGATGAATGACCCAGTTCTTGACCCGGATTGGCATCCATTGGGGGAGGAGAGTGGCGCTGGCAATAGTTCAGATAAGGAGAAGGATCCGCAGCAGGCATTGACATTGCAGCAGCGGTTATCTGCCAGGCCTGTAGCTGTCCAAAAACGTGAACCAAAAACTAAAAGAGTTTCAGGACAGCTTGG
The DNA here is from genome assembly GCF_039654945.1 of Dendrobates tinctorius. NCBI lineage: Eukaryota > Metazoa > Chordata > Amphibia > Anura > Dendrobatidae > Dendrobates > Dendrobates tinctorius. Next base: position 9,442,597 of record NW_027361672.1, read on the forward strand.
CCAGACGGTCAACTTAGCACAGCGTGCAAGGCCAGAAATGTATACCATAGTAGGAAGAGTGCAGTGTGGCACTTCTTTGTCCAAAATCCTACTGATGAGGCAAAGGTTACCTGTAAGAAGTGCGGAAGGACCTTTAGCCGAGGTAAACAACTCAGAAATTTGAATAACAGTTGAATGCTTAGACATTTAATCAACAAGCACTTGCAAGCGTGGACGGACTACAAAACCTCAGGTAGCATATGTGCACCTGCTCCGACTGAAGGTAGCCAGCAACGCTCCATCACTTCCCCCACTGTAAGACCACCACCACCGTTAAGCACACCACCAGCATTAATGTTGAGGTGTCGTCGCATGGCCAAAGCACTCAGGGAATCACAATGGATTTGCAACACAACACTGAATCTAGGCCATCACCACCAATACCATCACCAACCCTCTCTCACTCCGTCCGGTCCACCGCTACTTCCCCCATATGCAGCTCTCCAGTCCAGCGCACCCTACCAGACATTCTGAGTAGGACAAGAAAGTACTCACCCTCTCATCCACGTACACTGTGTTTGAATGCCTACATTGCCAAACTAATCTCTTTAGAGATGATTGCCCTACCGTTTGGTTGAAAGCGAAGCTTTCCACGAGCTCATGGCCTACGCAGTTCCACACTATGACCTACCCAGTCAGCACTTCTTTTCTCAAAAAGCCATCCCAGCCCTCCACCTGCATGTGAAAGACCGCATTGTCCATACACTCAAGCAATCAGTGAGTGGAAAGGTGCACCTCACAACAGATGCATGGTCCAGTAGGCATGGCCAGGGTTGTTACATGTCCATCACTGCGCACTGGGTTAATGTGGTGGATGCAGGCTCCACAGGGGACAGAGGCAGTGGAACAGTGCTGCCTAGCCCACGGTATAGGAAACAGTTGGCTGTAGGCTTTCAACCATCCACCTCCTCCTCCTCCATAAGCGAAAGCTCGTCCACAGAGCGCATTCGCACGAGCACTCCATCCGCAGCTGGCAGTGTTGCACACGAGGTGTCCCACTATCGAACAGCTAGTGGTAAGCGTCAGCAGGCTGTGTTAAAGATGATGTCTTTGGGCGACAACAGACACACCGCGGAGGTACTGGCCGACTACTTGCAGCGACAAACTGAGTCATGGCTGGGCAGTCTACATCTTGAGCCATGCAAGGTAGTCAGTGATAACAGCCGTAATTTTGTGGCAGCCTTAGCCCTTGCAAAACTCACACACATACCTTGCCTGGCTCAAACTTTGAACCTGGTGGAGCAGTGCTTCCTTAATAATTATCCAGAGTTAACATCCCTGCTCCATAAGGTGCGAAGACTGTGCTCGCACATTCGTCACTCGGCCGTACACTCCACTCGTATGCAAAAGCTGCAGCGATTGATCCACCTCCCCAAGCACTCCCTAATCATAGATGTTGCAACAAGGTGGATCTCCACCCTGCACATGGTTGAGAGGCTGTGCGAACAGAGGCAGGCTGTAATGCATTTGTGGGAGGATACACGGGCAGGCAGTTTGAGGGAAGAAATGGAATTATCGGGTGTGCAGTGGCCAAAGCTGAAAGACCTCTGTAAAGTCCTTCAGTGTTTTGAGGAATGCACACAGCTGGTAAGCGCAGACGACGCCATCATAAGCATGAGCATCCCACTTATGCATCTGCTCATGCAAAGTTTGATGCACATTAAGGATCAGGCGTCTGCAGCGGAGGAGGAACAGGAGGAGGAGGAGGAGGGAAGCCTTGCTGACAATCAGCCATTGTCTGGTCAGGGAACTGTCCTGGACAAGGTGGAGGAGGAAGAGGAGGAGGAGGATGAGGGGGATGATTATTTTGGGCAGGAGGATGCTTCTCAGGGGGCAAGAGAAAATATTGGCGTTCCAAGGTCAGGTACAGGGTTTGTGCGTGACTATAGGGATGTGGATTTGCCAGAAAGTGCTCCTCCACCCAGCAGAGGCAGTGCATTATTGACACCTGGAACATTGGCCCACATGTGCGATTATGCCTTGCGGATCCTAAAACGGGACCCCCGCATTGCCAAAATGATGAAGGATGCCGAATGCTGGCTGGCTAGCATCCTCGATCCACGCTACAAAGGCAAATTACACAACATCATGCCACAGGAGAACCTAGAGATAATATTGGCTAACAAACAAGCAACTCTGGTAAACCGTTTGAGGCTTTCCCAGCACAAAGCAGCGGTGCTGGTTCTCCCATGAGCCGTAGTGGGCACAATGGAAGAGTGTTCGTGGTGCACACAGCCGAAGTAGAGTTGGAGACAGGGGTTTCACGTTGTGGACTGATTTCTCAAGTACTGCTCACATGACTGGCAATACTGCATCGATTAAAAGTGACAGGAGACAGCAGTTGTCAACTATGGTTACAAACTACTTTTCCTCCCATATCGATGTTCTCCCTCACAGATCATTCCCCTTTGACTATTTGGCCTCTAAACTGGACGCCTGGCCTGAATTGGCACAATATGCCTTACAAGAGCTCGCTTGTCCTGCTGCTAGTGTGTTATCTGAAAGAGTCTTCAGTGCTGCTGGATCAATCCTGACAGAAAAAAGACCTGTCTGTCTACCCAAAATGTTGATGATCTAACCTTCATTAAAATGAACCATGCATGGGTTTCAAAGGATTTTGTCCCTTCCCCTGATGACACATAGGTTGCCAGAAAACTGCCTCGCTTTTGTCCTCCTCTTCCTCGGACTTGACCAATTCCGCCATTTGCAGCAGCCGAATGTCCAGCTTACACATCAACATATTCCATTTTTTAAACCTCCCTAACTGGGCTGCCCACCCCCCCATGCACTGGGGACAACACCTGGCGCAACCGGGAAAGTGCCGTTGCTCTGAACAGGTGGATGGGCCCACTGATGGCCGACGGCACTGGCACAGAGCCCCTCATAGTACAATACAGTGTCTGATTGTGGGGTGGCCCTCTCGCTGTCAGACACACCAGCGTACTATGAGGGGCCCTGTGCCAGTACCATTGCCCTCAAGTGTGCCTCCCCTGCTTGGTCATGGCCACAGCACTTGCAAGTTGCAATACTTTCCTCTCCATGCTCCACCACTGTGTAGTCTGGGCAGTTAAATCTTTCACAGGGACGGCCACTAGAAATTTGGTGTATTGATCGAAGATGGTTAAGATGTATCTATGGCCTGTCCTGCTGGCCTCTACCTTCAGATGCTCAATGGCTACCATTTGTAATGGATGTCAACTTTCAAGCGTATGCAATGGTGCTTTATGATCACCTTTCGAAGTTGTGATAGTCACAGACATGTGACATTCCCGCCACCATTTTTCAATGTCTCCTCTCATGCCAATCCAATAGAATCGCCTACGGCCTGTGGCGTCTATCTTTTGCACTCCAAAATGAACAGACACATCATGATAGGCAGTGAGTACCATGTCTACATCTCTCCCTGTGATCACAATTTGATGGAGATGAGTAACGGTGATGTGATCCACGCTACTGCGATAAAGCAATCCTTTCTTCACAAAGAACCGTTTTCGCTGACTCCACAGACACAGTAATTGAGGGTCTACATCGCCTCTGCAACATCTACCGGGAGGTTTTCCCATGATGAGTAATTCCCAAATTTCTGCAAAAACTCGCCTTTCTGTCTGTACTTGTATCCATGTAGTTTACAGTAGCGGAGAGTCTGGACTGGCTTACTGAGATTGAAATATATACGAAGATTTAAAAGTACAACAACACTGTATACTGGTGTACGCTTCGAATACCTTTCCCTTTTTCTACTTTTTAAAATCTGGTGTAATACATACTGAGCCTGTGAGTGTCTGTGTCTGACTCGGGAAGTATAGACGGAAATTTACAATTACCCATAGACTGGATACACCTAGTATGTGCTGATACAGTACCTTTGTTCAAAATTGTTTATTACGGCATTATCCATAGTGAGTGAGCATGTGTGTTTTACTCCTTCTATATATACGGTGAATTGGAGATACCAATTTTTACCCTATACTCGATACAGCTTGTATCTAGTTATACAGTACCTTTGTACGACATTTAGTATTATGGTCAAATTCATACTGAGTAAGCGTCTGAGAGTGACAACGCGACTATGTATACAGAGATTTCAATTGTACCCTATAATATATATACTTGCTATCTTGTTATCCAGTACATTTTTTACAACATTTTTTATTATGGTCACACCCAAACTGAGTGAGCGTAATATGGAAAATATTCCAGCATCCAGATCAGTAATTAGATTAAAAAAAAATTTATTCCTTTATTCCAAAATTTAAAAAAATCATAAGATTCTCCATCATGATAAGAGACGCATCAGGACGTGTAGTTGGACACGTGTCGGACAAAAAAACAGTCCTTATTCTAAGACAACACATAATACATCTGAACACATGCTTTTAAAGGGAAACATAGGAAGTCAAGGAACAATCAAGACTAAACATAGCCAGCTGATTAATGGGAGGTGGTAAGTCAAAATCACACTTACAAAACATTCAAAATCTCACTCCTAATATTCATACCCGTTGGAACCCTGCTTTGTAACAATAACATCCATTTTGCCTCTCGGCGTAATAATAAATCATTTAAATTTCCACCTACCCTCTTTGTCTGCACCTTCTCTATGGCATTAACCCTAAAGTTGCTAAGATCTCCTTTATGTATATGCTTAAAATGTCGAGAAGCAGCAGACAAACTGCGTGTAGTAGTGTGACCTACGTCATATACGTGCTCGGAAATACGACGTCTCAAAGTACGTGAAGTATTTCCCACATACTGAATGTTGCAATCCACGCATGTTATGACATAGATCACACCGGTAGAACCACAGTTCAAAAAAGATTTTATTTTAAATTCCTTTCCATTAACAGAAGATACTATTTTTTCAGTGTTCCACATAAACCTACAAAGCCCACAGTTTTTCTGAGCACACTTAAAAGATCCACAAGTGGGTAACCAATTAGTTATACTTGCTGAACTATCTGAAAAAAATTTGTTAGCATTTCTATTGACACTAGTATGATCACTTGGAGATACCTTATTAGCAATAGTATTATTCCTCCTTGAAACAAATCTGATCCCATCCTTCAGTATATTCTTTAATGTATCATCAACATACAAAATAGGGAGGAATTTTTTAATAATATGAACAATCCTGTAGTAGTCAGTACTAAAATTAGTTGAAAAAACAATAGGTGACCGACCCTCCACAGGATTTAGTGTTTTTCTGCTTTCTTTCTGCAAATAATCCTCTCTACTTTTTTCATCCGTTCTATGTTTAGCTTTCTGAATGTCTACCTTAGTATAACCCCTCTTTATAAAACGTTTACTAATGATATCACATTGTTTATCGTATAAATTAGGCGTAGTACATGTTCTTTTTGCTCTTACAAACTCCCCTGTAGGTATATTAGCTATAACATGACGTGGATGGCAGCTAGATGCGTGTAACAATGAATTACCTGCCATAGGTTTTCTAAAAATATCACAATCAATTTTTCTTTCCTCCAAATTTGCCAACAAAAAAATATCCAAAAACGAAATTATCTTGGCATCAAATTGATGTGTGAAACGTATATTGCATGGATTATTGTTAATATAGAACATAAAATTCTCAATATTAGATACATCACCATCCCACACAATTATAACATCATCAATGAATCTCAGAAAAAGAAAAATATCAGAAGAAAAAGGATTTTTTTCGGAAAAAATGTACTCCTCCTCCCACCAGGCCATAAAAATATTAGCAAGAGACGGTGAAAACTTGGAACCCATGGAACAACCTTGCACCTGTAAATAAAGATCATCCAAAAAAGAAAAAAAGTTGTTTTTTAACAAAAAATAAGTCACTTCAATCAAATACATCTGTAAATCTTCTGAAAAATTACTGTATTTCTGTAAATAAGTAGTAAGAGCCAAAATAGCCAAATCATGTGGAATGGAAGTGTACAAACTTTGTACATCACAAGTAAGCCAACAAAAGGAACTTCGCCATTCCACCTGAGAAAAAATACTAAGAACATGCTTGGAATCCCGCACATAACTAGGTGAAATAGTGGCTAGAGGTTTTAATCTTGCGTCCAACCATTCCGACAAGTTTTCATTAAGGGATCCTATGCCCGATATGATAGGACGAAACAAAGGTGGAAAAACCTCCTTATGAACTTTTGGAAGTGCATGTAACAAAGGAACTCTGGGATATAAAGGACAGAAAAATTCACATTATTTTTGATTAATAATTCCCAAACTAAAACCCCTATGTAACAATTCCTGTAATTCCAGTCTGATGTTATCTGTAGGGTTATAATTAATTCCCTTGTATACTTCACTATTAAAAAGCATAGTCCTCACCTCTCTTTCATACAGCCCAGTATCTAATATGGTCACAGATCCCCCCTTGTCAGAATTTCTTACCACGATATTGACATTAGCAGATAACAAATCAAGTGCCTGTTTCTCAGTACGAGAAATGTTAGAGCGACCCTTCTGATTAGCATTATAAATTTTCATAAGTTCATCCTCAACAAGAAATTGAAAATCATCCATAACTTGTAATTTTGACTGCTCAGGATAATATCTAGGATTAGGGACTCTAGAGGAAAAATTAACATCAGTTAAATACATTAACTTAGAACCAGATTCAGACAAGTCCCTCAAATTCTTTAGGGTAACTTGCTCCTGGAAAGAAGTAGGCATAAATTCCTCAGGAACTTTATCAACATATTCATCATTAATATTGGAAATTTTTTCATGTTCCACATCCTCTGCAAAAAAAGTCTCCTAAGAGTCAATCTTCTCATAAAATGATTAACATCAAGCATAGTGTTGAATAAGTCCATTTTCGCTGTAGGCACAAAATTAAGACCCCTTTCAAGGATATTAATTTCATCATTCGATAAAATTGATGCAAAAAGGTTCAGGACTGTAAAATCATCAGTTGTATCTAAGCATGCTTGTTCCGCGCTGATCTCCTGAATTCTCTTATGATGGGAGTGTTTCCTCCCTGATCTCCTTTGACGTTTTTTCTTTTTCCTGAACCGTTTTTTGGAAAACTACTGCTTTGTGAAATCCACTGCCCCACATCCCGTGCATACGTGGAACTATTAGATGGTAAATTCTCAGTATCAGAAGTGTCAGTATTAACATCAGTATTATCCATATCCGTTGAGGAAAAGCTTACCCTATTATCTCTGCGTTTGAGAATAGAAGGGTGAATGTTGTTACGTTTTCTTCTATAATCATGCCAATCATAAATATGATTATTTTGATAATCAGTTTTATCTCTTCTGAATTTCTTTTCTTTTATCACTGTAATAGAGTCCTCCATTTTACTCAGATTGTCATTGATTTTATCTCTAGTCATTATAAAAGAAGAAGAATCTTTATATTTCACCAAATCACTTTCAATCATTTTAATAGATTCCTCCAAAGTTAACATCTTGGTTTCTTCTCTCTTCACAATCAAATTCATCAGCTTAATAGAACAGTCACTAAGAATATTGTCCCATTCTTTTATAAATTCAGGGTCATATTCCGTAGTAGGGCGCTTTTTGATGCGCAAACCTCTTGGAATCATATTGCTGTTCATATAAGCTTGTAAGGTTTTGTGGTCCCACCACACCCTGAGTCGTGATGACATAAGTTTTTCAAGTTCCCACATAAGTGGTTTCAAATCCTTTTCATCCTCAGGTGTATAGGCATGTATAGTAGAAAAAATGTTGGCAGCCTTATCTAGTCGTTGTCGACTGTTCACATTGAAAAAATCATCACTGATAATAACATCAGAAATATTGGTAGCTATCTCCAAATTCATATTTATGAATAAAAATGGATATGTCACAATCAAAATAAGGGGAGCACGAAAAATGGGGAATCCAAACAATGAAATAAAAAAAGAAAATTTTTTCAGCTCACCCCAAAGAAGACAGCTATAAGTCCGATCGGTGCACGGAATGTGGAAACAGGATCCCTCTGCAGCAAAGCGTAATATGGAAAAAATTCCAGCATCCAGATCAGTAATTAGATAAAAAAAATTTTATTCCTTTATTCCAAAATTTAAAAAAATCATAAGATTCTCCATCATGATAAGAGACGCATCAGGACGTGTAGTTGGACGCGTTTCGGACAAAAACCAGTCCTTATTCTAAGACAACACATAATACATCTGAACACATGCTTTTAAAGGGAAACATAGGAAGTCAAGGAACAATCAAGACTAAACATAGCCAGCTGATTAATGGGAGGTGGTAAGTCAAAATCACACTTACAAAACACTCAAAATCTCACTCCTAATATTCATACCCGTTGGAACCCTGCTTTGTAACAATAACATCCATTTTGCCTCTCGGCGTAATAATAAATCATTTAAATTTCCACCTACCCTCTTTGTCTGCACCTTCTCTATGGCATTAACCCTAAAGTTGCTAAGATCTCCTTTATGTATATGCAAAAAATGTTGAGAAGCAGCAGACAAACTGCGTGTAGTAGTGTGACCTACGTCATATACGTGCTCGGAAATACGACGTCTCAAAGTACGTGAAGTATTTCCCACATACTGAATGTTGCAATCCACGCATGTTATGACATAGATCACACCGGTAGAACCACAGTTCAAAAAAGATTTTATTTTAAATTCCTTTCCATTAACAGAAGATACTATTTTTTCAGTGTTCCACATAAACCTACAAAGCCCACAGTTTTTCTGAGCACACTTAAAAGATCCACAAGTGGGTAACCAATTAGTTATACTTGCTGAACTATCTGAAAAAAACATTCAGTATGTGGGAAATACTTCATGTACTTTGAGACGTCGTATTTCTGAGCACGTATATGACGTAGGTCACACTACTACACGCAGTTTGTCTGCTGCTTCTCAACATTTTTTGCATATACATAAAGGAGATCTTAGCAACTTTAGGGTTAATGCCATAGAGAAGGTGCAGACAAAGAGGGTAGGTGGAAATTTAAATGATTTATTATTACGCCGAGAGGCAAAATGGATGTTATTGTTACAAAGCAGGGTTCCAACGGGTATGAATATTAGGAGTGAGATTTTGAGTGTTTTGTAAGTGTGATTTTGACTTACCACCTCCCATTAATCAGCTGGCTATGTTTAGTCTTGATTGTTCCTTGACTTCCTATGTTTCCCTTTAAAAGCATGTGTTCAGGTGTATTATGTGTTGTCTTAGAATAAGGACTGGTTTTTTGTCCGAAACGCGTCCAACTACACGTCCTGATGCGTCTCTTATCATGATGGAGAATCTTATGATTTTTTTAAATTTTGGAATAAAGGAATAAAAATTTTTTTTTATCTAATTACTGATCTGGATGCTGGAATTTTTTCCATATTACGCTTTGCTGCAGAGGGATCCTGTTTCCACATTCCGTGCACCGATCGGACTTATAGCTGTCTTCTTTGGGGTGAGCTGAAAAAATTTTCTTTTTTTATTCCAAACTGAGTGAGCGTCTGGGGGTGACTCCGGAAATATATACCGAGATTTCAAATTTGGCCAACACTGTATACAGCTGTACGCTTCTGATACAGTAACCTTTTTTGCTTTTTAGATTCTGGTGTAATCCATAGTGAGCCTGTGAACGTCTGTCTGTTACTCCGGAAATATATTTGGAGATTTAAGATTACCCCAACACTGTATACAGCTGTACTCTGTTACACTATACTATATATACCTTGTATCTGGTGATACTGTACCCTTTTTCACCTTTTTATTTTATTTGGTAATCCATACTGAACCTGTGAGCATCTGTGTAAGGCCTGTAATGCTCCCTTTTCTGGGAGTAGGTAGACTGCTTTTAAAGCCGGAGCATCAGGAACTGTTTTTGGCTTATATTGCTGAAACAGCCTCCAGCGCTATCGCCTCCTCTTCTGAAGTTTCAAAAAATGCAAGCACTGAGTCGTCAGTGCAGGTTTCTCATCAGGAGCCACCCCTTTCCTTGTGTCCTTCACTCACCCCAAAAGTGAAGGATGCGGCAGCACACACTTCTGATTACTCCATGGAGCTCTTTTCACCTACCATGCCTGGGTTCATTAAAAATGGGGCCCATCATATACTGGAGTATTCCAAATGGGGGACATCAGACACGGGAGCAGCATTTACGGGGCCCTTCATACACTGGAGCATTAGAAATGGAGCCCATTATATATGGAGCATTATTTGGGCCCATAAGACACTGGAGCATTATCTATGGGGCCCATCATATACTGGAGCATTCTAAATGGGGCAGATGAGACACTGGAGCAGCATCTATGGGGCCCATTATACACTGGAGCATTAGAAATGGAGCCCATTATATATGGAGCATTATTTGGGCCCATAAGACACTGGAGCATCATCCATGAGGCCCATCATATACTGGAGCATTCAAAATGGGGGACATCAGACACTGGAGCATTAGAAATGGAGCCCATTATATATGGAGCATTACTTGGGCCCATAACACACTGGAGCATCGTCCATTGGGACCATCATATACTGTAGCATTATGTGGAGTGCATCATATACTGTTTGGATCATTATATGTGACCAATTATTCTGTATGGAGAAATATATGGGGCTCATTATTCTGTATGGCGCACAATGAGGTGGCCATAATACTGTATGGAGTAATATGCTGTCCTTTTTTTGAGCTATTCTACAATTTAAAATAGATCAGTCATGTCATATAAACAGTGAAGTAATTGTCATTGTACTATACCTATATTTCTGTGCCGTATCGGAGCATCATAAGTTGTGGTATGTGTTAAAGGGGCGCACTGACACTCTTTGGCCCAGGGCACATGAAAACCTGGAACCAGCCCTACCCCCCACAGCTTTAGCCAAATAACCCCCAGTTTTCAATGCGTAACTATTATTATGAAGTAAATTAAGGTTGACAAGCTTCAGTAATAAGAATTGATGTTTTCGGCATTGAAATGGGCACTGTAGGTGTGTTTACTGTCCTCCACTCCCTGCCGACTTTGCTTCCCCATTAACTTGCATTGGGTTTCGTGTTTCAGTCGGCCTCCGACTTTTCCCTATAGTCGGCCGATTTCGTTCGACCCAACTTTTGCGAAAGTCGGGTTTAGGCAAAGTTGCTCATCTCTAATTATTACATAATAAAAATGGATATTTTATGAGACTTTGTAGCACCAATTTTTTTTCATATCCAATATCTGAGTAGGGCATCTCTGTACTTCTTTTTGCTTATCTTTGCTCACTGTTATGTATATAGATATATATATACACATAACCAGGTTGTTGCTATCTAATCTGAGAGAAGCATAATGTAGGCACAGAGGCTGTGTTTCCTGCAATGAGTCACTTATTGGGTTGCTTAATCTAGTTTGATACAATCACTGTTTTATCAGCAGCAGATGATCACTAGATGACTAGTAAATCTGCTGCCATGTAGACATAGTCCCCTATATTCATGAGATCTGTTTAACCAATTCCCCACCACTAATTGTCAGCTTTTTGCCTATGCACAGTGTAATCACAAGATCTGTTGTTCTGTTAATAATTGATGTAGGCAGGCTTATAAAATGCTCAGCATTCAGAGAACTGGTAGATCTGCATGAGTTTAAACAGGTTTTAATGAAAATTGCAGCAACCAGAAAAGTAAGTGCTACTCTCAGATTGGGGAACAAAAACCTGGTTACAGATTCCCTTTGAGAGTTCCCCTTCCCGACCTTTGACACAGCGTATGCGTCATGAAAGTCGGTGCCAATCCTACCTGTAATGCATATGCTGCGTCATTAAATGATCGCGTTCCTGCGGGTCGGGTGACCGCGGTGAATGAAAGGTCACTTGACCCACAAGTACAGGAGGCTTTGTACTTCACACCAGGGGGGGTGGCTTTGCCCCCCCTGTGGCTACAATCGCTCTGATTGGCTGTTGATAGTGAAACAGCCAATCAGAGCAATTGTAATATTTCACCAATGAAATTTGGTGAAATATTACAATCCAGCCATGGCCGATGCTGCAATATCATCGTTCATATTTGGAGACCGAGCTCTGACACCCCCCCAACTGATGGGGGGCAATCTGCCGCCGCCATCAGTATTTGCTCCCCCTGCCCTCTGCTCCCCCCACCTTCCATTCCCCCCGGTACCTCCTGAGTCCCAGTGTCCCTCCCGAATCCTTCATGGCCACAGCCATCTTCCAAAATGGCGGGCGCATGCGCAGTGCGCCCGCCGAATCTGCCAGCCGATTCATTCATTCCTTCCAGGTACATTTTGATCACTGTGATAAACCCTATCACAGTGATCAAAATAAAAAAGTAAATAACCCCCCTGTTTATCTCCCCTATAGGTAGGGAGATATAATAAAATAAAGAAAATATATTTATTTTGATTTGTCCATTAGGGTTAGGGTTAGGGTTAGAATTAGGGTTAGGGTTGGAATTAGGGTTAGGGTTAGAATTAGGGTTAGGGTTGGAATTAGTGTTAGGGTTGGAATTAGAGTTGGGGTTGGAATTAGGATTGGGATTTGGGTTGGGGTTGCAATTAGGGTTAGGGTTGGAATTATTGTTAAGATTATGGTTAGGGGTGTGTAGGGATTAGGGTTAGGCTTGTGGTTAGGCTTAGGGTTGGGATTAGGGTTGTGTTCGGGTTAGGGTTGTGGTTAGGGGTGTGTTAGGGTTAGATTTGAGTTAGAAATTAGGGGTTTCCACTATTTAGGCACATCAGGGGGTCTCCAAACACGACATGGCGTCACCATTGATTCCAGCCAATTTTGCGTTCAAAAAGTGCTCCCTCCCTTCTGAGCCCCGACATGTGCCCAAACAGTGGTTTACCCCCACATATGGGGTATCAGCGTACTCAGGAAAAATTGCACAACAACTTTGGGGGTCTAACTTCTCTTGTTACCCTTGGGAAAATAAAAAATTGGGGGCTAATAAATTATTTTTGTGGAAAAAAAATGAGTTTTTTATTTTCACGTCTCTGCATTATAAACTTCTGTGAAGCACTTGGGGGTTCAAAGTGCTCACCACACATCTAGATAAGTTCCTTGTGGGGGTCTAGTTTCCAAAATGGGGTCACTTGTGGGGGATTTCTACTGTTTAGGCACATTAGGGGCTCTGCAAGCGTAACATGATACTCGCAGACTATTCCATCAAGTCGTCATTTCAAAACGTCACTACTTCCCTTCTGAGCCCCGACGTGTGCCCAAAAAAGTGGTCCCCCACATATGGGGTACCAGCGTACTCAGGACAAACTGGACAACAACTTTTGGGGTCCAATTTCTCCTGTTACCCTTGTGAAAATAAAAAATTGCGGGCTAAAAAATCATTTTTTGAGGAAGAAAAATTATTTTTTATTTTCACGGCTCTGCGTTATAAACTTCTGTGAAGCACTTGGGGGTTCAGAGTGCTCACCACACATCTAGATAAGTTCCATGGGTGGGTCTAGTTTTCAAAATGGGGTCACTTGTGGGGGAGCTCCAATGTTTAGGCACACAGGGGCTCTCCATAGCGACATGGTGTCCGCTAATGATTGGAGCTAATTTTCTATACAAGAAGTCAAATGGCGCTCCTTCCCTTCTGAGACCTGCCGTGCGCCCAAACAGTGGTTTACCCCCACATATGGGGTACCAACATACTCAGGACAAACTGGACAACAACTTTTGGGGTCCAATTTCTCCTATTACCTTTGTGAAAAAAAATTGCAGGCTAAAAAATCATTTTTTGAGGAAAAAAATGATTTTTTTATTTTCACGGCTCTACGTTATAAACTTCTGTGAAGCACTTGGGGGTTCAGAGTGCTCACCACATATCTAGATAAGTTCCTTGGGGGTCCAGTTTCCAAAATGGGGTCACTTGTGGGGGAGCTCCAATGTTTAGGCACACAGGGGCTCTCCATACGCGACATGTTGCTCGCTAACGATTGGAGCTAATTTTCCATTCAAAAAGTCAAATGGCGCTCCTTCCCATCTGTGCCCTGCCGTGCGCCCAAACAGTGGTTCACCCCCCACATATAGGGTACCAACGTACTCAAGACAAACTGGACAACAACTTTTGGGGTCCAATTTCTCCTATTAACCTTGTGAAAAAAATTGCAGGCTAAAAAAATCATTTTTTGAGGAAAAAAATGATTTTTTTATTTTCACGGCTTTACGTTACAAACTTCTGTGAAGCACTTGGGGGTTCAAAGTGCTCTTCACACACCTAGATAAGTTTCTTTGGGGGTCTAGTTTCCAAAATGGGGTCACTTGTGGGGGTTTCTACTGTTTAGGCATATTAGGGGCTCTGCAAATGTAACATGTTGCCCGCAGACCATGCCATCAAGTCGGCATTTCAAAACGTTACTACTTCCCTTCCGAGCCCTGACGTGTGCCCAAACAGTGGTTCCCCCCACATATGGGATACCAGCTTACTCAGGAAAAACTGGACAACAACTTTTGGGGTCCAATTTCTCATCTTACCCTTGTGAAAATAAAAAAATTGCGGGCTAAAAAATCATTTTTTGAGGAAGAAAAATTATTTTTTTTATTTTCAAGGCTCTGCACTATAAACTTCTGTGAAGCACTTGGGGGTTCAGAGTGCTCACCATACATCTAGATAAGTTCCTTGGGGGGTACAGTTTCTAAAATGGGGTCACTTGTGGGGGAGCTCCAATGTTTAGGCACACAGGGGCTCTCCATACGCGACATGGTGTTCGCTAACGATTGGAGCTAATTTTCCATTCAAAAAGTCAAATGGCGCTCATTCCCATCTGAGCCCTGCCATGCGCCCAAAGTAGTTTATGACCACATGTGAGGTATCTGTGCACTCAGGAGAAATTGCCCAACAAATTTTAGGATCTATTTTATCCTGTTGCCCATGTGAAAATGAAAAAATTGAGGCTAAAAAAAAAGTTTGTGGAAAAAAAAGGAATATTTAGAATTGAGAGTCCTCAGTGGTTGATACCTTTTAATGGCTAACTGAAAAGATGGTAACAAATTGCAAGCTTTCGAGACTACTCAGGTCTCTTCATCAGACTAGACTAATACAACATCTGAAGAATCACATATTTATACACAAGACAGCACAGAAATAACACAATAGATAAGACAAGTGATGTAAAGCAGAATTGTCATTATGGGAGAGGGTTATGTCTTTTTACATCAATTAAGGAATTTGCTCTTCAGACCTTCTGGGGTCATCACAACACATAACTAGATCCCATCAGAGGGCAATAAAACTTTCAGGTTCTTATCTATGAACTGCGCCAATATTTATGTTTAACCCTCTCCCATAATGACAATTCTGATACAGAGGGGAGAGGACCCTGCCCTTTCGGGTTTACATGCTACAGGATGGTGGGGAAGGAGACAGTAGGTAGGGGGGTTGCAGCAGTTCTGGTGTTGGTTGAGATGATATCTCCATTAGTGGTGAGGAGGTAGTGGGGTCATTGCAGGCTGTAGGCTTTCCTGAAGAGGTGGATTTTCAGGTTCCGTCTGAAGGATCCGAATGTGGTTGATAGTCGGACATGTTGGGGCAAAGAATTCCAGAGGATGGGTGCTATTTGGGAGAAGTCTTGGAGGCGGTTGGGTGAGGAGCGAATAAGTGTGGAGGAGAGAAGGAGGTCTTGGGAGGATCGGAGATTACTTGAGGGAAGGTATCGGGAGATTAGTTCAGAGACATATGGGGGAGACAGGTTATAGATGGCCTTGTAGGTCAGTATTAGTAATTTGAACTGGATACACTGAGGGAATGGAAGCCAGTGAAGAGATTTGCAGAGGGGAGAAGTGGAGAAGCAGCGAGGAGAGAGATGGATTAGTCGGGCAGCAGAGTTAAAGATGGACTGGAGAGGTGCGAGGGTGTTAGCAGGGAGACCACAGAAAAGGATGTTGCAGTAGTTGAGGTGAGAGATGATGAGGGCATGCACAAGCATTTTAGTAGATTGAAGGTTGAGGAAAGGACGGATTCTGGAAATATTTTTGAGCTGGAGGCAACAGGAGGTGAAAGAGCTTGGATGTGTGGTTTGAAGGACAGGGCAGAGTCAAGGGTTACTCAGAGGCAGCGGAATTCCGGTACTGGGGAAAGCATGATGTCATTAATTGTGATAGATAGGTAAGGAAGATATGTGAGATGTAGGAAAGATGATGAGTTCGGATTTGTCCACATTGAGTTTGAGGAAGCGAGAGAAGAAGGAGGAAATGGCTGATAGACACTCCGGGATTCTGGACAGCAGAGAAGTGACGTCTGGGCCAGAGAGGTAGAACTGAGTGTCGTCAGCATAAAGGTGGTACTGGAATCCATGGGACTTTATGAGTTGACCCAGGCCAAGGGTATAAATTGAGAAGAGTAGGGGTCCTAGGACAGAGCCTTGGGGGACTCCAACAGAGAGAGGGTGGAATGAGGAGGTAGTGTTGGAGAGGGAGACGCTGAATGTGCAGTTTGAGAGGTATAAGGAGATCCAGGATAGGGCGAGGTCTTTGATGCCAAAGGAGTAGAGGATCTGTAGTAGGAGGCAGTGGTCAACTGTGTCGAATGCAGAGGACAGGTCTAGAAGCAGGAGTATAGAGTATTGTCCGTTTGCTTTGGCTGTAAGTAGGTCGTTAGTAATTTTGGTCAGGACTGTCTCAGTGGAGTGATGGGGCGGAAACCGGATTGTAGATAGTCAAAGAGCAAGTTAGATGAGAGGTGGGAGGAAAGTTCAGCGTGGACGTGCGGCTCCAGGAGTTTGGAAGCAAATGGGAGCAGTGATATTGGGCGATAGCTGGACATAGTGGTTGGGTCGAGGGTTGGCTTTTTAAAGATAGGCATGATTGTGGCTTGTTTAAAAGCAGAAGGGAATGTACCGGACGTTAGCGATAAACGCAAAAATTATTGACCTAAATTTACCAATAACATGAACCACAATATGTCACGAAAAAACAACCTCATAATCGCTAGGGTCCGTTGAAGCATCTCTGAGTTATTACCCCATAAAGGGACACTGGTCAGAATGGTCAAAATTGGTCAAAATAGGCTGGGTCATGAAGGGTGTGATGAAGGAGTTAACTGCTCCTACCCCCCCAGGGCCTGCACACATATTGAAGAAAACAGGATTTAGCGCTCCAATGTTGAATAGCAAGGTCTTTTAGTATGTTAATGAGATAAGGCCCAAAAGAGAGCTTCAAAGCTTAAGTAGAAGCCACGTCAGCATGGGGCAGGAAGGCGCCTGGGGGCTTCAATTAGAATATACCTGTCAGCTAGACACAGAAATGCACATCCATTGTCTCTCCCAGCCGCCCTGACTCCATCCTAGGATCATGTATTATGAGCACATCTTTCGAGTTATGGACTCATGAAAAATATCCGAGTGACCCTGAGGAAATCATGCATCTGGCAGTGCGACTCCAGAGGCAGTGAGGGTTCTGGGACCTGAGATACATAGATTGGCCCTCCACAGTGACCCAATGGGGCCATGTTTGCTCTCCACATGACAGGCAAAACAAACCACATTCACTGGTACCTCTCATGTCCTGATCCGATCATGCTGTTGAAAGTTACCCCTTTTCTTAGATATTGGGAATAAGTTCTGCAGGGAGCTACAGGGTGGAGATTATTAGCCCACCCTCTGACACAGGGGGAGGGACCTAGCGTGCTTAAGAACTAGCAGCCCATGGCAGAGAGTGTCACTCTCACAGAAGAACCAGATGATGATGATCTAAGAAGGAACTGGGGACAGATCTGCCATGGGGAGCAGCAGCCCATGCTTTGGGGTCTGTCCGGCAACTAAAATTCTTGTACCTGTGGACTGCAGAGCTCCCGGTACCCACATGCAACCTACAATCTGGTAAATTGACCTCCAGCTTAATATCTCTAAGTCTTGTACCCTTATTGCTTTATTTTACTCTGACTGCAAATCCACTGTAATTCCATTGTATAGCTTACTGTATATTTCTTTAATTATCTAGTGCGCCCTTAAGGCAATTAAACCATAAAATTAATCTTGGGCTGATGCTTTTACTCTGATTACGAATCTTAGAATACCCAGCGGGTAACAGGACATCCTCCCCGGCGGCCATTTGCTCTAGGTGCACTTCCCTTACTGACCTGAGAGACAAAGGGGGCGCCAGAGAGCTGTGCCTGTGTAGTTACGTCACATTGGTTACGTGGGAGGAACGAGTCCTGTTTCCTCCACATTGGTGGCAGCGGTGGGATCAGAGTAATAGTGTACGTGGGACCCCTACTCCCAGACACTAGCGACTACCAGCGGTAACTTTCACTGCTGGGGTCTTAAGGTCAGCCCAGCACTAGACGGTCAGAGTGCAAATATAATAAGTTGTGTGCGAGGTCAGGGTTGCAGCTGTGTCAGTAACCTGAGGTTCCCAAGATGGCGGAAGGCACCAGGAGTAAGGCAAAGGGGAGGCCAATGCTATGGTCTATAAGGATGTGGTCGAGGACAATACCAATGAAGGTGAGGGGGAGCTCAGCCAGGGCTCCCCAAGGAGTCAGACACCCGTGCTCAGTCCCGCAGTGGACTGTCCACCACCTGCCTGCCCCAGCCTGTCCAGATCGGAGGCCCTTTTCCAAGCGGCTATGGCACAACTCGAGGCTGGTAACGACGTCGCCCATGACAGACTCCTGGTGGCCGCAGAGAAAGCAGCAGAGCGTGAGCATGCCGAACGTGTGCTGCAGGCTGCAGAACGCTGTGAAGCTGCAGTGCGCCGGCACCGACTGGAGATGGCTCAGCACGGGCTCCTGCTGGACGCTCCAGCTCCATCGGGGACCAAGGCTTCCAAGGTCCGGGCGGAGGACTTCCCCCTGCTTGAAAAGGATGGAGACCTGGATTTCTTTCTGCTGGCCTTTGAGAGAACCTGCCTCCAACACCATCTGGCCCTGGATCAGTGGGCAAGGTACCTGACCCCCCGTTTGAGAGGTAAGTCCCTGGAAGTTTTGGGGGACTTACCTGCTGGGGAGGAGCAGGACTGCAACAGCATCAAGCAGGCCCTGATCCAGCACTACAACCTCACCCCGGAGTTGTACCGCAGGAAGTTCCGGAGCCTGCAGCGGGGCTCAAAGGACACCTGGACCGACCACATGCGGGCACTGCTGAGAGTTGCAGAGCACTGGACCTTGGGTATAGAGCTCACCACCTGCCAGGAGGTCCAGGAACTGTTCATCATGGAGCAGTTCTTGTGGAACTGCCCAGAGGACCTCCAGCAGTTCTTCCGTGACCGGAAACCAAAGTGGGCTTCTGCTACAGGCGCCCTGGCAGACGAGTATGCCAACAACAGGGCGTCCCAGCCAAAGAAGCCTGCCAGCAGCACCTGGAGAGGGGGTAAACCCAATCCTGCCCCTGTCCCTCCAGCCCCCAGAGTGCAAGGGGTGTACCCCCCTGCTGCCACCTCCAGGCCAGAAGCAGAACCCAGACGTTGTCATCATTGCAACCAGCCGGGACACTTTAAGGCTGCGTGTCCCCAGTGCCAGAAGGCCCCATCCCTGTCCCAGAAACCGTCCACTGTTTTGTGTGTGGGAGGGGGTGGTGGGAGGTCCCTGGACAATTACCAACCCATCACCATCGGCCGCAAAGCAGTCATGGGACTGCGGGATACAGGCGCTGAACGAACCCTGGCACATCCTGAGGTGGTGTCCCCTCAAGACTTTGTGCCTGGGAAAACCCTTTCCATCTCCGGAATTGGAGGTGTGGAACCGGTGCTGCCCGTCACCAAGGTGTTTTTGGACTGGGGCGCCGGGAGGGGAATGCGGGAGGTGGGAGTAACGCCAAATATTCCTGCCAATGTGTTGCTTGGGACCGATTTGGGGCAGCTAGTGTCTCAGTATGTGGCCACTGAACCCCCAAGTCCGGCTCCCCAAGAATGTCATGACTCTACTGTGACTGCTAATGTTAATGTGTTGAATGTGCCTCCAACAGTGGAGGTGGGAGTAGCGCCTAATATTCCTGCCAATGTGTTGCTTGGGACTGATTTGGGGCGGTTAGTGTCTCAGTATGCGGCCACTGAACCCCCAAGTCCAGCTCCCCAAGAATGTTGTGACTCTACTGTGAATGCTAATGTTAATATGTTGAATGTGCCTCCAACAGTGGAGGAGGGAGGGAAACCTGATGGTAAGCCATGCACTGACACTACACACAGGGCTCACAGTGAGGACAGGTGAGAAGACTGCAGGGGAGAGCTCAGAGGTGGAGGGAGGGGCTGCTATGGGCAGTGTAGGGCCCCTAAGTGATTCCAGCCTGCTGCATCTAGGGCCTCTGCATAAAGAGGAACAGGCCATGGGGGAGGGGGCGTCCCGGGAGAGGAGCCACCAGGTAAGACCGCAGGGCAGGAGTTCCCCACATCCGGGATGTCAGGAGGCCAGGGAAGTCTGCCTGACCCGTTGACTTGGTCGAGGGCCGAGGGGAAGCAGGCGCTACCTGTGGTCTCAGCGGTCGTGGTCGCTGTTACCAGGAGTAAGAGTGCCGGACCCCAAGGAGCCTTGCGGAGGTCCGACGGTTTCCCCCTCTCCGACCAAGTGGCTGCCGAGTCAGACAGCGGCCAGGAGACAGATCCCGGGGAGCTGACAGAGGATGTGGCAGTTTCATCAATTCTTGCCACATTGAGTCAGGGATTACAGGCAGCGTTGGAAGCTGACGCTAGCCTGAAAGCTCTCAAGGAGCAGGCAGAACAGCCTCCCCTGGAGTCCGACCGCGAGCGAGTGGTCTGGGACCAGGGACGGCTGTACCGGGTAATGGTCCAGCAGGGTTCACTGGAGGCATGGCCCAGGGACCGACAGTTAGTGGTACCCTATCTGTTCAGGGCAGAATTGTTGTGGATCGCACACGAGATTCCCATGGCCGGACACCTAGGGATCACTAAAACCAGGGCCAGGCTAGCTCAGCATTTCTACTGGCCAGGAATGAGGACTGAGGTGATTGCCTACTGCCGTTCGTGAGACACTTGGCAGAGGGTGGGGAAGGCGGGGCAACGCCCCAAAGCCCCACTGGTAACTCTGCCCATCATCGAAGAGCCTTTCTCGAGGGTGGCTGTGGATCTCATTGGACCTCTGTCCACTCCCAGCCGCTCCAGGAAATGCTTCATACTAATAGTAGTGGACTATTAGTGAACATGATCATGATGAAGGCCCATTATGAGCGGGAGGCTTGTGCCCACCCAGTGTGCAACCTTACCAAGAAAGGAGAGGTAGAAACCCTCCTGGATCTGCTCACCCAAGCCAAGGCGGGTGGATCCATCGAGGATGTAGAGGTTGGCCACCAGCTCTCGAAGGACCAACGGTCCCAGCTGGGGGTCACCCTACATCCCTTTTGGGAGCTGCTCAGCAACCTGCCCGGAAGGACTGAGACAGCCGTCCATGAGGAGGACACCGGCAATCACTCCCCGATCCGGCGTTCAGCGTATCGGGTCTCTCTTGAGGTGCAGCAGCATATGCGCCAAGAGGTTAACGAGATGCTGAAGCTGGGGGTAATCCAAGTGTCCAACAGTGCATGGGCTTCGCCTGTAGTCCTCGTCCCTAAAAAGGACGGAACTACGCGGTTCTGCGTGGACTACCGGGGGCTCAACGCTGTTCCGGTCACCGATGCGCACCCAATGCCGCGCATCGATGACCTGCTCGATCAGCTGGCTGGGGACAAGTACCTGACCATCATGGATCTGAGCAGGGGGTATTGGTATTGGCAGATTCCCCTGACCCCTGGGGCATGGAAACGCTCTGCCTTTATCACCCCATTCGGACTGTACGAGTCCACGGTGATGCCATTCAGCATGAAGAATGTCCCTGCCACTTTTCAGAGGATGGTCAACACGCTGCTCGAGGGACTGGAAGGGTATGCGACCGCGTACCTACATGACATCGCCATCTTCAGTCCCACCTGAGAGGATCACCTAGAGCACCTGGCGCAGGTGCTCGGGCGGATCCGGCGAGCAGGCTTGACCATTAAGCAGGAAAAATGCCAGCTGGGTATGAGTGAGGTCCACTACCTGGGACACCGGGTAGGTGGGGGAGCTCTGAAGCTAGAGCCCGGGAAGGTGGATGCCATCGCATCCTGGCCCACCCCCAGGACCAAGAAGCAGGTGATGTCCTTCTTGGGGACTGCCGGGAACTATAGGTTTGTTCCACACTATAGTGCCCTTGCCAAGCCCCTGACGGACCTCACCAAGAAGAGGCTGCCTGTCCCAGTCGACTGGACAGTCGCCTGCGAGACAGCTTTCCAGGCGCTCAAGACAGCCCTTTCTAGCTCTCCTGTACTACAGGCAGCTAACTTCACTCGGCCATTCATAGTGCAGACCGACGCCAGCGACTTCAACCTCGGTGCTGTGCTCAGCCAGGTCAACACTACGGGCCATGAACACCCCGTTCTGTACCTGAGCCGGAAGCTCCTGTCGGGGGAAGTAGCCTATTCCACGATGGAGAAGGAATGTCTGGCAATTTTGTGGGCCGTGCAGCATCTGCAGCCATACTTGTGCGGATGCCAGTTCATCGTGGAAACAGACCACAACCCCCTCAGCTGGTAACACGCGGTCTCTGGGACGAATGGGAGGTTGCTACGCTGGAGCCTCGCTCTCCAGCAGTATCACTTCACCGTTCGCCACAAAAGAGGCAGGGACCATGGTAACGCTGATGGGTTGTCTCGGCAAGGAGAGGGTGTGGAAGGGCGCATTGGGGAACACAGGAATGTGATACCCCCTAGCGCCCTCTAAAACAGGGAGGTGTGATGAAGGAGTTAACTGCTCCTACCCCCAGGTCCTGTTCGCATATTGAAGAAAACAGGATTTAGTGCTCCAATGATGAATAGCAAGGTCTTTTAGTGTGTTAAAGAGATAAGGCCCAAAGCAGAACTTCAAAGCTTAAGTAGAAGTCACATCAGCATGGGGCAGGAAGGCGCCTGGGGGCTTCAATTAGAATCTACCTGTCAGCTAGACACAGAAATACACATCCATTGTCTCTCCCAGCCACCCCGACTTCTTCCTAGGATCATGGATTATGAGCACATCTTTCGAGTTATGGACTCATGAAAAATATCCGAGTGACCCTGAGGAAATCGCGCATCTGGCAGTGTGACTCCTGATGTGGTGAGGGTTCTGGGACCTGAGATACATAGATTGGCCCTCCACAGTGACCCAATGGGGCCATGTTTGCTCTCCACATGACAGGCAAAACAAACCACATTCACTGATACCTCTCATGTCCTGATCTGATCGTGCTGTTGAAAGTTAACCCATTTCTTAGATATTGGGAATAAGTTCTGCAGGGAGCTACAGGGTGGAGATTATTAGCCCACCCTCTGACACAGGGGGAGGAGCTAGCGTGCTTAAGAACTAGCAGCCCATGGCAGAGTGTCACTCTCACAGAAGAACCAGATGATGATGATCTAAGAAGGAACTGGGGACAGATCTGCCAAGGGAAGCAGCGGCCCACGCTTTGGGGTCTGTCCAGCAACTAAGATTCTTGTACCTGTGGACTGCAGAGCTCCCGGCACCCACATGCAACCTACAATCTGGTAAATTGACCTCCACCTTAATATCTCTAAGTCTTGTACCCTTCTTGCTATATTTTACTCTGACTGCAAATCCACTGTAATTCCATTGTATAGCTTGCTGTATATTTCTTTAATTATCTAGTGCGCCCTTAAGGCAATTAAACCATAAAATTAATCTTGGGCTGATGCTTTTACTCTGATTAAAAATCTTAGAATACCCAGCGGGTAACAGGACATCCTCCCCGGCGGCCATTTGCTCTAGGTGCAGTTCCCTTACTGACCTGAGAGACAAAGGGGGCGCCGGAGAGCTGTGCCTGTGTAGTTACGTCACATTGGTGACGTGGGAGGAACGGGTCCTGTTTCCTCCACAAAGAGGTTAAAGCAAATGTCTAATATTGGGTAGCCCCCCTCATGATACAAAATAGCTTTGACTCATCAAGTCATGTTGTACACAAGACCTTTTGAAGGTGTGTTTTAGTATCTAGCACCAAGAACTTAGTAGTAGATCCTTTAGTCCTGTTGATTACAATTTAGAACCTCCATGGGTCAGACGCAATATTTCAGCACATTAAATATTAATTTATATTGCATCCGTCAAGATGAAAGGAAGCTGTGCTTTAGTTCTAGATCATGACTGGTATTCTATATTTTCCACTTATAATGCAGAATGTGGTCTATTCATCACCTTATCATTTTATGAGATAACCTATCACAAAATGTACTCCATTCTATTGGGGCTCCCCATTCGCCATCATAAAGGCAGAAATAATAAACATGTAAGATATTATTTCTTTTTCAAATCCTGATAAAAAAAAGCACATGCTTGAAAATAACATCCACATTATGTGACTAAGGCTGGTTTCACATTTGCGTTTTTTAGCGCTGGAAAAAAACGCTAACCTGCGCATGCGTTTTTTCCCCTATCTTTAACATGGGTGCGCATACTTGCGCGCTTGTAAGCGCATGTATGCGATTTTCATGCGCTGCGTTTTTTTGGGGTGTGCGATTGGATTTTCCAGACGCATCATGTTGCATTTTTTGGCCCTGCAAAAAAGCGCATGCGCACATATGCGCACGTTTTGCGCTAAAAAGTGCCATTATAGCCTATGGATGCGCATATGTGCGCACTGGCATGCTCATGTAAGCGTTTTTTTGCATATGCGTTTTTTTTTTTTAACCATGGAATTTAGGGGTTTGAGTTAGAGTTAGGGTTAGTTAAGGGGGTTTAGGGTTAGGGTTAGGGTCAGGGTCAGGGTTAGGGTTGGGTTTTGGGTCAGGGTTAGGGTTTAGTATGGTTTGGTTAAGGGTTAGGGTCAGGGTTAGGGTCAGGATTAGGGTTAAGTATGGTTTTGTTAAGGGTTAGGGTCAGGGTTAGGGTTAGGGTTAGGGTTAGGGTCAGGGTTAGGGTTAGGGTTAGGGTCAGGGTTAGGGTTAGGGTCAGGGTTAGGGTTAAGTATGGTTTTGTTAAGGATTAGGGTCAGGGTTAGGGTCAGGATTAGGGTTAAGTATGGTTTTATTAAGGGTTAGGGTCAGGGTTAGGGTTAGGGTTAGGGTTAGGGTTAGGGTTAGGGTCAGGGTTAGGGTTAGGGTTAGGGTTAGGGTTAGGGTTAGGGTCAGGGTTAGGGTTAAGTATGGTTTTGTTAAGGATTAGGGTCAGGGTTAGGGTCAGGATTAGGGTTAAGTATGGTTTTATTAAGGGTTAGGGTCAGGGTTAGGGTTAGGGTTAGGGTCAGGGTTAGGGTTAGGGTTAGGGTTAGGGTTAGGGTTAGGGTCAGGGTTAGGGTTAAGTATGGTTTTGTTAAGGATTAGGGTCAGGGTTAGGGTCAGGATTAGGGTTAAGTATGGTTTTATTAAGGGTTAGGGTCAGGGTTAGGGTTAGGGTTAGGGTCAGGGTTAGGGTTAGGGTTAGGGTCAGGGTTAGGGTTAGTAAAGTCATGGTTTGGGTAGTGTGAGGGGCCACCTAAAAATGTTGGAAAAAAACGCAAACGCGGTAAAAACGCGCTAAAAACGCATACAAACGCATAAAAACGCTGCGTTTTTTTCATGCATGCTCATAAAAATGCTTGAAAAAAACGCAGCAGTTGTATGCTTATGTATGCGTTTTTTCAATGCGTTTTTTTGCGGGAAAAACGCGCTGCAAAAAAAAGCAAGTGTGAAACTAGCCTAAAATAAAGGGATCTCATTATATATGCAATACAATAAAATGTACATAAATTGATCTAAGGAAGAACCTAACATTTTTAAATGGGTGATTTTTATTAACCTGCTTTAAGCAATCATTTTGCTCAAATTTATTTTTTTCTATTTTGTTAGGTAATCTCACAAAGATAGGAGTGGCAAATTAAGTTGCAGTACTTACAATGTACAATATGATGTGACATACTGTATGTTATAACCTTTATAATGCTCACTGACAGCGATACAAATGCAACATGATCATTCTCTCTTCTATTTGCAGAATACTAGATAGCCATCAAGTCAGAGCAGTTTATCATCCATAGTCCGAAGACTGGTATCCAGACACAAAGCGGCAGATTTGACCATGACCTGATGATCACGACCTTCAAACAACCTTTCTGGTCTAAGCAACATTTCTGAAAAACAAATCATTTACTTCCAGTTTCTCTTTGTGCCCTTTTGCTATCATTTGCTCAACCTCCCAGGTTATCACACACTACACAATGTAAAAAAATGACAGCTTACCTGCAACCTTAATTAGATATGAAAGGTCTCTTGATAATGTTCTTGACTTTACTGCTGTACTCCTAAGGATAAACATGCTGCGCCATTCAGTCTGTGTAGTCTACCAAGGTCTCACATTTTTCATTTTATGATGTAAAAGAGAGCATGATCCTTTAGACTGGATCATCCTCTTCCTTTGCGCAATGGTCACGATATAATGCCCAATATAGTCACTTTTGATGAAGGATACTCTGATTGCAATGTTGTTATGTAACCCCTTATGGAGCACATGGTGATGCTCTGTGTGTCCTCTTTCTATAATAGCCAGCATTCACTTTTTCGGCAATTTATACCACTGTAGATATTGTTTAATCACATAAGATGCCCTAACTTTCTCTTAACATTTCTATCAGTAAGTCTTAGGAAGCAATGACCTTGTCACTGGAGGTCATTTATTGGGGCATTATTTTTAGCTACTAACCACAGCATGCCAAGAATATACCATTAGAACTATCAAATTGGAGATGCTCTAACACTATTGTTGGCTAACCAAATTTGGCCCATGTCAAAGTTGCTCATAAACTAACACTTGTCCATTTTTCCTAATTTCAATGCATCAACTTCAAGAATTGATTGTTGAGTTGCTGACTAATATATCCGATCAATTGACATGTGCCATTGTAACAAGATAGTCATTGCTATTTTCTTCATCTACAATATACAGCGGCTTAGGAAAATATACACCACCATGGCATTTTTGTGTTTTGTTACCTCACAACCTGGAATTTTGCTGGTTGTTTGGAGAGTTTGCATCAGTTCATGTAAACACATGCCTACAACTGTGAACATTTGGTTTTCTCTTAATTGTGAAACAAGCAACAAACAGGACAAAATACACCAAAGAAGTAAAGGTCCGCACTGCGAGGAATCCAATTCTCTGCACAGGTGTTATTCAGTAGAACCACATTTACGCATTCAGCAGTTTATGCTCCAAAGACCAGGGTGCCTCTCCAAATAAAGCAGCCACAATAGGTTCCAATATAGAAGAAAACGGATGGCACTCACCGGTAAGGCTATGGGCCCACGTAGCGTTTTAAAATGCACAATGAAAACCGGACTCCTTCCCAGAAATCGTGCGTTTTTTTCCACGTGATTTCACCGCGATTTTACCGTGATTCTGTTCGCGATTTCGCCGCGATTTTCTCATGCACTTTCCAAGCGATTTGAAGCATCGCTTGGAAAGTGATTGACAGGTTGGTCACACTTGTCAAACATAGTGTTTGACAAGTGTGACCAGCTTTTTACTATTGAGGCCGCCTATGCGGCATCAATAGTAAAAGAAAAAATGTTAAAAATGATAAAAAAATAAAGAATCGGGGTATATTTACCTTCCGACGTCCCGCGCTGCCATCCCGGGCCTCAGCGTTCCCAGCGATGCCTTGCGAGACCTGTGATGACGTTGGTCTCACGTTACTGTAGCGATCTCGCGAGACCACTAGAGTCACGCGAGACTACGTCACCACAGGACCTTACCACAAGGCATTACTGGGAACCCTGAGGCCCGGGATGGCAGCGCGGGACGTCGGAAGGTAAATATACCCCGATTTTTTTATTTTTTATTCTTTTTTTTACAGGGGTATGGTACCCAGGGCCTGGAGGACAGTCTCCTCTCCTCCACACCGTGTGTACCAACCGCACATGAGACGCTTAACTTCCCGCATGGTGGGCATAGCCACATGCGGGAAGTAAGCGATTCTCATGCATTCATATGGGTGCGGAATCGCGGCAATTCTTTGAGATTCAGCACAAAAGAATGATCATGCTGCGATTTTTTCCGTGATGCGATTCCGCTGCGGAAAAAAGTGCAGCATTAGCACAGCATGTGCGGAATGCCATAGGAATGCATGGGGTGCGTCATGTACAAGATTTCGCTGTGTTTTCGCGCCGAAAATCGCAGCAAAAATGCTTAAAAATCGCATCGTGGGCACACAGCCTTAAAGTCACTTTTTATTCCAACATTTTAAAACATCGTCGTCGGGAAGATGAAAGCAGAAGTGGAGGAGATGATGCCTGTTTCGCGCTGCAGTAGTGCTTCTACTTGTTACACAGGTGAATGGAACTGACATCACAACTTCACAACTTCCCCTGGCAATGTAATCGATTTATTTGAAACCCAAGTATTAAAAGATGTGGAAGCTATTGTGTATCCCATTGCTCCACCTAATTTGATAGTCTTGGAGAAACGTGCCCTATTTGAGATCACGCAGTGGTCTGATATGGTGGTAAGAAACACCGATAAGGGCGGTAATGTAGTTTTACTGTCACAGGAGCAATATTTGGCAGATATTTGACTCACTTTTACAAGTGAGTGCCATCCGTTTTCTTCTATATTGAAACAGGACAAAATAACTGAAACCTTCAATGTGCATAACTATTCACCCCCCTAAAGTCAGTCCTTTTGTAGAGCCTCCTTTAGCGGCAATTACAGCTGCAAGTCACTTTGGCTAAGTTTATACCAGACGGTGCCGAGAGATGGGCGGGGGAAGCAGTGAATATTCATTAAGCATTTAAATCGCTTAATAGTCAGATGAGTTATATAAAAACAAATAAACACACAAAAGTCCTTTGCTTAAAAAACTCCATAAAAATTCCTCTCATTTACTCGTTTATTAGAAAGTAAAGGCCCCATGCAGGTGTGACGTAGTAAGCGGCATCACGATCACCGCTCCAACATCCACAGCATATGAAGCCTCATTCACTGAATGAAGCTTGATAGGCTGTAGCAGTCACTGCCGGTACTCACACTGAGGGTAGCACAAGAGCATGTTGCTATGAAGAGTGGTGATGTCTGGAAAGTTACCGCCAATCACAGATGCTAGGTGACAGCACGGGAAACAGCATCTGTGACAGGTGGTAACCTCACTAACGTCACTGCCGATCACAGACTTTGCAGGCTATCACGGAACACTGCAAGATCCAGCAGTGTGTGCTCGTATAACAGCCTATGAAGCCTCATCTGAACGGGGCTCCATATGCTGGAATTTTGGATGGTGCTCGTCATGGGACATCAATGTGGAACATGGTGATCTATTAGACTACTGCATAGCTGCGTGGGATTTTTTGTGAGAAATAAATTTGTGAAAGAGGGTGTCTTGGTTTTCGTTGTTGAAATAAAGGACTTTTCTGTGTGTGGGTGTGTGTGTGTGTGTGTGTAATTATTGATTTTCACTTACCAGGTTAGTAATGGAAGTGTCTGATTTGGTGCCAGTTCTGGGGCATCTGAGTGCTGATCTTTTTACACTGGGAAGAGGCTAGCATAATTGCATGTTTAATGTACAGTTAATAACTGTGCTTGATGTTTTCCTGGGAAGTATTGCGCCTGCACAGTAGAAGCTATCGGTGTATACAGAGGTGATCCGATAGCTGCTACTGTCCATGGGCCAGAGGCGCCATTTTGCTAGTGAAGAAAAAGAATCCTCCTCTAAGATGGAACCGCCTGCGCAG
Source organism: Dendrobates tinctorius (assembly GCF_039654945.1). NCBI lineage: Eukaryota > Metazoa > Chordata > Amphibia > Anura > Dendrobatidae > Dendrobates > Dendrobates tinctorius. The sequence goes on from NW_027361672.1 coordinate 9,472,202, forward strand.
TAGCAACTATCAGTGTACACTGTGTTCCAAATTATTATGCAAATTGGATTTAAGTGTCATAAAGATGTAATTTTTTGCTTATCAAATAAACTCATAGATGGTATTGTGTATCAGGGCTCTTTGGATCACTGAAACTCATGGTGTGGCCACCATCTTCCCCTGACCTCAACCCTATAGAGCAGGGTTCCCCAACTCCAGTCCTCAAGGCCCACCAACAGGTCATGTTTTCAGGATTTCCCTTGTGTTGTACAGGTGATGCAATTATCACCTGAGCAATACTAAGGAAATCCTGAAAACCAGACCTGTTAGTGGGCCTTGAGGACCGGAGTTGGGGAACCCTGCTATAGAGAACCTTTGGAGTATCATCAAGCAAAAGATCTATGAGAGTGGGAGGCAGCTCACATCAAAACAGCAGTTCTGGGAGGCTATTCTGACTTCATGCAAAGAAATACAAGCAGAAACTCTCCAAAAACTCACAATTTCAATGGATGCAAGAATTGTGAAGGTGATATCAAAGAAGGGTTCCTATGTTAACATGTAACTTGGCCTGTTAAGCTATTTAACTCCAAAATATCCTTTTTGTTCAGTGAATGTGACCTCCTAATGCTGCAAATTCCACAAATGAGCATTTTCAGTTCTTTAAAACATATCAAATGTTTAGAAATTCTACTGTGCCTAATAATTTGGAACAGTGCAATTTGAGTTTTTATTCATTTTGGAGATTATACTGTTATTATTGGGAGGTTTCTTCAATAAAATTTGATGTATACTCTAACCGGTGATGACTTTTATTAGACTGACTGTCATTTGTACCTACTATTTAGGAAAATCAGAGAAAAATATCATTTGCATAATAATTTGGAACACAGTGTATATAGAGACGATTGCAGAAGGGATTTTTTTTTAAGTATGTACATATATTCATTATGCAATCTAGGAAGCAGGTCACTTAGAGATCAGTGACCTGTCAGCAGTCCTACCAAGGGGCACGAGCATATCATTAACTCAAAACTGAAAATAAAGATTAAACCACAACCACAAGATGGATTTCGTCAACCAAGGTATAATTTTAATCAGTATAACGGCACTGTTACTAGCAGTGATGTCACTGAGGCTGCGTTCCCAGCTGGGCTGAACTGCAGTGACCTCGATGACATCCCCACTAGCACCGTGAGAGTTTGTCTCATGGTGCTAGTGGGGATGTCACCGGGGTCATCGCAGTTCAGCCCGGCTGGGAACGGAGCCTCAGTGACCCGATATATCATCTATGACATCACCATCGGTCTCTGAGGCTGCGCTCGCAGCAGTTCAGTCACTAGTGGTTTTCAGCGTGGACAGACGCATCTTGGCACCATCCAGGTTGAAAACTGTTTATCCCCCAGACATGGATTGCGGTGTTGGACAAAATATGGTATATTGTTGTTTTCTTATTTTATTTTTATTACAGGAGAAAGAGGGCTTCGCTGATATTAGGCGTTTAAATAAAAATGGAAAACAGTGTTTAGTCTTATTTCAAATAAAGGACTTTATTCTGACTGTGTCTTTATTTACCATATAACTATAGGATTAGTAATGGACAGGTGTCTTACAGATGCCTCTGCATTACTAAGCTGTGGGCTTGATGTCACTTGACAATACAAAGGTGACATCAACCCCACAAATACGAACCCCAGTGCCACCGCTACAGGGCAAGTGGGAAGAGCCAGGCAAAGTGCCAGAATTGGCGCATCTAACAGCGGGGTGCTATTTTTAGGCTGGGGGGCAATTTCCATGGCCCCTTACCAACCTGAGGATACCAGCCCCCTGCTGTTTGCTTTAGCAAGGTTGGTTGTTAAAAATGGGGTGGACTCCATGCCATTTTTTAAAATTATTTATTTAAATAATTAAAAAAACAGCGTGGGGACCCCTCTAGTCTTGATAAATAGCCTTGCTGAAGCTAACAGCTGAGGGTAGCAGCCCCCAGCTGTGAGTTTTGTCTAGCTGATAAGCAAAAATACAGGAGAACCCATGCCATTTTTTTAAAATCATTTATTTACAGCGCAATTGCGACTGATGAATACTCCCATCCGCTGCTCCTGATCTCACTGTAATTAGTGGTAACAGGTGTCGGATGATGGGAGCTGTTGTCCCATCAGCTGACATCAGTGACCGGAGGTAAGCTTTATACCTCAATCACAGCTGAGTGCTCATGCTGTCTTTTTACAGCGTGGGAACCTCATCTCTCTGACCAGCGGGGATGATTTCACCGAGGATCAGAAGCGGCATTTGCCGCACTGCCTGCACATTACAGCACAGCAAACACTGGATGTTCAGGCCCCCCCCCATTCAAGTGAATGGGGTCCGGGTTCACGTCCTGGTACTGTTCTGGTACTCGAACCCGAACTTTTTGTAACAGTTCAGACGAAACCGCCAGACCTGAACATCCAGGTGTCTGTCCATATTTAGTTGCTGGCCATCAATTCAAAGAGTGGTTACTTATTTTATGTTATAACTTTATGTAAAATTGTTCCTATATGACAGGATACAGCTGGAGTAAAGGTTTTTTTTTCATTCCACTTAAAGATGTATCATTTGTAGTTAGTGTTCTAGAACATGTTTGACGCAGATTCATCAAAATCAGAGTGCAAAAATTGTAAAAAAAGACTGTTCCCAAAGTGAAAAATCTGTTCCCAATAAATAGTTAAAGTCAATCTGTCGATAAGATCAACCGCCCAGCGAAATCCATGTTTTTCTTGTAAGTAAATGAGCTGTTGCACACTATGGGCCGGACACTGATTTGCATCAGTACCTGCCTCAAGATTATTTTACATGAAGGGGTTATTACCAGTGTGATGTGTAATGTCTGCTCTCTGCTCTCCTGATCTCACTGCAGAGCTGTGTGTAGTTATAGCTGACACATCTGAAGGTTCCTCTCAGTGCTTCGGTTTCCATCTCACAGGCAAACATGGTTGCAATAATGTTACAATGCAGCAGTGCTGTGAGAGCTGCAGCAAATGCGTTTCTAAGGAGACAATGCTCAGTTCTACAGTTCTGTATTAGTTACTTGTCTTAAGCTAGTTTCACATTAGCGTTTACCGCCGCAGCGTCGGGCTGCGCAAGGCCGCCGCTAAGCCCCGCGCCCTGCCGCGCCTCCGCCGGTAGCTCCACCTGCGAACACATGACGCTGCATGCGTCCTGCGTCCCCTATCTTTAGCACTGGGGACACAGGCGCAGGTATGCGTTTGGCGGTGCATGCGTCCTTTTGACGCTGCGCCGAGCGCACCAAATTGCAACCTGTTGCGTTTGGAGCTGGGCCATAAACGCTAACGTGAAACTAGCCTAGCACTGGTATAACACTCCCTTTCATTTATACAATCTAGAAATGTAATCAATATTACAATGAATCTAGCAAATCTGTTCTGAACCATTCCAGGGTCTTACTTAAATCAATCATGGGAAAAAGTAAAGTACACCTTTGACTCTTCAACAAAGTCTGCATTATTTTATTAAATATCTCTTGCTTTCATCTAAGAATAAGCAGCTTTTATTTCTTTAAAAAAGGTTAATACACCAGAATTTTATTTTATTGATTGTATACATAATGTAAATATGCAACATATTTAATTACATAATGGTACTTTTATATTTTTTATGGACACAAAGTATATTTCATATGCTGATGATCTGGATGGTAAATTGGAAAAGTATCTGGAATACAGAAGATAAGGTTTAGAATCACTATTCCCAGCGATGTATTCATGAAGTCGTGTATTACAAAATCATTTCTTGCTTTCATGAATTCCATTTCCAGAATGTTATCAAATTCAAACTTTCCCCTGCTGTAAAATCAAACAAGCAATCTTTTTAAACACTGGTCCATTTGTAAAGGAGCAATGCATTTGATTGTTGAAGCAATTTGATTTTTTTTTTTTTATGTTTCGGAAATACAAAGCAAACCATAACAAGTGAATCTAATTTGCACATTGACATATTGGTATTGAGTCTCTGGCTGTGTAGTCTGAAGAAAAGTATAGATTATTATCATACAAATAATTCTCTAGATCAATTTAGTGGTGGGCCGCTAGCTTACTCCATGATAATAAATGCTTTTATATTAATATAGATGCTGATTTTCTTCCCTATGCAAGCAAGCCTATCTACGATAAGAACAATTCAATAGCCCATTGAAAATTAAAATGTATGGACAAATATCTTAATCTGCAAATATCTAAGAATGTTTTTAACTAATTACTTTTGCTGGCAGGGAAAGATTTTTTCTCCTAATAGCTATGCTACATAAGTTTTATATTTTGTAAAGCCAGTTTTACTTTATGTTTTTCTTTTATTTATGTCTCAAAAATTAATGAGAAAAAATAGATTTTAAGTGTGTTATTAATAAACCAATAAAGTGTATTATTTAATATATTTAAAAAAATCAAAGTTAAAGGAACTAAGTTTTTGCAAAATTCAGTTTATGTTTTATGCAGTTATTTAAATACTTAAGCACAGTTCACCATGTTATCATGCCAGTTCTACATAGTATAGTAACGGCTTTGAGAACCACTCCCCATTTCATGATATCTACAAAGTCCCATCATGAAAGAAGCACAACTTTTTATCTCAGCATTCCTCATTTAATTATTCATCACATTTTACAGAAAATTTGTCATGTCAAAAAAGCACCATTAGCCTGCACATATTGAAGATGTATGAAGTCATGCGGAAGCCACACTGGGAGCCCCACTGCCAGGAGAAAATTAACTTTATTCCTCCAATGCTGAGCTGGCTGTCATTAAGCATCAGGATGAGGTTTCAGTTGCCTCTCACTATGTATTGAGCGATGAACGAAGTCACGCAGGCAGCGCCACTATCACTGAAAGCCCAAGGATGTAGTGAGGAGTGATGTTATTTCCTTCCGGCAGCAGGGCTCTCAGTGGAAGTACTGGACAGCTTCATGACACTATTAACCTGCAGATTAACCCCATAGCTTTAAGTTAATAGCATTTTTTACATGCTTTAAGCTTCATTTATTGGTAATTTTATTCCCTTCCCTTCTTTGTTATTTGCATACTTACCAACATTTATAATGCAAAATGGAGGACTTTTAATACTTTCCAGATAAGGCATAAAATATCAGTCACATACTTACATGGTAAACGGTATGAGTCACATGAGTCTTATACGGTATGAGTCCCATAGATGTAAGCCAGCTTACTGCCTATCATACAATTATATCAAGCGGGTTGCCTTACACATCTTAAATATTCCTCAAATCACAAATAGGAAGTATTAGTTAACATCATGGTAAAAAAAACAAGCTTACAATCCACATCAAGGGTATTTTCGTGGTAGTCTCTTCGCTGACAAACAAGTTACATATAATGGCATCCAATCTATATAACATCAAAGAAAGAGGTCATACTTACGGATAGGGTCATGAACCAATTCCTAGTGACACATAAAAGCCGTAGTGCTATAATACAATATATACCTTTTCATAGTATATTTAATTGTAAGAAGTGTGTCACGATTAGTGTTGAGCATTCCGATACCGCAAGTATCGGGTATCGGCCGATACTTGCTGTATCGGAATTCCGATACCGACTTGTAGTCCCATCGGACGACGCCTGCACAGACCCCCGAAGCCTGCACAGACCACCGGCAGGCCGGCACAGCCCCCCGGCAGGCCGGCACAGCCCCCCGGAGCCTGCACAGCCCCCCGGCAGGCCGGCACAGCCCCCCGGCAGGCCGGCACAGCCCCCCGGAGCCTGCACAGCCCCCCGGCAGGCCGGCACAGCCCCCCGGCAGGCCGGCACAGCCCACCGGAGCCTGCACAGACCACCGGCAGGCCGGCACAGCCCCCCGGCAGGCCGGCACAGCCCCCCGGAGCCTGCACAGCCCCCCGGCAGGCCGGCACAGCCCCCCGGCAGGCCGGCACAGCCCCCCGGCAGGCCGGCACAGCCCACCGGAGCCTGCACAGACCACCGGCAGGCCGGCACAGCCCCCCGGCAGGCCGGCACAGACCACCGGAGCCTGCACAGACCCCCTGGCAGGCCGGCACAGCCCCCCGAAAGGCCCGTACAGACCCCAGAGAGGCTGTACAAGGGCAGGAAAGGGTTTTTCTTATTCCGATACCGGAAGTCCCATAGACTTGAATGGGACTTCCGGTATCGGAATCGGCGATACCGATACTTTTTTTAAAGATCGGCCGATACCATCCGATACGATACTTTGAAGTATCGGACGGTATCGCTCAACTCTAGTCACGATCCATTTTTGGATCTGTGGCAGATTTTTGCTTTGCATATTAAACTTTTTTCCTTCCAGGCCATCGGGGGTTAACATCAGTATTTTCCCCCGGTGGCCGCTGGTGTAATTACATGGCTGGTCAGTTGGCTGATGCAGGTGGTGACCACTCCCACCTTCTTTTAAAAGGTCACCTGGTGCATCAGCTGACTGTTAGTTATACAGGTCCTTTTGGATACCAACCGTGCTGAAGACAGGAGCTTTCTGGTACATTGGTACTTCAGCTGAATGCTGTGAATTGGTGCCATACTCTGCTGTGAGGTGCATTGCAGCAGAGAGAGCTAAGTGTTGTTTGCCTTACCTCGTTTGTATATCTTCCCTTGGTGTTGTATTAGTGCAGCGGTGGGACCAGTGTCCGCACTTGCCAATTCCCTACTTAGGGATAGGTGCAGGGAAAATGAGGGCTAAGGTATCCTGCTCGGTGATGGTCTGAAAGAAGCCATATAGGGACGTCACTATAGACCAGGGCACAGCCTCAGGAGAGTGTAGGAGGTGTCCATTTCCCCGTTCCCTATCGCAGGGCCCACCTTTGTAACTGAGTCCCCGGTGTTCCCTTGTTTGTTTGCTGTTTAGTGACCAACCGTTGGTCAGGTCATGTCACACAGGGCTAGTCACTTCATGACACAGTGTCTGTGACAGGAATCCATCTTATCACTATCATCACTAATTGTGGTAAAAGTTTGTGGAGCGCTTGAGTGGAACAGTACATGTAATTTCATCATGCAAGAGATGGATATTTATCTTCTTTGACTAATCCCAAATGACTTAATCAGATTGACCCAGGGCAGCAGCTTCAGAGTTATGGATCTGGAAGTAACCACACATGAAAACTTTAAGTACCAGTACTTGGAGATTTGCATAACATCTCTGCACATCAATGGTCATCTTTTATTTACTTTTCGGGAACTCAGATAACGGCATAAAGACCAATAGAAAACACATTTGAATATATCTTAATATTCATAAAAAATGTAAGGGAAGTCTTTATATTTAAAGCTTCTGGCAAAGAAAACTGGAACACATCAGGAACTTCAGGGTCACTAAAAGGATTAAATTGTTGTATGTGGTAAAAAAAGATAAGTTAAAAAAATCTTTCTGAGCTCAAATTTTCAAATCAGTTTTGCATTTTATGTAATTGCGCCTGCAGGTGCAGGTCAATTCCCAGCAATTCCACCAGTATTCCCCACCAATTGTCTTGCTCCTGAGCTTGATTGATGTCTCGTCTGCTCTACAGATAGTGTGGCTTAATTTTTTCCTAAGACACAATTAAAGTTCTAAAAAGGATGTCATGACCTGTTTTTCATTTGTTAAAGTGAAACAAATAATGACAAACATACACCATATTCTTCATGGTATGAGAATTCAGCAAATCAATTAATAAAGTCAAAACATATTATAAATAGCAATATTAGCATGCAAATTTTTCACAAAAAATGTTCCAGCAAGAAAAAATGATTTTTGGAACATTTTGCTTAAGGTAACACAGTATCTTATTTGGAGTCTAATAAAAGAAATGTTATTAAAAAAAAATCTCACATTGCCATTGCGTGACATTCACCCATTCAACAATACATGCCAGGTCTGATCTGCCTTTAGCTGGTAGGCAGAATTTGAATAAATTGACAGTAATCAATAATACGCTTTACTATCACTGTACTGGTTTGCAAACATGATAGAAATATTTGGAAGAAGGTGGAAAGAAAGAGAGAAGGATGGAAAATTGATTTGAAGGTAACCTGATAGAGAAAAATATTAGCACCACATGTAATTAATGAGTAGAAATGTGAACATAATACTGACTCCAAGGGAGTACCTCATAGTAGTACATAGGTAGCAGTGAAACCTGGGGCTTTGTATATGAGAGAGCCTAATTTCCCATTCACAATAGACGAATATTGGCCAAATATGTCAGTATCAACAGGTTTAGCCAAAAATGTAATATGTATGTATGGGATTATGGTCGAGAGAGATGTTCTGATTTCAGACTGCTGATCACATTATTCTCCTCCAGATAAACCATCAGGTGACATGACAGCTGGCAGTTTTTCATAGAGGACACAGGCGCGTTTGGCTGAATTAGTGCTGGTGAAATGACTGTCAGCCAAACAATTGGCCGAAGCAATCTAATGTGTATGGGGGCCTTTTGGGTCTGTTAAAGATTTGGCATTTTCAGACCATAAGTCACATGAGCTTCTTGTTACATCTCCAGGATGACCAGGATGCAAAATGAGAACTTGACCTGTATTTACAAAAAATACTTATTCGCAACCCATGTTCACCCACACCTATTACAGCTATTAATTGTTTCTACCAGTTCTGTGCCTAAAATCTAAATAAAAAATACAAGTTTTATTCTATTTTGGGGGATATTATCCAGCAGTGTCTCACAACTGGAGTTCTTAGGCAAAATATATTTACATTTTTGAAAAGACATGTTGCAGAACTTGTGTTCTACGTCTACAGGATCCTCTGTATCCTCTGTATTAATGTCATTTTTCTATTATAATTTTATCATTACAGTATGAGAATGAATGACAAATAAAGGCTATTCTTAAAAAACATAAAAACTTGGCTAAAAACGTTAATTGTGAATAGTTACGGGATCTATCTTATAAATACAGAAGGCAGTCTACCTGTAAATACAGATATGAACTCAATGCTGCCTCTCAGTTTATACTAAATCCTTCTTATACAATAATGCTTAAACACTGGAATGTCATTCCTTTCGCTAGAAGTACCTGTCCTGCCTCCAGGTTATCCTGTCAAGTTTTAGACATTTCCACAAAGTTCATTTTTCTCAGCTGTTTTCTGGCCCAGCTCAATTAAAGAACTAATCCATTCCACAGTGTATCCCACGGGCTATAATGAATTCAGCTGTCAGAAGGCTCACCATACAGCTACTTCATTGCTGTATCCGATGGTCAATTCTCAGCTGTTTTAGGAAGTCAAGCCTAACTAAGAATCTATTGATGACCTCTATTTTCCCAATCAATCTAGACCAAACAAATCACTTAGCTTATTAGGAAGCATACATTCACCCATAATAGGCCAGAAGATTTGGAGATGTAAAAGATAACATTGTCATATCTGATAATTATGGTTGGTTTTGAATAACTTTTTTATATTTTAGCCAACATACAGTGCTTTTTTAGCAAATGTCATTACTCAGTAATGTTTGAGATATCTGAGATTATGCTAAATTATTTCAACCTGCATTCCTGATCATTAGGCTGAAATGCTATTTTTTTGTTCACAGTACAGTAGTTTTAAAATGTCACATAGCTCCCTTATCACCAAGCCTTCATGATCACTGTATCTTTCTATTTTGACAAACTGTTGCTTAAATGGAATCTGTAAGACAGTTCTAACCCCCAAACTATTTATATGGCTATGTGCTCTCTCATAGATAAAGTCATCCATACCTTTACTGATGCAATCTGTTGATCACTGACTGAAAAAAATGCTATTTTAATTCACATGCAAGTGAAGGTTAAGGAGCATTTAAGCATCATTTGTATATAAATTATTCAAGACTATGCCTCCCTGTCTCTATTCTCTGCCCAGCCTCAGCTTCTTCTGCTTGACTGACAATGTACTGGCTTCACTATCCAACCAGCGAACTGTTAGTCAAGCAAAGGAAGATAGGGATTGGGGGGGATAACAGAGCTAGAAAGCAAAGACTTGGGAAGTGCTTTGCCAGTCCCACAGCACTTACAGGCAATAAGGACATTTTCCTTTTTGAAAAGATATATATTGCACTGACAGATCCATATGCCCATCGCCCTTGATGTTCATATGCAGTCCAGTTGTAGTGAATTATATAGTGTAAGTGATCAGACAATTGCAGGTTCGAGTCCCCTATGAGTGCTTAAAAAAACAAGTTTAAAAAAAGCATAAAAATTTGAATCCCCTCTTTTTCCCAATTAAAATAAATATAATAAAAAATAAAATGTATACTTACTTGGTATCTCCACTAGTAATGAGCGTGTGTGCTCGCCACTGCTCAGTACAGACATTACTCGACCGAGGATCGTGGGTGCTTGATCGCCATGCTCAAATCCCCCCATGTTTTACAGCTGTTGTTATAAGAAGGAGAGCTTATTTTAGAGCAGGAATATAGGCATTGTTTAATATTCCTATTGCAGTACTTGAATACTGCTGCTACACCATTAATAGAAAAGTCCTTTTCAGAGCTACATATTTTCCTTTCTCTAATAAAACTGCTATTAACTGCATTCAGTGGAGGGATAGTTGGGTGTCAGTTGCGATCAGCCATCTTCCCCATGCTGTTTCCATTTCATTTGAGGGCTGTTTCCATCCATCTTAGCAATTTTTCTCCCCCCCTTGCCCTTCGGGTAGGGTTTTCTGGAAAAATGCTTGAGTTTCCCATTGACTTGCATTATATTTATTACTTGAGTTAAGCCTGTCCGAATGTCCAACCTGTGAGTACTGAGCACTTTTAGTGCTCAATTATTACTAATCTCCATGAAAGTCCAATCAAAATATAAAGTTAATTAACCCTATTGGTGTAAGCTATAAATAGAAAAAAAATCAAAATGCCAGAAAATGAAAGCACAAAAATAAAAAATTGCCCAATCCTTGAAAGGCCGCACACCAAAGGAGACGTTTGACAAGATGAAGGAGGTTTATGGTGACGATTCCCCATCATATGATGTAAGTCAAGAACTGACATCGTCAATTCAAATGTAGTCAGACTTCGGTGCAAACAGCTCCAATTCCAGGTCGACCCCACTCTGCTATTGATGAACACCATCCAGCAAGTGGGGGTTGCCATTTTGGAAAATCGCCATGTAGCCATTCACCACCTAGCCAAAAATATCAAGATTAGTGTGAGATCCATGGAAAAAATCATCCAAGACCATCTTCACATCTTCCCCAGCTGCTCATACCTTTCCAGAAGCAGGAACAAGTCAAATGCTCTCAGGCTCTATTGACGATGTGCCATGGAAACCAGGGAGGACTTTTTCAACAGACTGATCACACAGGATGAAAGCTGGGTTCATCAGTATGATCCTAAGACTAAAGTCCGGTCGATGCAATGGAAGCATCATGACTCACTGACTCCAAAGAAGGCACGTGTTCAACCCTCGGCAGGCAAGTTCATGCTCACAGTAGTTTGATACCATCACGGAGTAGTATTGATGGATTTACTAGCAACGGGTACCATGATCACTGGGGCATACTATGCTTCACTGCTGCGGAAGTTGCAGGAGGCCATCAAAACCAAGAGATGTGGCATGCTCACCAAAGTTGAGCCTTTTTCAAGACAAAACACCAGTTTACAACTCACTTGTTGCCCAAATGGAAGCATGCTCCTGTGGTTTTGAAATTCTACCGCATCCTACTTATTCACTTGACCTAGCACCATCGGCAAGCATTTTCCAGATGATGGGACACTGATTTTCGAAGTCACAACGCTGCCGTTGCAGCAACCTGTCGATTTCTACAAGCGAGGTGTTTACAGTTGCTTAAAGAGATGGGAGAAGTGTGTGTCCACTAGGTGGCACCTATGTACAGAAGGACTAATAACTGTGCCAAGTTTCATTGCTCTCAGTCCACATGAAGTGGGTCAGGGGAAATCTTTAATGAACGCCCCTCATATATACAGTTGTTAGCACGTATAAAACTTACTGGCTATATCTTCTGTATTGAACATAGGCATACACTTACTGGTTAAATCACATCACATCACTTATGACCAATATTTTAATTTCATAGCATAACTGAACTGAGATTTCCATACTTTCAGACAACTTTCTTTTTCTGTGCAGGAGCTATATTCCAACTTGACAAGCTCAGTCTTCTTTCACTAACACTTCCAGGTCCAACCTTAAACATTGATTCAGCCCCAACATCTCTTTTCCCACAAACTCCCAGCTATACCTTCATGAGTTTTCCCCCTACTCCACTTTTCAGGGAAATCAAATGTGTTCTGGCCATGTCAGGGATCCAAACAGCCACTTCTACTATCCAGTTACTTTCATTACTTTCCACACACATCATGTAGCCTAGACTGTAACACTTTCTTTGTGAACTCTAGAATGAACTTCAAACTGAACCATAGAGTAACATCTCCCAAGACTTTTTTGCTACTGAAAACCATTTCCTGCTGCAAAGCTTTCCTGATCAGCTTTAACTCCCTCCTAATCAAAATAAATCTTGGTGCGCCAGCAAGAACTCTATAGCCAGCACATACTATAATAATGACAGTGCAATTAGTCTATTATATCACACATCAATATCACAACATATGTAACTATTGTAAGATTGAGGCATCAGTGCCATGTAATAGCAGAATATTATACAGTAACATACAAATATAACATTACGTCATAACAGCAAATCTCTTCCCGGGGCTCTGGCTACCATGCACTCTGTTACACAGACAAAGGCTACATTACTGTGACTGTGAGAAACTTTTATTCATTGCCCTTAGTCTAGAGCAGGCTGTAGAAAAATGCAATAATTCATTAAAAGGAATAGGGCTTTTAATACATTGGTTTCATCTTTGTCTCACAATGAGCTAGAAAATCCATAGCTGCTATGAGAAGGCATGCATTTGTGTAAAAATATAGAAATTATGCTTATTGGGTTAATGCTTTCTCTGGAATGAAAATAATTAAAATAACAATGTTGATGATCCAAATGCAGGGATTAAAAAGCTAATATTTATTATGGAATGGTGTCCAGATATAAAAAAAAACCTCACAAGTCACAAAACAATATGATCAATGTGTATTCCTCAAAAAAGCCCTTTAATCCATTTTTCTACTCTCCATTATTTATGAACAGAGCTGTTTGTCCAGGAACGTAAACAATTTCTCGTTAAAAATGCTCTGCTGTGTAAGAAATGAAGAATATCAACATCACTACAAGTCACAAGATGGCACTTTATATTGCTGATACAAGATCTATTGTAATCAATTCTCTTTTTGATTCCTTATATTCATGTGAGCATTTTATTAAGATCAGTTTGCAGGCAAATTAAATAAGTATCAACGTTGTCTGTGAAAACAATGCTTTAGAATGGGTAAATGTACCTTTCTAACAAGTCTGAAAATAAAATGATAAATTGATAGACAGAAACCTCAGGGTAGACAGAGCTCCTCTAATGAGTAATTACCTGTAGTGTAAGTATATTGATTATGTTTGTAGACTGCCAAGTGAGTTGGTGGGATATGAACTGCGTCAAATCAATCTTTGAGCAATATCTGCTGGAATTCAGCTAAGAATATGGACAGCGCAGCTCACTTAGGGAATTTAGAAAGAAACAAAGCTCTAATTTAACAATAGTTGATGCCAGAATGTTGCATTCAGTGACCTACAGCGCATGTCTATATTTTCATAGAATTTGTATTGTTCTGTCTGTAAGAATAAAAGTTAGGAATTAACGCACCAAACCTAACGTGACCAAACTTTACTAAATTGATCCTGCCCATCACTTAAGATTCTAGGTAATTTACCATTGTCCATGATCACTTATTTTTGACCAGAATTGACCAGAAAATGTTTGCTTGAACATAGTCTCATTGGATTTAATTTTGGTGCGGGAGTCTTTACATCGGTGGTCCTTAAATCTGTATACTGAGGAGCTATAGGCACTTTGTATGATGATCAGAAGCTTCCAGAGGAGCATATAGTAGCTTGAAAAAGAAATCAAACAATTAGAATATCATGATAACTACTCACCTGTCCTGCCACCCCTGAAGCCAGATGTCTGATCCTGCTCGCGTCTGGTTTGCATCCTCGCTGTATGCTCCACTCAAGAAATGTCTCCCACCTGGACTAGGCCTCTGATGTCACTGCATGCTGTGCTCTCACAGAACATGTCGTTACGGCGTATGTCACCCCAGTAGCATTATTATGTTCTAGGGTCTGAAGAGACGTAAAAATAGAATAAGGAATGTTGAATTTGCATAAAAAAACTTGCTGATGCCGCTATTCCTGGTGAGTCACATGACATTGCTATGTCAAGGGTCTGCTACAGCCAATCATGACATAGAGCGATGACGTGTAATACAGGTATGTGACCTGTGTAGTCAATTATTGGTGTCAGCATTCAAAACCATCATAGCTAAGTAACTGAGCATAACAGTCAAGGGCACAGCAATATTTGATGATGAGCAAGCACTAAAATGCTCGGGTGCTCATTACTTGATTCGAGCAAGGCATAATGCTCGGGTGCTTGAGTATAATGGATGTCAAAGTGTAACTCAAGCATTTTTCAGGTGACGGGTTTAAAAATTGCTCAAATTGATGGAAGCATCCCTGAATCCCAGGTCGCTGCTGGGAACAGTGTTGTCAGAGTATTATGCCACTTTTATGAACTGACAATAAAACATACAAAACCAAAGATAAAATGGATTTTACTAGAAAAATGTTAAGAAGCATTATTTCTAAGATAATGATTTGTAAATAAAGCAAAATAAATAATAGAAAAAAAAACAGCTCCTCCACACCTTGGGCTATGTTCACACGTAGTGTTTTTGCTTCATTTTGCACTTTTGCATTGCTTTCAATGGTGAAAAAAACATTCACCAGGAAATGTAACTTTAACATTTTACTACTTTATCTGGAAATGTGGTGTGTGTCACATGATCAGACACATCCTGTTTAATTTAATGGGCAATGTAGTGCCCAATTTCAGAAAGCTGGGATTGCTTTTTAGGTCATGGGTCTTCCAGCATGACAATGACCCCAAACATACTTCAAGAAGCACCCAGAAATGGATGGAAACAAGCACTCCACTGCAGAAGTGCTAGTGCTAATTACACTTCCAGTAGTGTAAAGTCTCCCACCACTACCTTTTACATACAGATGCTACAGATAAACTGCAAATGGACACATTAAATCAGCCAATTTTGCCTGGTTTGGCAAATTTCTGAGTACAGATCACCATAAAAAACAAAAATCTGTCAATGACTGTAAGGAAAAAAGCAATCAAGTTATGGACTGTGGAAGAGATGTATGTAATCAGAATGAACACTCATTTCCAGAATATGATACCTAGCAACTATCCCTACACTAAACATAGCTAACTGCGGTATTAATGGGGAAAAGAATAAATGTTGCCTTGATATTTTTTTTTCTTAGGTTGCAGCAGGAAGCATTATAATTAGTGATAAGCGAGTATACTCGCTACTTTGGTTTCCCAGAGCATGCTCGGTTGGTCTTCGAGTATTTTGTAGTGCTCACAGACTTAGTTTTAGTCACCGCAGCTGCATGATTTGCGGCTGCTAGACAGGCTGAATACTCTGGGGGATTGCCTAACAAACAGGCATTCCTCACATGTATTCAGGCTATCCAGCATGTGAGGAATGTCTGTTTGTTAGGCAATCCCCTCATTTCTTCACCCTGTCTAGCAATCGCAAATCATGCAGCTGCGGAAACGAAAACTAAGTCTCCGGGCACTACAAAATACTCGGAGACCACCCAAGTATGCTCTCGGAAACACGAGTAGCGAGTATACTCGCTCATCACTAATTATAATGCTTCCTGCTGCAACCTAAGAATAAAATTTATCAAGACTACATAATTATAATATATGATGCAATAGTCCCTGACAAGATGCCTGTAATTCACCATCCCTACTGCGACAACTCACCCTAGATGAATTGCAGATAAGAGCAGCAATATTGCAGAATATAGAAGGGATTTGAATCGGCCCTGAAAAGATTTTTTCTTGCACGTGTCAGCAACAAACTCTGGAGGAATGCAAGCTACCCTGCCAGCTTTGATGAATTTCTGAGTACAGATCTCCATAAAAAACACAAATCTGTCAATGAGTACAGGGCTGCCATCAGGGCATTAGTGCCTTTACTGCTGTATGGGGTCCGGTAAGCAGAAGGAAAGAGGGGGTCCTCCCCTCTTGTGCTTCAGCTCACCGGGCCCCAGGGTATAATGTACTTTGTGCTTGTGCACCACCTACAGCAGCGCACATCTTGGCGCTGTAAGGTTTCCTGCCTGGTGCTGCACAACTGTCAATACAGAACTGCCACGCAGCTCCAGGGCTCCCTCTGCCTCTTCTGTGAAGCGCTACTGATAATACCATCATGTCATTGTGCATGCGTTGACATGTATTTGCATCAAGAGGACAACAGAAATGCAGCTGCGCCTGCAGGGTGTCATCTGAGAGGTAACATCTTAACTCTAATATTAAGCTTGTTTTTTCTTTGAGCTGGACATTATATTAATGTGGTTACCCATGGCTGTGTCTACCAGCTGGGCACAGTCCTTCTCAGCTCTTATCCATATACATGTCACATGACAAACGGTAAGGTTTTTAATATTAGGTTCATGACCATCCCAATTAGGGTCACCGTGAAGTGGTGGGATGGCTTTTACATTTTTTTGATCAAAAAACTTGTTAACTAAGTACCTTATATTATTTTCATGCACAATAGCTGTTTATTTATTTAGTGCAAGGTATTTCATTATTATGTTTCTGTTTTTTTCTGTTCAATGGCCAGGGTGAATGTGCGCATACATGCTGCATGCACACCAGTTTGTATCGCAGTTCATATCTTTAGACTTTTTCAGTCTGATTGCACCATTTGCATATAAAGGTGTGGCCTGCCTTTTCTTTGAGCTGGAGATTATATTGATTTGGCTCCCCATGGCTGTGTGTCTACTAGCTGGGTACAGTCCTTCTCAGCCCTTATCCACATGCATGTCACTTGACAAATGGTAAGGCTTTTAATATTAGAGTTAGGACTGTCCAATTAGGGTCACAGTGAAGTGGCAGGATGGCTTTTACATTTTTTATCAAAAAACAAGTTAACTAAGTACCCTATATTGTTTTCATGCACTACTGCTGTTTATTTATTTACTGCAGGGTATTTAATCTTTATATGTAAAATTGAGCTCCAATACGTGGTGAAATCGCACATCATATGATAAGCTGGACGTTTCAAACGCTGCTAGAGCACTGCCAGGGTGGCAGCAGCTGTAGCTGACTTGCAGAAATGGTCAAACACGTGACATACTTTCAAAAGTAGCTCAGGCAGATCAGGGTAGGTTTTGAGAAACCGCTGAACCACTAACCACATGGGACAGGCATGGTACGTGTGCGAGGTTGCCAAGTTTCAGAGCTGCCACCAGGTTACGGCCATTGTCACACATGACCATGTCTGGTTGTAGGTTCAAGCACGAGAGCCACAGATCACTCTGGTTTGCTTGACCTTTCAACAACTCTGCGTTGGTGTGCAGTTTGTCAGCTAAGCAGATTAGCCTCAGCAGAGTCTGTTGCTGCTTGGCTGAGACAGTCCTGCAGTGATTCCAGCTTGCGACTGATGTTAACATTTTGGAGATGGAGGATGAGGAGCAGGAGGTGCAGGATCTGCTGTAGAAGGTGGGCAAAACCTTGAGCCAGGGCCCACAATCCATAGTTTTGGTAGCATGTTTTCCATCCTAAGGTTTGACTGGGTCTAGGCTTCCACAATATTCACCCAGTGTGCTGTCAGAGAAATTTAGCATCCCTGGCCACAAGCACTTGTTCACGTGTCCATGGTTAAGTTGACCTTCCCATTAACATTGTTGGTCAGGGCATGGCTGATGTTATGAGACACGTGCTTGTGTAAGGCAGGGACAGCACACCAGGAGAAATAGTTTTGCTGGGGACCGAATACCAAAGAACTGATGCCACCATAAGGTTGCAGAAAGCTTCCGCCTCTACAAGCCTAAACGGCAACATTTCCAGGTCAAGCAGTCACGAATTGTAGCCGTTTTATATTGTGGCCTGTGGGTGGGTGGCTGCGTATTTACTCTTATGTTCCAAGGGCTGGGGAAGGGACAACTGAACACTGTGCTGAGACAAGGACATAGATATAGTTGCTGACGGTGGTCGCAAGTGTGCAAAGACAAGTGCAGGGTGGTAGGCATCTTCGTCTATGTCATGGACAGGGGATTGGCGTGCACATAGAGCAAGGGAAGAGGCAGTGGTGTCACCCATATACACTGTTTCTAAACCCTGGCATGGGGCCCAACTAGTCAGGTGATTTGCTCCATGTGCCTGAGCACGCTGGTGGTGGTAAGGCTCATAGTTGTGCTGCCCCTACTGATGCTGGCATGGCATATGTTGCAAAAATCCTTTTTTTGGAGTCAAATGGACTGCCTTTAAAAAAGCACCAGACTCGTAAACACCTAAGCCGTGGCCTGGCAACTTCACCCATGTTGCTGCTTTGCTAAACAGTTGTCCACCTTGTGTCTCTGGCCACCCCATTGCCTCTTCCTGCCTGTTGTGGTGCTGCATATACCTCCCCCTCTGTGCTGCTGTCCTCGATCTGCATTTCACTTGCCCAGGTTGGATCAGTGACTTCATCATCCACCACCTCGCCTTTCACATCCACACCCTGGTCCACTTCCTGACTTGCTTACTTAACAGCATCACTTGTTGGCAATTGGTCTCATTATTATCCACCTCTTGAGATAGTAATGGCATTTTTCCACCGGCGCCTTCTTGTGACCATATCTGCTCAAATATTTGGGCACTGGGCTTTCATGGTGGAAGAAAGGAGGATCATGGTGAGGATTATGTGGTCCAGAATCACAGCTTCTGAGACTGGCCCATGTGGAAGACAGTGTGGTGCAGGCAAAATGACTGGAAGCATTATCTGCAATCCATCCAACAACCTTTTCACACAGGTCTGGCTTCAAAAACAGTTTCCCGTGACCCCCCTATAAAGTAGGAGAGGAAGATAGGTGGACAAGATGTGTGTGCTTCTTATGCTACCACAGCAGGCACAGTTTCACCTTGCCCACGGCCTCTGCCTCTCCGCTAACCATCAGTATGACTTCCACTTCCCTGCCCTTACCTCATGCCTTACCCATTTTAGATGAAGTATGATATATCCCTGTTGAGAAAACTTTGCATGATTAGTATTACAGGAAAATTTGTACACCTCAAATGGACGTGTTACAGTGCAGTGCAATGTAGCGATGCTATTGATAACCAACCAAGTCTGGCTGTATGCTTTTGAGACACAACTGGTGCAGTATAAATGGAACATAATATTTCCCTGCTAAAAAAGCTTTGCAGGATTACTATCGCAAGAAAATTTGCCCACCTCAGATGGACTTGTTACAGAGCAGGAGCAATATAGCAAAGCTGTTGATAACTAACCGAGTCTGTCTGTAAGCTTTTGAAGCACAACTGGTGCAGTATCGATTGTGTATAATATTTCCCTGCTGAAAAAACTTTGCAGGATTACTATTGCAAGAAAATTTCCCCACCTCAGATGGACTTGTTACAGTGCAGGAGCCATAAGCAATGCTATTGATAACAAACCAATTCTGGCTGTACATTTTTGAAGCACAACTGGTGCAGTATCGATGGTGTACAATATTTCCCTGCTGAAAAAACTTTGTAGGATTACTATCGCAGGAAAATTTGCCCACCTCAGATGGACTTGTTGCAGTACAGGAGTAATATAGCAATGCTATTGATAACCAACCAAGTCTGGCTGTATGCTTTGATGCACAACTGGTGCAGCAAAAATGGCATGTAATATTTGTCTGCTGAAGAAACATTGCATTACTATCACAGGAAATTTTACCTACCTCAGATTTACTTGTTACAGTGCAGGAGCAATATAGTAATGCTGTTGATAACCAACCAAGTCTAGCTTTATGTTTTTGACGCACATCTGGTTCAGTATAAATGCCACATACTTCCCTGCTCAGACCAATTTGCAAGATAAAGAGGAAAAAGAATATTATTGACCCTGAGAAGAGCTTTTGGTATGAGTTGCAGCAGAAAGGAATTGCAATTAAAGAAATATTAGTGATGTCTAATACCTTATATATGCAGCTAAAACTCTATCCCTAGCTCAGCAGCACAGCAACTCTCCTTGCTCTACCTATTTCCGTTGGTACACTGTGTTGAGCATGGCGTAATGGGTCTTATGTAGACCCAATGATGCTATGCGGCCAGACAGTAATGCCACAACCAAGATGGCTATGTTTATTGGCTGTCTAACAAGCACCAAACATGTGGAAAGGGGACATAAACTTGTGCATGAGCATTTATGAATACTGATGCTTGAGCGAGTAACAAGCAATGACCAGCATGCTTGCTCATCACAAATAATATTGCTATGTATGACTTTTGATCTGTAGTAGAATGATGTACCAGTCTGCCACATTAATATGCCAGAATAATGTACTAATGGTGCACCTCTAACAAGATGCAGATCATACATCATCCATATATTAAAGCATTCTATAAGCCATATAGACTCTGTTATATTAACTAAAGCTAGAAATTACAAAATCGTCACCAAAAGAAAACAAAATGTGAAAAATTGATAGTCTGCTTTACAACTTCACCTCAGTCATGTAGACACATGAGAAAGTACTTGTAGGAAGCTTATTCAATCTATCCACATAATCAAAAGTAAATATCTAACTTCCATTTAGCCCAAAGGCCCACATCTTTCAGCTTGATCATTCCTTACAGGCAGCGATGGAGCAGCATATGAATAATGTTCTGCCTTTAGTGAAATGGAAAAGCCAAATATAAATTCTCTAAATATCCATTTCTATTTTGCAAGTATTGAAAAATAAATTGACAGACTATTTTATTCTATGACTTTGCTCTAATATTTACGGTGAAAGTGTTTGAGAGTGTGATAACGGGGGATTTGACAGTATCGCAAGCATTTTTCAAGACAAATATATATTGACATGCGAGGTAATTAGTTTGCATAATATTTTATTACTTATAGTTGTTGCTTAGAAGTTCACATGGGCTTATAAAAATTGCAGTAAGATTAGAAAAAAAGGAAGACCTATGGGACGCTATCTACCAAATTGTTGCTAATTGAGTGTAGTAAATTTAATTTAGACAAGCAGTGCATATACCTAATGTAAAGACATAGGCTCTCACCTATGTAGTTTTTAGAGCCACACAATATTATATATCCTGAAATACATTATAGAGCAAGTGTCATACACACGCAAATATACACTGCTCAAAAAAATAAAGGGAACACTTAAACAACCCAATATAACTCCAAGTAAATCAAACTTCTGTGAAATGACACTGTCCACTTAGGAAGCAACACTGATTGACAATCAATTTCACATGCTGTTGTGCAAATGGAATAGACAACAGATGGAAATTATTGGCAATTATCAAGACACCCTCAATAAATGAGTGGTTCTGCAGGTGGGGACCACAGACCACATCTCAGTACCAAAACTTTCTGGCTGATGTTTTGGTCACTTTTGAATGTTGGTTGTGCTTTCACACTCATGGACTCTACAACCCACACAAGTGGCTCAGGTAGTGCTGCTCCTCCAGGATGGCACATTAATGCAAGCTGTGGCAAGAAGGTTTGCTGTGTCTGTCAGCGTAGTGTCCAGAGGCTGGAAGCGCTACCAGGAGACAGGCCAGTACACCAGGAGATGTGGAGGGGGCTGTAGGAGGGCAACAACTGTGACGACTCCTGGAGTGGACCCTCTGGGTCATGGCACCATCCCTCCCAGGGTGAGCTGACCTAGTGAGGACCACCCCTATACAGGGAGTGTCAGGGGCAAGCCCAAGGGGGTAAGGTACCATGACTGCTGGCCCCATGTGGCTGGCTCACTGGAGACACGAGTGAGTGTGTCTGCAGGAATGTGCAAAGCGTGGACACAGGGACACGCAGGGTACAGGACGGTACAGGGCGAGTGTATGGAGGCACGGCGAGCACAAGACAATACAGGGCATGTACACAGGAGTGGGCTAGATACAGGATAGTGCAAGACGGGTACACGAGGGCATATATGGCGTGCACAAACAAGCACGCCCGGGTGTGAGCAAAGCAGGGCATGTGCAAGGGAGCACACCAGAGTACAGAGTTAGACAGAGCGTGCGCAGAGAAGCACGCCAGAGTGCAAGGCTAGGCAGAAGGCGTGCCAGGAGGCACAACAGATTATAGAGCAGAGCTGTGCCGAGAGGCATAACTGAACACGATGCAGGAATAGAGCACTAGGCTGAGTACAAGAACAGAGCATGTGCCAGGAGGCACAACAGAGCACAAGGAAGAGGACCCGAATACAGCACACAGCCAGGCAAGGACAAAGCAGACCAAGCCAGGAAGCACAACAATAATCAGGCATCTCCCATAGGAAGAGGTAGCCTGATATAGCACAAAATCACTTGGACTTCTGGGTCAGGTCCTCCAGGAACATAGAGAAGACATGGCTTTAGAGAGAGCTGAGAAGAGCGTGCATGTGCACTAGCAACATTGAGCAACCATGGAACTAGATGCGAGAGGTGCGTGTGTGCACCCGACGGCACCCCTGGGGCGGCAGTGACACCAGAAGTTATGACTCTGGGCCTGGGGTCACGCCCCCAGGTGAGAGCGGCATGACAGGTGGCATGACAACAACCCAGCAGCAGGACCGATACCTCAGCCTCTGTGCAAGGAGGAACAGGAGGAGTACTGCCAGAGCCCAGCAAAATGACTTCCAGCAGGCCACAAATGTGCATGTGTCTGCAAAAATGGTTAGAAGCTCACTCCATGACGATGGTCTGAGGGCCCGACGTCCACAGATGGGGGTTGTGCTCACAGCCCAGCACCGTGCAGGACGCTTGGCATTTCCCACAGAACACCACGATTGGCAAATTCGCCACTGGCGCCCTGTGCTCTTCACAGATGAAAGCAGGTTCACACTGAGCACATGTGGCAGAGTCTGGAGACACCATGGAGAGCGATCTGCTGCCTGCAACATCCTTCAGCATGAACAGTTTGGCAGTGGGTCAGTAATGGTGTGGGGTGTCATTTCTTTGGAGGGCTGCACGGTGTTATGCTGTGATCACAACCCCCATCTGTGGACGTCAGGCACTCAGACTATCCTCATGGAGTTGGCTTCTAAACATTTCTGCAGAGACTTGCACATTTGTGGCCTGCTGGAGTTCATTTTGCAGGGCTCTGGCAGTGTTCTTCCTGTTTCTCTTTGCACAAAGGCTGAGGTAGCGGTCCTACTGCTGGGTTGTTGTCCTCCTATGGCCCCCTCCACATCTCCTGGCGTACTGGCCTGTCTCCTGGTAGCGCCTCAAGCCTCTGGACACTACGCTGACAGACACAGCAAACCTTATTGTCACAGCTCGCATTGATGTGCCATCCTGGATAAGCTGCACTACCTGAGCCACTTGTGTGGGTTGTAGAGTCCCTCTCATGCTACCACAAGTGTGAAAGCACAACCAACATTCAAAAGTGACCAAAACATCAGCCAGAAAGCATTGGTACTGCGATGTGATCTGTGGTCCCCACTTGCAGAACCACTCCTTTATTGCCAATAATTTCCATCTGTTGTCTATTCCATTTGCACAACAGCATGTGAAATTGATTGTCAATCAGTGTTGCTTCCTAAGTGGAAAAAAATATATAAAGTGCTCTCAGTGAGAGAAACAAAATAGGAATCTTGTGGGTATGATACCTTTTAATGGCTAACAAATAATAGTGAATGATGTTACAAAGCAAGCTTTTGAGACAACTTATGTCTCTTCATCAGGCTGATATAAAAAAATATTTGAAGAAACCTTATTTATATACAGTTTAAAGCACATGCTGGTGTGATACACGGACATTTCAACACTCAGTCTAAGACTGATTTTGAACTGAACTGCGCCACTAATCAACACTCGGTAGCTGCTGGATGTACGCATAGAGATAGTGCAAAGGTGGCTTGGAGGGAGGTAAAAAGAGCGGGGATGTGGAGAGAGGGGATTGGGGTGGATGAGGAGAGATCAGGGATCAAAAAACTTACAGTTGTCTTCTCTCTTTCTCATTTCTTCTCTCTTCCTTCTTCTCTCTTCAAACACTGATTACACAAGAACTACAAGACGGATTTCTTCCGTCCAAGTATGATTTTAATCAAATGGCGGCAACTTGACAATATCTATAGGTTACTTGGAAAAATCTTTCCGATAGGTTCACTTTAACTACAGGTCTTTAATTTTGCACCATCCTTTTTGAATAACCTTGGCTTTATCTGAATTATTTCTGCACATCACAATCTCAATGTGGCAATTTTTTATCCTATTATTTAATAAAGCCCAGTTCTCTGCATTTATCATAATTAGTGATGAGCGAATATACTCGCTGCTCGGGTTTCTCAGAGCATGATCGGGTGGTCTCCGAGTATTTTGTAGTGCCCGGTGACTTAGTTTTCGTTGCCGCAGCTAACAAACAGGCAATCCTCACATGTATTCAGGCTGTCCAGCAGCTGTAAATCATGCAGCTATGGCGACGAAAACTAAATCTACGAGTAGAGTTGAGCGAAACAGGTCGAAAAAATTCAAAAGTCGCCGACTTTTGGCAAAGTCGGGTTTCATGAAACGAAACCCGACCCTAGGATGAGGTCGGCCACGAGGTCGGCGACTTACGCGCCAAAGTCGCGTTTCAAAAGTTTGTTTTGCGCTCTTTTTCAGCCAATCAGGATCCACGGACACTGTGGGCAACGTGATGACATAGGCACGGGTCACCACCATCTTTCAGAAGGGCATGCAAGTGATTGGCTTGCTTTGGTGGGCGTCACAGGGGGTATAAAAGGGCGTGCACGCCGACCGCCATCTTACTTCTGCCGATCTTAGTATAGGGAGAGGTTGCTGCTGATTCTGTAGGGAGAGCGTTAGGCAGGGAAGAAGACAAAAAAACTGCTTCTGCTGCTAGCGATTTGGCCTGCACAACATACAAGTCACTGTGTGTGCAGTGCAAGGGGAGGCTATATTGTGGTGTATCAGTGGTGTTGGTTGTTGGGCTGCCTTCTAAGGCTTCCTGACACGCTGGCATTGCTGTTTACCCACTGCTCTGCAAACTGCTTTTTTAAAAGCAATCCAATCTCCATTATCCTCTCGTCACTTTGGTCACAGGCAGCTGTGCCATCGAGCGTGTCACATAGCGCTCAGATATCAGTGGGCCGCACACAATCCACAAGTGTCCAGTGTCCAAAAGTGTACGCAGAGATTCAAAATCTCCATTATCCTCTCGTCACTTTGGTCACAGGCAGCTGTGCCATCGAGCATGTCACATAGCGCTCAGATATCAGTGGGCCGCACACAATCCACAAGTGTCCAGTGTCCAAAAGTGTACGCAGAGATTCAAAATCTCCATTATCCTCTCGTCACTTTGGTCACAGGCAGCTGTGCCATCGAGCGTGTCACATAGCGCTCAGATATCAGTGGGCCGCACACAATCCACAAGTGTCCAGTGTCCAAAAGTGTACGCAGAGATTCAAAATCTCCATTATCCTCTCGTCACTTTGGTCACAGGCAGCTGTGCCATCGAGCGTGTCACATAGCGCTCAGATATCAGTGGGCCGCACACAATCCACAAGTGTCCAGTGTCCAAAAGTGTACGCAGAGATTCAAAATCTCCATTATCCTCTCGTCACTTTGGTCACAGGCAGCTGTGCCATCGAGCGTGTCACATAGCGCTCAGATATCAGTGGGCCGCACACAATCCACAAGTGTCCAGTGTCCAAAAGGGTACGCAGAGATTCAAAATCTCCATTATCCTCTCGTCACTTTGGTCACAGGCAGCTGTGCCATCGAGCGTGTCACATAGCGCTCAGATATCAGTGGGCCGCACACAATCCACAAGTGTCCAGTGTCCAAAAGTGTACGCAGAGATTCAAAATCTCCATTATCCTCTCGTCACTTTGGTCACAGGCAGCTGTGCCATCGAGCGTGTCACATAGCGCTCAGATATCAGTGGGCCGCACACAATCCACAAGTGTCCAGTGTCCAAAAGTGTACGCAGAGATTCAAAATCTCCATTATCCTCTCGTCACTTTGGTCACAGGCAGCTGTGCCATCGAGCGTGTCACATAGCGCTCAGATATCAGTGGGCCGCACACAATCCACAAGTGTCCAGTGTCCAAAAGTGTACGCAAAGATTCAAAATCTCCATTATCCTCTCGTCACTTTGGTCACAGGCAGCTGTGCCATCGAGCGTGTCACATAGCGCTCAGATATCAGTGGGCCGCACACAATCCACAAGTGTCCAGTGTCCAAAAGTGTATGCAGAGATTCAAAATCTCCATTATCCTCTCGTCACTTTGGTCACAGGCAGCTGTGCCATCGAGCGTGTCACATAGCGCTCAGATATCAGTGGGCCGCACACAATCCACAAGTGTCCAGTGTCCAAAAGTGTACGCAGAGATTCAAAATCTCCATTATCCTCTCGTCACTTTGGTCACAGGCAGCTGTGCCATCGAGCGTGTCACATAGCGCTCAGATATCAGTGGGCCGCACACAATCCACAAGTGTCCACTGTCCAATAGTGTACGCAGAGATTCAAAATCTCCATTATCCTCTCGTCACTTTGATCACAGGCAGCTGTGCCATCGAGCGTGTCACATAGCGCTCAGATATCAGTGGGCCGCACACAATCCACAAGTGTCCACTGTCCACAAGTGTGTGCAGAAATTCTAAAACTCCCCTGTCCTATAGACACCTTGTACCTTGTTTTACATTACTACTATATAGTTTGTTGGATTTTGACTACATTTCTACCAAAAATGAGGAAGGCTGGTGGAAGAGGCCATGGAATTGGGCGGGGGTTGGCAGCTGGTAATGATGGTGTTGGTGGTGGATCTGATGGTAGTGGCAAGAGCAAAATAGGACCAAATGCAGAAGGTGCTGACCCTGCGTCATCGTCTGTCTACATAAGGCCTCGAACGCTTAGTTTTCTAGGAGTTGGCAAACCGCTTTTAAAGGCAGAGCATCAGGAAAAAGTTTTGTCTTACATTGCTGACTCAGCCTCCAGCTCTATCGCCTCCTCTTCTTCAGTTGTAAAAAGTAAAAGCACTGAGTCGTCATTGGAGGCTCATGTTCATGAACCACACCTTTCCTTGTGTCCTTCACCCCAACCAAGATTGAAGGATGACGCAGGCCATACTACTGATTACTACTGATTACTCCATGGAGCTGTTTTCACATACCATGCCTGGATTATCAAATCAAATGGTGAATTACCCAGGCCAAGATGAATCTGACATGGAGTGCACTGATGCACAGCCACTGATGGATGATTCTGCTGGTACATTCACTCAGAGCACTACATTGTCCTCGCAGTGTACAGAGCCAGATTTTGACCCTGATGAGACTCAGGTGCCCCTTCCCGCACACTATACCACCATACACGGTGACACAGAGAAAGGTGCACATGACATAGAAGAGGAGGTGATGGATGACCCAGTTGTTGACCCAGATTGGCATCCATTGGGGGAAGAGGGTGCTGCTTCCAATAGCTCAGATGAGGAGCATCCACAGCAGACATCGACATCGCAACAGCTGTTATCTGGCAGGCCCGGAGCACTCCAAAGACAGGTTCCAAACATCAAAAGAGTTGCTGGACAGCTTGTCCAGAGGGTCAAAAGATCACAGCGTGCTAGGCCGCAAAATGTCTGCCAAAGTAGGAAGAGTGCAGTGTGGCAGTTTTTTGACCAAAATCCTCATGATCAGGCCAAGGTTATCTGTAAGAAGTGCGCAAAGACCTTTAGCCGAGGGAAAAATCTGAAAAATTTGAATACCAGTTGCATGCTTAGACATTTAACCAGCATGCACTTGCAAGCGTGGACACAACACCAAACCTCAAGTGCCACATGTGCAACTGATCACAACGAAGGTAGTCATTGTTTCCCCCACTGTAAGCCCACCGGTTAGCACAGCAGCAAATGTTGAGGTGTCTTTGCAAGGCCACAGCAGTCAGGGAATCCCACTGTTATATCAACGAAAGACTGATTCTAGGCCATCAGAAAGAACACCAACTCCATCACCATCATCAACCCTCTCTCAGTCCGCCCTGTCCACCGCTACTTCCACCATATGCAGCTCTCAAGTCCAGCTCACCCTCCCAGACACTATGAGTAGGTCAAGAAAGTACTCAGTCTCTCATCCGCGTACACTGGGTTTGAACGCCCACATTGCCAAACTAATCTCGTTTGAGATGATGCCCTTTCGGTTGGTGGAAAGCACAGCTTTCCGCGAACTCATGGCCTATGCAGTACCACGCTATGACCTACCCAGTCGCCACTTCTTCTCTCGCAAAGCCATCCCAGCCCTCCACCATCATGTGAAAGACCGCATTGTCCATGCACTCAAGCAGTCAGTGAGCGGAAAGGTGCACCTCACAACTGATGCATGGTCCAGTCGGCATGGCCAGGGCCGTTACGTGTCCATCACTGCGCACTGGGTTAATGTGGTGGATGCAGGGTCCACAGGGGACAGCGGTGGTGGGACAGTGCTGCCTAGCCCACGGTCAAGGAAACAGTTGGCTGTAGGCGTTCGACCCTCCTCCTCCTCCTCCAGAAGCGACAGCTCGTCCACAGAGCGCAGTCGTATGAGCACTCCATCTGCAGCTGCCACTGTTGCACACGATGTGTCCCCCTATCGAGCAGCTAGTGGAAAGCGTCAGCAGGCTGTGTTGCAGATGATGTGTTTGGGCGACAGACACACCGCCGAGGTGCTGGCCGAGTACTTGAAGCGACAAACTGAGTCATGGCTGGGCAGTGTACATCTTGAGGCAGGCAAGGTAGTTAGTGATAACGGCTGTAATTTTGTGGCAGCCATAGCCCTTTCAAAACTCAGCCACATACCTTGCTTGGCTCACACCTTGAACCTGGTGGTACAGTGCTTCCTCAAAAATTATCCGGAGTTAACAGCCCTGCTCCAGAAGGTGCGAAGACTGTGCGCGCACATCCGCCGGTCGCCTGTACACTCCGTTCGTATGCAGAAGCTGCAGCGATTGCTCCACCTTCCCAACCACCACCTCATTATCGACATTGCAACAAGGTGGAACTCCACCCTGCACATGGTGGAGCGGCTGTGCGAGCAGAGGCAGGCCATAATGCATTTGTGGGAGGATACACGGCCAGGCACTTTGAGAGCAGACATGGAGTTGACAGGCATGCAGTGGTCGAAGCTGAAAGACCTTTGTAAAGTCCTTCAGTGTTTTGAGGAATGCACATGGCTGGTAAGCGCAGACGACGCCATCCTAAGCATGAGCATCCCACTTATGCGTCTGCTCATGCAAACTTTGACGCACCTTAAGGAGCAGGCGTCTGCAGCCAATGTTGATGAGGAGGAAGAGGAGGAGGGAATCCTTGATTACATTCAGCCATTGTCTGCTCAGGTACCTCTCCTGGACGAGGTGGAGGAAGAAGAGGAGGAGGAGGAGGAGGATGATGGGGATGATTACTTAGGGGAGGAGGATGCATCTCGTGGGGCAAGTGAAAATGTTGGTGTGGCAAGGTCTGGTACAGGGTTTGTGCGTGACTGGAGGGATGTGGATTTGCCAGAAAGTGCTCCTCCACCCAGCACTCGCCGTGCATCATTGACACCGGGAACATTGGCCCACATGTCAGATTATGCCTTGCAGATCCTAAAAAGGGACCCCCGCATTGCCAAAATGATGAACGATGACGACTACTGGTTGGCCAGCATCCTGGATCCACGCTATAAAGGCAAATTACAAAACATCATGCCACAGGAGAACCTTGACCTAATATTGGCTAATAAACAAGCAACTCTGGTAAATCGGTTGCTTGAGGCATTCCCAGCACACAGCAGCGGTGATGGTTCTCACACGAGCCGTACGGGCCGGGGGCAGCTTGGCAGAGGTGTTCGTGGTGCACACAGCAGAAGTGGCGTTGGAGACAGGGGTTTCATGACAATGTTGTGGACTGATTTTTGAAATACCGCTCACACAACTGGTAATACTGCATCGATGGAAAGTGACAGGAGACAGCAGTTGTCAACTATGGTTACAAACTACTTTTCCTCCCATATCGATGTTCTCCCACACAGGTCATTCCCCTTTGACTATTGGGCCGCTAAACTGGACACCTGGCCTGAATTGACCCAATATGCCTTATAGGAGCTCGCTTGCCCAGCTGCAAGTGTGCTATCGGAAAGAGTCTTCAGTGCAGCTGGATCAATCCTGACAGAAAAAAGGACCCGTCTGTCAACCAAAAATGTGGATGATCTAACCTTCATTAAAATGAACCACGCATGGGTTTCCAAGGATTTTGTCCCACCTTCCCCTGATGACACATAGGGTGACAGAAAAATGGCTTGCTTTGGTCCACCTCTTCCTGGTACTTCACCTATTTCGCCTTTTGCATCAGTTGAATGTCCAACATCAACATATGCCACTTTCTAAAACTCCCTAACTGTGCTGCCTCCCCCCCCATGGCCGGGGTCACCACCTAGCGCACGACACCGTGCGAGTGCCGTTGCCCTGGACAGGTGGGTAGGCCGACTCTTGGGCGCAGGCACTGGCACAGGGTCCCTCATAGTGCAATCAAGTGTCTCTGACGGTGGTGGTGCACACCCGCCATCAGACACACCGCTGTACTATGAGGGGCCCAGTGCCAGTACCGACGCCCACGAGTGGGCCCCCCTTGCTTGGCCAGGGCCCCAGCATTTGCAATCTTTACCTCTCCCTGCTCCTCCGCTGTGTAATCTGGGCCGTCAAATCCATACTGTGCCTGACACCGTCTGAGCCTGCCTTCTGATGTATAGACATATATTTTGAATGTGTACGCTATCCATACATGTTATCCGTGGATACGGTACCCCTTCTAACCTTTGTGCAATGACGTGCAATCCATACTGGGCCTAACACCGTCTGAGCCTGCCTCATGCTGTATAGACATATATTTTGAATGTGTACGCTATCCATACATGTTATCCGGGGATACGGTACCCCTTCTAACCTTTGTGCAATGACGTGCAATCCATACTGGGCCTAACACCGTCTGAGCCTGCCTCATGCTGTATAGACATATATTTTGAATGTGTATGCTATCCATACATGTTATCCAGGGATACGGTACCCTTTCTAACCTTTGTGCAATGACGTGCAATCCATACTGGGCCTAACACCGTCTGAGCCTGCCTCATGCTGTATAGACATATATTTTGAATGTGTACGCTATCCATACATGTTATCCGGGGATACGGTACCCCTTCTAACCTTTGTGCAATGACGTGCAATCCATACTGGGCCTAACACTGTCTGATCCTGCCTCATGCTGTATAGACATATATTTTGAATATGTACGCTATCCATACATGTTATCCGGGGATACGGTACCCTTTCTAACCTTTGTGCAATGACGTGCAATCCATACTGGGCCTAACACCGTCTGAGCCTGCCTCATGCTGTATAGACATATATTTTGAATGTGTACGCTATCCATACATGTTATCCGTGGATATGGTACCCCTTCTAACCTTTGTGCAATGACGTGCAATCCATACTGGGCCTAACACCGTCTGAGCCTGCCTCATGCTGTATAGACATATATTTTGAATGTGTACGCTATCCATACATGTTATCCGGGGATACGGTACCCCTTCTAACCTTTGTGCAATGACGTGCAATCCATACTGGGCCTAACACCGTCTGAGCCTGCCTCATGCTGTATAGACATATATTTTGAATGTGTACGCTATCCATACATGTTATCCAGGGATACGGTACCCTTTCTAACCTTTGTGCAATCACGTGCAATCCATACTGGGCGTGAGAACGGCTGGCGAGCTGTTAAGCAAGCTACAGCACCTGTCCAGACAAGTACAGGGATTCCCTAGCGAGGAGACTTATTTGATTGTTTTCTATGTTGGGACAGCAATTTTTGGGGAGCACTATACTCTGGAGAATGATAGATGGGGCCCACCATACACTGGAACATTCCAAAGGTGGACATCAGACACTGGAACATCATTTACAGGGCCCATTATACACTAGAGCATTAGAAATGGGGCCCATTATGTTTGGAGCATTATTTGGGCCCATAAGACAGTGGAGCTTCATCCATGGGGACCAACATATACTGTAGTATTATGTGGAGCTCATCATATACTGTTTCAAACATTATATGGGACCAATGATTTTGTGTGGAGAAATAGATGGGCCTCGTCATGAGATGTAAAAAGTGAGGTATTTTTCATTGTATTATACCGCTATTTCTCTGCCGTATCGGAGCATGATGAGTTGTGGTATGTGTTAAAGGGGCGCTCTTTCGCCCAGGGCACATGAAAACCTGCAGCCAGCCCTCCCCCCCCACAACTTTAGCCAAATAACCCCCATTTTTCAGTGCGTAACTTGTATTATGAAGTTAATTAAGGTTGACAAGCTTAAGTAAGAAGAATTGATGCTTTTGGCATTCAAATGGGCACTGTAGGTGTGTTTCCTGTCCTCCTCTCACTGCCGACTTTTATTCCCCATTGACTTACATTTGGTTTCGTGTTTCGGGACGACCCCGACTTTTCCCTATAATCGGACGATCTTGCTCAACCCGACTTTTGGAAAAGTCGGGTTTCACGAAACAAAACGCGACCCTAAAAAAGCAAAAGTCGCTCAACTCTATCTACGAGCACTACAAAATACTCGGAGACCACACGAGCATGCTCTTGGAAACCCGAGTAACGAGTATTCTCTCTCATCACTAATCATAATGCTTTTTTTATATTGACTACATATCAAATTGATTTTGCCATTTTGGCCTAGATACTTCATTTTTTAGTATTTAACCACCTTGTAGAACACACTTGGTGGTATCTTATAAGTTATAGTTACAGCTCACAATACACAGAGCGATGACTGAACCCACCTTGGCACGGCCATCATGACTGACACCCGAACGCTTCCGGGGGGAATAAATTTAATTTCCTCCTGGCAGCGGAGCTCGAAGTGCCGGCGCCGGCGGGTTCAGAACTCTATTAACCTGCAGATTAAACCCATTTATGCTGATTAATAGCGCTTTAATACATTATAAATTTTACTGCATGTAAACCATTTGCACCCTAATTTTAAATCTCAGTCATATAATACACATCTGATGCAAGTCGCGCATTATATTCCATGTGAACATACATTGTCTACTCTGTTCATTTGTCTTGTATTTGCTGTTATTCTTTCTTGGTATAAATACAAAAACTTATTCATCTATAATTTCTTTTGTAACTTGTAATTACAAGTGAGAAATACTCTAAGAGAACTACACATTTATTAGAGTCAATTCTATAATTTCTCTTTATTATCATCTTGAAAACGGAGCTTATTGCAAACTACATTTTATATATTTGCAAATTACTGATGCTTGAACATTTCCATATACAATAACTGTGAATATTAATGCTCCTTACAGTGAGTCAGAGCAAGGGAACAGTGAGCTACTGCAGCTCGCAATGAAAACTTTAAATGGCTATGGGACCACTGGGTTCAGCTTAGTAAAGTATTCATGAAGTAGTTGCATTTGCCTGCTTTCGTGATATGATTTTCTCTGCCTGGAGCTTATTTTCTGCGTCAAGTCTGGCCTCTGTAACTGCAGAAATTGATCTATACTTGTGATCTGAGCTTTAGGCACCAAGTTGGAATCCAATGTTGATGACCAGCCTTGAAGTAACAACAATGCCTGTCTCTCAAACTGATGAGTTCAACTTTTGATTTTAAAAAAGTGGATGACTTGATAAATGTGAAAAAGAAAAAATCTGTCATGAATTATTGAAACTAGAAATGCATCAATGCCAGAAAGTAACTGCTGGCAGAAGTGAAAACAAAGAGGTAACGATAGTCTTGAAAGGAAAATGACCTTTACATTCATTAATTCATCATTGCCAATAGCTATACTAAATATTAAACCCTACAAATCTTGAGATCTTGAAACCTGTTTTGTAGAGATCATTTACAGAAGATAACAAATTATCATCACAGGATTAAAATGAAGGGTAACACCTCTACTGCAAAATGTAAAGGAAATCTATCACCAGCAGACTGCTACGTATCACTTACTAGTAGTTTTTATAAAATCACTCATTTATCATTTGAAGATTGCTACTATAGGACTGCTAAACCTTTTGCCGTATAGTCCTCCACATTCATGAGCTCGGTGTAACTCCACCCCCACAGCTGATTGTCAACTTTCTGCCTATACACAGTGTACACAGAAAGCTGCCAATCAGTGTTGTGGGCTAGGTCATGCAGAGCTCAGCTGCTAGAGCTGTAGCAAGTAAAATAGTTTCTAAGCAAAACTGCAGGAAGCAACCCAGTAAATGATATATTGCTGGAATCAAGGTGTTTGCCCCTACAAAATGCTGCTCTCAGACGGGGTAGCACAAACCTCGTGACAGATTCTCTTTAAATTGAACCTGTCAGTGCTATTTCATGGGCATGACACTATATACTAACGTGATACAGTTGTTAATATGCCCCTAATTAAATGATAAGCATTAGTGGAAGAAGAAAAATAAAATTGCCAATAGATACATGTGAAGCTTTGTTGGGTGACACCTTAATCAAAGCTAAATGGTCGCACTAGACGCATGGAGATCATGAATACGTCCAGTTATAGCATGTCCTATTTAATGCACAGATATTTTTGCAGTCATATTTCCCATTCCTATTAATTCTTATGTACAGTATTGGCATTACTAATTTACGCCCCAGATTTCGGTCCCTAACGGTGCTGACAGATTGTACAGGGTCACACCACTGGTAATATATGTATTATTTGGACTGCTCAGGTCCTTTTCCTTCCCCCCAACAGTGACCTTTATACATGTCACAGAGCACACCTAAATCTTTCTCATTGGCCAGTAGGATGTCTTAAGGTTTCTTGCGGCCGTGTGGCTGCTGTAAGGCAAATCTTTCAACTGCTCATTCCCAAAGCAGAGGAGCAGATGTCTGTTTTCATATCTATGTGCAGAAAATAAGAGCAGAAAATGCAAAATATTTTTACTCTAAGTTTTAATTACCGTAATAAAAGGTGATAAAAACTCAATTAATATACATACG
Organism: Dendrobates tinctorius; assembly: GCF_039654945.1. NCBI lineage: Eukaryota > Metazoa > Chordata > Amphibia > Anura > Dendrobatidae > Dendrobates > Dendrobates tinctorius. Next base: position 9,507,301 of record NW_027361672.1, read on the forward strand.
GTACATGCAAAATAAGAAACTTAAACCTCAAAGCACAATCTTTAAAAGAGATAAGCATTGCAATTTCCGATATGAAATTAGAAGACGCATTTAGTTGCAGCTGATATTGGTTCATCCACTATATTCAGCTTAAAAAAAAATCAAATCACAAAGTCATTCATTTTCCTGCTTCTCTTAGGGCTCTGCCGGACCCCTTGCTGGGCTTAATTTCCATTTTTCTTTCCAGTCTGCTTACTTTACTTCCACCTTGCAGTCTTTCCTTGCCAGTTTCTGCAGGGTACAGTATATTTATTGTTTTGTTCTTGATAGGAATGTTCTGGTCTTTCTGGTCATTTACAATGATTAGCAGTTTTAAGCAGCAACATCTTTCTGTCTTCTTTTTAGAAAACTATCTTTTTTTCGCCTTTTTTTTGGCATACGCAAATTATTGAGATTATTTTTGCGCATCCTAGTTCTTACCGAACTATTCCCTATTCATTTTACACAAACATTTTGCATAATTACATAGCAAATGCCAAGCCGAAAGTATAATTGAATCCACCAAATGAGGAGGAGGAAGAAAGCATTATAATTATGTACATGTCTTCTTTCAAAGAACCTACCTGCATTATAGTTTAACTTCTGCAGGCGAACAATAGGTTTTTAAGGAAGGGAAGGAGATTTACAATTGCTGCAAAGAATTGTCTTCCTAGCCTAGATGAATGCTGCAAAAGAATCTGTTTAAATTACTTGAAGTAACAGCCTTTTATGTATAATTATTGTTTATTAAAAAAAATGTCCTTCATATGTCAAGGTCATTTGGAAATTTAAGACGCCTGAAAAGACTTAGATAAATTTTAAGCATTAACATTTCTATTCCATCAAACTCTTGGTTCTATTTGAGGTTTTCATTGCTTTTAAAATTCTTTTGAACTAACACTGTGCATTTCATTTCAAAGTCTATTGTATGGGAGAAAAAAAAAGTTCATGTTTTGTTTTATTTAATGAGTGAATGTAAAATACAGCTTCTGTTGCCGGAGAAGTGGGTTATAATTCTGCGGAGAGAATGTAATTAATTGATCCATTTATTATTTTCCTAGACAAAATAAGAAGGTACCGTAATTGTAAGATAAATACGTTTTTCTGAGATTTTACAATAAATCATTAGTAAAAATGTCTACTTAATAATGTGTTTTGTTTAAAAAAGTTGACTAAGTATTTACAATATACCTAAATCATACAAATTCAATAACAAAGCACATACCATATTTGACAAAAGCGAGTACACCTCTCACATTTTTGTAAATATTTTATTAAACTTTTCATAGGACAACACTCAAAATCTGACATTGTTATAAAGTAAAGTAGTTAGTGTACAGCTTATAAAACAAGGTAAATTTGGTGTGCCCTCTAAATAACTAACACAGCTGTTAATGTCTAAACCGCTGGCAACAAAAGTGATATACAGTACTCTATATAAAAAAGCAAAAAAAACTTCCTTCTCACCCCCCAATGGGGGTGGTCTTTTTTTGTCCTTCCTCACTCTCTGGTCCTCTACCAGAGGTCTGGGAGTTTGAGGGTTCTGCGCAGGATCTTATTTATTCCCAGCATTGCGCTTTTCTGGACAGAGAGCTCAGGTGTTGCTTCTGGGATCTGTTGTAGCCATTCTTCCAACTTAGGGGTCACTGCTCCAAGTGCTCCTATCACCACTGGAATTCGCCTTCCACATCTTCTCCGGTTCTTCTTTGAGGCCTTGGTATTTCTCCAGCTTCTCATATTCCTTCTTTCTGATTTTGCTGTCACTTGGCACTGCCACATCTACTGTATATCATTGCTGTCTTCTGATCCTTGTCTACTATGACAATGTCTGGTTGGTTAGCCAACACCTGCTTATCCGTCTGGATATTGTCCCACAGGATTTTAGCCCTCCCTTTCTCCACCACTTTCTCCCACCTTGACTTAGGGGGACTTAGCCCATATGCTGTGCAGATGTTCCTGTATGCAATTCCCGCTACTTGGTTGTGGCATTCATTAAACACTGTTCCTGCTTGCATTTTGCATCCCGCCACTATATGTTGGACTGTTTCTGAGGTTTCTTTGCATAGTCTGCACCTTGGGACTTGTCTTGTGTGGTTGATACCTGCTTATATGGATCTGGTACATAGTGCTTGCTCTTGTGCCGCTATGATTAGTGTCTCTGTGCTGTCTCGGAGTCCAGCTTTCTCCAGCTGTTGGTAGGTTTTCTCCATGTCTGCCACCTCCATTATCTGTCGATGGTACATCCCATGCAGTGGCTTGTCTTGCCATGGCACTTCTTGCTCCAGTTCTTCCTTCCAGATCTGTTGTTGTTGCTGCCTTAGGCTTTCTCTCAGCATTTCATCTTTTGGTGACATTTTTCTGATGCATTCCTGGATACTCCTTTTTACATCCTTGATGGTGGTTTAGATGCTTATCAAGCCTCGAACACACTCCTTTATATTGGTATACAATCTTTGGGTGTTAGACTTGGGGTGGAGATCTCCATGCATTTTGAGGAGCTTTTGTGTCTTCACATCTGCAGCTTCCATCTATCTATCCAATATTTTTCGTATTACAAGATGCACTTTTTTCCTCCAAATTTGGGGAGAAAATAGGTGTATGTCTTATGATGCAGATATACCTTACCAGTACCATTATTGCAGGCTGCAGGCTGGGATGAGGGGGTGTCTGGCACTGCTGCAGGTGCCCGGCGGTGCTGTGGGGGTGTCCAGCATTGCTGTGGTTGTCTCTGGTGCTGTGGGGGCTCTGCCAACATTTTGTGAAAGGCCAGAGCCCCTGCAGTTCCATTTTTTCCTATGTGGTGGACTTCGGGAAAATGGCCACAGGGGGCGGTGCATGCGCAGATGGAGATCTCGGCACCAAGATCTCAGGAGATGAGATCTTAGCATTGAAATCTCATCTCCCGAGATCTTGTTGACGAGATCTCCATCTGCGCATGCGCCGCCCTCCGGCGGCCATTTTCTCAGGGTTCACCGCATAGGAAACCATGAAAATGCGGGGGCTCTGGCCTTTCACAAAATTTCAGCAGAGCCCCTGCAGCACCGGAGACACCAGCAGCACGGGACACCCGCAACAGCACCGGACACTCGCAGCGGCACGCCGCACATCGGAACACCCCCTCATCCCAGCCTGCAGCATCACCCCACTCCTGCCTCCTCCAGCAGCAACCCTGGTACCCTGCTTCACCGCAGCCACCACCCCTGGTAAGCAATAAGACGCATGGATTTTAAGAAGCACCACCATTTTATAAAAAAAATTTCTTATTTTTCTCCTCAAAATTTGAGGAGCGACTTATAATCCGGAGTGTCTTATAATGTGAAAAATATGGTATACAGTGGCATGGTCACTGATACTGAATGTGAGGGGAGATATGTGTCACAAAGATTGCATCTTCTTTGATCTGAAACCCTTAAGTCTCTCTCTAGCATACTATGTGCTGAAGGGGTTAACTTGCCATTATAAGGGTTTGGGTTTTTGTGAGTAGGTGAGAGATTGGGATGCTTACTCACCATATCTCAACTTCAAGGGTGTGGCAGGGAAATTTAAATGTGCAGCCACTTTTTTTCTGTCTGTGTGTTTGCAGAGGAAACACTCCAGACATGGTTCCAGGAGGAGCTGAAGACTTTGAGTGTTCCCTGTGGGAAAGTCTCGCAGAAATAAGGACTCTGTTAGACTTTATCTAATTGTTTTGCTGTTCGGCGAGAAAGGTCATCCTTATTTTGTTTAACCCTGCTATGTTTTATGCCATGCTCTAATAAACAAGCAGATGATTTACCCAAGAAGTGTTCCTGTGTTTACTTCTGTAAGCAGCCAAGTGAGTTATCCCCTCACAATATATATTTATCTATATCTATCTATCTCTATCCATCTATCTATCTATCTATCTATCTATCTATCTACACTGCTCAAAAAAATAAAGAGAACACTTAAACAACAGAATATAACGCCAAATGAATCAAAATTCTGTGAAATCAAGCTGTCCACTTAGGAAGCAACACTGTTTGACAATCAATTTCACATGCTGTTCTGCAAATGAAATCGACAACAGATGGAAATTATTGGCAATTATCAAAATTATCAAGACACCCTCTATAAAGGAGTGGTTCTGCAGGTGGGGACCACAGACCACATCTCAGTACCAATGCTTTCTGGCTGATGTTTTGGTCACTTTTGAATGTTAGTTGTGCTTTCACACTCGTGGTAGCATGAGACAGACTTTACAAACCCACACATGTGGCTCAGGTAGTGCAGCTCACCCTGGATGGCACATCAATGTGAGCTGTGGCATGAAGGTTTGCTGTGTCTGTCAGTGTAGTGTCCAGAGGCTGGAGGCGCTACCAGGAGACAGGCCAGTACACCAGAAGACGTGGCGGGGGCCGTAGGAGGGCAATAACCCAGCAGCAGGACCGCTACCTCCGCCTTTGTGCAAGGAGGAACAGGAGGAGCACTGCCAGAGCCCTGCAAAATGAACTCCAGCATGCCACAAATGTGCATGTGTCTGCACAAACTGTTAGAAACCAACTCCTTGAGGATGGTCTGAGTGCCCGACGTCCACAGATGGGGTTGTGCTCACAGTCCAATACCGTGCGGCCCTCCATAGAAATGCCACCCCACACCATTACGGACCCACTGCCAAACCGGTCACGCTGAAGGATGTTGCAGGCAGCAGATCACTCTCCATTGCGTCTCCAGACCCTGTCACATCTGTCACATGTGCTCAGTGTGAATCTGCTTTCATCTGTGAAGAGAACAGGGCGCCAGTGGTGAATTTTCCAATCCTGGTGTTCTGTGGCAAATGCCAAGAGTCCTGCATGGTATTGAGCTGTGAGCACAACCCCCATCTGTGGACGTCAGACCCTCAGACCATCCTCATGGAGTTATTTTCTAACCGTTTGTGCCTTCCTGTATGAGCTGCACTACCTGAGCCACTTGTGTGGGTTGTAGAGTCCATCTCATGCTACCACGAGTGTGAAAGCACACCCAATATTCAAAAGTGACAAGTGACTGTCTTTTCAATAGACAGGGCTTGCAGCTTGCCTCAGGTGGATCCAAGTCAAAGGATGAGTAAATCAAGAAAGGTACATCCAGCCCATGAATGGCAGCACTTCCCAGGACTCACATCCCAAGATGATATTTCATATTTTTTTTATTTGATAGGTTAAAAAAGAGGAGATACAACGCGTTTCAGATACAGTGTATATCCTTCATCAGGTATCATAAAAACACAGTACAAATCCTAATAGTATAAAATTCAGTTACACTTACAGTATATAAAGTAGCAACCTTTTATCTCAGTCTCAGAAACTTGATTTAGGGTGTGAACCAAGTTCAGGAACACACCCACTGATTGATCCAACCTTGACAACATAGATGCAAGAAAAAACAAAAAACCCAGAGGGGAAAAAAAAAATCCAGAGGAAAAAAACCCAGAAAAAATAAAGGCAACATTCAAACTCTCTCTATGATATCATTCAATCCATTTGGATATAATGTTCCCAGACGATATATCCAAAATGTTTCTTTCTGGTTTAAAAGAGCATTCCTATTTGCAACACAAGAGGGTATCTGCTCCACCGGAGTTACTTTTATGTTAAAAATTTTGTTGTTTAATTAGCAGATGCCTTGAGAGACTATGTTTTAAAAAGCCATTTTTTGCTCTATTTCTGTGACCATTAATGCGGGACCGCAGTGTCTGCACAGTGCGTCCCACATATTGCAAAACCACAACTGCATGTGATGACATATACAACAAAATCACTGGTACAGGTGAGTCTTTGTGAAATCTCAAAGACCTTACCAGTACTATTACATTTGATAATTGATAGGATCCCACAGGTCCAACATTTTTTAGAGGTGCATTTAAAAACTCCGGTTCCTTGAGAAACACCACATAAAATTTGATCAGTACTTTTTTTTTTAAAGTTTTTTTCCTTTTCTCTATGTTGTCAAGGTTGGATCAATCAGTGGGTGTGTTCCTGAACTTGGTCCACACCCTAAATCTAGTTTCTGAGACTGGGATAAAAGGTTGCTACTATATATAAGTGTAACTGAATTTTATACTATTAGGATTTGTACTGTGTTTTTATGATACCTGATGAAGGATATACACTGTATCCGAAACACGTTGTATCTCCTCTTTTTTAACCTATCAAATAAAAAAATATGAAATATCATCTTTGGATGTGAGTCCAGGGAAGCGCTGCCATTCATGGGCTGGATGTACCTTTCTTGATTGAATCTGCAAATTATTTGCATTCTGACACAGTGCAGAGGTTATACTGAGAGCCCCGCTGCTGGGAGGTAATTAACTTTATACCCTCGCTTTTTCAGTCACTGACAGCCGACTGTCAGTCATGGTGTCAGAACACTTTTAACATGCAGATTAATCCCATATCTGCAGTTTAATAGCGTTATTTTGCATGGCATGCTCCCTTTAAAGAGGACCTGTCATCTCGGAAAGTGCTATTTACCTGAAGACGCAGGGTCAATCTCTAGGTAAATTGTGTTACAATGCAACTTGGCCACCTTATTGAAAGTGCTACTACCAGGAGAATATGAACGTATTAATGGCAAGCGTGCGGAGTGGCTACAGTCATCGCTCACTCTACTGTGAACGGCAGCCATAAGCATGTTCCAATACATTGATTGACAGCCAACTCCGCAGAGCATCTGTGCAGTGTGTATTTGCAGCGCTGGGTATCAATCAAAATGCTGGGTCATGCTTACATTTCGCAGCTCACTGTTTACTAAGTGGTTTTATGAGCGGTTAATGGAACCACTCTGTGCACAACCAAATGAATGAAAGCTGTCGACTCTCTGGATAAAATAAGTTCATTTTCTACTGTTAACCGCACTTTCAGTAAGGAGGCCACAAAGCATTTTAATGCTATGTACCATCCTCAGGTAAATGCATTTTCTTTAATCTGACCTTTGAATAATTGGATAAAGAAGCATTTATTCCATAGATATTATGTTTTGATACATTTTATTACTATTTTTCCTTCTGCACATTTTCGCTTGACTCAACATATTCACAAATGTGTGTTGTGAGATGAGCAGTTCTTAAATAAACATAATTTTGCAACGCTCTCTCAATAGATGCCTATGCTGTATGTATGTATGACCATTCAAACGTTGTGAGTGTGAATTGTATCCTGTTAAGGGTTTTGCTACAGTTTCAGTATTGAATTAGTATTATGAAAGATTGGAGTCCAATCAGAGTTTTCATTGTGCAGGAGCACTTTAAGAAATTAAATCTGCAGAAAAGGATTTCCAGTTTGTCAAGGAGCGCTTCCGGCTGATTCATTAATTACTCCGAATATTTTAAGGAATATCCAGTTTATTATTAAACATAAAAACACAACGCGTTTCGGCTATACATAAATTAGCCTTCATCAGGTAAAATCATATATATCTTTAATAGACACATTTATATAGGGGGGGGGAAGTTCCACCCTTCAATCAATTATCATCGATTAAAAACACATGCACACCTCTCCGAAGTGTGGGGAGGCTAGCTGTAGGTGGAATCTATATTACTTGGAATCTAATAAAAAAAACTCATTTTCTATGTGTTTTTTTTTTTCCCTTTATCTCCCTTTTATTTTATCAGGTAAAATTGTTCTTATAATTCCCATTTCTTTAAGAAGAGTGCAAAATTCCCATGCTCAAACAGGGAAATGATTATAAAAGATAACTTCTTCCATGTTTAAAATTAATAAAGTTGTTTATCTTTTAGCATCAATATTAAATATTTTGTATATATCTCTGGTGAGGAAAAACTATTTTTCCAACCCGTAGATAATTCCATTTTATTAGTTTCATCACTAGGGACCATCAGATTAACTAGTATCTATCGGGACTTGAACTCATGCATTCATATTCCCTATATCTTTATCATACGTACATAGTTACGCTACAAAGCCACCCACATGTATCGTCTCTGGGTGCTTAGTTTCTTTCAATGGGATTTTTAGCCATTGATTTCTAGCTGGGGATATTTGTGTTCCACACAAATCATTATTATATACTAGAGGAAACATCTCATCAAAAAGGACATATGATTACACCTACAAACACATGTCAAATTACTACCCTCATATTTGAAAGACTCTAACCATCTAATCACCCTCCTGGAGGGAATAAGTTGGGAGGAGAATTTTCTATTCCTAACTAGAGATGAGCGACTTTGCCTTTTTTCGGGTCGAGTCGGGTTTCATGAAACCCGACTTTCGCAAAAGTCGGGTCTAACGAAATAGGCCGATTATCGTGAAAAGTCGAAGGCCGACTGAAACACGAAACCCAATGCAAGTCAATGGGGAAGAAAAGTCGGCAGTGAGTGGAGGACAGAAAACACACCTACAGTGCCCATTTTAATGCCAAAAACATCAATTCTTATTACTTAAGCTTGTCAACCTTAATTTATTTTATAATAACAGTTAGGCATTGAAAACTGGGGGTTATTTGGCTAAAGTTGTGGGGAGGGGGTAGGGCTGGCTCCAGATTTTCGTGGGCCCAGGGCCAAAGAGTGTCAATGGGCTCCTTTAGCACATGCCACAATTCATGATCCTCTGATACGGCAGAGAAATAGCGGTATAGTACAATGAAAAATACTTCACTTCTTACATCACATGACTGATATCCATTTTAAATTCTCCAATAGCTCCAAAAATGGACAGTATATTACTCCATACAGTATTATGGCCACCACATAGTGCGCTATACAGAGTAATGAGGCTGATATATTTCTCCATACAGAATCATTGGTCCCATATAATGTTCGATACAGTATATGATGAGCTCCATATAATGCTATATTATATGTTGGTCCCCATGGATGATGCTCCACTGTCTTATGGGCCCAAATAATGCTCCGTATATAATGGGCCCCATTTCTAATGCTCCAGTGTATAATGGGCCCTGTGAATGCTGCTCCAGTGTCTGATGTCCACCTTTGGAATGCTCTAGTGTATGGTGGGCCCCATATATCATTCTCCAGAGTATAGTGCTCCCCAAAAATTGCTCCCAACCTTTAAAACAATAAAATAAGTCTCCTCACTAGGGAATCCTTGTACTAGTCTGGACTCCTCGTTGTCCCCAACTTCCATCTCTCTTCACTTGGACTGTTTAGGCAGAGGGCATACAGACGTGATGTCATCGCGCTCGCTGACCAGACTGTCACTGTCAGGAAATGCGGAAGACATCACGGCGGTGGAGCAGGGAGAGGTAAGTATTTCAACTTTGCAAGTGCTGTGATCCTGAGCAAGCAGGGCGGCCCACTCGTTAGCGACGGCACTGGCACAAGGCCCCTCATTGTACGGCGGTGTGTCTGACGGCAGGTGGGCCCTCGCCCTCCCACTATGAGGGGCCCTGTGCCAGTGCCATCTCCCATGAGTATGCCTCCCCCCACCTGCTCAAGGAACCTGCACTTTCATCTGCACCTTCCTCTTTGTCACCGTGTAAGGTGGTATAGTATGCAAGAAGGGGAACTTGAGTTTCATCAGGGTCAGATTCTGGCTGTGTAGAGTGCGAGGGGAATGTAGTGGTCTGGGTCAATGTACCAGCAGAATCATCTAGCAGTGGCTGGGCATCAGTGCACTTGTGGCGCCCCCAGGAGTACGGTCGCCACAGTGGCATTACCTTCCTCCTAGGGAGTGTGATGTCATGCTTGGGAGCAACGAAGGATCTCTCTAGCAGTTAAACCCACACACAACACAGTTCCCACTCCAGGCCAGCAGGGATACCTCTGAACCTGACTGCTGAGGAGCTGCTCTATGTGGTCGGGAGGAGGTAAGTTAGGGCAGTCTGTGAAGGGAAGGGGAAGTGTGTGGATGTGAGAAGGGGTTCTGGAGGATGAGCAGAGTTAAGGCTCACTCCTAGCTGGAGCGCATGGTCCAGATTCCGGTCCGGATTCCAGAGGAAATAGCAGCTGTAAATGCTCTGGTTTCAACAAAGGCTCGGAGGCCCCAGCAGCGACTTGCATGAGCCAGAAGGAAAAGGCTACGGCTGCCTGCCATACGAGAAAGTTTCAAAAGAGAGTCAACAGGGGGAACTTCAGTGAACTCAGTACTGCGAGTACCTCAGATAAGGGCTAGAATGGAGGCCACACTACCTATCTGGAGAGAGAGAGAATTCCTAATTTTCTTCCAGGCTGACCAACTCCTTCTCCATCTGTACTCTGGGTCCTGGACGGCATTTACAAAGTACAGGTAAAGGAACTGCACGACTGTGTCTGTCATCTTTCTCCTGCGCCTGGTGCACGGTTCTGCTACATCCTGCACTGCACACCATCTACCAACTCTTTCATCTGCCCTGTGACTACGGCCCTACCTGTGCAGGGCTTCTGCATCTTAGCTGCACCACAACATCTGTCCCAGAGAAAAAACACTGCAGCGCTGGTCAATCTGATCAGAAACCACAGGTGGCATCACGTATCATTCACCTATAAACGTTATTCACCCCTTTGCATGGATGCCCAGGCCCACGGACAGGGTCACCACCACTGTGACACAGCCCTCTGAGACACCGGCCCGGTATCGATTAACCCCACTGCCTTGGCTGGCCACCCACACTCCATGTCAGATTCATCTTGGACTAAGGAATTCATGATTTGACTTGATAACCCTGGCATGGTATGTGTGTGAGAAAGAGCTACATGGACTAATGTGAAGTGTGGCCTGCTGCATCATTCACTTTTGGTGGGGGGTGAAGGACACAAGGAAAGGGGTTCTTCCTGACCAGGAGCCAGCACTTGATGACAGTGCTTGAATTTTTTGAAACTTCAGAAGAGGAGGACATATTTGCTGAAGTCTGTTTCGGCAATGTAAGCCAAAACCAGTTCCTGATGCTCCGGCTTTAAAAGCGGTTAACCTACTCCCAGAAAAGGTAGCCTTCCAGGCGTTCCGGAGCCAGACCATGATGCAGGCTCAAGCCCTCCTGCCTTAGCTGCTATTGTACTTTTGCCACTAACAGGAGATGCACCACCACCATCAGTACCAGCTGCCCCTCCCACACCCACGTCCACAGCCTCTTCCACCATACTTCCAAATTTTGGAGAAAATGTACCCAAAATAACATCAGATATATGGTACTGTATCAGAAGCGTACAGCTCTATACAGTCAAAGGATAATTGTCAATCTCCCTATATATTTCATGAGTCACACAAAGATGCTCACAGGCTCAGTATGGATTACAACACAATATAAAAAGCCGTAAAATGGTAATGGATCTGAAGCGTACAGCTGTACACAGTGTAGGGGTCATTGTCAATCTCAGTATTTGTTTCCACAGTCAGAAAAAGACTCTCACTTGGTCAGTTTTGATTAGACCAGAATATAAAAAGCAGTAAATGGGTAATGTATCACAAGCGTAGAGCTGCATACACTAGTGTTGAGGTAATTTTTAAATGTACATCTAAATTGCAGGAGTAACCCACAGACTCTCACAAGCTCAGGATGGATCACAAAACAATATAAAAAGAAGATCCGCAAGAAGTAATCACACATGTGGGCCAATGTTCCAGGTGTCAATGATACACTTAGAGTGGTGGGTGGAGGAGGACTTCCTGGCAGAAAGGGAACAGTATCACCAGATACCAGGTATATATAGCATAGTTTAAACATAAAAAAAATGTATGTCTATATATCAGGAGTAGTGTTAAGCCACCCACGCTAGTGTTCGAGTTCAGTTCGGTTCGTCAAACAGGAGGCAAGTTCGTCGAATGTTCGGCGAACGTTCGGCGAAAACCGTCGAACCCCATTGAAAACAATGGCAGGCAAACACAAACACATACAAACACATAGAAAACAATTACAAAACACCTTAAAAGGTGTCCCAAAGCAGACAAAATGCTCGTAAGACAAAAATAACATATGGGAAAGGGCAACTACATGTAGAAAAGAGGTGGAGGAGTAAAAGGAGGAGGAGGAGACACATTAATATGCATGTCATGCCCTTATAAAGTCAAGAATGGCTGAACTAAACATCTAAAATAAAAAAAATCTAAAATTCTAAAATCGAAGACGATCATATACCGTCGGACTTCCCACCATAAATTATGCCAACTGCCGATCGGGCGGCGTTATTCCCATGAACCTCCGAACAGTGTCCATGAAGGCAAAGTGTTTGGTTTCCGGGGGCAGTATGGTTGCAAAGCTGAACCTTAAAGGAATGTCCAGAAGGGCACCACCGGGAGTGGAGCCTGCGGCTTAATTGGACTCCACACCGGCAACCTCAACTGTTGTGAGTTCATTTTCCCCTTCACTACTGAGGCCCGAGGAACTCCCTCTTCTGGTAAAGAAAGGTAGTGAGCCTGATTATCAAACACCTGAGTCTGATGATGATGACTGGCTGAGTGGAGTTACTGACTGGATATAAGGCTGCCGATGCCCTTCTGCCCTGCGGGTGATTTCTCTGTAGGATCCTTGGAGACCAGTCTGAATTCCTGCTCTTCTAAAGCTAAGTTTTCTGCTCGGCTTTTAGCATTCGTGCTTTGACTTTGTTTTGCTTTGTTTTTCTGGATTTCTGCCATTCCCTGCTGGGGTGTGCTGAATTCCTTTAGCTCTGTCTTCTGAAAATACCTGAGTGCTGATTTAGTTTTTGAAGCCTAGCTGCTTCAGGGTCTTTTTCATATCAGCTTGTTGGCTTATGTCTTTGATAGGGTTTTGGCAGATTGCAGACAGCAACCTTCCTTTCCTGTTCTGTTTAGTTAGCTTGGGCCCCGTCTTTGCTCAGTCTATCTTTCTATCTATCTGTGTGAGTGTTTTTTCATCTTGCTTCACCGTCATTATATGTAGGGGGCTGCCTTTTACTTTGGGGTCTGCTCTGGGGCAGTTTAGATTTCCTTTTCTGTCTTTAGGCTATTTAGCGCTCTGGCTGTGATCGAGGGGTCTAGGGCATCGTAGGAACCCCCCACGGCTACTGCTAGTTGTGTTGATAGGTTCAGGGGTCTGCAATCTGATAGTTGCCAACTTCTCTGGTTTTCTGGACGTAGCTTCTATTTTTGCGTCTGCCTCCTACGGTGACTCAATCATAACAGAATCACCCGCCATACCGCAGATCCTAGGGTACTCAATAGCAGGAAAGAATTGTAAAAAAAAAAAAAAAAGTGTGTATATTTTTTCCTCTATATCTCTGAGGCCGTAGGGGGAATTTTTTTTTCTCTCAATGGAGATAAAGCAATTGTCTGATCGTGTGGAGCAGCTCGCTGCAGAAGTGCGGGGAATTTCCGCCTACCTTGCTCATTCACATGCTGCTGAACCAAAGATTCCTACACCTGATGTATTTTTTGGGGATTGGTCTAAATTTTTGAATTTCAAAAATAATTGTAAATTATTTTTTGCCTTGAAGCCTAACTCGTCAGGGAGCTCCGCGCAGCAGGTTAAAATTGTCATCTCTTTGCTGCGTGGCGATCCCCAGGATTGGTGTTTTCTTTGAAACCAGATGATCCTATTCTGACTAATGTGAACGCATTTTTTCAGGCCTTGGGGTTGTTGTATGATGAACCTAATGCCATTGATCAGGCTGAAAAGACCCTGCTGGCATTGAACCAGGGTCATGATTCTGCAGAATTGTACTGTCAAAAATTCTGAAAGTGGGCAGTACTTACTACCTGGAATGATAATGCCTTGGCTGCTCTCTTTCGGAAGGGGTTGTCAGAAGCCGTAAAAGATACTATGGTGGGATTTCCTGTTCCCTCTGGTCTTGACGATTCTATGTCATTAGCCATTCAGGTTGATCGGCGTTTGCGCGAACGCAAAGCTGCACGAGAGGTGTTGCCACCTGTTAAACAAATGTCTGAACCTATGCAATGTGATAGAGTTTTTTCCAGAGAGCAGCGTCAGGAGTTCAGAAGGCGTAATAAGTTGTGTTTTTTCTGTGGAGATGCCTCGCATATTATTTCAGTCTGTCCTAAACAAGAGAAACGCTTTGCACACACGTTTTCTGTTGGTGGTGTTCAACCTAAATTTCTTCTGGCTATTACTCTGATCTGCTCCCTGTCCACATTTTCCGCCAAGGCTTTTGTGGATTCGGGAGCATCCCTAAACCTAATGGACTTGGATTTTGCTAAACGTTGTGGATTTCCGATGACACCTCTGCAGACGCCTATCCCTTTGAGGGGGATTGATGCTACTCCTTTGGCTAAAAATAAACCTCAGTTTTTGACCCAGGTGGTAATGTGGGTCGCCCCAGACCATCAAGAAAATTGCAGATTTTTGGTGTTGCATAATCTGCATGATACTATTGTTCTGGGGTTTCCCTGGCTACAAATTCATAATCCAGTTTTGGATTGGAAATCTGTGTCTGTGGTGAGTTGGGGTTGTCGGTGTGCCTTTAGTGAGGCTCCGGTGTTTTCCACCTCTCCTCAGTCGGATGATGTTCCTGATTATTTGGCGGACTTTTATGATGTATTTAGTGAGAATGAGTCTGCGTCTCTGCCTCCTCATAGGAGTTATGACTGTGCAATTGAACTGAGCCCGGGGTGTAAATTTCCCAAGGGTCGGCTCTTCAATTTATCTGTACCCGAGCACGAGGCTATGCGATGCTATATTAAGGAGGCGTTGGAGAAGGGTCATATTAGACCATCCTCGTCACCCTTAGGTGCCGGTTTTTGTTTTGTAGCCAAAAAAGATGGATCATTAAGACCTTATATTGATTATCGTGCCCTCAACAAAATTACTGTTAAATATCAGTATCCGTTACCCCTGATTTCTGATCTATTCTCCAGAGTTAAAGGTGCTTGCTGGTTTACCAAGCTTGACCTCAGGGGGGCGTATAATCTTATTCGCATTAAGCATGGGGATGAATGGAAGACGGCGTTTAATACTCCGGAGGGACATTTTGAGTACCTGGTGATGCCTTTTGGGCTCACTAATGCCCCTTCTGTCTTCCAGTGCTTCATGAACGATATTTTCCGAGATTTTGTCGATAAATTTTTGATTATCTATCTGGATGATATTTTGATCTTCTCCAAGGATTGGGATTCTCATGTGGAACATATTCGGACTGTGTTCCGGATCTTGAGGGAGAATTCCCTGTATGTCAAAGGATCTAAATGCCTTTTTGGAGTACAGAGGATTTCATTTTTGGGATTTATTTTGTCCCCGTCAACTATTGAAATGGAACCGGCCAAGGTACAGGCCATTTACGATTGGGTTCAGCCCACTTCTTTGAAGGCCCTCCAGAAGTTTTTGGGTTTTGCTAATTTTTATCGGAAATTTATAGCAAAATTTTCTAGTATTGCCAAGCCATTGACTGATTTGACTAAGAAGGGTGCTGATGTGTTAAATTGGTCTCCGGAGGCTGTTTCTTCCTTTCAGGAGCTGAAGCGAAGATTCACCTCCGCCCCGGTTTTGCGGCAACCTGATGTCTCACTTCCGTTCCAGGTAGAGGTGGATGCTTCTGAGATTGGTGCAGGAGCTGTTTTGTCCCAAAAGGATCCTGTAACATCTAAAATGAATCCCTGTGTTTTCTTTTCCCGAAAGTTCTCTCCATCTGAACGTAACTATGATGTGGGGAATCGGGAACTGTTGGCCATGAAATGGGCATTTGAGGAGTGGAGACATTGGTTGGAGGGAGCTAAGCATCAAGTCGTGGTCCTCACTGACCACAAGAATTTGATTTACCTAGAGTAGGCTAAGCGCTTGAACCCTAGACAGGCTAGGTGGGCCTTGTTTTTTACACGTTTTGATTTTGTGGTTTCTTTTCTTCCTGGAACTCAGAATGTCAAGGCAGACGCCCTCTCTAGGAGCTTCTTTGCTGATTCTCCTGTGGTGACCAAGCCTGCTACCATCTTAGGCGAAGAGGTAGTTCTTTCTGCCATCTCGCCCGATTTGAGACGTGCTCTGGAAGAGTTCCAGGAGGACAAACCTGAGCGTTGTCCCAGTGGAAAGTTGTATGTTCCTGACCAGTGGAAGAAGAGAGTGATGTCTGAAGTTCATTGCTCTGCTTTGGCTGGTCATCCAGGTATTTTGGGTACTAGAGATCTGGTGAGTCGGTCTTTTTGGTGGCCCTCCTTGTCTCGTGATGTCAGGAATTTTGTGCAGTCCTGTGGGACGTGCTCCCGGTCTAAATCGTGTTCTCGCTCTAGTGGGTTGTTGATGCCTTTGCCTGTCCCCAAGAGGCCATGGACCCATATTTCAATGGATTTCATCTCTGATATGCCTGTCTCTCAGAGGATGACTGTTATTTGGGTGATTTGTGATAGGTTCTCTAAGATGGTTCATCTTGTACCACTCCCTAAGTTGCCGTCTTCCTCTGAGTTGGTGCCCCTGTTTTTGCAACAGGTGGTTCGCTTGCACGGGATTCCTGAGAACATTGTATCTGACAGAGGAGTCCAGTTTGTGTCTAGATTTTGGAGAACTTTCTGTTCCAAGCTGGGAATTCAGTTGTCCTTCTCCTCTGCTTTTCACCCTCAGACCAATGGGCAGACAGAGAGAACAAACCAGACCTTGGAGTCATATTTGAGATGTTTTATTTCTGCTGATCAGGATGATTGGGTTTCATTTTTGCCCTTGGCCGAATTTGCTTTAAATAATAGAGCTAGTTCTGCCACTTTGATGTCACCTTTTTTTTGTAACTTTGGGTTTCATCCTTGATTTTCTTCAGGGCAGGTGGAGCCCTCTGCCTGCCCAGGTGTTGACACTGTGGTGGAGAGAATGCACCAGATCTGGGACCAAGTGGTGGATAAGTTATCTCTCTCCCAGGAAAAGGCCCAGCGATTTTCCAACCGACATAGGACCATTGGTCCCCAGTTTAAGGTTGGTGATATGGTGTGGTTATCATCAAAAAATATTGCTATGAAGGTGGCTTCTCCTAAGTTTAAGCCTAGATTTATTGGACCTTACAAGATTTTGGAGATTATTAATCCGTCTCTTTTCGTTTGGCTCTTCCTGTCACATTTAAAATCCATAATGTGTTCCATAAATCTTTGTTGAAGAGGTTTGTTGAACCTGTTGTTCCGGGGGTGGCACCTCCAGACCCTGTATTGGTTGAAGGTAACATGGAATATGAGGTAGAGAAAGTACTGGATTCCCGTCTGGCTAGACGGAGACTCCAGTATTTGGTTAAGTGGAAGGGTTATGGTCAGGAGGATAATTCCTGGGTCTCTGCCTCTGATATTCATGCCAAAAGATTGGTGCGTGCCTTTCATCGGGCTCACCCTGATCGCCCTGGTGGCGTGGTTGAGGGTTCGGTGACCCCTCCTCAAGGGGGAGGTACTGTTATGAGTTCATTTTCCCCTTCACTACTGAGGCCCGAGGAACTCCCTCTTCTGGTAAAGAAAGGTAGTGAGCCTGATTATCAAACACCTGAGTCTGATGATGATGACTGGCTGAGTGGAGTTACTGACTGGATATAAGGCTGCCGATGCCCTTCTGCCCTGCGGGTGATTTCTCTGTGGGATCCCTGGAGACCAGTCTGAATTCCTACTCTTCTAAAGCTAAGTTTTCTGCTCGGCTTTTTGCATTCGTGCTTTGACTTTGTTTTGCTTTGTTTTTCTGGATTTCTGCCATTCCCTGCTGGGGTGTGCTGAATTCCTTTAGCTCTGTCTTTTGAAAATACCTGAGTGCTGATTTAGTTTTTGAAGCCTAGCTGCTTCAGGGTCTTTTTCATATCAGCTTGTTGGCTCATGTCTTTGATAGGGTTTTGGCAGATTGCAGACAGCAACCTTCCTTTCCTGTTCTGTTTAGTTAGCTTGGGCCCCGTCTTTGCTCAGTCTATCTTTCTATCTGTGTGAGTGTTTTTTCATCTTGCTTCACCGTCATTATATGTTGGGGGCTGCCTTTTACTTTGGGGTCTGCTCTGGGGCAGTTTAGATTTCCCTTTCTGTCTTTAGGCTATTTAGCGCTCCGGCTGTGATCGAGGGGTCTAGGGCATCGTAGGAACCCCCCACGGCTACTGCTAGTTGTGTTGATAGGTTCAGGGGTCTGCAATCTGATAGTTGCCAACTTCTCTGGTTTTCTGGATGTAGCTTCTATTTTTGAGTCTGCCTCCTACGGTGACTCAATCATAACACTCAACCATCCCAGCCACGGAAAAGATGGACAGATTGCATGCTTTGTCGATTCTGTGGGTGGTAGTGCATGGCCGTTTTTAGTTGTGCTAGCGATTTGTCAGCTTAATTCCGTTAACGAACGAGACTTCGGCATGCCCCCGCGTTCCGCGTCCAGCTTACTAGAGGGACACGCGAGGCTCTGGCACGCGAGATCGAGCAATAACAGGTCTGTCATGCCCTTACATGTCCGGGGCTGCATGCGCGCTACACTGAAAGGACCAGCGTGTGTCGCTTACAGGTGCGGATAACCCGCTGAACCCCGTTAGTGATGGGGATCTGGGATTCCAATTCTCCCCCGCGAACGAGGATTTCCCAGTAAGTGCAGATCAACCGGAATTCTGTAATTAGGCCTTCCAGAAAGAATGTGAAAAAATTAAGTGTCCAAACCACAGGTGCTGTAGCTTGCTTAACAGCTGGGCTCCTCTGCTGAGTAGCAAGCAGTTCTTACATAAACAGGCGGCATAGCTTGGTTCACGGATAGGCAACTCTGCTGAGTAACAGACAGTGCTTACATAAACAGGCGGCATAGCTAGGTTCACGGGTGGGCTCCTCTGCTGAGCAGTAGACACAGGTACTAGGCCCAAAGTATTAAATGGGCTAAATGCAGTCAAAAACTGGTTCTTTCATAAACAGGCGGCATAGCTAGGTTCACGGGTGGGCTCCTCTGCTGAGTAGCAGACAGTGCTACAAGGCCCAAAAGGATTTTCTGGACAAGATGCGGTAAAAAATTATTAGAAACACACACGGTGTAGCTCCTTGACAGGTGTACTACACCGCTGGCTACCAGACACCGCTACTATGCCATGAAACTGTCTATTAACATTGAAAAAAATTATTAATGTGAAAATAAAGTTACGCTTTTGATGAACGAACTGTTCTCGAACGGAACCTGGAACAGCCGAATTTTAAGCAAAGTGTTCGAGTTCGATGAACGGCTCGAACACCGCCCAAAACAGCTCGAATTTGAACTTGGCAAACAGGTCGACTCGAACACCGCTCATCTCTAATCTGGAGGCAGACTCAGATGGTCTCAGGCCCAGTATGGATTTGACAAGATTGTAGAAACTTGAGAAAGGGTACAGTATCACCGGATAACAGGTATATATGTAGCATAGTTTACACATTAAAAATCTATGACTATATATCAGGAGGCAGACGCAGACGGTCTCAGGCCCAGTATGGATTCGACCAGATTGTAGAAAGTTGTGAAATGGTACAGTATCACTGGATACCAGGTATATATAGCATAGTTTAAACATTAAAAATCTCCGTGTATATTTCCGGAGTCCGACAAAGACACTCACAGCCTCAGTATGGATTAGACAAGAATCTAAAAAGTAGAAAAAGGGTAATGTATTCGAAGCGTTCACCAGTATACACTGTTGGGGTATTTTTCAATCTTCATATATATTTCAGTCTCAGTAAGACAGTCCAGACTCTCCACAAGAGGAAACAAGATGGATACAAGTACAAACAGAAATTTGAGTGATTGCAGAAATTTTGAAATTACTAATCATGGGAAAAACTCCCGGGAGAATTCTCAGAGGCGATGCTGACCCTCAATTGCTTTGTCTGTGGAGACAGTGAAAACAGTTCTTGTGAAGAAAGGTTTGGTGTATCGCAGTACCGTGGATCCCATCACTGTTACTCATCTCCATCAAATTGTGATCACAGGGAGAGATGTAGACATTGTCCTCACTGCCTATCATGATCTGTCAGGTAACTTTGGAGTGCAAAAGAGAGAAGCCACAGGCCGTAGGCGATTCTATTGGATTGGCATGAGAGGATACAACTAAAAATGTGGGCAGGAATGTCACATGTCTGTGAGTAGGAAAACCGTGAAAGCTGATGATAAACCACCACTGCATCTCATTGTGAGTCGACGTCCATAACAAATGGAAGCCATTTGTCATCTGAAGATAGAGCCCGCAGGACCGGGCATAGCTACATCTTAACCATCATCTATCAGTTCACCAAATTTGTATTGGCAGTCCCAGTGAAGGATTTAACAGCCCAGACTACACAGCAGTGGAGCAGGGAGAGGTAAGTATTGCAAGTGCTGGGGCCCTGAGCAAGCAGGGGGGCCCACTCGTGGGTGACGGTACTGGCACAGGGATCCTCATAGTAAGCCGGTGTGTCTGATGGCGGGTGTGCACCCCCACCATCAGAGACACTTGATTGTGCTATGAGGGACCTTATGCCAGAGCCATCGCCAAAGAGTGGGCCCACTCACCTGTCCAGGGCAATGGCACTCGCACGGGTGCGTGTGCCAGGTGGTGACCCGGCCCTGGAGGGGGAGGCAGCCCAGTTAGGGAGGTTGAAAAAATGGCATATGTTGATGTTGGACATTCAGCAACTGAAAATGGAGGAATTGGAGAAGTCCAGGAGGACAAAAGCGAGCCATTTTTCTAGCAACCTAGGAGTCAGCAGGGGAAGGTAGGACAAAATCCTTTGAAACCCATGCATGGTTCATTTTAATGAAGGTTAGATCATCAACATTTTGGGTCAACGGATGTGTCCTTTTTTCTATCAGGATTGATCCAGCAGCACTGAAGACTCTTTCGGATAGCACACTAGCAGCAGGACAAGTGAGCTCCTGTAAGGCATATTGTGCCAATTCAGGCTAGCTGTCCAGTTTACAGGTCCAATAGTCAAAGGGGAATGACCTGTGAGGGAGAACATCGATATGGGAGGAGAAGTAGTTTGTAACCATCGTTGTCAACTGCTGTGTCCTGTCACTTTCAATCGATGCAGTATTACCAGTCGTGTGAACGGTACTTGAAAAATCAGTCCACAACATGGTCATGAAACCCCTGTGTCCAACGCCACTTCGGCTGTGTGCACCATGAACACCTCTTCCATGTTGCCCCCTACGGCTGGTGGGAGAACCATCACCGCCGCTGTGTGCTGAGAATGCCTCAAACGGATTACCAGAGTTGCTTGCTTGTTAGCCAATATTAGCTCTATGTTCTCCTGTGGCATGATGTTTTGGAATTTGCCTTTATAGCGTGGATCCAGGATGCTGGCCAACCAGTAGTCATCATCGTTCATTGTTTTGGCAATGCGGGGGTCCCTTTTTAGGATCTGCAAGGCATAATCACACATGTGGGCCAATGTTCCAGGTGTCAATGTTGCACTGCGAGTGCTGGGTGGAGGAGCACTTTCTGGCAAATCAACATCCCTCCAGTCACGCACAAACCCTGTACCTGACCTTGCCACGCCAACATTTTCTCTTGCACCCTGGGAAGCATCCTCCTCCCCTAAATAACCATCCCCATCATCCTCCTCCTCCTCTTCCTCCACCTCATCCAGGAGAGTTCCCTGAGCAGACAATGGCTGACTGTCATCAAGGCTTCCCTCCTCCTCTTCCTCCTCAGCTGCAGATTCCTGCTCCTTAATGTGCGTCAAAGTTTGCATGAGCAGACACATAAGTGGGATGCTCATGCTTATGGTGGTGTCGTCTGCACTTACCAGTCGTGTGCATTCCTCAAAACACTGAAGGACTTTACAGAGGTCTTTCAGCTTCGACCACTGCACACCAGACAACTCCATGTCTGCCCTCAAACTGCCTGCCCGTGTATCCTCCCACAAATGCATTACAGCCTGCCTTTGCTCGCACAGCCTCTGAACCATGTGCAGGGTGGAGTTCCACCTTGTTGCAACGTCAATAATTAGGCGGTGCGTGGGAAGGTGGAGCAATCGCTGCAGCTTCCGCATATGACTGGAGTGTACGGGCGACCGGTGTATGTGCGAGCACAGTCTTCGCAACTTATAGAGCAGGGCTGTTAACTCCGGATAATTATTGAGGAAGTACTGCACCACCAGGTTCAAGGTGTGAGCCAGGCAAATTATGTGTCTGAGTTTTGAAACGGCTATGGCTGCCACAAAATTCCGGCTGTTATCACTAACTACCTTGCCTGCCTCAAGATGTAGACTGCCCAGCCATGACTCAGTTTGTTGCTGCAAGTAGTTGGCCAGTACCTCCGCGGTGTGTCTGTTGTCGCCCAAACACATCATCTTCAACACAGCCTGCTGACGCTTACCACTAGCTGTTCGATAGTGGGACACCTCATGTGCAACACTGGCAGCTGCGGATGGAGTGCTCGTGCGACTTTGCTCTGTGGACGAGCTTTCACTTCTGGATGAGGAGGAAGGTCGAATGCCTACAGCCAACTGTTTCCTATACCGTGGGCTAGGCAGCACTGTCCCACCGCCGCTATCCCCTGTGGACCCTGCATCCACCACATTAACCCAGTGTGCAGTGATGGACACGTAACGGCCCTGGCCATGCCTACTGGACCATGCATCTGTTGTGAGGTGCACCTTTCCACTCACTGATTGATTGAGTGCATGGACAATGCGGTCTTTCACATGCAGGTGGAGGGCTGGGATGGCTTTTTGAGAAAAGAAGAGCAGACTGGGTAGGTCATAGCGTGGTACTGCATAGGCCATGAGCTCGCAGAAAGCTTTGCTTTCAACCAACTGGTAGGGCATCATCTCTAACGAGATTAGTTTGGCAATGTGGGCGTTCAAACACTGTGTACCCGGATGAGAGGATGAGTACTTTCTTGTCCTATTGAGAGTCTGTGGTAGGGTGAGCTGGACTTGAGAGCTGCATATGGTGGAACTAGCGATGGACATGGCGGACTGAGAGAGGGTTGGTGATGGTGACGGTGTTGGTGGTCTTGCTGATGGCTTAGATTCAGTCTTTCGTAGCAATAACATTGTGATTCCCTGACTGCTTGGCCTTGCAATGACACCTCAACATTTGCTGCTGGTGGTGTGCTAACTGGTGGGCTTACAGTGGGGGAAGCGATATAGCATTGCTGACTACCTTCATTCGGAGCAGGTGCACATGTGGTACGTGAGGTTTGGCAGTCCGTCCACGCTTGCAAGTGCATGGTGGTTAAATGTCTAAGCATACAACTGGTATTCAAATTTGTCAGATTTTTCCCTCGGCTAAAGGTCTTTGCACACTTCTTACAGATAACCTTTGCCTGATCATTAGGATTTTGCTCAAAAAAGTGCCACACTGCACTCTTCCTACTATGGAAGACATTTTGAGGCATTGCACGCTGTGCTAATTTGACCGTCTGGCCAAGCTGTCCTGCAACTCTTTGGGTTTTTGTAAACCGTTTTTGGACTGCTACGGGCCTGCCAGATAACAGCTGTTGTGATGTCGATGCCTGCTGCGGATCCTCTTCCTCCTCTTCTGAGCTATTGGCAGCGGCTCCCTCTTCCCCCAATGGATGCCAATCTGGGTCATCAACTGGATCATCCATCACCTCCTCTTCAATTTCATGTGTACCTTCCTCTGTATTACCGTGTAAGGTGGTACAGTATGCGGGAAGGGGCACCTGAGTTTCATCAGGGTCAGATTCTGGCTCAGTACACTGCGAGGACAATGTAGTGCTCTGAGTGAATGTACCAGCAGAAAAATCTAGCAGTGGCTATGCATCAGTGCACTCCATGTCCGATTCATCTTGGACTGGGGAATTCATGATTTGACTTGATAACCCAGGCATGGTTTGTGAAAAAGCTCCATGGAGTAATCTGTAGTGTGGCCTGCCACATCCTTCACTTTAGGTAGGGGTGAAGGACACAAGGAAAGGTGTTGTTCCTGACCAGGAGCCTCCACTGACGACTCAGTGCTTTTATTTTTTGAAACTTCAGAAGAGGAGGTGATAGAGCTGGAGGATGTGTCAGCATTGTAAGCCAAAACTTGTTCCTGAAGCTCCGGCTTTAAAAGCGGTTTACCTACTCCCAGAAAAGGGAGCCTTTGAGGCCTTGTGGAGCCAGACGATGATGCAGGCTCAACACCTCCTGCCTTAGGTGCTATTGTGCTTTTGCCACTACCAGCAGATGCACCACCACCCCCACCACCATCAGTACCAGCTGGCAACCCCATCCCACTTCCATGGCCTCTTCCACCATACTTCCCTAGAGATTTTAGGAGGCTGAACTATTATCTCAGGCCCATTATAGATTACACCTCAATTTAACAGGCTGAAATAGGCAGGTGTATGACCAGGCACAAGGTGTGTATATAGTATTGGGGAGAATTGGAAGCTCCCTAGAGATTTTAGGAGGCTGAACTATTATCTCAGGCCCACTATAGATTACACCTCAATATAACAGGCTGAAATAGGCAGGTGTATGACCAGGCACAAGGTGTGTATATAGTATTGGGGAGAATTGGAAGCTCCCTTGAGATTTTAGGAGGCTGAACTATTATCTCAGGCCCACTATAGATTACACCTCAATTTAACAGGCTGAAATAGGCAGGTGTATGACCAGGCAAAAGGTGTGTATATAGTATTGGGGAGAATTGGAAGCTCCCTAGAGATTTTAGGAGGCTGAACTATTATCTCAGGCCCACTATAGATTACACCTCAATTTAACAGGCTGAAATAGGCAGGTGTATGACCAGGCACAAGGTGTGTATATAGTATTGGGGAGAATTGGAAGCTCCCTAGAGATTTTAGGAGGCTGAACTATTATCTCAGGCCCACTATAGATTACACCTCAATTTACCAGGCTGAAATAGGCTGGTGTATGACAAAGTACAAGGTGTGTATATAGCATTGGGGAGAATTGGAAGCTCCCTAGAGATTTTAGGAGGCTGACAATGATGCTCTCAGTCCAAGTATGGCAGCAGGCAGCCTAATAAGCAGGACTGCTGCACACACAAAAGGGTGGAAAAATGAACGCTTGGTAACTGTGCAGAAAAGAGGAAAAAAAGTATTTTTGCTTTTAAAAAAGCAGCTTGCACAAACAGCAATGCAGCTATCAGGGAGCCTTATAAGGCAGCCTAATAACCAACAGAGCTGATGCACAAAAAATATATCCTCCCCTGTCACTGCACACAAACTGTTGTGTTGTACAGTGGAAATCGCTACCAGCAGAAGCAGTTTTTTGTTCTTCTTCCCTGCCTAACGCTCTCCCTTATTCAGAATCAGCAGCTGCAACCTCTCCCTAATGCTAATATAGGCAGAAGTAAGATGGCGGTCGGCGTGCACGCCCTTTTATAGCCCCTGTGACGCCACACAAAGCAAGCTAATCACTTGCATGCCCTTTTCAAAGATGGTGGTGACTGATGCCCATGTCATCGCGTTGCCCACAGTGTGCGTCCTCCATCATTGGCTCTGGTCGCCGACTTCGTGGCCGACCTCACGCTATGGTCGAGTTTCGTTTCATGAAACACGACTTCAGCGAAAGTCGGCGTCTTATGAATTTGACTGACTCATTTCGCTCAACTCTATTCCTAACCCTAGATGTAGTGACATTATATTCAAATATAGAACATAATTTGGGTATAAGAGCTAGCAGATTTTACTTGGAGAAAAATGGAAAAATACCAGAGGAACAACTGGAATTCCTTCTGGCTGGTCTGGAATTTATTTTGAGTCATAATGTCTCTGAATTTGATATCCTTAATCCTTTTCTGCATTCTCTGATAATCTCCTACAAGGTGGTTCGTTCCACCTGTTTTGAGCTGCAGGCCAGCAGATCCAGACGATTACTCCAGTACCCAAACACAGGATTATACGCTGAGCAACAAGACACCAAAAAGGTGAGAAGAATTTTTTATTTCTATCTGACATAATTAATACTCTGCACTTAGATCTGCGCCCCCTTCTTTTTCTGGATATTCCTTGAAATGCTCGGAGTAATTAATGAATAAGCCGGAAGCGCTCCTTGACAAACTGGAAGTCTTTTTCTGCAAGAAATCAAATCTGAAATACGATTGGTTATTACAGGCAGCAAAGATTGGAGTCCAGAGTTTTCATTGCGCAGGAGCACTTTAAGAAATTAAATCTGAAATACGATTGGCAGCAAATGCAGTATTTCTGTTTTCAGATTTCTTCCTAGTTGAGATGACTTATTTTTCTTTGTTAATTCTGCAAGCAAAAATGATCAATAACTGAATGCAAGAGAGGCACAGTTTATTTTTCCCTGATGTTTAGTTTGTTTCTATCTGAGCCTTAATAAAATAAAAACTAATACAAATGAAATATAAAACTATAAAAAAAAATCAAAACCTACATCATTCTCCCAAATTAGACATTTTATTATATACCTAACATTATAACTGTTCCATAGTAACCCATTACAGTCCAGGTTTTGAATTTCTGTAGTAGTTGAAAAAGTTAAGTGATCTCTGATTGGTTGCCATAAAAAAGTAAAGCTAATTTTATTGTTAGATTTGATAAGTGAAGCCCAAACAGTAATGGAGAACTTCCGGGATCCACACCATCGTTGCTTATTTTTGAGAATCATACTGATTTCCAGAGTCACAAGCGCAAGCAATAATGATGATCATTAAAAAACACAGACCATGAGTTCTAAAAATTGAATGAAAAACTTGTGGCACTCATCTGTAAATCGAATGCACATAGTTCTAGATAGTTCTAGATAAATGACAAATGAGGCCCAAAGTTTGTGGAAATCATATTTATATTTATGCAGTTTAATGGGTTTTGAGCTCTCAAGAATGTCTCGTGTAGGAATCATTGTATGCAGGTTTGTTCATTTTACTTTAAGATAAAAGGGATGAAAATCTGGATGGTCTAAGAAGAAAGGACATATGCGACCAGTCATTCTTACAAAGCTATTCTGTTTTGCTGATGCCCATTTTCCCACAGATGTGCTTGATCTCGTGGGTGCCAAGGGTCCATTAACACAATTTTTTAGTATCCGATCTCCTTTTCACATTTTCCTACTCTAGTAGACCAAGCATCCCACAGTAAGCCAAAAGGTGAATATTTTTCATACGTTGAATAATTGCAGCATACTGTAACCTTATAGAAGGCACGACCACCTCTCAGGGGTGCTCACTACCTGGTCATGTCTCTGGCCATACTGAAAAGTAAAATTGGTATCTTGTTCTTGAGTAAATCAACTACTACACAGTCCTTTGCCAACAAGTTATGAAAGAAATTAAACTTCTACAAAAAAATTATAAATCTCTAGTATTCTGACTTAAATGGCTCTAATAATGAAAACAAATTGATTGATATGTTATCTATGTTATCTGCAAATATCAAGCAATACGTTTCTCGTAAATTAGCTAACATAAGTCTCTATGATTATGGGTAGAGTTGAGCGATACCGTCCGATACTTCAAAGTATCGTATCGGATGGTATCGGCCGATCTTTAAAAAAAGTATCGGTATCGCCGATTCCGATACCGGAAGTCCCATTCAAGTCTATGGGACTTCCGGTATCGGAATAAGAAAAACCCTTTCCTGCCCTTGTACAGCCTCTCTGGGGTCTGTACGGGCCTTTCGGGGGGCTGTGCCGGCCTGCCAGGGGGTCTGTGCAGGCTCTGGTGGTCTGTGCCGGCCTGCCGGTGGTCTGTGCAGGCTCCGGGGGGCTGTGCCGGCCTGCCGGGGGGCTGTGCCGGCCTGCCGGGGGGCTGTGCCGGCTCCGGGGGGCTGTGCCGGCCTGCCGGGGGGCTGTGCCGGCCTGCCGGGGGGCTGTGCAGGCTCCGGGGGTCTGTGCAGGCATCGTCCGATGGGACTACAAGTCCCATCTGGCGATGCCTGCTACCATGACAGTGATTGACACATTAGCCAATGATGGGACAGTAGTAGTCCCATCATCCGGCTAATGTGTTAAATGTAAAAAAAAAAAAAAAAAAAAAAAAATTACATGCTACATACATACAACATGCATACTACATACATGCTACATTCATACTACATACTACATACATGCTACATTCATACTACATGCAACATACATACTACATATATACTACATGCATGCTACATACATACTGCATGCTACATACATACTACATATATACTACATACATACTACATGCATCATACATAACACATATATACTACATGCATGCTACATACATACTACATGCTACATACTACATATATACTACATGCATGCTACATACTACATGCTACATACATACTACATATATACTACATGCATGCTACATACATACTGCATGCTACATGCATGCTACATACATACTACATACATACTACATGCTACATACATACTACATATATACTACATACATACTACATGCATGCTACATACATGCTACATACATACCACATACATAACACATATATACTACATGCATGCTACATACATACTACATACATACCATATACATACTACATGCATGCTACATACATACTACATGCATGCTACATATATACTACATGCATGCTACATACATACTACATGCTACATACATACTACATATATACTACATGCATGCTACATACATACTACATGCTACATACATACTACATATATACTACATGCATGCTACATACATACTACATATATACTACATGCATGCTACATGCATGCTACATACATACCACATATATACTACATACATACAATACATTCATACAATACATACATAGACATACAGTACATATAACATAGAGTAACATACTTACCAATACTTGTCACATTGTTCCCCGAAGCCATTGTCTTTCCGGAATAAATATTAACATAACAAACCACAAAAATACTCACCCACGATCCGAAGCAGTCCACGAGTGTGTCCCACGACGATCTTGGGTAGAGAACTGCAGCATCAGCTGTTGCTGCCGTTCTCTACTGGCTGCAGGAATCCAATGACGGAAGGTAGGTATCCTTCCGCACTGTATTCCTCCGCCACTTAAAAAAAAAAAAAGTCCCTAGTCTCACTTTATGCCATTGCTGTGTGGGAAATTCCCCATTCGCACACACCGCGCATCATGATGACGTCAGGCCGTCAATCAACTGAACTTCCGATTCCGATGCCGAATTCCGATATTGAAAAAATATCGGAAGTCGGTATCGGAATTCCGATACAGCAAGTATCGGCCGATACCCGATACTTGCGGTATCGGAATGCTCAACACTAATTATGGGGTATAATGATCTCTAAGGAGGTAGCAAGGTTATTTTTTCCATTAGTTAGAATTGATAATTAGCTATCATGCATTAGATACATGATTTTTGTAACTATCATCATTTAGTAATATTTGGAATCGTCTATGGGAGCAATCTTCTGTTTATCTGGTACTGTGTGAGAGGCATTAGGGCTGCTGGAATATACATGATACTGCATCTAAGATTACCGAAAGCTACTCTTGAAAGCTACTGATCCTGCTAGTGTAAAAGAGAAGACTGGGCTGTGGGTTCTGACCAGGCACCGGGTCCGGAACTACTGGGGCCTACTATTGCAGGGGGGAAGGAGATTGAGGGCGAAGCAGACCCTTGACCTGTGTAGAGGGGGCGTGGTGAGCCGGGGGGTATAAGAGGGTTTGTAAGGGAAAAGAGAGGGAGCAAGGCAGTCAGTGAGGATCGACACTGAGCCGCGGGTAAAGATAGGCTGCACAGCAGCGATTATAGTCGGGAGCAACAAGTACTCTCAGGCCTCATGGGTGTGCAGAGGAACGTGCGCTGAGTGAAGGATCGCAGTGGATTATTCTTTGCTGTGCTGCAGCATAACAGACTGGGGCTCAGCAGGTCAGATCGGTGACCGCTCGCTGTAGCCAGAAGTGAGACCGACCTATGCTAATCTTTTTATGGCGGAATTTGAAAAGTCCTTTATGTATCAGAGCCAATACTTTTGACATTGTTGTGGGGTCTGACTGGGATACATAGACAACATTTTGACTATTTGGACTGGAAATGAGTTGCCAATGAATAATTTACTAAGGAACTTAATTCTAAACACAGCAAAATAAAAATTACCATACTCTACTCCAGTATGCAATTGGTTTTTCTGGACAGGACACCAATGAGCGACTTTTGACTGATTTATTCACTAAAAGCACAGACCGGAATTCCATGCTACAATATTATACTTTCTACGCATCAGTATTTTTGGGTATATTTGATTTTCAAATCTATCAACATATTTAATACAGTGATCACCAGTGACATTATACAGAGGAGCTTCGTACATAGTGTAATGTCTCTGGTGATCACCACATTACATGTACACTAAGCACTATATAGTATGTACAGAGTTCATGTGTATAATGTTACTGGTGATCACTGTTTTACCTGTACACTATAGCACTATAGTACAGAACTCATGTGTATAATATCATCAGAGGTAATATTAGTGTTATTATTATTATTATTATTGTTTTTATTCAAGATCATTATTGTAGTATTATACCTTTACTATGTGGTGGTAATATGTGGTCCAGTCATCACATGGCGGTATTTGTTCCTTGTATGTGGTATTACTTGGTCACCAAGTGATGGTAATATGTAGTCCGGTCATGGTGTTGTGGTATTTGCTCCTTGTATGTGGTATTATTTGGTCAATTTTTGGTGATAATATATTGTCTGGTCATGATGTGGCAGTATTTGTATGTGGTATTATTGGTCTTGGTATAGTGGATTGAGGTGTGTATGGAGGTTACTTGTTCTCTCTAATATCAATAAGGAGAAGATTGTTTATTTTCAATATAAATTAAATGTTTGGACATGTAACCACTTCCTGTCCTGTGAGTATAAAATAGTTGCAAAAAAAAAACATTTACAGAGGTTCTCCAGTGAAAACAAGTAATCACCTATCCTAAGGCCATGTTCAAATGTTCAATATTTGGCCATTGTTTTACAACAGTATTTGTAAGCTAAAACCAGGAGTGGGTGAAAAATGCAGAAGTGGTGATTTGTTTCTTTTATACTTTTCCTATGAGTGTTCAACACCCGGTTTTGGAAGTAAAATACTGACCAAATACTGAGTGATTAAATGTCTACAAAAGATAAGTGATAACCTATTTATTGGAGGGGGTCCAACTGCTGGGACCTGGCCAATCAGAAGAATGTGTAACTTTTATCCCCATTAGAATGGAGCCGTAATGTCAGGCTGCTACAATGCAGGTATGTGCACACTCCACTAGATGGCAATAGAGTGGAGTAAGGACTGCATACTCCCAGGGCAGGCCTGCGAAGCAGCAGCGACTGCTACCACCAGGTGGCAGCAGAATAGTCAGACTAAACGGGTCAGAAAATAGACTGTAGCACAGTACCGAAGGAATAATTAAACTCAAGGTCACAAACAAGCCGAAGGGGTCAGAGTCGGTCACAAGCAAATAAGCCAAAGAAAAAAGACAGAAGCAGGTCCGACTACAAGCCAAGTAAAAAAAAAGGTAGTCTACACACTTACAGGGAAACACTGAGTCAGGAAAGACAGAGGGAATAAACAGACATGGGGAAAGTCAGGGATCACAGCAGGACAAATCAGGATATACCAGAGTCAGATACACATGCTGTAGGCAGAACTATAGCTGACACCGCCTGCAGGATGCAGCAGAGATAAATACCAAACCTGAAACCAGACTGAGGCTGAGAAAAGTTAACCCCTGACATGATCAGAATGGGACAAGGGAAGACAGGACTCAAAACCCGGTTTGGATCATGACACCTATGTTACACTCAACAACTGATTCACTCAGCCCCTAAGTGGCTGCCGAGCACTGTGTTTGGCTTTTCTGGAAGCCCCAAAAAGGCTAAATGGACCTGCAATCAGGCATCTGATCAGTCACTCCATTTTTACATGAAGAAAAAAGTGACCTGTCAGGGACAAAAGTTCCCCATTCTTACGATCGATGCAGATTCCAATGGCTGGATTCTACGATCAATAAGTTATCACCTACCTTACCTGTGGATCAGTGATAACTTGATTTCACCAAAGAATCCATTTACTGTAATTGTGCATCAGAGTTTCGGTGTGTGCTCAGTAGATGTGCAGGAGCCTCCTGTATTTTGTAGGCGATGCTCCACTATAACGGGGATATCGGCTAACAGGTATTTGCATATAGCTGAAGTGCGGGCCCATGGAGTCAATTCCTCCTGTGGGCCCCAAACATCACAGTCTGTCCATGATAAATGGTATCCTATAAT
This sequence comes from Dendrobates tinctorius, assembly GCF_039654945.1. Lineage (NCBI taxonomy): Eukaryota > Metazoa > Chordata > Amphibia > Anura > Dendrobatidae > Dendrobates > Dendrobates tinctorius. The sequence goes on from NW_027361672.1 coordinate 9,539,271, forward strand.
GTCTTCCATAAAAAAAGACCTGATTAACTAAGGCAATAAGCTATTCCAGATTTGCTGGGCATACCTTATAAGTAAGTGTACAATATATAGAACACATTGTATTGGCCTGGACTCACAAAACACCAGGAGGAAGGGCTTCACCCAGGCATTACACAAAAACAAAGGTCATGAAAAATCATAGTGAGAAACCTTTAATACGGTATATTGACAAAGTCGCCATTGTCACAATAATGTGTAATATGATCTATGATTTCCCTAGCATCACAGCTCCCAGAGCGTTCCAGAATCTTCTATTCACATACTGAACTCTATACCAGTGGTGAGGGTTTGACCCACCCTTTCCTTCCCCATGCCTGTCAGGCCTGCAGCTCTATTCCTCCTCTGCCTGTATGTCTTCACTCGCAGCCTGTAACACTCCCTCCTCCCCCCTCAGCCCTCTTCACACACACTCATTGTAACCTGAGACACCAGTGAGTGATATCTCCCCTCCCAAAGGAATGTCTTTGTCTCTTTTCCCCCATGTGATGGCTTCTCATAGCCTATAATTAGAATCTAATCACCTGGTCATAAAGCGATGTGAGTTTATGATAGAAATATGAAAATGACATATCTGGGACGTGCGTTGACGAAGCTTCGTAGCCCGTGTTTTTCCAGGTTCCAGTGCCAACAGAACCCTAGAAATGGATTTCTCGTGAACAAAGGTGAAAAGACCGTCTGAGTTTGGACTCATTAGGAAGCTAATTTTAATATAAAATGAAGGATGGTTCTGCCGATATTCTGCTGGTTCTCAAGCCTAATTATGATCATTATAAGTTTTCAGAACCAAATCTGTAATTCTGAGCTGGGGAGGGTGCAGGTAAACCAGCCCCTTTAGTGATGCCACAAGCCGAGAGGTATAAGTTACTGTACTCAGCCCAGCCTTCATTCTTGCCTGGGAAGCTGCTGCAACAAGACCCTCAATGCATTGTGACGTCTGGCCCCTCCCACCAGCATGGTTGTCTGAGATGATATACTGTAAGTAACATGTGAGTGTTCATTTCTGTTTTAATTCCCTTTTTATTTGTAATCACTTTGTACATATTTTAATTGTCTCATATTATAAAATCTTTTTATACCTTCTGTAATACTGCCTATCTTTTTGAAGCAAAATATAAAATTACTAGTTCGTCTCCATATTCTATACTGAATGTCCACGCGCCTGAAGCTACTTATGCTACTAATTTGGGTTGGCTTCGGACCCTCTTTATTAATTTAAATATTAATATAGAAATTGGAGCTGGTGGCAGCGAAGTGTGTTCTGGGCTAGGTGGGCAAGCTGGCAGTGATGGAAGGGGTTTATAAGCTGAATGTCTGGCTGCGGCCAGTGCCTTTATAATTCCCTCGCTGCAGCATGCCTAATAGCCAGTGCACAACAAGTGAACTGTCCGGCGACTAATTATCCTAGGTGCAGTTCCCTGACTGACCTGAGGGTAAAGGGGGCACCAGAGAGCTGCAAGTTCCAAAGCGGAACCAAAAAGTGGGACATACATAAATCTCAGCAGTTTGTAACACATTGTTGGCAGTGGTGTGATAACTAAAATAAGCCCCTCTGCAGTAAATTGATAGGTCAAGACTAGATTGCTGTTTTCTTCACATTGTGGCAGCGGTGGGATAACTAAGATAAGCCTTCCTGCACATGTGATAGCCGTGTGCTGGCCAAAGGTCATCCCCCCTTTTCGTGACAGCCATAATGAAAGCTTTCAAATGCCAGAAAACTAACACAGAATGAAAAGACAAAAAGATATATAGCCAATGACTTCTTGGCTATGTTCACAAAAATGAGGGTTTTTAAAGATACAGTATAGGCTCTAAATGTGTCATTCATCAAGACAATGATCCAAAGAATACCAAGTTGTTTCACAAAATAATGGTTAAAGAAGAATGAAGTTAAAGTCCTGACCTTAATCCTATAGAAATGTTGTGAAGGACCTGAAGTGACAGTTCATAGGAGAACTGTTTTGTAGGGATGAATGAACTAAATTTACTACAAGTGGATGTGCAGGACTAATCAATAATTGCATTCATTGCAATTCTGCTGCACATGAGGGTCACACCAGATACTGAAAGCAAATGTTCACAAACTTCTGCCACTGACAGATATGTGATATTGAATAATTTTCCTCAATAAAAAAGCAGGGTCAGATCAGGTAGAGGGCTGCATTGGCCTGCAAAACTTTTAATTGTATAAGCGGTGTGACACTGATAATGTTAATAGTTGTGGTGAAGCTCAGAGCATAGCCTCCTTGTTCAGCCGCTTACGCCGACAGGATAAAGGCTTCTTCCAGCTAGACAACTGCTAGACAAACCAGAAGAGGTGATGGAAGCTTCAGTGGATGGAGAACCAGGATATGGTGAACATAGTTTCTTTTTCAATCATTTTTCCTGTGTATCGATGCCTATGAGGCGTCATACTTGTACTTTGGGGGCTATGAGCCAACATGCTGTGAATAGGGGCTATGGGATAGCATACTGTATATGAGGGGTTATTGGCTATCATACTGTATATAAGAGGATATGGACATCATACTGCATATAGGGAACTTTGGTGCCATCATACTATCTATAAGGGAGCTATCATCACATCATACTGTGAGTGGGGGATGTGAGACTGACCTACTGTGCTGAGCTTTGGGACATCATTCTGTGTATGGGTAGTCGTAGGGGGCATCATACTGTGATTGTGGGACTGCAGGAGCCATCATACTATGTATAGATGTGTCTATATGGGGGCGGCATAATATAGAGAATTGGCAGTATTTAAAGGAAGGACAGTCTAAAAAGGGCACCGTATAGAGAAAGGATAATACGGAGAAGGGGGACACACTAGAGGTAGCATACTAGAGGGGGCAGCATGAGTTGCAGTTTGCAGATAAGGTCAGTATGGAGGCAAACAATGGAGACGTGACAACATGAAATATGAAAAATGTGGTGTTTATGGTTATAATTCATAAGTGGAGAAAGAGTGGCTGTTATAGTTCATGTAGAAGTTATTGTTCAGAAGTGGGAACAATGTGGAGGCCATAGTTCAAAAGGACTGACAGTGTGGAGGTTTTAGTTTGTAAGGGGTTATGGTGTTTTCTAGTTCATTATGCTTTATAGTGTCAAAGTTATGGTTCACTATGGTTGATGGTGTGGAGGTTCGAGTTCACAAGAGTAGACGGTGTGGAGAATAAACAGATGGCTAGCAGGATGTAATGGCTGACAATTAGGAGGTTTTAGTTTGTAAGGGGTTATAGTGTCTTCTAGTTCATTATGGTGGACGGTATGGAGGTAATATTTTATAAGACAGTGTGAATGCTATGCACCATAAGAAGTACAGAGTGGGAATCATATTTTGTACAAGGAGAACAGTGAAGACCAATCATTCAAGGACAGAGCATGGGCAGCTATTTTTTTATTCAGGGCATAATAATGACATAGTTATTTTTAAAGTTACCATGTTGGAATGCACTGCAGAAGACCGAAGAAGAGAGAATTCTGCAGAGGTGAGATGTGGATGTGAAAAGCTATCATGACATCTGGATAAAATGAAGAAGAAAAGAAGGAGAATGACTCAAATCAAGGAAGATGTCACCTATGCAGGAACTTTTTTGGGAGTAAAAAATGTTGTGATGCTGCCTGTGTCTATTCAATACTCTGGCTTCTGTATGGTTCAGAGTAGGATGATGACTGGGAACAACAACTAGTATCTCCTTATCAATGTTAAGTAGTGATGGGTGAACCCGAGGATGCTTGGCTTCGGCAGTTTCACCTGAACATTTAAAAAAGTTTGGCTCAGGTACCAGAACAGTATCTGAACTTGAATCCAGACCCTATTTACATGATGGATGAAATGGAGAGCTTGAACATAAGTTGTTTGCTATGTTGTCATCTGCATAACAGTGCAGGAAACACATGCTCTGAACAATGACAAGATCAACTGGCTGAGCCGGCTGGCATGGATAGCGATCGCATCACTGGTGTGACCATTATCCAAATCATCTGAATCTTCATGGGACAGATATGGATTATCTTGTCATCGGACAGGTGAGGAATATGATGGTTTATTATTTTTTTTCTTTTACAGGGGACATGGGCATTGGAGGATTATCTTCACATTGGACAGGTGAGGAATATGGTGGTTTATTATTTTCTGTCTTTTACATGGGACATGGACTTCAATGGATTAGGCATAAGGGTGAGTATAAATTAGCTTTTTTATTTTTATTTCAAATAAAGGTGTCAGTGTCTTTATTTCAATTACAGGACTTAATTCTTGCTGAGCTTTTTTTTACAATCTAACTATGAGGTTAATAACGGCAGCGTCTTGTAGACATCTTTATAATGAGTAGTACTCTCTCATGATTCAACACCTGTGACCGACAGTAACCTTTTTTTCCACCGGTCATAGTTGCTGGCTCACACACTGTCATCTGACAGCGTGGGAAACGCAGTGCTCTAACCAGTGGTAACTAACTTAATGCCAAGCAGATCCACTGCTGTCTCTCGCACTGTCACATAGATCACAGCATAGGAAACAGACGATGTTTAGGGTGCCAAACTTGAACAATAAAGTATAATGTGAAAGATCGGCTTGCGTGAAAAATTTTTAAAAGATTTTTATTCTGAAGTGTAGCAGTAAAAACAACAGCGCGTTTCGGCTTAAAAAAATCCTTCATCAGGTAAAAAACACATCTATACCGAAACAATGACCATGTCTTTATAAACCCTTTTTACAACTGGAAAGGGAGGGGTGTTTGTTATTAGCACCAATCCTTCACTTAATTTGCATACTCCTCTTAATAATAACTGATGATGGTTCTGGTGTTGTATCCATTGTAAACAATTCAGGTCAAGTGTTATATACCCAAATATTTTGGGTTACTATTAGAAGATATATCATGGCCTATATGGCCAAACATAACAAGATAATTGACTTTAAAAAATGAATTTTGTAAAGCACTGAGAACTACTTACACTTGTTTCCAAGCGTCTTCTGCTGAGCAAAATAAAGTAATATGGAAAGAGTGAAAATCAAATTATGAGAATTGGTTAGACAGGAGCGAAAGTACAAGTTGCTCTTATCAAATGGCAGGATGATAGTGAGATTTGCTAAGAAGTTTCCTAAATAATACATTTAGAGTATCCAGATGAGAAGATTCATTGCCAGCTAGCCAAATTAAACAAGATTCTTTGGGAATTGTATATAAAAAAAATACTGCAAGAGCAAGTAACCCTAGGGTCATTCTTTGAATGGGTTTGTAACCCAAAACTAACAAGGCCCCTGGAAGGATGATAAAATGGCCTTATCACACAATGTGAGATCTAAAGATCTTAAAATCTTAAAACACAGAAAGCTCTGAGACCAAGCTGTAATACTTGACAGTCTTTAAAGTCCAGAAATAACTTCCCATTTGACAGATCTTTATAATACGAATTTAATCAGAGCGGGAATTTCTTCACAGTTCAATACATTGCACATAAAACTTCTTTCTACCTTCCACCAGATGTCCACCATTTTGCTGAATTCACACAGAACAAATTAGAAAAATAAAACACATTCTGGAATATACATATTTTTGTAAATTTCAAGTAGACTTCAATTCCACTTGAACTGAATGTTTCTTATCATGCTCTGGGGTCTTTATGAAGAACATAATAAACATAATAAACGTAATAAAACACAAACATATTTAACAGAATATAAGAAACATAGGGAGTGAAAAAAACACTGATACCTCATCGCTCTGGTTGCCCTTGCTGCTCACTGATTGTCAGATAGTTCTTTGGGCCTCTTCTTACTCTTGTTGCGTGCCACATCTCCGGTATCTTCACGCTAGATCAGGATTTCCAGAAGCAAACATGCCTCGGACATCACTTTGTGTCCTGTTCATACAGTTCATGTTGCTGAATTTGCTCAGAGCAAATTAGAAAAAAGATGAACATATACCCTGCTGTAAGTTATTAGCAATAGTACATATAAGTAACAAAGGGAAGTTAGTAAACATTGTTTTTGATCAAAAAAGCGTAAAAAGTGTTTCCTACTATCCTCTAATATTAAAACCTCACCTTGTGTCAGATGACATCAATGTAGACGGGGGCAGAGCAGGACCAGAGCCCAACTGTTCAGACAGACACCAAGCCATGGGGAGCTATATAAATGAAATGCCTAGGTCAAAAATGAGGACCCATGCCCCTTTTAGTACAAAATACAAGAAACTAAAAAAAAATTAAATAAATAAGTAGGAGTATAAGTTGGTATACATGCATCATAAAAGCATGTTCACAATGTGGCCATTTACCAGACAAAATCTAAGATAGAAACAAAATGAGCGTATACCCTGCTGTAAGTTAGTAACTAGTAATAGTACATATAAATAACATAGGCTGCTTAGTAGACACTGTTTTAGATCATAAAAGGATAAAAGCCATCCTACCATCCTACCGCGACAAGGTGTACCCCAGTCCTATCCTATCTTCTAAAATTAAAACCTCACCTTCTGATAGATGACATCAATGAAGATGGGGGAAGTTCACGACCGCAGCCCAACTTTCCAGGCACCCAGCCATGGGAAGGTGTATACCAGGTAGTCCATGACTTACGACATTGATCCGTTCTTATGCGACGTCATAAACCGAATTTCGACGTAAGTCGGACCATACGTTCATTCAGTACTATACCATAATAACAGTACTGTATTGTAAACACTTAGCCTATCCTAACACCTATCCTAACACAGTACCCTACATAATTATCAATAAACACATAGGTACAGTAAAATATTGTGCTGTACGTTTAATAATTAAATACTGTACTGTAAGTACTGTAACAGTAATAAACAGTGTACTGTAATAAAAAAATAGTACGTACGTACTGTACTGTAACAAACAAAGCGAACAATTCCAAAGAGAGAACAGGCTTATTGGGAGGAAGCTGCAGAAGGTGCTGGAGATACTGGGGCAGGTGAGTCAAGAGGGGCAGCTGAGTCCAGAGGGGCAGCTGAGTCAAGAGGGGCAGCTGGGGTAGAGGGTACAGGTACAGGATCTGTTGCAGGCCTCTCTACCTTCTTGAAGTACTGCTGCAGGTTAGTCTGGAAGGAGACAATCTTCTCCTCCAAGATCTCCTTGTAACACCTAAGGGAATCCATGACTCCTCTTGCAACCCTAGTGTACCTCTCCATGTTGGGATCCTCAGCCTCAAACCTTGACAACCCTTCCTCTATCAGGGCAAAACCTCCTGCCAAGCCCTGCCTTGTAAATCTCTTCGGTTCTGGGGTTGGTATGTCTTCCTCTTTCTCTATCATCTGCTTCTCCAGTTGAATAAGGTCCTCAGCAAATAACTCCTCTCCATGAGATGCCAGTAGCTCTGTGACATCATCATCCTCCACCTCCAGATTCATTGTCTAACTCATAGCAACAACGTTCTTTATGACACTAGTCACTGACTCTTGAACCCCTGTGAAATCATTCACAAACTGTGGACACAGTTTTTTCCACACACCATTCATACTGGTCTGCTTAACCTCATCCCAGGAATCAGTAATGTTCTTCACAGCATCAAGGATGTTGTATGTTTTCCAAAAGTCCTTTAGAGTCCAGTCCTTATTCTTTTCAGTTGCTCCTAAAGCATTACCAATGACCCTTCGGAGGTAGAAGGCCTTGAATGTAGCAATGAATCCTTGGTCCATAGGCTTTATTAGGGCAGTGGTATTAGGTGGAAGGTAAACCACCTTGACATTAGGGTGAAAGTCATCCAGATGGGCAGGGTGTCTAGGGGCATTGTCCAGAATTAGCAACACCTTAAAGGGGATATCCTTGGAGGTACAGTACCGCTCCATGCCTGGCACAAAATGGTTGGTGAACCAGTCCTCAAACACTGCAAGTGTCACCCATGCCTTCCTATTAGACTTCCAGATGACTGGTAGTTGACCCTTCGAAATGCCCTTGAGTGCCCTTGGATTCTTAGCCTGATACACCAGCATAGGCTTCAGTTTGTAGTCGCCAGCAGCATTGCCCCCAAGAAGCAAAGTCAGTCTCTCCTTGCTGACTTTATGACCTGGTGCTGACTTTTCCTCCTTGGCGATGTACGTACGGTTAGGCAAACGTTTCCAAAACAAGCCTGTCTCATCCACGTTGAACACTTGTTGAGCACAGTAACCCCCCCTCCGTAATTACAGTTGTGGCCAAAAGTATTGACACCCCTGCAATTCTGTCAGATAACACTTAGTTTCTTCCTGAAAATGATTGCAAACACAAATTCTTTGGTATTATTATCTTCATTTAATTTGTCTTAAATGAAAAAAACACAAAAGAGAATGAAGCAAAAATCAAAACATTGATCATTTCACACAAAACTCCAAAATTGGGCCAGACAAAAGTATTGGCACCCTCAGCCTAATACTTGGTTGCACAACCTTTAGCCAAAATAACTGCGACCAACCGCTTCCGGTAACCATCAATGAGATTCTTACAATGCTCTGCTGGAATTTTAGACCATTCTTCTTTGGCAAACTGCTCCAGGTCCCTTATATTTGAAGGGTGCCTTCTCCAAACTGCCATTTTTAGATCTCTCCACAGGTGTTCTATGGGATTCAGGTTTGGACTCATTGCTGGCCACCTTAGAAGTCTCCAGTGCTTTCTCTCAAACCATTTAACCATTTTCTAGTGCTTTTTGAAGTGTGTTTTGGGTCATTGTCCTGCTGGAAGACCCATGACCTCTGAGGGAGACCCAGCTTTCTCACACTGGGCCTTACATTATGCTGCAAAATTTGTTGGTAGTCTTCAGAATTCATTATGCCATGCACACGGTCAAGCAGTCCAGTGCCAGAGGCAGCAAAGCAACCCCAAAACATCAGATGTTTGACTGTAGGGACCGTGTTTTTTTCTTTGAATGCCTCTTTTTTTCTCCTGTAAACTCTATGTTGATGCCTTTACCCAAAAAGCTCTACTTTTGTCTCATCTGACCAGAGAACATTCTTCCAAAGCGTTTTAGGCTTTTTCAGGTAAGTTTTGGCAAACTCCAGCCTGGCTTTTTTATGTCTCGGGGTAAGAACTGGGGTCTTCCTGGGTCTCCTACCATACAGTCCCTTTTCATTCAGACGCCGATGGATAGTACGGGTTGACACTGTTGTATACTCGGACTGCAGGGCAGCTTGAACTTGTTTGGATGTTAATCGAGGTTCTTTATCCAACATCCGCACAATCTTGCTTGGAAATCTCTTGTCAATTTTTCTTTTCCGTCCACATCTAGGGAGGTTAGCCACAGTGCCATGGGCTTTAAACTTCTTGATGACACTGTGCACGGTAGACACAGGAACATTCAGGTCTTTGGAGATGGACTTGTAGCCTTGAGATTGCTCATGCTTCCTCACAATTTGGCTTCTCAAGTCCTCAGACAGTTGTTTGGTCTTCTTTCTTTTCTCCATGCTCAATGTGGTACACAAAAGGACACAGGACAGAGGTTGAGTCAACTTTAATCCATGTCAACTGGCTGCAAGTGTGATTTAGTTATTGCCAACCCCTGTTAGGTGCCACAGGTAAGTTACAGGTGCTGTTAATTACACAAATTAGAGAAGCATCACATGATTTTTCGAACAGTGCCAATACTTATGTCCACCTTCTTTTTTATGTTTTGTGTGGAATTATATCCAATTTTGCTTTAGGACAATTCTTTTTGTGTTTTTTCATTTAGGACAAATTAAATGAAGATAATAATACCAAATAATTTGTGTTTGCAATCATTTTCAGGAAGAAACTGAGTATTATCTGACAGAATTGCAGGGGTGTCAACACTTTTGGCCACAACTGTATCTCAGCCAATGCTTTAGGAAATTCACTTGCTGCTTTCTCATCACCACTAGCAGCTTCACCTTGCACTTTAATGTTATGGAAATTGGCACGATCCTTAAACCTCATAAACCAACCCCTACTCGCCACAAACTCTTCACTTTCACTTCCTTCCCCCTTTTCAACGCCTCAAACAATCACCTAGCCTTCTCCTGAATAACCATAAGGCTCACAGGGAAACGGCGTTGATTTTGGTCTTCCAACCAAAGCACTAATAACCTTTCCATCTCAATAATAAGCCCACTACGGTGCTTTGTTATCACTGTCGCTTTCATAGGAGCAGATCCTTTCACATGTTCAAGGATACGATCTTTATCCTTGATTATCGTAGCGACAGTCGAGCGACTAAGTCCTAATGACCGGCCAATGTCTGTCGCTGTTTCCCCCTTATCAAATCGCTTTATGATATCAAATTTCACCTCCATGGTGATGGCCTTCCTTTTCTTTGATGCACTGCCATCAGAAGAGTCTGGCTTACGTTTGGGAGCCATAATGAAGGGCGGTATGGCGTGCAGGAGACTGGTCTTCCTCGGTGTAGAACCGCGTAACCGAGTACAGTACAGTACCGTACTGTATTCTTCCGCTGCTGCACATAGTTCGCGTTACGACGCAAATCCGCGTAAGTCGGAATAAGGCGTCGTAATAAAGCGTCGTAACCATGAAACGACGTAACTCGAGACCGTCATAACCTGAGAACTAACTGTATACTCTGGCTCATTTGTTTGTTTTGCTTCAAAATTGTAAAATTTGAGTTCAATTCACTTTTACTCGAATTAATTCGCCCATCTTAAGTCATTACTTTTTTATATGAAGACTTTTGTTATCTTGTACATACGAGATATAGTGGTATATTTGCAATTGGGTTATTTTTATGATACCTCTGTATTTTTGTGCTGGTACACTCTTTAGTTGAGGTCTTTACTTTTTAAATGTCTGTGTCTTGTTTTCTTATACCATAGGGTAGCACAGTGACTCAGTAGTTAGCACTGCAGCCTTGCAGCGCTAGGGTCCTGAATTCAAATCCCACCAAGAACAACGTCTGCAAGAAGTTTGTATTTTCTCCCCGTGTTTGCGTGGCTTTCCTCCGGATTCTCCGGTTTCCTCCAGCACGCCAAAGATACACTGAGAGGGAATTTAGATTGTGAGTCCCATCAGGGAGAGCGGTGATAATGTCTGTAAAGCGCTGCGGAATAACAGAGTGCTATATAAGCAAGGCATAATAATAAATAAAGTGTATTGCCTTTTCTTTACAAATCATATTGCCTTGGGATGTCATATTCTGCAAGAGCCAAAGTCTCAACACTCCAAGTAACCCTTATTTACTGTATGATTGGAGAAGTAATAAAACTAGACTTTACATGTTTGGTTATATCCATTAATTATTCATTATTTTTTAAATGAAAATGTTACCTTCTTTATTCTACATTCAAGTCTATGTACGGAAAAGAGTTTGTACCCTTTTGTATTTTCTACTATACTTCTTTGATATTTTACATATGTATCTGGATAAGTGTCGTATAATATAAATAACGCGCACTGGGGCTTTATTTTGCTTTGAATGTACATGATGAGTTATTTAGATTCACTTTTAGGAAGTGAGGTCAGATTATGTTCTTTTTACCTATATAAAATACAGCTTCCGCTAGATCAAAGCACGTTTACATAAAATACTACAAATATTTAGAAACACATGATTATTTTGCAAAGTTTTCTACATGCAAAGTATGACTGCACGTTCAATACTGTCAAAAACAGCATTTTAAAAAATCCAGACTTTTAGTCTCACATTAAAAATCTGTATCTGCACATTTCAAAAACATACATTGACCGCTACTTAAAATTATAAGTCCGCTGGATTTTCTGAATGAACCTAATATTTTCCTAGAATATAAATTTGTGGGGGGAGGGGAGCAGAGCAGTTTATACATGATATTGCTGCCATCTAGTGTGGTGTCTGGGAAGTGACTATACCAAGAGCAACTCGCAATGCTGTATCTCACAGGAGTGGTAATGTGAGCACATTTAGGGAGGGAACGTGAGCATAATCTCAGATTCAATTAACAGTCATCAGCTATTAATTAAAATTAATTAAAATTGGCTTCTTAATAGCAATCAGTAGTAGACTGGTATTATAGTACAGTTAATATCACATTACTGTATAATTTAATGAGCCGGTATTTCATTTGTCGATATTTATTACAGCACATTTAGAGTAGTAAATAGCTGAAAAACTATATACCCTCGAAAGTGCAGTCTTCGCACAAGAATTTTTCAACTATACTATGCTTAATGGGTAGCATATACTATATAAATACATCTTATATACCAAAGACCAAAATGTGTGTGAAGTCTGAACTCTTAAAGCTAAGAATCATAGGAGCAAGGTGGTATGGGAAAATTGTTGTATGTCGCATGATTTCATAGTATAGACACTGTATGTATGGCTTATGCCATGTGTGGGAGGCCTAGTACAAAGTTTAAAGGAGCCTGTCTCGTTATTAAAGGGGTTGTCAAGGGATTTTATATTGATGGCAGTACCAGGCAATGGCTATTATGAGTTGACGGAGCTGTGCTGTGTAAATCCATAATTGAGTACGTCCGGCCGCTGTCGGCATCGTGAACAGCTGATCAGCAAGTATGCCAAGTGACACGCTCTCACTGATCAGATATTGATCACCTATCCTAGAGCTAGCCATCAATACATAAGTCCTAGACAACCACTTTAAAAAGATAAAATTGAAAAGTGCTTGTAAAAGAGTAAACAATTCTTGTAAAAAGGCTAATTTGGAATCTACCTCTTATGAAAAATGCACTCCTGTTTTCAAAATTGAAAGATTTTTAATTCTACAATTTACAGCTCATTGCTAAGGTTATGGGCCAACACTACACTCAGAGGGTGCTGGTTTCCTAGGCAAGGAGTGTGCACTTGTATTACAGCTTGCACAAGCTACGTTGCAGCTGGATAGATCGGATGGATGGATCCGATGGCTGGCTGAATCAGGCAGGTTAGCAGCTCAGCCCTATCCTGGACCTGTCAGTCGTCAGGAGTGCACTGTTTTCCGGTAAGCATGAAGCTTGGAGGCAGCATAGCAGTGACATTCTGATGATAGGATCCTGAGATCACTCATTTAAGTTCTTTTTAAAGGGTATTCCCATCTCAGCAATTCACAGTTGCGATAGGAAAAAATGTACATAAAGTATACATAGGGTTTCATATACATGGGATTGCAAAAACAGCTGTGTGAGCAGAGCTGTACTGCTTCCATAATGGTGAAGGCTAACTACAGAAAAAGCATACCAAATCGGACTTTGCTGCTCCTGAGTGGTTAAGATGGAAATACCCCTCTAATATAAAAGGTTATTTCATATGCTAAAAGTTTTTTCTTGTCCACAAGATATGTGATAACTTAATGATCGCTGGGGACACTCCACAGCTACCCAAAATCAGGTCTCTCAAATGCCCCATTAAATTGGAGTGGAGGCTTGACACATGAGTGCATCCAGTACATTCATTCTCTATGTGTGTCCACTAGTTGGGCCCAGTCCTTCTCAGCCCTTATCTACATGCATGTCACTTTGTGGGGAGGTTGAACTGACGGACAGGTCTGCCTGTGGAGAAAGGCAGAGGGATAGCGCAGTGTAAGCTGAGATACAAAGAAAGGGGTGACATGTGGCAGTTTGACCATTAGAGGGCAGTGAGGAGTGTAGGAGAGAGTGACTGTGTAACTGCCATGGGTCGAGGTAACTGCCATTGGTCAAAGGTAACTGTCAGGTGATAGTGGGCGGAGCTACCAGGACTGGGAGTATAAAGGCTGAGGGAAGGTTCTGGAAGGTCCAGTCAGCCAGGGGAGCTCACTAGAGAGGAGGATCTGCCATAGGGAGAAAGACGGTAAAAGCATTAAGAGAGTAACTGACAGTGGAGACGGTCACAGGGGGTATCAAGTGGATAGTGTACTTTGAAGGGTGAAATGCTGTGGTGGAAGAGCCTAGGGCAGCCACGGTGGGAAGAGCCACAAAGGACACCATGACGGTGAAACTAAGAAGTGAAAATACCCGGGTCTGTGAGCACGAGAACAGTGAAATTCCTGTGATGAAGTGTGGTGGTCGTCAGAGAGGTGGCCAATAAAAACAGACCTGTTGAATATAACTCCTATCTCTGTCTCGTGTCTGTTGGCGGCAAGAAGTGGGTCACCCCCATTCCTGTAGGATCAGCACCTCCACTCGCCTATCCTACAACTTGACAAATGGTAAGGTTTTTGATACTAGAGTTAGGACTGTCCCAATTACGGTCACCGTGACAAGGCGGAATGGCTTTTACATTTTTTTAAATGTAAATGTAAATGTTAACTAAGTACCGTATATTATTTTCATGCACTATGCTACTTATTTATTTCCTGCATGGTATTTAATCATTATGTTTCTGTCTTTGTTTTTTTCAATTCATTCTGTATGGATCTGCTGGGCAAAGCTGAGCACTGTTATTGTCTATCTTTATCAGTCCTATGGAAACTGAATAGAGACTGAGAGGTGAGGAGCATGCGTGATTTCTGCTCTATTCTAATGGTGTATTTCAGAGCTGCTTTCTCCATGTCAGTGGATTTCCCAGCAGTCACACTTCCACTGAAAAGAAAGATATCAGCTATCCTGTGACATTGTTCAGTTGTTAGTGGTAGATTTACATAGATCAGGACAGGAACCAGACGAGAAGACATGGTCAGGAACACAAGCGGTGTCACTGACAAACATAACTGGAGCAAACGCACGGAAATAAAAGAATATTGTGTTATTCAAATACAGAGATTTGATGAGTGGGTTCCTTGGAAGCCTTTGCATTGCCTGAATGATGATTGCTGCATAGTGCATCTTCAAGAGGGTGAGTGTTGGCACATGCAAGCAATCTATGGCAAAAGTGGCAAAATACAGCGGCAAAGCGATGGCCAAAAATCGAACACCAAATAGCTAGAGAAGTAAGCCAGTGTAGAGTTACAAAAGCAGTAATATACTTATTACTGTGGATTTCTCTGCTTACGCCATTGAAAATTGAATTTTCTTCTGAAGTTGCTGCTTGGCATTGTTATTTAATGTGGTTTTCTCAGAGATGGGTCATAAAACCAATAGAAACATTTGCCCATACAAATGTGTACTCCACAGGCCCTTCATCTTCAAGATCCATTCTGTTTCTCCACAGTAACATAAGATTAGCCAGTATCTGAGACATAAAGATACCTACCTTGTCCTAAGTTCTGTGATCTCATAAGTATTTTTTTTGCTAGACAGTGCTGTCAATTGCTTTGTCTAGAGTTTCTTTTTGAGAGCCAACAAAAGGGACTCACAATCTGCACACGGATTCCGAATCACACAGTAGATACCCTTGTTATAAGACTTGTAGAAAATTCATGAGACACTTCCATGAATATGATCCATAGACAATGAGATCTTAAAACCTCAAGGTCTAAAGACTTTTTATTCTCCGCCAATAAAGCTGTCTCTTCCACAGAGAGTAGTTTTGGCATGGTCATCCATTCATAATGATACACAGTCACTTTCCATAATTGTAGGGTAAAAGGAAAACCTAGAAGAAATATGATGAGAGAATATTCAATATAAATCTTCTTATGTGTGAAATCATTCATTGTACTTTAATTTCAATGATTTCGCCGACATTTTCTCACCTTTGAGTTCTTTTTGTTCTCATCTCAATAGCACAGTTGCAGGCAAGTCTATAATATGTGCTTATTCTTTAATCTTCAAGAAAAAATACATCTATAGAATTTCTGAAAGTGTTCTCTTTACCATTACTACTGCCTGAACAATTATTTTTGATCATATATTCAGCTACAAAATCATTATATGCTGTAGCAAATTAATGTTAGAGGCACTTTGGGCTTGCAGGACCAAGCAGTGGCAGTTTTCACTGTGAAAAATCTAATTACTGAGATTTTCTTTTTTGCTATATTCTGCATATTGAAAATGCTCACACAAGGTCAATGAGCGTTAGCTGACATAGTGAGGAGCAGATGCTAACAGCAAGCAGAAGTCACATTCATTTATTACTGCTTCTGAATGAACTAATTATTTCTTTTAGTGTGGAAATCATTGATTTTTTTTTCTTTCAAAGTGATTACTAAAACGTACCTCAACATAAAACTACTTGGATCACAAATAGAGCTAACCGTTATGACGCATTCACACACTCTTGTGCCACTGAGTACGAACTATGATGTACGAACTGTCTGATGGTCTCATGGTCCAAACTTGGCAACCTCATACACATATGTAGAGGGATAGATGGATGGATAGATCGATAGATCTTGGCTCCTATAAAGTGCTGCTGTGTTTTTTTTTCTATATAATGCAGCTCTCACAGCTGGCACAAGTTCACACTTAGGAGGTGCTGATCAGGTTTTTTCTTTATATTTTACTATTGGAGATGTGACTGCCTCCAGCCTGACTCTGCACTCCTCACATTGACCAGCAGGTGATGTATATCAGTTCTACTTACCCATTTGAATTGTTGGCTCATAGCCCGGTAGAAACATGTTTTGTCCATTTAACTGTTGCTAATAGCTCAAGAGAGGTAGTTACAGTAGAACATGGACCCATCAGGTGGAGGTCACCTTGCCGTAGTTGATGTGCACACATGGATTGGCCAACTCATGTGCTAAGAACCTTCATTTTTGTAAGTTCATCTTACTGAATAATAATAGAGTTTAGATTCAATGTTTTCTGTGTGCATATATCTTGGCTCCTATAAGTGCTGCTGTGTTTTTTTTTCTATATAATGCAGCTATCGCTGCTGGCAACTGTTCACACTTAGGAGGTGCTGGCCAGATTTTTTCTTTATATTTTACTATTTGAGGTGTGACAGCCTCCAGCCTGACTCTGCACTCCTCCCATTTAGATAGATAGATAGACAGACAGACAGACAGACAGACAGATAGATAGATAGATAGATAGATAGATAGATAGATAGACAGGTAGATAGATAGATAGACAGGTAGATAGATAAATAACTGGCAGATATTCGTCAGCATTCTAGAAAGAAATATTTATGTATAAAAAAGGCTTAGGTTTTTAACAACCAGCTAAGGTAAAGCACACAGCTGTAGGTTTATATTATCAGGCTGCGCAGGCCCATGGTTATTCTGCACACTCCAGCCTGAAAACACAAGCGCGCAGCCGCCCCAGTAGTGGTGCATCAATTCTGGTGCTTAGACTTATCTCATCCCGATTGCCTGGTGTGGGGGTAATCAAAGTAATGGGATTAGGGGTTGATGTCAGCAGCTGGTGCTGAAACAAAGCCCTGGAGTTAGTAATGGAGAGGTGGATCATTGGAGGAAAACTCAGTGAATGGTTGGATTTCTAATTACAGCCACTAGTAAAAGAAACTTACAGTTACATTAGGTACAACAAATTTGTGACTATGGTGTTTGACAAATTTATTTGGCAGAAAAGTTACAAATGGCTATCATGTGATGTGGTACCACTTTCTCCATCCATTCCTCATCATATTGCACTACAGTGTCGATCTTATGAGTTAGATACTTTTAGTACTTACACCATCGAGATTAAGGAATTCTTAATATCAGCAGTACAGTTTCTTATTGAATATAAATATTTTAGTTTCAACAGTCATTTCTTTTTACAAGAGAGGAATTAGTTAGCGGAAACAATATGTACACTTCTAGAATTATATGGTATGGTCGATTTATTGATGACCTCTTGCTTGTTTGGGGGGCTCACAAGTTTTGGCCAAGGGGTTTGTACAATTTATTCATACCATTTTTGTTATATAAAATTTTAATACTGTTTGCAAAAAACTAACATATTTTTTGGATCTGGAATTGAGAGCCAGTATTATGAAAATGCAGTGAATATTGTCCCTTATAGAAAACCAACAGAGAGCAACTCAATTTTATTGGCAGATTCATGCTATCCTCCGCACATTAAAAAGAATATCCCCTATAGTGAACTCACAGGAACAAACCGTAATTGCTCTGATGAAAAACTATTCCATTTGGAGTAAAAAAAAAAGTCTGTGAAAGACTACATAAATTGATTGGTCTTTAAAAAAAAGCAAA
Organism: Dendrobates tinctorius; assembly: GCF_039654945.1. Taxonomy (NCBI): domain Eukaryota; kingdom Metazoa; phylum Chordata; class Amphibia; order Anura; family Dendrobatidae; genus Dendrobates; species Dendrobates tinctorius. The sequence continues at coordinate 9,557,216 of NW_027361672.1, forward strand.
TAAAATAGTGTCTCCCATAGATCGAAAAAATCTTCTTATTAATAAAAAATGCTCTTAAAAACAACCTCAACACTAGTGTTATGTTTTCTAAAACATATATTCTTCAATATAACAAAATCATATCATTATTAACAGAAATATACACCCATTCTTTATGAAGACCAATGACTTAAAAATAGTCTTGCAAAGGAAATGAGCTTTGTAGCTAGGAAGGCACCCACTTTCGGTACTTTTTTTGTCACCATGTCTTTTTGTAAGTGAACCACACAGATTTTCTAAACAACAAAATTTGCTCAACTTGAAAGGATCATTTAAATATAGAACCAACCGTTGTAAGGCATGTGTTCACGCTACTAAAGCAGATAGATACACATCCCTAAACAATGGCCGAAATGTTATGATCCATGATTTTTTGTATTGTAATGCCCCCTGGATAGTATATCTTAATGAATGCACTAAATGAAAAATTCAATATATGGGCTGTACAACAGGTCTGCTAAAAATATGCACAAGGAGTCATCTATCTGATGCGATTAACCCCTTAGCCACAAATACATTTGCCATTTCAAAACATTTTTCAAGGCTACACAAAGGGAATGTTTCAGGTCTCAGGTTTTTGGGAATTGGTGCATAGACCTATACGTGGGGGAGATCACAAACATAAGTTATTAAATAGAGAATCTTTTTGGATATTTATGCTAAAAACTTGATCCCCACAAGATTTAAACTTGAGACAGGATTTGATCTTATAGTATTAACCATTTATTCTTGCATTTTTGCCATTCATTTTGTTGTCATTTGTTTGTGTGTTTTTATGAATTTTAATATGTCCATCTTCTATTTTAACCTGCACGATAATGACACTTTCTAATTGGATATAATAAAAAAAGGCGGGAAGTACAAAAACCCGATTAAAATTGAAAATTTTAATAATATAAATATTAAGATAAAATTGATAGCAAAATGTTACACATAAGGTTCAATAACGATTGGGGAACACTTGGCAGATGGATGGCTGAGCAGAATAGCTTTATAAATACACCATAATTGTGACTAGGGATGAGCGAGTATACTCGTTAGGATTCGGTACTCGGTGAGTAATGCGGTACTCGCGGTACTCGAATCCTGGCGAGTAAATTTCACTACTCGCCTCGCAATAGTCGGCACAGCCCGCACAGCCCAACACAGTCCCGCACAGCCCGGCACAGTCCCCGCACAGCCCGGCACAGTCCCCACACAGGGTAGCACAGTCCCGCACAGCCCGCACTGTCCCACACAGTCTCCTCACAGCCCTGCACAGTCCCCGCACAGCCCAGCACAGTCCCCTCACAGCCCAGCACAGTCACCGCACAGCCCAGCACAGTCCCCGCACAGCCCAGCACAGTCCCCGCACTGCCCAGCACAGTCCCGCACACACACACACACACACACAGCCCATTACTCGCATTTCCCATAGACTTACATTGGACTCACTACTCGTTACCCAAGTATTAGGAGCTACTTGTAACGAGTACAGCAAGTCCGAGTATTTCACTACTGGCTCATCCCTAATTGTGACAGGTAAGGCAGATTTACATAATAAAACATAGTAAAAAATAAAATAATTAAATTTCCCTTGTAAACAGGTGAAAGAGGGGAAAAGTGCTATTGCATATGTGCAAAAAAATAAAGGTATTGCTGCAGGAATAAAGTGGCATGTGTATTTAGTCTCTCACAGTAAGAAGAAAGTTCATAAGGTGACAGATATACCACTATGATAGAAATAAAGTGCTATAATGCAAAAATTCGTAGCTTAAAGTAGTGTTATATAAAAGGGGGCAGAAAATATGGCTGATATGGCTGACATGGCTGATATGGCTGATATGGCTCATTTTTCAAGGAGAAGATTGATAACATCAGAGACAGTTTTGGTCAACAACCCCCAGTGCCCTTCCTCCTACCTGCCCTGCCCTCCTCCCCCAAAACCAACTTCTCCACCATTACAGAAGATCGACTCTCCAATGTACTCTCAAGATCACATCTCACTACCTGTGCACTTGACCCGATCCCATCCCACTTCATCCCAAACCTCTCCACAGTCTTCATCCCAACCCTAACCCATCTCTTCAACCTATCACTAACAAATGGTGTTTTCCCCTCAAGCTTTAAACATGCCTCAATCACACCTATCCTCAAAAAGCCCTCTCTTGACCCATCCTCTGTATCTAGCTATTGCCCTATATCACTTCTCCCCTATGCCTCTAAACTACTGGAACAACACGTCCATCTTGAACTATCCTTCCACCTCTCTTCTTGCTCCCTCCTTGATCACTTGCAATCCAGCTTCCGGCCACACCACTCCACTGAAACTTCCCTAACTAAGGTCACCAATGACCTACTAGCCGCAAAGGCCCAGCGACACTACTCTGTCCTCCTCCTCCTGGCCCTGTCCTCTGCCTTTGACACAGTGGACCATTCCCTATTACTACAGACCCACTCATCTCTTGGTATCACAGACTTGGCCCTATCTTGGATTGCGTCATACCTAGCAGATTGGACATTCAGCGTTTCCCATTCGCACACCACCTCCTCAACGCACCCCCTATCCGTCGGAGTCCCACAAGGTTCGGTCCTAGGGCCCCTGCTCTCCTCCGTTTACACCTTCGGCCTCGGACAGCTCATAGAAACTCATGGCTTTCAGTATCATCTCTATGCTGATGACACACAGATCTACATCTCTGGACCAGATATCACCTCCCTACTAAACAGAATCCCTCCATGTCTGTCTGCTATTTCATCCTTCTTCTCCGCTAGATTTCTAAAACTTAATATGGACAAAACAGAATTAATCATCTTTCGCCCATCTCACGTGACCCCCCCAACAGACCTATCCATTAACGTAAATGGCTGCCCACTCTCTCCAGTCCCACAAGCTCGCTGCCTCGGGGTTATCCTCGACACTGATCTCTCCTTCAAACCACATATCCAAGCCCTTCCGCTTCCTGACGACTTCAACTCAAAAATATTTCACGGATCCGTACATTCCTCAACCAAGAATCTGCAAAAACCCTAGCCCATGCCCTCATCATCTCCCGCCTCGACTACTGCAACCTCCTGCTCTGTGGCCTCCCCTCTAACACTCTAACACCCCTCCAATCTATTCTTAACTCTGCTGCCCGACTAATCCACCTGTCCCCCCCGCTATTCCCCGACCTCTCCCCTCTGTCAATCCCTGCACTGGCTCCCCATTACCCAAAGACTCCAGTTCAAAACCCTAACCATGACATACAAAGCCATCCACAACCTGAGTCCTCTGTACATCTGTGACCTAGTCTCCCGGTACTTACCTGCACGAAACCTCCGATCCTCACAAGATCTCCTTCTGTACTCCCCTCTTATCTCCTCTTCCCACAATCGCATACAAGATTTCTCCCGCGCATCCCCTCTACTCTGGAACTCTCTACCACAACATATCAGACTCACGCCTACCATGGAAACCTTCAAAAAGAACTTGAAGACCTACCTCTTTCGACAAGCCTACAACTTGCAGTAACCACCGATCCACCAAACCGCTGCACGACCAGCTCTACCCTCGCCTACTGTATCCTCACCCATCCCGTTGTAGATTGTGAGCCCTCGCGGGCAGGGTCCTCTCTCATCCTGTACCAGTCGTGACTTGTATTGTTTAAGATTACTGTACTTGTATGTATTATGCATACCCCTCCTCACATGTAAAGCGCCATTGAATAAATGGCGCTATAATAATAAATAATAATAATAATAAAATATGCAGGAATTATGAAGATGTTAATGCACAAAGTACTGCACCTAAATGGATGTAAAGGCATTCATACCCTGTGTAATTGTGATGCAGTATGCATATAGAAAGGGCTGGATCATTAGCATTGCTTCTTCCTTGGGCGGTACGTGAGATAGGGGGAAGAAGTAGTGTCCAGTTTATGTATGACACGAAACTAATGGCGCTCGCTACTGCTGTGCGAGGAGCCAGAAGCGGCGAGCGGCATCAGTCACCACCCACCACTGATGCATCAGCAAGTGGGAGGGAAGGATGACAGTCAGGGACGCGTTACCATGGCAACCCGGTCCAGCCGGCCGAAGAGAGGGCACGCCGCTGGTGGAACACAAGCAAGGAAGATGGTAATTAAGTGTGTGCTCATGCAGCTTGGAGGTACAAATTGGGACTGGGGCAAGGGGACTGTGATGCATGGGGATTGTAACAATTATATGGGTACTACGGAATCTGATTGCATGGGATAATATGACACCAAAACCAAAGCTGATGCAAATGAGAATATTTAACAAGTGTAACAAAACTAACAGTGCACTTCCTGCAATAGTAACGAAAACACAGCACAATACAGAATGATGCAAGTAAAGCAAACTAACAGCACTTCCTGCAACTGTAACGAAAACACAGCTCAATATAGAAATGTCCGGAGTAAATGAAGAGTGGGGCGTGACCGCTAATACAACCAGTCCAACAGTAATATAACGCAGGTGTGTACAAGGCACTATACGTAGGCATCCAGCAGAAAGTATGTGAGTAAACACACCGCATTTAATGAGGCAGTCCAGCGATATTAAAAATGAGTACGCACACAGCACTAAAGTGTAGAAGTCCAGCAATCATAAAAGGTGGGAATGCACTCGGCACTTAAACGTGGAAGTCCAGCTATATGAATGAGCATGCACACAGCACTAAAGTATAAAAGTCCAGCAATAATAAAGGTGGGAATGCACTCTGCACTTAAACGTGGAAGTCCAGCTTTATACAGGAGTGGCATTATAAAGAGAAGGTCACTATGTGCACCTTTTGGGCTGTAAGTCCCGCACAGCAGCCCACACAAACACATACCTAGAGGAGAAGATAATGTCAGGATTCCTTACAGACCACATCAGTTCCAGGGGTGAATAGCTCCAACAAGCAGTCCAGACAGTAGTTAAGCACAGGCAGCTTCAGGGAGACCCCCAGAGGGCTGTAGGCAGCAGAACGAGGAGAGGCAGAGCACCGAGTAACGAGCAGCAGCAGAGAGTCCACCAGCAGAACAGCAGGAGCTCAGGAGCCAACAGCAACAAAATACTCAGGAAAAGACGTGCACACGACCTGGACTTAAATAATCAGGACAGACAGGAAGTTCCATGGCAGGGTGATATACAAAAATATATATAAACTAGCTGAACAGCCCAGCATTGCTCGGGCATAGTAACTAACTGTGGTTAGTTACAACAAATTATAATTATTATATTGCACATAAATTGTCGCTGTATGTCTTCTCCTGTATATAGTGTACACCTGACTGTCATCTCCTCCTCTTTATAGTATGCACCTGTGTGTCATCTCCTACTGTATATAGTATATACCTGTATGTCAAATCCCCATCTCCCTGTATATAGTATATACCTGTATGTCATCTCCCCTATATATAGTATATACCTGTATGTCATCTCCCCTGTACATAGTATATACCTGTATGTCATCTCCTCTTGTATATAGTATATACCTGTATGTCATCTCCTCCTGTATATAGTAAATACCTGTATGTCATCTCCCCTGTATATAGTATATACCTGTTTGTCATCTCCTCCTGTATATAGTATATACCTGTATGTCATCTCCTCCTGTATATAGTATATACCTGTATGTCATCTCCTCCTGTATATAGTAAATACCTGTATGTCATCTTCTCCTGTATATAGTAAATACCTGTATGTCATCTCCCCTGTATATAGTATATACCTGTATGTCATCTCCTCCTGTATATAGTATATACCTGTATGTCATCTTCCCTGTATATAGTATATACTTGTATGTCATCTCCTCCTTTATATAGTATATACCTGTATGTCATCTCCAGTTTCCCTCCCATCTGTACATGGTGGAGGCACAGTGTCCCCACAGCACAGAGTATTTCAGCTTGGTGGATTCGCCCCCTGACTCTTGGTTCTGCACATCTGATGCCACGGTGTGAGGAGCAGACGACGAAGCTGCCAGGCGCAGTGACTTCTAGGGATGCTCAGGGGCGGGGAGCCAGAGATGTGTTCGAGGAGCGGGGAGCTCGGAATGTGCTCGGTGTTCGGGGGCAGTGAGCCCAGGATGTGCATGGGGGGTGGTGAGCCCGGGATGTGCTTGGGGGCGGTGAGCCCAGTATGTGCTTGGGGGTGGGGAGCCCTGGATGTGCTTGGTGCTCATGGGGCGGTGAGCATGGGATGTGCTCAGTGTTCGGGGTGATCGTGGGCGTTGAGCCCGGGATGTGCTTGGGGCAGAGAGCCCAGGATGTGCTCAGTGCTCTGGTGGCGGTGAGCCTGGGATGTGCTCAGGGGCGGTGAGCCCGGGATGTGCTCGGTGTTCAAGGGGGCGTTGAGCCCGAGATGTGCTTGGTGCTCGGGGGTGGTGAGCCTGGGATGTGCTCGGGGGGTGAAGAGCCCAGGATGTGCTCAGGGGGTGGGGATCCCGGGACATGCTTGGTGTTCGGGGCAGTGAGCCTGGGATGTGCTCTGTGCTCAGGGGCCAGGGAGAACAGGATGTGCTCGGGGGCGGTGAGCCCGGGATGTGCTCGGTGCTCAGGGATGGTGAGCCCGGGATGTGCTCAGGGCGGTGAGCCTGGGATTTGCTCCGGGGGCAGGGAGCGTGAAATGTGCTTGATGCTTGGGGGCTGTGAGCCTAGAATGTGCTCGGGGGCAATGAGCCTTGAATGTGCTAGGTGTTCGGGGGCAGTGAGCCCGGGATGTGCTCGGGGAGGCGGAGCCCTGGATGTGCTCGGTGCTCAGAGGGGCGGGAAGCCTGGGATGTGCTCAGGGGGCGGCGAGCCCAGAAAGCGCTCAGGGGGCAGTGAGACCGGGATATTCTCGGGGGCGGTGAGCCCGAGATGTGCTCGGTGTTCGAGGGGCAGTGAGCCCAGGATGTGCTCGGTGAGCCTGGGATGAGCTCGGTGCTCGGGGAGCCGAGAGCCCAGGATATGCTCGGTGCTCAGAGGGCGGTGAGCCCGGGGTGTGCTCAGTGCTTGGGGCTGGGATTTCTCTGTTCTGATACTTGTCTGCTGAGAGACAGCAATCAGGATACCAGGATGGATGATGTGTGATATTAGGTGTAGTAGTCTGATGGCTCTGACGGGATGGGATGATGTGGGATATTAGGGGTTCCGTTTCTGTACTCATTTCTGTAAGTCTTGGCTCCCTTTCTTCTTTCTGTAAGTCTTGCTCATTGAGGCGTTATACAGCTTTTCTCTTAGAGAAAGCAGATTTCAACCTTGTGGAAGTGTAATACCATTTAGTTAGAAATTTTAAAGGAGGATTAATTTAGAGTGGCATTAGGTGTAGCTGTAAAAAATAAGTTTAAAGCAATCTGGGCATTGTCAAAATGATACCTGGGTTAGAGAAATTGGTCTTGTGTTTCTTTTTTTAATCTGTGTTTGAATTTTTAAGTTAATGAGATGCTTCATGCCAGACAAAGAGAAGTTCCAGATTCTGGGCTCCCCCTGCAGTCTGTGTCAGAGGATGGTCTGTGTCGGCACGGTAAGAAATTGTGTTATTTAAAGCTTTAAAGATGGACGATAGCACCATAGAAATGATAAGAATAATAAAAAATAAAAATAATGAAAAATAAAAAAGTAATAATAATACATGGGAAAAATAAAGATGAAAAAATGAGAAAAGAAAAATTAAAAAATAAATAAAAGATAAATGAAATGTTTTTCTTTTTTGTTGTTTTATTTTGCTATTTTTCTTTTTTTCATCTTATTTTCATTTTTATATATTTGTCATTAATTTTATCATGCTGCACACATATTTATTATTCTGCAGCAATACCTTTACTTTTTTTGCACATATGCAATAGCATTTTCCCCCTTTTTTGCCTGTTTACAATGGACATTTATTTAATTAATCTAATTTTTATTATATTTATTGTGTATATCTGCCTTACCTGTCACAATTATGGTGCATTTATAAAGCTATTCTGCTCATCCTTCACTCTGCCAAGTGTTCCCCAATCTTTTTTGACCCTTATGCGTAACAATTTGCTGTCAATGTTATCTTAATATTTATATTAATAACATTTTCAATTTTAATTGGCTTTTTGTACTTCCCTCCTTTTTTTGATTCTATGCAATTTTTGGAAGTTTTCCCTATTTATATGTTAATGGTCGTTCTTTGGGTATTCAGTTTCTAATTGGGCAATAGAAATATGGATGGGAATGCTTTCTGCAAATTGTTGTGTATACAATATATATGACTCATTGCCATCTCATGCTGCAAGATTTGGCAGTGAGTGATCTCTCACATGAGCATATACATCGGACGACTGCTCTTCGATTGTTTTATCGGAATAGCACTTGGACCAATGGGGCAGTCTTGATCACTGTTTTTTTTTCTCATACTAATTCATTATAGGAAAAAAAAATTTTCAGTGCAAATCAGATGTCATGCATAGGGATGGGCGAACCTGAACTGTAAAGTTCTGGACCCGTACCGAACGCATAGTGTTCGGTCACAAGATTCCGAACAAGGGTCCAGTTCAGATCCAGGACCTGTAAAAAAAAGCATAAAATTAATAATAAACATTATAATTATACTTACCTGTCCAGCGACGCATCCTTCTATCCCGCTGTCTCCCTGCCGCATCTGCTTCGGGGCCACTCATTAACTTCCGGCGGTATTCACTGCACCCTGACGTCACCGCATGAATACTACCAATGCCGGCCGAAAATTGCCAAGAGCCGAGCAGTGGAGTGAATAACCCGCAAGTTAATGAACCGCCCTGGAAGTAGATGCGGCCAAGAGACAGCGAGACAGGAGGACACGTCGCTGGACCGGTAAGTATAATTATAATGTTTATTATTAAATTTATGCTTTTTTACATCCCCCCAGCCCCATCCCATATCTGTAAAGACCAAGCTCGGGGTTCGGACACAAGTTTGCGTCATCTGCGACCCCGAGCTTGAATTTTACAGGAAAACTTGGGCGAACCCGCCGAACCCAAATGTCAGGGGGTCACCCATCACTAGTCATGCACCCATTCAAACCAATGGATACATAGAAATCATGGTCTACACTTGGATAACCTCAGATTTCAGTGGACTCACACAATGGAGAAGATGGAGATGTTTTGTTTAAAATCTCCTCACCTGGGATCTTATTCCAGAGACTCAGATCATACTAAGCTGACACTCTGATCAAACTTGGATTAGAGTTTGATTGAGCCTCATTAACATAAATCAATCCGATTCTCTACCATGAGGGAATTTACACTCATGTGAACGAGCCCTATGGCTGTATACATTGCATATTTGGTGTAGATTTTCTGTGCAGATTGCTGTGCAGAAAATCCACAGGATAACAAAGTACCAGATGAATGGATAAGATTTTATCAAGTCTTATACACACTTTACAGATTCTTTCAGCATGTAAGTTAACCTTTGGTGCAGCAAAAATGTCACCCTTTGCAATGGAAACTATGAACTCTACACCAAATCAATAGCAAAAACATGCAGGTAACATATTTAGATCTTACTGCAGATAAGCCTCATGACAATCTGTACCAAATATACAAGATGTGAATATAGCCTAATGGACCCCAAAATAGAATTCGGCCACACCCGTTTTGTGAAAAAAAAATTAAAACAGAAAAACATCTGTTACAGCAACGAATGTTTAACAGACTGTAGTATGTGGTTCTGGCTTTATATTTTTTGTGGGTTTCTGTCTCTGAGTGCAGTGTATAAGTACATATCTATTTCATGCACTTTTCCCTATTTCCTTTCAATATAATTATATGATAAGAGGCACAATTAATATCCTGCACCAAGGATATATTTTACATGCAGTTCATAGAATGTTAGAATCTCATTTAATGCCCTTGTGGGTGCAATCATGTAGGACAAGCAAGTCACCCTATAAACTAGTGTCTAAGAGCGCATAAAAATGTCACTCCCAATTACCATTGGAAAAAAGTCCCTCTATTAGATATACTATTTAACGTTATGAGACATAATGTAGCCAAATTGAGATGGATTGTGCCTAAAAAAATTAAGGACCTTGTGAGTGAGCTTGAATTGAGCAAGAGATTAATACAAAAATAAGAGTTTTGGATCTGTCACTTACGTGCTAGCCATCCATAGACTTAAATGATTATTAGTAATTCAGTTCAAATGCTTTATGTGAAAGGATTCCATCCATACATCATTTGGAATGGTCCTTTGCTTCTATGTATACATTACCCAATGGTGATTCCACATACTGATATTATTATCAAATGACTCCTGACCCAGATTATGCCCACAGGAGAAAAATATACAAAAATACAATAGTTCAGTAGTCCAAAATATGAAAATTCATACTTGTGTAAATGATTACACTAACGAAAAACCCTAGAAGAAACTTTAAAACTAAGCATGACAAGTGTAGAGCAAGTTGACATGGCACAAAACAAAGGAGATTATAAAGATTTGTGTATATGGTGTTTTTCCTGAAGTATCTCCTTTGGTGCTTTTTCTGCCATTTTTGGGCAACTTTGCCACTGACATCTTTTTTTTTACCTTGTATATAAAAGATAGTGGAGACTTCCAAGGATAAGTCACCTGAAGAATGGCAAGGACACTTCTTCTAGCCACTTAACCACATTCGACGTTTTGAAGCTGTTAACGCTGGGTCAGGGGCATCTTTGGCACTCTGGAGTTCAGGTGCAGGTTAGAAAACCACCTATAATATCTAATTATCTCAATTTCTGGGCTCTAAAAGTAATCAGTGAACTTCATAGAGATGTATTAAAATAGAGTACACAAAACTAGATGCAAAAAAGAATAATTTAATAGGCATAAGCGTAGTAAAAAAAAACTACACACATTTCACAATTGCGGCCAAATAGCCTCCAGTTTCCGGGTCATAACTGTCACTAAACATTAAAATTAGCAAAAAAAAAATTGTAAGACACTTAGGTGCTACTGGAGTCATATTCACTCAGATTCAGATGTTACAAGTGCTCCAGAAGAAATACATTGGCAAAGTTGGCTGATGATATTATCATGTCAGAGATTACTGTTACAAATTTTGGCACAATATGCCGCAGAGGCCATTTCTAATAAAAGAATCCTTTTTGTAAGAAAACCCTACATATTTCTACAAAATATCCACAAAATTTGCATTATTCATTCATAAAACAAGCAAAATAAACAATTGTGATGAAAAAATTCCAGAAAGGAAAAATCTTCAAAAGTGAGAACCTTAATGCGCAATGGGCCCGAGAGCCCATGGAGGTCATACCTGCTCTCTGCAAGGACAGTGGTAAAACTGAGTGGGGGGGTTTCAAGCAGCACCTAAAGATAGAAAATTACTGGGAGGGGCGGGATCCCCTGCCACCTTGGAGGGGAAGGGGTAACAAAAATGTGTAAGCTGTGCCTGTCAAGTTTATTGCTCCTGACTCAGGGTTAAGAGAAGTTACAAAAGATCGAACAAGTTTGCAACATACTGTATGTTTGGGCATTGCAGTGCATTTGTTAATTTTTTTTGTGTTGTGTTCCAGGCTGAATGCACCTGAAAAATCCCTTATGCACACATTCTAGGGAAGAAGAAACCAACAATGGAAACAACATGGTTATCTTTCTGTAGTCAAGAGTTTGGGTTGCAGAATTGTATATAATCAATCTTATATAAAAAAAAAAACTTTGAAAAATGCCTCTTTTAATAAATCTTCTCGATTCCCTGATGATGTACAAGTAACTGGCCACTTGATTCAATGCAGTGAACCACAATAGCAGCAAAGGGAGAGAAGAGGATTTTCAGTCTGTGAAAGGGTATTCCGATTATGTAAAAACATTAGTTATAAAACCTGCAAAAGACAAAATGAGCAAAAACCCTGCTGTAACTAAATAAGTAAAAGCAAAAGTGCATCTAAATAATACAGAGTTTTTAGTAATACTGTTTTTGATCAAAAATAGCATGAAAGCCATCCCACCACGACACGGTAACTCTGTTCGGGATAGTCCTACACTGTCTAATATTAAAAACCTTGCCTTGTGTCAAAGTTGACCTCAATGTGTGAACAAGGGCAGACAAAAGGACTGGGTCCCAAACAGTAGACACCGATCTGAGGAAGCCATATATACAATTTCCAGCTCAGGAGAGGGAGATCACACCCCAGCTTGCACAGAATGCAAAAAATACAAAGAAAAAACACAAAAATTGGTTTGAGTTGGTTTGGTTTGGGACCCTAGACAGTGTAGGACTATCCCGAACAGAGCTACCATGTTGTGGTGGGATGGCTTTCATGCTATTTCTGATCAAAACAGTATTACTAAAAACTCTGTATTATTTAGATGCACTTTTGTTTTTACTTATTTAGTTACAAGCAGGGTTTTTGCTCATTTTGTCTTTTGCAGGTTTTATGTTGTTTTATTGCCAAACATTAGTTATAGTTGTTTTTTATTATGTCTTATTCTTTGCATTTGAGCCTAAATTTGCTTGTTCACATCAGAACAATTTATTTGGAAATATTCTACACCTATATTTTACATTTTGCACTGACAACATTTGATTTCTCTTGATATATTTTGCCAGTCTTACTCATTGTTTGCTAGTATACCTTAATATACAGTTTTCTCCATTAGCCGACACTAGAGACATTCTGCATTGCAGAGTAAATGATTATCAGATGCGGATAGAATTGCACCCAATACCTTATATTATGTATGCTGAACATATGAAGCAACGTAACCATAACATGAAACTAGATACAATTCACTCTAAACGCTCACAATTCAGGACCTAATATAAAAGGGCCACATAATAAAATGCTTGTGTTGCTTCAGATGATGTACGGTCTCCTTTATAATTGACATATTTCTTTTTTCCATCTCTGTTGAGAACCACAGAACAATATACTTTCTGACACCTTATTAGTTTTATAGCTAAATGTGTATTACAAAGATATGAGTTGCTTGAAGCTTAGGTCAGGAAATTGACTGCCAACTAGCGAACACTTATCTAAGACAAATTGTGTCAATCTCAGTTTGACCATTTTGTTTATAAATACAATATCTGACTACGAAGGATCAGCACTGGGGCTCGGCGCTCACTTCGAAGGTTATAAACATGTATATCATCTTTAATACACATGAATCCATATTTAAGAGATGAACTACACTTATAGTACATCATAGAAGCTATGATCGTGTTTATTCCTGTATAACTGCTGACCTACTGTATATACAATAATATGTATTAGCAGATCATTGTCCTTATTTATGCATATGTCTGATATATCAGATTGCTGCTTTACCCCTTAAGGACGCTGCCAATTTTCTTATTTTGTGATTACATTTATTCCTCACTTGTTTTTTTTGTGGGACGAGTTGTAGTTTTGAATGACACCATTCAATTTGCCATTTGATGCATTTTCAAACAAAAAAATTGCAAATTGGGTGAAATGGTTGAAAAACTCTCCCGTAATTTTGTCTTTGTTTATTTAGTGATTTACGGGGTTCCTTGTGCACTAAAAATGCCCTGGCAACTTAATTTTTCATTATGGCGATTTTTCAACTTATGAATTTTTTATTGTTATTTTACATTTCTTGTAAAATTGATCTGTTTCACCATTTTATGAAACCCATAACATTTTCTTTTTCTATCCATGGAGCTGTTTGAGAGCTTGTTTTTACCTGTTAAGCTATGGGTTTTAGGGCTTGTGCAGACAGACGTTAAAAAAACGGATCGCACTTGGACCAATATTGTTCAATAGGACAGTGCAGATGACTGATCTTTTTCACTGACTCAATTTGCCTGTGAAAAAAATTCAAAGCAAGCATGATTTTCCTCCTCAAATTGGAGGAGACTCACCCATTCAAGTCTATGTGTGGGAGAAAAAAAACGGTTGCCACAGACAGCCCATAGGATAGAATCCTCCAATCCTCTGATTTTTATAGTTTTATTGCAATTCTGTAACATAGGAAACAGTAAATGGTCTGGTAAATGATTTATAGCTGCTTAGAAAAAAAAACAGATTGTATACGGTCTGAACATAGATGACAAGCGGGAAATACTGATACCAAGTTAGTGAACATATGACATCTTTAGGGGGAGGTGCACCAGCATTTCTGGTGTTCAGATTTTCTTTCTTTATGCCATTTACATAATGGATTAACTGCTTCCCGACCGCCCACAGTAGATAAACGTTGGCGCTTGCTGGGCTTTGTGCAGCGCCGACGTTTATCTACTGTCGGCGGTTTTGTGCCCCCCGGGACCCCCACATACCTTATAACGCGGGGATCCCGGTGCACAATGCATGCTGGGACCCCCGACGTCATCGAGACCTGATTGGTTCAGGTCCTGATGACGTCAGCGTCACAGCAGCCAATCGGAGCGATCGCTGGGAAAGCTGCTTGTTTCCCGGCGATCTCCCTCATTGTAACGCGGCTTCTCCCTCTGATCTCACTGACAGATGATCCGAGGTGAAGCAGCGTTACTGTGTGACTAGATTGCTGCCTGGCACAGCTGATCGCTGCCTGGCACAGCTGTGCCAGGCAGCGATCTTGTCACATAGTAACGCTGCTTCTCCTCTGATCATCTGTCAGTGTGAGATCAGAGGAGAAGTGGCGTTACTATGAGTCAGATCGCAGCGCAGCGATCTTGTCACAAAAATAAAAAAAAGTAAAGAAAAAAAAAAGAAAAAAGCAGGTACACAGGTTAGGGCTAGGGCAAGGGCTAGAGTTAGGGTTAGGGTTAGGGCTAGGGTTAGGGTTAGGGCTAGGGTTAGGGTTAGGGTTAGGGCTAGGGTTAGGGCTAGGGTTAGGGCTAGGGCTGGGATTAAGGTTATGGGTGTGTTGGTGTTAGGTTTGTGGTTAGGGTTATGGTTAGGGCTGAGATTAGGGTTAGGGGTGTGTTGGGGTTAGGGTTGGAATTAGAATTGGGGGTTTCCACTGTTTAGGTACATCAGGGGCTCTGTAAATGCAATATGACGCTCGCAGACCATTCCATCAAAGTCTGCATTTCAGAATGTCACTACTTCCCTTCCGAGCCCCACCGTGAGCCCAAACAGTAGTTTTCTCCCACATATGGGGTACCAGCGTACTCAGGACAAATTGGACAACAACTCTTAGGGTCCAATTTCTCCTGTTACCCTTGTGAAAATAAAAATTGGGGGCTAAAAGATCATTTTTGTGGAAAAAAAATGATTTTTTTATTTTCACGCCTCTACATTACAAACTTTACTGAAACACTTGGGGGTTCAAAGTGCTCACCACACATCTAGATAAGTTCCTTGGGGGATCTAGTTTCCAAAATGGAGTCACTTGTGGGGGGTTTCCACTGTTTAGGTACATCAGGGGCTCTGCAAACGCACATGACACCCACAGACCATTCCATCAAAGTCTGCATTTCAGAACGTCACTACTTCCCTTCCGAGCCCCACCGTGTGCCCAAACAGTAGATTTCTTCCACATATGGGGTATCAGCGTACTCAGGACAAATTGGGCAACAACTTTTGGGGTCCAATTTCTCCTGTTACCCTTGTGAAAATAAAAATTGGGGGCTAAAAGGTCATTTTGTGGAAAAAAAAATGATTTTTTTATTTTCATAGCTCTACGTTATAAACTTCTGTGAAGCACTTGGGGGTTCAAAGTGTTCACAACACATCTAGATAAGTTCTTTAAGGGGTCTAGTTTCCAAAATGGGGTCACTTGTGGGGGGTTTCCACTGTTTAGGTACATTAGGGGCTCTCCAAATGCGACATGGCATCCGATCTCAATTCCTGCCAATTCTGCATTGAAAAAGTCAAACGGCGCTCCTTCCGTTCTGAGCTCTGCCGTGTGCTCAAACAGTGGTTTAGCCCCACATACAGGGTATCTGCGTATTCGGGAGAAATTGCACAAAAAATTTTGTGGTTCATTTTCTCTTTTTACACTTGTGAAAATAAAAAAAAATGGTTTTGAAGTAAAATGTTTGTGAAAAAAAGTTAAATGTTTATTTTTTCCTTCCATATTCCATTCATTCATGTGAAGCACCTGAAGGGTTAATAAACTTCTTGAATGTGGTTTTGAGTACATTGAGAGGTGCAGTTTTTAGAATGGTGTCACTTTTGGGTATTTTTTGTTATATTGACCCCCCAAACTCACTTCAAATGTGAGGTGGTCCCTAAAAAAAATGGTGTTGCAAATTTTGTTGTAAAAATGAGAAATCGCTGGTCAACTTTTAACCCTTACAACTTCCTAAAAAAAAAAATTATGTTTCCAAAATTGTGCAGATGTAAAGTAGACATGTGGGAAATGTTATTTATTAACTATTTTCTGCGATATCACTCTCTGATTTAAGGGCATCAAAATTAAAAGTTTGAAAATTGCAAAATTTTCTACATTTTCACCAAATTTTGATTTTTTTAACAAATAAGCACAGCTCATATCTAAAAATTTTTACCACCATCATGAAGTACAATATGTCATGAGAAAACAATGTCAGAATCAGTAGGATCCGTTGAAGCGTTCTAGAGTTATGACCTCATAAAGTGACACTGGTCAGAATTGAAAAAATTGGCCCGGTCACGAAGGCAAAAACAGGCTCGGGTGTGAAGGGGTTAAATAATATTTTTGTTTTTTATTTTTTTATATTTTTTTTTTTACTTTTCAGTGATTGACAGTGGAATTTAAATACCGTAGATAAACAGCAATCTGAGATGGCTAAAGGCCCTTTTACATTTAGCGATGCACCAGCGATCCGACTAGCGATCCCACCCGGTCAGGATCGCTGGTGCATCGCTAAATGATCGCTAGTGAGCTTTCATACAGAAAGACCTCACAGCGATGCAGCAGCGACGCAGCGCACGATACCATTCACACACAGCGATCCAGACGTCCTCCCGCCCGCCTCCACGCGTCGCTGGACGTCACAGCAGGAAGTCTCAGCAGGAAGCGCCCGACGAGAAATGGAGCCGGACATTCTCGCGCGATCAGCGATGGACAGCGGGGGAGCCGGTCGCTGGTAAGTATCACACATAGCGATATCACTAGCAATATCGCTATAACGTCACAAAACCAGTGACGTTTTAGCGATATTGCTAGCGATATCGCTTAGTGTAAAACCCCCTTAAGTTTGTGAAAAAAAAAAGATGCAGCTCAACTGGTATTTTATTCTTTGCTTTGAAAACTATGCTTATTCCAGGATAAGAAGTCAATTAGTGTTAATTGGTGATTGACAGAGATAACTGTTAATAAATGATAGAACCATCAACTGGACTCTTAAGCTCAATCACGCCACTCCAAGCCAGGCTCCATCCACATTTCAAAATGTTGGCGCAGCTGACCAGAAAATGGCAACAGTTGTGGCATTTTTGGGCCACTTGAGCCTGTTCTAATCCAAAATTCTGGCGATATTTGATTAATTGGAGCGTAAATCTTATCTTTTCCCATAACCATTCATATCAATCTACTCAGCTCCGCCTGCCCCATGACATACTGCCCATATGTTGCAAAGGATTAGCCTTCGGAGTAAGATATTCGGCCATGTACTCTTTCAAGATCGCATTAACATTTCCTATTGTACCTGCTTTATATAGCGCTTTTTATGAAAGTTGAGGGGTCTCTTGGTCTGAATAGACCCTAATTTGTATACAAAGTGAAGGAAATAGGAATCATCTCTTAAGGGGTGGTCTACTTCCTTCACTATTATATGGGAGGTTGCAGCCGAAAGTAGAGGAACCCAATTAAGTTCATTATTCAAATGCTAAATTATTCTATAATTTACTGTTTTTCTAATCTCATATTTAAAATATCATCAGCTTTAAATGGCTGTCATAATCAAGGGCCCTGCTTTATACTGCATGAGGCACTACTATATTGTATACCATTTGTGACTGCTATATAAGTTACTTGATAATATGCTGTAATGATCATCCTTCATTATGTGCAGCAGAATAAACAGCTAAATAAGTTGTTATTGTATATTTGCAGCAAGTACAGATGACAGACATTGTTATTCTGTTTGTTCCTAAATTAGGATGAATAATTAATGAAAGATAATAATTCATATGAGTTTGAAGAGGAGTTTGCTAAGGGCAGACATCTATTATATTCATCTGCTCTGGAAGCCTGCGTATGTAATTTGACTGAATAAGACCTGTCAAAGTGATTTTTCTGAATTTAAAAGCGTTGCATGAAAATGCTGAATGCAATTAAAATGGAATTGTAATTATTGGTATTTTTATAACTTGCGAATTTGAAGAAAAAAGGCATCTTCATATCATAAGGGCTTCTTCATATCATTATGAACACATGGTAAAAATATACAGCTTTTATCGAAAGTTTAGAGTTTTTTTTAAAGTAAAATTGCATTCTTTCTGTAAGGTGCATAAGCAATTACTGAAATACAGATGTAACCTTCTTTATCTTTTGTGAAAATTTAATTACTGACTGAGCAGGCGATTTTCCGTTTTTGCTCTTTCGTTTTTTTTCTTCCCTTTTTTCCAAGAGCCATAACTGTTCTATTTCTCCATTGATATAGCTATGTGAGGGCTTGTTTTTGGCGGGACGAGTTGTGGTTTGAATTGCATCATCCATTTTATTACATAATGTACTGGAAAGTAGGAAAGAAATTCTGTTTTTTAGATTTTTTATTTACAGCATTCATCTTACAGTAAAAATGACTTGAAGGCATGATTTTCCATGTCACTATGATCACAGCGATGATAAAATGAATAGTTTTAATAAGTGGTGAAAAAAAATTGGAATTTTGTAAAATAAAAAAAACAACAAAATTGACTTGTGTCGCAATTTTACGACAGCCGTAACATTTTCCGTTAATGGATCTGTGTGAAACATTTTCTTTTGCACACTGGCCAAATCTTTTTATTGATATAATTTTGGAGTAGATGCAATGTTTTGATCATGTCATGTTTCGATCATCTCTTATTACATTTTTTTTGCAGTGTTGCCCTAAAAAACTGACGTTTTTGATTTTTTTTTCTCGTTACACCATTTACCGATTGGGTTGCAGTAATTCATTTTATATTTTGAAAGATTGAACTTTTACAAATGTATCGATATCCCATATGTCTATTTTTTTATTTTTTCATTCTTAATGTGGGAAAAGAGGGAGTGATTCAAACTTTTATTTTTTATTTTTTTCATATTTTTTTAAAACATTTGTTTTTATTTTTATTTTGTATGTTTCTCACCTTAGTGGGCTTGAAACTGCACTATATACACCAATAACACCGTATAGCTGTATATAGTAAAAATCTCAGTCTTCTATTAATGCCAGCAATGGGCTGGCTTTCACTGGCATGGGGGTCTTCAAAAGATGACTAGTGATAAGCGAGCATGCTCGGTAAAGTTCGGTGCTCGCCCAAGCATCTCAGTACTCTCGATGCTCAGCGAGCACCGAGCATTTCCAGGGTTGCAGACTGTGCCCCATCCTGCATGTTTGGCGCTCTTTAGAGTGTCAACCAACATGCAGGAATTGTCTGCCACGCACTGTAATGCCGCAGCCATGTTGGTTGTGGCATCACAGTGAGTGGCTGGCCACAGAGCGTCATCAGGTCTATATCAGAACTGGCACTGCCCTGCTCATCACACTCTGCTCCGGAATCACCAGTGTAGGGAGAGTTGCTCCAGAGATAGGGACAGAATAGGTGGTTTTTAAGTTAGTGTGGGTATACTGTTACTGAATATACAAATCCAGCTAAACCATCAGTCCTTCTAAGGACTAATTACGGAGTATACAGGTATCAGTGCTAGGTTGGCAGTGTATGTGGCTATATATATCAGCATTAGGCAGCAGGCCGTGTATGTGGGTCTATAGATATCAGTACTAGGCATGCAGGCAGTGTATGTGGTTATATAGATATCAGTGCTAGGTGGGCAGGCATTGTATGCGGCATACTTCATTGCATACAGCAAGAGGGTCCATTCCATTACTGTGTGCTGCTGCTTCCTATTACAGATATTGACCGTATATACATAGGCCCAGGTATCAGTGGCCAGGAATAATTTTTTTTTGCATCTTAATCCTGATTATTTTATTCAAAAGCAATCCAGAGCACACAGTTTTTTTTCTCCATTTGCTTGTTGGCACTGCAGAATACAGCAAGAACCTTTCCATAGAACAGCGTGAAAATCCAGCTGTTTTGAACAGGGGTTTGGCAGTCACAGCGATCACATCTGAGTTCGCAGAAATTCTGTCATTTTTGTGGCACTGTAAAATTTTGTTGGTGTGTCTTATACAAGTTCTTGACACCAGTTTGCTGAAAAAAAAATATTTACCTACAGGGCAGATATTTTATACTGGGTTTTGTCCGCCACACGGATCGCATATCATTGTGCTCAAAATTGTGGCATTTCAGGCCTCCAATGATTTTTTTTTGTTGTGTGCTAGCCTAGCTATTAACACTATTTTGCTGCCAAAAAAAAATTATACAGGCCAGATATTTTAAAATGGGGTATCTGCATCACAGGCATCACCAGTCATTGCACTCAAAATAGTGCCATTTCAGCCCTGAATTTTCCTTTGCTGTGTCTTAGCCTAGTTATTGACACTATTTTGCTGTGAAAAAAATACAGGCCAGATATTTTAAAGTCGGGTATCTCCATCACACACCTCACCTATCTGTGGGCTAAAAATTGTGGCATTTTTTGGGCTCCATTGAACTGTTTCTGCTGTGTCTTAGTCTAGTTATTGACACCAGTTTGCTTGCCCAAAAGAAAAAATACAGGCCAGCTATTTAAAAGTGGAGGATCTCCGTCATACACCTGATCTGTCTGTGTGCTAATAATTGTGGCATTTTTGGGGCTCCATTGAATTGTTTTTTGATGTGTCTTATCCTAGTTATTGACACTATTTTGCTGTGAACAAAATACAGAGGAGATATTAAAAAGAGTGGTATCTCTGTCACAAGCCTCATCTATCTCTGGGCTAAAAATTGGGCATTTTTGGCCTCCATTAAACTGTTTTTGCTGTGTTTTAGCCTAGTTGTTGACGCTATTTTGCTGTGAAAAAAATAGAAGCCTGATAATAAAAAGTGGGGGATCTCCATCACGTACCTCACCTATCTGTGGGCTAAAAATTGTGGCATTTTTGGGCTCCATTGAACTATTTTTGCTGTGTCTTAGCCTAGTTATTGACACCCGTTTGCTTGCCCAAAAGAAAAAATGCAGGCCAGATATTTAAAAGTGGAGGATCTCCGTCATACACCTAATTTGTCTGTGTGCTAATAATTGTGGCATTTTTGGGGCTCCATTGAATTGTTTTTTGATGTGTCTTATCCTAGTTATTGACACTATTTTGCTGTGAAAAAAATACAGAGGAGATACTAAAAAGATTGGTATCTCTGTCACAAGCCTCATCTATCTGTGGGCTAAAAATTGGGCATTTTTGGCCTCCATTAAACTGTTTTTGCTGTGTTTTAGCCTAGTTGTTGACGCTATTTTGCTGTGAAAAAAATAGAAGCCAGATAATAAAAAGTGGCGGATCTTTTAGTTGTTGACGCTATTTTGCTGTGAAAAAAATAGAAGCCAGATAATAAAAAGTGGGGGATCTTTTAGCCCTCACCTCTCTGTGGGCTAAAAATTGTGGCATTTTTTGGGCTCCATTAAACTGTTTTTGCTGTGTCTTAGCCTAGTTATTGACACTATTTTGCTGTAAAAAAATACAGGCCAGATATTTTAAAGTCAGGTATCTCCGTCACAGGCCTCACATATTATTTTGCTCAAAATTGTGAAATTTCAGGCCTCCATTGCATTTTCTTGCTGCATCTTAGTCTACTTCTTGACACCAGTTTGCTGACAAAAAATTGTTACTTACAGGCCAGATATTTTAAACTGTGGTTTCCCCCGCACATGGACCACTTATACGTTTGCTCCAAATTCAGCCATATGTACTGAATGTGGAAAATATTGCGCTCCATTTAAAATAGGCAAGGCACATGGCAAGGGACAGGAAAGTGGACGTGATGGTGCATGCAGAGGCAAAGGCCAAGGCCATGGGCAAGCTGAAATTGGTCCACAACAAACACCCACATCATCTCACCCTACGTTCCTGTCCCAATTACTAGGGGACCACATCAGCACGCCACTATTGAACTCAGAGCAGTGTCAAAAGGTTGTTGGTTGGATAGTAGATATTGCTTCCAGTTACTTTGCCGCCGCCACCACCTCCACCCTGTCTTACACACAGTCAAGTCTAAGTAGCCGTGAGTCTGCACCGCATATTCCACACTCTGATCCTTTTACCTCTTACCATGCCGAGCGTCCGGGGACAACTGATCCCACACTTGGACACTCCGAAGAGCTGTTCACTTTTCCATTTATAGATTCTGGCCTCACATCCGGTCCACTTGAAGCAGGGCAAGAGAAGATTGCATGTAACAATGCCTGAATATTTGAGCAGCCACGGTCACATGAAGGCAACGGTGGGAAAGTGTCACAAGAGGTGGACGATGATGAGACACAATTGCCAGAAAGTCAAGAGGAGGACCAGGGTGCGGAAGTGGAGGACAAGGTGGTGGATGATATAGTAACTGACCCAAGCTGGCAGGGGGACATGCAGAGTGAGGACAGCAGCATACAAGGGGAGGGAGGCGTAGCACCCCAACAGGCAGGGAGAAGCAGTGTGGTGGCTGCAGACAGAAGGTGGGCAACCGTTCCCCGTAACAACAACATAATGGAAGTTGCCTGTCTAACTGTTAGGTCTTCCTGAGTCTGCTTGTTTTTTAAAGACTCTGCCGATAACCCCAAAAAGGCCATTTGCACAAAACTGCCATGCCAACATCAGCAGGGGTAGCAAAACTACCAGCCTCACCACCACCAGCATGATCAGGCACAAGGCAGCAAAGCATGCGACTTTGTGGGCCAAACTCCAGGGTCCACGAACAGTGTCTGCGGGTGACACCACTGCTTCTTCTGCTGTTGTACATACAAGCCAATCCCCTATCTATGGTGCATGCAAAGATGCCTCCTGCCCTGCACCTGTCATTGCACACACTCAACTAGCACCATCTTCAAGCACATCCACGTCCTTGTCCGAGCACAGCATTCAGTTTTCCATACCCCAGTCCTTGGAACGCAAGTGCAAATGCGCAGCCAATGCCCCACAGGCCACACTACTAAATTCACACATTTCTCGGCTGCTTGCGCTCGAAATGTTGCATTTTAGGCTCATGGAGACAGAAGCTTTCCACAACCTGAGGGCGGCGGCCGTCCTTCGGTACTTGGTCCCCAGCTGCCACTGTTTCTCCCGGTGTGCTGTGCCCGCATTACACAAGCACGTGTCCCACAACATTAGCCGTGCCCTCAACAATGCAGTTACTGGGAAAGTCCACCAAACCACGGACATATGGACAAGTGTTTGTGAGCAGGGATGGTACATCTCGCTGACGGCACACTGGGTTAACATAGTGGAAGCCGGGACTCAGTCAGACCTTGGAATGGAACATGTCCTCCCAATGCTGATGATTGCGGGCCCTAAGTTAATCACGGTTGTCCTCACAGTCTACAGCTCCTGCACCTCCTCCTCTTCAGCCTCCCTCTCTGAAATGACCACATCAGTCACAAGCAGGAAGCACTGCAGCATTGCCTCAGCCAAGCGTCAACAGGCTGTACTGAAGCTAATATGCTTAGGTGACAAACTGTACAATGCTGAAGAGTTGTGGACAGCTCTGAAAGAGAAGGTGTCACGATCCATTATTGGATTTGTGGCAGCTGTAGTTCCACTCACATTAAAACTTTTTCCTTTCAGGCCAGCAGGGGTTAAGTGCAGTTTTTCCATGCTGGTGAGCTGGCGTTACTGCAGTGCAGCTGGGTCAGCTGATATTGCTGGTGACCACTCCTGCATCCTTTGAAAGGTCACCTGATGCAGCTGACTGTTGGTGATGCAGTTCCTCTTTGGAGACCAACCTTTGCAGAATCAGCTCTCTGGTGTCAGCCAAGTCTGGTGTTTGGAGTCCTTTTGCTGTGCTATCTGTGGTGTGGAGTGGAGCTGAGCAGCGGTGTGCACAAGCTAAGTGCTGTGTCTGTCACTTCCCCCTGAGTGTTTTATCTGCAGAGGTGAGGCTAGAGCTCCTTGCCGGCCAGTGCACTAGCCAGGGCAGATCTAGGTGACAAATAGGGACTAGGTATTCTGATGTCGGCAAGGGGAAGGACCTGCATAGGGTGTTAGGTGAGAACAGGGAAAGGCTCAGGGAGGAGCTCAGGAGGTGACCTTGATTCCCTATTGTCAGGGCCTTCCTCTCCCCTATTCTATCGGCATTGTGAAGTTTGGTGACCGACCAATCGTTGGGTCGTGTCACACGTGCCAGTCACTCCATGACAGCAGGCAGATCTGTGGCTGACACCGCTGAACCTACAACCAGGCATGGTCATGTGTGACAATCGTCAGAACCTTGTGGCGGCTTTGAAGCAAGGCGAGCTCACACAAATACCATGCCTGGTCTATGTGCTTAACTCATTCAACGGTTTCTCAAAAACTACCCGGAGCTACTGGATGTGCTTGTGAAAGTACGCTGCCTGTGTGCCAACTTTAGAAAGTCAGCTACAGTTTTTGCCACCCTTGCAGCATTTGCAGCTTCCGGCTCACCAACGGTTGTGTGATGTCCTCACTAGAGATGAGCGACTTTGCCTTTTTTCGGGTCGAGTCGGGTTTCATGAAACCCGACTTTCTCAAAAGTCGGGTCGATCGAAATCGGCCGTTTATCGTGAAAAGTCGAAGGCCGACTGGAACACGAAACCCAATGCAAGTCAATGGGGAACCATGGTCGGCAGGGAGTGAAGGACAGGAAACACACCTACAGTGCCCATTTTAATGCCAAAAACATCAATTCTTATTACTTAAGCTTGTCAACCTTAATTTACTTTATAATAATAGTTAGGCATTGAAAACTGGGGGTTATTTGGCTAAAGTTGTGGGGGGGTAGGGCTGGCTCCAGATTTTCGTGGGCCCTGGGCCAAAGAGTGTCACTGGGCTCTTCTAACACATGCCACAATTCATGATCCTCTGATACGGCAGAGAAATAGCGGTATAGTACAATGAAAAATACTTTACTTCTTACATCTCATGACTGATATTCATTTTAAATCCTCCAATAGCTCCAAAAACGGACAGTATATTACTCCATACAGTATTATGGCCACTGCATAGTGCGCTATACAGAGTAATGAGGCCCATATATTTCTCCACACAGAATCATTGGTCCCAAATAATGTTCCATACAGTATATGATGAGCTCCACATAATGCTACAGTATATGTTGGTCCCCATGGATGAAGCTCCACTGTGTAATGGGCCCAAATAATGCTCCATATATAATGGGCCCCATTTATAATGCTCCAGTGCATAATGGGCCCTGTAAATGCTGCTCCACTTTCTGATGTCCACCTTTGGAATGCTCCAGTGTATGGTGAGACTCATATATCATTCTCCAGAGTATAGTGCTCCCCAAAAATAGCTGTCTCAACATCGAAAACAATTAAATAAGTCTCCTCGCTAAGGAAAACCTGTACTAGTCTGGACTCCTCGTCGTCCCCATCTTCCATCTCACTGCACTTGGACTGTTTAGGCAGAGGGAGTACAGACGTGATGTCATCGCGCTCTCTGACCAGAACGTCACTGTCAGGAAACGCGAAAGACGTCACGGCGGTGGAGCAAGAAGAGGTAAGTATTTCAACTTTGCAAGTGCTGTGATCCTGAGGAAACAGGGGGGCCCACTCGTTGGCGACGGCACTGGCACAGGGCCCCTCAGAGTACGGCGGTGTGTCTGATGGCGGGTGGGCGGGTGGGCGGGTGGGCCCTCCCACCGGCAGACACTTTTGTGTACTATGAGGGGCCCTGTGCCAGTGCCGTCACCCATGAGTATGCCCTCCCCACCTGCTCAAGGAACCTGCACTTTCATCTGCACCTTCCTCTTTGTCACCGTGTAAGGTGGTATAGTATGCGGGAAGGGGGACCTGAGTTTCATCAGGGTCAGATTCTGGCTGTGTAGAGTGCGAGGGGAATGTAGTGGTCTGGGTCAATGTACCAGCAGAATCATCTAGCAGTGGCTGGGCATCAGTGCAATTGTGGCGCCCCCAGGAGTACGGTCGCCACAGTGGCATTACCTTCCTCCTAGGGAGTGTGATGTCATGCTTGGGAGCAACGAAGGATCTCTCTAGCAGTTAAACCAAAACACAACACAGTTCCCACTCCAGGCCAGCAGGGAGACCTCTGAACCTGACTGCTGAGGAGCTGCTCTCTGTGGTCGGGAGGAGGGAAGTTAGGGCATTCTGTGAAGGAAAGGGGAAGTGTGTGGATGTGAGAAGGGGAGCTTGAGGATGAGCAGAGTTAAGGCTCACTCCTAGCTGGAGCGCATGGTTGGGATTCCGGTCTCCGCGTTTTTAGGGACACTGACGGTCCTGCAGCAGAAACCGGAGGAAGTAGCAGCTGTAAATGCTCTGTTCCCAACTAAGGCTCGGAGGCCCCAGCACCGACGTGTGTGAGCCATAAGGAAAAGGCTATGGCTGCCTGCCATGCGAGAAAGTTCCAAAAGAGAGTCAACAGGGGGAACTTCAGTGAACTCAGTACTGCGAGTACCTCAGATAAGCGCTAGAACGGAGGCCACACTACCTATCTGCAGAGAGAGAATTCCAAATTTGCTTCCAGACTGACCAACTCCTTCTCCATCTGTACTCTGGGTCCTGGACGGCACTTATCAAGTACAGGTAAAGGAACTGCACGACTGTGTCTGTCATCTTTCTCCTGCGCCTGGCGCACGGCTCTGCTACATCCTGCACTGCACACCATCTACCAACTCTTTCATCTGCTATGCGACTATGGTCCTACCTGTGCAGGGCTTCTACGTCTTAGCTGCACCACAACATCTGTCCCAGAGAAGCGACACTGCAGCGCCGGTCAATCTGATCAGAAACCACAGGTGACATCACGTATCATTCACCTATAAACGTTATTCACTCCTTTGCATGGACGCCCAGCGCCACGGAACGGGTCATCACCACCAATGTGACACATCCCTCTGAGACACCGGGCTGGTACCGATTAACCCCACGGCCCTGGCTGGCCACCCACACTCCATGTCAGATTCATCTTGGACTGGTAAATTTACGATTTGACTTGATAACCCAGGCATGGTATGATAGAAAGAGCTACATGGACTATTGTGAAGTGTGGCCTGCTGCATCATTCCACTGGATCTAAATGTGCAGCTGGCAACACTGAGATCCATAGACAATATGGAAAGGAGTCTTCTGCTCACTGAGCAGACGCTCAATGGGATAGATGAGGGGGGATGCTAGGTTGGAGCTGCAGGACAATGAAGCAGCTAGCTGGGTGACAGTTAGAAGGCGGGGTAGAGGGAAGAGCACCAGGGAGGCTAGTCCTGATCTGGCACACCCCAATAAGTTTGCTAAGTTGGCAGATGAGGGGAGTGTTAGTGCAGGAGTAGCACTGCTGCAGAAAGGCATGTCCTCTGAAAGCCGGAGGAGTGTCTGCTTCAGTAAGGGGGGAAATAGGAGAGCAGGGCAGGCCAGACAGGTTCTGGTAGTGGGAGACTCAATTATTAGGGGAACAGATAGGGCAATCTGTCACAAAGACAGGGATCATCGAACGGTGTGCTGCCTACCTAGCGCTTGAATCCGACACATCGCTGATCGGGTTGACAGATTACTGGGAGGGGCTGGTGAGGATCCAGCGGTCATGGTGCACATTGGCACAAATGACAAAGTTAGAGGTAGATCAAGAAAGGCACATCCAGCCCATAAATGGCAGCGCTTCCCAGGACTCACATCCAGAGGTAGGTGGAAGGTCCTTAAAGATGATTTCAGGGAATTAGGCTGTAAGCTTAAAGCAAGGACCTCCAAGGTGGTATTTTCAGAAATACTTCCTGTACCACATGCCACACCAGAGAGGCAACGGGAGATTAGGGAGGTTAATAAGTGGCTCAGGAATTGGTGTAGGAAGGAGGGGTTTGGGTTCCTGCAGAACTGGGCCGACTTCTCAGTTGGCTTCAGGTTCTACGCTAGGGATGGGCTGCACCTCAATGGGGAGGGTGCAGCTGTGCTGGGGGAGAAAATGGCTAGAAGGTTGGAGGAGTGTTTAAACTAGGGACGGGGGGAGGGTATTCCTTTTATAGGAGGGAATCAAATCAAACTACGAAAAACCGAACTAGTATCCAATACAAGAATTTTTATTATAATGATTAAAACATATACAATGAATATATATATGCAAAAAAGGGTGAGATCCCAATACCAAAAACGGAAATACTGGAAACCAATAAGGCATCAATGAATTTGCACAAAAAATATGAGTATAATTGTAATTGAGTGTCCACAATAAAGTGCAAAATGTGAAAATATTATTAAATAACATATGTCATGATGAAATTATTACCAAAATGTATACTAAGGTTTTACCAAAATGTATACAACATAACATAATTAGCATAGATAGAAAATGCGATCCAAATCTAAGTGAATTAATATGGGAAATGTCAATACGCCAAAGTACAAGTAAATATAATGAACATTGAGGTATGGTAACTAATAATGGGCGGTAGATACCGATACTAAATGGTATAAACATACATATTTCACTGCAGACTGGTGCCAATGTAATAGGGATAAGTATACAATTCCACAATGCACATTTATTTACCTTTATATGCACCAATGTGCTGCAAATTAGATTGCCATGCCATATTGTATACAATTATGAAAGACACATGTTTAGAAAAGTAACAATAAATACCTAATATCAGTAAATGCCAGGTTCCCAGTAAACGTCCGACCCCGACGTGCGTTTCGGCGTCTTCCTTCATCAGGGGGGTTGTCTTGGAATTTCTATTGTACCTTTTATAGGAGGGGAAGACAGTGCAGATAGAGACCTGGGCTCAAATAATGACATTGGGGGTGGGGGTGGCATGGGGGGTGGGGTTAGAACAGTTAATAATTTAAGAAAGAATAGAGGTACAGAGAGGTACATAAAGTGCATGTATACTAATGCCAGAAGCCTCGCCAACAAAATGGAGGAATTGGAGTTAATGTTGTTGGAACATAATTACGACATGGTGGGGATATGTGAGACATGGCTGGATGAGAGCCACGACTGGGCGGTTAATTTACAGGGCTATAGTCTGTTCAGAAATGACCGAACAAATAAGCGAGGGGGAGGTGTGTGTTTATATGTAAAATCATCCTTAAAACCCATCCTTCATGATAATATATATGAATCTAATGAAAATGTAGAGTCCCTGTGGGTGGAGATAAGGGGAGGGGGGAAAAATAATAAATAATAAATTACTGATAGGGGTTTGCTATAAGTCTCCAAAAATAATGGAAGCAACAGAGAATATCCTCATAAAGCAAATAGATGAAGCTGCGACTCAAGGAGAAGTCATTATTATGGGGGACTTCAACTACCCTGAAATACATTGGGGAACCGAAACCTGCAGTTCCAGCAAAGGTAATAGGTTTTTGACAACTATGAGAGACAATTACCTTTCACAACTGGTTCAGGACCCAACAAGAGGGGGGGCACTGCTAGACCTAATATTAACCAACAGGCCAGACCACATATCAAATGTAAGGGCTGAGGGTCACTTGGGTAATAGTGATCACAAATTAATAAGTTTTCATGTATCCTTTAATAAGATGTGTAGTAGAGGGGTTACAAGGACACTAAACTTCAGGAAGGCAAATTCCCAACGGATGAGAGATGATCTTGGTGCAATTAACTGGGACGATATACTGAGACATAAAAATACACAAAGAAAATGGGAGACGTTTATTAGCATCCTGAATAGGACCTGTGCACAATATATACCGTATGGGAATAAACATGCTAGAAATAGGAGGAAACTACTATGGCTAAATAGAGCTGTAAGGGGTGCAATAAGAGATAAAAATAAAGCATTTAGAGAATTAAAGCAAGTAGGTAGTGATGAGGCATTAAATAAACACAGAAAATTAAATAAATTCTGTAAAAAGCAAATCAAAACAGCAAAGATTGAGACAGAGAGACTCATTGCCAGAGAAAGTAAAAATAATCCCAAAATATTCTTTAACTACATAAATAGTAAGAAACTAAAAAATGATAGCGTTGGTCCCCTTAAAAATAGTCTGGGTGAAATGGTGGATGAGGATGAGGAAAAAGCCAATATGCTAAATGACTTTTTTTCAAGAAAATCCCATGACGGATAACATGATCAGGGATAAAAATTCTCCGTTAAATGTCACCTGCTTAACTCAGCAGGAAGTACGGCGGCGTCTAAAAATCACTAAAATTGACAAATCCCCGGGACCGGATGGGATACACCCCCGAGTACTGCAGGAATTAAGCACAGTCATAGATAGACCATTATTTTTAATCTTTAAAGATTCCATAATAACAGGGTCTGTACCACAGGACTGGCGTATAGCAAATGTGGTGCCAATATTCAAAAAGGGGACAAAAACTGAACTTTGGAAATTATAGGCCAGTATGTTTAACCTCAACTGTGGGTAGAATCATGGAGGGTTTTCTAAGAGATACTATACTGGAGTATCTGGAGAAGAATAACCTTATGACCCAATATCAACATGGGTTTACAAGGGACCGTTCCTGTCAGACTAATCTGATAAGCTTTTATGAAGAGGTAAATTCCGGACTGGACCAAGGGAATGCAGTGGACGTGGTGCACATGGACTTTTCAAAAGCTTTTGATACGGTGCCACACAAAAGGTTGATACATAAAATGAGAACAATGGGGATTGGGGAAAATATGTGTAGGTGGGTTAAGAGCTGGCTCAGGGATAGGAAACAAAGGGTGGTTATTAATGGAGCACACTCGGACTGGGTCAGTTTTGGGCCCGCTTCTTTTTAACATATTTATTAATGACCTTGTAGGGGGCATAGAGAGTAGAATTTCAATATTTGCAGATCATAAGTTGAGGATCCAAGAAAAGCACTTCTGAGCATCCGCGCTGCTTTAGTGATAAGAATTCTTCAGAAATCCATATAGATCTTTCAAGTTCTTTATTATATGTACTACAGAAACTACGCGTTTCGAGGTGACAAACTGCACCTCTTCTTCAGGTTCCAGTACAGAGTTGTGATCGGTCTATACAAATGACAGCTTTATATGCTGTGTGGGCGTAAACCCCCGTTGTGAGAAAAGGGCGTCAACCTGCACATGCTGCACATAAAGATATTTGAAAAAGACAAGCAAAGTGACATATATATATAGAAAAACATATATTCTGGATAGTGATAGTATTGTGTATCCTATTCAGACAATCAATACTAGTGTTGAGCATTCCGATACCGCAAGTATCGGGTATCGGCCGATACTTGCTGTATCGGAATTCCGATACCGACTTCCGATATTTTTTCAATATCGGAAGTCGGCATCAGAATCGGAAGTTCAAAGTTGATTGACAGCCGAAATGACGTCTTCATGATGCGCGGTGTGTGCGCATCATGATGCGCCGTCATTTTGGGCCTTCCGGGGGTCTCTGCCGGCCTGCCGGGGGGCTGTGCCGGCCTGCCGGGGGGCTGTGTGGACTGCCCGGGGTCTGTACCGGCCTGCCGGGGGGGCTGTGCCGGCCTGCCGGTGGTCTGTGCACCCTGTGGGGGTCTGTACCGGCCTGCCGGGGGGCTGTGCCGGCCTGCCGGGGGGGCTGTGCTAATGTCCGGGGGTCTGTGCAAGCATCGTCCGATGGGACTACAAGTCCCATCTGGCAATGCCTGCTACCATGACAGTGATTGACACATTAGCCAATGATGGGACAGTAGTAGTCCCATCATCCGGCTAATGTGTTAAATGTTAAAAAAAAAAAAAAATACTACATACATACTACATACATACTACATGCATGTTACATACATACTACATGCTACATACATACCACATATATACTACATGCATGCTACATACATACTACATGCTACATACATACTACATATTTACTACATGCATGCTACATACATACTACATGCTACATACATACTACATATATACTACATGCATGCTACATACATACTGCATGCTACATACATACTACATGCTACATACATACCACATATATACTACATACATACTACATGCATGCTACATGCTACATACATACCACATACATACTACATACATACTACATACATACTACATGCATGCTACATGCTACATACATAACACATATATACTACATGCATGCTACATACATACTACATGCTACATACATACCACATACATACTACATACATACTACATACATACTACATGCATGCTACATACATACTACATGCTACATACATACTACATATATACTATATGCATGCTACATACATACTGCATGCTACATACATACTACATGCTACATACATACCACATATATACTACATACATACTACATGCATGCTACATGCTACATACATACCACATACATACTACATACATACTACATACATACTACATGCATGCTACATGCATGCTACATGCTACATACATAACACATATATACTACATGCATGCTACATACATACTACATGCTACATACATACCACATACATACTACATACATACTACATGCATGCTACATACATACTACATGCTACATACATACCACATATATACTACATACATACTACATGCATGCTACATACAATACATACATAGACATACAGTACATATAACATAGAGTAACATACTTACCAATACTTGTCACATTGTTCCCCGAAGCCATTGTCTTTTACGGAATAAATATTAACATAACAAACCACAAAAATACTCACCCACGATCCGAAGCAGTCCACGAGTGTGTCCCACGACGATCTTGGGTAGAGAACTGCAGCATCAGCTGATGCTGCCGTTCTCTATGGGCTGCAGGAATCCAATGACGGAAGGTAGGTATCCTTCCGCACTGTATTCCTCCGCCACTTAAAAAAAAAAAGTCCCTAGTCTCACTTTATGCCATTGCTGCGTGGGAAATTCCCACACAGCAATGGCATAAAGTGAGACTAGGGACTTTTTTTTTTTAAGTGGCGGAGGAATACAGTGCGGAAGGATACCTACCTTCCGTCTTTGGATTCCTG
Organism: Dendrobates tinctorius; assembly: GCF_039654945.1. NCBI lineage: Eukaryota > Metazoa > Chordata > Amphibia > Anura > Dendrobatidae > Dendrobates > Dendrobates tinctorius. The sequence goes on from NW_027361672.1 coordinate 9,590,240, forward strand.
CAGCCCGTAGAGAACGGCAGCATCAGCTGATGCTGCCGTTCTCTACCCAAGATCGTCGTGGGACACACTCGTGGACTGCTTCGGATCGTGGGTGAGTATTTTTGTGGTTTGTTATGTTAATATTTATTCCGTAAAAGACAATGGCTTTGGGGAACAATGTGACAAGTATTGGTAAGTATGTTACTCTATGTTATATGTACTGTATGTCTATGTATGTATTGTATGTAGCATGCATGTAGTATGTATGTAGTATATATGTGGTATGTATGTAGCATGTAGTATGTATGTAGTATGTATGTAGCATGCATGTAGCATGCAGTATGTATGTAGCATGCATGTAGTATATATGTAGTATGTATGTAGCATGTAGTATGTATGTAGCATGCATGTAGTATGTATGTGGTATGTATGTAGTATGTATGTGGTATGTATGTAGCATGTAGTATGTATCATGCATGTAGTATATATGTGTTATGTATGTAGCATGTAGCATGCATGTAGCATGTATGTAGTATGTATGTAGTATGTATGTGGTATGTATGTAGCATGTAGCATGCATGTAGTATGTATGTATTATATATGTGGTATGTATGTAGCATGCAGTATGTATGTAGCATGCATGTAGTATATATGTAGTATGTATGTAGCATGCATGTAGTATGTATGTAGTATGAATGTAGCATGTATGTAGTATGCATGTTGCATGTAGTATATATGTAGAATGTATGTTACATGTAGTATGCATGTTGCATGTATGTAGCATGTATGTAGCATGTAATTTTTTTTATTTTTTTTTACATTCAACACATTAGCTGGATGATGGGACTACTACTGTCCCATCATTGGCTAATGTGTCAATCACTGTCATGGTAGCAGGCATCGCCCGATGGGACTTGTAGTCCCATCGGACGATGCCTGCACAGACCCCCGAAGCCTGCACAGACCACCGGCAGGCCGGCACAGCCCCCCGGAGCCTGCACAGACCACCGGCAGGCCGGCACAGCCCCCCGGAGCCTGCACAGCCCCCCGGCAGGCTGGCACAGCCCCCCAGCAGGCCGGCACAGCCCACCGGAGCCTGCACAGACCACCGGCAGGCCGGCACAGCCCCCCGGCAGGCCGGCACAGACCACCGGAGCCTGCACAGACCCCCTGGCAGGCCGGCACAGCCCCCCGAAAGGCCCGTACAGACCCCAGAGAGGCTGTACAAGGCAAAAACAGGGTTTTTCTTATTCCGATACCGGAAGTCCCATAGACTTGAATGGGACTTCCGGTATCGGAATCGGCGATACCGATACTTTTTTTTAAGATCGGCCGATCCATTCCGATCCGATACTTTGAAGTATCGGACGGTATCGCTCAACTCTAATCAATACAATAACATGGACTTTTATAATTAAATAAAAAGAAATATATGAAATATATAGAACACAAAAAAAAGGGAACAAGAGAGGATAAGAACCAGTTTCATTGTGGTGAGTTTGAGACAAATGTCTGGCGGTTTCACCACGGAGCTATCATGAGTGAGGAGTAGTGGAGAGTAATTACTCATTTGATATAACTAGTGAAGATAGAGAGTGCAAATAGTTTCCTTTCACCAATAGTAGTGATAAATGGGAGTGTATAAAAGGAGATATATTTGGAGAAATTATGTATTTTAAACCGATGTATTATTTTTTTTTTTTTTTTATGTTGCTATTCACATGGCAGATCTATGAAAGAACTAGAAGCATATTGCCACAATTCCCAGTGTGCAAATATGCGAGTGAAAAATATAAAACCAAAGTGTTTAATTAAAAATGTGTTTTAAAATTATTTAAAAAATTATTTAAAAATAATTTTGTGGGGAAGTTTTTAAATCCCAAAAACCAACTGAATGAAAGGACTGATACAAATGAAAAACAAATGTATTTAAAAAATGAGAATTAGCGGTGAACCCAACTGTAATATAATTATGTCCACCAGAGGGAGTAGTGCTGAGTGAACTAGAATGACCCAATGGATCCCTGAGGTATATCCCGGCCAAGAGCGTAGTAGGGGAAAAAAAAAAAACATTAAGAAATTTATCTCACGTAACATATATTATTTTCTCATAAAACTTCTTCTCAATTCACCAGATAAAATGTGAGGATAATTTAGTACACTTTAAAAAATTTTTACAAATAAATTAATATATTAAATATACAGAAAAATATGAAAAACATTCCTCAAGGTAAGACTTATATAAAAATATCGCATATTTCATTTAAACCTTTTGGATTAATAGTATCGAGTCGATAAATCCAATAAATTTCTTTTCTACTAAGTTGTAGAAATCTATTCAGAGCATTTTCAGGTATATGGTCAATGGGAAAAAATGTTAGAGAAGAAAAATCATTTTTATGATGTAGGGCACAATGTCTAGATAGTCCATGTTTCATATAGCCAATCCTCACGTTGTGCCTGTGGGAGTTCATCCTTTTTCGAAAACACTGAGTAGTTCGTCCCACGTATTGTTTTCCACAAATACATTGTATTAAATATATAATAAAACTTGATTCACAAGTGAGATTGGCTTTAATAGTAAAAGTTTCACCCGTTGATGTTGAATTAAAAAGGGTTTTTTTATGACCAATGCCCCTACAACTCAAACATTTCTTTTTCCCACATTCATAAATTCCTGGTAGTGCTGTAGTTTTCTTTTTAGTTGTCACAGAGATTTTTTGTCCTCTCAATCTACTCGGAGCCACAAGGTTTCTAATATTGGGTGGTCTCCTGAAGGTAACACCTGGGGTTTTCGGTAAAATGGTTTTTAAGATGGGGTCATTTAAAAGAATGTGCCAATTATCCTTTAAAATTTCACGCATTTCCTTATGGTATTTATTAAAAGTGGTAATAAAATTAAGATTAAAACCGTCAGTATTAGTTTTAATCTTTTTAGCTAAAAGTGATTTTTGATCATAATTATTTTGCACATGACCCAGGGATTCCTTTATTAGTTTCTTAGGATATTTTTTTTCCTCAAATCTTTCTTCTAGTATTTTAGCTTGGTTTAAAAAATCAATTTCAGTAGTACAATTTCTCCTAATTCGTTTAAACTGGTTCACAGGTATGTTTACCAGCGATTTGTTATAATGGCCACTGTGGTAATGCAAGAAGCTATTCGCATCCACTTTCTTAAAGTATGTTCTTGTATTAATTTGAAGGTTTTCAATATATATATTAAGATCTAAAAAGTTAATTTCTTTCTCATTGTGGCATGGAGAAATGGACATCCCCCAATCATTATTATTCAGATCTATGACAAAATCCTCAATATTCCCTTTACTACTGTCCCATATTATGAAGATGTCATCAATAAAACGTTTAAAAAATGTTATACAATCGTAAAAGCGTGATTTATAAATAAAAATCTCTTTGAATCTCCCCATGAAGAGATTTGCGAAAGTTGGCGCCACTTTTGACCCCATTGCCATTCCCTTCTCTTGGTGATAGGTGTTTTTTAAAAAAGTAAAATAGTTGTTCTTAAGAATAAAAAATAATCCATCGTAAATAAACCTCTTTTGTGCCACTGAAAAACGCTCATCATTTCTAACATAATGATAAAAGCTTGTTAATCCCAATTCATGTTGAATATTCGAGTATAGGGCTGCTACATCTAAAATAAAAAATGTATAGGATTTTTCCATGTAAATTCATTCAATAATTCTATAAGATGAGATGAATCCCTCAAGTAGCTGGGTAAATTGGTCACATGTACTTTCATTAATTTATCTACACTCACTGGCCACTTTATTAGGTACACCATGCTAGTAAGGGGTTGGACCCCCTTTTGCCTTCAGAACTGCCTCAATTCTTCGTGGCAGAGATTCAACAAGGTGCTGGAAGCATTCCTCAGAGATTTTGGACCATATTGACATGATGGCATCACACAGTTGGCGCAGATTTGTCGGCTGCACATCCCTGATGCGAATCTCCCGTTCCACCACATCCCAAAGATGCTCTATTGGATTGAGATCTGGTGACTGAGGAGGCCATTTGAGTACAGTGAACTCATTGTCATGTTCAAGAAACCAATCTGAGATGATTCGAGCTTTATGACATGGCGCATTATCCTGCTGAAAGTAGCCATCAGATGTTGGGTACATTGTGGTCATAAAGGGATGGACATGGTCAGCAACAATACTCAGGTAGGCTGTGGCGTTGCAACGATGCTCAATTGGTACCAAGGGGCCCAAAGAGTGCCAAGAAAAAATTCCCCACACCATGACACCACCACCACCAGCCTGAACCGTTGATACAAGGCAGGATGGATCCATGCTTTCATGTTGTTTACGCCAAATTCTGACCCTTCCATCCGAATGTCGCAGCAGAAATCGAGACTCATCAGACCAGGCAACGTTTTTCCAATCTTCTACTGTCCAATTTCGATGAGCTTGTGCAAATTGTAGCCTCAGTTTCCTGTTCTTAGCTGAGAGGAGTGGTACCCAGTGTGGTCTTCTGCTGCTGTAGCCCATCTGCCTCAAAGTTCGACGCACTGTGCGTTCAGAGATGCTCTTCTGCCTACCTTGGTTGTAACGGGTGGCAATTTGAGTCACTGTTGCCTTTCTATCAGCTCGAACCAGTCTGCCCATTCTCCTCTGACCTCTGGCATCAACAAGGCATTTCCGGCCACAGAACTGCCGCTCACTGGATTTTTTTTCTTTTTCGGACCATTCTCTGTAAACCCTAGAGATGGTTGTGCGTGAAAATCCCAGTAGATCAGCAGTTTCTGAAATACTCAGACCAGCCCTTCTGGCACCAACAATCATGCCACGTTCAAAGGCACTCAAATCACCTTTCTTCCCCATACTGATGCTCGGTTTGAACTGCAGGAGATTGTCTTGACCATGTCTACATGCCTAAATGCACTGAGTTGCCGCCATGTGATTGGCTGATTAGAAATTAAGTCTTAACACACAGTTGGACAGGTGTACCTAATAAAGTGGCCAGTGAGTGTATATACTCTGCAAGATTACTCGCGATGGAGTTTATTCCAGATATTATCGGATGTCCGGGGGGATTGTTAATATCTTTGTGTAATTTTGGGAGGTGATAGAAGAAGGGTATGTTAGGGTTTTTTATTTTCAGAAATTTACTTTCTTTTTCGTTAAATATTCCTTCCTCAGTCCCTCTTTTTATTAAATCCGAATAGGTTGTTGTTAATTCAGTTGAAGGGTAATTTATTACAACACTATAAAAATCTGGATCCGATAAGATACGGTTAGCTTCCTGGCAGTATGTATCATAGTTTTGAATCACTATACCTCCTCCCTTATCAGCAGGGCGCATAACAATTTCATTATTCTCTAGAAGATCCTGAATGGCATTTTTTTTCCCTCTTTGTTAAATTGTTTTTCTATCTATTTTTTATTCCAGATTTTTTCAATCCCAATTGTTTCATCTCATTAAGAATGATAACCCCAAATACAGTTATATGGTTCCCTTTGCTTTCAGTGGGGTAAAAACCTGATTTGGGTTTTACCTCAGCATGTGCATTCACTTCTGGGTTTTCATGTGTTGGTACCTGTTCTAATTTGTTAGCGGTTTTGTTTTTATTCATAATGAAGTGTCGTTTCAAGATAAGATTTCTTAAAAAGTTTTGAATGTCCAAGAAAGTGTCAAAATCCTTAGGTGTGTACGTTGGACAATAGGAAAGTCCTTTGGACAACATCTGTTTTTCTAATGGTTTTAGAGCATAGGAGGAGAGGTTGAAGATGTTTGATCCATTGTTTTTTTGCTTGGATCTATTTTTCCTCTCTTTACTACGATTTTTTCTTCCTCCCCCCCTGCAGCCTCTATAGGGAATTTTCTTTTTTCTTTTTTACCAGAAAAAAATCCTCAATAGTAAAGAGAGGACAAATAGATCCGAACAAAAAAACAATGGATCAAACATCTTCAACCTCTCCTCCTATGCTCTAAAATGCTCTAAAACCATTAGAAAAACAGGTGTTGTCCAAAGGACTTTCCTATTGTCCAACGTACACACCTAAGGATTTTGACACTTTCTTGGACATTCAAAACTTTTTAAGAAATCTTACCTTGAAACGACACTTCATTATGAATAAAAACAAAACCGCTAACAAATTAGAACAGGTACCAACACATGAAAACCCAGAAGTGAATGCACATGCTGAGGTAAAACCCAAATCAGGTTTTGTAATAAATTACCCTTCAACTGAATTAACAACAACCTATTCGGATTTAATAAAAAGAGGGACTGAGGAAGAAATATTTAATGAAAAAGAAAGTAGATTTCTGAAAATAAAAAAACCCTAACATACCCTTCAACTATCACCTCCCAAAATTACACAATGATATTAACAATCCCCCCGGACGTCCGATAATATCTGGAATAAACTCCATCTCGAGTAATTTTGCAGAGTATATAGATAAATTAATGAAAGTACATGTGACCAATTTACCCAGCTACTTGAGGGATTCATCTGATCTTATAGAATTATTGAATGAATTTACATGGAAAAAATCCTATACATTTTTTACTTTAGATGTAGCAGCCCTATACTCGAATATTCAACATGAATTGGGATTAACAAGCTTTTATCATTATGTTAGAAATGATGAGCGTTTTTCAGTGGCACAAAAGAGGTTTATTTACGATGGATTATTTTTTATTCTTAAGAACAACTATTTTACTTTTTTAAAAAACACCTATCACCAAGAGAAGGGAATGGCAATGGGGTCAAAAGTGGCGCCAACTTTCGCAAATCTCTTCATGGGGAGATTCAAAGAGATTTTTATTTATAAATCACGCTTTTACGATTGTATAACATTTTTAAACGTTTTATTGATGACATCTTCATAATATGGGACAGTAGTAAAGGGAATATTGAGGATTTTGTCATAGATCTGAATAATAATGATTGGGGATGTCCTTTTCTCCATGCCACAATGAGAAAGAAATTAACTTTTTAGATCTTAATATATATATTGAAAACCTTCAAATTAATACAAGAACATACTTTAAGAAAGTGGATGCGAATAGCTTCTTGCATTACCACAGTGGCCATTATAACAAATCGCTGGTAAACATACCTGTGAACCAGTTTAAACGAATTAGGAGAAATTGTACTACTGAAATTGATTTTTTAAACCAAGCTAAAATACTAGAAGAAAGATTTGAGGAAAAAAAATATCCTAAGAAACTAATAAAGGAATCCCTGGGTCATGTGCAAAATAATTATGATCAAAAATCACTTTTAGCTAAAAAGATTAAAACTAATACTGACGGTTTTAATCTTAATTTTATTACCACTTTTAATAAATACCATAAGGAAATGCGTGAAATTTTAAAGGATAATTGGCACATTCTTTTAAATGACCCCATCTTAAAAACCATTTTACCGAAAACCCCAGGTGTTACCTTCAGGAGACCACCCAATATTAGAAACCTTGTGGCTCCGAGTAGATTGAGAGGACAAAAAATCTCTGTGACCACTAATAAGAAAACTACAGCACAACCAGGAATTTATAAATGTGGGAAAAAGAAATGTTTGTGTTGTAGGGGCATTGGTCATAAAAAAACCCTTTTTAATTCAACATCAACGGGTGAAACTTTTACTATTAAAGCCAATCTCACTTGTGAATCAAGTATTATTATATATTTAATACAATGTATTTGTGGAAAACAATACGTGGGACGAACTACTCAGTGTTTTCGAAAAAGGATGAACTCCCACAGGCACAACGTGAGGATTGGCTATATGAAACATGGACTATCTAGACATTGTGCCCTACATCATAAAAATGATTTTTCTTCTCTAACATTTTTTCCCATTGACCATATACCTGAAAATGCTCTGAATAGATTTCTACAACTTAGTAGAAAAGAAATTTATTGGATTTATCGACTCGATACTATTAATCCAAAAGGTTTAAATGAAATATGCGATATTTTTATATAAGTCTTACCTTGAGGAATGTTTTTCATATTTTTCTGTATATTTAATATATTAATTTATTTGTAAAAATTTTTTAAAGTGTACTAAATTATCCTCACATTTTATCTGGTGAATTGAGAAGAAGTTTTATGAGAAAATAATATATGTTACGTGAGATACATTTCTTAATGGGGTTTTTTCCCCTACTACGCTCTTGGCCGGGATATACCTCAGGGATCCATTGGGTCATTCTAGTTCACTCAGCACTACTCCCTCTGGTGGACATAATTATATTACAGTTGGGTTCACCGCTAATTCTCATTTTTTAAATACATTTGTTTTTAATTTGTATCAGTCCTTTCATTCAGTTGGTTTTTGGGATTTAAAAACTTCCCCACAAAATTATTTTTAAATAATTTTTTAAATAATTTTAAAACACATTTTTAATTAAACACTTTGGTTTTATATTTTTCACTCGCATATTTGCACACTGGGAATTGTGGCAATATGCTTCTAGTTCTTTCATAGATCTGCCATGTGAATAGCAACATAAAAAACAAAAAAAAATAATACATCGGTTTAAAATACATAATTTCTCCAAATATAGCTCCTTTTATACACTCCCATTTATCACTACTATTGGTGAAAGGAAACTTTTTGCACTCTCTATCTTCACTAGTTATATCAAATGAATAATTACTCTCCACTACTCCTCGCTCATGATAGCTCCGTGGTGAAACCGCCAGACATTTGTCTCAAACTCACCACAATGAAACTGGTTCTTATCCTCTCTTGTTCCCTTTTTTGTGTTCTATATATTTCATATATTTCTTTTTATTTAATTATAAAAGTCCAAGTTATTGTATTGATTGTCTGAATAGGATACACAATACTATCACTATCCGGAATATATGTTTTTCTATATATATATGTCACTTTGCTTGTCTTTTTCAAATATCTTTATGTGCAGCATGTGCAGGTTGACGCCCTTTTCTCACAACGGGGGGTTATGCCCACACAGCATATAAAGCTGTCATTTGTATAGACCGATCACAACTCTGTACTGGAACCTGAAGAAGAGGTGCGGTTTGTCACCTCGAAACGTGTAGTTTCTGTAGTAGATATAATAAAGAACTTGAAAGATTTATATGGATTTCTGAAGAATTCTTATCACTAAAGCAGCGCGGATGCTCAGAAGTGCTTTTCTTGGATCCTCAACTTATGATACCTAGTGGACGCTGTCCACCTGCACGAGCTCTGCAACAGCTATATGACTGCAACAAACGTTGAGAGTGGTTGTGTCTGAACACAACCCATAAAGGGTGAGTACTCCAGAGTACTTTTATATTTTAATTGATTTATACCAGGTGAAGCCCTATGTCTGCGCCCCCGCCCTTGTTTTCTCTAATATTTGCAGATGACACTAAACTCTGCAGGGTAATCAATACAGAGGAGGGCAATTTTATATTACAGAAGGATTTATGTAAACTAGAAGCTTGGGCTGATAAATGGCAAATGAGCTTTAAGGGGGATAAATGTAAGGTCATGCACTTGGGTAGAACGAACAAGATGTATAATTATGTGCTTAATTGTAAAACGCTGGGCAAAACAGTCACTGAAAAAGACCTGGGTGCATGGGTGGACGACAAACTCACATTTAGCGGCCAGTGTCAGGCAGCTGCTGCAAAGACAAATAAAATAATGGGATGCATTAAAAGAGGCATAGGTGCTCATGAAGAGAACATAATTTTACCTCTATATAAGTCACTAGTACGACCACACTTAGAATACTGTGTACAGTTCTGGTCTCCGGTGTATAAGAAAGACATAGCTGAACTGGAGCGGGTGCAGAGAAGAGCGACCAAGGTTATTAGGGAACTAGGGGGTCTGCAATGCCAAGACAGGTTATTACAATTGGGGTTATTTAGTTTGGAGAATCGAAGGCTTAGGGGTGATCTTATTACAATGTATAAATATATGCGGGGACAATACCAAGACCTTTCTAATAATCTTTTTACTCTTAGACCTGTGACAGGGACAAGGGGGCATCCTCTACGTCTGGAGGAAAGAAGGTTTAAGCATACTCACAGATGCGGATTCTTTACTGTAAGAGCAGTGAGACTATGGAACTCTCTTCGATATGATGTTGTAATGAGTGATTCCCTACTAAAATTTAAGAAGGGACTGGATGCCTTTCTTGAAAAGTATAATATTACAGGGTATATACACTAGTTTCCTTAATATTGCGTTGATCCAGGGAGCTAGTCTGATTGCCGTATGTGGAGTTGGGAAGGAATTTTTTTCCCCAATGTGAAGCTGACTGTTTGCCACATGGGTTTTATTTTTTGCCTTCCTCTGGATCAACATGTTAGGGCAAGTTAGGATAGGATATGGGTTGAACTAGATGGACTTAAAGTCTCCCTTCAACCTTAATAACTATGTTACTATGTTACTTTTGGTGGGGGTGAAGGACACAAGGAAAGGGGTTCTTCCTGACCAGGAGCCAGCACTTGACGACTCAGTGCTTGCATTTTTTTGAAACTTCAGAAGAGGAGGGCATATTTGATGGAGTCTGTTTCGGCAATGTAAGCCAAAACCAGTTCCTGATGCTCCGGTTTTAAAAGCGGTTAACCTACTCCCAGAAAAGGTCGCCTTCCAGGAGTTCCGGAGCCAGATCATGACGCAGGCTCAACACCTCCTGCCTTAGCTGCTATTGTGCTTTTGCCACTACCAGCAGATGCACCACCACCATCAGCACCAGCTGGCCCCCCACACCCACGTCCGCGGTCTCTTCCACCAAACTTCAAAATGTTGCAGAACATGAACCCAAAATAACATCAGATATATGGTACTGTATCAGAAGCGTTCAGCTCTATACAGTCAAAGGATGATTGTCAATCTCCCTATATATACCATCAGTCACACAGAGATGCTCACAGGCTCAGTATGGATTAGACAAGAATATAAAAAGTAGAAAAAGTGCACAGTATCATCAGATAGCAGGTATATATAGTATAGTTTAAACATTCTAAATCTCCGTAGATATTTCAGGAGGCAGACACAGACGCTCTCAGGCTCAGTATGGATTACAAACACAATATAAAAAGCCGTAAAACGGTAATGGAACTGAAGAGTACAGCTATACACAGTGTAGAGGTCATTGTTGTCAATCTCAATATTTATTTCCACAGTCAGAAAATAACTCTCACTTGGTCAGTTTGGATTAGACCAGAATATAAAAAGCAGTAAATGGGTAATGTATCACAAGCGTAGAGCTGTATACACTAGTGTTGGGGTAATTTTTAAATGTACATCTAAATTGCAAGAGTAACCCACAGACTGTCACATGCTCAGGATGGATCACACCACAATATAACAAGAAGATCTGCAAGAAATAATCACACATGTGGGACAATGTTCCAGGTGTCAATGATACACTTACAGTGGTGGGTGGAGGAGGACTTCCTGGCAGAAAGGGTACAATATCACCAGATACCAGGTATATATAGCATAGTTTAAACATTAAAAATTATAGCATAGTTTAAACATTAAAAATGTACGTCTATATAGTCAGGAGGAGTGTTGAGCCACCCCGCTAATGTTCCAGTTCGTTTTGGTTCGTCGAACACAAGGCAAGTTCATCGAATGTTTGTCGAACGTTCGATGAACAACGTCTAACACCATTGAAAACAATGGCAGGCAAACACAAACACATACAAACACATAGAAAACAATTACAAAACACCTTAAAGCGTGTCCCAAAGCAGACAAAATGCTCAGAATACAAAAATAACATATGGAAAACGGCAACTACATATAGAAAAGAGGTGGAGGAGTAAAAGGAGGAGGAGGAGACATAGATATAGGCATGTCATGCCCTTATGAAGTCAAGAAAGGCTGGAATAAAAATGTAAAATACCAAAAATCTGAAATCGAAGACGATCATATACCGTTGGACTTCCCACCATAAATTAGGCCAACTGCTGATCGGGCGGCGTTATTCCCAGGAACCTCCGAATAGTGTCCATGAAGGCAAAGTGTTTGGTTTCTGGGGCAGTATGGTTGCAACCTTAAAGGAATGTCCAGAAGGGCACCACCAGGAGTGGAGCCTCCTGCTTAATTTGACTCCATCCGGGAAACCTCAACCATGCCAGCTACAGAAAAGATTGACAGATTGCAAGCTTTGTTGATTCTGTGGGTGGTGGTGGATGTCCGTTTTTAGTTGTGATAGCGATTTGTCAGCTTAATTCCATTAACAAACGAGACTCCGGCATGCCCCCGTGGTACGCATCAAGCTTACTAGAGGGACACGCGAGGCTCTGGCATGCGAGATCGAGCAATAACAGGTCTGTCATGCCCTTACATGTCCAGGGCTGCATGCGCGCTACACTGAAAGGTCCAGCGTGTGTCGCTTACAGGTGCAGATAACCCGCTGAACCCCGTTAGTGATGGGGATCTGGGATTACAATTCTTCCCCACTAACGAGGATTTCCCAGTAAGTGCAGGTCAAACGGAATTCCGGAATTAGGCCTAACGGGTATTCCAGAAAAAATTAAGTGTCCAAACCACAGGTGCTGTAGCTTGCTTAACAGCTGGGCTCCTATGCTGAGTAGCACGCAGTTCTTACATAAACAGGCGGCATAGCTTGGTTCACTGGTGGGCTCCTCTGCTGAGTAGCAGACAGTGCTACAAGGCCCAAAAGGATTTCCTGGACAAGATGCGGTAAAAAATAATTAGAAACACACACAGTGTAGCTCCTTGACAGGTGTACTACACCGCTTGCTACCACACACCGCTACTATGCCATGAAACAGTCTATTAACATTGAAAACCATTATTAATGTGGAAATGAAGTTACGCTTTTGGTGAACGAACCGTTCTCGAACGGAACCTCGAACAGCCGAATTTTAAGCAAAGTGTTTGAGTTCGACGAACGGCTCGAACACCGCCCAAAACAGCTTGAATTTTAACTTGACGAACAGGTCGACTCAAACATTGCTCATCTCTAATCAGGAGGCAGACTTAGATGTTCTCAGGCCCAGTATGGATTCGACAAGATTGTAGAAAGTTGATAAAGGGTACAGTATCACCCGATAACAGGTATATATGTAGCATTGTTTACACATGAAAAACCTATGTCTATATATCAGGAGGCAGACTCAGAGGGTCTCAGGCCTAGTATGGATTTTACCTGATTGTACAAAGTTGAGAAACTGTACAGTATCACCGGATAACAGGTATATATAGCATAGTTTAAACATTAAAAATCTGAGTGTATATTTCCAGAGTCCGACAAAGACACTCACAGCCTCAGTCTGGATTAGACAAGAATCTAAAAAGTAGAAAAAGGGTAATGTATTCGAAGCATACACCAGTATACACTGTTGGGGTATTTTTCAATCTTCCTATATATTTCAGTCTCAGTAAGACAGTCCAGACACTCCGCAAGAGGAAACGAGATGGATACAAGTACAGATGGAAAGTCGACTGATTGCAGAAATTTTAGAATTACTAATCACGGTAAAAACTCCCGGGAGAATTCTCAGAGGTGATGCTGACCCTCAATTACTTTGTCTGTAGAGACAGCGAAAACAGTTCTTGTGAGGAAAGGTTTGCTGTATCACAGTACCGTGGAACCCATCACCGTTACTCATCTCCATCAAATTGTGATCACAGGGACAGATGTAGACATTGTCCTCACTGCCTATCATGATCTGTCAGGTAACTTTGGAGTGCAAAGAACACAAGCCACAGGCCGTAGGCGATTCTATTGGACTGGCATGAGAGGACACATTTAAAAATGTGGACTGGAATGTCACACATCTGTGAGTCGGAAAACCGTGAAAGCTGATGATAAACCACCACTGTATCTCATTGTGAGTCGGCGTCCATAACAAATGGAAGCCATTGATCATCTGAAGATAGAGTCCAGCAGGACAGGGCATAGCTACGTCTTAACCATCATCTATCATTTCACCAAATTTGTATTGGCAGTCCCAGTGAAGTATTTAACAGGCCAGACTACACAGTGGTGGAGCAGGGAGAGGTAAGTATTGCAAGTGCTGGGGCCCTGAGCAAGCAGTGGGCGGCCGTACTGGCACAGGGCACCTCATGGTATGCCGGTGTGTCTCACGGCGGGTGTGCATCCCCACCGTCAGAGACACTTGATTCTACTATGAGGGACCTTGTGCCAGTGCCGTTGCCAAAGAGTATGCCCACCCACCTGTCCAGGGCAACAGCACTCGCATGGGTGCGTGCGCCGGGTGGTGACCACGGCCCTGTGGGGTGAGGCAGCCCAGTTAGGGAGGTGGAAAAAATGACATATGTTGATGTTGGACATTCCGCAACTGCAAATAGAGTAATTGGAGAAGTCCGCGGAAGAGGAGGACAAAAGAAAGCCATTTTTCTGGCAACCTACGTGTCAGCAGGGGAGGGTGGGACAAAATCCTTTGAAACCCATGCATGGTTCATTGAAATGAAGGTTAGATCATCAACATTTTGGGTCAACAGATGGGACCTTTTTTCTGTCAGGATTGATCCAGCAGCACTGAAGAATCGTTCAGATAACACACTAGCAGCAGGGCTAGCGAGCTCCTGTATGGCATATTGTGCCAATTCAGGCCAGGTGTCAAGTTTACTGGCCCAATAGTCAAAGGGGAATGACCGGTGAGGGAGAACATCAATATGGGAGGGGAAGTAGTTTGTTAGCATAGTTGACAACTGCTGTTTCCTGTCACTTTCGATCGATGCAGTATTACCAGTCGTGTGAGCGGTACTTGAAAAATCAGTCCACAACATGGTCATGAAACCCCTGTGTCCAACACCACTTCGGCTGTGTGCACCACGAACACCTCTTCCATGTTGCCCCCTATGGCTCGTTGGAAAAACATCACCGCCGCTGTGTGCTGGGAATGCCTTAAACAAACGGTTTACCAGAGTTGCTTGTTTGTTATCCAATATTAGCTCTAGGTTCTCCTGTAGCATGATGTTTTGGAATTTGCCTTTATAGCGTGGATCCAGGATGCTGGCCAACCAGTAGTCATCATCTGCAAAAGACAAAATGTCTTTTGTAGGTTTTGTATGTTTTTTGGCCATGTGAACATGCATTTATATGCTGCATGTGTACCAACTCAAACCAAGCTCAATTTTTGTGTTTTTTCTTTGTATTTTTGCATTCTGTGCAAGCTGGGGTGTGGCCTCCCTCTCCTGAGCTGGAAATTGTATTTAAAGGCTTCCACTGACTGGTTTCCGGTGGTTGGGACCCGGTCCTTGTCTGCCCTTATTCACACAGATGTCAACTTTGACACATGATAAGGTTATTAATACTAGACAGTGTAGGACCGGCCCGACCACAGAGTCACCTTGTCGATGGTGGGACGGCTTTTATGCTATGTTTGATCAAACACAGTATTGCTAAGAACTCTGTATGATTTAAATGCACTTTTGCTTTTTACTTATTTAATTATCGCAGGGTTTTTTTTCATTTTGTCTTTTGTAGGTTTTGTATGCTTTTTGGCCATGTGAACATGCATTTATATGCTGCATGTGTACCAACTCAAACCAAGCTCAATTTTTGTGTTTTTTCAGTAGTCGTCATCGTTCATCATTTTGGCAATGCGGGGGTCCCTTTTTAGGATCTGCAAGGCATAATCAGACATGTGGGCCAATGTTCCAGGTGTCAATGATGACTGTGAGTGCTGGGTGGAGGAGCACTTTCTGGCAAATCAACATCCCGCCAGTCACGCACAAACCCTGCACCTGACCTTGCCCGCCAACATTTTTTCTTGCCCCCTGAGAAGCATCCTCCTCCCCTAAATAATCATCACCATCATCCTCCTCCTCTTCGTCTTCTTCCTCCACCTCGTCCACGAGACTTCCCTGAGCAGACAATGGCTGACTGTCATCAAGGCTTCCCTCCTCCTCTTCCTCCTCGGCTGCAGACGCCTGATCCTTAATGTGCATCAAAGTTTGCATGAGCAGACGCATAAGTGGGATGCTCATGCTTATGATGGCATCGTCTGCGTTTACCAGCTGTGTGTATTCCTCAAAACACTGAAGGTCTTTACAGAGGTCTTTCAGCTTCGACCACTGCACAACAGACAACTCCATGTCTGCCTGCAAACTGCCTGCCCTTGTATCCTCCCACAAATGAATTACAGCCTGCCTCTGTTTGCACAACCTCTGAACCATGTGCAGGGTGGAGTTCCACCTTATTGCAATGCTGATAATTAGGCGGTGCTTGGGAAGGTGGAGCAATTGCTGCAGCTTCTGCATACGACTGGAGTGTACGGGGACCCGGCGGATGTGCGAGCACAGTCTTCGCACCTTATGGAGCAGGGGTGTTAACTCCAGATAATTATTGTGGAAGCACTGCACCACCAGGTTCAAGGTGTGAGCCAGGCAAAGTATGTGTCTGAGTTTTGAAATGGCTATGGCTGCCACAAAATTCTGGCTGTTATCACTAACTACCTTGCCTGCCTCAAGATGTAGACTGCCAGCCATGACTCAGTTTGTCGCTGCAAGTAGTCGGCCAGTACCTGCGCGGTGTGTCTGTTGTCGCCCAAACACATCATCTTCAACACAGCCTGTTGACGCTTACCACTAGTTGTTCGATAGTGGGGCAACTCGTGAGCAACACTGACAGCTGCGGATGGAGTGCTCGTGCGACTGCGCTCTGTGGACGAGCTTTCGCTTCTGGAGGAGGAGGAGGGTCGAACGCCTACAGCCAACTGTTTCCTATACTGTGGGCTAGGCAGCACTGTCCCACCGCCGCTGTCCCCTGTGCACCCTGCATCCACCACATTAACCCAGTGCACAGTGATGGACATGTAACGGCCCTGGCCATGCCTACTGGACCATGCATCTGTTGTGAGGTGCACCTTTCCACTCACTGATTGCTTGAGTGCATGGACAATGCGGTCTTTCACATGCACGTGGAGGGCTGCGATGGCTTTTCGCGAAAAGAAGTGGCGACTGGGTAGGTCATAGCGTGGTACTGCGTAGGCCATGAGCTCGTGGAAAGCTTTGCTTTCTACCAACCGGTAGGGCATCATCTCTAACAAGATTAGTTTGGCAATGTGGGTGTTCAAAGCCAGTGTACGCGGATGAGAGGATGAGTACTTTCTTGTCCTACTCAGAGTCTCTGGTAGGGTGAGTTGGACTTGAGAGCTGCATATGTTGGAACTAGCGGTGAACATGGCGGACAGAGAGAGGGTTGGTGATGGTGCTGGTGGTGTTGCTGATGGCCTAGATTCAGTCTTTCGTAGCAATAACATTGTGATTCCATGACTGCTTTGCCCTTGCGACGATACCTCGACATTTGCTGCTGGTGGTGTGCTAACCGGTGGGCTTACGGTGGGGGAAGTGATGTAGCATTGCTGACTACCTTCATTCGGAGCAGGTGCACTGGTGGAACGTGAGGTTTGGCAGTCCGTCCACGCTTGCAAGTGCATGGTGGTTAAATGTCTAAGCATGCAACTGGTATTCAAATTTCTCAGATTTTTCCCTCGGCTAAATGTCTTTGCGCACTTCTTACAGATAACTTTTGCCTGATCATTAGGATTTTGATCAAAAAAGTGCCATACTGCACTCTTCCTACTATGGAAGACATTTTGAGACCTTGCACGCTGTGTTAATTTTACCATCTGGCCAAGCTGTCCTGCAACTCTTTTGGTTTTTTTTACATGTTTTTGGACTGCTACGGTCATGCCAGATAACAGCTGTTGCAATGTCATTGCCTGCTGCGGATCCTCCTCCTCCTCTTCTGAGCTATTGGCAGCGGCACCCTCTTTCCCTAATGGATGCCAATCTGGGTCAACAACTGGGTCATCAATCACCTCCTCTTCAATTTCATGTGCACCTTCCTCTGTCATCGTGTAAGGTGGTATAGTATGCGGGAAGGGGCACCTGAGTTTCATCAGGGTCTGCTTCTGCCTCACTACACTGTGAGGACAATGTAGTGCTCTGAGTGAGTGTACCAGCAGAAAAATCTAGCAGTGGCTGTGAATCAGTGCACTCCATGTCAGATTCATCTTGGACTGGGGAATTCACGATTTGACTTGCTAACCCACGCATGGTATGTGAAAAGAGCTCCATGGAGTAATCGGTAGTGTGGCCTGCCACATCCTTGACTTTTTGTAGGGGTGAAGGACACAAGGAAAGGTGTTGTTCCTGACCAGGAGCCTCCACTGACAACTCAGTGCTTTTATTTTTTGCAACTTCAGAAGAGGAGGCGAGAAAGCCGGAGGCTGTGTCAGCAATGTAAGCCAAAACTTGTTCCTGAAGCTCCGGCTTTAAAAGTGGTTTACCTACTCCCAGAAAAGAGATCCTTCGAGGCCTTGTGGAGCCAGACGATGACGCAGGCTCAACACCTCCTGCCTTAGGTGCTATTGTGCTTTTGCCACTACCAACAGATGCAATACCACCACCACCACCATCGGGACCAGCTGGCATCCCCTGCCCACTTCCGTGGCGTCTTCCACCATACTTCCTCATTTTTGTGAAAATGTACCCAAAATACTACCAGCTATATGGTACTGTAAAACAAGGTAGAAGGTGTATCTACTATTGGTGAGAATTTGAATCTCACTATAGATTTGAGGACGCAGAACTATTTTCTCAGGCCCAGGAGAGATTACACCTCAATGTAACAGGCTGAAATTGGATGGTGTATGACAGTGTGGAGGGTGTCTTTAGGATTGGTGAGAATCTGAATCTCACTATAGATTTCAGAATGCAGAACTTTTGTCTCAGGCCCAGGAGAGATTACACCTCAATGTAACAGGCTGAAATTGGATGGTGTATGACAAGGTGGAGGGTGTCTATAGGATTGGTGAGAATTTGGATCTCACTATAGATTTGAGGACGCTGAACTATTGTCTCAGAAAGTTGTGGGAAGCAGGGTGTGTTGCAGTCCGCGCTGCCGAGATTCACAAATCACCTGGGATGCAAGATGTTGTAGCAGTGTACTCCTTTATTTCCTCCTACGCGTTTCGGCGCCCTTCCTGGCACCTTCCTCAGGGATATTACATCAGCCATAGGAGCAGGGAATTTATAGCCCCTTACATTAGCAATTATGGGTGTGTTCTGTTTACATGTGATGTCATAATGGTCATCACTGGGGGAGGGGACAACATTTTTGGCGGAATTTCACATAAATAGCATGATAAAACAAGAAAATGGTCCAAAACACTTGCTAAAATGTACATAAAAATCTTACAAACAGAATGATGTAAAAATTTCCATGAAAAATGCAGCAGAAACATTGCTAAAATATCCAGACTATCACTGCAGAAAAAATGCTTTATAAACCCATTGTCACCCGACTTTCAGGGTAGTAGAACCCATGTATTTGCTGGTTTCAGTGTTTTCTCTTGTGACTAATGTTGAGCGCCACCGTCTCACTGGTATCAGTGCCTGTGGATCGAAGGTTCTATAAACTGCTTTTTCATGACACTATCCTGTTAAATATATGGTCCTATGGTTGTTATAAAAGAATTGTTATGAAAAATTATCAAAGAAATATGTCAAAAATATTATTATTATGGTAACAAACAATCTTCTTTATTTTTGTTTTAGGAGGGGAGCAAAGAGTGGTACTGCTATTAAAATAAACTTCATAAAATATAAACCAGATTATTCCTAAGATCAACTGCTTCTTAAAAGTTTTTATTTTTATTTTATTTTAATTATTTATTGTCAATAAAAAATTATCTAAAAAATTGTATTAAAACTATTAAAAATGGCTTAAAAACTGTGTTTCTCATCTTCCGTGTGTTTATGGTCAACTATTTTATATATTGGCTCTGGTGGTATCACCCATAGATCGTGTGTCTGTTGGTACAGCAAACCTAGGTTCTAATACCCAGGAAGATCACAGGTCTCCATACAGGCACAAGCAATATAGCATAAAGGACAATGAGGAGAAAATACACGCCATCAGAAAAACCAGAAAGTTCACATAGCTATTCATTAGATCTTGTGTTGGTATTCATATACTATCTTCAATAACCAGAAAAAAACAAGACAAATTCATATAGCTGTTCATTAGATCTTGTGTTAGTATTCTAAAGCACCAGTAGATGGCACTACATACAGTGGGTTACACACCTGGAATAGGTGAGTGGAACTGTATTATACCGCTCATACTTCTAGTGTCACTAGTGATAGGGCACTATTGCGCCTCTTGTTCCCCCCACCATTTTTGTATTGAACTATTGTCTCAGGCCCAGGAGAGATTACACCTCAATGTAACAGGCTGAAATTGGATGGTGTATGACAAGGTGGAGGGTGCCTATAGGATTGGTGAGAATTTAAATCTCGCTATAGATTTGAGGACGCAGAACTATTGTCTCAGGCCCAGGAGAGATTACACCTGTTACGGCGGCGGAACATGCTTAAAAAAATATAAATAAGCATGTTCGCCGCCCGGGGTCCACCATGCGGCAGATGGAAAAACCGCTGCTAACAGAGGCAGAGCACTACGGCGGTAGTGTGCACTGGGTATAACTGCACCCAATGTGCACAAAGGCAAGCTCTGTTCACACACAGAGCTGCACGCACAGAGTATACAATAACGCTGAGTCTGTTCTATGTCACAGACTGACAGCAACACAGATACGGTATTTAAGGTCACAGGAGTAGCCTTAAACCGCAGGACTACTCCGTCTAGACCTACCATATCTGCAGTGTCACTTTCTGCTGGATCAGTGGGGATGGAGGTATGGCCTCTGTTCCACAGCGCAGATGCAGCCAATTTGGCTGCGGTTGGCTCCCTACACCCATGTGACCTTGGACAACCAGGTATTTGACTGGGCAGTGTAATCTGTTAAGCCACGCCCCCTGAGGAAGCGGTTTTACCGCGAAATGCGCATTGGGGTTTCTCCTGGATGCCAGCACTTTCCTGAGACTGTATAATGGGTATGTTTTGACCTCCATAATCTCTCAACTGGGCAAATGTGCAATATTGTCTCTCTTTGATTGATCTTTTTGTATTACTGGGAGTGTTACAACACTCCTCTCATTATGACTGTTATCATGTATTAGAGTGACTCTTTTTTACTCTTTGCACATATGTGTTTTGCCCTGTGTTTAGTGTACAATGCCAGTTATTGCTGCACAGGATTTTTGTTTGCATCTGGCTATCTCTTAACACTTGTTTGTGTACTATACATTTTTAACTCCTTCATCTATTGTCCTGTTCCCTATTGTTGCCTCAATAAAGTTTTTCACTTTGTTTGTAGCTCTGGACTCAGGGTCCTCCTTTTTTTTCTACCATAACAAAAGATGCGGAATGTCGCAACTGAGAATGTCTGACAGACTGCAACCGCAGCGAGGTGTGCACGGAGCCACAGAGGAGACACCGCAAACTCGCTGGCGCGATGCAGGACGCTAGTTGCTGGAAAAGTATAGCTGGAGCGTGCTGACGCTAGCGCTGCTACTGGCGGCTGCCCAATCACTCACACAATCGTAATATCAGAGAAAAGGGGTTTCATAATAAGTCAGTCACCAGTCCAAGCATCCATCACCATACATACAGCAGCAGTATGAAAAATACTAGCGCATGGCATAGCGGCCATGCACACTTTTTATAGCATACGGGACCTGCCGGAAATCTCCAGAGCCCTGAGCATAACCAATTAAATCAGGAGCAGGACCTGAGCACCTGACTCCTGAACTCCAATAAGAGCTAGTCCCGTGAGCATGCTCAGAAGCTGGGACAAAGGACTTAGCCTCTGGAGACAAATGTGTGAATCTGGATTCCCGCATAGGCATTATAGAACCCAGATTCCTAATATTACCCCCCCTCCTAGGGCCCCCTCCTCCCTGAACCCTCCGGTCCACCAACCTGTGCCCGACAGAGGTACAGGTCTCAGACTCGTCAAAAGGCGAGCCTGATGTCCCGGTAGGTGAAACCAAAAAGCGGGACACACGGACAGTATCAGGAGAGGCCAGATCGTCAGGTCTCAGGAGGGATACCCGGGAGACAATGGGAGTTTTAGGAGATGGCCGCCATGTAACGACAGGTGTAGCCACACTCCGTTCGGTAAGACTATCCTGAGCACATAGGGTGCATGCCCGAATAAATTTCTTTACGTCCCGAGCCCTGTGCGGCCACCAATATGCACCGGCCAAAGACTTTGTGGTCTGCATATAGCCACGATGGCCGTCCGCATTGGGCACGTGTGCCCACGCGAGGACTTTAGGCCACTGGCAAGGAGGGACAAAGGTCTCGCTTACCGGCTCACAGTCAGAGCATTGCGGGAAACTGTCTTCCTGGGAAGCAGCTAGTAGGTGGTGACAACCGCATACAGGCTCTTGAACCGGACATGTCTCAGACATGGCGCGAGACATCTCCATGGGCTCGGGTGGCGGAATCTCTGGTTCAGACACCTCCAGAGGCTCAAAAAACTTGGGAGCCGGAGTACCTCTCCGTTTGGAATGTGCTCGCTCCAAACCACACTCCGAAAAACGGAGGTCAATCCACGAGGAGATTGATATTAACTCCTCGAGATTGGTAGGAATTTCTCTCGTGGAGAGGGCATCCTTTACATGCTCCGCTAATCCCTTCCAGAACACAGGAATTAGAGCCTTGTCAGACCACTCCAACTCGGATGCCAGTGTCCGAAAACGGATGGCGTATTGACTGACCGAGAGTGATCCTTGGGACAAGGTGAGCAATTGCAGAGAGGTATCATGTGTAACCCGTGGACCCAGAAACACCTGCATCATAGCAGTTAACAAATTAGCTGCAGTCCGGGTATCCGGGTCACCACGCTCCCATAATGGCGTGGCCCATTCCAGCGCCTTGCCCAACAGTAGGGATATAATAAAGGCCACCTTGGCCCGTTCTGTAGGAAATTGCGCAGCCAACAGCTCCAAGTGAATCGAGCACTGTCTGATAAAACCTCTACAGGAGGCGCCATCCCCAGAATATTTTTCGAGTAACGGGAGGTGGGTAACTGTCGGTGCAAGGGCGGACATGGACATACGCCCAACCGCGTCCGTAAGTGCTTGGACAGCAGCATCTGTGGCTTGCGAAGCTGTGAGAGCTCTCTCAAGGGTAGCAAGATGAGCCTCGAGCTGACGCACAAGCAGTAAAAGCTGCTACTAATCTGCCATCTTTAGTCAGACTCTGGCGCTAGTATTAAGTTACGGCGGCGGAACACGCTTAAAAAAATATAAATAAGCGTGTTCGCCGCCTGGGGTCCACCGTGCGGCAGATGGAAAAACCGCTGCTAACAGAGGCAGAGCACTACGGCGGTAGTGTGCACTGGGTATAACTGCACCCAATGTGCACAAAGGCAAGCTTTGCTCACACACAGAGCTGCACACACAGAGTATACAATAACCCTGAGTCTGTTCTATGTCACAGACTGACAGCAACACAGATACGGTATTTAAGGTCACAGGAGTAGCCTTAAGCAGCAGGACTACTCCGTCTAGACCTACCGTAACAAAAGATGCGGAACGTCGCAACTGCGAACGTCCGACAGACTGCAACCGCAGTGCGGTGTGCACGGAGCCACAGAGGAGACACCGCAAACTCGCTGGTGCGATGCAGGACGCTAGCTGCTGGAAAAGTATAGCTGGAGCGCGCTGACGCTAGCGCTGCTACTGGCGGCTGCCCAATCACTCACTCAATCGTAATATCAGAGGAAAGGGGTTTCATAATAAGTCAGTCACCAGTCCAAGCATCCATCACCATACATACAGCAGCAGTATGAAAAATACTAGCGCATGGCATAGCGGCCATGCACACTTTTTATAGCGTACGGGACCTGCCGGAAATCTCCAGAGCCCTGAGCATAACCAAACAAATCAGGAGCAGGACCTGAGCACCTGACTCCTGAACTCCAATGAGAGCTAGTCCCGTGAGCATGCTCAGAAGCTGGGACAAAGGACTTAGCCTCTGGAGACAAATGTGTGAATCTGGATTCCCGCATAGGCATTATAGAACCCAGATTCCTAACAACACCTCAATGTAACAGGCTGAAATTGGATGGTGTATGACAAGGTGGAGGGTGTCTATAAGTTTGGTGAGAATTTGAATCTCACTATAGATTTGAGGATGCAGAACTATTGTCTCAGGCCCAGGAGAGATTACACTTCAATGTAACAGGCTGAAATTGGATGGTGTATGACAAGGTGGAGGGTGTCTATAGGATTGGTGAGAATTTGGATCTCACTAGAGATTTGAGGACGCTGACAATGATGCTCTCAGTCCAAGTATGGATGCAGGCAACCAAATAAGCAGGACTGCTGCATACACAAAAGGGTGGAAAAATGAACGCTTGGTAACTGTGTAGAAAAGAGGAAAAAAAAGTATTTTTGCTTTTAAAAAAGAAGTTTGCACAGCAGTGTGCAAACAGCAATGTAGCTATCAGGGAGCCTTATAAGGCAGCCTAATAACCAACAGAGCTGATGCACAAAAATAGAGCCTAACCTGTCACTGCACACAAAGTGTTGTGTTGTAAGTGGAAATCGCTAACAGCAGAAACAGTTTTTTGGTTCTTCCCTGCCTAACGCTCTCCCTTATTCAGAATCAGCAGCTGCAACCTCTCCCTAATGCTAAGATCAGCAGAAGTAAGATGGCAGTCGGTGTGCACGCCCTTTTATAGCCCCTGTGACGCCACACAAAGCCAGCCAATCACTTGCATGCCCTTCTCAAAGATGGTGGTGACCGATGTCTATGTCATCGCATTGCCCACAGTGTGCATTCTCCATCATTGGCTGAAAAAGGGCGCTGGAAGCATCTTTTGAAACTCGACTTTGGCGCTCTGGTCTCCGACCTCGTTGCTGACCTCACGTTCTGGTCGGGTTTCGTTTCATGAAACCTGACTTCAGCGAAAGTCGCCGACTTTTGAATATGACCGACCCGTTTCGCTCAACTCTAGTCCTCACGCGTTGGAACTCTACACTGCACATGTTTTCTAAAGGATTTGTGAGCAGAAGAAGGCAGTTGCTGACTACCAGCAACAACAAGGCCGGCGGTATTCAGAATAGACTCCACAAGTAAGACCTCAGGAGTGGACATGGATGCCAGACATATGTACCATCCTCCAAAATTTTGAGGACTCCACCAAGATAGTGAGCTGCAATGATGCCATAATTAGTGTCACCATCTCACTTCTCTGTGTTCTGAAAAGCTCTCTGCTCACAATCAAAGAGGATGAATTGCAGGCGGAGCATGATGAGATGGAGCAAGGAACCATACAGGGTGATTACAGACAGCCCAGCCTCATCTCATCCCAACATGGATTGGGTGACAATGAGGAAGAGGAGGAGGAAGAGCAGGAGCTAGTTACATGCGCTATAGATGGTATTACAAGCACAACTGTCATACGTCTCTTGAGAGTGGATGACCTGAGGACAGGGAGGAGGAGGAGGAAGAGGAGCAGGAGGAGAGCATGGTCAGTTGTCCTCTTGGTGAGGACACGGAAGTCTTGCCTGTTAGCAGTCAGGCACGCATGGCTGAGTTTATGTTACGCTGCCTTGACCATGACCCTCGCGTTCTCACAATTTTGAGTGACAGTCATTACTGGTTGGTGACACTTCTAGATCCATGCAACAAGGAGAACTTTCAAGCTCTTATTCCAGAGGCAGACAGGTGTACTAAAATGGTGCAGTACCAGAGGGTCTTTGCTGCGAAATTCTTAAAAAAAATTCCCATCTGAAAACGCTGGTGGCAGGGGTCACAGTTCTTTGGAAAACCAAGGAGTACAGGTGAGAGAGACTCAACTCCAATCCAGCAGAGGCAGGGGAACACTAGAAAAGTTCTGGCAGAGTTTTCTCAGACCCTCCCATCGCAAAGGCCCTGAGGTGAGGGGTGCTCTTACAAGGAGTGATACATTTTGGGAGATGCTGAGGGAGTACCCTGCTGACTGTACCAACATCCTCTGTGATTCCTCTGTCCCTTATAATTATTGAGTATCCAAGCTGGACACATGGCATGAACTGGCTCTCTATGCCTTGGAGGTCCTGGCCTGCCCTGCCACTAACGTTTTGTCAGAGCGGGTTTTTAGTGCCGCTGGTGGAATTATAACTGAAAATACTGACAAGCTGACTCTTATAAAAATGAACAAGGGCTGGATTAGGCCAGACTTCTCTACACCACCGACTGATAGCGTAACGTAAACTCAAATCCAGTGTCTTTTTTGGGAGGTCTATTCCCATGCACCTCTTCACACTCACACAGGGGTATACACTTCCTGATTTGGCATATTTGTTGTTATCCTCCTCCTTCTCCTCATCCTCATCATCCACCACTATACCACCAGGGTGACTGTGATCCATGATGAAACACCAACATTATTGTTGTAAAGGGTGTTTATGATGCCCGTACAAAAATTTTTTTAGACAAAATGCTGCTGTATCCCCCCCAGGGGGAAATGTTTGTCAGCCCATACACTTACTGTATGGGCATTACAAGTATAGGAGACCCACTCCTTTTTAATGGGAACAGATTTTTAGGAGGCACTCCACCACGTCTCTTCCATGGGGTTTTGGGTGCATCCAAATTTGTGGCAGGCCTTTTATTCACTGCATAGGAAAACAGTATTGGAGACCCACTTCCTAATAATGTGAACTTTGTTGGTTGGTCATTTTTAACAATGCAATTCTCCACTGCCAGTTCTTCAGCTTCAACACTGAAATTCTCCACTGCTGGTTCTTCAGGCTCATCACTGCAAGGCTCCACTGCCGGGTGTTCAGCATCAACACTGCAATGCTCCACTGCTGGTTCTTTAGGCTCAACACTGCAATGCTCCACTGCTGGGTGTTCAGCCTCAACACTTAAATGTTCCACTGTCGGGTCTTCAGCCTCAACACTTAAATGCTCCACTGCTGGGTCTTCAGCCTCAACTATGCAGTGCTCCAATGCCGGGTCTTCAGCCTCAACACTTAAATGTTCCACTGTTGGGTCTTCAGCCTCAACACTTAAATGTTCCACTGTCGGGTCTTCAGCCTCAACACTTAAATGCTCCACTGCCAGGTTTTCAGCCTCAACTATGCAATACCTAATGCCGGGTCTTCAGTCTCAACACTTAGACGTTCCACTGTTTGGTCTTCAGCCTCGCACTTAAATGCTCCACTGCTGGGTCTTCAGCCTCAATTATGAAATGCTCCAATGCCAGGTCTTCAGCTGGGACGTCAGCCGCAACACTGCAATTCTCCACTGCCGGTTCTTCAGACTCAACACTGCAATGCTCCACTGCTAGTTCTTCAGGCTCAACACTAAAATGCTCCACTACCAGATGATCAGCCTCAACAATATAATTCTCCACTGCCAGGTCTTCAGTCTCAACTATGCAATGCTCCAATGCCGGGTCTTCAGCCTCAACATTTAAATGTTCCACTGACAGGTCTTCAGCCTCATCATTGCTATGCTCCACTGCCGGGTCTTCAGCCTCCACACTGCAAAGCACCACTGCTGGTTCTTTAGGCTCAACACTGCAATGCTCCACTGCCGGGTGTACAGGCTCAACACTGCAATGCTCCACTGCCGGGTCTTCAGCCTCAACACTGCAATTCTCCACTGCAGTTTCTTCAGCCTCAACACTGCAATTCTCCACTGCAGTTTCTTCAGCCTTAACGCTGCAATTCTCCACTGCAGTTTCTTCAGCCTAAACACTGCACTTCTCCACTGCTGGTTATTCAGGTTCAACATTGCAGTGCTCCACTGCAGTTTCTTCAGCCTCAACACTACAATGCTCAAATGCAGGTTCTTTAGCCTCAACACTTGCACTCACTTCATGGGCAAACATTATGGGAGTACCAAGTGAATAATGGGAGCTTTGTTTTCATGTGGCCATGCAGGACGTAGGTTCAAAGGGTTATTGGGGTGCATGTAACTTTGGGGTGGGGGAGGCCTTGCATTCACTGCATAGGAAAACAGTATGGCAGTACAAAATAAATAATAGGAACTTTGTTTTCATGTGGCCATCCAGGACGTCGTTTCAAAGGGTTATGGGGTGCATCTAAATTTGGAGCAGGCCTTGCATTCACTTCATGGGCTAACATTATGGGAGTACCAAATGAGTAATGGGAACTTTGTTTTCATGTGACCATCCAGTACGTCAGTTCAAAGGGTTGTTGGGGTGCGTCCAATTTTGGAGCACGCCTTGCATTCACTTCATGGGCAAACATTATGGGAGTACCAAATGAATAATGAGAACTTTGTTTTCATGTGGCCATCCAGGACGTTGGTTCAAAATGTTATTGGGGTGCGTGTAACTTTGAGGCAGGGAAGGCCTGGCACTCACTGCATAGGTAAACAGTATGGGATTATCAAATAAATAATGGGAACTTTGTTTTCATGTGGCCATCCAGGACGTAGGTTCAAAGGGTTATTGGGGTGCGTGCTACTTTGGGGCAGAGAAGGCCTTGCATTCACTGCATAGGCAAACATTATGGGAGTACCAAATGAATAATGGGAACTTTGTTTCATGGGACCATCCAGTACGTCGGTTCAAAGGGTTATTGTCAAGACCGTGCTGTGAGGTCGGAGCGTTGCACCACTTGGCGCTGGATTAAAGTCCACAATTTTTCCTTGAACTGGAGTGCTGCCTGATTTGTTTCCATTTATATTTTTGCGTTGGATAACCGCATTACTCAGGAAGTATTGCACCCAAAATCTGCTCAAGTTTGTGCTGCTATCTGTTTTTTCTATTTGGATAGATAGATAGATAGATAGATAGATAGATAGATAGATAGATAGATAGATAGATAGTTTTGGGTGTAAAAATCTACTGACAGGTTCACTTTAATATTCATTCTCAGTATAATTTGCCAAAAGACCTATTAAATCCTTATTAAAACCACATCTATGTGCATAATTTTATTTATTAACAAAACATGAGCTAACCAAGTATGTCCACATTTTTTTAATAGGTGAACAGCAAATATTGAAGTCTCCACATCTCTATTGTGCATATCTCTAAAGTTACTGAGCTCCACTGTGCTTGTTCACCTAGTGTATGATGACCCTAGTACATCATAGAATATCGCATCTGTGCAAAAATATCTATCTTTCTCATATTTATCCAATATCTATCTATCTCTCCATAAAAATGAAGAAATGCGCAGTGCTTCTATAATAGTAGTATATCAGTGCAGTGCAATGTCTTAGCTCTTTGAAACACACTGAGACTAAGCTTTTTTTCAAACAAATACAATGATGTGCATAATGAATATATACACCGTAGATGACAACAATTAGTAAACAATGTCATTACCACAAAAAATGACAGTTTGCTAATTGTATTCATCTACATAATATATATTTATTATGTTCATCATAGTTTTTGCATGAGAAAGGCTTAGTGCACATTAAAGAGCCAAGACTGTGTTCTGTATTGATATGCGCCACAAGAAGTAACACTACTATTAGAGTGTTGCATATTTCTTCATATTGACAGTAAGATAGACAGACAAACAGACAGATTTTGGATTAATAGGATTCCAGAAGACAGATTTGAGACAAAGAGAGAGGTATTGTATTTGAAACACATGCTGTAGATATCTAACTAAATAGAGAAATAGACATTTTAAATTTGTTGTTCCCTTTACATTTTATATGTGTTTATTTTTAACAAAAAAACCTAGAAATGGAATAATAAATTTGAGTTTCAGATTTTGCGTCAAAGTTTTTATGTGCCTGACCCACCACCCCTCTCTTATATGGAAAAGTAATTTCTGCAGCTTAACTCATCAAATACTTTGCTGGCCATGAATTATCTATTTTCTCGTGCCACAGTATTTTCCTGAATAATGAGGATTTTTACTGGAGAAAGGGGAAATCATCTTGGAACTAATGGTATTGCCTAGCACAGCTAGTGCTAATGCCGTAATAAACAGCTCTGAATAAAGTTATTATTTCAACTAATTTAAAAGCTGGTAAGATGCACTCTGTGCTCAGTCACCATCCTAATGTGCACCCAACAGATGACCTTTCACTTGAGATCTTTAAAATTCCAAATCATCTTTCTGTGTTCATACATTATCTATGCAGCCTTTCAAATTGCAAGATTGTGGGAAAAGAACCATGAAATATACTTGAAAGTACGTCTGACTCTATTATGTAGGACTGAAGCATAGAAAGAAATGCTATTCACTTAAGGTTATACTTGTAGAATGCAATAAAGCTCTTAGGATCATGTTTCCACTTTTATAGTTTAAAAATCAGAAAAACGCAACATATAGACAACATAGTATGGAATATATTGATTTGCATCAGCTTTTCCTTTTAATTGTAAAAATAACAATTCTTGATCTAAGCGGAGCAGACTTAAAAGCATTTACGCAACTTTAATTGGAAGGTAGAAAGAATCAAATATTATCAGTATGAATATATATATATATATATATATATATATATATCTTGTATAGTGTAATGGTTAAGCCTACGGTATGAGAGACTGGGGTTCAAATCCCAGGTCTGCCCTGTGGTAAATTAAATTATATACCAAGGCTCCTAAAAGACAAAGATCAAGGTGACACAAAGGGAAGTCAGCCAACTAACAGAAATAGAGAAAGGTGTAAAGATCAAGAATAAGACCAAGCTGGACAAGTAAAAACGTCTGACCCCCAACAGAGGCCCTAGAGACTGCTAAACAAAGGCTCACAGCACTCGGTGCAAGACTAGGGAGGTACACTAGAGAAGCTAAGGACAAGAAGATAAATGCCCTGTTCTCCAAAGAAACATCCAAGGCATACTCGCAACTAGAGTTGAGCGAAACGGGTCGAAAAATTTCAAAAGTCGCCGACTTTTGGCAAAGTCGGGTTTCATGAAACGAAACCCGACCCTAGGATGAGGTCGGCCACGAGGTCGGCGACTTACGCGCCAAAGTCGCATTTCAAAAGTTTGTTTTGCGCTCTTTTTCAGCCAATCAGGATCCACGGACACTGTGGGCAACGTGATGACATAGGCAGGGGTCACCACCATCTTTCAGAAGGGCATGCAAGTGATTGGCTTGCTTTGGTGGGCGTCACAGGGGGTATAAAAGGGCGTGCATGCCGACCGCCATCTTACTTCTGCCGATCTCAGTATAGGGAGAGGTTGCTGCTGATTCTGTAGGGAGAGCGTTAGGCAGGGAAGAAGACAAAAAAACTGCTTCTGCTGCTAGCGATTTGGCCTGCACAACACACCAGTCACTGTGTGTGCAGTGCAAGGGGAGGCTATATAGTGGTGTATCAGTGGTGTTGGTTGTTGGGCTGCCTTCTAAGGCTTCCTGACATTCCTGCATTGCTGTTTACCCACTGCTCCGCAAACTGCTTTTTTAAAAGCAATCCCAATTTTTTTTTTTGTCCTGCTGAGAAGAAAAAAAAACTGCTTCTGCTGCTAGCGATTTGGCCTGTACAACACACCAGTCACTGTGTGTGCAGTGCAAGGGGAGGCTATATAGTGGTGTATCAGTGGTGTTGGTTGTTGGGCTGCCTTCTAAGGCTTCCTGACATTCCTGCATTGCTGTTTACCCACTGCTCCGCAAACTGCTTTTTTAAAAGCAATCCCAATTTTTTTTTTTGTCCTGCTGAGAAGAAAAAAAAACTGCTTCTGCTGCTAGCGATTTGGCCTGCACAACACACCAGTCACTGTGTGTGCAGTGCAAGGGGAGGCTATATTGTGGTGTATCAGTGGTGTTGGTTGTTGGGCTGCCTTTTAAGGCTTCCTGACAGGCTGGCATTGCTGTTTACCCACTGCTCTGCAAACTGCCTTTTTAAAAGCAATCCAATCTCCCTTATCCTCTAGTCACTTTTGTCACAGCTGTGCCATCAAGCCTGTGACATAGCGCTCAGATATCAGTGGGCCTCACACAATCCAAAAGTGTCCAGTGTCCACAAGTGTGTGCAGAAATTCAAAATCTCCCTTATCCTCTCGTCACTTCTGTCACAGCTGTGCCATCGAGCCTGTGACATAGTGCTCAGATATCAGTGGGCCTCACACAATCCAAAAGTGTCCAGTGTCCACAAGTGTGTGCAGAAATTCAAAATCTCCCTTATCCTCTCGTCACTTTTGTCACAGCTGTGCCATCGAGCCTGTGACATAGCGCTCAGATATCAGTGGGCCTCACACAATCCAAAAGTGTCCAGTGTCCACAAGTGTGTGCAGAAATTCAAAATCTCCCTTATCCTCTCGTCACTTTTGTCACAGCTGTGCCATCGAGCCTGTGACATAGCGCTCAGATATCAGTGGGCCTCACACAATCCAAAAGTGTCCAGTGTCCACAAGTGTCTGCAGAAATTCAAAATCTCCCTTATCCTCACGTCACTTTTGTCACAGCTGTGCCATCGAGCCTGTGACATAGCGCTCAGATATCAGTGGGCCTCACACAATCCAAAAGTGTCCAGTGTCCACAAGTGTCTGCAGAAATTCAAAATCTCCCTTATCCTCTCGTCACTTTTGTCACAGCTGTGCCATCGAGCCTGTCACATAGCGCTCAGATATCAGTGGGCCTCACACAATCCAAAAGTGTCCAGTGTCCACAAGTGTGTGCAGAAATTCAAAATCTCCCTTATCCTCTCGTCACTTTTGTCACAGCTGTGCCATCGAGCCTGTCACATAGCGCTCAGATATTCATTGGGCCTCACACAATCCAAAAGTGTCCAGTGTCCACAAGTGTGTGCAGAAATTCAAAATCTCCTTTATCCTCTAGTCACTTTGGTCACAGCTGTGCCATCGAGCCTGTCACATAGCGCTCAGATATTCATTGGACCTCACACAATCCAAAAGTGTCCAGTGTCCACAAGTGTCTGCAGAAATTCAAAATCTCCCTTATCCTCTAGTCACTTTGGTCACAGCTGTCCCATCGAGCCTGTCACATAGCGCACAGATATTCATTGGGCCTCACACAATCCAAAAGTGTCCAGTGTCCACAAGTGTGTGCAGAAATTCAAAATCTCCCTTATCCTCTCGTCACTTTTGTCACAGCTGTACCATCGAGCCTGTGACATAGCGCTCAGATATCAGTGGGCCTCACACAATCCAAAAGTGTCCAGTGTCCACAAGTGTGTGCAGAAATTCAAAATCTCCCTTATCCTCTCGTCACTTTTGTCACAGCTGTGCCATCGAGCCTGTGACATAGCCCTCAGATATCAGTGGGCCTCACACAATCCAAAAGTGTCCAGTGTCCATAAGTGTCTGCAGAAATTCAAAATCTCCCTTATCCTCTCTTCACTTTTGTCACGGCTGTGCCATCGAGCCTGTCACCTAGCGCTCAGATATCAGTGGGCCTCACACAATCCAAAAGTGTCCAGTGTCCACAAGTGTGTGCAGAAATTCAAAATCTCCCTTATCCTCTCATCACTTTTGTCACAGCTGTGCCATCGAGCCTGTCACATAGCGCTCAGATATTCATTGAGCCTCACACAATCCAAAAGTGTCCAGTGTCCACAAGTGTGTGCAGAAATTCAAAATCTCCCTTATCCTCTCGTCACTTTTGTCACAGCTGTGCCATCGAGCCTGTGACATAGCGCTCAGATATCAGTGGGCCTCACACAATCCAAAAGTGTCCAGTGTCCACAAGTGTGTGCAGAAATTCAAAATCTCCCTTATCCTCTCGTCACTTTTGTCACAGCTGTGCCATCAAGCCTGTCACATAGCGCTCAGATATTCATTGGGCCTCACACAATCCAAAAGTGTCCAGTGTCCACAAGTGTGTGCAGAAATTCAAAATCTCCTTTATCCTCTAGTCACTTTGGTCACAGCTGTGCCATCGAGCCTGGACATAGCGCTCAGATATTCATTGGGCCTCACACAATCCAAAAGTGTCCAGTGTCCACAAGTGTGTGCAGAAATTCAAAATCTCCCTTATCCTCTTGTCACTTTTGTCACAGCTGTGCCATCGAGCCTGTGACATAGCGCTCAGATATCAGTGGGCCTCACACAATCCAAAAGTGTCCAGTGTCCACAAGTGTCTGCAGAAATTCAAAATCTCCCTTATCCTCTCGTCACTTTTGTCACAGCTGTGCCATCGAGCCTGTCACATAGCGCCCAGATATCAGTGGGCCGCACACAATCCAAAAGTGTCCAGTGTCCACAAGTGTGGGCAGAAATTCAAAATCTCCCTTATCCTCTCGCCACTTTTGTCACAGCTGTGCCATCGAGCCTGTCACATAGCGCTCAGATATTCATTGGGCCTCACACAATCCAAAAGTGTCCAGTGTCCACAAGTGTGTGCAGAAATTCAAAATCTCCCTTATCCTCTCGTCACTTTTGTCACAGCTGTGCCATCGAGCCTGTCACATAGCTCTCAGATATTCATTGGGCCTCACACAATCCAAAAGTGTCCAGTGTCCACAAGTGTGTGCAGAAATTCAAAATCTCCCTTATCCTCTCGTCACTTTTGTCACAGCTGTGCCATCGAGCCTGTGACATAGTGCTCAGATATCAGTGGGCCTCACACAATCCAAAAGTGTCCAGTGTCCACAAGTGTCTGCAGAAATTCAAAATCTCCCTTATCCTCTCGTCACTTTTGTCACAGCTGTGCCATCGAGCCTGTCACATAGCGCTCAGATATCAGTGGGCCTCACACAATCCAAAAGTGTCCAGTGTCCACAAGTGTCTGCAGAAATTCAAAATCTCCCCTGTCCTATAGACACCTTGTACCTTGTTTTACATTACTATATAGTTTGTTGGATTTTGTCTGCATTTCTACCAAAAATGAGGAAGGCTGGTGGAAGAGGCCGTGGAATTGGGCGGGGGTTGGCAGCTGGTAATGATGGTGTTGGTGGTGGATCTGATGGTAGTGGCAAGAGCAAAATAGGACCGAATGCAGGAGGTGTTGAGCCTGCGTCATCGTCTGGCCACATAAGGCCTCGAACGCTTAGTTTTCTAGGAGTTGGCAAACCGCTTTTAAAGCCAGAGCATCAGGAAAAAGTTTTGTCTTACATTGCTGACTCAGCCTCCAGCTCTATCGCCTCCTCTTCTTCAGTTGTAAAAAGTAAAAGCACTGAGTCGTCATTGGAGGCTCATGTTCATGAACCACACCTTTCCTTGTGTCCTTCACCCCAACCTAGATTGAAGGATGACGCAAGCCATACTACTGATTACTCCATGGAGCTGTTTTCACATACCATGCCTGGATTATCAAGTCAAATGGTGAATTACCCAGGCCAAGATGAATCTGACATGGAGTGCACTGATGCACAGCCGCTGATGGATGATTCTGCTGGTACATTCACTCAGAGCACTACATTGTCCTCACAGTGTACAGAGCCAGATTCTGACCCTGATGAGACTCAGGTGCCCCTTCCCGCACACTATACCACCATACACGGTGACACAGAGGAAGGTGCACATGACATAGAAGAGGAGGTGATGGATGACCCAGTTGTTGACCCAGATTGGCATCCATTGGGGGAAGAGGGTGCTGCTTCCAATAGCTCAGATGAGGAGCATCCACAGCAGACATCGACATCGCAACAGCTGTTATCTGGCAGGCCCAGAGCACTCCAAAGACAGGTTCCAAACATCAAAAGAGTTGCTGGACAGCTTGTCCAGAGAGTCAAAAGATCAGAGCGTGCTAGGCCGCAAAGTGTCTGCCAAAGTAGGAAGAGTGCAGTGTGGCACTTTTTTGACCAAAATCATCAGGATCAGGCCAAGGTTATCTGTAAGAAGTGCGCAAAGACCTTTAGCCGAGGGAAAAATCTGAAAAATTTGAATACCAGTTGCATGCTTAGACATTTAACCAGCATGCACTTGCAAGCGTGGACACAACACCAAACCTCAAGTGCCACATGTGCAACTGATCACAACGAAGGTAGTCAGCAACGCTACATTGTTTCCCCCACTGTAAGCCCACCGGTTAGCACAGCAGCAAATGTTGAGGTGTCGTTGCAAGGCCACAGCAGTCAGGGAATCCCACTGTTATATCAACGAAAGACTGATTCTAGGCCATCAGAAAGAACACCAACTCCATCACCATCATCAACCCTCTCTCAGTCCGCCCTGTCCACCGCTACTTCCACCATATGCAGCTCTCAAGTCCAGCTCACCCTCCCAGACACTATGAGTAGGTCAAAAAAGTACTCAGTCTCTCATCCGCTTACACTGGGTTTGAACGCCCACATTGCCAAACTAATCTCGTTTGAGATGATGCCCTTTCGGTTGGTGGAAAGCACATCTTTCCGCGAACTCATGGTCTATGCAGTACCACGCTATGACCTACCCAGTTGCCACTTCTTCTCTCGCAAAGCCATCCCAGCCCTCCACCATCATGTGAAAGACCGCATTGTCCATGCACTCAAGCAGTCAGTGAGCGGAAAGGTGCACCTCACAACTGATGCATGGTCCAGTCGGCATGGCCAGGGCCGTTACATGTCCATCACTGCGCACTGGGTTAATGTGGTGGATGCAGGGTCCACAGGGGACAGCGATGGTGGGACAGTGCTGCCTAGCCCATGGTATAGGAAACAGTTGGCTGTAGGCATTCGACCCTCCTCCTCCTCCTCCTCCTCCAGAAGCGAAAGCTCGTCCACAGAGCGCAGTCGTACGAGCACTCCATCTGCAGCTGCCACTGTTGCACACGATGTGTCCCCCTATCGAGCAGCTAGTGGAAAGCGTCAGCAGGCTGTGTTGCAGATGATGTGTTTGGGCAACAGACACACCGCCGAGGTGCTGGCCGAGTACTTGAAGCGACAAACTGAGTCATGGCTGGGCAGTGTACATCTTGAGGCAGGCAAGGTAGTTAGTGATAACGGCCGTAATTTTGTGGCAGCCATAGCCCTTTCAAAACTCAGCCACATACCTTGCTTGGCTCACACCTTGAACCTGCTGGTGCAGTGCTTCCTCAAAAATTATCCGGAGTTAACAGCCCTGCTCCAGAAGGTGCGAAGACTGTGCGCGCACATCCGCCGGTCGTCTGTACACTCCGTTCGTATGCAGAAGCTGCAGCGATTGCTCCACCTTCCCAACCACTGCCTCATTATCGACATTGCAACAAGGTGGAACTCCACCCTGCACATGGTGGAGCGGCTGTGCGAGCAGAGGCAGGCCATAATGCATTTGTGGGAGGATACACGGCCAGGCACTTTGAGAGCAGACATGGAGTTGACAGGCGTGCAGTGGTCGAAGCTGAAAGACCTTTGTAAAGTCCTTCAGTGTTTTGAGGAATGCACACGGCTGGTAAGCGCAGACGACGCCATCCTAAGCATGAGCATCCCACTTATGCGTCTGCTCATGCAAACTTTGACGCACCTTAAGGAGCAGGCGTCTGCAGCCAATGTTGATGAGGAGGAAGAGGAGGAGGAAATCCTTGATGACATTCAGCCATTGTCTGCTCAGGGACCTCTCCTGGACGAGGTGGAGGAAGAAGAGGAGGAGGAGGAGGATGATGGGGATGATTACTTAGGGGAGGAGGATGCATCTCGTGGGGCAAGTGAAAATGTTGGCGTGGCAAGGTCTGGTACAGGGTTTGTGCGTGACTGGAGGGATGTGGATTTGCCAGAAAGTGCTCCTCCAACCAGCACTCGCAGTGCATCATTGACACCGGGAACATTGGCCCACATGTCAGATCATGCCTTGCAGATTCTAAAAAGGGACCCCCGCATTGCCAAAATGATGAACGATGACGACTACTGGTTGGCCAGCATCCTGGATCCACGCTATAAAGGCAAATTACAAAACATCATGCCACAGGAGAACCTTGACCTAATATTGGCTAATAAACAAGCTTGAGGCATTCCCAGCACACAGCAGCGGTGATGGTTCTCACACGAGCCGTACGGGCCGGGGGCAGCTTGGCAGAGGTGTTCGTGGTGCACACAGCAGAAGTGGCGTTGGAGACAGGGGTTTCATGACAATGTTGTGGACTGATTTTTCAAATACCGCTCACACAACTGGTAATACTGCATCGATGGAAAGTGACAGGAGACAGCAGTTGACAACTATGGTTACAAACTACTTTTCCTCCCATATCGATGTTCTCCCACACAGGTCATTCCCCTTTGACTATTGGGCCGCTAAACTGGACACCTGGCCTGAATTGGCCCAATATGCCTTACAGGAGCTCGCTTGCCCAGCTGCAAGTGTGCTATCGGAAAGAGTCTTCAGTGCAGCTGGATCAATCCTGACAGAAAAAAGGACCCGTCTGTCAACCCAAAATGTGGATGATCTAACCTTCATTAAAATGAACCATGCATGGGTTTCCAAGGATTTTGTCCCACCTTCCCCTGATGACACATAGGGTGACAGAAAAATGGCTTGCTTTGGTCCACCTCTTCCTGGGACTTCACCTATTTCGCCTTTTGCATCAGCTGAATGTCCAACATCAACATATGCCACTTTCTACAACTCCCTAACTGTGCTGCCTCCCCCCCCATGGCCGGGGTCACCACCTAGCGCACGACACCGTGCGAGTGCCGTTGCCCTGGACAGGTGGGTAGGCCGACTCTTGGGTGCGGGCACTGGCACAGGGTCCCTCATAGTGCAATGAAGTGTCTCTGACGGTGGTGGTGCACACCCGCCGTCAGACACACCGCCGTACTATGAGGGGCCCAGTGCCAGTACCGACGCCCACGAGTGGGCCCCCCTTGCTTGGGCAGGGCCCCAGCATTTGCAATCTTTACCTCTCCCTGCTCCTCCGCTGTGTAATCTGGGCCGTCAAATCCATACTGTGCCTGACACCGTCTGAGCCTGCCTCCTGATGTACAGACATATATTTTGAATGTGTACGCTATCCATACATGTTATCCGGGGATACAGTACCCTTTCTAACCTTTGTGCAATCACGTGCAATCCATACTGTGCCTGACACCGTCTGAGCCTGCCTCCTGATGTACAGACATATATTTTGAATGTGTACGCTATCCATACATGTTATCCGGGGATACGGTACCCTTTCTAACCTTTGTGCAATCACGTGCAATCCATACTGGGCCTAACACCGTCTGAGCCTGCCTCCTGATGTATAGACATATATTTTGAATGTGTACGCTATCCATACATGTTATCCGGGGATACGGTACCCTTTCTAACCTTTGTGCAATCACGTGCAATCCATACTGGGCCTAACACCGTCTGAGCCTGCCTCCTGATGTATAGACATATATTTTGAATGTGTACGCTATCCATACATGTTATCCGGGGATACGGTACCCTTTCTAACCTTTGTGCA
Organism: Dendrobates tinctorius; assembly: GCF_039654945.1. Lineage (NCBI taxonomy): Eukaryota > Metazoa > Chordata > Amphibia > Anura > Dendrobatidae > Dendrobates > Dendrobates tinctorius. Next base: position 9,629,265 of record NW_027361672.1, read on the forward strand.
ATCACGTGCAGTCCATACTGTGCCTGACACCGTCTGAGCCTGCCTCCTGATGTACAGACATATATTTTGAATGTGTACGCTATCCATACATGTTATCCGCGGATACGGTACCCTTTCTAACCTTTGTGCAATCACGTGCAATCCATACTGGGCCTAACACCGTCTGAGCCTGCCTCCTGATGTATAGACATATATTTTGAATGTGTACGCTATCCATACATGTTATCCGGGGATACGGTACCCTTTCTAACCTTTGTGCAATCACGTGCAATCCATACTGGGCCTAACACCGTCTGAGCCTGCCTCCTGAAGTATAGACATATATTTTGAATGTGTACGCTATCAATACATGTTATCCGGGGATACGGTACCCTTTCTAACCTTTGTGCAATCACGTGCAATCCATACTGGGCCTAACACCGTCTGAGCCTGCCTCCTGATGTATAGACATATATTTTGAATGTGTACGCTATCCATACATGTTATCCGGGGATACGGTACCCTTTCTAACCTTTGTGCAATCACGTGCAATCCATACTGGGCCTAACACCGTCTGAGCCTGCCTCCTGATGTATAGACATATATTTTGAATGTGTACGCTATCCATACATGTTATCCGGGGATACGGTACCCTTTCTAACCTTTGTGCAATCACGTGCAATCCATACTGGGCCTAACACCGTCTGAGCCTGCCTCCTGAAGTATAGACATATATTTTGAATGTGTACGCTATCAATACATGTTATCCGGGGATACGGTACCCTTTCTAACCTTTGTGCAATCACGTGCAATCCATACTGGGCCTAACACCGTCTGAGCCTGCCTCCTGATGTATAGACATATATTTTCAATGTGTACGCTATCCATACATGTTATCCGGGGATACGGTACCCTTTCTAACCTTTGTGCAATCACGTGCAATCCATACTGGGCCTAACACCGTCTGAGCCTGCCTCCTGATGTATAGACATATATTTTGAATGTGTACGCTATCCATACATGTTATCCGGGGATACGGTACCCTTTCTAACCTTTGTGCAATCACGTGCAATCCATACTGGGCCTAACACCATCTGAGCCTGCCTCCTGATGTATAGACATACATTTTGAATGTGTACGCTATCCATACATGTTATCCGGGGATACGGTACCCTTTCTAACCTTTGTGCAATCACGTGCAATCCATACTGTGCCTGACACCGTCTGAGCCTGCCTCCTGATGTACAGACATATATTTTGAATGTGTACGCTATCCATACATGTTATCCGGGGATACGGTACCCTTTCTAACCTTTGTGCAATCACGTGCAATCCATACTGTGCCTGACACCATCTGAGCCTGCCTCCTGATGTACAGACATATATTTTGAATGTGTACGCTATCCATACATGTTATCCGGGGATACGGTACCCTTTCTAACCTTTGTGCAATCACGTGCAATCCATACTGGGCCTAACACCGTCTGAGCCTGCCTCCTGATGTATAGACATATATTTTGAATGTGTACGCTATCCATACATGTTATCCGGGGATACGGTACCCTTTCTAACCTTTGTGCAATCACGTGCAATCCATACTGGGCCTAACACCATCTGAGCATGCCTCCTGATGTATAGACATATATTTTGAATGTGTACGCTATCCATACATGTTATCCGGGGATACGGTACCCTTTCTAACCTTTGTGCAATCACGTGCAATCCATACTGGGCCTAACACCGTCTGAGCCTGCCTCCTGATGTATAGACATATATTTTGAATGTGTACGCTATCCATACATGTTATCCGGGGATACGGTACCCTTTCTAACCTTTGTGCAATCACGTGCAATCCATACTGGGCCTAACACCGTCTGAGCCTGCCTCCTGATGTATAGACATATATTTTGAATGTGTACGCTATCCATACATGTTATCCGGGGATACGGTACCCTTTCTAACCTTTGTGCAATCACGTGCAATTCATACTGGGCATGAGAACGGCTGGCGAGCTGTTAAGCAAGCTACAGCACCTGTGGTTTGCACACGTAAGTTTTTCATTTTTTCAGGAATGACGGTTAGGCCTATTTCCGGAACTGCGGTTGACCTGCACTTACTGGGAAATCATTGTTCGCGGGTAATAATTGTCATCAGTGATCCCCATCACTAACGTTGTTCAGCGGGTTATCTGCACCTGTAAGCGACAAACGCTGGCCTTTTCAGTGTAGCGCACATGCAGCCACGGACATGTAATGGCATGACACACCAGTTATTGGCCAATCTCATGTGCCAGAGCCTCACGCGTCCCTCTAGTAAGCCGGACTCGGACCGCGGGGCATGACGGAGTCTCGTTCGTTAACGGAATTAAGTTTGCAATGTGTGCATCTGTTCTGTAGCTGGCATGGTTGAGGTTTCCCAGGTGGAGTCGAATTTAACCGTAGGCTCCACTCCTGGTGGTGCCCTTCTGGACATTCCTTTAAGGTTCAGCTTTGCAACCATACTGCCCACGTAAAACAAACACTTTGCCTTCATGAACGCTGTTTGGAGGGTCATGACTCGTGGGAATAACGCCGCCCAATCAGTTAACCTGCTAGAGAGATCGATCGTTGCTCCCAAGCATGACATCACACTCCCTAGGAGGAAGGTAATGCCACTGTGGCGACCGTACTCCTGGGGGCGACACAAGTGCACTGATGCCCAGCCACTGCTCGATGAATCTGCTGGTACATTGACCCAGACCACTACATTCCCCTCGCACGCTACACGGCCTGAATCTGACCCTGATGAAACTCAGGTTACCCTTCCCATATACAGTTCCATCTTACACGGTGACAAAGAGGAAGCTGCAGATGAAAGTGCAGGTTCGGCCCACCCGCCATCAGACACACCACCGTACTATCAGGGGCCCTGTGCCAGTGGCGTCGCCAACGAGTGGGCCCCCCCTGCTTGCTCAGGATCACAGCACTTGCAAAGTTGAAATACTGTGCAGTGAGATGGAAGATGGGGACGACGAGGAGTCCAGACAAGTACAGGGATTCCCTAGCGAGGAGACTTATTTGATTGTTTTCAATGTTGGAACAGCAATTTTTGGGGAGCACTATACTCTGGAGAATGATAGATGGGGCCCACCATACACTGGAACATTCCAAAGGTGGACATCAGACACTGGAGCAGCATTTACAGGGCCCATTATACACTAGAGCATTAGAAATGGGGCCCATTATGTTTGGAGCATTATTTGGGCCCATAAGACAGTGGAGCTTCATCCATGGGGACCAACATATACTGTAGCATTATGTGGAGCTCATCATATACTGTTTCAAACATTATATGGGACCAATGATTCTGTATGGAGAAATAGATGGGCCTCGTCATGAGATGTAAAAAGTGAAGTATTTTTCATTGTACTATACCGCTATTTCTCTGCCGTATCGGAGCATGATGAGTTGTGGTATGTGTTAAAGGGGCGCTCTTTCGCCCAGGGCACATGAAAACCTGGAGCCAGCCCTACCCCCCCACAACTTTAGCCAAATAACCCCCATTTTTCAGTGCGTAACTTGTATTATGAAGTTAATTAAGGTTGACAAGCTTAAGTAAGAAGAATTGATGCTTTTGGCATTCAAATGGGCACTGTAGGTGTGTTTCCTGTCCTCCTCTCATTGCCGACATTTATTCCCCATTGACTTACATTGGGTTTCGTGTTTCGGGACGACCCCGACTTTTCCCTATAATCGGACGATCTTGCTCGACCCGACTTTTGGAAAAGTCAGGTTTCACGAAACGAAACGCGACCCTAAAAAACCAAAAGTCGCTCAACTCTTCTCGCAACTACAGAGTAACAGCACAAAGGCAGCAACTCAATCAATAGGAGAGACTGAACAATACTGGAGAAACATATGGGAGAAGGAAAAAACACACAACACCAGTGCAAAGTGGCTGCAAGATATGAGAATGAAACACAGCAACCACCTAAATCAAGAACCAGTCACCATTACAGAAGCAGACATCCAACAGCGGGTCAAGAACATGTAGAGCTGGAAAGCACCTGGCCCAGACATGATCCACACCTACTGGCTGAAGAAATTAACCCCTTCATGACCCAGCCTATTTTGACTTTAATACAAGTATATCGTGGCACAACTGTGTTGGTGCACAAAAGAAGGTTCCCACACCAGAATAGATACCAGAAAAAAATTTTTGGCACTCAACTTTTTGTCATAACTTAGTAAAGAGTTTTATTTGCAGTTACATATAAACGTTTCGGCCATAACAGTAAGCCTTCACCAGTACACTGCAAGGTCAATAAAAATATATACAGACAAATCAGATGCTACAAATAGGATCAGTAACCAAATGAAAAACAAAACAAAACAAAAAACTTTTATCAGTGCACAGTGCATTAGTGCTTGGGAGGATGGGTTAAACAATAAAAGGTGAGGTTTGAACAAAGGAAGAGAAAGAACAAAGCGGACCCACCAAGACTGCTCTTGTTCACTAAACTGCTGAACGTCTGAAAATAAATGTCAGCACAAATGTATCAAAAATTTATGTCATTATATCTGAGATTATGGATGAGGCTCATACAGAAGTAAGCCAACATACACTCACTAAGATAGGGAGCCACTGTAATAATGGGAGTGATAAGTAAGTAATGTGCCATCCACACTGGATTACGAGGCCTAGAGACCTGAGTGTAAGAAATGTGTGGGTAAATCCTTAATGTGTCCCACTTGAATAAACAAATATAAAAAAAAATATAATAATAAAAATTATGAATATATGAATCAGACCTAAGAGAGAGGGGACGCTAGATCAGTGTCCACAGCAAATGGAAAATAGTGGAATCAATCTTCTATGAGGTCTGGTAAGAAAACAGAGAGTTAAATCTACCAGCAGATGTCTCCTGTCAGCTGATTTGTGAAAGAGGAAAAAAAAAAAAGGGTTCTTACCCAAGTTTAGTATGGGGATGGAATGGACTCAGATGTAGCTAAGCGGCCTCAGGAACAAGTAAGAATATATGGATGGCCTTGTTCATGTTCATGCAATTAAATGAATAGCCGTTTCTGTGGGTAAATAAAGGCAAGGGTTAAGACTTCAGTCTGTAGCAAATAAATATGTGTACTATGGAATCAATATCTTACAGCTGGTGGGTGCTAGCGCCGTGTGACCTGGAGAGTACGCGGAATCCACCGCTAGTGTGACAGGTCGCGGTATAAGAAGGCAGCGGGCGGGACCATCCTCTGAGGTGATTGGACAGCATCACAGGAAGTGATGCGGTAGAGCGTGTCATCGCTCAGAAGCCCTGTGAAGCAGGGCGGTGAATGAGGGGCGTTCCTGTGTGTGGTATGTAATGGGAATGGCGCAGACATGCGCATTCTGTATGCCTGCACTCAGTGTCTCATTAAAGGATGGCATAGCCATCTGTGAGCTGACTTGTGTCAGTGCATGTGTGTCTGCACCACAAATAAAATAAGGATGGCGTGGACCTGCATCTGCTATGTGCCTCCTATCTGTGTGCTACCTTGTGTTAGAGCACACATGTCTGCACTATCAATCTATATCTCTATGTCTGTAGTGCCTATGCATGTTGAAGAAAGAAAAATAAGAGCAGAAAGGGAAGGGAAAAAAGGGGGAAGAGTGGTATTTAGAGGACAAAGAAAAAAAAATGACTCTTACTGTTGAACATTTACAGGCGGCTATCAACACCAGTCGGGATACGATTAAGAACATTGAGTCACAATTAGCTTCTTCTAGTATGACTGAGGAACTTAATTCTTTAAAAGATAAACTTAAGGGGGTCATAGATCAACATAAATGGGACACAGAGCAGAGGAAGAGGATTAAATTCCAGAGAGACACAGATTATAATAATAATAAGGTGTACCATTGGCGTTATAATATCACCTCTCGATCTAACTCCTCCAGGTTTGATCATCAATCCTCTAACGATCCTTCAACGTCAGGCTCGGAGACAGACAGAAGAGATTATCGTTCAGGATCATCACATTTTTTAGATCAACGCAGAAGACTCCCGCGCAGAAGAGGGTCCGCCGGAGCCAATGGAGGAAGAGGCTCAGATTCCTACAGGATAACGAGATCCCAGGTACAGATTCCCTAGTAATTAATATCTCTTCTAGGTCTCTCAGTATTGCAGAAAATAATCTTCTGCAAAAGTGTTTATCTTATTGCCCTTCATTCAGAATGAGCACTTTTCAAATGGACATGGACCTACAACGTTTTTATCGCTGTATAAGACTCTTAGTACATTTTGCCTAAAAGGACAAAGAGGTATTTCCTCCTCTATCTACTACTCCTTGTCCTATCTCTATCGACCGTCTGGGGCTCAGCAATAGGAGCACATACCGACCTCCACTTGGCTCACATGCGGTGGAATCCTTTATTGAATTCATTGATAAAGCATTCTTCAAACTACGTCAGGACATCGAGAATGGAAGACTACATGCTTCCCCTAACCTCGATGTAGTAGATTTCCAAGCATTAGAAGCCCTTCGGAGAGACCCCAACATCACTATTAAACCCGACGATAAAGGCGGGGCGATTGTTGTAATGGACAGACAGGACTACTTGAAAGAGGTGATGCGCCAACTCAGTGACAGTTCAGTCTATACAATATTACCACATGATCCCATAAAAAGTGTCAGAGATTCTATTAACACTATTATTACTGATTATACCCTCAGAGGGGTGATTGACACAAAAACATGTGACTTCCTGACAAAAACGGATCCCATTACTCCAGTGTTTTACATTATTCCAAAGGTACATAAGAGATTGGAGTGTCCACTGGGCCAACCCATAGTGGCGTCGACAGAATCCATTCTGTCACCACTGTCTATACTTTTGGAGAAAATACTTACACCCCTCACACGCCAAGCGCCATCCTTTCTACTTGATACAGCGGATTTCCTTCAGGTTATACGTTCTTTAGGCCACATTCCTAGAGACTCCCTTTTAGTGTCCTTTGACGTTAAGGACCTTTATACTTCAATTCCACGTGACTTGGGCATTAGCTGTGTCAAACGACTATTATTAAGATCTGAAATGAATAGTGACACGGTCAATTTTTGCATTGAGTTACTTTCACTGGTACTCACCAAAAACTACTTCCTCTTTCAGGATACATTTTATTTGCAGAGGAAGGGGACCACGATGGGGTCTAACATTGCACCACCTTATGCAAATACATTCATGGCGACCTTTGAGGACGAAATAGTGTATTCCAACCCTCTTTTTAAGACGCACTGCTTAATATGGAAAAGATTCATAGATGATATTTTTTACATCTGGACAGGTCCACCACACACATTGGAGGAGTTTTATAACACCTTAAATACGGCCTGGTCTGGCTTGTCTTTTACCATAACAAGTGATGTACATGAAGTGAGTTTCCTAGACACTAAGATTATCAAGAGTCATGAGGGACACTTAAGCACTGAGCTGTTTGTTAAACCCACAGATCGCAACAGTTTATTACACTACAAAAGCCTACATCCCCTCTCCACTAAGAAGTCCATACCCTCATCACTAGGGATAAGCGAAACGGGTCGAAAAAATTCAAAAGTCGCCGACTTTTGGCAAAGTCGGGTTTCATGAAACGAAACCCGACCCTAGGATGAGGTCGGCCACGAGGTCGGCGACTTACGCGCCAAAGTCGCGTTTCAAAAGTTTGTTTTGCGCTCTTTTTCAGCCAATCAGGATCCACAGACACTGTGGGCAACGTGATGACATAGGCAGGGGTCACCACCATCTTTCAGAAGGGCATGCAAGTGATTGGCTTGCTTTGGTGGGCGTCACAGGGGGTATAAAAGGGCGTGCACGCCGACCGCCATCTTACTTCTGCCGATCTCAGTATAGGGAGAGGTTGCTGCTGATTCTGTAGGGAGAGCGTTAGGCAGGGAAGAAGACAAAAAAACTGATTCTGCTGCTAGCGATTTGGCCTGCACAACACACCAGTCACTGTGTGTGCAGTGCAAGGGGAGGATATATAGTGGTGTATCAGTGGTGTTGGTTGTTGGGCTGCCTTTTAAGGCTTCCTGACAGGCTGGCATTGCTGTTTACCCACTGCTCTGCAAACTGCTTTTTTAAAAGCAATCCAATCTCCCTTATCCTCTAGTCACTTTTGTCACAGCTGTGCCATCGAGCCTGTGACATAGCGCTCAGATATTCAGTGGGCCTCACACAATCCAAAAGTGTCCAGTGTCCACAAGTGTCTACAGAAATTCAAAATCTCCCTTATCCTCTCGTCACTTTTGTCACAGCTGTGCCATCGAGCCTGTGACATAGTGCTCAGATATCAGTGGGCCTCACACAATCCAAAAGTGTCCAGTGTCCACAAGTGTCTGCAGAAATTCAAAATCTCCCTTATCCTCTCGTCACTTTTGTCACAGCTGTGCCATCGAGCCTGTGACATAGCGCTCAGATATCAGTGGGCCTCACACAATCCAAAAGTGTCCAGTGTCCACAAGTGTCTGCAGAAATTCAAAATCTCCCTTATCCTCTCGTCACTTTTGTCACAGCTGTGCCATCGAGCCTGTGACATAGCGCTCAGATATCAGTGGGCCTCACACAATCCAAAAGTGTCCACAAGTGTCTGCTGAAATTCAAAATCTCACTTATCCTCTAGTCACTTTGGTCACAGCTGTGCCATCGAGCCTGTCACATAGCGCTCAGATATTCATTGGGCCTCACACAATCCAAAAGTGTCCAGTGTCCACAAGTGTCTGCAGAAATTCAAAATCTCCCTTATCCTCTCGTCACTTTTGTCACAGCTGTGCCATCGAGCCTGTGACATAGCGCTCAGATATCAGTGGGCCTCACACAATCCAAAAGTGTCCACAAGTGTCTGCTGAAATTCAAAATCTCACTTATCCTCTAGTCACTTTGGTCACAGCTGTGCCATCGAGCCTGTCACATAGCGCTCAGATATTCATTGGGCCTCACACAATCCAAAAGTGTCCAGTGTCCACAAGTGTCTGCAGAAATTCAAAATCTCCCTTATCCTCTAGTTACTTTTGTCACAGCTGTGCCATCGAGCCTGTGACATAGCGCTCAGATATCAGTGGGCCTCACACAATCCAAAAGTGTCCAGTGTCCACAAGTGTCTGCAGAAATTCAAAATCTCCCTTATTCTCTCGTCACTTTTGTCACAGCTGTGCCATCGAGCCTGTGACATAGCGCTCAGATATCAGTGGGCCTCACACAATCCAAAAGTGTCCAGTGTCCACAAGTGTCTGCAGAAATTCAAAATCTCCCTTATCCTCTCGTCACTTTTGTCACAGCTGTGCCATCGAGCCTGTGACATAGCGCTCAGATATCAGTGGGCCTCACACAATCCAAAAGTGTCCACAAGTGTCTGCTGAAATTCAAAATCTCACTTATCCTCTAGTCACTTTGGTCACAGCTGTGCCATCGAGCCTGTCACATAGCGCTCAGATATTCATTGGGCCTCACACAATCCAAAAGTGTCCAGTGTCCACAAGTGTCTGCAGAAATTCAAAATCTCCCTTATCCTCTAGTCACTTTTGTCACAGCTGTGTCATCGAGCCTGTGACATAGCGCTCAGATATCAGTGGGCCTCACACAATCCAAAAGTGTCCAGTGTCCACAAGTGTCTGCAGAAATTCAAAATCTCCCTTATCCTCTAGTCACTTTTGTCAGCTGTGCCATCGAGCCTGTGACATAGCGCTCAGATAATCAGTGGGCCTCACACAATCCAAAAGTGTCCAGTGTCCACAAGTGTCTGCAGAAATTCAAAATCTCCCTTATCCTCTCGTCACTTTTGTCACAGCTGTGCCATCGAGCCTGTGACATAGCGCTCAGATATCAGTGGGCCTCACACAATCCAAAAGTGTCCAGTGTCCACAAGTGTCTGCAGAAATTCAAAATCTCCCTTATTCTCTCGTCACTTTTGTCACAGCTGAGCCATCGAGCCTGTGACATAGCGCTCAGATATCAGTGGGCCTCACACAATCCAAAAGTGTCCAGTGTCCACAAGTGTCTGCAGAAATTCAAAATCTCCCTTATCCTCTCATCACTTTTGTCACAGCTGTGCCATCGAGCCTGTGACATAGCGCTCAGATATCAGTGGGCCTCACACAATCCAAAAGTGTCCAGTGTCCACAAGTGTCTGCAGAAATTCAAAATCTCCCTTATCCTCTCCTCACTTTTGTCACAGCTGTGCCATCGAGCCTGTGACATAGTGCTCAGATATCAGTGGGCCTCACACAATCCAAAAGTGTCCAGTGTCCACAAGTGTCTGCAGAAATTCAAAATCTCCCTTATCCTCTCGTCACTTTTGTCACAGCTGTGCCATCGAGCCTGTGACATAGCGCTCAGATATCAGTGGGCCTCACACAATCCAAAAGTGTCCAGTGTCCACAAGTGTCTGCAGAAATTCAAAATCTCCCTTATCCTCTCGTCACTTTTGTCACAGCTGTGCCATCGAGCCTGTGACATAGCGCTCAGATATCAGTGGGCCTCACACAATCCAAAAGTGTCCACAAGTGTCTGCTGAAATTCAAAATCTCACTTATCCTCTAGTCACTTTGGTCACAGCTGTGCCATCGAGCCTGCCACATAGCGCTCAGATATTCATTGGGCCTTACACAATCCAAAAGTGTCCAGTGTCCACAAGTGTCTGCAGAAATTCAAAATCTCCCTTATCCTCTCCTCACTTTTGTCACAGCTGTGCCATCGAGCCTGTCACATAGCGCTCAGATATTCATTGGGCCTCACACAATCCAAAAGTGTCCAGTGTCCACAAGTGTCTGCAGAAATTCAAAATCTCCCTTATCCTCTAGTCACTTTTGTCACAGCTGTGTCATCGAGCCTGTGACATAGCGCTCAGATATCAGTGGGCCTCACACAATCCAAAAGTGTCCAGTGTCCACAAGTGTCTGCAGAAATTCAAAATCTCCCTTATCCTCTAGTCACTTTTGTCACAGCTGTGCCATCGAGCCTGTGACATAGCGCTCAGATATTCAGTGGGCCTCACACAATCCAAAAGTGTCCAGTGTCCACAAGTGTCTGCAGAAATTCAAAATCTCCCTTATCCTCTCGTCACTTTTGTCACAGCTGTGCCATCGAGCCTGTGACATAGCGCTCAGATATCAGTGGGCCTCACACAATCCAAAAGTGTCCAGTGTCCACAAGTGTCTGCAGAAATTCAAAATCTCCCTTATTCTCTCGTCACTTTTGTCACAGCTGAGCCATCGAGCCTGTGACATAGCGCTCAGATATCAGTGGGCCTCACACAATCCAAAAGTGTCCAGTGTCCACAAGTGTCTGCAGAAATTCAAAATCTCCCTTATCCTCTCGTCACTTTTGTCACAGCTGTGCCATCGAGCCTGTGACATAGCGCTCAGATATCAGTGGGCCTCACACAATCCAAAAGTGTCCAGTGTCCACAAGTGTCTGCAGAAATTCAAAATCTCCCTTATCCTCTCGTCACTTTTGTCACAGCTGTGCCATCGAGCCTGTGACATAGCGCTCAGATATCAGTGGGCCTCACACAATCTAAAAGTGTCCAGTGTCCACAAGTGTCTGCAGAAATTCAAAATCTCCCTTATCCTCTCGTCACTTTTGTCACAGCTGTGCCATCAAGCCTGTGACATAGCACTCAGATATCAGTGGGCCTCACACAATCCAAAAGTGTCCACAAGTGTCTGCTGAAATTCAAAATCTCACTTATCCTCTAGTCACTTTGGTCACAGCTGTGCCATCGAGCCTGTCACATAGCTCTCAGATATTCATTGGGCCTCACACAATCCAAAAGTGTCCAGTGTCCACAAGAGTCTGCTGAAATTCAAAATCTCACTTATCCTCTAGTCACTTTGGTCACAGCTGTGCCATCGAGCCTGTCACATAGCGCTCAGATATTCATTGGGCCTCACACAATCCAAAAGTGTCCAGTGTCCACAAGTGTCTGCAGAAATTCAAAATCTCCCTTATCCTCTCGTCACTTTTGTCACAGCTGTGCCATCGAGCCTGTGACATAGCGCTCAGATATCAGTGGGCCTCACACAATCCAAAAGTGTCCAGTGTCCACAAGTGTCTGCAGAAATTCAAAATCTCCCTTATCCTCTCTTCACTTTTGTCACGGCTGTGCCATCGAGCCTGTCACATAGCGCTCAGATATCAGTGGGCCTCACACAATCCAAAAGTGTCCAGTGTCCACAAGTGTCTGCAGAAATTCAAAATCTCCCTTATCCTCTCGTCACTTTTGTCACAGCTGTGCCATCGAGCCTGTGACATAGCGCTCAGATATCAGTGGGCCTCACACAATCCAAAAGTGTCCAGTGTCCACAAGTGTCTGCAGAAATTCAAAATCTCCCTTATCCTCTCGTCACTTTTGTCACAGCTGTGCCATCGAGCCTGTGACATAGCGCTCAGATATCAGTGGGCCTCACACAATCCAAAAGTGTCCACAAGTGTCTGCTGAAATTCAAAATCTCACTTATCCTCTAGTAACTTTGGTCACAGCTGTGCCATCGAGCCTGTCACATAGCGCTCAGATATTCATTGGGCCTCACACAATCCAAAAGCGTCCAGTGTCCACAAGTGTCTGCAGAAATTCAAAATCTCCCTTATCCTCTAGTCACTTTTGTCACAGCTGTGCCATCGAGCCTGTGACATAGCGCTCAGATATCAGTGGGCCTCACACAATCGAAAAGTGTCCAGTGTCCACAAGTGTCAGCAGAAATTCAAAATGTCCCTTATCCTCTAGTCACTTTTGTCACAGCTGTGCCATCGAGCCTGTGACATAGCGCTCAGATATTCAGTGGGCCTCACACAATCCAAAAGTGTCCAGTGTCCACAAGTGTCTGCAGAAATTCAAAATCTCTCTTATCCTCTCGTCACTTTTGTCACAGCTGTGCCATCGAGCCTGTGTCAAAGCGCTCAGATATCAGTGGGCCTCACACAATCCAAAAGTGTCCAGTGTCCACAAGTGTCTGCAGAAATTCAAAATCTCCCTTATCCTCTCGTCACTTTTGTCACAGCTGTGCCATCAAGCCTGTGACATAGCGCTCAGATATCAGTGGGCCTCACACAATCCAAAAGTGTCCAGTGTCCACAAGTTTCTGCAGAAATTCAAAATCTCCCTTATCCTCTTGTCACTTTTGTCACAGCTGTGCCATCGAGCCTGTCACATAGCGCTTAGATATCAGTGGGCCTCACACAATCCAAAAGTGTCCAGTGTCCACAAGTGTCTGCAGAAATTCAAAATCTCCCTTATCCTCTCATCACTTTTGTCACAGCTGTGCCATCGAGCCTGTGACATAGCGCTCAGATATCAGTGGGCCTCACACAATCCAAAAGTGTCCAGTGTCCACAAGTGTCTGCAGAAATTCAAAATCTCCCTTATCCTCTCGTCACTTTTGTCACAGCTGTGCCATCGAGCCTGTCACATAGCGCTCAGATATCAGTGGGCCTCACACAATCCAAAAGTGTCCAGTGTCCACAAGTGTCTGCAGAAATTCAAAATCTCCCTTATCCTCTCGTCACTTTTGTCACAGCTGTGCCATCGAGCCTGTGACATAGCGCTCAGATATCAGTGGGCCTCACACAATCCAAAAGTTTCCAGTGTCCACAAGTGTCTGCAGAAATTCAAAATCTCCCTTATCCTCTCGTCACTTTTGTCACAGCTGTGCCATCGAGCCTGTGACATAGCGCTCAGATATCAGTGGGCCTCACACAATCCAAAAGTGTCCACAAGTGTCTGCTGAAATTCAAAATCTCACTTATCCTCTAGTAACTTTGGTCACAGCTGTGCCATCGAGCCTGTCACATAGCGCTCAGATATTCATTGGGCCTCACACAATCCAAAAGTGTCCAGTGTCCACAAGTGTCTGCAGAAATTCAAAATCTCCCTTATCCTCTCGTCACTTTTGTCACAGCTGTGCCATCGAGCCTGTGACATAGCTCTCAGATATCAGTGGGCCTCACACAATCGAAAAGTGTCCAGTGTCCACAAGTGTCTGCAGAAATTCAAAATCTCCCTTATCCTCTAGTCACTTTTGTCACAGCTGTGCCATCGAGCCTGTGACATAGCGCTCAGATATTCAGTGGGCCTCACACAATCCAAAAGTGTCCAGTGTCCACAAGTGTCTGCAGAAATTCAAAATCTCCCTTATCCTCTCGTCACTTTTGTCACAGCTGTGCCATCGAGCCTGTGACATAGCGCTCAGATATCAGTGGGCCTCACACAATCCAAAAGTGTCCAGTGTCCACAAGTGTCTGCAGAAATTCAAAATCTCCCTTATCCTCTCGTCACTTTTGTCACAGCTGTGCCATCGAGCCTGTGACATAGCGCTCAGATATCAGTGGGCCTCACACAATCCAAAAGTGTCCAGTGTCCACAAGTGTCTGCAGAAATTCAAAATCTCCCTTATCCTCTCGTCACTTTTGTCACAGCTGTGCCATCGAGCCTGTGACATAGCGCTCAGATATCAGTGGGCCTCACACAATCCAAAAGTGTCCAGTGTCCACAAGTGTCTGCAGAAATTCAAAATCTCCCTTATCCTCTCGTCACTTTTGTCACAGCTGTGCCATCGAGCCTGTGACATAGCGCTCAGATATCAGTGTGCCTCACACAATCCAAAAGTGTCCAGTGTCCACAAGTGTCTGCAGAAATTCAAAATCTCCCTTATCCTCTCGTCACTTTTGTCACAGCTGTGCCATCGAGCCTGTGACATAGCGCTCAGATATCAGTGGGCCTCACACAATCCAAAAGTGTCCAGTGCCCACAAGTGTCTGCAGAAATTCAAAATCTCCCTTATCCTCTCGTCACTTTTGTCACAGCTGTGCCATCGAGCCTGTGACATAGCGCTCAGATATCAGTGTGCCTCACACAATCCAAAAGTGTCCAGTGTCCACAAGTGTCTGCAGAAATTCAAAATCTCCCTTATCCTCTCGTCACTTTTGTCACAGCTGTGCCATCGAGCCTGTGACATAGCGCTCAGATATCAGTGGGCCTCACACAAACCAAAAGTGTCCAGTGTCCACAAGTGTCTGCAGAAATTCAAAATCTCCCTTATCCTCTCGTCACTTTTGTCACACCTGTGCCATCGAGCCTGTCACATAGCGCTCAGATATCAGTGGGCCTCACACAATCCAAAAGTGTCCAGTGTCCACAAGTGTCTGCAGAAATTCAAAATCTCCCTTATCCTCTCGTCACTTTTGTCACAGCTGTGCCATCGAGCCTGTGACATAGCGCTCAGATATCAGTGGGCCTCACACAATCCAAAAGTTTCCAGTGTCCACAAGTGTCTGCAGAAATTCAAAATCTCCCTTATCCTCTCGTCACTTTTGTCACAGCTGTGCCATCGAGCCTGTGACATAGCGCTCAGATATCAGTGGGCCTCACACAATCCAAAAGTGTCCACAAGTGTCTGCTGAAATTCAAAATCTCACTTATCCTCTAGTAACTTTGGTCACAGCTGTGCCATCGAGCCTGTCACATAGCGCTCAGATATTCATTGGGCCTCACACAATCCAAAAGTGTCCAGTGTCCACAAGTGTCTGCAGAAATTCAAAATCTCCCTTATCCTCTCGTCACTTTTGTCACAGCTGTGCCATCGAGCCTGTGACATAGCGCTCAGATATCAGTGGGCCTCACACAATCGAAAAGTGTCCAGTGTCCACAAGTGTCTGCAGAAATTCAAAATCTCCCTTATCCTCTAGTCACTTTTGTCACAGCTGTGCCATCGAGCCTGTGACATAGCGCTCAGATATCAGTGGGCCTCACACAATCCAAAAGTGTCCAGTGTCCACAAGTGTCTGCAGAAATTCAAAATCTCCCTTATCCTCTCGTCACTTTTGTCACAGCTGTGCCATCGAGCCTGTGACATAGCGCTCAGATATCAGTGGGCCTCACACAATCCAAAAGTGTCCAGTGTCCACAAGTGTCTGCAGAAATTCAAAATCTCCCTTATCCTCTCTTCACTTTTGTCACGGCTGTGCCATCGAGCCTGTCACATAGCGCTCAGATATCAGTGGGCCTCACACAATCCAAAAGTGTCCAGTGTCCACAAGTGTCTGCAGAAATTCAAAATCTCCCTTATCCTCTCGTCACTTTTGTCACAGCTGTGCCATCGAGCCTGTGACATAGCGCTCAGATATCAGTGGGCCTCACACAATCCAAAAGTGTCCAGTGTCCACAAGTGTCTGCAGAAATTCAAAATCTCCCTTATCCTCTCGTCACTTTTGTCACAGCTGTGCCATCGAGCCTGTGACATAGCGCTCAGATATCAGTGGGCCTCACACAATCCAAAAGTGTCCACAAGTGTCTGCTGAAATTCAAAATCTCACTTATCCTCTAGTAACTTTGGTCACAGCTGTGCCATCGAGCCTGTCACATAGCGCTCAGATATTCATTGGGCCTCACACAATCCAAAAGCGTCCAGTGTCCACAAGTGTCTGCAGAAATTCAAAATCTCCCTTATCCTCTAGTCACTTTTGTCACAGCTGTGCCATCGAGCCTGTGACATAGCGCTCAGATATCAGTGGGCCTCACACAATCGAAAAGTGTCCAGTGTCCACAAGTGTCAGCAGAAATTCAAAATGTCCCTTATCCTCTAGTCACTTTTGTCACAGCTGTGCCATCGAGCCTGTGACATAGCGCTCAGATATTCAGTGGGCCTCACACAATCCAAAAGTGTCCAGTGTCCACAAGTGTCTGCAGAAATTCAAAATCTCTCTTATCCTCTCGTCACTTTTGTCACAGCTGTGCCATCGAGCCTGTGTCAAAGCGCTCAGATATCAGTGGGCCTCACACAATCCAAAAGTGTCCAGTGTCCACAAGTGTCTGCAGAAATTCAAAATCTCCCTTATCCTCTCGTCACTTTTGTCACAGCTGTGCCATCAAGCCTGTGACATAGCGCTCAGATATCAGTGGGCCTCACACAATCCAAAAGTGTCCAGTGTCCACAAGTTTCTGCAGAAATTCAAAATCTCCCTTATCCTCTTGTCACTTTTGTCACAGCTGTGCCATCGAGCCTGTCACATAGCGCTTAGATATCAGTGGGCCTCACACAATCCAAAAGTGTCCAGTGTCCACAAGTGTCTGCAGAAATTCAAAATCTCCCTTATCCTCTCATCACTTTTGTCACAGCTGTGCCATCGAGCCTGTGACATAGCGCTCAGATATCAGTGGGCCTCACACAATCCAAAAGTGTCCAGTGTCCACAAGTGTCTGCAGAAATTCAAAATCTCCCTTATCCTCTCGTCACTTTTGTCACAGCTGTGCCATCGAGCCTGTCACATAGCGCTCAGATATCAGTGGGCCTCACACAATCCAAAAGTGTCCAGTGTCCACAAGTGTCTGCAGAAATTCAAAATCTCCCTTATCCTCTCGTCACTTTTGTCACAGCTGTGCCATCGAGCCTGTGACATAGCGCTCAGATATCAGTGGGCCTCACACAATCCAAAAGTTTCCAGTGTCCACAAGTGTCTGCAGAAATTCAAAATCTCCCTTATCCTCTCGTCACTTTTGTCACAGCTGTGCCATCGAGCCTGTGACATAGCGCTCAGATATCAGTGGGCCTCACACAATCCAAAAGTGTCCACAAGTGTCTGCTGAAATTCAAAATCTCACTTATCCTCTAGTAACTTTGGTCACAGCTGTGCCATCGAGCCTGTCACATAGCGCTCAGATATTCATTGGGCCTCACACAATCCAAAAGTGTCCAGTGTCCACAAGTGTCTGCAGAAATTCAAAATCTCCCTTATCCTCTCGTCACTTTTGTCACAGCTGTGCCATCGAGCCTGTGACATAGCTCTCAGATATCAGTGGGCCTCACACAATCGAAAAGTGTCCAGTGTCCACAAGTGTCTGCAGAAATTCAAAATCTCCCTTATCCTCTAGTCACTTTTGTCACAGCTGTGCCATCGAGCCTGTGACATAGCGCTCAGATATTCAGTGGGCCTCACACAATCCAAAAGTGTCCAGTGTCCACAAGTGTCTGCAGAAATTCAAAATCTCCCTTATCCTCTCGTCACTTTTGTCACAGCTGTGCCATCGAGCCTGTGACATAGCGCTCAGATATCAGTGGGCCTCACACAATCCAAAAGTGTCCAGTGTCCACAAGTGTCTGCAGAAATTCAAAATCTCCCTTATCCTCTCGTCACTTTTGTCACAGCTGTGCCATCGAGCCTGTGACATAGCGCTCAGATATCAGTGGGCCTCACACAATCCAAAAGTGTCCAGTGTCCACAAGTGTCTGCAGAAATTCAAAATCTCCCTTATCCTCTCGTCACTTTTGTCACAGCTGTGCCATCGAGCCTGTGACATAGCGCTCAGATATCAGTGGGCCTCACACAATCCAAAAGTGTCCAGTGTCCACAAGTGTCTGCAGAAATTCAAAATCTCCCTTATCCTCTCGTCACTTTTGTCACAGCTGTGCCATCGAGCCTGTGACATAGCGCTCAGATATCAGTGTGCCTCACACAATCCAAAAGTGTCCAGTGTCCACAAGTGTCTGCAGAAATTCAAAATCTCCCTTATCCTCTCGTCACTTTTGTCACAGCTGTGCCATCGAGCCTGTGACATAGCGCTCAGATATCAGTGGGCCTCACACAATCCAAAAGTGTCCAGTGCCCACAAGTGTCTGCAGAAATTCAAAATCTCCCTTATCCTCTCGTCACTTTTGTCACAGCTGTGCCATCGAGCCTGTGACATAGCGCTCAGATATCAGTGTGCCTCACACAATCCAAAAGTGTCCAGTGTCCACAAGTGTCTGCAGAAATTCAAAATCTCCCTTATCCTCTCGTCACTTTTGTCACAGCTGTGCCATCGAGCCTGTGACATAGCGCTCAGATATCAGTGGGCCTCACACAAACCAAAAGTGTCCAGTGTCCACAAGTGTCTGCAGAAATTCAAAATCTCCCTTATCCTCTCGTCACTTTTGTCACACCTGTGCCATCGAGCCTGTCACATAGCGCTCAGATATCAGTGGGCCTCACACAATCCAAAAGTGTCCAGTGTCCACAAGTGTCTGCAGAAATTCAAAATCTCCCTTATCCTCTCGTCACTTTTGTCACAGCTGTGCCATCGAGCCTGTGACATAGCGCTCAGATATCAGTGGGCCTCACACAATCCAAAAGTTTCCAGTGTCCACAAGTGTCTGCAGAAATTCAAAATCTCCCTTATCCTCTCGTCACTTTTGTCACAGCTGTGCCATCGAGCCTGTGACATAGCGCTCAGATATCAGTGGGCCTCACACAATCCAAAAGTGTCCACAAGTGTCTGCTGAAATTCAAAATCTCACTTATCCTCTAGTAACTTTGGTCACAGCTGTGCCATCGAGCCTGTCACATAGCGCTCAGATATTCATTGGGCCTCACACAATCCAAAAGTGTCCAGTGTCCACAAGTGTCTGCAGAAATTCAAAATCTCCCTTATCCTCTCGTCACTTTTGTCACAGCTGTGCCATCGAGCCTGTGACATAGCGCTCAGATATCAGTGGGCCTCACACAATCGAAAAGTGTCCAGTGTCCACAAGTGTCTGCAGAAATTCAAAATCTCCCTTATCCTCTAGTCACTTTTGTCACAGCTGTGCCATCGAGCCTGTGACATAGTGCTCAGATATTCAGTGGGACTCACAGAATCCAAAAGTGTCCAGTGTCCACAAGTGTCTGCAGAAATTCAAAATCTCCCTTATCCTCTCGTCACTTTTGTCACAGCTGTGCCATCGAGCCTGTGACATAGCACTCAGATATCAGTGGGCCTCACACAATCCAAAAGTGTCCAGTGTCCACAAGTGTCTGCAGAAATTCAAAATCTCCCTTATCCTCTCGTCACTTTTGTCACAGCTGTGCCATCGAGCCTGTGACATAGCGCTCAGATATCAGTGGGCCTCACACAATCCAAAAGTGTCCAGTGTCCACAAGTGTCTGCAGAAATTCAAAATCTCCCTTATTCTCTCGTCACTTTTGTCACAGCTGAGCCATCGAGCCTGTGACATAGCGCTCAGATATCAGTGGGCCTCACACAATCCAAAAGTGTCCAGTGTCCACAAGTGTCTGCAGAAATTCAAAATCTCCTTTATCCTCTCATCACTTTTGTCACAGCTGTGCCATCGAGCCTGTGACATAGCGCTCAGATATCAGTGGGCCTCACACAATCCAAAAGTGTCCAGTGTCCACAAGTGTCTGCAGAAATTCAAAATCTCCCTTATCCTCTCGTCACTTTTGTCACAGCTGTGCCATCGAGCCTGTGACATAGCGCTCAGATATCAGTGGGCCTCACACAATCCAAAAGTGTCCAGTGTCCACAAGTGTCTGCAGAAATTCAAAATCTCCCTTATCCTCTCGTCACTTTTGTCACAGCTGTGCCATCGAGCCTGTGACATAGCGCTCAGATATCAGTGGGCCTCACACAATCCAAAAGTGTCCACAAGTGTCTGCTGAAATTCAAAATCTCACTTATCCTCTACTCACTTTGGTCACAGCTGTGCCATCGAGCCTGTCACATAGCTCTCAGATATTCATTGGGCCTCACACAATCCAAAAGTGTCCAGTGTCCACAAGTGTCTGCTGAAATTCAAAATATCACTTATCCTCTAGTCACTTTGGTCACAGCTGTGCCATCGAGCCTGTCACATAGCGCTCAGATATTCATTGGGCCTCACACAATCCAAAAGTGTCCAGTGTCCACAAGTGTCTGCAGAAATTCAAAATCTCCCTTATACTCTAGTCACTTTTGTCACAGCTGTGCCATCGAGCCTGTGACATAGCGCTCAGATATCAGTGGGCCTCACACAATCGAAAAGTGTCCAGTGTCCACAAGTGTCTGCAGAAATTCAAAATCTCCCTTATCCTCTAGTCACTTTTGTCACAGCTGTGCCAACGAGCCTGTGACATAGCGCTCAGATATTCAGTGGGCCTCACACAATCCAAAAGTGTCCAGTGTCCACAAGTGTCTGCAGAAATTCAAAATCTCCCTTATCCTCTCGTCACTTTTGTCACAGCTGTGCCATCGAGCCTGTGACATAGCGCTCAGATATCAGTGGGCCTCACACAATCCAAAAGTGTCCAGTGTCCACAAGTGTCTGCAGAAATTCAAAATCTCCCTTATCCTCTCTTCACTTTTGTCACGGCTGTGCCATCGAGCCTGTCACATAGCGCTCAGATATCAGTGGGCCTCACACAATCCAAAAGTGTCCAGTGTCCACAAGTGTCTGCAGAAATTCAAAATCTCCCTTATCCTCTCGTCACTTTTGTCACAGCTGTGCCATCGAGCCTGTGACATAGCGCTCAGATATCAGTGGGCCTCACACAATCCAAAAGTGTCCAGTGTCCACAAGTGTCTGCAGAAATTCAAAATCTCCCTTATCCTCTCGTCACTTTTGTCACAGCTGTGCCATCGAGCCTGTGACATAGCGCTCAGATATCAGTGGGCCTCACACAATCCAAAAGTGTCCACAAGTGTCTGCTGAAATTCAAAATCTCACTTATCCTCTAGTC
Source organism: Dendrobates tinctorius (assembly GCF_039654945.1). Classification (NCBI taxonomy): domain Eukaryota; kingdom Metazoa; phylum Chordata; class Amphibia; order Anura; family Dendrobatidae; genus Dendrobates; species Dendrobates tinctorius. The sequence continues at coordinate 9,650,727 of NW_027361672.1, forward strand.
ACTTTGGTCACAGCTGTGCCATCGAGCCTGTCACATAGCGCTCAGATATTCATTGGGCCTCACACAATCCAAAAGCGTCCAGTGTCCACAAGTGTCTGCAGAAATTCAAAATCTCCCTTATCCTCTAGTCACTTTTGTCACAGCTGTGCCATCGAGCCTGTGACATAGCGCTCAGATATCAGTGGGCCTCACACAATCGAAAAGTGTCCAGTGTCCACAAGTGTCAGCAGAAATTCAAAATGTCCCTTATCCTCTAGTCACTTTTGTCACAGCTGTGCCATCGAGCCTGTGACATAGCGCTCAGATATTCAGTGGGCCTCACACAATCCAAAAGTGTCCAGTGTCCACAAGTGTCTGCAGAAATTCAAAATCTCTCTTATCCTCTCGTCACTTTTGTCACAGCTGTGCCATCGAGCCTGTGACATAGCGCTCATATATTCAGTGGGCCTCACACAATCCAAAAGTGTCCAGTGTCCACAAGTGTCTGCAGAAATTCAAAATCTCCCTTATCCTCTCGTCACTTTTGTCACAGCTGTGCCATCGAGCCTGTGACATAGCGCTCAGATATCAGTGGGCCTCACACAATCCAAAAGTGTCCAGTGTCCACAAGTGTCTGCAGAAATTCAAAATCTCCCTTATCCTCTCTTCACTTTTGTCACAGCTGTGCCATCGAGCCTGTCACATAGCGCTCAGATATCAGTGGGCCTCACACAATCCAAAAGTGTCCAGTGTCCACAAGTGTCTGCAGAAATTCAAAATCTCCCTTATCCTCTCGTCACTTTTGTCACAGCTGTGCCATCGAGCCTGTGACATAGCGCTCAGATATCAGTGGGCCTCACACAATCCAAAAGTGTCCAGTGTCCACAAGTGTCTGCAGAAATTCAAAATCTCCCTTATCCTCTCGTCACTTTTGTCACAGCTGTGCCATCGAGCCTGTGACATAGCGCTCAGATATCAGTGGGCCTCACACAATCCAAAAGTGTCCACAAGTGTCTGCTGAAATTCAAAATCTCACTTATCCTCTAGTCACTTTGGTCACAGCTGTGCCATCGAGCCTGTCACATAGCGCTCAGATATTCATTGGGCCTCACACAATCCAAAAGCGTCCAGTGTCCACAAGTGTCTGCAGAAATTCAAAATCTCCCTTATCCTCTCGTCACTTTTGTCACAGCTGTGCCATCGAGCCTGTGACATAGCGCTCAGATATCAGTGGGCCTCACACAATCCAAAAGTGTCCAGTGTCCACAAGTGTCTGCAGAAATTCAAAATCTCCCTTATCCTCTCATCACTTTTGTCACAGCTGTGCCATCGAGCCTGTGACATAGCGCTCAGATATCAGTGGGCCTCACACAATCCAAAAGTGTCCAGTGTCCACAAGTGTCTGCAGAAATTCAAAATCTCCCTTATCCTCTCCTCACTTTTGTCACAGCTGTGCCATCGAGCCTGTGACATAGTGCTCAGATATCAGTGGGCCTCACACAATCCAAAAGTGTCCAGTGTCCACAAGTGTCTGCAGAAATTCAAAATCTCCCTTATCCTCTCGTCACTTTTGTCACAGCTGTGCCATCGAGCCTGTGACATAGCGCTCAGATATCAGTGGGCCTCACACAATCCAAAAGTGTCCAGTGTCCACAAGTGTCTGAAGAAATTCAAAATCTCCCTTATCCTCTCGTCACTTTTGTCACAGCTGTGCCATCGAGCCTGTGACATAGCGCTCAGATATCAGTGGGCCTCACACAATCCAAAAGTGTCCACAAGTGTCTGCTGAAATTCAAAATCTCACTTATCCTCTTGTCACTTTGGTCACAGCTGTGCCATCGAGCCTGTCACATAGCGCTCAGATATTCATTGGGCCTTACACAATCCAAAAGTGTCCAGTGTCCACAAGTGTCTGCAGAAATTCAAAATCTCCCTTATCCTCTAGTCACTTTTGTCACAGCTGTGCCATCGAGCCTGTGACATAGCGCTCAGATATCAGTGGGCCTCACACAATCCAAAAGTGTCCAGTGTCCACAAGTGTCTGCAGAAATTCAAAATCTCCCTTATCCTCTCGTCACTTTTGTCACAGCTGTGCCATCGAGCCTGTCACATAGCGCTCAGATATTCATTGGGCCTCACACAATCCAAAAGTGTCCAGTGTCCACAAGTGTCTGCAGAAATTCAAAATCTCCCTTATCCTCTAGTCACTTTTGTCACAGCTGTGTCATCGAGCCTGTGACATAGCGCTCAGATATCAGTGGGCCTCACACAATCCAAAAGTGTCCAGTGTCCACAAGTGTCTGCAGAAATTCAAAATCTCCCTTATCCTCTAGTCACTTTTGTCAGCTGTGCCATCGAGCCTGTGACATAGCGCTCAGATATTCAGTGGGCCTCACACAATCCAAAAGTGTCCAGTGTCCACAAGTGTCTGCAGAAATTCAAAATCTCCCTTATCCTCTCGTCACTTTTGTCACAGCTGTGCCATCGAGCCTGTGACATAGCGCTCAGATATCAGTGGGCCTCACACAATCCAAAAGTGTCCAGTGTCCACAAGTGTCTGCAGAAATTCAAAATCTCCCTTATTCTCTCGTCACTTTTGTCACAGCTGAGCCATCAAGCCTGTGACATAGCGCTCAGATATCAGTGGGCCTCACACAATCCAAAAGTGTCCAGTGTCCACAAGTGTCTGCAGAAATTCAAAATCTCCCTTATCCTCTCATCACTTTTGTCACAGCTGTGCCATCGAGCCTGTGACATAGCGCTCAGATATCAGTGGGCCTCACACAATCCAAAAGTGTCCAGTGTCCACAAGTGTCTGCAGAAATTCAAAATCTCCCTTATCCTCTCGTCACTTTTGTCACAGCTGTGCCATCGAGCCTGTGACATAGCGCTCAGATATCAGTGGGCCTCACACAATCCAAAAGTGTCCAGTGTCCACAAGTGTCTGCAGAAATTCAAAATCTCCCTTATCCTCTCGTCACTTTTGTCACAGCTGTGCCATCGAGCCTGTGACATAGCGCTCAGATATCAGTGGGCCTCACACAATCCAAAAGTGTCCACAAGTGTCTGCTGAAATTCAAAATCTCACTTATCCTCTAGTCACTTTGGTCACAGCTGTGCCATCGAGCCTGTCACATAGCTCTCAGATATTCATTGGGCCTCACACAATCCAAAAGTGTCCGGTGTCCACAAGTGTCTGCTGAAATTCAAAATCTCACTTATCCTCTAGTCACTTTGGTCACAGCTGTGCCATCGAGCCTGTCACATAGCGCTCAGATATTCATTGGGCCTCACACAATCCAAAAGTGTCCAGTGTCCACAAGTGTCTGCGGAAATTCAAAATCTCCCTTATACTCTAGTCACTTTTGTCACAGCTTTGCCATCGAGCCTGTGACATAGCGCTCAGATATCAGTGGGCCTCACACAATCGAAAAGTGTCCAGTGTCCACAAGTGTCTGCAGAAATTCAAAATCTCCCTTATCCTCTAGTCACTTTTGTCACAGCTGTGCCAACGAGCCTGTGACATAGCGCTCAGATATTCAGTGGGCCTCACACAATCCAAAAGTGTCCAGTGTCCACAAGTGTCTGCAGAAATTCAAAATCTCCCTTATCCTCTCGTCACTTTTGTCACAGCTGTGCCATCGAGCCTGTGACATAGCGCTCAGATATCAGTGGGCCTCACACAATCCAAAAGTGTCCAGTGTCCACAAGTGTCTGCAGAAATTCAAAATCTCCCTTATCCTCTCTTCACTTTTGTCACGGCTGTGCCATCGAGCCTGTCACATAGCGCTCAGATATCAGTGGGCTTCACACAATCCAAAAGTGTCCAGTGTCCACAAGTGTCTGCAGAAATTCAAAATCTCCCTTATCCTCTCGTCACTTTTGTCACAGCTGTGCCATCGAGCCTGTGACATAGCGCTCAGATATCAGTGGGCCTCACACAATCCAAAAGTGTCCAGTGTCCACAAGTGTCTGCAGAAATTCAAAATCTCCCTTATCCTCTCGTCACTTTTGTCACAGCTGTGCCATCGAGCCTGTGACATAGCGCTCAGATATCAGTGGGCCTCACACAATCCAAAAGTGTCCACAAGTGTCTGCTGAAATTCAAAATCTCACTTATCCTCTAGTCACTTTGGTCACAGCTGTGCCATCGAGCCTGTCACATAGCGCTCAGATATTCATTGGGCCTCACACAATCCAAAAGCGTCCAGTGTCCACAAGTGTCTGCAGAAATTCAAAATCTCCCTTATCCTCTAGTCACTTTTGTCACAGCTGTGCCATCGAGCCTGTGACATAGCGCTCAGATATCAGTGGGCCTCACACAATCGAAAAGTGTCCAGTGTCCACAAGTGTCAGCAGAAATTCAAAATGTCCCTTATCCTCTAGTCACTTTTGTCACAGCTATGCCATCGAGCCTGTGACATAGCGCTCAGATATTCAGTGGGCCTCACACAATCCAAAAGTGTTCAGTGTCCACAAGTGTCTGCAGAAATTCAAAATCTCTCTTATCCTCTCGTCACTTTTGTCACAGCTGTGCCATCGAGCCTGTGACATAGCGCTCAGATATTCAGTGGGCCTCACACAATCCAAAAGTGTCCAGTGTCCACAAGTGTCTGCAGAAATTCAAAATCTCCCTTATCCTCTCGTCACTTTTGTCACAGCTGTGCCATCGAGCCTGTGACATAGCGCTCAGATATCAGTGGGCCTCACACAATCCAAAAGTGTCCACAAGTGTCTGCTGAAATTCAAAATCTCACTTATCCTCTAGTCACTTTGGTCACAGCTGTGCCATCGAGCCTGTCACATAGCGCTCAGATATTCATTGGGCCTCACACAATCCAAAAGCGTCCAGTGTCCACAAGTGTCTGCAGAAATTCAAAATCTCCCTTATCCTCTAGTCACTTTTGTCACAGCTGTGCCATCGAGCCTGTGACATAGCGCTCAGATATCAGTGGGCCTCACACAATCGAAAAGTGTCCAGTGTCCACAAGTGTCAGCAGAAATTCAAAATGTCCCTTATCCTCTAGTCACTTTTGTCACAGCTGTGCCATCGAGCCTGTGACATAGCGCTCAGATATTCAGTGGGCCTCACACAATCCAAAAGTGTCCAGTGTCCACAAGTGTCTGCAGAAATTCAAAATCTCTCTTATCCTCTCGTCACTTTTGTCACAGCTGTGCCATCGAGCCTGTGTCAAAGCGCTCAGATATCAGTGGGCCTCACACAATCCAAAAGTGTCCAGTGTCCACAAGTGTCTGCAGAAATTCAAAATCTCCCTTATCCTCTCGTCACTTTTGTCACAGCTGTGCCATCGAGCCTGTGACATAGCGCTCAGATATCAGTGGTCCTCACACAATCCAAAAGTGTCCAGTGTCCACAAGTTTCTGCAGAAATTCAAAATCTCCCTTATCCTCTTGTCACTTTTGTCACAGCTGTGCCATCGAGCCTGTGACATAGCGCTCAGATATCAGTGGGCCTCACACAATCCAAAAGTGTCCAGTGTCCACAAGTGTCTGCAGAAATTCAAAATCTCCCTTATCCTCTCGTCACTTTTGTCACAGCTGTGCCATCGAGCCTGTGACATAGCGGTCAGATATCAGTGGGCCTCACACAATCCAAAAGTGTCCAGTGTCCACAAGTGTCTGCAGAAATTCAAAATCTCCCTTATCCTCTCGTCACTTTTGTCACAGCTGTGCCATCGAGCCTGTCACATAGCGCTCAGATATCAGTGGGCCTCACACAATCCAAAAGTGTCCAGTGTCCACAAGTGTCTGCAGAAATTCAAAATCTCCCTTATCCTCTCGTCACTTTTGTCACAGCTGTGCCATCGAGCCTGTGACATAGCGCTCAGATATCAGTGGGCCTCACACAATCCAAAAGTTTCCAGTGTCCACCAGTGTCTGCAGAAATTCAAAATCTCCCTTATCCTCTCGTCACTTTTGTCACAGCTGTGCCATCGAGCCTGTGACATAGCGCTCAGATATCAGTGGGCCTCACACAATCCAAAAGTGTCCACAAATGTCTGCTGAAATTCAAAATCTCACTTATCCTCTAGTAACTTTGGTCACAGCTGTGCCATCGAGCCTGTCACATAGCGCTCAGATATTCATTGGGCCTCACACAATCCAAAAGTGTCCAGTGTCCACAAGTGTCTGCAGAAATTCAAAATCTCCCTTATCCTCTCGTCACTTTTGTCACAGCTGTGCCATCGAGCCTGTGACATAGCTCTCAGATATCAGTGGGCCTCACACAATCGAAAAGTGTCCAGTGTCCACAAGTGTCTGCAGAAATTCAAAATCTCCCTTATCCTCTAGTCACTTTTGTCACAGCTGTGCCATCGAGCCTGTGACATAGCGCTCAGATATTCAGTGGGCCTCACACAATCCAAAAGTGTCCAGTGTCCACAAGTGTCTGCAGAAATTCAAAATCTCCCTTATCCTCTCGTCACTTTTGTCACAGCTGTGCCATAGAGCCTGTGACATAGCGCTCAGATATCAGTGGGCCTCACACAATCCAAAAGTGTCCAGTGTCCACAAGTGTCTGCAGAAATTCAAAATCTCCCTTATCCTCTCGTCACTTTTGTCACAGCTGTGCCATCGAGCCTGTGACATAGCGCTCAGATATCAGTGGGCCTCACACAATCCAAAAATGTCCAGTGTCCACAAGTGTCTGCAGAAATTCAAAATCTCCCTTATCCTCTCGTCACTTTTGTCACAGCTGTGCCATCGAGCCTGTGACATAGCGCTCAGATATCAGTGGGCCTCACACAATCCAAAAGTGTCCAGTGTCCACAAGTGTCTGCAGAAATTCAAAATCTCCCTTATCCTCTCGTCACTTTTGTCACAGCTGTGCCATCGAGCCTGTGACATAGCGCTCAGATATCAGTGTGCCTCACACAATCCAAAAGTGTCCAGTGTCCACAAGTGTCTGCAGAAATTCAAAATCTCCCTTATCCTCTCGTCACTTTTGTCACAGCTGTGCCATCGAGCCTGTGACATAGCGCTCAGATATCAGTGGGCCTCACACAATCCAAAAGTGTCCAGTGTCCACAAGTGTCTGCAGAAATTCAAAATCTCCCTTATCCTCTCGTCACTTTTGTCACAGCTGTGCCATCGAGCCTGTGACACAGCGCTCAGATATCAGTGGACCTCACACAATCCAAAAGTGTCCACAAGTGTCTGCTGAAATTCAAAATCTCACTTATCCTCTAGTCACTTTGATCACAGCTGTGCCATCGAGCCTGTCACATAGCGCTCAGATATTCATTGGGCCTCACACAATCCAAAAGTGTCCAGTGTCCACAAGTGTCTGCAGAAATTCAAAATCTCCCTTATCCTCTAGTCACTTTTGTCACAGCTGTGCCATCGAGCCTGTGACATAGCGCTCAGATATCAGTGGGCCTCACACAATCGAAAAGTGTCCAGTGTCCACAAGTGTCTGCAGAAATTCAAAATCTCCCTTATCCTCTAGTCACTTTTGTCACAGCTGTGCCAACGAGCCTGTGACATAGCGCTCAGATATTCAGTGGGCCTCACACAATCCAAAAGTGTCCAGTGTCCACAAGTGTCTGCAGAAATTCAAAATCTCCCTTATCCTCTCGTCACTTTTGTCACAGCTGTGCCATCGAGCCTGTGACATAGCGCTCAGATATCAGTGGGCCTCACACAATCCAAAAGTGTCCAGTGTCCACAAGTGTCTGCAGAAATTCAAAATCTCCCTTATCCTCTCGTCACTTTTGTCACAGCTGTGCCATCGAGCCTGTGACATAGCGCTCAGATATCAGTGGGCCTCACACAATCCAAAAGTGTCCACAAGTGTCTGCTGAAATTCAAAATCTCACTTATCCTCTAGTAACTTTGATCACAGCTGTGCCATCGAGCCTGTCACATAGCGCTCAGATATTCATTGGGCCTCACACAATCCAAAAGTGTCCAGTGTCCACAAGTGTCTGCAGAAATTCAAAATCTCCCTTATCCTCTCGTCACTTTTGTCACAGCTGTGCCATCGAGCCTGTGACATAGCGCTCAGATATCAGTGGGCCTCACACAATCGAAAAGTGTCCAGTGTCCACAAGTGTCTGCAGAAATTCAAAATCTCCCTTATCCTCTAGTCACTTTTGTCACAGCTGTGCCATCGAGCCTGTGACATAGTGCTCAGATATTCAGTGGGACTGACAGAATCCAAAAGTGTCCAGTGTCCACAAGTGTCTGCAGAAATTCAAAATCTCCCTTATCCTCTCGTCACTTTTGTCACAGCTGTGCCATCGAGCCTGTGACATAGCACTCAGATATCAGTGGGCCTCACACAATCCAAAAGTGTCCAGTGTCCTCAAGTGTCTGCAGAAATTCAAAATCTCCCTTATCCTCTCGTCACTTTTGTCACAGCTGTGCCATCGAGCCTGTGACATAGCGCTCAGATATCAGTGGGCCTCACACAATCCAAAAGTGTCCAGTGTCCACAAGTGTCTGCAGAAATTCAAAATCTCCCTTATCCTCTCGTCACTTTTGTCACAGCTGTGCCATCGAGCCTGTGACATAGCGCTCAGATATCAGTGGGCCTCACACAATCCAAAAGTGTCCAGTGTCCACAAGTGTCTGCAGAAATTCAAAATCTCCCTTATCCTCTTGTCACTTTTGTCACAGCTGTGCCATCGAGCCTGTGACATAGCGCTCAGATATCAGTGGGCCTCACACAATCCAAAAGTGTCCACAAGTGTCTGCTGAAATTCAAAATCTCACTTATCCTCTAGTCACTTTGGTCACAGCTGTGCCATCGAGCTTGTCACATAGCGCTCAGATATTCATTGGGCCTCACACAATCCAAAAGTGTCCAGTGTCCACAAGTGTCTGCAGAAATTCAAAATCTCCCTTATCCTCTAGTCACTTTTGTCACAGCTGTGCCATCGAGCCTGTGACATAGCGCTCAGATATCAGTGGGCCTCACACAATCAAAAAGTGTCCAGTGTCCACAAGTGTCTGCAGAAATTCAAAATCTCCCTTATCCTCTAGTCACTTTTGTCACAGCTGTGCCATCGAGCCTGTGACATAGCGCTCAGATATTCAGTGGGCCTCACACAATCCAAAAGTGTCCAGTGTCCACAAGTGTCTGCAGAAATTCAAAATCTCCCTTATCCTCTCGTCACTTTTGTCACAGCTGTGCCATCGAGCCTGTGACATAGCACTCAGATATCAGTGGGCCTCACACAATCCAAAAGTGTCCAGTGTCCACAAGTGTCTGCAGAAATTCAAAATCTCCCTTATCCTCTCGTCACTTTTGTCACAGCTGTGCCATCGAGCCTGTGACATAGCGCTCAGATATCAGTGGGCCTCACACAATCCAAAAGTGTCCAGTGTCCACAAGTGTCTGCAGAAATTCAAAATCTCCCTTATCCTCTCGTCACTTTTGTCACAGCTGTGCCATCGAGCCTGTGACATAGCGCTAAGATATCAGTGGGCCTCACACAATCCAAAAGTGTCCAGTGTCCACAAGTGTCTGCAGAAATTCAAAATCTCCCTTATCCTCTCGTCACTTTTGTCACAGCTGTGCCATCGAGCCTGTGACATAGCGCTCAGATATCAGTGGGCCTCACACAATCCAAAAGTGTCCAGTGTCCACAAGTGTCTGCAGAAATTCAAAATCTCCCTTATCCTCTCGTCACTTTTGTCACAGCTGTGCCATCGAGCCTGTGACATAGCGCTCAGATATCAGTGGGCCTCACACAATCCAAAAGTGTCCAGTGTCCACAAGTGTCTGCAGAAATTCAAAATCTCCCTTATCCTCTCGTCACTTTTGTCACAGCTGTGCCATCGAGCCTGTGACATAGCGCTCAGATATCAGTGGGCCTCACACAATCCAAAAGTGTCCACAAGTGTCTGCTGAAATTCAAAATCTCACTTATCCTCTAGTCACTTTGGTCACAGCTGTGCCATCGAGCCTGTCACATAGCGTTCAGATATTCATTGGGCCTCACACAATCCAAAAGTGTCCAGTGTCCATAAGTGTCTGCAGAAATTCAAAATCTCCCTTATCCTCTAGTCACTTTTGTCACAGCTGTGCCATCGAGCCTGTGACATAGCGTTCAGATATCAGTGGGCCTCACACAATCGAAAAGTGTCCAGTGTCCACAAGTGTCTGCTGAAATTCAAAATCTCACTTATCCTCTAGTCACTTTGGTCACAGCTGTGCCATCGAGCCTGTCACATAGCGCTCAGATATTCATTGGGCCTCACACAATCCAAAAGTGTCCAGTGTCTACAAGTGTCTGCTGAAATTCAAAATCTCACTTGTCCTCTAGTCACTTTGGTCACAGCTGTGCCATCGAGCCTGTCACATAGCGCTCAGATATTCATTGGGCCTCACACAATCCAAAAGTGTCCAGTGTCCACAAGTGTCTACTGAAATTCAAAATCTCACTTATCCTCTCGTCACTTTTGTCACAGCTGTGCCATCGAGCCTGTGACATAGCGCTCAGATATCAGTGGGCCTCACACAATCCAAAAGTGTCCAGTGTCCACAAGTGTCTGCAGAAATTCAAAATCTCCCTTATCCTATCGTCACTTTTGTCACAGCTGTGCCATCGAGCCTGTGACAAAGAGCTCAGATATCAGTGGGCCTCACACAATCCAAAAGTGTCCAGTGTCCACAAGTGTCTGCTGAAATTCAAAATCTCACTTATCCTCTAGTCACTTTGGTCACAGCTGTGCCATCGAGCCTGTCACATAGCGCTCAGATATTCATTGGGCCTCACACAATCTAAAAGTGTCCAGTGTCCACAATCGTCTGCTGAAATTCAAAATCTCACTTATCCTCTAGTCACTTTGGTCACAGCTGTGCCATCGAGCCTGTCACATAGCGCTCAGATATTCATTGGGCCTCACACAATCCAAAAGTGTCCAGTGTCCACAAGTGTCTGCTGAAATTCAAAATCTCACTTATCCTCTAGTCACTTTGGTCACAGCTGTGCCATCGCGCCTGTCACATAGCGCTCAGATATCAGTGGGCCTCACACAATCCAAAAGTGTCCACAAGTGTCTGCTGAAATTCAAAATCTCACTTATCCTCTAGTCACTTTGGTCACAGCTGTGCCATCGAGCCTGTCACATAGCGCTCAGATATTCATTGGGCCTCACACAATCCAAAAGTGTCCAGTGTCCACAAGTGTCTGCTGAAATTCAAAATCTCCCTTATCCTCTCGTCACTTTTGTCACAGCTGTGCCATCAAGCCTGTGACATAGCGCTCAGATATCAGTGGGCCTCACACAATCCAAAAGTGTCCACAAGTGTCTGCTGAAATTCAAAATCTCACTTATCCTCTAGTCACTTTGGTCACAGCTGTGCCATCGAGCCTGTCACATAGCGCTCAGATATTCATTGGGCCTCACACAATCCAAAAGCGTCCAGTGTCCACAAGTGTCTGCAGAAATTCAAAATCTCCCTTATCCTCTAGTCACTTTTGTCACAGCTGTGCCATCGAGCCTGTGACATAGCGCTCAGATATCAGTGGGCCTCACACAATCGAAAAGTGTCCAGTGTCCACAAGTGTCAGCAGAAATTCAAAATGTCCCTTATCCTCTAGTCACTTTTGTCACAGCTGTGCCATCGAGCCTGTGACATAGCGCTCAGATATTCAGTGGGCCTCACACAATCCAAAAGTGTCCAGTGTCCACAAGTGTCTGCAGAAATTCAAAATCTCTCTTATCCTCTCGTCACTTTTGTCACAGCTGTGCCATCGAGCCTGTGTCATAGCGCTCAGATATCAGTGGACCTCACACAATCCAAAAGTGTCCAGTGTCCACAAGTGTCTGCAGAAATTCAAAATCTCCCTTATCCTCTCGTTACTTTTGTCACAGCTGTGCCATCGAGCCTGTGACATAGCGCTCAGATATCAGTGGGCCTCACACAATCCAAAAGTGTCCAGTGTCCACAAGTTTCTGCAGAAATTCAAAATCTCCCTTATCCTCTTGTCACTTTTGTCACAGCTGTGCCATCGAGCCTGTGACATAGCGCTCAGATATCAGTGGGCCTCACACAATCCAAAAGTGTCCAGTGTCCACAAGTGTCTGCAGAAATTCAAAATCTCCCTTATCCTCTCGTCACTTTTGTCACAGCTGTGCCATCGAGCCTGTGACATAGCGCTCAGATATCAGTGGGCCTCACACAATCCAAAAGTGTCCAGTGTCCACAAGTGTCTGCAGAAATTCAAAATCTCCCTTATCCTCTCGTCACTTTTGTCACAGCTGTGCCATCGAGCCTGTCACATAGCGCTCAGATATCAGTGGGCCTCACACAATCCAAAAGTGTCCAGTGTCCACAAGTGTCTGCAGAAATTCAAAATCTCCCTTATCCTCTCGTCACTTTTGTCACAGCTGTGCCATCGAGCCTGTGACATAGCGCTCAGATATCAGTGGGCCTCACACAATCCAAAAGTTTCCAGTGTCCCCAAGTGTCTGCAGAAATTCAAAATCTCCCTTATCCTCTCGTCACTTTTGTCACAGCTGTGCCATCGAGCCTGTGACATAGCGCTCAGATATCAGTGGGCCTCACACAATCCAAAAGTGTCCACAAGTGTCTGCTGAAATTCAAAATCTCACTTATCCTCTAGTAACTTTGGTCACAGCTGTGCCATCGAGCCTGTCACATAGCGCTCAGATATTCATTGGGCCTCACACAATCCAAAAGTGTCCAGTGTCCACAAGTGTCTGCAGAAATTCAAAATCTCCCTTATCCTCTCGTCACTTTTGTCACAGCTGTGCCATCGAGCCTGTGACATAGCTCTCAGATATCAGTGGGCCTCACACAATCGAAAAGTGTCCAGTGTCCACAAGTGTCTGCAGAAATTCAAAATCTCCCTTATCCTCTAGTCTCTTTTGTCACAGCTGTGCCATCGAGCCTGTGACATAGCGCTCAGATATTCAGTGGGCCTCACACAATCCAAAAGTGTCCAGTGTCCACAAGTGTCTGCAGAAATTCAAAATCTCCCTTATCCTCTCGTCACTTTTGTCACAGCTGTGCCATCGAGCCTGTGACATAGCGCTCAGATATCAGTGGGCCTCACACAATCCAAAAGTGTCCAGTGTCCACAAGTGTCTGCAGAAATTCAAAATCTCCCTTATCCTCTCGTCACTTTTGTCACAGCTGTGCCATCGAGCCTGTGACATAGCGCTCAGATATCAGTGGGCCTCACACAATCCAAAAGTGTCCAGTGTCCACAAGTGTCTGCAGAAATTCAAAATCTCCCTTATCCTCTCGTCACTTTTGTCACAGCTGTGCCATCGAGCCTGTGACATAGCGCTCAGATATCAGTGGGCCTCACACAATCCAAAAGTGTCCAGTGTCCACAAGTGTCTGCAGAAATTCAAAATCTCCCTTATCCTCTCGTCACTTTTGTCACAGCTGTGCCATCGAGCCTGTGACATAGCGCTCAGATATCAGTGTGCCTCACACAATCCAAAAGTGTCCAGTGTCCACAAGTGTCTGCAGAAATTCAAAATCTCCCTTATCCTCTCGTCACTTTTGTCACAGCTGTGCCATCGAGCCTGTGACATAGCGCTCAGATATCAGTGGGCCTCACACAATCCAAAAGTGTCCAGTGTCCACAAGTGTCTGCAGAAATTCAAAATCTCCCTTATCCTCTCGTCACTTTTGTCACAGCTGTGCCATCGAGCCTGTGACATAGCGCTCAGATAGCAGTGGGCCTCACACAATCCAAAAGTGTCCACAAGTGTCTGCTGAAATTCAAAATCTCACTTATCCTCTAGTCACTTTGATCACAGCTGTGCCATCGAGCCTGTCACATAGCGCTCAGATATTCATTGGGCCTCACACAATCCAAAAGTGTCCAGTGTCCACAAGTGTCTGCAGAAATTCAAAATCTCCCTTATCCTCTAGTCACTTTTGTCACAGCTGTGCCATCGAGCCTGTGACATAGCGCTCAGATATCAGTGGGCCTCACACAATCGAAAAGTGTCCAGTATCCACAAGTGTCTGCAGAAATTCAAAATCTCCCTTATCCTCTAGTCACTTTTGTCACAGCTGTGCCATCGAGCCTGTGACATAGTGCTCAGATATTCAGTGGGACTCACAGAATCCAAAAGTGTCCAGTGTCCACAAGTGTCTGCAGAAATTCAAAATCTCCCTTATCCTCTCGTCACTTTTGTCACAGCTGTGCCATCGAGCCTGTGACATAGCACTCAGATATCAGTGGGCCTCACACAATCCAAACGTGTCCAGTGTCCACAAGTGTCTGCAGAAATTCAAAATCTCCCTTATCCTCTCGTCACTTTTGTCACAGCTGTGCCATCGAGCCTGTGACATAGCGCTCAGATATCAGTGGGCCTCACACAATCCAAAAGTGTCCAGTGTCCACAAGTGTCTGCAGAAATTCAAAATCTCCCTTATCCTCTCGTCACTTTTGTCACAGCTGTGCCATCGAGCCTGTGACATAGCGCTCAGATATCAGTGGGCCTCACACAATCCAAAAGTGTCCAGTGTCCACAAGTGTCTGCAGAAATTCAAAATCTCCCTTATCCTCTTGTCACTTTTGTCACAGCTGTGCCATCGAGCCTGTGACATAGCGCTCAGATATCAGTGGGCCTCACACAATCCAAAAGTGTCCACATGTGTCTGCTGAAATTCAAAATCTCACTTATCCTCTAGTCACTTTGGTCACAGCTGTGCCATCGAGCTTGTCACATAGCGCTCAGATATTCATTGGGCCTCACACAATCCAAAAGTGTCCAGTGTCCACAAGTGTCTGCAGAAATTCAAAATCTCCCTTATCCTCTAGTCACTTTTGTCACAGCTGTGCCATCGAGCCTGTGACATAGCGCTCAGATATCAGTGGGCCTCACACAATCGAAAAGTGTCCAGTGTCCACAAGTGTCTGCAGAAATTCAAAATCTCCCTTATCCTCTAGTCACTTTTGTCACAGCTGTGCCATCGAGCCTGTGACATAGCGCTCAGATATTTAGTGGGCCTCACACAATCCAAAAGTGTCCAGTGTCCACAAGTGTCTGCAGAAATTCAAAATCTCCCTTATCCTCTCGTCACTTTTGTCACAGCTGTGCCATCGAGCCTGTGACATAGCACTCAGATATCAGTGGGCCTCACACAATCGAAAAGTGTCCAGTGTCCACAAGTGTCTGCAGAAATTCAAAATCTCCCTTATCCTCTAGTCACTTTTGTCACAGCTGTGCCATCGAGCCTGTGACATAGCGCTCAGATATTTAGTGGGCCTCACACAATCCAAAAGTGTCCAGTGTCCACAAGTGTCTGCAGAAATTCAAAATCTCCCTTATCCTCTCGTCACTTTTGTCACAGCTGTGCCATCGAGCCTGTGACATAGCACTCAGATATCAGTGGGCCTCACACAATCCAAAAGTGTCCAGTGTCCACAAGTGTCTGCAGAAATTCAAAATCTCCCTTATCCTCTCGTCACTTTTGTCACAGCTGTGCCATCGAGCCTGTGACATAGCGCTCAGATATCAGTGGGCCTCACACAATCCAAAAGTGTCCAGTGTCCACAAGTGTCTGCAGAAATTCAAAATCTCCCTTATCCTCTCGTCACTTTTGTCACAGCTGTGCCATCGAGCCTGTGACATAGCGCTCAGATATCAGTGGGCCTCACACAATCCAAAAGTGTCCAGTGTCCACAAGTGTCTGCAGAAATTCAAAATCTCCCTTATCCTCTCGTCACTTTTGTCACAGCTGTGCCATCGAGCCTGTGACATAGCGCTCAGATATCAGTGGGCCTCACACAATCCAAAAGTGTCCAGTGTCCACAAGTGTCTGCAGAAATTCAAAATCTCCCTTATCCTCTCGTCACTTTTGTCACAGCTGTGCCATCGAGCCTGTGACATAGCGCTCAGATATCAGTGGGCCTCACACAATCCAAAAGTGTCCAGTGTCCACAAGTGTCTGCAGAAATTCAAAATCTCCCTTATCCTCTCGTCACTTTTGTCACAGCTGTGCCATCGAGCCTGTGACATAGCGCTCAGATATCAGTGGGCCTCACACAATCCAAAAGTGTCCACAAGTGTCTGCTGAAATTCAAAATCTCACTTATCCTCTAGTCACTTTGGTCACAGCTGTGCCATCGAGCCTGTCACATAGCGTTCAGATATTCATTGGGCCTCACACAATCCAAAAGTGTCCAGTGTCCACAAGTGTCTGCAGAAATTCAAAATCTCCCTTATCCTCTAGTCACTTTTGTCACAGCTGTGCCATCGAGCCTGTGACATAGCGCTCAGATATCAGTGGGCCTCACACAATCGAAAAGTGTCCAGTGTCCACAAGTGTCTGCTGAAATTCAAAATCTCACTTATCCTCTAGTCACTTTGGTCACAGCTGTGCCATCGAGCCTGTCACATAGCGCTCAGATATTCATTGGGCCTCACACAATCCAAAAGTGTCCAGTGTCTACAAGTGTCTGCTGAAATTCAAAATCTCACTTGTCCTCTAGTCACTTTGGTCACAGCTGTGCCATCGAGCCTGTCACATAGCGCTCAGATATTCATTGGGCCTCACACAATCCAAAAGTGTCCAGTGTCCACAAGTGTCTACTGAAATTCAAAATCTCACTTATCCTCTCGTCACTTTTGTCACAGCTGTGCCATCGAGCCTGTGACATAGCGCTCAGATATCAGTGGGCCTCACACAATCCAAAAGTGTCCAGTGTCCACAAGTGTCTGCAGAAATTCAAAATCTCCCTTATCCTATCGTCACTTTTGTCACTGCTGTGCCATCGAGCCTGTGACATAGAGCTCAGATATCAGTGGGCCTCACACAATCCAAAAGTGTCCAGTGTCCACAAGTGTCTGCTGAAATTCAAAATCTCACTTATCCTCTAGTCACTTTGGTCACAGCTGTGCCATCGAGCCTGTCACATAGCGCTCAGATATTCATTGGGCCTCACACAATCCAAAAGTGTCCAGTGTCCACAAGTGTCTGCTGGAATTCAAAATCTCCCTTATCCTCTCGTCACTTTTGTCACAGCTGTGCCATCGAGCCTGTGACATAGCGCTCAGATATCAGTGGGCCTCACACAATCCAAAAGTGTCCACAAGTGTCTGCTGAAATTCAAAATCTCACTTATCCTCTAGTCACTTTGGTCACAGCTGTGCCATCGAGCCTGTCACATAGCGCTCAGATATTCATTGGGCCTCACACAATCCAAAACTGTCCAGTGTCTACTAGTGTGAGCAGAAATTCAAAATCTCCCCTGTCCTATAGACACCTTGTACCTTGTTTTACATTACTATATAGTTTGTTGGATTTTGTCTACATTTTTACCAAAAATGAGGAAGAGGCCATGGAATTGGGCGGGGGTTGGCAGCTGGTAATGATGGTGTTGGTGGTGGATCTGATGGTAGTGGCAAGAGCAAAATAGGACCGAATGCAGGAGGTGTTGAGCCTGCGTCATCGTCTGGCTCCATAAGGCTTCGAAGGCTTAGTTTTCTAGGAGTTGGCAAACCGCTTTTAAAGCCAGAGCATCAGGAAAAAGTTTTGTCTTACATTGCTGACTCAGCCTCCAGCTCTATCGCCTCCTCTTCTTCAGTTGTAAAAAGTAAAAGCACTGAGTCGTCATTGGAGGCTCATGTTCATGAACCACACCTTTCCTTGTGTCCTTCACCCCAACCAAGATTGAAGGATGACGCAGGCCATACTACTGATTACTCCATGGAGCTGTTTTCACATACCATGCCTGGATTATCAAGTCAAATGGTGAATTACCCAAGCCAAGATGAATCTGACATGGAGTGCACTGATGCACAGCCGCTGATGGATGATTCTGCTGGTACATTCACTCAGAGCACTACATTGTCCTCGCAGTGTACAGAGCCAGATTCTGACCCTGATGAGACTCAGGTGCCCCTTCCCGCACACAATACCACCATACACGGTGACACAGAGGAAGGTGCACATGACATTGAAGAGGAGGTGATGGATGACCCAGGTGTTGACCCAGATTGGCATCCATTGGGGGAAGAGGGTGCCGCTGCCAATAGCTCAGAAGAGGAGGAGGAGCATCCGCCGCAGGCATCGACATCGCAACAGCTGTTTTCTGGCAGGCACGGAGCAGTCCAAAAACGGGTTACAAAAAGCCGAAAAGTTGCTGGACTGCTTGGCCAGACTGTCAAAATAGCACAGCGTGCAAGGACACAAAATGTCTTCCATAGTAGAAAGAGTGCAGTGTGGCACTTTTTTGAACAAAATCCTAATAATCAGGCCAAGGTTATCTGTAAGAAGTGCGCAAAGACCTTTAGCCGAGGGAAAAATCTGAAAAATTTGAATACCAGTTGCATGCTTAGACATTTAACCACCATGCACTTGCAAGCGTGGACACAACACCAAACCTCATGTGCAACTGATCACAACGAAGGTAGTCAGCAACGCTACATTGTTTCCCCCACTGTAAGCCCACCGGTTAGCACAGCAGCAAATGTTGAAGTGTCGTTGCAAGGCCACAGCAGTCAGGGAATCCCACTGTTGTATCAACTAAAGACTGATTCTAGGCCATCAGAAAGAACACCAACTCCATCACCATCATCAACCCTCTCTCAGTCCGCCCTGTCCACCGCTACTTTCACCATATGCAGCTCTCAAGTCCAGCTCACCCTCCCAGACACTATGAGTAGGTCAAGAAAGTACTCAGTCTCTCATCCGCGTACACTGGGTTTGAACGCCCACATTGCCAAACTAATCTCGTTTGAGATGATGCCCTTTCGGTTGGTGGAAAGCACAGCTTTCCGCGAACTCATGGCCTATGCAGTACCACGCTATGACCTACCCAGTCACCACTTCTTCTCTCGCAAAGCCATCCCAGCCCTCCACCATCATGTGAAAGACCGCATTGTCCATGCACTCAAGCAGTCAGTGAGCGGAAAGGTGAACCTCACAACTGATGCATGGTCCAGTCGGCATGGCCAGGGCCGTTACGTGTCCATCACTGCGCACTGGGTTAATGTGGTGGATGCAGGGTCCACAGGGGACAGCGGTGGTGGGACAGTGCTGCCTAGCCCACGGTATAGGAAACAGTTGGCTGTAGGCGTTCGACCCTCCTCCTCCTCCTCCTCCTCCAGAAGCGAAAGCTCGTCCACAGAGCGCAGTCGTACGAGCACTCCATATGCAGCTGCCACTGTTGCACACGAGGTGTCCCCCTATCGAGCAGCTAGTGGAAAGCGTCAGCAGGCTGTGTTGCAGATGATGTGTTTGGGCGACAGACACACCGCCGAGGTGCTGGCCGAGTACTTTCAGCGACAATGGCTGGGCAGTGTACATCTTGAGGCAGGCAAGGTAGTTAGTGATAACGGGCGTAATTTTGTGGCAGCCATAGCCCTTTCAAAACTCAGCCACATACTTTGCTTGGCTCACACCTTGAACCTGGTGGTGCAGTGCTTCCTCAAAAATTATCCGGAGTTAACAGCCCTGCTCCAGAAGGTGCGAAGACTGTGCGCGCACATCCGCCGGTCGCCTGTACACTCCGTTCGTATGCAGAAGCTGCAGCGATTGCTCCACCTTCCCAACCACCGCCTCATTATCGACATTGCAACAAGGTGGAACTCCACCCTGCACATGGTGGAGCGGCTGTGCGAGCAGAGGAAGGCCATAATGCATTTGTGGGAGGATACATGGCCAGGCACTTTGAGAGCAGACATGGAGTTTACCGGTGTGCAGTGGTCGAAGCTGAAAGACCTCTGTAAAGTCCTTCAGTGTTTTGAGGAATGCACACGGCTGGTAAGTGCAGACGACGCCATCCTAAGCATGAGCATCCCACTTATGCGTCTGCTCATGCAAACTTTGACGCACCTTAAGGAGCAGGCTTCTGCAGCCAATGTTGATGAGGAGGAAGAGGAGGAGGGAATCCTTGATGACATTCAGCCATTGTCTGCTCAGGGACCTCTCCTGGACGAGGTGGAGGAAGAAGAGGAGGAGGAGGAGGATGATGGGGATGATTACTTAGGGGAGGAGGATGCATCTCGTGGGGCAAGTGAAAATGTTGGCATGGCAAGGTCTGGTACAGGGTTTGTGCGTGACTGGAGGGATGTGGATTTGCCAGAAAGTGCTCCTCCAACCAGCACTCGCAGTGCATCATTGACACCGGGAACATTGGCCCACATGTCAGATTATGCCTTGCAGATCTTAAAAAGGGACCCCCGCATTGCCAAAATGATGAACGATGACGACTACTGGTTGGCCAGCATCCTGGATCTATGCTATAAAGGCAAATTACAAAACATCATGCCACAGGAGAACCTTGACCTAATATTGGCTAATAAACAAGCAACTCTGGTAAATCGGTTGCTTGAGGCATTCCCAGCACACAGCAGCGGTGATGGTTCTCACACGAGCCGTACGAGCCGAGGTCAGCTTGGCAGAGGTGTTCGTGGTGCACACAGCAGAAGTGGCGTTTCATGACAATGTTGTGGACTGATTTTTCAAGTACCACTCACACAACTGGTAATACTGCATCGATGGAAAGTGACAGGAGACAGCAGTTGTCAACAATGGTTACAAACTACTTTTCCTCCCATATCGATGTTCTCCCACACAGGTCATTCCCCTTTGACTATTGGGCCGCTAAACTGGACACCTGGCCTGAATTGGCACAATATGCCTTACAGGAGCTCGCTTGCCCAGCTGCAAGTGTGCTATCGGAAAGAGTCTTCAGTGCAGCTGGATCAATCCTGACAGAAAAAAGGACCCGTCTGTCAACCCAAAATGTGGATGATCTAACCTTCATTAAAATGAACCATGCATGGGTTTCCAAGGATTTTGTCCCACCTTCCCCTGATGACACATAGGGTGACAGAAAAATGGCTTGCTTTGGTCCACCTCTTCCTGGGACTTGACCTATTTCACCTTTTGCATCAGCTGAATGTCCAACATCAACATATGCCACTTTCTAAAACTCCATAACTGTGCTGCCTCCCCCCCCCCATGGCCGGGGTCACCACCTAGCGCACGACACCGTGCGAGTGCCGTTGCCCTGGACAGGTGGGTAGGCCGACTCTTGGGCGCGGGCACTGGCACAGGGTCCCTCATAGTGCAATCAAGTGTCTCTGACGGTGGTGGTGCACACCCGCCGTCAGACACACCGCCGTACTATGAGGGGCCCAGTGCCAGTACCGACGCCCACGAGTGGGCCCCCCTTGCTTGGGCAGGGCCCCAGCATTTGCAATCTTTACCTCTCCCTGCTCCTCCGCTGTGTAGTCTGGGCCGTCAAATCCATACTGGGCCTAACACCGTCTGAGCCTGCCTCCTGATGTATAGACATATATTTTGAATGTGTACGCTATCCATACATGTTATCAGGGGATACGGTACCCTTTCTCACCTTTGTGCAATCACGTGCAATCCATACTGGGCCTGACACCGTTTGAGCCTGCCTCCTGATGTATAGACATATATTTTGAATGTGTACGCTATCCATGCATGTTATCTGGGGATACGGTACCCTTTCTCACCTTTGTTCAATCACGTGCAATCCATACTGGGCCTAACACCGTCTGAGCCTGCCTCCTGATGTATAGACATATATTTTGAATGTGTACGCTATCCATACATGTTATCTGGGGATACGGAACCCTTTCTCACCTTTGTGCAATCACGTGCAATCCATACTGGGCCTAACACCGTCTGAGCATGCCTCCTGATGTATAGACATATCTTTTGAATGTGTACACTATGCTATCCATACATGTTATCCGGGGATACGGTACCCTTTCTCACCTTTGTGCAATCACGTGTAATCCATACTGGGCCTGAGAACGGCTGGCGAGCTGTTAAGCAAGCTACAGCACCTGTGGTTTGCACACGTAAGTTTTTCATTTTTTCAGGAATGACGGTTAGGCCTAATTCCGGAACTGCAGTTGACCTGCACTTACTGGGAAATCATCGTTCGCGGGTAATAATTGTAATCACAGATCCCCATCACTAACGTTCTTCAGCGGGTTATCTGCACCTGTAAGCGACAAACGCTGGCCTTTTCAGTGTAGCGCACATGCAGCCACGGACATGTAAGGGCATGACACACCAGTTATTGGCCAATCTCATGTGCCTCACGTGTCCCTCTAGTAAGCCGGACTCGGACCGCGGGGCATGACGGAGTCTCGTTCGTTAACGGAATTAAGATTGCAATGTGCGCATCTGTTCTGTAGCTTGCATGGTTGAGGTTTCCCAGGTGGAGTCGAATTAAACCGTAGGCTCCACTCCTGGTGGTGCCCTTCTGGACATTCCTTTAAGGTTCAGCTTTGCAAACATACTGCCCACGTAAAACAAACACTTTGCCTTCATGAACGCTGTTTGGAGGGTCATGACTCATGGGAATAACGCCGCCCAATCAGTTAACCTGCTAGAGAGATCCTTCGTTGCTCCCAAGCATGACATCACACTCCCTAGGAGGAATGTAATGCCACTGTGGCGACCGTACTCCTGGGGGCGACACAAGTGCACTGATGCCCAGCCACTGCTCGATGAATCTGCTGGTACATTGACCCAGACCACTACATTCCCCTCGCACGCTACACGGCCTGAATCTGACCCTGATGAAACTCAGGTTACCCTTCCCATATACAGTTCCATCTTACACGGTGACAAAGTGGAAGCTGCAGATGAAAGTGCAGGTTCGGCCCACCTGCCATCAGACACACCTCCGTACTATCAGGGGCCCTGTGCCAGTGCCGTCGCCAACGAGTGGGCCCCCCCTGCTTGCTCAGGATCACAGCACTTGCAAGGTTGAAATACTGTGCAGTGAGATGGAAGATGGGAACGACGAGGAGTCCAGACTAGTACAGGGATTCCCTAGCGAGGAGACTTATTTTATTGTTTTCAATGTTGGGACAGCAATTTTTGGGGAGCACTATACTCTGGAGAATGATAGATGGGGCCCACCATACACTGGAACATTCCAAAGGTGAACATCAGACACTGGAGCAGCATTTACAGGGCCCATTATACACTAGAGCATTAGAAATGGGGCCCATTATGTTTGGAGCATTATTAGGGCCCATAAGACAGTGGAGCTTCATCCATGGGGACCAACATATACTGTAGCATTATGTGGAGCTCATCATATACTGTTTCAAACATTATATGGGACCAATGATTCTGTATGGAGAAATAGATGGGCCTTGTCATGAGCTGTAAAAAGTGAAGTATTTTTCATTGTACTATACCATTATTTCTCTGCCGTATCGGAGCATGATGAGTTGTGGTATGTGTTAAAGGGGCGCTCTTTCGCCCAGGGCACATGAAAACCTGGAGCCAGCCCCCCCCCCCACAACTGTAGCCAAATAACCCCCATTTTTCAGTGCGTTACTTGTATTATGAAGTTAATTAAGGTTGACAAGCTTAAGTAAGAAGAATTGATGCTTTTGGCATTCAAATAGGCACTGTTGTTGTGTTTCCTGTCCTGCTCTCACTGCCGACTTTTATTCCCCATTGACTTACATTGGGTTTCGTGTTTCGGGACGACCCCGACTTTTCCCTATAATCGGACGATCTTGCTCGACCCGACTTTTGGAAAAGTCGGGTTTCACGAAACGAAACGCGACCCTAAAAAACCAAAAGTCGCTCAACTCTACTCATCACAATTCAGGAGAGTTGAACGTATTTTCTCTGATCCTGCCGTTAGTAAGACTAGACTTATAGAGATGTATAAAAAATTCAAAGGGAGAGGCTATCCTCCTGACTTATTGGATCATGCATTTCATCCTCCAACCTCGACTCGCACTACAACAACAGGTTGAGTACCTTTTGTTCACACGTTTCACCCATATGTGCACATTTTGCATAGTTCCATAAGGAAACACTGGGGTCTTCTAAGGGAGGCGCATCCTGAGGTCATTGAATTCCGTCAGAATTTTTTACCATGTTACAAACGCTCTAAAAACATTTGGGACTCTTTAATCAAAGCTGATATTGGCTCGGGTTTAAGATCATCGACACAAAGATTTCTCTCCACTCCTAAGACAGGCACCCACCCATGCTTGCCTTGTAACCAATGTGGTAATGTACTAAAGGGTGACCATTTTCATCACCCACATTCTTGCAAACATTATAAGATTAAAGATTTTACCACCTGCGACACAACATATGTGATATATTTGATTAAATGCCCATACTGTCTTCTTTATATCGGTGAGACCACACAACCGATAAAGGACCGCATCAGTAAATACAAGTCTACAATAATATGTGGAAATACACTACTAACTTTACCCTATCACTTCATCACAGCCGGACACACCATTCCACAATTGAAATTTCAAGTCATCGAGCACGTCCCCTCTCCCCGGAGAGGCGGTAATCGTATCCAACTTCTCAAACAAAGAGAAGCCTTTGGATACATGAATTACAGACCCTAACTCCAAAAGGTCTAAATAGAGAATATGACTTATTATTTTTCATTTAATAGATATGGGCTACAGTGAGTGAAATGTGTCCTGGCCATTGGATTCTATTCATCCATATTTTGGGGTATTAATAATAATATAGTCGATTAATTTAACTCCAACCCATAAGGTTACAATGTGGTTACATTTGTTGTGTGGATCTGATTTTTGTCATTGAACTCATTTGCATAATGTATGATAATTCTAACATATTGTCTTATATCCACAGAGTCGTCTTTATTGAAACGTCACGCAATTGTCACTTTCCCATCTTGTTTACCCCTCGGACTCTCCCCTCCCGTATCCCTTTATTCAATTTTTTCTCCTTTTTTTCTTTGTCCTCTAAATCCCACTCTTCCCCCTTTTTTTCCCTTCCCTTTCTGCTCTTATTTTTCTTTCTTCAACATGCATAGGCACTACAGACATAGAGATATAGATGGATAGTGCAGACATGTGTGCTCTAACATAAGGTAGCACACAGATAGCAGGCACATAGCAGATGCAGGTCCACGCCATCCTTATTTTATTTGTGGTGCAGACACACATGCACTGACACAAGTCAGCTCACAGATCGCTATGCCATCCTTTAATGAGACACTGAGTGCAGGCATACAGAATGCGCATGTCCGCACCATCCCCATTACATATCACACACAGCAATGCCCCTCATTCACCGCCCTGCTTCACAGGGCTTCTGAGCGATGACACGCTCTACCGCATCACTTCCTGTGATGCTGTCCAATCACCTCAGAGGATGGTCCCGCCCCCTGCCTTCTTATACCGCGGCATTACACACCACCTTGGCCTGTCACTAGCGGTGGATTCCACGTACTCTCCAGGTCACACGGCGCCACCACCCACCAACGGTAAGATATTGATTCCATAGTACACATATTTATTTGCTACAGACTGAAGTCTTAACCCTCGCCTTTATTTACCCACAGAAACGGCTATTCATTTAATTACATGTACATGAACAAGGCCATCCATATATTCATACTTGTTCCTGAGGCCGCTTTGCTAAATCTGAGTCCATTCCATCCCCATACTAAACGTGGGTAAGAACCCTTTTTTTTTTTTTTTCTCTTTCACTAATCAGCTGACAGGAGACATCTGCTGGTAGATTTAACTCTCTGTTTTCTTACCATACCTCAAAGAAGATTGATTCCACTATTTTCCATTTGCTGTGGACACTGATCTAGCGTCCCCTCTCTCTTAGGTCTGATTCATATATTCATAATTTTTATTATTATGTATTTTCTTTATATTTGTTTATTCAAGTGGGACACATTAAGGATTTACCCACACATTTCTTTCACTCAGGTCTCTAGGCCTCGTAATCCAGTGTGGATGGCACATTACTTACTTATCACTCCCATTATTACAGTAGCTCCCTATCTTAGTGAGTATATGTTGGTTTACTTCTGTATGAGCCTCATCCATAATCTCAGATATGATGACATAAATATTTGATACATTTGTGCTGACATTTATTTTCAGACATTCAGCAGTTTAGTGAACAAGAGCAGTCTTGGTAGGTCTGCTTTGTTCTTTCTCTTCCTTTGTCCAAACCTCACCTTTTATTGTTTAACCCATCCTCCCAAGCACTAATGCACTGTGCACTGATAAAAGTTTTTTGTTTTGTTTTGTTTTTCATTTGGTTAATGGTTACTAGGGTGACCACAAAAAAAATCGATGTCGGAATTTTGTCCGTCTGGACCCCACAAAACGATTCCCCTTTCCAGATACTGAGATAGCCAAAATTTGAGCTCGATCAAACGACGTTAACCCGTGCCGCTCGTCGCTCAAAGTTTGAAAAAATACAAATTGAGGTATTTTAAGATTTAGGTATTTTGCATAGTCTGTTAGACTATAAAGAATGTGACAACAACATTGCAGAAATAGCCCTGACCAAATTTTCGAACCATTTGTGGTATTTGAATGCAGAGTTGGTGGGATTATCGTTTTTTGATCCCACCATTACAGACAATGAAAAGTTGTTAATGGCTAAAAAATTGCTCAGTAGCACAGATGAACCATCAGAGCACGCTAGGGTTGTAAATCCAAAAGTTAGGAAAGAAAAATTAAAAGAGGTAGGAAGTAACCGACTTTAACGACCTTCTGACAAAAGATGAAGAACAAAAGCAATATGTCCTGCAAGTTGTAAGCAAATGCTGAGCATTATATTCTGACGTTTCAAAAACTACTTTAACAAAAGCTCTAGAATAGATTAGATAACTATGTAAAATTATCAACTCACGTAGGTTAGCGTGCTCTGATGGTTCATCTGTGCTACTGAGCAGTTTATTAGCCATTAACAACTTTTCATTGTCTGTAATGGTGGGATCAAAAAATGATAATCCCTCCAACTCTGCATTCAAATACCACAAATGGTTCGAAAATTTGGTCAGGGCTATTTCTGCAATGTTGTTGTCACATTCTTTATAGTCTAACAGACTATGCAAAATACCTAAATCTTAAAATACCTCAATTTGGATTTTTTCAAACTTTGAGCGACGAGCGGCACGGGTTAACGTCGTTTGATCGAGCTCAAATTTTGGCTCTCTCAATATCTGGAAAGGGGAATCATTTTGTGGGGTCCAGACGAACAAGATTCTGAAATTTTTTCCCCCCATATGAGATCCGGTCACCCTAATGGTTACTGATCCTATTTGTAGCATCTGATTTGTCTGTATATATTTTTATTGACCTTGCAGTGTACTGGTGACGGCTTACTGTTACAGCCGAAACGTTTATATGTGACTGCAAATGAAACTCTTCACTTATGACAAAAAGTTGAGTGCCAAAAAATTTTTTCTGGTATTTTGACCTTAATGACCTGCCCATTTTTGGCAATTCTGACCAGTGTCCCTTTATGAGGTAATAACTCAGGAACGCTTCTACAGATCCTAGCGATTCTGAGTGTTTTTTCGTGACATATTGGGCTTCATGTTAGTGGTAAATTTAGGTTGATAATTTTTGCATTTATTTGTGAAAAAAATGGAAATTTTGTGAAAATTTTGAAAATTTCGCAATTTTCACATTTTGAATTTTTATTCCGTTAAACCAGAGAGTTATGTGACACAAAATAGTTAATAAATAATATTTCCCACATGTCTACTTCACATCAGCACAATTTTGGAAACAAAATTTTTTTTTGTTAGGAAGTTATAAGGGTAAAAAGTTGACCAGCGATTTCTCATTTTTACAACAAAATTTACAAAGCCATTTTTTTAGGGACCACCTCACATTTGAAGTCACTTTGAGGGGTCTATATGGCAGAAAATACCCAAACGTGACACCATTCTAAAAACTGCACCCCTCAAGATACTCAAAACTACATTCAAGAAGAATATTAACCCTTCAGGTGCTTCACAGCAGCTAAAGCAATGTGGAAGAAAAAAATGGACATTTTAATTTTTCCAACAGAAATTTTGTTTTAGCATCAATTTTTTTCATTTTCACATGGGTAACAAAATAAAATGGATCCTAAAATTTGTTGGGCAATTTCTCCTGAGTACACTGATACCTCATATGTGGTTATAAACCCCTGTTTGGGCGCATGGCAGGGCCCGGAAGGGAAGGAGCATCATTTGACTTTTTGAATGGAAAATATGCTGGAATATTTAGCGGTTGCCATGTCGAGTTTGGAGAGTCCTTGTGTGCCTAAACATTAGAGCTCCCCCACAAGTGACCCCATTTAGGAAACTAGACCCTCCAACGAACTTATCTAGATACATAGTGAGCACTTTGAACCTCCAGGTGCATCACAAATTGATCCGTTAAAAAAAAGGACTTTTTTTTCACAAAAATTTTCTTTTAGCCTCAGTTTTTTTCATTTTCACATGGGCAACAGGATAAAGTGGATCCTAAAGTTTGTTGGTCAATTTCTCCTGAGTACACTGATACCTCATATGTGGTCATAAACCACTGTTTGGGCACACGGCAGGGCCCGGAAGGGAAGGAGCACCATTCGACTTTTTGACTGGAAAATTAGCTCCAATCGTTAGCGGACACCATGTCGTGTTTGGAGAGCCCCTGTGTACATAAACATTGGAGCTCCCCCAATGTTGGTGACCCCATTTTGGAAGCTAGACACCCAAAGGAACTTATCTAGATGTGTGGTGAGCACTTTGAACCGCCAAGTGCTTCACAGAAGTTTATAAACGCAGAGCCATGAAAGTAAAAAATCATTTTTTTTCTCAAAAATGATTTTTTAGCCCGCTATTTTTTATTTTCACAAGGGTAACAGGATAAATTGGACCCCTAAGGTTGTTGTTCAGTTTGTCCTGAGTACGCTGGTACCCCATATGTGGAGGGAAACCACTGTTTGGGCACACAGCAGGGCTCTGAAGGGAAGGAGCACCATTTGACTTTTTGAATGGAAAATTAGCTCCAATCGTTAGCGGACACCATGTCGTGTTTGGAGAAGCCCTGTCTGCCTACACTTTGGAGCTCCCCCACAAGTGACCCCATTTTGGAAACTAGACCCCCTAAGGAACTTATCTAGATGCATAGTGAGCACTTTGAACCCCCAGGTGCTTTACAGAAGTGTATAACGCAGAGCCGTGAAAATAAAAAAAATTTTTTTTTCCTCAAAAATGATTTTTTAGCCCGCTATTTTTTATTTTCACAATGGTAACAGGAGAAATTGGATCCCAAAAGTTGTTGTCCAGTTTGTCCTGAGTACGCTGGTACCCAATATGTGGGGGGAACCACTGTTTGGGCACACATCAGGGCTCGGAAGCGAAGTAGTGACGTTTTGAAACACCGACTTGATGGAATGGTCTGCGGGTGTCATTTTAGGTTTGCAGAGCCTCTGATGTGCCTAAACAGTAGAAACCCCCCACAAGTGACCCCATTTTGGAAACTAGACCACCCAAGAAACTTATCTAGATTTGTGTTGAGCACTTTGAACCCCCAAGTGCTTCACAGAAGTTTATAACGCAGAACCGTGAAAATAAAAAATCTTTTTTTCCTCAAAAAATGATTTTTTTTAGCCCGCAATTTTTTATTTTCACAAGGGTAACAGGATAAATTCGACCCCAAAAGTTGTTGTCCAGTTTGTCCTGAGTATGCTGGTACACCATATGTGGGGGGACCACTGTTTGGGCACACGTCGGGGTTCGGAAGGGAATTAGTGACTTTTTGAAATACCGAGTTGATGGAATGGTCTGCGGGCATCATGTTACGTTTGCAGAGCCTCTGATGTGCCTACACAGTGGAAACCCCCCACAAGTGACCCCATTTTGGAAACTAGACCACTTAAGGAACTTATCAAGATGTGTGGTGAGCACTTTGAACCCCCAAGTGCTTCACAGAAGTTTATAAAAGCAGAGCCATGAAAATAAAAAATCTTTTTTTTTCTCAAAAATGATTTTTTTAGCCCGCTATTTTTTATTTTCACAAGGCTAACAGGAGAAATTGGACCACAAAAGTTGTTGTGCAATTTGTCCTGAGTACACCGATACCCCATATGTGGGGGGAAACCACTGTTTGGGCGCATGGGAGAGCTCAGAAGGGAAGCAGCGCAATTTTTGAATGCAGACTGATGGAATGTTCTGCGGGCATCATGTTGCGTTTGCAGAGCCCCTAATGTGCCTAAACAGTGGAAACCCCCCAACAAGTGACCCCATTTTGGAAACTAGACCCCCCAAGGAGCTTATCTAGATGTGTAGCGAGCACTTTGAACCCCCAAGTGCTACACAGAAGTTTATAAAAGCAGAGCCATGAAAATAAAAAATCATTTTTTTTCTCAAAAATGATTTTTTAGCCCGCTATTTTTTATTTTCACAAGAGTAACAGGATAAATTGGACCCCAAAGGTTGTTGTTCGGTTTGTCCTGAGTACACTGGTACCTTATATGTGGGGGAGAACTACTGTTTGGGTGCACGGCAGGACTCAGAAAGGAAGGAGCACCATTTGACTTTTTAAATGGAAAATTAGCTCCAATCGTTAGCGGACATCATGTCATGTTTGGAGAGGCCCTGTCTGCCTACACTTTGGAGCTCCCCGACAAATGACCCCATTTTGGAAACTAGACCCCCTAAGGAACTTAACAAGATGCATAGTGAGCACTTTGAACCCCCAGGTGCTTTACAGAAGTGTACAACGCAGAGCCGTGAAAAAAAATTTTTTTTCCTCAAAAAATTATGTTTTAGCCCGCAATTTTTTATTTTCACAAGGGTAACAGGATAAATTCGACCCCAAAAGTTGTTGTCCAGATTGTCCTGAGTATGCTGGTACCCCTTATGTGGGGGGGACCACTGTTTGGGAACACATCAGGGCTCAGAAGGGAAGTAGTGACGTTTTGACATACCGACTTGATGGAATAGTCTGCCGGCTTCATGTTACGCTTGCAGAGCCTCTGATGTACCTAAACAGTGGAAACCCCCACAAGCTACTCCATTTTGGAAACTAGACGCCCCAAGGAACTTATCTAGATGTGTGATGAGCACTTTGAACCCCCAAGTGCTTCACAGAAGTGTATAATGCAGAGCCTTGAAAATAAAAAATCATTTTTTTTCACAAAAATCATTTTTTTTAGCCCCCAATATTTTAATTTCCCAAGGGTAACAGGAGAAATTAGACCCCCAAAGTTGTTGTGCAATTTTTCCTTAGTGCGCTGATACCCAAAATGTGGGGGTAAACTACTGTTTGGGCACACATCGGGGCTCGGAATGGAGGGAGCGCTGTTTGACTTTTTGAGCGCAAAACTGGCTGGAATAAATCATGGTGCCATGTCGCGTTCGGAGACCCCGTGATGTGCCTAAACAGTCGAAACCCCTCAATTCCAACTCCAACTCTAACCCCAACACACCACTAACCCTAACCCAACCCTAATCATAACCCTAACTACAACCGTAACCCCTAACACACTCCTAAACCTAATCCCAACTCTAACCCTAACCACAAGCCTAACCCTAATCCCAACCCACCCCTAACCCTAATCTTAACCCTAATTCCAGCCCTAACCCTAATTCCAACCTTAACCCTAATTCCAACCTTAACCCTAATTCCAACCCTAACCCTAATTCTAACCCTAATTCCAACCCTAACCCTAATACCAACCCTAACCATATTTCTAAGCCTAACCCTAATTTCAACCGTAACCCTAACCCTATTTCTAACCCTAACCCTATTTCTAACCCTAACCCTAATTCTAACCCTAACCCTATTTCTAACCCTAAATGGAAAAAAAATATTTTTTTTATTTTATTGTTTGTGACTGGCTATGGGGATGATAAACGGGGGGTGTATTTACTTTTTTTTTCCATTTTGATCACTGTGAGAGTTTATCACAGTGTTCAAAATGAAAAATGAATGGGCAGCCAGCAAATTCATGGGCGCCGCCATCTTGGACAATGGCAGGTGCACTGCGCATGCGCCCACCATTTTCCAAGATGACGGCGCCCTTGATCCGGACAGCAGGACACCGGGAGCCACAGCAGGACTTTGGAGGTACTGAGGGGATCGGAAGGTGGGGGGGAGCGAAAGGAAGGGGAGGGGGTGCAGATAATGACGGCAGCGACCAGTCGGTGTGGGGGGGTCGGGTGTCGGTGTCCAGCCATGTCCGATGCTATTGCAGCATCGGCCATGGCTGGGTTGTAATATTTCACCAAATTTTATTGGTGAAATATTACAAATTGCTCTGATTGGCTGTTTCACTTTTAACAGCCAATCAGAGCGATCGTACGCACATGGGGGCTAAGCCACGCCCCCTGGGATTAACTATAGAGTGTCCTCTTTGTGCGGGTCAGGTGACCTTTCAGTGACCCCGGTCACCCGACCCGCAGGAGGGTGATTTATAGCATGATGCCTATGTAGGCGTCATGGGTCGTTGGGGGACAACTTTTCATGACGCCAACGTAGGCGTCATGTGTCGTGAAGGGGTTAACAGTGGTACATGAACGCATGGCAAGACAGATGAACCAACTGCTAGAAGCAAGCCTAACACAAGGTAGAACAGTGCTGATTATGAAGGATCCTCACAAAGGAATAGTTCCATCCAACTACCGCCCAATAACCTGCCTTATAACACCATGGAAACTCCTGTCAGGCATCATAGCCACCAAGCTGCAGAACCATGTGAACCAGTACATGAATCTAGCTCAGAAAGGCATTGGGACCGACACCAGAGGCTCTAAGCGCCAGCTCCTAGTAGATAGAGCAGTCGCTCAAGACTCAAGATCCAAACAGACCAATCTCAGCACAGCCTGGATTGACTACAGGAAAGCCTATGACTCAATGCCACACACATAGATCTGTGAATGCTTGGCTCTCTACAATGTCAACAGGAACTCAAGTACCTTCCTCAGAAACTCAATGGGGCTATGTAGAACAACATTAGAAGTCAACTAAAGACAACTAGCACAAGTATCCATCAAATGTGTCATATACCAAGGTGATGCACTGTCCCCATTGCTGTTCTGCATAGGCTTGATCCCTCTCAGTCAAATAATTACAGAGTCTGGCTATGGATACAAGTTCAAGAGTGGAAACACCATCAGCCACCTCCTCTACATGGATAACATCAAGCTGTATGCGAAAAACTAACAAGACATCAATTCACTGATCCACCTGACAAGGATCTACAATGAAGATATCGGGATGTCCTTCGGACTGGAGAAATGTGGCCGGTTGGTAATAAAGAGAGGGAAGGTAGTCAAGACTGATGGAGTGGAATTACCAGCAGGGCACATAGCAGATGTACAGATATTGCTACAAGTACCTCGGCATCACAGGGATATGGTAACCATGATGAGGAGGCAAGGAAAGCAGCAACATCCAAATACCATCAAAGGGTAAGACAGGTCCTGAAGAGCCAGTTCAATGGGAAGAATAAAATCTGCCCCATCAATACATATGCCCTGCCAGTTATCAGATACCCTGCTGGCATAGTGTGCTGGCCAAAAGATGAGATGGAAGCTGCAGATGTGAAGACACAAAAGCTCCTCACAATGCATGGATCTCTCCCCCCTAAGTCTAACACCCAAAGATTGTATACCAACAGAAAGGAGGGTGGTCGAGGCTTGATAAGCATCCAAGCCACCATGACAGATGAAACAAGGAGTATCCAGGAATACATCAGAAAAATGGCACCAAAAGATGAGATGCTGAGAGAAAGCCTAAGGCAGCAACAACAAATCTGAAAGGAAGAACAGGAGCATGAAGCACCATGGCAAGATAAACCGCTGCATGGGATGTAACATCATCAGATAATGGAGGTGGCCGACATGGAGAAATCCTACCAATGGCTTGAGAAAGCTGGACTCCGAGACAGCACAGAGGCACTAATCATAGCAGCACAAGAGAAAGCACTAAGTATCAGATCGATAGAAGCAGGAATCTACCACACAAGACAAGACCCAAGGTGCAGACTATGCAAAGAGACCTCAGAAACAGTCCAATACATAGTGGCAGGATGCAAAATGCAATCAAGAACAGCGTATACCGAACGTCACAACCAAGTAGCAGGAATTGTATACAGGAACATCTGCACAGAATATGGGGTAAGACCCCACAAAAATTGTTGAAGAATGAAAGGGCTAAAATCCTGTGGGACTTCAAGATCCAGAAGGATAAGCAGGTGTTGGCTAACCAACCAGACATTGTGATAGTAGACAAGGATCAGAAGACAGCAATAATAATAGATGTGGCAGTGCCAAGTGAAGGCAACATCAGAAAGAAGGAATATGAGAAGCTGGAGAAATACCAGGGCCTCAAAGAAGAACTGGAGAAGATGTAGAAGGCGAAGGCAACAGTGATTCCAGTGGTGATAGGAGCACTTGGAGCAGTGACCCCTAAGTTGGAAGAATGGCTACAACAGATCCAAGAAGTAACACCTGAGCTCTCTGTCCAGAAAAGCGCAATGCTGGGAACAACTAAGATCCTGCGCAGAACCCTCAAACTCCCAGACCTCTGGTAGAGGACCCCAGAATGAGAAAACACAGCAAAGACCACACCCATTGGGGTGAGAAGGAAGTTTTTTTATGTACATTGAGAAAACATGGGTAATTTTTTTTACCAAATGTTTAAACATGTGTGTTTATTAGTGAAGAGCAAATCGATTACATTATTTTGTTGCACTATGCTATTTATTTACTGCAGTGTATTTAATCATTATGTTTCTGTCAATGTTTTTTCTGTTCAGTGGCTAGTGTGAATGTATGCTTACACACTGCATGCACATCAATTTATAGCTCAGTTCATACCTTTGTTTTTTTTCTGTATGTCTGCATCATGTGCATGTAAAGGAATGGTCTGGCTTTCTCTTGAGCTGGGCATTATTGATGTGGTCTACATCGGTGTGTGTCCACTACTTGAGCCCCGTCTTTCTCAACCCTTATCCACATGCATGTCACTTGAAAAAAGGTAAGATTTTTAATATTAGAGTTAGGACTGTCCCAATTACGGCTGCCTTGACAAGGCGGGATGGCTTTCGATTTTTTTTTTTATCAAAAAAATGTCCACTAAGTACCCTATATTATTTTCATGCACTGTGCTATTTATTTACTGCAGAGTATTTAATCATTATGTTTCTGTCTTTGTTTTTTTTTCTGTTCAGTGGCTAGTGTGAACATGCGCTTACACGCTGCATGCACACCAATTTATATCCCATCCCAGCTCATATCTTTGAGATTTTTAGCTCTAGAATTCTGACTTTAAAACTAATGTTATAGTAGCACTAAAGGGTTAAAAAGTCAATAGAAATGTTTTTTTTACACTGTAGATTTGCTGATTCAGTTTCCCCCCCGACACTGTTGATCTTCATAAGATAAAATCAGAAAACAATGTCTAGTAAAAAAAAAAGGTAGTCAGTTTACCTCATTGTGTTTGTTGTTCCTAACAAAGGTTCAAACCTTGACCTGATCTGAGCAGAACAGCCTTAATATGCACAGGGAAAAAAGGAAGAAAAAATTTATACCCCTGGATTATCACTTCCTTTTTCCCTGAACAATGTTTAGAAACGCTAAATAGTAGAGATGAGAGGATCGAGACTCAATTTCTTGAAATAAAAAAAATCCCCTCAGACTTTTTACATATTACAGAAGATTGCATCTGTCACAGAAGTCTGACTTGATCTCAAGCACAACTGTGCAAGCTACAGTATCCCGTAATATCTTGCAGATATCATATCACATGATATAGGCAAGCCAATCAGAAGTGACTGTCTCTGGCTGCATAACAGCCTAGGCAGGGAATGCAGCAGTCATTCTAGGGTTCTAGAATAGTGAAAGGACATCAATAGAGCTAGGCAAAAGCCTTAATATACCAGACAAATATTCCAGACAGAAAGTACAAGTGCAGGGGTGAAGAAGATGAGAGTAGCAGAGTGGGAATAATAAAGAATTTCAATTGATAGTGTGAAATAAATATAAAAGAGATGCCAGCAGCAGTGTCAAAGTGACAATAAGTGAAAGACAGTGTCAATGTGATTGTCAGCTGGCATTTGTCCTGCTGCATTTGAATAACATTTACACTTTTTCCATCTATATATATAAAGCTGAGTGCATGTATGTGTGTGTGAAAGTATCAAGCCATGCCCACTCCACATAGCCCCGCCCACTCCACATAGCCACACTCACTCCACATGCAAAGCCTTGTCAACATTGCCCATGTTGTTAGCACACACGGGCGGAAACACATTTACCTCGAAACCCACCCTGCAAAATTCCCAGGCTGAGACGTTGCAGCTGCTGCGAGCTACAATCAGGGCCACTGCCTTCAGAGTATCAGTGCGCGGCAGGCACAGGCCACATCTAGCTCCATCGTGACAAGAATGGAGTTGCTCCTATGAGGCATGACATCAAGGGAAAGGGAGAAGTCTTGCATTACACCGCTGCGCTTATAAAAGGAAGTGGCTGTGCACATGTGAGTGGAAGAGAAGAATGAGGTGAAAATAAGGGGAGTGAGGGGAAAATGAGAGGAGTGAGGGGAAAATGAGAGGAGTGAGGGGAAAATGAGAGGAGTGAGGAGAAAATAGTGGAGTTAGGGGAAAATGAGATGTGTGAGGTAAAAATGAGAGGTGTGAGGTGAAAATCAATAGGTGTGAGTGGAAAATGAGAGGAGTGAGGAGAAAATAGTGGAGTGAGGGGAAAATGAGAGGAGTGAGGGGAAAATGAGAGGAGTGAGGGGAAAATGAGAGGAGTGAGGGAAAAATAGTGGAGTTAGGGGAAAATGAGATGTGTGAGGTAAAAATGAGAGGTGTGAGGTGAAAATCAATAGGTGTGAGTGGAAAATGAGAGGAGTGAGGAGAAAATAGTGGTGATGTATTTCTAATAAACTTTTCCTCTGATTGTTTTACTCCAAGTTTTAGCTTACAAATACTGAGGCAAAATACTGACCAAATAACATGTGAATGAGGTCTAAAGGAGAAAAGTGTGGTGCTGCAGAAGAAGTAGGCTTTGTATACAATGCGCTTTATTGCAATTAGTGCACAGTCCTTGAAAGTATTAGGGATCGATTTGCAATCTCCATGCTTTTCTCATGGTCAACTTTATGTGGCCAGTTCAAGAGTTGGAACTGCAAAAAATTTGTTCATCTTTGCACTGGAAGGAAAAGCCAAAAATGTTGTTTATCAAAAGGCTCTTGAATGAGTTGAAAATAAAATAGTTGAAAATAGTTGAAAATAAAATAATATCAATTCTTGGGTAATCACTTAGTTAATTTGTGTTGTTAATCTGTAGTGTTGAATATGTGATGTGAAATGTTTTTATGTGTAATATAATTTGGTATAACTAACCACAGTTAGTTACTATGCCCGGGCAATGCCAGGCTTTTCAGTTAGTTTATAATAACATAGAAAGCAGCAGCAAGGCAGAGCAAAAATATAGTTTTTACAGATAAAATAATGTAATATCTGTGTTTCATGGATCAGCTTGGAAATTCAATCTGCTGACCTGTTGCTATGTGGTCGGTTCTCCTGTCTGCTGAGCTTTTGCCTTTTCTTCCCTGTCAAAATGCTGATGGTTCCAATTGTCTTTTTTCCTCTGTCTTGATTTGCTCCTCTCCAGGTATTTTCTATTTTCCCATTTTGCTCTGCCTCTGCCCTATCACATTCTAGGTTAAGTTATATTAACCCTTCACTGCACTTCCTTGCTGGCTATACCTCTAGGTGATCTTGGGTTTAAGAGTTCCAGCCCTTCAGATAAGGGGTTTACCTTGCATAATAAACACCAGTGATTTCCTGCAGTGAGTCTGTTTGCATTGCAACCCAGTTACTTTTCCTTCAACCTCTTTAGGTTTCTGGGAGGTTATACTTGTTCTGTTTACTTTTGGCTCTCCTTAGCTTCCCCTCACTATCCTATATAAACATGTTTTAATTTTCTCACCCTGGGTTTTGTATCTTCCTGCACTCTTTCCTCTTCTCGTTGGCAGTGTGTTGCTGCCTCCTGTCCAGTTCCTGAAGAGGTATGAGAAACCACTTGCTAACCTTTTAGGAAGCCAGGTCCAAGGTGGTTTTTTTGAGTTGTGTGGCTAGGGTATTTCTAGTCTGTACATGGACCAGTTGGGCCTGGGTGCAGCATCTCCCTGTAGTAGGTATTCATTTTCCATTACTCGAGAGTGAGTCTGTGTTAAGTTCATAGCCAGTCCTTAGTGTGTTTGGGGGCATCAGCGAAGATCCAGTGAACACCTTGGCCTGACAATTACAAACTTTATCTTTGGAGGTTGCAGATATCAATAGTCAACAACAGTTCGCATGTTCAGCTGTTCCAAATAATTTAGGCCAACAGACCATTGTAGTTGAATCCAAGGTTAAGTTGCCAGAGTGCTTCAACAGGGACAGAAGTAAGTTCTCAATGTTTTCTGCACCTTGTAAATTATGCTTTGCCTACATCCTGTATCCTCTGGGTCAACAAGTGGGCATTGTTTTTTCTTTGCTCCATGGAGATCCACAGTCTTGAGCATTTTCTTTGCCTGAGGATTCTCCAGTGTTGTCCTCTATTGAGGCATTTTTCTCGGCCTTTAGCAAAGCCTGGCAAAGTCGCTGTGGCTGAATCCAAGATACATAAGTTGGTTCAAGAAGGCCATAGAGCTGAGGCCTACTGTTCAGAATTTAGACGCTGGGCAGTAGAAACCTCTTGGAATGATCTCGCTTTTCAGAGTCAGTTCTGCCAGGGACTTTCGGATCACATTAAGGACATGTTGATCTACAGTCCTCGTCCGCAGTCACTGAAGAAAGCTATGACACTTGTTGTTTGTTTAGACAGATGCCTGAGATATAGAGACCCATGTAAAGGCGTTTCAGTGTCATCTTCCTTGCTCTTATTTGAAACTTGTGAACCAATGCAAATTGATGTTTACAGAGATCGCAGAGAGAGTGCAAAAGTCAGTGTATCAGCTCAATTTTGTTCATACTGTGGTTGTTCAGGTCACGTCGTGATTCAATGTTTCAAATATATTAATGAATTTCTAAAAATGAAAAAAAGGAGCAGACTCTAAAATGTAAAGGTGCAGGTTCCAAGAGTCTGACATGGTCTCCAGGGTTACCTGTGAGAAAAAAGGGATGCTTATACGAGACTGGTTTTATTTTTACGCCTTCATTTGTGGATTCAGGTTCTGCCTTAATTCAAATTGATCATGATTTCGCTATAGACTGTGATTATAATTTCTCCACCAAGAACACCAGAACTGTGAGTATTATTACTACCAAATGCAGGCTACAACTGGCCTTGCCTTGTTTGCTTCCAGTAAGCTTACTGTTGAGTAGCAGATGGTATTATGCAATATACAGTATGTGAAACATTGATTGTCTCAATATAGCAGAATATTGGGACCTTTGACAGCAACAGCATCAGTTTAAGTCAGTATTCTACAAATAACATGTTGCCCCATCAAATGACTAAGAGGGACAATTTTTGCAACTTTAATTAAAAAAAATTATAAATCTTTTAGGGTATTGGGTTGTCAAATGGACTGTTGGTTTCAACTGGTTACCATCCATTTCTATGGTAAAGTCACTTTGACGGCACTAAGGATGTGTTTGTGTTAAAGAGCTAGATACCATTCCAAAAGACCTCAGAGTTTTATACCCATTTTTAGGGAAATTTGAGACTTTGCAATTTTGTGATTCACATTGAATTCTGATTTTCTTCTAACAAATAATTTTCTTTAGTTACGATTAGGGATAAGCGAGTAATGAAATACTCGGACTCGCTATGCTCGTACCGAGTATACCGTAATACTCGGGTATTCGGTACAAGTAGCGAAGTCCAATGTTTGTCAATGGAAAATACGAGTAATTGTCTGCTGGACCATACAAAGCAGTCTGTGGGCTGAGGAAAAGGCTAAAAAATGTTTAAATGTTAAAAAAGTATACTGTAAACAAATGTATATAACATGGGGGCACCTGGTCAGGGGCTGCACGAATGGTTTTACACCACTGCTTCACTAGAATGTACAAATACTATTTGAAGTCCTGTCGCTTTTTGCCAGCAGAGCGGGACTCATACGCCACTTACGCAGTGCCAGTGATATATCAGAAGTGCCGTAAGAGTGAGATATGATAGAGGGGATCTTCTGACAGCTAAGTGTGTAAGTGGTGTAAGGAGAGCAATCTGCCCTAGGGGCTGTGTGATGGTTAACGCAGGAAGAAGCCAACCATCATCAGCATCACAAGGGATTAACAATTATAAAGCTTGGACTTCTCAACTCGTTGTTCCACTGCCACTGCCCAATGTGTAGGCATAGTGTCTTCAAAACATTAGCCCTAGGGGCTGTATCATGGTTGACACAGGAAGGAGGCCTCAAGAGCCAGACAATTATGAAAGTAGACTACTAGTATGGTAGTTGCAGTACCCAATGTGCAGGCATAGACATACTGTTTTCAAAACATTTGCCCAAGGGGCATGATATCATGGTTGATAAAGTAAGAAGGGTCTCATTACAAGTGCCTCTGGTGGGAAATATTAATTAACGGATCATTGTTTTTAGCTTATTGACCATGAGGTACATGTGTCAGAAGCAGGAGTTGAAAACATTTGTAAGAAGAAGAAAAGGGGTTTGTATGGGAAGGGATAGACGTGATCACCAGTTGGAAAAAAAATAATGTTTTGGGTTACTTTAGGTTGGGATACTGTCATTTGGAGGGCTTAAATACTGGTGCGAAATACAGTCCTTGTTAAACTTTATCAGTCAGCCGGTCTGCATTCTCTGTATTCAACCGTGTGCATGTATCTGTGATGATTGCCCGAGTGGTACTGAAAACACTGAGGTGTCCTCTCAGTACCATTGAAAAAGAAGTCATCTCCCTCCTCGTCTTCGTCATCTTCATCCCCCAATCTTGCCTGATGATATTGACTGGGCTGGGTAGGATGGCCCATTGTGAAATCTTGCTCCATACCCAGCTGCTGGGCACGCAAAGATTCCATTTTTAGATTATGCAGCGATTTTTTTTCAGCAGATATAGCATAGGGATGGTTATGCTGACAATAGCCTGATCATGGCTCACAAGGTTGGTGCAGTACTCAAAGTTATCAAGCACCTCACAAATATCAGCATTCCACATTTACTCAACAGTTGTTATATGTCTTGGTTGAGTGTTAGGAATCTGGTTTCTACCATGCCTATGCAGGAATCCAGATTCTCACATTTATCTCCAGAGGCTAAGTCCTTTGTGCCATCTTCTGAGCATGCTCACGGGACGAGCTCCCATTGGAGTTCAGGAGTCAGGTGCTCAGGTCCTGCTCCGGATCCTATTGGCTCCTTTTGGAGACCTGGAGATTTCCGGCAGGTCCCGTATGCTATAAAAAGTGCGCATGGCCATTCCGCCATGCGCTAGTATTTTCATATGGCTGCTGTATGTATGGTGATGGAT
This sequence comes from Dendrobates tinctorius, assembly GCF_039654945.1. Lineage (NCBI taxonomy): Eukaryota > Metazoa > Chordata > Amphibia > Anura > Dendrobatidae > Dendrobates > Dendrobates tinctorius. Next base: position 9,691,915 of record NW_027361672.1, read on the forward strand.
GCTTGGACTCGTGACTGACTTAATAAGAACCCCTTCCCTCTGATAATACGTCTGTGTGAGTGTTTGGGCATCAGCCAGTATTAGCACCAGCGCGCTCAAGCTTCATCTTTGCCAGCAGCTAGCATCCTGCATCGCGCTTGCAGCATAGCGGTGCTATCTCTGCGGCTCAGTTCATGCCACGCTGCGGTTGCAGCCTGTCGGGCGTTCGCAGTTGCGACGTTCCGCATCCTATTTTTGTGGTAGGTCTAGAGGGAGTAGTCCTGGTGTTTAAGGCTACTTCTGTGACCTTTAATACCGTATCTGCATCGCTGGAAGTCTGTGACCCTGTACAGACTCAGCGTTATTTATGCTTTTGTTTGCAGCTCTGTGCATATAACAGAGTCTGCTTCAGTGCACTGGGTGCAGATAAAACCCTGTGCACATTACCGCCTTAGTGCTCTGCCTCTTTTAGCAGCGGTTATTCCATCCACCGCACCTGGACCCCGAGTGGCGAAGGGACTTTATTTATTTTTTATTTAGTGTCTTCCGCCACTCATAACATAATACTAGCGCCAGGGTCTGGCTAAGAGATGGCAGATCAGCAGCAACTTACACAGTGCATATGGCAGCTTGAGAACCGGTTGGTTACTCTTGAGAGGGCTCTCTCTGCTGCACAGGCCACTGATGCTGCTGTCAAGGCTCTAACTGATGCGGTTGCGCGCATGTCCATGTCTACCCTCGCGCCGACAGTTACCCGCCTCCCGTTGCCCGAAAAATTTTCCGGTGATGGCGCCTCCTGTAGGGGTTTTATCAGCCAATGCTCAATTCATCTGGAGCTGCTGGCTGCGCAATTCCCCACGGAACGGGCCAAGGTGGCATTTATCATATCCCTACTGTCGGGCAAGGCTCTAGAATGGGCTACGCCGCTATGGGAGCATGGTGACCTGGATATTTGGACCGTAGCTCATCTGCTAACAGCTATCAGGCAGGTGTTTCTTGGTCCACGGGTTACACATGACACCTCTCTACAGTTCCTCGCTCTGTCCCAGGGATCCCTCTCTGTTAGCCAATATGCCGTCCGTTTTCGGACATTGGCGTCCGAGTTGGAGTGGTCCGACAAAGCTCTCATCCTGGTATTCTGTAGAGGATTAGCAGAGCATGTCAAGGATGCTCTCTCCACGAGAGAGATTCCCACCAGCTTGGAGGAGTTAATATCTATCTCCTCGCAGATTGACCTCCGTTTTCAGAGCGTGGTTTGGAGCGTGCACACTCCAAACGGAGAGGTATTCCGGCTCCCGAATTTTTTGAGCCTCTGGAGCTGCCTGAACCAGAGGTTCTACCCCCAGAGCCCATGGAGGTGTCTCGTGCCTATGTTAATACACGTCCGGCTCAGGAGTCCATTTGCGGTTATTACCGGTTACACGCTGCCTCTCAGGAGGACAGCGCTCCGCAATCATCGGATTCCATGCCGGTTGACGAGACCTTTGTCCCTCCTTATTTGAGGCCTAAGATTCTCGTGTGGGCACACGCGTTCAATGCGTACAGCCATCGTGGCTATATCCAGACCACGAAACTGTTGGCTGGTGCGTATTGGTGGCCACACAGGGCTCGGGACATCAAGAGGTTCATTCAGGCCTGCACCTCATGTGCTCAGCTTAGCCTCCCTAGGCAGAGTGTGACGACGACCGTCGACACACGGCGGCGTCCTACTGTAACTCCCGCTCCTGCTGTCTCCCAGGTGTCCCTTTTGAAACCTAACGACCTGGCCTCCGCTGAGGCCTTCCACGTGTCCCAGATTACCGTGTCATCTCCCAGGACACCAGGCTCGCTTCCTAGCGAGCCTAAAACCTACGCCACTATCGGGCACAGGCCGGGGGCTCGGAAGGCTCAGGGAGGGGGGGGTCTTAGAAGGGGGGGTAATGTTAGGAATCTAGTTTCTACCATGCCTATGCAGGAATCCAGATTCTCACATTTATCTCCAGAGGCTAAGTCCTTTGTGTCATCTTCTGAGCATGTTCACGGGACGAGCTCCCATTGGAGTTCAGGAGTCAGGTGCTCAGGTCCTGCTCCGGATCCTATTGGCTCCTTTTGGAGACCTGAAGATTTCCGGCAGGTCCCATACGCTATAAAAAGTGCGCATGGCCGTTCCGCCATGCGCTAGTATTTTCATACGGCTGCTGTATGTATGGTGATGGATGCTTGGACTCGTGACTGACTTATTAAGAACCCCTTCCCTCTGATAATACGTCTGTGTGAGTGTTTGGGCATCAGCCAGTATTAGCGCCAGCGCCAGCGCGCTCAAGCTTCATCTTTGCCAGCAGCTAGCGTCCTGCATCGTGCTTGCAGCATAGCAGTGCTTTCTCTGCGGCTCAGTTCATGCCGCGCTGCGGTTGCAGCCTGTCGGGCGTTCGCAGTTGCGATGTTCCGCATCCTATTTTTACGGTAGGTCTAGAGGGAGTAGTCCTGGTGTTTAAGGCTACTTCTGTGACCTTTAATACCGTATCTGCATCGCTGAATTCTGTGACCCTGTACAGACTCAGCGTTATTTATGCTTTAGTTTGCAGCTCTGTGCATATAACAGAGTCCACTTCAGTGCACTGGGTGCAGCTAAAACCCTGTGCACATTACCGCCTTAGTGCTCTGCCTCTTTTAGCAGCGGTTATTCCATCCACCGCACGGTGGACCCCGAGTGGCGAAGGCACATTTATTTTTTATTGAGTGTCTTCTGCCACTCATAACACTGAGTCTCAGTGTGACGGCATGTTTAAGCTGGTATTCAGCAAGTGCCCTCTGTTGCTCACTTATCCTTGCCAACATATGATATGTTGAGTTCCACCGTGTGGGCAGGTCACAGATGAGTTGGTAGTTTGGCAAATTAAATTGCTTTTGAAGCACTGCAAGACCAGCAACAGCGGTTGAGGAATGGCGGAAATACAGCGCACATTCTCAAGTAGGTACGGCAATTCAGGGTATGTTTTACAAATTTCTGCACCACTAGGTTCAGCACATGAGCCATGCATGGCATGTGTACCAGCTTCCCGAGCTTTAAAGCCGCCACCAGGTTACGCTCATTGTCACAGACAACAAGACCGGATTGGAGTTGCAGTGGGGAGAGCCACTGATCGGTCTGTTGTTTTATTCCTTGCCACAGCTCTGCTGTAGTGTGTGGTGTTTCTCCTAAGCAGATAAGCTTCAGAAGAGCGTGTTGCCACTTTGCTGATGTGCTGCTTTCCAGCTCCCAACTTGGGAGTGACGTGGAGGGTAATTCAGCATAGGATAACAAGGCGGAGGAGGAGGAAGAGGGGAGACAGGACGAATATGATGAGGCGGAAACCCTGATTGATGTTGGACCTGTTATTCGTGGCGTGGATAGGATGTGTGATGGTCTAGTTTGAGACTTTGTCCCACCCTCTACCAGGTTGAGCCAGTGTGCCGTGACAAAGATGTATCATCCCTGGCCACAATTACTTGTCCACGTGTCTGTTGTAAGGTGGACCTTCCCTGTTACTGCATTGGTGAGAGCACGCTTTAGATTGATTAAGACGTGCTGGTTTAATGCAGGGATGGCACACCGGGAAAAATAGTGCTGACTGGGAACCAAGTATCGTGGGGCAGCCACAGCCAACAGATGATGGAAAGACTGTGTCCCCACAAACCTAAATGGAAACATCTCCACGGCTAGCAACTTGGCAATGTGCGTGTTCAGTATTTGTGCTTGTGGGTGCATGGCTTGGTATTTACACCTCCTTTCATTCATCTGGGGTACGGACAATTGGACACTTGTCTGGGACAAACAAGTGGATGAGCTTGCTTTGTCCTGTGTCTGTGCAACCGCAGCTTGTGAGCAAGAGGTATGATGATCACCTGCTTCCTGCCCAGCAGATTGGGAAGGACGGATCACAGGTGACATGGCAGTGGTCTGACCCGCAGACACTGATTTGGTACCCTGTTGTTCCACCCACTGACTAGGGTGCTTGGCTGCCATGTGTTTCCACATACTGGTGGTGCTTTGGTTGCCTTTGCCCTGGCCTCTGCTCAGTTTCATATGGCAGATGCTACAGATGACAACATTTGGTTCAGAAGGACTATCTGAAAAAAAATTTCCAGACAGCGGCTGAGCGCACCCTTGCCTTGACTTGGGGCACAGAGGGATTGCTCTTGGCAACAGTTGACACACTTCGCACCCTGCTCAAACCTGTAGCGTTTGGTGCTACATATCCACCTTCTTCCTCTGTGCTGCTATGCTGGTTATGCATGCCAACGGTCCAGGTCGGATCGGTGGTCTCATCATTGACCACCTCATCGTCCATGTCATCCTCCTTCCTTGTTGATATTGTTGACTGGCCAGATTGCAACTGTGTGTCATCACCGTCAGCCTCCACCTCTTCACCCGGTGTTGTGAGTTCATTTTCCCCTTCACCTTTGATGTCTGATGAACTCCCTCTGCTGGTGAAGAGAGGTAGTGAAATTGATTGGGATGGGAAGAACCTGTTATCTGAACAGGCGGAGTGTGATTGGACATCTGGAATTTCTGAGTGGATATAAGGCAGCTGACGCCCTGCAGGGCTTGCTGGTGATCCTTTCTGCTCTGAGCTCTGGCATCAAGTTTTAGTTCCTGTCTACTAAAAGCTAAGTTTTTGCCCTACTATTATTCCATGAGATTTTGTCTGGTTTTCTTAGTGTTTGTATTCAGCCCGTCCTGGTTGGGACTGGCTGAATTCCATTTTTGTCTCTGATCAGTTGATCTCTTTGCTCTGTTTTCAGAATATACCTGAGTGCTGATATAGTGATTTTGAAGTCTAGCAACTTCAGGGGTTTTTTTCCTATCAGACGGTTGGGACATTTTTGTAGGGTTTTTTGCGGATTGCAGCCAGCATCTTTTCCTGTCCTGTCTAGTTAGTTGGGCCCCATCGTTTGCTCAGCCTGTCTTTCTGTCTGTGTTTGCATTTTCATCTGTTTTTCACCGACAATGCATGTTGGGGGCTGTCTATTGCTTTGGGGTCTGCTCTGCGGCAGTTTAGATTTCCCTTTTCTTTCTTTAGGCTTATGTAGTTCTCCGGCTGTGACGAGGGGTCTAGGGCACCGTAGGAACCCCCCACGGCTACTGTTAGTTGTGGTGAATAGGATCAGGGGTCTGCAATCCGATAGCTACCAACCTCTCAGGTTTTCTGGACTTAGCTTGTATTTTTGTTTTCTCCTCCTCCGGTGACTCATTCATAACAACCCGGTATATCACATGGATTAAAGATTGAAGCAATGCATTGTGGGAATGAAGCAGTGTATTCAGGGATAAAGAAGATGCCATTTTATTCTGTGCATTTCATAAGGACACACGTGTTTATCTGTCCTCCTGTTAACTCCCCTACTTGAGTTTGTTATCCTGGTAAAGCATATCTAGTAAGGTTAATATCTTGCAATGCAGTTTTACAGAGATGTTATTAACTGTACAGCATCCAGTGCTCAGTAGATGTAATTAGACACCTGTGTATTCATCACACTATATACTTCCTGTAATTGTGTTACCTGTGTGATCATCTGTCCAATACTTACCCATGTCATTTGTATTCCTTATAGTTTTAACGCATGTTCTATACTCTTCACTAGAGATGAGCGACTTTGCCTTTTTTCGGGTCGAGTCGGGTTTCATGAAACCCGACTTTCTCAAAAGTCGGGTCGAACGAAATCGGCCGATTATTGTGAAAAGTCGAAGGCCGACTGAAACAAGAAACCCAATGCAAGTCAAAGGGGAACCAAGGTTGGCAGGGAATGGAGGACAGGAAACACACCTACAGTGCCCATTTTAATGCCAAAAACATCAATTCTTATTACATAAGTTTGTCAACCTTAATTTACTTTATAATAATAGTTAGGCTTTGAAAACTGGGGGTTATTTGGCTAAAGTAGTGGGGGGTTAGGGCTGGCTCCAGATTTTCATGGGCCCTGGGCCAAAGAGTGTCACTGGGCTCTTTTAACACATGCCACAATTCATGATCCTCTGATACGGCAGAGAAATAGCGGTATAGTACAATGAAAAATACTTCACTTCTTACATCTCATCATGATTGATATCCATTTTAAATTCTCCAATAGCTCCCAAAACGGACAGTATATTACTCCATACAGTATTATGGCCACCGCATAGTGTGCTATACAGAGTAATGAGGCCCATATATTTCTCCATACAGACTCATTGGTCCCATATAATGTTTGAAACAGTATATGATGAGCTCCACATAATGCTTCAGTATATGTTGGTCCCCATGGATGAAGCTCCACTGTGTTATGGTCCCAAATAATGCTCCATATATAATGGGCCCCATTTCTAATGCTCCAATGCATAATGGGCCCTGTACATGCTGCTCCAGTGTCTGATGTCCACCTTTGGAATGCTCCAGTGTATGGTGGGCCTCATATATCATCCTCCAGAGTATAGTACTCCCCAAAAATAGCTGTCCCAAACAATTAAATAAGTCTCCTCGCTAGGGAATCCCTGTACTAGTCTGGACTCCTTGTCGTCGCCATCTTCCATCTCACTGCACTTGGACTGTTTGGGCAGTGGGCGTACAGACGTGATGTCATCGCGCTCTCTGACCAGAATGTCACTGTCAGGAAACGTGGAAGACGTCACGGCGGTGGAGCAGGGAGAGGTAAGTATTTCAACTTTGCAAGTGCTGTGATCCTGAGCAAGCAGGGGGGGCCCACTCGTTGGCGACGGCACTGGCACAGGGCCCCTCATAGTACGGCGGTGTGTCTGATGGCAGTACGGCGGTGTGTCTGACGGCGGGTGGGCCCTCTCACCGGCAGAGACACTTTTGCGTAATATGAGGGGCCCTGTGCCAGTGCCGTCGCCCATGAGTATGCCCCCCCACCTGCTCAAGGAACCTGCACTTTCATCTGCACCTTCCTCTTTGTCACCGTGTAAGGTGGTTTAGTATGCGAGAAGGGGAATCTGAGTTTCATCAGGGTCAGATACTGGCTGTGTAGAGTGCGAGGGGAATGTAGTGGTGTGGGTCAATGTACCAGCAGAATCATCTAGCAGTGGCTGGGCATCAGTGCACTTGTGGCGCCCCCAGGAGTACGGTCGCCACAGTGGCATTACCTTCCTCCTAGGGAATGTGATGTCATGCTTGGGAGCAACGAAGGATCTCTCTAGCAGTTAAACCAAAACACAACACAGTTCCCACTCCAGGCCAGCAGGGAGACCTCTGAACCTGACTGCTGAGGAGCTGCTCTCTGTGGTCGGGAGGAGGTAAGTTAGGGCAGTCTGTGAAGGGAAGGGGACGTGTGTGGACGTGAGAAGGGGAGCTGGAGGATGAGCAGAGTTAAGGCTCACTCCTAGCTGGAGCGCATGGTCCGGAATCCGGTCTCCGAGTTTGTAGGGACACTGACGGTTCTGCAGCAGAAACCGGAGGAAGTAGCAGCTGTAAATGCTCTGTTCCCAACTAAGGCTCGGAGGCCCCAGCAGCGACGTGTGTGAGCCAGAAGGAAAAGGCTATGGCTGCCTGCCATACGAGAAAGTTCCAAAAGAGAGTCAACAGGGGGAACTTCAGTACTGCGACTACTTCAGATAAGCGCTAGAACGGAGGCCACACTACCTATCTGCAGAGAGAGAATTCCAAATTTGTTTCCAGGCTGGCCAACTCCTTCTCCGTCTGTACTCTGGGTCCAGGACGGCACTTACCAAGTACAGGTAAAGGAACTGCACGACTGTGTCTGTCATCTTTCTCCTGCGCCTGGCGCACGGCCCTGTTACATCCTGCACTGCACACCATCTACCAACTCTTTCATCTGCCCTGCGACTACGGCCCTACCTATGCAGGGCTTCAACATCTTAGCTGCACCACAACATCTGTCCCTGAGAAGCAACACTGCAGCGCGGGTCAATCTGATCAGAAACCACAGGTGGTGTCACGTATTATTCACCTATAAACGTTATTCACCCCTTTGCATGGATGCCCATGGCCACGGAACGGGTCATCACCACCAACGTGACACATCCCTCTGAGACACCGGCCCGGTACCGATTAACCCCACTGCCCTGGCTGGCCACCCACACTCCATGTCTGACTCATCTTGGACTGGGGAATTCACGATTTGACTTGATAACCTAGGCATGGTATGATAGAAAGAGCTACATGGTCTAATGTGAAGTGTGGCCTGCTGCATCATTCACTTTTGGTGGGGGTGAAGGACACAAGGAAAGGGGTTCTTCCTGACCAGGAGCCAGCACTTGATGACTCAGTGCTTGCATTTTTTGAAACTTCAGAAGAGGAGAGCATATTTGCTGGAGTCTGTTTCGGCAATGTAAGCCAAAACCAGTTCCTGATGCTCCAGCTTTAAAAGCGGTTAACCTACTCCCAGAAAAGGTAGCCTTCCAGGCCTTCCGGAGCCAGACCATGACGCAGGCTCAACACCTCCTGCCTTAGCTGCTATTGTGCTTTTGCCACTACCAGCAGATGCACCACCACCATTAGCACCAGCTGGCCCCCCCACACCCACGTCCTCTTCCACCATGCTTCCAAATTTTGGAGAAAATGTACCCAAAATAACATCAGATACATGGTACTGTATCAGAAGCGTATAGCTCTATACAGTCAAAGGATAATTGTCAATCTCCCTATATATTTCATGAGTCACACAGAGACGCTCACAGGCTCAGTATGGATTAGACAAGAATATAAAAAGTAGAAAAAGGGTACAGTATCATCAGATACCAGGTATATATAGTATAGTTTAAACATTCTAAAGCTCCGTATATATTTCAGGAGGCAGACACAGATGCTCTCAGGCTCAGTATGGATTACAACACAAAATAAAAAGCTGTAAAACGGTAATGGATCTGAAGAGTACAGCTGTACACAGTGTAGGGATCATTAGACCAAAAAAGAACACACAAAAGGGAAATATCTAGAAGATAATGATGATATTATTTAAACCCAATACAGTTGAGGCTACACATTAGTGTATATTGAAATACTCAGAATATTAATCATGTAGCAGAAAACCCTGAATAAAAATAGAGGCTCACAAAATATCTAGAAATCATGCAAAAATTTATTAATCATGAAAAAAGTGACAAAAAGTTAAATCATGGGTATGCACACACTAATAGGCAGAGAATAAGGGGAAGGGGAAGAGGAACAGGGGAATGGAGTAAAGAGCATAACTTTACAGCAGCAACCATTACAAAAAATAACAAGGTAAGTAAGATGTAAAGCTTATATAGTGTCCGTTGCATGCATGTGGATTATAAATACAACACACTCCTAAAAGAGAAAAGAAGAGAGGGGCGCCTCCTGAACTCCATAAAGTGGCAGCACTGCAGCTATAACAGCTGGCATAACAGCTGAAATTACAAGAGTGTAATGAAGGAGGGTCAGTTAGTGATAGACCAACTGTGTCCGATAAGGTTGAAAGTAAACTGGATACAGGTCAAATATAAGCGCAGAATAGCAGCAGAGTCTCTAGAGTTCATTACCTTCGGACATGTTGCAGTGCAGTCACGGGGCAGGAGACAGGAGGGGACCCTCTTAAGCCTCGACGCGCGTTTCACCACTTCCTCGTGGTTTCATCAGGAGGGTCATTGTTGTCAATCTCAGTATTTATTTCCACAGTCAGAAAATAACTCTCACTCGGTCAGTTTGGATTAGACCAGAATATAAAAAGCAGTAAATGGGTAATATATCACAAGCGTAGAGCTGTATACAATAGTGTTGGGGTAATTTTTAAATTTACATCTAAATTGCAGGAGTAACCCACAGACTGTCACATGCTCAGGATGGATCACACCACAATATAACAAGAAGATCCGCAAGAAATAATCACACATGTGGGACAATGTTCCAGGTGTCAATGATACACTTAGAGTGGTGGGTGGAGGAGGACTTCCTGGTAGAAAGGGTACAGTATCACCAGATGCCAGGTATATATAGCATAGCATAGTTTAAACATTAAAAATGTACGTCTTTATATTCAGTAGTGTTGAGCCACCCCGCTAGTGTTCCAGTTCGTTCTGGTTCATCGAACACGAGGCAAGTTCGTTGGATGTTTGTCGAACGTTCGACGAACAACGTCGAACACCACTGAAAACAAGGGCAGGCAAACACAAACACATACAAACACATAGAAAACAATTACAAAACACCTTAAAAGGTGTCCTAAAACAGACAAAATGCTCAGAAAACACGAATAACATATTGAAAAGGGCAACTACATATAGAAAAGAGGTGGAGGAGTAAAAGGAGGAGGAGACACAGATATAGGCATGTCATGCCCTTATGATGTCAAGAAAGGCTGGAATAAAAATGTAAAATACCAAAAAACAGTAAAAATCTGAAATTGAAGACGATCATATACCGTCGGACTTCCCACCATAAATTAGGCCAACTGCTGATCGGGCGACGTTATTCCCACGAACCTCCGAACAGCGTCCATGAAGGCAAAGTGTTTGGTTTCCGAGGGCAGTATGGTTGCAAAGCTAAACCTTAAAGGAATGTCCAGAAGGACACCACCAGGAGTGGAACCTGTGGCTTAATTCGACTCCACCCTGGAAACCTCAACCATGCCACCTACAGTAAAGATTGACAGATTGCAAGCTTTGTTGATTCTGTGGGTGTTGGTGGATGTCCGTTTTTAGTTGTGCTAGCGATTTGTCATCTTAATTCCGTTAACAAACGAGACTCCGGCATGCCCCCGCGATACGCGTCAAGCTTACTAGAGGGACACGCGAGGCTCTGGCACGCGAGATTGAGCAATAACAGGTCTGTCATGCCCTTACATGTACGGGGCTGCATGCGCGCTACACTGAAAGGTCCAGTGTGTGTTGCTTACAGGTGCGGATAACCCGCTGAACCCCGTTAGTGATAGGGATCTGCGATTACAATTCTTCCCTGCGAACGAGGATTTCCCAGTGAGTGCAGGTCAACCGGAATTCCTGAAGTAGGCCTAACCGGCATTCCAGAAAAAATTAAGTGTCCAAACCACAGGTGCTGTAGCTTGCTTAACAGCTGGGCTCCTATGCTGAGTAGCACACAGTTCTTACATAAACAGGCGGCATAGCTTGGTTCACTGGTGGGCTGCTCTGCTGAGTAGCAGACAGTGCTACAAGGCCCCAAAAGATATTCTGGACAAGATGCGGTAAAAAATAATTAGAAACACACACGGTGTACTACACCGCTTGCTACCACACACCGCTACTATGCCATGAAACAGTCTATTAACATTGAAAACCATTATTAATGTGAAAATGAAGTTACGCTTTTGGTGAACGAACCTGTTATGATTGAGTCACCGAGGAGGAAAAAACAAAATACAAGCTCAGCCCTGAAAACCAGAGAGGTTGGAAACCAGCGGACTGCAGACCCCTAATCCCATCACACAACCAGCAGCAGCAGTGGAGCCTTCCCACGGTGATCCTAGACACCTCGTCACAGCCGGAGATCTACACAAGCCTAAAGAGAGAAAAGAGAAAAACCGACTGCCCCAGAGCAGACCCCAAAGCAATAGGCAACCCCCAACATATAAAGACGGTGAAGCAAGATGAAAACACCAACACAGACAGAAAGATAGGCTGAGCAAACAATGGGGCTCAAGCTAACCAAAAAGGACAGGACAGAAAAGCTGCTGTCTGCAATCCAAGAAAACCCTGCCAAAAATATTACCAACACAACTGATAAGCAAAAAGGACCCTGAAGTCACTAGACTTCAAACCCTATATCAGCACTCAGAATACTCTGGAAGCAGAGCAAAAGAGAACACTGATCAAGGAAAAAGAATCCAGCACAACCCCGGCCGGGGATGGCTGAACTCCAAAAAACAAAGTAAACAAAACCAAAACTAATAAGTTCAATAGCAGAGCAAAAACTTATCTTTGGGAAGCAGGAATCAGAATTCAGCAGAGAAATCACCAATGACTCAGAAGGGTGTCGGCAGCCTTATATCCAGTCTGAAGTTCCCGTTACCCAGTCACCATCCACCTGATCAGGTGTTTGGTTTCTTTCATCTAAATCAGCCTCACTACCTTCCTTCACCAGAAGAGGGAGATCCTCGGACACAAAAGATGAATGAACAGATGAGCTCACAACAGTACCTCCCCCTTGACGGGGGGTCACCGAACCCTCATCCAAGCCGCCAGGCCGATCAGGATGAGCTCGATGAAAAGCATGCACCAATCTTTCGGCATGAATATCCGAGACAGAGACCCAGGAATTATCCTCCTGACCATAACCCTTCCACTTAACCAAATACTGGAGTCTCAGTCTAGCCAGACAGGAATCAGTATCTTCTCTACCTCATATTCCATGTTACCTTCAACCAACACAGGGTCAGGAGGTGCCGCCATAGGAACCACAGGTTCAACAAACCTCTTCAACAAGGACTTATGAAACACATTATGAATCTTAAATGTGACAGGAAGAGCCAAATGAAAAGAGACCGGATTAATAATCTCCAAAATCTTGTAAGGTCCAATAAATCTAGGTTTAAACTTTGGAGAAGCCACTTTCATAGAGATATTCTTTGATGACAACCAGACCATATCACCCACCTTAAACCGGGGACCAATGGTCCTATGCCAGTTAGAAAACCGCTGGGCCTTTTCCTGGGAAAGAGACAACTTATCCACCACTTGGTCCCAAATCTGCTGCATTCTTTCCACCACAGTGTCAACCCCTGGACAGGCAGAGGACTCCACCTGCCCTGAAGAAAATCGAGGATGAAACCCAAAGTTACAGAAAAAGGGTGACATCAAAGTGGCAGAACTAGCTCTATTATTTAAAGCAAATTTGGCCAAGGGTAAAAATGAGACCCAATCATCCTGATCAGCAGATAGAAAACATCTCAAATAAGCCTCCAAAGTCTGGTTTGTTCTCTCTGTCTGCCCATTGGTCTGAGGGTGAAATGCAGAGGAGAAGGACAACTGAATTCCCAACTTGGAACAAAAGGTCCTCCAGAATATAGAGACAAACTGAACTCCTCTGTCCGATACAATGTTCTCAGGAATCCCGTTCAAGCGAACCACCTGTTGCAAAAACAAGGGCACCAACTCTGAGGAAGATGGCAACTTAGGGAATGGTACAAGATGGACCATCTTAGAGAATCTATCACAAATCACCCAGATAACAGTCATCCTCTGAGAGACAGGCAGATCAGAAATAAAATCCATTGAAATATGGGTCCATGGCCTCCTGGGCACCGGCAAAGGCATCAACAACCCACTAGAACGAGAACAAGGCTTAGATCGGGAGCAAGTCCCACAGGACTGCACAAAATTTCTGACATCACGAGACAAGGCAGGCCACCAAAAAGACCGACTCACCAAAGGTCTGGTACCAAAAATACCTGGATGACCAGCCAACGCGGAGCAATGAACCTCAGACATCACTTTCCTCCTCCACTGGTCAGGAACATATAACCTACCACTGGGACAACGCTCAGGCTTAGCCTCCTGAAACTTCTCCAGAGCACGTCTCAAATCAGGCGAGATGGCAGAAAGAACCACCCCCTCACCTAAGATGGTAGCAGGCTTGGTCACAATAGGAGAATTGGCCAAAAAACTCCTAGAGAGGGCATCAGCCTTAACGTTCTTAGTGCCCGGGAGAAAGGAGACCACAAAATAAAAACGTGTGAAAAACAAGGCCCGCCTGGCCTGTCTCGGATTCAAGCATTTAGCCGACTCAAGGTAGATCAAATTCTTGTGGTCAGTGAGGACCACAACGTGATGTCTAGCTCCCTCCAACCAATGTCTCCACTCCTCAAATGCCCACTTCATGGCCAACAGTTCTCGATTCCCCACATCATAGTTGCGTTCCGAAGGAGAGAACTTTTGGGAAAAGAAGGCACAGGGGTTCATTTTAGATGTTACAGGATCTTTTTGGGACAAAACAGCTCCTGCACCAGTCTCTGAAGCATCCACCTCCACCTGAAATGGAAGTGAGACATCAGGTTGTCGCAAAACCGGAGAAGAAGTGAACCTCCGCTTCAGCTCCTGAAAAGAAGAAACAGCCTCTGGAGACCAATTCAGCAAATCAGCGCCCTTCTTAGTCAAATCAGTCAATGGTTTGGCAATAACAGAAAAATTGGCTATAAACTTCCGATAAAAATTAGCAAAACCCCAAAACTTCTGGAGAGCCTTCAAAGAAGTGGGCTGCACCCAATCATAAATGGCCTGTACCTTGGCCGGGTCCATTTCAATAGCTGACGGAGACAAAATAAATCCCAAAAATGAAATCCTCTTTACACCAAAAAGACATTTCGATCCCCTAGCATACAGGGAGTTTTCCCTCAAAATCCAGAACACAGTCCGAACATGTTCCACATGAGAGTCCCAATCCCTGGAAAAGATCAAAATATCATCCAAATAGATGATCAGAAACTTATCCACAAAGTCCCGGAAAATATCGTTCATGAAGCACTGGAAGACAGAAGGGGCGTTAGTGAGCCCAAAAGGCATCACCAGGTACTCAAAATGTCCCTCCGGAGTATTAAATGCTGCCTTCCATTCATCCCCATGCTTAATGCCAATAAGATTATACGCCCCCCTGAGGTCAAGCTTGGTAAACCAGCAAGCACCTTCAACTCTAGAAAATAGGTCAGAAATCAGGGGTAACGGATACTGATATTTAACAGTAATTTTGTTAAGGGAGCGATAGTCAATACTGGGCCTTAATGAACCATCCTTCTTGTCCACAAAAAAAAAGCCAGCACCCAAGGGTGAAGAGGATGGTCTAATATGAACCTTCTCCAATGACTCCTTAATATAAGAACGCATATCCTCATGTTCGGGTACAGATAAATTAAAAAGTCGACCCTTGGGAAATTTACACCCCGGACTCAGCTCAATTGCACAGTCATAACTCCTATGAGTAGGCAAAGATGCAAACTTACTCTCACTAAACACATCATAAAAATCAGCCAAATAGTCAGGAACCTCATGCAACTGGGGAGAGGTGGAGAAAACAGGAGTGTCACTAAGAGCACACCAACAACCCCAACTCACCACAGACAGAGATTTCCAATCCAAAACTGGATTATGGATTTGCAACCAAGGGAACCCCAGCACGATGGTATCATGCAAATTATGCAACACCAAAAATCTGCAATTTTCTTGATGGTCTGGGGTGACCCGCATTACCACCTGGGTCCAAAACTGAGGTTTATTCTTCGCCAAAGGAGTAGCATCAATACCCCTCAAAGGAATAGGCATCCGCAGGGGTGTCATAGGGAAACCACAACGTTTAGCAAAATCTAAATCCATTAGGAACAAGGCTGCTCCTGAATCCACAAAGGCTTTAGCAGAAAATGTGGACAGGGAGCAGATCAGAGTAATTGCCAGAAGAAACTTAGGTTGTACACCACCTACAGCAAATGTGTGTGCAAAATATTTCTCTCGTTTAGGGCAGACAGAAATAATATGAGAGGCATCTCCACAGAAAAAACACAGCTTATTACGCCTTCTGAACTCCTGACGTTGCGCCCTAGAGAAAACTCTATCACATTGCATAGGTTCAGACATTTGTTCAACAGGTGGCAGCGTTTCCCGTATAATTTTACGTTCACGTAAACGCCGATCAACCTGAATGGCTAATAACATAGAATCGTCAAGACCAGAGGGAACAGGAAATCCCACCATAGTATCTTTCACGGTTTCTGACAAACCCTTCCGAAAGAGAGCTGCCAAGGCACCATCATTCCAAGTGGTGAGGACCGCCCACTTTTGGAATTTTTGACAGCACAGTTCTGCAGAATCTTGACCCTGGCTCAATGCCAACAGGGTCTTTTCAGCTTGATCAATCGCATTAGGTTCATCATACAACAACCCCAAGGCCTGAAAAAATGCGTCCACATTAGTTAGAATAGGATCATCTTGTACTAAAGAAAACCCCCTATCCTGGGGATCGCCGCGCAGCAAGGAGATGACAATTTTAACCTGCTGCGCAGAGTTCCCCGATGAGTTAGGCTTCAAGGCAAGAAATAATTTACAATTATTCTTAAAATTCAAAAATTTAGACCGATCCCCAAAAAACACATCAGGAGTGGGGATTTTTGGTTCAGCAGCGTGTGAATGAGCAAGATAGGCGGAAATTCCTCGCACTTCAGCAGCAAGCTGCTCCACACGATCAGACAATTGCTTAAACTCCATCAGAAAAAAAAAAATATTCCTCCTACGGCCTCAGAGAAAAAGAGGAAAATATACACACAAAAAAAAATTCTGACACCTTTTTTTTTTTTTTTAAACAATTCCTTCCTGCTTTTGAGTACCCTAGAATCTGCAGTATGGCTGGTGATTCTGTTATGATTGAGTCACCGAGGAGGAAAAAACAAAACACAAGCTCAGCCCAGAAAACCAGAGAGGTTGGAAACCAGCGGACTGCAGACCCCTAATCCCATCACACAACCAGCAGCAGCAGTGGAGCGTTCCCACGGTGATCCTAGACACCTCGTCACAGCCGGAGATCTACACAAGCCTAAAGAGAGAAAAGGGAAAAACCGACTGCCCCAGAGCAGACCCCAAAGCAATAGGCAGCCCCCAACATATAATGACGGTGAAGCAAGATGAAAACACCAACACAGACAGAAAGATAGGTTGAGCAAACAATGGGGCCCAAGCTAACCAAAAAGGACAGGACAGAAAAGCTGCTGTCTGCAATCCGAGAAAACTCTGCCAAAAATATTACCAACACAACTGATAAGCAAAAAGGACCCTGAAGTCACTAGACTTCAAACCCTATATCAGCACTCAGAATATTCTGGAAGCAGAGCAAAAGAGAACACTGATCAAGGAAAAAGAATCCAGCACAACCCCGGCCGGGGATGGCTGAACTCCAAAAAACAAAGTAAACAAAACCAAAACTAATAAGTTCAATAGCAGAGCAAAAACTTATCTTTGGGAAGCAGGAATCAGACTGGTCTCCAAGAATCCAGCAGAGAAATCACCAGCGACTCAGAAGGGCGTCGGCTGCCTTATATCCAGTCTGAAGTTCCCTTTACCCAGTCACCATCCACCTGATCAGGTGTTTGGTTTCTTTCATCTAAATCAGCCTCACTACCTTCCTTCACCAGAAGAGGGAGATCCTCAGACACAAAAGACGAATGAACAGATGAGCTTACAACACGAACCGTTCTCGAACGGAACCTCGAACAGCCGAATTTTAAGCAAAGTGTTCGAGTTCAACGAACGGCTCGAACACCGCCCAAAACAGCTTGAATTTTAACTTGGCGAGCAGGTCGACTCAAACACCACTCATCTCTAATCAGGAGGCAGACTCAGACATTCTCAGGCCCAGTATGGATTCGACAAGATTGTACAAAGTTGAGAAAGGGTACAGTATCACCGGATAACAGGTATATATAGCGTAGTTTAGACATTAAACATCTGCGTGTATATTTCTGGAGTCCGACAAAGACACTCACAGCCTCAGTATGGATTACACAAGAATCTAAAAAGTAGAAAAAGGGTTATGTATTCGAAGCGTACTCCAGTATACACTGTTGGGGTATTTTTCAATCTTCATATATATTTCAGTCTCAGTAAGATAGTCCAGACTCTCCGCAAGAGGAAACGAGATGGATACAAGTACAGAAGGAAAGTCGACTGATTGCCGAAATTTTAGAATTACTCATCACAGTAAAAAACTCCCGGGAGAATTCTCATAGGTGATGCTGACCCTCAATTACTTTGATGTGGAGACAGCGAAAACAGTTCTTGTGAAGAAAGGTTTGATGTATCGCAATACTGTGGAACCCATCACCATTACTCATCTCCATCAAATTGTGATCACAGGGACAGATGTAGACATTGTCCTCCCTGTCTATCATGATCTGTCAGGTAACTTTGGAGTGCAAAGGACACAAGCCACAGGCCGTAGGCGATTCTATTGGATTGGCATGAGAGGACACATTTAACAATGTGGGCAGGAATGTCACACGTCTGTGAGTCGGAAAACAGTGAAAGCTGATGATAAACCACCACTGCATCTCATTGTGAGTCGACATCCATAACAAATGGAAGCCATTGATCATCTGAAGATAGAGCCCAGCAGGAGAGGGCATAGTTACGTCTTAACCATCATCTATCATTTCACCAAATTTGTATTGGCAGTACCAGTGAAGTATTTAACAGGCCAGACTACACAGTGGTGGAGCAGGGAGAGGTAAGTATTGCAAGTGCTGGTGCCCTGAGCAAGCAGGGGGGGCCCACTCGTGGGCGGCGGTACTGGCACAGGGCCCCTCATAGTACGCTGGTGTGTCTGAAGGCGGGTGTGCACCCCCACCGTCAGAGACACTTGATTCTACTATGAGGGACCTTGTGTCAGTGCCGTTGCCAAAGAGTGTGCCCACCCTCCTGTCCAGGGCAATGGCACTCGCACGGGTGCATGCGCCAGGTTGTGACCCTGGCCCTGTGGGGGGAGGCAACCCAGTTAGGGAGGTGGAAAAAAAAGCATATGTTGATGTTGGACATTCAACAGCTGATAATGGAGTAATTGGAGAAGTCCGCGGAAGAGGACAAAAGCAAGCCATTTTTCTGGCAACCTTTGTGTCAGCAGGGGAGGGTGGGACAAAATCCTTTGAAACCCATGCATGGTTCATTTTAATGAAGGTTAGATCATCAACATTTTGGGTCGGCAGACAGGTCCTTTTTTCTGTCAGCATTGATCCAGCAGCACTGATGACTCGTTCAGATAACAGACTAGCAGCAGAGCAAGCGAGCTCCTGTAAGGCATATTGTGCCAATTCAGGCCAGGTGTCAAGTTTACTGGCCCAATAATCAAAGGGGAATGACCGGTGAGGGAGAACATCGATATGGGAGGAGACGTAGTTTGTTACCATAGTTGACAACTGCTGTCTCCTATCACTTTCGATCGATGCAGTATTACCAGTGGTGTGAGCGGTACTTGAAAAATCAGTCCACAACATGGTCATGAAACCCCTGTGTCCAACGCCACTTCGGCTGTGTGCACCACAAACTCCTCTTCCATGTTGCCCCCTACGGCTCATTGTAAAAACATCACCGCCGCTGTGTGCTGGGAATGCCTCAAATAAATGGTTTACAAGAGTTGCTTGTTTGTAAGCCAATATTAGCTCTAGGTTCTCCTGTGGCATGATGTTTTGGAATTTGCCATTATAGCGTGGATCCAGGATGCTGGCCAACCAGTAGTAGTCATCGTTCATCATTTTGGCAATGCGGGGGCCCTTTTTAGGATCTGCAAGGCATAATCAGACATGTGGGCCAATGTTCCAGGTGTCAATGATGCACTGTGAGTGCTGGGTGGAGGAGCACTTTCTGGCAAATCAACATCCCTCCAGTCACGCACAAACCCTGTACCTGACCTTGCCACGCCAACATTTTTTCTTCCCCCCTGATAAGCATCCTCCTCCCCAAAATAATCATTCCCATCATCCTCCTCCTCCTCTTCCTCTTCCTCTTCTTCCTCCACCTCGTCCACGAGACTTCCCTGAGCAGACAATGGCTGACTGTCATCAAGGTTTCCCTCCTCCTCCTCTTCCTCCTCGGCTGCAGACGCCTGCTCCTTAATGTGCGTCAAAGTTTGCATGAGCAGACGCATAAGTGGGATGCTCATGCTTATGATGGCGTCGTCTGCGCTTACCAGCCGTGTGCATTCCGCAAAAAACTCAAGGACTTTACAGAGGTCTTTCGACTTCGACCACTGCACAACAGACAACTTCATGTCTGCCTGCAAACTGCCTGCCCGTGTATCCTTCCACAAATGAATTACAGCCTGCCTCTGTTCGCACAGCCTCTGAACCATGTGCAGGGTGGTGTTCCACCTTGTTGCAACGTCGATAATTAGGCGGTGCTTGGGAAGGTGGAGCAATCGCTGCAGCTTCTGCATACGACTGGAGTGTACGGGCGACCGGCTGATGTGCGAGCACAGTCTTTGCACCTTATTGAGCAGGGGTGTTAACTCCGGATAATTATTGAGGAAGCACTGCACCACCAGGTTCAAGGTGTAAGCCAGGCAAGGTATGTGTCTGAGTTTTTAAAGGGCTATGGCTTCCACAAAATTCTAGCCATTATCACTAACTACCTTGCCTGCCTCAAGATGTAGACTGCCCAGCCATGACTCAGTTTGTTGCTGCAAATAGTCGGCCAGTACCTCCGCAGTGTGTCTGTTGTCGCCCAAACACATCATCTTCAACACAGCCTGCTGACGCTTACCACTAGCTGTTCGATAGTGGGACAACTCGTGTGCAACACTGACAGCTGCGGATAGAGTGCTCGTGCGACTGCGCTTTGTGGACGAGCTTTCGCTTCTGGAGGAGGGTCGAACACCTACAGCCAACTGTTTCCTATACCATGGGCTAGGCAGCACTGTTACACCGCCGCTGTCCCCTGTGGACCCTACATCCACCACATTAACCCAGTGCGTAGTGATGGACACGTAACGGCCCTGGCCATGCCTACTGGACCATGCATCTGTTGTGAGGTGCACCTTTCCACTCACTGATTGCTCTAGTGCATGGATAATGCAGTCTTTCACATGCATGTGGAGGACTGGGATGGCTTTTCGCGAAAAGAAGTGCCGTCTGGGTAGGTCATAGCGTGGTACTGCGTGGACCATGAGCTCGCGGAAAGCTTTGCTTTCAACCAACCGATAGGGCATCATCTCTAACGAGATTAGTTTGGCAATGTTGCCGTTCAAAGCCAGTGTACGTGGATAAGAGGATGAGTACTTTCTTGTCCTACTCAGAGTCACTGGTAGGGTGAGCTGGACTTGAGAGCTGCATATGGTGGAACTAGCGGTGGACATGGCGGACTGAGCGAGGGTTGGTGATGGTGTTGGTGGTGTTGCAGATGGCCTAGATTCAGTCTTTCGTAGCAATAGCATTGTGATTCCAAGACTGATTTGCCCTTGCGACGACACCTCGACATTTGCTGGTGGTGGTGTGCTAACCGGTGGGCTTACAGTGGGAGAAGTGATGTAGCGTTGCTGACTACGTTCATTCGGAGAATGTGCACATGTGGTACGTGAGGTTTGGTAGTTCATCCACGCTTGCAAGTGCATGGTGGTTAAATATCTAAGCATGCAACTGGTATTCAAATTTCTCAGATTTTTCCCTCGGCTAAAGGTCTTTGCGCACTTCTTACAGATAACTGTTGCCTGATCAATAGGATTTTGTTCAAAAAAGTGCCACACTGCACTCTTCCTACTATGGAAGACATTTTGAGGCCTTGCACGCTGTGCTTATTTGACGGTCTGGCCAAGTTGTCCTGCAACTCTTTTGGTTTTTGTAACCCATTTTTGGACTGCTACAGTCATGCCAGATAACAGCTGTTGCGATGTCGTTGCCTGCTGCGGATCCTCCTCCTCCTCTTCTGAGCTATTGGCAGCGGCACCCTCTTCCCCCAATGGATGCCAATCTGGGTCAACAACTGGGTCATCCATCACCGCCTTTTCAATTTCATGTGCACCTTCCTGTGTGTCAATGTATAAGGGGGTATAGTATGCGGGAAGGGGCACCTGAGTTTCATCAGGGTCTGCTTCTGCCTCAGTACACTGTGAGGACAATGTAGTGCTCTGAGTGAATGTACCAGCAGAAAAATCTAGCAGTGGCTGTGAATCAGTGCACTCCATGTCAGACTCATCTTGGACTGGGGAAATCCCGATTTGACTTGCTAACCCAGGCATGGTATGTGAAAAGAGCTCCATGGAGTAATCAGTAGTGTGGCCTGCCACATCCTTCACTTTTGGTAGGGGTGAATGACACAAGTAAAGGTGTTGATCCTGACCAGGAGCCTACACTGACGACTCAGTGCTTTTATTTTTTGAAGCTTCAGAAGAGGAGGCGACAGAGCTGGAGATTGTGTCAGCAATGTAAGCCAAAACTTGTTCCTGAAGTTCCTGTTTTCAAAGTGGTTTACCTACTCCCAGAAAAGAGAGCCTTTGAGGCCTTGTGGAGCCAGACGATGACGCAGGCTCAACACCTCCTGCCTTAGGTGCTATTGTGCTTTTGCCACTACCAACAGATGCACCAACACCACCATCGGGACCAGCTGGCAACCCCCGCCCACTTCCATGGCGTCTTCCACCATACTTCCTCATTTTTGTGAAAATGTACCCAAAATACCACCAGCTATATGGTACTGTAAAACAAGGTAGAAGGTGTATCTACTATTGGTGAGAATTTGAATCTCACAATAGATTTGAGGACGCTGAACTATTGTCTCAGGCCCAGGAGAGATTACACCTCAATGTAACAGGCTGAAATTGGATGGTGTATGACAAGGTGAAGGGTGTCTATAGGATTGGTGAGAATTTGGATCTCTCTAGAGATTTGAAGACGCTGACAATGATGCTCTCAGTCCAAGTATGGACGCAGGCAGCCTAATAAGCAGGACTGCTGCACATACAAAAGGGTGGAAAAATGAACGCTTGTTAACTGTGCAGAAAAGAGGAGGAAAAGTATTTTTGCTTTTAAAAAAGCAGTTTGCACAGCAGTGTACAAACAGCAATGCAGCTATCAGGGAGCTTTATAAGGCAGCCTAATAACCAACAGAGCTGATGCACAAAAATAGAGCCTCCCCTGTCACTGCACACAAAGTGTTGTGTGTTGTAAGTGGAAATCGCTAACAGCAGAAGCAGTTTTTTGGTTCTTCTTCCCTGCCTAACACTCTCCCTTCTTCTCAATCAGCAGCAGCAACCTCTCCCTAATGCTAAAATTGGCAGAAGTAAGATGGCGGTCGGTGTGCATTCCGTTTTATAGCCCCTGTGACGCCACACAAAGCCAGCCAATCACTTGCATGCCCTTCTCAAAGATGGTGGTGACCGATGCCTATGTCATCGTGTTTCCCACAGTGTGCGTCCTCCATCATTGGCTGAAAAAGGGCGCTGGAAGCATCTTTTGAAACGCGACTTTGGCGCTCTGGTCGCCGACCTCATGGCCGACTTCACGCTATGGACGGGTTTCGTTTCATGAAACCCGACTTCAGCGAAAGTCGCCGACTTTTGAATATGACGGACCCATTTCGCTCAACTCTACTCTTCACCAATAAACAAGATAGACTACAGAGAACAGTATGCTTATTTTGGAAGATAGAAGGTGGTTTATGCTGTATGCTAGAGTGCACACCGTGTCAACGTGTATGAAGGCATAACAGTAAAACTGATATGCTAGACGCCTGCGATAGTGAATACAACTTAAGGAGCCACTTGTACCGACACTGCACTGCCTGCGGATACTGCAGCAGCTGCCATACAGTCACAAGTACCGAGAGTGCAGCCCACCAAGAAGTGCTTCATCTTTCCTGCCTTGCGGACGCCCGCCACGCATAGACTGTGTCCCGCCAGTATATTCAGCAGTACACAGCTAAGCGCACAATGTCTCAAAACAGCACATCCTCACTCAAAACGAGTTCACAAGCAAGTTCTGGCTGGTCGTCAATAGCAGAGCTCACTGCTGTCGCTCGGGCCGAGGCGGAAGCGGCCAAAGCAAGATCCTCCTTCACCGACCGAGAGATGCATCTAAAGCTGAGACAAGCAGAGAACAAAGCAGTGAAGGTACGTCTGCAGGCAGAGCAAGAGGCGGAAACCACATGTCTGCAGGCAGAGAGAGAGAGGCCGAAGCCACACGTCTGCAGGCAGTGAGAGAGACCGAAGCCACACGTCTGCAGGCAGAGAGAGAGGCTGAAACCGCATGTCTGCAGGCAGCGAGAGAGGCAGAAACTGCATGCCTGCATGCCGAAACCACATGTTTGCAGGCAGGGAGAGAAACAAAAGCTGCACGTTTGCAGGCAGAGCAAAATGCCAAGAGTGCGTGCCTGCGAGCGTCTCTAGAAAGACTTGCGGAGACAAGGAGACAGCAGCTGCAATAGCTAACGCAGAGTATCTGGAAGCTATGAAATATCCTAATTATGAGAGATGCAGCAACATTCTCGGATGAGAGCTAGAGCAGCAAGATCCAGAGCAGCGCGTTGCAGAGTACGTCCGTCAACATTCCGGCATAAATGACAGCCCTGGTGCATCATATCAATCAGCCTATGCTGATTACCAGGGATCCAACCCCGAACTTCACTACCACAGGTGAGGAGACGTCCAGCACAGAGATGTCGGCCACAGCTACCGTTCCACTGAAAAGAAGGTAAAGCTCACATCCCGCTTTAAAGAGCCACCTTATTCACTGAGAAGGTACTTCACAGACTATCCGGAGTCAGAAGTGTCTTACAGGTATGGTGATACACCACACACTAGACATGACTATAACACACCGGCTTGTGCCAGCACTGACGGAGCCACCATGGACTTTGCAAAGTTCTTTGCCCATCAAGAACTGGTTACAAAAGGACTTGTAAAGTTCACTGACAAACCCGAGAACTATAGGTCATGGCGAGCCTCATTCCGGAACGCCATTCATGGTTTGGACCTTTCTTGTAGTGAGGAGTTAGATCTCCTAGTAAAGTGGCTCGGAAGTGAGTCGGTCGAACATGCCAAAAGACTGAGAGACATTAACACAAAGCATCCCCGCACAGGTCTACGTAAAGTGTGGGAAAGACTTAATGAATGCTATGGGACAGTAGAAGTCATAGAGAATGCATTATATAAAAGACTTGATGATTTTCCTAAGATAGGACCTAAAGGTTATCAAAAGCTTAGAGACTTGAGTGATTTATTGATAGAGTTACCGATTGCACAGGAGGAAGGAGATTTGCCCGGATTAGCATTCTTAGGCTAGTTTCACACTTGCTTTTTTTTGCAGCGTGTTTTTCCCGCAAAAAAACGCATACAAAAGCATACAACTGCTGCGTTTTTTTCAAGCATTTTTATGAGCATGCATGAAAAAAACGCAGCGTTTTTATGCGTTTGTATGCGTTTTTAGTGCGTTTTTACCGCGTTTGCGTTTTTTTTAGACATTGCTAAGGGTGTCAATCCGATAGTACAGAAACTTCCTTAAAACCTATAAGAAAAGTGGATTACATGTGGTTCACGGTATAAACAAAATCATAATGTAGCATTCCCTCCTTTCATTGTATTTGTTGATTTTGTCATCAAGCAATCTAGGATTAGAAATGATCCAGTTTTGACTTTACTCTATTGTGTTCCACTGCCTCTGATGGCAAACCCAGTAGGACACCCGTGGCAGTCCACAAAACTAACATTGTTTCCACAGGCCCTCATTACAACCTGAATAAATCTCCTCCAGATGAGAGCAAGCCTCAGGATGTCAGTAAACATTGTCCTCTACACAAGAAACCACATCCTCTACTAAAATGCAGAGTCTTCAGGGAGAAGTCTTTAAAGGATCGCAAAGGTTTCCTCAAGCAGAACAAGATCTGCTTCAAATGTTGTGCCACATCCTCTCACTTTGCCAGGAACTGTGAAGCTAGCGTGAAATGTGCAGAATGCAACAGCACGGATCACAATACAGCTATGCACCCTGGATCAACTCCATGAGTGTTGCCACAAGCTGTGGAGCACGATGAGAAGCAGAAAGTCACCAACGAAGACACCCCTGAGGTCAGCTCGAAATGTATGGAGATCTGTGACTCACAGGAGGAAAGTCCTGTTCAAAAATCTGCCTTGTCCCAAGTCTATCCTGCAGGCCACAAGGACAAAGCCCTCAAGATATATGCAATCCTGGATGACCAAAGTAACAGGTCCCTAGCCAGGTCCATCTTCTTTGACAACTTCAACATTGTAGGCCTTGGTTCTCCCTACACCCTGAGGACGTGTTCAGGTACCATTGAGATGGTGGGGAGAAAAGCAACTGGATACAAGGTTGAGTCCATAGATGGCCAAACCTGCCTATCGTTACCAACCATCCTGGAGTGCAACCAGATTCCTGAAAACAGGTCAGAAATACCTTCACAGGAAGTGGCGACACATCACCCCCATCTAAAACGTATAGCCCACCTGATACCTGAGATGGACCCAGGAACCCCAATAGCTCTACTTCTGGGAAGAGACATACTACAAGTCCACAAGACTAGAGAATGTATAAATGGCTCCAGGAACGCTCCGTACGCACAGAGGTACGACCTTGGATGGGTCATCATAGGAGACGTCTGCCTAGGAGCAGCACACAAGCTGGCCTTAGTCGACAGCATGCTTACCAATACTCTTGAATATGGACGTCCATCTCTCTTCCAGCCATGTAAGGCTACTTTCACACATCAGGTTTTCGGCGTCAGGCGCGATCCGGCGTCGTGCCGGAATGCCGGATCCAGCAAATGTTTTGTAAAACCTGATGTGCCGGATCCGGTTTTCTGCCGGATCCGTCTTGTTCTTGACAGACAAAACCGGATCCGTCTCATCCGGTTCATCCGTTTTTCTATCCGTTTTTCGATGGATTACGCCGGATCCGGTTTTTAAAATTGACCCTTGTGGCCTTCCGAACGGGATTGGCTACTGGAAAACTATATATAGCATGTTCCTACAGCCCTTCTTTGACAGGTTGTAGAGGAGAAAGTGCAGGTTGGAGAGAAGAGCAAGTTACTGGCGAAGATGGATGTTGTCATTGGAAATATTTTGAAGAATTTGGCAGATTTTATAGCGGAGGCGAATCGTTTGAAGGTGATTGTTCTGGAGAAGGAGAGAGCGAGACAGCAGCGCATCAGGCATCGTAGACGACGTTTGTGGATCCACCCCATCACAGCCAAGAGAATGACGCGTGGGGTCTATTCTACACTCTGCATGGACCTTCGACGAAACCCGGATAAATTTTTTGGATATGTTCGGATGAAAATGGAGAATTTTGATTACTTGGTGGAGCGCATTGCACACCTCATAAGAAAAGCGGACACCTATTGCCGCTTCTCTGTTTCACCCGCAGAGCGTCTGATGGTGACTTTAAGGTAAGCCACATTTATTGGATGTGATCGCATCAGAGCACACTTTCACTGCAATCTTGTTGGTGGTAGTTTGTATCTCCAAGTGTTATAGCTCAGTTTTGGTATGTAATGCTGTGATTTAAAACTATTTATTGTTTTTTAATTCCCCACAGATTTCTTGCAACTGGAGAATCCCTTTCGTCACTGCATTTCCAGTACAGACTCGGGATTTCCACCATATCTGGAATTGTGAAGTACACATGCCGTGCACTGTGGGACTCCATAGCTGAAGAGTTTTTACCAGAGCCCACAACAGAGAGGTGGATTGAAATTGCTGGCAAGTTTCAACAGATATGTCAGTTTCCCAACTGCTTGGGCGCTGTGGACGGGAAACATATCCGCATTGTAAAGCCAGCCGGATCGGGATCGGAATATTTCAATTACAAGAAATATTTTTCAATTGTCCTCATGGCCATCGCTGATGCGGAATACAAATTTATTGCGGTTGATATTGGGGCCTATGGCCTCTCCAATGACTCTCAAGTTTTCAAACTGTCTGCCATGGGGCGTAAACTGTATGGAAACACCTTCCAGTTCCCACCACCTAGACCGCTGCCGCAAACATCTGGTCCACCTATGCCATTTGTCTGTGTAGGGGATGAAGCCTTCCAGCTGTCAGAACACCTTTTGAAACCGTACTCTAGCAGAGGATTGACAAGACCAAAATGCATTTTTAATTACCGCCTCACAAGAGCAAGAAGAATGGTTGAATGTACCTTTGGTATTCTGACAGCCAAATGGCGGGTCCTATTGACTGCGATCAACCTCAAGACAGAAACTGTGGACGAGGTGATCAAAGCTTGCGTGGTACTCCACAATTTTGTTATCTGCAAGGAACCCATTTCCATTGAGGACACCTCTGAAGAAACCACCTTGCAAGATTACCATGACATTACCACTAGAAGTTCTGTGACGGTTTCAGTAATGAGGGACAATTTTGCACTATACTTTATGTCACCTCAAGGCAGAGTACACTGGCAGGATGACAGAGTGTGAAAGATTTGTGCCCTAACCAAACTTGTGTACCTTCTGTACCAACAGTATATACCTTTGCCAACCAAAGTTGGCTATCTTGTCATGGTCTCTATTTTTAGCTTTAGGCCACAGGTGTGTACCTGGTTGTGTTTTATGCAAAGTATTTCACCTTTTAACAAAAGTTGTGTACATTGTTAGGAAATCACCAACAATAAACACAACTTTTCAGGTGAAATACTTTGCTTCAAACACAACCAGGAACACAACTGTGGCAAAAAGCTAAAATTTACCCACAGTTATATACCTGGTTTTGAATACCTTTTTACCTTTTAAATACCCTGTATTTAACCTTTTTTTTAAACATATTTCGCCGCAGAAAGAAATGACAGACAACCAGTGTAAACAATAATTTAACTTTTATTTAAAATATTTTTTTTTTGTAAACTGTTTTTAAAGTTAAAAAAACTTTTTTAATAAAGGTTTGAAACCAACCAAATGGGCATTTTTATTACAAAAAAAACATTATAACTCGGTGTAGTGTGGGGTGGAAATACTGCTGGAGGGGCTGCGGGACACTTCGACAATGGGAGTGTGGAGAGAGGACTGGGATCGTGGTGGGGAATGAACAGTTAGAGGTGATGGTGTGGAAAAAGCTACAGAATGGGTGGACATGTGGGAGGCAGAAGAGGTGGTGGGCGGTGGAGTGGAGGGTTGGGCAGGGACTGTAGGAGCAGATGATGTTGATGGAAAGTTGTATGGGGAAGGAGTTTGGTACGGGGAAGGAGTTTGGTACGGGGAAGGAGTTTGGTACGGGGCAGGTTGCTGGAAGTGGGGAGATGTCTGGTACTGGGGAGGTTGCTGGTACTGGGGAGGTTGCTGGTACTGGGGAGGTTGCTGGTATGTAATAGGAGGGGGAGGATGGAAAGTGGCTGGAGGGGGTGCAGATGTAATAGGAGGGGGAGGATGGAAAGTGGCTGGAGGGGGTGCAGGTGGAGGAACTACAGTGGTGGGAGGTGGAGGTTGGGAGGTAACCTGCTGTAGAGCACCGTGGCACGAATACATTACATGCATCTGCTGGGTAGGAGAGAGCGTTTCCATGCGCTCCACAACAGACCTGAAAAAGGTGTGGTTTGGCGAAGATCTTGCTTCTGAATGCATGGTTTGCAGAAGTGTCTTCACCTCCAGAATGCTGGAGTTGATCTGCTGAAAGCCTGCGGAGATTTGCTCTGACAAGACTTTTAGACAGTTCTGGAAAGATGCATTCAGATGCAAGAACTCTGGCGCATAACTCTTTTCCTGACCCCTCTGCCGCTGCCGCCCAGTACCCGCAGGTGTACTAGAGGTGGCAGGGGCAGAAGGGTGGGGTAAAGGGAAAGCGATCTCCTCACCAGCAGCTTCATGTAATGTAGGCGGCCACGATGCTCCTGTGCTGGTGGATGGGACAGATGGGTCGAATGTGTGGGAAGGCTGGGAAGGTGCAGATGTACCGGGGCGGTCGAAGTGTCCCTCGGTGCCGGTCTCCTCAGGGATCGCCTCAGAAGGGTCCAATTGTGCAGGCTCCCGAGTGCTGCTCACCGTGCTGTGGAATAAAGAGAAAAAAAAACAATTAAAATAGTGACATGGTATGGCCCTGGCTGAAAAAAAAAAGTTACATCTAAACATTTTTTTGTCACATGTGGTGTGTAATATTTACCTTCTGGTGAGCATTGTTTCCCGGAGGAACGACAGGGCTCGTGCGTACTTGTACTTGCTCCTGCGTCCTCCAGATCCACTCGGGGCCCGCATCTCTTTATTGAACTCCTTCTTGAAACTATCCCTCACAGACCGCCACCGCTTCACAATTCTCTCCCCTGAAACGAGAAAGGACAAAGTGGTTAGTATACAGCATCAGTGTTTCCCAAACTCCAGTCCTCATGGTCCCCAGGGGTCATGTTTTCAGGATTTCCAAAGTAAATAGAAATCCTGAACACATGATCCGTGGGGACCACGAGGACTGGAGTTCGGGAAACACTGGTTTAAATCAAGCAACCGGTACTGTATATACTTACGTTCTTTAATCTGGGCCCGAGCTTCGAGGTCCTCCCAGCGGTCCACAAGGAGCGAACAGATTTCCTCCCAGAGTCGTCGGGTAACGATAAGGTCAGCATGGCGGCGGTCAGCCATATTCCAGAGTGGCTCCCTTTCTCTGACAAGATCGATGAGGTGGTCCACATCGAGTCCTCCATCCTCACCGTCAGAGTCGGGAGCACGCTGTGAAGGCTGTTAAAGAAAAAGACAAAAATAACATAATTAGCCTCCACAAAAGAAATGAAATAAAAAGTGCAAAAAAACAAAGCAAAAATATTTATACTTACACGCTGGTGACCGCTGCGTTGCTGTCGCCGACGACCCTGGGAGGCACTGCGAGGACCTCTTGGCTGAGCACCAGATTGGGAAGACTAGAGAAGAAAACAAAAAATGTTATGTCTTTGGATGTAGGCATTTGTTTGCTGTGTGTGGTCTGCAGAACATTGTTTTCTATGTGTTGTGTGTAGTGTGATGTTGTGTTTCTGCGTTTGATGCAAAAAACTTACCAATTGTGAGCCCACTCCAAGTGTCTGTCCACCCCTTCCTTCTTCTTCTGGGAGCTCCTCTTCATCTTGTGATTCCTGTTTTGAAATAAAAGGCAATGAATAGACATATATTACAGAGATGATGGATTTTGGAAATAAAAACTTACCGTCAAACGCTGACGATGCGAGGGAGGGCTCCCAGAAGATGATGTGCTGTCTTCATGGTGGCCAGACTCCATGGCTGTGGGTGGTGTTCCAGCTGCTGTCATTGCTGCTGCCGCTGCATCTATTGGGCGGCTGTTGAATAAAGAGAAACAAAGGGCCAATGAATATCTTGATATTCAATAGCCCTAGTTTGGAGGAATGGGGGATTTGATAATTACCGTCTCTCATCTGCTGCTGGACTCCCCTCCCGTTGTTCAGCATGCTGCTCCATTTGGGGTGGTGCTGATGGTGCTGCTGCTGCAGATGTCTGCTGCCTTCTCCTGCTCCTGGTTCTTGGCTTGGGTGGCATGTTGGGTGTGGCTGAGGGTCCCACTGTCTTGCTTTTATATATGTCTTGTGGGCAGAGCTACTGAGCATGCTCAGACCAAAAAAACCGGATCCGGCCACCGGATCCGGCTGTCGCCGGATCAGGCGCATTGCGGCGCTCATAGGCTTTCATTGTATGAAAAAGCCGGACACACCGGATCCGGCGTGTCCGGCTTTTTCGCCGGAGACAAAAAACGTTACAGTAGCCGTTTTATCCAGACGCCGGATCGCGTCACATTGCCGGATCCGGCGAAAATCGGATGAAACGCATGGCCATCCGGCTCGATCCGGCTCTAATGCAAGTCAATGGGGGGGAAACCGGATCTGGCATTGCATTTCGCCGGATCCGGTTTCTGTCAAAAGCGCTGGATCGCGCCTGACGGCGAAAACCTGATGTGTGAAAGAGGCCTTAGAGTAGCTTCCTGGTAAAAGAGTTGCCATACAATGCTCCTCTACCTTGTCCGTTAGCTGATCCTTCCTGTGAAGACCACACATTTAATGGCGACTAAGATCACATAGGGTGCACAGTTTTCCACAGAACAAGAGTAGACAACAAGGTAGCAATGTCCATAGAAGACAGACTGTTTTTGGACATTGGTGATCAAGAGATGGTAAGAGATGAGTCAAAGAGTTGGATGGCCCCTCTACCATTTAAACCCCAGAGGCAACGTTTACTCAACAACAGACAAACTGTCTACGGTCAATTTGTCTCCCTCAAACGCAAATTTCAGAAGGCACCTGAAATGAGAGAGCACTTCTTTGCCATCATGGAGAAAATACTTCAGAATGGCCATGCAGAAATTGCACCTGTACTCCAAGATTCCGAGAAATGCTTGTATTTACCCATTTTTGCTGTGTATCATGCTAAGAAACCTGGTCAGATAAGACTCAGGCGCCAGATATGAAGGTGTCCCGCTGAATGATGTCTTTTTGTCTTGCCCAGACCTCTATAACAGACTTCTAGGAGTACTTCTTTGCTTCCGCAAAGATGCAGTGGCATTCATGGCTGACATACAACAGATGTTTCAATGCTTCCTTGTCAAAAAAGAACATAGAAACTATTTGAGGTTTTTCTGGTACCGTGATAATGACCCCTACAAAGACATCGTGGAGTATCGGATGAAAGTATACATCATCGGGAACGGCCCTTCCCCTGCTGTCGCCATCTATGGTCTTAGACATTCAGCCAGAGAGGGCGAAGCAAAGTGCGGGTCGGATGTTAGATTGTTTGTGGAGAAGGATTTCTACGTGGACGACTGCATGAAATCCACACCCACAGATGAATCGGCAGTCAGTCTCCTAAAGAGGACACAAGAAATGCTCGCTTTGTCCAATTTGAGGTTGCACAAAATTACTTCCAACAGCCAAAAAATGATGGACGCTTTTCCCTCGCAAGATTACTCAACTGATCTAAAAGACTTGGATTTAGACACGGACTCCCTTCCCACGGAGCCTTGGTTTGCTCTGGGATTTGAAGAGAGATGCATTTACCTTTCGGATCAACGAAGAAGAAAAACTTTTCACACGTAGAGGCGTCCTGTCCATGATAAACAGCCTGTACGATCCTTTAGGATTTGTAACCCCTGTAACTACCCAAGGCAAAATGATGTTGAGAGACTTAACCCACCAGTAGCGTATCTGAAAACTACTGACATCCAGGAGCAATGCCATGTAAGGCTTGTTATGAGCCAGGCAAAACTAGCGCCAGTCCAGGAGCACACAATACCCAGACTGGAACTCTGTTCAGCTGTACTAGCAGTAGAGTTAGCTGAACTTATCTCGACAGAAATTGACCTGGAAATCAAGGACGTTGAGTTCTACTCAGGCAGCAAGGTAGTGCTTGGGTACATTTGCAATGAAACTCGATGCTTTTGTGTTTACGTCAGCAATCAAGTGCTAAGGATCAGGAGATCCACTTGCCCTAAACAGTGGCACTATGTGTCCACACAAAACAATCCTGCAGACCACGCAACTAGATCTGTTGAATCTAGACACCTTAAGGACACGACATGGTTTATGGGCCCTGCATTCCTATACCATTCAAAGCCTTACAGTGACGAATCAGACACCTTTGAACTGGTAGATCCAGATGCAGGTGAAGAAATCTGCCCTCAGGTGTCCGCTCTATTCGCTGTGATCACAGCACCACAACAGTATAAAAAATTGCCCTGCAAGGGCAAATGTGACCCCAAAAATTGCTGGGAAAACTTTCACTACTCAGTCCCTGACCTTATACTTTCAGCTCTGAAAAGAGCTTTTGGGTTTTCAGAGAATTTCTGGACTATTTGCACAAACAAACACAACTCTCCCTAGCAGCTGCTCACATACTCCCTACAGTAGCAATGTTCTGCATGCAATGTGCAGAAAATGGCGGCGGCAGGGCATATATAGAGCCTATGACTTATAGGCTATGAGTCATAGAGTATGACTCATGTATGACGCTGGGCGGCCAGCCAATCATAGTAATGCCACCCACAACCAAGAAGGCTACGGCATTACTGTGATTGGCAACTGCTGGGCAGGAGATCCGAATATTGCGAGGCGAGCAGTGAAATACTCGCTATGTTCGAGGACCGCGAGTATTTCATTACTCGCCGAGTACCGAATACTAGCGATTATACTCGCTCATCCCTAGTTACGATTTGATTTTCTTTTAATAAAAAAAAGATGTGATTTAAGTAAAACTTTAAAGTTCTCTCTATCTGACAATTAAAATATTGGTTAATATAAGTAAATAGACATAATGCTGTAGTTGGACAACAAAGACATAAAATACCCGGGCCATCACCTACATATAGAAGTGCTATAGCAATCAACTTTCCAATCTTTCCTAATACTCCATTATGAGCATTAGGAACATATGTTTATAGCCAGAAGATATGTTTAAAGAACCATTCCAATTCCTTGCTCCTAGTATTATACCTTCCGGACGCCATCTTCTGCTGCTCTCAGTTCTGTTCCAGTTGTCTTTTAAGGGCCTATCACACTAAGCGATATCGCTAGCAATATGGCTATAACGTCACTGATTTTGTGACGTTATAGCGATATTGCTAGCGATATCGCTATGTGTGATACTTACCTCCGACCGACTTCCCCGCTGATTATCGCTGATCGCGCGAGAACGTCCTGGACCGTTTCTCGTCGTCAGCTTCCTGCTGGGCTTCCTGTGGTGCCGACGAGCGACACGTGGACGCGGGCGGTAGAAAGTCTTCATCACCTCGTCTGACAGGTAAGTAACGACCCCCGACCACTGCTATGTCGCTGGTGAGATCTGCCTGTGTGGCAGCTCACTAGCGACCACTTAGCAATGCACCAGCTATCCTGACGGCGTCATATCGCTGGTCGGGATTGCTGGTGCATCGTTAAGTGTGACAGTACCTTTACAGGTTGTTACCTACCAAATCATTTAAGTGTTTGCTGGGCGGCTTGCTGGATCACTTCTCAATGTACATCTATGAGTCAGAAATTGCATTCAGAGTGGCGCCAGAAACAACTGAAGACAGCGACTGGTAGTATTTTACTAGGGTCTGGGAACTTACATTAGTGGCACACTCTAGGGTTAAAATAAAAAAAAAAATGCTGGAGTGGTCCTTTAATAACATGATTTCTATTCTTGCTTTGCCAATATGTCAGAAAAAAGCTTTTATTCAAATGTTATATGTTAAAGACCCTACTACTGTATATGTTTATTATAATTGACCTTTGCTGCTTATTAAGTAGTCATTTATTCTCTCACATAGTAATAATTCCAGTAATAATAAGCAACAAACTTTATATAGAATTATTCCAATATATATGCATTAGAATGCACAAACTTTAAATTTTTCTTTAAATACATTAGTTTTCTCTTGGGAAATTCGGAGCAAATGGATGCACCTTTTTGATAGTACCGTAGCAAAAGAAGCTCATAGCTATTTAGTTCAGTGAGCTTCTGCTTGAAATAAACTTCCTGATATCAGCAACATTTTCTGACTTACTTTCCAAAATATAATAAGCTCTATCTCCTGGTGCTATGAATTACAAGCACTCCTGGCTGAAGTAATTATGGCTTATTTTCTGGTTGTTGCTTAGTATAATTTATAAACCTTTTCCAAAATGTAAGGATACATGTCACTTTAAAGCATTCGTGAGATACAATATATGTACTTTAAATGTTAAATATTACATTGCATTGACATTTACTTTACAATAAATTATTTGATTTGGTAAACATTTTTGCTGTAAGAGGGGGGTTACATTAGCTCTGGTTAGCATCTGTTATCAGCACTTGTTTTCATTGCTGTGCTATTGCAGAAGAAATTAAGCATTAGAGGACACCCATTAAAGTCAGTGGGTGTTCATGGTTTCCAATGGACACCTGCAGATCACAGAACCAAGAGTCATGCTTTCATCCATTGATTTATTGCTATATTGACAAGCATAAGCAAAGGCAAGGATAATCACATCTTTTTTGTAAAGCATATTTTTGGTCCAGCATTCAAGTACATGAAACACAATGGTTCAAAGGATCAAAATGAGATTTTCACAGAATGCTTAAATGCTATGTTTTTTAATTCTGCCTTTCTCACATCTTGCAGGGAACATCAGTGGTCCTCAACCTCTATCGGTGACGCATGATGCTAAAAACCACAAGGAATAGCCTGTGTCTGTCCGTAAAAGTACAGGAACATGGTCTGATCATACCACAGCTCCAGAGCAGGAGAGGAAACAAAGGAGTATACAGACATTACTGCAGGGGGTCACAGATGATTCTTTCTGTGAGGTAAAACATTTCCCTGCCTGTTTTTAAACAATGTTTTACCTCACAGAAAGAATCAGCTGTGATCCCACGTTTTCCTGTTTGTATACTCTTTTCCTTCATCCCCTGCCCAGGAGCTGTGGTATGATCAGACCATGTCCCTGTACAGTCAGACACAGCCATTAGGGGCACATTTATAAGATTATCTCAGCACAGGAACATTTTTTTTAAATACAGCTAATTATAGAACTTATTATTATTACAAGATTTATTGATTAAAATCAACTTTGTTCGTGAGAGAACCCCTTTAATATTGTTTGTATATGCCCTCTCTGAATAATTAATTATTATTATTTGTTAATGCCAATGTTAAATAAAATAGTCATAATGTTTTGACTCACCTTTTCGCCCTGTATGTGGCTTACAACTATGATTCTTTACCTATAATATCGGACAGGATGGAGTTTTTACCAACAGCTGAATTCACAGATCCACAAACCAAATAACTAAAACCATGTCAGCATCCATTTTTGGCTTAATGCCTGCACAGAACTTGTGTTGGTCATTTGCATTCTGGAAAAAGTCTTCTTTACACTAGGTATTTTGTAATAATAGTAAAAAATCAGCTATCCAACTGCATTTTAGGAGGTAAGCTAAACTATTAGGATTGTGACTGTCAACAAGCTCGTCGACTGTTTCCAATAGCAACCACAAATCTGAATGCAAAGAAACCTAAAATTCAGCATTGCAATGTGGGTGCTCTGCTAAACTGCATGTGCTGTTGTCATTAATATTATATGGAAAGGTAAATTGAAAGATACAGCTTTACGTTTAACATACAGCACTAGAAATATATTAAATTTTATAGTCTTATAAAGAACATTGTATTTAAACAGTATTTGATTGTCTTGTTGTTTAAAAACAGAAATCTAAAATTGCCATCCAAAGATAATTTTTAATATGACTTTTCTCTTCACCTAGGTCAGCGATCCATATTGATTCCTGGATTTAGTTGGCGCAGATGGAATTCTTGACAGTAAGATTCTTTCATGCTCACATTTTTTCCAGGAAAGCAGATGACTGTATGTTTTATAGTAGGAAAAAAAAATCCCTTTTTTCAGCTACATTAACTTAATGGAGAGGTCATGCGCTAATGTAATCATATGTCAACAGTAGCTTATAATGTACAACATATCAAAAGGATTTGCAAAAATTCTCCACAATGGTATCAATTAAAGCTATATATTACCTATGCCAGTTATATTTCCTAAACCTTCTTATGGCTACAATAACTGCAATTTAAAGCATAACAGTCATGTGGAGTAATAAAGCTATAATACATTTTAAAGGTTAGAAATCACATACTGGTAATTTATTCATACTTTTAGAGAAAAGGCACTCAGGTTCCCTTACATAAACCTGTTCATATACATATTTCTTTTTCCTAGCAATCTAGAAAATAAATAATTTGCAAAGGCAATAATTTTATTACAAGAAACACTATCACTCTCTCAGATGAGAACGCCAAGCTATTTGAAGGAGTTGGACAATTAATATTTTTTGTTGGTAGCATTTGATTAAAGGGGCACTTTGGTCTGAAAATGTTACATGAATGTAATATTATATGTTAATTGCGATAAACATTTACCCTGCAAACCCAGATTTTGTAGACCAGCATGATATTAAGATTAGAGATGTGCGACACCGAACTTAAAAGTTCGGTGTTCGCACCAGAGAGTTAGTGTCCAGTGATAACTACCAGACACGGACTTCTCTCGGATGTCTGTTGCAATGTTCGGAGTTCTGGGGGAAGAAAGAGATTTTTCCAAGCAAAGATCAGGTCCCCATTGTTTTCAATGAAGTTCAGGTTATGTTTCAATTTCTGGAGAACAGATAGTCAGGGTCATAACTATAGTACGAGCCACATCCTGGCCCGAAGAGTAGAAGGACCCAAAAGGTTCCTTTTGCCCATATGAGAAGTTCAAAATGAATAAATACTTGTGAAAGTTGAGGTTGAGGGCCCTGTTGGAAATTTTGTATTAGGGCCCATGAGCTTCAAGATATGTCACTGCTCATATCTTGTTTAGGTGAATGCGCAAATAGCCTTTTTAAAGAGGAAGAAGACTTGGACTCTAGTGACACCTATAGAATGTAGCAATCCTAAAAGTCAAAATTTGCCCTTTAACAAGCCTTGCCAGTGGCCAGAAGCCAAACCAAAGAACCTATCTGCAGACATGTACAGCTCTGGCAAAAAATAAGAGACCACTGCACAGTTTTAGAAAAATCAGCTTCTCTACATGTCTGACAGCCATTCCATTCCAGTGTCAGTTGAATTACAAACAGAGTACACCTCATTCTACTTAATGTGCTTCTGATTAAGTGATCACCTGAACAAATCTTATTTAATGAAGGAAAGTATAAAAAACCCTTTTGTGGTGTTCACAATGCTCTTGCAATAGGACAAGCTGGATGGCAAAACAAGTGGACAAGTGCTAGTAATATCCCAAAAGTAATAGGAATGAAAAAATAACTTTTAACCATGCCAAAGGAGTTGAAAAGAAAAGTCTTGAGTGAGGAAAAGAAGGGCTCAATTCTGGCTTTACTAGCAGAGGGATACAGTGAGCGTCATGTTGCCTCCAACCTTAAAATTTCTAAGACGGCAGTCCATTACAACAAGGTCAAGCAGCAGACATTTGTGACAACAAAGCTACAGACCGGCAGAGGGTGAAAATGACTTTCCACTGACCGTCATCTTACTCGAATGTCACTAGGCAACCGCAGGATGACATCAAGTGACCTTAAAAAATGGATGGCAAATGGCAGTGGGGGTGAAGTTCACGGCAAGAACAGTTCGTAACAGGCTCCAGGAGGCAGGGCTCAATTCAAGTAAAGCTAGAAAAAAGCCTTTCGTCAATGAGAAGCAATGGAGAGCGAGGCTGAAGTTTGCCATAGACTATAAGGATTGGACCATAGAGGACTGGAGTAAGGTAATCTTCACTGATGAGTCTAATTTTCAGCTTTGCCCAACACCTGGTAGTCTAATGGTTAGACAGAGACCTGGAGAGGTGTACAAGCCACAGTGTCTTACATCCACTGTGAAATTTAGTGGAGGATCGGAGATGATCTGGGGATGCTTCAGCAAGGCTGAAATTGGGCAGGTTAATCTTTGTGAAGGATGTATGAATCAAACCGCATACAAGGTTTTCCTGGAAAAACAGTTGATTCCTTCTGCTCAGACAATGTTCCCCAACTCTGAGGACTGGTTTTTCCAGCAGGACATTGCGCTATGCCACACAGCTAGGTCAATCAATGTGTGGATGAAGGACCACCGCATCAAATCACTGTCATGGCCAGCCCAATCTCTAGACCTGAACCCCATTGAAAGCCTCTGGAATGTAATCAAGAGGAAGATGGATAGTCACAAGCCATCAAACAAAGAAGAACTGCTTAAATTTTTGTACCAGGAGTGGCATAAAGTCACCCAAAAGCAGTGTGAAAGACTGGTGGAAAGCATGCCAAGACGCATGAAAGCTGTGATTAAAAATCATGGTTATTCCACAAAATATTGACTTCTGAACTCTTCCAGAGTTAAAACATTAGTAGTGTTGTTTCTAAATTATTATGAACTTGTTTTCTTAGCATTATTTGAGGTCTGCAAGCACTGCATTTTTTGTTATTTTGACCATTTCTCATTTTCTGAAAATAAATACAAAATTTAGTGCTTGGGAATTCAAAGACATGTTGTCAGTAGTTTATAGAATTAAAGAGCAATTTACATTTTACTCAAAAATATACCTATAAAGAGAAAAATCAGACAAACTGAAAATTTTGCAGTGGTCTCTTTATTTTTGCGAGAGCTGTATATCCTAAGTCATCTGGCAAGCCTTGTTAACGGGTTAACATTGACTTTTAGGATTGCTACATCTATTAGGTGGCACTACAGTTTAAGTCATCTTCCTCTCTCTGAGGCTACTGTATTTGTATATTTAAATTCTCAGATGGGCATTGCATGGTTTATAAGTCTCCTTGTGCCAGCTTTGCTGTAATCGTACTGACCCGAAGAATAAAAGCGCTTTATCAATTTTACCACAGGCGGAACGGTGTAAACGCACCCCCCAAAAGAAATTCATGAAATGCTAGTTTTTGCTCATTCTGTGTCCCAAAAATCGGAATTAAAAGCGATCAAAAGATGTCACATGCCCGAAAATGACACTAATAAAAACATCAACTCGTCCCGCAAAAAATAAGACCTCACATGACTCTATGCGTCAAAATATGGAAAAATTATAGCTCTCAATATGTGGTGATGCAAAAACTATTTTTACAATAAAAAGCGTCTTTTAGCGTGCGACAGCTGACAAAAATAAAAACCCGCTATAAATGGTAAATCAAACCCCTCATTATCACCCCCTTAGTTATGTATTTATTTCCATTTTCCCGTTAGGGTTAGAGTTAGGACTAGGGCTAGGGCTAGGGTTAGGGCTAGGGTTAGGGTTAGTGCTAGGGTTAGGGCTAGAGTTAGGGCTGAGATTAGGGTTAGGGGTGTTGTTATGAATGGGTCACTGAGGAGGAAAAAACCTAAACATGCTAAGCCCAGAAAAATCAGAGAGGTTGGTAACTATGCAGGTTGCAGATCTCTGATCCTACCACACAACTAGCAGCAGCCGTGGAGCATGCCTACGATGAACCTAGACGCCTTGTCATGGCCGGAGGACTAAATAAGCCTAAAGCAAGAAAAGGGAAAACTAACTGCCCCAGAGCAGACCCCAAAGGAATAGACAGCCCCCACACATGTATTGACGGTGAAACAAGATGAAAACACAAACACAGGTAGGAAAATAGGCTGAGCAAATGATAGGGCCCAAACTAAATAGAGAGGATAGGAAAGGAAAGACACTGTCTGCAATCTGCCCAAAACCCTACAAAATAATGTCCAACACTTCTGATAGCAAAATTAACCCTGACTTCTCCCACTATATCAGCACTCTGAAATATTCTGAGACAGAGCAAAAAGAGGCCAATCTAATAAGGGACAAAAAGCAAATTGGCAAATACAGATAAACAAGAGTGGAAATTCAGCACAGCCTGTTGTGAGCTCATTTTCCCCTTCACTACTGAGGCCTGAGGAACTCCCTCTTCTGGTAAAGAAAGGTAGTGAGCCTGATTGTCAAACACCTGGGGCTGATGATGATGACTGGCTGAGTGGAGTTAATGACTGGATATAAGGCTGCCGACGCCCTTCTGGCCTGCGGGTGATTTCTCTGTGGACTTCTAGGAAACCAGTCTGATTCCTGCTCATCTAAAGCTAAGATTTCTGCTTTGCCTTTTTACATTAGTGTTTTGTTTTCCTTGCTTTTCTGATTCTGCCATTCCCTGCTGGGGTTAGCTGAATCTCCTTTTGCCTGTTGCTCTGTCTTCAGAATATTCCTGAGTACTGACATAGCTTTTTTGAAGCCTAGCGTGTTCAGGGCCTTTTTTACTGTCAGTTTGTTGGCTCTTATTTTCATAGGGTTTTTCACGCATTGCAGACAGCAGCCTTCCTGTCCTTTCCTATCTAAGCTAGCGTAGGCCCAATCTTTGCTCAGTCTATCTTTCTGTCTGTGTTTTGTTCTTTCTTCTTGCTTCACCGTCATTATTTGTGGGGGGCTGCCTTTTACTTTGGGGTCTGCTCTGGGGCAGTTTAGATTTCCCTTTCTGTCTTTAGGCTATGTAGTCCCCCGGCTGTGATCGAGGGGCCTAGGGCATCGTAGGAGCCCCCCACGGCTACTGCTAGTTGTGTTGATAGGTTCAGGGGTCTGCAATCCGATAGCTGCCAACTTCTCTGGTTTTCTGGACTTAGCTAGCATTTCTATTTTTGCCTCCTACGGTCACTCAATCATAACAACAGCCCAAGCCACACAAAAAACTGAATAGAAAAACAAAATCAAGTGTGAACATTAGCAGAGAACTTAGCTTGAGCTTACTGGAACAGAGCTGAGCACCAAGGCCTGACAAGCAGAAGGAATCACCAGCACCAGAGTAGGGCGGTAGCTTTCTTAAATCCAATCTGAGATTCCTGAGGTCCAATCGTCATCCTCATTATCAGGTGGCAGATCTCTACTGATTAAATCAGCCTCACTACCTCCTGAGGGAGCCTGACTGGTAGACCAGAAAATGAACTCACAACAGTACCCCCCCTTGAGGAGGGGTCACCGAACCCTCATCCACGCCACCAGGCCGATCAGGATGGGCCCGGTGAAAAGCACGAAACAATCTATTGGCATGAATATCAGAGGCAGAGAACCAAGAATTATCCTCCTGGCCATAACCCTTCCATTTGACCAAATACTGGAGTCTCCGTCTAACCAAACGAGAATCCAATATTTTCTCTACCTCATATTCCACATTGCCTTCAACCAACACAGGGTCAGGAGGTGCTGCCATAGGAACCACTGGCTCAACAAACCTCTTCAACAGAGATTTGTGAAATACGTTATGGATCTTGAACGTAACTGGAAGAGCCAATCGAAAAGAAACAGGATTAAGAATCTCCAAAATCTTATAAGGTCCAATAAATCTTGGCTTAAATTTTGGACATGCAACCTTCATAGGAATATTCTTTGATGGCAACCAAACCATATCACCCACTTTAAACCGGGGACCAATGGTCCTATGCCAGTTGGAAAATCGCTGGGCCTTTTCCTGGGAGAGTGTCAACTTATCCACCACTTGCTCCCATATCTGCTGCATTCTCTCAACCACAGTGTCCACACCTGGGCAGGACGAAGATTCCACTTGCCCTGAAGAGAATCGAGGATGAAACCCAAAATGACAGAAAAAGGGTGACATGAAAGTGACAGAACTATCTCTATTGTTCAGCGCGAATTCGGCCAAGGGCAAAAATGAGACCCAATCATCCTGATCAGCAGATATAAAACATCTTAAATAAGACTCCAAGGTCTGGTTTGTTCTCTCAGTTTGTCCATTGGTCTGGGGATGAAACGCGGAGGAGAAGGATAACTGAATTCCCAGATGGGAACAATAGGCTTTCCAGAATCTGGAAACAAACTGAACTCCTCTGTCGGACACAATGTTCTAAGGAATCCCATGTAACCGAACCACCTGTTGTAAAAACAAGGGCACCAACTCAGCGGAAGATGTCAACTTTGGGAGTGGTACAAGATGGACCATCTTCGAAAATCTATCACAAATCACCCAGATAACAGTCATTCTCTGAGAGACGGGAAGATCAGAAATAAAATCCATTGAGATATGGGTCCATGGCCTCTTGGGCACCGGCAGGGGCATCAGCAACCCACTAGAAAGAGAACGGGGTTTAGACCGAGAACAAGTCCCACAGGACTGTACAAAATTCCTGACATCATGAGATAAGGCAGGCTACCAAAAGGACTGACTCACCAAATCTCTGGTACCAAAAATACCTGGATGACCAGCCAATGTGGAGCAATGAATTTCAGACATCACTCTCTTTCTCCACTGGTCAGGAACATACAATTTTCCCATAGGGCAATGCTCCGGTTTATCCTCCTGAAATTCCTCCAGGGTGCGTCTCAAATCAGGCGAAATGGCAGAAAGAACTACCCCCTCACCTAGGATGGTAGTAGACTCGGTCACATTAAGAGAATTGGCAAAGAAATTCCTAGAAAGGGCATCTGCCTTAACATTCTTAGTGCCTGGAAGAAAAGAGACCACAAAATTAAAACGCGTGAAAAACAAGGCCCATCTAGCCTGTCTAGGATTCCAGCGTTTGGCCGACTCCAGATAAATCAAATTCTTGTGATCGGTGAGGACCACAACTTGATGTCTAGCTCACTCCAACCAATGTCTCCACTCCTCAAATGCCCATTTCATGGCCAACAATTCCCGATTCCCCACATCATAGTTGCGTTCAGATGGGGAGAACTTTCGAGAAAAGAAGGCACAGGGATTCATCTTAGAAGTCAGAGGGTCCTTTTGGGACAAAACAGCTCCTGCACCAATCTCAGAACCATCTACCTCCACCTGAGATGGAAGTGAGACATCAGGTTGCCGTAAAACCGGAGCTGAAGTAAATCTCCGTTTAAGCTCCTGAAATGCTGATACAGCCTCAGGAGACCAATTCAGTACATCAGCGCCCTTCTTGGTCAGATCAGTCAGTGGTTTGACAATACCAGAAAAATTACCTATAAATTTACGATAGAAATTAGCAAAAACCCAAAAACTTCTGGAGGGCCTTCAAAGAAGTAGGCTGAACCCAATCATAAATGGCCTGTACCTTGCCCGGGTCCATTTCAATAGTCG
This sequence comes from Dendrobates tinctorius, assembly GCF_039654945.1. Lineage (NCBI taxonomy): Eukaryota > Metazoa > Chordata > Amphibia > Anura > Dendrobatidae > Dendrobates > Dendrobates tinctorius. Next base: position 9,735,812 of record NW_027361672.1, read on the forward strand.
ATGGAGACAAGATAAATCCCAAAAATGAAATCCTCTGTACACCAAAGAGGCATTTCGATCCCTTAACAAACAGGGAATTCTCCCTCAAAATCCAGAACACAGTCCGGACGTGTTCCACATGAGAATCCCAATCACTAGAAAAGATCAAAATATCATCCAGATAGATGATCAAAAACTTATCCACAAAGTCACGGAAAATATCATTCATAAAGGACTGGAAGACAGAAGGGGCATTAGTGAGCCCAAAAGGCATCACCAGGTACTCAAAATGTCCCTCCGAAGTATTAAACGCCGTCTTCCATTCATCCCCTTGCTTGATGCGAATAAGATTATACGCCCCCCTGAGGTCAAACTTAGTAAACCAGCAGGCACTCTTAACTCTAGAGAATAAATCAGACATCAGAGGTAACGGGTACTGATATTTAACCGTCATCTTGTTAAGGGAACGATAATCAATACATGGTCTTAATGAGCCACAAAAAAAACCCCAGCACCTAAAGGTGACGAGGATGGTCTAATATGACCCTTCTCCAATGACTCCTTAATGTAGGATCGCATAGCATCATGTTCGGGTACTGATAAGTTGAAAAGCCGACCCTTGGGAAATTTACACCCAAGCATCAACTCAATTGCACAGTCATAACTCCTATGAGGAGGCAAAGATGCAGACTTACTCTCACTAAATACATCAGAAAAATCGGACAGATAATCAGGTATATCATGAGACTGAGGAGAGGTGGAGAAAACAGGAGCGTCCCTAAGAACACACTGACAACCCCAACTCACCACAGTCCCAGATTTCCAATCCAAAACTGGATTATGAGTTTGCAACCAGGGAAAACCCAAAAGAATAGTATCATGCAAATTATGCAGCACCAAAAATTTACAATTTTCTTGGTGGTCTGGGGTAACTCGCATTATCACCTGGGTCCAAAACTGAGGTTTATTCTCTGCCAAAGGAGTAGCATCAATACCCCTCAAAGGAATAGGCGTCCGCAGAGGCATCATGGAAAAACCACAATGTTTAGCAAAGTCCAAATCCATCAGATTCAACGCTGCTCCTGAATCCGCAAAAGCCTTAGTGGAAAACGTGGATAAGGAGCAGATCAGAGTAATTGCCAAAAGGAACTTAGGTTGTACACTGCCCACAGCAAATGTGTGTGCAAAACGTTTCTCTCATTTAAGGCAGGCAGAAATAGTATGAGAGGCATCTCCACAGAAAAAACACAGCTTATTACACGTTCTAAACTCCTGACGTTGCGCCCTAGACAAAACCCCATCACATTGCATAGGTTCAGACGTTTGTTCAAAAGGTGGCAGCGCCTCCCGTGTAGTTTTACGTTCACGTAAACGCCAATCAACTTGAATGGCTAATGACATGGAATCATCCAGACCAGAGGGAACAGGAAATCCCACCATAACATCTTTTATGGTCTCTGATAAACCCTTCCTAAAGAGAGCTGCCAAAGCACTATCATTACATGTAGTAAGGATCGCCCACTTTTGGAATTTTTGACAGTATAACTCTGCAGCATCCTGACCCTGGTTCAATGCTAACAGGGTTCTCTCAGCTTGATCAACAGCATTAGGTTCATCATACAACACACAAAAGGCTTGAAAAAATGCATCCACATTAGTCAGAATAGGATTTTCAGGTGTCAGAGAAAAAGCCCAATCCTGCGGATCACCGCGCAGCAGGGAGATGACAATTTTAACCTGCTGCGCAGAGCTCCCCGATGAGTTAGGCTTCAAGGCAAGAAATAATTTACAATTATTCTTAAATTTCAGAAATTTAGACCGATCCCCAGAAAACACATCAGGAGTAGGGATCTTAGGTTCAGCAGCATGCGACTGAATGAGGTAGGTGGAAATTCCCTGCAGTTCAGCAGCAAGTTGCTCCACACGATCAGACAATTGCTTAATCTCCATTAGGGAAAAAAAATCCTCCTACGGCCCCAGAGAAAAAGAGGAAAAAATATATATAAAAAAAAAATTCTGACACTTTTTTTTTTTAAACAACTTTTTCCTGCTTTTGAGTACCCTAGAATGGATGGGTCACCGAGGAGAAAAAAAAAACTAAACATGCTAAGCCCAGAAAAGCCAGAGAGGTTGGTAACTATGCAGATTGCAGATCCCTGATCCTAACCACACAACTTGCAGCAGCCATGGAGCATACCTGCGATGAACCTAGATGCCTTGTCACGGCCGGAGGACTAAATAAGCCTAAAGTAAGAAAAGGGGAAAACTAACTGCCCCAGAGCAGACCCCAAAGGAATATACAGCCCCCACACATGTATTGACGGTGAAACAAGATGAAAACACAAACACAGGCAGGAAAATAGGCTGAGCAAACGATGGGGCCCAAACTAACTAGAAAGGAGAGAAAAGGAAAGACACTGTCTGCAATCTGCCCAAAACCCTACAAAATAATGTCCAACATTTCTGATAACAAAATTAACCCTGATGTCACTAGACTTCTCCCACTATAACAGCACTCTGAAATATTCTGAGACAGAGTAAAAGAGGCCAATCTAATAAGGGACAAAAAGCAAATTGGCAAATACAGATAAATAAGAGTGGAAATTCAGCACAGCCCCAGCCGGGGCTGGCTGACCACACAAAAAACTGAATAGAACAACAAAATCAAGTGTGAACATTAGCAGAGAAACTTAGCTTTAGATGACTGGAACAGAGCTGAGAACCAAGACCTGACAAGCAGAAGGAATCACCAGCACCAGAGTAGGGCGTCGGCTGTCTTAAATCCAATCTGAGATTCCTGAGGTCCAGTCGTCATCCTCATTATCAGGTGGCAGATCTCTACTGATTAAATCAGCCTCACTACCTCCTGTTACCACCAGAGGGAGCCTGGAAGGAGAACTCACAACTGGTAGACCAGAAAATGAACTCACAACAGTTTTACTCCCACATATAGGGTATCAGCCTACTCAGTACAAATTGCAAAACAACTTTTGGGGTCCAATTTCTCCTGTTACCCTTAGGAAAATAAAAAATTGGGGGCAAAAATATCATTTTTGTGGAAAAAATTATTTTTTAATTTTCAAGCCCGGGCGTTATAAACTTCTGTGAAGCACTCGGGGGTTCAAAGTGCTCACCACACATCTAGATAAGTTCCGTGGGGGGTCTAGTTTCCAAAATGGGGTCACTTGTGGGGAGTTTCAATAGTTTAGGTACATCAGGGGCTCTCCAAACGCACATGACACCCGCAGACCATTACATCAAAGTCTGCATTCCAAAACGTCACTACTTCCCTTCCGAGCCCCGACGTGTGTCCATACAGTAGTTTTCTCCCACATATGAGGTATCAGCGTACTCAGGACAAATTGGACAACAACTTTTGGGGTCCAATTTCTCCTGTTACCCTTGGGAAAATAAAAAAATTGGGGACTAAAAGATTATGTTTGTTGAAAAAAATGCGATTTTTTTATTTTCACGCCCGTGCGTCATAAACTTCTGTGAAGCACTGGGGGGTTCAAAGTGCTCAACACACATCTAGATAAGTTCCTTGGAGGGTCTAGTTTCCAAAATGGTGTCATTTGTGGGGGGTTTCCACTGTTTTTGTACATCAGGGGCTTTCCAAACGCGACATGGTGTCCGATCTCAATTCCAGCCAAAAACGTCAAATGGCGCTGCTTCCCTTCCGAGCTCTACCATGCACCCAAATAGTGGTTTACCCCCACATGTGGGGTATCATCGTACTCAGGACAAATTGCACAATAACTTTTAGGGTCCTGTTACCCTAGGAAAAATAAGAATTGAGGGTGAAAGGATAATTTTTGTGGAAAAAATATGATTTTTTAATTGTACGGCTGTACGTTATAAACTTCTGTGAAGCCCTTGTGGGTTCAAAGTTCTCACCACACATCTAGATAAGCTTCTTGGGGGGTCTAGTTTCCAAAATGGTGTCGTTTGTAGGGGGTTTCCACTGTTTTGGTACATCAGGGGTTTTCTAATCGCGACATGGTGTCCGATCTCAATTCCAGTCAAAAAAGTCAAATGGCACTGCTACCCTTCTGAGCTCTGCCATGCGCCCAAATAGTCGATAACACCCACATATGGGGTATCAGCGTACTCAGGACATATTGCACAATAAATTTTAGGGTCCTGTTACCCTTGGGAAAATAAAAATTGGGGGTGAAAAGATCATTTTCGTGGAAAAAATATGATTTTTTAATTGTACGGCTTTACGTTATAAACTTCTGTGAAGCCCTTGTGGGTTCAAAGTTCTCACCACATATCTAGATAAGTTCCTTGGGGGGTCTAGTTTCCAAAATGGAGTCACTTGTGGGAGGTTTCCACTGTTTAGGTACATCAGGGGCTCTCCAAACGTGACATGGTGTCCGATCTGAATTCCAGCCAATTTTGCATTGAAAAAGTCAAACAACGCTCCTTCCCTTCTGAGCTCTGCCATGCGCCGAAACAGTGGTTCCTCCCACATATCAGGTATCAGCGTACTCAGGACAAACTGCACAATAACTTTTGCAGTCCAATTTCTCCTTTTACCCTTGGTAAAATAAAAAAATTGAACCTGAAGTATTTTTTTTGTGAAAAAAAGTTAAATGTTCATTTTTTTTAAATATTCAAAAAATTCCTGTGACGCACCTGAAGGGTTAATAAACTTCTTGAATGTGGTTTTGAGCACCTTACGGGGTGCAGTTTTTTGAATGGTGTCACTTTTGGGTATTTTCTATCATATAGACCCCTCAAAGTGGCTTCAAATGTGATGTGGTCCATAAAAATAAAATGGTGTTGCAAAAATGAGAAATCACTGGTCAACTTTTAACCCTTATAACTTCCTAACAAAAAAAATTTTGGTTCCAAAATTGTGCTGATGTAAAGTAAACATGTGGGAAATGTTACTTATTAAGTTTTTTGCTTTGCCGTATCTCTGTGATTTAAGGGCATAAAAATTCAAAGTTGGAAAATTGCGAAATTTTCAAAATTTTCGCGAAATTTCCGTTTTTTTCACAAATAAACGCAAGTTACATGAATGAAATTTTACCACTAGCATGAAGTACAATATGTCATGAGAAAACAATGTCAGAATCACCGGGATCCATGGAAGCGTTTCAGAGTTATTACTTCATAAAGGGACAGTGGTCAGAATTGTAAAAATTGGCCCGGTTATGAACGTGCAAACCACCCTTGGGGGTTAAGGGGTTAAAATGTAATAATGTCCACAGATCATGCAGATGTGACGTAACCAATTAAATTACACCTTTTCATCAATAATGACCTATAGATTTTCGGTTTAGCAAATATTTTATTTTTCACCCTGGCAGCAAACATCAATAAATCATCTCCTGTCATCCTAATGTGGTCTAGTCTGGCAGAAGAAAACTACATCAATGTAATAATGCTGGAAAAAGCTTTGCAAAGAAGTCAGGCTCTGCTTACATTGCATTATTGGTTGTAAATCAATGAATGTGTTGAATACAGAGAGGAAAAAACATAATTAAAGAGTAAGGGCTCATCTCCATTTGCGATAAAAAAAACCAGTCTGATTCCAGGATCAAAAATTCGGAAGAGTGCTATGCGAGTGTCATGCGATTGTAATGCAATTTCTGTGCGATTTTTCCGTATGACATACGTATGCAATCCGTATGCAATGTGATTTTAACATGAGTTTTTGCATAGAGCAGTTCTCTCATGTTAAAATAGCATTGTAAAAAAAACTGTACACTTCGTTTTAACACAAAAGAATCTTCAAAACATATTATATATATATATATATGTGTGTACATAGATGGATAGATAGATAGATAGATAGATAGATAGATATAGTAAAAGCCGGCAGATGCGGCATACAGTAAAGAATAGAATAGGTTAGAATAAAATAGACAAAATAGTTATATACACGAAGAATAGATATATATATATATATATATATTAGATATATTATATATACTGTATATGTGTGTGTCACTGACATGTGTATATATATATATATGTGTGTATTCTATGTGTATATATCTAGTGTTTTGTGAGCTGTGTCAGTGTTATTTTACAAAAGCTAACAAATGAATTATCACTAGTGTTGAGCGATACCTTCCGATATCGGGAAATATCAGATCGGATTGGATCGGACCGATACCCCAAAAATATCGGATATTGCCGATTCCTATACCAGAAACCAATGCAAGTCAATGGGACACAAATATCGGAATGAAAATAAACCCTTACTTTCCTTGTAGGTTAATTCTACATGAAGGAAAACAACTAAGAATAATGTAGAATGTATTGGGGGAGGTGTAGGAGACATTAAAGGCATAGAGGTTTAGCCCAATCAAATGGAATAGCAGGAATTAATTTTTTTTCAAGACGTTCGGAGTTACAAAGATATTGACTATGTTAAGCTTTTTTATATTTTGTCAGATATTTATGTTTCACTACTTAAATGCTCTTCACCTTCTTTTTTACTTCTCCCACACTTTCTCCTTCATCATCCTCAGCAGTAGTATCTTTTTCATCAACTTCTTCTTCACCTTATTCATCTTCTTCTTCTTCACCTTCTTCCTATTATTCTTTTTTTTACTTTCTTCATATTCTTCTTATTCAACTATTATTCTTCTTCATATTCTACTTCTTCATCTTCTTCATATTCTTCTTCATCATATTCTTGTTTGTGACAGGCATTCCTGTAGTTATTATCTATAAAAGTCTAAAGATTACACCTTCCGTTCTGCCTGTCACAAAAGATTTAGAACAGGATTTGTCCGCGTTCAGTTTTGCCTGCAGCAGCAGGTATTTTCCAGGGGCTCCACGAGGAGGAACGGACTCACCCCCATACACTGCTTAGTCTTCTTCTGCTTATAATTTAGATAATATCTTTTGCTCTGATTTTTAGTCTTATGCTTAATGTTCTTCTGCTTTTTGTTCTGCAGCTTCTTGTTCTTCTGCTTCTTGGTCTTCTGTCTCTTGTTCTTCTGTATCTTGGTGATTGTCTTCTTGTTCTTTGTCCTCTTGGTCATCTTCTTCAGGGTTATCTTCTTGGTCTTCTTCGGGGTGGTCTTTATGGTCGTCATCTTCGGGGTGGTGGTCTTCAGGGTCATTGTCTTTAGGGTCGTCGTCAGGGAGATCCAGAGTGATTACCAAAAACCATTTCAAAAAGTTTGAACTTGGAAATGTAGCAGAAGGTACAAAAAGGCTGAGGAACTGCTGAGAACCAGCTGACGATACTGGAACCTGGATGGGTAGCCGGAGGTACAAGAGCCAATGGAACTACCGAGGACCAGCTGATGGTACTGGAACCAGGTTACTAAGCAGGAGGTACCTGTGCCAGAAAGCACTACCAAGGACCTGCAGATGTTGGTGGAACTCGGATACCGAGAAGGAGGCACCTAAGCCAAAGGCTCTGCGTGGAACCAGCTGACGTTACTGGAACCCAGGGGGACATATTCAAGATTGACTTCCAAAGAACCAGCTAATGGTACTGGAACTCATATAGGCAGCAGAAGGTACACATGAATAAAAAAGTTGCAAGGCTACGAGACGGCTGGAGTTACCGAAACCCACAGACCGACAGGGGGAGCTTGTGCTATTGGCACTACGGAATCAGCCTTCATTGCCAGATCCCGCAGCCCACATAGGAAGCAATTAAACTGCAGGCACCATAGAGTCAGCTAACCCGACCGCAACACGACAGGACAACGTATTGGTGGCAAAGTGACGTTGACACTACCCGGAAACAGCTGGCGTGCTGGAACCAGGCTGGGCAGGAGGGAGTACCCGTGCCAAAGACACTTCTGAGCAGCAACTGGCAGTGTTGGAGCCCAGGGTAAATACTAGAAACAGAGTGGAGGCAGAGGCGTAATTGGAGCAAGTTTAAAATCTGTAGTAGTGTGAATGTGGACAGAGCAGGCAAAATTGCCGGACACAGCAGGGAGTTGGGTCGCCCTCCCAGGGCCATGGGGTACTCCATATCGGGCCCGATGGGCTACAATAGGAGATGTCACGGCAGCTGGGACCCGGCCTGTGGCCCTGGGCGCCCAATGTAAAAAGGGGGGAAAGTTCAGTGTGTTTATGATGATTAGAGTTTTTGAATGAATGAGTCGTGACGCCACGTGTAGTGTTCAGCAATGAAGATGTTGATCCGACGCTGCAGACAGATCCTCTGGGACAGATGGTGTGGCGCAGCAATGATGTTATAGCCCTCCACAGGCAGGGCTGTAGTCCCAGGGCAGAGTAGGTGAAGTGACACTTAGATGATGTATTATCAGGCGCAGTGGATTTAGCAGTGCCGAGCAGGTTGACGCAGGAATAAGTGGAGGACACCGGGGCATGCAGTTCCAAAGCTTTATTCACAGTCTGCTGTGGCACCAGAGCCCTCATCCGTGCCATGTCCTCCGGGTCAGGAGCTCAGCCAACTTCCAGGCAAGATGAAGTACTCCTTTCCAACACTCCGCCAGCTTATGTGCCTTTTCTGATCGTCCCCCTCTTAGCGCCTTTAGTGAAGTACTCACAGTACTGAGTTACACTGGAGTTCCTCCTGTCAGATGCTTCTATGATCTCTACTTGTACGGCAGACAGCTGTAGCATGCTTTGGGGACTCCTTACTACCTAGTCCCGGTTCACTATAGATGCTGTTGTGCCCCCAAGTCTTGTGTGGAAATAAAGTGGTGATAACTCCTATTCCTCCGGTGTCTGCTGCAGGACCATTAGTATACATACAACCTCGGGGACTGGACCCCAGCCTTGCGCTTAGAACTTGGGAAGGGTTCTCCTCTAAGCCTAATCCTTAGTTCTCTTCTTCTCCTCACGTTCCATACAAATCAATCTTTCTTATGGAGAATCAGGCTTTCTCAATATCTCTTTCCTGTGCCAGCAGACCCAGGTCACTGACGTCTGCTGCAGCACCTCCTTCATCCATCCCACTCAGGGGATCTTCACTCCTCCTCTGACTCTGTCAGACTGACCTAGTCCTAATAATCTCCCGCTCTCTTGTGCAGACTAAGCTCCACCCACCTCCCAGCACTCTTCGTGTTCCAAGCAGGGAGCCACCAAAGGTGCTTTGCTACACTACTATGTTGTGTGGGATGCAGGTGTTGGAGTGTGGTCAGGTGTCTCCACCTTACCTGAATGGTGGGGTACCACACCTTAGGAGGTGTAGTACCTCTGTGGCGACTGAACCCTCAGGGGCTCCACAGGATCAGCTGATGTTACTGAACCCCAAAAACACTGGAGCAAGTGTTGACTGTGCAGACGGCACTTCTGAGCAGCAACTGGCGGTATTGGAGCCCAGGGATTACAGGAGAAACAGAGTGTAGCCAGAGGCCTAATTGGAGCAAGTTTAATATCTGTAGTAGTGTGAGTGTGGTCGGAGCAGGTGAAATTGCCGGACACACAGCAGGGGATCAGCTGACGTTACTGAACCCCAATAGCACAGGAGCAAGTGTTGACTGTGCAGACGGCACTTCTGAGCAGCAACTAGCGTTGTTGGAGCCCAGGGATTACAGGAGAAACAGGTGATAGAAACATGAACACAACAGGAGACCTGGATACTGTTGCCAACCAATTATTTAATCTGGAAGAGGACTGGCAAATTCCTGCAAGATACAGGCCTTGTTCATTCTCAGAAAAGTAAGCCGGTCAACGTTATCGGAGGATAGTCGCATGCGACGGTCTGTTAGTACACCACCTGCAGCACTAAAGACGCGTTCCGATAATACGCTAGCAGCAGGGCAAGCCAGCACCTCCAATGCATACTGGCTAACCTCTGGTCATGTATCCAGCTTAGAGACCCAAAACTTGAAGGGGGAAGAGCCGTGTGGGAGAACACTGAGAGGGCAAGACATGTAGTCTGTCACCATCTGATGGAAACGTTGCCTCCTGCTGACTGGAGCCGTCTGTGATGGTGTAGACATTTGTGGCGGGGACGCAAAGCTTTGCCACATTTGGGCCATGCTGGTCTTGCCTTGTGCTGAGGCGCTGCTTCTGCTCCCTCTTTGTGCAGAGCTTCCTCCACTGCCTCGATGCACTGAGCTGCTTTGTAAAACAATAGCAGCACTGCTCTCGGGTGGAATGGAGAACATGATGGAATGCACCAGTGTGTCTTGGTACTCCCGCATTTTACGCTCCCGGTTCAACAGTGTTATGAGGCTTTGTAAGTTGTCTCGGTAGTGAGGATCTAGGAGGGTGTACACCCAATAATCAACCGTGTTGAGAATGTGGGCGATCATTTCTCAGGCACAGCAGCATGAAATCAACCATGTGCTGCAGACTACCAACTGGCCAAGACATGCTGTCCCCTGCTTGAGGCGTCATCTCTGCCTGCTCTGCATCACCCCACCCTCGCTCAACATACTGACTACTAGAGAATTGTGTACCTCCCTCCTCTGGACAGATGTCTTCCTCCTCCATTGACTCCTCCTCACAGAGTGCCCCCTGCCTAGGCCTTTGTGAGGAACCACATTGCGCAGACTGTCCAGAAGCAGATGGCATTTGTAACTCCTCATCCTCCACCTCTTCCACAACCTCCTCCCTTAGTGCTTGCAGTGTTTTTTTCAAGCAAGCAGATAAGGGGGATAGTCATGCTGACTAGTGCATCATCTGCACTCGCCATCCACGTGGAATCATCGAAGGCACGCAAAACGCGGCAGATGTCCTTCATAGAGGCCCACTCAGTGGTGGTGAAGTGTGAACGGTGCGCAGTGCGACTTGTTTGCGCCTGATGCAGCTGGTACTCGATTACTGCTGCCTGCTGCTCACACAACCTATCCAACATATGTAACGTTGAATTCCACCTGGTGGGTAGGTCACATATGTTCCGGAAGGCAGAATCGGCACTGCAGAGCTGCAATGCGCGATCTTGCCATGCTGGAATGCCGCAAGTGAGCGCATTCTATACAGACTTTGTGCAGCAGTGCATCAAGATCCAGATAGTCCCTCAAAAAACTCTGCACAGCCAAGTTGAGCACATGTGCCAGACATAGGATGTGAGTGAGGTTGCCTAGGCCCAGAGCTGCTACCAGATTTCGGCCATTGTCACACACTACCATGTCTGGCTGGAGATTCGCTGGCACAAACCACATGTCGCTCTCCTGCTTGATGTCATTCCAGAGCTCCTGCGCTGTGTGGCTTCGATTCCCTAAAAAGAAATTAATTTCAATACGGCCTGCTGACGTTTGGCCACGGCTGTGCTCATATCGGTCATAACAGGTAAGCGTTCACGGGTCCATGTGGAGGTAGACTGTGACGGCTCCTGCAGCGCTGATTCAGAGGAACTGGAGTATGAGGAGGAGTCAGTGTACAGACTGGATTCCTGCAATCCTTGGAGTTGGCAGAACACGAAAAGCGCCACTCTCAAGATCTGTACCTGGCTCCACAACATTTACCCAATGGGCAGTGAGGGAAAGATATCGTCCCTGTCCGTCTACTGACGGCGTTTAGTAGCGCATGTTTAATTTTTCCCTCCACATGCTTTTGCAGGGCAGGGACGTCTTGCCTGCTGAAATAAAAGCGGCTGGGCACATTGTATTGTGGGACTGCCAATGCCATGAAGTTACGGAAGGTGTCAGTCTCCACCAGCCTGAATGAGAGCATTTCAAGGGACAGTAGTTTTGCAATGCCAGCATTCAGAGCCTGAGCTCGGGGGTGGTTTGCCGAGTATGGGTGCCTTTTCTCCCATGCCTGTGCTACCGATGGCAGTAGACTGGCCTGGGAGTGTGAGGATGACAGGGAACGTGGTGCTGTGGGTGGAATAACACTGTGTCTCTGTACAACAGTGCCAGAGGTTCTTCCTTGGTGATCCTGTGAGGAAGCCGAACCAGCTGTGTGTGAGCTGGAGGAAGAGGCTACAACATGAGCTGAAGAGGTGGTAGGTGGCGCTGTAGGTTGGCCTAAGTCTTCAGTGTGTCTTTGTAACTCCACCACGTGCTTGGTCCACACATGTTTCCACATATTTGTGGTATTGAGGTTGCTGATACTTTTCCCTCTTTTCACTTTCTGATTACACAGCTTGCATTTGACAAAGCAAATGTCATCTGCAACTGTGTCAAAAAAGGACCAGGCACTGCAAGTCTTGGGAGCGCCCGTTTTGGGTTTTGGAAGAGTCATGCTCCTAATGGGTGCTGAAGTGGAGGCTACAGGCAACCGAGTCTGCCCCCTCCCTCCTTTTTTGGCCGTTCGGGGAATCTCTTCCTCAGAGCTGCTCCCACCACCTTCCTGTTCCTCACGCCATGATGGGTCAAGGACCTCATCATCTACATTACCCTCTTCAAACGACTGCTTCTCCTGGGTAGTCTCGACAGCACAGTACGCACCAGAAAGTGGCACCTGAGTGTCATCATCAGATGCGTACTGAGGTGTGCTGACCATAGGCACTGGCCCACCCGCCTCTTCAGATTCAGAGAGACAAAGCTGTTGCGCATCACTGCATACTACCTCTTCTTCAAATTCTCGAATGCTGCTTGACTGGCCCCCTCTTTCCAAGCCAACAGATTCAGAGAACAGAAGTAGAGATGGCTCCTGTCCAGGGCTCTCTGACTGCCTGGGCAATTTGGCAGGTGGTGAAGAGACAGATGGGTGCTCTTCAGTGCTCTGGACCTGAGAGGATCTGGAACTAATTGAAGTCGATGCGTTAGCTGCCATCCATCCGACAACGGCTTCAATGTGTTCGTCCTGCAGCAGTGGGGTACGGCGAGCTCCTACAAAGTTGCGCATAAAGGACTGTTCCCTGGTAAAACTGGGGGATGCTGAGTCACTGGTGGCCTCAGCAGGCACAGAATCCCCACGTTCTCTCCCTGCAGAAACTCCACGCCCACGACCATGTGCCTTACTCCCTGCCTTCTTCATCTTGGTAGACTGATAAAGATAGGCAGAAAAGTAAAAAAGGGGGAGCTTAGTGTGCTTATTCCTGAACAGCTGGTAACAGGTATAAGAAACACTAATTTTATGAAGTGTGTGTGTGGACTACACTTTAATAGGAGCTAATGTGGCCTACACAACTGTCAAATGGAGTGTTTGGTGAACTTTATTTTGTTTTGTTTTTTGAAAAAAAACTAAAAGGATGTGACCAAAGATTTGAAAGCGATAGTATCACAAACTTTTTGGAGCTATTACAATGCAGGAAGGTAACCTACAATGCAAAAGATGAGGCTCCAAAAAATAGGGTATAACTAATCTGGCTGCAGCTGAAGGGCACAAGCCAGAAAAAAGACTCATCTATCTACTCCTATATAGCGTTTGCAACCAACCAATGTAGATGGATACGGATGGATGCACACTAATAGGAGAATAAAAAATGAGCTGCAATAAAAGAAATATATGTGTGAGGCAGTGATGCACGCTGAGCAGCCTACAACCAGACGTAGCTGCAGGACACACTACTCAGCTTGAGCTGCACTCACACACAGAGACCTCTCAGACAGCCATGAACAGTGTAGCAAACTGGGCACTAGCACTGAAAGGCTGCAGAGAGGCTCCGCTGTCTACTCCTATAGTGTTTGCAACCAACGTATATGGATACGGATGGATGCACACTAATAGGAGAATGAAAAATGAGCAGCAAAAAAAGAAAAATATGCATGAGGCAGTGACACACGCTGAGCGGTCTACAACCAGACGTGGCTGCAGGACACACTACTCAGCGTGAGCTGCACTCACACAGACCATGCAGACAGCTGTGAACACTGCTGCAAGGCAAAAGAAAGCTACAGTGGTTTTTTATGTAGCCTAGGTAAAGCACACTATGATTGTGAAAATCGCTATCTCTAATGTGGCCTACACAACTGTAAAGTGGAGTGTTTGGTGAACTTTATTAACCTTTTTTTTTTCACCGAAAGACACTGGATGTGCCCAAAGATGTAAAACTGATAGTATCACAAACTTTTTGTAGCTATTACAATGCAGGAAGGTAACCTACAATGCAATAGATGAGGCTCCAACAAATAGGCTAATACTAATCTGGCTGGGGCTGCAGGGCACAAGCCAGCAGAAAGGCTCCTTTATCTACTCCTATATAGTGTTTGCAAATATTCTAGCTGGATACGGATGGAACCACACTAATAGGAGAAATCTGGAAAAATGAGCAGCACTAATGCAAAAAAGGACAATGCATGAGGCAGTGACGCACGCTGAGCGGACTACAATTGGAGGTGGCTGCAGAACACACTACAGTGTGAGCTGCACTCACACACAGAGACCTCGCAGACAGCCATGAACAGCGCTGCAAGGCTGCAGAAAAGCTCCTCATCTACTCCTATATAGTGTTTTCAAGCAATCTAGCTGGATACGGATGGAACCACACTAATAGGAGAAATCAGGAAAAATGAGCTGCACTAATGCAAAAAAGGACAATGTATGAGGCAGTGACGCACGCTGAGTGGACTACAACCGGAGGTGCTGCAGAACACACTACCGTGTGAGCTGCACTCACACACAGAGACCTCGCAGACAACCGTGAACAGCGCTGCAAGGCAAAAGAAAGCTTCTCACACAGCGGTTGCTAAAGTATCCTGGGTAAAGCACAATAAAGCAAATCGCTAGCTCAAACTGTCCCTCAGAGTCAGAACAGCAGCATCCTGTCCCTAAGTAAATTCACAGCAGAGTGAACCCAAAATGGCGGCGGCGGCTTTTATAGTGCATCATTACATCATTTCAGCAGCCAGTCACAGCCATGCCATTAGTTAACATGCCTAACATGCATAACAGGATGTGCCCACACTTCTTAGGATTCCTCATTGGCTGAATAAAATCAAACTGGCTCATTGCATTATGGGAACTTCCGATTCCGGTATTCGATATTCTAAAAGTATCGGAACTCAGTATCGGAACTCCAATACCGCGAATATCGGCCGATACCCGATATTGCATCGGAATGCTCAACACTAATTATCACCTATTCTACTGTGTATCTCTCTATGAAATATAAAGATATATATATATATATATATATGTGTCTCACTAACATATATATAGATATACACCTATTCTATGTGTATAAATGTATTATATCTTTTGTATTCTAACCTGTCAGTGTGATTTTACTGTATAGCCGCATATGAATTTTGGACTATCTATCTAATATAAATACATATGTATGTGTTTTTGTCACTGACATGTATATATGTATGTATTCTATCTATTATTTTCTGAGCTGTCAGTGTGATTTTACTGTTTAGCCACATATGAATTGCCGGCATTTCAATGGACACCGGTGCGTATAAATCGGACAGCACTCGCATGGTCCAAGTGCTGTCCGATTTTTTTTATCGTACCCATTGACTTGTATTGGCGATTTTTCATCTGAAAATCGCAGCATGCTGCAATTATTTTCTCAGTCCGATTTCAGCTGAGAAAAAAATCGTAAGTGAGTTTTTTGTGTGCCATATCTCTGTGATTTAAGGGCAAAAAAATTCAAAGTTGGAAAATTGCAAAATTTTCAACATTTTCGCCAATTTTCTGCTTTTTTCACAAATAAATGCAAGTTATATGAATGAAATTTTACCAATAACATGAAGTAGAATATGTCACGAGAAAACAATGTCAGAATCACTGGGATCCATGGAAGCATTCCAGAGTTATTACCTCATAAAGGGACAGTGGTCAGAAATGTAAAAATTCGTCCAGTCATTAACATGCAAACCACCCTTGGGGTAGAGGGGTTAAATATCTGGCTATGAGGGGAGGGGTGGCAGTGATGGAGCAGGGTCACAGGAGGCAGGAGCAGGGTCATTGCTGCAAGAAGCAAGCGGCTGGGGTGATCACGTGTGTCCACAATTAAAGAAAATTAATATTCACTGCTCCCAACACCCATAATCACGCCCACTTCTCGGCACTGAGGTCAGTAATAATAAATGACTGTGAAGATTTTTATTATCACTGACACCAGTGTCATGAGGTAGATGAGATTATGGGTGTGGGAAGCAGTGAATATAAATTTCACTTTGATAGTGAAATGAATATTCACTGTTCCTGCCACCACCAGCTTCCTGCAACAGCGACCCTGCTTCCGCCATCAGTGCGCCTGTGACTGGGGGCACATAGCAGTGACGTTGTGCATTACTAGTCATTTACATGCCAAAGTGAGTTGCCAGCATCAGAAGAGGAAGTTGGGCACCTGGGGAGGCATTTATTTTTTTATATGTGTGACATAACAGGGAGGCTTACATTCCAGGATGGGCCCATGATAGCTGACATACTGTATACCAGAATGGGTCCATGATGGGGGACATATATACTAGGTTGGACCCATGCTGGGGGACATATATACCAGGATGAGCGTCATATATGCAAGGATGGGGAATATATATACCAGGATGAGGGACATATATACCAGGATGGGGAACATATATACCAGGATGAGGGACATATATATCAGGATGGAGGACATACACAGCAGGATGTACTAATATATACCAGGAAAGGGCCTAGGATGGGGAACATCTATACCAGGATGGGGGATATATATACTAGGAGGAGGGAACATTTATACGAGGATGAAGGACATGTATACCAGGATGGGCAACATATATACCAGGATGAGGGACATATATATCAGGATGGAGGACATAAACAGCAGGATGGGCTACATATATACTAGAATGAGGCCCAGGATGGAGGACATTAGTACAGATTTGGGAGACATTACCCCGTAACAGTATCAGCAGAAGATCTCACATTTTTTACTTCAATTTTTTCTTATTTTCTTTCTCTATAACCTATGTGTGTCATATGGTCCAGTGTGTCTTATAGTTGGAAAAATATGGTATCATATGTTTTTAATATGTATAGCAATAGCAGAGTTTATATACTCATTTGCAGTGTTCTAACACATAGTGTATGTATACTCCGTCTTAATATGTCATGGGGTGGGTATATGAAGTGAGAAGAGGAACTAAGCCACCTCCACACAGGTCAGATACTGGCTGTGTTATACAGATGGTACCTGCCTCTTACAGCAGCTTCTAATTATCAATATATGGCAGCAGCATTTTTGTGCTGCTATCCTGATTGGGTTTTCGTTCAGTCATCCATCAGTTCCCATTGTCTATTACATCACTTGTAATTAACAAACACTCATTCGAATTCAATTCTAACAATTACTGGTGGGTAGAGATGAGCGACTTTGCCTTTTTTAGGGTCGAGTCGGGTTTCATGAAACTCTACTTTCGCAAAAGTTGGGTCGAACGAAATCGGCCGACTATAGGGAAAAGTCGGAGGCCGACTGAAACACGAAACCCAATGCAAGTCAATGGGGAAGCAAAGTGGGCAGGGAGTGGAGGACAGTAAACACACCTACAGTGCCCATTTCAATGCAAACAACATCAATTCTTAATACTGAAGCTTGTCAACCTTAATTTAATTCATAATAATAGTTACGCATTGAAAACTGGGGTTTTTTTGGCTAAGGTTGTGGGGGGTAGGGCTGGCTCCAGGTTTTCGTGTGCCCTGGGCCAAAGAGTGTCAGTGCGCCCCTTTAACACATACCACAACTCATGATGCTCCGATACGGCACAGAAATATAGGTATAGTACAATGACAAATACTTCACTGCTTACATGACATGACTGATCTATTTTAAATTGTACAATAGCTAAAAAAAAGACAGTATATTACTCCATACAGTATTATGGCCACCACATTGTGCGCCATACAGAATAATGAGCCCCATATATTTCTCCATACAGAATAATTGGTCACATATAATGTTCCATATAATATATGATGAGCTCCACATAATGCTACAGTATATGATGGTCCCTATGGACGATGCTCCAGTGTGTTATGGGCCCAAGTAATGCTCCATATGTAATGGGCCCCATTTCTAATGCTCCAGTGTATAATGTGCCCCATAGATGCTGCTCCAGTGTCTGATCTGCCCCATTTAGAATGCTCCAGTATATGATGGGCCTCATGGATGATGCTCCAGTGTATGATGGGCCCTAATAATGCTCCATATATAATGGGCTCCATTTCTAATGCTCCAGTGTATAATGGGCCCCGTAAATGCTGCTCCAGTGTCTGATCTCCCCCATTTGGAATGCTCCAGTATATGATGGGCTTCATGGATGATGCTCCAGTGTATGATGGGCCCTAATAATGCTCCATATATAATGGGCTCCATTTCTAATTCTCCAGTCTATAATGGGCCCCGTAAATGGATGATCCAGTGTCTGATGTCCCCCTTTTGGAATGCTCCAGTATATGATGGGCCCCATTTTTAATGAACCCAGGCATGGTATGTGAAAAGAGCTCCATGGAGTAATCTGAAGTGTGTGCTGCTGCATCCTTCACTTTTGGTGTGGGTGAAGGACACAAGGACAGGGGTTGCACCAGAAGCCTGCACTGATGACGAGGCGATAGAGCTCTAGGCAGTTTCAGCAGTGTAAGCCAAAAACAGTTCCTGATGCTCCGGCTTTAAAAGCAGTCTACCTACTCCCAGGAAAGGGAGCCTTACAGGCCTTCCAGAGCTACACCATGATGCAAACTCAACACCTCCTACCCTAGCTGCTATTGTGTTTTTGGCACTACCAGCAGATGCACCACCACCACCATCAGTACCAGGCGCCCCCCCACGACCACATCCACGTCCTTTTCCACCATATTTCCTCATGTTTTGGAAAATGGACCCAAAATATCAGCAGATATATGGTACTGTATCAGAAGCGTACAGCTCTATACAGTCTAGGGATAACAGTTAATCTCCGTATATATTTCATGAGTCATACACAGACGCTCACAGGCTCAGTATGGATTACACAATAAAATAAAAAGTTGAAAAAGGGTACAGTATCACCAGATACAAGGTATACAGTGGGGCAAAAAAGTATTTAGTCAGTCAGCAATAGTGCAAGTTCCACCACTTAAAAAGATGAGAGGCGTCTGTAATTTACATCATAGGTAGACCTCAACTATGGGAGACAAACTGAGAAAAAAAAATCCAGAAAATCACATTGTCTGTTTTTTTTCCTTTTATTTGCATATTATGGTGGAAAATAAGTATTTGGTCAGAAACAAAATTTCATCTCAATACTTTGTGATATATCCTTTGTTGGCAATGACAGAGGTCAAACGTTTTCTGTAAGTCTTCACAAGGTTGCCACACACTGTTGTTGGTATGTTGGCCCATTCCTCCATGCAGATCTCCTCTAGAGCAGTGATGTTTTTGGCTTTTCGCTTGGCAACACGGACTTTCAACTCCCTCCAAAGGTTTTCTATAGGGTTGAGATCTGGAGACTGGCTAGGCCACTCCAGGACCTTGAAATGCTTCTTACGAAGCCACTCCTTCGTTGCCCTGGCGGTGTGCTTTGGATCATTGTCATGTTGAAAGACCCAGCCACGTTTCATCATCAATGCCCTTGCTGATGGAAGGAGGTTTGCACTCAAAATCTCACGATACATGGCCCCATTCATTCTTTCATGTACCCGGATCAGTCGTCCTGGCCCCTTTGCAGAGAAACAGCCCCAAAGCATGATGTTTCCACCACCATGCTTTACAGTAGGTATTGTGTTTGATGGATGCAACTCAGTATTCTTTTTCCTCCAAACACGACAAGTTGTGTTTCTACCAAACAGTTCCAGTTTGGTTTCATCAGACCATAGGACATTCTCCCAAAACTCCTCTGGATCATCCAAATGCTCTCTAGCAAACTTCAGACGGGCCCGGACATGTACAGGCTTAAGCAGTGGGACACGTCTGGCACTGCAGGATCTGAGTCCATGGTGGCGTAGTGTGTTACTTATGGTAGGCCTTGTTACATTGGTCCCAGCTCTCTGCAGTTCATTCACTAGGTCCCCCCGCGTGGTTCTGGGATTTTTGCTCACCGTTCTTGTGATCATTCTGACCCCACGGGGTGGGATTTTGCGTGGAGCACCAGATCGAGGGAGATTATCAGTGGTCTTGTATGTCTTCCATTTTCTAATTATTGCTCCCACAGTTGATTTCTTCACTCCAAGCTGGTTGGCTATTGCAGATTCAGTCTTCCCAGCCTGGTGCAGGGCTACAATTTTGTTTCTGGTGTCCTTTGACAGCTCTTTGGTCTTCACCATAGTGGAGTTTGGAGTCAGACTGTTTGAGGGTGTGCACAGGTGTCTTTTTATACTGATAACAAGTTTAAACAGGTGCCATTACTACAGGTAATGAGTGGAGGAAAGAGGAGACTCTTAAAGAAGAAGTTACAGGTCTGTGAGAGCCAGAAATCTTGATTGCTTGTTTCTGACCAAATACTTATTTTCCACCATAATATGCAAATAAAAGGAAAAAAAAACAGACAATGTGATTTTCTGGATTTTTTTTTCTCAGTTTGTCTCCCATAGTTGAGGTCTACCTATGATGTAAATTACAGACGCCTCTCATCTTTTTAAGTGGTGGAACTTGCACTATTGCTGACTGACTAAATACTTTTTTGCCCCACTGTATATAGTATAGTGTAAACTTTCTGAATCTCCGTATACATTTCAGGAGGCAGGCACAAATGCTCTCAGGCCCAGTATGGATTACACAAGAATATAGAAAGCTGTAAATGGGTAATGTAACACAAGCGTACAGCTGTATACAGTGTTGGGGTAATCTTAAATCTCCAAATATATTTCCAGAGTAACAGACAGACGTTCACAGGCTCATTATGGTTTAAACCAGACTCTAAATAGCAAAAAAGGTTACTGTATCAGAAGCATACAGCTGTATACAGTGTTGGCCAAATTTGAAATCTCGGTATATATTTCCGGAGTCACCCTCAGATGCTCACTCAGTCTGGGTTTGACCATAATAAAAATGTTGAAAAAAGGTACTGGATAACAAGATAGCAAGTATACAGTGGGGCAAAAAAGTATTTAGTCAGTCAGCAATAGTGCAAGTTCCACCACTTAAAAAGATGAGAGGCGTCTGTAATTTACATCATAGGTAGACCTCAACTATGGGAGACAAACTGAGAAAAAAAAATCCAGAAAATCACATTGTCTGTTTTTTTTTCATTTTATTTGCATATTATGGTGGAAAAAAAGTATTTGGTCAGAAACAAGCAAACAAGATTTCTGGCTCTCACAGACCTGTAACTTCTTCTTTAAGAGTCTCCTCTTTCCTCCACTCATTACCTGTAGTAATGGCACCTGTTTAAACTTGTTATCAGTATAAAAAGACACCTGTGCACACCCTCAAACAGTCTGACTCCAAACTCCACTATGGTGAAGACCAAAGAGCTGTCAAAGGACACCAGAAACAAAATTGTAGCCCTGCACCAGGCTGGGAAGACTGAATCTGCAATAGCCAACCAGCTTGGAGTGAAGAAATCAACTGTGGGAGCAATAATTAGAAAATGGAAGACATACAAGACCACTGATAATCTCCCTCGATCTGGTGCTCCACGCAAAATCCCACCCCGTGGGGTCAGAATGATCACAAGAACGGTGAGCAAAAATCCCAGAACCACGCAGGGGGACCTAGTGAATGAACTGCAGAGAGCTGGGACCAATGTAACAAGGCCTACCATAAGTAACACACTACGCCACCATGGACTCAGATCCTGCAGTGCCAGACGTGTCCCACTGCTTAAGCCTGTACATGTCCGGGCCCGTCTGAAGTTTGCTAGAGAGCATTTGGATGATCCAGAGGAGTTTTGGGAGAATGTCCTATGGTCTGATGAAACCAAACTGGAACTGTTTGGTAGAAACACAACTTGTCGTGTTTGGAGGAAAAAGAATACTGAGTTGCATCCATCAAACACCATACCTACTGTAAAGCATGGTGGTGGAAACATCATGCTTTGGGGCTGTTTCTCTGCAAAGGGGCCAGGACGACTGATCCGGGTACACGAAAGAATGAATGGGGCCATGTATCGTGAGATTTTGAGTGCAAACCTCCTTCCATCAGCAAGGGCATTGAAGATGAAACGTGGCTGGGTCTTTCAACATGACAATGATCCAAAGCACACCGCCAGGGCAACGAATGAGTGGCTTCGTAAGAAGCATTTCAAGGTCCTGGAGTGGCCTAGCCAGTCTCCAGATCTCAACCCTATAGAAAACATTTGGAGGGAGTTGAAAGTCCGTGTTGCCAAGCGAAAAGCCAAAAACATCACTGCTCTAGAGGAGATCTGCATGGAGGAATGGGCCAACATACCAACAACAGTGTGTGGCAACCTTGTGAAGACTTACAGAAAACGTTTGACCTCTGTCATTGCCAAACAAAGGATATATCACAAAATATTGAGATTAAATTTTGTTTCTGACCAAATACTTATTTTCCACCATAATATGCAAATAAAATGAAAAAAAAACAGACAATGTGATTTTCTGGATTTTTTTTTCTCAGTTTGTCTCCCATAGTTGAGGTCTACCTATGATGTAAATTACAGACGCCTCTCATCTTTTTAAGTGGTGGAACTTGCACTATTGCTGACTGACTAAATACTTTTTTGCCCCACTGTATATATTATAGGGTACAATTGAAATCTCCGTATACATAGTCCCATAGTCACTCTCAGACGCTTACTCAGTATGGATTTGATCGTAATACTAAATGTCGAACAAAGGTACTGTATAACAAGATACAAGCTGTATCGAGTATAGGGTAAAAATTGGTATCTCCGATTCACCGTATATATAGAAGGCGTAAACCACACACGCTCACACACTATGGATGATACCGTAATAAAAAATTTTGAACAAAAGTACTGTATCAGCACATACCAGATGTATCCAGTCAAGGGGTAATTGTAAACTTCCGTCTATACTTCCGGAGTCAGACACAGACACTCACGGGCTCAGTATGTATTACACCAGAATTTAAAAAGTAGAAAAAGGGAAAGGTATTTGAAGCGTACACCAGTATACAGTGTTGTGGTACTTTTAAATCTTCGTATATATTTCAATCTCAGTAAGCCAGTCCAGACTCTCCGCTACTGGAAACTACATGGATACAAGTACAGGCGGAAAGTCAAGTGTTTGCAGAAATTTGGAAATTACCCATCGCGGCAAAACCTCCCGCTAGATGTTGCAGAGACGATGCAGACCCTCAATTACTGTGTCTGTGAAGACAACGAAAACGGTTCTTTGTGAAGAAAGGATTGCTTTATCGTAGTAGCGTGGATCACATCACCGTTACTCGTCTCCATCAAATTGTGATCACAGGGAGAGATGTAGACATGGTCCTCACTGCCTATCATGATGTGTCTGGTCATTTTGGAGGGCAAAAGACAGAAGCCACAGGCTGTAGGTGATTCTATTGGATTGGCATGAGAGGAGACATTGAAAAATGGTGGCAGGAATGTCACACGTCTGTGACTGTCACAACTGTGAATGGTGATCATAAAGCACCACTGCATCTGCTTGTAAGTTGACGTCCATTACAAATGGTAGCCATTGATCATCCGAAGGTAGAGGCCAGCAGGACAGGCCATAGCTACATCTTAACCATCATCGATCAATACACTAAATTTCTAGTGGCCGCCCCTGTGAAGGATTTAACTTCCCAGACTACACAGCGGTGTTGCACGGAGAGGTAAGTATTGCAACTTGCAAGTGCTGTGGCCATGACCAAGCAAGGGGGGCACACTCGTGGGCGACGGTACTGCCACAGGGCCCCTCATAGTACGCTGGTGTGTCTGATGGCGAGTGGGCCCCCCCATTGCCAGAGACACTGTATTGTACTTTGAGGGGCCCTGTGACAGTGTCGTCGGCAATCAGTGGGCCCATCCACCTGTTCAGAGCAACGGCACTTGCCCGGGTGCGCCAGGTGTTGACCCCAGCCCTTGGGGGGGCAGCCCAATTAGGCAGGTTTAAAAAGTGGCATATGTTGATGTGTAGGCTGGACATTCAGCAGCTGCAAATGGCAGAATTGGGCAAGTCTGAGGAAGAGGAGGACAAAAGCGAGTCAGTTTCCTGGCAACCTATGTGTCATCAGGGGAAGGTGGGACAAAATCCTTTGAAACCAATGCATGGTTCATATTAATGAAGGTTAGATCATCAACATTTTGGGTCTACAGATGGGTCCTTTTTTCTGTCAGGATTGATCCAGCAGCACTGAAGACTCTTTCAGATAACACACTAGCTAATCTAGTTAATAGTTAATCACTCCCTTTTTTGTAGGATATATTCAATTAGGAATTCCTTAGCAATTAAGGGACTATGGGCCCCTTTATTGTCTATAATTTTGGTGTTTTGACATTTATAGTTCTTACTTTCCTTGAATGAATATATCTACTAGCCGTACAAATCCTGTATTCTTTTAAAATGGTCCAGAAATGACAGCAAAAAAATTGCAGTCAAAATGTCATGGATGTAAGGGTATATACTTACATGCACAAAATGTACAATCGCAGAAATCATTATTTTCAGATTGAAAAATATTCAGGATTGAGAGTCCTCAGTAGTTGATACCTTTTAATGGCTAACTGAAAAGATGGTAACACATTGCAAGCTTTCGAGACTATTCAGGTCTCTTCATCAGGCATAGACTAATACAAAATCTGAAGTCACATATTTATGCACAATACAGCCTAGAAAAAATGCAATAGATAAGACAAGTGACGTGAAGCAGAACTATCAATAAGGGAGAGGGAGAAACATAAATATAAACATTGGACCAGTTCATAGATAAGGAGTCCGGATGTTTTATGGTCCTCTGATTGGGGTCTAGTTCTGTGTTGTGATTCCCCCACAAGGTTTTAAAAGGAAATTCCTTAATAAAAAAAGTTCAAATGTTCTTGCCTATAATGTGGGCTTCTGCAGGGTGGGCCATTTATATGGATACACCTGGGTGAGCCATATATATTGATACACCTAAATAAAATGGGAATGGTTGATGATATCAACTTCCTGTTCGTGGCACATTAGTATATGGGAGGGGTGATAAACTTCTCAAGAAGGGTGGTGACCATGGCGGCCATTTTGAAGTCCGCCAACTTGGATCCAACTTTATAAAAGGCCCATCCAGGTGTATCCATATAATTGGCCCACCCTGTATATAGGATATACAGTATATAGATATCAGAATGATGCACTAATTATAATGAAGTGAAAAATAGCGTTACCATTGCTTTCCACATGAGAATCCATCTGGTTGTAAGGCAGTTTTTACTGTTACTATGAAACTCTTCTCAATTTCATTGCTTTAGTTTTTGGACATATTATGTATAGACAATTCCATCATATACTTCAGAGCTAATAATAACTGGAAGTATAACTATTATATCAATGATGATAAAAAAATATTTTGATATTTCTTATACTCCAGTAAAGTGAAAAAATGAAATTAAAAAGGATTGATTAACCCTAAAAAGCTAAGACAAAATAAAAGAGAACAATTTGATTATAAAAAAATCTATATTTTTATTGTATTTTTATTAAATAATTATATTTTGCCAATTTTTGATATATGTAATAAAAATGTTATTTTTTTTTATACTCAAATGGGTCTCTATTATTTTGTCTTAGCTTTTTGGGTTAATCACTCCCTTTTTTGTAGGATATATTCAATTAGGAATTCCTTAGCAATTAAGGGACTATGGGCCCCTTTATTGTCTATAATTTTGGTGTTTTGACATTTATAGTTCTTACATTGCATGAATGAATATATCTACTAGCCGTACAAGTCCTGTATTCTTTTAAAATGGTCCAGAAATGACAGCAAAAAAATTGCAGTCAAAATGTCATGGATGTAAGGGTATATACTTACATGCACAAAATGTACAATCGCAGAAATCATTATTTTCAGATGTCTTAGAGCACGTAAGCAGAAAAAGCATACATGGTTTTTGAAGATATTAGCTGATGAGGTCTGCCATCATTCTAGAAATGCAGTTTCAAGATGGCTAATATAAGTTATTTTAATCCATTTATGTTCTCGTTTCACAGCCAGAGCTTATCTGATTAAGTCCATCTGCTTCATGTAAAAATAAAATGCACAAGTAAATAGGAAACACATGTAAAATAAAAGCCTAATAGGTGTCAGACATTGCCACATCTATTAGGAAACTTAGAATGTCTGACATAATTTAAAGTTCAAGCAGACTGGAAATTTATGAAAAAAAAATCATTTCTATTTTATTCACAGGAGAGTGATAATGTCCATATTCAGTATGCTCCATGCTGATAAACAGCTTAGCAACAGATTTCCTCCTGCTCAATTTAAACATGGATTTGCCTGGATACCAAGTCAATTGAATTTAGAGTTGCTCCGCTTGCATGCCTGGAATGAATGACAGGTATGTGGGAGACAACTGGGTCATATGGTTAGTCTTGGGAAAATAATAACTACAAATTAGCAATAAAAATTCTCAGAATTAAATTTCTCATGATGATTTTGTGCCTCATGAAGGCACTGAAGCAAATTTACATTATTGTAATAGATTTTGAAGCATTACAAAAGTTGGAGTAAATGTTTCTACCCAGGTTACAAAGAAGAATTTAAGTATATAAAATGATATATATTTTGATAAAGACTGTTCCCAAATGAGAAAAGATTATCTATTTTCTTTCCCTTTATAACAGGGATGGGGAACCTCAGGCCCCAGGGCCATTTACGGCCCTCGATGACCTTTTATCAGGCCCCCGGGCAGATTCTCAGGGACTGCATTCTTGGGCAGGGAGTTGTATTTTGATTGCCACAAACTCATTAAT
Source organism: Dendrobates tinctorius (assembly GCF_039654945.1). Lineage (NCBI taxonomy): Eukaryota > Metazoa > Chordata > Amphibia > Anura > Dendrobatidae > Dendrobates > Dendrobates tinctorius. Next base: position 9,762,383 of record NW_027361672.1, read on the forward strand.
TTCTTCTTGCTCTGTTAGCACACACATGCAGTGTTCACTAATGAAAACTGAAGGGCATACAATGAAAGATTACGTCCTGACACCAGTGCCAGAGTCAGGGTGTAATTTGTGGGCGGAGTTTGTACGGCCCCCGAAGGATGGTATAAATATCCAAATGGCCCTTGGCAGAAAAAAGATTCCCCACCCCTGCTTTATAACAACCCAAATTCTCTTTTAACCTTTTCCAGAATAGTGATTTACTATACAGTTTGCTGTATTTCATTTTGTTCTTCTGGAATAATAATTTGATCAATAATATTTAATTATGTGATCAATGACAGATACAGATTATTTTTTTTTGAGAACCTCTAGTGTGTTCTGGGATACTCAAGCAGGAAATACGGCAGCCATTTTTTATCAACACAGTTCACAAAAATCATGCATTGCAGGATGCAGCAGCCCCATTGATAATACTGGTGAAGGCAACACAGATGGAAAATACTGATGAAACAACCTCTCACAAACCTGCCAATTCACGGAGGGGTGTTATGAACTCATTTTTGGCTCCACCATTTGAGAGTTCCCCTCCCGTTCTCCCTCTGGTAGTGACAGGAGGTAGTGAGGTTGGTTTAAGTGGTAGTTATCTTCCACCTGATGAGGAAGATAACGATTGCATCTCTGGAGTATCAGACTGGATATAAGACAGCCGACACCCTTTCCTAGTGCTGGTGATTCAGTCTGCTTCTCAGGTCCTGGACTTCAGCTCTCGTCCAGTCTTCTCAAGTTAAGTTTGTTTTTTGCTATTGTTCACACTTGTGCTTGTTGGTCAGTTCAGTTTCTTGTGTGGTCAGCCTGTCCCTGCTGGGGCTATGCTGAATTTCCACTCCTATGCATCAGTATTTGCCAAGCTGCTTTTTGTCCCTTATTGGATTGGCCTCTTTTTGCTCTGTCTCAGAATATTTCAGAGTGCTGATATAGGTGTAGAAGTCTAGTGACTTCAGGGTTAATTTTGTTATCAGACGTGTTGGACAATATTTTTGTAGGTTTTTTTGGCAGATTGCAGACAGTGTCTTTTCTTTCCTGTCCTGTGTAGTTAGCCGGGCCCCATCGTTTGCTCAGCCTATTTTCCTGCCTTTGTTTGTAATTTCGTCTTATTTCATCATCAATACATGTGGGGGGCTGTCTTTCCTTTGGGGTCTGCTCTGGGGCAATTAGTTTTCCTCTTTTCCTGCTTTAGGCTTATGTAGCTCTCCGGTTGTGACGAGGCATCTAGGAACATCGTAGGAACGCTCCATGACTACGGCTAGTTGTGCGGTTAAGTTCTGGGATCTGCAATCTGCATAGTTACCAACTTCTCTGGTTTTCGGAGATTTAGCTTGTTGTTTATTTTTTCCTCCTCGGTGACCCATTCATAACAGAATCACCAGCCATACCGCAGATTCTAGGGTACTCAAAAGCAGGAAGGAATTGTTAAAGAAAAAATAAAAAAAAGTGTCAGAATTTTTTTTTTTTAATGTATTTTTTCCTCTTTTTCTCTGGGGCCGTAGGAGGATTTTTTTTTCCTCATGGAGATTAAGCAACTGTCTGATCATGTGGAGCAGCTTGCTGCTGAAGTACAGTGAATTTCCACCTACCTTATTCAGTCACATGCTGCTGAACCCAAGATTCCTACTCCTGATGTGTTTTCTGGGGATCGGTCTAAATTTCTGAATTTTAAGAATAATTGTAAATTATTTCTTGCTTTGAAGCCTAACTCATCGGGGAGCTCTTTGTAGCAGGTTAAAATTGTCATCTCCTTGCTGCGCGGCCATCCCCAAGATTGGGCTTTTTCTCTGACACCTGAAAATCCTATTCTGACTAATGTGGATGCATTTTTTCAGGCCTTGGGTTTGTTGTATGATGAACCTAATGCCGTTGATCAAGCTGAGAGAACCCTGTTGGCATTAAACCAGGGTCAGGATCCTGCAGAGTTGTACTGTCAAAAATTCCAAAAGTGGGCGGTCCTTACTACATGGAATGATAGTGCATTGGCAGCTCTCTTTCAGAAAGGTTTGTCAGAGACCGTAAAAGATTAAAAGATATGATGGTGGGATTTCCTGTTCCCTCTGGTCTGGATGGCTCTATGTCATTAGCCATTCAAGTTGATCGGCGTTTACGTGAACGTAAAACTACACGGGAGGCGCTGCCACCTTTTGAACAAATGTCTGAACCTATGCAATGTGATGGGGTTTTGTCTAGGGCGCAACGTCGGGAGTTTAGAAGGCGTAATAAGCTGTGTTTTTTCTGTGGAGACGCTTCTCATACTATTTCTGTCTGCCCTAAACAAGAGAAACGTTTTGCACACACATTTGCTGTGGGCACTGTACAACCTAAGTTCCTTTTGGCAATTACTCTGATCTGCTCCTTGTCCACATTTTCCACTAAGGCTTTTGTGGATTCAGGAGCAGCTCTGAATCTGATGGATTTGGACTTTGCTAAATGTTGTGGTTTTTCCATGACGCCTCTGCAGACGCCTATTCTTCTGAGGGGTATTGATGCCATTCCTTTGGTGGAGAATAAACCTCAGTTTTGGATCCAGGTGATAATGCGAGTTGCCCCAGATCACCAAGAAAAGTGTAAATTTTTGTTGCTGCATAATTTGCATGATACTATTGTTCTGGGGTTCACCTGGTTGCAAACTCATAACCCAGTTTTGGAATGGAAATCTGTGTCTGTGGTGAGTTGGGGTTGTCAGTGTGTTCTTAGGGACGCTCCTGTTTTCTCCACCTCTCCTCAGTCTCATAATATTCCTGATTATCTGGCTGATTTCTCTGATGTTTTTAGTGAGAGTAAGTTTACGTCTTTGCCTCCTCATAGGAGTTATGACTGTGCAATTGAGTTGATGCCTGGGTGTAAATTTCCCAAGGGTCGTCTTTTCAACTTATCTGTACCCGAACATGATGCTATGCGATCCTATATTAAGGAGTCGTTGGAGAAGGGTAATATTAGACGATCCTCATCACCTTTAGGTGCTGGGTTTTTTTGTGGCCAAGAAAGACGGTTCATTTAGACCGTGTATTGATTATCGTTCCCTTAACAAGATGACGGCTAAATATCATTACCCGTTACCGCTGATGTCTGATTTATTCTCCAGAGTTAAGAGTGCCTGCTGGTTTACTAAGCTTGACCTCAGGGGGGCGTATAATCTTATTTGCATCAAGCACAGGGATGAATGCAAGACGGCGTTTAATACTTCGGAGGGACATTTTGAGTACCTGGTGATGCCTTTTGGGCTCTCTAATGCCCCTTCTGTCTTCCAGTCCTTTATGAATGATATTTTCCGAGGCTTTGTGGATACGTTTTTGATCATCTATCTGGATGATATTTTGGTCTTTTCTAGTGATTGGGATTCCCATGTGGAACATGTCCGGACTGTGTTCCGGATTTTGAGGGAGAATTCCCTGTTTGTTAAGGGATCAAAGTGCCTCTTTGGTGTACAGAGGATTTCATTTTTGGGATTTATCTTGTCTCCATCGACTATTGAAATGGACCCAGCCAAGGTACAGGCCATTTATGATTGGGTTCAGCCTACTTATTTGAAGGCTCTCCAGAAGTTTTTTGAGTTTTTCTAATTTCTATCGTAAATTTATAGGTAATTTTTCTAGTATTGTCAAACCACTGACTGATCTGACCAAGAAGGGAGCTGATGTGTTGAATTGGTCTCCTGAGGCTGTCTCAGCATTTCAGGAGCTTAAGCGGAGATTTACTTCAGCTCCAGTTTTAAGGCAACCTGATGTCTCACTTAAATTTCAAGTGGAGGTGGACGCTTCTGAGATTGGTGCAGGAGCTGTTTTGTCCCAAAAAGACCCTGTGACTTCTAAGATGAATCCCTGTGCCTTCTTTTCTCGAAAGTTTTCCCCATCTGAACACAACTATGATGTGGGGAATCGGGAATTGTTGGCCATGAAATGGGCATTTGAGGAGTGGAGACATTGGTTGGAGGGAGCTAGACATCAATTTGTGGTCCTCACTGATCACAAGAATCTGATTTATCTGGAGTCGGCCAAACGCTTGAATCCTAGACAGGCTAGATTGGCCTTGTTTTTCACGCGTTTTAATTTTGTGGTCTCTTTTCTTCCGGGCACTAAGAATGTTAAGGCAGACGCCCTTTCTAGGAGTTTCTTTGCTGATTCTCTTAATGTGACCGAGCCTACTACTATCCTAGGTGAGGGGGTAGTTCTTTCTGCCATTTCGCCCGATTTGAGACGCGCCCTGGAGGAATTTCAGGAGGATAAACCTGAGCGTTGCCCTATGGGAAGATTGTATGTTCCTGACCAGTGGAGAAAGAGAGTGATGTCTGAAGTCCATTGCTCCGCATTGGCTGGTCATCCGAGTATTTTTGGTACCAGAGATTTGGTGAGTCGGTCGTTTTGGTGGCCTGCATTATCTCATGATGTCAGGAATTTTGTACAGTCCTGTGGGACTTGTTCTCGGTCTAAACCCTTTTCTCGTTCTAGTGGGTTGCTGATGCCCCTGCCGGTGCCCAAGAGGCCATGGACCCATATCTCAATGGATTTTATTTCTGATCTTCCTGTCGCTCAGAGAATGACTGTTATCTGGGTGATTTGTGATAGATTTTCGAAGATGGTCCATCTTGTACCACTCCCAAAGTTGCCATCTTCCGCTGAGTTGGTGCCCTTGTTTTTACAACAGGTGGTTCGGTTACACGGGATTCCTGAGAATATTGTGTCCGATAGAGGGGTCCAGTTTGTTTCCAGATTCTGGAAAGCCTTTTGTTCCAATCTGGGAATTCAGTTATCCTTCTTCTCCGCATTTCATTCCCAGACCAATGGCCAGACTGAGAGAACAAACCAGACCCTGGAGTCTTATTTAAGATGTTTTATATCTGCTGATCAAGATGACTGGGTCTCATTTTTGCCCTTGGCCGAATTTGCGCTGAACAATAGAGCTAGTTCTGCCACTCTGATGTCACCCATTTTCTGTAATTTTGGGTTACATCCTCGATTCTCTTCAGGGCAAGTGGAATCTTCATCCTGCCCAGGTGTGGACACTGTGGTTGTGAGAATGCAGCAGATATGGGACCAAATGGTGGATAAGTTGTCACTCTCTCAGGAAAAGGCCCAGCGTTTTTCCAACCGGCGTAGGACCATTGGTCCTCGGTTTAAAATGGGTGATATGGTTTGGTTGTCGTCTAAGAATGTTCTTATGAAGGTTGCATCTCCGAAATTTAAGCCAAGATTTATTGGACCTTATAAGATTTTGGAGATTCTTAATCCTGTTTCTTTTCGATTGGCTCTTCTAGTTACGTTCAAAATCCATAACGTATTTCACAAGTCACTGTTGAAGAGGTTTCTTGAGCCAGTAGTTCCTGTGGCGGCACCTCCTGATCCTGTATTGGTTAAAGGCAATGTGGAATATGAGGTAGAGAAAATATTGGATTCTCGTTTGGTTAGACGGAGACTCCAGTATTTGGTCAAATGGAAGGGTTATGGCCACTAGGATAATTCTTGGGTCTCTGGTTCTCATATTCATGCCAATAAATTGGTTCGTGCTTTTCAACGGGCCCATCCTGATTGGCCTGGTGGCATGGATGAGGGTTCGGTGACCCCTCGTCAAGGGGGGGTACTGTTATGAACTCATTTTTGGCTCCACCAGTTGAGAGTTCCCCTCCCGTTCTCACTCTGGTGGTGACAGGAGGTAGTGAGGTTGGTTTAAGTGGTAGTTATCTGCCACCTGATGAGGAAGATAACGATTGCATCTCTGGAGTATCAGACAGGATATAAGACAGCCGACGCCCTTTCCTAGTGCTGGTGATTCAGTCTGCTTCTCAGGTCCTGGACTTCAGCTCTCTTCCAGTCTTCTCAAGTTAAGTTTGTTTTTTGCTATTGTTCACACTTGCGCTTGTTGGTCAGTTCAGTTTCTTGTGTGGTCAGCCTGCCCCTGCTGGGGCTATGCTGAATTTCCACTCCTATGTATCAGTATTTGCCAAGCTGCTTTTTGTCCCTTATTGGATTGGCCTCTTTTTGCTCTGTCTCAGAATATTTCAGCGTGCTGATATAGGTGTAGAAGTCTAGTGACTTCAGGGTTAATTTTGTTATCAGAAGTGTTGGACAATATTTTTGTAGGTTTTTTTGGCAGATTTCAGACAGTGTCCTTCCTTTCCTGTCCTGTGTAGTTAGCCGGGCCCCATCGTTTGCCCAGCCTATTTTCCTGCCTTTGTTTGTAATTTCATCTTATTTCACCGTCAATACATTTGGGGGGCTGTCTTTCCTTTGGGGTCTGCTCTGGGGCAGTTAGTTTTCCGCTTTAGGCTTATGTAGCTCTCCGGTTGTGACGAGGCGTCTAGGACCAACGTAGGAACGCTCCACGACTGCTGCTAGTTGTGCTGGTAAGATCAGGGATCTGCAATCTGCATAGTTACCAACTTTTCTGAGACTTAGATTGTTGTTTATTTTTTCCTCCTCGGTGACCCATTCATAGCAGAGGGGGTGGTTACCTAGTCTTTATCTATTTTATTTGCTTTTATAGCACCATTAATTTCCACAGCGCTTTACAGACAATATCATCACTGTCCCCATTGGGGCTCACAAATTATGTTCCCTATCAGTATGTATTTTGAAAAGTGGCAGGAAACCGGAGAACCAAAAAGAAACCCATGCAGACAACATAAAAACTTCTATATGTTGTCCTTAGTGGATTTGAACCCACAACCCCCATCGCTGCAAGACTACAGTGCTATCTTCTGAGCCACCATGGCTCATGATACTGTGGTATCCCACAAAGTGGCCATCGCCATGAGGAGAATGAATGAAAAGTGTGTCCCATGCAAATACTGTTATTTTTGTGTAAATTGTATGTTGTAACATATTGTGAGGCTTGCTGACATGCAGCAATCGAAAGATTAAACTTCCCTCTCAGAGGCTTGTTTATATGACTCAGCTCTGGTTTTTATGCAGTGGTTTCTGGAATGAGCTGGAGCTAACTCCTCTGGAAATCAGCCAATGACTGCAGCTAAAAGAGTCACATGGGAGATGCGTCAGTCGAGGAAGGTAGATAGCAAAAAGGAAATGTTGTTCTTCCTCCCCTGACTGCTGGGTCTAGAAGGGACTTATAAAAAGGGAGAGCTGACAGCCTTCAGATCGGAAGTATTCCTATTGCGCCTTCAGGAGATAAAAAATTCCTCAGAGGAGAAGCACAGCTCAGCCCTAAGTAAGGAATATTGTATGAGGATTGCCAGAGGAGACAGCCAGAGAACGAGTGAATTGAATGGATAAGACAAGTATCCCACTTGTCAGAGATCTGCCTGTCTGTATGTATGGGTCAATCTTCAACCATGAGTGTAAATTTGACTACCAATTACCTACTATTTGTATATAGTTGTTTTCCTTGTTATCATAAGTAAAGTAACTGTTTCTTTCAAGTTAACATTACCTCTTCATGATTGGGGATTAGCTTCACAAACAACCACTACCACCATCATATTCTACATAAATAGACAGCTATTGTGCCTCATCATTATCCACATTGCCCTCTCTGGTGTGCGCAGATTTGGGATTTGTTACCAGCCCTGTGTAAGGAGACTCATCTCCCACTGTCCAACACGAACCTGGCATCATGACTAGAGATGAGTCAACTCTTTAAGGTTTGGTTCGTCTATGTTAGCTGAACTTCTCGATGTTCGCTGAACAGTTTGTCAAACATACAGTGGGGGAAAAAAAGTATTTAGTCAGTCAGCAATAGTGCAAGTTCCACCACTTAAAAAGATGAGAGGCGTCTGTAATTTACATCATAGGTAGACCTCAACTATGGGAGACAAACTGAGAAAAAAAAATCCAGAAAATCACATTGTCTGTTTTTTTTTCATTTTATTTGCATATTATGGTGGGAAATAAGTATTTGGTCAGAAACAATCAATCAAGATTTCTGGCTCTCACAGACCTGTAACTTCTTCTTTAAGAGTCTCCTCTTTCCTCCACTCATTACCTGTAGTAATGGCACCTGTTTAAACTTGTTATCAGTATAAAAAGACACCTGTGCACACCCTCAAACAGTCTGACTCCAAACTCCACTATGGTGAAGACCAAAGAGCTGTCAAAGGACACCAGAAACAAAATTGTAGCCCTGCACCAGGCTGGGAAGACTGAATCTGCAATAGCCAACCAGCTTGGAGTGAAGAAATCAGCTGTGGGAGCAATAATTAGAAAATGGAAGACATACAAGACCACTGATAATCTCCCTCGATCTGGTGCTCCACGCAAAATCCCACCCCGTGGGGTCAGAATGATCACAAGAACGGTGAGCAAAAATCCCAGAACCACGCGGGGGGACCTAGTGAATGAACTGCAGAGAGCTGGGACCAATGTAACAAGGCCTACCATAAGTAACACACTACACCACCATGGACTCAGATCCTGCAGTGCCAGACGTGTCCCACTGCTTAAGCCTGTACATGTCCGGGCCCGTCTGAAGTTTGCTAGAGAGCATTTGGATGATCCAGAGGAGTTTTGGGAGAATGTCCTATGGTCTGATGAAACCAAACTGGAACTGTTTGGTAGAAACACAACTTGTCGTGTTTGGAGGAAAAAGAATACTGAGTTGCATCCATCAAACACCATACCTACTGTAAAGCATGGTGGTGGAAACATCATGCTTTGGGGCTGTTTCTCTGCAAAGGGGCCAGGACAACTGATCCGGGTACATGAAAGAATGAATGGGGCCATGTATCGTGAGATTTTAAGTGCAAACCTCCTTCCATCAGCAAGGGCATTGAAGATGAAACGTGGCTGGGTCTTTCAACATGACAATGATCCAAAGCACACCACCAGGGCAACGAAGGAGTGGCTTCGTAAGAAGCATTTCAAGGTCCTGGAGTGGCCTAGCCAGTCTCCAGATCTCAACCCTATAGAAAACCTTTGGAGGGAGTTGAAACTCCGTGTTGCCAAGCGAAAAGCCAAAAACATCACTGCTCTAGAGGAGATCTGCATGGAGGAATGGGCCAACATACCAACAACAGTGTGTGGCAACCTTGTGAAGACTTACAGAAAACGTTTGACCTCTGTCATTGCCAACAAAGGATATATCACAAAGTATTGAGATGAAATTTTGTTTCTGACCAAATACTTATTTTCCACCATAATATGCAAATAAAATGAAAAAAAAAACAGACAATGTGATTTTCTGGATTTTTTTTCTCAGTTTGTCTCCCATAGTTGAGGTCTACCTATGATGTAAATTACAGACGCCTCTCATCTTTTTAAGTGGTGGAACTTGCACTATTGCTGACTGACTAAATACTTTTTTTCCCCACTGTAGCTGAATACCATTGAATTCAACAGTAGGCAAAACCAAATGCATATACAAGTTCAGGAGGGCCAAAATGCTGCCAAAACAGCTCATCTTAGGGGCAGGCACCAGGAAAGTGGCATCAATTAACCCATCAATTTCACTATAAATAAATAATGAAAAAAATTGACTTGGGTTGCCCTGTATTTTTGCTAACCAGCCAGGTAAAACTGACATCTGCGAGCTGCAAACCTCAACTATCAGCGTTAGCAAGGCTGGTTTTCAAGAACAAAGGGGTCCCCATGCTGCTTTTTAATTATGTAAATAAATAATTTAAAAAATGGTGTGGGGGTCCCCCCCAGCCAAGCTAAAGCAGACAGCTGGTGGCTGGTATTCTCAGGCTAGTAAGGGGCCATGAATATTGCCCCCAGCTTTAAAATAGCAGCATGCAGATGCCCAGAAATACTGCATACATAAGAGGCACCAATTCTGGAGCTTTGCCCTGCTCTTGCCGTGGTGTGATGGCAAGTAGGGTGATAGATGGGGGGGTTGATGTCACCACTGTATTGTTCAGTGACATCAAGCCCAAAAGTTAGTAATGGAGAGGTGTCTATAAGATGCCATATTACTAACTACATAGTGATATTTTATAAAAAATACACACCTAGAATAAAGTCCTCTAATTGAAAGAATTACACAGACTTCTTTAATGAATCTAAATTAAACCATACTCACATCATCGCCCAGTTCAGTGAAGCTAATGTCTCCTGACTAGAATTAAAATAATAAACAAGAATATTTCTCACCTGTCCACCAAGAAGATAATACTCCACTTGTCCTGCGACGTGTCTAGCACTGCAACATCTAGATGGCAGGCTGCATTGTTGCATAATGCGACTATACAGGCTGACATCCAACAGAGACACTGAGCTGTGCATGGTTGCTCAGCTCAGTATTTCACAGTGAACTCCTTTCACCTCACTGATGTCAATACGAGCGTGAGAAAGTTCTCATGCTCATTGTGCCATCGGAAAGGTCCTGTGATTTCAAAGTGAGTTCAACTCACTGACGTCAGCACAAGCACAGTGGGAAAAGTTGTAATGGTGCTTGCGCTGACATCAGTAAGTTGAACTCAGCTCATTGACTGAGAATTCCCAGGAACTTTCACAAGCAGCTTTGATTGTGTGCCTCTCCACTCTTCCTCCAGACTCTGGGACCTTGAATTCCAAATGAAATGCAAAATTTACTTTCATTTGAAAATAACACCTTGGACCATTGAGCAACAGACTATTTTTTTTCCTCCTTCTGGCATTGTCTATTGATCATGAGTACAAAGGGAAAGCAACACTTGTGGGCCTTGTCCTAGATACGTCTGTGTGTGATAGCTCTTGAAACAATGACTCCAGCAGCAGTCCACTCCTTGTGAATCTGCCCCAAATTTTTGAATGGTCTTTTCTTTATTATAGTTTCAAGGCTGTGGTTATCCCGATTGCTAGTGCACCTTTTTCTACCACACTTTTTCCTTCCACTCAACTTTCCATTAGTTTGCTTGGATACATCACTCTGTCAACAGCCAGCTTCTTTAGCAATGACCTTTTGCAACTTACCATCCTTGTGGATTGTGTCAATGACTGTGTAGGGGGGAGGACCCCCGCAGAGTGTCCGGGCTGGAACCAAGGGGACTGCCATCTAAGTTCCTAAGGGAACTGTACCCGGAGAACAGAGAGGGAAGGGGGACGGCTGTGAGTGACAGGACAGCAAGGGGAGGGGCAGATATAAAAGGAGCAGGGAGCGCGCAAGAGGGGCAGTTGGTGATACATCAGACACAGAGCAAGAGACGGAGGGGACGTGAGAGAATAAGAAGGACACAGACAGTTCAGAGAGGAGACCAGCAGCAGAGGGTAGATATGCAGTGGCCCTCAGGAAAGAGGTGCCGAGCTTACCGACAGGGGACTGCATCTTCACCCCAATCCTGGGTCACAATCTGCCCCCGATCATCCTCGGCCATTACCGCTGAGCCTGAGCCCGCCGCGGCCGGTCCGCTTCCTCTCCCAGCTGCTGCCGTCCCACTTCAGCCCGCAGTTGCGGCCTGCCAGCTGCCACCCGCGGACGCCGCCATTTCACTTCAGCCCGTGTTTGCGGCCCGTCCATCACCGCTCACAGCCGCCTTCAACCCGCTGCAGTTGTTGCCTGTTCCTCATCATCAGAGACACTCTGCACACAGCCCCAGGCTGTGTGCGGGGCCAAAAAACTGCCACTCTTAGAAACTGCGACATAACCCTGATTGGGGACAGGAGTCCCATTGAACACACTAACAAGCGCAACCCCGCTGTTACTACAGGGGGTTACTCCATCTCAGGACTCCATCAGGGACTGTTGTGCCCCAACTCCTCCTGGGCGCTGGGCGCCCGAAGACTGCGCCAGATCTTCAGCAGCTGGGCCCAGCGGCTGCGACGCCAAGGCAGAATCATCAAAGACCCAAAGCAGCTTCATCAGAGATGCCAAAGCAGCTTCATCAGCAACATAGCTTCAACAAAGACGCTGAGGGATGTCAGGACGGATAAGTGACATTATAAAGCATAAGGACCTACAAATGGCCATACTGCGGCCCCATAGTAACTGGCCTCGGCCGGGTTAGTCGTGTTCTCTTTAAATAGTGTTTGGTTGTACTGAGTCCCTGCGAGGACAACTGTTGTTATCTCTTTTTGGTTGCTTAGTATAGCCCTAGCGGCTTCAATTTATAAAAGTTTGCTTTTCAAAGTTCAACCAGTCTCGAGTCTCATCACTGCATCCTGCGTACCTGCTGTTACCTACACTTGGCGTATTCGGCAGGATGCAGTCTCCGAGTGTGGACAATGACGCCCCAGACCAGGGCAGGGCCATGAACTCAACAGTTGACGAGGGCCTTCGTTCCAGCATTTCGTTGGGGGCTATGCTGAGCAACCTGCCTAGATTTTCCGGCTTCAATACCATGCTATGGAGCTGGAGAGAGCGAATGCGGGGGCTCTTTCAAATGCACCTGATGACACCTGACCTGGAAGCAGAAGTAGCTCTCATGGCATTAGACGGGGAGGCTCGGAATTAGTGATGTTGAGACCCTCTGGACACCGCAACACCTTTGATAAGGTTTTGCAGATTTTAGAGCTGACCCACGGTGACCCAACTAACGTGGGAGAGATAAGAACCCGGTTTTTCAGTCGGATGTAGGGGGAGGGGGAGACCATCACCCAGTATATGAATGTTCTCCAAGAGTTACACACGGCCATCGAAAGAAAGGACGGCGTAGGGGTAGGACCTGTGGACACTACACTACGCGACCTGTTGGGACTGGACTGCAGGACCCGTTAATAAAGCAGGCATTATGGAAGCAGATTAGAATGAATCCACGTATAGACTTTTCTGAGGTGGGAAGTCAAGCACGCGCTCGAGAACAGGAGCAGGGAATGGCAGTCCCCATGGGGAAGGTCCGGAGTGTGGAGGCATCCATGAACGCAGTTGCGGAGACTCAATGGGTAGAGGAAATGAAACAGGAGTTGAAGAACATCCAGGGCGAGTTGGCTGAAGTGAAAATAAGGACTGAGTCTGGGACTGGATGGCCTAGTTTCAACCCTGGTTCCTGGGGACCCCGCCCCACCCGGGGTGGACAGACCTCACAGACCCATTGCTATGAGTGCGGGGAGCCGGGCCACTTCGCCCGAGAGTGTCCGCGGCGTGGGATATACCCACCTCGGTGTCCATTAAACTAGAGGGCTCCGGGCTGGGGGGACAACGCTTGGAGCCAGAAACCACGATTAGGGGTGGTGGAACTCCTAAAGATTTGTCGCAAAGTGTCCGGTGGTATGGGCAGAAGTCGAGGGCCGTGCCGTCTGGTGCCTGGTGGATACGGGGTCACAAGTAACAACTATGCCTGCAACTTATTTCCGGCAGAATTTCCCCAAGGCAGCGAGACCCCAGTGGGAGCCCATGATCAGACTGGTAGCTGCCAATCAACTACTGGTCCCTGTTGCCGGGGTGGTGTGGGTACAGGTGACACTGTGCGGTAAATCCCTCAGCCGCAGAGGAGTGGTTCTGACCCAAGGAGAAACTGATAAACAGCACCCAGTCATCCTGGACATGAACATACTGCGGGAGTTCGGCAACCTACTTCTCAATGATCCCACGCATGAGACCCTGAAACAGTGGGGTTCCCGCATGGCCCAAGGACAGGTATTCCAGCAGTTGGTGAGGGAAGCACGAGTCCTCCAGGACTGCCAGGAGGGCAAGGCCCTGGGCAAAGTCATCGTGCCAGTGGCTCCCCTGCTTGTGCTGCCCCCTGGACAGACAGTGGTAGCCCTGCCCATCCGAGCCCTGATACCATTGGAAGGCGTGGAGATGCAGGTGGAGCCATGCTACTTGGAGCGCTTACTCTCTGGCATACTGGCTCGCTCCCTGACCACAGTGCAGAAGGGGACCGTCCTGGTGCGCTGCGTCAACCTTGAAGACCAAGACATCGTCCTGAAAACCCGGACCGAACAGGCCAAGCTAGTAAGGCCTTTTGAAGAAGTGCTACCGGCCCCTGCGGTTCAATTGAGAGTGCAATCCGAGGACCCTTGGGCAGTAACTATCCGGACTCTACAGGCTACCGAAATCTCAACTCAGGAAAAGGGGCGAACCATCCTGGAACAAATACGGGCCGAACTCTACGGACTAACTGCAGCCCAGCTCTCTCAGATAAAAACACTGCTCGGACAGTACCACGAGGTATTTGCTAGTCATGAGGAAGATTTTGGCTCTACCACCGCCATTACCCATGGAATTCCCACGGCAGGAGCAGCCCCATTCATGAACGATATCGACAGATTCCTCCACAGCTCTACCAAGAAGTGAAAACTCTGTTGGCACAAATGCTACGGAAGGGAGTTATCCGAGAAAGCCAAAGCCCCTGAGTGGCTCCCATTGTGTTAGTCCACAAAAAGGACGGCACCCTACAATTCTGCGTGGACTATCGGAAGCTGAATGCTTGTACCATCAAAGACTCGTATCCGCTACCCCATATAGAAGAATCTTTGTCCGCTCTGGGGAAGGTGACGTATTTTTTCGACTTTGGACCTGGCCAGTGGGTATTGGCAGGTGCCTATGTCAGAAGAAGACAGGACTAAGACGGCGTTCATACTTTCTCTGGGACTATTTGAGTTCAATCGGATGCCGTTCGGACTGGCTAACGCCCTGGGGACTTTTCAGCGGTTGATGGAGCGGTGTCTGGGAGATCTCAATTTCAAGGCCACGTTAATATACCTAGACGACATCATCATCTATGCGCCATGTTTGAGGACCACCTGAAGCGGTTGGGGCAGGTACTCGGCTGGCTGCAAAAGTACGGGTTGAAGGTAAAACCACAGAAATGCCACCTGTTTCGCACCCAGATCGAATATCTGGGCCATATCGTCTCGGCGGAGGGTGTAAGGCCATCCCAGGAAAAGATTGCTGCCATCCAGGGGTTGCCTACTCCCGAGATGATAAAAGACGTGCTGGCCTTCCTGGGGTTGGCCAGATACTACCGTTGTTTCATAAAGAATTTTGCATGTCGAGCTTGAGCCCTGCACGACCTGCTGAAAGGGGCTTCTGCTGGGGCAAATTGATGCTAAATCCTAGTGGCTACAACCCCAAGAAGAGGCCTTCCAAGATCTTAAGGCTGCACTCTCGGGTGCCCCGGTGTTAGCTTATGCGGATTTCTCGCAACCGTTCATCCTGCACACTGACGGGAGTCTTCACGGGCTGGGGGCTGTGTTGTCACAGGTTCAAGGCAGCCGGGAGAGAGTGATCGCGTAGGGAAGCCGCTCACTTCATGATTCCGAGCGCAACCCTGACAACTATAGCTCCTTCAAGCTCGAGCTCCTCGCAGTAGTGTGGGCCATGACGGAGCGGTTCGCAGAGTACCTGGCGGGCTCCGAAGTAGTGATGCGGACCGACAATAATCCGCTGGCTCATTTGGAGAATGCCAAATTGGGGGCTCTGGAACAAAGGTGGGTGGCCCGGATGGTGAAATTCAACTATAAAATCATCTATGAAAGAGGGGCCAAGAATGTACACGCTGACGCCCTCTCCAGGATCCGACATACCACCCCAGGGAAGAGCCGAGACGACAAACTGGAAGGGGAAGAGATACCGTTCGCCCTCACCGCTGCTGTGCTCACAGCTGCCACCCAAAAAAGTACTCCCCTCAGAGACCCTAAGGGGCATGCTGGAGCAATCCCGTGATAAATGGATCCAACAGCAGCAAGAGGACAAAGAAATTGGGCTTCTCCGGAAATGGGTAGCCGCCGGTAAACTGCCCACTGACTCCCAAAGACAGACTTTGACTCAGGACATGTCGCTGATGTTACGACAATGGGAGAAGCTGGTCACCAGAAAGGGACTATTGTATCGTAAAATGACACCAAGGACAACATCCATGACAATTTGGCAGGTAGTTGCGCCCGGAGCCCAACTTAACAAGCTGGCTCGAGAAGCTTACGGAAAAGGGGCTCATTTCGGAGCTCAAAAGACCTTGCAATGGTTGCAACAGATAATTTACCATCCACGCTTGCATGCTGTTGTGGATGAGACTTGCCAGGCCTGCCGCCTATGCGAATTAGCCAAACCGCCCGCACAGTGAGCTCCAGTACAAACAATAGTGACCTCCGCGCCCCTCGAGCTTCTAACGGTGGATTACCTGACCATTGGTCCCGCATTCCAGGGGTGAGAACACTGCCTCGTCATGGTAGACCATTTCACTAAGTTCGCTGTGGTCACTCCCACTCGAGACCAGACCGCGGAGTCAGCCGCCTCCGCAATTTGTAGAAACTTCATACAAGTATATGGCTGCCCTCAATGCATACATTCCGACCAAGGTGCATGTGTTTTGGGAAAAATTATGGAGGAACTGCACCATCTCTACGGTATCGACAAATCCCGGACCACGCCATACCACCTGCAGGGGAATGGGGCTTGTGAACGATTTAATCGGACATTAAACAAAATGTTGCATACTCTGGAGAGTGACATGAAGGCCCGTTGGCCCGAATATGTACCTGAACTAGTATGGGTTTACAATAATCGAGTACACCAAGTTACCGGCTATACCCCTTACTCTCTGCTATTCGGACGAGAAGGCAAAGGGATCACGGAGATAGAGTTGGACCCAGAGGAACCCCAGCCCTGGACCGGGGTATCATCGTGGGTGCGAAATCATCAGCACCGGCTGCAAACTCTCCATCGAATTGTACATACCAAACTCCAAGATTTAGAACATCCAGGGAAGAATCTAGCCCCACCTCCCAACCTCCAAATTGGAGACCGAGTACGCGTACTAGACCAACGCCCCCAAAACAAATTAGAGCCACGCTGGGAAGAGAATCCCTATTGAGTCCTACTCCATATAAACACTGAAGGACCAGTGTACAAAATACAACCTGCGCAAGACGAAACACTACCCTCTCCTATTGTGCACCATAATATGTTATGCCCATGTACGTCCACTGACCCGGCACAACCTGAACTTTCTCATCAGGTCTCTGAACCAGTGCCAGTGTACTAGGATCCAGACGACGAAGAAGACTTTCCCCCAATATCCAGAGGCTCTTCACTCAATGACAACCCAACTGGCACAATTAACCTGCCCGAACCAGCTGGCCCATCACCGACCACCACCCCAGAAGAATCCACCTTGGTCGAACTGAGACGCTCCGAGCCATCAATGGCTGTCAAACCCCCCGAACGATACGAACAGGATCAGTTCATATGGCAGCAAAAATTGAAATCTCCACAGACCAACCCAAGTATACTAAGGCCCTCGCCCGAGGACTGGCGAGCATACAGGATGGGGGAGTGTAGGGGGGAGGACCCCCGCAGAGTGTCTGGGCTGGAACCAAGGGGACCGCTATCTAAGTTCCTAAGGGAACTGTACCCAGGGAACAGAGAGGGAAGGGGGACAGCTGTGAGTGACAGGACAGCAAGGGGAAGGGCGGATATAAAAGGAGCAGGGAGCACGCAAGAGGGGCAGTTGGTGATACGTCAGACATGGAGCAGGAGACGGAGGGGGCGTGAGAGAACGAGAAGGACACAGACAGTTCAGAGAGGAGACCAGCAGCAGAGGGTAGATACGCAGTGGCCCTCAGGAAAGAGCCGCCGAGCTTACCGACAGGGGACTGCATCTTTACCCCAATCCTGGGTCACGATCTGCCCCGATCATCCTCGGCCATTACCGCTGAGCCTGAGCCCACCGTGGCCTGTCTGCTTCCTCTCCCAGCCTCTGCCATCCCACTTCAGCCCATGGTTGCGGCCTGCTGGCTGCCACCTGCGGACGCCGCCATTTCACTTTAGCCCGTGTTTGCGGCTCGTCCATCACCGCTCACAGCCGCCTTCACCCCGCTGCAGTCAGCAGTTGGGGCCTGTTCCTTGTCATCAGAGACACTCTGCACACAGCCCCAGGCTGTGCGCGTGGCCAGAAAACTGCCACTCTTAGAAACTGCGACATAACCCTGATTGGGGACAGGAGTCCCATTGAACACGGTAACTATCGCTCTCCCGCTGTTACTACAGGGGGTTACTCCATCTCAGAACTCCATCAGGGCCTGTTGTGCCCCAACTCCTCCTGGACGCTGGGGCGCCCGAAGACTGTGCCAGATCTTCAGCAGCTGGGCCCAGCGGCTGCGACGCCAAGGCAGCCTCATCAAAGACGCCAAAGCAGCTTCATCAGAGATGCCAAAGCAGCTTCATCAGCAACGCAGCTTCAGCAGAGACACCGAAGGACGTCAGGACGGATAAGTGACATTATAAAGCATAAGGACCCAAAGACGGCCATACCGCGGCCCCATAGTAACTGGCCTCGGCCGGGTTAGTTGTGTTCTCTTTTTATATAGTGTTTGGTTGTACTGAGTCCCTGCCAGGACAACTGTTGTTATCTCTTTTTGGTTGCTTAGTATAGCCCTAGTGGCTTCAATTTATAAAAGTTTGCCTTCCAAAGTTCAACCAGTCTCGAGTCTCGTCACTGCATCCTGCGTACCTGCTGTTACCTACAACTGCCTTTTGGACATCTGTCAAGTTAGCAGTCTTCCTCATGATTGTGGAGCCTACTGAAACAGACTAAAGGACCTTTTTAAATGCTTAGGAAGCCTTTGTAGGTGTGTTTTGTTAATTATCCTAATTTATTGAGATAATGACTTTTGGGTTTTCATTTGCTGTAAGCCGTAATCATCAACATTAACAGAAATAAACACTTGAAATAGATCACTCTGTTTGTAATTACTCTATATAATATATGAGTTTCATGTTTTGTATTGAAGAACTTAAATTATCTTTTTGATGATATTCTAATTTTGTGAGCCTTATATGGTGGGGGAGGGAACAGATCAGGGGATAGCAGAAGTACAGTAAGGTGGGAGTCTTGGGCCTCTCTACCTTCAAAAGTACCCCTGTGACAGGGATAGTTTCACAGACAGCTTGATGCCTCCCTTCCTTACCGAAGAACATGAAAGGGTGACATTATATATGCAATGAACACAATTCAATGGACACAATTGATCAAGTTTAATGATATTGTCTAATTCCTAAGACAGGTCAAACCTAAGGTTAATTTACTGTACACTGCACAACTATCCTAAGAACACTTTTTAAATGAACCACAGGGGCATCAGTCTTCTATTCCTCTTCTTGAAATTTCTACAGAATTTGTGTATTCCAGTGAATAGGCATATTGTGATTTCACATACTGCTAAAAGTAACTAAATACATTGTTACATGACTATCACTCAACAAAAAAAGGAGGTTTATTCAGACTTCAATTGGCTATACTGCTGTAGGTGGTAAATTGCAAAGGAAGCTCAGGATGTTGTGTGTTATTGTGTAAAATACGGGTTCAGGCAGTTAACAGTGCATGCAATTGCATCTAAGAAGCATGAAAACATATGGGGAATGAAGTACAGTATGAAATGGGAATACATATTATTTAAACTCTATGTGAAACTTGTAATTTGCTTTAATACCTAATGAAGAGATGATCTGCATTAATGCACCAGTGAAAGCTGTTTGGATTATTTCTATCAAATTTTATAGAAATAAAGTTACAAATGAAGCCCTCTCAGGTATAATATGGCATTATAATACATAACACTTCTGTTTATGCCCTCACATTGTTCAACATATCATACAGAGAAATCAATATTTTACAGATGAGCCAAACATTTATTTACAGGACTTCTTATCAGACTAATAAAAATTGGCTCCTAAGATTGGAACCCACTGTTTTCATGTTAGACACTGAGTATATCAGTTTTGGAAATATGACCAATTGGGACCTTGCTATTGACAATTGAATTTTACTCATGAGAAACCGTTACAATGATGCCTAAATAATCATAAATAATGCTGGACTATTATGTGATAGCAAAGAAGATTTAATATTAGAGAAAATTGAATTGGTTTAATGCAAAATGAATGAGTTGAACAAACAAAGGGAATGTCAAAGCAGAAGTGTGAAATGAGAGGTGCACCCTGTTATATTCAATGTAAGCAATTCACTAAGCTAAATTGCATGATCATTTATATCCAGGCATAAATTTGATGAAAATGTCCAATAAATGTGCAATTTTGGAACTTTACATTTTTATGCCCTTAAAACAGATAGCTATACTAATAAAAGTATTTAATGTGTTGACATATGCAACAGATCAGGACTTATTATAAGTGAAGGGAGGACTTTACACTAGCCTGACAGAAGATGTGAAGTTATATGTTTGCTGTATTGTGGGGAGGGAAGTTCTCTATTGTTGTTGTACTTTTACTTTTGATTTTGAGTGTGTTATGGCAGCAGCACAGGCTGTGTGCTTCTGAATTCTTATCTCTTGTTTACCCATATGAAGTAAGTACTGTTTACTCAGGATAACTTGCTCAGTGAAGTTCTCTTATGTACTGATGGTCATTCTCAGAGATGCACTCTGCTACAGGTTATGGGCCCAGACACACAGAGAATCTCAGGCAATAGCCCCAAGCAATAACCTCAGACATGGAGAAGCAGATAAGCTCTGTAAACAGAAGGAGATAAAACCCAGTGAACGGAGGCTGAAAAAAATCCTGATACAGAGGAACAAAGGAATTCATGATCCCAGGAACTGGAGGGCTGCACACTGGAGATAATTACAGAGAATCACCACACACAGGATATACAGGAAATCTCAAGAAGAAAGAAGAATATCTTCACAACAATGCTCTAAAACAAGTAAGGCTATATAAAAATGATGTGCAGCACTGAGCTAAAACTCACAGTAGCTAAGTTGAACAGTGAAAATGATCAGTTATGGAAATTCAAAGAAGAGATGTTGTTATCTGAGGACGATTTATGGGAAGTAATCATTATAGATAGACCTGATGAAGATAATCAGACATGAGATAAGAAAAATAGAAAAGCAAGAGCCACCATTAGCTTATTAGTGGATGGTGCTCAATTAATGCACATAAGAAATGAAGAAACAGAGAAAGGAATGTGGGAGACATTAAGAAAATTACATGAAAGACCCAGTTTAAATCACAAGTTATTTCTATTAAGAAAGCTTTACAGTATGAGATTGAGTGCAGACAACGACATGCAGAAGCACATATTCTCAATGATGGAAGTACTATCACAGCTAAGGTCTATTGGTGAAGACATTAAAGAAAGTCATGTAGCAGCAACATTATTGTGCAGCTTACCAGATTCGTATACAGCCTTGATAAATGTCCTTGAGACAAGACCAGAAACGGACATTACATTAGATTTTGTGAAAACAAGACTAATAGGTGAATAAAAAAGGACAGTGGAAACGCTCTTAAAGCTACAGAATTTAAAAACCCTATAATAAAGAGACAAGAGAATGTTTCAGATGTAAGAAAAAAGGTCATTTAAAGAAAGACTGTACCATATGGAAAGCAGAACACCAAAAATTACAGCATAAAGAGCATACACAGAAAGTGAAAAACACAATTTCCGACTCATGTGAGAATAATTGGAATGGCACGTCTAAAGTAACAGACAAGAAATCATCACTTGGTTGGTTTATTGATTCAGGAGCAACGAGTCATATGACAAGTGACAAGAATTTCTTCTCTGATCTTGATTTAGATAAGAAAGAAGTCATTTATCTTGCAGATGCAAGCAAAATAAACGCAGAATGTATCGGACAAGGTATGCTAAGCTGTTCTAACAAATTTGGGCATGATTCAAAGATACTTGTACAGGATGTGTTGTATGTTCCAAAATTAGAAGGTGGATTGTTATCTGTGAAACATTTAAAAGCCAATGGACTCACTGTAAAATTAAAAAACAATGAGTGTGCAAATCTAGCAGGAAACAAGGTGATAACCAATGTCATGGCAGATGAACAATTATATCATGTTGATACATCAAATGAACAGATGAAGGTATGTACACATGATCACAAGAACTGTATTCACGTGTGGCATAGAAGTCTAGGACACAGACACCCTGACAGTATAAGGGAACTACAAAGAAAAGAATTGACAAAAGATCTAAGATATCAGATTGCTCAATTATGGTAAGATGTGATTGTTGTATAAAATCTAAAGCCACAAGAAAATCTATTCCAAAAGAAAGTGAGATGAAAAGCAAAAGACCACTTGATTTGGTGCATACTGACATATGTGGACCCATGAAAGTGACTACATCAGGAGGAAATAGATACATGGTAACTTTTATAGATGACTTCTCAAGATACACAGTCACATACTTAATTAAGAACAAAAGTTAAGTTTTTGATAAACTTGTAGACTACATAACAAGATTGAGTAACAAATTTCAAAGTAAGCCAATTGTCATCAGAAGTGAAAATGGAGGTGAATTTACAGGTCATAAAATAGAAAACTACTTAAGACAGAATGGAATAGAACACCAGAAAACTGTTCCGTACACACCTGAACAAAATGGAGTAGCAGAAAGGAAAAACAGAACTCTGACAGAAATGATGAGATGTATGCTGACAGATTTCAAACTACCAGAGAAATATTGGGGTGAGGTAGCAATGACAGCTACATATCTACAGAACGGACATTTTTTCCAAAAAACTGAAGAAAACTCCATATGAACTGTGGCAAGGTATGAAACCAAGTGTCAATCATTTAAAAGTTTTTGGATGTAAAGTTTTTATATTCATTCTAACAGAAAAATGTTCCAAACTTCAAAACAGATCCAAGGAGGGAATATTTGTTGGATATAGTGAAAATTGCAAAGGATACAGAATCCTAGATCCCAAAACAGACAGTGATGGTGAGTAACAGTGTGACATTCATTGAAAACTTAAATGAAGATGTCATGATTTCAATTGAAAAACAGCAATGACATAGCTGAAGAGGTATCTGATGAGAAAGTAGTTAAAATTGATGAAGAACAGAATACTGAAAATGAAGAAATACAACTACAGACTCAGAACCAAGACGTTCAATGAAAGAAAACAAAGGTAAACCACCAAAACATCTCTCATACAAAACAAACACAAGTAAAATTTATGAACCTACCGCTTGGACAGACATATCTAAACTCCATAAAGAAGAAGCTAATAAATGGATAGAAGCAACAGAAACAGAAATGAAATCCATGCATGACTCAAATACATGGACTCTGACAGATTTACAAGAAGGAAGAAAATCCATAGGATGTAAATGGATTTTTAAAGTAAAATACCAAACAGATGGCACACCTGAAAGATATCGAGCAAGACTCATAGCTAACGGGTATTCTCAAAAATATGGAGAAAACT
The DNA here is from genome assembly GCF_039654945.1 of Dendrobates tinctorius. Taxonomy (NCBI): domain Eukaryota; kingdom Metazoa; phylum Chordata; class Amphibia; order Anura; family Dendrobatidae; genus Dendrobates; species Dendrobates tinctorius. The sequence goes on from NW_027361672.1 coordinate 9,785,407, forward strand.
ATGATGAGACATTTTCTCCAGTTGTCAAACATACTACAATAAGAACTTTACTTACATTTGCAGCAATGAAACAAATGGAACTGATACATCTGGATATAAAGACAGCATTTTTGAATGTAGATTTAGCAGAAGACATTTACATGGAACAACCTCCAGGATTCAAAGATGAAAGAAACTCAAACAAAGTTTGCAGACTACAGAAAAGCATATATGGTTCAAAGCAAGCAGCTAAAGCGTGGAATGACAAAATCACAGAAGTGTTTCAAAAATTTCAAAGAAGCAAAGCTGATCCATGCTTGTACACAAAAAGGCTGATGAATAGATGGATTTATGTACTCATATATGTAGATGACATTTTGATTTGATCTGAATAAGAAAGGGATAAAGAAAACATTCTAAAAATCCTGAAGCGACATTTGGAAATTAAAGACTTGGGAAATGTGAAGTATCATTTCTTGAGGGATTATCCTACTGAAGAAATGACAGTAGACATCTTCACAAAGGCGTTGAATGCTGATAAGCACCAGAGACTAATAAAAAATTTGGGTTTGATTGAATAAGTCCTTACTGTTGAATTATTTTTTTCATTTTCACAATTCAGCATTGTAAAATTCTGTAAAGCAGAAGATTCAAGGTACTCAGAGTCATCACACATCTAGATAAATTCCTTCAGGGGTCCATTGTCCAAAATGGGGTCAGTTATGGGGATTTCTACTGTTTAGACACATGGGGTGCTTTCCAAACACAACATGACACCTACAGGTCACTTCTTCTAATTCAAGCCAAGCTGCGATCCCAAACAATAGTTTTCCCTCACAAATAGGGCATCGGTCTACTCAAGAGAAATTGCACAACAAATTTTGGAGCCCATCTTCTCCTATTGTCCTTGTGAAAATAATAAATTGGGGCTAAAAGAACATTTTTGTGTGAAAAATGGGATTTTTTATTTTCACGGCTCTACAATATAAACTTCTGCGAAGCACTTGTTATCTGCCTGTTTTGGGGTTCAATAAAGTATTGCCACTCTGTTTTACTCTAACCCTGTGTTGTCTGAGTAGTGTTATGCCCAACGAGAAAGGAAAGCAGGTTGAATCTGACAAAAGTAATAATAACTTAAAAATCTATGGTAATGAACAAATGAAAGTCAGACATTGCTTTTTAACCATGCTACCACAGAATTTAAAAAAAAATAAAACTCATGAAATAGGCCTGGACAGAAATGATGGTACCCGCATGCTGCGATTCTCAGCGTATTCCGGGCGAAATACGCAAATGCAAGTCTATACGTATTACACACAGACCAGACGTGTGACTTGTGAGAAATATGCACACGGTGTCCTTTAACAAAAGCCGGCAATTCATTTTGCGAGACAGTAAAATCACACTGACATGTTTAATAAAGAAACAAAAGAATAGATATATACACATAGAATACATAAATATATATACACATGTCATTGAGACACATATATAAAGTATATATTTATATTTCATAGAGTTCTTCATAGCAAAATAGCCGTTAATTCAATTGCCGGCTTCTGTAAAATCAATTCCAAACCCGACATGAAATGACACATGGTTTACATATAGTAAACCATTTCATTTCATGTATTTTTTTATATGTCCCTGACAAATAATTAAAGTAGGGTTTGTGTGTAAAATTTGGGACATCTAGGTGTTAAATTAAGGGGTTAATTCGTTGTAAAAAAAAATGTGTGGGCTCCCGCAGTAAAATCGCAACCAGAGAAGTAAAGCAGGTGAGTGAGGGCAGATTTAATAGCCTTGAGAGGGACCATTGTTTTTGCCCCCTCCCCGGCTACAAAAATCTGCCCCCAGACACCCCAGAAAAGGCGCATCCATAAGATGCACCTTTTCTGACACGTATCCTCCCTATTCCCATTGCCCTGTAGCGGTGGCTAATGGGTTAATATTAATGGGTGAATGTCACCATGCAAATGGAAGGTGACATTAAGCCAATTAATAATGGAGCGGTGTCAATAAGACACCGCTCCATTATTAACCCTAAACTAGTAACTGGTTAAAAAACACACACATACATTAATGAAAAATTATTTTTCTGAAGTAAAGACACCCAGTTTTTGACCATATTTATTCCTCTGCTAATCCAAATAAAAGCCATCGATCTGTAGCAAAAATAAAGCAAAAAAGCAACCATATCCTTACCTCTCCGCTGCTCAGTCATGCCCCCCACTGCAATCCATCAGAAAGTGTTAAGTGGTTTACACAGGGACCGGTGCTAATGTGATCAACCCCATGTAAACCACTGCCAAAATGAATTAGTTCATCTCTGCGCAGCCTCCCTGGCTGCCCGGAGATGAACTAATGAGCATTTTTTTCCCATGCTCATTAGTTCATCTCAGGTCAGCCAGTGACATCAGTCAGGCTGCGCGGAGCATTACTGGGACTGGAAGATGCCGGGCATGTGGAGAGTGGAGCGGAGATCGCGGGCCATCGGAAGGTGAGCATATAACTATTTTTTATTTTAACAGAGACCATGCATACCAGGAAAGGGGAGTGATGGGACCATGCATACCAGGAAAGGGGGGTGAGGGGGACCACGCATACCAGGAAAGGGGGGTGAGGGTGATCATACATACCAGCAAAAGGGGGTGAGGGGACCATGTATACCAGGAAAGGGAGGTGATGGGGGACCATGCATACCAGCAAATGGGGAAGGGGTACCATACATAACAGCAAAGGGGGGTGAGGGGACTATGCATACCAGGAAAGGGGGGTGAGGGGACCATGCATATCAGGATTGGGGGGTGAGGGAACCATGCATATCAGGATTGCGGGGTGAAAGGACCATGCATATCAGGATTGGGGGGTGAGGGGACCATGCATATCAGGATTGGGGGTGAGGAGACCATGCATACCAGGAAAGGGAGGTGAGAGGACCATGCTTACCAGGAAAGAGGGGTGAGAGGACCATGCATACAAGGATTGGGGGGTGAGGGGACCATGCTTACCAGGATTGGGGAGTGAGGGGTACCATGCATATCAGGATTGGGGGGTGAGAGGACCATGCATATCAGGATTGGGGGTGAGAGGACCATTCATGTCAGGATTGGGGGGTGAGGGGACCATGCATACCAGGATAGGGGGGGAGGGGGACCATGCATATCAGGACTGCGGGGTGAGAGGACCATGCATATCAGGATTGGGGGTGCATTATTGCATTATTATTAAAACTTCATAAATAAACTACATACATATTCTAGAATACCCGATGCGTTAGAATCGGGACACCATCTAGTATATATATATATGTATTCTATGTGTATATGTATATATCTTTTCTTTCGTTTGGGTTTTAACCTGTCATTGGGCTCCATTATTTGTCCATTTTGCAAGCCTGCGAGAAAATATCGGCATACAGATGCCATAAGGATTACATACGGATGCTTATATGAGCAAAATACGCAGCCACACCTTGACAATGGATGACGGTTCACTATTCAGGGACCATTTCTGCATATTACGACCATACAATACTGTCCATATTTTTATACGTTAAGTGTGACTCCAGCCTAACTCTGCAATGCAAAAAAAATACATGTTGACTAAACTATTGATTTTTATTGAGTTGTATAACGTCTTTTTCATGCATCTGTGATCCAATCTACTTTGGCAACAGCTGTTTGGCACTGGTTGCTACAGGTCAGCGTATTATTTATAATAGCCCTAAATCTTTTTACACTTCATATCATTCAATGTAGTGTATAATTATGCCATGTTTTCTCATGCCCAAAACTCATATCAAATTTAATTTAATGTATTTTTCAATATTCTCCAAACCATCTGTAATATAACACTATTTCCCTCTGTTCGGAATAATTACTCTACATATATTTAGCTTTGCTAGTATAAAAATGTGAAATTAGGAAAATTATCTATGCTATTGTAACCTGTTGCAGAGGACAAAAAAATATATATATTCCTGAGTAGTTTTCTAGGACACAAAATGGTGGAGGAGCTGATCACAAGGTGCAGAGGCAAAAGCAGCCCAGTAAGCTATTGCTTGCAGTGGGTATCTTGTGGATGAATGTTGCAGCAGGTGCAGTTGCCCAGGTATCAAAATTCTTAGAGGTACAAAATTTGAAAAGAACAAAAAAAGAGTAATAGTTGCATTGCTAGCATGGACCAACTGGGCACTGCAATGAACCGGACATCTGGCAAATACCCCAGATCTCAGGGCCAAAAGCACTTTGAACTGAATAGTTGTCAAAATGAGGCCGATGCACTTGGATACTCTAATGGAGTAGGGAGCCATAAGATTAAGTGAAAATTAAATCTGTTTTTTAAGAAAAGGAATAAAAGGATCCATATGGCCATCTGGATAAAAAAAAAATATGTAACTTTATTTCACATGGTTAAAAAAAGGTTGTCCAGACAGCTAAAAAACATTGCCCATTCTGACATAAATTTCTGGCTGAAGCCCTTAGTCATAGAGTGTGGCATGATGCCAGCGGAAGCACTATATAAAGGGTGACCTTATGTGACATCATAACATGCATTAGCATATAATACATCTTCATGAAAAAAACAACTGATAACTAACAAAATATATATAAAACTACATATTTACAAAAAGACACATGGAAGCTATTCAAAAAAAAAGACAAGGGAAATACCATGTAAGCAACAATGGGGAATGCAGGTGAATGAAATTCTCAAAAGTAACATATATTTCTATCTCCCAAAAACAGAATGAGACAGCGTGCGAAATTCAACCAGCTACAGTTGAGGCAAAGAATATATCTGGCAAATGCAGCCTTTGGAAAAATATAAAAAAGAAAGAATATAAACATGAATGAATTTTCCAAAAAAATTTTTTTAGAAATTATTAATCATCAATAATATAAATATCACAATTTGATTTAAACATCAAGTTCACGATAAAGTATAATGAAGACAGGCAAAAAAGCATAAAAAATTCAGAGAAAAGTATATGAAGAAAAAGCACAATGTCTGAATGATGGCTAATGGAAAAGCCATGATTAGAGCAATGCAGCAGAAACTTCTTTATCAAAGTCAGACACCATGCGATATTTAACCAGCCATGATTATAAAAGGGTGAATGCCTAGAAACTGCAGCGTAAAAAAAGAAAAACAAATTAAAAAAAAGCATTTTTATAAATGGGAAAAATAGTTAAAAAACCTACAAAAGACAAAATGAGAAAAACCCTGCTGTAACTAAATAAACAAAAAGCAAAAGTGCATTTAAGTAATGCAGAGTTCTTAGTAATACTGTATTTGATCAAATATAGCATAAAAGCTGTCCCACTATCGACAAGGTGACTCTGTGGTCGGGGTGGTCCTTCCCTGTCTAATATTAAAAACCTTATCCTGTGTCAAAGTTGACCCCAATGAGTGAATAAGGGCAGACAAAAGAACCGGGTCCCAACCAGTGGACACCAGTCAGGGGAAGCCTTTAAATACAATTTCCAGCTCAGGACGAGCCTCGCTTGTCAATACCCGGCACTGTCTCTGGCACTCGGATCGGAGTGTTCAGCTGCATGTATTTCTATGCAGCTGAACGCTCCGATCCGAGTGCCAGCGGCAGTGGCGGGTATTTACATGAGAAACTCGTCCGAGTTTCTCGCATGTGAGTATGAGTCCTTAATTTGCGACTGGTGCACCCTATATATCTAAGGTTACATGTGCTACAAAAAAATGCAGTAAATGACAAGCTGTGTATTCCTGTTGATAAGTGTTGATGAGATATTTATTATCAATAACTTGCATCTTTTAAGCATATTTACACATGTTGCATTGCTGCAGGCACATTTATAGAAACCTTTGGTTGAAAACCAAGTGGTTACACAGGTGCTAGTATTAGTAGTATGAAAAATGTTGGGGGATAAAGAAATTGTTATACACTTATGACCTTTTGCTAAAATGTGATTAAAAACATCTTCTTGGTACAAAACAGGGATATATTTATGAATGATTCACTCGATTTTGTTAAACTGCAAACTTTATGGAGTGCTTAATTAATTAAAATTTGGTAGCTGATAACTTTAGAAATTTTATCAAGCGAATTATTGGTAACCCTGCTATTGTATCCTCTGGCGTACAGTTTTTGTTCAATATTAGTACATTCTTGACAAAAAGTATGATTTTCTGAACACATGCTTTTGGATCTTACAAATTCGCCATATGGGATTGATTTAACAGTGTGAATGAAGTGGCAACTGTCTGCTCTCAAAGTAGTGTTGCCACTGATGGGTTTACGAAAAATAGAGATGTGAATACAGTTTTAATTAATGTCTCCTCCTAGAGTGAGATCAAATAAGCTAATCTCTGAGGCCGGTCTCACTTCCAGATATTTCCGGTACATGAAGAAACGGTCCCGGAGATATCCGTGTCTGTGTGTCCGTGTGTGCATGTGGCCAATCCGTGTGTCATCCGTGTGCTGTGCGTGTGTCATCCATGTGCTGTCCGTGTGAATACGTATCGCACACAAAGTTTCTGAGGTCCAAATGAGGGGTTAATGCATTAATTAAAGGCTTGTAATGTGCAAAGGTGTAATCCATTAGTGATTATGGCTTAAAACAGTTTTGAAAATGTTTTTTACAATGACATTTCATCTTAAGGTTGTGTGTTATGTCTCCTTTCACCTCACAAATATGTCTATTGACAATGAGGCATTGTTGTGGTTGGCATGGCTTGTGTCATGTCATTTTGGGGTTCGCCAACATATGCTTGATGATGAACCATGGTTGCAAAAAAGGCTATGCGTTCACCCTATACTCTTGCTACGTGGGTCATGTGGTCATTTTCAAAAATTATAAAATGAACTTTGCAGATATCCGTTGAAGTTTGTTGCTTTTTGTCATCTTTCCAATCCCGGATTTGACAACATACTTCTGTTTTTGCGTCCTTACCTTCTCAGGCAAGACACCTGCATGCGACTAAGCATTTCTCCTGAGGAGCGTTTGCTAGTAACCTTGAGGTAAGTTTTTTGTGCAGCACATTATATTGTTGCCAATAATATGCAAACCACCGTTGTGGGTTAAGTGGTTATTTTTCTAGTGAGTAATGTTCCATTTCACTCGGTTAGACAATGACCATAATCGTAACTGCCAGACATGTGTTTCTTAACCAATGGCCTTGAAATAAAGGCCACAATACAATTTGTATATGTATTCTTACAAACAGTCAAAGAGTAGGCCCCCCAAACCAACTCTTAACATGCCCACTTTGTGAACTGTACATTACACGTGACACCTGTGTGCTTCATTCATGGGTGGAGTTTATGTTGGCCCTATACCTATATTTGCTGTTCTGTGCTGTATGACCTTCACTATGTAATAATTGTTTCATTTATCATCATATTCCTCAATGGATGGTGATGTTTGCACATAAAAACTATGGTTATGTTAACAGATTCCTAGCTACTGGCCACTCATATTCTTCACTTCATTTTGAGTTCCTCCTTGGCACGTCAACCATATCCAGGATTCTGCGATCAACCTGTTATCTGATTTGGGACAAGCTGAAGAGCCGCTTCATGCCTCTGCCAACCACACAACACTGGTTGCATATTGCCCAGGGTTTCATGAAAGCCACAGATTTCCCAAATTGCATTGGTGCCCTGGATGGTAACTACATTCGTGTCAAGAAGCCGCCAAACTCTGGGTCTCGTTATTTTAATAACAATTTTTTTTTTCCTTAGTGCTGCTGGCTGTAGCAGACAGCAACTTCTCTTTTCTTCTTGCTGACATTGGGGCATATGGGAGTGCTCCTGATGCCCGCATCTTTAGAGCTTCAAGATTAGCTAGGGGACTTGCTTTCACTAATTTAAACCTTCCCCAACCATGAGTACTTCCTGGAGAGTCGAGCCCACCAGCACCATTTATCATTGTTGCTGATGAGGGTTTTGTGCTGTCAAGGCATGTTCTTTGACCATTTCCACGTCGAAGTTTGGACGACCGGAGGCAAATTTTTAACACTCGACTGATGAAAGCCCGTCAATTTGTTGAGTGTGCTTTTGGAATTTTGACTTCAAGATGGCGCATATTTGAAACTCAAATCCAGATGCATTCACAAAACATACAGCCAGTCATATAGGCTGCCATAATTTTGCATAATTTCTGCCGACAACAAGAAGCATCCTTGGATGATGTTGATGATGGGAGAGTGGTTAATGTGGCATTACCAGAGAAAAGCCAACATGCTCCCTGAGTTGCTCACTCCGACCTTCAAGTCAGGAATCTTTTTACTGATTATTTTTTGACACCTGAGGGTAGTGTGCCATGGCAAATGGAGGAGACCAACTAATATTAAATGTTATGAGTAGGTCACCGAGGAGGATGGCAGGAATAGGCTAGGCCACCAGGAAACCAGATAGGTTGGTAACTTAGCGGATTGCAGACCCCTAATCCTAACAACAACTAGCAGTAGCCGTGGGGTGTACCTACGATGCCCTAGACGCCTCGGCACAGCCAGAGAACTAACTAAGCTTAAAGCAAGAAATGTTAAATCTAAACTGCCTTGGAGTAGAACCCCAAAGGAATAGATAGCCCCCAAACATATATTGTCAGTGAGACAAGATGAGGGACGAACACAGGCAGATAATAGACTAAGCAAATGATGGGGCCCAAACTGTCTAGATAGGATAGGAAAGGAAAGACACTATCTGCAATCACGCAAAAACCCTAAAAAATCCAACACGTCTGATGTGCAAAAACACTGAGGTCTCACGACTTCTCCCCCACTATATCAGCATTCTGGTGTGAACTGGCAGCAAAGCAAAAGAGACTAATATAACAGGGGACTGAACAAACTGACACAAGCTGTAACATATGGAGTGGGGTACAACACTGCCCCAGCAGGGAGCACGCTGAACCCTCACAGCAAACCAGAAAGAGGCAAAACCAGATCAGATGCAAAGGATTAGCAAATGAACAACTTAACTGAAAAATGCAGGATCAGGCAGGAGACAGCAGACCTCATAATGCACAGGAAGAAACTAGTCACCAGCAGCAACTGAGGGAAGCCTGCTCACTTATATCCTCCCAGTCTGTAACCCCTGATTTCCAATCATTGTCATCAGGTGGCAGACTTCTATCAACCCGGCCAGCTCCACTACCCACATTAATCACCAGCGGGAGCCCCGACTCAGAGGTAAGATCAAGAGAATTCACAACAGATTGGGCTGGAGATTCAAGTGATCGGAAATCAACAAGTGGTTACTTTTTCAAGTCAGGACAAAATTCAGTTTCTTGGTCCAGCAGAAAACAAGTGTCAGTCGCAGTATCTTCTACAGAAGCAGAATATATGTCTGCTGCTTATGGAAGTCAAGAAGTAATTTGTTTGAAACAACTTTTGGAAGATTTCGACAAGCCATTAGCTCAACCAACAGTTATCTATGAGGACAGCCAAGGATGCATTACTCTTGCCAGCTGTGAGATTAGTGCAAGGACAAAGTACATTGATGTAAAACATCACCACTTACATGACTTAGTGGAATGTGGTGTACTCGAGTTTGTTTATTATGAGTCTGACAAGATGATAGCTGATGGTATGACAAAGCCATTATCAAGAGCCAGTTTTGTGGACTTCAGAATTGCAATGGGACTAACAGGATAAGTAGTTGTTGAGTGGGGGTGTTGGAATATGTTTGGTGCAACAACTCCATTTCTTTCTATGATTGTTTAGTTGCTAGATTTGTATGCTGTTTATAAAGTTAAAACCAAAAAAACTCCCACAGGACCACACAGGGATAGCATGTGACTGTATTTCCTGTTTTTCCTGTGTCTGTGTATGAGAGAACTAGCCTGCTGTAGATGTTGCACAGATAGAGAAACATAAATGATTTATTCCTGATCTATTAAGCTTATCATATATTGTTTCTGTTTGTTCCTGAATAAAGAAGCTATGTTGTCACACACATGGAGAGTATCCTGAATAATCTGCTGCCAGCATATAATCATATCTTACCTGACCATGCAATGGTGCCACTTCCCCTACGCACGTTTCGGCGATGTGCCTTTGCTGGTTGTTGGTGCAATGAGGACCTTGCTCCTGTGCAGGCTCCCTGTAGCCAGTGGTGTACTAAACCTTAAACTATGTTCTACACTACACATATCCTATACTGTACACTATACATTACCAACATTACTTATCTTACATTACTATATCACACAGGAACATATTACATGACACGATATTTGTTGGCAGCGCATTATTCAGGATACTCTCCAAGCGTGTGACAACAGAGCTCCTTTATTCAGGAACAAACAGGAACAATATATGATAAGCTTATTAGATCAGGAATAAATCATTTGTGTGCAGTATCTACAGCAGGCTTCTTCTCTCATACACAGACACAGAAAAACAGGAAATACTGTCACGTGCTTTCCCTGTGTGAGCCTCTGGGAGTTTTTTTTGTTCTAGCTTTATAAACAGCAACTAAACACTCATAGACAGGAATGGAGTTGTTGCACCAAACATATTCCAACAATATATCCATATACAAAAGACGCAGGACAATGTTCACAATATACTTTACATTATACAACACATTTTAACAATGAACTTTTTCCTTCAAGGGGGAAACATGGGCAGCATGTCAATATCCTTACATGTCCATAAAAATATTGCCGGTCCCCAAATTTTTGATAAGCTGTCCAGAAAAAGTAAAAAGTCAAGTTGGCAACTCTGTCCTGAATGAGCTCCTTCCACCGCAAGAACTGAGCAGGAGTAGCTGAAACGGCTTCACAGTGGTATGTCCGTCCCTGATCTACAGGTCTAGCAAAGGTTACCTTAACTCAGGTAGCACAGCACTTAGTTCAGATAGCACTCAGGTAACACAGCGCAAAATAGCGTAAAACAACACCTAACTTGACATTGATCAATGGCTTGTGAAATGTTACAGGTAGAGTTGAGCAAAACGGGTCGAAAAATTTCAAAAGTCGCTGACTTTTGGATTTTTGACCCTAGGGTAAGGTCGGCCACAAGCTCGGTGACTTTAGCGCCAAAGTCACATTTCAAAAGTTTGTTTTCCGCCCTTTTTCAGCCAATCAGGATCTACGGACACTGTGGGCAACGTCATGACATAGGCAGGGGTCACCACCATCTTTGAGAAGGGCATGCAAGTGATTGGCTTGCTTTGGGGGTGTCACAAGGGGTATAAAAGGGCGTGCACACCGACCGCCATGTTACTCATGCTGATCTCAGAAAAGGGAGAGCTGCTGCTGATTCTGTAGGGAGAGCATTAGGCAGGGAAGAAGACACCAAAAACTGCTTCTGCTGCTAGCGATTTTGCCTGTACAACACACCAGTTACTGTGCAGTGCAAGTGGAGGCTATATTTTGCAGGATCAGCTGTGTTGGTTGTTAGGCTGCCTTATAAGGCTTCCTGATAGCTGCATTGCTGTTTTCCCACTGCTCTGCAAACTGCTTTTTTAAAAGCAATATAAATTTTTTTTTTTGTCCTGGTGAGGTACTGAGCGTGCATTTGTTCACACCATACAGCGGTGTACGCTCCTCACACAGTACCGTGTAACGGCTGTTATCACGCCCACAGTGAAGCTATCTGTGTGTGACTCTGTAAGAATAAGTCGAGGACATGTTCTGTTCTTACAGACCTCCACCTTCTAGTTTTGTCTGTTTTTCAAACAGTTAAGTAGATTTGCTGTTTGATCACATTCAAAACTATAGAGAGACAGCGTGTGTCAGTCCGTATACTTAAAAAACACGGAGCTTGACAATTTTACGGACACCGGACAGCGGTGTACATGCACGCTCCTCTCTCAGTACCGTGTAACGGCTGTTATCACGGCCACAGTAAAGCTATCTGTGTGTGACTCTGTAAGAATAAGTCAAGGACATGTTCCGTTCTTACAGACCTCCACTCTAGGGAGATTCCTATTTCTGCCCAATTCTATATACACTTTGTAGTTTGTCATACACTAGCCAATTTCTGCCTGTGACATAGCGGTGTGATATTCACTGGGCCTCACACAATCCAACAGTGTCCACAAGTGTGTTCAGAAATTCTACATCTGCACTGTCCTATAGTGACATTTTTCACACCTGCAACATTGAGCCTGTGACATAGCGGTGTGATATTCACTGGGCCTCACACAATCCAACAGTGTCCACAAGTGTGTTCAGAAATTCTACATCTCCCCAGTCCTATAGTGACATTTTTCACACCTGCGACATTGAGCCTGTGACATAGCGGTGTGATATTCACTGGGCCTCACACAATCCAACAGTATCCACAAGTGTGTTCAGAAATTCTACATCTGCCCTGTCCTATAGTGACATTTTTCACACCTGCGACATTGAGCCTGTGACATAGCGGTGTGATATTCACTGGGCCTCACACAATCCAACAGTGTCCACAAGTTTGTTCAGAAATTCTACATCTGCCCTGTCCTATAGTGACATTTTTCACACCTGCGACATTGAGCCTGTGACATAGCGGTGTGATATTCACTGGGCCTCACACAATCCAACAGTGTCCACAAGTGTGTTCAGAAATTCTACATCTGCCCTGTCCTATAGTGACATTTTTCACACCTGCGACATTGAGCCTGTGACATAGCGGTGTGATATTCACTGGGCCTCACACAATCCAACAGTGTCCACAAGTGTGTTCAGAAATTCTACATCTCCCCTGTGCTATATACACCTTGTACCTTGTTTTACATTACTATATAGTTTGTGGGATTTTGTGTACATTTTTAACAAAAATGAGGAAGGCTGGTGGAAGAGGCCGTGGAATTGGGCGGGGGTTGCCAGCTGGTAATGATGGTGTTGGTGGTGGATCTGATGGTAGTGTCAAAAGCAAAATAGGACCGAATGCAGGAGGTGTTGAGCCTGCGTCATCGTCTGGCTACACAAGGCCTCGAAGGCTTAGTTTTCTAGGAGTTGGCAAACCGCTTTTAAAGCCAGAGCTTAAGGAAAAAGTTTTGGCTTACATTGCTGACTCATCCTCCAGCTCTATCGCCTCCTCTTCTGAAGTTGTAAAAAATAAAAGCACTGAGTCGTCATTGGAGGCTCATGTTCATGAACCACACCTTTCCTTGTGTCCTTCACCCCAACCAAGGTTAAAGGATGACGCAGGCCATACAACTGATTACTCCATGGAGCTGTTTTCACATACAATGCCTGGGTTATCAAGTGAAATGGTGAATTACCCAGGCCAAGATGAATCTGACATGGAGTGCACTGATGCACAGCCACTGATAGATGATTCTGCTGGTACATTCACTCAGAGCACTACATTATCCTCACAGTGTAATGAGCCAGATTCTGACCCTGATAAGACTCAGGTGCCCCTTCCCGCATACTATACCACCATACACGGTGACACAGAGGAAGGTGCACATGACATTGAAGAGGAGGTGATGGATGACCCAGCTGTTGATCCAGATTGGCATCCATTGGAGGAAGAGGGTGCTGCTTCCAATAGCTCAGATGAGGAGGAGGAGCATCCACAGCAGACATCGACATCGCAACAGCTGTTATCTGGCAGGCCCGGAGCACTCCAAAGACAGGTTCCAAAAATCAAAAGAGTTGCTGGACAACTTGTCCAGACGGTCAAAATAGCACAGCGTGCTAGGCCGCAAAATGTCTTCCAAAGTAGGAAGAGTGCAGTGTGGCACTTTTTTGAACAAAATCCTCATGATCAGGCCAAGGTTATCTGTAAGAAGTGCGCAAAGACCTTAAGCCGAGGGAAAAATCTGAAAAATTTGAATACCAGTTGCATGCTTAGACATTTAACCACCATGCACTTGCAAGCGTGGACACAACACCAAACCTCAAGTACCACATGTGCAACTGATCACAAAGAAGGTAGTCAGCAACGCTACATTGTTTCCCCCACTGTAAGCCCACCGGTTAGCACAGCAGAAAATGTTGAGGTGTCGTTGCAAGGCCAAAGCAGTCAGGGAATCCCACTGTTATATCAACGAAAGACTGAATCTAGGCCATCAGAAAGAACACCAACTCCATCACCATCATCAACCTTCTCTCAGTCCGCCCTGTCCACCGCTAGTTCCACCATATGCAGCTCTCAAGTCCAACTCACCCTCCCAGAGACTATGAGTAGGTCAAGAAAGTACTCAGTCTCTCATCCACGTACACTGGGTTTGAACGCCCACATTGCCAAACTAATCTCGTTAGAGATGATGCCCTATCGGTTGGTGGAAAGCGCAGCTTTCCGCGAACTCATGGCCTATGCAGTACCACGCTATGACCTACCCAGTCGCCACTTCTTCTCTCGCAAAGCCATCCCAGCCCTCCACCATCATGTAAAAGACCGCATTGTCCATGCACTCAAGCAGTCAGTGAGCGGAAAGGTGCACCTCACAACTGATGCATGGTCCAGTCGGCATGGCCAGGGCCGTTACGTGTCCATCACTGCGCACTGGGTTAATGTGGTGGATGCAGGGTCCACAGGGGACAGCGGTGGTGGGACAGTGCTGCCTAGCCCACGGTATAGAAAACAGTTGGCTGTAGGCGTTCGACCCTCCTCCTCCTACTCCTCCAGAAGCGAAAGCTAGTCCACAGAGCGCAGTCGTACGAGCACTCCATCTGCAGCTGCCACTGTTGCATACGAGGTGTCCCCCTATCGAGCAGCTAGTGGAAAGCGTCAGCAGGCTGTGTTGCAGATGATGTGTTTGGGCGACAGACACACCGCGGAGGTGCTGGCCGAGTACTTTCAGCGACAAACTGAGTCATGGCTGGGCAGTATACACCTTGAGGCAGGCAAGGTAGTTAGTGATAACGGCCGTAATTTTGTGGCAGCCATAGCCCTTTCAAAACTCAGCCACATACCTTGCTTGGCTCACACCTTGAACCTGGTGGTGCAGTGCTTCCTCAACAATTATCCGGAGTTAACAGCCCTGCTCCAGAAGGTAAGAAGACTGTGCGCGCACATCCGCCGGTCACCTGTACACTCCATTCGTATGCAGAAGCTGCAGCGATTGCTCCACCTTCCCAACCACCGCCTCATTATCAACATTGCAACAAGGTGGAACTATACCCTGCACATGGTTGAGCAGCTGTGCGAGCAGAGGCAGGCCATAATGCATTTGTGGGAGGATACACGGCCAGGCACTTTGAGAGCAGACATGGAGTTGACAGGTGTGCAGTGGTCAAAGCTGAAAGACCTCTGTAAACTCCTTCAGTGTTTTGAGGAATGCACACTGCTGGTAAGCGCAGACGACGCCATCCTAAGCATGAGCATCCCACTTATGCGTCTGCTCATGCAAACTTTGACGCACCTTAAGGAGCAGGCTTCTGCAGCCAATGTTGACGAGGAGGAAGAGGAGGAGGGAATCCTTGATGACATTCAGCCATTGTCTGCTCAGGGACCTCTCCTGGACGAGGTGGAGGAAGAAGAGGAGGACTAGGATGATGATGGGGATGATTACTTAGGGGAGGAGGATGCATCTCGTGGGGCAAGTGAAAATGTTGGCGTGGCAAGGTCTGGTACAGGGTTTGTGCGTGACTGGAGGGATGTGGATTTGCCAGAAAGTGCTCCTCCAACCAGCACTCACAGTGCATCATTGACACCGGGAACATTGGCCCACATGTCAGATTATGCCTTGCAGATCCTAAAAAGGGACCCCCGCATTGCCAAAATGATGAACGATGACGACTACTGGTTGGCCAGCATCCTGGATCCACGCTATAAAGGCAAATTACAAAACATCATGCCACAGGAGAACCTTGACCTAATATTGGCTAATAAACAAGCAACTCTGGTAAACTGGTTGGTTGAGGCATTCCCAGCACACAGCAGCAGTGATGGTTCTCACACGAGCCGTACGGGCCAGGGGCAGCTTGGCAGAGGTGTTCGTGGTGCACACAGTAGAAGTGGCGTTGGAGACAGGGGTTTCATGACAATGTTGTGGACTGATTTTTCCAGTACCGCTCACACAACTGGTAATACTGCATCAATGGAAAGTGACAGGAGACAGCAGTTGTCAACTATGGTTACAAACTACTTCTCGTCCCATATCGATGTTCTCCCGCACAGGTCATTCCCCTTTGACTATTGGGCCGCTAAACTGGACACCTGGCCTGAATTGGCACAATATGCCTTACAGGAGCTCGCTTGCCCAGCTGCAAGTGTGCTATCGGAAAGAGTCTTCAGTGCAGCTGGATCAATCCTGACAGAAAAAAGGACCCGTCTGTCAACCCAAAATGTGGATGATCTAGCCTTCATTAAAATGAACCATGCATGGGTTTCCAAGGATTTTGTCCCACCTTCCCTTGATGACACATAGGTTGCCAGAAAAATGGCTTGCCTTGGTCCTCCTCCTATTCCGCGAACTTGACCTATTTCGCCTTTTGCAGCAGCTGAATGTCCCACATCAACATATTCCACTTTGTAAACCGCCCTAACTGGGCTGCCCCCCCCCATGGCCGGGGTCACCACCTAGCGCACGAAACCGTGCGAGTGCCGTTGCCCTGGACAGGTGGGTAGGCAGACTCTTGGGCGCGGGCACTGGCACAGGGTCCCTCATAGTGAAATCAAGTGTCTCTGACGGTGGTGGTGCACACCCGCCGTCAGACACACCGCCGTACTATGAGGGGCCCAGTGCCAGTACCGACGTCCACGAGTGTGCCCCCCTAGCTTGGGCAGGGCCCCAGCATTTGCAATGTTTAACTCTCCCTGCTCCTCCGCTGTGTAGTCTGGGCTGTCAAATCCTTCACTGGGAGTGCCACTACAAATTGATTGAACTGAAAGATGATGGTTAAGATGTAGCTATGCCCTGTCCTGCTGGCCGGGCTCTAGCTCCAGATGATCAATGGCTTCCATTTCTTATGGACGTCGACTCACAATGACATGCAGTGGTGGTTTATCATCAGCTTTCACAGTTTTCCTACTCACAAACGTGTGACATTCCGGCACACATTTTAAAATGTGCCCTCTCATGCCAATCAAATAGAATCAGAAGCCTGTGGCTTCTGTCTTTTGCACTGCAAAGTTACGTGACAGATCATGATAGTCAGTGAGCACCATGTTTACATCGCTCCCTGTGATAAAAATTTGATTGAGAAGAGTAACAGTGATGGAACCAACGGAAGTGCGATACAGAAAGACTTTATTCACAAAAAAATGTTTTCACTGTCTCAACACACAAATTAATTGAGGGTCAGCATCGCCTATGAGAATTGTGACGGAAGTTTTTCCCATGAATTCTAATTCCTAGAATTCTGCAATCACTAGCCTTTATGTCAGTAATTGTATGCATCTCATTTCCTATTGCGGAGAGGCTGGACTGTATTACTGAGACAGAAATATTTATGAAGATTTAAAAATAACACCAAAAGTATATAGTTGTGTATGCCTGAAATGCCTTTCCTTTTTTCCACTTTTTAGATTGCTGTGTAATCCATACTGAGAACACGTAGATTTTACATGTTTAAACTATGCTATATATACCTGCTATCCAGTGATAAAGTACCCTTTCTCAACTTTGTACAATCTGGTCAAATCCATACTGGGCCTGAGAACATCTGAGTCTGCCTCCTGATCTATAGACATATATTTTTAATGTGTAAACTAGGCTACATATATACGTGTTATCCGGTGAAACGGTACCCTTTATCAACTTTCTACAATGTTGTTGAATCCATACTGGGCCTGAGAACGGCTGCCGAGCTGTTAAGCAAGCTACAGCACCTGTGGTTTGGACACGTAATTTTTTCAGGAATGACGGTTAGGCCTAACTCCGGAATTGCGGTTGACCTGAACTTACTGAGAAATCATCGTTCGTTCGCGGGGAATAATCTGAATCCCAGATCCCCATCACTAACGGAGTTCAGCAGGTTATCTGCACCTGTAAGCGACAAAACCTGGTCCTTTCAGTGTAGCGTGCATGCAGCCCTGGATATGTACGGGAATGCTAGACCTGTTATTGCTCGATCTCACGTGCCAGAGCCTCGCTTATCCCTCTAGTAAGCTTGACGTGTACTGCGGGGGCATGCCGGAGTCTCGGTTGTTAACGGAATAAAGCTGAGAAATCGCTGGCACCACTACAAACACACATACCACACCACACAGAATCGACACAGCTTTCAAAGTGTGCATCTTTTCTTTAGGTGGCATGGTTGTGGTTTCCCGGGTGGAGTCCAATTAAGCCACAGGCTCCACTCCTGGTGGTGCCCTTTTGGACATTCCTTTAAGGTTCAGCTTTGCAATCATACTGCCCCCCGGAAACCAAAAACTTTGCCTTCATGGACGCTGTTTGGAGGTTCGTGGGAATAACGCCGCCCGATCAGCAGTCGGCATATGGGTCGCCCTCCCAGAGCTGTGGGGTACTCGGTACCGGGCCGGTGTCAGTGGGATGTGCACAGCAGCGGTGACCTGGACGGTGGCCCTGGGCGCCCATGTAAATGGCGTGGTATAATGGTAAAGAGTTTATATAGATAGTTTGACGCCACCTGTGGTGTTCGGCAACATAGATATTAGGCGGAGGCTACATGCAGATCCTCTGGGACTGATGTTGTGCAGCAAAGATGGTGAAGCTCCCCACAGGTGAAGCTGGAGTCCCAGGGAAGTGTAGATGTAGTGATGGGGGAAAGGCACAGGCGGTGTAGGTGCTGGTACCCAGATGTAGCGGCGCTGGAATAACTGTAGGACACCAGAGCGTGCAGTTCCAAAGCTTTACTCACAGTCTGCAGGTTACACAGATGCCTGCCTCCGTGCTGTGTCCTCCGGGTCAGGACCTCAGCCAACCTCCGGGACCAAAATGGAAAGTTCCCTTCCAACACTCCGCCAACATGTACCTTCCTGAACGTCTCCTTTCTAGCGCTTGTGGGGGAAGCACTCACAGGACCGTGGTTCACTGAAGCACCTCCTGTCTAACAGATGTTCCTCAGACTTTACTTGTATGGCAGACAGCTGTAGCCTTTTCCTTCTGGCTCCCACACGTCGATGCTGGGGCCTCCGAGCCTTAGTTGGGTCCAGAGCATTTATAGCTGCTACTTCCCCCGGTTTCTGCTGCAGGAACGTCAGTGTCCCTACAAACTCGGAGACCGGAATTGGGACCATGCGCTCCAGCTAGTAGTGAGCCTTAACTCTGCTCATCCTCCAGCTCCCCTTCTCTCGTCCACACACTTCCCCTTCCCTGCACAGAGTGCCCTAATTTACCTCCTCCCGACCACAGAGAGCAGCTCCTCAGCAGTCAGGTTCAGAGGTCTCCCTGCTAGCCTGGAGTGGGAAATGTGTTGTGTGTTGGTTTCACTGCTAGAGAGATCCTTCGTTGCTCCCAAGCTTGACAACACACCCCCTAGGAGGAAGGCCATGCCACAGTGGCGACCGTACTCTTGGGGACGCCACAAGTGCACTGAGGCCCAGCCACTGCTGGATGATGCTGCTGGTACATTGACCCAGACCACTACACTCCCCTCGCACTCTACACTGCCAGAATCTGACCCAGAGGAAACTCAGGTTCCCCTTCCCACATACTATACCACCTTACACGGTGACAAAGAGGAAGGTGCAGATGAAAGTGCAGGTTCCTTGAGCAGGTGGGGGGGCATACTCATGGGTGATGGCACTGGCACAGGGCACCGCATAGTACGCAAAAGTGTCTCTGCCGGTGTGAGGGCCTAAACAGCCAAGTGCAGTGAGATGGAAGATGGGGACGACAAGGAGTTCAGAGTAGTGCTGGGATTCCCTAGCAAGGAGACTTATGTAATTGTTTTCAAGGTTAGGACAGCAATTTTTGGGGAGCACTATACTCTGGTGAATGATATATGGGACCCACCATACACTGGAGCATTCCAAAGGTGGACATCAGACACTGGAGCAGCATTTACAGGGCCCATTATACACTAGAGCAGTAGAAATGGGGCCCATTATATATGGAGCATTATTTGGGCCCATAAGACAGTGGAGCTTCATCCATTGGGACCAACATATACTATAGCATTATGTGGAGCTCATGTTATACGGTTTGAAACATTATATGGGATCAATGATTCCATATGGAGAAATATATGGGCCTCATTACTCTGTATAGCGCACTAAGCGCTGGCCATAATACTGTATGGAGTTATATACTGTCCGTTTTTGGAGGTATTGGAGAATTTAAAATGGATATCAGTCATGAGATGTAAGAAGTGAAGTATTTTTCATTGTACTATACTGCTATTTATCTGCCGTATCGGAGCATCATGAGTTGTGGTATGTGTTAAAGGGGCGCTCTTTGGCCCTGGGCCCACGAAAACCTGGAGCCAGCCCTACCCCCCACAACTGTAGCCAAATAACCTCCATTTTTCAGTGCGTAACTAGTATTATGAAGTAAATTAAGGTTGACAAGCTTAAGTAATAAGAATTGATGCTTTTGGCATTCAAATGGGCACTGTAGGTGTGTTTCCTGTCCTCCTCTCACTGCTGACTTTAATTCCCCATTGACTTACATTGGGTTTCGGGTTTCGGTCGGAACCCCGACTTTTCCCTATAGTCGGCCCATTTTGCTCGACCCAACTTTTGGAAAAGTCGGGTTTCATGAAACGAAACTCGACCCTAAAAAACCAAAAGTCGCTCAACTCTAGTTACAGGGGTTGTCCACATTTAGGAAAGTCCCAAACTGTGTAAAATACATAAAAATGAAATTCAGCAGGTACTCACCCTATGTGTTAGGCATCAGGAATCCAGAGCCTCACATTCTGCGGTCTCCTGCTGTCTTTCTACTGCAGAGGAGATTACTTTGCAGCAGACTGCTCCAGAGACTAAGTCCCTCTGTGCTCCTACTGGGCATGTTCACGAGATGATCTCCCATTGAAGATCGGGAGTCATGTGTCCAGGTCCTGTTCCAGATCTCATTGGTCCATCTCGGAGATCTGGAAGGTCCCGCACGGCTATAAAAAGTGCGCATGGCCGTTCCACCTTGCGCTAGTATAGTGTTATGAATGGGTCACTGAGGAGAAAAAAACAAAACAAGCTAAGTCACAGAAAACCAGATAGGTTGGTAACTATGCAGATTGCAGATCCCTGATCCTAACCACACAACTAGCAGCAGACCCCAAAAGAAAGACAGCCCCCACACATGTATTGACGATGAAACAAGATGAAAGCACAAACACAGGCAGGAAAATAGGCTGAGCAAATGATGGGGCCCAAACTAACTAGAAAGGATATTAAAGGAAAGACACTGTCTGCAATCTGCAAAAAAAACCCTACAAAAATAATGTCCAGCACTTCTGATAGCAAAATTAACCCTGAAATCACTAGACTTCTCCCACTATGCACTCTGAAATATTCTGAGACAGAGCAAAAAGAGGCCAATCTAATAAGGGACAAAAAGCAAATTGGCAAATACAGGTAAATAAGAGTTTAAATTCAGCACAGCCCCAGCCGGGGGCTGGCTGACCACACAAAAAACTGAATAGACCAACAAAACCAAGTGTGAACATTAGCAGAAAAACTTAGCTTTAGATGACTGGAACAGAGCTGAAAACCAAGACCTGACAAGCCAGAAGGAAGCACCAGCACCAGAATAGGGAGTCAGCTGTCTTAAATCCAGTCTGAGATTCCTGAGGTCCAATCATCATCCTCATTATCAGGTGGCAGATCTCTACTGATTAAATCAGCCTCACTACTTCATGTTACCACCAGAGGGAGCCTGGCAGGAGAACTCACAACTGGTGGACCAGAAAATGAACTCACAACAGTACCCCCCCTTGAGGAGGGGTCACCGAACCCTCATCCACGCCACCAGGCCGATCAGGATGGGCGCGGTGAAAAGCACGAACCAATCTATTGGCATGAATATCAGAGGCAGAGACCCAAGAGCTATCCTCCTGGCCATAACCCTTCCATTTGACCAAATACTGGAGTCTCCGTCTAACCAAACGAGAATACAATATTTTCTCTACCTCATATTCCACATTGCCTTCAACCAATACAGGGTCAGGAGGTGCTGCCATAGGCACCACTGGCTCAACAAACCTCTTCAACAGAGATTTGTAAAATACACTATGGATCTTGAACGTAACTGGAAGAGCCAATCGAAAAGAAACAGGATTAAGAATCTCCAAAATCTTATAAGGTCCAATAAATCTTGGATTAAATTTTGGAGATGCAATCTTCATAGGAATATTCTTAGACGACAACCAAACCATATCACCCACTTTAAACCGGGGACCAATGGTCCTATGCCGGTTGGAAAATCGCTGGGCATTTTCCTGAGAGAGTGACAACTTATCCACCACTTGGTCCCATATCTGCTGCATTCTCTCAACCACAGTATCCACACCTGGGCAGGATGAAGATTCCACTTGCCCTGAAGAGAGTCGAGGATGAAACCCAAAATTACAGAAAAAGGGTGACATCAAAGTGGCAAAACTAGCTCTATTGTTCAGTGAGAATTCGGCCAAGGGCAAAAATGGGACCCAATCATCCTGACCAGCAGATATAAAACATCTCAAATAAGACTCCAAGGTCTGGTTTGTTCTCTCAGTCTGTCCATTGGTCTGGGGATGAAACGCGGAGAAGGATAACTGAATTCTCAGATTAGAACAAAAGGCTTTTCAGAATCTGGAAACAAACTGGACTCCTCTGTCGGACACAATGTTCTCAGGAATCCCATGTAACCGAACCACCTGTTGTGAAAACAAGGGCACCAACTCAGCGGAAGATGGCACCTTCTGGAGTGGTACTAGATGGACCATCTTCGAAAATCTATCACAAATCACCCAGATAACAGTCATCCTCTGAGAGACAGGAAGATCAGAATTAAAATCCATTGAGATATGGGTCCATGGCCTCTTGGGCACCGGCAGGGGCATCAGCAACCCACTAGAACGAGAACAGGGTTTAGACCGAGAACAAGTCCCACAGGACTGTACAAAATTCCTGATGTCACAAGATAAGGAAGGCCACCAAAAAGACCGACTCACCAAATCTCTGGTACCAAAAATACCTGGATGACCAGCCAATGCGGAGCAATGAATTTCAGACATCAATCTCTTTCTCCACTGGTCAGGAACATACAATTTTCCCAAAGGGCAACGCTCAGGTTTATCCTCCTGAAATTCCTCCAGGGTGCATCTCAAATCGGGCGAAATGGCAGAAAGAACTACCCCCTCACCTAGGAAGGTAGTAGGCTCGGTCACACTAAGGGAATCGGCAAAGAAACTCCTAGAAAGGACGTCTGCCTTATCATTCTTAGTGCCCGGAAGAAAAGAGACCACAAAATTAAAATGTGTGAAAAACAAGGCCCATCTAGCCTGTCTAGGATTCAAGCGTTTGGCCGACTCCAGATAAATCAAATTCTTGTGATCGGTGAGGACCAAACCTTGATGTCTAGCTCCCTCCAACCAATGTCTCCACTCCTCAAATGCCCATTTCATGGCCAACAATTCCCCATTCCCCACGTCATAGTTACGTTCAGATGGGGAGAACTTTTGAGAAAAGAAGGCACAGGGATTCATCTTAGAAGCCACAGGGTCTTTTTGGGACAAAACAGCTCCTGCACCAATCTCAGAAGCATCTACCTCCACCTGAAATGGAAGTGAGACATCAGGTTGCCGTAAAACTGGAGCTGAAGTAAATTTCTGCTTAAGCTCCTGAAATGCTGAGACAACCTCAGGAGACCAATTCAGCACATCAGCACCCTTCTTGGTCAGATCAGTCAGTGGCTTGACAATACCAGAAAAATTACCTATAAATTTACGATAGAATTTAGCAAAATCCAAAAACTTCTGGAGGGCCTTCAAAGAAGTAGGCTGAACCCAATCATAAATGGCCTGTACCTTGGCCGGGTCCATTTCAATAGTCAATGGAGACAAGATAAATCCCAAAAATGAAATCCTCTGTACACCAAAGAGGCATTTCGATCCCTTAACAAACAGGGAATTCTCCCTCAAAATCCGGAACACAGTCCGGACGTGTTCCACATGAGAATCCCAATCACTAGAAAAGATCAAAATATCATCCAGATAGATGATCAAAAACTTATCCACAAAGTCACGGAAAATATCATTCATAAAGGACTGGAAGACAGAAGGGGCATTAGTGAGCCCAAAAGGCATCACCAGGTACTCAAAATGTCCCTCCGGAGCATTAAACGCCGTCTTCCATTCATCCCCGTGCTTGATGCGAATAAGATTATACCCCCCTTGAGGTCAAGCTTAGTAAACCAGCAGGCACTCTTAACTCTGGAGATTAAATCAGACATCAGAGGTAACGGGTACTGATATTTAACCGTCATCATGTTAAAGGAACGATAATCAATACACGGTCTTAATGAACCATCTTTCTTGGCCACAAAACAAAAAAAACAGCACCTAAAGGTGAAGAGGATGGTCTAATATGACCCTTCTCCAACGACTCCTTAATATAGGATTGCATAGCATCATGTTTGGGTACTGATAAGTTGAAATACCGACCCTTGAGAAATTTACACCCAGGCATCAACTCAATTGCACAGTCATAACTCCTATGAGGAGGCAAAGACGCAGACTTGCTCTCACTAAATACATCAGAAAAATCGTCTAGATAATCAGTAATATCATGAGACTAAGGAGAGGTGGAGAAAACAGGAGCGTCCCTAAGATCACACTGACAACCCCAACTCACCACAGACCCAGATTTCCAATCCAAAACTGGATTATGAGTTTGCAACCAAGGAAAACCCAGAACAATAGTATCATGCAAATTATGCAGCACCAAAAATTTACAATTTTCTTGGTGGTCTGGGGCAACTCGCATTGTCACCTGGGTCCAAAACTGAGGTTTATTCTGCGCCAAAGGAGTAGCATCAATACCCATCAAAGGAATAGGCGTCCGCAGAGGCGTCATAGAAAAACCACAATGTTTAGCAAAGTCCAAATCCATCAGATTCAACGCTGCTCCTGAATCCACAAAAGCCTTCGTGGAAAACGTGGATAAGGAGCAGATCAGTGTAATTGCCAAAAGAAACTTAGGTTGTACACTGCCCACAACAAATGTGTGTGCAAAACGTTTCTCTCGTTTAGGGCAGACAGAAATAGTATTAGAGACGTCTCCACAGAAAAAACACAGCTTATTATGCCTTCTAAACTCCTGACGTTGCGCCCTAGACAAAACCCCATCACATTGCATAGAGATGTTTGTTCAAAAGGTGGCAGCACCTCCCGTGTAGTTTTACGTTCACGTAAACGCCGATCAACTTGAATGGCTAATGACATGGAATCATCCAGACCAGAGGGAACAGGAAATCCCACCATAACATCTTTTCCGGTCTCTGATAAACCCTTCCGAAAGAGAGCTGCCAATGCACTACCATTCCATGTAGTAAGGACCGCCCACTTTCGGAATTTTTGACAGTATAACTCTGCAGAATCCTGACCCTGGTTTAATGCCTTAATGCCAACAGGGTTCTCTCAGCTTGATCAACAGCATTAGGTTCATCATACAACAACCCCAAGGCTTGAAAAAATGCATCCACATTAGTCAGAGTAGGATTTTCAGGTGTCAGAGAAAAAGCCCAATCCTGGGGATCGCCGCACAGCAAGGAGATGACAATTTTAACCTGCTGCACAGAGCTCGCCGATGAGTTAGGTTTCAAGGCAAGAAATAATTTACAATTATTCTTAAAATTCAGAAATTTAGACCGATCCCAAAAAACACATCAGGAGTAGGGATCTTAGGTTCAGCAGCATGTGACTGAATGGGGTAGGTGGAAATTCCCTGTACTTCAGCAACAAGTTGCTCCACAAGATCAGACAATTGCTTAATCTCCATTAGGAAAGAAAAAATCCTCCTACAGCCCCAGAGAAAAAGAGGAAAAAATATATAAAAAAAAATTCTGACACTTTTTTTTAACAACTTTTTCCGGCTTTTGAGTACCCTAGAATCTGCGGTATGGCTGGTGACATTACAGATCCCTGATCCTAACCACACAACTAGCAGCAGCCATGGAGCGTACCTATGATGATGCTAGACGCTTCGTCACAGCCGGAGAACTACATAAGCCTGAAGCAAGAAAAGGGGAAAACTAACTACCCCAGAGCAGACCCCAAAGGAAAGACAGCCCCCTCACATGTATTGACGGTGAAACAAGATGAAAGCACAAACACAGGCAGGAAAATAGGCTGAGCAAACATCAGCACTCTGAAATATTCTGAGACAGAGCAAAAAGAAGACAATCTAATAAGGGATAAAAAGGAAATTGGCAAATACAGGTAAATAAGAGTGGAAATGCAGCACAGCCCCAGCCGGGGCTGGCTGACCACACAAAAAACTGAATAGACCAACAAAATCAAGTGTGAACATTAGCAGAAAAACTTAGCTTTAGATGACTGGAACAGAGCGGAAAACCAAGACCTGACAAGCCAGAAGGAATCACCAGCACCAGAATAGGGAGTCGGCTGTCTTAAATCCAGTCTGAGATTCCTGAGGTCTAATTGTCATCCTCATTATCAGGTGGCAGATCTCTACTGATTAAATCAGCCTCACTACCTCCTGTTACCACCAGAGGGAGCCTGGCAGGAGAACTCACAACTGGTGGACCAGAAAATGAACTCACAACAGTATAGACTATACTGCTATGTGTGAATGGTGACGGATGTATGATTCTGGTGACTGACTTATTATGAAACCCCTTCCCTCTGATATTACGCATGTGGTTAGGGAATTAGTTCAGTAGTCTGCACCAGTCTGTGGCAAGCCTTAGGCCACTGTGCATACCGCACCACTGCGCTAGCGTCCGACATAGCGCCTGCTTTGTAGCTGTGTCGTCCAGCGGCAGTGTCCTGCACCGTGCTGCAGTTGCAGCCCTTCTTGGCGTTCGCAGTAACGACGCCGCACACACGGTAGGTCTAGACAGACGCAGCCCCTCTGTCTTAGTTCCTGCTCCTGTGACCTTATACTGTGTGTGCACTTACCTGAGGCCTGTGACTCTAACAGGCTCAGCCTTTTGTATGTTTTTTTTGCGGCGCCTCTGTGTGTGAACTGAGCCGGCTCTGCGCACTTCGGGTGAAGTTGAACCCGTGCGCATTATACCGCCATATTGCTCGTCTGCCATTACTCAGCAGAGGTTGTAACACCTACTGCACGGTGGACCCCGAGCGGTGAATGCACTTTATTATTATTTTTATTTAGTGCGTTCTGCCGTTCCTAACACTATGGCACGTGATCCTGAGCCCAGTGACTGGCTACAGCCGTGACTTTGTATCTACAGTTCATATCAGTCTGTCATTGAATTAAGCATCTCATGTAGTGAGTTCAGCGTCACTTGCCATCAACAACAGTGTATGATCTTTCAGCTTAGTGACTGACTAGGCCTGGGGAGGGTGAGTACCTTCTGAGTTTTTATTTTACACAGTTAGAGGCTCGCTTTTCTAAAAATTCACAATCTAACAACCCTTTTAAGTTCTTTATATCCTATTAGATGAAATAACCTTCTGTGATAAGTTGGCAAAATTATGCTTTGTGAGTTATGATATCCATTGCTACATCTGTTTCTATCAATTTTAAAAAGAGAAAAAAACAACAGCAACCACACTCCTCTAGCTTTGAACAGCATTGTCACTTTTTTAAGCACTAAGCACAGACAAGCTATTACCCATACCAGTACTTTGTGCAAATCATGCAATATGAATATTGTACTTCGAGACATCTATTATATGCAATATATTCAAATACCACAATCTGCACACTGTAGATATGAGATTAATAAAGATAAAAAATTTAATTTCACACTAAAACTGAAATAAACTTGATTGATGGGAATTCTATAGCCATTAAAGTTTACATTTTCCTGCTCTTATTTATGGGGGGTCACTGTCACCTTCATTCTTCAGAAGGCATGCTCTTACCTGTTCTTTGGAGATTTGCGGTGTTCATAACTCTATAATTTCATAATTTAAATTGTGCGGATGCAAATAACTTCTTATAATAACATTTATTTGTCAATCTCCCATGTGGTTTATGCACATAATGTCTGGCATAAATCAAAGTCTACATTTATTTCTACCATTTACTTATAAAAGAGTTTCCATTCCTAACATATATGGAAATTGTGATCATGGCCTGAAGACATAACATGCAATTTCCTTTAAGATTGGTAATAACCATAACACACAAATTTTTATGTGCTCTCCCCATTTTGCATTAACATCTTAAATGGTTGGGAAAAGTGCTATGCGTTTCATTTCTCTTTACCAAAGAATACATATGCTGCTTATAGTATAAGAGCATGTACAGTATATGTATATACATATACAGTTGTGTGAAAAAGTGTTTGCCCCTTCCTGATTTTCTATTCTTTTGCATGTTTGTCACACTTGAATGTTTCAGATCACCAAACAAACAAGTAAACACAAAATGAAGTTTTTAAATGAAGGTCTTTGTTATTAAGGGAAAAGGAAATCCAAACTTACCGGACCCTGTGTGAAAAAGTGATTGCTCCTTAAACCTTAAAACATAAATTAACTGTGGTTTATCACATAATTGGAAAGCTGAGTTTAAATTCCCTAGCCACACTCAGGCCAGATTACTGCCACACCTGTTCTCAATTAATAAAACACTTAAATAGGACCTGCCTGACAAAGTGAAGTAGGCCAAAAGATCATCAAAAGTTAGACATCATGCTTTGATCCCCCCAAAAATCTGGAACAAATGAGAAGCAAAGTAATTGAGAGCTATCAGTCTGGAAAAGGTTATAAATAGAGTTGAGCGATACCGTCCGATACTTCAAAGTATCGGATCGGAATGGATCGGCCGATCTTTAAAAAAAGTATCGGTATCGCCGATTCCGATACCGGAAGTCCCATTCAAGTCTATGGGACTTCCGGTATCGGAATAAGAAAAACCCTGTTTTTGCCTTGTACAGCCTCTCTGGGGTCTGTACGGGCCTTTCGGGGGGCTGTGCCGGCCTGTCAGGGGGTCTGTGCAGGCTCCGGTGGTCTGTGCCGGCCTGCCGGGGGGCTGTGCCGGCCTGCCGGGGGGCTGTGCCGGCCTGCCGGTGGTCTGTGCAGGCTCCGGTGGGCTGTGCCGGCCTGCCGGGGGGCTGTGCCGGCCTGCCGGGGGGCTGTGCAGGCTCCGGGGGGCTGTGCCGGCCTGCCGGGGGGCTGTGCCGGCCTGCCGGTGGTCTGTGCAGGCTCCGGGGGGCTGTGCCGGCCTGCCGGGGGGCTGTGCCGGCCTGCCGGTGGTCTGTGCAGGCTTCGGGGGTCTGTGCAGGCATCGTCCGATGGGACTACAAGTCCCATCGGGCGATGCCTGCTACCATGACAGTGATTGACACATTAGCCAATGATGGGACAGTAGTAGTCCCATCATCCGGCTAATGTGTTGAATGTAAAAAAAAAAAAAAAATTACATGCTACATACATGCTACATACATACAACATGCATACTACATACATGCTACATTCATACTACATACTACATACATGCTACATTCATACTACATACTACATACATGCTACATTCATACTACATAAATACTACATGCAACATACATACTACATATATACTACATACATACTACATATATACTACATGCATGCTACATACATACTGCATGCTACATACATACTACATGCTACATACATACCACATATATACTACATACATACTACATGCATGCTACATACATACCACATACATACTACATACATACTACATACATACTACATGCATGCTACATGCATGCTACATGCTACATACATAACACATATATACTACATGCATGCTACATACATACTACATGCTACATACATACTACATATATACTACATGCATGCTACATACTACATGCTACATACATACTACATATATACTACATGCATGCTACATACATACTACATACATACTACATGCATGCTACATACATACTACATGCTACATACATACCACATACATACTACATATATACTACATGCATGCTACATACATACTACATGCTACATACATACTACATATATACTACATGCATGCTACATACATACTACATGCTACATACATACTACATATATACTACATGCATGCTACATACATACTACATGCTACATACATACTACATATATACTACATGCATGCTACATACATACTGCATGCTACATGCATGCTACATACATACTGCATGCTACATGCATGCTACATACATACTACATACATACTACATGCTACATACATACCACATATATACTACATACATACAATACATTCATACAATACATACATAGACATACAATACATATAACATAGAGTAACATACTTACCAATACTTGTCACATTGTTCCCCGAAGCCATTGTCTTTTCCGGAATAAATATTAACATAACAAACCACAAAAATACTCACCCACGATCCGAAGCAGTCCACGAGTGTGTCCCACGACGATCTTGGGTAGAGAACTGCAGCATCAGCTGATGCTGCCGTTCTCTACGGGCTGCAGGAATCCAATGACGGAAGGTAGGTATCCTTCCGCACTGTATTCCTCCGCCACTTAAAAAAAAAAAAGTCCCTAGTCTCACTTTATGCCATTGCTGTGTGGGAATTTCCCACGCAGCAATGGCATAAAGTGAGACTAGGGACTTTTTTTTTTTTAAGTGGCGGAGGAATACAGTGCGGAAGGATACCTACCTTCCGTCATTGGATTCCTGCAGCCCGTAGAGAACGGCAGCATCATCTGATGCTGCAGTTCTCTACCCAAGATCGTCGTGGGACACACTCGTGGACTGCTTCGGATCGTGGGTGAGTATTTTTGTGGTTTGTTATGTTAATATTTATTCCGGAAAAGACAATGGCTTCGGGGAACAATGTGACAAGTATTGGTAAGTATGTTACTCTATGTTATATGTACTGTATGTCTATGTATGTATTGTATGAATGTATTGTATGTATGTAGTATATATGTGGTATGTATGTAGCATGTAGTATGTATGTAGTATGTATGTAGCATGCATGTAGCATGCAGTATGTATGTAGCATGCATGTAGTATATATGTAGTATGTATGTAGCATGCATGTAGTATATATGTAGTATGTATGTAGCATGTAGCATGTATGTAGTATGTATGTGGTATGTATGTAGCATGTAGTATGTATGTAGCATGCATGTAGTATATATGTAGTATGTATGTAGCATGTAGTATGTATGTAGTATGTATGTAGTATGTATGTGGTATGTATGTAGCATGTAGTATGTATGTAGCATGCATGTAGCATGCATGTAGTATGTATGTAGCATGCATGTAGTATGTATGTAGTATGTATGTAGTATATATGTAGTATGTATGTAGCATGTAGCATGTATGTAGTATGTATGTGGTATGTATGTAGCATGTAGTATGTATGTAGCATGCATGTAGTATATATTTAGTATGTATGTAGCATGTAGTATGTATGTAGTATGTATGTAGTATGTATGTGGTATGTATGTAGCATGTAGTATGTATGTAGCATGCATGTAGCATGCATGTAGTATGTATGTAGTATGTATGCAGCATGCATGTAGTATGTATGTAGTATGTATGTAGTATGTATGTAGTATGTATGTAGCATGCAGTATGTATGTAGCATGTATGTAGCATGTATGTAGTATGTATGTAGTATATATGTAGTATGTATGTAGCATGTAGTATGTATGTAGCATGCATGTAGTATATATGTAGTATGTATGTAGCATGTAGTATGTATGTAGCATGCATGTAGTATATATGTAGTATGTATGTAGCATGTAGTATGTATGTAGCATGTAGTATGCATGTAGTATGTATGTAGTATTTTTATTTTTATTTTTTTTTTTTTTAACATTTAACACATTAGCCGGATGATGGGACTACTACTGTCCCATCATTGGCTAATGTGTCAATCACTGTCATGGTAGCAGGCATCGCCAGATGGGACTTGTAGTCCCATCGGACGATGCTTGCACAGACCCCCGGACATCAGCACAGCCCCCCGGCAGGCCGGCACAGCCCCCCGGCAGGCCGGTACAGACCCCCACAGGGTGCACAGACCACCGGCAGGCCGGCACAGCCCCCCGGCAGGCCGGTACAGACCCCCACAGGGTGCACAGACCACCGGCAGGCCGGCACAGCCCCCCGGCAGGCCGGTACAGACCCCGGGCAGTCCACACAGCCCCCCGGCAGGCCGGCAGAGACCCCCGGAAGGCCCGAAATGATGGCGCATCATGATGCGCACACACCGCGCATCATGATGACGTCAGGCTGTCAATCAACTTTGAACTTCCGATTCCGATGCCGAATTCCGATATTGAAAAAATATCGGAAGTCGGTATCGGAATTCCGATACAGCAAGTATCGGCCGATACCCGATACTTGCGGTATCGGAATGCTCAACACTAGTTATAAAGCCATTCCTAAAGCTTTAACCCCAAATTTAACCCCAGCCATAACCCTAACCCTAACTCAAATGGAAAAAAAATTTTATTTTATTATTTTCACCTAACTAAGGGGGTGAAAAAAGGGGGGAGTTGCATTAATATTTTTTTTATTTTGATCACTGTGATAGGGTCTATCACAGTGATCAAAATGAACCAATAGGAAAAATTTCCTATTTTTGCCGGGTGTCGGCCGGCAGATCTCGGCAGGCACACTACGCATGCGCCTGCCATTTTCTTCCCGGAAGAAGATGCTGACAGCCAGGGGACATCATCGGGGGATGCAGGAGGGTCCAGGGACACCGGAGGTAACGGAGGGGCTCTGCGTACCCCATTTGTCTCTCCTCTGATGTGCTAGATCACATAAATATGAATATATTTATTAATATAATTGTGATCGCAACACTGGAGTCGGTAAAAACCAACCCGAATCATGTTCTCCGGGTCTCAGGTGCCCCCGGTAGCTGAGACCCCAGAGAATTTCTGACACTGGGGGGTGTGTTATGAACAGGTCACCTAGGAAGATTGCAGAATAGGCTAGGCAACCAGGAAACCAGAAAGGTTTGTCACTTAGCGAATTGCAGACCCGTAATCCTAACAGCACAACTAACAGTAGCTGTGGAGCGTACCTATGATGCCCTAGATGCCTCGACACAGCCGGAGAACTAACTAGGCCTAAAGCAAGAAAGGTGGAATCTAAACTGCTCCGGAGTAGAAACCCAATGAAATAGCCCCTAAACATATATTGTCGGTGAGACCAGATGAGGGACAAACACAGGCAGAAAATAGACTGAGCAAATGATGGGGCCCAAACTGTCTAGATAGGATAGGAAAGGAAAGACGCTGTCTGCAATCACGCAAAAACCCTAAAAAATCCAACACATCTGATGTACAAAAAAACACTGAGGTCTCATGACCTCTCCCCCACTATATCAGCATTCTGGTATAAACTGGCAGCAAAGCATAAGAGACAATATAACAGGGGACTGAACAAACTGATACAAGCTGTAACATATGGAGCGGGGTCCACCACAGCCCCAGCAGGGGGCACGTTGAACCCTCACAGCAAAGCAGAAAGAGGCAAAACCAGATCAGAAGCAAAGGATTAGCAAATTATCAACTTATCTGAAAAATGCAGGATCAGGCAGGAGATAGCAGACCTCAAGGTGCACAGGAAGAACTAATCACCAGCAACAATTGAGGGAAGCCTGCTCACTTAAATACTCCCAATCAATAACCTCAGATTTCCGATCATCATCACCAGGTGGCAGACCTCTGTTAATCCAGCCAGCTCCACTACCCACAGTAACCACCAGAGGGAGCCCCAACTCAGAAGTAAAAGAATTCACAACAGGGGCGTCATATATATAGACAGGTGTGTGCCTTTACAAATCAAGTTCTATCAGTTTAATTAAACACAGCTGGACTCCAATGAAGGAGTAGAACCATCTCAAGGATGATCACAAGGAAATTGATAGCATGTGACATAAATATGACTGTTTGAATTAAGGGTCTGAATGCTTATGACCATGTGATATTTCAGTTTTTCATTTTTAATAAATTTGCAAAATTTTCTACATTTCTGTTTTTTTATCAGATGGGGTGCAGGGTGTACTTTAATGAGAAAAAAATGAACTTTTTTAAATTTACCAAATGGCTGCAATGAAAGAAATAGTTAAAAATTTAAAGGGTCTGAATACTTTCCATACCCACTGGATTTAGGCCACATAGACTGCTCACAGAAGCACAAGAAACAAGTGGCCTGACATTGTTGTATTGAATTATGGCTCCTGGAACGCTTTGGAGAAAGGGATGCACCAGTAATTCCACCACCAAATCAATGTAATGCTAAATCAGTTAGTGTGTCTGGAATTGAGACTACAGGATTCCGCTACCATTCATCATGCCACTGAAGACAATGGTATGACTGGTGTGAAAGTCTCTCATGACAGCCTTTTCATGGCGTTGTGGTCTTACCGATTTGGTCTTGAATACAATGATTGCCAAAGATTTTGTAGAGAGCACGGGGCAAAATCATGAAAAGATATTTACGAAGGAGTGTAGCACCAGTCCTACTCCTGGGATTAATGTGTAGGCTAGCAATATGTACAGCAGCTGGACCTCTGTAGCCTTCATTCTAGGTACAGTAATAATTCAACCTTATACTGATTTAGTCGTGAAACCAGTGGTACAGTAATTTCATGAAAGCATCCAAGGAGCCATTTTTTAACACAAAAACAATATGTGGCATGTTGATCCGGAGCAGCTTACGTGGCTTAAATCTGGCCTGCAGCATATGGAGACATGTCTGCCATTGCGAACTTCTGGGATGTCATTGGTTCACAAATGCAAAGGGTGCTGTCATTCCCAAATGCATTCAGCATGGCAGAACATTCCTTTGACAACTATTAGTGGGCTGACCCAGTGCCACTGGCAGCCATGCATGCCCAAGCCATCACAATGCCTCCGCCGTGTTTTAAAGATGATGTGGTATTCTTTGGATTATGAGTTGTACCACGCCTTCACCATACTTTTCTCTTTCCATCATTCTTGTAGAGGTTGATCTTGGTTTCATCAGTCCAAAGAATGTTCTTCCAGAACTGTGCTGGCTTTTTTAGATGCTTATTAGCAAAGCCCAGTCTAGCCTTTTGATTCTTGATGCTTATGAGTGGCTTGCACCGTGCAGTGAACCCTCTGTATTTACTTTCATGCAGTCTTCTCTTTATGGTAGATTTGGAAATTGGTATGCCTACCTCCTAGAGAGTGTTGTTCACTTGGTTGGCTGTTGTGAAGGGGTTTCTCTTCACCATGGAGATTATTCTGTGATCATCCACCACTGTTGTCTTCCGTGGGCGCCCAGGTCTTGTTGCATTGATGAGTCCACCAGTGCTTTCCTTCTTTCTCAGGATGTACCAAACTGTAGATTTTGCCACTTCTAATGTTGTAGCAATTTCTTGGATGGGTTTTTTCTGTTTTTCCAGCTTAAGGATGGCTTGTTTCACCTGCATGGAGAGCTCCTTTGACCGCGTGTTTCCTTCACCGCAAAACCTTCCAAATGCAAGCACCACACCTCAAATCAACTCCAGGCCTTTTATCTGCTCAATTGAGAATGACATAATGAAGGGATTGCCCACACCTGTCCATGAAATAGCCTTGGAGTCAATTGACCAATTACTTTTGGTCCCTTTAAAAACAGGGTGGCACATGTTAAGGAGCTGAAACTCCTAAACCCTTCATCCAATTTTAATGTGGATACCCTCAAATGAAAGCTGAAAGTCTGACCTTCAACTG
This sequence comes from Dendrobates tinctorius, assembly GCF_039654945.1. NCBI lineage: Eukaryota > Metazoa > Chordata > Amphibia > Anura > Dendrobatidae > Dendrobates > Dendrobates tinctorius. Next base: position 9,821,034 of record NW_027361672.1, read on the forward strand.
CATCTGAATTGTTTTGCTTAAAATTCATTGTGGTAATGTATAGAACCAAAATTAGAAAAATGTTGTATCTGTCCAAATATATATGGACCTAACTGTATGTATCATCCTCCAAAACTTTGAGGAGTCCACCAAGATGGTGAGCGGTGATGACACCATAATTAGCATCACCATCTCGCTTCTCTGAATTCTGAAAAACTCTCTGCTCACAATGAAAGAGGATGCATTGCAGGCGGAGCACGATGAGATGGAGCAAGGTACCATGCAGGTTGATTACACACAGACCATGCCATCCCAACGTGGATCGTTTGACAATGAGGAAAAGGAGGAGGAGGAAAAACAGGAGTTACTTTCATGCACTATAGATGGTACTACAAGCACAACTGTCATACTGTCTGTTCAGCGTGAATGGCCTGAGAACAGAGAGGAGGAAGAGGAGGAGGAGAGTATGGTCAGTCCTCCTCTTGTTGAGGACAGAGAAGTGTTGCCTGGTAGCAGTCTGGCACGCATAGCTGACTTTATGTTGTGCTGCCTTTACCGTGACCGTCTTATTCTACAAATTTTGGGTGACAGTCACTACTGGTTGTTGACACTTCTAGACCCACGCTACAAGGAGAACTTTCCATCTCTTCTTCCAGAGGCAGACAGATGTACTAAAATGGTGCAGTACCAGAAGGCCATTGCTGCGGAATTATTTAAAAAATTCCCATCTGAAAACGCTGGCAGCAGAGGTCACAGTTCGTTGGACAACCAAGGAGTACAGGTGAGAGAGACACAACTCCAATCCAGCAGAGGCAGGGGAACACTGGCAAAGTTCTTGTAGAGTTTTCTCAGACCCTCACATCACACTGGCCCTGAGGCGCTGGGTACTCTCACAAGGAGTGCAAAGCTTTGGAAGATGCTGAGGGAGTACCTTGATCGTACCAATGTCCTCCATGATTCTTCTGTGCCTTTTAATTATTGGGTATCCAAGCTGGACACATGGCATGAACTGGCTCTCTACGCCTTGGAGCGGGTTTTGTCAGGGCGGGTTTTTAGTGCTGCTGGTGGAATTATAACTGATAAGCGCATCCGCCTGTCAACTGAAAATGCTGACAGGCTGACCCTTATGAAAATGAACAAGCGCTTGATTGTCCAGACTTCTCTACACCACCAAATGATAACAGCAAAACATACCCTCAAATCCAGTGTCATTTTTTTTGAGAGATCTATTCCCATGCACCTCTTCACACCAACACATGGGTCTGCGCTTCCTGATTTTACCTATTTGCTGTTATCCTCCTCCTAGCGATATCGCTACATGCGATACTTACCTCTGACCGGCTCCCCCGCTGGTTATCGCTGATTGCGCGAGATCGTCCACGTCCATTTCTCGCCATCGGCTTCCTGCTGGCGCCGACAAGCGAGCTATGGATGCGGGCGGAAGACGGCGGTCAGCGCTTCTTCTGAAAGGTAAGTACGACCGACGAGCATCGCTACATCGCTGTGAGATCTGCCTGTGTGGCAGCTCACTAGTGACCATTTAGCGATGCACCAGCGATCCTGACCGGGTCGTATCGTGGTCGGGATTGCTGGTGCATCACTAAATGTAAAGGGGCCTTTAGTGTATGCCCATTACAAGTATATGAGACCAGCTGCTTTAAACTGGGAAACATTTTTAAGAGGACATCCTCCACATCTCTTCTGACACCACCACCAGATCCCCAGGGTGACGGTGCTCCATGATGCAACAGCCACGTAATTGTTTTCAAAAGGGTGTTTTTAGTGTCAGCAGAGTTTACCTATCATTTCTTGTGGAATCCCCTTCCCAATGAGGAGTCCAAATAAACATCAATTAAAAAAAATTGTACAAGATGAGCAAATTGATAGTAGTAGTATGGCACTGCGCCCTGCCCACACGTAAGTAATTTTTTTATTACCAGCATTAAATACAAATTTTTAAATGCAGATGAAGTTGATAGAAAACCAGAATCTGTGTCCTCCCAGCATTCGTCTGTACACATCTCAGTATTTAGGTCACTAATAGCATGGTCTATTTCCCTTCAGCATTTCTCTGTATTCCGATAACAGATAGCACAACATGCTTCAGCCACAGGGCAATAAGTATTGCCTACGATTGTAGAGTTCTAGATGACATTTTCACTTTGTGAAACATTAATTAGGCATAAAAATTTTATTGGCCTAGAACACAGTCGGTGGACACTTAGTAATCCCTCCCCCCCTATTTACTGGAATATGCAGGTCTTCATATCCTTTAGTAGGAATCCAGATATTAAAACTACAAAACAACAAAGATTATCTTTTAAGTAGAAACAGATTATTGAAGAAATTTAAACAAGTTATTCAACAATTAACATCCCTTGACATAACAGTCAAACCATAATCATGCTGTATCACAATAATAGAGCAAGGGGAACACAAAAATTCTTTATGCAACAACGCAACTGCCCCACAATGAAGGTGAAGTGTACTTCAATGATAGGAACAGGATTGATTGCCCAGTGTCTGATACCAGACTCCTTCAAATATCAACTACCTGGTGGTGATCAGCGCTAAACAAAACCCAAGAAGCAAAATGAAGGATTTTTTTATAATTTTTTTAAGGAGTCTCTGGGCCCATATGTGAATTGGGAATCTTTCTTATTACAGTCTCCAATTTGTGGTGGTATCATCAGAGCTTAATCTTAAATGCAGTCAGTTGGATGACTGCTGATGACAGTGAGGATTTAAAGGGTGCCTTTAAGATAGTATCAGGATCAATTTCAGCGGGAGGATTTGAAGCAACACTGGAGGAGGAGGAGGAGGAGGTTGTGTTTCTTGTAGATTCACCTACCTTCTTTGATGGGGTGTCACTTCATTTTAGAAGGATGGGCTGGTCTGATGTTATAACACTATCACACTACCATTCAAATGTAGATTGCATTTCATTGGTTGTCCATTTAGGTATCTGTTGTTGTATTTTTTGTAGGCAAAAACTGCATCTTCCTTTGTTACAAACACAGCCTCTGCAACTTCAGAACTCAATAAGCGGGCGCGCTTCAATGCACCACATACACAGAAAAGCTACACAATATCTTCCTCTATAACTCTTGGATGCAAATTATTAATAGTCATTTTTGTGCCGTCTAAAGGGCTAACATGGAGTCTTGTATCTCGCTTTGTCATGGAACTTCCTGTCTGTTCTGATTATTTAAGTGTGTTCCTCATTGCTTGAGTATTTTGTTGCTGTTGGATCCTGAGCTCCTGCCTGTCTACTGGTGGACTCCCTGCTGCTCTTTACTTGGTGCTCTGCCTCTCCACGTTATGCTGCCTAGAGTCCTCTGAGTGTCTCCCTGAAGCTGTCTGTGTTTAACTACTGTCTGGACTTCTAGTGTGGAACTATTCCCCTCTGGATCTGCTGTGGACTGTAAAGAATCCTGACATTACCATCTCTTCTAGGCCTGTGTTTGTTGGGCTGCGATACGGGACTTGTGTGGGACTTTTAGCCCAAAAAGGTACATATAGTGACCTTCTCCTGTTAATGCCACTCCCATATAATGCTGGTCTTCTATGTTTATGTGCCGTGGGCATTTCCACCCATATGATTGCTGGATTTCTACACTTTAGTGCTGTGTGCATGCTCATTCATAATATGGCTGGACTTCTTTATTAAATGCAGTGTGCTTACTCTCCTACTTACTGCTGGCACCACGTTTAGTGCCTTGTGCACACTTGCGTCATATTACTGTTGGACTGGTTCATATTAGTGGTAGCTCCATATTTTGCTGTGCATTCGTTAGTGTTGCAGGAAGTGCTCTGGTAGTTTTCCTTTACTTACATCATTCTATATTGTGCTGTGTTTTCGTTACTATTGCAGGAAGTTCTCTGTTAGTTTTGCTTGACTTGCATCATTCTATATTGTGCTGTGCTTTCATTACTATGGCAGGAAGTGCACTGTTAGTTTTGTTTCTCTTGTTAATATACTCATTTGCATCAACTTTGATCTCAGTTTTGCATCATCCCATGCAATCAGATTCCGTACTACTCATATAATTGTTACAATAAGGTTGTAAAATGTTAAAATGACATTCACCAGTGAATGCATTTCTCTTGGTTGAAAGCAATGCTAAAGTTGAAAAACGCTACGTGTGAACATAGCCCAAGTGGTGGAGGAACATTTTTGTTTTGGGTTATTTATTTTGCCTTACATACAAATCATTACACTGGAAAGGATGTTCCTTAACATATTTCCCAGGAAAATCCATTTTGGTTTTGTTTTTTGCATGTTTGATTGTGCGCCTGTAAAAGTGGCGTAAGACTCTGACTACATTGTTCACAGCTGTGACCTGGGAGTCATAAATGCTTCCAGGGGTATTCCCCATGATGTTCCCATGTCATTTGAGCACTGTTCCCATCGATTTCAGACGTTTTTAGACCGTGGCAAAAATGCTCGGTTTTCCCATAGAGTTACATCAGGCTCGTTGCTCGAGTCGACCACCCGAGCATTCCAATTTGCTCGACCCGAGCAATGAGCACTGGAGCATTTTAGTGCTCACCCATCACTAGTTGTTATGTGCGGAGGCTGACCAGAATACCGACTGGCGTGTTGGAACTGATATTTAACAACTGGCCTCTGCTGCTCACATAGCCTTACCAGCATATGCAGTATGGAGTTTCAGTACGTGGTCACATTACATACCAGTCAGTGAGCTGGCACTTGCATGCACTGCTGCAGCACTGACAGAGAGGCAGCAGCAGTAACTGGCTTAAGGAAATGGTCGCTGATGCGTGGGCCAAGCATGATACGTGTGTGAGCTTGCTAAGTTTCACAGCTGCCACCAGGTTAGGTCACTATCACACACAACCATGCCTGATTTTAGGTTCAGAGCCACAGATCTGTCTTGTCTGTTATTCATTTTAATAATTCTGCTGTGGTGTGCGGTTTGTCTCCAAGACAAATTAGCTTTAGCAGAGCCTGTTGCCACTTCTTTGAGGCAGTGCTGCAGGGCTTCCAGCTGATGTGGACAATGTGCTCTGAGATAACACATTGGAATGGAAAGGATGAGCAGAAGCAGGAGGGGGTGCATAAATTGGTGTAGAAGCTGAATGAAACCCTAATAGAAGTAGGCCAGCAATTCTTGTGGTTGGTAGCACATGTGCTGTGCCAGGGTGGGACTCGGACCCACCCTCCACAATGTTCTCTCAGTGTGCCATCAGGGAAATGTTGCGTTCCTGGCCACAAGTGCTTGTCCATATGTTGGTAGATAAGAGGACAATCCCAGTAAATGCATTGGTAAGGGCACAGGTGATGTTCCTGGACACATGCTGGTATAAGGCAGGGACCCCACACCGAGAGACATAGTTGCCGCAATCAAGAAACTATGATGTAGTGAGAAATAACTGGTCTCTGGGAGCTCAACATGGTGGAATGATCCTCCCACCATTCTTACTGAGGATTAAGTGATCTAGACTCTTGGGTGGTGACACTGGACAGTGTGGAAGACTGGGATGTGCTGGCAAGCATGCTGGAAGTATTATCTGCTATCTAACTGACAACCTGCTTGCCATGGTGTGGCTTCAGAAGTTGTGTCCCGTGCTTCAATGCACAGTGGGACAAGAAGCTATTTGTCGTGGATGGGTGAATTGCTTGTACTCCATCAAAAGACACAATCGTTCCTGCCTCACATCCTCGCCAATTGGGAGCACCAATTGGTGACTTCCCTTACCTCACGTCTTACGCATTTTGATGACAGTAGTCAATTTTTTGAACCAAAAAATGTGGTCACCTGCTTATCATTGCTCATGCATTAGTTGGTCCATTTTTGAGTTGACAGATTCCTGACTGAGCCCCAACCAAATATTGTAAATAAAAAATATATTATTACTAAACGAAGGTCTAATATATTTTGAGCAATGTGTAAACCAACAAGAAAATTTATAAATTAATACTTTGAATTTTAATAGTACTTATTGCTTCCAACCACCCGCTGCCGATGATCAGCAAGCCTCTTGTATTATAGTATGCACCATACTTCTACTTTTTGCGAAAGTATAAGTAGAAAGTAGTACTTTTTTTTTGTGAAAGTAGTCAAGTGCATGTTGATCATTCACTTGGTTTATTATTGTTTTAGAGTATTGTGCATCATTTCTAACATTTCCTGTCAAAGAAATAAACTTCATCCCTTATAACAAAGGAGAAAAAAATAAGGAACATGAGTGGTATATAATTAAAGAGCCAGAAACCTATAAAGAAATCTATCTGCTCCAATGAACATAAAATCTACCCCAGAATGGCTCTTGCACTATTTTAGTATTACCATGTGGGTTTGCAGTAGATTTGGACAACTGGAAAATCGCTCTTCATGCTCTCTGCAACCAGGAGGATTATTATGTTTTGTAACCTGGCATTTCTCTCTTCTGAAAAGCACAGCACTTGTTCCGTGAATGAGAATATGCTCAATTGCTTGGAAATGTATTGTAACTGGCTAACTGTATATTTCGTTGGCATAGAACATGTAGCCACGGGTGAGAAATGGATTCTACATCTCTAAATGATTCCTTAGAATACTCCTGTGCTTCATGAACCACAATTTCAATTGTTGGTTGTTTGATCAATGCATCATATCTCAGGTTGAAGTCACAACGTATAGAATACATCAAGAAATGATAAGCTATATGCCACATATCTTATTTCTTGCTAATCATAATGGTTTCTAATGTAGACGTAGACATTTATAGGTATAAGAAATAGTCCTGAAGATCATTCAAATGCTTTTTTTTCTTTTAAATCCACAGATTACTACTACATTCATTTAACCCCTTAAGTATACAGTTAACTCTAAACATAGAATATTTTACATTTGCCAGATTGCCTTCATATTTTAAGACCATTTCCTGGCATTTCAAATGTATTTATGTATAATATAATTTAATTATAATAGTTTTCTTTTTAGCAAAGTAGAAAAAAAATATTTCTATTACATTTTCGCATAATTCTCTAAGCACTCTAAATTACATGTAAACTCAATTCTAAGAGTACTAACAATTAAGGATATATTTTATATGTAAATGTTTTATCATTTTTCTCTTTTAAAACATATTTCCTTTCAAACTTTTGTGTTTATTCTTCTTTTTTATTTGCAATTTTTTTACGGCTGATTATTTTAGTTAACTTTATTATTTTTTTTAACTACAAGGAGATTTATCATTTTAATTATTTTATTATACTGTATTGCAATATCCACTATACCAAAGCTGGGGGAAAAATATCAATTACAAAATATTATAGCTAGTGCCTAAAAACACACTGTAGACTATTAAAGGGTAGCTAACAGAGATAAGCAAATCTATTAGAAGTAAACTGAATTTGTGCTAAATGTTTTTTCTTTTACTAGTTCAATTTGACAACCCAATAATGCTGCATGCTGCAGCATTTTGCTTCCTTTAAGGCCAGAGTCATACTAGCGAGAAATACGGACGAGTGCTATGCGTGAAAAAAATCGCTAGCACTCAGACCAATGTTAATCCATGGTGCAGCTCCCATCATCCGTTTTTTTCTTGCCCGTATTATACGTGCTGAGGAAATCGCAGCATGCTGCAATTTGCACCGTATTACGCCATAGACTCACCAATGCAAGTCTATGGGTGCGAGAAAAAAATGGATTACACACGGACCATACGTGTGACTTGCGAGAAATACGCATCGGTGTCCTATAGAAAAGCTGGCAATTCAGTGCGCTATACTGTAAAATCATACTGACAGGTTAATAAAGAATAGATAGATTACATGTATACACATAGTATAGATAACTATATATATATATATATCAGTGAGAAACATATATATATTTATATTTCATAGAGATCTAGATAGCAGAATAGGTTAAAATTCAATTGTCAGCATCTGTAAAATCATTACATAACCCGACAGGATATGAGACATGGTTTACATACAGTAAACCATTGCATATCCATTATTTATTTATATGTCCCTCACAAATAATGTTAGTAGTGTGTGTGTGTGTGTGTGTAAAATTTTGGAGCTGTATGTGTTAAATTAAAAGATTAATTCATGGAAAAAACTGGCGTTACCTCCCGCACAGTTTTCTCTGCCAGAAAGGGCAAGCCAGTGACTGAGGGCAGATATTAATAGCCAAGAGAGGGACCATTGTTTTTGGGCCTCCCCTGGCTAAAAAAATCTGCCCCCTGCTACCTCAGAAAAGGCGCACTTACCCGCTTTCTTCCCACTGCCATGTAGCGGTGGCATATGGGGTAATTAGGGGTTAATTTCACCTTGCTATTGCAAGGTAACATTAAGCCTGGTTAATAGTGGAGAGGTGTCAATAAGACACCTCTCCATTATTAATCCACTAGTCTGAAAGGGGTTGAAAAAACACTCACACATTAAGAAGGAGCGATGCGCGCAGCCATATACCACGGGATTAGGATAATGACAGGGAAAGAAGTTCCTGTTATAGGAAAAATCAATGCAGCAGTACTAAATATTTAGAGTAAGAGTACATAACACATATAAAGTGCCACAGGTTAAATATATATATCTAAATCCATTTAAAAAGACCGCCAAGTGTGAATAGCATAGTGCTGTCTAAAAATACATAAGGCGGTATCACATATTAAAGATATATTTATATATATATATATATATATATATATATAGATTCAAGATTCAAAGAAGCTTTATTGGCAGGACTAAATACACATTAGTTTTGCCAAAGCAGGTGTACAGAAGGGAATAGGGATAGGGACTGTAGGGATGTTGGGAAGGGGCTGTAGGAAAGGTGGATGGGGCAGATCCAGGATGGGGCTATAGAAGTCCATGGCATAGGGAAGGTGGATGGGGGCATGGGGACAGATCCAGGCTGAGGCTATAGAAGTCCATGGCATAGGGAAGGTGGATGGGGGATTGGGGCATATCCAGGGTGGGGGCCATAGAAGTCCATGGCATATCATAGTTCTCTTTCTCGCAGTCTATGGCATTTGCTCACATATTGCGCTGCTATCTCCACTGCTCTCTCTTCTTCCCCCAGCAGGATGTATGTTTTCTCTTCCTCCTTCATGGTGGTGAAATCCGGGAAGAGATGTGAGAGTCTCCTGAAGTGAGTGTCCCTCACTGCTGAGTACTTGGAGCAGTGTAGCAGGAAGTGGGTCTCATCCTCCAGGGCCTCCTGGTCACAGTGTTGGCACAGTCTTTCCTCCCTGGGCTTGTAGCTCTGCCTGTGTTGGCCGGATTCGATGGCCAGACTGTGGGCACTGAGTCTATACCGGCTCAGGATCTTGCGGTCTTTGGGGTCCGGGAGTTTCTCCAGGTATGGAGCCAGTCTGTAGTCTCTCTGTAGACTCTGGTACATGGTCAGTTTCTGTGAGCTGATAATGTCGTTCTTCCAGTCACTTACGTACCTCTCCTGGCCTTCGTCTACCATCTTCCTGATTCCGGCTTTTGTCAGGTTGTTGTGATTGGTTTTCTGGTCAGGTTGGGTTTGGGTGAGCTGTTCCGAGGGTCCTGGTTTTTCTGTTTCCCCTACATGTGTCAGGGCTTTATGGTGATGGGAGCTTGGATTGCTCCTACGTAGGTGAGCCCGGAATGACAGTGTCCTCTTTAGAACCGTTAGGTGTAGAGGGAATCTACCCAGCTTGGCCCGGCAAGCACTGTTGGAGGTGCTCCGATGGACTTGGAGAAGGTGCTTGCAGAATTCCAGGTGGAATATTTCTGTTGGGCTTGAATCCCACCTTGACCAGTCTGGGTAGGTGTGAGGACCCAAGACTTCGCTGCCATACAGGAGGATTGGGGCGATGACAGAGTGGAAGATTTTTAACCAGACCCTCACTGGTGGCTTTAGATGGTAGAGTTTCCTTCGGATGGCATAGAAGGTTTTGCATGCCTTGTCTTTCAGGGTCTCTATGGCTTGTTTGAAGCTCCCTGATCGGTGAACCTCTAGGCCCAGATAGGTATATTTGTCCGTTCCTGTAAGGGCGCAGTTGTTGAGGATAAATGAAGGGTGCTGGTCTGATTTTCTCTTTCTCTTCTGGAACACCATGATGTTGGTTTTCTTTAGGTTGACCGGTAGAGCCCAGGTGGAGCTGAATTTCTCTAAGATTTTCAGGTTGTCTTGGAGGCCTTTCTCGGTTGGTGACAGAAGCAGCAAGCCATCTGCATACAGCAGGAATTTCACCTGCACGTCGTGGAGGGTGAGACCTGGTGCTGTGGAAGATTCCAGAGCGGTAGCCAGCTCGTTGATGTAAATGTTGAAGAGCGTTGGGCTTAGGCTGCAGCCTTGTCTGACTCCCCGGCTCTGCTGGAAATAAGCCGTTCTTCTGCTGTTCACACTCACACTGCAGAGGTTCTCGGTGTAGGAGCTTTTGATAACATCATAGGTCTTTCCTCCTATTCCGCTCTCCAGCAGTTTCAGGAATAAGCCTGGGTGCCACACCGAATCAAAGGCCTTTTTAAAGTCCACGAAACAGGCGTATATCTTCCCGTTCTTTGTATTGTGGACGTGGCTCTGAATGAGGCTGTGCAGGGTGTAGATGTGGTCAGTAGTGCGGTGGTTTGGCATGAAGCCTGCTTGGCTCTTGCTGAGGACGTTGTGCTCGGTGAGGAAACTGAGGATCCTCTTGTTCAGGATGCTGTTGAACAGTTTTCCCAGGTTGCTGCTGACACATATATATATATATATATATATATATATATATATAAATATAGGAATATAAGAGAATTGGGATCCAGCAAAAAGATGAAAGTTCACCAGAATTATAAAATCTTCTTCTTTATTTATCCATCAAATCATATAAAAAATATGTGAGGAACTCCAAACAATTGGTAACATTCCAGCAAGGGACTACATGTTTCAGCACTATGTGCCTTCTTCACGGTCCTATTGATATAGGACCGTGAAGAAGGCACATAGTGCTGAAACATGTAGTCCCTTGCTGGAATGTTACGAATTGTTTGGAGTTCCTCACATATTTTTTATATGATTTGATGGATAAATAAAGAAGAAGATTTTATAATTCTGGTGAACTTTCATCTTTTTGCTGGATCCCAATTCTCTTATATTCCTATTTGTTGGGGCATACTCCCTGCCTGGATCCGTGCAGAATATAAGGTGAACACCGACTATTACATTAAGAGGAACTCCTTTATGGTGAGCTGGCTATATGTTTTTTATATATATAAATATATATATATATATATATATATATATATATAAAATAAAGCGTTGTCATAAAGGCATACAATAATAATAAGACGAAATATGAGTATCCAATAGGTGCTGCAGGTGCTTGATAGTAGTGGTCCAATCATATAATAAGATGACATCAAGATCCAAGGGCAGAGGAAATACTGTACACTAAAGAAATATACACAAAAAAGAAAAAGTTAAAAACAATGGAATAAAATTAAAAACAATAAAAACAAAAAAGGCCGCAATGGAATCAATGGGAAGATACAGGGATTTAGGAAGGCAAAAAGAAGAAAAATCCAACAGGATTTTTATCTTCTTTTAAGAATGCGCAAGAGAAAGGGAAAAAAAAAAAAAAAAACCCAGTTAATGTACTGGTAAACAGAGGTGGAGAATAACAAGAGAATACATAAATGTAATGGGTATATATGACCAGACTATAAGAAAGGAGCGAAACTTAAATGTTCATTGAGTCCCCTCAGGGTCATAGTGTTTAGCTCTACAATCCATCTCGCTTCCATTTGTGCGAGAATTTTCTTGTTATCACCACCTCTGATGCCCATGTGTAATACATCAATGCCCCTCACTTTCAATAAACTAGCATCACATTGGTGCAGTAACCGGAAGTGTCGGGGAATTGTTTTAAATCAGCCAGATCGGACACCGTCCTCGCCGCGCCAATGTCCCGCACATGCTCTCGAACCCGCACCCTCAGTTCTCTGGTGGTCAGGCCAACATAAATCCTAGGGCACGGACATGTGGTGTAATAAATCACATTTCATGTACCGCATGAGATCCGGTTTCTGATTTTGAACTGTCTCTTGCCGTCTGAGGAACTGAAGGTGGAGCAGCGCAGGACATTGGTGCAAGCGACACAGTGCCCACACGAGAATGACCCACAGACCGGGCCACCAGAACCGAAAAAGTTCCTGGAAGTAGGAACATAGTGGTTCCGTACCAGTAGGTCATTAAGATTTTTTGAACGACGGGGTGTCCTGGATGGAGAACTCCCCAAGGCGGCCCTCAGGGAGGGATCTGTCTCCAGTATGGACCAGTGTTTACGCAAGATAGTGCGCATATTGTGCCACTCATTATTATATTTCGAGATGAACCTAACAGGTCCATCACCGACTGAACCTCCACCCTTCTGGACCGGATGTAAAAGACTGCCACGCGGAGTATGTCTTGCCCTATTATAACCAGCTTTAATACAACTGCGACTGTAGCCCCTAGTTAGGAAACGATCTGTCAAATCCCAGGCCTGTCTCTCAAATCGGTCATCGGTGGAACAGATGCGTCGCATGTGGAGAAACTGTCCGACCGGGATGGCCCTCACAGTGGCAAAGTCATGAGCAGACGCGGCATGCAGTAGAGAATTGACAGACGTGGGCTTCCTGAATACATCCATCTGGATGCGCCGGTCGGCATCGACCTCCAGACGGATGTCCAGGAAGTCCACACATGTGTCATCAAATGAGTATGTTAAGCGGATGTTCCTAACATTTACACTCAACGACTTCATGAAATCCCCGAGCTGGTCGACCGACCCATCCCACAAAAATAACTGTGGCGCCCCTGAGGATTCAGTAGCCACAGAGGTACTGCACCTCCTCCTGAGGTGTGGTACCCCACCATCCAGGTAGGTTGGAGGCTCCTGACCACGTTCCAACACTTGCATCCCACACAACACAGTAGTTCAGCAAAGCCACATTGCGGCTCCCTGCTTGGAGTGTAGCAGAGCACCTTTGGTGGCTCCCTGCTTGGAACACTAAACGTGCTGGGAGGCGGGTGGAGTTAGAATACATAAATGAGCAGGAAGGTTTAGGATTTCAGGGAGTCAGTAGTGAGTCCGAGAGGAGTGAAGATCCCTGGGAGAGGGATGGAGGAAGGAGGTGCTGCAGCAGATCTCAGTGACCTGGGCCTGCTGGCATGGGAAAGGAAAGAAGGAGAAAGACATTGAACAGAAACCTGATCTTCCATAAGAAGGAAAGACTAGTACGGAATGTAGGAGTAAAAGGGAACAGAGGACGTGGGTTAGAAGAAGAACCCTACCTAGAAGTTCTAAGCGCAAGGCCAGGGCCCGGTCCCCGAGGTTGTATGGATACTAATGATCCTGCAGCAGACACCGGAGGAGTAGTGGGCTGTAAATGCACTACTCCCATCTCAGACTTGGGGCACAACAGCAACTTGGATAGTGAGCCGGGACTCAGGAGCAAGAAGTCCCCGAAGCAGGATACAGCTGTCTGCCGTACAAGTATAGTTCTTGGGAACATCTGTCAGGAGGAACTCCAGTGTAACTCAGTACTAGGAGTGCTTCACACTAAAGGTGCTATAAGAGGAGACGATCAGAAAGGCACATGTTGGCGGAGTGTTGGAAGGGAGCATTCCATCTGACCTGGAGGACACGGCACGGAGGCAGGCACCTGTGTGTACTACCGACTGTGAGTAAAGCTTTGGAACTACAAGCCCTGGTGTCCTCCATTCATTCCTGCGCTAACACACTCAGTCCCGCTACATCTGGGTGCCAGCTTCTACACTGCCCTGGGACTACAGCTCCACCTGTGGGGAGCTTCACCATCTTGGCTGCAACACACCACCAGTCCCAGAGGATCTGCATGCAGTGTTGGCTTAACACCTCACTTGCCGAGCACCACAGGTGGCGTCACAAACTATCATTCAATTAACTACATTCCACCATTCAATCCCCCTTTTACTTGGGCGCCCAGGGCCACGGACTGGGTCACCGCTGCTGTGACACATCCCGCTGACACCGGCCCGGTACCGAGTACCCCACTGCCCTGGGAGGGCGACCCATAACACATCATCTATATAGCGATACAAGCACAGCACATGGGACGCGCCCTGCGGGCCTCCGTCGCCAAACACCTCCATCTCCCAAGCGCCCAGGAAGAGGTTGGCATACGACGAAGGCGCACAGGCTGCTCCCATGGCTGTGCCCCGCTTCTGCAGATAGAACTTGTCCTTGAAGACAAAAAAGTTGTGGGTTAGATAAAGTCGACCAGCTCGAGGATTAACTCACACAGAGGGCCATCCAGGTCAGAGGTCTCCAAAAACCAGCGAACAGCATCTAGGCCCACCAAATGATCGATGCAGGTGTAGAGACTCTCTACATCAGCAGTCACCAGAAGAGTGGAGGGTTCCACAAGGACGCCATCAACCCATGCCAGAACATCCGTCGTGTCTCGGATATAGGAAGGCAGTGACTCTACAAGTGGTTTCAAATAAAAGTCAATAAATTGACATACAGGTTCGCACATGCCACCTATACCCGACACGATAGGATGCCCCGGGGGGGTCGAGGGTGTCCTTGTGGACCTTGGGAAGGAGATAGAATGTGGGGTTCCTAGGAGACCTGAATGTTAACCCATCAAGAACTTTTTTAGTTATACTGCCACTCTGAAAAGCCCTCACAAGAATCGCTTGAAGTTCCCTTGAAAAGGAGACCCTAGGGTCAGAGGAAAGTTTCAGGTATGTATCTAGATCTCTAAGTTGCCGAAATGCCTCCCATTCGTATTTCTGGTTGGGCCAGACCACTATGTTCCCCCCTTTTGTCCGCCGGTTTGAGAACCACATCCCCCAAAGCTGGTAATTGGGAGATTGCCTGGCGTTGTTTGTGGGTGAGATTGTCAAATTTACATCTAGATGATAATTTTTGAAAATCCTCAGTCACTAACTTAGTGAAAATCTCGATGGAAGGACTTATAGACAAAGGGGGAACCTAGTGGACTTAGGCCAAACCAGGGGAGGAAAATTACTTGTTCATGGATTGCCCTGTTCCGAGAGCAGATCCTCCAAATCACTCAGGGCCTCAGGGGTGTGACTTCAAGCGTGAAGTTTTTTCAAAATAAGTTTTCTTGAAAATAATTGGAGGTGTTTCAGGGCTGTAAAATAATCAAATGAATTAGTGGGTGAAAAAGTCAGGCCTTTACTAAGAACCTCCAATTGCATCTCAGTGAACACATTGGTAGACAGATTGAGTACCTGTAAATCCCCCCGAGAGCCGGCCTGGGGAGCCCTTGATCCAGCTGATTTGTTTTTAGACGACTGGCGAATTTCAATCCTCTTATTAGGAACCACATTAGTACTGATATTCTGGCCAGGGCCTCTCCGTCCCATCTCATCATCGTAATTAGAAACATTGGATCTCAATGATGTAGACCTTGAGCGGGAATGGGACGTATTCCTAAATTTTGGGCGTGACCGACCAGTACTATCCCGCCATCGATAGACTCTCGATGTTAATTTATCCTGAACATACCTTTTGAATTTTTTAGCCTTATTGGCTTGAATGTCCTGAGCCCATTTTTGCAAATCAGCACAAATTTGGTCATTCAGTTTTTTAAGGGCATCATTGGACATCTCCTTTTGTAGAGTAGACTGTAATTCATCGATCTCAGTCTCAATGGTGGTGAGGGAATCATGGTTCAATTGTTTCAAAAGAACCATGAAACCCATTGGTTAAATCCTCCCATTGATTTTTGAAAGTCTCATCCAAAACTGGGAATGAGGGGAAGACCTGAATCCGGAGGCCTCTTGGAATCAGATCTTTTTGTATATATTGATCCAGGAACTTGTGGTTCCACCAAATAAGGGTTCTCTTGCACAATAGTTCCTTAAATTTGTATATGACCTCCTGTATGTCCTTGTTAGAACCAACACATTCCCCGTCTGAATTGTCCTGAAACAAGTGATTAAGCTGCGTGCGCCACTTAAGATCACGTGCGCGAAAATCCATAATAGGAATAGGGACAACTGTGAGAAACACAGAAACAATTACTGGCAACAAAAATCCCCCAAACATGATGTGGCGTAATGGAGATGGGGAAAAGCGACCCAAACACCAGCGCCAAATTGTACAAGCTCAAAAACCAATGAAAAACAGTAGAAAAATACGAGCATGCGATAAATAGCATATAAAATGATCAAATTTTATTAGAGTAAAGTACTAAAGTACTACAAGTAACAAATATGTAACAGCGTGCTCATTCAGACAAAGACAGACGGTATCAACCCAAAGTACCCTATTCCTACATAAAGATGGAAAACTTAGCCCCAGAGCGTATCCCCATAAGGGTCCATACTCCACATGTTGAGTAGTCTAAGCAGATTTTTTTTCAGCATTTTTTCCTCCATTCATTTAAATGGGTGAAAAACGTAAATTGTCATGCTGCAAATGTGAAAAAACATTTTGATGGTTCAGATCCACATTAAAAAATAAGCAGCATGCAAAAGAGATTTAAGGAATTTCATTTACTTTGCTGGTACTGTAAAATTATGGGGGATTTTCTGCTACAAAAATGAATGGAAAAAAGACGGCAAAACACAGTATGTGAACAAGACCTAAGAGTTTCAGACAGACTCAGATCCAGGAATGGAACATGGAGCAATTGTAGCAAGTCTAATTTATGGATATCCTATCTTTTGGGAATTTTTAGTAGATGTAGTAAGTTGCATTTCAGTACCAATATGAGCATGTATAAATAAAGGCAAATCTGAACTTTTATACTTGCACTCTGAAATTTGATCATTGCTAATCATGTATCACGCTGGGTTACTGAGCATCTAGGTTCACAACAATGGGAAGGGGGAGAGGAAGCCCAAACACTAGGAGAGGAGTATGTGGAGATTCCTAGGCAAATCTAACAACACCCTATCTCCCCTAACGTCCCTAAATAAGTTCCGCACCTATCACCGAGCAGGAGCCTAATCCCTGACTGACCCTAGCGGTAGTCCCTGGATAGGGAGGGAACTGATGAAAATTTTTCAGCCCTCACTACAACTAAAGACAAATAAGATAAACAAATGAGGGAATACACTTAGGTTGAGAAGACACCAAAGAGATCACGTCAACTATCCTGCAAGAGAGCTACAAGAAGGAATTAGTTGACTACTAGTACTTCCAACAGCAGAGAGGGGAATAGAATTATCACCGGTGGCTTGCTGAAGTGACTAAAGGTATTTCCACGACTCTGGATCCTCTGCTATGTAAGTAAGAAAAACTGCATCATATGCAGCATTGATGCAAAAGGCTTAGGACCATGTTTTACAGTTCTCCCAAATCTACAAAGGATATTGATAGTTAGCATGCCAAGTACAAAGATGACATTTTTCGCACGTGGGTGAATAAAGTGCAAACTTGAATTCTCCTAAACGACTTGGAATGCTATCTTTATCTTTTGCATGAAATATATACACTACCGTTCAATAGTTTGGGGTCACCCAGACAATTTTGTGTTTCCCATGAAAACTCATACTTCTATTAATCAAATGAGTTGCCAAATGAATTTAAAATCTAGTCCAGACGTTGAAAAGGTTCGAAAAAAAATTTTTATTTGAAATAATAATTTTCTCCTTCAAACTTTGCTTTCATCAAAGAATGCTCCCTTTGCAGCAATTACAGCATTGCGTTCCTTTGGCATTCTAGCATTTAATTTGCTGAGGTAATCTGGAGAAACTTCACCCCATGCTTCTAGAAGCCCCTCCCACAAGTTGGTTTGGCTTGATGGACACTTTTTGCGTACCATATATACTCGAATATAAGCCGAGATTTTCAGCCCGTTTTTTTAGGCTGAAAGTCCCCCTCTCGGCTTATATTCGAGTCATATACACCGGGGGGTCGGAGGGGGAGAGGGGGCGGGCGTGTCAGGTCATACTTACCCGTCCTGACGCTGTCTCTTGAGCCCCCAGCTTCTCCGCGCTCTCTGTTCCTGCCTTTAGCGGTCACGTGGTGCCGCTCATTAAAACTCATGAATATGCGCATATTCATGAGTTTTAATGAGCGGTATCACACGACCGCTGAACGCTCAAGCGACAGCGTCAGGACGGGTAAGTATAGCGATACTCACCTGTCCTGCGTCCATGGCTGCTTGCTGCTGTCTGTCATCGGTCAGTGACTTCAGACAGCAGAGGGCGCGGTGACGTGGTTAGTGCGCGCCGTGCCCCCTGCAGACTGAACATCACTGACTGATGACGTGGCAGATAGCGGTGAGCAGCCATGGACTCAGGACAGGTGAGTATCTGACACCCAGCGACGGAGAGGTGAGTATGTCATTTTTTTTATTTTTACATGCTGCAGCAGCGGCAGCACATGGGGGAATAATCTTAAGGAGCTTCTAATGGGGGCAGTATATGGGGGGAACAATATGGAGCTTCTAATGGGGGCAGTATATGGGGGAATAATCTATGGAGCTGCTTATGGGGGCAGTATATGGGGGAACAATATGGAGCTTCTAATGGGGGCAGCATATGGGGGAACAATCTATGGAGCTTCTTATGGGGGCAGCATATGGGGAACAATCTATGGAGCTTCTTATGGGGGCAGTATATGGGGGAACAATCTATGGAGCTTCTTCTGGGGACACCATATGGGGGAATAATCTATGGAGCATTTCCCACCCTAGGCTTATGCTCGAGTCAATAAGTTTTCCCAGTTTTTTTGTGGCAAAATTAGGGGGTCGGCTTATACTCGGGTCGGCTTATACTCGAGTATATACGGTACCATATGGTCAAGCTGCTCCCACAACAGCTCAATGGGGTTGAGATCTGGTGACTGTGCTGACCACTCCATTACAGATAGAATACCAGCTGCCTGCTTCTTCCCTAAATAGTTCTTGCATGATTTGGAGGTGTGCTTTGGGTCATTGTCCTGTTGTAGGATGAAATTGGCTCCAATCAAGCGCTGTCCACAGGGTATGGCATGGCGTTGCAAAATGGAGTGATAGCCTTTCTTATTCATTATCCCTTTTACCTTGTACAAATCTCCCACTTTACCAGAACCAAAGCAACCCCAGACCATCACATTACCTCCACTAGAGTTGAGCGACTTTTGTTTTTTTAGGGTCGAGTTTCGTTTCGTGAAACCCGACTTTTCCAAAAGTCAGGTCGAGCAACATCGGCCGATTATAGGGGTAAGTCGGGGTCGTCCCGAAACACGAAACCCAATGTAAGTCAATGGGGAATAAAAGTCGGCAGTGAGAGGAGGACAGGAAACACACCTACAGTGCTCATTTGAATGCCAAAAGCATCAATTCTTCTTACTTAAGCTTGTCAACCTTAATTAACTTCATAATACAAGTTACGCACTGAAAAATGGGGGTTATTTGGCTAAAGTTGTGCGGGGGTAGGGCTGGCTCCAGGTTTTCATGTGCCCTGGGCGAAAGAGCGCCAATTTAACACATACCACAACCCATCATGCTCCGATACGGCAGAGAAATAGCGGTATAGTACAATGAAAAATACTTCACTTTTTACATCTCATGACGAGGCCCATCTATTTCTCCATACAGAATCATTGGTCCCATATAATGTTTGAAACAGTATATGATGAGCTCCACATAATGCTACAGTATATGTTGGTCCCCATGGATGAAGCTCCACTGTCTTATGGGCCCAAATAATGCTCCAAACATAATGGGCCCCATTTCTAATGCTCTAGTGTATAATGGGCCCTGTAAATGCTGCTCCAGTGTCTGATGTCCACCTTTGGAATGTTCCAGTGTATGGTGGGCCCCATCTATCATTCTCCAGAGTATAGTGCTCCCCAAAAATTGCTGTCCCAACATTGAAAACAATCAAATAAGTCTCCTCGCTAGGGAATCCCTGTACTAGTCTGGACTCATCGTCGTCCCCATCTTCCATCTCACTGCACAGTATTTCAACCTTGCAAGTGCTGTGATCCTGAGCAAGCAGGGGGGGCCCACTCGTTGGCGATGGCACTGGCACAGGGCCCCTGATAGTACGGTGGTGTGTCTGATGGCGGGTGGGCCAAACCTGCACTTTCATCTGCAGCTTCCTCTTTGTCACTGTGTAAGATGGAACTCTATATGGGAAGGGTAACCTGAGTTTCATCAGGGTCAGATTCAGGCCGTGTAGCGTGCGAGGGGAATGTAGTGGTCTGGGTCAATGTACCAGCAGATTCATCGAGCAGTGGCTAGGCATCAGTGCACTTGTGTCGCCCCCAGGAGTACGGTCGCCACAGTGGCATTACCTTCCTCCTAGGGAGTGTGATGTCATGCTTGGGAGCAACGAAAGATCTCTCTAGCAGGTTAACTGATTGGGCGGCGTTATTCCCACGAGTCATAACCATCCAAACAGCGTTCATGAAGGCAAAGTGTTTGTTTTACGTGGGCAGTATGGTTGCAAAGCTGAACCTTAAAGGAATGTCCAGAAGGGCACCACCAGGAGTGAAGCCTACGGTTAAATTCGACTCCACCTGGGAAACCTCAACCATGCCAGCTACAGAACAGATGCACACATTGCAAGCTTAATTCCGTTAACGAACGAGACTCCGTCATGCCCCGCGGTCCGAGACCGGCTTACTAGAGGGACACGTGAGGCTCTGGCACATGAGATTGGCCAATAACTGGTGTGTCATGCCCTTACATGTCCGTGGCTGCATGTGCGCTACACTGAAAAGGCCAGCGTTTGTCGCTTACAGGTGCAGATAACCCGCTGAACAACGTTAGTGATGGGGATCACTGATTACAATTATTACCCACGAACGATGATTTCCCAGTAAGTGCAGGTCAACCGCAGTTTCGGAATTAGGCCTAACCGTCATTCCTGAAAAAAATGAAAAACTTACATGTGCAAACCACAGGTGCTGTAGCTTGCTTAACAGTTCGCCAGCCGTTCTCACGCCCAGTATGGATTACACGTGATTGCACAAAGGTGAGAAAGGGTACCGTATCCCCGGATAACATGTATGGATAACGTACACATTCAAAATATATGTCTATACATCAGGAGGTAGGCTCAGACGGTGTTAGGCCCAGTATGGATTGCACGTGATTGCACAAAGGTGAGAAAGGGTTCCGTATCCCAGGATAACATGTATGGATAGCGTACACATTCAAAATATATGTCTATACATCAGGAGGCAGGCTCAGACGGTGTTAGGCCCAGTATGGATTGCACGTGATTGCACAAAGGTGAGGAAGGGTACCGTATCCCCGGATAACATGTATGGATAGCGTACACATTCAAAATATATGTCTATACATCAGGAGGCATGCTCAGACGGTGTTAGGCCCAGTATGGCTTACACGTGATTGCACAAAGGTGAGAAAGGGTACCGTATCCCCGGATAACATGTATGGATAGCGTACACATTCAAAATATATGTCTATACATCAGGAGGCAGGCTCAGACGGTGTTAGGCCCAGCATGGATTGCACGTGATTGCACAAAGGTGAGAAAGGGTACCGTATCCCCGGATAACATGTATGGATAGCGTACACATTCAAAATATATGTCTATACATCAGGAGGCAGGCTCAGATGGTGTTAGGCCCAGTATGGCTTGCACGTGATTGCACAAAGGTGAGAAAGGGTACCGTATCTCCGGATAACATGTATGGATAGCGTACACATTCAAAATATATGTCTATACATCAGGAGGCAGGCTCAGACGGTGTCAGGCACAGTATGGATTTGACGGCCCAGACTACACAGCGGAGGAGCAGGGAGAGGTAAAGATTGCAAATGCTGGGGCCCTGCCCAAGCAAGGGGGGCCCACTCGTGGGCGTCGGTACTGGCACTGGGCCCCTCATAGTACGGCAGTGTGTCTGACGGCGGGTGTGCACCACCACCATCAGAGACACTTGATTGCACTATGAGGGACCCTGTGCCAGTGCCCGCACCCAAGAGTCGGCCTACCCACCTGTCCAGGGCAACGGCACTTGCACGGTGTCGTGCATTAGGTGGTGACCCCGGCCATGGGGGGGGGGAGGCAGCACAGTTAGGGAGTTTTAGAAAGTGGCATATGTTGATGTTGGACATTCAGCTGATGCAAAAGGCGAAATAGGTCAAGTCCCAGGAAGAGGTGGACCAAAGCAAGCCATTTTTCTGTCACCCTATGTGTCATCAGGGGAAGGTGGGACAAAATCCTTGGAAACCCATGCATGGTTCATTTTAATGAAGGTTAGATCATCCACATTTTGGGTTGACAGACGGGTCCTTTTTTCTGTCAGGATTGATCCAGCTGCACTGAAGACTCTTTCCGATAGCACACTTGCAGCTGGGCAAGCGAGCTCCTGTAAGGCATATTGTGCCAATTCAGGCCAGGTGTCCAGTTTAGCGGCCCAATAGTCAAAGGGGAATGACTTGTGTGGGAGAACATCGATATGGGAGGAAAAGTAGTTTGTAACCATAGTTGACAACTGCTGTCTCCTGTCACTTTCCATCGATGCAGTATTACCAGTTGTGTGAGCGGTACTTGAAAAATCAGTCCACAACATTGTCATGAAACCCCTGTCTCCAACGCCACTTCTGCTGTGTTTTGAAAGGGCTATGGCTGCCACAAAATTACGGCCGTTATCACTAACTACCTTGCCTGCCTCAAGATGTACACTGCCCAGCCATGACTCAGTTTGTCGCTTCAAGTACTCGGCCAGCACCTCGGCAGTGTGTCTGTCGCCCAAACACATCATCTGCAACACAGCCTGCTGACGCTTTCCACTAGCTGCTCGATAGGGGGACACCTCGTGTGCAACAGTGGCAGCTGCAGATGGAGTGCTCGTACGACTGCGCTCTGTGGACGAGCTTTCGCTTCTGGAGGAGGAGGAGGAGGAGGGTCGAACGCCTACAGCCAACTGTTTCCTATACCGTGGGCTAGGCAGCACTGTCCCACCACCGCTGTCCCCTGTGGACCCTGCATCCACCACATTAACCCAGTGCGCAGTGATGGACACGTAACGGCCCTGGCCATGCCGACTGGACCATGCATCAGTTATGAGGTGCACCTTTCCACTCACTGACTGCTTGAGTGCATGGACAATGCGGTCTTTTACATGATGGTGGAGGGCTGGGATGGCTTTGCGAGAGAAGAAGTGGCGACTGGGTAGGTCATAGCGTGGTACTGCATAGGCCATGAGTTCGCGGAAAGCTGCGCTTTCCACCAACCGATAGGGCATCATCTCAGACGAGATTAGTTTGGCAATGTGGGCATTCAAACCCAGTGTACGCGGATGAGAGACTGAGTACTTTCTTGACCTACTCATAGTGTATGGGAGGGTGAGCTGGACTTGAGAGCTGCATATGGTGGAAGTAGCGGTGGACAGGGCGGACTGAGAGAGGATTAATGATGGTGATGGAGTTGGTGTTCTTTCTGATGGCCTAGATTCAGTATTTCGTTGATATAACAGTGGGATTCCCTGACTGCTGTGGCCTTGCAATGACACCTCAACATTTGCTGCTGTGCTAACCGGTGGGCTTGCAGTGGGGGAAATGATGTAACGTTGTTGACTACCTTCTTTGTGATCAGTTGCACATGTGGCACTTGAGGTTTGGTGTTGTGTCCACGCTTGCAAGTGCATGCTGGTTAAATGTCTAAGCATGCAACTGGTATTCACATTTTTCAGATTTTTCCCTCGGCTAAAGGTCTTTGCGCACTTCTTACAGATAACCTTGGCCTGATCATGAGGATTTTGTTCAAAAAAGTGCCACACTGCACTCTTCCTACTTTGGCAGACATTTTGCGGCCTAGCACGCTGTGATCTTTTGACCCTCTGGACAAGCTGTCCAGCAACTCTTTTGATTTTTGGAACCTGTATTTGGAGTGCTCCGGGCCTGCCAGATAACAGCTGTTGCGATGTCGATGTCTGCTGTGGATGCTCCTCCTCATCTGAGCTATTGGAAGCAGCACCCTCTTCCCCCAATGGATGCCAATCTGGGTCAACAACTGGGTCATCCATCACCTCCTCTTCAATGTCATGTGCACCTTCCTCTGTGTCACCGTGTATGGTGGTATAGTGTGCGGGAAGGGGCACCTGAGTCTCATCAGGGTCAGAATCTGGCTCTGTACACTGCGAGGACAATGTAGTGCTCTGAGTGAATGTACCAGCAGAATCATCTATCAGCAGCTGTGCATCAGTGCACTCCATGTCAGATTCATCTTGGCCTGGGTAATTCACCATTTCACTTGATAATCCAGGCATGGTATGTGAAAACAGCTCCATGGAGTAATCAGTAGTATGGCCTGCGTCATCCTTCAATCTTGGTTGGGGTGAAGGACACAAGGAAAGGTGTGGTTCATGAACATGAGCCTCCAATGACGACTCAGTGCTTTTATTTTTTACAACTTCAGAAGAGGAGGCGATAGAGCTGGAGGCTGAGTCAGCAATGTAAGACAAAACTTTTTCCTGAAGCTCTGGCTTTAAAAGCGGTTTGCCAACTCCTAGAAAACTAAGCCTTCGAGGCCTTGTGGAGCCAGACGATGACGCAGACTCAACACCTCCTGTATTCGGTCCTATTTTGCTTTTGCCACTACCATCAAATCCACCACCAACACCATCATTACCAGCTGCCATCCCCCGCCCAATTCCACGGCCTCTTCCACCAGCCTTCCTCATTTTTGGTAGAAATGTAGACAAAATCCAACAAACTATATAGTAATGTAAAACAAGGTACAAGGTGTCTATAGGACAGGGGAGATTTTGAATTTCTGCAGACACTTGTGATTCAAGCAGGGAATTTTTATGGATTAAACGTGCGCTACCAGACCATCACTCCTCACAAGTTGTGTGGTTAATACATTTATTTCCCTACGCGTTTCAAAGTTAAAAACTTCTTCCTCAGGGGAAGATACGACATATCATCCCCTGAGGAAGAAGTTTTTAACTTTGAAACGCATAGGGAAATAAATGTATTAACTATACAACTTGTGAGGAGTGATGGTCTGGTAGCGCACGTTTAATCCATAAAAATTCCCTGCTTGAATCTGAAGATTTATGGCCACGGCATGGTCATTTGGATGTGCAGCAAGCTGACCTTTGTTCCTTTATGCCTGATACTCTCCTGCAGAGGGTGAGTATAAATCATTGTCTTATATCTTTATTTTTCTCGGGTAAGACCCTATTGCGCCCTTTTCTTTCAGTTTCTGCAGACACTTGTGGACACTGGACACTTTTGGATTGTGTGAGGCCCACTGAATATCAGAGCGCTATGTCACAGGCGTGAAAAAAGTGACTACAGGATAAGAGAGATTTTGAATTTCTGCACACACTAGTGGACACTGGACACTTTTGGATTGTGTGAGGCCCACTGAATATCAGAGCGCTATGTCACAGGCTCGATGGCACAGGTGTGAAAAAAGTGACTACAGGATAAGGGAGATTTTGAATTTCTGCACACACTAGTGGACACTGGACACTTTTGGATTGTGTGAGGCCCACTGAATATCAGAGCGCTATGTCACAGGCTCGATGGCACAGGTGTGAAAAAAGTGACTACAGGATAAGGGAGATTTTGAATTTCTGCACACACTAGTGGTCACTGGACACTTTTGGATTTTGTGAGGCCCACTGAATATCAGAGCGCTATGTCACAGGCTCGATGGCACAGGTGTGAAAAAAGTGACTACAGGATAAGGGAGATTTTGAATTTCTGCACACATTAGTGCACACTGGACACTTTTGGATTGTGTGAGGCCCACTGAATATCAGAGCGCTATGTCACAGGCTCGATGGCACAGGTGTGAAAAAAGTGACTACAGAATAAGGGAGATTTTGAATTTCTGCACACACTAGTGGACACTGGACACTTTTGGATTGTGTGAGGCCCACTGAATATCAGAACGCTATGTCACAGGCTCGATGGCACAGGTGTGAAAAAAGTGACTACAGGATCACAGAGATTTTGAATTTCTGCACACACTAGTGGACACTGGACACTTTTGGATTGTGTGAGGCCCACTGAATATCAGAGCGCTATGTCACAGGCTCGATGGCACAGGTGTGAAAAAAGTGACTACAGGATAATGGAGATTTTGAATTTCTGCACACACTAGTGGACACTGGACAATTTTGGATTGTGTGAGGCCCACTGAATATCAGAGCGCAATGTCACAGGCTCGATGGCACAGGTGTGAAAAAAGTGACTACAGGATAAGGGAGATTTTGAATTTCTGCACACACTAGTGGTCACTGGACACTTTTGGATTGTGCGAGGCCCACTGAATATCAGAGCGCTATGTCACAGGCTCGATGGCACAGGTGTGAAAAAAGTGACTAAAGGATAAGGGAGATTTTCAATTTCTGCACACACTAGTGGACACTGGACACTTTTGGATTGTGTGAGGCCCACTGAATATCAGAGCGCTATGTCACAGGCAGAAATTGGCTAGTGTATCACAAACTACAAGGTGTATGTAGAATTGGGCAGAATAGGAATCTCCCTAGAGTGTAGGTCTGTAAGAACGGAACAAGTCCTCCACTTATCCTTCCACAGTGACACACAGATAGCTTCACTGTGGCTGTGATAACAGCCTTTACACGGTACTGTGTGAGGAGCGTACACCGCTGTATGGTGTGAAAAAATGCACGCTCAGTACCTCAGCAGGACAAAAAAAAAATTGGGATTGCTTTTAAATAAGCAGTTTGCAGAGCAGTGGGTATACAGCAATGCAGCTGTCAGGAAGCCTTAGAAGGCAGCCTAACAACCAACACCGCTGATCCACCACAATATAGCCTCCCCTTGCACTGCACACACAGTGACTGGTGTGTTGTACAGGCAAAATCGCTAGCAGCAGAAGCAGTTTTTTTTTCTTCTTCCCTGCCTAACGCTCTCCCTACAGAATAAGCAACCTCTCCCTATGCTAAGATCGGCAGAAGTAAGATGGCGGTCGGCGTGCACGCCCTTTTATAACCCCTGTGACGCCCACCAAAGCAAGCCAATCACTTGCATGCCCTTCTGAAAGATGGTGGTGACCCCTGCCTATGTCATCACGTTGCCCACAGTGTCCGTGGATCCTGATTGGCTGAAAAAGAGCGCAAAACAAACTTTTGAAACTCGACTTTGGCGCGTAAGTCGCCGACCTCGTGGCCGACCTCATCCTAGGGTCGGGTTTCGTTTCATGAAACCCGACTTTGCCAAAAGTCGGCGACTTTTGAAATTTTTTGACCCATTTCGCTCAACTCTAACCTCCACCATGCTTGAAAGATGGCATCAGGCACTCTTCAAGCATCTTTTAAGTTGTTCTGCATCTCACAAATGTTCTTCTGTGTAATCCAAACACCTCAAACTTGGATTCGTCTGTCCATAACACTTTTTTCCAATCTTCCTTTGTCCAATGCTTGTGTTCTTTTGCCCATATTAATCTTTTCCTTTTATTAGCCAATCTCAGATATGGCTTTTTCTTTGCCACTCTGCCCTGAAGGCCAGCATCCTGGAGTCACCACTTCACTGTAGACGTTGACACTGGCATTTTGCGTGTACTAGTTAATGAAGCTGCCAGTTGTGGACCTGTGAGGCGTCGCTTTCTCAAACTACAGGCTCTAATGAACTGGTCTTGTTGCTCAGTTGTGCAGCGGGGCCTCCCACTTCTCTTTATACTCTGGTTAGAGCCTGTTTGTGCTCTCCTCTGAAGGGAGTAGCAAACACTGTTGTAGAAAATCTTCAGTTTCTTGGCAATTTCTCACATGGAATAGCCTTCATTTCTAAGAACAAGAATAGACTGTCGAGTTTTACATGACACTTTTTTTTTTCTGGCCATTTTGAGAGTTTAATGGAACCAACAAATGTAATGCTCCAGATTCTCAACTAGCTCACAGGAAGGTCAGGTTTATAGCTTCTCTAATCAGCCAAACTGTTTTAAGCTGTGCTAACATACTTGCACAAGGGATTTCAAGGGTATTCTAACCATCCATTAGCCTTCTTACACAGTTGGCAAACACAAAGTACCATAAGAACACTAGAGTGATGGTTGTAGGAAATGGGCCTCTATACACCTATGAAGATATTGCATTACAAACAAGATGTTTGCAGCTAGAATAGTCATTTGCCACATTAGCAATGTATAGAGTGTATTTCTAAATCATTTAGTATTAGCTTCTATGGGAAAAAATGTGCTTTTCTTTCAAAAATAAGGAAATTTCTAAGTGACCCTAAACTTTTGAACGGTAGTGTACAGTACACTAAGGTACTGATTCATCATTGTGCTTTTTTCCTGGAGTAAAAATGGTTCTAATATTGACTTTTATGTTTTCCGCCTTATTCATGTTTAACTTGCTCACTTTTTTAAGGTAACTTCACTTGCTTTCATCTGTGTGGTTTTTTTTACAACATTGTGGGCAAGATATTTATTATCCAGATGTTTTAGCCCAATTCATCATTTGCAAGTTTTTGAAATAGAACCGTACTAAGTACAAAATATTGACTAATTTTGTTTTTGTGTGGTTTGTCTTTTTTTAAATGATCATGATACTTCTAGTTCTATAAAGGGGAAAAAAGGTAAAGCGACAAGGAAAAACTAAACTTTGATTTTGGGCAAAATTCAAAAAACCATGTGCTCCACTTTGTAGTATATTTGGACCAAAAAAACACAATGGATACCACAAGATAAAAAAGAAAAATCACTTAAAACAGAGCAAGTGATTAATCAGGGCCACAAACGCAAAATTCAGGTGGCCATGTGCCTTGAGTGGTGACTGCCATCAGTTCCCATCTATTTTTGCCTAGAAAACACATATTTGTCCATCAAAGTGCATGATCATCTTGAAAAAAATGTTTTAAAAGTCAATTAATTTTCTAAAATTATAAAAGAAGTTACACTCAACTGCTCAAGTCATGACAATGCAAGCTACTCTCCTGTCATTCAGTGTATACTAGATGATATTCTATTGGAGTCAGTTGACATCTGTAGTTGATTACAGCCCTCTCCTGACAAGTGACAGAAGAAAAGAATGTTACCACTAGAGTTGAGCGACTTTTGGTTTTTTAGGGTCGCGTTTCGTTTCGTGAAACCCGACTTTTCCAAAAGTCGGGTCAAGCAAGATCGTCCGATTATAGGGAAAAGTCGGGGTCGTCCCGAAACACGAAACCCAATGTAAGTCAATGGGGAATAAAAGTCGGCAGTGAGAGGAGGACAGGAAACACACCTACAGTGCCCATTTGAATGCCAAAAGCATCAATTCTTCTTACTTAAGCTTGTCAACCTTAATTAACTTCATAATACAAGTTACGCACTGAAAAATGGGGGTTATTTGGCTAAAGTTGTGGGGGGGGGGCTGGCTCCAGGTTTTCATGTGCCCTGGGCGAAAGAGCGCCCCTTTAACACATACCAAAACTCATCATGCTCCGATACGGCAGAGAAATAGCGGTATAGTACAATGAAAAATACTTCACTTTTTACATCTCATGACGAGGCCCATCTATTTCTCCATACAGAATCATTGGTCCCATATAATGTTTGAAACAGTATATGATGAGCTCCACATAATGCTACAGTATATGTTGGTCCCCATGGATGAAGCTCCACTGTCTTATGGGCCCAAATAATGCTCCAAACATAATGGGCCCCATTTCTAATGCTCTAGTGTATAATGGGCCCTGTAAATGCTGCTCCAGTGTCTGATGTCCACCTTTGGAATGTTCCAGTGTATGGTGGGCCCCATCTATCATTCTCCAGAGTAACGTGCTCCCCAAAAATTGCTGTCCCAACATTGAAAACAATCAAATAAGTCTCCTCGCTAGGGAATCCCTGTACTAGTCTGGACTCCTCGTCGTCCCCATCTTCCATCTCACTGCACAGTATTTCAACCTTGCAAGTGCTGTGATCCTGAGCAAGCAGGAGGGGCCCACTCGTTGGCGACGGCACTGGCACAGGGCCCCTGATAGTACGGTGGTGTGTCTGATGGCGGGTGGGCCGAACCTGCACTTTCATCTGCAGCTTCCTCTTTGTCACCGTGTAAGATGGAACTCTATATGGGAAGGGTAACCTGAGTTTCATCAAGGTCAGATTCAGGCCGTGTAGCGTGCGAGGGGAATGTAGTGGTCTGGGTCAATGTACCAGCAGATTCATCGAGCAGTGGCTGGGCATCAGTGCACTTGTGTCGCCCCCAGGAGTACGGTCGCCACAGTGGCATTACCTTCCTCCTAGGGAGTGTGATGTCATGCTTGGGAGCAACGAAGGATCTCTCTAGCAGGTTAACTGATTGGGCGGCGTTATTCCCACGAGTCATGACCCTCCAAACAGCGTTCATGAAGGCAAATTGTTTGTTTTACGTGGGCAGTATGGTTGCAAAGCTGAACCTTAAAGGAATGTCCAGAAGGGCACCACCAGGAGTGGAGCCTACGGTTAAATTCGACTCCACCTGGGAAACCTCAACCATGCCAGCTACAGAACAGATGCACACATTGCAAGCTTAATTCCGTTAACGAACGAGACTCCGTCATGCCCCGCGGTCCGAGTCCGGCTTACTAGAGGGACACGTGAGGCTCTGGAACATGAGATTGGCCAATAACTGGTGTGTCATGCCCTTACATGTCCGTGGCTGCATGTGCGCTACACTGAAAAGGCCAGCGTTTGTCGCTTACAGGTGCAGATAACCCGCTGAACAACGTTAGTGATGGGGATCACTGATTACAATTATTACACGCCCAGTATGGATTACACGTGATTGCACAAAGGTTAGAAAGGGTACCGTATCCCCAGATAACATGTATGGATAGCGTACACATTCAAAATATATGTCTCAGGAGGCAGGCTCAGACGGTGTTAGGCCCAGTATGGATTGCACGTGATTGCACAAAGGTTAGAAAGGGTACAGTATCCCCGGATAACATGTATGGATAGCGTACACATTCAAAATATATGTCTCAGGAGGCAGGCTCAGACGGTGTTAGGCCCAGTATGGATTGCACGTGATTGCACAAAGGTTAGAAAGGGTACCGTATCCCTGGATAACATGTATGGATAGCGTACACATTCAAAATATATGTCTCAGGAGGCAGGCTCAGACGGTGTTAGGCCCAGTATGGATTGCACGTGATTGCACAAAGGTTAGAAAGGGTACCGTATCCCCGGATAACATGTATGGATAGCGTACACATTCAAAATATATGTCTCAGGAGGCAGGCTCAGACGGTGTTAGGCCCAGTATGGATTGCACGTGATTGCACAAAGGTTAGAAAGGGTACCGTATCCCCGGATAACATGTATTGATAGCGTACACATTCAAAATATATGTCTCAGGAGGCAGGCTCAGACGGTGTTAGGCCCAGTATGGATTGCACGTGATTGCACAAAGGTTAGAAAGGGTACCGTATCCCCGGATAACATGTATGGATAGCGTACACATTCAAAATATATGTCTCAGGAGGCAGGCTCAGACGGTGTCAGGCACAGTATGGATTTGACGGCCCAGATTACACAGCGGAGGAGCAGGGAGAGGTAAAGATTGCAAATGCTGGGGCCCTGCCCAAGCAAGGGGGGCCCACTCGTGGGTGTCGGTACTGGCACTGGGCCCCTCATAGTACAGCGGTGTGTCTGACGGCGGGTGTGCACCACCACCGTCAGAGACACTTGATTGCACTATGAGGGACCCTGTGCCAGTGCCCGCGCCCAAGAGTCGGCCTACCCACCTGTCCAGGGCAACGGCACTCGCACGGTGTCGTGCGCTAGGTGGTGACCCCGGCCATGGGGGGGGGGAGGCAGCACAGTTAGGGAGTTTTAGAAAGTGGCATATGTTGATGTTGGACATTCAGCTGATGCAAAAGGCGAAATAGGTCAAGTCCCAGGAAGAGGTGGACCAAAGCAAGCCATTTTTCTGTCACCCTATGTGTCATCAGGGGAAGGTGGGACAAAATCCTTGGAAACCCATGCATGGTTCATTTTAATGAAGGTTAGATCATCCACATTTTGGGTTGACAGACGGGTCCTTTTTTCTGTCAGGATTGATCCAGCTGCACTGAAGACTCTTTCCGATAGCACACTTGCAGCTGGGCAAGCGAGCTCCTGTAAGGCATATTGTGCCAATTCAGGCCAGGTGTCCAGTTTAGCGGCCCAATAGTCAAAGGGGAATGACCTGTGTGGGAGAACATCGATATGGGAGGAAAAGTAGTTTGTAA
Source organism: Dendrobates tinctorius (assembly GCF_039654945.1). Classification (NCBI taxonomy): domain Eukaryota; kingdom Metazoa; phylum Chordata; class Amphibia; order Anura; family Dendrobatidae; genus Dendrobates; species Dendrobates tinctorius. The sequence continues at coordinate 9,853,075 of NW_027361672.1, forward strand.
CCATGGTTGACAACTGCTGTCTCCTGTCACTTTCCATCGATGCAGTATTACCAGTTGTGTGAGCGGTATTTGAAAAATCAGTCCACAACATTGTCATGAAACCCCTGTCTCCAACGCCACTTCTGCTGTGTGCACCACGAACACCTCTGCCAAGCTGCCCCCGGCCCGTACGGCTCGTGTGAGAACCATCACCGCTGCTGTGTGCTGGGAATGCCTCAAGCAACCGATTTACCAGAGTTGCTTGTTTAATAGCCAATATTAGGTCAAGGTTCTCCTGAGGCATGATGTTTTGTAATTTGCCTTTATAGCGTGGATCCAGGATGCTGGCCAACCAGTAGTCGTCATCGTTCATCATTTTGGCAATGCGGGGGTCCCTTTTTAGGATCCGCAAGGCATAATCTGACATGTAGGCCAATGTTCCCGGTGTCAATGATGCACTGCGAGTGCTGGTTGGAGGAGCACTTTCTGGCAAATCCACATCCCTCCAGTCACGCACAAACCCTGTACCAGACCTTGCCACGCCAACATTTTCACTTGCCCCACGAGATGCATCCTCCTCCCCTAAGTAATCATCCCCATCATCATCCTCCTCCTCCTCTTCTTCCTCCACCTCGTCCAGGAGAGGTCCCTGAGCAGACAATGGCTGAATGTCATCAAGGATTCCCTCCTCCTCTTCCTCCTCATCAACATTGGCTGCAGACGCCTGCTCCTTAAGGTGCGTCAAAGTTTGCATGAGCAGACGCATAAGTGGGATGCTCATGCTTAGGATGGCGTCGTCTGCGCTTACCAGCCGTGTGCATTCCTCAAAACACTGAAGGACTTTACAGAGGTCTTTCAGCTTCGACCACTGCACACCTGTCAACTCCATGTCTGCTCTCAAAGTGCCTGGCCGTGTATCCTCCCACAAATGCATTATGGCCTGCCTCTGCTCGCACAGCCGCTCCACCATGTGCAGGGTGGAGTTCCACCTTGTTGCAATGTCGATAATGAGGCGGTGGTTGGGAAGGTGGAGCAATCGCTGCAGCTTCTGCATACGAACGGAGTGTACAGGCGACCGGCGGATGTGCGCGCACAGTCTTCGCACCTTCTGGAGCAGGGCTGTTAACTCCGGATAATTTTTGAGGAAGCACTGCACCACCAGGTTCAAGGTGTGAGCCAAGCAAGGTATGTGGCTGAGTTTTGAAAGGGCTATGGCTGCCACAAAATTACGGCCGTTATCACTAACTACCTTGCCTGCCTCAAGATGTACACTGCCCAGCCATGACTCAGTTTGTCGCTTCAAGTACTTGGCCAGCACCTCGGCGGTATGTCTGTCGCCCAAACACATCATCTGCAACACAGCCTGCTGACGCTTTCCACTAGCTGCTCGATAGGGGGACACATCGTGTGCAACAGTGGCAGCTGCAGATGGAGTGCTCGTACGACTGCGCTCTGTGGACGAGCTTTCGCTTCTGGAGGAGGAGGAGGAGGGTGGAACGCCTACAGCCAACTGTTTCCTATACCGTGGGCTAGGCAGCACTGTCCCACCACCGCTGTCCCCTGTGGACCCTGCATCCACCACATTAACCCAGTGCGCAGTGATGGACACGTAACGGCCCTGGCCATGCCGACTGGACCATGCATCAGTAGTGAGGTGCACCTTTCCGCACACTGACTGCTTGAGTGCATGGACAATGCGGTCTTTCACATGATGGTGGAGGGCTGGGATGGCTTTGCGAGAGAAGTGGCGACTGGGTAGGTCATAGCCTGGTACTGCATAGGCCATGAGTTCGCAAAAAGCTGTGCTTTCCACCAACCGAAAGGGCATCATCTCAAACGAGATTAGTTTGGCAATGTGGGCGTTCAAACCCAGTGTACGCGGATGAGAGACTGAGTACTTTCTTGACCTACTCATAGTGTCTGGGAGGGTGAGCTGGACTTGAGAGCTGCATATGGTGGAAGTAGCGGTGGACAGGGCGGACTGAGAGAGGGTTGATGATGGTGATGGAGTTGGTGTTCTTTCTGATGGCCTAGAATCAGTCTTTCGTTGATATAACAGTGGGATTCCCTGACTGCTGTGGCCTTGCAACGACACCTCAACATTTGCTGCTGTGCTAACCGGTGGGCTTACAGTGGGGGAAACAATGTAGCGTTGCTGACTACCTTCGTTGTGATCAGTTGCACATGTGGCACTTGAAGTTTGGTGTTGTGTCCACGCTTGCAAGTGCATGCTGGTTAAATGTCTAAGCATGCAACTGGTATTCAAATTTTTCAGATTTTTCCCTCGGCTAAAGGTCTTTGCGCACTTCTTACAGATAACCTTGGCCTGATCATGAGGATTTTGTTCAAAAAAGTGCCACACTGCACTCTTCCTACTTTGGCAGACATTTTGCGGCCTAGCACGCTGTGATCTTTTGACCCTCTGGACAAGCTGTCCAGCAACTCTTTTGATGTTTGGAACCTGTCTTTGGAGTGCTCTGGGCCTGCCAGATAACAGCTGTTGCGATGTCGATGTCTGCTGTGGATGCTCCTCATCTGAGCTATTGGAAGCAGCACCCTCTTCCCCCAATGGATGCCAATCTGGGTCAACAACTGGGTCATCCATCACCTCCTCTTCTATGTCATGTGCACCTTCCTCTGTGTCACCGTGTATGGTGGTATAGTGTGCGGGAAGGGGCACCTGAGTCTCATCAGGGTCAGAATCTGGCTCTGTACACTGCGAGGACAATGTAGTGCTCTGAGTGAATGTACCAGCAGAATCATCCATCAGCGGCTGTGCATCAGTGCACTCCATGTCAGATTCATCTTGGCCTGGGTAATTCACCATTTCACTTGATAATCCAGGCATGGTATGTGAAAACAGCTCCATGGAGTAATCAGTAGTATGGCCTGCGTCATCTTTCAATCTTGGTTGGGGTGAAGGACACAAGGAAAGGTGTGGTTCATGAACATGAGCCTCCAATGACGACTCAGTGCTTTTACTTTTTACAACTGAAGAAGAGGAGGCGATAGAGCTGGAAGCTGAGTCAGCAATGTAAGACAAAACTTTGTCCTGATGCTCTGGCTTTAAAAGCGGTTTGCCAACTCCTAGAAAACTAAGCGTTCGAGGCCTTATGTAGCCAGACAATGACGCAGGCTCAACACCTCCTGCATTCAGTCCTATTTTGCTCTTGCCACTACCATCAGATCCACCACCAACACCATCATTACCAGCTGCCAACCCCCGCCCAATTCCACGGCCTCTTCCACCAGCCTTCCTCATTTTTGGTAGAAATGTAGACAAAATCCAACAAACTATATAGTATGTAAAACAAGGTACAAGGTGTCTATAGGACAGGGGAGATTTTGAATTTCTGCACACACTTTTGGACACTGGACACTTTTGGATTGTGTGAGGCCCACTGATATCTGAGCGCTATGTGACAGGCTCGATGGCACAGCTGTGACCTAAGTGACTAGAGGATAAGTGAGATTTTGAATCTCTGCACCCACTTTTGGACACTGGACACTTTTGGATTTTGTGAGGCCCACTGATATCTTAGCGCTATGTGACAGGCTCGATGGCACAGCTGTGACCTAAGTGACTAGAGGATAAGTGAGATTTTGAATCTCTGCACACACTTTTGGACACTGGACACTTTTGGATTGTGTGAGGCCCACTGATATCTTAGCGCTATGTGACAGGCTTGATGGCACAGCTGTGACCTAAGTGACTAGAGGATAAGTGAGATTTTGAATCTCTGCACACACTTTTGGACACTGGACACTTTTGGATTGTGTGAGGCCCACTGATATCTGAGCGCTATGTGACAGGCTCGATGGCACAGCTGTGACCTAAGTGACTAGAGGATAAGTGAGATTTTGAATCTCTGCACACACTTTTGGACACTGGACACTTTTGGATTGTGTGAGGCCCACTGATATCTGAGCGCTATGTGACAGGCTCGATGGCACAGCTGTGACCTAAGTGACTAGAGGATACAGTCATATGTAAAAGTTTGGGCACCCCTATTAATGTTAACCTGTTTTCTTTATAACAATTTTGGTTTTTGCAACAGCTATTTCAGTTTCATATATCTAATAACTGATGGACTCAGTTATATTTCTGGATTCAAATGAGGTTTATTGTACTAACAGAAAATGTGCAATCTGCATTTAAACAAAATTTGACCGGTGCAAAAGTATGGGCACCCTTATCATTTTCTTGATTTGAACACTCCTAACTACTTTTTACTGACTTCCTGAAGCACTAAATTGGTTTTGTAACCTCATTGAGCTTTGAACTTCATAGCCAGGTATATCAAATCATGAGAAAAGGTATTTAAAGTGGCCACTTGCAAGTAGTTCTCCTATTTGATTCTCCTATGAAGAGTGGCATCATGGGCTCCTCAAAACAACTCTCAAATGATCTGAAAACAAAGATTATTCAACATAGCTTTTCAGGGGAAGGATACAAAAAGTTGTCTCAGTGATTTAACCTGTCAGTTTCCACTGTGAGGAACATAGTAAGGAAATGGAAGAACACAGGTACAGTTCTTGTTAAGCCCAGAAGTGGCAGGCCAAGAAAAATATCAGAAAGGCAGAGAAGAAGAATGGTGAGAACAGCCAAGGACAATCCACAGACCACCTCCAAAGACCTGCAGCATCATCTTGCTGCAGATGGTGTCACTGTGCATCGGTCAACAATACAGCGCATGCATAACGCCTTTTTGTATGACCAAACAACTCAATATTTGTTTCATCAGTCCACAGGACCTTCTTCCAAAATGAAACTGGCTTGTCCAAATGTGCTTTTGCATACCTCAGGCGACTCTGTTTGTGGCGTGCTTGCAGAAACGGCTTCTTTCGCATTACTCTCCCATACAGCTTCTCCTTGTGCAAAGTGCGCTGTATTGTTGACCGATGCACAGTGACACCATCTGCAGCAAGATGATGCTGCAGGTCTTTGGAGGTGGTCTGTGGATTGTCCTTGACTGTTCTCACCATTCTTCTTCTCTGCCTTTCTGATATTTTTCTTGGCCTGCCACTTCTGGGCTTAACAAGAACTGTACCTGTGTTCTTCCATTTCCTTACTATGTTCCTCACAGTGGAAACTGACAGGTTAAATCTCTGAGACAACTTTTTGTATCCTTCCCCTGAAAAGCTATGTTGAATAATCTTTGTTTTCAGATCATTTGAGAGTTGTTTTGAGGAGCCCATGATGCCACTCTTCATAGGAGAATCTAATAGGAGAACTACTTGCAAGTGGCCACTTTAAATACCTTTTCTCATGATTTGATACACCTGGCTATGAAGTTCAAAGCTTAATGAGGATACAAAACCAATGTAGTGCTTCAGGAAGTCAGTAAAAAGTAGTTAGGAGTGTTCAAATCAAGAAAATGATAAGGGTGCCCATACTTTTGCACCAGTCAAATTTTGTTTAAATGCAGATTGCACATTTTCTGTTAGTACAATAAACCTCATTTGAATCCAGAAATATAACTGAGTCCATCAGTTATTAGATATATGAAACTGAAATAGCTGTTGCAAAAACCAAAATTGTTATAAAGAAAAAAGGTTAACATTAATAGGGGTGCCCAAACTTTTACATATGACTGTAAGTGAGATTTTGAATCTCTGCACACACTTTTGGACACTGGACACTTTTGGATTGTGTGAGGCCCAATGAATATCTGAGCGCTATGTGACAGGCTCGATGGCACAGCTGTGACCTAAGTGACTAGAGGATAAGGGAGATTTTGAATCTCTGCACAAACTTTTGGACACTGGACACTTTTGGATTGTGTGAGGCCCAATGAATATCTGAGCACTATGAGACAGGCTCGATGGCACAGCTGTGACCTAAGTGACTAGAGGATAAGTGAGATTTTGAATCTCTGCACACACTTTTGGACACTGGACACTTTTGGATTGTGTGAGGCCCAATGAATATCTGAGCGCTATGTGACAGGCTCGATGGCACAGCTGTGACCTAAGTGACTAGAGGATAAGTGAGAATTTGAATCTCTGCACACACTTTTGGACACTGGACACTTTTGGATTGTGTGAGGCCCACTGATATCTGAGCGCTATGTGACAGGCTCGATGGCACAGCTGTGACCTAAGTGGCTAGAGGATAAGTGAGATTTTGAATCTCTGCACACACTTTTGGACACTGGACACTTTTGGATTGTGTGAGGCCCACTGATATCTGAGCGCTATGTGACAGGCTCAATGGCACAGCTGTGACCTAAGTGACTAGAGGATAAGTGAGATTTTGAATCTCTGCACACACTTTTGGACACTGGACACTTTTGGATTGTGTGAGGCCCACTGATATTTGAGCGCTATGTGACAGGCTCGATGGCACAGCTGTGACCTAAGTGACTAGAGGATAAGTGAGATTTTGAATCTCTGCACACACTTTTGGACACTGGACACTTTTGGATTGTGTGAGGCCCACTGATATCTGAGCGCTATGTGACAGGCTCGATGGCACAGCTGTGACCTAAGTGACTAGAGGATAAGTGAGATTTTGAATCTCTGCACACACTTTTGGACACTGGACACTTTTGGATTGTGTGAGGCCCAATGAATATCTGAGCGCTGTGTGACAGGCTCGATGGCACAGCTGTGACCTAAGTGACTAGAGGATAAGGGAGATTTTGAATCTCTGCACACACTTTTGGACACTGGACACTTTTGGATTGTGTGAGGCCCAATGAATATCTGAGCACTATGAGACAGGCTCGATGGCACAGCTGTGACCTAAGTGACTAGAGGATAAGTGAGATTTTGAATCTCTGCACACACTTTTGGACACTGGACACTCTTGGATTGTGTGAGGCCCAATGAATATCTGAGCGCTATGTGACAGGCTCGATGGCACAGCTGTGACCTAAGTGACTAGAGGATAAGGGAGATTTTGAATCTCTGCACACACTTTTGGACACTGGACACTTTTGGATTGTTGAGGCCCAATGAATATCTGAGCGCTATGTGACAGGCTCGATGGCACAGCTGTGACCAAAGTGACTAGAGGATAAGGGAGATTGGATTGCTTTTAAAAAAGCAGTTTGCGGAGCAGTGGGTAAACAGCAATGCCAGCCTGTCAGGAAGCCTTAAAAGGCAGCCCAACAACCAACACTACTGATACACCACAATATAGCCTCCCCTTGCACTGCACACACAGTGACTGGTGTGTTGTGCAGGCCAAATTGCTATCAGCAGCAGAAGCAGTTTTTTTATCTTCTCAGCAGGACAAAAAAAAAAATTGGGATTGCTTTTAAAAAAGCAGTTTGAGGCCCAATGAATATCTGAGCGCTATGTGACAGGCTCGATGGCGCAGCTGTGACCAAAGTGACTAGAGGATAAGGGAGATTGGATTGCTTTTAAAAAAGCAGTTTGCGGAGCAGTGGGTAAACAGCAATGCCAGCCTGTCAGGAAGCCTTAGAAGGCAGCCCAACAACCAACACCACTGATACACCACAATATAGCCTCCCCTTGCACTGCACACACAGTGACTGGTGTGTTGTGCAGGCCAAATCGCTAGCAGCAGAAGTAGTTTTTTTGTCTTCTTCCCTGCCTAACGCTCTCCCTACAGAATCAGCAGCAACCTCTCCCTATGCTAAGATCGGCAGAAGTAAGATGGCGGTCGGCGTGCACGCCCTTTTATACCCCCTGTGACGCCCACCAAAGCAAGCCAATCACTTGCATGCCCTTCTGAAAGATGGTGGTGACCCGTGCCTATGTCATCACGTTGCCCACAGTGTCCGTGGATCCTGATTGGCTGAAAAAGAGCGCAAAACAAACTTTTGAAATGCGACTTTGGCGCGTAAGTCGCCGACCTCGTGGCCGACCTCATCCTAGGGTCGGGTTTCGTTTCATGAAACCCGACTTTGCCAAAAGTTGGCGACTTTTGAATTTTTTCGACCCGTTTCGCTCAACTCTAGTTACCACTCAATATTCTGGTGGAGATGAATGGAACAGTCTGCACTGTCAGTCTACGATAAAGACAAGTCACTATGTATGGACAATCCAATAATATATAAAAATAATAGGACTAAAATTGTATATAAAAGCTATATAATCTTTAATAAGTCAGATTTAGGCAATCATAGAATTATGCAAAAACAAGTGCCAAGGACATACAAAACATAAATATAAATATAAAAACATATATGTATACAATAATTTATGAGAACTGTCAAATAAATAATATATAACAATGTGGTACATTAATGATCTATCTCAGCATCACACACATGTATATAAAGATGTGCATAAGCTATAAACAGTAGTGTATATAAACATAAAAAATAATGAATAAACAATCAGACCATTATCATATATCAAAAGTGATTCTACCCACAATTAGGTTGTAAAAAATAAAGTAAATCCTATGTCAATAACGTGCCATAGTGATAAAATCACATAACAAGGTGTGTAACCGTTTAAGTGATCCTACTAATGTGTGAGCCGATAAAAATATGTATTACGTACCCGTAGGATAATGACAGCCTCAAAGTATGTCCGGCACTCCCCGACGTGCGTTTCGGAACTAGCGTCCTTCGTCAGGGGGGTGACGTACTGCTTAATGCCCCAGTTTAAATAGGGAAATGCCAGGTGAACAATTAATGACCGGACGCTGCTGGCGCATGCGCGGCAGGAGCAACCCGGAAGACCATGCACAGACCGGCGTCATGTGATCTGACGCGTCAGGAAACCCCGCGCGTCATACACATAAAGACGCCCACTGTCATGGCACCGGGAGCACATACCGCGCATGCGCACACGTCCGATCATGAAAGCACCCGCAGTGATCACTCCGTAACCAGATATCTATACGGAGATATGTTCAATAATTTGAATACTAGTGTGGGTGGAAATGGAAAATGAGTGCGATAACAATAATATAAAAGGTGACACCAAAAGAGAATATGTAATATGTAAAAGTGAAAAAATATATATATATTAAATTTATAAATACAAAAAAAAAAAAAATATATATATAATAATAAGAAGAAGAAGAAGGAAAGAGGGGGGGAGGGAAAAGGGAAGATGAAAGGGACGGAAAAAAGGAGGGGTTTGAATATAATTACAGTACACAATTATATACCAAATTAACAATCTAAGCATCACAATATATCAAAAATCATATATCAGACACAACAGACAAGCTCACCACAATAATAAGAAATCACATACTTAAAATCAATACATGATATATCTACATGGTATTCAAAAAAATCATCATCATGTCGATAACACTTCTGTTGGTCTTGGAAGCTCATCTTGATCCTTCTCAAACTCATTATACGGATTTTCAAACCATACACCAATAGAATCTCGATCACATTATTCCTCTAAAACAAAAATAAATATATTAAAACAATACGTAAAAAGCACAAAATAACACGTGCACGGGCACCATTTAAGAAAATTCACTCCAATGGAGAGAGAATTCACACAAAAAGGAGAGAAACCAGTTATAAGAATGGGGCAAAAGACATATACTCATTAAGACCAAATGGAGACACAGAATTTAGTGTCCAAATCCACTTGGTCTCAAGTTTAGCTAGGGACACACTAACATTCCCTCCTCTCATTGTGGGTCTAATCATATCAATCCCTCTTACTTTCAACAATGAAGCATCACACTTGTGATGCAACTTAAAGTGTTTGGGCAAAGTCTTGAGCAATGAAACATCCTGAATATCTCTTGCAGCCAGAATCCCAAGAACATGTTCACGTACTCTTACTTTAAGCTGCCGGGTCGTCATACCCACATAAATAAGTGAACAGGGACATGTTGCATAATATATTACTGCTTTAGACAAGCAATTAATGGAATGTTTGATCTCAAAACATTGAGATCCATCCGCATTACTGAAGCTTTGTGTATTGATGATATTGGGACATGCTACGCAATGTCCACATGATCTACAGCCCAACGGAGATTTAAATCTAGAGAGAAATGTTGTACTCTGCTCCCCAACATAATGACTCTTCACAATACCATCTCTCAGATTCTGTGACCTTCTAAAGGTCATATCTGGGGTCGTTCCAATATATTCGGAAAGAATAGGATCAGCTTGTAAGATTGACCAATATTTCTTAAGACAGTTTCGCAATGCATCTGCCTGTCCAGTATACTGAGTCATAAAGCGGACAGTTTTATTTAGTTTTGGACTCTGATTGTTGTAAAGGGCATTATGTCTAGTAGTATGTTTTGCCCTATTATACGCTTTTTTTATAGAGCGTCTACTGTATCCTCTCTCTACAAATCGAATTTTTAATTCATCCGACTGCCTTTCAAAATCTTGGTCATCTGAACATATCCTTCGTAAGCGTAAAAACTGACCTATTGGAATTGAATTAATCAACGCTGGTGGATGTGATGAGGAGCCTGCAGTACAGAATTAACCGCTGTGGATTTCCTAAATAGATCCGTTTGGAGACAATTGTATTCATCTCTTTTTACTTTAACATCTAAGAACTCCACCGAATCCTGATTATGGTGGAATGTCAGCTTAATATTCAAATTATTCAAATTTAACTCATTAATAAACTTATACAGTGCTCCAAAATTATCCTGCCAGACAAAAAAGATATCGTCAATGTAGCGCGCCCAAAAGGGGACGCGCTCCATTGACGGCAGCTGGTCTGACAGGAAGAGGTCCCTCTCCCACAGCCCCAGGAACAGGTTGGCATAGGCGGGCGCAAACGAGGCCCCCATAGCTGTTCCCTGGAGCTGTAGGTAGAAGGACCCCTTAAAAACAAAAAAATTGTGAGTCAAAGTAAAATCCAACAGATCAATAATAAATTTAATATAATCTTGTGTTAAAGAAGAATGCCGTAAAAAATACTTCACTGCTGACATGCCATCTACATGACGTATACTAGTGTATAATGATTCAATGTCACATGTGACGAGAAACGAATTTGAATCAATACACATACCATCTATTTTTCTCAAGAAATCATTCGTGTCCTTAGTATAAGATGGTAATGATACAACTAAAGGTTGCAAGATCGAATCCACATATTTATTAATGTTTTCCAGATAGTTATTGCGACCTGATATTATTGGTCTTCCAGGTGGAACTGCCATATTCTTGTGCACTTTCGGTAATAAGTACAGGGTGGGTATCGTTGGTTCTTTCACTTGTAATGTCAGAAACAATTCATTTGAGATAATGTCATTATCCCTCGCATTCAATAAGATTACATTCAATTCAGTTTGATATTTCACCAGAGGATTAAATGTTAATTTTTTATAACACCTTGAATCATCCAATTGACGGAATGCTTCCATTTCATACATTGTCTTTGGCCACACTACTAGATTCCCACCCTTATCAGCAGGCTTAAAGATCACATCCTCCAGCCCCTGAATCCTTTTCAGGCCTTCTTTTTCCCTCTTATTCAAATTATACTCACTAGGAAATCGAGGAATTTTACCGATTTCTTCACTGACAATTTTCACAAAAGTATCAATTATAGGACACGTAGATAATGGAGGAAATTTATTAGATCGCTTTTTAATACTTGGTGGAATCCTACCTCCAATTGATGTATTATGTTCAATTGCCAGCTGTTCTAAATCCGCTAACGCCTCCTGTTCCGTTTCTGTTGGAAAATATTTCAAGAGATCTCCGTCATGAAAAATTTTTTTAAATAATAATTTCCTCGCAAACAAATGTAGATCCTTTGTTGCGATGAATCTATCAAAATTTGAAGTAGGACAAAACGTAAGTCCTCTATTTAACACATTAATTTCATCTGCTGAAAAAGTGTGATTACTTAGATTAATTACCTTCAATTGGTTACTAGTTGACTCCGGTGAATCTCTAAAATTCCGTTTATTCGGTACAAAACGAAGATCTCTTTTGCGTTTAGGTGTAGTCGTTGAAATAGCAGAAACGGAAGAGGAGGCCACAGAAATATCGCTGGCTAATCCCTCGGAGGTATATGATGAATAACGGTCCCTCCCCGGTACTCTAATATGATGCCTTCTCCAATTATAAATCCTACCCAAAGCAAAATCATTCTGATCACGCTTCAATTTATTGGATTGTTTCTGTTGAATAACCTTCACCAGTGTTTCAACCTCTTTATCCAATTTTGTATTTATAAGATTGACTTGTTCCATTGATAAATCAGTTTTGGCTTTGGCATATATATCCTCTAAGTCTTTGTCAATGGATGCTATGGATTTAATATTGAAACCAATCAGCAGGTTCATTAATTTATTGGATGTCTCATTGCATATCTTTTCCCATTCACTAATGAAATCCTCATCTTCAATCACAAACGTAGGTGTAACTCGTACTCTCAATCCTCTTGGTATTAATTGTTTCTGGACATAATTCTCCAGAAACGCTTTCGTCCACCAAAGTCTGGTTCTTTTAATTATATTTATTTTAATAATCTTAGAATAACTCTCTATATTAGAGCTACCCGCAACTGGTGTTATCATATCTAAGTTGCCAAAAACCTTGTCTTTTGCCCCATTCTTATAACTGGTTTCTCTCCTTTTTGTGTGAATTCTCTCTCCATTGGAGTGAATTTTCTTAAATGGTGCCCGTGCACGTGTTATTTTGTGTTTTTTACGTATTGTTTTAATATATTTATTTTTGTTTTAGAGGAATAATGTGATCGAGTTTCTATTGGTGTATGGTTTGAAAATCCGTATAATGAGTTTGAGAAGGATCAAGATGAGCTTCCAAGACCAACAGAAGTGTTATCGACATGATGATGATTTTTTTGAATACCATGTAGATATATCATGTATTGATTTTAAGTATGTGATTTCTTATTATTGTGGTGAGCTTGTCTTTTGTGTCTGATATATGATTTTTGATATATTGTGATGCTTAGATTGTTAATTTAGTATATAATTGTGTACTGTAATTATATTCAAACCCCTCCTTTTTTCCGTCCCTTTCCTCTTCCCTTTTCCATCCCCCCCTCTTTCCTTCTTCTTCTTCTTATTATTATACATATTTTTTATTTTTTTTTGTATTTATAAATTTAATATATATATATTTTTTCACTTTTACATATTACATATTCTCTTTTGGTGTCACCTTTTATATTATTGTTATCGCACTCATTTTCCATTTCCACCCACACTAGTATTCAAATTATTGAACATATCTCTGTATAGATATCTGGTTACGGAGTGATCACTGCGGGTGCTTTCATGATCGGACGTGTGCGCATGCGCGGTATGTGCTCCCGGTGCCATGACAGTGGGCGTCTTTATGTGTATGACGCGCGGGGTTTCCTGACGCGTCAGATCACATGACGCCGGTCTGTGCATGGTCTTCCGGGTTGCTCCTGCCGCGCATGCGCCAGCAGCAGCGTCCGGTCATTAATTGTTCACCTGGCATTTCCCTATTTAAACTGGGGCATTAAGCAGTACGTCACCCCCCTGACGAAGGACGCTAGTTCCGAAACGCGCGTCGGGGAGTGCCGGACATACTTTGAGGCTGTCATTATCCTACGGGTACGTAATACATATTTTTATCGGCTCACACATTAGTAGGATCACTTAAATGGTTACACACCTTGTTATGTGATTTTATCACTATGGCACGTTATTGACATAGGATTTACTTTATTTTTTACAACCTAATTGTGGGTAGAATCACTTTTGATATATGATAATGGTCTGATTGTTTATTCATTATTTTTTATGTTTATATACACTACTGTTTATAGCTTATGCACATCTTTATATACACTCGCTGGCCACTTTATTAGGTACACCATGCTAGTAAGGGGTTGGACCCCCTTTTGCCTTCAGAACTGCCTCAATTCTTCGTGGCAGAGATTCAACAAGGTGCTGGAAGCATTCCTCAGAGATTTTGGACCATATTGACATGATGGCATCACACAGTTGGCGCAGATTTGTCGGCTGCACATCCCTGATGCGAATCTCCCGTTCCACCACATCCCAAAGATGCTCTATTGGATTGAGATCTGGTGACTGAGGAGGCCATTTGAGTACAGTGAACTCATTGTCATGTTCAAGAAACCAATCTGAGATGATTCGAGCTTTATGACATGGCGCATTATCCTGCTGAAAGTAGCCATCAGATGTTGGGTACATTGTGGTCATAAAGGGATGGACATGGTCAGCAACAATACTCAGGTAGGCTGTGGCGTTGCAACGATGCTCAATTGGTACCAAGGGGCCCAAAGAGTGCCAAGAAAAAATTCCCCACACCATGACACCACCACCACCAGCCTGAACCGTTGATACAAGGCAGGATGGATCCATGCTTTCATGTTGTTTACGCCAAATTCTGACCCTACCATCCGAATGTCGCAGCAGAAATCGAGACTCATCAGACCAGGCAACGTTTTTCCAATCTTCTACTGTCCAATTTCGATGAGCTTGTGCAAATTGTAGCCTCAGTTTCCTGTTCTTAGCTGAGAGGAGTGATACCCAGTGTGGTCTTCTGCTGCTGTAGCCCATCTGCCTCAAAGTTCGATGCACTGTGCGTTCAGAGATGCTCTTCTGCCTACCTTGGTTGTAACGGGTGGCAATTTGAGTCACTGTTGCCTTTCTATCAGCTCGAACCAGTCTGCCCATTCTCCTCTGACCTCTGGCATCAACAAGGCATTTCCGGCCACAGAACTGCCGCTCACTGGATTTTTTTTCTTTTTCGGACCATTCTCTGTAAACCCTAGAGATGGTTGTGCGTGAAAATCCCAGTAGATCAGCAGTTTCTGAAATACTCAGACCAGCCCTTCTGGCACCAACAATCATGCCACGTTCAAAGGCACTCAAATCACCTTTCTTCCCCATAATGATGCTCGGTTTGAACTGCAGGAGATTGTCTTGACCATGTCTACATGCCTAAATGCACTGAGTTGCCGCCATGTGATTGGCTGATTAGAAATTAAGTCTTAACACACAGTTGGACAGGTGTACCTAATAAAGTGGCCAGTGAGTGTACATGTGTGTGATGCTGAGATAGATCATTAATGTACCACATTGTTATATATTATTTATTTGACAGTTCTCATAAATTATTGTATACATATATGTTTTTATATTTATATTTATATTTTGTATGTCCTTGGCACTTGTTTTTGCATAATTCTATGATTGCCTAAATCTGACTTATTAAAGATTATATAGCTTTTATATACAAGTTTAGTCCTATTATTTTTATATATTGGATTGTCCATACATAGTGGCTTGTCTTTATGATAGAATCGAATGGTTTCCATTCAAATTTGTGACATATGAGGAGTGGTCGATTTGAGAACTTGACTATATACATTATTTGATTTAACTCTATTGATTCATTATATGAAGATTGGTGCAATTTTATATATATTTTTTTAAAAAAAAAATTATTATTTTTTTGTTATTATTTTCCTTCTGTTGTGTTTATTTAGTTACTAATTTTAACGTTACTGTGTTTTGCACAGGTCTTTTTCTTGCCACTGTGAATATGGACTTCAAATCCAGGGAATTGTCCTGGCAGGGACAGATTAATGAGGTTTTTGGCAACTTAGATATGATAACACCAGTTGCGGGTAGCTCTAATATAGAGAGTTATTCTAAGATTATTAAAATAAATATAATTAAAAGAACCAGACTTTGGTGGACGAAAGCATTTCTGGAGAATTATGTCCAGAAACAATTAATGCCAAGAGGATTGAGAGTACGAGTTACACCTACGTTTGTGATTGAAGATGAGGATTTCATTAGTGAATGGGAAAAGATATGCAATGAGACATCCAATAAATTAATGAACCTGCTGATTGGTTTCAATATTAAATCCATAGCATCCATTGACAAAGACTTAGAGGATATATATACCAAAGCCAAAACTGATTTATCAATGGAACAAGTCAATCTTATAAATACAAAATTGGATAAAGAGGTTGAAACACTGGTGAAGGTTATTCAACAGAAACAATCCAATAAATTGAAGCGTGATCAGAATGATTTTGCTTTGGGTAGGATTTATAATTGGAGAAGGCATCATATTAGAGTACCGGGGAGGGACCGTTATTCATCATATACCTCCGAGGGATTAGCCAGCGATATTTCTGTGGCCTCCTCTTCCGTTTCTGCTATTTCAACGACTACACCTAAACGCAAAAGAGATCTTCGTTTTGTACCGAATAAACGGAATTTTAGAGATTCATCGGAGTCAACTAGGAACCAATTGAAGGTAATTAATCTAAGTAATCACACTTTTTCAGCAGATGAAATTAATGTGTTAAATAGAGGACTTATGTTTTGTCCTACTTCAAATTTTGATAGATTCATCGCAACAAAGGATCTACATTTGTTTGCGAGGAAATTATTATTTAAAAAAAATTTTCATGACGGAGATCTCTTGAAATATTTTCCAACAGAAACGGAACAGGAGGCGTTAGCGGATTTAGAACAACTGGCAATTGAACATAATACATCACTTGGAGGTAGGATTCCACCAAATATTAAAAAGCGATCTAATAAATTTCCTCCATTATCTACGTGTCCTATAATTGATACTTTTGTGAAAATTGTCAGTGAAGAAATCGGTAAAATTCCTCGATTTCCTAGTGAGTATAATTTGAATAAGAGGGAAAAAGAAGGCCTGAAAAGGATTCAGGGGCTGGAGGATGTGATCTTTAAGCCTGCTGATAAGGGTGGGAATCTAGTAGTGTGGCCAAAGACAATGTATGAAATGGAAGCATTCCGTCAATTGGATGATTCAAGGTGTTATAAAAAATTAACATTTAATCCTCTGGTGAAATATCAAACTGAATTGAATGTAATCTTATTGAATGCGAGGGATAATGACATTATCTCAAATGAATTGTTTCTGACATTACAAGTGAAAGAACCAACGATACCCACCCTGTACTTATTACCGAAAGTGCACAAGAATATGGCAGTTCCACCTGGAAGACCAATAATATCAGGTCGCAATAACTATCTGGAAAACATTAATAAATATGTGGATTCGATCTTGCAACCTTTAGTTATATCATTACCATCTTATACTAAGGACACGAATGATTTCTTGAGAAAAATAGATGGTATGTGTATTGATTCAAATTCGTTTCTCGTCACATGTGACATTGAATCATTATACACTAGTATACGTCATTTAGATGGCATGTCAGCAGTGAAGTATTTTTTACGGCATTCTTCTTTAACACAAGATTATATTAAATTTATTATTGATCTGTTGGATTTTACTTTGACTCACAATTTTTTTGTTTTTAAGGGGTCCTTCTACCTACAGCTCCAGGGAACAGCTATGGGGGCCTCGTTTGCGCCCGCCTATGCCAACCTGTTCCTGGGGCTGTGGGAGAGGGACCTCTTCCTGTCAGACCAGCTGCCGTCAATGGAGCGCGTCCCCTTTTGGGCGCGCTACATTGACGATATTTTTTTTGTCTGGCAGGATAATTTTGTAGCACTGTATAAGTTTATTAATGAGTTAAATTTGAATAATTTGAATATTAAGCTGACATTCCACCATAATCAGGATTCGGTGGAGTTCTTAGATGTTAAAGTAAAAAGAGATGAATACAATTGTCTCCAAACGGATCTATTTAGGAAATCCACAGCGGTTAATTCTGTACTGCAGGCTTCCTCATCACATCCACCAGCGTTGATTAATTCAATTCCAATAGGTCAGTTTTTACGCTTACGAAGGATATGTTCAGATGACCAAGATTTTGAAAGGCAGTCGGATGAATTAAAAATTCGATTTGTAGAGAGAGGATACAGTAGACGCTCTATAAAAAAGCGTATAATAGGGCAAAACATACTACTAGACATAATGCCCTTTACAACAATCAGAGTCCAAAACTAAATAAAACTGTCCGCTTTATTACTCAGTATACTGGACAGGCAGATGCATTGCGAAACTGTCTTAAGAAATATTGGTCAATCTTACAAGCTGATCCTATTCTTTCCGAATATATTGGAACGACCCCAGATATGACCTTTAGAAGGTCACAGAATCTGAGAGATGGTATTGTGAAGAGTCATTATGTTGGGGAGCAGAGTACAACATTTCTCTCTAGATTTAAATCTCCGTTGGGCTGTAGATCATGTGGACATTGCGTAGCATGTCCCAATATCATCAATACACAAAGCTTCAGTAATGCGGATGGATCTCAATGTTTTGAGATCAAACATTCCATTAATTGCTTGTCTAAAGCAGTAATATATTATGCAACATGTCCCTGTTCACTTATTTATGTGGGTATGACGAGCCGGCAGCTTAAAGTAAGAGTACGTGAACATGTTCTTGGGATTCTGGCCGCAAGAGATATTCAGGATGTTTCATTGCTCAAGACTTTGCCCAAACACTTTAAGTTGCATCACAAGTGTGAAAGTAAGAGGGATTGATATGATTAGACCCACAATGAGAGGAGGGAATGTTAGTGTGTCCCTAGCTAAACTTGAGACCAAGTGGATTTGGACACTAAATTCTGTGTCTCCATTTGGTCTTAATGAGTATATGTCTTTTGCCCCATTCTTATAACTGGTTTCTCTCCTTTTTGTGTGAATTCTCTCTCCATTGGAGTGAATTTTCTTAAATGGTGCCCGTGCACGTGTTATTTTGTGCTTTTTACGTATTGTTTTAATATATTTATTTTTGTTTTAGAGGAATAATGTGATCGAGATTCTATTGGTGTATGGTTTGAAAATCCGTATAATGAGTTTGAGAAGGATCAAGATGAGCTTCCAAGACCAACAGAAGTGTTATCGACATGATGATGATTTTTTTGAATACCATGTAGATATATCATGTATTGATTTTAAGTATGTGATTTCTTATTATTGTGGTGAGCTTGTCTGTTGTGTCTGATATATGATTTTTGATATATTGTGATGCTTAGATTGTTAATGTGGTATATAATTGTGTACTGTAATTATATTCAAACCCCTCCTTTTTTCCGTCCCTTTCCTCTTCCCTTTTCCCTCCCCCCCCTCTTTCCTTCTTCTTCTTATTATTATTATATATATTTTTTATTTTTTTTTGTATTTATAAATTTAATATATATATATTTTTTCACTTTTACATATTACATATTCTCTTTTGGTGTCACCTTTTATATTATTGTTATCGCACTCATTTTCCATTTCCACCCACACTAGTATTCAAATTATTGAACATATCTCCGTATAGATATCTGGTTACGGAGTGATCACTGCGGGTGCTTTCATGATCGGACATGTGCGCATGCGCGGTATGTGCTCCCGGTGCCATGACAGTGGGCGTCTTTATGTGTATGATGCGCGGGGTTTCCTGACGCGTCAGATCACATGACGCCGGTCTGTGCATGGTCTTCCGGGTTGCTCCTGCCGCGCATGCGCCAGCAGCGTCCGGTCATTAATTGTTCACCTGGCATTTCCCTATTTAAACTGGGGCATTAAGCAGTACGTCACCCCCCTGACGAAGGATGCTAGTTCCGAAACGCGCGTCGGGGAGTGCCGGACATACTTTGAGGCTGTCATTATCCTACGGGTACGTAATACATATTTTTATCGGCTCACACATTAGTAGGATCACTTAAATGGTTACACACCTTGTTATGTGATTTTATCACTATGGCATGTTATTGACATAGGATTTACTTTATTTTTTACAACCTAATAGTGGGTAGAATCACTTTTGATATATGATAATTGTCTGATTGTTTATTCATTATTTTTTATGTTTATATACACTACTGTTTATAGCTTATGCACATCTTTATATACATGTGTGTGATGCTAAGATAGATCATTAATGTACCACATTGTTATATATTATTTATTTGACAGTTCTCATAAATTATTGTATACATATATGTTTTTATATTTATATTTATGTTTTGTATGTCCTTGGCACTTGTTTTTGCATAATTCTATGATTGCCTAAATCTGACTTATTAAAGATTATATAGCTTTTATATACAATTTTAGTCCTATTATTTTTATATATTGGATTGTCCATACATAGTGGCTTGTCTTTATGATAGAATCGAATGGTTTCCATTCAAATTTGTGACATATAAGGAGGAGTGGTCGATTTGAGAACTTGACTATATACATTATTTGATTTAACTCTATTGATTCATTATATGAAGATTGGTGCAATTTTATATATATTTTTTAAAAAAGAATTTTATTATTTTTTTGTTATTATTTTTCTTCTGTTGTGTTTATTTAGTTACTAATTCTACTGTCAATCTACGGAATGAGTGATAACTTTCTGACCAATAGGGGCTCTAAAAAGTCCAATAAAAATGGAACAGTGGCCATCATGTACATCCCTTCACAATTTATTGTCTGTGACTGCGGGGAAAAGCCAAGTAGTCCTATAGACTATGGATGAAGCAGAAGCACACATTGCTGACCACTGCTTAATTCAAAAGGGGCTTTTCAGATTTGTTAAAAGGATACCCACAAGGTTATTGGAGAATAGTGAGTGTGATCTCAATTCACACTGTTCAGACAGTGGTTTTAAGCAGTCATTGCTTGTTTTTTTCACCTCTAGCAGAATTTTTTTAAGGTTTTTTGCTCCAATGACTTTTATTACTTGGACTTTATTATTATATATTTATTTATTTTCTTTTTTTCTGCTTTAGGTAACTAACATTTTTTCTTCTATTGTTTGCTCTCATTGTTTTATTTATTTTTCCCTAAGTGTTTTGTAAGTACGTTTGTCCTACAGTGCATTTTTAGGATCGTTTTCTGACAACAACCAAAATAGCTCCTGGCCAACCAGCCTTGGTGTCTAATACTGAGAGGCAAAGTAGGGTGACTATTAGGTCTTCTACATCTCCTATTTTTCTTTTAATTACAGATAAAATTACAATAATTTCCCCCCTCCCAATAATTAGTGAAGATCACGCGGCGTTCTTTTAAAAATAAAAGGTTGCAAAATGTTTATCTGCTATTTCCGTTTCACAAATGGCCAAAACACAGCTATGTTGTTTTCCCTGCCATTTGAATGAGGGAACAGGATGGGGTGATTGTAATTCCAAAAGGCTTTTATCTATAGGAAAAAAAAAAAGTTGGCATCATTATCGCCACAAAAATGCCAGCGTTTATCAAGGGGCATTATTAGGCTAAGCACAAAAAGAAAGAACAGCAGCAGTAGTAATCAAATCACAATCGAAATAGAAAAGGATTCCGACTGTTCTGTAAGCAGCAAGAAGCCTTCCCATGTATCAGCTTTCTTTTAATGCTATAAAGCATGATAAACCTTAACGGCTGCCTGAATTTCTGCAGTAGGCAGTCAATCTGATTGCAATGCTACCTTTGGGGACACGGCAACACATCTATTTGCCTGATTAAGCCATTGAATTAAATATCACAATTTTAAGGCAACTTGGGTTTAAGGTTTTTTTTTATTTTTGGAGCTGCAGGGCTTAGATCTGTGTTAATTTAAGGCTGAATATCCCTTCCTAAAGTCTAATTTGGCTTTTGTATTAACCTCAGCTGTCAGGCTTCGGTGGAAATAATGGACTCTGACAGATCTAGTGCAGAGGAGAAAATATGAGAAGAAATAACACTGTATTCTCTGACTGTGATAAAACGCTCATAACAAGCACCTGTGAGCTACACTATTTCCATATAAATGTGAAATTTGACATTCTGCAGGGGTCAATAGCAAAATCAATCAATTTAAATTCTAACTGGGCAGCAGTCTTGATTTGAAGAAAATCCGCTGTAAAAAAATAATTTCCTTTTGAAATCTTTTGTATTTGTGATGTAGTCCTTCTTTGTTTCCTCATGCTTCTCATTGATTCATTTTATTGACCGGCAAAAACTTTACCTTTGTTGTGCAAGACTTGACAAGAGTACACAAGCTTATATGAACTAAATCACTGAAGGAACTGAATGGACTTAGCATCTACAGAGAGGCCATCACTCTTCACCTTACAGTATATTTGTAGATTATTGATTCCACGCTATGTATAACTATAACTGTACAGTCAATGTAAAAGTAATGCAACTATAAAACAAATAAAAACTCATAAGGCATAGCTTTACTGAAATTTAGCCCTGCTTATATATATACACTATGCGCATTAAAGAGAACCTGTCACTAGATTCTACTACTTCATCTGAGAGCAGCATAATGTAGTAAAGGAGATCCTGATTCCAGCAATGTATCACTTAGTTTACTGGGTGCAACAGTTGTCATATAATCAGGGTTTTTAGATGTAGAACTAAGCAGAGCTGAGGAAGCTAACTCCGCTCACACCACAGCTCTCTGTGTAGCTTTCTAAACTACTTATCACAGGAGGGGCGTGATTGCACCAGGACCCATGAGCTGCTGTAGTCCAGGCAGCAATAATCTCTAGGTTATAAAACATTAATTGTATTACAACAACAGCACACAGCCTAAGGGCTCATTCCCACTTGCAATGAAATCTGACAAATGTAATTGGATAAAAAATCGAATTGAATTCAGATCAGTAGTATTCTATGATTGTGTGTTCATCTGCGTTCTTTTTACGCTTGGATTGGATCAAGATCGCACTGGAAAAAAGACACAGCGTGCTGCAATTGTATTAGGAAATCAGATTGCATCCCTTAATAGAAGTCAATGGGTGCGTGAAAAAAATTTCCACAGTATTCAGACGATGAGAGTGCTGTCCGGTTTTTACACTCCAATCGCATTTGACAAGCACGCAATTTATGTGCCGCGTACAATAAAATCACACTGACAGGTTAGAATAGAATAGATAGAATAGATATATATATAGATGTCAGTGACACACACATATATATGTTTATATATTACATAGATAGATAGATAGATAGATAGATAGATAGATAGATAGATAGATAGATAGATAGATACAAGAAAAGCCGGCAATTCATGTGCCGTGTACTGGAAAATCAATACAGGAGCCGACAGGATGGAAGAGATGGATTACATACAGTAAAAACAAATATAATAAGTATATAAATAGATGTCAGTGACAAATACAATTAGTACAGTGTGTGTAGCTTACTGTACATGTATTTAATTAATAAAAGATTGTTTTTCTGAACAAAATAGCGTGGGCTCTTGTGCAATTTTTGTAACCAGCAGAGGGAAAGCCGACGGCTGGAGGCCGATGTTTATAGCATGGGAATCTGGTAATACCCATGGAGCTTTCCAGGATATTAATATAAGCTCACAACTGCATACTTAGCCTTTAATGACTATTAAAATGGGGGACCCAAAAAAATGACGTGGGGTCTACCTATTATTAATAAGCAGCAAAGGCTATGCAGACAGCTGTGGGCTGATATTAAAAGCCTAGGAAGGGGCCATGGATACTGCCCCCTAGGCTAAAAAAATCAGGTCTCAGCCGCCTCAGAAAAGGTGCATCTCTAAGATGTGCCAATTCTGGCACTTAGCCTCGCTCTTCCCACTTGCCCTGTAGAGGTAGCAAGTGGGGTGATAGTTGAGGGGTTGATATCACCTTTGTATTGTCAGGTGACATCAAGCCTCAAAGTTAGTAATGGTGAGGTGGCAATAAGACACCCCCATTAATAACTCCATAGTCACATTGTAAGAAAACACAGACAACCAGAAAAAGTCCTTTATTTGAACGAATGACACAGACTCCTTTAATATTCTTAATTAAACCATACTTATGACCTCACCTATTGCCCCGATGCCCTCGTCATCCGCAAAAGAGGTAAAAAAACAAACAACAATATTCCTGACCTATCTGCAGAGATGCTTTTAATCCATTTGTCCCACAACAGGTCTAGCTCTGCTACATCTAGATGGCAGGTTGCATGGTTGGAAGCAACTGGCGCATGCTCAGTACCTAGCAGTGACGTCACCACTCATCACTGAGTCTGGCTCTGCTTCCATTCATTCCCCATTCATTTACAGTCGGGAGCGGCTGTGTTAGCAGCGCTCCGCTTGGAAAACATATTGACCCCAAGATGGATTTACACCGTGGGACGTGACTGAGTGCTGGACAGGTAATGTACATTGTTGCTTTGTTATTTTCACCTTTTTTACAGGAGATCGAGCGAGTCGCAAAGGAATTAGCAGTATAATAAAGATTTAAAAAATGTGTGTGATGTCTTCTTTCATTAAAATTAGAGTTGAGCGAAACAGGTTGGTCAATTTAAAAAATCGCCGACTTTCGCCAAAGTCGGGTTTCATGAAACAAAACCCGACCATAACGTGAAGTCGGCCATGATGTCGGCGACCCGTGCGCCAAAGTCGTGTTTCAAATGATGCTTCCAGCGCCTTTTTTCAGCCAATGATGGAGGACGCACACTGTGGGTAACGCGATGACATAGGCAGCAGCTAGCACCATCTAAGAGAAGGGCATTGAAGTGATTGGCTGGCTTTGTGTGGCATCACAGGGGGTATAAAAGAAGGCTGTGAACGCCGACCACCATCTTACTTCTGCGGATCTTACAATAGGGAGAGGTGTTGCTGCTGATTCTGAACAGGGAGAGCGTTAGGCAGGGAAGAAGAAAAAAAAACTGCTTCTGCTGATAGCGCTTTTCACTGTACAGTTAGTGTGCAGTGAAAGGGGGGGATTTTTTTGTGTGCAGCAGCGCTGGTGGTGATTAGGCTGCCTTTTAAGGCTACCTGCTAGCTGCATTGCTGTGTGCACACTGCTGTTCAAACTGCTTTTTTCAAGCACTCCAAATGTTATTATTTTGTCCTGGTGAGTTACTGAGAGTTCATTTTTTCACACATCGTCTAGCGGTGTATGCTCCTCATACATAACCGTGTATTCCGGCTGGTATCACGGACAAATAGAAGCTATCTGGGTGTGACTCTGGAAGAAAAAGCCGAGGAGTTTGTCCATTTTTCCAGACCTACACCTTAGAGTTGTGTCTGTTTTTCAAACAGTTTCGTATATCTTCTGTTTGACTACAGTCAAAACTAGACAGAGACAGCGTGTGTCAGTCCGTATACAAATATACGGAGCTTAACAATTTTCCTTACAGACACCGTCTAGCGGTGTACGCTCCTCACACACTACTATGTATTCCAGCTGGTATCACGGACAAATAGAAGCTACCTGTGTGTGACTCTGGAAAAAAAAAACGAGGAGTTTGTCCGTTTTTCCACACCTACACCTTAGAGTTGTGTCCGTTTTTCAAACAGTTTCGTATATCTGCTGTTTGATTACGGTCAAAAATAGACAGAGACAGCGTGTCAGTCCGTATACAAATACACGGAGCATGACAATTTTACATACACACACAGTACAGCGGTGTACACTCCTCACACACTACCATATACCACCTTCTAGCACGGACAAATAGAAGCTACCTGTGTGTGACTCTGGAAAAAAAAACGAGGAGTTTGTCTGTTTTTCCACACCTACACCTTAGAGTCGTGTCAGTTTTTCAAACAGTATCGTATATCTGCTGTTTGATTATGGTAAAAACTAGACAGAGACAGCGTGTGTCAGTCTGTATACAAATACACGGAGCTTGACAATTTTACATACACACCGTACAGCGGTGTACGCTCCTCACACACTACCGTGTACCACCTTCTAGCACGGACAAATAGAAGCTACCTGTGTGAGACTCTGGAAAAAAAAATGAGAAGTTTGTCCGTTTTTCCACACCTACACCTTAGCGTCGTGTCCGTTTTTCAAACAGTTTCGCATATCTGCTTGTTGGATTATGGTTAGTGTTGAGCATTCCGATACTGCAAATATCGGGTATCGGCCGATATTCACTGTATCGGAAGTCCAATACCGAGTACCGATATTTTTTCAATATCGGATACCGGAATCGGAAGTCCCCATAATGCAGTGAGCCATTGTTGTGGCTGTCATTGGCTGCTGAAATGATGTCATCATGATGCGCGGTCTGTGCGCATCATGATTCGCAGTCATTGCGGGCCTGCCGGGGGTCTGTGCCGGCTGCTGGTGGTCTGTATGGGCCTCTCGGGGGTCTGTAAAGGCCTGTCGGGGGCCTGTGCCAGCTGCCGGTGGTCTGTACGGGCCTCTCGGGGGCCTGTGCCGGCTGCCGGTGGTCTGTACGGGCCTCTCGGGGGACTGTACAGGCCTGTCGGGGACCTGTGCTGGCTGCCGGTGGTCTGTACAGGCCTCTCGGGGGCCTGTGCCAGCTGTCGGTGGTCTGTACGGGCCTCTCGGGGGCCTGTGCCGGCTGCTGGTGGTCTGTACGGGCCTCTCGGGGGTCTGTACATGCCTGTCAGGGGCCTGTGCCGGCTGCCGGTGGTCTGTATGGGCCTCTCGGGGGCTTGTGCCGGCTGTCGGTGGTCTGTGCCGGCTGCCGGGGGCCTGTGCTGGCTGCTGGTGGTCTGTACGGGCCTCTCGGGGACCTGTGCCGGCTGTTGGTGGTCTGTGCCGGCTGCCGGTGGTCTGTACGGGCCTTTCGGGGGTCTGTACAGGCCTGTCAGGGGCCTGTGCCGGCTGCCGGTGGTCTGTACAGGCCTCTTGGGGGCCTGTGCCGGCTGTCGGTGGTCTGTACGGGCCTCTCGGGGGCCTCTGCCGGCTGCTGGTGGTCTGTACGGGCCTCTCGGTGGTCTGTACATGCCTGTCGGGGGCCTGTGCCGGCTGCCGGTGGTCTGTATGGGCCTCTCGGGGGCTTGTGCCGGCTGTAGGTGGTCTGTGCCGGCTGCCGGGGGCCTGTGCCGGCTGCCGGTGGTCTGTACGGGCCTCTCGGTGGCCTGTGCCGGCTGTCGGTGGTCTGTGCCGGCTGCCGGTGGTATGTGCGGGCCTGCTGGGGGTCTTGTGTGTGTGCAGGCATCGTCCGATGGGACTACAAGTCCCATCAGGTGATGCCTGCTACAATGACAGTGATTGACACATTAGCCAATGATGGGACAGTAGTAGTCCCATCATACAGCTAATGTGATGAATGTAAAAAAAAAAAAAATACTACATACATACTACATATATACTACATTCATACAACATACATACATACAGCCATATGTTAAAGTTTGCGCACCCCTGTTAATGTTAACCTTTTTTCTTTATAAGAATTTTGTTTTTTGCAACAGCTATTTCAGTTTCATATATCTAATAACTGATGGACTCAGTTATATTTCTGGATTCAAATGAGGTTTTTTGTACTAACAGAAAATGTGCAATCTGCATTTAAACAAAATTTGACCGGTGCAAAAGTATGGGCACCCTTATCATTTTCTTGATTTGAACACTCCTAACTACTTTTTACTGACTTCCTGAAGCACTAAATTGGTTTTGTAACCTCATTGAGCTTTGAACTTCATAGCCAGGTGTATCAAATCATAAGAAAAGGTATTTAAGGTGGCCACTTGCAAGTAGTTCTCCTATTTGATTCTCCTATGAAGAGTGGCATCATGGGCTCCTCAAAACAACTCTCAAATGATCTGAAAACAAAGATTATTCAACATAGCTTTTCAGGGGAAGGATACAAAAAGTTGTCTCAGAGATTTAACCTGTCAGTTTCCACTGTGAGGAACATAGTAAGGAAATGGAAGAACACAGGTACAGTTCTTGTTAATCCCAGAAGTGGTAGGCCAAGAAAAATATCAGAAAGGCAGAGAAGAAGAATGGTGAGAACAGTCAAGGACAATCCACAGACCACCTCCAAAGACCTGCAGCATCATCTTGCTGCAGATGGTGTCACTGTGCATCGGACAACAATACAGCGCACTTTGCACAAGGAGAAGCTGTATGGGAGAGTGATGCGAAAGAAGCCGTTTCTGCAAGCACGCCACAAACAGAGTCGCCTGAGGTATGCAAAAGCACATTTGGACAAGCCAGTTACATTTTGGAAGAAGGTCCTGTGGACTGATGAAACAAAGATTGAGTTGTTTGGTCATACAAAAAGGCGTTATGCATGGAGGCTAAAAAACACAGCATTCCAAGAAAAACACTTGCTACCCACAGTAATATTTGGTGGAGGTTCCATCATGCTTTGAGGCTGTGTGGCCAATGCCGGCACCGGGAATCTTGTTAAAGTTGAGGGTCGCATGGATTCGACTCAGTATCAGCAGATTCTTGACAATAATGTGCAAGAATCAGTGACGAAGTTGAAGTTACGCAGGGGATGGATATTTCAGCAAGACAATGATCCAAAACACCGCTCCAAATCTACTCAGGCATTCATGCAGAGGAACAATTACAATGTTCTGGAATGGCCATCCCAGTCCCCAGACCTGAATATCATTGAACATCTGTGGGATGATTTGAAGCGGGCTGTCCATGCTCGGCGACCATCAAACTTAACTGAACTGGAATTGTTTTGTAAACAGGAATGGTCACAAATGCCTTCATCCAGGATCCAGGAACTCATTAATAGCTACAGGAAGCGACTAGAGGCTGTTATTTTTGCAAAAGGAGGATCTATGAAATATTAATGTCACTTTTATGTTGAGGTGCCCATACTTTTGCACCGGTCAAATTTTGTTAAAATGCAGATTGCACATTTTCTGTTAGTACAATAAACCTCATTTGAATCCAGAAATATAACTGAGTCCATCAGTTATTAGATATATGAAACTGAAATAGCTGTTGCAAAAACCAAAATTGTTATAAAGAAAAAAGGTTAACATTAATAGGGGTGCCCAAACTTTAACATATGACTGTACTACATACATACTTCATATATACTACATTCATACAACATACATATATACTACATACTACATACATGCTACATATATACTACATTCATACTACATACATACATACTACATACATGCTACATATATACTACATTCATACAACATACATACATACTACATATATACTACATCCATACAACATACATACATACATACTACATACTACATGTATACTACATTCATACAACATACATACATACTACATACTACATACATGCTACATATATGCTACATTCATACAACATACATACATACTACATACATACTACATATATGCTACATTCATACAACATACATACATACTATATATATATACTACATTCATACAACATACATACATACTACATACATGCTACATATATACTACATTCATACAACATACATACATACATACTACATACTACATACATGCTACATATATACTACATTCATACAACATAATACATTCTACATACTACATACATACTACATATATGCTACATTCATACAACATACATACATACTATATATATACTACATTCATACAACATACATACATACTACATACATGCTACATATATACTACATTCATACAACATACATACATACTACATACTACATGCATGCTACTTATATACTACATTCATACAACATACATACATACTACATATATGCTACATTCATACAACATTCATACATACATACTACATATATACTACATTCATATAACATACATACATACTACATACATGCTACATATATACTACATTCATACAACATACATACATACTACTTACTACATACATACTACATGTATACTACATTCATACAACATACATATATACTACATACTACATACATGCTACATATACACTACATTCATACAACATACATACATACTACATACATACTACATGTATACTACATTCAGACAACATACATACATACTACATACTACATACATGCTACATATATACTGCATTCATACAACATACATATATACTACATACTACATACATACTACATACATACAACATGCTACAGACATACAACATACATGCATACTACATACTGCATACATACTGCATACAATACATTCATACAATACATATATAGACATACAGTACATATAACATAGAGAACATACTCACCATCACTTGTCACTTTGATCCCCGAAGCCAGCATCATCTATGAAAAAATATGAAAATAACAAACAAGCCATATACTCCCTGATCCGCAGAAATTCACGAGGGTCCCACGCCGATCTCCCGTGGAGAACAGCAGCATCAGCTGATGCGACCGCTCTCTAGGGGCTTCAATAATCCAATGACAGGAGGTAGGTATCCTTCCGCACTGTATTCCTCCGCCACTGTAAAAAAATAGTCCCTAGTCTCACTTTTAGCATTGCTGTGTGAGAAAGTTCCCACACAGCTTTTGCCATAAAGTGAGACCAGGGACTATTTTTTTACAGTGGCGGAAGAATACAGTGCGGAAGGATACCTACCTCCCGTCACTAGATTCCTGGAGCCCCGTAGAGAGCAGTCGCATCAGCTGATGCTGCTGTTCTCCACGGGAGATCAGCGTGGGACACGCATGGATTTCTGCGGATCAGAGAGTATATAGTTTGTTTGTTATTTTCATATTTTTCCACAGATGACACTGGCTTCGGGGATCAAAGTGACAAGTGATGGTGAGCATGTACTCTATGTTATATGTACTGTATGTCTATATGTATGTATTGTATGAATGTATTGTATGTAGTATGTATGTAGTATGTATGTACTATGTATGTATGTTGTATGAATGTAGTATATATGAAGCATGTATGTAGTATGTATGTATGTTGTATGAATGTAGTATATGTAGCATGTATGTAGTATGTAGTATGTATTTATGTTGTATGAATGTAGTATATATGTATGTTGTATGAATGTAGTATATATGTAGCATGTATGTAGTATGTATGTTGTTTGAATGTAGTATACATGTAGCATGTATGTAGTATGTATGTTGTATGAATGTAGTATATATGTAGCATGTATGTAGTATGTAGTATGTATGTATGCTGTGAATGTAGTATATATGTAGTATGTATGTATGTTGTATGAATGTAGTATATATGTAGTATGTATGTAGTATGTTTTTTTTTTTTTTTTACATTCAACATATTAGCCGGATGATGGGACTACTACTGTCCCATCATTGGCTAATGTGTCAATAACTGTCATTGTAGCAGGCATCACCCGAAGGGACTTGTAGTCCCATCGGACAATTCCTGCACACACACAAGACCCCCAGCAGGCCCGCACAGACCACCGACAGCCGGCACAGGCCCCCGAGAGGCCCGTACAGACCACCGGCAGCCGGCACAGGCCCCCGGCAGCCGGCACAGACCACCGACAGCCGGCACAGGCTCCCGAGAGGCCCGTACAGACCACCGGCAGCCGGCACAGGCCCCCGACTGGCCTGTACAGACCCCCCGAGAGGCCCGTACAGACCACCGGCAGCCGGCACAAGCCCCCGATAGTCGGCACAGACCCCCGAGAGGCCCATACAGGCCACCGGCAGCCGGAACAGGCACCCGACAGACCTGTACAGACCCCCGAGAGGCCCGTACAGACCACCGGCAGCCGGCACAGGCCCCCGACAGTCGGCACAGACCCCCGAGAGGCCCGTACAGACCACCGGCAGCCGGCACAGGCCCCCGACAGCCGGCACAGACCCCCGA
This sequence comes from Dendrobates tinctorius, assembly GCF_039654945.1. NCBI lineage: Eukaryota > Metazoa > Chordata > Amphibia > Anura > Dendrobatidae > Dendrobates > Dendrobates tinctorius. Next base: position 9,884,344 of record NW_027361672.1, read on the forward strand.
GAGGCCCGTACAGACCACCGGCAGCCGGCACAGGCCCCCGACAGTCGGCACAGACCCCCGAGAGGCCCACTCAGACCCCGCCCGCACACACAGACACGCACAGTGTCCATCCATGCACCGCCCACACTCTTCCCCCCTCCAGAACAGGATGTACAAGGCAAGAAAGGGATTTTTTTAATTCCGATATTTCTGTCTCATTGACTTGAATGGGACTTCCGGTGTCGGAATCGGCAATACCCGATACTTTTTGTGTATCGGGCCGATCCAATCCGATCCGATATTTCTGAATATCAGATGGTATCGCTCAACACTAATTACGGTCCAATACATACTGTGAGAGCGTCTGTGACTAACATAATATATACGTTGATTTATTTTGTTTAATACACCTTACACAGCTTGACGCTCCTCATACAGTACAATCTCTCTGCTGGAATTTTGGTTACATTTTCCCAAACATGAGGAAGTATGGTGGAACAAGCCACAGACGTGGGCAGGGGGGCGCGGCTGGTACTGATGTGATGGTGGTGGTGCATCGGCTGGTTCTAGCAAAAGCACAATAGCAGCTAAGGCAGGAGATGTTAAGCCTACGTCATCCTCTGGCCCAAGAAGGCCTGTAAGGTTGCCTTTTCTTGGAGTGGGAAAACCGCTTATAAAGCCGGAGCATCAGGAACAGGTTTTGGTGTACATTGCCGAAACAGCCACCAGCTCTATTGCCTCCTCTTCTGAATGGTCGAAACCTGCAAGCACGGAGTCATCAGTGCAGGGTTCTGGTCATAAAAAACCCCTTTCCTTGTGTTATTCACCCCCACCAAAAGCTAAGGATGCGGCAGCCCACACTGCAGATTACTCTATGGAGCTCTTTTCACATACCATACCTGGGTTATCCAGTCAAATCCTGTATTCCCCAGTCCAAGATGAATCTTACATGGACTGCACTGATGCACAGCCACTGCTAGATGATTCTGCTGATACATTGACCCACAGCACTACATTGCCCTCACAGTCTATTGAGCCAGAATCTGACCCTGATGAAACCCAAGTGCCCCTTCCTGCATACCATACCACCTTACACGGTGGCACAGAGGAAGGTAAAGAGGAAGGTGCAGATTACTTTGAAGAGGAGGTGATGGATGACCCATTTCTGGACCTGGATTGGCATCCATTTGGGGAGGAGGGTGGCGCTGGCAATAGTTCAGATAAGGAGAAGGATCCGCAGCAGGCATTGACATCGCAGCAGCGGTTATCTAGCAGGCCCGTCGCTGTCCTAAAACGTGGAACAAAAACTTAAAGAGTTGCAGGACAGCTTGACCAGACGGTCAACTTAGCACAGCGTGCAAGGCAAGAAAATGTTTACCATAGTAGGAAGAGTGCAGTGTGGCACTTCTTTGTCCAAAATCCTACTGATGAGGCAAAGGTTACCTGTAAGAAGTGCGGAAGAACCTTTAGCCGAGATAAACAACTCAGAAATTTGAACACCTGTTGCATGCTTAGACATTTAATCAACATGCACTTGCAAGCGTGGCCGCACCACAAAACCTCAGGTAGCACATTTGCACCTGCTCCGACTGAAGGTAGCCCACAACGCTCCATCGCTACCCCCACTGTAAGACCACTGCCACGATTAAGCACACCTCCTCTTCCTCTTCATCTTCCTCTGCTTCCTCAGACTTGCCCAATTATGCCCTTTGCAGCAGCTGAATGTCCAGCCAACACATCTACATATGCGAATTTTTAAACCTCCCTAACTGGGCTGCCCACCCCTCCCCCAACGGCTGGGGTCAAGACCTGGCGCACTCCGGCAAGTGCCGTTGCTCTGAACAGGTGGATGGGCCCACTGATGGCCGCCGGCAATGGCACAGGGCCCCTCATAGTACAATAACGTGTCTCAGACGTGGGAGGGCCCACTCGCCATCAGACACACCAGTGTACTATGAGGGGCCCTGTGCCAGTACCGTCGACCACGATTGTGCCCCCCCTGCTTGGTCATGGCCACAGCACTTGCAAGTTGCAATAGTTACCTCTCCCTGCTCCACCGCTGTGTAGTCTGGGCAGTTAAATCCTTCACATGGACGGCCACTAGAAATTTGGTGTATTGATCAATGATGGTTAAGATGTAGCTATGGCCTGTCACAAATTATATAATTTAGTCACAATGTTTTGTAACTTACTTCATGTACTATGTAGTTTTAATAAAGCACCTGTCACTTTATAATATGCACAGTAAAATCGTATTGATATGGCCACTATAGAGCGCGCAGTTTTGTTCTCCAACGGCTGGACCTTGCTATCCCCGGCAAATCAGAGTTAGCTGACAGACAGGTTTAGCCTGTAACCATGGCAGCCTGGTTGTTTGCGGCTCACTGGCTGGAGATGACGGGTCATTTCTGAGGCAGCGGTGATATGAGACTGTGCGCCGCAATTAGATTGGCCTATTTCAATTTATACATGTGACCACAATTTGCGCATTTTCATTGGCGCTTGGATAATTTAAAAAACCCACTCTCCCCCTTCCTTGATACGCCCCCTGATGAAGAGGATGAAACGTGCGTCGGGGTGAGGGACGTGGCATAAGACACTATATGTAAGTTATCAGCATAATTCAATGCGGTGACTGAGTTCCAGTAATGGGGTTACTATATTGATAGCACTTTACGCATCGCCTATGTGTATTCATTATGATATACGGGGCTTTGAATAAGAATGTCTATATATTCTCTATTAACCCCTCATGGTAATAATTTAAAGGGCCAGTACTGATTGTTGTATATATTTGGGCACACTTAAACTACATATTGTAGTGATCTATAGCCATTTATTGTCCCGCCATAGAGGTAATTTGGCTTGTACAATTTTTCTTTATTTGTTTGTGAGAATTTTAATAATTTTCCATGTGGAGTAATAAAACTATTTTATACTGGGATTTAAAATTATGCCAGTTTCTGTTATGTTTCCTTTGGATAAATATGTAACAGATTGGTTGGTTTGAGTACTATGAGGGGCCCTGTGCCAGTACCGTCGACCACGATTGTGCCCCCCCGCTTGGTCATGGCCACAGCACTTGCAAGTTGCAATACTTACCTCTCCCTGCTCCACCGCTGTGTAGTCTGGGCAGTCAAATCCTTCACAGGGACGGCCACTAGAAATTTGGTGTATTGATCAATGATGGTTAAGATGTAGCTATGGACTGTCCTGCTGGCCTCTACCTTAAGATGATCAATGGCTACCATTTGAAATGGATGTCAACTTACAAGCGGATGCATTGGTGGTTTATGATCACCTTTCACAGACGTGTGACATTCCTGACACCATTTTTCAATGTCTCCTCTCATGCCAATCCAATAGAATCGCCTACGGCCTGTGGCTTCTGTCTTTTTCACTCCAAAATGACCAGACACATCATGATAGGCAGTGAGGACTATGGGTACATCTCTCCCTGTGATCACAATTTGATGGAGATGAGTAACGGTGTTGTGATCCATGCTACTGCGATAAAGCAATCCTTTCTTCACAAATAACCTTTTTCACTTTCTCCACAGACACAGTAATTGAGGGTCTGCATCACCTCTGCAACATATACCGGGAGGTTTCCCCGCGATGAGTAATTCCAAAATTTCTGCTAACACTTGACTTTGCGTCTATACTTCTATCCATGTAGTTTCCAGTAGCGGAGATTCTTGACTTGCTTACTGAGATTGAAATGTATACGAAGATTTAAAAGTACCACAATACTGTATACTGATGTATGGTATGAATACCTTTCCCTTTTTCTACTTTTTTAATTCTGGTGTAATACATAGTGAGCCTGTGAGTGTCTGTGTCTGACTCCGGAAGTATAGACAGAAATTTAACCCTAGACTGGACACACCTGGTATGTGCTGATAAAGTACCTTGTTTCAAAAATTTGCATTAAGGTATCATCTGTAGGATAACCAACTGTGGGGGGGACCCTCTTCTTGCCGCAGACAAACACGAGACTGAGACAGAGTTTGTGTTGAACAGGTCCGCTTTTAGTGCCCATCCTTCTGTCAACAACAGCAATTCACCACAGCCGTTTCACACTTCTCTGTACACAGGCCCCGGTACCTTCACTTCCTTTGTAACTATAATCGTGGCGTCCTCTGTGGCTCTTCCACTCTGGCTGGCCTAGGCCCAACCACTACAGCGCTGCACCAGTCTGAGCACACCGTCCGTATGATAGCCCCAGGCCGTCTTTGTCTGTGGCTACCGTCCTCTGGCCCACCACCCCGTGACCGCCTCAACTGTCAGTCCTCTCCAGAGCCTTTCCACTGTCTCTATTTCATCAGCAGAACTTCCTCTATACTGTGCTCCCTTTGCTGACTGACTCTTCCAGAACCTTCCCTCAGCCTTTTATACTTCCAGTTCTGGTAACTCCGCCCACCATCACCTAACAGTTTCTTTGACCATTGGCAGTTATTCAGTCCCACTCCTACACTCTCCACTGCCCTCCAATGGGCAAGCTAAAACACTGCACCCTTTCTCTTTATCTTAGTGGTTTCACACCTACACTGCGCTACACCTCTGCTTCTCACTACAGGCTGGTTTGTCTGTCAGTCCACCTTCCCTACATCATCCATAGTGAGTGAGAATGTGTGGGTTACACCTTCTATATATACGGTGAATCGGAGAAACAAATTTCTACACTATACTCAATACAGCTTGTATCTTGTTATACAGTACCTTTGTTCGACATTTAGCATTACGGTCCAATGCATACTGTGTAAGCATCTGAGAGTGACTACGGGACTATTTATACGTAGATTTCAATTGTCCCCTAAAAAATATATACTTGCTATCTTGCTATCCAGGAACTTTTTTACAACATTTTTTATTATGGTCAAAACCAAATTGAGTGACCGTCTGAGGGTGACTACGGAAATATATACCGATATTTTCAATTTGGCAAACACTGTATACAGCAGAACGCTTCTGTTACAGTAACGTTTTTAGCTATTTAGATTCTGGTGTAATAAATAATGAGCCTGTAAACGTCTGTTTGTTACTCCGGCAATATATCTGGAACTTTAAGATTGCCCCAACACTGTATACAGCTGTACGCTTGTGTTACATAACCCATTTACAGCTTTTCATATTCTTGTGTAATCCATACTGGGCCTGAGAGCGTTTGTGTCTGCCTCCTGAAATGTATACAGAGAATTAGAATGTTTACACAATACTATATACACCTTGTATCTGGTGATACTGTACCCTTTTTCAACTTGTTATTTTATTGGGTAATCCATACTGAGCCTGTGAGCGTCTATGTATGCCTCATGAAATATATACGGAGATTTACTGTTATCTATAGACTGTATAGAGCTGTACGCTTATGATACAGTACCATATATCTGCTGGTATTTTGGGTCCATTTTCAAAAACATGAGGAAGTATGGTGGAAGAGGACGTGGATGTGGGCATGGAGGGCCACCTGGTACTGATGGTGGTGGTGGTGCATCTGCTGGTAGTGCCAAAAGCACAATAGCAGCTAAGGCAGGAGGTGTTGAGCCAGCATCATGGTGTAGCTCTGGAAGGCCTGTAAGGCTCCCTTTTCTGGGAGTAGGTAGACTGCTTTTAAAGCCAGAGTATCAGGAACTGTTTGTGGCTTACATTGATGAAACAGCCTCCAGCTCTATCGCCTCCTATTCTGAAGTTGTAAAAAATGCAAGCACTGAGTAGTAACTGCAGGCTTCTGGTCAGGAGCAACTCCTTTCCTTGTGTCCTTCACCCACACCAAAAGTGGAGGATGTGGAAGCACACACCTCATATTACTCCATGGAGCTCTTTTCACATACCATGCCTGGGTTAATTAAAAATAGGGCCCATCATGTACTGGAGCAATGTAAATGGGGCAGATTACACACTGGAGCAGCATCTAAGGGGCATATTATACACTGGAGCATAACAAATGTGGCCCATTATATATGGAGCATTATTAGATCCCATCATACACTGGAGCATCATCCCTGAGGCCCATCATGTACTGGAGCAATGTAAATGGGGCACATCAGACACTGGAGCAGCATCTAAGGGGCACATTATACACTGGAGCATTACAAATGGGGCCCATTATATATGGAGCATTATTACGGCCCATGATACACTGGAACATCATCCATGAGGCCCATCATGTACTGGAGCATTGTAAATGGGGCAGATCAGACACTGGAGCAGCATCTAAGGGGCACATTATACACTGGAGCATTACAAATGGGGACCATTATATATGGAGCATTATTGGAGCCCATCATACACTGGAGCATCATCCATGAATCCATGAGGCCCATCATGTACTGGAGCAATGTAAATGGGGCAGATCAAACACTGGAGCAGCATCTAAGGGGCACATTATACACTGGAGCAATACAAATGGGGCCCATTATATATGGAGCATTATGTGGAGCTCATCAGATACTGTATGGAACATTATATGTGACTAATTATTTGGTATGGAGAAATATATGGGGCTCATTATGTGGTATGGTGCACAATGTGGTGGCCATAACACTGTATGGAGTAATATACTGTCCCATTTTTGAGCTATTGTACAATTTAAAATAGATCAGTCATGTCATGTAAGCAGTGAAGTATGTGTCATTGTACTATACCTATATTTCTGTGGCGTATCGGAGCATCATGACTTGTGGTATGTGTTAAAGTGGCGCACTGACACTCTTTGGCCCAGGGCACATGAAAACCTGGAGCCAGCCCAATCCCCCCACAACTTTAGCCAAATAACCCCCAGTTTTCAATGCGTCAATGCAAAACTATTATTAGGAAGTAAATTAAGGTTGACAAGCTTCAGTTACAAGAATTGATGTTTTTGGCATTGAAATGAGCACTGTAGGTGTGTTTACTGTCCTCCACTCCCTGCCAGCTTTGCTTCCCCATTGACTTGCATTCGGTTTCGTGTTTCTGTCGGCCTCCAACTTTTCCCTATAGTCGGCCGATTTCGTTCGACCCAACTTTTGCGAAAGTCGGGTTTCATGAAACCCGACTCGACACGAAAAAAGGCAAAGTCGCTCATCTCTAATTAAAATACTTTATTCTTATTGTGTGTGTTTATTTAACCCTTTATTTACTATAGGATTAGTCATGGAAAGGTGTCTTATTGACACCTCTCTATTACTAATCTGAGCTTAATGTCACCTTACAATAGAAAGGTGACATTAACCCCTTTTTATCCACTTGCCATGGCTGCACGGCAAGTGGGAAGAATCAGGTAAAGCTCCAGAATAGGTGCATCTAATAGATGCGCCTTTTCTGGGCAGCTGGGGGCTGCTGTTTTTAGGCTGTAGGGGGCCAAGCTCAATGGCCCCTTACCAGCCTGAGAATATCAGCTCTCAGCTGTCAGTTTTAGTCAGGTTGGTTGTCAAAAATAGAGGGGACCCGAGGCCGTTTTTTAAAATTATTTAAAAACAACGTGGAGACCCCTCTATTCTTGGGAACCAACCTTGCTGAAGCAGGCAGCTGAGGGCTGCAGCCTCCAGCTGTAAGTTTCATATGGTTGGTTCATAAACTGAGGGAGACCCCACATCAGGTTTTCTTTCATTCTGCTCTCCTGCTTGCTGATGTCGGCAGAGCAGGAGAGAAGAATGACAGCCGCATTCAGCACCATCCGCAGGGGAACAGCGCTTCCCGGCGGCCATCCATGTGATCCTGATGGGGCTCACGTGCAGCACACGGTTGCCACACGTGTGCTACACGGAGGTACCACGTGTCAACACGAATAGCTCCAGTACCGTGTTTACCGGTACCAGAATTATCTGGACGTATGAAACCGGCTTTAGTGGATGGACAAGAACAGTTTGTTGTAGAGACAATTCTGGATTACAGGACCCGCAGGAATCATCTGCAGTACCTCATCAAATGGCAAGGATATCCGTCTGAGGAGAACTCTTGGGAACCGGTGGGTAATATCTGTGCTCCTCAAAAAATTACTCTGTTCCATCAGAAATATCCTGACAAGCCTGGTCCTGGATCGTCCTGAGGAGGGAGTAATGCAAGGATTCCAGACTCTGTGCCTGTTCACCCTGATCCAAGATGGAGTCTTGGATCTTGCCCTATCATGGAACTTCCTGTCTGTCCTGATTATTTAAGTCTGGGTCATGTGTTCTCCTGTGCCTGAGTATTTTGTTGCTGTCTTGCTCCTGCCCATCTGCTAGTTGACTCCTTGCCGTGACTGCTGCTTGCTACTTGGTGCTCTTCCTCTCTACATTCTGCTGCCTACTGCCCTGCTGTGCTCAACTACTGTCTAGACTTCTGGTGGGGAGCTGATCACACTTGGAGCTGCTGTGGCCAGCAAAGAAATCTGACTTTTGCCAGGTCCTTTGGGTCTGTGTCTGTTGGGGCTGCGTTGCTGGACTTGTGCCCGACCTTCTGTCCTATAGGCACATATAGCAACCTTCTCCTGTTTTGCCTCTCCTGTGTCACGCTGGACTTCTACGTTTGAATTCAGTGTGCATTTCACCCTTATGTTTGCTGTACTTATGCACCCTAGTGCTGTGTGCATGCTGACTTACTACATTATGGGACTGCCTCATTAATATGGTGTACTTGCTTATATACAGTTGTGGCCAGAAGTATTGACACCCCTGCAATTCTGTCAGATAATACTCAGTTTCTTCCTGAAAATGATTGCAAACACAAATTCTTTGGTATTATTATCTTCATTTAATTTGTCTTAAATGAAAAAATGCAAAAAGAATTGTCCTAAAGCCAAATTGGATATAATTCCACACCAAACATAAAAAAGAGGGTGGACAACAGTATTGGAGTATTGGCACTGTTCGAAAAATCATGTGATGCTTCTCTAATTTGTGTAATTAACAGCACCTGTAACTTACCTGTGGCACCTAACAGGTGTTGGCAATAACTAAATCACACTTGCAACCAGTTGACATGGATTAAAGTTGACTCAACCTCTGTCCTGTGTCCTTGTGTGTACCACATTGAGCATGGAGAAAAGAAAGAAGACCAAAGAACTGTCTGAGGACTTGAGAAACCAAATTGTGAGGAAGCATGAGCAATCTCAAGGCTACAAGTCCGTCTCCAAAGACCTGAATGTTCTTGTGTCTACCGTGCGCAGTGTCATCAAGAAGTTTAAAGCCCATGGCACTGTGGCTAACCTCCCTAGATGTGGACGGAAAAGAAAAATTGACAAGAGATTTCAACGCAAGATTGTGCGGATGTTGGATATAGAACCTCGACTAACATCCAAACAAGTTCAAGCTGCCCTGCAGTCCGAGTGTACAGCAGTGTCAACCCGTACTATCCGTCGGCGTCTGAATGAAAAGGGACTGTATGGTAGGAGACCCAGGAAGACCCCACTTCTTACCCCGAGACATAAAAAAGCCAGGCTGGAGTTTGCCAAAACTTACCTGAAAAAGCCTAAAACGTTTTGGAAGAATGTTCTCTGGTCAGATGAGACAAAAGTAGAGCTTTTTGGGCAAAGGCATCAACATAGAGTTTACAGGAGAAAAAAAGAGGCATTCAAAGAAAAGAACACGGTCCCCACAGTCAAACACGGCGGAGGTTCCCTGATGTTTTGGGGTTGCTTTGCTGCCTCTGGCACTGGACTGCCTGACCGTGTGCATGGCATTATGAAGTCTGAAGACTACCAACACATTTTGCAGCATAATGTAGGGCCCAGTGTGAGAAAGCTGGGTCTCCCTCAGAGGTCATGGGTTTTCCAGCAGGACAATGACCCAAAACACACTTCAAAAAGCACTAGAAAATGGTTTGAGAGAAAGCACTGGAGACTTCTAAGGTGGCCAGCAATGAGTCCAGACCTGAATCCCATAGAACACCTGTGGAGAGATCTAAAAATGGCAGTTTGGAGAAGGCACCCTTCAAATATCAGGGACCAAAGAAGAATGGTCTAAAATTCCAGCAGAGCATTGTAAGAAACTCACTGATGGTTACCGGAAGCGGTTGGTCGCAGTTATTTTGGCTAAAGGTTGTGCAACCAAGTATTAGGCTGAGGGTGCCAATACTTTTGTCTGGCCCATTTTTGGAGTTTTGTGTGAAATGATCAATGTTTTGCTTTTTGCTTCATTCTCTTTTGTGTTTTTTAATTTAAGACACATTAAATGAAGATAATAATACCAAAGAATTCGTGTTTGCAATCATTTTCAGGAAGAAACTGAGTATTATCTGACAGAATTGCAGGGGTGTCAATAATTTTGGCCACAACTGTATCTGCTGCTGGACTCTTACGTTCTGTGCCCGGTGCGCACTTGAATATTAGTAGGTTTGGAATGGTTATTTTTAGCCATCTTACTTTGCTCTTCAGTCACTTAGGACATTTCCATATTGTGCTGAGTTTTCGTTACAATTGCAGAAAGTGTACTGCCAGTTTTGCTTTACCTGCATTATTCCACATTGTGCTGTGTTTCTGTTACTGTTGCAGGAAGTAATCTGTTTAGTTTTGTGACGCTTGTTAAATATATTTATTTGCACCAACTTTGGTCTCTGTCTTATATTGTCCATCGAAATGATTCTGTAATACCCATATAATTATTATACCCTCATGTTACATTCATCTTGGACAAAAAAAAGAGTATTGGTTGTTCACCCTGCTAGACCCATGCAACAAGGAAAGCTGTGCATATCTTCTTCCTGGGGAGGAGAGATCATCTAAAATGGTGCTATACCACAAGGTCATTGTGGAAAATATTTGCATCAGGCAACATACTTCCTTGCCCAAGCAAGGAGGAGAGGTGAGGGAGACACACACCAAGTACATCAGAGGCAAGGGTACACTGTCAAAGGCCTGAGTCAATTTCATGATACCCTCACAGCAGTCTGTTAGGCGTCAGGTTTCTCCCTCTGCACAGGAGGAATCCCAAGCCTTACGCGGTCTCTCATTTTTCCCCAACCACAGAGCAGGCTGCTCAGCAGAGGCATCGATCCCAGTGTCTTGTTCAGGCTAGCACTGTCAGTTTGGTTGCTGCTGCTGCTGCCACCCCTGGTCCAGCTATAGCTATCCACGCCAGCCAGCAGCAAGCAGCTCCTGGGATTAAGTCCTTCTTTCGGTCCACTGAGCATGCCCGTGGGACGACTTCTCATTGGAGGTCATATGCTCAGGTCCTGTTGCTGCTCCGATTGGACCACTAGGAAGGTCCTGGAAGGCTGCAACTATATAAGCCTTGCATGGCTCCCCGCCATGCGCCAGTATACAGTAGAATTATGTGCTTGTATGTTTGATGATGGATGCATGTATCTGGTGACTGACTCATTATATATTCCCCACCCTCTGACTGTGTATGTGGTAGGGACTTTGAGTTAACTAGCACCAGACTGTGCCATCCATCATGAGGCACGAGTATACTGCGTCAGATTTGAGGTGACCGCCAGTTGCAGTGCCGTGCACAATTCGTGCACTTTCCAAGCCCTAGTTAGGGTGGTTAGTGGTGTCTGCTAGAGCGGTGCTACACACTAGTAGTGTGCTAAATTTATTAGCGTAGTCTCTCCCTGGCGCCTCAGTTGCGGAGCCGAGCGTTGGTGGGTCTAGAGGGACTCTAACCCTGTGACTTTGGGGCAGAGTCCTGTGACTGCACACCAGCATTCACCTTGCTGATGTCTGTGAGCATAACAGGCTACGGAGTTTATATTCCACATCAACGAGACTCTGTGAAGCAACAGAGTCCGCCTCAGTACACGCCGGGTGACGTTAATCCTCCTGTTTTCATCTGCTATACCGCCATATTGTGTCCGCCATTACCGAGCAGCAGGTAACATCTCTGAACAGTGGACCCCGGGCTGCGAATGCACCTTATAGCTTCTTTATTGTTTGGTGTGTTCCGCAAGCCCTTAACATATCCATGCCTGAGAGAGGAATTTGATTTGCCTTCGGTATGGGGGTTTCAATACTATATGCTTCGACATGCTTGGAGGGCACAGTGTAGATTGGGAGCCATGATGGTTCAGGGCGACATTGTACTAGACTTTGTGTGTATGAAGGGAGGGACGAGAGGAGTTATATCGAGCATATATCATGATCTACTACACTCCTATCTGGGGGACAATCACCTCAATGCAAAGAGTAAATGGGAGAGGGAGGTGGGTACCCTCACAACAGAACAATGGGAGGCTATTCTTGAATATGTCCTGAAGATCTCTCTAAGCGAGCAGGCACGGCTCTCCCAATTATATGTAATACATAGAACATACAAAACACCGCTGGTCCTATTCAAGGCGGGCTTGAGGGGAGACTCTAGCTGCCCTAGATGTGGCACAGACCAGGCCGGACTGATACACATGCTATGGTCGTGTCCGCGGCTGGTGGCATACTGGCTGGTCGTTATCAACAAAATTGGGAGAGCTTATGCATGTACGCTCGACAGGAATCCAGTGCTGTGTGTTTTGGGGGAGGTGGATGGGATACCTGTCTCAGAACATTACAAAGTGGCAATAGCGAGGTTGCTGTATGTGGCACGCAAACTAATAGCACGAAAATGGAAGGATTCGGAACCCCCCACTAGGAGGGAATTTATTGCTCAGACACGTACGGTAATGCATTTAGAGGAAAGCATTTACAGGCGAAGGCATGGTGAAAGAACTTTCGAAAAAATATGGTCCGCCTGGATGGCGGTGATATGATTGCTAAGACTCTCAAGTATACCCGGCATAAGGAGTATTGGGAGAGGGGGGAATGGCTTTGATTGTATTACTACAAGATATGTGAATTGTTACATGTATATTGATATCCACTGTTATCCACAAGGAATGAAAAGCTTTAAAAGTTGGTCTTCAAAATACAATGGGCAGCTCATGCACAGACTGAAAGCATCACTTTCCAATACATTCTACTGCGCATGTGCCTCCGCAATTTTGTTGGAGCAACATTTTTTTTGAAGACCACAATATTAAATGCACAGGTGCAGTATTTAAAAAAGGAGACAGGTCACTGAAGGGTCATTTAACCCCAAAATGATGATGATGAGGCCAGAGCACAACATGAAGACCCTGCCCCACAGCCGAGCCCAGAAGAATGAGCATGTCATTAACTCAAAGCTGCAAACACAGATTAAACAACCACAAGACAGATTTTCAACCACAAGACAGATTTTTTCAACCCAGGTATCCTTTTAATCAGTGTAACAGCGCCAATGCCTGTAGTTTACATAGCAAAATTTTGATGACAGGTTCACTTTAAGTTGCTGTCTTCCTTACTACTCTACCTGTTTATGTCCTGTTGTCTTATACCCCTTTGTACCATGTGTACTCCTTCTATCAGATCTCTAATTATTCAATTCTCCCTTTCAAGCTTGAAATGACTTAAAAATAGTTGTGGTCACTTTATTATTACTTGTTATTTCATCACTCCTGATTGTTGTTTGCCATTTTTTATTTTATCTAAAGGTACTGTCACACTTAGCAATGCACCAGCGATATGACACGGTCAGGATCGCTGGTGTATTGCTAAGTGTCAACTAGTGAGCTGCCACACAGGCAGATCTCACCAGCGGCATAGCAGGGGTCGCTACTTACCTGTCAGACGAGGCGATCCTGACGTCCTCCTGCCCGTGTCCACGCATCGCTCGTCAGCGCCAGCCGGAAGCCCAGCAGGAAGCGCCTGACGAGAAACGGTCCAGGACGTTCTCGCGCGAACAGCGATAATCAGCGGGGGAGGCAGTCGGAGGTAAGTATCAGGCATAGCGATATCGCTAGCAATATCGCTTTAACGTCACAGAACCAGTGACGTTATAGCAATATTGCTAGCGATATCGCTTAGGCTGGTTTCACACTTGCTTTTTTGCGCAAAAAAAAGCATGGGTTTTTTTCCTATACTTTACATGGATGCACATACACATGCGTTTGTACACGTCTGTATGCGCATGCGTTTTTTTGTAGTGGGCGCTCGGGCGCACAAAATGCATCCTGTTGCATTTTTTGTGCGTCCGACTTGCGCCAAAAAAACGCATGCGCACGCAATGCGTTTTTTCACCCAAACACCCATTATAGTCTATGGGTGTGCATACTTGTGCATGATAATGTGCACGTATGCCCAAAAAAACGCATGCGTTTTTTTTTAAAACGCACTCAAACCTGCAAAAAAACGCACACAAGAGCATGATGCATTTTTTTGGGGCGTTTACACTGTGCATGGTGCGCAGCGCAAAAAACCTCAAGTGTGAAAGTAGCCTTAGTATGACGGGGCCTTAAGAGTTGTTGGTATTGTTTGGTCCTTTACAGACACACGGACCTATTTGTGGTTGTATCTTTTTATATGCTTATAAAACCCAATAAAACTTTAACTAAAACTAGATGTGTATTTCCTGGAGGAAGTACAGATAGTGCTTTGAAATGAAGCCTGGGCTGCCCCTTTAAGAGAGACTTGCCTGCTGCCCCTGCAAGACTTTCAACTCAGGATCCGTTTTAACTGTGCCTCTCAGGGGCCACTTTGGCCTGTGGGGCCCCTCAGGGTCTGATTTGGTGGGTGGGGCCCCTCAGGATCCGATTCAGTGGCCTGGGCTCCTCAGGACTTGAATTGGTGGGCGGGGACCCTCAGGGTCCAATTTGGTGGGTGGGGCCCCTCAGGGTCTGATTTGGTGGGCAGGGCCCCTCAGGGTCTGATTTGGTGGGCGGGGCCCCTCAGAGTCTGATTTAGTGGACGGGGCCACTCTGTGTCCGATTTGGTGGGCGAGGCCCCTCAGGGTCCGATTTGGTAGGCGGGTCCTCAGGGTCCGATTTGGTGGGCGGGGCCCTTCAGAGTCTGATTTGGTGGGCGGGGCCACCCTGTGTCCGATTTGGTGGATGGGGCCCCTCGGGGTCCGATTTGGTGGGCGGGGCACCTCAGGGTCTGATTTGGTGGGCGGGGTCACTCTGGGTCTAACTTGGTGGGCGGGGCCCCTCAGGGTCTGATTTGGTGGACGGGGCCACTCTGGGTCTGATTTGGTGGGCGAGGCCCCTCAGGGTCCGATTTGGTAGGCAGGCCCCTCAGGGTCCAATTTGATGGGCGGGCCCTTCAGGGCCACCCTGTGTTCGATTTGGTGGACGGGGCCCCTCAGGGTCCGATTTGGTGGGCGGGGCACATCAGGGTCCGATTTGGTGGGCGGGGCACTTCAGAGTTCTATTTGGTGGGTGGGGCCACTCTGGGTCCAATTTGGTGGGCGGGGCCACTCTGTCTGATTTGGTGGGCGGGCCCCTCAGAGTCCGATTTGGTGGGTGGGGCCACTCTGGGTCCAATTTGCTAGGTGGGGCCACTCTGGGTCAGATTTGGTGGGCGGGGCCACTCTAGGTCCGATCTGTAGGCCGGGGTCAATCAGCCTCCGATTTGGAGCCTGGGGTCACTCAGCTTTCGATTTGGCGTGCCGGCCCTTTAAGACTCATTTTGGTGCGTCGGCCCTTTAATAATCACTTTTGGGCGTCGGCCCTTTAAGAGCCAGTTTGGCGCACTGGGCTTCTAAATCCACTTTGGCGCACATTCTCTCCCAGGGGCATGCGTCATGTTATGAAGCTAGATTTGCATTTGTGCTGTAGGTTTCGCTTTAAGAGCTGTTATTATCTGGCAGAATCTGTGTCCCGGTGGCGTCATGTAAAGTTCGTAGGCGTTGGCATAGTAACTGGGTGTGCCTGCGAATGTCAATGAACTTAACTGCCATTTGAATCGCCTCAGGGTTTTCTCTGTGGCAAAATTTTCCCATTGAAAAGCATTGAGACAATACATTTCAAATGTTTTTCAAATGCAAATTGCGCAAAAACTGCAAATCCGATCGACACGAAAAATACCACACCACTCGTGGACGCTGGCTTCGAAACGACACCTCAACGGAGTCTGTGCGTGTAGCAGTTCAGGCCGCATTAACTGAATAATAAGAACTAGATGTGTATTTCCTGAAAAAAGTACAGATAGGGCTTTGAAATGGTGCTCGGGCTGCCCCTTTAAGAGAGACTTGTCTGCTGCCCCTGCAAGACTTTCAACTCAGGATGCGTTTTAACTGTGGGTGCCTCCAAGGGTCACTTTGGACCGAGTCCGATTTGGTGGGCGGGGCCCCTCAGGGTCCGATTTGGTGGGTGGGGCCCTTCATGGTCTGATTTGGTGGGTGGGGCCCCTCAGAGTTCGATTTCGTGGGTGGGGCCACTCTGGGTCCGATTTGTAGGCCGAGGTCAATCAGCCTCCGATTTGGAGCCTAGGGTCACTCAGCATTCGATTTGGCGTGCTTGCCCTTTAAGACTCATTTTGGTGCATTGGCCCTTTAAGAATCACTTTGGCGTGTCGGCCCTTTAAGAGCCAGTTTAGCGTACTGGGCTTCTAAATCCACTTTGGCGCACATTCTCTCTCAGGGGCATCGCTATTTTATTTTTTGGGATGCAGAATTAACAAAATCCAGTGTTTCATGAATTTCTTTTGGGGAGCGGGGCCCCTCAGGGTCTGATTTGGTGGGTGGGGCCACTCTGGGTCTGATTTAGTGGGCAGGGCCCCTCAGGGTCTGATTTTGTGGGTGTGGCCCCTCAGGGTCCGATTTTGTGGGTATAGCCCCTCAGAGTCCGATTTTGTGGGTGGGGCCCCTCAGGGTCTGATTTTGTGGCCGGGGCCCCTCAAGGTCCGATTTTGTGGCCGGGGCCACTCAGGGTCCGATTTTGTGGCCGGGGCCCCTCAGGATCTGATTTTGGGGGTGTGGCCCCTCAGGGTCCGATTTTGTGGGGAGGCCCCTCAAGGTCCAATTTTGTGGGTGGGGCCCCTCAGAGTCCGATTTTGTGGCCGGGGCCCATCAGGGTCAGATTTTGTGGGTGGGGCCCCTCAGGGTCCGATTTTGTGATTGGGGCCCTTCAGGGTCTGATTTGGTGGGCGGGGCCACTCTGGGTCCGATTTGGTGAGCGGGGCCACTCTGGGTCTGATTTGGAGGCCAGCGTGGCTCAGCTTCCGATTTGTAGGCCAGGGTCGATCAGCCTCCGATTTGGAGGCCGGGGTGGCTCAGCCTCTGATTTGGAGCCTGGGGTCACTCAGCTTTTGATTTGGTGCGCCGGCCCTTTAAGACTCATTTTGGAGTGCCGGCCCTTTAAGAATCACTTAGGCGTGTCGGGCGTTTAAGAGCTAGTTTGGCTCACTGGGCTTCTAAATCCACTTTGGCGCGCATTCTCTCACAGGGGCGTGCGTCATGTGATGAAGCTAGATTTGCATTTGTGCTGTGGGTTTCGCTTTAAGAGCTGATATTATCTGCCAGAAACTCTGTCCTGGAGAGGTCATGTATAGTTCGTAGGCGTTGGCATAGTAACTGGGTTTGCCTGCACATATCAATGAGCTTAACTGCCATTTCAATCGCCTCAGGGCATGTTTTGTCTGTGGCAACATTTCCCCATTGAAAAGCATTGAGACAATGCATTCCAATGACGGGAAATTGCGCAAAAACTACAAATCAGATCGACACGAAAAATACCTAGCACACCATTCATGGACACTGGCTTCGAAACAACACCTCAACGGAGTCTGTGCGTGTAGCGGTTCGGGCCACATTAATTGCGGAAATCAACTGAATAACTAGATGTGTATTTCCTGAAGGAAGTACAGATAGTGCTTTGAAATGGTGCCCGGGCTGCCCCTTTAAGAGAGACTTGCCTGCTGCCCCTGCAAGACTTTCAACTCAGGATCCGTTTTAACTGTGGGTGCCTCTCAGGGGCCACTTTGGCCTCAGGGTCTGATTTGGTGGGTGGGGCCCCTCAGGATCCGATTCGGTGGCCTGGGCTCCTCAGGGCTTGAATTGGTGGCCGGGATCCCTCAGGGCCAGATTTTGTGAGTGTGGCCCCTCAGGGTCCAATTTTGTAGGTGTGGCCCCTCAGGGTCCGATTTTGTGGGTGGGGCCCCTCAGGGTCTGATTTTGTGGGTGGGGCCCCTCAAGGTCCAATTTTGTGGCCAGGGCCCCTCAGGGTCTGATTTTGTGGCCGGGGCCCCTCAGGGTCTGATTTTCTGGGTTGGGCCCCTCAGGGTCCGATTTTGTGGCCGGGGTCCCTCGGGGTCCAATTTTGTGGTTGGGGCCCCTCAGGGTCTGATTTTGTGGCCAGGGTCCCTCAGGGTCTGATTTTGTGGTTGGGGGCCCCTCAGGGTCCAATTTTGTGGGTGGGCCCCTCAGGGTCCGATTTTGTGGGTGGGGTCCCTCAGGGTCCAATTTTGTGGGTGGGGCTCCTCAGGGTTCGATTTTGTCAGCGGGGCCCTCAGGGTCCGATTTGGTGGGTGGGGTCCCTCAGGGTCCGATTTTGTGGCTGGTGGCCCTCAGGGTCCGATTTTGTGGCTGGGGCCCCTCAGGGTCTGATTTTGTGGGTGTGGCCCCTCAGGATCCGATTTTGTGGGTGGGGCCCTCAGGGTCCGATTTTGTGGGTGGGGCCCCTCATGGTCTGATTTTGTGGCTGGGGCCCCTCAGGGTCTGAGTTTGTGGGTGGGGCCACTCTGGGTCCGATTGGTGGACGGGGCCCCATAGGGTCTGATTTGATGGGTGGGACCACTCTGGGTCCGAATTGGTGGGTGGGGCCACTCTGGGTCCGATTTGGTGGGCGGGGCCACTCTGGGTCCGACTTGGTGGGCGGGGCCACTCTGGGTCCAATTTGGTGGGCGGGGCACTCTGGGTCCGATTTGGAGGCCAGGGTGGCTCAGCCTCTGATTTGTAGGCCAGGGTTGATCAGCCTCCGATTTGTAGGCCAGGGTCAATCAGCCTCTGATTTGGAGTCCTGGGTGGCTTAGCCTCCGATTTGGTGTCCAGGGTCAATCAGCCTCCAATTTAGAGCCTGGGGTCACTTGGCTTTCGATTTGGCACACCGGCCCTTTTAGACTCAGTTCGGTGCGCCGGCCCTTTTAGAACCACTTTGGCGCGTCGGCCCTTTAAGAGCCAGTTTGGCTCACTGGGCTTCTAAATTCACTTTGGCGCACATTCTCTCTCAGGGGCATGCATCATGTGATGAAGCTAGATTTGCATTTGTGCTGTGGGTTTCGCTTTAAGAGCTATTATCTGCCAGAAACTCTGTCCTGGAGAGGTCATGTATAGTTCGTAGGCGTTGGCATAGTAACTGGGTGTGCCTGCGCATATCAATGAGCTTAACTGCCATTTGAATCGCCTCAGGGCATGTTTTCCCTGTGGCAACATTTTCCCATTGAAATGCATTGAGACAGTGCATTCCAATGACGGGAAAAAAAATTTCAAACGCAAATTGCGCAAAAGCTACATATCCGATTGACACGAAAATTACTTAGCACACCACTCATGGACGCTGGCTTCGAAACGACACCTCAATTGCGGAAATCAACTGAATAATAAGAAGAAAAAGCAGAAGAAGAATAAGTTAGCAGCGTTCGGATTACAATATAGTGTTTTTTCAAACCACTATAAAAAACAGATTTCAGCAACGCCTCTCTTATCAAGCTCCATGCTGTTGTTTACTTGCAATGATTGTTTTAGCAACAGGAATTTATCATTGTTGGACTACCTGCCTGGTATGTTGGAGTGCTACCACCATCTGTGATAAGCAGTCCAGGGTCTTTAGTCAATGTACATACAGATCCTGGTGTGGGTGGGGTTAGTTTTCTCAGCTTTTCTGTATTGTTAAATCTAAAAACTCTGTGTCAAAATGGCTGCATCCAGTAATCTAAGTGATACATTGTTGGATTCAGGGACTTTGCATACACCAGGCTGCTCTCAGATGAGATGGACAAACATGCTGACAGATTCCCTTTAAGTGTGAATTGTCATTGATCTAGCTGTTTGCTGCCTGATTTTCCATAATATTGCTGTCATATTATATTTATTCTATAATTAGTTCCGTGATCTATTATACTAGCGTATCCCCCAGTAGATCATTTTCACTACTATTTTTGGTGATCATCTCAAGGAGACTTCACTGTATAATTGTATTTATTCTTGTTATTAACATAATTAAGAAATTACAAAAGAAAAACCCTGAAATTATTGTTTCTTAGTTACATGAATATATGAATACACAATGAAAGACATAAACGTATGGATCAAGTATCTGTAACATACCGAACATTCATCAATAGTTGGTACACCTAGATTAATGATTGCACAAGAAGTATTCATAAAACTATCATTCTTCAATTAGAGAAAGAACAACTGCCCAATTGTTAGCTAAACATTAGTTTTCACAGTCTCATGTAAAGAAATTCTGCTGAAACAGATATTTTGTTCAATATTTATTAACCTCCTTTATGACCGGAGGTATTTTCGGTTTTGCGTTTTCGTTTTTTGCTCCCCTCCCCAGAGCCATAACTTTTTTATTTTTCCCGTCAATATGGCCATGTGAGAGCTTGTTTTCCCCAGGACAAGTTGTACTTTTTAACAACATGATTGGTTTTACCATGTCGTGTACTAGGAAATGGGAAAAAAATTCCAAGTGAGGTGAAATTGCAAAAAATGTGCAATCTCAAACTGTTTTTTTGCTTTGCTCTTCTACTAGCTTAATTAAATTCTAACACTGACCTGCCATTATGATTCTCCAGGTCATTACGAGTTCATAGACACCAAACATGTCTAGGTTCCATTTTATCTAAGTGTTGAAAAAAATTCCAAACTTCCAAAAAAAAAACTTTGTGCCATTTTCCGATACCCGTAGCGTCTCCATTTTTCGTGATCTCGAGTTGGGTGAGGGCTTATTTTTTGCATGCCGAGCTGACGCTTTTAGTGATACCATTTTGGTGTGGATATGATCTTTTGATTGCCTGTTGTTGCATTTTAATGCAATGTCACAGCAACCAAAAAAACGTAATTCTGGCGTTTTGACTTTTTTTTCTTGCTACGCCATTTAGCAATCAAGTGAATCCGTTTTATTGATATATCGCGCGATTCTGAATACGGCAATACCAAATGTGTGCTTGATTTTTTTTATTGTTTTATTTTGACTGGGGCAAAAGGGGGGGTGATTTGAACTTTTATATTTTTTCATTTTTTATGTTTTTAAAAACATCTTTTTTTTACTTTTGACATGCTTCAATAGTCTCCGTAGGAAGCTAAAAGCTGCCATAACCTGTTCGACTCTGCTACGTACAGGCGATGATCAGATCGCCTATATATAGCAGAATTACTCAATTGCTATTAGCGGTGACCATGGGTTGCACTCATAGCAAGCCGGCAGTGACAACCATAGAAATCTCCAAGAGACCTCTGGTTGTCATGTCAACCCACCGATGACCCACGATCATTTGATGGGGGTCACCGGTGGGTGGTTTTCCGGCCTGATGGTCAGAAGCGTGAGTTAAATGCCACTGTCAGTGTTTGACAGCGGCATTTAATGGGTTAATAGCCCCGGGTGGATCGCGATTCCACTCGAGGCTATTCCAGGCATATATCAGCCGTCTTGAACAGCTGACATGTGCTGGGAAACATGTGGGCTCTCTGCCGGAGTCCACATCAAATGGAGGGAGTCTGACATTGGTGTGAATGTACGCCCAATGTCAGAAAGTTAAATTGGTTAATATAGAGAATGCAGATGAACCAAAGGCATCGGACAATTTTAGCCCATCGAGTCCTTTATTCTGTTTAATCACATATGAAGAATATAGCAGTATCCTCTCGTGTCAGTCTAGTTCTTTATGATACTCAGTTTGAAGAAGTCAGCTCAGGAAGGGAATGATATTAAGTGCAAACAGAGAAGCAGCATGATGAGAAATCTTATAATTAATAGATTTCTATCAGAGAAACTTTATTTTCAATATAATATTTACAACGCACACATCTATTTGCAGCAACTTGGCAAATAGCTCTGTCTTCTGTAAGATGCATGACTCCAATTTCACTTCATTTTATTGTAGCAGGTTCAGCACACCATTTATTTTTATGCCTATAATGGCATGTTTTTAAACGTCTCAGTAATGATTTACAGCAATATGAAAACCTTGTGTGCCTCTACACATACTGATGATTCACATCTATTCATCTGTGGTACGTGGCTGAGAACACAGCTAGGTAAAGTCTTTCCTTTTAAGAATTGATAAATAATAATGAGCTCTTAAGTAGTTGATTAATGAATTATTGTTATTTATTTTATACTTTTAAAGTAAGACACTAGATTATAGCTAGATGTTTTCTAAGACAAACTATATATCATGTTTTCAAAATAACCAAGCTGTAGGATTGCAGTTAAGCAATAATATCATGACATAAATACAAGTTTTATTTTTCATAAACCAACCATTATGTCAGCCATGGTACTTGTTATGGACCATATGAGACCACTTCTTGCCCCTGTAGACAACTAAGTCAACAAAAATGCTGACTTATAAGAACCAGTAGTATACTCAGGTGTAACTTGCAACTCTTCATTCCCAATGCAAAAATCGACCACCTCCTTAGCAAGTTATACCACATTCTTTTAGGCACAACAAAATCAGGAACCACTCTGCATCATCTTATAGCAGTGTTCCTCCAACCAGTCTTCAAGGCCAACCAACAAATCCTGTTTTCAGGATTTCTATAGTATTGCACAGGTTATGGAATTATCACCTGTATATATTAAGGAAATCCTGAAAACATGATGTGTTGGTGGCTTTCGAGGACTGAAGTTGAAGACTATTGTGATATAGTATTTAAAATGGCAACTAAAATCAATAATATTATGTACGTGGTACCCTTGCGCCACAGACTGGGGAGAGCCTGGACGGACATAATTAAATGACCACCAGGTTCTTCACTAGAACCTCTCATGATGTGGTTATACTTCAATCCAGGTGGACAGCAGGTGCTACTCCAGGACAGACCCAGGAGCTACAGCAGCTAACCTCGAAGGGGCAGAGAAACAGGGCTGGACTAGGAGAGTCGTGCCAGCCAGAAACTGGTTAACAAGAGGACATATGGCTGGTTAGACAGTGAATGGTCTGTAAAGGACTGCACAGCTGGTAGACAGTATAGATACTGGATCAGGCACGAACAGGATAGGTTCAGGAACACCAGGTTGGCTTGGGTGCAGGATCACAGGTGCAGGTTCAGACTGGACAGGTAAGGCTAGTGTGGCGCCCCCTGGAGTATGGTCGCCACAGTGCCATTACCTTCCTCCTAGGGAGTGTGATGTCATGCTTGGAAGCAATGAAGGGTCTCTCTGTCAGTTAATCACAACACACAACACAGTTCCCACTCCAGGCCAGCAGAGGGAGCTCTGAACCCAAAACTGGGGGAAGAGCTGCTCTCTGGGGGCCAGGAAGAGGAAATGAGGAGTCCGTGTGAGGAGGGCAACATGTGTGGACGTGAGGAGAAGAGCTGGGAGATTGAGCAGAGAGTTCAGGCTCATTCCCAGCTATAGCGCATGATCTGGAGCCCAGTATCCAAGGCTGTATGGACACTGATGGTCCTGCAACAGAAACCGGAGGATTAGGAAGCCATAAATGCTCTATTCCCACATAAGACTCGGAGGCTCAACAGCGACATGTGAGCCAGAAGAGAAAGGCTACAGCTGTCTGCCATACGAGGGAGTTCTAAAGAGAATAAGCAAGTGGAACTTCAGTGTAACACAGTACTGCAAGTACCTAAAACTAAGCGCTAGGAAGGAGACTACACAACCAATCGGCCTAGAGAGATTCCTAAGTTGCTTCCAGGCTAGCCAGCTCCTGTGCCATCTGTAATCTGGACCCTGGACTGTATTTGCCAAGCAAAGTAAAGGTAAAGAAACTGCACCCTGTTGTGTCCTTGCCTTCTTCCTGCAACCCCGTCAGCACTGCTACATCTCTGTGCCAAACACTACACCCTCTTCCTCAACACCTATCCTCTTCATCTACTCTACCCTGGGACTACAGCCCTTCCTGTGGAGGACTACACCATCATTGCTGCACCCCACCATCTGTCCCAGAGGATCTGTCTGCAGCGTCGGCTTAACATCTTCATTGCTGAACACCACAGGTGGCGTCACGAATCATTCACTCATAAACTTTATTCCATCACTTCATCCCTTTTACATGGGTGCTGTAGGGATTCGCTCTGGTAGGTAATGGCAGGGTGGCAGTAACGAGGCAACACACAGGCATAAAGTCCAGTTTCAGTGGTTTAATATCACTTAGTAACCAGCCGGTTAATAGAACATAAGGAAAAAACCATACACATACTCCAGCTTGGATAAACCACTGGTCCCAGACTCACCCCTTGCACAGGACGGGCTTAACTAAGCAGCTGCCAGGTCCTGTGGCATCCGCCAGGTGCCATTCCCTGGGTTCTTCCGAGTCTTGCTGCTACAGTCCTGCAGCATGGGGATCCGGTATATAAGTTTCAGGCTGAGTCCAGCCGAGTTCCTGTAGCTTCCAGAAACACACACACTCTGTGGCAATTACCAACCTCCATTACATAGGGCCCAACCCCTCCCACCAGTGGGATAGACATCACATGGGCTGATCACGTGACCATGACATCATCGCAGGTCCTGTCTTTAGGGAAAAACCTGGCCAAACATTAATCTGCTGGGAGAAACATATCTCCCATCCAGTAAAACACCCTTTGCTGTACCACATACCTCCCCCTATGTTCAACCCTAAGGGGGTGGACACATGACATACAGTGAACTCTGGACAGGGCATCTGCATGCCCCTGTAGTCTGCCTGCACGATGTTCCACTGAAAACTTAAAATTTTGCAGGGACAGGAACCACCTGGTGACTCGGGCATTCTGCTACTTAGCTTGACTCATCCACGTAAGAGGAGAATGATCTGTCACAAACCGAAATGTTCTCCCCTGCAAATAGTAGCGCAATGACTCTAGCGCCCACTTGATGGTCAGGCACTCTCTCTCCACAATACTGTATCGGGTTTCAGCTGGGGTAAGCTTCCGACTTAGGAAACTAACGGGATGCTCTTCCCCGTTAACTTCCTGAGACAGCACGGCACCGAGCCCTATCTCAGAGGCATCAGTCTGCACAACAAACTATTTTTTGAAATTTGGAGTGATCAGAATTGGAGTACCACACAGTGCCCATTTTAACTTTGCAAAGGCCTCTTCTAACTGATCATTCCAGTCGACCATTACAGATTTTTTTCCCTTTTAAGCAATCTGTTAAAGGCACGGACAGGGTTGCAAAGTTGGGAATGAACCGCCTATAATATCCCACCAAACCTAAAAAGGCTTTTACCTGTTTTGCTGTGAGGGGACGGGGCCAGTTCTGGATTGCCTCTACTTTGTTTACTTGGGGCTTGAGAACTCTTCTCCCAATGACATAACACAAGTACCGGGCTTCGTCCAACCCTACGGAACACTTTTTTGGGTTGGCAGTTAGCCCTGCTTGTCGCAGAGAGTCTATCACTGCCTGCACTTTTGCTAAGTGGCTTTCCCAGTCGGCGCTGTACACAATGATATCGTCTAGATAGGCTGAGGCATAGCAGCGATGGGGACGGAGCACAATATCCATTAACTGCTGGAACGTTGCTGGAGTGCCATGCAACCCAAAGGGTAACACCTTATACTGGAACTGCCCCTCATGTGTTACAAAAGCCGTTTTTTCCTTCGCCGCCTCTGTTAGGGGTACCTGCCAATAGCCTTTTGTGAGGTCCTGAGTTGTAAAATACCGTGCTTGCCCAAAGCGCCCTATCAACTCGTCAACCCGGGGCATGGGGTAGGTGTCAAAATTTGAAATGTCATTTAGTTTTCTAAAATCATTACAGAATCTCAGAGACCCATCAGGCTTGGGTATTAGGACTATTGGGCTGGCCCACTCACTTTAAGACTCTTCTATGACCCCTAACTGTAGCATAGCTTTTACCTCTCCCGAGATGGCTTGTCGCCGGGCCTCAGGCACCCGATAAGGCTTTAGTCGGACCTTGGCCTGTGGCTCTGTGACAATGTCATGTTGGATTAGGGAGGTGCGTCCAGGGAACTGCGAAAAAACATCTGTATTCCGGCTAATGAACTCCCGGACCTCCTAAACCTGTCTAGGAGACAAAGTATCTGCAATTTTGACCGCGGGTTGGGCTTCTCCTGCCTCGCCCCAAGGTATCGGAGCCTTTTCCATCTAAAACACTGGCAGCGGACTATCCCCACCAAGGTGCTCTCTATCTTTCCAGGGTTTAAGCAAATTAATATGGTAAACCTGTTCTGGCTTTCTCCGTCCTGGCTGGTGTACCTTGTAGTCTACTGGCCCCACCTTCTCCATTATCTCGTAGGGTCCCTGCCACCTTGCGAGAAATTTGCTATCTACGGTAGGCACAAGCACCAACACCCAATCCCCAGGGCTAAAGGTTCTTACCTGAGCCTCCCGGTTATAGACCCAACTCTGTGACCGTTGTGCTGCCTCCATATGTTCCCGGACCAAGGGTAGGACTGTCTCCATCCTCTCTTACATTTTTGCAACATGTTCTATCACACTTTTGTGGGGGGTAGGTTGGTTCTCCCAGGCCTCTTTGGCTATATCGAGTAAGCCCCGTGGATGTCTGCCGTACAATAGTTCAAAGGGTGAGAACCCCGTAGATACCTGATGCACCTCCCGTACTGCAAACAACAAATATGGCAATAAGAGATCCCAATCCTTCCCATCTTTGGAAACTGCCTTTTTTAACATGCTCTTCAGTGTCTTATTGAACCTTTCTACCAGACCATCTGTTTGGGGATGATAGACCGAGGTGCGCAACTGTTTAACATTTAACAACCGGCAGAGTTCCTACATAATTTTTGACATAAAGGGGGTTCCCTGGTCTGTCAAAATCTCTTGCGGAATTCTCACCCATGAAAACATACCCAGAAGTTCCTTTGCTATAAGTTTAGCTGATGTGTGGCGCAGAGGAATGGCCTCAGGATATCAGGTAGCATAATCTAGAACTACAAGAATGTGTTGGTGTCCCCTTGCCGACTTATTGAGAGACCCCACCAGGTCCATGGCCACTCTCTCGAAGGGCACCTCTATAATGGACAAAGGCACCAAAGGGCTCCGAAAGTGAGGCTGGGGACTGGTTACCTGGCATACTGGACAGGAGCTACAGTACCGTTTAACTTCTTGGTGGACCCCTGGCTAGTAAAATCACTGCTGAATTCGGTCGAGGGTTTTCTTTTGGCCCAAATGCCCCCCAAATACATGCGCATGTGCTAAATCTATTACCAGCCTCCGATATGTCTGCGGTACCAGTAATTGCTCTACCACTTCCGCCCGTATTTTCTCCACTCGGTACAACAAATCCTGGTTCAGCTCAAAGCACTGTATCTGCCCCAGGTTGTTGGGGTTCCCCATTGACCAACAGTACATTTTCTCTGGCCCGGGCTAAAGTAAGGTCTCGGAGTTGCGCTGTACCAAAATTGTCACCTGACACATTCAAGTCTTCCACCTCTCCGGCCAATACTTCCCTGGGAGAATTCTCCCCCTCCTCCACCGAAGGGAAGGTTATTCCTACAGCCAGCACTTCTTTCTCTGGGCCACCAGGTTCATGCCCCACTTCTGGAGAATGTAACCTGGTTGCCTCTGGTGCCGGCAGTTGCTCAGTGGGTGGGACAACAGACGGCCACAGCACAGAAAACAACGGAAAGTCTAGTCCAATTATCACTTCATAATGTAAATTAGTCACAACCCCCACCTCGTGGCACCACCTCCCCGCTGGGGTGCTGATTACCACTAGTGCGGTGGGATAGTCTTTTAAGTCTCCATGTATACACAACACCCCAATTTTCCGACCCGTATACTCGCTGGTGTGTATCCAGCTGGCTCATACCAGGGTTACAAGACTCCCTGAGTCCAATAGGGCCACAGTCGGGGTACCCTCCACTTCAACCCGACATAAATGTTCCATATTGGGACCTTTCGGGGTACCCATTGCACACATCAGTTCAGCATAGTGGGACTGGCGGTACCCAAAATTTGTGTCCATGGGCTCAGTCAGGCGGGGGCAATCAGCTCTCCTATGACCTGGTTCCTGGCACTGCCAGCAGATTATGGGGCTCCTTACTTCCCCAGATAAGTCCTGAGCGGCCTTCCTGGGCTCCGCTCGCTGAACCAGGGGTGGGGACTTAGGGAACCTTCCTGTTACCTTCCGGGGGGTCCCTCTCTGTAGCTCTTTGGTAGCCCCATACCTTTCTATGAGGTCTATCATCTGCATGGCATTAGTAGGGGATGCCTGTCCGACCCATGTCTGGAGGGAGTGGGGCAAAGCCCTCCAAAATTTATCAGTCACTATGCGGTCCAGCTTGGCCGTGGGGGACAACACCTCAGGCTGCAACCACTTTTGTAACAGGTGCAACAGGTCGTAATACTGGGACCGGGCTGGCTTGGAGGGGGTAAACTCCCACTGGTGTACCCGCTGGGCCCGCACTAACACATTTACCCCAAGATGTACCAGTATCTCACCCTTGACGACGTGTAGTCCGCCCTTTGCTCTGTGGGTAGGTCCTGATATGCTTTCAAAGGTCCTGAGGTCAGAAATGGAGCGAGGATAGCTTCCCAGGGTAGCTTCTCTCTCAGCAACTCCTTCGAACATCTCCAGGTACGCCTCCACATCGTCCGATTTCTCCATCTTGGGAATCGCTATACGAACCGCTTTCCGGACCTCATGGATTCCCCGGTCAGCTCCTTTGGTCTGCGCTGTCATGATATGCTGTATCAACAGCTGATTGGTTTCCTGCTGATGCTGCATAGCCTGCTGCTGCATAGCCTGCTGTTGCATGGCCTCCTGTTGCTGCTGCATAGCCTGCTGCTGCTGTGTAGCCTGCTGCTGCATAGCCTGCTGTTGCATAGCCTATATGAGCGTTTTTACCGTGGCCTCCATTTCTGGAAAGTTCCCCGCCTGGGTCTCTGCCACTCGTTTCACCCAGGACATAGGCTGGGGTACAAATAAAAAAATAAGAAAAACAGCCTGGCCTCACTGCTTCTGCCTGCATTCAGTCCACCAATTGTAGGGATTCGCTCTGGTAGGTAATGGCAGGGCGGCAGTAACAAGGCAATACACAGTCATAAAGTCCAGTTTCAGTGGTTTAATATCACTTAGTAACCAGCCGGTTAATAGAACATAAGGAAAAAAACCATACACATACTCCAGCTTGGCGAAACCACTGGTCCCAGACTCACCCCTTGCACAGGACGGGCTTAACTTAGCAGCTGCCAGGTCCTGCGACATCCGTCAGGTGCCATTCCCGGGGTTCTTCTGAGTCTTGCTGCTACCGTCCTGCAGCATGGGGATCAGGTATATAAGTTTCAGGCTGAGTCCAGCCGAGTTCCTGTAGCTTCCAGAAACACACACACTCTGTGGCAATTACCAACCTCCATTACATAGGGCCCAACCCTTCCCACCAGTGGGATAGACATCACATGGGCAGATCACGTGACCCTGACATCATCGCAGGTCCTGTCTTTAGGGAAAAACCTGGCCAAACATTAATCTGCTGGGAGAAACATATCTCCCATCCAGTAAAACACCCTTTGCTGTACCACAGCACCCAGGGCCACGGACCGGGTCACCACTGCTGTGGCATTCCGCTCTGAGAGACTGGCCCGGTACCGAGTACCCCACAGCCCTGGGAGGGTGACCCACTAGCGGTAACGGTGCAGACTAGGCGGATTAGGCTCAGGAATAGGTAAAGACTGGACGGGTACAGGAAAAGGAACAGCAGGACGAGCAGGATCAAGTTCAGGCTGGATGAACAGGTTTGGATACAGACTAGACCAACAGGACCAGATTCAGGGAGCCCAAGTAGAGGGACCTTGTAAGTAGCAGGAATACGCACTGATCACTAATGTTGCTAAGGCACCTTCCTATAAGGAATGGGGCCTTAAATATCAGACCATGTACCCTAAGCACATTCCCAGGAGATCTGCATGCCATGTGCTGGTTCTGGGAGGAAACAGATGTCGCAGTGACCAGAACAGAGAGGATGAGTGCACATCGGCGTCCCTTCTGGGAGGAGGGAGAGGGATCGTGCAGGGACGCCAATGCTGTCATTACAAATTAATTTGTTTTCAACTGATAATGATTGGGTCTCTAAAAAGACGTTCCCCCACATTCTGGGTTCTGGGTTATTTTTTAGAAAACATTTTCTCTCAGTGCATGCTATCTACCAGTTAATATGATCATGACGTCACCACGATGCTACCATCACAGCTATGTGAGAGGTGACTCACAGACACACAAATCAAACCAGTAAGGACAGTGTCTCTTGGCTCTCTCCTTTTCCTTATAATGACACAATATGCATCTATATTCGTGTAAGGGGAAGGAACTAACTAGGCATGTCTCCTCCGTGAAGGGTCCGGAATCGTCGGGGCTGTCACACATAATGAGGGGTAAGAAAGCTTGAGACTCCAGACTGTACACTGTAGTTGAGAAAAGGGGGCATGGCTAAGACTAATTTAACACTAGCGTATGGCCGAGGTGCGGAGGACTGCAGACTTCCTTTGTGAAGCTCCACTCACGGTTGCACCTCCTCCCCTCAGCTCTGCCTACCTTGGCATACGGCATGCGTACTCTATCTTTAACATTGGGTACGCAGACCGTGCCAATGTATGTGGATGCCTCCGCTTGTGTCATTTTGACGGTGCGGTAACCACACCAAAATGCAACACGCTGCGTTCGACGTAGGTCGCCACACCGTCAAAATGACGCATGCGGAGGCAACTGCATACATAGGCACGGCCTGCATACCCAATGTTAAAGATAGGGTGCGCACGCTGCATGCCGAGGTAGGCAGAGCTGATGGGAGGAGCTGCAGCTGTGGGCGGAGCTTCACAGAGGAAGTCTGAAGCTCTCCACACCTAAGCCAAACGCTAGTGTGAAACTAGCCTAAGCGGACTGAGCTGCAGCGCTCGAGTGACCAGACAGTTTGGATGGGAACTTCGGGCGCACGGGTCGCTTGTGAGTTAAAATCAGCTGAGAGGCATCTGGGCAGAGCAGAGCCTGGGATGGCAGAGCGCTTTGACAGGAGACCATTGACTGAGTACCGCTCAGACACCGCTGTCCCAGCCAATATCACTGCCCTCGCTGAGACCGCTGACACAGCCGACAATGCTGCCATAGCCACCCCTGCTGACAGTACTGACCGTGAGAGACAAGGTCTGTGAACGGGACTTAGGCGTGAGTCGATTCGGCACAGTGAACCGGGCCGCCCATTGTAAACTGTTTGGGCAGTGCTGCAAAACTCCATAGTGTTGGAACACTCACCACTGAGGATAAGGACGTTTCCCTCTTCATCACCTCATCTGCTGGACCCAAGACCGGCATCAGGATCTCGAGAATTCGCCGCCATGGTCAGGACCATGGAAGGACACTGCCAACGTCAAAAGATACTACATCATTTACCTCAGGATTGTGACAAATCCCCACTGCAATGCAATCTAGGCAGCACCAGTCACAGACAGAAGTTCAACTGTGACTGGCGCCTAAGTGATAAGTTATATTTTATTGCATTGTCGGCTTTACTTGTCCCTGTTCCTTAAGTTATCCCCATTAGCCTTTTGCTGTATTAGGGAATATTATCCCTCCATTTTCTCCCTGCTTGGAGTTTCTACTGTATAATAAACCCCTTTCACCTTTGGTCTGTGTACAGTGAATCACTGCACCCTACGTGCCTGCAGTCTCCTCACATAAGGATACATGTGAAAAAACTTTAATCTTTTCCAGCACTCAATCTCAAAATTTCTAAGTAAAAAAAAAGATTTTTATTGATTCATTAAAAAGATATGAAAAACACACAAATTTAAAAACAGGATATCAAGAGAAAACAATCCTATTGTCATGATCCATGCTGGATCATGTCAGATAAAAGCACTGGTAACCTTTTTTTCTTTGAGCTGTTTTCTCAGGTTTGGCTTTGCCCCGGTGGCCACAAGTGTCATTGCACTTGATGTTTTTTGTGCTTAGAGATAGTTTTGCCCCCGGTGGCCAGTATGGTCATTGCACTGGTGTTTTTAGTTCTAGTTTGCCCCGATGGTGGTTAGTGTAATTGCACTGGAATCACTAACAGGTGTGCTTGCTCAATATAGGTGTGTCAGTTGTGCTCACTCATGTTGGTGATATTGTTGGTCTTTTCCTGCCAGCCTGGGTGGAGGAGGGAGCTGGAAGAGAGTCCTGGAGTGGCAGCTATGGTGTCAGCGAGGAGTTCGTGTAAAGCATGGTGGAGTGGCAGCTATGGTGTCAGTGAAGAATTCTTGCAAAGCTTGGTGGAGTGGCAGCTATGGTGTAGAGCTGCACTCAGTTTGCTGGACTCTGTTACTGGAGAGCTGCACTCAGGTTGCTGGACTCGGTTGCTGGACAGCTGCACTCAGGTGCTGGACTCTGTGGCTCCAAGGCGGCACTCAGTGCTGGACGCTGTTGCTGTAAAGCTGAACTCAGGTGTTGGACACGGTCAGAGGAAGATGCACTCAGGTGTTGGTCTCTGTTGCCAGGAGCAAGTGTATCAGAGCAAAGCTAAGTGTTTCCCTGTTTGTCACTTTTCCTCATCTTGGTGTTAGTGCAGCGGTGGGGCCAGTGCTTGCACCACCCAGCTCCCTAGTAAGGAATAGGTTAGGGTGTGCTAGGGTGACAGGTATCCTCATCGGCGACAGGTGAGGAGCCTGTATAGGGAACATTAGGAGTGTTAGGGACACTGACTCAGGGGAGTGCAGGAGGTCTCCACGTCCCCGTTCCCTATCGCAGGACCCACCGTTGTAACTGTTTCCCTTTTCCCTGTGTCTTGTTGTATTAGTTACCGGCCTGCGGACCGCGTCACACAGGACAATTACACGTGCCGCGTCCTGTTGTTTCAGTTACCGGCCAGCGGGCCGTGTCACACAGGACGGGGCACGTGACACCTATGTGTTTCAAACCTATAAATATGTACAGTTGTTATGCCATAACTAAGAAATGTACATATTTCTAGGTTACAAACGCATAAGATTTTTCTCAGGATGTCCTGTTTTTAAACTTGTGTGTTATTTGTATCTTTTTATTTGATCAATAAGGGTATGTTCTCACTGTCAGTAAATGCTGCGGGTTGGATGCTGCATACATCCAAAAAATATGATTAAAAATATGATTTTTTATTTTTACGGCTCTTTGCTTTAAACTTCTGTGAAGCACTTGGGGGTTTAAAGTGCTCACCACACATCTAGATAAATTCCATAGGGGTATAGTTTTCAAAATGGTGTCACTTGTGGGGAGTTTCCACTGTTTAGGCACATCAGGGGCTCTCTAAACGCGACATGGTTTTCGATCTTAATTTCATCCAATTTTGAGTTGAAAAAGTCAAACGGGGCTCCTTCCCTTCTGAGCTCTGCCATGTGCCCAAACAGTGGTTTACCACCACATATGGGGTATCAGCATACTCAGGACAAATTGCACAACAACTTTTGGGGTCCAATTTCTCCTGTTACCCTTGGTAAAATAAAAAAATTAAATGTTCATTTTTTTAAACATTCTATAAATTCCTGTGAAGCACCTGAAGGGTTAATAAACTTCTTGAAGTGGTTTTGAGCCCCTTCATGGGTGCAGTTTTTAGAATGGTGTCACTTTTGGGTATTTATCATCATATAAACCCCTGAAAGTGACTTCAAATGTGATGTGGTCCCTAAAAAAAAATGGTGTTGTAAAAAATGAGAAATCGCTGTTTAAATTGTAACCCTTATAACTTCCTAACAAAAAAATTTGGGTTCCAAAATTGTGCTGATGTAAAGTAGACATGTTGGAAATGTTACTTATTAAGTATTTTATGTGACATATCTCTGTGATTTAAGAGCACGAAAATTCAAATTTGGAAAATTGCAAAATTTTCAAAATTTCTATTTTTTTTCACAAATAAATGCAAGTATTATCAAAGAAACTTTACCACTTTCATGAAGTACAATATGTCATGAGAAAACATTCTCAGAATCACCGGGATCCATGGAATCGTTCCAGAGTTATTACCTCATAAAGGGACAGTGGTCAGAATTGTAAAAATTGGCCCGGTCATTGACATGCAAACCACCCTCAGGGGTAAAGGGGTTAATTTCATGATGCTGTTCAATCCCTAATGTTCTAAAAATTTTACAAGGCCTTCACAGAATGGCTGTAGTTATGCTGAGAATAAATTACACACAGATGTAATTTACTACAGTTGTGTGAGAAAGTGTTTGCCCCTTCTTGATTTCTTATTTTTTTTGCATGTTTGTCACACTTGAATGTTTCAGATCTCCAAATAAATTGAAATATTAGACAAAGGTAACACAAGTAAACACAAAATACAGTTTGTAAATGAAGGTATTTATTATTAAGGGGAAAATTAATCCAAACCCACAGGGCCCTGTGTGAGAAAGTGATTGCCCCCTAAAACTAATAACTGGTTGGGCCAACCTTTTCAGAAATAACTCCAATCAAGCGTCTGCGATAACTGGCAATGAGTCTTTTATCACGCTCTGGAGGAAATTTAGACAACTTATTTTTGCAAGAATTGTTGTAATTCAGTCATATTGAAGGGTTTCTGAGCATGAACCGACTTATTAAGATCATGCCACAACATTTCAATCTGTTTAAGACAGTTTTGCCTTGAGAAATGAGCAAAAATTACTGTGGTCAGATGTGGAAAGCTCATAGAGACTTGTCCAAAGCAACTGGCTGCAAAAAGAGGCTCTATAAGGCCAGGTTGACACTTGTGTTTAGGTGCTCTGCATAGGGCTGCGTACATCTTCCCTTAAGCTCCGCCTACTTCTGCATGCGTCCTGCGTAGTCCTGCATACCTATCTTTAACATTGGGTATGCAGGGACAAGCGTTGTATGCGGATGCGTCCACATGCATAATTTTGACGTGCTCGCCGACCGCACGGGAACGCAACTTGCATGCGGAAGTAGGCAGGGCGTAGGCGGAGCTTAAGGGAAGAAGTACGCAGCCCTACGCAGAGCACCAAAATGCAAGTGTGAACCCGGCCTAAAGTACTGATTTTAGGGGGCTGAATAGTTATGCACACTGTCCTTTTCAGTAATTTTGTTTTATTTGTTGTTTGCTTCACAATAAAAAGAAAAACAAATGTTCACAGTTGTAGGCATGTTCTTTACATGAACTGATGCATGCAGTAAAAAAAAAGTTAAATTCCAGATTGTGAGGAATCAAATATATAAATTTACCACCACAACAACTATCTTTGATAAATGATGTCCTTCCTTGACAATGTCTGCTCTAAAATACTAGCAGATCCATTACTATAAGAAGAGTAGCAATCACCAATGTGTAACAAGTGACCCTTTCAGGGAAGCAATGTGTAAACATACATACATCTCATAATTTATTATCATTAGGCTCCATCAAATATCTACTTATCCTGAAACTTTTAATAAGGATACCAATCTACAGACTTTGTGCTAAATACAAAAAAAAGCTTTCATGTCCTAACCTGAAAGACATGATAGAAATAAAAACCTGACAACAAACAAAGCCATTTATAAGTTGTGTAGTCATTAAGGAGAGATCAGTCCTAATTATGTTAATGTGGGAACTGTAATTAATGTGAAAATTATGCACATCAGAGAAACCTCATTTTGCTTCTATTTATTTATAGGAGATCAAAGAAGGTCAAATACCAACACAAGTCTAACTTGTACTACAGGAAATATTTAATTGTTGGATTAAAGTTTTTGAACTTTAAAGAAGGCATTTCAAGAAACAATACTAGATTCCTATGATTTGGGCTCTTTTTTTAAAATGCAATGTTGGTTTACAAATACATTTGGGCAATGTTCACTGCTTTTGCAAAAGCAGAGCAGAGAGCTGAAGGTGAACTGTGCTTCCATCTTCCATTAAGTATTTTCACAGTTGCAGTTTAGTAAAGAGCAAAGTAGAAATAGAACCAGAAGTTACTGTAAGAAAAAAAAGTAACATTAAAAAATAATTACTGCTTTTAAAGAGAACCTGTCAGCAGGATTTTGCTAAGTAAACTACAGTGTCCTTAAGGCTATGTGCCCACGTAGCGTTTTAAAACGCTCACTAAAAACCGGACTCCTTCACAGAAATCGCGCGGCTTTTTCCGCGCGATTTCACCGCGATTTTACCGCGATTATGATCGTGATTTTGCCGCGATTTTCACGTGCGATATTCAAGCACTTTCCAAGCGATTTGAAGCATCGCTTGGAAAGTGATTGACAGGTTGGTCACACTCGTCAAACATAGTGTTTGACAAGTGTGACCAGGTTTTTACTATTGAGGCCGCCTATGCGGCCTCAATAGTAAAAGATAGAATGTTAAAATGCTAAAAAAAAATAAAAAAATCGGTGTATATTTACCTTCCGGCGTCCCGCGCTGCATTCCCGGGCCACAGCGTTCCCAGTAATGCCTTGCGAGACCTGTGATGACATAGTCTCGCGTTGCTATAGCGATCTCGCGAGACCGCTAGAGTCACGCGAGACTACGTCATTACTGGACCGTGCCGCAAGGCATTACTGGGAACGCTTAGGCCGGGAATGCAGCGCGTGACTCCGGAAGGTAAATATACACCGATTTTTTTTTTTTTTTTTTTTTTTTTTACAGAGGTATGGTGCCCAGGGCCTGGAGGACAGTCTCCTCTCCTCCACACCGTGGGTACCAACCGCACATGAGACGCTTAACTTCCCGCATGGTGGGCATAGCCACATGCGGGAAGTAAGCGATTCTCATGCATTCCTATGGGTGCGGAATCGCGGCAATTCTTTGCAATTCCACACAAAAGAATGAGCATGCTGCGATTTTTTCCGCGGTGCGATTCCGCCACGGAAAAAAGCGCAGCATTAGCACAGCATGTGCGGAATGCCACAGGAATGCATGGGGTGCGTTCTGTACACGATTTTTAAACGTTTTTGCTGCGTTTTTGCGGCGAAAATCGCTGCAAAAACGCTTAAAAATCGCTATGTGGGCACACAGCCTTAAACTGATTAAAAGTATACCTTGGTTGATGAAATCCATTTTGTGGTTCTTGTGTAATCAGTGTTAGGCCGAGATCATACTACCGTATGAGATGCAAGAAACTCACACGAGTCTATTGCATCAACACCCGGCGCTGCCGCCGGCACTCAGGACCGGAGCTGCGGCTGCATAGAAATACATGCAGCCGCAGCTCCAGTCCTGAGTGCCAGTGGCAGGGCCGGGTGTTGATGCGAGAGACTTGTGCGAGTTTCTCGCATCACCTACAATAGTGTGATCCCGGCCTTAGAAGTTTTCAGTTAATGATATGCCTGTGATCTGTGGCAGGACTAAAGGAAGAGTCTTTTCTTCCTGTTCTAAGCCAGAGAAACCAAGGAAAGACCTGCCCACAGGCCGCCCCTAAGCACAAACAGTCTGTATCTATGATGAGGAACATGTTTGTACTTCAGGGCGGGCCTTTTCCTGGTTTCTGTGGCTTAGAGCAGGAAGATTAGACTCTGCCTACAGTCCAGCCCTGGAGCACGGATATCTCATTACCTGAAAACTTCTAATACTGATTACACAAGAACCACAAGACAGATTTCTTCACTCCAGGTATCATTTTAATCAATTTAACAGTGCTAACCTGACAATGCCTGTAGTTTACTTAGCAAAATCCTGCTGACAGGTTTTCTTTAAGCTTGTATGAATTATCTCATCATATAGTTAAACACCATATTAAAAGGGAAGATATAGATGAGGTGACTGACTATTTATATTTAGATGTAGAGTGTCTTAGTGTAGAGTGAGCATCTTTTTTATAGTATTTTGGTTCTCATTAAAGAAATACATTGGTGGGCTATGTCTATCCTTAGGATTCAACATTAGAGAGGCTGTCCGGTCCAGTACAAATTTTTGGCAAGCTCTTCAGTCTGCCAAATCGTAACAGCATGTAATATAACCACTTTGCTTGCTGGGTTGAGTGGTGGTCATCCCATGACCGCAAGTATGCATTTTGCAATTCTGCAATCCCCTTCTCAACTAGCTTCTAATCTGACTTTCTCAATGTTCTATTCATTATGGAATTTCCAGTTTTATTGATAGAAGCAAATGAGTAGCTAGGCAGCATGTAATCATAAGTATGCAAATCACATATTTGCAGGAATATGAGAATCGCTCAAACTGGCAAGCAAAGCTGAATCCTAAAAGTATGTACTGTATGTTACATATTAACAAATAAAGTGACACTCTGTAGTGTTATAGCATGCAAACATGAAATATATAAAATTTGAATTGCATCACTGCACTAGAAAATATGAAAAATTTATTATTTATTTATATAGCGCCATTAATTCCATGGTGCTGTACATGAGAAGGGGGTTACATGCAAAGTTATAAATATCGTTAACAGTAAACAAATTTACAATGACAGACTGGTACAGAGGGGAGAAGACACTGTCCTTGCGGATTTACATTAATATATATATTGGCCAATTCATGTGTACCCGTCAACCATGATAAGGTGCTTCTCATTGCTGGGAGCTTATCTTAGTGCTACAGAGTGCTCCTTTTTTTGTTGGTTATATTGGAGATGGCCACTCTTAGTAAGCACCTGTTCGCACCTGATTTCTGTTTGGAAATGATGGTAGAGATGTAGACTTTAGTGTAAGAGAGGATTCACATTAGATCCGTTCCCAGAAATGAGAATTGCCTTATCGTGGCTTCCGGGTACACATGAATTGGCATGCTATAGCTCTACAGAGTGATGCTTTATTTGTTGGTTATATATGGAGATGGCTACTATTAGTAAGAATCTGTTCACACCTGATTTATGTTTGGAAGTGACGGTCAGTCTTTTGATATGTTACATGCTTTTAGGATTTGCTCTTAGGCTAAGGGTTGGGGTTATGAGTAATCAGATTGGGACAAACCCCACATATAAGCAGTAGCCTCTTGTTTATCCAAGCAGTTTATGCGTGAGTGTAGATGTGCCTGTTTAAGCACCTTAACCATAGGGTCTGTTAACAAGGACTGACCAACAGTATTAAACGACCATTGTTCTGTAAACATTTACTGATGCACCAACTAGAACAATGATCTTTTGCGCTGCAAAATAAAAAATAGAACATTTCACTTGATAAACGAGCATTTTCAAGAAAATCTTTCGGTGTAAATGCATCTTATGTGAATAGTGGACAAGCCGCTGTTCCTATATAAACAATGAAGAGACTACAGCGTAGTTGAAGCAGCTGTTCTGTTGGGTTGGGTAGGCCTACTACGAGATGCAAGTGTGTCTCTAAGTAGAAGCCGCAGTCTCATTTCTTGCCTTGCTCAACGTACACAGTTACAGTGCAGCGTTTAAGTCCAAAATGCCCCACTTTGCAGGCAAGCAATGTTTCAGGATCTGTTTTGTAGTAAGTACAGTATGTTGGCTCTCTGAGATAATAGAATTACGAGATGTCTGGATAGAGTATCTTTAGGCATCAGAAGATGAGGTACAGTAATAAATGTCAGAGAAATAATGTATAGGTCATGTTCATGTACAGTGAATTTGTGATGCAATCAAATTTGTATTATTTAAAAGGCTGTCTAGGCTAAAGTCTAAGAGCTCCACAGGGACTAGGGGCTTGCCAATTTCTTTTACCTGTGAACTTGGGCTTCAAATTTAAGGCTTTTTCCACTGTGTGGCATAGCATGGTTTATATATTTAGCACAAAGAACCAATAGTGCACTAGTGTAACTTGTGTGATGTTATGCCGCCCCCTGCCTTATGAGCATGAGCCCCCCTATGAGCAATGCAGTTTATCTGTAACTTTGATCAGGTGCTTTAACATTTGCAAGGGCATTTGGCAATAGCCGAATCTGTTATTATTTTGAAATTTCCAGAAGAGATTTTTAGGATCTCCACTACAGGTCACTACAGGTTACACCCCTAGTTAGTGATATGACATGTTACAATAGAAAGTGGAAAAAATGTCACCAAGGTGGTAAAAGCACTATAAGCTGCATGATAGGTGGATTAAAAGAGACAGGGAGAAGAACAAATTGACAACA
Organism: Dendrobates tinctorius; assembly: GCF_039654945.1. NCBI lineage: Eukaryota > Metazoa > Chordata > Amphibia > Anura > Dendrobatidae > Dendrobates > Dendrobates tinctorius. Next base: position 9,924,120 of record NW_027361672.1, read on the forward strand.
ATGGCTATCTAATCCTAACTAAGAGCAAAGTGCACACTACAGTAGAGTCGAGGGGCAGGAACAGCAGTGACGGTGATTCATGGCACAATGAGAACCACAACTGGTTCACAAACTGGAAAAGAAATGAAGAAGTAAGATGTGTTTATTGTACTTGGAAAATGAGTTCCAGAGAGAGGATTTAGGCTGGTGATGAATCAGTGATGACAGATAATATCAAAATGTTGGTACTTCATGAGCTGGTAGAAGAAAATAACAAAGAATACCAATGTTAGGAGACATACAGACATTGGATAAAAGCAGAAATAGGAAGACAGAAGTTGGGGTTCATGTTGTACGTGATTTATTCTTTCTGCACTGGTTGGTTTATCAGTGATAAATTGTCTATAAAGAGATGTTTTACCAAATTTATAACATATGTATGACAAGTGGCGACCAAGAAATATACTGAATTACTTCTTGCGTGGACCAAGAGAGACTATAGTCTCTGTGAAAGAAAGTTATAGTATACAGACCCAAAGGTTCTATCAACCCAATGATTCTCCAGAAAAAGCATAACCTTTATCACCTCAATCAATCCACCAGTAATTGTGAGACATAAAATTCATTAACTGTAATAATTAGCTAAGGCTAACTTCACATTTCCATTTGCACTCTCCGTTTGTCTGTTCAGTTTAGAGAAACAGACTAGTGGAGTTCATGTGCAAAATGGAAGCAGAGGGCCTCAAATACTTATAGGGTCTGTCGTGTCAGGTTTCACAGCAAAAAAAAAGTTTTGCGTGCCCAGATCTTTTTCTTCTGTTCTAAAAACTGACATAACACAGAGCCTGGATGGAAGCTGTACTATCAGTCCCATGCTTCCAATCAGTTATGAAACGGATCCATTCTAAACATGAATTCTGTCTGTCTGTTTCTACAAATGGAACAGACAATCAAAATGAGCAAATAGACATGTGAATCTAATAAATACAGCACGTCATTAGGACACAGGTTATACAGATAGATTCTGAGTTTTCAATGTCAAACTGGAATATTTTGTGCTGCTTAGAAATAGAGTCTACCTTTAGGGCCAACGTCCCATGGAAAACTAATACACAGGAAATATTGTGTGCTACATTTCCTGCTCATTTGCTCACAAGCATTGAATATCACTCATTGAAATCAATGACACCTGTGCACAGTGCAGACCAGCTGTGTAATTCACTTTGTAGCAGCTCTCAGCTGTTGTTTTTCCATGGTTTCCCATTCACCAGGCCTCTGTTTCCATAATATGCTATCACAGACATAGCTCTAATGTGTATTGTCAGTTTATCATTGACAATCAATTTTATGATTTCGCTGTCAGCTTCACATACGAGCTCAGAGGATTTTTTGGCTCCATGAATGAAAAATCATGGCACCCTGCTTTGTACAATGGAGATGCAGAAAGTAGATCCCAACTAAGATTATAATGTATAGACGTAATCACTAGTGTTGAGCATTCCGATACCGCAAGTATCGGGTATCGGCCGATACTTGCTGTATCGGAATTCCGATACCGACTTCCGATATTTTTTCAATATCGGAAGTCGGCATCGGAATCGGAAGTTCAAAGTTGATTGACAGCCTGACGTCATCATGATGCGCGGTGTGTGCGCATCATGATGCGCCGTCATTTCGGGCCTTCCGGGGGTCTCTGCTGGCCTGCCGGGGGGCTGTGTGGACTGCCCGGGGTCTGTACCGCCCTGCCGGGGGGCTGTGCCGGCCTGCCGGGGGGCTGTGTGGACTGCCCGGGGTCTGTACCGGCCTGCCGGGGGGCTGTGCCGGCCTGCCGGTGGTCTGTGCACCCTGTGGGGGTCTGTACCGGCCTGCCGGGGGGCTGTGCCGGCCTGCCGGGGGGCTGTGCTGATGTCCGGGGGTCTGTGCAAGCATCGTCCGATGGGACTATAAGTCCCATCTAGCGATGCCTGCTACCATGACAGTGATTGACACATTAGCCAATGATGGGACAGTAGTAGTCCCATCATCCGGCTAATGTGTTAAATGTTAAAAAAAAAAAAAATACTACATACATACTACATGCATGCTACATACATACTACATGCTACATACATACTACATATATACTACATGCATGCTACATACATACTACATGCTACATACATACTACATATATACTACATGCATGCTACATACATACTGCATGCTACATACATACTACATACATACTACATGCATGCTACATACATACTACATACATACTACATACATACTACATGCATGCTACATACATAACACATATATACTACATGCATGCTACATACATACTACATGCTACATACATACCACATACATACTACATACATACTACATACATACTACATGCATGCTACATACATACTACATACATACTACATATATACTACATGCATGCTACATACATACTACATGCTACATACATACTACATATATACTACATACATACTACATACATACTACATGCATGCTACATACATACTACATACATACTACATACATACTACATGCATGCTACATACATAACACATATATACTACATGCATGCTACATACATACTACATGCTACATACATACCACATACATACTACATACATACTACATACATACTACATGCATGCTACATACATACTACATGCTACATACATACTACATATATACTACATGCATGCTACATACATACTACATGCTACATACATACTACATATATACTACATGCATGCTACATACATACTGCATGCTACATGCATGCTACATACATACTACATGCTACATACATACCACATATATACTACATACATACTACATACAATACATTCATACAATACATACATAGACATACAGTACATATAACATAGAGTAACATACTTACCAATACTTGTCACATTGTTCCCCGAAGCCATTGTCTTTTACGGAATAAATATTAACATAACAAACCACAAAAATACTCACCCACGATCCGAAGCAGTCCACGAGTGTGTCCCACGACGATCTTGGGTAGAGAACTGCAGCATCAGCTGATGCCGTCGTTCTCTACGGGCTGCAGGAATCCAATGATGGAAGGTAGGTATCCTTCCGCACTGTATTCCTCCGCCACTTAAAAAAAAAAAAGTCCCTAGTCTCACTTTATGCCATTGCTGCGTGGGAAATTCCCACACAGCAATGGCATAAAGTGAGACTAGGGACTTATTTTTTTTTAAGTGGCGGAGGAATACAGTGCGGAAGGATACCTACCTTCCGTCATTGGATTCCTGCAGCCCGTAGAGAACGGCAGCATCAGCTGATGCTGCAGTTCTCTACCCAAGATCGTCGTGGGACACACTCGTGGACTGCTTCGGATCGTGGGTGAGTATTTTTGTGGTTTGTTATGTTAATATTTATTCTGTAAAAGACAATGGCTTCGGGGAACAATGTGACAAGTATTGGTAAGTATGTTACTCTATGTTATATGTACTGTATGTCTATGTATGTATTGTATGAATGTATTGTATGTAGTATGTATGTAGTATATATGTGGTATGTATGTAGCATGTAGTATGTATGTAGTATGTATGTAGCATGCATGTAGCATGCAGTATGTATGTAGCATGCATGTAGTATGTATGTAGTATGTATGTAGCATGCATGTAGTATGTATGTAGCATGTAGTATATATGTAGCATGTAGTATGTATGTAGCATGCATGTAGTATATATGTAGTATGTATGTAGCATGTAGTATGTATGTAGCATGCATGTAGTATGTATGTAGTATGTATGTAGTATGTATGTGGTATGTATGTAGCATGTAGCATGCATGTAGTATGTATGTAGTATATATGTGGTATGTATGTAGCATGTAGTATGTATGTAGCATGCAGTATGTATGTAGCATGCATGTAGTATATATGTAGTATGTATGTAGCATATATGTAGTATGTATGTAGCATGTAGTATGTATGTAGCATGCAGTATGTATGTAGCATGCAGTATGTATGTAGCATGCATGTAGTATATATGTAGCATATATGTAGTATGTATGTAGCATGTAGTATATATGTAGTATGCATGTTGCATGCATGTAGTATATATGTAGTATGTATGTTGCATGTAGTATATATGTAGTATGCATGTTGCATGCATGTAGTATATATGTAGTATGTATGTTGCATGTAGTATATATGTAGTATGAATGTAGCATGTATGTAGTATGTAGTATGAATGTAGCATGTATGTAGCATGTAATTTTTTTTTTTTTTTTTACATTCAACACATTAGCCGGATGATGGGACTACTACTGTCCCATCATTGGCTAATGTGTCAATCACTGTCATGGTAGCAGGCATCGCCCGATGGGACTTGTAGTCCCATCGGACGATGCCTGCACAGACCCCCGAAGCCTGCACAGCCCCCCGGCAGGCCGGCACAGCCCCCCCGGCAGGCCGGCACAGCCCACCGGAGCCTGCACAGACCACCGGCAGGCCAGCACAGCCCCCCGGCAGGCCGGCACAGCCCACCGGAGCCTGCACAGCCCCCCGGCAGGCCGGCACAGCCCACCGGAGCCTGCACAGCCCCCCCGGCAGGCCGGCACAGCCCCCCGGCAGGCCGGCACAGACCACCGGAGCCTGCACAGACCCCCTGGCAGGCCGGCACAGCCCCCCGAAAGGCCCGTACAGACCCCAGAGAGGCTGTACAAGGCAAAAACAGGGTTTTTCTTATTCAGATACCGGAAGTCCCATAGACTTGAATGGGACTTCCGGTATCGGAATCGGCGATACCGATACTTTTTTTTAAGATCGGCCGATCCATTCCGATCCGATACTTTGAAGTATCGGACGGTATCGCTCAACTCTAGCAATCACCTGTTGTGAGTTCATTCTCCCCTTCATCTTTGATGTCTGATGAACTCCCTCTGCTGGTGAAGAGAGGTAGTGAAATTGATTGGGATGGGAAGAACCTGTCATCTGAACAGGCGGAGTGTGATTGGACATCTGGAATTTCTGAGTGGATATAAGGCAGCCAATGCCCTGCAGGGCTGCTGGTGATCCTTTCTGCTCTGAGCTCTTGCATCCAGTTTAGTTCCTGTCTACTAAAAGCTAAGTTTTTTGCCCTGCTATTATTCCATGAGATTTTGTCTGGTTTCCTTAGCGTTTGTATTCAGCCAGTCCTGGTTGGGACTGGCTGAATTCCATTTTTGTCTCTGATCAGTTGATCTCTTTGCTCTGTTTTCAGAATATACCTGAGTGCTGATATAGTGATTTTGAAGTCTAGTGACTTCAGGGCCTTTTTCCCTATCAGACGGTTGGAACATTTTTGGTAGGGTTTTTTGCGGATTGCAGTCAGCATCTTTTCTGTCCTGTCCTATCTAGTTAGTTGGGCCCCATTGTTTGCTCAGCCTGTCTTTCTGTCTGTGTTTGTGTTTTCATCTGTTTTTCACCGACAATACATGTTGGGGGCTGTCTATTGCTTTGGGGTCTGCTCTGGGGCAGTTTAGATTTCCCCTTTCCTTCTTTAGGCTTATGTAGCTCTCCAGCTGTGACGAGGGGTCTAGGGCACAGTAGGAACCCCCCCACGGCTACTGTTAGTTGTGGTGTATAGGATCAGGGGTCTGCAATCCGATAGCTACCAACCTCTCTGGTTTTCTGGACTTAGCTTGTATTTTTGTTTTCTCCTCCTCCGGTGACTCATTCATAACAGAATCACCAGCCATACCGCAGATTCTAGGGTACTCAATAGCAGGAAAGAACTGTAAAAAAAAAAGTGTCAGAATTTTTTTTTGTGTATATTTTTTCCTCTATTTCTCTGAGGCCGTAGGGGGAATTTTTTCTCAATGGAGATTAAGCAATTGTCTGATCGTGTGGAGCAGCTTACTGCTGAAGTGCGGGGAATTTCCACCTATCTTGCTCATTCACGTGCTGCTGAACCAAAGATCCCTACTCCTGATGTGTTTTTTGGGGATCGGTCTAAATTTCTGAATTTTAAGAATAATTGTAAATTATTTTTTGCCTTGAAGCCTAACTCATCGGGAAGCTCCGCGCAGCAGGTTAAAATTGTCATCGCTTTGCTGCGCGGCGATCCCCAGGATTGGGCGTTTTCTTTGAAACCTGATGATCCTATTCTAACTAATGTGGACGCATTTTTTCAGGCCTTGGGGTTGTTGTATGATGAACCTAATGCTATTGATCAGGCTGAAAAGGCCCTGTTGGCATTGAGCCAGGGTCAGGATTCTGCAGAGTTGTACTGTCAAAAATTCCGAAAGTGGGCGGTCCTTACTACCTGGAATGATGGTGCCTTGGCAGCTCTCTTTCGGAAGGGTTTGTCAGAAACCGTAAAAGATACTATGGTGGGATTTCCTGTTCCCTCTGGTCTAGACGATTCTATGTTATTAGCCATTCAGGTTGATCGGCGTTTGCGTGAACGCAAAACTGCACGAGAGGTGTTGCCACCTGTTGAACAAATGTCTGAACCTATGCAATGTGATAGAGTTTTGTCTAGGGCGCAACATCAGGAGTTCAGAAGGCGTAATAAGCTGTGTTTTTTCTGTGGAGATGCCTCTCATATTATTTCTGTCTGCCCTAAACGAGAGAAACGTTTTGCACACACATTTGCTGTGGGTGATGTTCAACCTAAGTTTCTTCTGGTAATTACTCTGATCTGCTCCCTGTCCACATTTTCCGCTAAGGCTTTTGTGGATTCGGGAGCAGCTCTGAACCTGATGGACTTGGATTTTGCTAAACATTGTGGGTTTCCTATGACGCCTCTGCGGACGCCTATCCCTTCGAGGGGTATTGATGCTACTCCTTTGGCGAAGAATAAACCTCAGTTTTGGACCCAGGTGGTAATGCGGGTCGCCCCAGACCATCAAGAAAATTGCAGATTTTTGGTGTTGCATAATTTGCATGATACCATCGTTCTGGGGTTTCCCTGGTTGCAAATCCATAATCCAGTTTTGGATTGGAAATCTGTGTCTGTGGTGAGTTCGGGTTGTCGGTGTGCCCTTAGTGACGCTCCTATTTTCTCCACCTCTCCCCAGTCGCATGATGTTCCTGACTATTTGGCTGATTTTTATGATGTATTTAGTGAGAATGAGTCTGCGGCTTTGCCTCCTCATAGGAGTTATGACTGTGCAATTGAGCTGAGCCCGGGGTGTAAATTTCCCAAGGGTCAACTTTTCAATTTATCTGTACCTGAGCACGAGGCTATGCGATCCTATATTAAGGAGTCATTGGAGAAGGGTCATATTAGACCATCCTCTTCACCCTTAGGTGCTGGGTTTTTTTTTGTGGCCAAGAAAGATGGTTCATTAAGGCCTTGTATTGACTATCGTTCCCTCAACAAAATTACTGTTAAATATCAGTATCCGTTACCCCTGATTTCTGATCTATTCTCCAGAGTTAAAGGTGCTTGCTGGTTTACCAAGCTTGACCTCAGGGGGGCGTATAATCTTATTTGCATTAAGCAGGGGGATGAATGGAAGACGCCATTTAATACTCCGGAGGCCATTTTGAGTACCTGGTGATGCCTTTTGGGCTCACTAATGCCCCTTCTGTCTTTCAGTGCTTCATGAATGATATTTTCCGAGACTTTGTGGATAAATCTTTGATCTTCTATCTGGATGATATTTTGATCTTTTCCAATAATTGGGACTCTCATGTGGAACATGTTCGGACTGTGTTCCGGATTTTGAGGGAGAATTCCCTGTATGTCAAGGGATAGAAATGCCTTTTTGTTGCACAGAGGATTTCATTTTTGGGATGTATTTTGTCTCTGTCAACTATTGAAATGGACCCGGCCAAGGTACAGGCCATTTATGATTGGGTTCAGCCCACTTCTTTGAAGGCCCTCCAGAAGTTTTTGGGTTTTGCTAATTTTTATCATAAATTTATTGCTAATTTTTCTGGTATTGCCAAACCATTGACTGATTTGACTAAGAAGGGGGCTGATGTGCTGAATTGGTCTCCGGAGGCTCTTTCTTCCCTTCAGGAGCTGAAGCGAAGGTTCACTTCTGTTCCGGTTTTGCGGCAACCTGATGTCTCACTCCCGCTTCAGGTAGAGGTGGACGCTTCTGAGATTGGTGCAGGAGCTGTTTTGTCCCAAAAAGATCCTGTAACATCTAAAGTGGGTTGTTGATGCCTTTGCCGGTGCCCAGGAGGCGATGGACCCATATTTCAATGGATTTTATCTCTGATATGCCTGTCTCTCAGAGAATGACTGTTATTTGGGTGATTTGTGATAGATTCTCTAAGATGGTCCATCTTGTACCACTCCCTAAGTTGCCATCTTCCTCAGAGTTGGTGCCCTTGTTTTTGCAACAGGTGGTTCGCTTGCACGGGATTCCTGAGAACATTGTATCTGACAGAGGAGTTCAGTTTGTTTCTAGATTTTGGAGGACTTTCTGTTCCAAGCTGGGAATTCAGTTGTCCTTCTCCTCTGCGTTTCACCCTCAGTCCAATGGGCAGACAGAGAAACAAACCAGACTTTGGAGTCGTATTTGAGATGTTTTATTTCTGCTGATCAGGATGATTGGGTTTCATTTTTGCCCTTGGCCGAATTTGCTTTAAATAATAGAGCTAGTTCTGCCACTTTGATGTCACCTTTTTTTTGTAACTTTGGGTTTCATCCTCGATTCTCTTCAGGGCAGGTGGAGTCTTCTGCCTGCCCAGGTGTTGACACTGTGGTGGAGAGAATGCACCAGATCTGGGACCAAGTGGTGGATAAGTTGTCTCTCTCCCAGGAAAAGGCCCAGCGGTTTTCCAACCGGCATAGGACCATTGGTCCCCGGTTTAAGGTGGGTGATATGGTTTGGTTGTCATCAAAGAATATCTCTATGAAGGTGGCTTCTCCAAAGTTTAAACCTAGATTTATTTGACCTTACAAGATTTTGGAGATTCTTAATCCGGTCTCTTTTCGATTGGCTCTTCCTGTTACATTCAAGATCCATAACATGTTTCATAAGTCTCTGTTAAAGAGGTTTGTTGAGCCACTAGTTCCTGTGGTGGCACCTCCTGACCCTGTATTGGTTGAAGGTAATGTGGAATATGAGGTTGAGAAGATACTGGATTCTCGTCTGGCTAGACGGAGACTCCAGTATTTGGATAAATGGAAGGGTTATGGCCAGGAGGATAATTCTTGGGTCCCTGCATCCGATATTCATGCCGAAAGATTGGTTCGTGCTTTTCATCGGGCCCATCCTGATCGCCCTGGTGGTGTGGATGAGGGTTCGGTGACCCCTCCTCAAGGGGGAGGTACTGTTGTGAGTTCATTCTCCCCTTCATCTTTGATGTCTGATAAACTCCCTCTGCTGGTGAAGAGAGGTAGTGAAATTGATTGGGATGGGAAGAACCTGTCATCTGAACAGGCGGAGTGTGATTGGACATCTGGAATTTCTGAGTGGATATAAGGCAGCCGATGCCCTGCAGGGCTGCTGGTGATCCTTTCTGCTCTGAGCTCTTGCATCCAGTTTAGTTCCTGCCTACTAAAAGCTAACTTTTTGGCCTGCTATTATTCCATGAGATTTTGTCTGGTTTCCTTAGTGTTTGTATTCAGCCAGTCCTGGTTGGGGCTGGCTGAATTCCATTTTTGTCTCTGATCAGTTGATCTCTTTGCTCTGTTTTCAGAATATACCTGAGTGCTGATATAGTGATTTTGAAGTCTAGTGACTTCAGGGCCTTTTTCCCTATCAGACGGTTGGGACATTTTTGGTAGGGTTTTTTGCGGATGGCAGCCAGCATCTTTTCTGTCCTGTCCTATCTATTTAGTTGGGCCCCATCGTTTGCTCAGCCTGTCTTTCTGTCTGTTTGTGTTTTCATCTGTTTTTCACCGACAATACATGTTGGGGGCTGTCTATTGCTTTGGGGTCTGCTCTGGGGCAGTTTAGATTTCCCCTTTCCTTCTTTAGGCTTATGTAGTTCTCCGGCTGTGATGAGGGGTCTAGGGCACCGTAGGAACCCCCCGGTGGCTACTGTTAGTTGTGGTGTATAGGATCAGGGGTCTGCAATCCGATAGCTACCAACCTCTCCGGTTTTCTGGACTTAGCTTGTATTTTTGTTTTCTCCTCCTCCGGTGACTCATTCATAACAATCACCCATAAAACCCCAATAGTTTGTAATTCACCTCACAACCTTTGGATGGCCACATATAGACACATATTCAAAAACAATTCCTGGTAAGATTTTGCAAAATCAAGGTTTTTTTAACCACCATAGTACTTGTAGTACTCAGGTAAGACACATCCATGTATATCGGACGCCATACTCTCCAAATTCAAATGCAAATCCTTTAAATCCAATTCAAGTGAAGGCTTTAGGTGTATAGAACTTCTTCAGACCATCCAGCAGTCTATATGTAAAATCACATGGAAGTAAATGTAGCAGCACTGGAAGAAAAAGACAAAGTCGTTCATGTATGTACTCTGGAGGCTCACTAAGGCCTTGCGAGTAAGTACAAAATTAGAAAATATAAGTAATAGAGGCTAGTGTATTTGTAACATAATGCAAATTAGTCTGGGGTTACAGGGTGACATCGCGAGGCAGAAGTTCTCTGACAAGCTACGCGACCGAGAACATTTGTGCAACTTGTCAAATCCCCTCCGAAATGTAAAGTGCTGCGGAATATGTCGGCGCTATAGAAATAAAATTTATTATTATTACTTGTCCGTGACTTGCTTTTGTGCAACTAATTTAGAGTTCAAATAGAGAAAAAGACCAGCACATCCAAGCTAGTGTGAACAAGTGCCAACCAAAAAAAGCATATAAGTTGAAAAACTATAAAGGTTCCACCATGATTTACCAAGAATGATTACTCTAGAACATTGAAACTGCATTACTGCCATAGAAAATGGGGAAAAAAGGAAAAAAGCACTATATAATATATATATGAAATATTCATCTGCAAAAATTACTATGATAAATACAGTAAAAAAGAAGGCATAGATTGGCCAACATATGTGAGCCCAACTGCCATGTCAAGGCATCCTTCGAAAGTTGGGTCCCTTTCCTGATTTGTCCCATCAGCCAGAGGGAATTTTAAATAGTTAGCTGGTCCATTTCTGCCCCATAAATTGTAAGCTTTTTTTCCCCAGGAAAGGTGGCAAATCAAGACAGGGACCCAACTTTCAAAGGATGCCATGATGTGGCAGTTGGACTCACATGTATTGGCCGATCTATGCGCTAAGTACCTTCTTTTTTACAGTGTTTTTCATAGCAATTTTTGCAGATGAATATTTCATATATCTAATATATAAAGCTCAAAGTGTGTATGTGTGCATGTATGTGTGTATGTGTGTGTGTGTGTATGTTTGTTTGTATGTCCGGGATAGGCATCCGCACCGTCACAGCTACAGCCACAAAATTTGGCACAGTCACAAGTCTGGACCCCGAGAGCGTCCTAAGTATGTTGTGAGGCAAAATTTTAACCCCGCGCGTTCCAATTCACCAAATAATTTTGCCCCTATCTACATACTGGGGGAAAAAGTGTGTGCGCGTCAAGCCCCGCCCCTCATTGTGATGTCACAATGCCCCTATTTGCATACTGGGGAAGCAGTGTGTGCGCGTCAAGCCCCGCCCCTCATTGTGATGTCACAATGGTTGCCATGGCGACGCTGATGTCATCAAAGGTTGCAAGCCCTGCCGCTGCTCATTATGATGTCATAATGGTTGACTATGAGATGGAGGATGTGTGATGAGTATAGGGGCATCGGACTATGGGATGGAGGATATGTATGATGGGTATATGGGAACGGCACTATGGGATGGAGGATATGTATATGGGCACGGGACTATGGGATGGAGGATATGTATGATGGGTATATGGGAACGGGACTATGGGATGGAGGATGTGTGATGGGTATATGGGCACTGGACTATGGGATGGAGGATATGTATGACGGGTATATGGGCACGGGATTATGGGATGGCGGATATGTATATGGGTACGGGACTATGAGATGGAAGATGTGTGATGGGTATATGGGCACTGGACTCTAGAATAGAGGATATGTTTGACGGGTATATGGGCACGGGACTATGGGATGGTGGATATGTATATGGGCACGGGATTATGGGATGGAGGATGTGTGATGGGTATACGGGCACTGGACTATAGGATGGAGGATATGTATGACGGGTATATGGGCACGGGACTATGAGATGGCAGATATGTATGATGGGTATATGGGCACTCGACTATGGGATGGAGGATATGTATGATGGGTATATGGGCATGGGACTATGAGATGAAGGATGTGTGATGGGTATATGGGCACTCGACTATGGGATGGCGAATATGTATGATGGGTATATGGGCATGGGACTATGGGATGGAGAATATGTATGATCGGTATATGGGCATGGGACTATGGGATGGAGGATGTGTGATGGGTATATGGGCACTCGACTTTGGGATGGAGGATATGTATGATGGGTATATGGGCACGGGCCTATGGGATGGAGGATAATTATAATTTTCTATAACTAACCACAGTTAGTTACTATGCCCGGGCAGCGCCGGGCTCTTCAGCTAGTGCATTATATAGTGCTTTTTTCCTTTTTTCCCCATTTTCTTTTTTAGTAATGCAGTTTCAATGTTCTAAAGTAATCATTCTTGGTAAATCATGGTGTAACCTTTACCATTTTTCAATTTAATTTAGAGTTCAGACATTGCTGTAAATAAAACAGCCTATTCGTAGACAAGTTGTAGCCAAGTAGCATATCGCGTACAACTTGAATAGAAGTCTATGGGAAATGTATCGCGTGTGACTTGCAATGAGCAGCAGAAAATTTAACACATTTGGAAACATATGTAACTGTGTGTCAGAATGTTCACAGGTCGCAATGCGACACTGTAAGGCTACTTTCACACATCAGGTTTTCGGCGTCAGGCGCGATCCGGCGTCGTGCCGGAATGCCGGATCCGGCAAATGTTTTGTAAAACCTGATGTGCCGGATCCGGTTTTCTGCCGGATCCGTCTTGTTCTTGACAGACAAAACCGGATCCGTCTCATCCGGTTCATCCGTTTTTCTATCCGTTTTTCGACGGATTACGCCGGATCTGGTTTTTAAAATTGACCCTTGTGGCCTTCCGAACGGGATTGGCTACTGGAAAACTATATATAGCATGTTCCTACAGCCCTTCTTTGACAGGTTGTAGAGGAGAAAGTGCAGGTTGGAGAGAAGAGCAAGTTACTGGCGAAGATGGATGTTGTCATTGGAAATATTACCACTAGAAGTTCTGTGACGGTTTCAGTAATGAGGGACAATTTTGCACTATACTTTATGTCACCTCAAGGCAGAGTACACTGGCAGGATGACAGAGTGTGAAAGATTTGTGCCCTAACCAAACTTGTGTACCTTCTGGACCAACAGTATATACCTTTGCCAACCAAAGTTGGCTATCTTGTCATGGTCTTACTATTTTTAGCTTTAGGCCACAGGTGTGTACCTGGTTGTGTTTTATGCAAAGTATTTCACCTTTTAACAAAAGTTGTGTACATTGTTAGGAAATCACCAACAATAAACACAACTTTTCAGGTGAAATACTTTGCTTCAAACACAACCAGAAACACAACTGTGGCAAAAAGCTAAAATTTACCCACAGTTATATACCTGGTTTTGAATACCTTTTTACCTTTTAAATACCCTGTATTTAACCTTTTTTTTAAACATATTTCGCCGCAGAAAGAAATGACAGACAACCAGTGTAAACAATAATTTAACTTTTATTTAAAATATTTTTTTTTGTGTGAACTGTTTTTAAAGTTAAAAAAACTTTTTTAATAAAGGTTTGAAACCAACCAAATGGGCATTTTTATTACAAAAAAAACATTATAACTCGGTGTAGTGTGGGGTGGAAATACTGCTGGAGGGGCTGCGGGACACTTCGACAATGGGAGTGTGGAGAGAGGACTGGGATCGTGGTGGGGAAGGAACAGTTAGAGGTGATGGTGTGGAAAAAGATACAGAATGGGTGGACATGTGGGAGGCAGAAGAGGTGGTGGGCGGTGGAGTGGAGGGTTGGGCAGGGACTGTAGGAGCAGATGATGTTGATGGAAAGTTGTATGGGGAAGGAGTTTGGTACGGGGAAGGAGTTTGGTACGGGGAAGGAGTTTGGTACGGGGCAGGTTGCTGGAAGTGGGGAGATGTCTGGTACTGGGGAGGTTGCTGGTACTGGGAAGGTTGCTGGTACTGGTGAGGTTGCTGGTATGTAATAGGAGGGGGAGGATGGAAAGTGGCTGGAGGGGGTGCAGATGTAATAGGAGGGGGAGGATGGAAAGTGGCTGGAGGGGGTGCAGATGTAATAGGAGGGGGAGGATGGAAAGTGGCTGGAGGGGGTGCAGGTGGAGGAACTACAGTGGTGGGAGGTGGAGGTTGGGAGGTAACCTGCTGTAGAGCACCGTGGCACGAATGCATTACATGCATCTGCTGGGTAGGAGATAGTGTTGCCATGCGCTCCACAACAGACCTGAAAAAGGTGTGGTTTGGCGAAGATCTTGCTTCTGAATGCATGGTTTGCAGAAGTGTCTTCACCTCCAGAATGCTGGAGTTGATCTGCTGAAAGCCTGCGGAGATTTGCTCTGACAAGACTTTTAGACAGTTCTGGAAAGATGCATTCAGATGCAAGAACTCTGGCGCATAACTCTTTTCCTGACCCCTCTGCCGCTGCCGCCCAGTACCCGCAGGTGTACTAGAGGTGGCAGGGGCAGAAGGGTGGGGTAAAGGGAAAGCGATCTCCTCACCAGCAGCTTCATGTAATGTAGGCGGCCACGATGCTCCTGTGCTGGTGGATGGGACAGATGGGTCGAATGTGTGGGAAGGCTGGGAAGGTGCAGATGTACCGGGGCGGTCGAAGTGTCCCTCGGTGCCGGTCTCCTCAGAGATCGCCTCAGAAGGGTCCAATCGTGCAGGCTCCCGAGTGCTGCTCACCGTGCTGTGGAATAAAGAGAAAAAAAAACAATTAAAATACTGACATGGTATGGCCCTGGCTGAAAAAAAAAAGTTACATCTAACATTTTTTTTCACATGTGGTGTGTAATATTTACCTTCTAGTGACCATTGTTTCCCGGAGGAACGACAGAGCTTGTGCATACTTGTACTTGCTCCTGCGTCCTCCAGATCCACTCGGGGCCCGCATCTCTTTATTGAACTCCTTCTTGAAACGATCCCTCACAGACCGCCACCGATTCACAATTCTGTTCCCTGAAACGAGAAAGGAGTGGTTAGTATACAACATCAGTGTTTCACAAACTCCAGTCCTCATGGTCCCCAGGGGTCATGTTTTCAGGATTTCCATAGTAAATAGAAATCCTGAACACATGATCCGTGGGGACCACGAGGACTGGAGTTCGGGAAACACTGGTTTACATCAAGCAACCGGTACTGTATATACTTACGCTCTTTAATCTGGGCCCGAACATCGAGGTCCTCCCAGCGGCCCACAAGGAGCGAACAGATTTCCTCCCAGAGTCGTCAGGTAACGATAAGGTCAGCGTGGCGGAGGTCAGCCATATTCCAGAGCGGCTCCCTTTCTCTGACGAGATCGATGAGGTGGTCCACATCGAGTCCTCCATCCTCACCGTCAGAGTCGGGAGCACGCTGTGAAGGCTGTTAAAGAAAAAGACAAAAATAACATAATTAGCCTCCACAAAAGAAATGAAATAAAAAGTGCAAAAAAACAAAGCAAAAATATTTATACTTACACGCTGGTGACCGCCGCGTTGCTGTCGCCGACGACCCTGGGAGGCACTGCGAGGACCTCTTGGCCGAACACCAGATTGGGAAGACTAGAGAAGAAAACAAAAAATGTTATGTCTTTGGATGTAGGCATTTGTTTGCTGTGTGTGGTCTGCAGAACATTGTTTTCTATGTGTTGTGTGTAGTGTGATGTTGTGTTTCTGCGTTTGATGCAAAAAACTTACCAATTGTGAGCCCACTCCAGGTGTCTGTCCACCCCTTCCTTCTTCTTCTGGGAGCTCCTCTTCATCTTGTGAATCCTGTTTTGAAATAAAAGGCAATGAATAGACATATATTACAGAGATGATGGATTTTGGAAATAAAAACTTACCGTCAAACGCTGACGATGCGAGGGAGGGCTCCCAGAAGATGATGTGCTGTCTTCCTGGTGGCCACACTCCATGCCTGTGGGTGGTGTTCCAGCTGCTGCCATTGCTGCTGCTGCTGCTGCATCTATTGGGCGGCTGTTGAATAAAGAGAAACAAAGGGCCAATGAATATCTTGATAGTCAATAGCCCTAGTTTGGAGGAATGGGGGATTTGATAATTACCGTCTCTCATCTGCTGCTGGCCTCCCCTCCTCAGCATGTTCCATTTGCTGCTCCATTTGGGGTGGTGGTGGTGCTGATGGTGCTGCAGTGGTCTCCTGCCTTCTCCTGCTGCGCTTGGTTGCTTTCTTGGGTGGCATGTTGGGTGTGGCTGTGGGTCCCACTGTCTTGCTTTTATATATGTCTTGTGGGCAGAGCTACTGAGCATGCTCAGACCAAAAAAACCGGATCCGGCCACCGGATCCGGCTTTCGCCAGATCAGGCGCATTGCGGCGCTCATAGGCTTTCATTGTGTGAAAAAGACGGACGCGCCGGATCCGGCGTGTCCGGCTTTTTCGCCGGAGACAAAAACGTTACAGTAGCCGTTTTTTCCAGACGCCGGATCGCGACACATTGCCGGATCCGGCGAAAACCGGATGAAACGCATGGCCATCCGGCGCGATCCGGCGCAAATGCAAGTCAATGGGGGGGAAACCGGATCCGGCATTGCATTTCGCCGGATCCGGTTTCTGTCAAAAGCGCCGGATCGCGCCTGACGGCGAAAACCTGATGTGTGAAAGAGGCCTTAGAGGCCATTATGTCCAATATTTCAGTGAGGCATGACACATGTCGCTGTATAACCTAAAGGACAACATAAACAATTGCTAGTGTTGGTGCTGCTTCATTTCTTGCTCTAATATTTTTCTGTCTGAAGTCTTTGGTATATTGGTCAATTTGGTGTAAAGGATACAGAAGTCAAATCAAAGCCATTTGCAGAATTCTCTGCGCAACAACGGTGAAGGCCCTAGAGACTTGAAAACCCTTCACTTCGACTTTTTTTGAACCTGTAGTACTAAATAGTACATTAAATGTGACTGGACCTTGCAAGATTAACTAAGTGGTTGCTCATCACATCAGGCGTCACTCTTCATGAGCACTGCATGCAGCGAAGCCCATGTATTATGTGTATACAAAAAAATGAGAAAATATCATGTTACTTGGAAATGATCACATGTACTATAAGATAAAGATTTTATCACAAATATATATTTGAATACTGAAGAAGAGAGATGTAACATAGTGCTCTCTGCTAGCACTTCCACCCAGCCCATTGTGTGCTTCTCTCCACTAGATGTCTCTGCTGCATGGGAACACAAGGAAACCTAATGCTCTTACTGGAGGATCAACATCTATAGATTTACAAAGGATAAACCATAAAGAAATTATATTTACCTTCAGCTATTGGATGTTTCCTCTGGTAAGTTTACCAGTATGAAAGACCCGTGCTTTACAGCTTTGCCTATCGTAATATGGATTTTCTAAATCACCAAAGTGCTGCACAATGAAATCGATATGAAACATGCTTTATTTTAAGGAACATTCGCAGACATTAGTAATTATGGTTTGAAACTTGTTGTCATGTAATACAAGTTACTTCATCTTTACTTAGTGTCTTCAATGCACACAAACAGCTGCGGACGCTTTACGAGTAGTGTTGAGCATTCCGATACCGCAAGTATCGGGTATCGGCCGACATTAGCTGTATCAGAATTCCGATACTTAGTTCCGATACTTTTTTCATATCGAATACCGGAATCGGAAGTTCCCATAATGCTAGGAGCCCGCTCGATTTGATTCAGCCAATGGGGATCCTCAGAAGTGTGGGCACATCCTGTTAGGCATGTAGGCATGTTAACTACTGGCATGGCTATGATTGGCTGCTGAAATGATGTCATGATGCACTATAAAAACCGCTGCAGCCGCCATTTCTGGTCACTCTGCTGTGAATTCAGTTAGGGACAGGCTGCTGTTGAAGACTGTGAGTGACAGTTAGAAATAGCGATTCTAAAAACAATATTGTGCTTTATCCAGGCTACATAAACCACCACTGTAGCTTTCTTTTGCCTAGCAGCAGTGTTCACAGCTGTCTGCAAGGGCTGTGTGAGTGCAGACCCACGCTGTGTAGTGTGTCCTGCAGACACGTCTGCTTGTAGGCCGCCCAGCGTGTGTCTCTGCCTCATACACATTTTTCTTTTATTGCTGCTTTTTTTTTCTCCTGTATAGTGTGCTTCCATACGTATCCATATACATTGGTTGCAAACACTAAAGGAGTGGACAGCGGAGCCTTTCAGCAGCCTTTCAGTGCTATAGCCCATTTCTCTGCACTGTTTTTGGCTGTCTGATAGGTCTCTCTGTGTGTGAGTGCAGCTCACGTTGCAGTGTGTTCTACAGCCACCGCTAGCTGTAGTCCGCTCAGCGTGCGTCACTGCCTCATACATAGTCCTTTTTTTGCAGCTAATTTAGCCAGATTTTTGCTCCTATATTAGTGTGCTTCCAACCGCATCCATTGTCATTGGTTGGTTGCAAACACTATATAGGATTAGATAGAGGAGCCTTTTTGCTGGCTTGTGCCCTTCAGGGCCAGCCAGGCTAGTGTCACCCTATTTTTTGGAGCCTCATCAATTGCATTGTAGGTTAGCTTCCTGCATTGTAATCGCTCCAAAAAGTTTGTGATACTATAGCTTTCAAACTTTGGTCACATCCTTTTCTTCCCCCCCCCAAAAAAAAAAGGAAATAAAGTTCACCAAACACTCCACTTTACAGTTGTCTAGGCCACATTAGATCATATTAAAGTGTAGTACACACACTCTTAGCCAAATTAGTGTTTCTTATACTGGTTAGCAGGTGTTCAGTAATAAGAACACTAAGCCACCCCTTTTTTACTTTTCTGCCTATCTTTATCAGTCTACCAAGATGAAGAAGGCAGGGAGTAAGGCACGTGGTCGTGGCCATGGAGTTTCAGCAGGGAGAGGACGGGGGGATTCAGCAGGGAGAGGACTTGGGGATTCGGTGTCTGCTGCGGCCACCAGTGACCCGGCATCCCCCACTTTTACCAGGCAACAGTCCTTCATGCGCAGATTTGTAGGACCTCGCCGTACCCCACTGCTGCGTGACAAACAAATTGAAGCCGTTGTCGGATGGATGGCAGCTAACGCATCCACTTCAATGACTTCCGCATCCTCCCAAGGCCAGAGCACTGAAGAGCAACCATCTGTCTCTTCACCACCTGCCAAATTGCCCAGGCAGTCTGAGAGCCCTGGACAGGAGCCATCTCAATCTTTACTTCTGTTCTCAGAATCTGTTGGCTTGGAAAGAGGTGGCCAGCCAAGCAGCATTCTAGAGCGTGAAGAAGAGGGAGTATGCAGTGATGCGCAACTGCTTTGTCCCTCTGAATCTGAAGAGGCGGGTGGGCCAGTGCCTATTGTCAGCACACCTCAGTGCTCATCTGATGATGATGAGACTCAGTTGCCAATTTCTGGTGCATACGGTGCTGGCGAGACAACCCAGGACCAGCCGGTGCTTGAAGAGGGGAGTGGAGATGATGAGGTCCTTGACCCATCATGGCGTCAGCCACAGGAAGTTGGTGGGAGCAGCTCTGAGGAAGAGATTCCCCGAACGGCCAAAAGAGGAGGGAGAGGGCGGGGGCAGACTTGGTTGCCTGTAGTCTCCACTTTGGTACCCGTGAGGAGCAATCCTCTTCCAAAACACAAAACGGGCGCTCCCAGGACTTGCAGTGCGTGGTCTTTTTTTGACACAGTTGCAGATGACATTTGCTTTGTCAAATGCAAGCTGTGTCATCAGAAAGTGAAACGAGGGAAAAATGTGAGCAACCTCAATACCACAAATATGTGGAAACATGTGCGTACCAAGCATGAGGTGGAGTTACACAGACACACTGAAGATGTAGGCCAACCTTCAGCAGCACCTACCACCTCTTCAGCTCGTGTTGGGGCCTCTTCCTCCAGCTCACACACAGCTGGTTCGGCTTCCTCACTGGAACGCCATGGAAGAACCACTGCCATTGTTGTCCAGAGAACCTGTGAAATTCCACCCACTGAACCACGTTCGCAGTCATCAGCACACTCCCAGGCCACTCACCAGCAATCGGTAGCACAGGCATGGGAGAAAAAGAGGCCATACTCGGCAAACCATCCCCGAGCACTGGCTCTGAATACCGGCATTGCCAAACTACTGGCCCTTGAGATGCTGTCATTCAGGCTGGTGGAGACTGACACCATCCGGAACTTTATGTCATTGGCAGTTCCACAATACAATGTGCCCAGCCGCTTTTATTTCAGCAGGCAAGCCGTCCCTACCCTGCAAAAGCATGTGGAGGGAAAAATTAAAAATGCGCTACTAAATGCCGTCAGTAGCAAGGTCCACCTAACCACCGATGCGTGGACCAGTAGCCATGGACAGGGACGATACCTTTCCCTCACTGCCCATTGGGTCAATGTTGTGGAGCCGGGTACAGATCTGGAGAGTGGCTCTGTACGTATTCTGCCAACTCCAAGGATTGCAGGAATGCAGTCTGTACATATTGAGTCCTCCTCCTACTCTAGTTCCTCGGAATCAGCACTGCGTGAGCCTGTTAGGCCAGATATGAGCACATGTGTGGCCAAACGTCAACAGGCCGTCCTTAAATTAATTTCTTTGGGGAATCAGAGCCACACAGCACAGGAGCTCTGGAATGCCATCAAGCAGGAGAGCGATGTGTGGTTTGTGCCAGCGAATCTCCAGCCAGGTTTGGTAGTGAGTGACAATGGCCAAAATCTAGTGGCAGCTCTGGGCCTAGGCAACCTCACTCACATACCATGTCTGGCACACGTGCTCAATTTGGTCGTGCAGAGCTTTCTGAGGGACTATCCGGATCTTGATGCACTGCTGCACAAGGTTCGCCTAGAGTGTGCTTACTTGCGGTGTTCCAGCATGGCAAGATCGCGCATTGCATCTCTGCAACGACGATTCCGCCTGCCAGAACATCGCATCATATGTGACCTCCCCACCAGGTGGAATTCAACGTTACATATGTTGGAGCGGTTGTGTGAGCAGCAGGCAGCAGTAATGGAGTACCAGCTGCATCAGGCGCAAACAAGTCACACTGTGCACCGGACACACTTCACCACCACTGAGTGGGCCACTATGAGGGACATCTGCCAAGTTTTGCGTGCCTTCGATGACTCCACGCGGATGGCCAGTGCAGATGATGCACTAATCAGCATGACTGTCCCCCTCATCTGTCTGCTTCAAAAAACCTTACAAGCACTAAGTGAGGAGGTTTTTGAAGAGGTCGAGGATGAGCAGTCAGAAATGCCATCTGCTTCTAGCAAATCTGCGCAACGTGCTTCCACACAAAGGCCCAGGCAGGGGACACTTAGTGAGGAGGATGACGAGGAGTCAATGGAGGAGGAGGAACACATCTCTCCAGAGGAGGGAGGTACACAAGGCTCTAGTAGTCAGTGTGTACAGCGAGGGTGGGGTGATGCTGAGCAGGCAGAGATGCTGCCTCAAGCTGGGGACAGCGTTTCCGGTCCAGTTGGCAGTCTGCAGCACATGGTTGATTTCATGCTGCAGTGCTTGTTAAATGACCGCCGCATCGCCAACATTCTCCACACGGCTGATTATTGGGTGTACACCCTCCTAAATCCTCGCTACCGGGACAACTTACAAAGCCTCATACCACAGTTGAATCGGGAGCGAAAAATGCGGGAGTACCAAGAAACACTTGTGCAGGCCATTTTGTTCTCCATTCCCCCCGCAAGTGTTGCTGGTAGTGCTTTTCAAAGCAGCCATGTGGGTAGAGGCAGTGGAGGAAGCTCTGCACAAAGAGGTAGCAGAGGCAGTGCCGCAGGACAAGGCAAGGCCAGTATGGCCCAAATGTGGAAAAGTTTTGTGGGACCGCCACAAACGGCTACACCATCACAGACGGCTCCAGTCAGCAGGAGGCAACGTTTCCGTCAGATGGTGACAGACTACTTGTCGTGCCCTGTTAGTGTTCTCCCAGACGGCTCTTCCCCATTCAAGTATTGGGTCTCTAAGCTGGATACATGGCCAGAGCTTAGCCAGTATGCATTGGAGGTGCTGGCTTGCCCTGCTGCCAGTGTATTATCGGAACGTGTCTTTAGTGCTGCAGGTGGTGTGGTAACAGACCGTCGCACGCGACTATCCGCCGATAATGTTGACCGGCTTACTTTTGTGAAAATGAACAAGGCCTTGATCTCACCTGAATTTGCCAGTCCTCTTCCAGAATAAATAATTGGCTGGCAACAGGATCCAGGTCTCCTGTTGTGATCATGTTTCTATGACCTGAACTTTATTTCCTGGGCAACAGCAATGCCCGTTGTTGCTCAGAAGTGCTGTCCGCACAGACAAAACACTCGCTCATGTGTAAGTGGGGTTCGGTAACGTCAGCTGATCCCCTGCTGTGTGTATGGCAAAGTGTCCTGCTCCCTCCGCAGTCAAACAACCTCAGATTTACACCTGGCTCCAAGTAGGCCTCGGCCTACTACCTGATTTTCCCTGGGCTCCGACACCGCCAGTTGGTGCTCAGAAGTGCTGTGCGCACAGACAAAACACTCGCTCATGTGTAAGTGGGGTTCGGTAACGTCAGCTGATCCCCTGCTGTGTGTACGGAAAACTCTCCTGCTGCCTACAACTTCTGACGACCTCTGATTTAATATGCTCTCTGATTTGCCCTCTGTCTCCACTCTGTTTTGAGTATTTCCTCCGGCCTACAACACCGCCTGTTTCTGCTCTCAAGTGCCGTCTGCACAATCCACACTTGTTCCTGTGTTACCTGGGTCCTGTAACATCTGCTCATCTCCAGAGGTGAGCACGGCAATGTCTCCTGCTTTGTCTACATTCCCACTACTTGTAGTGGAAATATGGACAGAGCAGGAGACATTGCCTGACTCACCTCTAGGGAGAAGCTGGTGTTACAGAACCCCAGTAACACAGGAACAAGTGTGGGTTGTGCAGACGGCATTTCAGAGCAGCAACTGGCGTGGTTGGAAGCCAGAGGAAATACTCGAAACAGAGTGAAGACAGAGGCCTAATTGGAGTACGTTGACAGTTAGTAGTAGTCTAGAAACAATCGCAAACTGCCACCAAGTAGGCCTCGGCCTACTACCTGATTTTCCCTGGGCTCCGACACCGCCAGTTGGGCTCAGAAGTGCTGTCCGCACAGACAAAACACTCGCTCATGTGTAAGTGGGGTTCGGTAACGTCAGCTGATCCCCTGCTGTGTGTACGGCAAACTGCTGCTGCCTCCAAATTCAAACAACGTCTGATCTTAAATTGCCTCCAAGTAGGCCTCAGCCTACAAAATGACTATCCCTGGGCTCCAACATCGTCAGTTGTTGCTCGGAAGTGCTGTCCACACAGAAAAAAACACTTGTTCATGTGAAAGTGGGGGTCGGTAACGTAGGCTGATCC
This sequence comes from Dendrobates tinctorius, assembly GCF_039654945.1. Taxonomy (NCBI): domain Eukaryota; kingdom Metazoa; phylum Chordata; class Amphibia; order Anura; family Dendrobatidae; genus Dendrobates; species Dendrobates tinctorius. The sequence goes on from NW_027361672.1 coordinate 9,947,636, forward strand.
CCTGCTGTGTGGAGGGCAAAGTGTCCTGCTCCCTCCAAAGTCAAAATACCTCAGCTTTACACCTGGCTCCTAGTAGGCCTCGGCCTGCACCCTGATTGTCCCTGGGTTCCAGCAACGCTAGTTGGTGCTCGGAAGTGCTGTCCACACAGAAAAAAACACTCGTTCATGTGAAAGTGGGGTTCGGTAACGTCAGCTGATCCCCTGCTGTGTGGAGGGCAAACTGCTGCTGCCTCCAAATTCAAAATACCTCAGCTTTACACCTGGCTCCTAGTAGGCCTCGGCCTGCACCCTGATTGTCCCTGGGTTCCAGCAACGCTAGTTGGTGCTCGGAAGTGCTGTCCACACAGAAAAACACACTCGTTCATGTGAAAGTGGGGTTCGGTAACGTCAGCTGATCCCCTGCTGTGTGTACGGCAAACTGCTGCTGCCTCCAAATTCAAACAACGTCTGATCTTAAATTGCCTCCAAGTAGGCCTCAGCCTACAAAATGACTATCCCTGGGCTCCAACATCGTCAGTTGTTGCTCGGAAGTGCTGTCCACACAGAAAAAAACACTTGTTCATGTGAAAGTGGGGGTCGGTAACGTAGGCTGATCCCCTGCTGTGTGGAGGGCAAAGTGTCCTGCTCCCTCCAAAGTCAAAATACCTCAGCTTTACACCTGGCTCCTAGTAGGCCTCGGCCTGCACCCTGATTGTCCCTGGGTTCCAGCAACGCTAGTTGGTGCTCGGAAGTGCTGTCCACACAGAAAAAAACACTCGTTCATGTGAAAGTGGGGTTCGGTAACGTCAGCTGATCCCCTGCTGTGTGGAGGGCAAACTGCTGCTGCCTCCAAATTCAAAATACCTCAGCTTTACACCTGGCTCCTAGTAGGCCTCGGCCTGCACCCTGATTGTCCCTGGGTTCCAGCAACGCTAGTTGGTGCTCGGAAGTGCTGTCCACACAGAAAAACACACTCGTTCATGTGAAAGTGGGGTTCGGTAACGTCAGCTGATCCCCTGCTGTGTGTACGGCAAACTGCTGCTGCCTCCAAATTCAAACAACGTCTGATCTTAAATTGCCTCCAAGTAGGCCTCAGCCTACAAAATGACTATCCCTGGGCTCCAACATCGTCAGTTGTTGCTCGGAAGTGCTGTCCACACAGAAAAAAACACTTGTTCATGTGAAAGTGGGGGTCGGTAACGTCGGCTGATCCCCTGTTGTGTGGAGGGCAAAGTGTCCTGCTCCCTCCAAAGTCAAAATACCTCAGCTTTACACCTGGCTCCTAGTAGGCCTCGGCCTGCACCCTGATTGTCCCTGGGTTCCAGCAACGCTAGTTGGTGCTCGGAAGTGCTGTCCACACAGAAAAAGACACTCGTTCATGTGAAAGTGGGGTTCGGTAACGTCAGCTGATCCCCTGCTGTGTGGAGGGCAAACTGCTGCTGCCTCCAAATTCAAAATACCTCAGCTTTACACCTGGCTCCTAGTAGGCCTCGGCCTGCACCCTGATTGTCCCTGGGTTCCAGCAACGCTAGTTGGTGCTCGGAAGTGCTGTCCACACAGAAAAACACACTCGTTCATGTGAAAGTGGGGTTCGGTAACGTCAGCTGATCCCCTGCTGTGTGTACGGCAAACTGCTGCTGCATCCAAATTCAAACAACGTCTGATCTTAAATTGCCTCCAAGTAGGCCTCAGCCTACAAAATGACTATCCCTGGGCTCCAACATCGTCAGTTGTTGCTCGGAAGTGCTGTCCACACAGAAAAAAACACTTGTTCATGTGAAAGTGGGGGTCGGTAACGTCGGCTGATCCCCTGCTGTGTGGAGGGCAAAGTGTCCTGCTCTCTCCAAAGTCAAAATACCTCAGCTTTACACCTGGCTCCTAGTAGGCCTCGGCCTGCACCCTGATTGTCCCTGGGTTCCAGCAACGCTAGTTGGTGCTCGGAAGTGCTGTCCACACAGAAAAAAAAGACACTCGTTCATGTGAAAGTGGGGTTCGGTAACGTCAGCTGATCTCCTGCTGTGTGGAGGGCAAACTGCTGCTGCCTCCAAATTCAAAATACCTCAGCTTTACACCTGGCTCCTAGTAGGCCTCGGCCTGCACCCTGATTGTCCCTGGGTTCCAGCAACGCTAGTTGGTGCTCGGAAGTGCTGTCCACACAGAAAAACACACTGGTTCATGTGAAAGTGGGGGTCGGTAATGTCAGCTGATCCCCTGCTGTGTGGAGGGCAAACTGCTGCTGACTCCAAATTGTAACTACTTCAGATTTAAACATTCTCTGATTTGGCCTCTGTCTCCACTCTGTCTCTAGTATTTCCCCTGACCTCCAACACCACCAGTTCCTGCTCACAGTTGCCGTCCACGCATTCCACACGTGTTCCTGTGTTACTGGGGTTCTGTAACGTCAGCAGATCCCCTGATGTGTGTCCGCCACTGTCTCCTGCGCTGTCCACCTTCCCACTGCAAGAGGCGGGAATGTGGACAGAGCAGGAGACAGTGGCAGACACACATCAGGGGATCTGCTGACATTACAGAACCCCAGTAACCCAGGAAAACGTGTGGATTGGGCAGACGGCTGCTGTACGCATAAACTGGCGGTGTTGGTGGTCACGTGAAATCCTGGAAACAGAGTGGAGACAGATGCATAATTGGAGCACGTTGACAGTCTGTTGTAGCCTACAATCTAAAACTGCCATCAAGTAGGCCTCGGCCTACACCATAATTCTCCCTGGGATCCAACAACGCTAGTTGGTGCTCGGAAGTGCTGTCCACACAGAAAAACACACTCGTTCATGTGAAAGTGGGGGTCAGTAACGTCAGCTGATCCCCTGCTGTGTGGAGGGCAAAGTGTCCTGCTCCCTCCAAAGTCAAACAACATCTTATCTTAAACTGCCTCCAAGTAGGCCTCAGCCTACAAAATGACTATCCCTGGGCTCCAACATCGTCAGTTGTTGCTCGGAAGTGCTGTCCACACAGAAAAACACACTCGTTCATGTGAAAGTGGGGGTCGGTAACGTCAGCTGATCCCCTGCTGTGTGGAGGGCAAACTGCTGCTGCCTCCAAATTGTAACTACTTCAGATTTAAACATTCTCTGATTTGGCCTCTGTCTCCACTCTGTCTCTAGTATTTCCCCTGATCTCCAACACCGCCAGTTCCTGCTCACAGTTGCCGTCCACGCATTCCACACGTGTTCCTGTGTTACTGGGGTTCTGTAACGTCAGCAGATCCCCTGATGTGTGTCCGCCACTGTCTCCTGCGCTGTCCACCTTCCCACTGCAAGCGGTGGGAATGTGGACAGAGCAGGAGACAGTGGCAGACACACATCAGGGGATCTGCTGACATTGCAGAACCCCAGGAACCCAGGAACACGTGTGGATTGGGCAGACGGCTGCTGTACGCATAAACTGGCAGTGTTGGTGGTCACGTGAAATCCTGGAAACAGAGTGGAGACAGATGCCTAATTGGAGCACGTTGACAGTCTGTTGTAGCCTACAAACAATCTAAAACTGCCACCAAGTAGGCCTCGGCCTACACCATAATTCTCCCTGGGCTCCAACAACGCTAGTTGGTGCTCGGAAGTGCTGTCCACACAGAAAAACACACTCGTTCATGTGAAAGTGGGGGTCAGTAACGTCAGCTGATCCCCTGCTGTGTGGAGGGCAAAGTGTCCTGCTCCCTCCAAATTCAAACAACGTCTGATCTTAAACTGCCTCCAAGTAGGCCTCAGCCTACAAAATGACTATCCCTGGGCTCCAACATCGTCAGTTGTTGCTCGGAAGTGCTGTCCACACAGAAAAAAACACATGTTCATGTGAAAGTGGTGGTCGGTAACGTCGGCTGATCCCCTGCTGTGTGTATGGCAAAGTGTCCTGCTCCCTCCAAAGTCAAAATACCTCAGCTTTACACCTGGCTCCTAGTAGGACTCGGCCTGCACCATGATTGTCCCTGGGCTCCAACAACGCCAGTTGGTGCTCGGAAGTGCTGTCCACACAGAAAAACACACTCGTTCATGTGAAAGTGGGGTTCGGTAACGTCAGCTGATCCCCTGCTGTGTGGAGGGCAAACTGCTGCTGCCTCCAAATTGTAACTACTTCAGATTTAAACATTCTCTGATTTGGCCTCTGTCTCCACTCTGTCTCTAGTATTTCCCCTGACCTCCAACACCGCCAGTTCCTGCTCACACTTGCCGTCCACGCATTCCACACTTGTTCCTGTGTTCCTGGTGTTCTGTAACGTGAGCTGATCCCCCAATGTGTGTCCGGCACTGTCTCCTGCGCTGTCCACCTTCCCACTGCAAGTGGTGGGAATGTGGACAGAGCAGGAGACATTGGCAGACAAACATCAGGGGATCTGCTGACATTACAGAACACCAGTAACACAGGAACACGTGTGGATTGGGCAGACGGCTACTGTACGCATAAACTGGCGGTGTTGGTGGTCACGTGAAATCCTGGAAACAGAGTGGAGACAGATGCCTAATTGGAGCACGTTGACAGTCTGTTGTAGCTTACAAACAATCTAAAACTGCCAAAAAGTAGGCTTCGGCCTGCACCATGATTGTCCCTGGGTTCCAACAACGCTAGTTGGTGCTCGGAAGTGCTGTCCACACAGAAAAACACACTCGTTCATGTGAAAGTGGGGGTCAGTAACGTCAGCTGATCCCCTGCTGTGTGGAGGGCAAAGTGTCTTGCTCCCTCCAAAGTCAAACAACATCTTATCTTAAACTGCCTCCAAGTAGGCCTCAGCCTACAAAATGACTATCCCTGGGCTCCAACATCGTCAGTTGTTGCTCGGAAGTGCTGTCCACACAGAAAAACACACTCGTTCATGTGAAAGTGGGGTTCGGTAACGTCAGCTGATCCCCTGCTGTGTGGAGGGCAAACTGCTGCTGCCTCCAAATTGTAACTACTTCAGATTTAAACATTCTCTGATTTGGCCTCTGTCTCCACTCTGTCTCTAGTATTTCCCCTGACTTCCAACACCGCCAGTTCCTGCTCACAGTTGCCGTCCACGCATTCCACACTTGTTCATGTGTTCCTGGTGTTCTGTAACGTGAGCTGATCCCCCAATGTGTGTCCGGCACTGTCTCCTGCGCTGTCCACCTTCCCACTGCAAGTGGTGGGAATGTGGACAGAGCAGGAGACATTGGCAGACAAACATCAGGGGATCTGCTGACATTACAAAACACCAGTAACACAGGAACACGTGTGGATTGGGCAGACGGCTACTGTACGCATAAACTGGCGGTGTTGGTGGTCACGTGAAATCCTGGAAACAGAGTGGAGACAGATGCCTAATTGGAGCACGTTGACAGTCTGTTGTAGCCTACAAACAATCTAAAACTACCACCAAGTAGGCCTCGGCCTACACCATGATTGTCCCTGGGCTCCAACAACGCCAGTTGGTGCTCGGCAGTGTCTTTGGCACGGGGACTCCATGTTGCCCAGCCTGGTTCCAGCACGCCTGCTGTTTCCGGGTAGTGTCAAGGTCACTATGCCACCAATCCGTTGTCCTGTCGTCTTGCGGCCGGGTTAGCCGACTCTACGGTGCCTGCAGTTTAGGTGACTCCTATGTGGGCTGCGGGAACTGGCACTGAAGGCTGGATCCGTAGTGCCAATGGGACATGGACCCCCTGTAGGACTGTGGGTTTCGGTAACTGCGGCTGGCTTGCGGCCTGGCTACTTTGCTTTGAATGGGTACCTTCTGCTACCCACCCGGGTTCCAGCACTGCCTGCTGGTTCTCGCCAGAGCCTTTGGCCTAGGTGCCTCCATCTCGGTATCCGAAGTCCAGCACCGTCAGCTGATCCTTGGTAGTGCTTTTTAGCACAGGTACCTTCTGCTTAGTAACCGTGGTCCAGCACCGTCAGTTGGTCCTCGGTAGTGCCATTGGCTCTTGTAGCTTTTGCTACCCATCTGGGTTCCAGCACCGTCAGCTGGTTCTCGGCAGTGTCTTTGGCATGGGGACTCGCTGTTGCCTAGCCTGGTTCCAGCACGCCTGCTGTTTCCGGGTAGTGTCAAGGTCACTATGCCACCAATCCGTTGTCCTGTCGTCTTGCGGCCGGGTTAGCCGACTCTACGGTGCCTGCAGTTTAGGTGACTCCTATGTGGGCTGCGGGAACTGGCACTGAAGGCTGGATCCGTAGTGCCAATGGGACATGGACACTCTGTAGGACTGTGGGTTTTGGTAACTGCGGCCGGCTTGCGGCCTGGCTACTTTGCTTTGAATGGGTACCTTCTGCTACCCACCCGGGTTCCAGCACTGCCTGCTGGTTCTCGCCAGAGCCTTTGGCCTAGGTGCCTCCATCTCGGTATCCGAAGTCCAGCACCGTCAGCTGGTCCTTGGTAGTGCTTTTTAGCACAGGTACCTTCTGCTTAGTAACCGTGGTCCAGCACCGTCAGTTGGTCCTCGGTAGTGCCATTGGCTCTTGTTCCTTCTGCTACCCATCCGGGTGCCAGCACTGTCTGCTGGTTCTCGCCACAGCCTTTGGCCTAGGTGCCTCCATCTCGGTATCCGAGGTCCAGCACCATCAGCTGGTCCTTGGTAGTGCTTTTTAGCACAGGTACCTTCTGCTTAGTAACCGTGGTCCAGCACCGTCAGTTGGTCCTCGGTAGTGCCATTGGCTCTTGTTCCTTCTGCTACCCATCCGGGTGCCAGCACTGTCTGCTGGTTCTCGCCACAGCCTTTGGCCTAGGTGCCTCCATCTCGGTATCCGAGGTCCAGCACCGTCAGCTGGTCCTTGGTAGTGCTTTTTAGCACAGGTACCTTCTGCTTAGTAACCGTGGTCCAGCACCGTCAGTTGGTACTCGGTAGTGCCATTGGCTCTTGTTCCTTCTGCTACCCATCCGGGTGCCAGCACTGTCTGCTGGTTCTCGCCACAGCCTTTGGCCTAGGTGCCTCCATCTCGGTATCCGAGGTCCAGCACAGTCAGCTGGTCCTTGGTAGTGCTTTTTAGCACAGGTACTTTCTGCTTAGTAACCGTGGTCCAGCACCGTCAGTTGGTCCTCGGTAGTGCCATTGGCTCTTGTTCCTTCTGCTACCCATCCGGGTGCCAGCACTGTCTGCTGGTTCTCGCCAGTTTCTCAGCCTTCTTGTACCTTCTGCTACATTTCCAAGATCAAGCTTTTTGAAATTGTCTTTGGTAATCCTTATTGATCTCCATTACGACGACCCTGATGATGACGACCCTGAAGACCACACCAAAGAAGACCAGAAATATGACCCTAAATAATAAGACCAAGAGGACAAAGAACATGAAGACAACCACCAAGATACAGAACAAAAGACCAAGAAGCAGAAGAAGCAAAAGCAGAAGAACAGAAAGCAGAAGAACATTAAGCATAAGACTAAAAATCAGCATAGAAGAAATCAAAATTTTAAGCAGAAGAAGATTAAGCAGTAAATGGGGGTGAGTCCGTTCCTCCACGTGGTGCCCCTGGAAAATGCCTGCTGCTGCAGGCCAAATCCTGTTGTAAATCTTTTGTGACAGGCAGAACGTAAGGTGTAATGTTATAACTTTTATAGATAAGTACTACAGGAATGCCTGTCACCATAAGAAAATGAAGACAAAGAAGAATAGGAAGAAGATGAAGAAATAGCATATTAAAATTAATAATAGCTGAATAAGAAGAATATGAAGAATGGAAAAAAAAATTAATGGGGAGAAGATGAAGAAGAAGAAGATGAATAAGGTGAAGAAAAAGTTGATGAAAAAAATGCTACTGCTGCGGATCATGAAGGAGAAAGTGTGGGAGAAGTACAAAAGAAGGTGAAGAGCATGGAAGTTGTGAAACATACATATCTGACAAAATATAAAAAAGGTTAACATAGTCAATATCTTTTTAACTCCGAACGTATTGAAAAAAAAATTGGAATTAATGCTATGCCATGTGATTTGAATAAACCACTATGCTTTTAATGTCTCCTCCACCTCCCACAATACATTCTACATGATTCTTATTTGTTTTCAATTATGTAGAATTAGCCAACAAGGAAATAAAGGGCTTTTTTTAATTCCGATACCGGAAGTCCCATTGACTTGAATGGGACTTCCGGTATCGGAATCGGCGATACCCGATATTTTTTTCGTATCGGGCGATACCATCCGATACGATATTTTTGGGTATCGAACGGTATCGCTCAACACTATTTACGAGACTATAGTTTAAAGTGAATTTCAGCATCTGAACCACTTTTCATTTTATTTTAAAGGAAACCTGACAGATGATTCATATTGCCTAAAACAAGGGCTTCATGAATCAGAAACTGGCTCTGGTTGTTTTACTCTGAAATCTTACTACATTTCAGAGAAAAAACATGGATGAAAACAGGGCCAGTCCAGAGCATGGTAACATATCACAGAGCAGGGCCAGACTGGCCGTCTGGCAATTCTGGCAAATGCCAGAAGGGTCTTTCTGGTCATGGGCTGCATTCTCTGCTACGTTGCTAACAGAATTGGTTTTCTCAACACACCCATACTGTTAAGAGTCGTGACTGAGCACAAAGTCGCTTACTCCATCACTTAACCCAGAAGGCCATGGGTATCATTAGAAATATTGGTCTTGTAGTAAATCTTCCTTTCTTCCATCCAGGGTAATATTAGTAATATATCCCATCTGGTTCTTGGGGACGGGGACAGCATGGGCCTGTGTGATTTCAAATGCCAGGGCTGAATTTCAGCCCCAGTCCATAACTGTCACAGAGGTTCTATTGTGGCCAAAAGTTTGAGAAAGATACAAATGTTGGTTTTCACACAGTTTGCTGCTTCAGTGTTTTAAGACTATTGAGGTTATAGTCCAACAATGAGTTTTTGGTGAGTTGTTTAAGCCGTGTATTTTCGAAAGAATCCAAGTAACCTATTTTACTTAATGGGTGAAAAAATGATAAGGATGCTTGAATGCTCTTTGATAATAGTATATATTTAGGCTATTGAAGAGGCTAAAACATAACTTTTAATAAAGTATTGTTAATTAAAATAAATTCAGGATAATTAGTAAAAAATATTTTATTTCAGCAGCAAAATTTTTTAGGCATAACCACCTAGAAGTATTAGCTGCTAAGAACCAATATTCTTCATCACTACATATTCAAGTGATGCCAATGAGGTCGGCATCCTTAAAAAACACTGGTCCATCCTAATAATGGATGGAGACATCGGTGATCAGATGAAAGCTGTTCCCCAAATCACTTACAAAAAAGGCAGGTCCCTCCATGGTAGGATGATCCACAGCCATTACTCTCCCAATAAGGCACAAAATTGGTTAAGTGAACACAAAACACTTGGGTATTATCGATGTGGGAACTGCAGCTATTGTAAACACATCACACCTGGAAAGGAATTTATGGGCAATGTCATAGGCTATACTTACCAAATAAATAATTACATCAATTGCCGATCAAGGAACATCATCCATAGGCCATATGTGAGTGTGGAGCCGAACATGTGGGCAAAACCATGAGAGAATTCCGCAAACGTCTTGCCTTAAATGGAGACCGTGATTTTTAATTAGGTATATGCAGCAATAATATGGTATTGCTGTGTACAAGCAATGATAAGATCACAGGTTCAAGTCCCCTAACTGTAATAAATACAGTAAAAAAAATAAATAAATAGAAAGTTAACAAAAGTAAAAATAAAAATTAAAAAACATAGAAGTTCACACCATCCTTCTTTGCCCCATTAAAAAAAGACAATACAAATGTAAAAAAAATGTATGTGGCATTGCCGTATTCAGAAAAGCATGAACTATCAATATGTAAAAATAGTTAACTTGATCAATAAACACTGTAAACAAAAAAATGCCCAAAGGTGGGATTTTTTTTATAACTGCAATGCCACGAAAAATGCTGTACGAAGAGATCAAAATGTCACATCTATCCAAAAATGGCTTCAATAAAATCGATGTCTTGCCCCACAAAAAATAAGCCTTCACACAGCTCTATTGACCAAAAAATGAAAGCGTTACGTGTCTTGGAAAATGGTGATACAATTAAAAAATAGAAAATACAAAATTCTGACTTTTTTTCACCACTAAATGATAGAAAAACTGGACCACTTGAGTATTGCCTTAATCATAATGATGATGACAATGGTATTGCCAGGCTATTTCACCAAACTTGCAACCTTTTTCCCATGAGATGGCTGATGCCAATTATTTAGTAACAGAGCAACATAGTCAGCAAGGCTGAAAAAAGACATTTGTCCATCCAGTTATTATTATTAATACTATTATACATTTTTATAGCGCCATTTATTCCTTGGCGCTTTACATGTGAAACGGGCAAATATAAACAAGTGCAATAAACATGAGAAAAACAGGCACACACAAGTACAGAAGGAGAGAGGACCCTGCCCATGAGGGCTCACAGTCTACAGGGGATGAGTTAGGATACACTAGGAGAGGGTAGAGTTGGTCGTGTGGCGGTTCAGCAGACTGAGGATCACTGCAGGTTGTAGGCTTGTCAACTCTTCAAAGTCCTTGCAGATTGTCGGTAGGTCCTTCCTTGCCGTGTCATTGGTGCCAACATGTATCAGAAGAAATGGGTGGACGATCTTGGAAGTGATGAGCTTTGGTATCCTATCGGTCACATCCTTGATCTTCGCACCTGGGAGGCAGCATACTTCTCTTGCGGTTATATCCGGTCTGCAGATGGCTGCTTCTGTGCCTCTCAGTAGTGAGTCTCCCACCACTACCACTCTAAGTTTTGAGGCATAGGGGAGAAGTGATATAGGTCAATAGCTGGATACAGAGGATGGGTCGAGGGAGGGTTTTTTGAGGATGGTTCTGATTGAGGCATGTTTGAAGGATGAAGGGAAGACACCATTTGTAAGTGAGAGGTTGAAGAGGTGTGTTAAGGTTGGGATGAAAACTGTGGTGAGGTTAGGGATTAGGTGGGACAGGAGCAGGTGAAGCATGCAAATGGTGAGATGCAATCTTGACAGAAGGGTGGTGAGCTGATCTTCTGTCAGGTTGGAGAAGCTGGTTTAGGAAAAACAGTGCTGAGCAGTTAAAAGGAGGGGCATTGGGGGCTGCGGGCCAAAGCTTTCTCTGATCCTATTGATCTTGCACTTAAAGAAAGAGGCAAAGTCTTCAGCAGAAATGAGAGGCGAGGGAGGAGGTGCTGGGGGACGGATTAGAGAATTGAAAGTTTTTAAAAGCTGTTTAGGGTTGTGAGACAGGGAGGATATTAGAGATGAGAAGTTTTTTTGTGGCAGTTAGTGTGGACTTGAAGCTGGCGAGGGACTACTTGTATGTGATGAAGTGCTCGGCAGAGTGGGATCTCTTCCATCTCTGGTCCGCAACCCTGGAAGCCCATCTCAGTTTTTTGGTCAGGGTGGTCAGCCACGGTTGCCTGTTGATTGTGCGAGTTTTGCTGTGGATGAGGGGGGCGGCCGAATCAAGTGTTGCTTGTTTTTGTGGTGTTTTAAAAAAGTGGCGGCAGCATCTGTGTCATGAAGGGTAGCTATGTCTGTAAGAGGGAGTAGGGACTCAGAGAGTGAATGTAAATTGATGAGTTTGAGATTTCTGCGGGGGGGAGTGAGCTTGTGGAGTGGGGGTTGCACACTAGGAGAGGAGAGGGAAGAGAATGTCAGTAGGTTGTGGTCAGACAGGGGGAGAGGTGACTTAGTGAGATAAGTAAGGGAACAGAGGCGTGTGAAGATGAGGTCCAGCGTGTGGCCATCTTTGTGAGTGGACGTAGAGGACCATTGAGTGAGGCCAAAGGAGGCAGTCAGTGATAAAAGTTTAGAGGCAGCTGAGGTAGAAGTGTCAATGGGGATGTTGAAGTCACCCATGATGATAGTGGGAATGGCAGCAGAAAGGAAATGAAGTAGCCAGGTGGTAAAGTGGTCGAGGAAGGTGGAGATGGCTAGTTCTGGGGGTCGGTAGATGACAGCCAGCTGGAGGTTGGAAGGGGAGTAGATGCGGACAAAATGTACCTCAAATGAGGGAAGAGTAGCGGAGGCTGGTAGTGGAATTTGGTTAAAGGAGCAGGTATCGGACAGGAGTAAGCCAACTCCTCCTCCACGTTTGTTGCTGGGGCGAGGGGTGTGAGAGAAAGTGCAGCTGGAGAGGCAGGGTCAGAGGGGGTGAGCCAGGTTTCAGTGATGCCAAGGAAGGAGAGTTTGTTGGTCATGGATAAACGAAAGCTTATTACATACAGAGTGTGCGTTCCATAGTGCTCAAGGTAGGGGGACTGGGGGATGGGGGCTGGATAAATGGGTATGAGGTTATCATGGTTGCAAAAACATGTAGAGGATTGTGGCAGGGTGTTAGAAATGAGTGTGGGGATGTGTTGAGGAGGGCCAGGATTTGGGGACTTGTTGCCAGCAATGAGGAGTAGTAGACAGAGCGTTAGAAGGTGGGAGCAGGATAGGACATGATGTGGCCATGTGTGTCTGGAGAAAAAGGATTTATGTGAGGAACAGTTGTGAGGAGGAGGTGAGATGGATGGGGAGGACGGAGGGAGAAATGACTACTTCCTTACTAGGTGAATAGATTGCAGGAGTTAGGAAGAAAGAAAGTAGTATGGGGTGAAAGTGAAAAGAAACAGAAACATTGTAGTGGTTTTCTGTTCAATTACTTTACAGCCAATTCCAGTAGAATTCTAGTCTAATTCAAAGTAGTGTAATTAGAAATCTGTAATTTGAAAGATGGATTTGAAAGATGCCTGGATCAGACTACGTCTGGATCTGAATATATCTGCATCTAAAGACAGTCAGGTGCGAGTGAGAGGTGGGGTGTGAATGGCCAGGCCAGATCCTCAGAGAGAAACAAAGGGCATAAAAAGGGGGAAGGGTTAGACTGACCACTCAGAGGTATGCATGGAAAAACACAAGAGGAGTAAAATACATTATGGATACAAAATGATTGGTAAGCACAGCATACCAGAGAAAGTAAATGCAATTCACATAGACATTCAGGAGCTGGGGAAAGCTGTGTACATTCAGTGCATACCTGTGGGAAGAGGAAAACAGCTTGATTAGATGGTACAGATGGTGATGGTGGTGATGATGATGATGATAATATTGTAGGAGTGATGAGTGGCCAAATGCATTCTAGAATTCTAGTCTAATTCAAAGTAGTGTAATTAGAAATCTGTAATTTGAAAGATGGAATTTGAAAGACACTAGCTATAACCCAAACTATAACCCCAACCGTAACCCTAGCCCCAACCCTAACCCTAGCTATAACCCCAACTATAACCCCAACCATAACCCTAACCCTAGCCCTAATGGAAAAATGAAAAAATACATTTTCTATATTTTTTTATTTTTACCTAACTGAGGTGATAAAGGGGGGTTTGATTTGCTATTTTTTTATTTTGATCACTGTGATAGGGTCTATCACAGTGATCAAAATGAACCAATAGGAGAAATCTCCTATTGATGCCGGTGCCAGCCAGCAGATCTCGATGGTATCTGCCATTTTCTTCTTGGAAGAAGATGCCGACGGCCAGGGGACAGGACCAGGGTATGCAGGAGGGTCCAGGGACACCGGAGGTACCGGGGAGCTCGGGGGACCCCATTTCTCTCTCCTCTGATGTGCTAGATCAGATCAGAGCAGAGAGAAATTCAATGCGAAATCGGACTCTTCTTTGTGGTCGTCGTTATTCCATGAATAACGGTGTTCGCAACACTGGGGTCAGTAAAAACCAACCCAAATCATGTTCTCCGGGGTCTCAACTACCCCAATTGCCGTAACCGCTGAGAAATTCAGATGCTGGGGACCGCTATAACCTTATTTCTCCGTGCCGTTAAAAAGCGGCACTGAGGAATAAGTACCCTTAACTGCCACCATTAAAAGGCATATAGGCAGTCATTAAGGGGTCAAAGGCAAAGTACTCCCACGGGCGGGAGGCAGAGGGTACACACAGCAGCTTAAAGGCACTGTACTACCACAGGTGGGGGTGCAGAGTACACACAGTGGCTTAAAAGGCACAAAACTGCACAGGCAAGAGGGCAGAGTACACACAGTGGCTTAAAGGCACAGTACTCCCAAAGTAGGGGGTACAGAGAACACAAAGTGACTTAAAGCAGAGTGCTCCCACAGTTGGGAGGACAGAGTACACACAGCAGCTTTTTGGCTGAGTGCTCCCACAGATATGGGTTGCAGAGTACACACAGAGGCTTTTTGGCACAGTACTCCCACATATATGGGTTGGAGAGTACAAAAGGATCGTCAGTCTAAAATTGGACATACTGGATCCTTAAAGTGGGTTGTCACATGAACAAAGTACATTTTGGATGTGTTTAAAAAATGTTCCGGTGCTGATATAATCTTATAAATGTGCCCTTTCTATGTACTGTGTAATGGCTGTGTCTGACCGTACAGGAACTTGGTCTGATCATAACACTTCTCCTGGACTGGAGAGGAAGCAAAATAAAGTATACAGACATGACAACAGGGGATCACCGCTGCATATTTCTGCAAGGAAAAATCATTTAGCTGCTTGTTTAATAGCTTGTTTTACCTCACAGAAATAATCAGTTGGGATCCTATGCTATCCTGTCTGTATAATCTTTTGCTTCCTCCCCTGCCCAGAAGCTGTGGTATGATCAGACCATGTTTCTTCACGGTCAGACAAAGCCATTACGCAGAACACAGCAGCGACACATTTAGGGTACTGTTACACTTAGCGATGCACCAGCGATCCCGACAACGATATGGATCGCTGGTGCATCGCTAAGTGGTCGCTAGTGAGCTGCCAAACAGGCAGATCTCACCAACGACATAGCAGAGGTCGGGGGTCGCTACTTACCTGTCAGACGCGGCGATCCTGACGTCCTCCCGCCTGCGTCCACACGTCGCTCATCAGCGCCACGGGAAGCCCAGCAGGAAGCGCCCGACGAGAAATGGTCCAGGACGTTCTAGCGCGATCAGCGATAATCAGCGGGGGAGCCTGTCAGAGGTAAGTATCACATGTAGCAATATCGCTAGCAATATCGCTGCTGCATCACAAAATCAGTGACGTTACAGCGATATTGCTAGCGATATCGCTGTGTAACGGGCCCTTTACACGATTATCTCGGCACAGGAACATTTTATTTCAACATATCCAATTGTGGAAATTGTGGAACTTATTTTTATTCTAAGATCTATTAAAGGGAATCTGTGACCCCATTTTTGGACTATCAGCTGCCGGCACCGCCATCAGTGGCTTATCTACAGCATTCTGAAGATAAGTGACAGTGGTCAGAATTGTAAAAATTGGCCTGGTCATTAACATGCAAACCACCCTTGGGGGTTAAGGAGTTAAAATGTAACATTGAGGCCATGTTCACACATAGTATAAATGCTATGTTTTTCATACAGTGATTTTTTTTCTGCATGTTTTCTTCAGGTGTCTGCAACAAATGACGCAATTACAATCTTCACTGATTATTATGTGTTTGCTGCATTTATTTTATGTGTGTTCCACCATTTTAATGCTTTTGTCATACTATAGAAAAGCATTGATTGTGCGATTGAAAAATGTGAGTGTTTATTTTTAAATGCGTTTTTTTCAGGTTCTGCATGACCATATTTTCATGAAAACAGCGCCCCTTGTGCATCTAAAGACACCGCTGAACTGTGCAGTTTTGGTGCTTTTTTTCTCTGAAGGCTTTTATGTGGGGGTGAAAAAAACTGCAGTTAATTTTTTAAGCGTAAAATCAAAACTTTTCTGTACTATAAGGCTGTGTGACCACGAAGCGATTTTTAAGCGTTTTTGCCGCGATTTTCAGCGCGAAAACGCTGCGAAAACGTTTAAAAATCGTGTACAGAACGCCCCCCATGCATTCCTATGGCATTCCGCACATGCTGTGCTAATGCTGCGCTTTTTTCCGCGGTGGAATCGCATCGCGGAAAAAGTCGCAGCATGGTCATTCTTTTGTGCGGAATCGCAAAGAATTGCCGCGATTCCGCACCCATAGGAATGCATGAGAATCGCTTACTTCCCGCATGTGGCTATGCCCACCATGCGGGAAGTTAAGCATCTCATGTGCGGTTGGTACCCACGGTGTGGAGGAGAGGAGACTGTCCTCCAGGCCCTGGGTACCATACCCTTGTAAAAAAAAAGAATAAAAAATAAAAAATCGGGGTATATTTACCTTCCGACGTCCCGCGCTGCATTCCCGGCCTAAGTGTTCCCAGTAATGCCTTGCGGCAAGGTCCTGTAATGACGTAGTCTCGCGTGACTCTAGCAGTCTAGTGAGATCGCTATAGCAACACGAGACCAACGTCATCACAGGTCTCGCAAGGCATCGCTGGGAACGCTGAAGCCCGGGATGGCAGCGCGGGACGTTGGAAGGTAAATATACCCCGATTTTTTATTTTTTTATCATTTTTAACATTTTATCTTTTACTATTGATGCCACATAGGCGGCCTCAATAGTAAAAAGCTGCTCACACTTGTCAAACACTATGTTTGAGGAGTGTGACCAACCTGTCAATCACTTTCCAAGCGATGCTTCAAATCGCTTGGAAAGTGCTTGAATATCGCACGTGAAAATTGCGGCAAAATCGCGATCATAATCGCGGTAAAATCGCAATGAAATCGCTCGGAAAAAACGCGCGATTTCTGGGAAGGAGTCCGGTTTTTAGTGTGCGTTTTAACACGCAACGTGG
This sequence comes from Dendrobates tinctorius, assembly GCF_039654945.1. Lineage (NCBI taxonomy): Eukaryota > Metazoa > Chordata > Amphibia > Anura > Dendrobatidae > Dendrobates > Dendrobates tinctorius. The sequence goes on from NW_027361672.1 coordinate 9,964,218, forward strand.
GCACATAGCTTAAAAAGCAGTTAAAAACGTGGCTTCATATCTACACAAAAACAAAACAAATAAAGGGGAAAAGGTATAAAAAAGTATCAAAAATGCAAAAATCAGAGATTGTTCTTGTGTAGTTTGGTGTGGACACCTGCAGAAAACAAAAAAACACAGTGTTTCTGCAACGTGTGAACATGGTTTTACAGACACCAAAATGCAAGAAGTCAAATAGTGAAACTTTATAAAGAGGAGAAAGTTCTGGTGGCTACAACTGTAAATGAATGAGCAAAAAAGGAGTGTGTAGGTCCCAACTGGAGATAAGTGAACCTTTCAAGATTCAGTTCAGTTCGATTCGCCAAATGTTTAGACATTCGCCGAATGGTTCGATGAACACACCCAAACCCCATTAAATTCAATGGGAGGCCAAATCAAACGTATATACAACACTTTAAGAGGTGACAAAAAGATAACAAAACAGCTAAAATTAAGGGCAGATGTGGGGAGCGTGACTTGACGGACGGACTAGGCTGAGGGGAGAAGGGACGGTTTGTGCACTGTAGACGGATGTTTGTAATGACAGAAGGGAAACAGCTGGGGAAAGTGGAATAGGAGTGCAATACCTAAGTTTGACCACAAGATGGCAGGGGGAGCGTAGTTCAGGACTTAACAGCAGCTTAGGGCTTTAGAAACCGCTTAGTCATGGGGGGCGGGGAGATAGGAACCCAGGAGGGAAATTCCCGAGGAAGGGGAGAAATAGGACAGGACAGGGTTCCAGGTTAGGCTAGTCCCGGGAGGAGCTCAGGAGGAGAAGACTCAGGACGGAGGACTGACAATGGTGGAGAGCTCGACCAGGGGAATGATAGGAAGAAACAGTCAGGGGGGTGGCCCCGACACGAAGAACCGCAGAACAGACGAGGCCCCGGGGGTACCGATTGGATGACAACCTTGGACTGGTGTAGCTCTGGCGGTAGATAGGCCTAGGGCAGCCCCAGCGAAAGATCCGCGAGGAACGTCACTATGACTGAAGGAAGGTGAAGGTACCCGGGCCTGAATACGGAGAGCTGTAAAGGAGCTGCGGTGTATGGCTACGGTCGTCAGGAGGACGGCCAATAAACTCGGACCTGTTGCAACCAAAATCTGCCTCCGTCTGGTGTCTGTGTCGTCTGGTCGCGGTAAGCAGTGGACCACCCCCCCAATCCGGGCCATTACTACATTTGGCATAGTCAGCAGGATCGCCACCGCCAATACCTTCAGCGGCAAAGCCTGCGACAGAAGTACTCAAAAGAACTCGAGTTGCTTTACCTGTGGATTACAAATCTGAGACTTTGTTCCGGATCATTGGCTGTCATCGGAGGATCCGGAACTGGAAAAAAAAACTTTGCAAGATGGTGCCCGAGTGGAATACAAATTGGGACTGTAGCTGGACCCATCCAAAGAAAACCCAAAAGAGATTTTGTCCCCCCCAGCGCTGGTGACCTCCGGTCAAGAGGCGGTTGGTGCTAACGTGGACTACCAGGAACAGCCGTTGGAAGAACTGTGGCCAATCATCCCTGCAGAGCCATCAGGCCTGGAGGCCGGTCCTGCCGAAGGGCAGGATCAAGAGCAGCGGCGGACACCAGACGACAGGAGCGGGAGCTGCGGAGGAGCAGTGGAGGCCAGCGACACCCTGGACCGACCTCTGGGAGAGTGCAGGAACAGCCTGCAGAAAGCCACGGTGCCAGGAAAGGTGAGAGTACCTCCGGCACAGCCGGTGGCGCCGCAGGCAGGTCCCGCCCCTACGTCCCAAGCACGAGACCGGTCCCAGGGCCCCGACACCGGCTCTCGGCCTCCCCGCTCTGGTGACCTCCGGTCAGGAGGAGGTTGGCGCTAATGTGGACGACCAGGAGCAGCCATTGGAAGAATTGTGGCCAATCATCCCTGCAGAGCCATCAGGCCTGGAGGCCGGTCCTGCCGAAGGGCAGGATGAAGAGCAGCGGCGGACGCCAGACAACGGGAGCGGGAGCCTTGGAGGAGCAGTGGAGGCCAGCGACACCCCGGACCGACCTCTGGGAGAGTGGAGGAACAGCTTGCAGAAAGCCACGGTGCCAGGAAAGGTGAGAGCACCTCCGGCACTGCCGGTGGCGCCGCAGGCAGGTCCCACCCCTATGTCCCGAGCATGAGACCGGTCCCAGGGCCCCGACACCGGCCCTCAGCCTCCCCGTTCGGCCTCCAGCTCTCCTGTGTCCCCGGCTCAGGATGACTCCGCGGCCCTCGCTGGGCCGACTGACGCCTCGGCCAACGATCCTAAGCCGCCCCACTCGGCGGCGCCACGTCCCGCGTTGCCAGCGCGAAACCCACCTATGGCCACTCTTGCCGCACTCCATCCTCCAGCGACGAACTATCCATCGAGACCTGCCACCACTTCGACCCCGTCCCGTAATGCCGGGACGCCAGGCTCCGCGGCCTACCCTTCGACCTCTGTGGCCGTCACTGCCTCGATCATGGTTCCAGCGGTGGCCTACTCACCGGTACTTGTGGCCGCCGTCGTCCCGTCCTTGACTTCGGTTGCGGCCTGCTCACCGGTACCCGTGGCCGCCTCTGCCGCATTCCATACCGCGGCTGCGGCCTGCCCATCAAGGTCCACGGCCGCGCCGGCCCCACTCCAGATCGCGGCTTCGGCCAGGCCGCCGGGCTCCGCCACGTCTGCGGATCCATCAGCCGTCTCCACTAGCAGGCCCCAGCTTCTCCGCTCCGCTTCTCGCCGGTCAACAACCCCGGTCCCCTGCCTACGGTTGGAACTGCAGGAGCTTGGGGACGGATGGAGCGAAGCCATCGCATCACCGGAGATGAGAGCGCCTACGTCACCACTGGTGGTGGACTGCTGGGCCCCTGCGCTGTCCCCCAGTGGGGACATGGGACCTAAGGCTCCTGCCACTGAACATCCGTGCAGGGCACCCCCAAGGGTCACTGGGCCCTGTGGAGAGGGTGCCAATCCCTGCGCAGGGGCGACTGAGGCCGGCTCTGCCCCTGAGACTTTTCTGCCAGTTAATGATGCTGTGGCGGCGGAGTTCCCTTCGGCCCGTGCCAGGGCCTGGTTCCCAAGCAGAGAAATGGCGCGGAACGCGTGCCGTGGAACTACCTTCGGCCCCTTCTACCCCTTTTGACGCATCACTCAGGAGGGAGATGACCCCTGAGCCCTGGGCAAAAAGAACAGTCGGGGCCCAGGAACAGTCGAGACATCCCGGGAGCTCCACGGCTGTGGAGTTCCCTGCTGAATTGGCGGAACATCGGCCGTCAGGAGATGGCCCGGACTATCGGGATTTTGGTGCACCGTTGTGCAGCCTGCAGGACAGTTTCACGTCCAAGATAAGAAAAAAAATGTTTTTTTGTTTTTTGTTTTCTCCTGACACAGCGTGGATGCATACGGGAAAGTACTCATGTTAAAGGAAGGAGGAGTATTCACATTTTGTTTTTTAAATGTTTTGTTTAAAAAAAAGAAAAAAGGGGTTACTTATGCTATTGTTAAAATATGGTTAATCGTGTATACAGTATACAAAAGTTGGTTTGATATGTAGTATGTATAAGAATATGCAACAGGTCCCGGGAACAGGGTACGATAAAAACGCTGACCATGACTTTCTAACTTGAGGGACAAAGAGACGGAAGACATTGAACCAGACAGTGGTCTGTCAGTCAGGTCCCCGACACCACGGACACCCCAAAAGGATAGGCGGGCGCTAACGATGACCTGGTAGGCGAAAGGCCTCAATTATGGCGTTCCGGACAGTTGAGGGTAACAGAAGAGTAGAGTAGTGGGAGGTACACACCATAGAGTAGTCCGGGTGGACCTAGCCAACCTGAAAGAAGTTGTCATGTGGCGTGCGCACCGGCAAGTAGCAGTAGGCTGCTCGGAGCATGGTGCTCCCAGTTTGGTTCGGCCCCCCCGCGTGTGGCGGGTTTGGCCCAACAACCGGTCCGACAACAGACAGTGGGCAAGCTTTAGGACGACGAAGGTAGGGAGTACGATTGTCGGGGATGACAATAGACAAAGGAAGGGGGAGTGTGGGAGGGTGACTTGACGGATGGACTTGGCTGAGGGGAGAAGGGACGGTTTGTGCACTGTAGACGGATGTTTGTAATGACAGAAGGGAAACAGCTGGGGAAAATGGAATAGGAGTGCAATGCCTAAGTTTGACCACAAGATGGCAGGGGGGAGTAGTTCAGGACTTGACAGCAGCTTAGGGCTTTAGAAACCACTTAGTCATGGGGGCGGGGAGATAGGAACCCAGGAGGGAAATTCCCGAGGAAGGGGATAAATAGGACAGGACAGGGTTCCAGGTTAGGCTAGTCCTGGGAGGAGCTTAGGAGGAGAAGACCTGGTAGTTAAGGGAACAGTGTAAGCCTTCTTAGCTGGGAGCCTTGATACCGCATGCAACGCCTCCATTTTTTTTTTTCAGCCACACTCAGATGGCACAAACATTAGTTTCATACAATACTGTTGGGAGAAAGATGTAAGTAAAGTAACACAAATAGATGACTGAAAGTAAGTGCAGGCATGCCTGCCTGGGAGATCTACTTACACAGGCAACCCACCAGATGGAGATCCAACTTGGAGTTTCCATATTTCAAAAAAATTTGCGCACACCACTAAAGTGGCATCAATTTCCACAGAATAGAAACAGTATAATAGGCATTTGATACACCTTCTACTACAGGCAACCCACGAGATAGAGACTCAACTTGGAGTCTCCATATTTAAAAAAATTATGGTCACTGTAGAAACAGTATAATAGACCTCTGACACCTTTCACTACAGACATCCAATCAGATGGAGACCCAGAGAACTCCAGATCTCTCCAGTTGTTCACAACGTGTTAGACTTGTACTCTGTTCTACTGGTCCACGGTCTGGTCTAAAAAAATTTGAAGCGACTCATAGAAATTGCTTATGCTGCTTAGACTGCTGCTGATGCTGCAGCATATGTTTTGGCAATGACACCTTGACGTTCCCAGCGTTGGATGTCTAGAACTGCGATGCACACTTTGTGCCTCACTGCTGTCTTGTGGAAATCCACTCTTAAAATTGTGTACAAGCATGTTGCCATACTCCAGAATGTGCACGTCCCTTTACGGGGGGGAAGTATCTGGCTATATTTACTCTTGTACCGCGGATCTAACAGAGTGGCAACCCAGTAGTCAACACTATTTCTAACCTTAAAAATACAAGCATCATGTTGAAAATAGTGCAGCAAGAAATGACTCATTTGTCGAGCCCTTCTATGAGTTCCAAGTCAATGGTGTGTTGGTTGCTGGGTAACACTCAACGTTGCTTTCTCTGTCCCCTCCCGCCAACCACGTACAACAGCGAAGGGATCATTATCCTCTTCATATCCTGACTGTTGCACATCCATCACCTCTTCCTCCTCCATTTGTTCCTCAGCTCCTGCACCTTCATTAACAGTGAGCCACCCTCAATCACTGTTTTCCACCCTCCCATGACACCCGCCTGTGCGACGACAGTCTGGAAATTTGAGATATTGCTATTCCTTCCACATCCTCCTTTCCTTCCACCTATTCCTCTTGGACCAAAATCTCCTTACGCAGACTATTCAAAGTGTGTTCCAGCATGTAGATGACCAGAAAAGTGATGCTGATGACATAACCATCTTAGAAGCCATTTCAAAACTGTGCAGAAGGGTGCAGAGGTCCTCCATCTGTGCCCACTCAGCAAGTGTGATTTGCACCACATCTGTACTGAGTTGGCCCAGGTTAAGCAAAAGGACATACTGCTCCAGGGCTCATCGCTGCTGCCACAGTCAATGCAACATATGCAGAATGGAATTCCATCGTGTCAGAACATCACATATCAATCGGTTAACGGCCGAAAGACCTCTGTAGCGATGCAAGTCGATGACCTGCGGGGTGTGATCAACAGAAGTGAGCACACAGCGACTGTGCTTTCCGCAGCAACACAAAAAAGTATATATTGTGAGTTTGGAAAGACAAATGGAGACACTGCTATTTTTTTAGAATTGCCCAATGTTAATTTTTTGCATTTTGTTATTTTCTGTAAAGTTGTTAAAAATTATATACATTTATCTTCATGTTTTCAATAAGAAAACAATGTGCAATGTCCCCAATAAATAGAAATAAAAACTAGTAGAAACTTTTTATGATTAACTCATGTTTTTGAACGCACTCCTATTATTTTGAAAACTACTGTATGTACCCTTTGTAATGATGCAGACCGGGTTTTGAATCCTGTCTGGCCTTTTTCCCCGTCTGGTCATGTCAGGGGTTAACTGTGCCTTGCCTCATTTTGGTTTCAGGTCAGCTATTTCTCCCCGCTGCATCCTGCAGGCGATGTCAGTTATATTTTCTGCCTATGGCGTGTGTATCTGACTCTGGTAGTATCCTGATTTGTCCTGCTGTGCTTACTGACATTGCCCGTGTTTGTTCCTTCCTCTCTGCCCTTCCCGTCTTAGGGTATTTTTCCACAGTCAGGATTCCTTCAGGATTTGCTGCGGAATGGACGCTGCATACAGACGCAGCGTCCAATCCGCAGCATCCAGATGTTACAGCATAGTGGAGGGGATTTTATGATATCCCGTCTCCACTATGCGAGCACGGCTGCATCCGGCGGCCCTGCGTAACAGGACATGCGGCGCGTCTTTATAGACCGCAGCATGTCTATTTATCTTGCGGAGACACTCCATCTCTGCAAGATAAATAACCCAATCTATGAATAGGATGTAGTGATTCTCCACACGTACAAAAGGTGGCAGCGCTTTGGGTGGAGACAGAATTCCCCTGCATCCAAAGTGCTGCATATCTGGACCGTGGACACATACCCTTAGTGTTTTCCTTTGTTTTTGGATTTCCCGGTGTTTGGCTCGGCTTTGGCTCTGACCTGACTTTGTTTCTGGCTTCTGGTACTTCTGATTTGGACTGGTATTGACCCTATGGCACTCCGCTGACTCTGTGCTTGTTTTTTCCCTTTGTACTGCCTGATGGTCTAGGTTTTGACTCGGCTTGTTTGACTACTCTGCTACCACCTGGTGGTAGCCTCACTGCAGTGCTGCCGGTTTGCTCTAGCAGCGTGACACCCTTCCCCTCTTTTAACCTGCTGTTTCACAACCTTAGGCCTACACCTGTCAGTCACCTGTCAGTAAATGAACAATCACTATTTATTTTCTTAGATTGTGTGCCTGAACAACACTTTTATACCTACTGATTTTGATGAGCAAATGTGGCCTCCTGATTCCTCATTGCAACACAGTTTTATCCCAAACAATTTGAATTAGCAAATAGGGTCTCCCGGCTGAACCTCTATATGAGGCCTAATGATTTTAAGTGGAGATCTTGCCTTCTTATTTCTCGGTGAAACACAGTTTTATCCCAAACGATTAGAATTAGCAAATAGGGTCTCCTGGCTGAACCCCTATATGAGGCCTAATGATTTTTAAGTGGAAATCTTGCCTTCTTATTTCTCGCTGAAACACAGTTTTATCCCAAACAATTTTGATTAGCAAATTTCGCCTCCTGAGACTCTATCAAAGTTTTTGGACAATCTAGTAAGATGCTGGAAGATTGATTTCATGCAAAACATAATCCTATGTACTGTAGCTAACTGACAAGTTCACTTGCTGCACTCTGACACTGAGAAAATGGCACCAGCAAGACAAGATGTCTGCGTCTTATATGGCCAGGGACATGTGACTTCAGCAACCAATGACAGGTAACTATGTGTCATGATATTGTGGACGGTTTCTGCGCTCTGATTGGCTGCTGAAATGTACAGACATTAAATTATTAAAGAAAAATGAAAACAAAAAATTACACTCTACAGCTCCTCTGACCTAGACACACCCTTTCGCCCCCACTCATCATACAGCATCGCTATCCTAGCCAAAGTAATAACAAAACATTAGTGGAAACATGATGATTTACTGAACTGTGACCGAATTTTGCCGACTTTGATTAAAAATGTTCGTGAAACCGAACACGAATCGGAATGTGCAAGTTTTGATACAAATTTCAGATTGGCAAACATTTTCCGAACAAGTTCACTCATCTTTACTCCCAACTAGAGATGAGCAAGACACACCAGCCCTAGGCGATCAAAAGCCATGTCGGGACATCGGAAGGTAAGAGTCGCAAGCCTCCTGTTCAGCTGCCAGGTACCACTGACTTGGATGCTGGATCAGAGTCCAGTGTATCGAGCTTCACATTTCTAGACTCAACCATCCTGAATACAGCGGACAGTCATGAACTCGGGTCTACGCCCGGCAGTCTTACGCATCTACTAAATATCCCTCACTACCACCTCCCCTCTGTTATCTTCTTCTCCCAGGGTAGAAACATATAGGAGATGGGCGTGCTTTGAGATGTAGTCAGGGGCATGGTTAAAATTTGTCCCGCTTTCGGTTCTTAAAAAGTTGGGAGGTATGCTTACAATGAATGGTATTGTTACAATACCACATGTGTTAAAGCACAATAATCCTATTTAGACAACATTTATTCTATGGGTGATTTAGAAAAACTACACCATACACTAGATATTCTGTCAGTAATGTCTGTAACTTAGCACATTATCTCAAGCTGTGCTTTTTTGAGGGCTTTTACAGCTGAATTAACTTGCTGTGTTGCCATGGCAATTGTTAGTTTGATGCTAATAGATTTTACTAAGGACATACTGTGAAAGGCTTAGCAAATAAATTTGTTTGACACGAGAAACATCATGTCAAATTTACCACAGCTACGTAATATTTCATTATGGCTGTGCTCAAAACTTAAATATGGCTAATTTACTATCGATTCACTAAAGGGGCAATTTGGCTGCAATGCAAAAATGACTTAATTATGCGCAGCAATAATTAAAATGTAGCAATTTTTCCCCCTGGTCTTGAAAACAATTAATTCATACATAGCTTGCTGAACGGTGCCAAATTTCCAATGTTCAGAAGTAAATGCGAGGAACTATTAGGAAGGCTGCCTGGGTAGAATGGGATTGTTTGTCAGTTGTATCTTAATTTTTTATGTAGCCATGTTGGAAATAATAAGCAGAATGCAGAATTGTTAGATTTTTTGAATGTTTACCAAATTGACTGTTTTATGTGGTATTGTGTCAGTGAAAGACAGTTTAAAAAATGAAATGAAAAATGTAAAACAGTAAAAAAAATAATAATTCAATTAAAATGTAGGTGAAAAAGAAAAACACTAAAAATAGGTAATTAAATTTTTTTATTTATTAAGAAATATTATATGTGGAGTATTTAAAAATTTAGCCACGGATCATAGCTGAAGGCAAGACTATTTATAAGTGAAATCTTCAGTTACTTAGAGTGGGCTGGGAGAAGCCGGTTAGGGAGCAGAATCGGACTAGTCCAATCTTTGGCTAAGGTCCCCGATCGGATCTTCTAACTATCCATATACCTAATATGGACGCGTGTCCGTGTGTCTGTGCACAATGACTCATCCACAGCCCATCCATCTGTCTGTGCGCAATGAGTCATCCACAGCTCAACAAGCTCAACAGTAACTTAGGTATTCATAGTTACTAACATTAGCAGCTAACTGACTATATGCGTGGGTGTAACCATGAATACCTAAGTACTGTAAGGTCCTATATAGGAGTTAAGTGAAATATCTAATATGGAGAGGAGCTCTCCCTGATGAGAGTTAAGGCATAAGCCTTCTTTGAATGTTAGCCTGTGAGGCAACATTGGGAGGTAACACTCAGGCAACAGTGTGAGGCAACATTGCAAAGATGGATCAAATTGATCATGCTGCTGCACGTAGAGAAGCAAATCGCATACGGATGCATAACCTGCATCTTAATGAAACAGGAGGCGAACAAAATTGTCGAAGAACTGCTGATGCAGCCCGACAGAGGGCGGCCAGAGCAAAAGAAACGAATCAAGTAACTGAATCACATAGAACATCTAATGCTGCATGACAACGAGCAACACGCAATGCACAAAGTGATACACAAATTTCACAAAGACGAGAAAAAGATAGAAGACGTGTCCAAAATGCAAGAGCCTCTCGACGACGGCAACTTACATTTGCCGCTAGAGGGCTTCTTAATCTAATTGATGAGACACGTATTGAAGAGCACTATGCTGGCAATTGGACATTTAAATATCCGTTGTGCCAATTTAAAATTTCAAAGATGAAATGGCGCAGGACAAAACATTCCCTTCCTGCAGCAAGAGAGGGCGCATCCAATTACTTCCCATTCGTATAGATGATCAATGACTCAAGTTGATGAAAGAAGAGCATCAGCACTCCAATAACTTTATGGCTAATATAAGGCAATACAATAGCTCTTGTGCTTTGGCATCAATGGGAGCACAAGTAGCGCCACCTCCTGGGTATGGTCCATACTGTTTTCGAATTCATGGACAAATTTACCACAGAACTGCCCCATTGCATCCCAAGTATGCCCAGATTTATATCTTGGACAGTGAAGAAGCATTAAGTGCAAGAAGTCAAGCAAATAAAAAGTGCCTCCAGGCACTGCTGTCATCTCTTGGAGAGAAAATGAAAGCAGTTAACCCACTCGCAAGAGCCTTCACAATTATGAGGGAATTTGAAAGAGAGGAAGAGAGGATTGCTGAATTAGAAAATCGCGATACATTCGAAATAACAATGTCAATTACAAATGACTACAATGATGACCAGAGGCGCTAGAATGCACCAAGGTGCAATGAAGTAGCTATAAATTATCAAAATGCATTGGGTGAACCCCCACTTAATAGGGACATCAGAATTCACCTGAAAAGTGAAAAACAAACAGTTCAAATCAGCTTTCTTCATTGAAAGTGTGATGCAATGACATATCCACTTTTATTACCATATAGGGACAGTGGATAGACAATAAATTTGACAACTCCAATTGCCGTAAGTGTGCAACATCAAAAATTGATGACATTCATCTACTATCCATACCAGTGGATCAAGATTGACAAGAAAAAATCACCCTATTGCAGTACTATGCATACAAGCTTGCCATTCGTGACGAGTTCAATCCCCTTTTAAATGCTGGGAAGTTGACGCAACAATTTATCACTGACAGTTACGTCAAAGTTGAATCCGACAGGGTCGAATATATAAAACAAAATCAAAAGGCATTACATTGAGGGATAGCGCAATCGGATAGCTCTACCCATTTATTTCCTTTAGGAATAGAGCTATGGGATAGTTCTACCCGTGCACTTTCTTCATACATAGCGCTATTGAATAGCTCTACCCGAACAGTATTAACGTCAGAGCTAGAGTTGAGCGATACCGTCCGATACTTCAAAGTATCGTATCGGATGGTATCGGCCGATCTTTAAAAAAAGTATCGGTATCGCCGATTCCGATACCGGAAGTCCCATTCAAGTCTATGGGACTTCCGGTATCGGAATAAGAAAAACCCTTTCCTGCCCTTGTACAGCCTCTCTGGGGTCTGTACGGGCCTTTCGGGGGGCTGTGCCGGCCTGCCAGGGGGTCTGTGCAGGCTCCGGTGGTCTGTGCGGGCCTGCCGGTGGTCTGTGCAGGCTCCGAGGGGCTGTGCCGGCCTGCCGGGGGGCTGTGCCGGCCTGCCGGGGGGCTGTGCAGGCTCTGGGGGGCTGTGCCGGCCTGCCGGGGGGCTGTGCAGGCTCCGGGGGGCTGTGCCGGCCTGCCGGGGGGCTGTGCCGGCCTGCCGGTGGTCTGTGCCGGCCTGCCGGTGGTCTGTGCAGGCTCCGGGGGTCTGTGCAGGCATCGTCCGATGGGACTACAAGTCCCATCGGGCGATGCCTGCTACCATGACAGTGATTGACACATTAGCCAATGATGGGACAGTAGTAGTCCCATCATCCGGCTAATGTGTTAAATGTAAAAAAAAAAAAAAAAAAATTACATGCTACATACATACAACATGCATACTACATACATGCTACATTCATACTACATACTACATACATGCTACATTCATACTACATAAATACTACATGCAACATACATACTACATATATACTACATGCATGCTACATACATACTGCATGCTACATTCATACCACATATATACTACATACATACTACATGCATGCTACATGCTACATACATAACACATATATACTACATGCATGCTACATACATACTACATGCTACATACTACATATATACTACATGCATGCTACATACATACTACATGCTACATACTACATATATACTACATGCATGCTACATACATACTACATGCTACATACATACTACATATATACTACATGCATGCTACATACATACTACATGCTACATACATACTACATATATACTACATACATACTACATTCATACTACATGCTACATACATACTACATATATACTACATGCATGCTACATACATACTACATGCATGCTACATACATACTACATGCTACATACATACCACATACATACTACATATATACTACATGCATGCTACATACATACTGCATGCTACATGCATGCTACATACATACTACATACATACTACATGCTACATACATACCACATATATACTACATACATACAATACATTCATACAATACATACATAGACATACAGTACATATAACATAGAGTAACATACTTACCAACACTTGTCACATTGTTCCCCGAAGCCATTGTCTTTTCCGGAATAAATATTAACATAACAAACCACAAAAATACTCACCCACGATCCGAAGCAGTCCACGAGTGTGTCCCACGACGATCTTGGGTAGAGAACTGCAGCATCAGCTGTTGCTGCCGTTCTCTACGGGCTGCAGGAATCCAATGACGGAAGGTAGGTATCCTTCCGCACTGTATTCCTCCGCCACTTAAAAAAAAAAAAAGTCCCTAGTCTCACTTTATGCCATTGCTGTGTGGGAATTTCCCACGCAGCAATGGCATAAAGTGAGACTAGGGACTTTTTTTTTTTTAAGTGGCGGAGGAATACAGTGCGGAAGGATACCTACCTTCCGTCATTGGATTCCTGCAGCCCGTAGAGAACGGCAGCATCATCTGATGCTGCCGTTCTCTACCCAAGATCGTCGTGGGACACACTTGTGGACTGCTTCGGATCATGGGTGAGTATTTTTGTGGTTTGTTATGTTAATATTTATTCCGGAAAAGACAATGGCTTCGGGGAACAATGTGACAAGTATTGGTAAGTATGTTACTCTATGTTATATGTACTGTATGTCTATGTATGTATTGTATGAATGTATTGTATGTATGTAGTATATATGTGGTATGTATGTAGCATGTAGTATGTATGTAGTATGTATGTAGCATGCATGTAGCATGTAGTATGTATGTAGCATGCATGTAGTATATATGTAGTATGTATGTAGCATGTAGTATGTATGTAGTATGTATGTAGTATGTATGTAGTATGTATGTGGCATGTAGTATGTATGTAGCATGCATGTAGTATGTATGTAGCATGCATGTAGTATGTATGTAGTATGTAGCATGTATGTAGTATGTATGTGGTATGTATGTAGCATGTAGTATGTATGTAGCATGCATGTAGTATATATGTAGTATGTAGTATGTATGTAGTATGTATGTGGTATGTATGTAGCATGTAGTATGTATGTAGCATGCATGTAGCATGCATGTAGTATATATGTGGTATGTATGTAGTATGTATGTAGTATGTATGTAGTATGTATGTAGCATGCAGTATGTATGTAGCATGTATGTAGTATGTATGTAGTATATATGTAGTATGTATGTAGTATATATGTAGTATGTATGTAGCATGTAGTATGTATGTAGCATGCATGTAGTATGTATGTAGCATGCATGTAGTATGTATGTAGCATGTATGTAGTATGTATGTAGTATATATGTAGTATGTATGTAGCATGTAGTATGTATGTAGCATGCATGTAGTATGTATGTAGTATTTTTTTTTTTTTCTTTTTTTTTTTTTTTAACATTTAACACATTAGCCGGATGATGGGACTACTACTGTCCCATCATTGGCTAATGTGTCAATCACTGTCATGGTAGCAGGCATCGCCCGATGGGACTTGTAGTCCCATCGGACGATGCTTGCACAGACCCCCGGACATCAGCACAGCCCCCCGGCAGGCCGGTACAGACCCCCACAGGGTGCACATACCACCGGCAGGCCGGCACAGCCCCCCGGCAGGCCGGTACAGACCCCCACAGGGTGCACAGACCACCGGCAGGCCGGCACAGCCCCCCGGCAGGCCGGTACAGACCCCCACAGGGTGCACAGACCCCCGGCAGGCCGGCACAGCCCCCCGGCAGGCCGGTACAGACCCCGGGCAGTCCACACAGCCCCCCGGCAGGCCGGCACAGCCCCCCGGCAGGCCGGCAGAGACCCCCGGAAGGCCCGAAATGACGGCGCATCATGATGCGCACACACCGCGCATCATGATGACGTCAGTCTGTCAATCAACTTTGAACTTCCGATTCCAATGCCGAATTCCGATATTGAAAAAATATCGGAAGTCGGTATCGGAATTCCGATACAGCAAGTATCGGCCGATACCCGATACTTGCGGTATCGGAATGCTCAACACTAGTCAGAGCTTTTTCATGCACAAGGTAGAAGTGGCAGGAGAGGTACACCAGGTATTTATGTTTGCTGTTAGTCTGCACATATGCGAGTCTGTGACGTGGTTACACCCCATTGCAAGGTCAGTCTGATTCGTGGTTACCCCCATTGCGTAGTTCATAATCCCAGCTCTTGCCTGAAGGGTGCGCAATCACTCGTATATAGTCTAAAACGCCAAAGCGTTTCAGAGAAAGATACACTTAGCCACAATCGTGCAGGCAGGTTCTGATACATGATACCTGTGATTTGGTCAGCATGAATCACGAGACAGAGTCACTTTAATTAAAAAAAAATCCTACAGTCACCACTAGGGAAGGTTAGGAGATTACTGTTTTATCATGAAGAGTAAAATGTGTGTGTGGTCAGACAGGTTCACCAGCGATCAGCACAGCGACGCTGAGCGCGCGGCGTCGCTGTGTACGTTAGCTACCAGCGCGCTGATGCAGGGAGCTGGTAACTAACGTACACATCGAGTATCCGATGTGTACGTTAGTTACCAGCTGATCGCTGGTCTCCCGCCTGTCACACACAGCGATGCGTGCTGGCCAGCGGGAGACCAGTGATGGAAGAAATGTCCAGAGGTTTCCAAGAGCGATCAGCGATACCGGCAGGGGGGGCGGTCGCTGATCGCTGTCACACACAGCGATCTCGCTGGTGAGATCGCTGTTGTGTCACAACGCTATGTGTGACGGGGCCTTAAGACTGCTCCCATAACACTTCTGTTTTTAAAGAATATCTGTTACTCAAAATGCTCTGTTCTGTGCCAATCATGTACAACTGTGATCATCCAGAACTTAGTAGATTTTCATTGAAAACTTATAAATGGACGTATAATAGTACATCAGAAGCCGGAAACAAGTTTAGTGATAACGGTTAACTAAAAGCTGACTAAAAGATATTGGTCAGCAAGATTACACAGTTGGTAACCTAAAAAGCACTTTCTAAAGTTACATGTATTATTTAATTGTAGTATGCCTTAAACAAGGACTCTGAAAAACTCCTGCACAGTATGCTAATGAATCAAGTGAAAGTGTCCACTGGGCATTTCTAAACATCTAAATGCCCAAGTCAATCTATGGTAAGCTCTGCCCTGGCTGTTTGATTGATATAAAACTGAAAATTAAAGAATAAATACTGTTTGGCATTGTGTGACTTGAGCTGTCAATTTTAGTAGGTCCCAAGCTAAATTCTGGGTTATCAGGACTGCAATAGACTGGGCAGATCATAGTTTATTTATCCACCCATATAAAAGCAAATACGTTCCACCTGTGTCAGTTTTCAGTTCTACTATGCCAGTATGAAAACAATAACAAAGGAAGGTAATGAAACCCGGTGTATATGACATGTGGGCAACAAAGAGCTCAACAAATATAATCTATAAGAATTGGCCACCCACATGAACACCACAGGACTATATGACCAGTTGTAACAAACAACAGCACACGGGGGAGGACGAATCCAAACAACAACTAATGGTCCTAATAAAATTGCTTTATTTCACATAGTGAGGCAAGGTACAAATACAACATGATGAAGAGCCATAAAAATAATAAAAACAGTGAATGAGGACACAGGGGACCTAGTAGCCAAAACTGCACATAAGTACATTAAGAATTACAAAATGTCCATATATACCCAACAAGTAGTAATTATCTATTGTAGTATTCATGCTATACTAATGGGTAGACAGACTGAATAGTATAGAATCCAGGCTACAATCAGGAAATATTCATGTACACTATGTGTAATACCTGGACAAAAATGCAGATGGCAGACACAGGGGCCCCTGACGAAGGTGTTCCGAAACGCGCGTTGGGGCGGACACCGGGATCCTGTGTCTGCCATCTGCATTTCTGTCCAGGTACTACACATAGTGTACATGAATATTTCCTGATTGTAGCCTGGATTCTATACTATTCAGTCTGTCTACCCTTTAGTATAGCATGAATACTACAATAGATAATTACTACTTGTTGGGTATATATGGACATTTTGTAATTCTTAATGTACTTATGTGCAGTTTTGGCTACTAGGTCCCCTGTGTCCTCATTCGCTGTTTTTATTATTTTTATGGCTCTTCATCACGTTGTATTTGTACCTTGCCTCACTATGTGAAATAAAGCAATTTTATTAGGACCATTAGTTGTTGTTTGGATTCGTCCTCCCCCCCCGTATGCCAGTATGAAGGAAAATTTTACTCCAGCGTCACAAAGTAAAACTTTCTTTTTTTCATGAATAAATTAAATTCCACTAGTGCGCGTTAAAATATCATATCAGTAGCAAAATTATAAAGTTGATGCAATTAGGCAACTGCTGTGCATAGCGGAATCACCAACTATTTAAATGCACAATAGCTGTAACGGCATCATCATGATTAAGGGTGGATAACCCCTGAAACACGTAGATCGCCTGATCAATCACCAGACTATTTTTAATGGAATTGAATTCATTCACTAATAAAGAAAGTTTTACTCCTTGACTCTGGATCCTTTTTTTCATTCTATCTTTTGACTGAGTCCAATCAAAAACAAACTTCTGCACTCCGGACTATAACTAGCATCGATGACGGTGAGCTGGATTTTCTCCTGTTTTATCTCCAATGTCAGTGCCACACTTTGTTCAGCCTGAGAATGATATTGCAGCTGTTATTCATAGCAATTAGCGGTCCAAGGCGGTTTAGCAGAGATCAACTAGAAGACTTTTATCCACCCAAAAGATGTCTGAGCTATCATTTTCAAATGACATGAGAGATAGATATTTTCTGACAACTAACTGTCATTTCTGTCATGATCCAGGACGGGATTTCGCTTTGACCCGTCCTGGTTAGACTATGGGTTAATTGTGCTGCCTCTCTCTGGCAGCAGGAGGCTATTTAGTGCTCACTGGACCTGGGTCCGGTGTCAGTTATACTCCTGCCCTCGGCTGAGTTAAGTGACCTCTTGTATACGTGTGCCTTGTGCCTGATATCTTGCATGCTTGTTCGGTTGTGATCTGGTTCTGTCCCTGTTACGAGTTCTGCCTGACCCTCTTGTACTACGCTACCTCTCGTGTATGACTCTCTGCTTGTGACCCGACTCCTCTCTGCTCGTCCCCTTGGTACCGCGTCACCCTCTTGTGTATGACCTTTGGCTCTGTCTGACTACCCGTCTGTTTGTCGCTCCTGTACCTCGTTTGCCCGTACTGCTGTGACCTCTGTTTTGCCTGACTCTGAGTTGTTGTATGGTGTCCTGTCCTATCTGAATACAGGTCGCTAAGCCCCGCCCCCTTGCAGTCACATGACCATAGGTCCCGTGCAGACTATTCAGTTTCAGTGTCCGTAGGTCCTATGCATCTTTACTTTCCAGCACTGACTGGACCCTGACACTATTATCCTGAAGCACACCTGGTCACCTCTGCTGCCCTGCTCCCCAGGTAACTCTTAGCACTGCTTCTGTACTCAGGACACGTGCACTGGCTCTATGAGCAAGTGCAGTGCGGTGTCTCTGACATTATAACTGACCCATACCATTTTTTTTTCTCTGCTCCCATTCACCTGTGTGTGTGATGGATCCTATGCACACTCTTTCTCAGCAGGTTAAGCATCTGACGCAGATGTCTCAGAAACTCTTTGGAGAACAAAGAGTCCTGGCTCAGTCTCAGCAGCTGATCGCTGACACTGTGCAGGGGGTTCTTTCATTGGGGGCTCGGGATGTTACATTAATTTCCCCTGAGTCTCCAGTGAAGTTACCAGATACCTTTTCTGGAGATAAAAATGACTTCAGAGTTTTCAAGGAGGGCTGTAAGCTTTTTTTTTCCTTAAGACCACACTCTTCTGGGGATGAAAGTCAGAGAGTGGGGGTCATTATGTCTCTGTTAAGGGGAGCCAGTTCTTCATTGAAAATCACGGCGATGGGAACCATCAACCTTAAGGAGGAAGAAAGGAGACAACGGCACGTGAGAAAATGCTGTGTTCACAGTGGCGAGTCTGGACATTGGAAAAAGGATTGCCCCTCCCGGCCACTAACCAGCAAGCGACTGAGCCCGGGTGATTATCGTGGAGGTCACCCAGGCTCTCAGGTACCCTTTTCTGCATTTTCTAAAATGTCATTTCAAGTGGAACTTTGTTGTGGGGGTGTCTCCACATCCACTTCTGCCTTCGTGGATTGCGGTTCATCATTGAATTTTATTGACTCTGACTTGGTGGCCAGGTGTAAGTTAGGGACTAGAGTTGAGCGATACCGTCCGATACTTCAAAGTATCGTATCGGATGGTATCGGCCGATCTTTAAAAAAAGTATCGGTATCGCCGATTCCGATACCGGAAGTCCCATTCAAGTCTATGGGACTTCCGGTATCGGAATAAGAAAAACCCTTTCCTGCCCTTGTACAGCCTCTCTGGGGTCTGTACGGGCCTTTCGGGGGGCTGTGCCGGCCTGCCAGGGGGTCTGTGCAGGCTCCGGTGGTCTGTGCCGGCCTGCCGGGGGGGCTGTGCCGGCCTGCCGGGGGGCTGTGCAGGCTCTGGGGGGCTGTGCCGGCCTGCCGGGGGGCTGTGCCGGCCTGCCGGGGGGCTGTGCAGGCTCCGGTGGTCTGTGCCGGCCTGCCGGGGGGCTGTGCCGGCCTGCCAGGGGGTCTGTGCAGGCTCCGGTGGTCTGTGCCGGCCTGCCGGGGGGGCTGTGCCGGCCTGCCGGGGGGCTGTGCAGGCTCTGGGGGGCTGTGCCGGCCTGCCGTGGGGCTGTGCCGGCCTGCCGGGGGGCTGTGCAGGCTCCGGGGGGCTGTGCCGGCCTGCCGGGGGGCTGTGCCGGCCTGCCGGTGGTCTGTGCAGGCTTCGGGGGTCTGTGCAGGCATCGTCCGATGGGACTACAAGTCCCATCGGGCGATGCCTGCTACCATGACAGTGATTGACACATTAGCCAATGATGGGACAGTAGTAGTCCCATCATCCGGCTAATGTGTTGAATGTAAAAAAAAAAAAAAAAAAAATTACATGCTACATACATACAACATGCATACTACATACATGCTACATTCATACTACATACTACATACATGCTACATTCATACTACATACTACATACATGCTACATTCATACTACATAAATACTACATGCAACATACATACTACATATATACTACATACATACTACATGCATGCTACATACATACTACATATATACTACATGCATGCTACATACATACTGCATGCTACATACATACTACATGCTACATACATACCACATATATACTACATACATACTACATACATACTACATGCATGCTACATGCTACATACATAACACATATATACTACATGCATGCTACATACATAGTACATGCTACATACATACCACATACATACTACATGCATGCTACATACATAGTACATGCTACATACATACCACATACATACTACATGCATGCTACATACATAGTACATGCTACATACATACCACATACATACTACATGCATGCTACATACATACTACATGCTACATACTACATATATACTACATGCATGCTACATACATACTACATGCTACATACTACATATATACTACATGCATGCTACATACATACTACATGCTACATACATACTACATATATACTACATGCATGCTACATACATACTACATGCTACATACTACATATATACTACATGCATGCTACATACATACTACATGCTACATACATACTACATATATACTACATGCATGCTACATACATACTACATGCTACATACATACTACATATATACTACATGCATGCTACATACATACTACATACATACTACATATATACTACATGCATGCTACATACATACTACATATATACTACATGCATGCTACATACATACTACATGCTACATACATACCACATACATACTACATACATGCTACATGCTACATATATACTACATATATACTACATGCATGCTACATACATACTACATGCTACATACATACTACATATATACTACATACATACTACATACATACTACATGCATGCTACATACATACCACATACATACTACATGCTACATACATACCACATACATACTACATGCATACTACATGCTACATACATTCATACATATATACTACATGCATGCTACATACATACTACATATATACTACATGCATGCTACATACATACTGCATGCTACATGCATGCTACATACATACTACATACATACTACATGCTACATACATACCACATATATACTACATACATACAATACATTCATACAATACATACATAGACATACAGTACATATAACATAGAGTAACATACTTACCAATACTTGTCACATTGTTCCCCGAAGCCATTGTCTTTTCCGGAATAAATATTAACATAACAAACCACAAAAATACTCACCCACGATCCGAAGCAGTCCACGAGTGTGTCCCACGACGATCTTGGGTAGAGAACTGCAGCATCAGCTGATGCTGCCGTTCTCTACGGGCTGCAGGAATCCAATGACGGAAGGTAGGTATCCTTCCGCACTGTATTCCTCCGCCACTTAAAAAAAAAAAAGTCCCTAGTCTCACTTTATGCCATTGCTGTGTGGGAAATTCCCACACAGCAATGGCATAAAGTGAGACTAGGGACTTTTTTTTTTTTAAGTGGCGGAGGAATACAGTGCGGAAGGATACCTACCTTCCGTCATTGGATTCCTGCAGCCCGTAGAGAACGGCAGCATCATCTGATGCTGCAGTTCTCTACCCAAGATCGTCGTGGGACACACTCGTGGACTGCTTCGGATCGTGGGTGAGTATTTTTGTGGTTTGTTATGTTAATATTTATTCCGGAAAAGACAATGGCTTCGGGGAACAATGTGACAAGTATTGGTAAGTATGTTACTCTATGTTATATGTACTGTATGTCTATGTATGTATTGTATGAATGTATTGTATGTATGTAGTATATATGTGGTATGTATGTAGCATGTAGTATGTATGTAGTATGTATGTAGCATGCATGTAGCATGCAGTATGTATGTAGCATGCATGTAGTATATATGTAGTATGTATGTAGCATGCATGTAGTATATATGTAGTATGTATGTAGCATGCATGTAGTATATATGTAGTATGTATGTAGCATGTATGTAGTATGTATGTAGCATGCATGTAGTATATATGTAGTATGTATGTAGCATGTAGTATGTATGTATGTAGTATGTATGTGGTATGTATGTAGCATGTAGTATGTATGTAGCATGCATGTAGTATGTATGTAGCATGCATGTAGTATGTATGTAGTATGTATGTAGCATGCATGTATGTATGTAGTATGTATGTAGCATGTATGTAGTATGTATGTGGTATGTATGTAGCATGTAGTATGTATGTAGCATGCATGTAGTATATATGTAGTATGTAGTATGTATGTAGTATGTATGTGGTATGTATGTAGCATGTAGTATGTATGTAGCATGCATGTAGTATGTATGTAGCATGCATGTAGCATGCATGTAGCATGCATGTAGTATGTATGTAGCATGCAGCATGTATGTAGCATGTATGTAGTATATATGTAGTATGTATGTAGCATGTAGTATGTATGTAGCATGCATGTAGTATGTATGTAGTATTTTTTTTTTTTTTTTTTTTAACATTTAACACATTAGCCGGATGATGGGACTACTACTGTCCCATCATTGGCTAATGTGTCAATCACTGTCATGGTAGCAGGCATCGCCCGATGGGACTTGTAGTCCCATCGGACGATGCTTGCACAGACCCCCGGACATCAGCACAGCCCCCCGGCAGGCCGGCACAGCCCCCCGGCAGGCCGGTACAGACCCCCACAGGGTGCACAGACCACCGGCAGGCCGGCACAGCCCCCCGGCAGGCCGGTACAGACCCCCACAGGGTGCACAGACCACCGGCAGGCCGGCACAGCCCCCCGGCAGGCCGGTACAGACCCCCACAGGGTGCACAGACCACCGGCAGGCCGGCACAGCCCCCCGGCAGGCCGGTACAGACCCCGGGCAGTCCACATAGCCCCCCGGCAGGCCGGCACAGCCCACCGGCAGGCCGGCAGAGACCCCCGGAAGGCCCGAAATGACGGCGCATCATGATGCGCACACACCGCGCATCATGATGACGTCAGGCTGTCAATCAACTGAACTTCCGATTCCGATGCCGAATTCCGATATTGAAAAAATATCGGAAGTCGGTATCGGAATTCCGATACAGCAAGTATCGGCCGATACCCGATACTTGCGGTATCGGAATGCTCAACACTATTAGGGACAGTTAGGTTGGAAACTCCGATTCACCTTGTTGCTATTGACAAAACACCACTGGTTAAGAATGACATTGTGTCTTGTACTGAAGAGTTTCTCCTTAAAGTGAGTTCCTTACACCAGGAACGTATTTCATGTTTTGTAATGAACAACCTGCCTGCGGGACTTGTGTTGGGGTTCCCCTGGTTACAGCTGCATAATCCTGTGATTAATTGGGAATCTCTGGACATTGTTAAATGGGGTCCCTATTGCTCTGAGAAATGTCTTGTTTCTGTGTCTGTGTCGTCCGTGGGTCTAGAAGGCATTCCGGAGTGCCTGATAGATTATACTGACGTTTTCTCCGAAAAAGAGGCTGAGGTTTTACCACCACACCGCCCATTTGATTGTGCCATTGACCTGGTTCCAGGTGCTAAATTGCCCAAAGCCAGCCTGTATAACCTCTCGGGTCCGGAACGGGCTGCGATGAAGGAATATATTTCCGAGAGCCTCCGTAAGGGACATATTCGTCCTTCTGTTTCTCCTGTGGCGGCAGGGTTCTTTTTTGTAAAAAAAAAAGACGGTGGTTTGCGCCCATGCCTCGATTTTCGTGAGTTAAATAAAATAACTGTGAGGAATACTTATCCCCTTCCACTTATTCCTGATTTATACAATCAGTTGTCCGGAGCTAAGTGGTTTTCGAAATTAGATCTACGGGGAGCGTATAACCTTATCCGAGTCCGGGACGGAGATGAATGGAAGACCGCTTTTCTCACTACTGAAGGGTTGTTTGAAAATTTGGTCATGCCCTTCGGCCTGACCAACGCTCCAGCGGTCTTCCAAAATTTCATAAATCATGTGTTCTCCGATTTGATTGGACGTTTTATGGTGGTGTATTTGGATGACATTTTAATCTACTCGCCTGATAAACAGACTCACATTGGTCATGTTCGGGCAGTTCTCCAAAGGCTCAGGGAGAACTGTCTGTTTGCTAAACTTGAAAAATGTTTATTTTTTGTTCAGGAACTGTCCTTTCTGGGGTTCATCGTGTCTGCTGAAGGGTATCGCATGGATCCTAATAAGGTGCAGGCCATTCTCGAGTGGGTTCAACCGTGTGATTTGAAGGGTCTGCAACGTTTCCTAGGGTTCGCTAATTATTATCGGAAATTTATAAGGGGGTTCTCACAGGTGGTTAAACCCCTCACAGACATGACTCAAAAGGGGGCCGATATCAAGAATTGGTCAACCGCAGCGGTAGCGGCATTTCAGTTTTTGAAAAAATGTTTCATGTCGGCCCCGGTTCTTATCCAACCGGACCCCTCTGAACCATTTATTGTTGAGGTAGACGCCTCAGAGGTGGGGGTGGGGGCGGTATTGTCCCAGGGACCCGCCACTTTGACCAATTTAAGACCTTGCGCCTTTTTCTCAAAGAAGTTCTCCCCTGCGGAGAGAAACTATGATGTGGGGAATCGGGAACTTCTGGCCGTAAAATTGGCTTTTGCAGAATGGAGGCATTTTTTGGAGGGGGCTGTTCATCCTATAACGGTAATCACGGACCACAAAAACCTAGCTTACATTGAGTCAGCTAAAAGGTTGACTCCCAGACAGGCTAGATGGTCACTTTTTTTTTCCCGATTCAACTTCTCGATCACTTTTCGATCAGGATCCAAGAATATCAGAGCGGATGCATTGTCACGCAGTCTTGATCCGGTGTCCCCCCCGGAACCTCCATCCTCCATTCTTCAGCCTGGGGTGGTAGTGGCAGAGGATTCTAATGTGTTGGAACGGGAGATTCAAGAAGCCCAGGCTCTTGCACCTCCAGCTAAGCCGTTGGATAAACTTTTTGTGCCAGCTCAGTTTCGTCTCAAGGTCCTCCAGGAGTTCCATGACTCAGTTCTGGGTGGACATCCAGGGATCTCAGCGACCCGGAAGGCCATTGCTAGAATATTCTGGTGGTCTTCTTTAGCCTCTGATGTTGGGGAGTATGTATCTGCATGTGAGGTTTGTGCCCGTGCGAAAACTCCCCATAACCGGCCGGCCGGGGAATTGGTACCACTGCCAATTCCTGAGAGACCATGGACTCATCTGTCCATGGATTTCATCACCAACCTTCCCCCTTCCAAGGGTAATACCGTGGTCTGGGTCGTAGTGGACAGGTTTAGTAAGCAGGCACATTTTGTACCTTTGGCAGCTCTACCTAATGCGGAAACATTGTCCAGATTGTTTGTGGAGCATGTGGTGCGGTTGCATGGGGTACCCCTGAATGTGGTGTCTGATAGGGGAGTGCAATTTGTGTCCAGATTTTGGAGAGCTTTTTGTAGGAGGTTGGGTATTGGTCTGTCCTTTTCATCCGCCTACCATCCAGAGACTAATGGGCAGACTGAGCGGACCAATCAGTCTCTGGAGCAAATTCTGCGTTGTTTGACCTCAGCCCGACAGGATGATTGGTGTTCTGTGTTACCATTGGCTGAGTTTGCATTTAACAACCGCACTAACCAGTCTACGGGTACATCTCCTTTTTTTTGCAATTATGGGTTTCATCCTCATTTTGGAGAATTTTCCCGCTTGAATTCTGGGTGTCCTGGGGCGGACGAGACGATCCAGCGGTTGGGGGAGGTATGGCGGGAGGTCCAGAATAACATTACGAAGGCCCAGGACAAATTTAAATTTTTTGCGGACAAAAAATGATCCGTGGGTCCAGTGTTTCAGGTCGGAGATAAGGTATGGTTATCCACCAAAAATATAAGGCTCAAGGTCCCCTCTGCGAAGCTTGGACCCAAGTTTATAGGTCCCTATGTAATTACCGAAGCAGTTAACCCGGTGGCTTTTCGGTTGAGTCTTCCGCCATCTCTAAGGATCCCTAATGTTTTCCATAAGGCCCTTTTGAAACCTGTGAGGTCCAGTGGGGAGGGATCATCATCTTCCCCGACACCGGTTCTGGTAGATGGGCAGGCTGAGTACAAGGTGGAACGAATTGTCGACTCCAGGTTGGTCCGTCGCGCCCTTCAGTATCTGATACATTGGAAGGGCTATGGTCCTGAGGAACGCTCGTGGGTTCCTGCTCGATCAGTTCATGTGGATCGGTTGATCCGAGCCTTTCACGCCAAGTACCCTGAGAGACCTGGGGGTCCGGTGGCCCCCCATTGAGAGGAGGGTACTGTCATGATCCAGGACGGGATTTCGCTTTGACCCGTCCTGGTTAGACTATGGGTTAATTGTGCTGCCTCTCTCTGGCAGCAGGAGGCTATTTAGTGCTCACTGGACCTGGGTCCGGTGTCAGTTATACTCCTGTCCTCGGCTGAGTTAAGTGACCTCTTGTATACGTGTGCCTTGTGCCTGATATCTTGCTTGCTTGTTCGGTTGTGATCTGGTTCTGTCCCTGTTACGAGTTCTGCCTGACCCTCTTGTACTGCGCTACCTCTCGTGTATGACTCTCTGCTTGTGACCCGACTCCTCTCTGCTCATCCCCTTGGTACCGTGTCACCCTCTTCTGTATGACCTTTGGCTCTGTCTGACTACCCGTCTGTTTGTCGCTCCTGTACCTCGTTTGCCCGTACTGCTGTGACCTCTGTTTTGCCTGACTCTGAGTTGTTGTATGGTGTCCTGTCCTATCTGAATACAGGTCGCTAAGCCCCGCCCCCTTGCAGTCACATGACCATAGGTCCCGTGCAGACTATTCAGTTTCAGTGTCCGCAGGTCCTATGCATCTTTACTTTCCAGCACTGACTAGACCCTGACACTATTAGCCTGAAGCACGCCTGGTCACCTCTGCTGCCCTGCTCCCCAGGTAACTCTTAGCACTGCTTCTGTACTCAGGACACGTGCACTGGCTCTATGAGCAAGTGCAGTGCGGTGTCTCTGACAATTTCATCAGCAAGTTCAATCATTGAAAATCTAACAGTGACCTTTTACTTTTTTCAGTTTTACTGAAAAAAAATAGGATGTATAAATATTTTTCCAACCAGCATAACAGTTTAATGAACATATTTCCCCTCTTATTTGCTCATCCGGTGAGGTTGATTCTCTTAGCTGAGCAGCATGGACCGAAGACGATGATGCAACAGAAATGAATTTGCCTACAGCATATTATTCAGAGAGGACCAGTAGAACCCAGTATTCAAGATGGCATATGGGCAGGTGAAACTGGAAGCATGAGATGCAACTGAAGGACAGTTGCTGAATATTTCAATAGGGCTGTGACCAATCACATGACAAGTCAACTGCTGACGTGTAGTGAAAGCTGCTAAAATATATATAATGGTGCAAAGATAGGACGAGCCACTAATTCATGTTGTTGATGAGCAACAATTTTGATTAAGAAACATAAATGAAATTTAGGACGATCATAATAAGAAGAGTATAAAACTTACAATTGTAGTCAACCCCATGGCAAATTTGGTTTATCAGCAAAATGTACAAACTTTCTTTTGTTTACAATAAACTAATCAAACAAGAAAAAAATAAATACTTCAAAACAAACAATATAACAAGGAAAGAAAGAATTGTTTGTTCACTTCCAGTCAATATAATACTGGAACTGAGGAAAAGGCCTATTTCAGGGAGAGAAAAGCATCTCCAGCCTCTGGAGTTCATACCTTTTGGACCCTTATGGATCATAGTAGAGGTGAGAGCAGTCCGAGATGAAAAATGAGGAATTAATTGTGGGTAGTAATTGACGAATCCAAGGAATCACTGGAATTGCCTTAACGCCAGCATGGCTGGGCCACTGAAGGATGTAAGACACTTTCTCTAGGTCCATTTTAAAGCCTGTGTCCAAGATTATATACCCTAGAAAATACAGAGAAGATTGTTGAAAAATGTAGGTTTAATCCCTTAGTGACTGCCAATACGCCTTTTAATGGCGGCAGTTAAGGGTACTTAAACCACAGCGTCGCTAATTAGCAGCGCTGTGGAAAAAGTGTATAGTGCCCCCCAGAGTTGGAATTTCTCCTGGGTCTCAGCTGCCGGGGGTAGCCGAGACCATAGAGAACATGATTTTGGTCAGTTTTTACCAACCTCAGTGTTGCGATCGCTGTTATTAACGGTATAACGGTGACCGCAAAAAACCTCAGATTTTCCATTTAATTTCTCTCTCGTCTGATGTGATTGCACATCAGAGGAGAGAGAAATAGGGTTCGCCCAGTACCTCCAGCTTCTTCTTCTGGGAGAAAATGGTGGGCGCATGCGCAGTGCACCCACTGAGATCTGCTGGCCAGCACTCGGCAACAATAGGGAGATTTTTCCTATTGGTTCATTTTGGTCACTGTGATTCACCCTATCACAGTGATCAAAATTAAAAAACAGTAAATCAACCCCCCCCTTTATCACCCACTTAGTTAGGGAAAAATAATACAATAAAGAAAATGTATTTATTTCCATTTTCCCATTAGGTTTAGAGTTGAGCTAAAGTGAGTTAGGCTAAAGTTAGGGTTAGGGTTGCGGCTAAAGTTAGTGTTAGGGTTGGGGCTAAAGTTAGGGTTGGGGCTAACATTAGGGATGGGATTAGGGTTAGGGTTGGGATTAAAGTTAGGGGTGTGTTGGGGTTTGGTTTGTGGTTAGGGTTATTGTTAGGGTTGGTATTAGGGTTAGGGGTGTTTTGGGGTTAGGGTTGTGGTTAAGGTTATGGTTCGAGTTGGGATTAAGGTTAGGGATGTGTTGGGGTTAGGGTTGAGGTTAGGGTTATGGTTAGAGTTGGGATTAAGGTTAGGGATGTGTTGGGGTGAGGGATGTCGTTAGGTTTATGGTTATGGTTGGGATTAGGGTTAGGGGTGTGTTGTTGCTATTGTGGTTAGGGTTATGGTTAGGGTTCGGATAAGGGATATGGGTGTGTTGGGGTTAGGGTTATGATTAGGGTTGGGATTAGGGGTGTGTTGTGGTTAGGGTTGGAGTTATAATTGGGGGTTTCCACTGTTTAGGTACATCAGGGGGTCTCCAAACATGGCATGGCGCCACCATTGATTAAAGCCAATTTTGCATTCAAAAAGTCAAATGGCTCCCTCCCTTCTGAGCTCTGTCGTGCACCCAAAGAGTGGTTTACCCCGACATATGGGGTGTCGGCATACTCAGGACAAATTGCACAACAATTATTGAGGTTGACGCTATAATATTCTGTGAAGCACTTGAGGGTTCAAAGTGCTCACCACACAGCTAGATAAGTTCCTTAAGGGGTCGAATTTCCAAAATGGTGTCACTTGTAGAGGTTTCCACTATTTAGGCACATCAGGGGCTCTCCAAATGTGACATGGCGTCCAATCTCAATTCCAGCCAATTCTGCGTTGAAAAAGTCAAACGGCACTCCTTCCCTTCCAAGCTCTGCCGTGCGCCTCAACGGTGGTTTACCCTCACATATGGGGTACCGGCATATTCAGGAGAAATTGCAAGACAAATTTTTTGGTTTATTTTCTCTTTTTACACTTGTGAAAATGAAAAAAAATTGGTTCTGAATTAAAATGTTTGTAAAAAAAGTTAAATGTTCGTTTATTCCTTCCATATTGCTTCATTTCCAGTGAAGCATGTAAAGGATTAATAAACTTCTTGAATGTGGTTTTGAGCACCTTGAGAGGTGCAGTTTTTAGAATGGTGTTACTTTTGGGTATTTTCTGTCATGTACACCCCTCAAAGTCACTTTAATCTCTTAGTGATGGGGCCAATTTTGTAAGTTCTGACCAATGTCACTTTATGTGGTAATAACTCTGGAACGTTTCAACAAACCCCAGTGATTTTGAGATTGCTTTTTCATGGCACATTATAATTTGTGATAATGGTAAATTTAGGTTGATATGTTTTGTGTTAATTTATAAAAAATATCAGAAATTTGACAAAAATGTTAAAAAAAATTGCAATTTTCAAACTTTGAATGATTATCCCTTTAACCCCTTTCCTACATTGGACATACTATTCCGTCCATGTGACCTGGGACCTAAGTCCCAAGGACGGAATAGTACGTCTAATGCGATCAGCTGCGCTCACGTGGTGAGCGCCGCTGATCGCGGTCGGGTGTCAGCTGATTATCACAGCTGACACCCGGCACAATGTGTCAGGGGCGGTCACGGACCGCCCCCGACACGTTAACCCCTGGCACACCGCAATCAAACATGATCTCGGTGTACCGGGGATTAAAGGAAGCATCGGCAGGGAGGGGGCTCCCTCCGTGCTTCCCTGCGACCCCCACAGCAGCGCAAAGTGCAGCGCTGCTGCGGAGGGCTCTTTCCCTGCAGGTCCCCGGATCCAAGATGGCGACGGGGATCTTCGGGGGCCTGCAGGGAGCTGGCTTCCTCACTGCCCGCAGAGCGCAGGCATGAGGAAGCCTGCAGCAGTGCCTGTGACAGATCGCTGATCTGTCACAGCGATCTGTGATGTGACAGATCAGCGATCTGTCACAGGACAGTGATGTCCCCCATGGGACATTATAATAAAGTAAAAAAAAAAAAATATTCCTTAATAAATTCATTTTTTGAAAATAAAAAAACAAAAACAATAAAAGTACACATATTTGGTATCGCCGCGTCCATAATGACCCACCCTATAAAACTGTCCCATTAGTTAATCCCTTTAGCGAACCCCTTAAAAAATAAAAATAAAAACAAAGCAAAAAATAATGATTTATTATCATACCGCCGAACAAAAAGTGCAATAACGCACGATCAAAAAGACGCATATATATATCCATGGTACCGCTGAAAACATCATCTTGTCCCGCAAAAAACGAGCCACAACACAGCATCATCAGCAAAAAACTAAACAAGTTATAGCTCGCAGAATAAAGCGATGCAAAAATAATTATTTTTTTATAAAGAAATTGTTTTCATTGCATAAAACCGCCACAACATAAAAAATGACATAAATGAGGTGTCGCTGTAACCGTACTGACCCGAAGAATAAAACCGCTTTATCAATTTTACCGCACGTGGAAAGTCAAACGGCGCTCCTTCTCTTCCGAGCTCTGCCATGTGCCCAAACAGTGGTTCTCCGCACATATCAGGTATCAGCGCACTCAGGACAAATTGCACAATAACTTTTGCAGTCCAATTTCTCCTGTTACCCTTGGTAAAATAAAAAAATTAACCTGAAGTAATTTTTTTTGTGAAGAAAAGTTAAATGTTCATTTTTTTTAAACATGCAAAAAATTCCTATGAAGCACCTGAAGGGTTAATAAACTTCTTGAATGTGGTTTTGAGCACCTTGAGGGGTGCAGTTTTTAGAATGGTGTCACTTTTGGGTATTTTCTATCATATAGACCCCTCAAAGTGGCTTCAAATGTGATGTGGTCCCTAAAAATAAAATGGTGGTGTAAAAATGAGAAATCGCTGGTCAACTTTTAACCCTTATAACTTCCTAACAAAAAAAAATTTTGGTTCCCAAATTGTGCTGATGTAATGTAAACATGTGGGAAATGTTATCTATTAAGTTTTTTGAGTGCCATATCTCTGTGATGTAAGAACATAAAAATTCAAAGTTGGAAAATTGCGAAATTTTCAAAATTTTTGCCAAATTTCCATTTTTTTCACAAATAAACGCAAGTTATATGAATGATATTTTACCATTATCATGAAGTACGATATGTCACGAGAAAACAATGTCAGAATCACCGGGATCCATGGAAGCGTTCCAGAGTTATGACCTCATGAAGGGACAGTGGTCAGAATTGTAAAAATTGGCCCGGAAGTTAACGTGCAAACCACCCTTGGTAGTGAAGGGGTTAATCCAGATAGTCATACCACACAAAAACACTAATAAATAACATTTCCCACATGTCTGCCTTACATCAGCACCATTTTTAAAATGCTAATTTATTTTGTTAGCCTTTTAGGAGGTTTAAAAATGTAGCAGTAATTTTTCATTTTTTCAAGGAAATTTACAAAATGTATTTTTTTAAGGGCCCTTCCAGGTTTGAAGTGACTTTAGGGGTCCTATATATTGGAAAACCCCAAACGTGGTACCATTTTAAAAACAGCACCCCCTGACATATTGAAAACTTCTGTCAGATAGTTTATTAACCCTTCAGGTGATTTTCAGGAATGAATGCAAAGTGGTATAGCAGGAATGAAAAATTGTTTGCTTACCACCTAAATGTCGCTAACTTCTGAACTGACCACTATAGCTAGGAGACTCTAAGGCCGCTATTTGGCCATGAACTGCTATGGCAAACCTCAGGACCACACAATCATGATCTCAGTGTGTCAATTAGATTAAAGCAGTAGCCCCCACAATCTATTAACCATTTATAGCATATAGTCACTTTTGACAGCAGCAACTAAGAGGTTAAAAAGATATGGACGATGCCAAAACTGATCGTGCCTGATGCAGCAAGTTGTCAGCTATAGTATACAGCCAACAGCTGCTGGATTGTTACCTGTATGGGGATGACATTCTCTTATATCTCAGGTCAGTAAAAAGATGTATTGGCTATCATTAAGGAGTTAAATGTGATGTGGTCCCTAAAAAAATGGTTTTGTAAATTTTGTAAAAATGAGAAATCGCTGGTCAAATTTTAAGCCTTTTAACTTCCTAGAAAAAATTGTTTCCAAAATTGCGCTAATGTAAAGTAGGCATGTAGGAAATATTATTTATTAAGTCAGGTGGTCATTGTGTGCAGATATAACATGATCTTGTCTTGCTGGTCTCTCTGACGGGTCGTCTCTGATGCATACAGTTCCACAACTGGAGTGGTATGACAGTCAGCAGGCTGTATGGCCTTAGCAAACTGTTACGCACCAAGTGTCTGGTACCAAACCCCGAACACAGACTTTTTGGGGGTCCGGACAGGGTGTCCAGTTTGATGTTCAGGTTCGGATGCCTAATAAAGTTTGTTGAAAGGCTGCAGCACATCCTGCAGAATTCTGTGGCTCAACACGTCCGTTTATCCCCTACATTCAGAACTTTCAAGCGGAACTTGAAAACCCATGTCTTTAGTACATCTTACAGCCTGCAATAACAACGCTGAAACCTCACCATCACGAGAGCTTTTGCAATCCTGAACCTTTTGTCTCCTTCTCGTACTGTAACATGTAAGGCTGCAAGGCTAGAGTCCTCTCCCATCTGTACCTGTCTGTCACTATTAGTTTGTTCATCGTAATTTCTGTTTGTGTTTTGTATGTAACCCCTGCTCATGTACAGCACCATAGAACCAATGGTGTTTTAAAAAAAAATTATAATAATAATCCTTCACATGATGGTCGACCCCGTCTCCACCCCTGCCCTCTTTGCTAGACTACACCCATCAGAAAGCTGCAGCAATTGGCACCTGTATTTCATCATCATCATCATCATCATCACAGATGTGCTGCAGTGGTCCGCTGACCATTTGCACTACCCCTCCCACGTACTCATATTCCAATAGAACAAGTGGTTGGGCATCAGTGCACTCAAACTCTTACAATTGTTGGCCATAACAATGTAAATGGCTCACGGAACCACAGCCAGCAAGGTCATTAAAAAGCAGAAGTGACTGCTACATGACTTGGGGCTCAGCCTCCTTGCCTGATTTGCAAGGAGGTGAGATGGAAGACAGACGCCCATGGTCGCAGGTGAAAATTCTGCACATTCAGCAGGGAATGGGTGGAATGCAAAGCAAAGGAACTGCAGGCACTCTCAACCAACCTATTTAAAACCACCTCTATTTATTCTGACCTCACCATTCATCTAGCAGTACTCGGGTCTGTGAAATTACTCAGAATGTCCCGTTGCCTGCATGCACCAGAGGAATGCATACCTCCCAACCGTCCCGGATCCGGCGGAACAGTCCTGATTTTGAGACTTTGTCCCGCTGTCCTGGCTGGGATCTTTTTTTCCCACACTGTACTAGTGAGAAGCAGACGACATGACCCCTCTTGTATCAGGACACACCCTCTCTGTCTCCACCTCTTCTCGTCATTCAGAGAGCTCAGCTCATCATCCTGCTTAATGTACTCCTAGACTGAGGTAATTTCTGCAGCCAAAGCAAGAAAAACAGTGACCTCCAGCAGCAGCAGTCCCTGTGAACCTGCATATCATGACAGTCAGTCACAGCAGTGAATAAGCAGGTAAACACGAGGTCACAGATAGCTGCCAGAATGGGGAATACAGGACCATAAGGAGAAGACACAATTGCCTCCTCTTTTGCAGGCACAACATTGTACCAGAGACTGCTATGCACCAGAGACTGCTATGCACCAGAGACTGCTATGCTCCTGAGACTGCTATGTACCTGAGACTGCTATGTACCGGAGACTGATATGTACCAGAGAATGCTGTGTACCAGAGACTAGTATGTACCAGAGACTGCTATGTACCAGACTGCTATGTACCAGACTCCTATGTACCAGAGACTGCTATGCACCAGAGACTGCTATGTAGAAGACTGCTATTTACTGGAGACTGCTATGTACCAGAGACTGCTATGTACCAGAGGCTGCTATGTACCAGAGGCTGCTACGTACCAGAGACTGCTACGTACCAGAGACTGCTACATACCAGAGACTGCTATGTACCAGAGACTACTATGTACCAGACTACTATGTACCAGAGACTGCAGAGGATGAGGCTGGATCGCGGCCGGGTGAGGAGGAAGGAGGAAAATGACACTGGAGAGCGGTCAGGTGAGGAGGAAGGAGGACGACGCTGGTTCACTGCTGGGTGAGGAGGAAGGAGGAGATTGATGCTGGTTCACGGCTGGATGAGGAGGAAGAAGGAGGATGACGCTGGATCGCGGCCGGGTGAGGAGGAACTTTTTTTTGTACTACAGGCCGCAATATGGAGACAGACAAATGGGGGCAGGATGAAAATATATGGGAGAAGAAGGTGACACATGGGGATGGGGTTGAAGTGGCCTGCCAGGACAGCGGATAATCCCCTGGTGGGCCCCAGATCCTCGTGGGCCCCCATGCTGGACATAGAGATGGCCCGCAAGTAACCTCGGCCCCACTCTATATCCCACCATGGGCCTATCAGAAACCACAGCCGCGCGTCGCAAACTAGGGTATTAAGATGGCCACCGGCATTTGGGCCATCAGACGTCATTGCTATGCACCGCGCTGATGTCAGCTCCCGGTGCATAGCATTGACATTTAATGACCCTTGACCTAACAAAGGTCACGCACATAAGCATAATATTATTACCAAGTTTGCATTAATACTTTAATTCATTACTTGTAAATAAATTTATATTTTTCTGTTAATAATTATTGTTTATGAAACAGTGTGATCAACAGTGCTAAATGGGTGTGGTTGGGGTGTGGATATGGGTGTGACTAGTTGTGAAATGGGTGTGGTTGGGGCATGGCTAAAATTTGCTGCAGCGCTCTGGGCACGCAGCAAACTTCGTCCCTCTTTCCCTTCTTCTGAAGTTGGGAGGTATGGGAAGGTGTTTCATTTGGGCATGTCGCAGGCACAGATACAGTTGTGGCCAAAAGTATTCACACCCCTGCTATTCTGTCAGATAATACTCAGTTTCTTCCTGAAAATTATTGCAAACACAAATTTTTTGGTATTGTTATCTTCATTTAATTTGTCTTAAATGAAAAAACACAAAAAGAATTGTCCTAAAGCCAAATTGGATATAATTCCACACCAAACATAAAAAAGAGGGTGGACAAAAGTATTGGCACTGTTCGAAAAATTATGTGATGCTTCTCTAATTTGTGTAATTAACAGCACCTGTAACTTACCTGTGACACCTAACAGGTGTTGGCAATAACTAAATCACACTTGCAGCGAGTTGACATGGATTAAAGTTGACTCAACCTCTGTCCTGTGTCCTTGTGTGTACCACATTGAGCATGGACAAAAGAAAGAAGACCAAAGAATTGTCTGAGTCCTTGAGAAACCAAATTGTGAGGAAGCATGAGCAATCTCAAGGCTACAAGTCCATCTCCAAAGACCAGAATGTTCCTGTGTCTACCGTTCGCAGTGTCATCAAGAAGTTTAAAGCCCATGGCACTGTGGCTAACCTCCCTAGATGTGGACGGAAAAGAAAAATTGACAAGAGATTTCAACACAAGATTGTGCGGATGTTGGATAAAGAACCTCGACTAACCTCCAAACAAGTTCAAGCTGCCCTGCAGTCCGAGGGTACAACAGTGTCAACCCGTAGTATCCATCGATGTCTGAATGAAAAGGGACTGTATGGTAGGAGACCCAGGAAGACCCCACTTCTTACCCTGAGACATAAAAAAGCCAGGCTGGAGTTTGCCAAAACTTACCTGAAAAAGCCTAAAACGTTTTGTAAGAATGTTCTCTGGTCAGATGAGACAAAAGTAGAGCTTTTTGGGCAAAGACATCAACATAGAGTTTACAGGAGAAAAAAAGAGGCATTCAAAGAAAAGAACACGGTCCCTACAGTCAAACATGGCGCAGGTTCCCTGATGTTTTGGGGTTGCTTTGCTGCCTCTGGCACTGCTGGACTGCTTGACCGTGTGCATGGCATTATGAAGTCTGAAGACTACCAACAAATTGTGCAGCATAATGTAGGGCCCAGTGTGAGAAAGCTGGGTCTCCCTCAGAGGTCATGGGTCTTCCAGCAGGACAATGACCCAAAACACACTTCAAAAAGCACTAGAAAATGGTTTGAGAGAAAGCACTGGAGACTTCTAAGGTGGCCAACAATGAGTCCAGACCTGAATACCATAGAACACCTGTGGAGAGATCTAAAAATGGCAGTTTGGAGAAGGCACCCTTCAAATAACAGGGACCTGGAGCAGTTTGCCAAAGAAGAATGGTCTGAAATTCCAGCAG
This sequence comes from Dendrobates tinctorius, assembly GCF_039654945.1. NCBI lineage: Eukaryota > Metazoa > Chordata > Amphibia > Anura > Dendrobatidae > Dendrobates > Dendrobates tinctorius. The sequence goes on from NW_027361672.1 coordinate 10,000,680, forward strand.
AGCATTGTAAGAAACTCATTGATGGTTACAGGAAGTGGTTGGTCGCAGTTATTTTGGCTAAAGGTTGTGCAACCAAGTATTAGGCTGAGGGTGCCAATACTTTTGTCTGGCCCATTTTTGGAGTTTTGTGTGAAATGATCAATGTTTTGCTTTTTGCTTCATTCTCTTTTGTGTTTTTTCATTTAAGACAAATTAAATGAAGATAATAATACTAAAACATTTGTGTTTGCAATCATTTTCAGGAAGAAACTGAGTATTATCTGACGGAATTGCAGGGGTGTCAATACTTTTTGCCATAACTGTAGGCCATAGCTTCTCTTTCCCTGCAGCACCTACACCATTATGCTCTCCTCATTGTTTTTATCACAAAAAAGTCCAGAGTATTACATAGCCTGTATACAGAGAGACAGTGGCCAGCAGATTATTACACTGCCTATTTTCAGAATACCTTCCCAAAAAAATCAATAAATAAAACAAAAAAAGACAGTGTTGGATACCTCCTTCTCCTATGGCTCTTCCACCTACACTGCCAGGTACAGGTTCTCCTCCACTTGGACCTCTGCCTCTTGGTTCAAAATTATAATTTTTTTCTATTCTATTTTACTCTAGAAAAGAGCAGACTTAGGGGAGACTTAATATATATGTACAAGTATATCAGAGGGCAATACAGACATCTCTCCAATGAACTGTTTGTACCAAGGACTGTGACAAGAGCAAGGGGGCATTGTCTTCGTTTGGAGGAAAGACAATTTCTGCACCAGCATAGAAGAGGGTTCTTCACGGTAAGAGCAGTGAGGCTCTGGAATTCTCTTCCTGAGGAAGTGGTGATGGCTAACTCACTGAATGAATTTAAGAAAGGAATGGATGCTTTTCTTGTGAGTAACAGTATAGAAGGTTAGGAATAACAGAATATTATAGGTAGATGGTTGACCCAGCTTAGGGGAAGGATTTTTTTTTTCCTATGGAGAAAATTGGCTTCTACTCTGTGGGTTTTTTGCCTTCCCCAGGATCAACAATGCAGAACAGCTGCACTAAAAATAGGCTGAACTAGATTGACATACAGTAAGGTCTTCCTTCAGCCTTCAAAACTGTTACTATGTTACTATGTATTTTTAGTCATTTCCTTATCCAATTTGTTTGCAAAGCAATTGTCCTGCTCTTACCCCCATTTAATTTCATTTTGCAGCCCTCTTAGGCCTTACTATGACCATTTTACAGCCATTACAACAAACCGAAGTTTGGGTTCCCATTGACTTGTATTGGGTTTGGGGTCAATTTCGTATATCGAACCAAACTTTTTACTCTAGTACAAACCCGACGAACCCAAACAAGTACATGAAAAGCTGGTACTGGTGTGTCATCAGTTTTACATGGATGGATGGATAAAGAAAAAAATTACAAAGCTTTTTCTATACTTTGCACTGTTAGGGTATGTGCACACGCTGTGGATTCTGCTGCGGATCTGCAGCGGATTTGGCCCTGCGGATCCGCAGCAGTTTCTGCTGCATTGTACAGTTCCTTTATTTGCTATGGAAAATGAAAAACGCTGTGCACATGCTGCTGATTTTTCCGCACGGATTTGCTGCGGTTTCAAATCCGCAGCATGTCACTTCTTTGTGCAGAATCCGCAGCGGTTTTACACCTGCTCCATTGTCCTGGTGTCAAACCGCAGGCTAATCCGCAGATAAAACACAGGTCTTTTGACCTGCGGATTTAACTTCGGATTTTGCCAAATCCGCACGGAAAAATCCGCAGCATAATCCACAACGTGTGCACATACCCATAAACATGGACAGCACATGGATTGTACATTGATGCCATCTGTGTATTGTATGTGTTTTTCATGGACCCATAGACTTGTATTGTCATCCATGCTGCCATAAAACAATGAACATGTGTGCATAGCACCATAGATTATAATGAGTACGTGTGGTATCCATCAAAAACGTAGATACCACATGTAATGGAAACACGGACATGTGAATGTGGCTATGTTCCCACAATGAGCTTTTCGTTTGTTTTTGATGTTGCAGAATTTCTCAACAATCTCTGCACCTAATAAGTAAATTAGATTAATTACATTTTTTGTGTGCGTTTTTTAACATGCGTTTTTATCTTGTTTTTGGTGCTCTGGTTTTTGTCTCTTGTTTGTGTGTCATGCTTTAACTAAAGCTGCTTTCTTTTTGATACTTCCTGGTATTTGGCTTTGCCAAAACTTTATTGATATACATAAGTGTGGATTACATGCGTTTTTGATGTGTTTCCACTGCGAAAGGCACTTAAGATGCATGTGCATCTGTGGAATTTCCACACCTAATGCAAACCTATGGGGAAATTGCACACAGAAAACTCAGCATACTCACAAGAGAACTTGACATGCTGCAGATTTGAAACATGCTCCGCAGGTCAGTTCACGTTGAGTAGAAAAGCACTGTGGGCATGAGATTTCTATAAATCCTGTAAACTTTTCTGGAAATGTAGGACCCTGCGGATTTGAAGCAGCAAAAATAGAACAAATGCTTATCATGGGAATGTAGCCTTAGAGTGAGGCCAGTTTTACACATCCTGATATTTCCGGTACCAGAAAACCCTTTACTAGAGATATCAGTTTCTGTGGGTCCGTGTGTGTACTATGTGCAGCACATGTGTGGCAATTGTGTTCACACGTGTGCCACATCAGGACCACACAGACGGCCGCCGGGGAAGAAGCGCTACTGGAAGCCGTTGTTCCCCGGCGGCTGCTGCTGAAGCCGGCTGTCATTCACCCTTGCTCTGCCGTGATCAACGCGAGCAGAGGAGAGTGAATGAATGAAAAACTGACCTCCTATGACCTCAGGACAATCAGAGAATGCAAGTGATGAGGTCACGGTGTCAGAGCTTGAACTGCCATGACCTCATCACTTGCATTCTTCCACGGACCGGAGGTCACAGCAAGTCAGTTTTTCATTCATTCATTCTCCTCTGCTCGATGGCAGAGCAGGGAGAATGGATGACAACCGCGTTCAGGGAACAGCGGCTTACAGTAGCACTACTTTCCCCGTGGCCGTCCGTGTACACGGAGGACTGTATGCACTGTTCTCCATGTGCACGTGTGCGGGACGTTTTGCAGCCTGTGCATCCGGTAGAAAACGGACATGTCAGCGTGTTTTGCACACAAACATATGGTCCATGAAAACACGCTGACATGGGCATAGACTCATTTATTTGAATGGATCTACGTGTGTCAATGTCTCCGGTATGTGAGAAAACTGTCACCACAAGTACCGGAGACACTGATGTGTAAAACCAGCCTCGGTCATTATCCTACCATATTACTTATTTATTGTATGAGGGGGTCACTATTGTGTTTAAAGTCAGCAGCAACATGAACTTATATGAGTGCAATCTCAGCACTCTACTATATTTTAGATTAAATGTTTTTATCTTCAGCATTTATAAGAATATTTTATAATGGGATAATAATAACACTTACAAAATCTAACATTACGTGGAAACCAAACAAGCTTTTTAATTGACTATTGACCACTTAACCTTTGAAGTTCATCTAAAATCAACATTATGGTAGATCAATAAACTTTTGGTTGAACAATAAAAGGTTTTTAAACACTACCACTAAGCTTTTTACAAATATCTTACAAATTACAGGGTGTCTCTAAATGCATGGTGGGAATGTCAATTTTGATTAACCATCTACGGCACTTAGTGTAAAAAAAAATTAAAAAAATATGAAACATTGTCAAAATTGACAAATAGCATGTTATTACTTTTTCACTAAGGCAATCAGCATGGAAATTGCAAAAATGTTCCAAAGAAAATAGACAAAAAATAAAATAATGCAAGTTGGTTGATCATGAATTGAAATTTTGCCTTGCTTAAAATGGGAGAACCAATCATGAACGCTTGTTCTATTCATGGCGTCTTCCTTATAGGCTGGTTGTAGCATAACAATTCCAATGCTTTTTTTTCCTAAAGGAAACAAAACTTCATAGCCACACATTTCTTGAGAGAATAAGCTGCCACAAAAATGGCAAAAGATTGAAAATATGAAAAAAAAAACACTGGAGCAAAGCACAACCAACAATGTTGTCTAGCATACAAGACACCTGTAGTCAAAATGCCCAACATTCCAGAAGTCTAGTATGTCATAATTAGGGGCATAACGATCAGGGTCACAGAGAATGCAAACGGGTCTGTACGGGACAGGGGGCTCGCTAACACCAGCAGCTATTTCAGCTGGATGTGCGACCATTATTACTGGAAGAAGCCATGGATGGAACACAATACACCAGGATGGGAGACATATATCCTGGAAGGGGCCCAGGATCATTATATCAGAATGGAGATCATTATATCAGGATGGGCACTTATATTACTGGAAAGGGCCAAGGATGGAGGGCATAATACCAGGATGGGGTATATATATTACTGGTAGGGGCCAGGATGGGGGACATTATACCAGAAAAAGTGCCAAGGATGGAGATCATTATATGAGGAATGTGAGAAATTATAACAGGAAGGGCGGTGGAGATCTCGGGAGCCAATGGAAAGTGCAGGGGCTCCAGGCTTTCACAATATGTCAGCGGAGCCCCCACACCTCCGAATACGCCTTCCTACCAGCCTGGAACCCTCAGCATCGCCCCACTCCTGTCACTGCCACCGCCAAAAGCTTCCTGCTACAGCAACTCTGGGAACCCGTTCCACCGCTGCCAAAAAGCTACTTTAGGATTATAAGATGCACCCCCATTTTCACCAAAAATTTAGATGAAAAAAGTGCTTTTTATAATCCGAAAAATATGATATACTGTATTAGCTGCAATGAACAGTCTCGACTATAATCCTGTATTTTGCATTGAAGCATCTAATAAGCCTGTGTTAAGGTTATTGTAAATGGAGGTAGCAGGGTCAGCAGTGATACCACATATAGTGATTGGTGGATCCTGTATTATGAGCTGTGCATAGAGGAGTTAACCAATTTTGTAATCCTTCCTTTGATCAAAAGGAGCTTGCTGGAAATTTTTCCTGAATGAATACACATTATAGAAAGATAGATAGAAAAATATTTAGAATTGAGAGTCATCTGTGGTTGATATCTTTTAATGGCTAACTGAATAGATGGTAACACGTTGCAAGCTTTCGAGACTACTCAGGTCTCTTCATCAGGCATTGACTAATACAAAGTCTGAAGAATCACACATTTATGCACAAAACAGCACAGAAATAACACAACAGGTAAGTGACTCCTTTATATTATGCATGTAAGGTCACACTTGCACTGAATACAGACGAGTGCTATGCGATAAAACATCTTATAGCACTTGGACCACTGTTAATGTATGGGGCAGCTCCCATCACCGTTTTTTCTCGCCCGTATTCTACGAGCAAGTGAAATTGCAGCATGCTGCGATTGGCACCGAGTCTCGGCTCACTCGCACCCACTCGCACCCATATAAGTCTATGGGAGCGAGTGACACCGCGCACATCACTCGGATATCATCCAAGTGCTGTGAGATATATGCTGACCCCGGCAATGGAGGAGATGGAGAAATTAGTTTCTCTGCCTCCTCCGTAGCTGTGTTCCAATCCTTTCTGTGCTAGAGGGTCAGAGCACAGTAGCATGACACTCGGCTCCCACTTGCAGCAGAGCAGGAGCCGAGGGTCATTAGCATATCGCATCCGATGCTCTCGCATCGGATGCCATACGCAAATGTGACCCCGGCCTATGGGTGATTCACTTGTTAGTGTAAAAAATTACCTACAAAAGTCATCTATTTCCGACCCGTAATACTAATTGACGCCAATGTGCTAAGCAACTATCGGACCAGATTTCAGATGCGCCCGACATAGGTTGTGATTATAAGACAAAGTCACAAGGATCAAGCGTTCTAGCACCTTTTGGAAACAAAGCTGCACTTTTGTAAAGCAAGGAAGCGTTGGGCGTGTACAGCCGTCATAACTTGGCGCTCTGCGACGTCACAGTTTTCAGCCTCCAGCTTATACCTTCCTTAGGATGCTGAATTAGCTTGTATGATTGATGTATTTTGAAATAAAAGATTTTTTAATAAAGATTGTGAAATGAATATTTTTTAAAATGCATGTAACACAAAAACTTGATTTAAACAATAGGCTGTGTACTGATGACACATTCTCTTTAATTATAGATTGCGCAGGTTCTTCGAACAACTATATCCTACCTATCAGAGCTGTCCTGAATAGCTTTCCTATACATTGGTATGCTACTATTGCTTTATCCTAATTGCCGTACTTTTCTCATTATCCGAACGGTAAGAAAAGTTTCACAAGCTGTCTATGATGGTTAATAATGCAAAATGCTGTTCGATTACAGGAGCAAAAATCATTTGGCAGAACTGATGAAGAACGGGAGAATGTTAGGTAGACTGGACCTATGTGATGTGGACATTTGTGTAGAAAAATATAAAAGAAGGGAATGAATAAGCTGATGATTTGCTATTTCATGCTGCAGCTTTACTCATATGATAGACAGGCTATATACTGTATATTAACAACATAAAAAGTTCAGCTGTTGATTGCCAAGCATATAAATAAAAATGGTGAGCAATGAAAGGGGTGGAGTGAAATACTATGCAATTGAAAATACTTTGTGCAATTTCCCTGCCACTATAATTTATTCCTGCCTTGTAATGGAATACAAAATTATTTGTTGTTTAGCTGTAGGACATGTTTCACCAGGATGGCAAATAAATAAGTGAAATAAAAAACATGATGCCACAGCCGGGTAAGGTGACTTCAGTATAAAAGCACTTATGTGTGACAGCAAGATGAACTAGTATAAAGAGAAGAGTATTTGTGGCGCGCAAGGGAATAAGCAAAGGAAACTGAGTTCACAGGTGAAAGTCATAGATTAAAAAAATAATGTTTTGCTTTCATGTGAAGTATTAACATAGAGAAGAAAATGTATGATGTGGTTTGCAAGCATGACTTATTTATATGACTGAAATCTCCTGTACATATTTGACTATATTTTGCTGTTTTCACATAAGGAACTTTAGACACAAGTAGCAGAAGTAAGGGATCAGTACTAACGTGAAATGCATAGAAACTTTCTAATATGCTGACTTTATCTATAAACAGACTAGAGCCCATGTCATGTCGCCGACAAGTTCTTCGCACCTCTTCTTTTCTTCTTCTCCTGTCACATACATCTTCTTCCTCCTGCTTCACCCTGAACAGGGCTTTCAGTGTCAAGTATGCTTCAGATGTTGTGGCGCATGTCATGACATCACAACATGCATCCTCTGTGGCACTGACTAGGCCTTGGGCAATACACAGTATAACTCATGATGTAACATTGTGCGGTCAGTATGAAGCGGGTTGAAGAGGGATGCGCATGACAGGAGAAATAAAAAGGCACATAGGATTGTTTGGCAGTTTGTGTCAGCAATGGGAAAGATAAATGTTGAATTACTTATTCATTTTTTTTACATCCTATTATTGTTATGTTCTCGGATCTGAAATAACCTAGAGCATAATAGGGAACATTCAGTTTGCATTGAATGACATCAATGCAAATCAAATTTCCCTGTCAAATTTGAGTGATTTGCCAAAATTGAATCTCTGCAGATTTGTCCATCTATTTTAGATTTGTTTAAAAGCTACACTATTAGAGAATTCTTTTCTTTAATATGATGCCTTATGAAGGCACCAAAAGATGCACATGGAGTACTAAGATCCTCAGTGCACATGGCTCCACTACGCGCATGAATGTTGACAGATGCTGTGTTATATCCTCTGGGATATCTCTGCACTGGAAATTATATGCTGAAAAGAACACCCTTGTAAAACAGGAAAGATGTATATCTTTGTACCGTGTTAGCCAGTAGATAGAAAAATATTCAGGATTGAGAGTCCTCAGTAGTTGATACCTTTTAATGGCTAACTGAAAAGATGGTAATGACTTGCAATGTATTACCATCTTTTCAGTTAGCCATTAAAAGGTATCAACTACTGAGGACCCTTGTAACAGTATCTTTCCTTGCATCTTAACCCTCTCATCCCATGCATTCACTACAATAAGTAATCCGATACTTTTCACCAGTACTGTCTGGAAGAGATGAGTGAACTTGTTCAGAAAATATTTACCAATCGGCACGAACGGAGCTCATTCGGATTCATGTTCAGATTCCCAAGCGTGTTTCCTCAAAATCGGCTAAATTCTGGCGCAGTACAGTAAATGATTGTGTTTCCTTTAATGCTTTTATTAGGTCCTCGGCTAGGATAGTAGTGCGTATGTTGTATCTTGAGCGTGGAGGGGTTATGAACGGAGAGTGTAGGTATAAGTCAGAGGAGCAGAGGACTGTAATTTTTTTTAATTCTCTTAATGCGTGCACAGTCCGGCAGCCAATCAGGGCGCAGAAACCATCCACAACATCCAGGCACAAGGGCTTTTGTCACTGACTGCCGAAGTCACATGTCCCTCTCCATATAAAAAGCGGACATGTTGTTTTGCTGGCTCCATTTTGTCAATGTAAGAGCACAGAGAGGCCACTCCTGCTGCTGCTGCTTCAAATTGTCATATAGTTTAATAGGATCCTGTGTGAAATCAACCTTCCATCATCTAACTAGTTTGTGCTAACATTGTTGTGCAGGCAGGAGTTCAGATTTCCTAATCAAAATCGTTTGAGCTAATAGTGCGTTGCAGTCAGGAGGAGTTCATATTTTCTAATTTAAATAGTTTGGGCTAATATTGGCGTGCAAGCACCAGACCCCATTTCCTAATCAAAATCGTTTGGGCTAATATTTTTGTGTAGGTACCAGGCCCCATTTCCTAATCAAAATCATTTGGGCTAATATTTTTATGTAGGTACCAGGCCCCATTTTCTAATCAAAATTGATTGGGCTATTAATATTGGTGTGCAGCCAGCAGTCCCCATTTTCTAATCAAAATCATTTTGTTAATATTGTGGTGCAGGCACCATGCAAAGTTTCCTAATGAAAATCGTTTGGGAAAATGTTGTTGTTCAGGCACCAGGCCCCATTTCCTAATCAAAATCGATTGGGCTAATATTGGGGTGCAGACAGAAGTCCACATTTCCTAATCAAAATTGTTTGGGCTAATACTATGTTTCAGGTAGGAGGTCACATTTCCTAACCAAAATCATTTGGGCTAATATTGGGGTTCAGGTGTAAGGGAATGGAAAATGTTACTGGTCTATCTTTTACCTCTTTCTCATATTTTACTCGTACTGCTACACGTTCATGTGTATTACCATTATGTGTGTGTCACATAGGTATTGCTACACTATTCTGTGGCCACTAGATGGGGGTGGAGCGCATACTCAGCCTGTAAATAGTTAAAGTAGGAGGCGCTAATGGCTGTTAAGCTGGGGAACAGCTGAGATTTGAATTAGTTTGGCAGGAGAACCCTGACAGGGCAGTCAGCTCCAAAATGTTAAAGACACGGGCCCAGCCGTCCAGGGCCTGAGGGCCACAGATGACAACACTGCAGAACATAGCAGTGCAGATCACAGCTGCACAGTTCACAGCAGTGCAGAACATAGCAGTGCAGATAACTACGCTACAGATGGTAGTGAGACAGTTGGCAGCGGTACAGCAGCACAGATCGCTCATTATGAGGCAGCTTGTTACGTGGGCAGACGCCCTTTTGTCTGGGGCAAAACAGACAGGGGAACTCACAAAGAGGATGAAGCTGGACAGAGAGGATGCAGTGATGCTCAAAGGGATGGGATGTCCCAGAGATATGCTGAAGGAAGACAGTGAGAGCATAGGGAAAGTGACAGAATTGTGCTCTGTGGAATCTGAGGTAACTGCTGTAAAGAAAATGGATTTGCTACATACAAAAATGAGTAAAGCTGTTATTGCTAAAGTTGAACGGGACTGTGACTCTGTTTGTTCCACATCGTCTGAGGAGAATGTGCAGCACATTACAGAAAGCCCTGAGAAGAATGGAGCTGCAGGTATGCTAACAGAAAGCTGTCATGTTTATGTGAGGGGAGGCCAGGGCACCGTTGCCCCGGAGTCCTCAGCCACGACTACGGTCCTGGCTGACCCTTACACAGGCACCAGGCCCCATTTCCTAGACAAAATCGTTTATGCTAATATTGTTGTGCAGGCACACTATCTCAGCAAATACATACTGATTGTTAATTGAGTTACAAGTGACTGACAGATCTGGGTCTAGGGTTGTGAAACAGCTGGCTAAAGGAGGGGAAGGGTACATCCAACATGAGTGGGAAAAAGCGAGGACATGGTGGAAGGGGGGATTCGGCTTAGTGTTCAATGTGTACGTGGGTTAGGTGGTAATGTTACTGAATGCTCTACTGAACAAACACCATCTCGTCCTATCCAAAGACAACTTACAACATCTGTTACTGGACAGGTTACTAGACTCACTTTCTTTGGCAGCTACATAGTGGTACTCATTATAGATGAGGGCCAGAAAGAGCATGTGCTCCAGTGGATGGAAAGCAGTGCATCAAGTGGCCTCTCCTCCTTTTCCTCCAACTTAACATCACATACAGTACAATCCTCAGAGGTGGCACCCCAATTATCCTTGTTTCCCCCTGCATAACAACTCTCCAACCGGCCAGCTGACTGTGGTGAACCACAGATGAGCGAGTCTGCGGAGCTGTTCACAGATTCTGTTCCATAGGCATCAGAGGTCTGTTCCAAAGATTCACAGAATCCAAAGAAGGAAAACATCTGCACCGATGGTCAAAATTTTTTCCTGTTGGATCCAGGGCCGGATGAAGTAGAGTCGGAACAGAATCCAGATGCTCATCACCAGATGTTAACGCCTGGGAATGAAGGTGATCCTGATGAGACTCCGATACCTGAGATGCACGCGGACTGTATTGTGCTGTCAATGCAGAAAGAGGAGGAGGCTGACTCTCAGGGCGATGAATGGGAGAACAGAGAGGATGACGATGAGGTAGTAGATCCCACTTGGTGTGGACCCAGAGGCACACAGCTGAGTAGAAAGATAAGGAGGAAGACAAGGAGGAAACATTGCGTCTTCCCGCACAGACATAGAGTGATGCAACCACAGCTGCATCCTCAGCCACAACTTTAGCTGTGGCCAGAAGTGGTCATGAGTCTGCAGCTCGCAGGGGCAGCAAGGGTTGCCGAGCCTGGATGTTTTTTGAGACCACAAAGGATGACCCAACTAATGTTATCTGCCAACTTTGCAAAAATATGACTCACTAGAGGCAAAAATTACAATAATTTGATTACTACATACATGAACCAGCACATGTGTGATCAACATGCATTAGTTTGGGAATCTGATGGTCCAAAAATGCGGTCTAGCAGGCCTCGCCAACAACCGTCCATCCCATCAGCTGCATCTGCTGCTTCTTCCCCCTCCATCACCATGCCAAGTGTTGTCACATAGTTCTCCCACCACAGAACCTCTAGTTGTTTACCCTCAAGAGTTGGGTTGAATGAGAGCCTGTTACCGAAGTGGAGATGCCTGCTGTTTTTGTTTCACCGAGCACATAACATCTCAGCCTGCACCGCACTCACAGTCAAGCAGTTTGTCATGTTCACTCTACTCCACTCTCTGTCAGCACAGCAGCCAGCCCTTGGTCCTGCCCTTGTAATCACATAAAAGACTGTTTCTTCCCACACATGCCAAAGCTAAGACTTTGAACTCAACCATCTACAATCGGTTGGCCACGGAAATGCTGCCTTTCCGCCTGGTGGATATAGATGGTTTCCAAAAGCTGATGGCAGTTGCAGTCTCCCAGTACCAGTTGCCCAGTCGCCATTGCTTCTCTAAGAAAGCTGTACCAGCGCTACACCAGCATGTCGCATACAACATCACTCGTTCCTTGAAAAAATCTGTCTGCCATAGTGCAGTGTTTAAGTTAATATCCCTTGGAGATCACAGTCACACAGCTCAACAGTTGTGAACAGCTATCCAGGTCGAGTTTGAGCAATGGCTGTCTCCACTGAACCTGGAGTCAGGGAACACGTGTGCAATAATGGTGTGAACATGGTGGCGGCCCTACACCGGGGCTACGTCACACAGGTGCCTTTCTTGGCTCGTCTTCAACTTGTTGGTACAGCAATTTCTTCACCACTATCTCGGCCTGGATGCACTGCTGCAAAAAGCACGGTTGCTGTGTGCTCACTTCCGTTGTTCTCACCCCGTAGGTCATTGACTTGCATCGCTAAAGAGGTGTTTCATCCTACTGCTTAACCATTTTATATGCAATGTGTTGCATATCAATTCCATTCTTCACAAGTTGCAGCGACTATGGCAGCAGCAATGAGTCCTGGTGCAATATGTCCTTTTGCATAGCATGGGCCAACATAGTTCAGAAGTGGTACAAATTACTCTTGTGGAGTGGGCACTGATGAAGGACCTCTGCACCCTTCTGCATAGTTTTGAAATGGTTATAAAGATGGTTAGTGCTGACGATGTCATCATGATCATCACTTTTCTGGTGTTCTTCATGCTGGAACACCCTTTGAATAATCTGTGGGAGGAGATGTTGTTCCCGAGGAAGAGGTGGAAGAGGAGAATGCAGAAGAGATAACAATATCTCTAAGTTCCAGACTGTTGTCGCATAGGAAGGTGCCATTGAAGGGTGGATTACAGCAATCGAGAGGGTCTCATGGTACCACATAAACTGTTAGTGAAGGTGCACGAGCCGAGGAACAAATGGAGGAGGAAGAGGTGATGGGCGTGCAACAGTCAGGAGATGAAGAGAATAATGATCCCGCTTCTATTATCTGAGGTTGGCAGAGGAGGCAAAGTAGTTTTACCCTGCCAAGAACACACCATGGACTTTGACCTCATGGAAGTGCCCAACACATGAGCTCCTTCTTATTATCTGCAAGATGATCCAGGATTGTTAGAATTAGAAATAGTGCTGACTACTGGGGTGCAACTCTGTTAGATCTACGGCACAAGAGTAAATTTTGCCAGATGCTTCCCCCTTGGAAAGGGTTAGAGTATTGGAACATGCTTGTAGACAATCTTAAGAGTGGTTTTCCCCAAGACAGTAGTGAGGCACACAGTATGCATCACAGTTATAGACTTCCAACCCTGGAAACACCGAGTCATCAAAGCAAAAACACTCACAGCATCAGCAGCACTGTAAGTGGCATAAGAAATTTCTGTGAGTCGTTTCACACATTTTTTTAACCAGTCTATGCACTAGCAGAACAGAGTACAAATCTGACATGTTGTGGACAATTGGAGAGGATGGTGCAGGAGTTTCTCTAGCTCAATATCATTTCTATCAGGGGGAATTTGGACCCTTTTGCATTTTGTCCTTCAAAAATGGAAGAGTGGCCAGTGCTTGCCTGTCTTCAGCGCTGCTGGTGCTGTCCTGATGGATAAGCGCATCCGACTGTCCCCTGAAAGTGTAGACTGCCACCTTTCATCAAGATGAACAAGTCATGGATCTCTAATGACATTTTCACCCCAGTCATGGACTGTGCTAACTACTGTAGGCAATTGTGTAGTTTTAAGTGTGTTGCATTGTTCTTGGGTTATTGCAGTCTGTGACACTTTTGTTATGGCTTCTGTGCCTGCTGTTGCCACTGCTGCTGATGTTACTAACAATTTTTGGTTATGTGGATACTCCAAGTAGAGTCTTCATCTGGTGGGTTTACTTTAGTGAATGGGGTGTCAGAGGTCCATTATACTATTTCTATTCTTGTGAAATTGATGCCACTTTGTGACAATTTTTTGAAATGTGAAAACTCCAATTTGGGTCTCCATCTGGTGGGTTGCCTGTAGTGGAAGAGGTGTCCGAGGCCGATTATACAATTTCTGTTCATGTGAAACTGATGCAACATTAGTGGCATGTGCCAATACTATTTTGAAATGTGAAGACTCCAAGTTGGGTCTCCTTCATGTGTGCTGTCTGTAGCAGTAGAGCTCTGAGACCAGCAGGCCTGCACTAACTTTCAGTCAACTAGCTGTGTTACTATCTTTAAATGTTTATAATAATAATAGTCTATGCAGCTGATATTTGTGCCACCTTAGTGTGGCTGAGCAGAAAAGCAGTTTCATCTATTGCATGAGGTATTAGGGCTCCCAGGACAGCAGGCTTAGATCAGTCCCTCACCCACCTCATCTTAATTTAAACTTAAATTAAAAAATATAAATGCTGGCCCAGTCCCTGATGCCTCAGGCATGGCCCATGGCTGACTGCTGCTGTGCCATTATCACATTGGTATTGTGGGTAAATTGATCAGCTAACTTCCTGTGTTGCTATCCTTACATTTTTCTACCAATACTAGTTTATGAAATGGATGTTTGTGGTATCTGAGTGTGACCGAGCAAAAAAAGTTTGAGCTGTTGCATGAGGTATCAGGGCTCCCAGCAAAGCAGGTTTACCCTGGTCCCTCAGACACCTCATCTAAATTTAAACTTAAATTCAAAGCTGTAAATGCTGGCCCTGACCCTGATACCTCATGCATGGCCCATGTCTGACTGCTGCTGTGCCATTATCAAATTTATTCTGTGTGTGAATTGATCAGTCAACTACCTGTGTTAGTGTGAACTGTTGAATGAGGTATCAGGACTCCCAGCAAAGAAGGCTTGCCCTGGTCTTTCACCCACATTGTCTTAATTTAACCCCTTTGCGACATGCACCATACTAGTACTGCTCTGTGGGAGGAGTGATTGCGCCCAGAGAGCAGTTCTAGTACGGCGCCACGATCGCCGCGGCCTCACACTGAGTGCTGCGGTGATCATGTGCGAGTGTCAGCTGTATGTAACAGCTGACACCCTGCAGTAATGCCCACAATCGGTGCTATCACCGTTCATGGGCATTTAACCCCTCTGATGCCGCTGTCAGTAGTGACAAAAGCATAGAGAAGCATTGTGCAGGAACCAATTCACTGCCCGCTTCCCTCAGGACAACGCAATGTGATCTTGTTGTCCTGAGGGTCTCCATGGAGACCCCTGTCACTAAGATGGCCTTGGGGTCCTTCCAGATCCTGCAGGGAGGTGGCTTGTGAGCGCCTGCTGAGAGCAGGCAGCCGTCATGCCTCCTACCCTGCCTGTCAGATCTCGGATCTGATATTCTGCTGTGCAGTGTTAGATCAGCAATCTGACATTATATAGTGATGTCCCATACTGGGACAATGTAATAAAGTAAAAAGAATTATATTTAAAAAAAAATTTTTTAAAAAATCCCCAAATAAAGAAAAAAATATATATTTTACCAACCAATAAATATATTTATTTATGTAAATAGCAAAAAAACAATAAAAGTACACATATTTGGTATCGCTGCGTCCGTAACGACCCGCTCTATAAAACTGTCCCACTAGTTAACCTTTTCAGTGAACATCGTAATAAAAAAGAAAAAAACAAGGTAAAAAACAATGCTTTATCATCATACCGCCGAACAAAAAGTTCCATAAAACACGATCAAAAAGAGGGATGCAAATAAAAATGGTACTGCTGAAAACATCATCTTGTCCCACTATACAGATCCATCAGCAGAAAAATAAAAAAATTATATCTCTCAGATTAAAGCAATGCAAAAATAATTATTTTTTTCTATAAAATAGTTTTTATTGGGTAAAAGCGCCAAAACATAAAAAATATACACTCACTGGCCACTTTATTAGGTACACCTGTCCAACTGTGTGTTAAGACTTAATTTCTAATCAGCCAATCACATGGCGGCAACTCAGTGCATTTAGGCATGTAGACATGGTCAAGACAATCTCCTGCAGTTCAAACCGAGCATCAGTATGGGGAAGAAAGGTGATTTGAGTGCCTTTGAACGTGGCATGATTGTTGGTGCCAGAAGGGCTGGTCTGAGAATTTCAGAAACTGCTGATCTACTGGGATTTTCACGCACAACCATCTCTAGGGTTTACAGAGAATGGTCCGAAAAAGAAAAAAAAAACAGTGAGCGGCAGTTCTGTGGCCGGAAATGCCATGTTGATGCCAGAGGTCAGAGGAGAATGGGCAGACTGGTTCGAGCTGATAGAAAGGCAACAGTGACTCAAATTGCCACCCGTTACAACCAAGGTAGGCAGAAGAGCATCTCTGAACGCACAGTGCATCGAACTTTGAGGCAGATGGGCTACAGCAGCAGAAGACCACACTGGGTACCACTCCTCTCAGCTAAGAACAGGAAACTGAGGCTACAATTTGCACAAGCTCATCGAAATTGGACAGTAGAAGATTGGAAAAACGTTGCCTGGTCTGATGAGTCTCGATTTCTGCTGCGACATTCGGATGGTAGGGTCAGAATTTGGCGTAAACAACATGAAAGCATGGATCCATCCTGCCTTGTATCAACGGTTCAGGCTGGTGGTGGTGGTGTCATGGTGTGGGGAATTTTTTCTGGGCACTCTTTGGGCCCCTTGGTACCAATTGAGCATCGTTGCAACGCCACAGCCTACCTGAGTATTGTTGCTGACCATGTCCATCCCTTTATGACCACAATGTACCCAACATCTGATGGCTACTTTCAGCAGGATAATGCGCCATGTCATAAAGCTCGAATCATCTCAGATTGGTTTCTTGAACATGACAATGAGTTTACTGTACTCAAATGGCCTCCTCAGTCACCAGATCTCAATCCAATAGAGCATCTTTGGGATGTGGTGGAACGGGAGATTCGCATCAGGGATGTGCAGCCGACAAATCTGCGCCAACTGTGTGATGCCATCATGTCAATATGGTCCAAAATCTCTGAGGAATGCTTCCAGCACCTTGTTGAATCTCTGCCATGAAGAATTGAGGCAGTTCTGAAGGCAAAAGGGGGTCCAACCCCTTACTAGCATGGTGTACCTAATAAAGTGGCCAGTGAGTGTATATATATATATATATATAAATGAGGTATCTCTGTAATCATACTAACCGGAAGAATAAAGCTGCTTTACCAATTTTACCACACGCAGAATGGTATAAAAAAAGCAATTCCTAAATTGCTGTTTTTTGTTGTCTCCAAAAAATCAGAATAGAAAGTGATCAAAAAAGTCATGTGCCCGAAAATGGTATCAATAGAAACGTCAGCTCATCCCGCAAAAAAACAAGCCCTCACATGACTCTGTCAATCGGAATATGAAAAAATTATAGCTCTCAGCATATGGTGACGGAAAAACTAATTTTCGCAATAAAAAGCGTCTTTTAGTGTGTAACAGCTGTCAAACATTAAAAATCCTGTATAAATCTGGTATCGCTGTAATCGCACTGACTCGAAGAATAAAGTCGCCTAATCACTTATACCACACGAGAATCAGTATAAAAAATAGATAAAACTGAATTCCTCGCATGCTTTTGACTTTTTCATGATGCCTCCCAAAGATCGCAGTAAAGCTGGGCGCACATTTATTGTGCACTCTGCGCTGAGCGTTTACTCTAGGGTTTCCATGTAAATCTCTGAAATATGTGATTCAGACAGAACCTCCAGTAGAAAATTCCCTATAATGAGGCAGATGGAGGCACTGTGGACACCATATCACCTGTGATCCCGGAGTGTCCGTCTTTTTAGGATTGCATAAAAGTGCCATCGGCCACCGTTTTGTACACTTCTGAAAAGAAGGAAGCCACGTGACAGAGGCCAACCGGAGTCCAGAGTAACTCTGCTGCCTCACTATAGAGAATGGATCCATCGGGGGTTTCATCTGAATCACGTCACTCAGAGATATAGATGGAAACCCCAAAGTGAGTGGTCAGGGTACAGCGCAGGATAACTGTGATCCCAAACATTATGTAAAATGTTCCCAAAAAATGCTTCCACTCAATCCACAAAAAAAGCAAGTCTCCACTCAGATCTGTCATCTGTTAACAGAAATATAGGGGGCTTCAACGTTTCTGTTAGCACAAAGGCTCTGGAAAAGCGAAATGGCTCTTCACCTGCCAAAAGAAATTCAGCAAATTCTCCGATCCCAAATCCAAATGCGCCCCTCTCTTCTGTGCCCCAGTGTGTCTAAACGACATTTAGCGCCCACACATTTGGCATTTCTGTAGTGATGAGAGCCCGCCTAATTTACAGGTGCATGTCTCCAGAAGCATAAGCTGGGCAAAATGTACTGGTGACTGCAACGTACTGGTCACTACAGCGTACTGGTCACTACAACGGCAGTTTGCAAAATTCACTCAGTAACATCCACTGCTGCCTGTTTCTGGAAAACACCCATGAAGTCAAAAGCATCACTACATCTGTAGATAAATTTCCAATGGGTTATAATTTCCAAAATGGGGTCACTTGAGGGGGATTCTGCTTTTCTAGCACTTGGGGGTTCTTTATATGGAATCCTCAAATTCGTCTAGGAAAATCTACGCTTCAAGAGGCAAATAGCACTCTGTCCCTCCCGAGTCACTCTGTATGGCAAAGTAGTACTGTACAGCTACATATGGGGTATTTCTACATTTTGAGGAAATTGTGGTACAAGTTCTGGTGCCATTTTTACCCATTTCCAGTGTGAAAATGTAATACTTGGGGTTAACACATAATCTTGGCTGTAAAAATGTAAATTATTTTTTCTTCACTGTCCAATGGTATAAAAGTTAGTGACACACCTGTGGTGTCAATATAATCACAGCATCCCCAGATGAATTCATTGAGAGATTTAATTTGTAAAATGGGGTCACTTATGGGGGGTTCTGCTGTTCTGGCACCTCAGGGGCTCTGTCAATGTAACATAGCACCCCCAAAAAAGTGCAGCAAAATCTGCACTGTAATATGGTGCTACTTCTCTTCTGAGGCCGGTTTCACATTAGCGCTTTTTAAGCGCACGCACGGCCGGGGGTAGCTCCGCCCCCGAGCCGACTCTCTGCCCGGCGTGCCCGCCCCTTGCTTGTAGCGCCGCCTCCTAGCGGACAGCGGTACCTGCGATCGGCGCACCCTATCTTTAGCATAGGGTGCGCAGATCGTGCGCAGGCCGTGCGCTAGTTGCGCTTTGACCTGCGCTGCGCACTTCTGACGGTGCACCGTGCGCACCAAAATCCGAAAAGTTCGATTTTGGCGCGCACGGCGCACCGTCAAAAGTGCACAGCGCAGGTCAAAGCGCAACTAGCGCACGGCCTGCGCACGATCTGCGCACCCTATGCTAAAGATAGGGTGCGCCGATCGCAGGCGCCGCTGTCCGCTTGGAGGCGGCGCTACAAGCAAGGGGCGGGCACCCCGGGCAGAGAGCCGGCTCGGGGGCGGAGCTACCCCCGGCCGTGCATGCGCTTAAAAAGCGCTAATGTGAAACCGGCCTGAGCTTTGCACTGTGCCTCAAAAGTATTTTTTGACCATATATGGGGTATCCATGAACTCAGGAGAAATTGCATAACAAACTTTGGGGTCCATTTTCTCATTTTGCCATTGTGAAAATTCAAAATTTGCAGCTAAAAAAGATTTTTGTGGGAAAAATGTGATTATTATTCAGTGTTTGTCGACGCAGCTGCATGATTTGTGGCTGCAAGACCGGCTGAATACATTATTCCAGCATATTTTACATTCAAAAAGTCAAATGGTGCTCCTTCCCTTCCGAGCTCTGCCGTGTACCCAAACAGTAGATTTTCCCCACATATGGGGTATCAGCATGTTCAGGAGAAATTGCACAACAAAATGTATGGTCCATTTTCTCCTGTTACCCTTGCATAAGTAAAAAAAATTAAGGTCTAAAGGAAAATTTTTGTGAAAGAAAAGTAAGTGTTTATTTTTTCCTTCCAGATTCCAAAAATTCCTGTGAAGCATCTGAACGGTTAATAAACTTCTTGAATGTGGTTTTGAGGAGTGCAGTTTTCAGAATGGTGTCATTTTTGGGTATTTTCTGTCATATAGGCCCCTCGAAGTCACTTCAAGTGTGAGGTGGTCCCTAAAAAAACGTTTTTTGTTGTAAAAATGAGAAATTGCTGGTGAACCTTTAACCCTTATAATGTCCTAACAAAAAATATGTTTCCAAATTGTGCTGATGTAAAGTAGACATGTGGGAAGTGTTATTTATTAACTACTTTGTGCGATAAGACTCTCTGATTTAAGGGCATAAAAATTAAAATTTTGAAAATTGCAAAAGTTTCCAAATTTTCGCCAAATTTCCATTTTTTCACAAATAAACGCAAGTTATATAGAAGAAATTTTACCACTATCATAATTATTTGCACCACTATCATAAAGTATTATATGTCACAAGAAAACAATATCAGAATCACCAGGATCCATTCAAGTGTTCCAGAGTTATGACCTCATAAAGTGACTGTGGTCAGAATTGTAAAAATTGGCCTTGTCATTTCGGTGAAAACAGGCTTTGTCTCAAAGGGGTTAAACTTAAATTAAAAAATATATATAAATGTTGTCCCAGACCCTGATACCTCATGCACGGCCCATGACTGACTGCTGCTGTGCCATTATCAAATTTACACTGTGTGTGAATTAATCGGTCAACTACCTGTGTTACTATCCTTAAATTTTTCTACCAATAGTAGTCTACAAAATCGATGTTTGTGGCACCTGAGTGTGTCTGAGCAAAAAAACAGGTTGAGCTGTTGCATGAGGTATCATGGCTCCCAGCAAATCAGGCTTAAACTGGTCTCTCATCCACCTTGCCTTAATTTAAGCTTAAATATAAAACTAAAAGGCTACGTTCGTTCACACATAGCGGAACTCTCGCGGAAGTTACCGAGAGAATTCCGGAATTCCATTCCGCGGGAAAATCACATTTTAAGTTTCCACGATTTTCCCATGAAAAAACTAGCGATTTACAAGTGTAATTAGCTTGCAGAATGCTAGCGTTTTCCAATCGATCTGGAGCATCACTTGGAGAACTGATTGACAGGTTGGTCACACTCGTTAAACATAGTGTTTGACAAGTGTGACCAACTTTTTACTACTGTTGCTGCCTATGCAGCATCAGTAGTAAAAGATAGGATGGACAAAATAATAAAAAAAATAAAAAATATTGTTATTCTCACCTTCCCCTTCCGGCGTCCCGCGCAGCCTTCCCGCCTCTCTCCACGCCCCGGCATCTTCCGGTCCCAGTAATCCTTTGCGCGAATGACTGCGAGACGTCAAGCTCTCGCGAGGTCATCGCAAATGACCGCGAGACGTCGCGCTCCCGCGAGATCGCGACGTCATCGCAGTCATTCTTGCAAAGGATTACTGGGACCGGAAGATGCCGGAAGCGTGGAGAGAGGCGGGAAGGCTGCACGGGACGCCGGAAGGTGAGAATAACAATATTTTCTATTTTAATTCTATTTTTTACAGGGATATGGTACCTACAGCCCGGAGGACAGTCTCCTCTCCTCCGGACTGTGGGTACCATCCGCAAATGTTCTGCTTACTTTTCGCATGGTGGACACAGCCACATGCGGAAAGTAAGCAGAACAATGCATTCCTATGTGGGCGGAATCGCCGTGATTCCGCTAAATTATTGGGCATGCTGTGTTTTTTACCGCAAAGCGATTCCGCCGCAGAAAAAAAACGCAGCATTAGCACAGCATTGCGGAATCCCATAGGATTGCATGGGATGCTTATTTTTCACGTTTTCGCGGCAAAATCGCACGTTTAAAACCGCCGCGAAAATGCGAAAAAAAACGCGACGTGTGAACGCAGCCTAAATGCTGGCCCAGACCCTTATGCCTCAGGCATGGCCCATGGCTCACTACTACTGTGCCATTATCAAATTTATCCTGTGCATGAATTGATCTGTCAACTACCTCTTTTACTATCCTAAAATGTTTCTACCAATAGTTGTCTACAAAACCGATGTTTGTGGCTGAGCAAAAAAACAGTTTGAGCTGTTGCATGAGGTAGCAGACAGGAAAAAGGCATCTCACAGGCCAAAGATGCACTATACCGGGCATAAAGTATATCAATTCAAAAAATCACAGAATAGGGCTAAATAATACATCAAAGTTTTAGTAGCAAAATCCTAGACCATAAGGTAGCAATATCCATAAACAGGCGATTACCTGGTCTGGATAATTATTGCAGCATACACGACAGACTAGTGAAAAAGCCCTATACTGATGAACGCAGGTAAATGGTTAATAAGAGCTACAAATAGCAGAGTGAATACCTTGCGACATAATCCCGATAATGTGCAGGAGTGCCCGTGGGACGCGCTGAAGCCCTGATGCGCGTTTCACCGTCCTCGGTTTCGTCAGGAGGTGTCTAAATTATATGTGCAATAAAAATTATCATTATTATATACCTCTCTATTCATGTGGCTTATTTTAAGCATATGTATCAATCATAATTGGTTGGTATTATTTCATATGCCATTTGGATCTCCTTCATGTCTGTTGCCTGAATTGGCAGGCCTCTCAGAGCACCAGGCCTACACCTGTCACTCATCCACCTGTTGTTACAGATCTTTTTTGCAGCTTGAAATGCTGGTCCAAACCCTGTCCTATGCATCTATGCTGCGCAATCATGCTATTTGTACTCTTGGTCAATTGATGTCACTTTTCCTGGTGTCTACCCCTAATTTGAGCTGTTTTGACAGCTTTTTGGCCTCCCCTGAATGTGTTGTGTATGCATTTGGTTTTGCCTCCCATTGAATTCAATGGGGTTCAGATGTGTTCAATGAACCATTCGGCAAACGTCGGGGTGCTCGTTCATCTCTACTGTCTGGTAAGTGCTACAGGTTCTACAACAAATAAAGGGAATGCACGAAGAATAAAAGGCTGAGCAAAATGATGACTTTGTCCAAGCTTTTCTTTAGCTCTTTTTCAATCCCATTTCCATATCATGATAGGAGGACATAAACGGAGAAGACACTACTGCTAAGCTGCTCTTCCTGGACTCAGCACTGGCTGAGGACCCCTTTTTCCCCTTGCCTGAGCAAAGTTATAGATAAGAAGGGCTAATATAAAGCGGTTTTATTTCTATGGCCATAATGAGACCAGCGTGCAATGTTCTCTAATATTAATACCATATATGAGCAGTAGGGCCTCATGCTGTCCATTTTTAATGTGGTCATTAATTTACACATTTAATTATTTATTGCATTTAATGCTTCTCTATGAACCATCTTTCTACATGGATTTCAATCCTCTGTATATTCAAGACTCTAATTCTCGGATTAATTCTTAATGTAATAAAAATCAGCAGATATTCATATTAACAGAAATAGCACGTGAATGATCCGACAGGTCTAAGTAATGAAACACTAATGAATAGCTTTTAATCAGTTGTTGGCATATACTGTACTTGCTCCTGTGAAAGCATCCAAGTTATGATTTCACTTGATTAACTGTTAAAGCAGAGGTTATTTTTAGAGATAAAGAACATACAATAAAATGACAGGAAAGAGGTACATATGCAGAGAAAACACTTTGTCAGGCCTGCAGGACAGAATCATAAGACAGTGCTTGGCTCCTCTCCGCATTAGCCATCCATTTCTCTCTTTGAAGTATTGGATGTGACAGGGATAAAAGAAAACTGGAAACACAGTCAACATAGGAATCTCATTAGATTAAGATACTGTACCTTGTGGAAACACCAAAATGACTAAATGCTCACTTATCATGAATAAGCAGATACTTCAATTTTTACATTAAGTTAAATTCAACTGTTATGGTAATGTCACACTTAGCAATGCACCAGCGATCCCGACAACAATATGACCCGGTCAGGATCGCTGGTGCATCGCTAAGTGGACGCTAGTGAGCTGCCAAACAGGCAGATCTCACCAGCGAAATAGCAACGGTCGGCGGTCACTACTTACCTGTCAGACGAGGCGATGAAGACGTCCTCCCGCCCGCATCCACGCGTCGCTCGTCGCCACAGCAGGAAGCCCAGCAGGAAGCTGACGACGAGAAATGGCCCAGGACGTTCTCGCGCGATCAGCGATAACCAGTGGGGGAGCCGGTCGGAGGTAAGTATCATACATAGCGATATCGCTAGCAATATCGCTGCTGCGTCACAAAACCAGTGATGTTATAGCAATATTGCTAGCGATATCTCTTACTGTGACAGGCCCTTTAGCGCTTTCAATAAATTGGCCTTGTATTAGACTACAAAGAGATAGAGTCTATAAAGAATATACGGTACTTCAAGCTTTATTATTAGGTTTAAATGTATACATTTTTTATGTCTGTAATGCCCTATTAACCATAGACAATAAAATGTAAGTAAATATAATTTATATACATTTATTTTTTAGATACAAAGATACAAGTATCTGTATATTTCTTGAATTGTGTATATATAAACCAAAGAGGAGTCTTTAGCAAATCAATATTTGTTCTGACCACTTTTTGACTTTAAAACAACAATAATTCTTCTAGGTACAGTTGCATATAGTTTTCGAAAGTAGTCAACAGGGAAGTAGTTCCAAACATCTTGGAGAACCACAGACCTTCTGTGAATGTAGGCTTGAGCAAATCCTTCTTTCCCTGCATGCCATCCCAGACAGACTTGATAATGTATGGATCTGGGCTCTGAGTGAGCCATATCTTCACTTTGAGGACTTCTTATTCTTTATGCTGAAGGTAGTTTTTAATGTCATAGGCTGTATGTTTGGGGCTATTGTCCAGCTATTCAATAAATGTGGGGCCGATCTGGGACTTCCTTAATGGAACTGGATTATGGATAAAGTATGTGGCTGTGTTTGTCAACATTTAAAACAACCAAAAATGGTTAATGTTAATGTTGAGGACCATAGATGCGGTGGTTGGCAAAGGAATCTTAGTGACGTGAAAGAAAACATGGCACTTCTGGACGCACGGATGCACAAGTAGGTTCCCAATCCATCAGTTGTACTGGAAAATATACTTGACACTCATTCAGTGTGTTCAATAGGAATTTTTATTAAATGTGGAATGTCCAGAAAAAAATATAAAGACCTTCATCAGTCATCTGGATAGTGAGAAAACTGCGTGTTGCAGCGCTACACACGTGGTCAAAATTGTTTGTACCCCTTGTTTAAAGACAGAAAAACCCACAATGGTCACAGAAATAAGTTGAATCTGACAAAAGTAATAATAAATCAAAAATCTATGAAACTGAACAAATGAAAGTCAGACATTGCTTTTCAACCGTGTTTCCGCAGAATTAAAAAAAAAATAAAACTCATGAAATATGCCTGGACAGAAATGATGGTACCCCTGAAAATGTGACAAAAGGGACATGTTAAATCAAGGTGTGTCCACTAATTAGCATTGCTGGTGTCTACAATCTTGGAATCAGTGAGTTGGCCTGTACAGAGGGCTACAGATACTCACTGTGCTGTGTGGTGACATGGTGTGTGTCACACTCAACATGGCCCAGAGGAAGCGAACAAAAGAGTTGTCTCAGGAGATTAGAAAGAAAATTATAGACACACATGCTAAAGGTAAAAGTCATAAGGCCATCTCCAAGCAGCTTGATGTTCCTGTGACTAGAGTTGAGCGACTTTTGCTTTTTTAGGGTCGCGTTTCGTTTCGTGAAACCCGACTTTTCCAAAAGTCGGGTCGAGCAAGATCGTCCGATTATAGGGAAAAGTCGGGGTCGTCCCGAAACACGAAACCCAATGTAAGTCAATGGGGAATAAAAGTCGGCAGTGAGAGGAGGACAGGAAACACACCTACAGTGCCCATTTGAATGCCAAAAGCATCAATTCTTCTTACTTAAGCTTGTCAACCTTAATTAACTTCATAATACAAGTTACGCACTGAAAAATGGGGGTTATTTGGCTAAATTTGTGGGGGGGGAGGGCTGGCTGCAGGTTTTCATGTGCCCTGGGCGAAAGAGCGCCCCTTTAACACATACCACAACTCATCATGCTCCGATACGGCAGAGAAATAGCGGTATAGTACAATGAAAAATACCTCACTTTTTACATCTCATGACGAGGCCCATCTATTTCTCCATACAAAATCATTGGTCCCATATAATGTTTGAAACAGTATATGATGAGCTCCACATAATGCTACAGTATATGTTGGTCCCCATGGATGAAGCTCCACTGTCTTATGGGCCCAAATAATGCTCCAAACATAATGGGCCCCATTTCTACTGCTCTAGTGTATAATGGGCCCTGTAAATGCTGCTCCAGTGTCTGATGTCCACCTTTGGAATGTTCCAGTGTATGGTGGGCCCCATCTATCATTCTCCAGAGTATAGTGCTCCCCAAAAATTGCTGTCCCAACATAGAAAACAATCAAATAAGTCTCCTCGCTAGGGAATCCCTGTACTTGTCTGGACAGGTGCTGTAGCTTGCTTAACAGCTCGCCAGCCGTTCTCACGCCCAGTATGGATTGCACGTGATTGCACAAAGGTTAGAAAGGGTACCGTATCCCTGGATAACATGTATGGATAGCGTACACATTCAAAATATATGTCTATACAGCATGAGGCAGGCTCAGACGGTGTTAGGCCCAGTATGGATTGCACGTCATTGCACAAAGGTTAGAAGGGGTACCGTATCCCCGGATAACATGTATGGATAGCGTACACATTCAAAATATATGTCTATACAGCATGAGGCAGGCTCAGACGGTGTTAGGCCCAGTATGGATTGCACGTCATTGCACAAAGGTTAGAAGGGGTACCGTATCCCCGGATAACATGTATGGATAGCGTACACATTCAAAATATATGTCTATACAGCATGAGGCAGGCTCAGACGGTGTTAGGCCCAGTATGGATTGCACGTCATTGCACAAAGGTTAGAAGGGGTACCGTATCCCCGGATAACATGTATGGATAGCGTACACATTCAAAATATATGTCTCAGGAGGCAGGCTCAGACGGTGTCAGGCACAGTATGGATTGCACGTCATTGCACAAAGGTTAGAAGGGGTACCGTATCCCCGGATAACATGTATGGATAGCGTACACATTCAAAATATATGTCTATACAGCATGAGGCAGGCTCAGACGGTGTTAGGCCCAGTATGGATTGCACGTCATTGCACAAAGGTTAGAAGGGGTACCGTATCCCCGGATAACATGTATGGATAGCGTAAACATTCAAAATATATGTCTATACAGCATGAGGCAGGCTCAGACGGTGTTAGGCCCAGTATGGATTGCACGTCATTGCACAAAGGTTAGAAGGGGTACCGTATCCCCGGATAACATGTATGGATAGCGTACACATTCAAAATATATGTCTATACAGCATGAGGCAGGCTCAGACGGTGTTAGGCCCAGTATGGATTGCACGTCATTGCACAAAGGTTAGAAGGGGTACCGTATCCCCGGATAACATGTATGGATAGCGTACACATTCAAAATATATGTCTATACAGCATGAGGCAGGCTCAGACGGTGTTAGCCCCAGTATGGATTGCACGTCATTGCACAAAGGTTAGAAGGGGTACCGTATACCCGGATAACATGTATGGATAGCGTACACATTCAAAATATATGTCTATACAGCATGAGGCAGGCTCAGACGGTGTCAGGCACAGTATGGATTGCACGTCATTGCACAAAGGTTAGAAGGGGTACCGTATCCCCGGATAACATGTATGGATAGCGTACACATTCAAAATATATGTCTGTACAGCATGAGGCAGGCTCAGACGGTGTTAGGCCCAGTATGGATTGCACGTCATTGCACAAAGGTTAGAAGGGGTACCGTATCCCCGGATAACATGTATGGATAGCGTACACATTCAAAATATATGTCTATACAGCATGAGGCAGGCTCAGACGGTGTTAGGCCCAGTATGGATTGCACGTCATTGCACAAAGGTTAGAAGGGGTACCGTATCCCCGGATAACATGTATGGATAGCGTACACATTCAAAATATATGTCTATACAGCATGAGGCAGGCTCAGACGGTGTTAGGCCCAGTATGGATTGCACGTCATTGCACAAAGGTTAGAAGGGGTACCGTATCCCCGGATAACATGTATGGATAGCGTACACATTCAAAATATATGTCTATACAGCATGAGGCAGGCTCAGACGGTGTTAAGCCCAGTATGGATTGCACGTCATTGCACAAAGGTTAGAAGGGGCACCGTATCCCCGGATAACATGTATGGATAGCGTACACATTCAAAATATATGTCTATACAGCATGAGGCAGGCTCAGACGGTGTTAGGCCCAGTATGGATTGCACGTCATTGCACAAAGGTTAGAAGGGGTACCGTATCCCCGGATAACATGTATGGATAGCGTACACATTCAAAATATATGTCTATACAGCATGAGGCAGGCTCAGACGGTGTTAGGCCCAGTATGGATTGCACGTCAATGCACAAAGGTTAGAAGGGGTACCGTATCCCCGGATAACATGTATGGATAGCGTACACATTCAAAATATATGTCTATACAGCATGAGGCAGGCTCAGACGGTGTTAGGCCCAGTATGGATTGCACGTCATTGCACAAAGGTTAGAAGGGGTACCGTATCCCCGGATAACATGTATGGATAGCGTACACATTCAAAATATATGTCTCAGGAGGCAGGCTCAGACGGTGTCAGGCACAGTATGGATTGCACGTCATTGCACAAAGGTTAGAAGGGGTACCGTATCCCCGGATAACATGTATGGATAGCGTACACATTCAAAATATATGTCTATACAGCATGAGGCAGGCTCAGACGGTGTTAGGCCCAGTATGGATTGCAAGTCATTGCACAAAGGTTAGAAGGGGTACCGTATCCCCGGATAATATGTATGGATAGCGTACACATTCAAAATATATGTCTATACAGCATGAGGCAGGCTTAGACGGTGTTAGGCCCAGTTTGGATTGCACGTCATTGCACAAAGGTTAGAAGGGGTACCGTATCCCCGGATAACATGTATGGATAGCGTACACATTCAAAATATATGTCTATACAGCATGAGGCAGGCTCAGACGGTGTTAGGCCCAGTATGGATTGCACGTCATTGCACAAAGGTTAAAAGGGGTACCGTATCCCCGGATAACATGTATGGATAGCGTACACATTCAAAATATATGTCTATACAGCATGAGGCAGGCTCAGACGGTGTTAGGCCCAGTATGGATTGCACGTCATTGCACAAAGGTTAGAAAGGGTACCGTATCCCCGGATAACATGTATGGATAGCGTACACATTCAAAATATATGTCTCAGGAGGCAGGCTCAGACGGTGTCAGGCACGGTATGGATTTGACGGCCCAGATTACACAGCGGAGGAGCAGGGAGAGGTAAAGATTGCAAATGCTGGGGCCCTGGCCAAGCAAGGGGGGCCCACTCGTGGGCGTCGGTACTGGCACTGGGCCCCTCATAGTACAGCGGTGTGTCTGACGGCGGGTGTGCACCACCACCATCAGAGACACTTGATTGCACTATGAGGGACCCTGTGCCAGTGCCCGCGCCCAAGAGTCGGCCTACCCACCTGTCCAGGGCAACGGCACTCGCACGGTGTCGTGCGCTAGGTGGTGACCCCGGCCATGGGGGGGGAGGCAGCACAGTTAGGGAGTTTTAGAAAGTGGCATATGTTGATGTTGGACATTCAACTGATGCAAAAGGCGAAATAGGTGAAGTACCAGGAGGAGGTGGACCAAAGCAAGCCATTTTTCTGTCACCCTATGTGTCATCAGGGGAAGGTGGGACAAAATCCTTGGAAACCCATGCGTGGTTCATTTTAATGAAGGTTAGATCATCCACATTTTGGGTTGACAGACGGGTCCTTTTTTCTGTCAGGATTGATCCAGCTGCACTGAAGACTCTTTCCGATAGCACACTTGCAGCTGGGCAAGCGAGCTCCTGTAAGGCATATTGGGCCAATTCAGGCCAGGTGTCCAGTTTAGCGGCCCAATAGTCAAAGGGGAATGACCTGTGTGGGAGAACATCGATATGGGAGGAAAAGTAGTTTGTAACCATAGTTGACAACTGCTGTCTCCTGTCACTTTCCATCGATGCAGTATTACCAGTTGTGTGAGCGGTATTTGAAAAATCAGTCCACAACATTGTCATGAAACCCCTGTCTCCAACGCCACTTCTGCTGTGTGCACCACGAACACCTCTGCCAAGCTGCCCCCGGCCCGTACGGCTCGTGTGAGAACCATCACCGCTGCTGTGTGCTGGGAATGCCTCAAGCAACCGATTTACCAGAGTTGCTTGTTTATTAGCCAATATTAGGTCAAGGTTCTCCTGTGGCATGATGTTTTGTAATTTGCCTTTATAGCGTGGATCCAGGATGCTGGCCAACCAGTAGTCGTCATCGTTCATCATTTTGGCAATGCGGGGGTCCCTGTTTAGGATCCGCAAGGCATAATCTGACATGTGGGCCAATGTTCCCGGTGTCAATGATGCACTGCGAGTGCTGGGTGGAGGAGCACTTTCTGGCAAATCCACATCCCTCCAGTCACGCACAAACCCTGTACCAGACCTTGCCACGCCAACATTTTCACTTGCCCCACGAGATGCATCCTCCTCCCCTAAGTAATCATCCCCATCATCCTCCTCCTCCTCCTCCCCTTCTTCCTCCACCTCGTCCAGGAGAGGTCCCTGAGCAGACAATGGCTGAATGTCATCAAGGATTCCCTCCTCCTCTTCCTCCTCATCAACATTGGCTGCAGACGCCTGCTCCTTAAGGTGCGTCAAAGTTTGCATGAGCAGACGCATAAGTGGGATGCTCATGCTTAGGATGGCGTCGTCTGCGCTTACCAGCCGTGTGCATTCCTCAAAACACTGAAGGACTTTACAAAGGTCTTTCAGCTTCGACCACTGCACGCCTGTCAACTCCATGTCTGCTCTCAAAGTGCCTGGCCGTGTATCCTCCCACAAATGCATTATGGCCTGCCTCTGCTCGCACAGCCGCTCCACCATGTGCAGGGTGGAGCTCCACCTTGTTGCAATATCGATAATGAGGCGGTGGTTGGGAAGGTGGAGCAATCGCTGCAGCTTCTGCATACGAACGGAGTGTACAGGCGACCGGCGGATGTGCGCGCACAGTCTTCGCACCTTCTGGAGCAGGGCTGTTAACTCCGGATAATTTTTGAGGAAGCACTGCACCACCAGGTTCAAGGTGTGAGCCAAGCAAGGTATGTGGCTGAGTTTTGAAAGGGCTATGGCTGCCACAAAATTACGGCCGTTATCACTAACTACCTTGCCTGCCTCAAGATGTACACTGCCCAGCCATGACTCAGTTTGTCGCTTCAAGTACTCGGCCAGCACCTCGGCGGTGTGTCTGTCGCCCAAACACATCATCTGCAACACAGCCTGCTGACGCTTTCCACTAGCTGCTCGATAGGGGGACACATCGTGTGCAACAGTGGCAGCTGCAGATGGAGTGCTCGTACGACTGCGCTCTGTGGACGAGCTGTCGCTTCTGGAGGAGGAGGAGGAGGAGGAGGGTCGAACGCCTACAGCCAACTGTTTCCTATACCGTGGGCTAGGCAGCACTGTCCCACCACCGCTGTCCCCTGTGGACCCTGCATCCACCACATTAACCCAGTGCGCAGTGATGGACACGTAACGGCCCTGGCCATGCCGACTGGACCATGCATCAGTTGTGAGGTGCACCTTTCCGCTCACTGACTGCTTGAGTGCATGGACAATGCGGTCTTTCACATGATAGTGGAGGGCTGGGATGGCTTTGCGAGAGAAGAAGTGGCGACTGGGTAGGTCATAGCGTGGTACTGCATAGGCCATGAGTTCGCGGAAAGCTGTGCTTTCCACCAACCGAAAGGGCATCATCTCAAACGAGATTAGTTTGGCAATGTGGGCGTTCAAACCCAGTGTACGCGGATGAGAGACTGAGTACTTTCTTGACCTACTCATAGTGTCTGGGAGGGTGAGCTGGACTTGAGAGCTGCATATGGTGGAAGTAGCGGTGGACAGGGCGGACTGAGAGAGGGTTGATGATGGTGATGGAGTTGGTGTTCTTTCTGATGGCCTAGAATCAGTCTTTCGTTGATATAACAGTGGGATTCCCTGACTGCTGTGGCCTTGCAACGACACCTCAACATTTGCTGCTGTGCTAACCGGTGGGCTTACAGTGGGGGAAACAATGTAGCGTTGCTGACTACCTTCGTTGTGATCAGTTGCACATGTGGCACTTGAGGTTTGGTGTTGTGTCCACGCTTGCAAGTGCATGCTGGTTAAATGTCTAAGCATGCAACTGGTATTCAAATTTTTCAGATTTTTCCCTCGGCTAAAGGTCTTTGCGCACTTCTTACAGATAACCTTGGCCTGATCATGAGGATTTTGTTCAAAAAAGTGCCACACTGCACTCTTCCTACTTTGGCAGACATTTTGCGGCCTAGCACGCTGTGATCTTTTGACCCTCTGGACAAGCTGTCCAGCAACTCTTTTGATGTTTGGAACCTGTCTTTGGAGTGCTCCGGGCCTGCCAGATAACAGCTGTTGCGATGTCGATGTCTGCTGTGGATGCTCCTCATCTGAGCTATTGGAAGCAGCACCCTCTTCCCCCAATGGATGCCAATCTGGGTCAACAACTGGGTCATCCATCACCTCCTCTTCTATGTCATGTGCACCTTTCTCTGTGTCACCGTGTATGGTGGTATAGTGTGCGGGAATGGGGCACCTGAGTCTCATCAGGGTCAAAATCTGGCTCTGTACACTGCGAGGACAATGTAGTGCTCTGAGTGAATGTACCAGCAGAATCATCCATCAGCGGCTGTGCATCAGTGCACTCCATGTCAGATTCATCTTGGCCTGGGTAATTCACCATTTGACTTGATAATCCAGGCATGGTATGTGAAAACTGCTCCATGGAGTAATCAGTAGTATGGCCTGCGTCATCCCTCAATCTTGGTTGGGGTGAAGGACACAAGGAAAGGTGTGGTTCATGAACATGAGCCTCCAATGACGACTCAGTGCTTTTACTTTTTACAACTGAAGAAGAGGAGGCGATAGAGCTGGAGGCTGAGTCAGCAATGTAAGACAAAACTTTTTCCTGATGCTCTGCCTTTAAAAGCGGTTTGCCAACTCCTAGAAAACTAAGCGTTCGAGTCCTTATGTAGCCAGACGATGACGCAGGGTCAGCACCTCCTGCATTCGGTCCTATTTTGCTCTTGCTACTACCATCAGATCCACCACCAACACCATCATTACCAGCTGCCAACCCCCGCCCAATTCCACGGCCTCTTCCACCAGCCTTCCTCATTTTTGGTAGAAATGTAGACAAAATCCAACAAACTATATAGTAATGTAAAACAAGGTACAAGGTGTCTATAGGACAGGGGAGTTTTAGAATTTCTGCACACACTTGTGGACAGTGGACACTTGTGGATTGTGTGCGGCCCACTGATATCTGAGCGCTATGTGACACGCTCGATGGCACAGCTGCCTGTGACCAAAGTGACGAGAGGATAATGGAGATTTTGAATCTCTGCGTACACTTTTGGACACTGGACACTTGTGGATTGTGTGCGGGCCCACTGATATCTGAGCGCTATGTGACACGCTCGATGGCACAGCTGCCTGTGACCAAAGTGACGAGAGGATAATGGAGATTTTGAATCTCTGCGTACACTTGTGGACAGTGGACACTTGTGGATTGTGTGCGGCCCACTGATATCTGAGCGCTATGTGACACGCTCGATGGCACAGCTGCCTGTGACCAAAGTGACGAGAGGATAATGGAGATTTTGAATCTCTGCTTACACTTTTGGACAATGGACACTTGTGGATTGTGTGCGGCCCACTGATATCTGAGCGCTATGTGACACGCTCGATGGCACAGCTGCCTGTGACCAAAGTGACGAGAGGATAATGGAGATTTTGAATCTCTGCGTACACTTGTGGACAGTGGACACTTGTGGATTGTGTGCGGCCCACTGATATCTGAGCGCTATGTGACACGCTCGATGGCACAGCTGCCTGTGACCAAAGTGACGAGAGGATAATGGAGATTTTGAATCTCTGCGTACACTTTTGGACACTGGACACTTGTGGATTGTGTGCGGCCCACTGATATCTGAGCGCTATGTGACACGCTCGATGGCACAGCTGCCTGTGACCAAAGTGACGAGAGGATAATGGAGATTTTGAATCTCTGCGTACACTTGTGGACACTGGACACTTGTGGATTGTGTGCGGCCCACTGATATCTGAGCGCTATGTGACACGCTCGATGGCACAGCTGCCTGTGACCAAAGTGACGAGAGGATAATGGAGATTTTGAATCTCTGCGTACACTTTTGGACACTGGACACTTGTGGATTGTGTGCGGCCCACTGATATCTGAGCGCTATGTGACACGCTCGATGGCACAGCTGCCTGTGACCAAAGTGACGAGAGGATAATGGAGATTTTGAATCTCTGCGTACACTTTTGGACACTGGACACTTGTGGATTGTGTGCGGCCCACTGATATCTGAGCGCTATGTGACACGCTCGATGGCACAGCTGCCTGTGACCAAAGTGACGAGAGGATAATGGAGATTTTGAATCTCTGCGTACACTTTTGGACACTGGACACTTGTGGATTGTGTGCGGCCCACTGATATCTGAGCGCTATGTGACACGCTCGATGGCACAGCTGCCTGTGACCAAAGTGACGAGAGGATAATGGAGATTTTGAATCTCTGCGTACACTTTTGGACACTGGACACTTGTGGATTGTGTGCGGCCCACTGATATCTGAGCGCTATGTGACACGCTCGATGGCACAGCTGCCTGTGACCAAAGTGACGAGAGGATAATGGAGATTTTGAATCTCTGCGTACACTTGTGGACAGTGGACACTTGTGGATTGTGTGCGGCCCACTGATATCTGAGCGCTATGTGACACGCTCGATGGCACAGCTGCCTGTGACCAAAGTGACGAGAGGATAATGGAGATTTTGAATCTCTGCGTACACTTTTGGACACTGGACACTTGTGGATTGTGTGCGGCCCACTGATATCTGAGCGCTATGTGACACGCTCGATGGCACAGCTGCCTGTGACCAAAGTGACGAGAGGATAATGGAGATTTTGAATCTCTGCGTACACTTGTGGACACTGGACACTTGTGGATTGTGTGCGGCCCACTGATATCTGAGCGCTATGTGACACGCTCGATGGCACAGCTGCCTGTGACCAAAGTGACGAGAGGATAATGGAGATTTTGAATCTCTGCGTACACTTTTGGACACTGGACACTTGTGGATTGTGTGCGGCCCACTGATATCTGAGCGCTATGTGACACGCTCGATGGCACAGCTGCCTGTGACCAAAGTGACGAGAGGATAATGGAGATTTTGAATCTCTGCGTACACTTGTGGACAGTGGACACTTGTGGATTGTGTGCGGCCCACTGATATCTGAGCGCTATGTGACACGCTCGATGGCACAGCTGCCTGTGACCAAAGTGATGAGAGGATAATGGAGATTTTGAATCTCTGCGTACACTTTTGGACACTGGACACTTGTGGATTGTGTGCGGCCCACTGATATCTGAGCGCTATGTGACACGCTCGATGGCACAGCTGCCTGTGACCAAAGTGACGAGAGGATAATGGAGATTTTGAATCTCTGCGTACACTTGTGGACAGTGGACACTTGTGGATTGTGTGCGGCCCACTGATATCTGAGCGCTATGTGACACGCTCGATGGCACAGCTGACTGTGACCAAAGTGACGAGAGGATAAGGGAGATTGGATTGCTTTTAAAAAAGCAGTTTGCGGAGCAGTGGGTAAACAGCAATGCCAGCGTGTCAGGAAGCCTTAAAAGGCAGCCCAACAACCAACACCACTGATACACCACAATATAGCCTCCCCTTGCACTGCACACACAGTGACTTGTGTGTTGTGCAGGCCAAATCGCTAGCAGCAGAAGCAGTTTTTTTGTCTTCTTCCCTGCCTAATGCTCTCCCTACAGAATCAGCAGCAACCTCTCCCTATACTAAGATCGGCAGAAGTAAGATGGCGGTCGGCGTGCACGCCCTTTTATACCCTTTGTGACGCCCACCAAAGCAAGCCAATCACTTGCATGCCCTTCTGAAAGATGGTGGTGACCCGTGCCTATGTCATCACGTTGCCCACAGTGTCCGTGGATCCTGATTGGCTGAAAAAGAGCGCAAAACAAACTTTTGAAACGCGACTTTGGCGCGTAAGTCGCCGACCTCGTGGCCGACCTCATCCTAGGGTCGGGTTTCGTTTCATGAAACCCGACTTTGCCAAAAGTCGGCGACTTTTGAATTTTTTTGACCCGTTTCGCTCAACTCTACCTGTGACTACAGTTGCACATACAGTGTGGAAAAAAGTATTTAGTCAGCCACCAATTGTGCAAATTCTCCCACTTAAAAAGATGAGAGAGGCCTGTAATTGACATCATACGTAGACCACAATTATGAGAGTCAAAATAAGAAAACAAATCCAGAAAAACAACATGTCTGTTTGGCAAGATATATTTTTCAAATTATGGTGGAAAATAAGTATTTGGTCATTAACAAAAGTTCATCTCAATATTTTGTTATATATCCTTTGTTGGCAATGACCAAGGTCAAACGTTTTCTGTAAGTCTTCACAAGGTTGGCACACACGTTTGGTGGTAGGTTGGCCCATTCCTCCATGCAGATCTCCTCTAAAGCAGTGATGTTTTGGGCCTGTCACTGGGCAACACGGATTCTCAAATCCCTCCAAAGGTTTTCTATGGGGTTGAGATCTGGAGACTAGAGTTGAGCGAAACGGGTCGGTCATATTCAAAAGTCAGCGACTTTCGCTGAAGTCGGGTTTCATGAAGCGAAACCCGACCATAGCGTGAGGTCGGCCACGAGGTCGGCAACCAGAGCGCCAAAGTTGCGTTTCAAAAGATGCTTCCAGCGCCCTTTTTCAGCCAATGATGGAGGACGCACACTGTGGGCAACGCAATGACATAGGCATCGGACACCACCATCTTTGAGAAGTGCATGCAAGTGATTGGCTGGCTTTGTGTGGCATCACAGGGGCTATAAAAGGGCGTGAACGCCGACTGCCATCTTACCTATGCCGATCTTAGCATAGGGAGAGCTGCTGCTGATTCTGTAGGGAGAGCGTTAGGCAGGGAAGAAGAACCAAAAAACTGCTTCTGCTGTTAGCGATTTCCACTTACAACAAAACACTTTGTGTGCAGTGACAGGGGGGCTCTATTTTTGTGCATCAGCTCTGTTGGTTATTAGGCTGCCTTATAAGGCTCCCTGATAGCTGCATTGCTGTTTGCACACTGCTGTGCAAACTGCTTTTTTAAAAGCAAGAATACTTTTCTTCCTCTTTTCTGCACAGTTACCAAGCTTTCATTTTTCCACCCTTTTGTGTGTGCACTGTGCAGCAGTCCTGCTTATTAGGCTGCCTGCGTCCATACTTGGACTGAGAGCATCATTGTCAGCGTCCTCAAATCTCTAGTGAGATCCAAATTCTCACCAATCCTATAGACACCCTCCACCTTGTCATACACCATCCAATTTCAGGCTGTTAAATTGAGGTGTAATCTCTACTGGGCCTGAGACAATAGTTCAGCGTCCTCAAATCTATAGTGAGATTCAAATTCTCACCAATCCTATAGACACCCTACACCTTGTCATACGCCATCCAATTTCAGTCTGTTCCATTGAAGTGTAATCTCTACTGGGCCTGAGACAATCATTCAGCATCCTCAAATCTATAGTGAGATTCAAATTCTCACCAATCCTATAGACACCCTACACTTTGTCATACACCATCCAATTTCAGTCTGTTACATTGAGGTGTAATCTCTACTGGGCCTGAGACAATAGTTCAGCGTCCTCAAATCTATAGTGAGATTCAAAATCTCACCAATGGTAGATAAACCTTCTACCTTGTTTTACAGTACCATATAGCTGGTGGTATTTTGGGTACATTTTCACAAAAATGAGCAAGTGTGGTGGAAGACACCATGGAAGTGGGCGGGGGTTGCCAGTTGGTCCCGATGGTGGTGGTGGTGTTGCATCTGTTGGTAGGGGCAAAAGCACAATAGCACGGCAGGAGGTGTTGAGCCTGCGCCATCGTCTGGCTCCACAAGGCCTCGAAGGCTCTCTTTTCTGGGAGTAGGTAAACCACTTTTAAAGCCAGAGCTTCAGAAACAAGTTTTGGCTTACATTGCTGACACAGCCTCCAGCTCTCTCGCCTCCTCTTCTGAAGTTTCAAAAAATAAAAGCACTGAGTCGTCATTGGAGGCTCCTGGTCAGGAACAACACCTTTCCTTGTGTCCTTCACCCCTACCAAAAGTGAAGGATGTGGCAGGCCACACTACCGATTACTCCATGGAGCTCTTTTCACATACCATGCCTGGGTTATCAAGTCAAATCGTGAATTCCCCATTCCAAGATGAATCTGACATGGAGTGCACTGATGCACAGCCACTGCTAGATTTTTCTGCTGGTACATTCACTCAGAGCACTACATTGTCCTCGCAGTGTACTGAGGCAGAATCAGACCCTGATGAAACTCAGGTGCCCCTTCCCGCATACTATACCACCTTACACGGTGACACAGAGGAAGGTGCACATGAAATTGAAGAAGAGCTGATGATGACGCAGTTGTTGACCAAGACTGGCATCCATTGGGGGAAGAGGGTGCTGGTGCCAATAGCTCAGAAGAGGAGGAGGAGGATCCGCAGCAGGCAACGACATCGCAACAGCTGTTATCTGGAATGACCTAGCAGTCCAAAAACGTGTTACAAAAGCCAAAAGAGTTGCAGGACAGCTTGGCCAGATGGTCAAATTAGCACAGCGTGCCTGGTCTCAAAATGTCTTCCATAGTAGGAAGAGTGCAGTGTGGCACTTTTTTGAACAAAATCCTAATGATCAGGCAAAAGTTATCTGTAAGAAGTGCGCAAAGACCTTTAGCCGAGGGAAAAATCTGAGATATTTGAATACCAGTTGCATGCTTAGACATATAACCACCATGCACTTGCAAGCATGGACGGACTAACAAACCTCACGTACCACATGTGCACCTGCTCCAAATGAAGGTAGTCAGCAACGCTACATCGCTTCCCCCACTTTAAGCCCACCGGTTAGCACACCACCATCAGCAAATGTTGAGGTGTCATCGCAAGGGCAGAGCAGTCATGGAATCACAATGTTATTGCTACGAAAGACTGAATCTAGGCCATCAGCAACACCACCAACACCATCACCAACCCTCTCTCAGTCCGCCATGTCCACCGCTTGTTCCACCATATGCAGCTCTCAAGTCCAGCTCACCCTATCAGAGACTCTGAGTAGGACAAGAAAGTACTCATCCTCTCATCCGCGTACACTGGCTTTGAACGCCCACATTGCCAAACTAATCTCGTTAGAGATGATGCCCTACCGGTTGGTTGAAAGCAAAGCTTTCCGCGAGCTCATGGCCTGCGCAGTACCACACTATGACCTACCCAGTCGGCACTTCTTTTCGCGAAAAGCCATCCCAGCCCTCCACCTGCATGTGAAAGACCGCATTGTCCATGCACTCAAGCAATCAGTGAGTGAAAAGGTGCACCTCACAACAGATGCATGGTCCAGTAGGCATGGCCAGGGCCGTTACGTGTCCATCACTGCGCACTGGGTTAATGTGGTGGATGCAGGGTCCACAGGGGACAGCGGCGGCGGGACAGTGCTGCCTAGCCCACGGTATAGGAAACAGTTGGCTGTAGGCGTTCGACCCTCCCCTCCTCCTCCAGAAGCGAAAGCTCGTCCACAGAGCGCAGTCGCCCGAGCACTCCATCTGCAGCTGGCAGTGTTGCACACGAGGTGTCCCTCTATCTAACAGCTAGTGG
This sequence comes from Dendrobates tinctorius, assembly GCF_039654945.1. Taxonomy (NCBI): domain Eukaryota; kingdom Metazoa; phylum Chordata; class Amphibia; order Anura; family Dendrobatidae; genus Dendrobates; species Dendrobates tinctorius. Next base: position 10,040,227 of record NW_027361672.1, read on the forward strand.
TAAGCGTCAGCAGGCTGTGTTGAAGATGATGTGTTTGGGTGACAACAGACACACCGCGGGGGTACTGGCCGACTACTTGCAGCAACAAACTGAGTCATGGCTGGGCAGTCTACATCTTGAGGCAGGCAAGGTAGTTAGTGATAACGGCCGGAATTTTGTGGCAGCCATAGCCCTTTCAAAACTCAGACACATACCTTGCCTGGCTCACACCTTGAACCTGGTGGTGCAGTGCTTCCTCAATAATTATCCGTAGTTAACACCCCTGCTCCATAAGGTGCGAAGACTGTGCTCGCACATCCGCACACTCCAGTCGTATGCAGAAGCTGCAGTGATTGCTCCACCTTCCCAAGCACCGCCTAATTATCGACGTTGCAACAAGGTGGAACTCCACCCTGCACATGGTTCAGAGGCTGTTCGAACAGAGGCAGGCTGTAATTCATTTGTGGGAGGATACACGGGCAGGCAGTTTGCAGGCAGACATGGAGTTGTCTGTTGTGCAGTGGTCGAAGCTGAAAGACCTCTGTAAAGTCCTTCAGTGTTTTGAGGAATGCACACTGCTGGTAAGCGCAGACGATGCCATCATAAGCATGAGCATCCCACTTATGCGTCTGCTCATGCAAACTTTGACGCACATTAAGGAGCAGGCGTCTGCAGCCGAAGAGGAAGAGGAGGAGGGAAGCCTTGATGACAGTCAGCCATTGTCTGCTCAGGGAAGTCTCGTGGACGAGGTGGAAGAAGAAGAGGAAGAGGAGGAGGATGATGGGGATAATTATTTTGGGGAGGAGGATGCTTCTCAGGGGGCAAGAAAAAATGTTGGCGTGGCAAGGTCAGGTACAGGGTTTGTGCGTGACTGGAGGGATGTGGATTTGCCAGAAAGTGCTCCTCCACCCAGCACTCGCAGTGCATCATTGACACCTGGAACATTGGCCCACATGTCTGATTATACCTTGCAGATCCTAAAAAGGGACCCCCGCATTCCAAAATGATGAACGATGATGACAACTGGGTGACCGGCACACAGCGGCGGTGATGTTTTTCCAACGAGCCGTAGGGGACAACATGGAAGAGGTGTTCGTGGTGCACACAGCTGAAGTGGCGTTGGACACAGGGGTTTCATGACCATGTTGTGGACTGATTTTTCAAGTACCGCTCACACGACTGGTAATACTGCATCGATCGAAAGTGACAGGAGACAGCAGTTGTCAACTATGGTTACAAACTATTTCTCCTCCCATATCAATGTTCTCCCTCACCGGTCATTCCCCTTTGACTATTGGGCTAGTAAACTTGACACCTGGCCTGTATTAGCACAATATGCCTTACAGGAGCTCGCTTGCCCTGCTGCTAGTGTGTTATCTGAACGAGTCTTCAGTGCTGCTGGATCAATCCTGACAGAAAAAAGGACCCGTCTGTCGACCCAAAATGTTGATGATATTACCTTCAATAAAATGAACCATGCATGGGTTTCAAAGGATTTTATCCCACCCTCCCCTGCTGACACGTAGGTTGCCAGAAAAATGGCTTGCTGTTGTCCTCCTCTTCCGCTGACTTCTCCAGTTCTCCTTTTGCAGCTGCTGAATGTCCAACATCAACATATGCCAATTTTTCCACCTCCCTAACTGGGCTGCCTCCCCCCACAGGGCCGGGGTCACCACCTGGTGCACGCACCCGTGCAAATGCCATTGCCCTGGACAGGTGGGTGGGCACACTCTTTGGCAACGGCACTGGCACAAGGTCCCTCATAGTAGAATCAAGTGTCTCTGACTGTGGGGGTGCACACCCGCCGTCATACACACCGGCGTACTATGAGGGGCCCTGTGCCAGTACCGCCGCCCATGAGTGGGCCCCCCCCTGCTTGCTCAGGGCACCAGCACTTGCAATACTTACCTCTCCCTGCTCCACCACTGTGCAGCCTGGCCCGTTAAATACTTCACTGGGACTGCCAATACAAATTTGGTGAAATGATAGATGATGGTTAAGACGTAGCTATGCCCTGACCTGCTGGGCTCTATCTTCAGATGATCAATGGCTTCCATTTGTTATGGACGTCGACTCACAATGAGATGCAGTGGTGGTTTATCATCAGCTTTCACAGTTTTCCGACTCACAGACGTGTGACATTCCTGCCCACATTTTTAAATGTGTCCTCTCATGCCAATCCAATAGAATCGCCTACGGCCTGTGGCTTGTGTTTTTTGCACTCCAAAGTTACCTGGCAGATCATGATAGGCAGTGAGGACAATGTCTACATCTGTCCCTGTGATCATAATTTGATTTAGATGAGTAACGGAGATGGGTTCCACGGTACTGCGATACAGCAAACCTTTCTTCACAAGAACTGTTTTCGCTGTCTCCACAGACAAAGTAATTGAGGTCAGCATCGCCTCTGAGAATTCTCTCGGGAGTTTTTACCGCGATTAGTAATTCCAAAATTTCTGCAATCACTCGACTTTCCATCTGTACTTGTATCCATCTCATTTCCTCTTGCGGAGAGTCCTTACTGTCTTACTGAGACTGAAATGTATATGAAGATTGAAAAATACCCCAACAGTGTATACTGGTGTACGCTTCGAATACATTACCCTTTTTCTACTTTTTAGATTCTTGTCTAATCCATAATGAGGCTGTGAGTGTCTTTGTCGGACTCCGGAAATATACACGCAGATTTTTAATGTTTAAACTATGCTATATATACCTGCTATCCAGTGATACTTTACCCTTTCTCTACTTTGTACAATCACGTCAAATCCATACTGGGCCTGAGACCCTCTGAGTCTGCCTCCTGATATATAGACATAGGTTTTTAATGCTTAAACTATGCTATATATACCTGTTATCCGGTGATACTATACCCTTTCTCAATTTCTACAATCTTGTCGAATCCATACTGGGCCTGGGAACGTCTGAGTCTTCCTCCTGATTAGAGATGAGCAGTGCTCGAGTCGACCTGTTTGCCAAGTTAAAATTCCAGCTGTTTTGGGCGGTGTTCGAGCCGTTCGTCGAACTCGAACACTTTGCTTAAAATTCGGCTTTTTATGGTTCCGTTCGAGAACGGTTCGTTCACCAAAAGCGTAACTTCATTTTCACATTAATAATGATTTTCAATGTTAATAGACTGTTTCATGGCATAGTAGCGGTGTGTGGTAGCAAGCGGTGTAGTACACCTGTCAAGGAGCTATACCGTGTGTGTTTCTAATTATTTTTTACCACATCTTGTCCAGAAAATCCTTTTGGGCCTTGTGGCACTGTCTGCTACTCAGCAGAGGAGCCCACCAGTGAACCAAGCTATGCCGCCTGTTTATGTAAGAACTGCGTGCTACTCCGCATAGGAGCCCAGCTGTTAAGCAAGCTACAGCACCTGTGGTTTGGACACTTAATTTTTTCATTTTTTCTGGAATGCCGGTTAGGCCTTATTCCAGAATTCCGGTTGACCTGCACTTACTGGGAAATCCTCATTCGCGGGGAAGAATTGTAATTCCAGATCCCCATCACTATTGGGGTTCAGCGGGTTATCCGCACCTGTAAGCAACACACGCTGGACCTTTCAGTGTAGCGTGCATGCAGCCACGGACATGTAAGGGCATGACAGACCTGTTATTGATCGATCTCGCGTGCCAGAGCCTCACGTGTCCCTCCAGTAAGCTTGACGCGTACCGCGGGGGCATGCCGGAGTCTCGTTCGTTCACGTTTAAGCTGACAAATCGCTAGCACAACTAAAAACGGACATCCACCACCACCCACAGAATCAACAAAGCTTGCAATCTGTCAATCTTTTCTGTAGCTGGCATGGTTGAGGTTTCCCGGGTGGAGTCCAATTAAGCCGCAGGCTCCACTCCTGGTGGTACCCTTCTGGACATTCCTTTAAGGTTCAGCTTTGCAACCATACTGCCCCCGGAAACCAAACACTTTGCTTTCATGGACGCTGTTCGGAGGTTCCTGGGAATAACGCCGCCCGATCAGCAGATGGCCTAATTTATGGTGGGAAGTCCAACGGTATATGATCGTCTTCGATTTCAGAATTTTACTGTTTTTTGGTATTTTACATTTTTATTCCAGCCTTTCTTGACTTCATAAGGGCATGACATGCCTATATCTGTGGCTCCTCCGCCTCCTTTTACTCCTCCACCTCTTTTCTATATGTAGTTGCCGTTTTCCATATATTATTTTTGTATTCTGAGCATTTTGTCTGCTTTGGGACACCTTTTAAGGTGTTTTGTATGTGTTTTCTATGTGTTTGTATGTGTTTGTTTTTGCCTGCCATTGTTTTCAATGGTGTTCGACGTTCGTCGAACGTTCGACGTTGTTCGTCGAACGTTCGACAAACATTCAACAAACTTGCCTCATGTTCGATGAACCAAAATGAACTGGAACGCTAGCTGGGTGGCTCAACACTACTCCTGAATATATAGACGAACATTTTTAATGTTTAAACTATGCTTTATATACCTGATATCTGGTGATACTGTACCCTTTCTGCCAGGAAGTCCTCCTCCACCCACCACTCTAAGTGTATCATTGACACCTGGAACATTGTCCCACATCTGTGATTATTTCTTGCGGATCTTCTTGTTATATTGTGGTGTGACCAATCCTGAGCGTGTGAGTCTGTGGGTTACTCCTGCAATTTATATGTAGATTTAAAAATTACCCCAACACTAGTGTATACAGCTCTACGCTAGTGATACTGTACATTACCCATTTACTGCTTTTTATATTCTGGTCTAATCCAAACTGACCAAGTGAGAGTTATTTTCTGACTGTGGAAATAAATACTGAGATTGACAACAATGACCCCTACACTGTGTACAGCTGTACTCTTCAGATCCATTACTGTTTTACGGCTTTTTATATTGTGTTGTTATCCATACTGAGCCTGAGAGCATCTGTGTCTGCCTCCTGAAATATCTACGGAGATTTAGAATGTTTAAACTATACTATATATACCTGCTATCTGATGATACTGTACACTTTTTCTACTTTTTATATTCTTGTCTAATCCATACTGAGCCTGTGAGCATCTCTGTGTGACTGATGGAATATAAAGGGAGATTGACAATCATCCTTTGACTGTATAGAGCTGTACGCTTCTGATACAGTACCATGTATCTGATGTTATTTTGGGTTCATTTTCTGCAACATTTTGAAGTTTGGTGGAAGAGGCTGCGGACGTGGGCGTGGGGGGGCCAGCTGGTGCTGATGGTGGTGGTGCATCTGCTGGTAGTGGCAAAAGCACAATAGTAGCTAAGGCAGGAGGTGTTGAGCCTGCGTCATGGTCTGGCTCCGGAACACCTGGAAGGCTACCTTTTCTGGAAGTAAGTTAACTGCTTTTAAAGCCGGAGCATCAGGAACTGGTTTAGGCTTACATTGCCGAAACAGACTCCAGCTAATATGCCCTCCTCTTCTGAAGTTTCAAAAAATGCTAGCACTGAGTTATCAAGTGCTGGCTCCTGGTCAGGAAGAACCCCTTTCCTTGTGTCCTTCACCCCCACCAAAAGTGAATGATGCAGCAGGCCACACATCACATTAGTCCATATAGCTCTTTCTCACATACCATGCCTGGGTTATCAAGTCAAATCGTGAATTCCCCAGTCCAAGATGAATCTGACATGGAGTGTGGGTCACCAGCCAGGGCAGTGGGGTTAATCGGTACCGGGCCGGTGTCTCAGAGGGATGTGTCACGTTGGTGGTGATGACCCATTCCATGGTCCTGGGCGTCCATGCAAAGGGTTGAATAACGTTTATAGGTGAATGATACGTGACGCCACCTGTGGTTTCTGATCAGATTGACCCGCACAGCAGTGTCGCTTCTCTGGGACAGATATTGTGGTGCAGTTAAGATGTAGAAGCCCTGCACAGGTAGGGCCATAGTCGCAGGGCAGATGAAAGAGTTGGTAGATGGTGTGCAGTGCAGAATGTAGCAGAGCCGTGCGCCAGGCGCAGGAGAAAGATGACAGACACAGTCGTGCAGTTCCTTTACCTGTACTTGGTAAGTGCTGTCCAGGACCCAGAGTACAGATGGAGAAGGAGTTGGTCAGCCTGGAAGCAAATTTGGAATTCTCTCTCTGCAGATAGGTAGTGTGGCCACCGTTCTAGCGCTTATCTGAGGTACTCGCAGTACTGAGTTCACTGAAGTTCCCCCTGTTGACTCTCTTTTGGAACTTTCTTGTATGGCAGGCAGCCATAGCCTTTTCCTTCGGGCTCACACACGTCGCTGCTGGGGCCTCTGAGCCTTAGTTGGGACCAGAGCATTTACAGCTGCTACTTCCTCCGGTTTCTGCTGCAGGACCATCAGTGTCCCTACAAACTCAGAGACCGGAATACCGACCATGCGCTCCAGCTAGGAGTGAGCCTTAACTCTGCTCATCCTCAAGCTCCCCTTCTCACATCCACACACTTCCCCTTCCCTTCACAGACTGCCCTAACTTCCCTCCTCCAACCACAGAGAGCAGCTCCTCAGCAGTCAGGTTCAGAGGTATCCCTGCTGGCCTGGAGTGGGAACTGTGTTGTGTGTTGGTTTAACTGCTAGAGAGATCCTTCGTTGCTCCCAAGCATGACATCACACTCCCTAGGAGGAACGTAATGCCACTGTGGCGACCGTACTCCTGGGGGCGCCACAAGTGCACTGATGCCCAGCCACTGCTAGATGATTCTGCTGGTACATTGACCCAGACCACTACATTCCCCTCACACTCTACACAGCCAGAATCTGACCCTGATGAAACTCAGGTTCCCCTTCCCGCATACTATACCACCTTACACGGTGACAAAGAGGAAGGTGCAGATGAAAGTGCAGGTTCCTTGAGCAGGTGGGGAGCATACTCATGGGCGATGGCACTGGCACAGGGCCCCTCATATTACGCAAAAGTGTCTCTGCCGGTGAGAGGGCCCACCCGCCGTCAGACACACCGCCGTACTGCCATCAGACACACTGCCGTACTATGAGGGGCCCTGTGCCAGTGCCGTCGCCAACGAGTGGGCCCCCCCTGCTTGCCCAGGATCACAGCACTTGCAAAGTTGAAATACTTACCTCTCCCTGCTCCACTGCCGTGACGTCTTCCGCGTTTCCTGACAGTGACATTCTGGTCAGAGGGCGCGATGACATCACGTCTGTACGCCCCCTGCCTGAACAGTCCAAGTGCAGAGAGATGGAAGATGGGGACGACAAGGAGTCCGGAGTACAGGGATTCCCTAGCGAGGAGACTTATTTGTTTTTAAGGTTGGGAGCAATTTTTAAGGAGCACTATACTCTGGAGAATGATATATGGGGCCCACCATATACTGGAGCATTCCAAAAGTGGACATCAGACACTGGAGCAGCATTATGCACTGGAGCATTAGAAATGGGGCCCATTATATATGGAGCATTATTTGGTCCCATAAGACAGTGGAGCTTCATCCATGGGGACCAACATATACTGTAGCATTATGTGGAGCTCATCATATACTGTATCGAACATTATATGGGACCAATGATTCTGTATGGAGAAATATATGGGCCTCATTACTCTGTATGGTGCACTATGCGGTGGCCATAATACTGTATGGAGTAATATACTGTCCGTTTTTGGAGCTATTGGAGAATTTAAAATGGATATCAGTCATGTGATGTAAGAAGTGAAGTATTTTTCATTGTACTATACCGCTATTTCCGTATCAGAGGATCAAGAATTGTGGCATGTGTTAAAAGAGCCCAGTGACACTCTTTGGCCCTGGGCCCACGAAAATCTGGAGCCAGCCCTACCCCCCCACAACTTTAGCCAAATAACCCCCAGTTTTCAAAGCCTAACTATTATTATAAAGTAAATTAAGGTTGACAAGCTTAAGTAGTAAGAATTTATATTTTTGGCATTAAAATGGGCACTGTCCTCCACTCACTGCCGACTTTTCTTCCCCATTGACTTGCATTGGGTTTCGTGTTTCAGTCGGCCTTCGACTTTTCACGATAATCAGTAGATTGCGTTTGACCCGACTTTTGCGAAAGTCGGGTATCATGAAACCCAACTCGACCCGAAAAAAGGCAAAGTCGCTCATCTCTACTGGAGACTGGTCCACTCCAGGACCTTCATATGCTTCAACGATGCCACTCATTCATTGCCTTGGCAGTGTGCTTGTGATCATTATCATGCTGAAAGACCCATCCACGTTTCATCTTCAATGCCCTTGCTGATGGAAGGAGGTTTGCGCTCAAAATCTCACAATTCATGGTCCCATTCATTCTTTCATGTACATGGATCAGTCATCCTGGTTCCTTTGCAGAGAAACAGGCCCAAAGCATGATGTTGCCACCCCATGCTTCACAGTAGGTATGGTGTTCTTTGGATGCAACTCAGAATTCTGTCTCCTCCAAACAAGACAAGACAAGACAAGACAAGTTTGCTAAACAGATTCATTAGACCATATGACATTCTCCCAATACTCTTCTGGATAATCAAAATGCTCTCTAGCAAACTTCAGACGGGCCCAGACATGTACTGGCTTAAGCAGGGGACACGTCTGGATCTGCAGGATCTGAGTCCCTGGCGGCATAGTGTGTTACTGATGGTAGCCTTTGTTACGGTGATCCCAGCTTATTGGGGGGTCTTATGGGGGGTCTTATGGGAGGTCTTATTGAGGGGGGTCTTATGGGGGGTGTCTTAAGGGGGGTCTTATTTGGCAGGTCTTATTGAGGGGTCTTACTGAGGGGGTCTTATGGGGGTCTTTTAGGGGGTCTTTTGAGTGGTCTTTTAGGGGTCTTATTGGGGGGTCTTATTAGGGGGTCTTATTAGGGGGTTGTCTTATTAGGGGGTCATCTTATTAAAGGGTCTTATGGAGGGTGTTTTATGGGGGTCTTATTGGGGCGGTCTTATGAGGGGGTCTTATTGAGGGGGTCTTTTAGGGGGGTCTTATTGAGGGGTCTTATTGGGAGGTCATCTTACGGGGGTCTTATTGAGGGGTCTTATGGGGGATTCTTATTGGGGGCATCTTATTGGGGGTCTTTTGGGGGTCTTATTGGGGAGTCTTTTTTGGGGGGTCTTATTGGGGATCTTATTGAGGGGTCTTTATGGGGGATTCTTACTTGGGGGTCTCATGGGGGAGCCTTAATTGTGGGGTATTATGGGCTCTTTTTGGGGGATCTTATTGGGGGAGTATTACCAGGGTCTTATTGCAGAGGTCTTATGGGTGGTTTATTAGGGAGTCTTATAGGGGTGGTCTTATAGGGGGTCTTATTAAAGAGGTGTATTGGTGGGTCTTATAGGTAGTCTTATTGGGCGGGTCTTATTGGGAGGGATCTTTTTGGGAAGTCTTACTGGGGGGTCTTATTGATTGGGGGTCTTATTGGGGGTGTCTTATGGGGGGTGACTTATGGGGTCTTATTGGGGGTCTTATGTGGGGTTCTTTTTAGGGGCATTTTATTGGGGGATCTCATTGTGGAGGTCTTATTGGGAGGTCTTATGGGGGTAGTTTGGTCTTATTGGGGGGTTATAGGGTCTTATTGGGGGGTGTCTTATTGAGGGAGTCTTAATAGGGGGTCTTTTGGGGGTCTTATTGAGGGGGGTCTTATGAGGAGGTCTTATTGAGGGTGTCCTATTGGGGGGTCTTATTGGGGGGTCTTTTTTGGGGATCTAATTTGGGGTTTTATTGGGGGGTGTCTTATGGGGGTGTCTTATGGGGGGGTGACTTATGGGGGGTCCTATTGGGGGTCTTATGGGGGTCTTATTGAGGGGGTCTTATGTGGGGTTCTTTTTAGGGGCGTTTTATTGGGGGTCTTTTTGTGGGGTCTAACTGGGTTCTTTTTGGGGGGTCTTATTTGGGTCTTATTGGGGGGTCTTATTGAGGCATCTTATTGAGGGGGAGTTTTATTGGGGGTTTTATGATATTGTATACACTAAAAGGTTGAGACAAGAGCGCAATAGGGTCTTATCCGGGTAAAATGTATAAATAATTAGAGTAATTGTACTCACCTTCTTGAAGAGAAAGTAAAGCTTGTATAGTATGTCAGCCTGCTGCACGTCCAACGGTCCACAGCGGAACCGCAACACAGTTAGTTAGGAATAAATTCTTGGACTTTAAGTGCGCTGCCAGACAAATTCCATAGCCACACAAGGTTAAAAAAGTTAACCCTTTAATCCCAAAAACTTTTTAAAACACATCACTTTTATACACATATTCATATATATTTTATATATATTTATTTCGGAGATACATTTCTTTCTTTCTTTTTTGGTGCTTTTTTCTGTTTTCAATCCGAGCACTCCCCTTGGTGTAGAGGTGTGTTTGTTGGACTACGATCCCTTTTTTCCCCTTTTTTCCCACGTTGTGGGTTCGTTTCATCTCTTTCTTTTTCATATATATATATTTTTTTCTTCTTCTTCTCCTCTTCCCATTCCTTTTTATCTGCAAAATATAATAAATATATAACTGATTTTATTTATTACAGAGTAGTTAACTTTTATGAACTACTTTGATCTTTGACCTTTGCGGCGCACCTCGTGTCTTTCATGGCGCCAAATTTGAATCCTGTATGTATAAATGCTGTGACAGCTCTCTGTATTCATGTGTCAACCCCTGAAGAAGAAGTGTTATGCTTCGAAACGCGTGGGATTAAAGGGTTAACTTTTTTAACCTTGTGTGGCTATGGAATTTGTCTGGCAGCGCACATAAAGTCCAAGAATTTATTCCTAAGTAACTGGGGGTTTTATGAGTAGAGTTGAGCGATACCGTCCGATACTTCAAAGTATCGGATCGGAATGGATCGGCCGATCTTAAAAAAAAGTATCGGTATCGCCGATTCCGATACCGGAAGTCCCATTCAAGTCTATGGGACTTCCGGTATCGGAATAAGAAAAATCCTGTTTTTCCCTTGTACAGCCTCTCTGGGGTCTGTACGGGCCTTTCGGGGGGCTGTGCCGGCCTGCCAGGGGGTCTGTGCAGGCTCCGGTGGTCTGTGCCGGCCTGCCGGGGGGCTGTGCAGGCTCCGGTGGGCTGTGCCGGCCTGCCGGGGGGCTGTGCCGGCCTGCCGGGGGGCTGTGCAGGCTCCGGGGGGCTGTGCCGGCCTGCCGGGGGGCTGTGCCGGCCTGCCGGGGGGGGCTGTGCAGGCTTCGGGGATCTGTGCAGGCATCGTCCGATGGGACTACAAGTCCCATCGGGCGATGCCTGCTACCATGACAGTGATTGACACATTAGCCAATGATGGGACAGTAGTAGTCCCATCATCCGGCTAATGTGTTGAATGTAAAAAAAAAAAAAAAAAAAATTACATGCTACATACATGCTACATACATACAACATGCATACTACATACATGCTACATTCATACTACATACTACATACATGCTACATTCATACTACATATATACTACATGCAACATACATACTACATATATACTACATGCATGCAACATGCATACTACATATATACTACATGCAACATACATACTACATATATACTACATGCAACATACATACTACATATATACTACATGCATGCAACATGCATACTACATATATACTACATGCTACATACATACTACATATATACTACATACATACTGCATGCTACATACATACTACATGCTACATACATACCACATACATACTACATACATACTACATGCTACATATATACTACATGCTACATACATACTACATATATGCTACATACATACTACATACATACTACATGCTACATACATACTACATATATACTACATACATACTACATACATACTACATGCATGCTACATACATACTACATGCTACATACATACCACATACATACTACATACATACTACTTGCTACATACATACTACATATATGCTACATACATACTACATACATACTACATGCTACATACATACTACATATATACTACATACATACTACATACATACTACATGCATGCTACATACATACTACATGCTACATACATACCACATGCATACTACATACATACTACATGCTACATACATACTACATATATACTACATACATACTACATGCATGCTACATACATACTACATGCTACATACATACCACATACATACTACATACATACTACATGCTACATACATACCACATATATACTACATACATACTACATGCTACATATATACTACATATATACTACATGCTACATACATACTACATATATACTACATACATACTACATACATACTACATGCATGCTACATACATACTATGTGCTACATACATACCACATACATACTACATACATACTACATGCTACATATATACTACATATATACTACATGCATGCTACATACATACTGCATGCTACATGCATGCTACATACATACTACATACATACTACATGCTACATACATACCACATATATACTACATACATACTACATACAATACATTCATACAATACATACATAGACATACAGTACATATAACATAGAGTAACATACTTACCAATACTTGTCACATTGTTCCCCGAAGCCATTGTCTTTTACGGAATAAATATTAACATAACAAACCACAAAAATACTCACCCACGATCCGAAGCAGTCCACGAGTGTGTCCCACGACGATCTTGGGTAGAGAACTGCAGCATCAGCTGTTGCTGCCGTTCTCTACGGGCTGCAGGAATCCAATGACGGAAGGTAGGTATCCTTCCGCACTGTATTCCTCCGCCACTTAAAAAAAAAAAGTCCCTAGTCTCACTTTATGCCATTGCTGTGTGGGAAATTCCCACGCAGCAATGGCATAAAGTGAGACTAGGGACTTTTTTTTTTTTAAGTGGCGGAGGAATACAGTGCGGAAGGATACCTACCTTCCGTCATTGGATTCCTGCAGCCCGTAGAGAACGGCAGCAACAGCTGATGCTGCAGTTCTCTACCCAAGATCGTCGTGGGACACACTCGTGGACTGCTTCGGATCGTGGGTGAGTATTTTTGTGGTTTGTTATGTTAATATTTATTCCGTAAAAGACAATGGCTTCGGGGAACAATGTGACAAGTATTGGTAAGTATGTTACTCTATGTTATATGTACTGTATGTCTATGTATGTATTGTATGAATGTATTGTATGTAGTATGTATGTAGTATATATGTGGTATGTATGTAGCATGTAGTATGTATGTAGTATGTATGTAGCATGCATGTAGCATGCAGTATGTATGTAGCATGCATGTAGTATATATGTAGTATGTATGTAGCATGTAGTATGTATGTAGTATGTATGTGGTATGTATGTAGCATGTAGTATGTATGTAGCATGCATGTAGTATGTATGTAGTATGTATGTAGTATATATGTAGTATGTATGTAGCATGTAGTATGTATGTAGCATGCATGTAGTATATATGTAGTATGTATGTAGCATGTAGTATGCATGTAGTATATATGTAGTATGTATGTAGCATGTAGTATGTATGTAGCATGCATGTAGTATATATGTAGTATGTATGTAGCATGTAGTATGTATGTAGCATGCATGTAGTATATATGTAGTATGTATGTAGCATGTAGTATGTATGTAGCATGCATGTAGTATGTATGTAGTATGTATGTAGTATGTATGTGGTATGTATGTAGCATGTAGTATGTATGTAGCATGCATGTAGTATGTATGTAGTATGCATGTAGTATATATGTAGTATGTATGTAGCATGTAGTATGTATGTAGCATGCATGTAGTATAGATGTAGTATATATGTAGCATGTAGTATGTATGTAGCATGCATGTAGTATATATGTGTTATGTATGTAGTATGTATGTATATATGTGGTATGTATGTGGTATGTATGTAGTATGTATGTAGTATGTATGTAGTATGTATGTGGTATGTATGTAGTATGTATGTAGCATGTAGTATGTATGTAGCATGCATGTAGTATTTTTTATTTATTTTTTTTTTTATTTTTTTTTAACATTTAACACATTAGCCGGATGATGGGACTACTACTGTCCCATCATTGGCTAATGTGTCAATCACTGTCATGGTAGCAGGCATCGCCAGATGGGACTTGTAGTCCCATCGGACGATGCTTGCACAGACCCCCGGACATCAGCACAGCCCCCCGGCAGGCCGGCACAGCCCCCCGGCAGGCCGGTACAGACCCCCACAGGGTGCACAGACCACCGGCAGGCCGGCACAGCCCCCCGGCAGGCCGGTACAGACCCCCACAGGGTGCACAGACCACCAGCAGGCCGGCACAGCCCCCCGGCAGGCCGGTACAGACCCCGGGCAGTCCACACAGCCCCCCGGCAGGCCGGCAGAGACCCCCGGAAGGCCCAAAATGACGGCGCATCATGATGCGCACAAACCGCGCATCATGATGACGTCAGGCTGTCAATCAACTTTGAACTTCCGATTCCGATGCCGACTTCCGATATTGAAAAAATATCGGAAGTCGGTATCGGAATTCCGATACAGCAAGTATCGGCCGATACCCGATACTTGCGGTATCGGAATGCTCAACACTATTTATGAGGGATTTATTGGGTGTCTCATTGAGGGATCTAATTGGGGGGTCACATGGGGGTCTTTTTGGGGGGTATTTTTTGGGGGAGTCTTATTGAGGTCTCATGGGGGATTTATTGGGGGTCTTATAGGGGGAATCTTATTTGGGGGTCTTATTGGGGGTGTCATATAGGGGGTCTTATAGGGGGTCTCAATGATAGGGGTCTTATTGGGGGATTTATAGGGGTCTCATTGTGGAGGTCTTATTGGGAGGTCTTATGTGGGGTAGTTTGGTCTTTTTTGGGGGATTATAGGGTCTTATTGGGGGGTGTCTTATTGAGGGGGTCGTAATAGGGGGGTCTTTTGAGGGGTCTTAGTGAGGGGATCTAATGGGGAGGTCTTATTGAGGGCGTCCTATTGGGGGGTCTTTTTTGGGGGTCTAAAATTTGGGGTCTTACTGGGGGTCTTATTGGAGGGGTCTTATTGGGGCATCTTATTGGGGGGGTTAATGGGGGTCTTAGTAAGGGGTTTAATGGGGGTCTTACTGGGGGGGTCTTTTGGGGGTTTTATTGGGAGTTAATGGGGGTCTTAATGGGGGTCTTATGTGGTGACTTATTGTGGGGGTCTTATTTTGGGGTCTTATTGAGGGGGTCTTATGGGGAGTCTTATTGGGTGGTGTCTTATGGGGGGGTGTCTGATGGGATCTTCTTGTGGAGGGTCTTATTGGGTGTGACTTATTGGGGAGTCTTATGGGGGTTATTTTGGGGGTCTTATTGAGGGGGTCTTAGGCTGGTTTCACATTTGCGTTTTTTAGCGCTGGAAAAAAACGCATACCTGCGCATGCGTTTTTTCCCCTATATTTAACATGGGTGCGCATACCTGCGCGCTGGTAAGCGCATGTATGCGATTTTCATGCGCTGCGTTTTTTTGGGGTGTGCGTTGGTATTTTCCAGACGCAGCATGTTGCATTTTTTGGCCCTGCAAAAAAGCGCATGCGCACATATGCGCACGTTTTGCGCTAAAAATGGCCATTATAGCCTATGGATGCGCATATGTGCGCACTGGCATGCTCATGTATGCGTTTTTTTGCATATGCGTTTTTTTTTTTTAACCATGGAATTTAGGGGTTTGGGTTAGAGTTAGGGTTAGTTAAGGGGGTTTAGGGTTAGGGTTAGGGTCAGGGTCAGGGTTAGGGTTGGGGTTT
The DNA here is from genome assembly GCF_039654945.1 of Dendrobates tinctorius. Taxonomy (NCBI): domain Eukaryota; kingdom Metazoa; phylum Chordata; class Amphibia; order Anura; family Dendrobatidae; genus Dendrobates; species Dendrobates tinctorius. Next base: position 10,055,842 of record NW_027361672.1, read on the forward strand.
GGGTCAGGGTTAGGGTTAAGTATGGTTTGGTTAAGGGTTAGGGTCAGGGTTAGGGTCAGGATTAGGGTTAAGTATGGTTTTGTTAAGGGTTAGGGTCAGGGTTAGGGTTAGGGTTAGGGTTAGGGTCAGGGTTAGGGTTAGGGTTGGGGTCAGGGTTAGGGTTAGGGTCAGGGTTAGGGTTAAGTATGGTTTTGTTAAGGGTTAGGGTCAGGGTTAGGGTCAGGATTAGGGTTAAGTATGGTTTTGTTAAGGGTTAGGGTCAGGGTTAGGGTTAGGGTTAGGGTTAGGGTCAGGGTTAGGGTTAGGGTTAGGGTTAGGGTCAGGGTTAGGGTTAGGGTTGGGGTCAGGGTTAGGGTTAGGGTCAGGATTAGGGTTAAGTATGGTTTTGTTAAGGGTTAGGGTCAGGGTTAGGGTTAGGGTTAGGGTCAGGGTTAGGGCTAGGGTTAGGGTTAAGTATGGTTTTGTTAAGGGTTAGGGTCAGGGTTAGGGTTAGGGTTAGGGTCAGGGTTAGGGTCAGGATTAGGGTTAAGTATGGTTTTGTTAAGGGTTAGGGTCAGGGTTAGGGTTAGGGTCAGGGTTAGGGTTAGGGTTAGGGTCAGGGTTAGGGTTAGGGTCAGGGTTAGGGTTAAGTATGGTTTTGTTAAGGATTAGGGTCAGGGTTAGGGTTAGTAAAGTCATGGTTTGGGTAGTGTGAGGGGCCACCTAAAAATGTTGGAAAAAAATGCAAACGCGGTAAAAACGCACTAAAAACGCATACAAATGCATAAAAACGCTGCGTTTTTTTCATGCATGCTCATAAAAATGCTTGAAAAAAACGCAGCAGTTGTATGCTTATGTATGCGTTTTTTTAATGCGTTTTTTTGTGGGAAAAACGCGCTGCAAAAAAAAGCAAGTGTGAAACTAGCCTTATGGGGGTCTTATTGGGTGGTGTCTTATGGGGGGTGTGATGGGATCTTCTTGTGGAGGATCTTATTGGGTGTGACTTATTGGGGAGTCTTATGGGGGTTATTTTAGGGGGGTCTTATTGTGGGGGTCTTATGTGGGGTTTATTGGGGGGCTATGGGGGTGGTCATATTGGGGGGATCTTATTGGGGAAGTCTTATTGGGGGGCCATATGGTGGGGTCTTATTGAAGGGCCTATGGGGGGTCTTACTGGGGTGTCTGATTGGGGGGTCTTATTTGGGGGTCTTCTTGAGGGGTCTTAAGGGACAGTGTCTTATGGGTGTCTTATGGGGGTCTTGAGGGGGGTTTCATGGGGTGTCTTATTGGGGGATCTTATTGTGGGGTTAATTGGGGTCTTAGTGGGGTCTTATGGGGGTCTTATTGAGGGGTCTTTTGGGGGTCTTATTGGGGGTTAATGGGGTCTTAATGGGAGTCTTATGTGGGGTCCTATTGGGGGGTCTTATGTGGTGACTTATTGGGGATCTTATTTTGGGGTCTTATTGAGGAGGTCTTTAGGGGGTCTTAAGGAGGATGGTCTTATTGGGGGGTTATTGGGGGTCTTATGGGTTGTCTTATTGGGGTGTCTTAATGGAGGGGTCTGATTGAGGGCTTATAAGGAGGTCTTATTTGGGAAGTCTCATGGGGGGTCTTATTGGGGGGGTTTTATGTTGGGTGTTATTGGGGCGGTTTTATTGGGGAGTCTTATGGGGGTCTTTTTGGGGGTCTTATTGGGAAGGGTCTTTTGGGGGGTCTTATTGGGAAGGGTCTTATTGGGGTTCTTATGGGGGATATTATTGGTGGGTTTTTGGGGGTCCTATTGGGGGGTCTTATGGGGGAGTCTTATGGAGGGTCTAATTGGGGGTCTTATGGGGGTGGTCTTATTGGGGGGTCTAATTGGGGGGTGTTTTGGGGGTCTTATGAGGGAATCTTTTTTGGGAGGTTTTATTGGGGTGTCTTATTGAAGGGGGTCTTATTGTGGGGGTCTTATGGGGTGGTCTTATTGAGGGGTTTATTGGGAGGTCATCTTATGGGGGTCTTATTGAGGGGTCTTATGGGGGGTTCTTATTGGGGGCATCTTATTAGGGGGTCTTTTTGGGGGGTCTTATTGGGGAGTCTTTTTTGGGGGGTCTTATTGGAGATCTTATTGAGGGGTCTTAATGGGGGATTCTTACTTGGGGGTCTCATAGGGGAGCCTTATTGGGGGGGTGCTATGGGGGTCTTTTGGGGGATCTTATTGGGGGAGTATTATCGGGGTCTTATTGCAGAGGTCTTATGGGTGGTTTATTGGGGAGTCTTATGAGGGTGGTCTTATAGAGGGTCTTATTAAAGAGGTGCATTAGAGGGTCTTATTGGGGGGTCTTATTGGTGGGTCTTATTGGGTGGTCTTATTGGGAGGGATCTTTTTGGGAAGTCTTATTGGGGGGTCTTATTGGGGGGTCTTATTGGGGGTCTTATGTGGGGTTATTTTTTGAGGGGCGTTTTATTGGGGGTCTTTTTTGTGGGGTCTTACTGGGTTTTTTGGGGGGTCTTCTTGGGGGGTCTTATTGAGGGTGAGTCTTATTGGGGGTTTTATGAGGGATTTATTGGGTGTCTTATTGGGGGGTCTAATTGGTGGGTCACATGGGAGAGTCTTTGGGGAGCTCTTATTGGGTGGTCTTACGGGGGTCTTATTAGGGGTGGAGGTCTTATGGGGGGGTCTTATTGTGGGAGTCTTATTGAAGGGAGGTCTTATTGGGTTTATTGGGGGTCTTAATGGGGGGTTTATTAGGGGGTTTTATTGGGGCTTTTTTGGGGGGAGTCTTATGGGGGTCTTATTGGGGGTCTTATGGGGAAGTCTTATTGGGGGGTCTTATGGGGGTCTTATTGGGGGTGTCTTATTGGTGGGAGTCTTATTGGGGGGTGTCTTATAGGGGGGTGACTTATGGGGGGTCCTATTGGGGGTCTTATGGGGTCTTATTGAGGGGGTCTTATGTGGGGTTCTTTTTAGGGGCGTTTTATTGGGGGTCTTTTTTGTGGGGTCTATTGGGGTCTTATTGGGTGGCTTATGGGGTGGGTCTTATTGGGGGTCTTATTGTTTAGGGTCTTAAGGGGGGTGTCTTATGGGGGGATCTTATGGGGGTCTTACCAGTGGTCTTATTAGGGAGGTGTCTTATGGGGGTCTTATTGGGGGGGTCGTATGGAGGTTTTATTGGGGGGTCTCAAGGGGGGTGTCTTATGGGAGGTTTTATTGGGGGGTCTTAATGGGGGGTCTTAAGTGAGGTGTCTTATGAGGGAGTCTTATTGGGGGGTGTTATTGGGGGTCTTAAGTGGGGTCTTATGGGGGTCTTATTGGGTGGCTTATGGGGTGGGTCTTATTGGGGGTGTTATTGTTTAGGATCTTAAGGGGGGTGTCTTATGGGGGTCTTACCAGTGGTCTTATTAGGGAGGTGTCTTATGGGGGGTCTTATTGGGGGGGGTCTTATTGTTTAGGGTCTTAAGGGAGGTGTCTTATGGGGGATCTTATGGGGGTGTTACCAGTGGTCTTATTAGGGAGGTGTCTTATGGGGGTCCTATTGGGGGTCTTATGGGGGTCTTATTGAGGGGATCTTATGTGGGGTTCTTTTTAGGGGCGTTTTATTGGGGGTCTTTTTTGTGGGGTCTAATGGGGATGGGGTATTTGAGGGTCTTATTGGGGGGTCTTATGTGGGAGTGGGGTATTACGGGGGGGTTCTTATGGGGGTCTTATTGGGGGGTCTTAATGGGGGAGGTCTTGTGGGGGGTCTTATTGGGGGTGGGGGGCTTTTGGGGGGTCTTTTTGGGGAGTCTTATTGAGAAGGGTCTTATAGGGATGGTTTTAATGGGGGAGTTTTCTGGGGGTGTCTAATGGGGGTCTAATGGTGGGGTATTATTGGGGGGTTTATTGGGTGGTCTTATTGGGGTGTCTTACTGGGGTGTCTTATTGGGGTGTCTTATTGTTGGGGTCTTATTGTTGGTGTCTTATGGGGGGTCTTATTGAGGGGTCTTATTGAGGGGTCTTAAGTGAGGTGTCTTATGAGGGAGTCTTATTGGGGGGTGTTATTGGGGGTCTTAAGTGGGTCTTATGGGGGTCTTATTGGGTGGCTTATGGGGTGGGTCTTATTGGGGGGTTTTATTGTTTAGGGTCTTAAGGGGGGTGTCTTATGGGGGATCTTATGGGGGTCTTACCAATGGTCTTATTAGGGAGGTGTCTTATGGGGGTCTTATTGGGGGTCTTATGGAGGTTTTATTGCGGGGGTCTCAAGGGGGGTGTCTTATGGGAGGTTTTATTGGGGGGTGTCTTATTGGGGGTATTATTAAAGGGTATTTTTAGGGAGTGTCTTATGGGGAGGTGTCTTATGGGGGTCTTATTGGGGGTCTTATTGGGGTGGGGGAATTATTGGGGAGTCTTAATGGGGAGGTCTTATGGGGGGTCTTATTGGGGGTGGTGGTCTTTTGGGGTGTCTTATGGGGGTCTTTTTGGGGGGTCTTATTGGGGAAGTCTTAAGGGTGTGTATTGGGGGTCTTATGGGGGTGTCTTATTGGGTGGTCTTATGGGAGTCTTATTTGGGGGGTCTTATTGAGGGGTCTTACGGGGTGGTGTCTTATGGGCTTGTTATGGGGGTCTTGAGGGGGGTGTCTTATGGGTATCGTATGGGGGGAATCCTATTGGGGGTGCTTATAGGGGTCTTATTTGGGGGTCTTAAGGGGCAGTGTTTTATGGGGATGTGTCCTATGGGGGATTTTATTGGGGAGTCTTTTGGGGGGTCTTATTTAGAGGGGTCTTAAGGGGGTATTATTGTGGGTGTATTATTGGGGGATCTTACGGGGGTATTATTGAGTGGGTCTTATGAGAGGTTGTAAGGGGGGTGTCTTATGGGGGGACTTATGGGGGGTCTTATTGTTGGGTGTCTTATGGGGTCTTTTTGGTGGAGTCTTTTTGGGGGTTCTTAAGGGGGGTATTTTTGTCGGGTCTTATGGGTGGGTCTTCTTGAGGGTGTCTTACTGGGGGGTCTTATTTGGGGGTCTTATTGAGGGTTCTCAAGGGGCGGTGTGTTATGGGCATCTTATGGAGGTCTTGAAGGGGTGGCTTTTGGGCATCTTATGAGGAGTCTTATTGGGGGTCTTATGGGGGGTCTTATTGAGGGGGTCTTAAGGGGGTCTTATTGTGGGTTTCATATTGGTGGTCTTATTGGGGGTATTATTGAGTGGGGTCTTATGGGGGGTCGTAAGGGGGTTGTCTTAAGTGGGGTCTTATTGTTGAGTGTCTTATTGTTTGGTGTCTTATTTGGGGTCTTATCGGGGGATCCAATGGAGGGTCTTATTGTTCAGTGTCTTATAGGGGGTCTTATTTGGGGGTCTTATTGAGGGGTCTTGAGGGGGTGTCTTATAGGCATCTTATGGGGAGTCTTATTGGGGGTGCTTATTGGGGTCTTATTTGGAGAGTTTTATTGAGGGGTCTTATTGAGGGGAGTCTTATGGGGGTCTTATTGTGGCTTTCCTATTGGGGGTCTTATTGGGGGTCTTTTGAGGGGTAATATTGAGTGGGCTCTTATGGGGAGGTCATAAAGGGGGTGTGTTATGGGGGATCTTATAGGGGGGTCTTATGGGGGGTATTATGTGAGATCTTATTGTGGGGTGTCTTATGGGGGGTCTTATTGGGGGGTCCAATGGAAGGTCTTAACGTTCAGTGTCTTATAGGGAGTCTTATTGGGGGTCTTATTTGGGGGATCTTATTTGGGGTCTTATGTGGGTGTCTTATTGGGGCGTCTTATTGGTGGGTCTTAAGGGGTCTTATTGGGGGAGTCTTATGGGGGTCTTATGGGTGGTGTCTTATCAGGGGGTCATAAGGGGGGTGTCCTGTGGGGGAGTCTTATTGGGTAGTGTTATTGGTTAGTCTTATTGGGGAGTCTTATTGGGGGGTCTTATTGGTGGGTCTTATAAGGAAGTCTAATTGTCGGATCTTATTGGGGGGTCTTGTTGGGGAGTCTTAAGGGGGTCTTATGGGGGTCTTATTGGGGGGTGTTATGGGGTGGGTCTTATTGAGGGTCTTATTTATTGGGGTCTTAAGGAGGTGTGTCTTCTGGGGGTCTTATGGGGTCCAATGGGGGGGTCTTACTGGGTGGTGTCTTATGGGGGGTCTTATTGGGAGGTCTTATGGGGTTCTTATTGGGGGGTCTTAAGAGGGAGTGTCTTTTGGGGGTTTTATTGGGGGTTTTATAGGGGGTCTTATAGGGGTGGTTTATAGGTGGTCTTACTGGGGGTGTCTTATTGGGGGGTCTTATTTGGAGTTCATTTTGGGGAGTGTCTTATGGGGAGGTGTCTCATGAGGGGTCTTATGGGGGATCTTATTGGGGGCATCTTATTGGGGGGTATTATGGTATTATGGGGGATCTTATAGGGGGTCTTATGTGACATCTTATTGTTGGGTGTCTTATTGTTTGGTGTCTTATGGGGGTCTTATTGGGAGGGTCCAATGGAAGGTCTTATCATTCGGTGTCTTATTGGGAGTCTTATTGAGGGATCTTATTTGGGGTCTTATGTGGGTGTCTTATTGGGGCATTTTATTGGTGGGTCTTAAGGGGGTCTTATTGGGGGAGTCTTATGGGGGTCTTATGGGTGGTGTCTTATCAGGGGGTCATAAGGGGGGTGTCCTGTGGGGGAGTCTTATTGGGTAGTGTTATTGGGGAGTCTAAGGCTATGTGCACACGTAGATTTGAGAGCTGCGGATTTCTCCTCGCGGATTTGTAAAAATCCGCAGGTAAATCCGCAGGTCAAAAGACCTGCGGTTTACCTGCGGATTAGCCTGCGGTTTAGCCCTGCGGTTTCACACCTCACAATGGATAAGGTGTGAAACCACTGCGAATTCCGCAAAAAGAATTGACATGCTGTGGATTGTAACCCGCAGCTAATCCGTGCAGAAAAATACACAGCATGTGCACAGCGTTTTTGGTTTTACCATTGCAAAGAATGGTACTGTACAACGCAGCAGAAACTGCTGCGGACCCGCAGGGCCAGAAACGCTGCAGATCCGCAGCAGAATCCGCACCGTGTGCACATAGCCTTATTGGTTAGTCTTATTGGGGGGTCTTATGGGGTGAGTCTTATTGGGGGGTGTTATTGTTTGGAGTCTTAAGGGGGTGCCTTTTGGGGGGTCTTTTGTGGGTCTTATAGAGGGGGTCTTATTGGGAGTTGTTTTGTGGGGCCTTTTTGGGGGGGTCTTAAAGAGGGCCTTAAGGGGAGGTGTCTTAAGGAGGGGTTTTATTGGGGGTCTTATCAGCGGGGTGTCTTATGGAGGGTTCTTACTGGGGTGTCTTTGGGGGAGTCTTATTGGGCGTCTTATTGGAGGTATTATGGGGCGTCTTATTGGGGGGTCTTATGGAGGGTGGGGTTTTATGGGGGTCTTAGGCTGGTTTCACACTAGTGTTTTATCGCGCAGCGCATCGTGCGCTATCGGGCACACGCGCGATGGTCCCCTATCTTTAAAATGGTGGGCGCAGTGTCTAGCGATTGCACGCGCTCATCAGCATTTTCGAGCGCTGCGCATTTTCCAGGTGTGCACCTAGACGCGCCAGACACTACATGTTCCGCCCAACCTCGTTAAAAAATTGCATGCGTCCGTGTGCGCACGGAATGCGCAAAAAAATAACATTACAGTCTGTGATCGCTGGCGTGCGGGTGGTCGTGCGCTCATCAGCACTTTTAGCGCGCACGCGATTTTAGAGTAAACAATGTCTAGACACTGGTTTAAACCACCCTCAACACAAGCAACATTGTTTGGAAGGAGTGTAGATAAAAGGTGTCTGCACGGTCAGACCACTTACTCTACAGACAGCCTGGAAGAGACCAGACAACCTTGAACAAAGAGCCACAACTTTGGATACAAGCTGCATCAGCCAAAATGTGAGTAATCTTCAACATAATGTCTGCCTGTCCTTTCAAATTTATTATGTACTAATGTTTTTTTTTTGTTTAAATTCCAGCATGTCTTCTGGGTTGGAATATTCTCCATCCCAGCAAGAACTGGCCCAAGCAGAGCGTGAGGTGAGGATTTTGCTGCCTTTGGGTAAGTATAGCTGCTGCCTCTACAAATGTGTAATATTTTTTTTTCTTTACAGACATCATCATCAGACCCAGCAAGTGAGGCGGAACAGCGGGAGCAGCCTAGCCAAGTCCCGGCGGGGAGACTTAATGTAAGTATACAGTCTTTCAATGTCCCTTTTTTTGAAATTTATTTTTTCTCTTCCTTTTTTCTATTTTTTTTCATCTTCTATCTTGCTTCTTTTATTTCTATTTTTCTATCTTTTTCATTCTCCAAGATTTCCAAGATTATAATTTTTTTTTCTAGGTTCCACAATGGGATGAAGACATTTACTTGGACAATGAACACCTGATCCACCTGGTCCAGGCGCTTGTCCCGTTGTGGGACAGCCATGACCAGCAGTACAAGGACACTGCGGTAACCCGGCAGCTCTGGAATGAGGTGGCCGCAGCGATGATGGATGGCTGGGACAGCGCCTCTCCAACTTCAAAAAAGGCGTTTAGTAAGTATTTCCATGCTATGTGATGCCGCATTGACTCTTGTTCCTGATGATACTGTTGTGTTTCTTGCAAGATATATTCTTGCAGGTTACACACCAGTGTCCTCAGGATCAATAGTGACTGCATTGTGTATTGTAATGCTGTATTGATCATGCTTTCACTCTTGCTGCTGATGATACTGGTGTGTTTCTTGCAAGATATATTCTTGCAGGAAACACAACAGTGTCCTCAGGATCAACAGTGACTGCATTGTGTATTGAATTCTTTTGTGATGCCGCATTGAGTGTTTGCCAAGTTCACTCAGGTGTGTGTGATGATACAGATGTTGCCACCAGTGCATTGTATAACGTTTTTTTTTGTTTATTCAACAGTGAACAAAGTCCGCACACGTTGGCGCTCGATGAAGCACCACTTCAACACTGATGTTCGTGCTGAGGGACAGGTTCGCAGTGGTTCAGCGGCAAGGACCAGAACAAAGTACTGCTATCATCGCGAGTTGGCATTCCTAAGACCGGTCCTTGCCACCAGAGCGTAAGTATTATATATATATATATATATATATATATATATACAGTATTTTTTTTTTTAATAACCTGTGCTTTTCTATTCCACAGCTGATGCTTATTGTAAATGCACGATAGTAGTTTTTCTTTTCTTTCCACAGCACTTGGAGCAGCACCCTGCAACCTGTCCCTGGAGCGGTCCTTCATCGATAGACCTTGGACCCGTCCCAGCCATCCGACAGCCAGGAAGCATCTTGCAGGTCAGCAACACGGACAGCTGGTGACCAGGAAGCTGGTCAATCAGGTGTTCCCCTGTCCCAGGTCTCTGCCACTGGTTATGTGGACACTTCCTGCCAGCGGCAGAGGGCCTCGGACAGGCCTGTTCATGCACTTGAGCAAGGCCTTTCATGCCAGCCTCAAGTCGCTGTCAGACAGAGTGGAAAGCGGTTTTTCACTCATGAAACGTGGTTTTACCCACATGAAACACGGCTTCCACTTTGTCGACCAGCGCCTTGACCATCTGGAGGCCGACCTCAACAGACCAGCGCACCATTTTTTCAGTAAAATTGAACGGGGCATGGCGGAACACCTTAGTCCTGAGCAACAGCTGAATGTGTTGAAGGCCTACAACATTGTTTACTTGCAAGCTATGCAGCAGAATCGGTACGTGTAGCATTCAATGGAGTCATTTCCAACAGTGCCACCACTGACTCGCTACACCTCACCACCGACTTCTGCTGCATACCACTGCATGGCCACCTGCATTCCTAGTCAAGCCAGACACCACTACATCACACCAATGCCGAGTGCTGCTGGACACTCCACCCCTGCCACCACCATGGCAAGCGCTGCTCCTGTCTGGAGCACCACCACCACCACCGGAGCACCATCGTGGAGCACCGACACCGCCGAACCTGCTTGGGCCACCGCCACCTATTCTCCTGTTCGGAGCACCGCCACCACTTCGCCGTCTAGGAGCACCGACACCACTCATCAACATTCAAGGAGAACCGCCACCACTCCTCATCATTCAAGGAGCACCACCACCACTTCTCATCATTCAAGGAGCACCGCCACCACTCCTCATCATAGGAGCTCCGCCACCACTTCTCCTCCTAGGAGCACCGCCACCACTCCTCATAATAGGAGCACTGCCACCACTTCTCCTCCTAGGAGCACCGCCTCCACTTCTCCTAGGAGCACCGCCACCACTCCTCATAATAGGAGCACCGCCACCACTTCTCCTCCTAGGAGCACTGCCACCACTTCTCCTCTTAAGAGCACCGCCTCCACCTCTCCTCCGAGGAGCACCGACACCACTTCTCCTTCTAGGAGCATCGCCACTTCTAGGAGCACCGCCACCACCGAGCATCAGAGGGGTGACCCACATTCCCTCTTTTACCCCTCAAGGCCACGGTCCAGCAGCTCAAGGCGGTCGAGCAAAGTAAGGCGGTCACACGGTGGAAGTCGGTCCAGGCAGGAGACTCCAGCCACAAAGAAGCAAAAAAGCAAAAGACTTTGTTTGTCCCTCCCCTCTCTCCTCCTAATGTGTCTCAACTTGCCTCCAGTTCCATCCCTGAGCTCCCTTCCCCCAGTACTTTCGTCATCCTCCCGTCCCTAGAACCCCTTCCTCAACTTCCAGCCGTTCCTCGTCTCCCCACACCCCCCAAGTATCCCAATCTTCCCCCAAATGTCATTCACAATAAAAATGTGTTTGTTTTTTTGTTTAAAAATAAATGTGCAATTCTGCTTTCACAAAATACGGTTTCATTATTCTTATTGGGGGTCTTATTGGGGGGAGTCCTATTGGGGGAACTTAAAAAGAGTTGTCTTATGGGGGGTCTTATTGGGGGAGTCTTATTGGGGGGTCTTAAGGGGCAGTCTTTTATTGGGGTGTCTTATGGTTGATCTTAGTTAGGGTCTTATGAGGGTCTTATTGGGGGTCTTATGGGGGTCTTATTGGGGGCCTTTTTGGGGTCTTATTGTGGGTGGGGGTATTATTGGGGTGTCTTATGTGGGGGTCTTAGGGTATGTGCACACGTTGCAGAAAATTTCTGCACAAAAACCTGAATCCCTTCCCAGAAACCGCACCTATTTTTCCGCGGCGGATTTTGTGCGTTTTTTACCGCAGCGGTTTCTAAAAGCATGGGAGAAGCCTAAACCGCGGAAAAAAACGCAAAATTAATGTGCATGCTGCGGTTTTTACCGCAATGCGGTTTTTTCGCGGTAAAAAACGCATCAATGTGCACAAAAAGTGCAAAATGCATAGAAATGACTGTGCACCTTATTTTTAGCGGTTTTATAGCGGTTTTATAGTGAAAACCGCGGTAAAAACCGCTAAAAAAACGCTGTGTGTGAACACAGCCTTACTGGGGGTGTCTTATGTGGGGTCTTATTGGGGGGGCTTATTGGAGGCTGTCTTATTGGAGGGTCTTATGGGTATGTCTTATTGGGGGTCTTGTTGGGTGGGTCTTAAGGGGGTGTATTATTGGGGGTTCTTATAGGGGGTCTTATTGGGGGGGTCTTATTGGGGGGTGTCTTATGGGGGTCCTTATTTGGGGGTCTTATTTTGGGGGTCTTATTGGGGGGTCTTAAGGAGCGGTGTCTTATGGGCATCTTATGGGGGTCTTAAAGGGGGGTATCTTTTGGGCCTCTTATGGGGGGTGTCTAATGGGGGGTTTTATAGGGGGGTCTTATTGTGTGCTGTCTTTTGTGGGGTCTTAATGGGGGTCTTATGGGGTGTCTTATTGGGGGTGTCTTATTGTTTGGATCTTTTGGGGGTCTTATTGGGGGGTCTTATTGTGGGCTCTAATGGGGGTTCTTATTTGGGGGGTCTTATGGGGAGTGTCTTATGGGGGTCTTAAGGGGGTGTCCTGTGGGGGAGTCTTATTGGGGGTCTTATTTGGGGGTCTTAAGGGGGGTCTTATTGGGGGAGTCTTATTGGGCGTCTTATGGGGGAGTCTTATTGGGGGGTCTTAAGGGGGTCTTATGTGGGGTCTTATTGGGGGGTCTTATTGTTTGGGGTCTTAAGGGGGGTGCCTTTTGGGGGGTCTTTTGGGGGTCTTATTGAGGGGGTCTTATTGGGAGGTGTTTTGTGGGGCCTTTTTGGGGGGGTCTTAAAGAGGGTCTTAAGGGGAGGTGTCTTATGGAGGGGTTTTATTGGGGGCTTATCAGCGGGGTGTCTTATGGAGGGTCTTACTGGGGTGTCTTTTGGGGGAGTCTTATTGGACGTCTTATTGGAGGTATTATGGGGCGTCTTATTGGGGGGCTTATTGGGGGTCTTATGGAGGGTGGGGTATTATGGGGGTCTTATTGGGGTGTTTTATGGGGGTTGTTATGAGGGTCTTTTTTGGGGGTGGGGTATTATGGGGGTCTTTTTGGGGGTCTTATGCAGGGGTCTTTTGGGGGGTCTTTTATGGGGGGTTTTATGGTTGGTCTTATTGGGGGGTCTGTTAGTTTCTTAATTGGGGTTGTCTTTTGGGGGTCTTATGGGAGGGTCTTATTGGAGAGTTTTAATGGGGGTCTTAAGGGGGTGTCTTATGGGGGTCTTATTGGGGGTGTCTTATGGGGTCTTAGTGGGGATCTTATTGGGGGGTCTTATTGGGGAGTATCTTATGGGGGTGTCTTATTGGGGGTATTATTGGGGGATCTTAGAGGGGTGGGGTATTATGGGGGTCTTATGAGGGGGTTTATGGGGGTCTATTTGGGGGGTGGGGTAGTATGGGAGTTTTATTGGGGGATGTTATGGGGGAGTGGGGTATTATGGGGGTCTTATATGGGGGTCTTATGGGGGTTTTATGGGGAGTCTTATTTGGGGGGTCTTTAGTGGGGTCTTAAGGGGGTGTCTTGTGGGGAGTCTTACTGGGGGGATCTTATTTGTGGGTCTTATTGGGTAGTGTCTTATCGAGGGGAGTCTTATAGGGGTATTATCAGGGGGGTGTCTTATGGGGGTCTTATTGGGGTGGTCTTATATGGGGGTCTTATTGGGAAGTGTATTATGGGGTCTTATCGGGGGGTCTTATTGGAGGGCATCTTATTGGGGGATCTTATAAGGGTTTATTATGGGGGTTCTTATTGGGAGGGTCTTATTGGAGGGGTCTTATAGGGGGTTTCTTATTTTGGGTCTTATGTTGGGGTCTTATTGGGGTGGTCTTATGTGGGGTTCTTATGGGGTGGAGTATTATGGGGGTTTTATTTGGGGATCTTATAGGGGGTCTTATTGGGGGTCTCATGAGGGTGGGGTATTATGGAGGGTAGGATATTATGGGGGGTCTTATGGGAGTCTTATATGGGGGTTCTTATGGGAAAGTCTTATGGGGGTCTTATGGGGGGTTTATATGTGGGGATCTTATGGGGGTGGGGTATTATGGGTTGTCTTATGGGGGGTCTTATGGGGGGTGTGTTGTGAGTTCATTTTCTGGTCCACCAGTTGTGAGTTCTCCTTTCAGGCTCCCTCTGGTGGTAACTGAAGGTAGTGAGGCCGATTTAATCAGTAGAAATCTGCCACCTGATAATGAGGATGACGATTGGACCTCAGGAATCCCAGACTGGATTTAATACAGCCGACGCCCTAGTCTGGTGCTGGTGATTCCTTCTGGCTTGTCAGGTCTTGGTTTTCAGCGCTGTTCCAGTCATCTAAAGCTAAGTTTTTTCTGCTAATGTTCACACTTGATTTTGTTGGTCTATTCAGTTTTTTGTGTGGTCAGCCAGCCCCGGCTGGGGCTGCGCTAAATTTCCACTCTTAATTATCTGTATTTGCCAATTTGCTTTTTGTCCCTTATTAGATTGGCCTCTTTTTGCTCTATCTCAGAATATTTCAGAGGGCTGATATAGTGGGAGAAGTCTAGTGACTTCAGGGTTAATTTTGCTATCAGAAGTGTTGGACTTTATTTTTGTAGGGTTTTTTGCAGATTGCAGACAGTGTCTTTCCTTTCCTATCCTTTCTAGTTAGTTTGGGCCCCATCGTTTGCTCAGCCTATTTTCCTGCTTGTGTTTGTGCTTTCATCTTGTTTCACCGTTAATACATGTGTGGGGGCTGTCTTTCCTTTGGGGTCTGCTCTTGGGCAGTTAGTTTTCCCCTTTTCTTGCTTCAGGCTTATTTAGTCCTCCGGCTGTGATGAAGTGTCTAGGACCATCATAGGTACGCTCCACGGCTGCTGCTAGTTGTGTGGTTAGGATCAGGGATCTGCAATCTGCATAGTTACCAACCTCTCTGGTTTTCTGTGACTTAGCTTGTTTTGTTTTTTTCTCCTCGGTGACCCATTCATAACAGGGGTGTATGGGAGGATGGGTGTATTGTGAGGCAGGGGGACAGGACACACGGAGGTGAATGCAAGAGGATTGGGGTATTGTGAGGGAAGAGGGACATGGCACTCGGGGGTGAGTGTGAGAGGATGGGGGTATTGTGGGGAGGGGTGACAGGGCACTGGGGGGTGAATGTGAGAGGATGGGGTATTGTGGTGGAGGGGGGACAGGGTTCTGAGGGTGAATGTCAGAGAAAAGGGGTATTGTGGGGATGGGGGACAGGGCACTGGGGGGTGAATGTGAGAGTATGGGAGTATTGTGGGGATGGGGGACAGGGCACGGAGGGTGAATGTGAGAGGATGAGGGTATTGTGGGAAGAGGGAACAGGACACAGGGGTGAATGTGAAAGGATGTGGGTATTGTGAGGCAGGGGGGCAGGGCATGGGGCATGAGTGCAAGAGGATGGGGTACTGTGGGGGATGAGGGACAGGGCTCGGGGTGAATGCGATAGGATAGGGGTATTGTGAGGCAGGAAGGACAGGGCACAGGGGGTGAATATGAGAGGATGAAGGTATTGTGGGGACGGGAGCTGTGGGATCATCATACTGTGTATAGGTGAACTGTGGGATCATCATACTCTATATAGGGGAGCTGTGGGCCCATCATACTATGTATAGGGGAGCTGTGGGCCCATCATACTGTGTGGAATCATCATACTGTGATCGCGTAACAGTGTGACATCACTTGAACCCTGTGGCCAAAAAGAGAGAAACATATGGACTGAGAAGGTGTTGTCCGAGTAGAGGACAACCCCTTTAAGCAGTGATGAATTCCCCATTGCCTCCTTAACGACATATAACATCTCTTGTAACAAAATACTATATCTAACCGAATCAAGTAGCAATTAGTTGTAAAATTCTACTGCCAAAAAATAAATGAACTCTCATGCTAAAGAGTGAGAACCGATACGACTGCCCTTACAGCTTCTACCTAGCTTTCCCAAAGTCCTGAATGGTAAAATCTGCCAAATTAATGCTATTATCCATCTTTCACCGTACTTTTCAGTTTGATGACTTCAACAGACACACTTGTAGTGGAGGTTCCTGAGAAAGCTGGGTGACAGTGCCTGGGATCAAAATAAGGAAAATAAGTGTTGGGGGTGGAAGTAATTTTGCTAGTTTTTGCTTCTGACGTATGACGTTCTCCTGTGCCCTCGGCATTTATGTCCTGTTCCGCCTCCTTAATTAAAACCCGCCTGTCATGATCCCAGTGTGGGTTGGACCCGCACACTTGGGGTTAATGTCTGGAACCAGTGCTGGTGAACCTGCAGTTCTGGGGTTAAATGTTATGATCTCAGTGCAGGCTCTTACCTGCACACATGGGGCTTATTATTGTGGCCTCTCCTTGGTTCGGGGAAAGCTTTTTATAGCCTCAGGAAGATCCAATCCCCGTCAGTTATACTTTCGCCTTGGCAAAGTGTGTTGACCCCTGAGTGTGTTTGTGCTGTGTTCTTGTTTGCCTGATACTTTGGTTTTGACTCGGTCTGTTCTCTGGATACTGCTTGTTGGATTCTGCTTGGTACCTTCTATGTCTGTTTGGCTTTGACCGCTGCCTGGCCCAGACTATCCGTTCTATCTCATCCCTGGTACTTTACTGCAATCTCTGTGTATGACCCCCATTTGTCTGACCTGAGCATTCCTGTAGTTGTGTCCTGCCGATCTCTGGCAGCAGGACGTTAAGCCCCGCCCCTTGCAGTCACATGACCGTAGGTCCTTCACTGCTTGCTAACTTCAGCGTCTCCAGGTCCTGTTGGCCTGAGCTTCCCGGCCGTATCTCACCCCTGCAGTGTGGGTGAGTCCCTGCTCAGCGGTGGCTGCATGCCGGCGCTGACAGGACCATGACACCGCCGTGGTGTTAGTGCCTTGTGGGCGCTAATAAACAAACGCAAACCTAATAAGTTTATCGCACGAATCACTTCCTCTTATATAATGAGGCTAATTAATCACATCGGGTTTATTCATGTTATCTGCCCGTAATTCGGAAACACAGATCCTGACACCTGCTGTGCTGCTGGAAAGGTCATATGATTTATAGATCTGTTTGCATAAACATGATATGAGCGCAGGGGTGGGGAAGAAATTGCTCACTTCTAGGGTCTACAATGCAGCGCCGTGAGCCAAAAAATGTCCATAGCTGCTTTCAACAACAATTCTAACATAGAGGTGTTTGTAGATTTTTATAAATAAAGTTGATTGAAATAAGTACCATAAGACCCCGTGACCATCTCACTGTCAGAAACCTGTCACACATGAAGGAGTTTTCAGGACCATTCCCACTGGTCCTTCACTGCTTGCTAACCTCAGCGTCTCCAGGTCCTGTTAGCCTGAGCTTCCCGGCCGTATCTGACCCCGGGCCCCCCTGCAGTTTGGGTGAGTCCCAGCTCAGCAGTGGCTGCACGCTGGTGCTGACAGGACCGTGACATTATAACTGACCGTTAAGTTTTTTGGGGTTTTTTTTGTGCAGGGAATTATGGATCCCCTACAGTCTCTGGCTGAACAGATGAAAAATTTGAGTCAGATGTTTCAGGGCTTATCTCTGGAGCAGCAAGCTCTTGCTCGTTCTCAGCAGCAAGTTTCTGAGACAGTGTGGAGGGCTTTATCTGCTGGGTCTCTGGGGGCTGGGGCGAGTGATGTTGTTCTTGTGTCCCAGGAACCACCTGTTAAACTCCCTGACTTCTTTTCTGGGAACAAAAAGGAGTACAGGATCTTCATGGAGGGTGGCAAACTATTTTTTAGTTTGAGATCACGTTCCTCTGGGGACGAAAGCCAGAAGGTAGGGGTCATTATGTCCTTATTAAGAGGGTCCCCACAAGCTTGGGCTTTTTCCCTTCCTCCCACTGCCCCTGAGAGAGTGTCACTGAATGCATTTTTTGAGGCCCTCGGGCACATATATGATGAGCCAGACCGAGTACAATTGGCAGAGGACATGGTGATGAGTGTCTGTCAGGTGAAACACTTGGCTGAGTCATTTTGTACTGAATTCTGCCGCTGGGCCGCAGAGGTCTCCTGGGACGTCGACGTGCTTCAAGGACGCTTTCGCAGAGGCTTGTCCGAGCGGCTGCAGGATGTCTTGGCGTTACATCCCCCACCAGGACGCCATGACACCAGGCCGTCCGGATGGACCGCAGTTTGCGGGCCAGGGGGGTGATGCAGGTGAAGACTCCATTGTTCCCCAGTGGAAAAGAGACTGTCTCTGAGGTCATGGACGTAGGCGTGCTCTCCCTGAAGGATAAGGAGAGAGAACGCCAGAAGTAAAAGCAGTTATGCTTCTACTGTGGTAAAACAGGACATTGGAAAAGGGAGTGTCCTGATTTCCAATCCTCGACCCAGTCGGTGGGAAACGACTAGGTCTTGGTAGTCAGCGGGGAGACTACTCAGACCCTCAGGTACCCTTTTCCTCATTTTCTAAGGTTTTACTTCATGTGGAACTGTTAGTGGACTGTTGTTCTTTTTCCTCTACAGCCTTCATGGACTGTGGATCATCCATTAATCTTATTGACTCCCAATTGGGCACACTCTGCAAGATAGGGACAGCTAGGCTCAAGGTTCCAATTAAGGTGGTAGCCAATGACTCCTCCCCCCTCACTAAAGAGGGAATTCTCTTTATGTCTGATTTGTTTTCGCTCAAAGTGGGCTCTACTCATGTGGAAAACTTAAGTTGTTTGGTTCTGGACAATCTACCAGCAGGGTTGGTGTTGGGCAAGCCCTGGTTACAACGCCATAACCCAGTTATTAACTGGAAAATGGGGGAGATTGTTCAATGGGGGTTTAATGATTCTAAGTTATGTAATAAATCTGCACTGCTGGTTGAACCTGTTAAATCTGTGTCTGTGTCATCTGTCGAGCTGGAAGGTATTCCGGAGTACCTGAAAGACTTTGAAGATGTATTCTCTGAAAGCGAGGCCGAGACGTTGCCGCCACATAGACCCTTTGACTGCGATATCGAGCTAGTCCCGGGGGCTAAATTGCCTAAAGCCCGTCTGTTTAATTTATCTGGCCCTGAGCGCTTAGCTATGAAGGCTTACATTGCTGAGAGTCTTCGCAAGGGACACATACATCCCTCAGTCTCACCTGTGGCGGCAGGTTTTTTTTCGTAAAGAAAAAAGATGGCGGCTTACGTCCCTGTCTCGATTTTCATGAGCTTAATAAGATTACTGTACGGAATACGTACCCCCTTCCATTGATTCCCGTTTTGTATAACCAACTATCAGGGGCAAAATGGTTCTCTAAACTGGATCTTCGGGGGGGCATATAATTTGATAAGTGTCCGGGAGGGGGATGAATGGAAAACGGTGTTCCTCACGTCCGAGGGACTGTTTGAAAATTTAGTCTTGCCGTTTGGTCTTACCAATGCCCCCACAATATTTCAGAATTTCATCAACGTAGTATTCTCGGATCTCATTGGTCGTTTTGTTGTTATCTACTTAGATGATATTTTGATATACTCCTCCGACAGTCATTCTCATCTGAAACATGTACGAACCGTTCTCCAAAGACTGAGGGGAAATCATCTGTTTGCCAAATTGGAGAAATGTGTGTTTTTTGTTCAGGAATTGTCTTTTTTGGGATTAATTGTGTCCTGTGAGGGTTTTTGCATGGACCCCAAAAAGGTGCAGGCCATTGCGGATTGGGTGCAACCCCGCGATCTTAAGGGTCTTCAGCGCTTCTTGGGGTTCACCAATTGCAAATTTATTCTGGGGTTTTTGCAGGTGGCCAAACCACTCACAGATCTAACATGCAAAGGTGCGGATTTGAGAAATTGGTCCTCGCTTGCAAAAGAGGCCTTTGCGACTCTTAAAAAATGCTTTATGTCTGCTCCTGTGCTAGTACAGCCAGATCCGTCCAAACCATTTGTTGTGTAGGTGGACGCCTCCGAGGTGGGGGTGGGGGCAGTGTTGTCCCCAGGGCCTGCCACTCTAACCAACCTCAGGCCATGTGCTTTCTTTTCCAGGAAATTCTCTGCTGCTGAAAGATATTACAATGTAGGCAATAGAGAGCTTCTTGCGGTCAAGTTGGCGTTTGAGGAGTGGAGGCACTTTTTGGAGGGGGCCAGTCACCCGGTTACTGTGATCACCGATCACAAAAATTTGTCATACATTGAGTCTGCTAAAAGACTAACGACCAGACAGGCCCGTTGGTCGCTTTTTTTCCCGTTTTCAGTTTACTATTACATTTCATCCAGGGTCAAAGAATGTCAAGGTTGACGCCTTATCTCGCAGTTTTCATCCTGTGTCTTCCCCTGAGCCACTGTCTTCCATTCTTCACCCTGGGGTTGTGTTAGCAGGGATCTCGCCTGAATTGGAACGGGAGATTGAGGGGGCCCAGTCACTGGCTCCTGTGGCCAAGCCAGGGGGCAAGTTGTTTGTCTCAGAGCAACTTCGCCTTAAACTTTTGCAGGAGTTCCATGAATCCAAGCTGAGTGCTCACCCTGGTATATCAGCCACGCGTCTGGCGGTGGCTAGGATCTTTTGGTGACCTACCCTTGGTTCTGACATAAAAAATTAATTTCTGGTTGTGGGGTCTGCGCTCGTTATAAAAGCTCTCATAGCCGGCCGGCAGGGGAGGTGATGCCCTTGGCTGTTCCCAAAAGACCATGGACCCACCTGTCCATGGATTTTGTTACCAATCTTCCTTCATCCAGGGGTAATACGGTGGTATGGGTAGTGGTGGACAGATTTTCAAAGCAGGCTCATTTTGTACCCCTGTCCACACTACCTTCAGCTGAGACTTTATGCAGATTGTTTGTGCAGCATGTGGTCCGGTTGCATGAGGTACCCCAGAATGTGGTGTCTGATCGTGGTGTGCAGTTTGTGGATAAGTTTTGGCATGCTTTCTGCAAAAAATTAGGGATGTCTCTGTCCTTTTCGTCTGCATACCATCCTGAGAGCAATGGTCAGACGGAATGCACTAATCAGTCTCTGGAACAGATCCTCAGATGACTGACTTCTGCTAGACAGAATGACTGGTGTGATGTACTGCCGTTGGCCGAATTTGCTTTCAATAGTCGGGTGAGTCAATCCACGGATATGTCTCCTTTCTTGATCAACTATGGGTTCAGTCCTCATTTTGATGAGTTTTCTCGTCTGGATTCGGGGTGCCCCGGGGCTGATGTTCTGTTCAGCGATTAAAAAATACGTGGGCGGAATTCCAGCGCAATATATCTAGGTCTCAAGGCAGGTATAAGTTTTTCGTGGACAGGAAACGAACACCTGGTCCCACGTTTCAGGTTGGAGAGAAAGTTTGGCTCTCCACGCGAAACATTAAGTTGAAGATTCCTTCAGCCAAGTTGGGCCCCAAATTCACTGGCCCATACAAGATTGTGGAAAAAATCAATCCAGTGGCGTACAGGCTGTGCCTTCCACCCTTTTTCAAGATCCATAACGTCTTCCATAGATCTCTACTGAAACCTTTTGAAGCAGTCTGGGGAGAGTCCGAGTCCGCTGCTCCTCCGGTTTTGGTTAAGGGACATGTGGAATATGAGATTGATCATATCATAGATTCCAGGTTGGTACGGCGGTCAGTACAGTACCTGGTTTATTGGAAGGGGTATGGGCTGGAGGACAGGTCCTGGGTGCCGGCCCAGTGTCATGATCCAGGTTGGATTATGACAGATAAAAGCACTAGTAACCTTTTTTTTCCTTAAGCTGTGTGCTTAAAGTTGGTTTTGCCCCCAGTGGCCATTAGGGTCATTGCACTGTGGAGATTTCAGTTCTAGTTTTGCCCCGGTGGCTGTTAGGGGCATTGTTCTCTGGTTAGTTTAGTTTAGTGCACATGATTATGAAGCAGGTGTGATTGCTGGCTCTTACCTATAAAAGAGTGTCAGGTGGTTGCAATCACTGTTGGTGATATTGCTCATTTCCAACCAAGACTGGTGAAGGAAGGAATTACAGAGAGGTGTTCCTTGCAGCTCTGACAAAGCTTGGAGAAGTAGCAGTTATTCTGGAGGAAAGCTGCATTCTGGTGGTGGACTCTGTTGCTGGGAGCAATAGCAACAGAGCAAAGCTAAGTGGTGTTATCCCTGTTTGTATTTTTCCCTGGTGTGTATTAGTACAGCGGTGGGGCCAGTGCCTGCACCACCCAGCTCCTTAGCAAGGGATAGGTGTAGGGTGTGCTAGGGTGACAGGTTCCGGCTCGGCAACAGGTGAGGAGCCTGTATCGGGAACGTTAGGAGTGTGAGGGACACTGACTCAGGGGAGTGCAGGAGGTCTCCACGTCCCAGTTCCCTACCACAGGGCCCACTGTTGTAACTGTTTCCCCTTCCCCCGTGTCTTGTTGTTTTAGTTACCGACCTGAGGGTCGTGTCACACAGGACGGGTCCACGTGACACCCGGTTAATGCTTGCGGATCACCTGGTTCGGGATTTCCATGCTGGGTACCCGGGCAAGCCTGGGGGTCCAGAGGTCCCCCGTTGAGAGGGGGGACTGTCATGATCCCTGTGTGGGTTGGACCCACACACTTGGAGATAATGTCTGGAACCAGTGCTGGTGGACCTGCCCTTCTGAGGTTAAATGTTATGATCTCAGTGCAGGCTCTTACCTGCACACATGGGGCTTATTATTGTGGCCTCTCCTTGGTTCGGGGAAAGCTTTTTATAGCCTCAGGAAGCTCCAATCCCCATCAGTTATACTTTCGCCCTTGGCAGAGTGTGTTGACCCCTGAGTGTCTTTGTACTGTGTTCTTGTTTGCCTGATACTTTGGTTTCAACTCGGTCTGTTCTCCGGATGCTGCTTGTTGGAATCTGCTTGGTACCTTCTATGTCTTTTTGGCTTTGACCGCTGCCTGGCCCCGACTATCCATTCTGTCTCATCCCTGGTACTTTACTGCTATCTCTGTGTATGACCCCCGTTTGTCTGACCTGAGCATTCCTGTAGTTGTGTGCTGCCGATCTCTGGCAGCAGGATGCTAAGCCCCGCCCCTTGCAGTCACATGATCGTAGGTCCTTCACTGCTTGCTAACTTCAGCGTCTCAAGGTCCTGTTGGTCTGAGCTTCCCAGCCATATCTGACCCCGGGCCCCCCTGCAGTGTGGGTGAGTCCCTGCTCAGCGGTGGCTGCATGCCGGCGCTGACAGGACCGTGACACCGCCGTGGTGTTAGTGGCTTGTGGGCACTAATAAACAAATACAAACCTAATAAGTTTATCGCACGAATCACTTCTTCTTGTATAATGAGGCTAATTAATCACATCGGGTTTATTCATGTTATCTGCTCGTAATTCGGAAACACAGATCCTGACACCTGCTTTGCTGCTGGAAAGGTCATATGTTTTATAGATCTGTTTGCATAAACATGATATGAGCGCGGGGGTGGGGAAGAAATTCTTCACCTCTAGGGTCCCCAGTGCAGCGTCGTGAGTCAAAAAATGTCCATAGCTGCTTTCAACCACAATTCTTACATAGAGGTGTTTGTAGATTTTTATAAATAAAGTTTATTGTGTTTGTAAATTTTTATAAATAAAGTTGATTGAAATAAGTACAATAAGACCCCGGTGACCATCTCACTGTCAGAAACCTGTCATGCAGGAAGGAGTTTTCAGGACCATTCCCACTGGAGACAGAAATATTATCAACTAGCTGAAGAGCCCGGCGCTGCCCGGGCATAGTAACTAACTGTGGTTAGTTATAGCAAATTATAATTATCCTCCATCCCATAGTCCCGTGCCCATATACCCATCATACATATCCACGATCCCATAAGCCCGTGCCCATGTACCCATCATACATATCCTCCATCCCATAGTCGAGTGCCCATATACCCATCACACATCCTCCATCCCATAGTCCCATGCCCATATACCCATCACACATCCTCCATCCCATAGTCCTGTGCCCATATACCCATCATACATATCCACGATCCCATAGGTCCATGCCCATATACCCATCATACATATCCTCCATCCCATAGTCAAGTGCCCATATACCCATCACACATCCTCCATCCCATAGTCCCATGCCCATATACCCATCATACATATTCTCCATCCCATAATCCCATGCCCATATACCCATCATACATATTTGCCATCCCATAGTCGAGTGCCCATATACCCATCACACATCCTTCATCTCATAGTCCCATGCCCATATACCCATCATACATATCCTCCATCCCACAGTCCCGTGCCCATATACCCATCATACATATCCGCCATCCCATAGTCCCGTGCCCATATATCCGTCATACATATCCTCCATCCCATAGTCCCGTGCCCATATACCCGTCATACATATCCTCCATCCCATAGTCCAGTGCCCATATACCCATCACACATCCTCCATCCCATAGTCAACCATTATGACATCATAATAAGTGGCGGGGCTTGCAACCTATGATGACATCAGCATCGCCATGGCAACCATTAAGACATGATAATGAGGGGCGGGGCTTGATACACACACACTTTTTCCCCATTATGTAGATAGGGGCAAAATTGTTTGGTGAATTGGAACGCGTGGGGTTAAAATTTCGCCTCACAACATAGCTTAGGACACTCTCGGGGTCCAGACGTGTGACTGTGCCAAATTTTATGGCTGTAGCTGCGACGGTGCGGATGCCAATCCCGGACATACACACACACATACACACATACATGCACACATACATACATACAAACACTTGAGCTTTATTTATTAGATGGGGAGGAATTATAAACCTTACAGTGAGAGCTGTTTGAGCTCCCCCTACTGGTGGCTGCAG
Source organism: Dendrobates tinctorius (assembly GCF_039654945.1). Classification (NCBI taxonomy): domain Eukaryota; kingdom Metazoa; phylum Chordata; class Amphibia; order Anura; family Dendrobatidae; genus Dendrobates; species Dendrobates tinctorius. Next base: position 10,079,822 of record NW_027361672.1, read on the forward strand.
CTATCCAGTGTTATGGCTCACCTGGTGGGTGGATTCGCTAAGCTGTAGGTCTGGATGAACAGTTTGGATCGCAGGTGATGGTGGACATAAAAAGCAGAGCTGGACCAGTATATTGTCACCTCAAACAGAAAGGAACAGCAAAGCTAGATATGTTGGATGGCATGTGGATCAGAGGTTTTAGATATGCAGCCTTGGAACAGCAGAGTTGGGTATGCAGACAGGAATTCTGCTACAGCAAAGATGAGTGTATAGACAACAGCACCTTGGAACAGTAGAGTCGGGTATGCGGACAAACGCTGAGGAAAAAGAAGGAAGCTCTGGTGATGAATGCGCTCAGGAAAGGAGTTAAGAACCTACTTTGGTATATTGTTACAAGCTGCAGCTGTAAAAGCAGGCTAGGTTAATATGCGGTGATTCTTTGAGAAAACAGTAAAGCTGTCCTGTGTGTGGTGTGAATAATCTAGAGAACGGAGCTCTGTGGGATAAAACTACACAGATTATTTTTGTCTGCACTGAAAAAATGCAGTAAAAATGCAAAGTATGCACACAGCTTTAATGAAGATTATTTACACTGTGCTTCATTTTTAGTTTTAGATAAAATGGAGCCAAAACAAAAAATTCAAAAATGTTTATATCCTCCACTAGAAAAAGGTTTTATTACTGTGCTCTAACATCTTAGATAGGTGACATTGACTCTTCATTGCGAATAACTGTAAATATGTATTTTCCATGTAATGGGACATTATAACTACTCGCACCCTAAACACCAGCAAATGGGTAAAGGAATAACTGTAACATGTGCCAATAAATCAAGCAATATCTTCACCAGCTCGTTGAGTGCGACCTCATCTCTACTTGGATATACAGAGCATTGTGAATTCTCAGGTCTAGCACCCGGAGCTGCCAGTTATCAGCGCTCCGAATGCCGCACACCAGCTGAGGATATACGGTAATAGCGGTGCCGTCCGTGTTTTTTTTTTTCATTTTATCCATATATTGATCTATACAGTATATGCCCCATATATTGCTCCATACAGTATAATGACCCCATATATTGTTCCATACAATATAATTGCCTCATATATTGCTCTATACTGTATAATTATAATGGCCCCATATATTGCTCCATACAGTATAATGGGCTCCAGATATTTCTCTATGTAGTATAATGGGCCTCATATATCTCATATATTGCTTCATACATTATAATGTGCCTCATATAGTGCTCCATACAGTAAAATGGGCCCCATATATTGCTTCATACAGTATAATGAACCCCATATATTGCGCTGGGTGGTGACGCTGGCCCTGGTCATCATGGCATGTCAGGTTAAATCCTGCTTGAACACTCCCCTGTCTGCACTTTTAAAGGGTCCGTGCCCCTAAAAGCAGTATTTTTCCCCCCTTCTTCTTTTTTTGGGCCCACCGGGCATTTCACCAGTACCCCACCGGCCAGTCTGACCCTGCAGGTAAGTCAGGGAACCTACAGAGAAAGAAAACAGGAACATCTTTAGAGACTCAGTGGGAACCGTCCTACTGTTGGACAGACATGAGAGCTGTGGTCAGTGAGACAGTGTCAGCAGGTTTGGGCACGGATAGGAAGAAGACATCAGGAGAATTTCCTTTATGTCTGTTCCCAGGGAAAGATTTGTGAGTGTGCAATACCACGGTGAAACACAGGTGATGCTATGCTAGCATTATGGAGGTCCTCTACTTAAACTGTGAACTTTTAGAAACTTCAATCACAATTAATGTGCTGTTGTGAGTAACCATTAAGCACGTGCCTCTGTCTGGTTCAGAAATGAACAGCAAGTGTATTACCTGCTATCCTTTGTATGCTGGTTGGTTGGTAACTAAAATGGACTTTGTTTTTAACCGTATGTCTGGTTTCCTCATCTTGGGGATAAAGGAGTCTGGCACAAAGCAGACTGGCAGAACTAACCATGAAGGTGTCCATTGCAACATCACCACACACCCAGGAACCCCATTATTCTGTAGCATACCAGAGTGCAGAAATCATAGTACTCGCCCATGGCTACTGCCTGGGCACCATTACATGTGCAGTGTTTTTAAGTGGAGGAAAGGTATTTATTTAGTTTGCTTCCTTATATGGAGCCATTATATTCCACAGCTCTTTACAGATATTATCATTGCTGTCCCCATTGGGGCTCATAATCTAAATTTCTTAGCATGTCTATGAAGTGTGGGAGGAAATCAGAAAACCTGGAAGAAACCCTCACAAACACAGGGAGAACATACAAACTCCTTGCAGATGTGGGATTTGAACCCATGACCCCAGCACTGCAAAGCAACAGTGCTAACCACTAAGTCACCATGGTGTGAGGCCACGTGATCCTCCATCAACAGCTATTCTGAAAATAGGAATGCTGTTGTTAGCTGCCGGGATTTTCTCCTGCTTCACAGGACGGATCTCGGGCCTTGTCTGGTGCCATGGTCTCCCATTCGGGCCCAGCCACTAGGTCTGTTGAACTTGCTCAGGCTCCTGTTATACGTGTGGTTGCTCCTGGCTCCCCAGCTAAAGTCTTTGGTAACCAGTGGTATACAGAGGCAGCCCTACTCTCTGGAGTCTAAGTCCAGAAGTCACTGAGCATGTCCGTGATGTGGCACCTTCTTATTGGTGCTCGGACTGCTCTGGTTATGTGGCAGCTCCGGATTGGCCCTCAGACGATGCCCCGTCTGACTGGGTGTGTTTTTGGTGGAGCCTAGCGTATAAAGGGCTTACAGCGAAGCACGCGGGTGTGCTAGAGTAACGTGTGTGTATACTCTACTGCTCTGCTTGCCCGTATGTGTGCCTAGTTTTCCTTAGTCAAGTAGGTTTTTGCTTTTTTGCTTGACCTAGCGCCTGTCTCGGCCACGAGTGCGGTTAGCATGGGTCAGTTTCGGGGCACATTTAACCCACATGCTTATTCCCTATGGTTTTAACTGGGTGTTCCTCACTCCTCATTTTTCTGTGCCGCTCGGTTTTTAGCTGAGCATGGTACTTATATTTTCTGTGCCACTCGGTGGTTAGCTGAGTTAGGTCTTATATACCGCTCAAAAAAATAAGGGAAAAACATCCTAATAAATTGTGTTGTTTCAGTGTTCCCTTTATTTTTTTGAGAGGTATATTTTCTGTCAATCGATGGTTATCTGAGTTGGTACTTATTGCCCTTGTAGCCCTTGGTGGTAAGCTGTGCTGGTACTCATTACCCCTGTACCCTTTGGTGGTTAGCTGAGCTGGTACTCATTTCCCCTGTACCCCTTGGTGGTTAGCTGAGCTGGTTGTTGTGAGCTCATCTGAGCTCATCTGTTCATTCACCTTTTGTGTCCGAGGATCTCCCTCTTCTGGTGAAGGAAGGTAGTGAGGCTGATTTGGATGAAAGAAACCAAACACCTGATCTGGTGGATTGTGACTGGGTAACAGGAACTTCAGACTAGATATAAGGCAGCCGACGCCCTTCTGAGTGGCTGGTGATTTCTCTGCTGGATTCTTGGAGACCAGTCTGATTCCTGCTTCCCAAAGATAAGTTTTTGCTCTGCTATTGAACTTATTAGTTTTGGTTTTGTTTACCTTGTTTTGTTTTTAACTCCTCGGTGACCGAATCATAACAGAATCACCAGCCACTCAGAAGGGCGTCGGCTGCCTTATATCCAGTCTGAAGTTCCTGTTACCCAGTCACAATCCACCAGATCAGGTGTTTGGTTTCTTTCATCCAAATCAGCCTCACTACCTTCCTTCACCAGAAGAGGGAGCTCCTCGGACACAAAAGGTGAATGAACAGATGAGCTCACAACAGCTGGTACTCATTTCCCCTGCACCCTTTGGTGGTTAGCTGAGCTGGTACTCATTACCCCTGTACCCCTTGATGGTTAGCTGAGCTGTTACTGATTACCCCTGTACCCTTCGGTAATTAGCTGAGCTGGTACTCCTCTTCCTGTGCATTCCTGAGTAGTATCTGGAGTGGGTTTTCAGCGTTCCATTCACACTATGTGGAGTTAACACAGTATGCTTTAGGAGAAACGCTCGCTGGTAGTTTTTTATCCATCATTGTTTCACACTAGCAGCAGTTTACTGCACAGTGGACCCCGGGTTGTGATTGCACTTTATTAGCTATTTTAGTTTGTGCAATCCGCCAACCCTAACAGTTGTGCAGTGTGTAAAGATGGTGCAATAAGACACAGGTATTGCCTAAAAAAAGAGGAGATCAGCACTATGCATGTAAAACCTACACACATGGTCAAAATTGTTGGTACCCCTCGTTTAATGACAGAAAAACCCACAATGGTGACAGAAATAACTTGATTCTGACAAAAGTAATAATAAATCAAAAATCTATTAAAATGAACAAATGAAAGTCAGACATTGCTTTTCAACCATGCTTCCATGGTCATTTCTGTCACCATTGTGGGCTTTTCCGTCATTAAACGAGGGATACCAACAATGTTCACTGTGAGTGTATATATTAAAAAGTGCTGCATAATCATTTTCCCAACACATTTGTTAAAATAAGAAAAAAAAGTGGCAACCCTTCAAGAATTAAGTACCATAAAGTCAGTCATGTTCCCATTTAGTTCTGTAAGAAGGCTATGCTCTAACATTGAGGCACAGTTCATCCTGGCAAAAGACTGAAAAACTGAGGTTTTGCCACTAGTTAATTACTTGCAAAATAAGTCTGTACTTGATGTACTAACGCCCACTAATGGAGGAAATCTGTGTTTATGAAGTGTACCTGAGGCAAGGACTTTTGTAGTAATACATTTCCTTTCATTATTAGGAGAAATAATTGTTTTGGATGAATGCAAACTACATCCTAATGTTCTGCCTTAGCAGATTCATATATTTAAAATCTATTAATTTACAGTCAAAGGCCACAGAAATTATAATCATCTACCAAAGACTGCCTGAAGCAAGTGACGTTCCTTTTAATTGTCTTTTGTGTTAGACTCTGCTTCTTTGTAATCTATCACATAAAAAATTAAACAATTCATTTTTTTTTGTTGTGGAACACTAATTAATTATTTAGTAGTGGGACAGTAAAAATGTGACACACATTAACCTTTGCTAGGGGCGCAAAAGTCTGCTTAATGTATAAACTGCTATCGGTTAAGCAGTGTATAATATGGCGAGTGCCATTTGTCAGAGACTGACAGCTCGCTATGTCCCTATGGAATCTCAATATGACTTTAATGTACCTGTCATATATAAATTGATTGCTGTCTTGTCATGGGAACTTCATGCTGGAACTTGAGTGTAGGATATGATTACTTGGTGGTAATATGGTAAAAACACATTATAAAAGATGTAGATTGATAAGGAGTCAGATATTTCAGTTTTAGAAAAGTTAAAGATGTTAGAATAATGATAGTTACACTTTAGTTCTTCAATGATCGGTTCCTTGCATAGCTTTACGGTGGTGCACTGTTGCCTTGCAGAATCCGTATAGGATGCAACATCTGCATATAGTCTGCATGTTCTCCCTGCCCGTGGTACTTCTCTATGGCTTCAGTCTCTTACCAAACTCCAAATGTGTCCCAACTTGTTAACGTCTTGTAAATTTAGACTGATTATGAGTATGAAGTTGCTCAGCAGTCAGTATCACACAGGATAGGATTAGATACACTGCTCAGCTGTCAGTATCACACTGGATAGGATTAGATACACGGCTCAGCTGTCAGTATCACACAGGATAGGATTAGATACACGGCTCAGCAGTCAGTATCACACAGGATAGGATTAGATACACTGCTCAGCTGTCAGTATCACACAGGATAGGATTAGATACACGGCTCAGCAGTCAGTAACACACAGGATAGGATTAGATACACGGCTCAGCTGTCAATATCACACAGGATAGGATTAGATACACGGCTCAGCAGTCAGTATCACACAGGGTAGGATTAGATACACGGCTCAGCAGTCAGTATCACACAGGATAGGATTAGATACACAGCTCAGCAGTCAGTATCACACAGGATAGGATTAGATACACGGCTCAGCAGTCAGTATCACACAGGATAGGATTAGATACACAGCTCAGCTGTCAGTATCACACAGAATAGGATTAGATACACGGCTCAGCTGTCAGTATCACACAGGATAGGATTAGATACACGGCTCAGCTGTCAATATCACACAGGATAGGATTAGATACACGGCTCAGCAGTCAGTATCACACAGGGTAGGATTAGATACATGGCTCAGCAGTCAGTATCACACAGGATAGGATTAGATACACAGCTCAGCAGTCAGTATCACACAGGATAGGATTAGATACACGGCTCAGCAGTCAGTATCACACAGGATAGGATTAGATACACTGCTCAGCTGTCAGTATCACACAGAATAGGATTAGATACACGGCTCAGCTGTCAGTATCACACAGGATAGGATTAGATACACAGCTCAGCTGTCAGTATCACACAGGATAGGATTAGATACACGGCTCAGCAGTCAGTATCACACAGGATAGGATTAGATACACGGCTCAGCAGTCAGTATCACACAGGATAGGATTAGATACATGGCTCAGCTGTCAGTATCACACAGGATAGGATTAGATACACGGCTCAGCAGTCAGTAACACACAGGATAGGATTAGATACACGGCTCAGCTGTCAGTATCACACAGGATAGGATTAGATACACGGCTCAGCAGTCAGTATCACACAGGATAGGATTAGATACATGGCTCAGCAGTTTGTATCACACAGGATAGGATTAGATACACGGCTCAGCAGTCAGTATCACACAGGATAGGATTAGATACACGGCTCAGCAGTCAGTATCACACAGGATAGGATTAGATACACAGCTCAGCTGTCAGTATCACACAGGATAGGATTAGATACACTGCTCAGCTGTCAGTATCACACTGGATAGGATTAGATACACGGCTCAGCTGTCAGTATCACACAGGATAGGATTAGATACACGGCTCAGCAGTCAGTATCACACAGGATAGGATTAGATACACTGCTCAGCTGTCAGTATCACACAGGATAGGATTAGATACACTGCTCAGCTGTCAGTATCACACAGGATAGGATTAGATACACGGCTCAGCTGTCAGTATCACACAGGATAGGATTAGATACACAGCTCAGCAGTCAGTATCACACAGGATAGGATTAGATACACTGCTCAGCTGTCAGTATCACACAGGATAGGATTAGATACACGGCTCAGCAGTCAGTAACACACAGGATAGGATTAGATACACGGCTCAGCTGTCAGTATCACACAGGATAGGATTAGATACATGGCTCAGCAGTCAGTATCACACAGGATAGGATTAGATACACTGCTCAGCTGTCAGTATCACAAAGGATAGGATTAGATACACGGCTCAGCAGTCAGTATCACACAGGATAGGATTAGATACACGGCTCAGCTGTCAGTATCACACAGGATAGGATTAGATACACGGCTCAGCAGTCAGTAACACACAGGATAGGATTAGATACACGGCTCAGCTGTCAGTATCACACAGGATAGGATTAGATACACGGCTCAGCAGTCAGTATCACACAGGATAGGATTAGATACACGGCTCAGCAGTTTGTATCACACAGGATAGGATTAGATACACGGCTCAGCAGTCAGTATCACACAGGATAGGATTAGATACACGGCTCAGCAGTCAGTATCACACAGGATAGGATTAGATACACAGCTCAGTTGTCAGTATCACACAGGATAGGATTAGATATACTGCTCAGCAGTCAGTATCACACAGGATAGGATTAGATACACGGCTCAGCAGTCAGTATCACACAGGATAGGATAAGATACACTGCTCAGCAGACAGTATCACACAGGATAGGATTAGATACACTGCTCAGCAGACAGTGTCACACAGGATAGGATTAGATACACTGCTCAGCAGACAGTATCACACAGGATAGGATTAGATACACTGCTCAGCAGTCAGTATCACACAGGATAGGATTAGATACACTGCTCAGCAGTCAGTATCACACAGGATAGGATTAGATACACAGCTAAGCAGTCAGTATCACACGGGATAGGATTAGATACACTGCTCAGCAGTCAGTATCACACAGGAGAGGATTAGATACACAGCTCAGCAGACTGTATCACACAGGATAGGAATAGATACACGGCTCAGCAGTCAGTATCACACAGGATAGGATTAGATACACGGCTCAGCAGTCAGTATCACACAGGATAGGATTAGATACACGACTCAGCAGTCAGTATCACACAGGATAGGATTAGATACACAGCTCAGCAGTCAGTATCACACAGGATAGGATTAGATACACAGCTCAGCTGTCAGTATCACACAGGATAGGATTAGATACACGGCTCAGCAGTCAGTATCACACAGGATAGGATTAGATACACGGCTCAGCAGTCAGTATCACACAGGATAGGATTAGATACACAGCTCAGTTGTCAGTATCACACAGGATAGGATTAGATATACTGCTCAGCAGTCAGTATCACACAGGATAGGATTAGATACACGGCTCAGCAGTCAGTATCACACAGGATAGGATAAGATACACTGCTCAGCAGACAGTATCACACAGGATAGGATTAGATACACTGCTCAGCAGACAGTGTCACACAGGATAGGATTAGATACACTGCTCAGCAGACAGTATCACACAGGATAGGATTAGATACACTGCTCAGCAGTCAGTATCACACAGGATAGGATTAGATACACTGCTCAGCAGTCAGTATCACACAGGATAGGATTAGATACACAGCTAAGCAGTCAGTATCACACGGGATAGGATTAGATACACTGCTCAGCAGTCAGTATCACACAGGAGAGGATTAGATACACAGCTCAGCAGACTGTATCACACAGGATAGGAATAGATACACGGCTCAGCAGTCAGTATCACACAGGATAGGATTAGATACACGGCTCAGCAGTCAGTATCACACAGGATAGGATTAGATACACGACTCAGCAGTCAGTATCACACAGGATAGGATTAGATACACAGCTCAGCAGTCAGTATCACACAGGATAGGATTAGATACACAGCTCAGCTGTCAGTATCACACAGGATAGGATTAGATACACGGCTCAGCAGTCAGTATCACACAGGATAGGATTAGATACACGGCTCAGCAGTCAGTATCACACTGGATAGGATTAGATACACGGCTGAGCAGACAGTATCACACAGGATAGGATTAGATACACAGCTCAGCTGTCAGTATCACACAGGATAGGATTAGATACACGGCTGAGCAGTCAGTAACACACACGATATGATTAGGTACACGGCTCAGCAGTCAGTATCACACAGGAGAGGATTAGGTACACAGCTCAGCAGACATTATCACACAGGATAAGGTTAGATACACAGATACACGTGTATCAAAAGACCCTTGAATGAGTTGAAAATAAAATACTATCAATACTTGGGTAATCATTTAGTTAATTTGTGTTGCAAATCTGTAGTGTTGAATATTTGATGTGAAATGTTTTTATGTGCAACATAATCATTATAATTTGTTATAACTAACCACAGTTGGTTACTATGCCCGGACAACGCCGGGCTCTTCAGCTAGTTAGAATATAAACTCCATTGAGAACAGTGATAACAATGCAAAGCGCTGCAGAATATGTTGGCACAATAAAAATAAGCATAATAAATAAATTAAATATAACTGTAACACTAGAATGTCAGACATAACTTTTAATGGATATTTTAAAAATACTTAAACTCTTCATTATTATTCTTGACATTTTGTCACATTTGTCTCATACATGGCAAAGAAATACAGTGTATAAAAAAAAACTACATGCATAATTATATTCCTAATTTTTAGGATTACAGAATCCAACATTTTATTTTCCTTGCACATTTTTTAGTCATTGTTTATTAATGGAAACCTGTCACTTGATTCATGCTGCCTAAACCATGAACAGTAATTAGAGCATGGCTGCACGATTGCAGCCAGTTGAAAAAACCAACTGAAGATGGTGAGAGATATATCTGGTAAGGATAATATGTGCGATAAAAAAGAAAGTGAAAATAAAATAGCTTTGTTAAAATAGCCTTTATTGTACAATTTGGCACAACAACATAAAAAATATATATGTATATATGTAAATAATGCAATATTAGCTCAAAAGGCAATTCAACCACTTTAATAAAGAAAAAATATATATGAGTCTTATAAATATAGGTAACTAGATGGTGGCCCGATTCTAAGGCAACGGGTATTCTAGAATATATATGCAGTTTATTTTTGAAGGTTTAACAATAATGCAATAATGCACCCTCCAATCCTGATATGTATGGTTCTCTCTCCCCCATTCCTGATATGCATGCTACCCCTCAACCCCCTATCATGGTATGCATGGTACCCTGACCCCCCCAATCCTGGAATGCATGGTCCTCTCACCCCCCAATCCTGGTATGCATTGTCCTCTCACCTCTTTTTCCTGGTATGCATGGTCCTCTTACCCCCCTTTCGGGGTATGCATGGTCCTCTCACCCCCCAATACTGGTATGCATGGTCCCCTCACCCCCCAATCCTGGTATGCATGGTCCCCTCACCCCCCAATCCTGGTATGTATGCTCACCGTCACCCCCCTTTCCTGGTATGTATAGTCCCCTCACCCCCCTATCCTGGTATGCATGGTATCCTCACCCCCCAATCCTGGTATGCATGGTCCCCTCACCCCCCAATCCTGGTATGCATGGTCCCCTCACCCCCCAATCCTGGTATGCATGGTTCCCTCACCCCCCTTTCCTGGTATGCATGGTCCCCTCACCCCTTTCCTGGTATGCATGGTCCTATTACCCTCCTTTTGGGATATGCATGGTCCTCTCTCCCCCCAATCCTGGTATGCATGGTCCCCTCACCCCCCTATCCTGGTATGCATGGTCCCCTCACCCCCCTTTCTTGGTATGCATGGTCCTCTCACACCCCAATCCTGGTATGTATGCTCACCGTCACCCCCCTTTCCTGGTATGTATGGTCCCCTCACTCCCCAATCCTGGTATGCATGGTACCCTCACCCCCCTTTCCTGGTATGCATGGTCCCCTCACCCCCCTTTCCTGATATGCATGGTCCCCTCACCCCCAATCCTGGTATGCATGGTCCTCTTACCCCCCTTTTGGGATATGCATGGTCTCCTCACCCCCAGTCCTGGTATGCATTGTCCTCTCACCCCCCAATCCTGGTATGCATGGTCCCCTCACCCCCCTATCCTGGTATGCATGGTCCCCTCACCCCCTTTCTTGGTATGCATGGTCCTCTTACACCCCAATCCTGGTATGTATGCTCACCGTCACCCCCCTTTCCTGGTATGTATGGTCCCCTCACCCCCTATCCTGGTATGCATGGTATCCTCACCCTCCTTTCCTGGTATGCATGGTCCCCTCACCCCCCTATCCTGGTATGCATGGTCCCCTCACCCCCCTTTCCTGATATGCATGGTCCCCTCACCCCCCAATCCTGGTATGCATGGTCCTCTTACCCTCCTTTTGGGATATGCATGGTCTCCTCACCCCCCAGTCCTGGTATGCATGGTCCTCTCACCCCCCAATCCTGGTATGCATGGTCCCCTCACCCCCTATCCTGGTATGCATGGTCCCCTCACCCCCCTTACTTGGTATGCATGGTCCCCTCACACCCCAATCCTGGTATGTATGCTCTCCGTCACCCCCCTTTCCTGGTATGTATGGTCCCCTCACTTCCCAATCCTGGTATGCATGGTCCCCTCACCCCCCTTTCCTGGTATGCATGGTCCCCTCACCCCCCTTTCCTGATATGCATGGTCCCCTCACCCCCAATCCTGGTATGCATGGTCCTCTTACCCCCCTTTTGGGGTATGCATGGTCCCCTCACCCCCCAGTCCTGGTATGCATGGTCCCCTCACCCCCAATCCTGGTATGCATGGTCCCCTCACCCCCCAATCCTGATATACATGGTCCCCTCACCCCCCTTTCCTGGTATGCATGGTCCCCTCACCCCCAATCCTGATATGCATGGTCCCCTCACCCCCCTTTCCGGGTATGCATGGTCCCCTCACCCCCCCAATCCTGGTATGCATGGTCCCCTCACCCCCCAATCCTGGTATGCATGGTCCCCTCACCCCCCAATCCTGGTATGCATGGTCCCCTCACCCCCCAATCCTGATATACATGGTCCCCTCATCCCCCTATCCTGGTATGCATGGTCCCCTCACCCCCCTTTCTTGGTATGCATGGTCCCCTCACCCCCCAATCCTGGTATGCATGGTCCCCTCACCCCCCAATCCTGGTATGCATGGTCCCCTCACCCCCCAATCCTGGTATGCATGGTCCCCTCACCCCCCAATCCTGGTATGCATGGTCCCCTCACCCCCCAATCCTGGTATGCATGGTTCCCTCACCCCCCTTTCTTGGTATGCATGGTCCCCTCACTCCCCAATCCTGGTATGCATGGTATCCTCACCCCCTTTCCCTGGTATGCATGGTCCCCTCACCCCCAATCCTGGTATGCATGGTCCTCTTACCCCCCTTTTGGGATATGCATGGTCTCCTCACCCCCCAGTCCTGGTATGCATGGTCCTCTCACCCCCCAATCCTGGTATGCATGGTCCCCTCACCCCCCTATCCTGGTATGCATGGTCCCCTCACCCCCCTTTCTTGGTATGCATGGTCCTCTCACATCCCAATCCTGGTATGTATGCTCACCGTCACCCCCCTTTCCTGGTATGTATGGTCCCCTCACTCCCCAATCCTGGTATGCATGGTATCCTCACCCCCCTTTCCTGGTATGCATGGTCCACTCACCCCCCTTTCCTGATATGCATGGTCCCCTCACCCCCAATCCTGGTATGTATGGTCCTCTTACCCCCCTTTTGGGGTATGCATGGTCCCCTCACCCCCCCAGTCCTGGTATGCATGGTCCCCTCACCCCCAATCCTGGTATGCATGGTCCCCTCAACCCCCTTTCCTGGTATGCATGGTCCCCTCACCCCCTTTCCGGGTATGCATGGTCCCCTAACCCCCTTTCTTGGTATGCATGGTCCCCTCATCCCCCTATCCTGGTATGCATGGTCCCCTCACCCCCCTTTCTTGGTATGCATGGTTCCTTCACCCCCCAATCCTGGTATGCATGGTCCCCTCACCCCCCAATCCTGGTATGCATGGTTCCCTCACCCCCCAATCCTGGTATGCATGGTTCCCTCACCCCCCTTTCCTGGTATGCATGGTCCTCCCTCACCCCCCTTTCCGTGTAGCCGCGATCAAACAGCGTCGCGGCCCTGTAGCTGCGACCAATCATTGCCGCGGCCCTGTACAAAAATATTAAAAAATAAAAAAGTTATTCTCACCTTCCGACGGCCTCCTGTCTTCTTTCCACGCGCCCGGCCTCGCGTTCCCAGTAATGCTTTGCGGCTTAGACCGCTGATGACGTCGGTCTTCTTTCTCGCTCTCGCGAGAGTGACGTCATCAGCGGCCCAAGCTGCAAAGCATTACTGGGAACGCGAGGCCGGGCTCGTGGAAAGAAGACAGGAGGCCGTCGGAAGGTGAGAATAACTTTTTTTTTATTTTAATTCTCTTTTTTACAGATTAAGGCCTGAGCCTGCCGCTGATTGGTCGCGGCCTGGCTGCCGCGACCAATCAGCGGCAGGCGCAGCTTACCATTACAAACAGCTGCGCCTGTCGCTGATTGGTTGCGGCCTGGCGGCCGCAACCGATCAGCGGCCTGCGATTTCGGTTACAGACAGACACGATACGGCATTTATATATATATAGATCCACAAATGTGCCAGGGTGATAATTATACCTCATAAGCCTGATGCAGGTAGAAATTGTGTATAGATTCAAAAGGTTTTAGCAGCAATAAAACGCAAAAACTGCAAAAAGGTGCAAAGAGTATATATAAAAATGAATATTGATTGTTGCAAAAAATGAATAAAATAACACTAATTTTTTAAAAAGCTACAAATTGTACAAGCCTGTTTAAAAAGATATAAAAACATAAATTTATGTTGTGAGCAACTGTGCAAAAAGTGCAAAAACGCAAAGAAGTGCATAATCATATAAAATTTATGCACAAATTGCAAAATGTGCAAAGAAAGGCAAAATAAAACATGAAAAAGTGATGAAAATCACATGTGTGACACAAATATCGTGATGTGCATATAATTGCAGTATATGAAGTGTATGTGACCTATTGTATATCAAATGAAAAAAAGACCAACAATGTTAGGCTATGTGCACACGCTGCGGATTGGTCTGCGGATTTGTATCTGCGGAACCGCAGGTAAAATGACCTGCGGTTTTACCTGGGGATTGGCCTGTGGTTTCCCCTGCGGTTTATCACCTCTACAATGGAGGAGATGGTAAGCCGCAGCAGAAGCCGCAGAAAAAAATAACATGTCAATTCTTTCTGCGGATTCAAAACCGCAGCTTTTCCACAGTTAAAAATCCACAGCATGTGCACAGCAGATTGTAAATCACAGATTTACATGCTACTGTACACTGTCAGCAGAACTGCTGCAGATCTGCAGCGGCCAAAACCGCAGCGGATCCGCAGCAAAAACCGCAGCGTGTGCACATAGCCTAAGAGTCAATGCGCTAACAACCAGGCCAGAGTGTGGCAATGATAATGGGAACAAAAGAATTCTCTATACCTGCAGACCCAGGGCAAGTGAGGGAAGCAGTGTGCCGTTATAACGATTGCAGCCAGGTATGTTTTTCTCTGACACACTCTGTCATTTCAGAGAAAATATAGTTTAAAGATTACAGCTGTCGTTGATTGACAGGTCTCTTCCATTTGTGTATGTTGGGATAGAACTGTCAACTAACTAGAGCAGTGCTGGGAGTAGCCGGCCAGGGAAAAGCGCTGGAATAGTCTAATCTCCAATCTTTTACACTATGTTTTCTCTGAAACGCCGGAGCATTGCCTGACTGGATTGTGCAGCCAGGCTCTGATTCGTTATTAGATACCGAAGATAGAATATATAAGATTTTACAAGATAGCCACCGTGACAACATATTTCTGTCAACGCATGATTCAGCAAACATGGTTTATAACTATATAATAAAAATAAAATAACTATTGTCATGATCCAGTGTTGGATCTGGCGGTATTGAAAGCACAAAGTGAACTTTTTTTACTTTGGTTGAGTTCAAAGGTGTTTTGACTGTCCCCGGTGGTGGTTAGCGGTATCGCACCATAGGTTTAGGTTGGTGTTCACTTAATTAGGGATCAGGTGTGACTCCCTATAAAGGTGTGCTTAGGGGGTTCACTCACCGCTGGTGATATTCCTTGCTTAGTTGTTGGAGAGCCTGGTGGAAGGATGGAGCTGGATAAGAGTCCTGCGCAGTCAGCCAGAGAGAACGAGTGCCAGCTAATGGTGTCTGCAGGAAGGACTGGCATGGCCTGGTGGAGTCGCAGTTTATGGTGTCGGCGGGAGGTGCGGGCATGGCTTAGAGGAGTGGTGACTTGGAAGAGAGTTGCACTCAGCATGTTCGACTTGGTTGCTGAGAACTGGACTCGAGCATGCTTGGATTCTTGGCAGAGGCTGGACTCATCTTGGGACTCTGTGTACTGGACTGCTGCAAGTGGTGGTGGACTCTGCTCCTAGGCAGCACTATGGTGCAGGATCCAGTTATGGTGATGGATCCGGGTGGAGGAGAAGACGCACGCAGGTGGAGGGCTCTGTTGCAGGAGCATAAGCACAGAGCATAAAGCTAAGTGGTGTTTCCCCTGTATTGTCTCTTTCCCTCATGTGTTATTAGTGCAGTGGTGGGATTAGTTTCTGCACCGACCTATTCCCTAGTGAGGGTTTAGGTTCAGGGCGAGCTAGGGCGTTGAGGTACGCGTGCGGCGCCCGGTGCGAAACCGGCATAGGGAATGTCAGGAGTGCAGGGACACTGGCTCAGGGGAGCTCAGGAGGTCTCCAATTCCCTTTTCCCTATCACAGGGCCCACCACTGTTAATGTTTCCCAGGTTCCCCCTTTATTATTTAAATTCGCCTTACTGGAGGCGGGGTTTCCAGAATGTTTGTATAACGTGTAATTCCCAAATTCGCCAGGTGGAGGCGGCGTATCCACCGGCACGTTTTATTATTTAAATGCGCCCCACTGGAGGCGGTGTTTCCAGGGTCACGTGTGTTATGGGTTCGCCCAGCGGAAACATCTGCGTCCTGACACACGTGACCATGACAACTATCATATCCATGCAGTTCATAAAAGGAAAGTATTGTGTTTTAATTTGCATATCTCACACTGACCAATTTCCTGGTAGCTCTTCATTTATATCCCCTTAACCCCCAAGGGTGGTTTGCTCGTTCATGACGGGCCAATTTTTACAACTCTGACCACTGTCCCTTTATGAGGTAATAACTCTGAAACACTCCAATGTATCCCGGTGATTCTGAAATTGTTTTCTCATGACATATTGTACTTCGTGTTAGTGGTAAAATTTCATTCATATAACTTGCGTTTATTTGTGAAAAAAAAATGGAAATTTGGCAAAAATTTTGAAAATTTCGCAGTTTTCCAACTTTGAATTTTTATGCCCTTAAATCACAGATACGGCACACAAAAATCTTAATAAGTAACATTTCCCATATGTTTACTTTACATCAGCACAATTTTGGAACCCAAATTTTTTTTTTGTTAGGAAGTTATAAGGGTTAAAAGTTGACCAGCGATTTCTCATTTTTGCAACACCATTTTATTTTTACGGACCACATCACATTTGAAGCCACTTTGAGGGGTCTATATGAAAGAAAATACCCAAAAGTGACACCATTTTTGAATATTTAAAAAAAAAAAAAAATGAACATTTAACATTTTTTTTTTCACAAAAAAAATACTTCAGGCTCAATTTTTTTTATTTTACCAAGGGTAACAGGACAAGTTGGACTGTAAAAGTTATTGTGCAGTTTGTCCTGAGTAGGCTGATACCTGATATGTGGGGGGGGGGGGGGACCACTGTTTCGGCGCATGGCAGAGCTCAGAAGGGAAGGAGCGCCGTTTGACTTTTTCAATGCAAAATTGGCTAGAATTCAGATCGGACGCCATGTCACGTTTGGAGAGCCCCTGATGCACCTAAACAGTGGAAACCTCCCACAAGTGACCCCATTTTGGAAACTAGACCCCCCAAGGAACTTATCCAGATATGTGGTGAGAACTTTGAACCAACAAGGGCTTCACAGAAGTTTATAACGTACAGCGGTACAATTAAAAAATCAAATTTTTTCCACAAAAATGATCTTTTCACCCCCAATTTTTATTTTCCCAAGGGTTACAGGACCCTAAAAGTTATTGTGCAATTTGTCCTGAGTACGCTGATGCCTCCATATGTGGGTGTAAACGACTATTTGGGCGCATGGCAGAGCTCAGAAGGGAAGCAGCGCCATTTTACGTTTTTGGCTGGAATTGAGATCTGACACCATGTCGCGATTGGAAAACCCCTGATGTACTAAAACAGTGAAAACCCCCCACAAATTCCACTATTTTGGAAACTAGACCCCCCCCCCCCCCCAAGGAACTTATCTAGATGTGTGGTGAGCCCCCCAGTGCTTCACAGAAGTTTATAACGCCTGGGTGTGAAAATAAAAAAATCGTATTTTTTCCACAAACATGATCATTTAGTCCCCAATTTTTTTTATTTTCCCAAGGTTAACAGGAGAAATTGGACCCCAAAAGTTGTTGTCCAATTTGTCCTGAGAACACTGATACCCCAAATGTGGGAGAAAACCTCTGTATGTGCACACGTCGGGGCTCAGAAGGGAAGTAGTGACGTTTTGGAATGCAGACTTTGATGGAATGGTCTGCGGGTGTCATGTGCGTTTGGAGAGCCTCTGATGTAACTAAACTATTGAAACTCCCCACAAGTGACCCCATTTTGGAAACTAGACCCCCCCCCCACATAACTTATCTAGATGTGTGGTGAGCACTTTGAACCCCCAAGTGCTTCACAGAAGTTTATAACGCCCTGGCGTGAAAATAAAAAACATTTTTTTCCACAAAAATGATATTTTTGCCCCCAATTTTTTATTTTCCTAAGGGTAACAGGAGAAATTGGACCCCAAAAGTTGTTTTACAATTTGTCCTGAGTAAGCTGATACCCCATATGTGGGGGTAAAACGCTGTTTGGGCGCATGGCAGAGCTTGAAGGGGAAGGAGCACCATTTGACTTTTTCAACGCAGAATTGGCTGGAATTGAGATCAGACACCATGTTGTATTTGGAGAGCACCTGATGTGCCCAAACAGTGGAAACCCCCCAATTATAACTCCACCCCTAACCCCAACACACCCCTAACCCTAATCTCAGCCCTAGCCCTAACCCTAATGGGAAAATGGAAATAAATACATTTTTTTTCAGTCTCATCTGAATGGGGAGTGAAAAGTAAAAAAAGGCATAGCTCGCAATTAAAACATTATGTGGTAAAGATAGGTGGATAAGGGTGCTGGGCACTGGAGGGGGTCTCAAACCCTGATATGTACAACACAAAAAAGAAAAAACAGGGCTTGCACACTTAGTATTAAATTAATGCACAGGCTTAATACTAATGGTGTGTGGGCCCTATTTTTTCTTTTTTGTGTAGTACATATCAGGGAGTGTGGCCCTCTCCAGGGCTAAGCCACCTATCTTTCCCACATATAGTTTTAAGGCCCCGTCACACTAAGCGATATCGCTAGCAATATTGCTAGAACGTCACTGGTTTTGTGAAGCAGCAGCGATATCGCTATGTGTGATACTTGCCTCCGACCGGCAACCCCGCTGATTATCGCTGATCGCGCGAGAACGGCCGTTTCTCGTCTGCTTCCTGCTGTGGAGACGAGCGACGCATGGACGCGGGCGGGAGGACGTCTTCATCGCCTCGTCTGACAGGTAACTAGCGACCGCCGACCGCTGCTATGTCGCTGGTGAGATCTGCCTGTTTGGCAGCTCACTAGCGACCACTTAGCGATGCACCAGCGATCCTGACCGGGTCATATCGTTGTCGGGATCGCTGGTGCATCGCTAAGTGTGAAGGTACCTTTAATTGCGAGCTATGCTTGGTTTCCTTTTCACTCCCCACTGTTTGAGAGGTAAGACATTTAGTTGCTAGGGACCATCCATATTAAAAGGCCACCTTGGCATTGTTGGATGGCTTTTGTGCTCTTTGACCAAAAAAACGCTAACTAAGTACCTTTGCATTTTAAGGTTTTTTCCGTAATATTGGAGTTTATATGTTCATTAGTCCTATTGAGGTGACATATTATGTATGTATATACAGTACTATTATATTGGCCATATAGTTTATTTGTAAATTAAAATAATACTAAAGGGGTGCACGCTTTACTTTTTATTTTTTCATCAGATAGCTTTTCATAGACTTACATCGTGGTAGCAACTTACAGTGGGTAAGGAAAGTATTCAGACCCCTTTAAATGTTTCATTGCAGCAATTTGGTAAACTTAAAAAAGTTCATTTTTTTTCTCATTAATGACAACTCTGCATCCCATATTGACTGAAAAAAACAGAAGTGTAAAAATTTTTGCTAATTTATTAAAAAAGAAAATCTGAAATATCACATGGACATAAGTATTCAGACCCTTTGCTCAGTCACTCATATTTAAGTCACATGCTGTCCGTTTCCTTGTGATCCTCCTTGAGATGGTTCTACGCCTTCATTGGAGTCCAGCTGCATTTAATTAAACTGATAGTGTCACGAAATGACTGGCCCTGTGTGACACAACCCAGTCGGTCACTAAACAATTAACAAACAAGGGAACACCGGGGACACAATTACAACAGTGGGCCCTGCGATAGGGAACAGGGAAATGGAGACCTCCTGCACTGTACTGAGACTGTGCCCTGGACTATCCTGACGTCCCTATACGGCTTATTTCAAACCATCACCTAGCAGGATACCTTAGTCCTCACTAGCCCTGCACCTATCCCTTAGTAGGGAATTGGAAAGTGCGGGACACTGGTTCCACCGCTGCACTAATACGACCACTGCACCAGCAACCTCCTGTCGTCAGAATGGTTGGTTTCCAAAGGACCTGTTAAAACCAACAGTCAGCTGATGCACCAGGTGACCTTATATAGGAAGGTGGGAGTGGTCACCACCAGCACACGCAGACTAACTAAACATGTAGTAACACCAGCGGCCACTGGGGGAAAAACTAATATTAACCCCCGATGGCCTGAAAGGAAAAAAGTTTATATGTGAGCAGCCCAAACTGACACAGATCCAAAAATGGATCGTGACAGTACCCCCTTACAATTATGGGCCTCTGGACCCTCAACACCACACCTCACCAGAAAATCACCTACAGTGAGGATGCCTAGATCCACCAGAGTTCACCTCAGCAAACACCTGACTCTCAGGTTCATGGCAAACGTGGGCTGATGGAGGTGACAACGTATGCTCCGGAGGCGCCACAAATCTCCAGAGCACCGACCTGGGGAATGAGTTGAGTATTGGCATTACTGGGGGTAACTCCAGCTGTTAAGTCCCAGGGCCAAGGATGGCTGACACCCGATACGGCCCGATCACCTGAGAACTCCAGACCCCAGCAGCACACTTCCACTGGATGTTTTTGGTGGACACCCATAAATACTCATTCACACACAGGTCCGTACCTGAATGTTTATTGCTACACACTTGTTTGTCACAAGATGGTGAACTCGTCAAGGTATTGACAACAGAGGCATCCCCGTGTCACCACACTCACACCCCCACAATTCACAGAGGGAACCACCACCCTCCTCTGACCCCTCCTCCTATGAGGACTCCACCTCTCAGGGTTGGTTAATGGTGATGGTTGAGACTTGCCTCTACTCCCTGGTAGCACCTCTGCTGCCCCACTGGAGAAAAGGACGGTTGTAGAAAGGCGGCAGAGACAGTAGTCCCCAGTCATCAGCCCTCACACGACTGATCCCAGCTGACTACTTCCCTAGACTGCCAATCTATTAACGGGTTGTCTTTTCAACCAAGGGAGGCCTAAAACGATAGGTGATGGTCTTTGCCCCCAAGACGTAGGATGACAGGGACTCTTCATAATGAGTTCCTATACGCAGATGTATATTATCCATGACTTGGGTCAACCTCCGCTGGCTAAGTGGGACAGAGTCAATGGCCTGGATGCTTAGGGGTTTTGCTAGCATCCTATACCTCAGGCCATGGGTCTGGACAAAGTGAGCATCCACCAGATTGACACCTGCTCCATTGTCCACAAGCACTGGTATACCCTCAGTTACCCTGCCAACCACCACTTCTGCTGACAATGTACACTGAGGGGAAAAAATGGAGGAAATATACACTCCCTGGTCACCTCCCTCCACACAACCAGGGGGACGCGGCTTCTTAGGTGGTACTGATGTTTTGGCACGAGCTGGGCAGACCCCGATAAAAAGACCAGTCTGCCCACCGTGAAAACATGCCCCCACACCACGACGAACCGCAGGCAACACCGTTTGGGAACTAGCTCCTCCCACTTGCATGGGTTCATCCGTCAGCACTGGTGTGTCCTTCTCCCTAGCCAAAGCCGCAAAGAACTCATCCATTGACCATAGAGATAGTGAGTTGGCCGGCAGGGAGAAGGCCCAGGATTGGGGATCACTCTTAAGAAGGGATACGTATAATGAATCCCACATGCTGTTCCTCACTCCCCAATGATCGAGGGCAGAGCCTGAAGTGTAGCTTGCAGGCCTCCTGAAAAAACAGAAAATTATCGCTCCCTCCAGAAAACCAGTCTGGGAGAGAACCTGGGTACTGGTTGAGCCTGCACCTGAGGCCCCGAACCCCACTGACTGCTGCAGCTGCTGCGCCACCACACCACGCAGCACTCCTCACTCCTCAGTGAGGGTCTGAAGCAGTTGGGCAAAGGCCTGCATTTGGGCCATGGCTCACCAGAAAAAAATGAGGTGGTTGGTGATAATGTCACAAAGTGTGTGACACGACCCAGCAATTGGTCGGTCACTAAACGATAAACAAACAAGGAAACACTGGGTACACAATTACAACGGTGGGCCCTGCAATAGGGGATGGGGAAATGGACACCTCCTGCACTGTCCTGAGGCTGTGCCCTGGTCTATCCTGACATCCCTATAGTGGTTCTTTCAAGCCGTCACCGAGAAGAATACCTTAGTCCTCACTTGCCCTGCACCTATCCCTTAGTAGGGAATTGGAAAGTGCCATCACTGGTCCCACCGCTGCACTAATACAACACCAAGGAAAAATATAACAAATGAGGTAAGACAAACAGCACTTGGCTTCCTCTGCTGCAATGCACAGCAGAGTAAGGCACCCGATCACAGCATTCAGCTGAAGCACCACTGCACCAGCAACCTCCTGTCTTCAGAATGGTTGGTTTCCAAAGGACCTGTTATAACCAACAGTCAGCTGATGCACCAGGTGACATATATAGGAAGGTGGGAGTGGTCACCACCAGCACACGCAGACCAACTAAACATGTAGTAACACCAGCGGCCACCGGAGAAAAACTAATATTATCCCCCGATGGCCTGAAAGGAAAAAAGTTTATATGTGAGCGGCCCAAACTGACATAGATCCAAAAATGGATCATGACAGATAGGACTTGATTTGTAAAGGCACACACCTGTCTATATAAGATCTCACAGCTTCCAGTGCATTTCAGACCAAATGAGAATCATGAGGTCAGAGGAACTGGCCAAGGAGATCAGAGACAGAATTGTGGCAAGGCACCGTTCTGGCCAAGGCTACAAAATTTCTGTAGTACTCAAGGTTCCAAAGAGCATAGTAGCCTCCATAATCCTCAAATGGAAGACGTTTGGGACCACAAGAAGTCTTCCTAGACCTGGCCATTCAGCCAAACTGAGTAATTGTGAGAAGAGCCTTGGTGAGAGAGATAAATAAGAACCCCAAGATCACTGTGGTTGAGCTCCACAGATGCAGTAGAGAATGGGAGAAAGTTCCACATAGTCAACAATCATTGCAGCCCTCCACCAGTCGGATTCTCTCCTTCAGGCCTTTTCTCCTATCTCTGCATGCTCCTCTGGTTCCATTTGGCTGCATTCATGCTTTACCTGCAGGTTATTTTTTGTGTTATTTCTTTTAAACCCTTTACCGTCAAGGGTGGTTTGCACGTTAATGACCAGGCCAATTTTTGCAATTCTGACCACTATCCCTTTATGAGGTAATAACTCTGGAATGCTTCCATGGATCCTGATGATTCTGACATGGTTTTCTCATAACATATTGTACTTTATGTTAGTGGTAACATTTATTTGATATGACTTGCGTTTATTTGTGAAAAAAACGGAAATTTGGCAAAAATGTTGAAAATTTCACAATTTTCCCAATTTTAATTTTCATGCCCTTAACACTAGAACTACTGATGGAGTCATTTTGACTCCTTTCATTTTTTATTTCTCTTCTGTGACTACATTTTTCAGAATTCCGGCTTGAAACTCGGTGACTTTTCCTCAAATATGATGTGAAAAAAGATTTTGTGAGAATAAATTTTGGTGAAAAAATTTGCACGTTTTTTTTCAAAATTTACCAAGAACTACTGAAGGGAGTCATTTTGACTCCCTACTATATTTTGAGGTCCTTTTGTCACTAAATGTTGCTATAAAGTTTTGTGCATAATTTTTTCACTCTGTCTTATTTACCCTGATGTTCATATAGATGTAGTTCAATTTACATGTCAACTTTTCACATTTTCCTTGTGTTTTACCTGCTTGTATTACTGTGTAATACTGAACAAAATGGCTTGTTTACTCTAGGCTCTTATCTTATCAGATTTGATGAGAAATCTACTCGATCGGAGAGACTGCAAACGGACAAGTTTGCTCTATTTTCTACTGTGTGGGACAGGTTTATTGAAAATTGTATTGCGTGTTACAAACCTGGCCCATACATAACGGTGGATGAGCAACTTTTCCCAAGCAAAACTAGGTGTCCATTCACGCAGTACATGCCTTCCAAACCAGATAAATATGGCCACAAATATTGGCTAGCTGTTGATAAGGAGAGCAAATATCTGGCAAATGGCTTCCCTTATCTAGGCAAAAGATGACACACGCCGTGCTGAGGACCGTTTAGCTGACCATGTGGTAATGAAGTTATTGGACCCGTTTTTGAAAAAAGGTCGCAATGTTACAACCGATAATAATTTTACTTCAGTAAAATTAGCTAAACAGCTAAAAAGCAAAGGAACAACCATCGTGGGAACACTGAACAAGATAAGGCGAGAAGTGCCTAAAGAAATAAAATCCATGAAAGAGGAATTGTACAACACTAAAGTGTTTAGAAATGAAGACAATTTTACACTTACAGTATATCAAGGAAAGCCCAACAAAAATGTTGTCATTTTGAGTTCTGTCCATCCAGATGTTGTTGTTGCGTCTGATTCCGCTAAAAAAACTCCAGAAACGGTAAAGTTTTACAATGAAACAAAATATGGAGTAGATGTAGTGGATCAGATGGCACGAAAATATACCACACGAACATGCACAAGGAGATGGCCTGTTCATGCATTTGAAAATGCCTTAGACTTTGTGGGTATAAATGCATGGATAATATTCAAGGAGATTACCCCCCAAAAAATGTCACGCAAGGCATTTTTGCAAACGCTTGTGAGAGAGTTGAGTGGTCCTTATGTCACAGATAGGGAAAAGGGTTCCACCTCCCAAGTTTCTACATGTTCAGAAGTGATGGTTCAAACAAAATTTTGCCAGATCAAAGAAAAGTGCAAGAAAAATAGATCTGTCGGCAATTGTAAGACTTGTGGTAAGTCTTTGTGTGGGCAATGTACTGCCATAAATCAAAGGCAATGCCTAAAATGCGAAACACCAAATGTTTAGAAGGTGAATTCTGCGCCATATTTTCATTTTTATGCTCCTCCACCTACATTTTCTCTGCTTTTTGTTCTTCAGTTGTTGTTTATATGTGTGCACTTGAATAAAAAAAAATGTTTGAAAAACATCTATTATAATTATTATTTTCTGTAGAAAAATAAGAAAAGCAGAGAAAAAAAACAATCAAAAGCATTAATGTTGGATCTCACAATAATACATTACAAAAAATATAATTATTAATAAATAACCACAAATGAAACTCTAAAAATAAACGAAAACAAGCAAGGAGTCAAAATGACACCTTTCAGTAGTTCTAGGCGGGGTCACGAGTCCAGTAGTCCTAGTGTTAAATCACAGAGATATGGCACACAAAATACTTAATAAGTAACATTTCCCACATGTTTACTTTACATCAGAACAATTTTGAAACCACAATTTAAGGAAGTTATAAGGGTTAAAAGTTAACCAGCGATTTCTCATTTTTACAACCCCCTTTTTTTTTTTTTTTTTTTTTTTTTTTTTTTTTTGGACCACATCACATTTGAAGTCACTTTGAGGGGTCTCTGTGATAGAAAATACCCAAAAGTGACACCATTCTAAAAACTGCACCCCTAAAAGTGCTCAAAACCACATTCAAGAAGTTTATTAACCCTTCAGATGCTTCACAGGAATTTTTTTGAATGTTTAAAAAAAATGAACATTTAACTTTTTTTTTTTTTTAACAAAAAATATTAATTCAGGTCCAATTTTGTTTTCCCAAAGGTAAAAAGAGAAATGGGACCACAAAGGTCATTGTCCAATTTGTCCTGAGTACGCTGATACCCCACATGTTGGGGGAGACCACTGTTTCGGCGAATGGCAGAGCACGGAGGGGAAGGCGCGCCGTTTGACTTTTTCAGCACAAAATTGGCTGGAATTGAAATCGAGCGCCATGCCGCATTTGGAGAGCCCCTGATGTGCCAAAACAGTGGAAACCCTCCAATTCTTACTCCAACCCTAGCCATAATCGGAAAAAGGAAATAAATATATATTTTTAATTTTATCATTTTTCCCTAATAAAGGGGGGCTTGATTTACTGTTTATAGTAGGTTTTTATGTTTGGCAGCTGTCACACGCTAAAAGACGCTTTTTATTGCAAAAAAATAGTTTTTGCATCACCACATTTTTGAGAGCTAAAATTTTTCCATATTTTGGCCCACAGAGTCATGTGAGGTCTTATTTTTTGCGGGACAAGTTGATGTTTTTATTGGTACCATTTATGGGCACATGACATTTTTTGATCGCTTTTTATTCCGATTTTTGGGACGCAGAATGAACAAAAAACAATTCATTAATTTCTTTTTTTGGTGGGGCGTTTATACCGTTCCACGTGTGATAAAATTGATAAGGCAGTTTTATTCTTCGGGTCAGTATGATGACAGCGATACCTCATTTATATAATTTTTTTATGCTTTGGTGCTTTTATACAATAAAACAATTTTATATAAAAAATAATTAGTTTTGCATCGCTTTATTCTGCGAGCTATAACTTTTTTATTTTTTCGCTGATGACGCTGTATGGCGGCTCGTGTTTTGCGGGACAAGGTGACGTTTTCAACAGTACCATGTTTATTTATATCCATGTTTATTTATATCCGTCTATTTGATCACGGTATGATTATAAAGCATTGTTTTTTGCCTTTTTTTAAGGGGTTCATTAAAGGGGTTAACTAGTGGGAAAGTTTTATAGGGCGGGTTGTTACAGACTCGACGATACTAAATATGTGTACTTTTATTGCATTATTTAATTACATAAAGAAATGAATTTATTGAGGAATTTTTTTTTAGTTATTAGGAATTTTTTTAAAATTATTTTTACACATCTTAATTTTCTTTTTTTTACTTTTTAACATTGTCCCAGGGAGGGACATTACTATGCAAAGTCAGATCGCTAATCTGACATTTTGCACAGCATTGTGGCAGATCAGCATTTTTTGTTTTTACATTTAAAGGAACCTCTTATGTGCTTGTGTAAGGTAACCTACAGAGAGATAAATGGGGCGGTCCCCCTCGCTCCCTCAGTTTGGTTTCCTGTTCCTAGGAAGGAACCCGCAGAAGAGGATACCTGGTCTGGTAGCCGCCTGCCTGCATAATATGAGCAGCAGGGGCCCCAGGTCCCGAGGCAGTGTCGGGCGGAGAGGGGTATCTCAACCCCCCCCCCCCCCCAGAGCTGGTGTAATGCAGGTGAGGCTGGAGGCGAAAGTGGTGCCAAAGCTCACTGGGGTGATGGCTATACCCAGCCTCCAAACCCCCCCCCCCCCCCCGGGGTTGGACGCATTACGAACGCCATCGGGCGTACTGAGGCCGGCGCCCCCCCCCCCCCCCCCCCTGTGGCAGAAGGGCTTGTGCGGCGTGTGCTGAGCGGCGCTGTTGGAGTCATACCTGGACAGGAGAGGAGTCCGTGCGTGGAGAGGGGGCGCAGACGCGCGATGCGCCGGCCGCATCACTATTTGCGGTGACCCAGTGCAGGAGAGGCAACCCGGAAGTGGAGGAGGACTTCCGGGTTCAGGCTGAAGGCAGAGACCGCGGGACAGGGGCTGAAAAAAAAAAAAAAAATGGTAAAAAAAAAAAAGAGGAGCAGCTATAGCAAAGGCTTTAAAAGGAAGCCACAGACACAGCGCCAGTGCGCAGTCATGTCGTCCTTGGATGACTCAGCTTCGCTCCCATTAGGTCAGCCAGTGGTATCCCCACTTGGTAGTCGACAGAGCAGTGCTATGAGAAGATCCAATAGCACCAGAAGAAGTGGCAGCTCTAGGAAGGAATCCATTGGGCCTTCCAGACAAGATGAGCCGGTAGAGAAGAAACGTAAGGAAAGGAAGTCGTCCCATGCCTCGCCTCAGCCTGGGTCCCGGACACCGCAGCCGGTAGTTGCTGACGAAATTCACGGGTGAGTGTTTTTTTTGGTCAGGTTAGATAATTGATGGCCTTCTCTTTCTGGTCCATACCCCTTTTAGGCTAAAAGAACAGAGAAGGCGAAACATAGAGAGTGTGCCTTATGTTCGCAGCCCCTCCCGGATGGCCACCCAAAGAGATTATGCCAATCATGCGTTGAGGAGGCCTTGCAGGAGGAATCCTCACGAAAGAAGGAGGATATCCGGGCAATGATAAGAGAGGAACTACGGGCCTTAGGCGGTTCCAGTAGTCTAGGGGGTCACTCCTCCATGAGAGAAATATGTTCACCTAAAGGAGGAGTCTCGCTGGCATCCAGGTCACCGTCAGATACCGGAGAACTAGATTCCGATAAGTCCCAGGAATACCTTTCCTCAGAGGACGAGGATCAGACGTGTTTCCCCACGGACAGTGTCAGTAATCTTGTAAAGTCTGTCCGAAATACCATGGGGTTGCCGGAGAGTAAGGACCCCAAGACCCCTCAGGACATTATGTTTGCGGGTATTTCTCGTAAAAAGATCCGAGCATTCCCAGTGGTCTCAGCTGTAAAAGACCTAGTTAAGAGGGAATGGGAGAAACAAGGTCAGAGGACCTTCCTCCCCTTAACGTCAAAGCGTAAGTATCCCTTTGACGATGAGGAGTTAACGGCCTGGTCGAGAGCCCCCAAGGTGGATGCGGCAGTGGCCTCTACCTCCCGTAGATCCTCCTTGCCGGTGGAGGATTCGGGAACTTTGGCTGATTCTTCGGATCGTAAGACCGATACATTCCTCAAAAGATCTTGGGAAGCTTGTACGGCAGCCTTTAAGCCCGCAATAGCAGCCACATGTACGGCAAGATCTATGTTGGTGTGGCTGAACGACTTGGAGGACAATATTAAAAATGGAGTAGCTAGGAGTAGGCTTCTTTCCTCTATGCCCCTCATTAAAGGAGCAGCGGCTTTCCTCTCCGACTCCTCCGGATTCTCTCCGGTTGTCGGCTAGAGCGGCAGGACTGGCTAGAGCGGCAGGACTGACCAATGCAGGCAGGCGGGCCTTACGGTTGAAGGGGTGGAAAGGAGACACACAAACAAAAACTAGATTGTGTGCTATACCCTGCCAGGGTAAGTACCTGTTTGGTACAGAGCTGGATGAGATTTTGACAAAAGTGGGGGAGAGGAAAAAGGGGTTCCCTAACCCGTATGTTCCGTTCAACAGGAGGGCCTACAGGAAGCCGCCGTTCGGTAAAAAGAAAGACTTTAGACCTCAGGACCGCTGGGGAAATAAGGACCCCAAGCAAAGAGGCAACCTATTCGGGAAACGTCCCTTCAGAGGAGACAGATCCAGATAAAACCGTTATACCAGTAGGTGGCAGGCTATTAAGATTCAGCCGCCAATGGATGAAGGTGACATCAAACCCGTGGGCCCTAAGTATTGTATCATCAGGCCTAAAATTAGAATTCGTTCGGTATCCACCGAACTCCTTTTTATTGACTTCTATGAAGTCCCGTTCTCAGCAGGAAGCACTGGAGATGGAGATTGCGATACTGCTATCTAAACAGGTCCTAGTGGAGGTCCCAGACGATGAAACAGGGATGGGCTTTTATTCTCCTCTATTCTTAGTCCCAAAACCAGATGGTTCTTACAGGACTATAATGAATTTAAAGAAACTTAATACCTTCCTAAGACTGAGGTCGTTTAAAATGGAGTCGATTTAAGTCTGCAATAAAGCTTTTGTTTCCCAGGTGTTATATGGCGGTCTTGGACCTAAAGGACGCCTACTTCCATCTCCCCATATATCGAGGGCACCAAAGGTTCCTGCGGGTAGCAGTCTGGTTCAGAGGTCGGATTCGGCATTTCCAGTTTGCGGCAATGCCTTTCGGGCTATCCATGGCTCCTCGGGTATTTACCAAGTTAATGCTGGAAGTAATGTCATATGTAAGGCTGAATGACACCCTAGATGTCCCTTATTTAGACGACCTACTCATAGTGGGGAATTCTGTTTCACAGTGTGAAGCAAGAATAGCTAGGATTATTTCATCCCTACAAACACTGGGTTGGCTAATTAACTGGGAGAAATCCAGACTGGAGCCAGTGACCTGTCAAAGGTTTTTGGGCCTGCAGGTAGACTCCGTAACTGAGGAGTGCTTTCTGCCAAACGCCAAAGTAATGGCCATGATTGACAAAGTACAGAATGCTACAGGAAGACCCGTAATATCATTGAGACAGGGCATGTCCTTGCTGGGGTCACTAATATCATGCATTCCAGTGGTGCAATGGGCTCAGTTCCACTCTAGAGGACTACAGTGGGCTATTCTGCAGGAGACAGACTGCAGGGGCGGCTGGAAGGGAAGATATCCCTATCGCCCGAGGTGGTTGAATCCCTAAAATGGTGGTTAATTCCTTCCAATCTATCGAAGGGAGTACAGTGGTGGGTGACTCCCTCCAAGATACTCACCACAGATGCCAGCCCCTTAGGTTGGGGAGCCCACCTAGAGGAGCACATGGTACAAGGCTGGTGGCGGGAGAATGAAATAGAGGCCTCCTCTAATGTAAAGGAGCTAACAGCTATTTTTTTTTTTTTTTTTTTTTTTTGCGATCTCGCTTCCTTCCGCAGTTGAGAGGCGCCCACGTAAGGATCCAGACAGACAATACCACCGCAGTGGCCTATATAAACCGGCAAGGAGGCACGCGGTCAATGCCACTGATGTCTATCGCGGGAAAGATTCTGGAGATGGCCGAGGTCCATCTTCTCTCCTTGTCAGCGCTCCATATAAGAGGAGTGGACAACTCCCGAGCAGACTATCTCAGTCGCCAGGCCCTATACCAGGGAGAGTGGGTCCTCAGCAGAGACGTGTTCGAAATGATAGCGTCAGAATGGGGCAGACCAGAGATGGACCTATTCGCAACCAGAGCCAACAGGCGCGTAAAAAGGTTCGCTTCTCTCTACAGGTCGGACAACCCAGATATTCTAGATGCCCTCCAAACACCCTGGGCATTCCAACTAGCCTATGCCTTTCCTCCGATGGTGCTACTACCAACAGTAGTCAGGAAAATAAGACAGGAGAGGGCGAGGGTCATCTTGATAGCCCCGTTTTGGCCAAAAAGACCGTGGTTTTCATGGCTGAGAGCCATGTCGGTAACCGACCCGTGGATCCTGCCGCTGCACCAGAATCTTCTCTCGCAGGGACCCTGCTACCATCCACAGGCCAAAGCCCTGCACCTAGCGGCCTGGAATTTGAAAGGGAGCTACTGAGGCAGAAGGGTTTTTCAAGGAACCTAATCAATACCCTGCTACAAAGCAGGAAGGAGTCCACGACAAAAATTTATGCTAAGGTGTGGAGGAAGTTCCTGGCCTTTCACCCAACAAAACTAGCTGGTGAAGTACCCATTACGGCCATTCTAGAGTTTCTACAAAGAGGCCGAGAACTTAGACTCTCAGTAAGCACTCTTAAGGTCCACGTGTCAGCCCTAGGAGCCCTGTTTAACTATAACGTGGCAGCAAATAGATGGGTGACTCGGTTTATCTCGGCCTGTCAACGAGCAGAACCGGTGCATGTGCCTCGACTTCCAGCGTGGAACCTTACTTTAGTTTTGGATGCCTTCACTCAGGCACCATTCGAGCCCATAAGCTCAGCATCAGTAAAGTGCCTCTCATTGAAAACGGCTATGCTGGTGGGCTTAGTATCGGCCAGGAGAGTGAGTGATCTTCATGCTCTGTCAGTAGACCCACCGTTCCTGTCAACAACACGAGACAGTCTCATTTTAAAGACGGACCCGTCCTATCTGCCCAAACGGGCAACTAAATTTCATAGGTCTCAAGAGATATGCCTACCTTCATTCTATGAGAACCCGTCAACACAGGACGAGGAGAAATATCACACCTTAGATGTGAAGAGAGCTGTGCTAGCCTACCTTGATAGGACCAGTCCCTGGAGGCAGAGTAGGTCTCTTTTTGTCTCATTCCAGGGCAGCAGGAAGGGGTCTGCAGTTACATCAGACACGATATCCAGATGGATTAGAGATGCGATCACAATGGCGTATCTGACAAAAGGAGAAGACCCTCCACTGGGGATTAAGGCGCACTCTACTAGAGCCATATCATCCTCCTGGGCCGAGAGGGCGAACGTCCCAATTGAACAAATATGTAAGGCTGCAACCTGGTCTTCTCCATCTAACTTTTATAGTCACTATAGACTAGATTTGTCCTCTACCGAGGATCTAACTTTTGGTAGATCAGTCCTTAACACGGTGTGCCCGCCCAAGTGATTATCTCTGAAAATCTCTCAGTGGGTGCTGTCGTGGCGAAGAGGAAAAACCAGATTACTTACCGGTAATACTCTTTTGTAGAGTCCACGACAGCACCCGCTCACTTCCCTCCCGTAAATTTTTTCACACATGGGTCTCCTTGGTGGTGGAGATTATGATTTAAGTTAGATATGTGATTAAACTTAGTAAGCTTAAAACTGCATAGGGGTAAGATAAATGAATCGCCCAAGCAAAATGACTAAAACATGTATGGCGGTTCCTCCGTTGTTCTCAGTAATACAAACTGAGGGAGCGAGGGGGACCGCCCCATTTATCTCTCTGTAGGTTTCCTGTTCCTGGGGTGGATCCCCTCTCTGTGGGTGCTGTCGTGGACTCTACAAAAGAGTATTACCGGTAAGTAATCCGGTTTTCCTGCATTCGAGGCTTTTTTGTCTCCCATATCCCTAATTCTACTTGGGGCTGAAATGTTTTTTAGGGATGGCGCCCTCCTAAAGGTAACCACTGGTCTAGTTGGCAATACTTTCTGACAGACTGGGTCATTTAGTAGGACCTTCCAGTGCTTCTGTATTATGTTCCTGATAGTGCCATTTTGGGAAGAAAAGGTTGTGATGAAATTAGTGGTATAGTATTCATCTGTAGATATTTTAAAAAGAATACTAATTACTAAAAACAAAAAATGCTTGTGTTTATGGATCAGTGATAATATAAATACTTTTTATTCAAATAGTGATAATGATAGAGTATATGACATTAATTTTAAGCTAACATGTCAATCCAGTTTTGTGATTTATCTGATTGTTGTTGTGGGAAACAATATGTGGGATGCACTATACAGCCTCTACATCTAAGGATGAACTCACATAGACACAATATCTCTAAAGGATATCTGAAACATGGCTTGTCTCGACGTGGTTTTGAAAAACATGGGACTAAAGCCTCACTACGAGTTACACCTATAGATCATATACCAGTGGATTCCCCAAACAGAATACAGTGTCTAAATAAAAGAGAAGTGTATTGGATATATAAACTAGATACCATTCATCCTAAAGGCCTCAATGAGTTGGTAGATCTTTTTTGATAAGCTGTCTCTCATGGTTTTTTTTTTTTTTTGTTTTTTTTTTTTTTGTCCCTAGCGGCCGACTGATTTCCTTGCCTGACCTGACGGGTGAGCGAGCTCACGTTGGGGTCCAGTTTTGGATGGCGGACACCTAGTGGGAATTTTACCAAATAATCGGTTAATTCCAAATCACACAACCATACCTTATAAGTGGAGAGATAGCATAATGGTAATGGGAAGCCTACAGCATTCCGGCTTACCCAGAACCTGTGGGTTCGAGTCCAGTCATTCTATCTTTATAAAATTTCAATATATATTATAGGTTTCAGACATTTTTTAAATGAAAGATTGATTGTTTAGATGTCTAACATGTTTTATTAGAGGTTATATTTTGATATAAAGTTATCGTGACTGGCGTATGACATTTTAACATTGGAGGGGGCGTTTTCACAGGAAGTGATGTTTGTCTGTGACGTCATGAAGGTTTTATATAAAACCACAAACATTCCCAACAAGTGGAGCGATAGTATGATGGTAGTGGGAGGCCTTAAGTGTTCTGGTTTGCCTAAAACCTGTGGGTTTGATTCTAGCTAACTCTATTTTTATAAAATTTTAATATGTAGTGAATATAGGTTTCACACACTTTTTCAAATTAAAGATTGATTGTTTAGATGTTTAATGTGTTTTATCAGAGATTAGATCTTGATATAAAGTTATTGTGACTGGTGTATGATATTTTGACATTGGAGGGGGCGTTTCCACAGGAAGTGATGTCTTTTTGCATGTAATTGCGATGTCATGAAGGTTTTGTATAAAATCACTGCTGTAATCAGATACTGTAATTCTTTGGCCCTGAGGAAGTGGAAGATCTGCCACGAAACGCGGCGGCACAATAAAGTTATGAAGAATATTTCTGTCCTTGTGTGGTCAGCACGGATGCATTGAAAAACCTGGTCTTTTTCTTCCTCCTTTGTGACATTGGTATCTACGGGAATCTGCAGCGACCACTGGTTCCTTTCACATTCTGTAAGGGGTTGTGACTGTTCACAACCTGTAAAGGTGAGTGCACTAACCGTGTTTAGTCACCCAAAAAAAATCACTTTTATCACCCTATGTGCGCTCTTTCCTAAATCTTTTATATGTGCAGGACATTGCAACATTTTCTTTTACAGTTGTCTGACACAAGACATAATATTCATGTGTGAAATATAGGGGTATTTCGAGGTATAGTATGCACAACATTTTTGAGAGAATTTATTGTGGTTGCCAACTACTTAGACAATCACTTTTTGAATAATATATTCCCCAGTGTGAAATAAAGTTAACCGATGCTCACCTCCTGCACTGACTCCATTACCCATTCTACCAGGGCTTGCATGACATTGTAAGGCCACTTTCACACTTCAGGCTTTCGGTATCCGGCATGGTGCGGCGAAAAACCGGACTGCCGGATCCGGCGCCTGTTACGACCAGATCCGGCTTTTTCCCCATGCTGTTTCACTGCTGCCGCATTGCGCCGGATGGCAATGCGGTGCATCCGGTTTTTTCCGGATCTGGAGAAAATAGCAGGTCCGGCGTCTGAAAAAAAACGTTCCATGCAATGTTTTTTTCCCAACGCCGGACCGGTTTTTCGCACTGCGCATGCCCGGAAACCTTCTCTGCCAGGAATATATCCGGCAGAAAGAAGGATCCGGTGTCTGTGTTTGCAGCCAGATCCGGTAGTCCGGTTTTTCGCCGCACCATGCCGGATACCGAAAGCCTGAAGTGTGAAAGCGGCCTAAGGCTGTTGTCATACAGCAGCTACTGGTGGACTATTTTGCCCACAGTTTACTTTGGACGAACCTAGGATGGCTGAAGGAAATGTGAGAACTGCACTGCAGATACTGATTGGTGATTAGCTGCAGCACTCGCGTTATCGTTATATAACAATCTCAGACGAACCTGGGGAGACCCAGCTCCAATAATGCTAGCGTGGCGCCAGTAAGGGAAGTGATTATCAGTTTTTTGGTTTTTTTTAACACTGGGAATATTGTTGTTTAACAAGGTGATGGACAACCCCTTTAGTAAATGTTCAAGCACTGAGCCATGGGAACTTTGTGTTATAGCTGGTTATTTTTCAGACATAATTGCTTGTACCATTTAAACTGTCTCAATTTCAACCAATCAAATGTTTAGTTATATACTGTATGTGATTTGAGGTCTGTGTGTCAAGGCTGCCATTTATTCCAAGACCTGGATCCAGCCGTTGAGATTCCCACTAATTACTAGGAAGGGCAAGTTTTCGTGTTAACGACCACTAGAGATTATGTTGCACATGCATGTTTGCACGTCAATTAACTGAATAAGAGTTTTAAAATTATTGCAGAATTTTCAAAGATTCTTAAAAAAAAATCCATTTTATGGTATAACAAATTAGCTAATTTCCACAAGTTGCAACATACCAGTACCAGTACTCAATATGACAATTTTAAGTTTTTTATTTATGCAGGACCAAAATCACAATTTGATCATTAATATTCTGAGCTTTAATAAAAAAATGTATTCAACAATGGAATTTATTTTAAATTACCCTTGTGTGATGTAAATGGGGTACAACTGGTCAGTGGTAAGACTACAAGTGACTGGTGATCAGTTGTGGCATATATAACAAATAATATCATGATGTAATGTCAATAAATAATGATCATATAATGAGGATGGAAGGATAGTCACACTGACATTAATCTTGCGTAACACAAATCTCAGACATGACATCCAAAATATGAAATAGCTGCATACAGTATAGACAATGCCGTCAGCGTGTTAGTTTTTACACAGTCGCATTTTTATTTTATGATGGTCTACTCATTTGTTGTGAAGTTGACATTTCTTTGGACTATGTATAGTAAATTATACAGACATATAGTTCAACTCTGGCATTAGACGTGTAAGCGTGAGTCACTGCATAAATTGGGCAGCAGTGTTCATCAGTCATCAGTGACTGACATACATTTGTAGGCTTGTGCTTATCTTCTATGAAGGTAAATGTGCCCGAGGAAAGAAAATAACGATGACCAACATTTGCCAGTCGATGCCATGACATCCCTGTCACTTGGCCAGTACGGACTGCGTAGTGGAAAATGATGAGGTTGTGAGATTTATGTTGGGTTTCAATTTCTGAAAATATCACTAGTCAAAATGCAGTTCTCTGTTATCATGCTGAGGTTCTCTGCACTTGTACGTGGATGTATAGCAGAGGTATGTCTTAAAGGGGTTCTCCACTACTAGGACAGCCCATTCTCAATCTGATGTTTACCCTGTTAAAATAAAAATGCCTATTCTCACCTGCTGTGCCATTCCAGTGGTGCTGGCACTCGGATTCCCGGGGCTCATGTGAGGTTGTTATGTTACGTGAGCCATGCGCGCAATCAGAGCTGGCATAACTGTCCCCGCCTTTGGACATCTAAGTAATCAAGAGGAACTGAGAGCTGCGGATGACCGCTCACCTCCTTTTGATTACTTATATATGTGAAGGCGGGGACAGTGACACCAGCGCTGATTGGGCACAGGGCTCACGCGGCATAACAACTTTGAGTACCGATACAGCTGGATTGGCACCAACACGGAAGGTGAGTGTAAGTGTTTTTATTTTAACGGGGGCAAACATTTAGATTGAGAAGAGGTTGTCCTAGTAATGGGCAACCTCTTAAAACCTTGTGGGCCCCTTTTCAAAATCTATAACAGAGACCTCATTTAATCCATATACCTAATTTGGATGTGTCCGGGTGCAATGAGTCATTCACAGCTCAACAGTAACTTAGGTATCCATAGTTACTACCACTAGCAGCTAACTGACTATATGCGTGGGCATAACCATGGATACCTAAGTACTGTATGGCCCTGTATAGGAGGAGTTAAGTGACATATCTAATAAGGAGAGGAGCTCTCCCTGGTGACGAGTTAAGGCATAATTCTTTTTTGAACGTTAGCCTGTGAGGCAACACTCAGGCAACAGTGTGAGGCAATATGGCAAAGATGGATCAAATTGATCGCGCTGCTGCATGTAGAGAAGCAAATCGCAGACTGATGCGTAACCTGCGTCTTGATGAACTAGAAGACAAACTAAATTGTCGAACTGCTGAAGTAGCCCGACAGAGTGTGGCCAGAGCAAGAGAAACAAATGAAGTAGAACATCTAATGCTGCACGACAACGAGCAACACGCAATGCACAAAGTGATAAACAAATTTCACAAAGACGAGAACAAGATTGAAGACGTGTCCAAAATGCAAGAGCCACTCAACGATGGCAAGTTACATTTGCCACTAGAGGGCTTCTTAATCAAATTCATGAGACACGTATTAAAGAGCACTATGCTGGCAAACTGTAATTTCAATGTCCGTTCTCCCAATCTAAAAATTTCAGAGACGAAATGGTACTGGACAAAACATTTCCTTCCTGCTGCAAGAGAGGGCGCATCCAATTATGTCCCATTCGTATGGATGATCAATGACGCAAGTTGATGAAAGGAGAGCAACAGCACTCCAATAACTTTATGGCTAATATAAGGCAATACAATAGCTCTCTTGCTTTGACATCAATGGGAGCACAAGTAGCACCACCTCCTGGGCATGGTCCATACTGTTTTTGAATTCATGGACAAATTTACCACAGAAGTGGGACCCATTGCAATCCGCTGTGAGTAGTACTCCCAAGGTTGCCCAGATTTATATCTTGGACAGTGAAAAAGCATTAAGTACAAGAAGTCAAGCAAATAAAAAGTGCCTCGCAGCACTGCTGTCATCTCTTGGAGAGAAAATGAAAGCAATTAAACCACTCGCAAGAGCCTTCACAATGATGAGGGAATTTGGAAGAGAGGATTGCTGAAATAGAAAATCAAGATCCACTCAAAATAACAATGTCAATTATAAATGACTACAATGATGACCAGAGGCGCTACAATGCACCAAGGTGCAATGAAGTAGCTATAATTTCTCAAAATACATTGGGTGAACCCCCCCATTTAATAGGGACATCAGAGTTCACCTGAAAAGTGAAAACCAAACAGTTCAAATCAGCTTTCGTCACATAAAGTGTGATGCAATGACATATCCACTTCTATTCCCATATAGGGACAGTGGATGGACAATAAATTTGACAACTCCAATTGCCCTAAGTATGCAACATCAAGGAATTGGTTACATTGATCTACCATCCATACCAGTGGATCAAGATCAACAAGGGCTTATGCTTACGCTCAGGAACATTGAGGGATAGCGCTATCGGATAGCTCTACCTGTTCATTTCCTTTAGGAATAGAGCTATGATCTTTTATGATTTCCTTTCAACATTGGTTTCTTGCTCAGTCGTTTTCAATGAAGTCCACTTTGGCCAAAACAGTGGACTTTACCGTGTAGTTCACCTGTAAGTTCACCTGTAAGCTCTTTGGAACTTGTTTTGGACTCATTGGTTACCATTTGTTTTATCCATCTCTTCAATTTGCAATCAATTTTCCTATTATGGCCACGACCAAGATGATTGGATACAATCCCATAAACTTCTGAATAATATGTGCAACTATAATAGAAACATCAAGCTGTTTGCAATCGTTCTTATAGTCCTTATCTTTGACATGCTTATCTATAAATTTCTGTCTAATCTACTGAGACCACTCTCTCTTTAGCTTTCTTTGGTCCATATTCAGTGTGGTACACACATTACACTAAATAGCACATTGAATACTTTTTGTACTCTAAATAGACAGACTAACAGATTACAAGTTTTTAGATAAATGTGATGCTAATTACAGGACACACATTAGGTTAACATGTCCCTATGATTCAATTATTCTTGGTCTTTTTTATGGATAGCATAATTTTTGTCCAGGACAGTTTTTTTTTTTTTGGTATAATAATAATCTTTATATAGCGCCAACATATTCCGCAGCGCTTCACATTTTAAAAGTTACGAACACAACAGTCATAAGTAACAACGTTAACAATACAATAATTAAAGCAAAACAAAATGACCCTGCTTGTGAGAGCTTGCAATCTACAATGAGGTGGGGGAGATACAAAGTACAGGTGTGTATTTACAATGATGGTCGAGCCATCTTGAGGAAGTGGGGGGGATAGATAGAGATAGTGAATGCGCTACACACACTTACACATAAAATGACTTTGATTAGGGATCGTGATAGGCACCTTTTGAGCAAATGTGTTTTGAGGGAGTGCCTAAAACTGTGCAAGCTTGTGCTGGTACTAATTTCTTGGGGTAGAGTATGCCAGAGGATTGGCGCAATGCTAGAGAAGTCTTGGAGTTGGAAGTGGGAGGTACCAATTAGTGCAGAGGTTAGTCATTTGCAGAGCGTAACGAGCGGGTAGGCCAATAAGCAAAAATGAGGGAGGAAATGTAGGGGTGCCGCACTATGGAGAGCTTTGTGGGTGAGAGCAAGTACTTTGAATTGGATCCTATAATGAATGGGCAGCCAGTGTAAGGACTGGCGAAGAGCAGAAGCATCTGAGTACTGACTAGCCAGATGGATGACCCTGGCTGCTGCATTAAGGATGGACTAGAGAGAAGAAAGTCGAGTGAGGGGGAGGCCAAATAATACAGCATTACAGTAGTCCAGGTGGGAGTGGATCAGAGCGACAGTGAGGGGTTTTGTTGCTTTCATGGTGATAAAAGTGCGGATTCTAGAGATGTTTATTGGATTGTATATGGGAGGTGAAGGAGAGATTGGTGTCAAACATAACACGTTTTCTTTGTGTTGAACCACAATTTAAAAGAAATGTCTGGTTTTAGTTGATATTCACTAAATTTGGATTGAAAATTACTTTTAGTAGTTTTAAATTGTTTCAGTGACCGTTGTTTTTTTTTTCTTATTTTAAAGCGAACCTGTCACCAGGTTTGGCCGCTATAAGATGTGGCAACGGCCTTTCAGGGCTTATGCTGTAGATAAGCCCCTGGTCTGACCTGAAAGATAAGAAAAATAAGTTTTATTATACTCACCCGGGGAGGCTGCTTGGTGCGGTCTGGTCTGATGGGTGTCGCATGTCCGGGTCCGGCGCCTCCCATCTTCTTGCAATGCCGTCCTCCTGCTTGTATTGTTGCTCCCCAGCATTGTGCTTCTGCGCAGGCATACTTATCTTCCCTGTTGAGGGCAGAGTAAAGTACTGCAGTGCACAGGCACTGGGCCTCTCTGACCTTTCCCGGCACCTGCGCACTGCAGTATTTTGCTCTGCCCTCAACAGGGCAGAAAAGTGTGCCTGCGCAGAAGTGCGATGCCGGGAGTGAGGAAGCAAGCAGGAGGGTGGCGTCGCAAGAAGATGGAAGGCGCCGGACCCCACCTGCGACATCCATCGGACCGGACCGCGGCCCCGGGTGAGTATAATAAAACTTATTTTTCTTATCTTTCAGGTCAGATCAGGGGCTTATCTGCAGCATTATGGAATGCTGTAGATAAGCCCTGAAAGGCAGTGGCTGCATCTTATAGTGGCTAAAACAGGTGTCAGGTTCCCTTTATAAGGAAATCTGTCACCTCCTGGGACACTTTTCAGCTATTACTATGGGCATATAAGTAATAGAAATGTTAATCTAGTCTTGCATGTCTAGATGTGAAGAAGTAGATTTTTATTTCTTTAAGTTAATAGTTTTCTCCAGGCTCTGGGGCATGCGATGCCTGGAAGAAATCTCTGCCTCAGCTCTTCATTATACTTTACTTTAAATTATTACGCACCACTTACAAAAAGGCTAGCTGCATATTATCAAAAAAGAATCAAGTTTTTAAGAGCCAAAGGTACTTGGCTTGATCGGAAACCACAAGGTTTTTTCAAAGGTTTATTCTATGGCACCACTTGTGGTCACTTTAATTATCAGAGGCAACTATCTGTGTTAATTCTCCGCCATATGATATGTACTGCTAAAATTCCATTTGTTGGACATTTTATGTCCTTAGTGCATGTATATCTTGCAAATCGTGTTCTTAGCAACGCATGGTGGTTTTGGTCCATTGTTTTTCAATAGGCAAAAAAAAATTTTTGACATTGTTTAATAATATTTGTGAGGTTTATTGTTAGTGGCCTCAATTGGGTAGCCTTCATTACAATTTAGATGTGGGCATATCGCCCTGGCTACTCTTATTGTGATAAAATACTTCAACCTTCAAAGGTTTTTTCCTTTTTTTTTCCCTTCCTTCACTTCTTATCTATTGAACATTGTTTTCCCACCTGTTTTTATAGGGTGAGTTAGAGGAGACAGGGTCAGTCGACGTTGAGTGGGGGCGCAAAACAATCGTATCTATTAGGGTGCCAACCTCCACGGCAAGGAAGGGTACAGATAGTTTATTGTAGCCTTTAATAGGGTTTTTTTTTGTCTTCAATTTTTTGTCTTTTTTATCAATTGTCCACGGGAATAGCTGTTTAATTTTATTCTTAAAATTTAAATTTTTATGGGAATATAATACATATATATTAAGTCTTCTCTTTTCTAGAGTAAATAGACCTAATTTTGATAACCTTTCTGGGTACTGTAGAGAACCAACTCCATTAATCATTTTAGTAGCCCGCCTTTGAACCCTTTCAAGTTCAGTAATGTCTTTCTTGAGCACCGGCGTCCAAAATTGCACACAATACTCCAAGTGTGGTCTGACGAGTGATTTGTACAGAAGGAGAATTATGTTGTCATCTCGTGTCACCAGACCTCTTCTAATGCATCCCATGACCCTATTTGCTTTGGTGGCAGCTACCTGACACTGGGCACTCCAATTTAGCTTCTTATTGACTAAGATGCCTAAGTCTTTTTCCATGTCTGATTTCCCTAGCAGTTTCCCATTTAGTAAGTAATTATACCATCTGTTTCTCCTTCCCATGTGCATAACCTTACATTTATCTGTGTTAAACCTCATTTGCCATTTTTCAGCCAGCCCAATTCTCCAATTTACTCAAATCTGTCTGTAGTTGCAAACTGTCCTCCTTTGTGTTAACTACCTTACATAGTTTTGTATCATCTGCAAATACTGATACTTTACTGTGTAAGCCATCCACTAGATCATTAATAAATATATTAAATAGTAGGGGGCCCAATACAGAACCCTGTGGTACCCCACTAGTAACCCTGGCCCAATCTGTGTATGCCCCATTAATAACCACTCTTTGTTTTCTATCACTAAGCCAGCTACCTACCCATCTACACACATTTTGCCCTAGCCCAAGCTTTCTCATCTTACTTAACAATCTTTTATGTGGGACAGTGTCAAATGCTTTAGAGAAGTCGAGATAAATGACATCCAATGATTCTCCTTGGTCCGTTTGAGAGCTTACATTCTCATAGAAGCTAATCAGGTTAGTTTGACAGGAGCGATCCTTCATAAATCCATGTTGATATGGAGTTAAACATTTATTAACATTGAGATATTCCATAATGGTATCCCTTAGAAACCCTTCAAAAATTTTACCCACAACAGATGTGAAGCTTACCGGCCTATAGTTTCCAGGTTCCCTTTTACACCCTTTTTTGAATATTGGTACCACATTTGCTTGCCACCAATCAAAAGGAACAGACCCTGTTTCTATAGAGTCTTTAAGTATAAGGAATAGAGGCCTGTCTATCACATTACTTAACTCCCTTAATACCCGAGGGTGAATGCCATCAGGGCCTGGTGATTTGTCAATTTTAATCTTACTAAGGCGGTTCTGCACTTCTTCCTGGGTTAGGCAGGTAATACTTAATAGGGAGTTTTACATTATCACTCTGCATTTCCCCTGGCAAATCCTTTTCCTGTGTGAACACTGTTGAGAAAAAAGTATTTAAAACATTTGCTTTTCCCACATCGCTCTCTGATTTCACCCTCATTGTTCTTTAAAGGGCCGACACCATAAATTTTAATCTTTTTACTGTTTATATCATTAAAGAATAGTTTGGGGTTTGTTTTACTTTCCTTAGCAATGAGTCTCTCAGTTTCCACTTTTGCTAAATGTATTTGTTTTTTACACATTTTATTTTTTTTGCTAACTTTTTAATGCTTCTTCATTGCCTTCTTGTTTTAGCTTCCTAAATGCCTTGTTATTTATTGCCCTTTTTACATCCTTATTTAGCCACATTGGTGTTCTCCTATTCCTAGCCCTTTTATTTCTGTACGGTATGACTAGCTCGCAGTGGGTGTGTAAAACTGATTTAAATATTTCCCATTTATTTTCTGTGCTCCTATTTTTGAGGACATTGTCCCAATCAATTCGGCGAAGGTCCTCTCTAAGCTGATCAAACTTTGCTTTCCTGAAATTCAGCGTTTCCGTAACCCCCTTCCAGGGCCCCTTACTGAAGGACAAGTGGAATTGTATTATATTGTGGTCACTGTTCCCTAGGTGCCCATCGACTCGTACTTCTGTTATTCTATCTGGCCTGTTGCTTAAAATTAAGTCTAGAAGGGCTGTCCCTCTAGTTGGGCCCTGCACAAGTTGTGACAGATAATTATCCTTGGTTACTGACAGAAATTGGTTTCCTTTCTGAGATACGCAGGTTTCAGTTTCCCAGTCTATGTCGGGGTAGTTGAAGTCCCCCATAATAATCACCTCATTGTGATTTGCTGCTTTGTCTATTTGTTTCAATAATACATTTTCAGTGGTTTCTGTTATATTTGGTGGCTTATAACAAACCCCTATGAGGATTTTATTACTTTTCTCTCCTTGTATCTCCACCCATAGACTCCACCTCTTCATTTCCCTCTTGTATATCTTCTCTTGGTGTGGGATTTAAAGTGGACTTTATATATAGACAGACTCCACCCCCTTTCCTTTTTTTTACGATCCCTCCCAAACAAATCATATCCTTGCAAGTTAGCCGCCCAGTCATAGCTGTCGTCTAACCATGTCTCAGTCATTCCTACTA
Source organism: Dendrobates tinctorius (assembly GCF_039654945.1). Lineage (NCBI taxonomy): Eukaryota > Metazoa > Chordata > Amphibia > Anura > Dendrobatidae > Dendrobates > Dendrobates tinctorius. Next base: position 10,123,707 of record NW_027361672.1, read on the forward strand.
TGTAGTATTTTTCCTCATACATTACCAACTCCAGATCTTCAATCTTATTGGTCAGGCTTCTTGCGTTTGTCAGCATGCAGGAAAAGTTTTGCTTCATTTTTCTTAGCTTCTGAGTACCCTGTCTTCGGTCTTCTTTACCACATCTAGTATCCTTGATTAGTTTGTCCTTCTGCTGCATGGTTCTTGTCTGCTGTTTTTCCTCCCATCCCCTCTTCTAGTTTAAAGCCCTCCTGATGAGTGTGGCAAGTCTTCTGACGAGTGTGTTTCCCAGGTTTTGTGAGGCGTATCCCATCTCTTGCGAGAAGTCCATCGTAGAGGTAATTCACGCCATGGTCTAAGAATCCAAATCCTTGCTGCCTGCACCACCGTCATAGCCAGTTGTTCACCTCTAGTATCCTATTCCATCTTCTGATTCCATGGCCATCGACTGGGAGGATTGATGAGAAAACAACCTGTACCTTCCGTTCCTTTATTTTCTTCCCCAGAATTTCAAAGTCTTTGCAGATAGTTGGTAGGTCATTTCTTGCCGTGTCGTTTGTGCTTACATGTATCAGTAGGAAAGGGTAGTCGTCCTTGGATTTGAGGATAGTTGGTATCCTGTTGGCCACATCCTTGATTTTTGCTGATAGTGTGTCTTCTCTTGTAGATACCGTATCATCCTGAGCTGTGCCATTTTCGTTCTCCAGCATGAGGGCTTCATATTGGTTGCTAAGCTGTGTGGGTGGTGACCACTTGATCCGTTTGCTTCTTTTCGTCACATGGCTCCACTTTTCAGCCTCTGTATGTGCTCTGAAGCTTTTCTCATTTTCCAAATCCTGAATGGTTGCTTCTGCTTCATCCAATAAGTCCTCATGTTCTTTAATTACCTTCAATGTTGCTATTCTTTCTTCCAGTCCCTGCACCTTTTCCTCTAAGAGGGCAACATATATGTAGTCCCTATGTATATGGGACTACATGTATGTATGTATGGTTTTTTTTTTTTTTTTTTTTTTTTTTTTTTTTACATCCAACACATTAGCCGGATGATGGGACTACTACTGTCCCATCATTGGCTAATGTGTCAATCATTGTCATTGCAGCAGGCATAGCCCGATGGGACTTGTAGTCCCATCGGACGATGCCTGCACACATACAACCCCCGGCAGGCCCGTACAGACCCCGCCTGCACACACGCACAGTCTCCACCCACGCACCGCCCACACTCTTCCCCCCCCCCCCCCTCCTGAACTGGATGTGCAAGTAAAGAAAGGGTTTATTTTCATTCCGATATTTGTGCCCCATTGACTTGCATGGGTTCCCGGTATCGGAATCTGCAATACCCGATATTTTTGGGGGTATCGGTCCGGTCCAATCCGATATGTCCTGATATCAGAAGGTATCGCTCAACACTAGCTATGACATAAGTCCAGTTACTGTAGTTATAATCCTTGAGGTGCGCCAGCTGTCTGATAATTCTGATAGCTCTAGTAACATAAGATGTGTCACTGTCTACATCTGGCAGCTCTTCTGATTCTGGTAATATGCCTTCTGATATTGCCTGTCTCTGGCCAGAATCCTCACCCTGATGGTTAGCTGTCAATGTTGGTACTTGACTTGTACTTGCTGCCTCATTGTCTTGGGTGTCATGATATTGTTCAAAAGGCCATGAATCATCTTTCTTGTGATTTCCTCAGATATCTCTGATTTCTCCTTACTCTTCTTCCTTCCTCTGTTAGAATTTTGTAGGACTGAGGTCCTAGTTTCTGAACAACTTTTGCCTTTGCAGATTTATTGTAATAGAAAACTTGCCTATCTTGATTCTTCTGTAACTTAGCTTTGATGTTTCTCAGCAACTTTGGCTTTAACAGATGACTAGCAGTTGGTAAGAGTGTCTTTGTATGCCTATGTGGCGCCCCTGAGGTTCAGTCGCCACAGAGGTACTGCACCTTATCCTAAGGTGTAGTGTCCCACCAACCAGGTAAGGTGAGAACTCCTTTCCTCACTCCAACACTCGGGACCCCACACAACAGGGTAGTTCTGCACAACCACATTGCGGCTCAGTGCTTAGAGAGTAGCAGAGCACCTTTGGTGGTTCCCTGCTTGGAACACTGGATGTGCTGGGAAGTGGGTGGAGTTAGGATATATAAGGGAGTGGGAAAGTACAGGATTACAGGTTCAGTCTGACAGGAGGTCAGCGAGGAAGGAAGCCACTCGGGAGGAGTGGGGATCCCTGGAAGAGGGGATGGAGGAAGGAGTGCTGCAGCTGCCTCAGTGATCTGAGCCAGCTGGCACGAGAAAGGAACAGAAGGAGAAAGACGTAGAACTGCAACCTAAGCTTCCATAAGAGAGCAAGATTAGTGCGGAACAAAGGAGTAGGAGAACAGAGAGGAGACGTGGGTTGGAAGAGGAACCCTGTCTATAGGTTCTCAGCGCAAGGCCGGGGCCCGGTCCCCAAGGTTGTATGGACACTTATGGTTCTGCAGCAGACAGCGGTGGAGTAGTTGGCTGTAAATGCACTACTCCCATCTAGGACTTGGGGCACAACAGCAACCGATTAGAGATCCGGGACTCAGGAGAAGGGAGTCCCCGAACAGGCTACAGCTGTCTGCCATTAAAATAGAGTTCTTGGGAACATCTGTAGAGAGGAACTCCAGGGTACCACGGTACTGGAGATCTTCACACCTTAAGGCGCAATAGAGGAATCGTTCAGGAAAGGTACATTTTGGCGGAGTGTTGGAGAGGAGCTTTTCATCTTGTCTGGGGGTTGGCTGTGTCTCTGACCCGGAGGACACGGCTCAGAGGCAGGCACCCTTGTGTACCGCAGACTGTGAGTAAAGCCGTGGAACTGCAAGCTTCGGTGTCCTCCATTCATTCTCGCACCAACCCACTCAGCACTGCTACATCTGGGTATCATCCTTTACACTGCCTGCGCCTCCCCACAACCATTACAACTACACTGCCCTGGGACATCAGCCCTGCCTGTGGAGGGCTATACCATCACTGCTGCACCACACCATCTGTCCCATCGGAGCTGTCTGCAGCGTCGGCTTAACACCTCCCTTGCCGAACAACACAGGTGGCGTCACGAACTATTCCATTCCATTAACTACAACTACATTGCTCCATTACTTGGTCGCCCAGGGCCACGGACCGGGTCACCGCCGCTGTGACACATTCCCCTGACACCGGCCCGGTACCGAGTACCCCACGGCCTTGGGAGGGCGACACACCTACTCATGAGCCTCTGTGCCGGACTGCTGTCTAGGCCTTGGGTGGGTGTGTTTCTATGATCCAGTATAGACAGATATACATCCGTACCTGCCTGTTTTGCTTTCTGCATGAGTCTTTTGGCTGTTTTTACTGCTGACTCTGCCTTCGCAATTACTCTGAGGACATCTGGGAGAAGATGTCTTGTGTTCAAATTCCCATTTCTTGCTGAAGGTTTTGAAGTCTTCTGAAGTAAACTGTGCCACATTTTCCGAGAAAACGATATCTGGAATGCCATACCTGGCAAAATGGGCCTTGAGTTTTTTAATCACTTTTCTGGAATGGAATCTGTAATGGGGTGGAATTGTTACACAGACTAAGATCTGAAACCTTGGTTAAAGTTATCTGAGCACACAAATCTCCAAGGGTGCCTTGCATTGGCCCATGTTCATTTTTGCAATTTTTTAAATGTAAAAAAAGACAATATATTTTTTTTTTTAGTAAAATACAAAGGAAATGTGTTATCTTTAGCTTTTAGAGATCATTTCACCTTCAACTTGCTTAACTGTTCACAACAACAGTAATTTTGACCATCGGTGCCAAAACATTTTCATGTCACTGTTAGTGTTGAGCGATACCGTTCGATACCCAAAAATATCGTATCGGATGGTATCGCCCGATACGAAAAAAATATCGGGTGTCGCCGATTCCGAAAGTCCCATTCAAGTCAATGGGACTTCCGGTATCTGAATGAAAAAAAAGCCCTTTATTTCCTTGTTGGCTAATTCTACATAATTGAAAACAAATAAGAATCATGTAGAATGTATTGTGGGAGGTGGAGGAGACATTAAAAGCATAGTGGTTTATTCAAATCACATGGCATAGCATTAATTCCAATTTTTTTTTCAATACGTTCGGAGTTAAAAAGATATTGACTATGTTAACCTTTTTTATATTTTGTCAGATATGTATGTTTCACAACTTCCATGCTCTTCACCTTCTTTTGTACTTCTCCCACACTTTCTCCTTCATGATCCGCAGCAGTAGCATTTTTTTCATCAACTTTTTCTTCACCTTATTCATCTTCTTCCCATTAATTTTTTTTTTCCATTCTTCATATTCTTCTTATTCAGCTATTATTAATTTTAATATGCTATTTCTTCATCTTCTTCCTATTCTTCTTTGTCTTCATTTTCTTATGGTGACAGGCATTCCTGTAGTACTTATCTCTAAAAGTTATAAGATTACACCTTACGTTCTGCCTGTCACTAAAGATTTACAACCGGATTTGTCCGCCTTCAGTTTGGCCTGCAGCAGCATGCATTTTCCAGAGGCACCACGAGGAGGAACGGACTCACCCCCATTTACTGCTTAGTCTTCTGCTTATAATTTTGATTTCTTCTATGCTGATTTTTAGTCTTATGCTTAATGTTCTTCTGCGTTCTGTTCTTCTGCTTTTGCTTCTTCTGCTTCTTGTTCTTCTGTCTCTTGTTCTGTATCTTGGTGGTTGTCTTCGTGTTCTTTGTCCTCTTGGTCTTATTATTTAGGGTCATATTTCTGGTCTTCTTTGGTGTGGTCTTCAGGATCGTCGTCATCAGGGTCGTCGTCATGGAGATCAATAAGGATTACCAAAGACAATTTCAAAAAGCTTGATCTTGGAAATGTAGCAGAAGGTACAAGAAGGCTGAGAAACTGGCGATAACCAGCAGACAGTGCTGGCACCCGGATGGGTAGCAGAAGGAACAAGAGCCAATGGCACTACCGAGGACCAACTGACGGTGCTGGACCACGGTTACTAAGCAGAAGGTACCTGTGCTAAAAAGCACTACCAAGGACCAACTGACGGTGCTGGACCTCGGATACCGAGATGGAGGCACCTAGGCCAAAGGCTGTGGCGAGAACCAGCAGACAGTGCTGGCACTCGGATGGGTAGCAGAAGGAACAAGAGCCAATGGCACTACCGCATAGGAGTCACCTAAACTGCAGGCACCGTAGAGTCGAGTAACCCAGCCGCAAGACGACAGGACAACGGATTGGTGGCATAGTGACCTTGACACTACCCGGAAACAGCAGGCGTGCTGGAACCAGGCTGGGCAACAGGGAGTACCCGTGCCAAAGACACTGCCGAGCACCAACTGGCGTTGTTGGAGCCCAGGGAGAACCAGGGTGCAGGCCGAGGCCTACTTGGTGGCAGTTTTAGATTGTTTGTAGGCTACAACAGACTGTCAACGTGCCTCCAATTAGGCATCTGTCTCCACTCTGTTTCCAGGATTTCACGTGACCACCAACACCGCCAGTTTATGCGTACAGCAGCCATCTGCCCAATCCACACGTGTTCCTGTGTTACTGGGGTTCTGTAATGTCAGCAGATCCCCTGATGTGTGTCTGCCACTGTCTCCTGCTCTGTCCACCTTCCCACTGCTTGCAGTGGGAAGGTGGACAGAGCAGGAGACAGTGGCGGACACATATTGGGGGATCTGACGTTAGAGAACCCCAGTAACACAGGAACACGTGTGGACGGCAACTGTGAGCAGGAACTGGCGGTGTTGGAGGTCAGGGGAAATACTAGAGACAGAGTGGAGACAGAGGCCAAATCAGAGAATGTTTAAATCTGAAGTAGTTACAATTTGGAGGCAGCAGCACTTTGCCCTCCACACAGCAGGGGATCAGCTGACGTTACCAAACCCCACTTACACATGAGCAAGTGTTTTGTCTGTGCGGACAGCACTTCTGAGCACCAACTGGCGGTGTCGGAGCCCAGGGAAAATCGGGTACTAGGCCGAGGCCTACTTGGTGGCAGTTTGCGATTGTTTCTAGACTACTACTAACTGTCAATGTACTCCAATTAGGCCTCTGTCTTCACTCTGTTTCGAGTATTTCCTCTGGCTTCCAACCACGCCAGTTGCTGCTCTGAAATGCCGTCTGCACAACCCAGACTTGTTCTGTGTTACTGGGGTTCTGTAACAGCAGCTTCTCCCTAGAGGTGAGTCAGGCAATGTCTCCTGCTCTGTCCACATTTCCACTACAAGTAGTGGGAATGTAGACAAAGCAGGAGACATTGCCGTGCTCACCTCTGGAGATGAGCAGATGTTACAGGACCAAGGTAACACAGGAACAAGTGTGGATTGTGCAGACGGCACTTGAGAGCAGAAACAGGCGGTGTTGTAGGCCGGAGGAAATGCTCAAAACAGAGTGGAGACAGAGGGCAAATCAGAGAACATATTAAATCAGAGGTAGTCAGAAGTTGTAGGCAGCAGGAGAGTTTGCCGTACACACAGCAGGGGATCAGCTGACGTTCCGAACCCCACTTACACATGAGCGAGTGTTTTGTCTGTGTGGACAGCACTTCTGAGCAACAACGGGCGTTGCTGTAGCCCAGGAAATAAAGTTCAGGTCATAGAAACATGAACACAACAGGAGACCTGGATCCTGTTGCCAGCCAATTATTTATTCTGGAAGAGGACTGGCAAATTCAGGTGAGATCCAGGCCTTGTTCATTTTCAGAAAAGTAAGCCGGTCAACATTATCGGCGGATAGTCGCGTGCGACGGTCTGTTACCACACCACCTGCAGCACTAAAGACACGTTCCGATAATACACTGGCAGCAGGGCAAGCCAGCACCTCCAATGCATACTGGCTAAGCTCTGGCCATGTATCCAGCTTAGAGACCCAATACTTGAATGGGGAAGAGCCATCTGGGAGAACACTAACAGGGCACGACAAGTAGTCTGTCACCATCTGACGGAAACGTTGCCTCCTGCTGACTGGAGCCATCTGTGATGGTGTAGCTGTTTGTGGCGGTCCCACAAAACTTTTCCACATTTGGGCCATGCTGGCCTTGCTTTGTCCTACGGCACTGCCTCTGCTACCTCTTTGTGCAGAGCTTCCTCCACTGCCTCTACCCACATGGCTGCTTTGAAAAGAACTACCAACAACACTTGTGGGGGGAATGGAGAACATGATGGCCTGCACAAGTGTTTCTTGGTACTCCCGCATTTTTCGCTCTTGGTTCAACTGTGGTATGAGGCTTTGTAAGTTGTCCCGGTAGCGAGGATCTAGGAGGGTGTACACCCAATAATCAGCCGTGTGGAGAATGTTGGTGATGCGGCGGTCATTTAACAAGCACTGCAGCATGAAATCAACCATGTGCTGCAGACTGCCAACTGGACCGGAAATGCTGTCCCCAGCTTGAGGCAGCATCTCTGCCTGCTCAGCATCACCCCACCCTCGCTGTACACACTGACTACTAGAGCCTTGTGTACCTCCCTCCTCTGGAGAGGTGTTCCTCCTCCTCCACTGACTCCTCGTCATCCTCCTCACTAAGTGTCCCCTGCCTGGGCCTTTGTGTGCAAGCACGTTGCGCAGACTTGCCAGAAGCAGATGGCATTTCTGACTGCTCATCCTCGACCTCTTCAAAAACCTCCTCACTTAGTGCTTGTAAGGTTTTTTGAAGCAGACAGATGAGGGGGACAGTCATGCTGATTAGTGCATCATCTGCACTGGCCATCCACGTGGAGTCATCGAAGGCACGCAAAACTTGGCAGATGTCCCTCATAGTGGCCCACTCAGTGGTGGTGAAGTGTGTCCGGCACACAGTGCGACTTGTATGCAGCTGGTACTCCATTACTGCTGCCTGCTGCTCACACAACCGCTCCAACATATGTAACGTTGAATTCCACCTGGTGGGGAGGTCACATATGATGCGATGTTCTGGCAGGCGGAATCGGCGTTGCAGAGATGCAATGCGCGATCTTGCCATGCTGGAACGCCGCAAGTGAGCACACTCTAGGCGAACCTTGTGCATCAAGATCCGGATAGTCCCTCAGAAAGCTCTGCACGACCAAATTGAGCACGTGTGCCAGACATGGTATGTGAGTGAGGTTGCCTAGGCCCAGAGCTGCCACTAGATTTCGGCCATTGTCACTCACTACCAAACCTGGCTGGAGATTCGCTGGCACAAACCACATATCGCTCTCCTGCTTGATGGCATTGCAGAGCTCCTGTGCTGTGTGGCTCCGATTCCCCAAAGAAATTAATTTAAGGATGGCCTGTTGACGTTTGGCCACACATGTGCTCATATCTGGCCTAACAGGCTCACGCAGTGCTGATTCCGAGGAACTAGAGTAGGAGGAGGACTCAATATGTACAGACTGCATTCCTGCAATCCTTGGAGTTGGCAGAATACGTACAGAGCCACTCTCCAGATCTGTACCTGGCTCCACAACATTGACCCAATGGGCAGTGAGGGAAAGGTATCGTCCCTGTCCATGGCTACTGGTCCACGCATCGGTGGTCAGGTGGACCTTGCTACTGACGGCATTTAGTAGCGCATTTTTAATTTTTCCCTCCACATGCTTTTGCAGGGCAGGGACGGCTTGCCTGCTGAAATAAAAGCGGCTGGGCACATTGTATTGTGGAACTGCCAATGACATAAAGTTCCGGAAGGTGTCAGTCTCCACCAGCCTGAATGACAGCATCTCAAGGGCCAGTAGTTTGGCAATGCTGGCATTCAGAGCCAGTGCTCGGGGATGGTTTGCCGATTATGGCCGCTTTTTCTCCCATGCCTGTGCTACTGATTGCTGGTGAGTGGCCTGGGAGTGTGCTGATGACTGCGAACGTGGTTCAGTGGGTGGAATTTCACTGGGTCTCTGGACAACAGTGGCAGTGGTTCTTCCATGGCGTTCCAGTGAGGAAGCCGAACCAGCTGTGTGTGAGCTGGAGGAAGAGGCCCCAACACGAGCTGAAGAGGTGGTAGGTGCTGCTGAAGGTTGGCCTACATCTTCAGTGTCTGTGTAACTCCACCTCGTGCTTGGTACGCACATGTTTCCACATATTTGTGGTATTGAGGTTGCTCACATTTTTCCCTCGTTTCACTTTCTGATGACACAGCTTGCATTTGACAAAGCAAATGTCATCTGCAACGGTGTCAAAAAAAGACCACGCACTGCAAGTCCTGGGAGCGCCCGTTTTGTGTTTTGGAAGAGGATTGCTCCTCACGGGTGCCAAAGTGGAGGCTACAGGCAACCAAGTCTGCCCCCGCCCTCTCCCTCCTCTTTTGGCCATTCGGGGAATCTTTCTCAGAGCTGCTCCCACCACCTTCCTGTGGCTGACGCCATGATGGGTCAAGGACCTCATCATCTCCACTCCCCTCTTCAAGCACCGGCTGGTCCTGGGTTGTCTCGCCAGCACCGTACGCACCAGAAATTGGCAACTGAGTCTCATCAGATGAGCACTGAGGTGTGCTGACAATAGGCACTGGCCCACCCGCCTCTTCAGATTCAGAGGGACAAAGCAGTTGCGCATCACTGCATACTCCCTCTTCTTCACGCTCTAGAATGCTGCTTGGCTGGCCACCTCTTTCCAAGCCAACAGATTCTGAGAACAGAAGTAAAGATTGAGATGGCTCCTGTCCAGGGCTCTCAGACTGCCTGGGCAATTTGGCAGGTGGTGAAGAGACAGATGGTTGCTCTTCAGTGCTCTGGCCCTGAGAGGATGCGGAAGTCATTGAAGTGTATGCGTTAGCTGCCATCCATCCGACAACGGCTTCAATTTGTTCGTCACGCAGCAGTGGGGTACGGCGAGGTCCTACAAAGCTGCGCATGAAGGACTGTTGCCTGGTAAAAGTGGGGGATGCCGGGTCACTGGTGGCCGCAGCAGATACCGAATCCCCCCGTCCTCTCCCTGCTGAAACTCCACGGCCACGACCACGTGCCTTACTCCCTGCCTTCTTCATCTTGGTTGACTGATAAAGATAGGCAGAAAAGTAAAAAAGGGGTGGCTTAGTGTTCTTATTCCTGAACACCTGCTAACCAGTATAAGAAACACTAATTTAATATGATCTAATGTGGCCTAGACAACTGTAAAGTGGAGTGTTGAACTTTATTTCCTTTTTTTTTTTTTTGGGGGGGGGGGGGCGGGGGGGGGAAGAAAAGGATGTGACCAAAGTTTGAAAGCTATAGTATCACAAACTTTTTGGAGCGATTACAATGCAGGAAGCTAACCTACAATGCAATTGATGAGGCTCCAAAAAATAGGGTGATACTAGTTTGGCTGTCCCTGAAGGGCACAAGCCAGCAAAAAGGCTCCATCTAATCCTATATAGTGTTTGCAACCAACCAATGACAATGGATGCGGTTGGAAGCACACTAATATAGGAGCAAAAATCTGGCTAAATTAGCTGCAAAAAAAGGACTATGTATGAGGCAGTGACGCACGCTGAGCGGACTACAGCTAGCGGTGGCTGTAGAACACACTGCAACGTGAGCTGCACTCACACACAGACCTATCAGACAGCCAAAAACAGTGCAGAGAAATGGGCTATAGCACTGAAAGGCTCCGCTGTCCACTCCTTTAGTGTTTGCAACCAACGTATATGGATACATATGGAAGCACACTATACAGGAGAAAAAAAAAAGCAGCAATAAAAGAAAAATGTGTATGAGGCAGAGACACACGCTGGGCGGCCTACAAGCAGACGTGCCTGCAGGACACACTACACAGCGTGGGTCTGCACTCACACAGCCCTTGCAGACAGCTGTGAAAACAGCGCTGCTAGGGAAAAGCAAGCTACAGTGGTGGTTTATGTAGCCTGGGTTAAGCACTGTGTTTTTAGAATCGCTATTTCTAACTGTCCCTCACAGTCTTCAACAGCAGCCTGTCCCTAACTGAATTCACAGCAGAGTGACCAGAATTGGCGGCTGCAGCGGTTTTTATAGTGCATCATGACATCATTTCAGCAGCCAATCACAGCCATGCCAGTAGTTAACATGCCTACATGCCTAACAGGATGTGCCCACACTTCTGAGGATCCCCATTGGCTGAATCAAATCGAGCGGGCTCCTAGCATTATGGGAACTTCCGATTCCGGTATTCGATATGAAAAAAGTATTGGAATTCCGATACAGCTAATATCGGCCGATACCCGATACTTGCGGTATCGGAATGCTCAACACTAGTCACTGTATATATCCCCCATCTTGGTATATGTTCCCCGTTCTGCTGTTCTTTAATATATAGAAAAAAAAATCATTATACTCACCAGGGGTGACCATAGAAGTCATTCACCCCCCAAAATCTTCCATATAATATAATGCATCCCATAGTCCTCCATATAATATACTGCACAGCCCATAATCAGCCATAATAGTATGATGCACAGCTCATAGTCATCCATGTAGTATAATGCACAGCTTATAGGTTACCATAAAGTATAATGCACAGCCTAATAGTCATCCTTAAAGTATAATGAACAGCCCATAATAATCCATAAAATATAATGCTTAGCCAGTAGTCATCCATAAAGTATAATGCACACCAAAAGTCATCCATAAAGTATAATGCTCCCCATAGTCATCCAGAAAGTATAATGCATAGCCAATAGTCATCCATAAAGAATAATGCACAGCCCATAGTCAGCCTTGTAATATAATGCACCCCATAGTCATCCAGAAAGTATAATGCACCTCCATAGTCATTCATAAAGTATAATGCACAGCCCATAATTATACAGAAAATATAATGCACCTCCATAGTCATCCATAAGGTATAATGCGCCGCAATACACTTCAAGGTACGCACATCCAGTTGAAGTTTCTACTGACGTCGGCAGGCCCCTGACCCACCAGGCCCGGTTACAACGGTGGCCGCGGTCATTACGTCCCTGTGTGTGTGTGGCAGTATAAATGTGTTCTTTGATTCTGTTTGCATTGCAAAGTTAACAGTTACCACTAAATCTCTTTGTAGCATAATACATTACAATAAAAGTAGAAGATATATGCAGAAAGTTAGTCAGTCTGTGCTGAGCAAAGAGAAAAAGAACAAGGATGCATGCTTCTTGCTGGTCTCAAACAAAGAGCCTGACAAATGTGGTAACCACAGGAATGCCTCCTTGAAGACATACATACGGCTGCAGAGAGAAATTACAGTATATTGGTGGAATGATTGCTATGACCTACAGCTCAGCTCCTGTAAGACATTGCTGCTATATGTATTTAAAATAACATGATCCACAGCACTCAGCAGATGCCCATTCAAATTCTTTTTCTATTCAGAAGTGCTAGGTGTACTGGAAGAATAGTATTCCAAGATTAACTGAGGTTATTTCGCATGTACGCACTTTTTCTCAACACCTCAACATTGTTGCTATTAGGTTAGGATGTCAGAAGCCTTAAAGGGGTTGTTCAGTGCACCCACTATCAGGATTCACTGAAAGGCGGTCATGTGACCACAAGTATGCGATTTGCAAATGTAACCAGATTACTAGGATACAAGACAAAGACAAGGATAAGGTGGAAGTAACCAACTAAACTATTTATTCTCTTAACAAAGGAAAGAGAGTTAATTTTGCAAAGAATCAATTATTCATATACAGGGTCTTAAATAATACAATTGTCATGCGTCTGGGTTTAAACCCTTGAGCCTTTGCTTTGTGGTTGGTTTCTCTGTCTGCCAAGCCACAACAGATACACCTTTTCTCCAGGAGTTTAGTTTCTGTTATCCTTGCTCAGTCTTTTTAGGGTAACAGGTGCTTTCATTTACTCGTTTGTCTGCCCTGCCACCTTTCAAGTGTGGCTTTATATGCTTTCCTCCCTAGTATTTCCTGCTGGTGATAGTCTAATTTGGATGCCCAGCTATTCTGCTGTAGTTTAAGCCAGTCAGTTAAAGATCAGCTAGGGTTTATCTCTCTGCTGCTTATGTTCTTTACCCTATACCTATGTTTTTTGTTTCTTTTTAGGAAGTAGGCAGCTTATTCTCTAACAGTACTCACTTAATTCTCCATTTTGTATTTCATGGTTTGTTTTACTCACTCTAGGAACTCTTTCTATTTCAGCACACTTTCCCTTCTGTAAGTAATTTGCGCTCTACTGTCTTCTGGTTCTTTAGAAGGAACGTGAAGCACTCAACAGCCTTTCAGGCAGCATAAGTCCAAGTTGTCATCATCTAGTTTGTGGTTAGAGCTATATCAGCTCATGCAGGAACCACTAGGGATTGTGGGGTCAGTATCTCAAGTCTGTACATGAACCAGAAGGGTCAATTGTTTTTTTTAGTTTGCTGAGTGAGTTACTACACTATCATAATAACAATATTAGCACAAGTGACAAAAAGCATACTTTATCAGTTTCAGTGTGGATTCTCTGGCCTATCTGACTATTTCCCAATAGAAATGTCTCTTGAATGATAACTTCCAAGGGTGGCGCTTGCACGAGAATGTCTATTTAGCACATTTCCACTTAGGTTATAGGTACTAATGGGGGTCACCGGTATTTCCCGCTAGGCCACAAGTCCTCCTGACAAGTCAAGTAATGATCTCTGGGCCTTCCTCAGACTGTCCAGTCCCAATCCCATCTACTGCAAAGCACCAGATCATACCCTGTACTGTACTTCAGTATTAGAAGTATCTGCCCAGTTCACTTGTGCCTCTGGAACACCACAACGGACTTCCACTTCTGGACGGTGACTGACACCTGGTTGTTGTGAGTTCATTCTCACCAGTTGTGAGTTCCCCTTCAGGACTCCCTCTGGTGGTGACGGGAGGTGGTGCGGCTGGTTTGATCGGTGGAGATCTGCCACCTGAGAATGAGGATGATGATTGGATCTCAGGATTCTCAGATTGGATTTAAGACAGGCGACGCCCTATTCAGTTGCTGGTGATTCCTTCTGGCTTGTCAGCTCTTGATTTTCAGCTCTGTTCCAGTCATCTAAAGCTAAGTTTTTCTGCTAATGTTCACACTTAATTTTGTTGGTCTATTCAGTTTTTTTGTGTGGCCTGCCAGCCCTGGCAGGGGGCTGAGCTGAATTTCCACTCTTATTTATCAGTATTTTGCCAATTGGCTTTTTGTCCCTTACTAGTTTGGTCTCTTTTTGCTCTGTCTCAGAATATTCCAGGGTGCTGATATAGTGGGAGAAGTCTAGTGACTTCAGGGTTAATTTTGCTATCAGAAGTTTTGGACATTATTTTTGTAGGGTTTTTTGCAGGTTGCAGACAGTGACTTGCCTTTCCTTTACTGTCTAGTTAGTTTGGGCCCCATTTGCTCAGCCTATTTTCCTGCCTGTTTGTGCCTTCATCTTGTTTCACTGTCAATACATGTTTGGGGGCTATCTATTCCTTTGGGGTCTGCTCTGGGGCAGTTAGTTTTCCCTTTTCTTGCTTTAGGCTTATGTAGTCCTCCGGCCGTGACGAGGCGTCTAGGAACATCGTAGGCACGCTCCACGGCTACTGCTAGTTGTGTGGTAAGATCAGGGATCTGCAATCTGCATAGTTACCAACTTCTCTGGTTTTCTGTGGCTTAGCTTGTTTTGTCTTTTTTCTCCTCGGTGACCCATTCATAACAGAATCACCAGCCTTACCGCAGATTCTGGGGTACTCAAAAGCAGGAAAGAATTGTAAAAAAAGTGTCAGAATTTTTTTTTTTTTGTATGTATATTTTCTCCCCTTTTTTTTTTTTTCTGGGGCCGTAGGAGGATTCTTTTTTTTTTTTTTTTTTTTTTTTTTTTTTTTTTTTTTTTTTTTTTTCTCCTTGGAGATTAAGCAATTGTCTGATCGTGTGGAGCAGCTCACTGATGAAGTGCGGGGAACTTCCGCCTATCTCGCTCATTCACATGCTGCTGAACCAAGGATCCTTACTCCTGATGTATTTTTTGGGAATCGGTCTAAATTTTTGAATTTTAAGAATAATTGTAAATTATTTCTTGTCTTGAAGCCTAATTAATCAGGGAGTTCTGTGCAGCAGGTTAAAATTGTCATCTCTTTGCTGCGCGGCGATCCCCAGGATTGGGCGTTTTCTTAGACACCTGAAGATCCTATTATGACTAATGTGGATGCATTTTTTTCAAGCCTTGGGGTTGTTGTATGATGAACCTAATGCTATTGATCAAGCTGACAAAGCCCTATTGGCATTGAACCAGTGTCAGGATTCTGCAGTTATACTGTCAAAAATTCCAAAAGTGGGCTGTCCTTACTACCTGGAATGATGGTGCCTTGGCAGGTCTCTTTTGAAAGGGTCTGTCAGAAACCGTAAAAGATACTATGGTGGGATTTCCTGTTCCCTCTGGTCTTGACGATTCTATGTCATTAGCCATTCAAATTGATCGGTGTTTACGTGAACGCAAAACTACACGAGAGGAGTTGCCACCTTTTGGTCAAATGTCTGAACCTATGCAATGTGATGGGGTTTTGTCTAGGGCGCAACGTCAGGAGTTTAGAAGGCGTAATAAGCTGTGTTTTTTCTGTGGAGACGTCTCTCATATTATTTCTGTCTGCCCAAAACGAGAGAAACGTTTTGCACACACATTTGCTGTGGCAGTATACAACCTAAGTTTATTTTGGCAATTACACTGATCTGCTCCTTATCCACATTTTCCACGAAGGCTTTTGTGGATTCAGGAGCAGCGTTGAATCTGATGAATTTGGACTTTGCTAAACGCTGTGGTTTTTCCATGACACCTCTGCGGACGCCTATTCCTTTGAGGGGTATTGATGCTACTCCTTTGGCGGAGAAAAATCCTCAGTTTTGGACCCAGTTGACGATGCAGGTTGCCCCAGACCACCAAGAAAATTGTAAATTTTTGATGCTGCATAATTTGCATGATACTATTGTTCTGGGTTTTCCTTGGTTGCAAACTCATAATCTAGTTTTGGGTTGGAAATCTGGGTCTGTGGTGAGTTGGGGTTGTCAGTGTGTTCTTAGGGACGCTCCTGTTTTCTCCACCTCTCCTCAGTCTCATGATATTCCTGATTATCTAGCTGATTTTTCTGATGTATTTAGTGAGAGCAAGTCTGCGTCTTTGCCTCCTCATAGGAGTTATGACTGTGCCATTGAGTTGATGCCTGGGTGTAAATTTCCTAAGGGTCAGCTTTTCAACTTATCAGTACCCGAACATGATGCTATGCGATCCTATATTAAGGAGTCGTTGGAGAAGGGTCATATTAGACCATCCTCGTCACCTTTAGGTGCTGTTTTTTTTGTTTTGTTTTTTTTTGTGGCCAAAAAAGATGGTTCATTAAGACCGTGTATTGATTATCGTTCCTTTAACAAGATGACGGTTAAATTTCAGTACCCGTTACCTCTGATGTATGATTTATTATCCAGAGTTAAGAGTGCCTGCTGGTTTACTAAGCTTGACCTCAGGGGGGAGTATAATCTTATTCGCATCAAGCACGGGGATGAATGGAAGACGGCGTTTAATACTCCAGAGGGACATTTTGAGTACCTGGTGATGCCTTTTGGGCTCACTAATGCCCCTTCTGTCTTCCAGTCCTTTATGAATGATATTTTCCGTGACTTTGTGGATACGTTTTTGATCATCTATTTGGATGATATTTTGATCTTTTCTAGTGATTGGGATTCTCATGTGGAACACGTCCGGACTGTGTTCTGTATTTTGAGAGAGAATTCCTTGTTTGTTAAGGGATCGAAATGCCTCTTTGGTGTACAGAGGATTTCATTTTTGGGATTTATCTTATCTCTATCGACTATTGAAATGGACCCAGCCAAGGTACAGGCCATTTATGATTGGGTTCAGCCTACTTCTTTGAAGGCCCTCCAGAAGTTTTTGGGTTTTGCTAATTTCTATTGTAAATGTATAGGTAATTTTTCTGGTATTGTCAAACCACTGACTAATCTGACCAAGAAGGGCGCTGATGTGCTGAATTGGTCTCCTGAGGCTATCTCAGCATTTCAGGAGCTTAAGCAGAGATTTACTTCAGCTCCAGTTTTACGGCAACCTGATGTCTCACTTCCATTTCAGGTGGAGGTAGATGCTTCTGAGATTGGTGCAGGAGCTGTTTTGTCCCAAAAAGACCCTGTGACTTCTAAGATGAATCCCTGTGCCTTCTTTTCTCGAAAGTTCTCCCCATCTGAACGCAACTATGACGTGGGGAATCGGCAATTGTTGGCCATGAAATGGGCATTTGAGGAGTGGAGACATTGGTTGGAGGGAGCTAGACATCAAGTTGTGGTCCTCACTGATCACAAGAATTTGATTTATCTGGAGTTGGCCAAATGCTTGAATCCTAGACAGGCTAGATGGGCCTTGTTTTTCACGCGCTTTAATTTTGTGGTCTTTTCTTCCGGGCACTAAGAATGTTAAAGCAGATGCCCTTTCTAGGAGTTTCTTTGCCGATTCTCTTAGTGTGACCGAGCCTACTACCAACCTAGGTGAGGGGGTAGTTCTTTCTGCCATTTCGCCCGATTTGAGATGCGCCCTGGAGGAATTTCAGGAGGATAAACCTGAGCGTTGCCCTATGGGAAAATTGTATGTTCCTGACCAGTGGAGAAAGAGAGTGATGTCTGAAATTCATTGCTCCGCATTGGCTGGTCATCCAGGTATTTTTGGTACCGGAGATTTGGTGAGTCGGTCCTTTTGGTGGCCTGCCTTATCTCGTGACGTCAAGAATTTTGTACAGTCCTGTGGGACTTGTTCTCGGTCTAATGGGTTGCTGATACCCTTGCCGGTGCCCAAGAGGCCATGGACCCATATCTCAATGGATTTTATTTCTGATCTTCCCGTCTCTCAGAGAATGACTGTTATCTGGGTGATTTGTGATAGATTTTCGAAGATGGTCCATCTTGTACCATTCCCAAAGTTGCCATCTTCTGCTGAGTTGGTGCTCTTGTTTTTACAACAGGTGGTTCGGTTACATGGGATTCCTGAGCACATTGTGTCCGACAGAGGAGTCCAGTTTGTTTCCAGATTCTGGAAAGCCTTTTGTTCCAATCTGGGAATTCAGTTATCCTTCTCCTCCACGTTTCATCCCCAGACCAATGGACAGACTGAGAGAACAAACCAGACCTTGGAGTCTTATTTGAGATGTTTTATATCTGCTGATCAGGATGATTGGGTCTCATTTTTGCCCTTGGCCGAATTCGCGCTGAACAATAGAGCTAGTTCTGCCACTTTAATGTCACCCTTTTTCTGTAATTTTCGGTTTCATCCTCGGTTCTCTTCAGGGCAAGTGGAATCTTCGTCCTGCCCAGGTGTGGACACTGTGGTTAAGAGAATGCAGCAGATATGGGAACAAGTGGTGGATAAGTTGTCACTTTCACAGGAAAAGGCCCATGCGATTTTCCAACCGGCATAGGACCTTTGGTCCCCGGTTTAAAGTGGGTGATATGGTTTGGTTGTCGTCTAAGAATATTCCTATGAAGGTTGCATCTCCTAAATTTAAGCCAAGATTTATTGGTCCTTATAAGATTTTGGAAATTCTTAATCCTGTTTCATTTCGATTGGCTCTTCCAGTTATGTTCAAGATCCATAATGTATTTCACAAATCTGAGGTTTGTGCCAGTGGTTCCTATGGCAGCACCTCCTGACCCTGTGTTGGTCGAAGGCAATGTGGAATATGAGGTAGAGAAAATATTGGATTCTCATTTGGTTAGACGGAGACTCCAGTATTTGGTCAAATGGAAGGGTTATGGTCAGGAGGATAATTCTTGGGTCTCTGCCTCCGATATTCATGCCAATAGATTGGTTTGTGCTTTTCACCGGGCCCATCCTGATCGGCCTGGTGGCGTGGATGAGGGTTCGGTGACCCCTCCTCAAGGTGGGGTACTGTTGTGAGTTCATTCTCACCAGTTGTGAGTTCCCCTTCTGGACTCCCTCTGGTGGTGACGGGAGGTGGTGTGGCTGGTTTGATCGGTGGAGATCTGTCACCTCAGAAAGAGGATGATTGGATCTCAGGATTCTCAGATTGGATTTAAGACAGCCGACGCCCTATGCAGTTGTTGGTGATTCCTTCTGGCTTGTCAGCTCTTGGTTTTCAGCTCTGTTCCAGTCATCTAAAGCTAAGTTTTTCTGCTAATGTTCATACTTGATTTTGTTGGTCTATTCAGTTTTTTGTGTGGCCTGCCAGCCCCAGCAGGGGGCTGAGCTGAATTTCCACTCTTATTTATCAGTATTTTGCCAATTGGCTTTTTGTCCCTTACTAGTTCAGTCTCTTTTTGCTCTGTCTCAGAATATTCCAGAGTGCTGATATAGTGGGAGAAGTCTAGTGACTTCAGGGTTAATTTTGCTATCAAAAGTGTTGGACATTATTTTTGTAGGGTTTTTTGCAGATTGCAGACAGTGACTTGCCTTTCCTTTCCTGTCTAGTTAGTTTGGGCCCCATCATTTGCTCAGCCTATTTTCCTGCCTGTGTTTGTGCCTTCATCTTGTTTCACTGTCAATACATGTGTGGGGGCTATCTATTCCTTTGGGGTCTCCTCTGGGGCGGTTAGTTTTCCCTTTTCTTGCTTTAGGCTTATGTAGTCCTCCGGCCATGACAAGGCATCTAGGAACATCGTAGGCACGCTCCACAGCTACTGCTAGTTCTGTGGTAAGATCAGGGATCTGCAATCTGCATAGTTACCAACTTCTCTGGTTTTCTGTGGCTTAGCTTGTTTTGCTTTGTTTTTTCTCCTCGGTGACCCATTCATAACACCTGATCTTCGGTGCCTGACCTGCGACAGTCAACTATCGGGCAGTGACGGATAAGGGCTAAGCCTCCAGACTTGACTGGCATAGTCTAGCTATCTGGCTTTGACTGACATCGTCCAGATTTCACTAGCTCATGACATCCTGCCTGACTCCTTCTCTAAATTAGTCCTGGTAACACGGCTGTTGCATCCTTCTGCACAGACGTCTCTCTGGTTTCACTTGTTGGCACCAACTGACTTCCTGCCGTGTCACTCCGGCTTTTAATATTGGATAACTTTGTCACAGGTGTCACTTGACCCGGTGCTTTATTTTGAATCATTCTTCTTGAAACACTTCCCTCATATTTTGGCTCCACTGGGTACAATTTTAACAGTAGGTGGCAATCTCCGGTCACAAATGCTGTGGAGAGCCCCACGGGGCCTTAAGTTACTCGGTACTTGGCCGGTCAGATCTTAAAGGGGATGTAACAGCAGCAGTGACCCGGTCTGTGGCCTTGGGCGTCCAGTAAAATTAATACAAGATGATGATGGGGTAGTTTATGGGGGATTTGGTTGTGACGCCACCCGTGGTATTTGGCAAGGGTAGCCGATGCTGCAATGCAGATCCTCTGGGATGGTGTGAGGGCAGCAAAGATGATTAAGCTCTCCATGGGTAGAGCTGTGTCCCAGGGCAGTTAAGATGTTATAAATAAAGATGGTGGCTGTGGTGGTGAGTGCAGGGCAGGTGAGATGTGAATGACTCAGATGATACAGCAGGGTGCAGTTTCCAAAATTTTACTCAGTTCTCTTGTGCACAGATGCCTGCTTAGTGCCGTTTCCTCCAGGTGAGGGATCCAACAAACTCCCAGATTGGGATACACCTTTCCAGGTCTCCCTTCTATGTATCTCTCTCCTGGCCATCTCACTGTACTGGTTTCCACTTCTTCTGCCCAGCACCTTCACAAACAGTGTCCCCCAAGCCAGCAGCTGTGGACCTTGTTGGGCGATGTTCTCTGCATCCCCTTATTCCTATATGGCTGCCTTTTTGTTGAAGGAATGTGGTTGTAGCTGAGGTACATAGTTACCTCAGCCTCCGACTTGCTAGCTGAGTCTTGTAGTCCTCCATTAGTCTTAGGGGCCGATTCCCCCACTGCGACCTGGTCAATCTACTTCTGGATACGGGCCCCACGGGTGGCTTCCGCACTTCCCGTGCCCCAAGGACACCTTTTGTCCTCCCATGAGCTTCCTTCACACTCCCCTCACAACTCTCTCTAGCTCTTTCTACTGCTGTCCTTCTCCATCTTCTCACCAGCTCAATAACTCTCCTGAGACTGTCAGCCCTCACACCTTCTCTCACTCCCCTCTGACTGTGACTGACTTACTCCTGAACAATCTTCTTACCTCAGCACGATCTCCTCCCACCAACTGTCACTACCTTAAGCTCCGCAACTTTTTCCTAGCTTCCTCACTCATTCCTCAACACCCTTTCCTTGCCAGCCTGGGATGAGGCCATCCTCCCTAAAGGTACACCCAGATGACCTGACGGAACTGGTGTGTGTTGGGTGCAAGTGTTAGAGTCCTGGGTAGTACTCCCTCCTTACCTGAGAGTGTAACACCACACCACTGGATGAGGAGCAGTACTTCTGTGGTGACTGAACCCTCAGGGGCACCACAGCTGCACATCACGGAGAAACCTCATTCTTCACGGCACCCCGCATTACACAAACTTCTGTCCACATCCTGACTAGACATGTCTGGCTTCTCACAATACAAGTGTACAAGTGAACTGAGAGAAGCCAAACACGTCTATTCGGCATATGACTGCATGTATACAAATCGCATACTTGCGGTCAAGTGACTTTCCATGAAACTGCCAGAAGATCAGGCAACTCTTTTAAGCCAGTTTCATTATGCCAGCCTAGAAATTGTGACAGGACCAAGGGACAATTACTTGACGTGTACATTCCACCTAGGTTCCTTTTTAACACTGTTTAAATGACTAAGCCAGAGTAGCAACTCTAAATTCTGCATTTCTCTGCTCCTTTGACGTCTCCATTTTTTGCTTGATTGTGGCTAATCATCTGAAATGCTTCAAAAGGGCAGAGAGTTCACAAGCCAGTGCTCATGGGAAAAGTGCTTTGAGTAAAGCAATTGTTATGTTTGTTTGGGATGCTGTGCATCAGGCTAATATGCACTAGACCAGCTCTTAGGTTACAGTTTACATGTGTTGTTAGCAGCCAGGTGACCAAAAGTTTTCTTTTGTATTTTTGTTTCAACTCTTTTATTGAACAACCATATCATCCTTTTCCGCTTCCTCCTATTCTATTCACTGTAATGTCTGCCTTTCCGTGCCAATATTGGCTTACTATGGTTTACATACTGAATATGGTTTCAGTCTTTGGTTATACCTAATTAAAATTATCTTTATCAGTTGTAAATCATTTTTTGTATGTAATGTATTGTAGCGTTAGCTTACTTGTATTTGATCTGCCAGGTATTTAATTCATGTTTCTTTACTCCTATTTATAATCTAAATAATCATTAAAATCATAATATTGTAACGTAGGGTATGTCTACAATTCAAACAGTAGCAAGGATAGTTATTTACCCTGACAAGTCAATATAGCGCATAATATCAAGAAAGAAAGCCAGATGCCTCAATTACAGAGAAACATGGCGGTTTACTTTCTAACTTTCTACTTAAACAAGTTGGGATTGTGCAGAGAGGTCAAGGCACTTTAGTTAAGAATTAATTGTAAGTTAGTATTATGAAGCTAATTGAATTAAATGATCTAAAGTTTGCTTTTAGCGATTTATGCCCCGTTTTAATGAGTGTTCAGGGATCCAAATTTCCCAATACCCTTTTACTACCAAACCTATCTCTAAGCTGATTAGCTTGTATATATAATTCCTCTTGCCTGAAGTCATTCTCACTCAAAGAAGTGGGTCTTTTTATGTACTCTTAATCAATTTAATTGCCTAGGGATTTAATAAGTCTTGGTTCCTTTTCAACTTCACTTAGAGTTCACATTTCCTATTTCTGGAAAGAAGGAGAAAAACATCAATGAAATAAGTGAGTGTTTTCAGAGTGCATTTTAAAGGTTTCGGTACAATAATCTAGGTATCAATAGGGTTTACTCATGAAGCAGTGCTAAATTCAGTCTCTTATTCAGTATGCTTGAACATACAACATCCACAGCTTTATTTTGTAGAGGACTAGAAGACAGCACTGTGTGAACTGTTACAGATTGTTGATTTGTGTAGTAATTCATCTCTGCACAGTATACATTCTCAGTGATGGGTTTGAGTTCTTTCCTGAAATCTTTCCAGTTGTGATATTGCAGTTTGACCCTTGCTTATAGTTCCACAATTTCTAAGTGCTGATGATTGCATTAAAAGCTGAAATATGCAACAGGTTATGGGCAACAGACAAAGGAAGAGTATAGCTTGGACAATAGACGTATACAGGAACCTCTAGAAGATTCCTTGTATCAAAGTTAAAAATTCATCATTTACAGTGGCTTGAAAAAATGTTCATACCCCGTGAACTCTTCCACATTTTTTTCACTTTACATGCAAAAACTTAAATGTATTTTATTTGGATTTGATGTGATATACCAACACTATCTAGCAAGTATTTATGAAATGTAAAATAAAAGCTACATCGTATTCTAAATATTTAAAAAATGTAAATCTGCAGTTTGTGACATGCATTTTTATTCAGCCTCGTCCACACTTTGTAGGACCAGCTTTCGCTGCAATTATTGCTGGAAGTCTTTTGGGGTGTGTCTCTACCAACCTTTTCACATCTAAAGGCTGACCTTTTTGCCCATTCTAATTTGCAAACAAACTGTAGCTCAGTGAGATTGGATGGAGGCATCTGTGAACACCGGCAGACACTTTTGCGTACTATGAGGGGCCCTGTGCCAGTGCCGTCGCCCATGAGTATGCCCCCCCTCCAGCTCAAGGAACCTGCACTTTCATCTGCACCTTCCTCTTGGTCACCGTGTAAGGTGATATAATATGCGGGAAGGGGAACCTGAGTTTACTCTGGGTCAGATTCTGGCTGTGTAGAGTGAGCGGAATGTAGTGGTCTGCGTCAATGTACCAGCAGAATCATCTAGCAGTGGCCAGGCATCAGTGCACTTGTGGGGTCCCCAGGAGTACGGTCGCCACATTACCTTCCTCCTAGGGAGTGTGATGTCATGCTTGGGAGCAACGAAGGATCTCTCTAGCAGTTAAACCAACACACAACACATTTCCCACTCCACGCCAGCAGGGAGACCTCTGAACATGACTGCTGAGGAGCTGCTCTGTGGTTGGGAGGAGGTAAGTTAGGCCATTCTGTGCAGGGAAGGGGAAATGTGTGGACGTGAGAAGGGGAGCTGGAGGATGAGCAGAGTTAAGGCTCACTCCTAGCTAGAGCGCATGGTCCGGATTCCGGTCTCCGAGTTTGTAGGGACACTGACGTTCCTGCAGCAGAATCCGGAGGAAGTAGCAGCTGTAAATGCTCTGTACCCAACTAAGGCTCGGAGGCCCCACTATCGACATGTGTGAGCCAGAAGGAAAAGGCTACAGCTGCCAGCCATACGAGAAAATTCCAAAAGAGTCAACAGGGGAACTTCATTGAACTCAGCACTGCGAGTACCTCAGATAAGCGCTAGAACGGAGCCACACTACCTATCTGCTGAGAGAGAAATCCAAATTGGCTTCCAGGCTGACCAACTCCTTCTCCATCTGTACTCTGGGTCCTGGACTGCACTTACCAAGTACAGGTAAAGGAACTGCACGACTGTGTCTGTCATCTTTCTCCTGTGCCTGGCGCACGACTCAGCTACATCCTGCACTGCACACCATCTCCCAACTCTTTCATCTGCCCTGTGACTACGGCCCTACCTGTGCAGGTCTTCTACATCTTAGCTGCACCACAACATCTGTCCCACAGAAGCGACACTGCAGCGCTGGTAAATCTAATCTGAAACCAGAGGTGGCGTCACGTATCATTCACCTATAAGCGTAATTCACCCCTTTGAATGGACGCCCAGAGCCATGGAACGGGTCACCACCACTGTGACACATCCCTGTGAGACACCGGCCCAGTACCGATTAACCCCACTGCCCTGGCTGGCCACCCACACTCCATGTCAGATTCATCTTGGACTGGGGAATTCACGATTTGACTTGATAACCCAGGCAGGGTATGATAGAAAGAGCTACATGGACTAATGTGAAGTGTGGCCTGCTGCCTCCTTCAGTTTGGGTGGGGGTGCAGGACACAAGAAAAGGGGTTCTTCCTGACCAGGAGCTAGCACTTGACCACTCAGTGCTTGCATTTTTTGAAATTTCAGAAGAGGCGGGCATATTTGATGGAGTCTGTTTCGGCAATGTAAGCCAAAACCAGTTCCTCATGCTCCGCCTTTAAAAGCGGTTAACCTACTCCCAGAAAAGGTATAATTCCAAGCATTCCGGAGCCAGACCATGACGCAGGCTCAACACCTCCTGCCTTAGCTGCTATTGTGCTTTTGCCACTACCAGCAGATGCACCATCATCACCAGCTGGCTCCCCCGCGCCCACGTCCGCGGCTTCTTCCACCAAACTTCAAAATTATGCACAAAATAGACACAAAATAACATCAGATATATGGCACTGTATCAGAAATGTACAGCTCTATTCAGTCAAAGGATAATTGTCAATCTCCATATATATTCCATCAGTCACAGACGCTCACAGGCTCAGTATGGATTAGACAAGAATATAAAAAGTAGACAGTGTTCAGTATCATCAGATAGCAGGTATATATAGCATAGTTTAAACATTAACAATGTACATCTATATATCAGGAGTAGTGTTGAGCCACGCTAGTGTTTTGGTTCGTCACACAGGAGGCAAGTTCGTCGAATGTTCGTCGAACCCCATTGAAAACAATGGCAGACAAACACATACAAACACATAGAAAACAATTACAAAACACCTTAAAAGGTGTCCCAAAGCAGAGAAAATGCTCAGAAGACAAAAATTACATATGGAAAAGGGCAACTACATTTAGAAAAGAGGTGGAGGAGTAAAAGGAGGAGGTGGAGGAGACACAGATATAGGCTTGTCATTCCCTTATGAAGTCAAGAAAGGCTGGAATAAAAGTGTAAAATACCAACCAAAAATAAAAATTCGGAAATCGAACACGATCATATACCGTTGGACTTCCCACCAATAAATTATGCCAACTGGCGATCGGGCGGCGTTATTCCCACGAACCCCCAAACAGCGTCCATGAAGGCAAAGTGTTTGCTTTCCGGGGGCAGTATGATTGCAAAGCTGAACCTTAAAGGAATGTCCAAAAGGGCACCACCAGGAGTGGTGCTGCGGCTTAATTGGACTCCACCCGGGAAACCACAACCATGCCACCTCAAGAAAAGATGCACACATTGAAAGCTTTGTCGATTGTGTGTGTGGTGTGGTATGTCCGTTTGTAGTTGTGCTAGCAATTTGTCAGCTTTATTCCGTTAACGAACGAGACTCCGGTATGCCCCTGCGGTACACATCAAGCTTACTAGAGGGATACGCGAGGCTCTGGCGCTATCATGGCGTTACATGTCCGGGGCTGCATGCGCACTACACTGAAAGGACCAGCATTTATTGCTTACAGGTGAAGATAACCAGCAGAACACCATTAGTGATGGGGATCTGTGATTCCAATTATTCCCCGCGAACGATGATTTCCCAGTAAGTGCAGGTCAACCGCAATTCCTGAATTGGGCCTAACCGGCATTCCTGCAAAAAATTACGTGTCCAAACCACAGTTGCTGTAGCTTGCTTAACAGCTCGGCAGTCGTTCTCAGGCCCAGTATGGATTCAACAAGATTCCAGAAGGTTGAAAAAGGGTACAGTTTCACCGGGTAACACGTATATGTAGCATAGTTTACACATTAAAAACCTATGTCTATATATCAGGAGGCAGGCTCAGACAGTCTCAGGCCCAGTATGGATTAGACGTGATTGGACAAAGGTGAGAAAGGGTACCGTATCACAGGATAACAGGTATGTATAGAATAGTTTTACACATTAAAAAACGTAGGTCTATATATCAGGAGGCTGGCTCAGACGGTCTCAGGCCCAGTATGGATTTGACCAGCTTGCACAAAGTTGAGAACGGGTACATTATCACTGGATAGCAGGTATATATAGCATAGTTTAAATATTTAAAATCTCCATGTTCTCAGTATGGATTAGACCACAATCTAAAAAGTAGAAAAAAGGAAATGTATTTGAAGCGTACACCAGTATACACTTTTGGTGGTATTTTTAAATCTTCATATATATTTCTGTCTCAGTAAGACTGTCCAGACTCTCCGCAATAGGAATTGAGATGCATACAAGTACTGACATAATTTCTAGTGATTGCAGAAATCTAGGAATTCCTATTCACGGGATAAACTTCCGTCACAATTCTCAGAGGCGATGCAGACCCTCAATTAATTAGTGTGGAGACAGCGAAAACCTTTCTTTGTGAAGAAAGTGTTACTCTATCGCAGTACCGTTGATCCCATCGCCATTACTCATATCCATATAATTTTGATCAAAGGGAGAGATGTAAACATGGTGCTCACTGCCTATCATGCTCTGTCACGTAACTTTGGAGTGCAAAAGACAGAAGCCACAGGCAGTAGGTGATTCATTTGGATTGGCATGAGAGGGCACATTTAAAAATGTGCACTGGAATGTCACACGTCTGTGGGTAGGAAAACTGTGAAAGCTGATGAGAAACCACCACTGCATCTCATTGTGAGTCGACGTCCATAAGAAATGGAAGCTTCATCTGAAGCTAGATCCCGGCCAGCAGGACAGGGCATAGCTACGTCTTAACCATCTTCTATCAGATCACCAAATTTGTAGTGGCAGTCCCAGTGAAGGATTTGACAGCCCAGACTACACAGCGGAGGAGCAGGGAGAGGTAAACATTGCAAATGCTGGGGCCCTGCCCAAGCAAGGGGGGCCCACTCGTGGGCGTCGGTACTTGCACTGGGCCCCTCATAGTTCGGTGTGTCTGACGGCGGTTTGCACCCCCACCGTCAGACACTTGATTGCACTATGAGGGACCCTGTGCCAGTGCCCACGCCCAAGAGTCGGCCGACCCACCTGTCCAGGGCAACGGCACTCGTACGGTTGCGTGCGCTAGGTGGTGACCCCGGCCATGGGGGGAGGAGGCAGCCCAGTTAGGGAGATTTACAAAATGGCATATGTTGATGTGGAACATTCACCTGCTGCTAAAGGCGAAATTGGTCAAGTCCCAGGAAGAGGTGGACCAAAGAGAGCCATTTTTCTGTCACCCTATGTGTCATCAGGGTAAGGTGTGACAAAAACCTTGGAAAGCCATGCATGGTTCGTTTTAATGAAGGTTAGATCATCCACATTTTGGGTCAACAGACGGGTCCTTTTTTCTGACAGGATTGATCCAGCAGCACTGAAGACTCTTTCCGATAGCACACTTGCACCTGGGCAAGCGAGCTCCTGTAAGGCATATTGTGCCAATTCAGGCCAGGTGTCCAGTTTAGCTGCGCAATAGTCAAATGGGAATGACCTGTGAGGGAGAACATCGATATGGGAGGAAAAGTAGTTTGTAACCATAGTTGACAAGTGCTGTCTCCTGTCACTTTCAATTGATGCAGTATTACAGTCGTGGGACTTGAGAAATCAGTCCACAACATGGTCATGAAACCCCTGTCTCCAATGCCACTTCTGATGTGTGCACCACCAACACCTCTTCCAAGTTGCCCCCGGCCCCTATGGCTCGTGTGAGAACCATCACCGCTGCTGTGTGCTCGGAATGCCTCAACCAACCGGTTTACCAGAGTTGCTTGTTTGTTAGCCAATATTAGGTCAAGGTTCTCCTGTGGTATGATGTTTTGGAATTTGCCTTTATAGCGTGGATCCAGGATGCTGGCCAACCAGTAGTCATCATCGTTCATCATTTTGGCAATGCGGGGGTCCCTTTTTAGGATCTGCAAGGCATAATCTGACATGTGGGCCGATGTTCCCGGTGTCAATGATGCACTGCGAGTGCTGGGTGGAGGAGCACTTCCAGGCAAATCCTCATTCCTCCAGTCACGCACAAACCCAGCACCAGACCTTGCCACGCCAACATTTTCTCTTGCCCCACGAGAAACCTCCTCCTCCCCTAAATAATCATCCCCATCATCATCCTCCTCTTCTTCCTCCACCTCATCCACAACAGTTCCCTGAACAGACAATGGCTGACTGTCATCAAGGCTTCCCTCCTCCTCTTCCTCATCATCCTCGGCTGCAGACGCCTGCTCCTTGATGTGCATCAAAGTTTGCATGAGCAGACGCATAAGTGGGATGCTTATGATGGCGTCGTCTACACTTACCAGCCGTGTGCATTCCTCAAAACACTGAAGGACTTTACAGAGGTCTTTCAGCTTCGACCACTGCACACTTGTCAACTCCATGTCTGCCCTCAAAGTGCCTGCCCGTGTATCCTCCCTCAAATGCATTACGGCCTGCCTCTGTTCGCACAGCCGCTCAACCATGTGCAGGGTGGAGTTCCACCTTGTTGCAACGTCGATAATTAGGCGGTGCTTGGGAAGGTGGAGCAATCGCTGCAGCTTCTGCATACGACTGGAGAGGACCGGCGGATATGCGAGCACAGTCTTCGAACCTTATAGAGCAGGCCTGTTAACTCCAGATAATTAGTGAGGAAGCACTGCACCACCAGGTTCAAGGTGTGAGCCAAGCAAGGTATGTGTCTGAGTTTTGAAAGGGCTATGGCTGCCACACAATTCCGGCCGTTATCACTACCTTGCCTGCCTCAAGATGTAGACTGCCCAGCCATGACTCAGTTTGTCGCTGAAAGTAGTCGGCCAGTACGTCCGCCGTGTGTCTGTCACCCAAACACATAATCTGCAACAGTCTGACGCTTTCCACTAGCCGATCGATAGTGGGACACATCGTATGTACCACTGTCAGTTGCGGATGCAGTGCTCGTGCGACTGCGCTCTGTGGACGAGCTTTCGCTTCTGGAGGAGGAGGAGGGTCGAACGCCTACAGCCAACTGTTTCCTATACCGTGGGCTAGGCAGCACTGTGCCATCACAGCTGTCCCCTGTGGACCCTGCACCCACCACATTAACCCAGTGCGCAGTGATGGACAAGTAACGGCCCTGGCCATGCCTACTGGACCATGCTTCAGTTGTGAGGTGCACCTTTCCACTCACTGATTGCTTGAGTGCATGGACAATGCGGTCTTTCAAATGAAGGTGGAGGGCTGGGATGGCTTTGTGAGAAAAGAAGTGGCGACTGGGTAGGTCAAAGCATGGTACTGCGTAGGCCATGAGTTCGTGGAAAGCTGCGCTTTCAACCAACCGATAGGGCATCATCTCTAACAAGATTAGTTTGGCAATATGGGCGTTCAAACCCAGTGTACGCGGATGAGAGGATGAGTACTTTCTTGACCTACTCATAGTGTCTGGGAGGGTGAGCTGGACTTGAGAGCTGCATATGGTGGAAGTAGCGGTGGACAGGGCGGACTGAGAGAGGGTTGATGATGGTGATGGAGTTGGTGTTCTTTCTGATGGCCTAGATTCAGTCTTTCATTGCAATAACAGTGTGATTCCCTGAATGATTTGCCCTTGCGACAACAAATCAACATTTGCTGCTGGTGGTGTGCTAACCAGTGGACTTACAGTGGGGGAAACAATGTAGCGTTGCTGACTACCTTCTTTGGGTGCAGTAGCACATGTGGTACGTGAGTTTTGGTAGTCCGTCCACGCTTGCAAGTGCATGGTGGTTAAATGTCTTGGCATGCAACTGGTATTCAAATTTCTCAGATTTTTCCCTCGGCTAAAGGTCTCTGCGCACTTCTTACAGATAACCTTTGCCTGATCATTAGGATTTTGTGCAAAAAAGTGTCACACTGCACTCTTCCTACTATGGAAAACATTTTGAGGCCTTGCACGCTGTGCTATTTTGACCGTTTGGCCAAGCTGTCCTGCAACTCTTTTGGTTTTTGTAACCCGTTTTTGGACTGCTCCGGGCCTGCCAGATAACAGCTGTAGCGACGTCGATGCCCACTGCGGATGCTCCTCCTCCTCTTCTGAGCTATTGGCAGCGGCACCCTCTACCCCCAATGGATGCCAATCTGGGTCAACAACTGGGTCATCCATCACCTCCTCTTCAATGTCATGTGCACCTTCCTCTGTCACCGTGTATGGTGGTATAGTATGCGGGAAGGGGCACCTGAGTTTCATCTAGGTCAGATTCTGGCTCAGTACACTGCGAGGACAATGTAATGCTCTGAGTGAATGTACCAGCAGAATCATCTATCAGTGGCTGTGCATCAGTACACTCCATGTCAGATTCATCTTTGCCTGGGTAATTCACGATTTGACTTGATAACCCAGGCATGGTATGTGAAAACAGCTCTATGGATTGATCTGTAGTGTGGCCTGCCGTATCCTTCACTTTTGGTTGGGGTGAAGGACACAAGGAAAGGTGTGGTTCATGAACAGAGAGGAGCATGCACGTACACTGCTGTACAGTGTATGTAAAATTGTCAAGCTCCGTGTTTTTGTATACGGACTGACACATGCTGTCTCTCTAGTTTTGAATGTAATCAAACAGCAAATATATTAAACTGTTTGAAATACGGACAAAACTATAAGGTGTAGGTCTGTAAGAACGGACAAACTCCTCGACTTTTCCTTACAGAGTCACACACGTAGATGGCTTCAATTTGGCCGTGATAACAGCCGTTACACGGTACTGTGTGAGGAGCGTACATCGCTGTTCGGGGTGTGAAAAAAATGAACGCTCACTACCTCACCAGGACAAAACAATACAATTTGGATTGCTTTTAAAAAAGCAGTTTGAACACCAGTGCGCACACAGCAATGCAGCTAGCCTTAAAAGGCAGGTTAATCACCACCAGCACTGCTGCACAAAAGCAAAAATCTTCACCTTTCACTGCACAGTAACTACAGTGAAAAGCGCTAGCAGCAGAAGCAGTTTTTTTTTCTTTTTGCTTTCCTAACGCTCTCCCTACAGAATCAGCAGCTGCAGCAGCTCTCCCTATTCTGAGATCAGCATGAGTAACATGGCGGTCGGCGTCCCCGCCCTTTTATACCCCCTGTGACGCCACACAAAGCAAGCCAATCACTTGCATGCCCTTCTCCAAGATGGTGGTGACCGCTGCCTATGTCATCACGTTGCCCACAGTGTCTGTTCTTCCTGATTGGCTGGAAAAGGGCGCTAAAGCATCTTTTGAAACGCGACTTTGGCGCTAAAGTTGCCGACCTCGTGGCCAACCTCACGCTAAGGTCGGGTTTCGTTCCATGAAACCTGACTTTGGTGAAAGTCGGCGACTTTTGAATTTTTTCGACCTGTTGCGCTCAGCTCTACTAGTCACCATTATTAGCACCCCTTCCTTTTGTACATAGACTGTGCAATATCTTCAGAAATAAAAGAAAATGTACCAAAGTTATATTCCAGGATTTTTTAATTAGGGGTCCAAAGTAATACAATAAAAAAAAAAAACGTACAAGTTGCAATTTCAAAGAAGAAACGGAATAAGCAGCATGTGCATCAATCAAGACACCCCTAATTATTACTTGGTTGCACACCCTTTGGCATTGATGACATTCTCCAAACGTTTCTTGTAGCCATCTATAAGCTTTTTGCACTTCAGATGGTATTTTCTCCCACTCTTCCTTTGCAGTTTGTTGAAGCTCTTGAATGTTTGCAGGGCTCTTTTTCCCAATGGCAGATTTCAGCTCAACCGAAAGAATTTCAATTGGATTGAGGTTAGGACTCCTTTTTGGCCATTTTAAAGCAGTCCATTTTTTCTTTTTCAACCATTCCCATGTACCTTTTGGATGTGTGCTTTGGGTCATTGTCTTGCTGGAGGACCCATGATCTTCGACTCAAACCAAGTTTTCATACACTGGGTAGGACATTTCGCTATAAAATCTCTTGATAATTCTCTGATTTCATGACTCCTGTGATATGGTCAAGGCCTCATGAACAAGACACAGAAAAGCAACCCCACAGCATTGTGGATTCTCCACCATGCTTAACTGTTGGTTAAGTGTTCTTTTCCTTATAAGCTTCATTGCACCATCTGTAAACAAACGGTTGCTTTGCATTGCCAAAAAGCTCTATTTTTGCTTCATCTGTCCACAGAACATTTTTCCCAGAAGGATAGTGGTTTGTTGAGGTACGCTTTGGCAAAGATTAGTCATTCATTTTTATGTCTTCTGCAGCAATGGTTTCTTCCTTGGCCTTCGCCCATAAAGCTCTGGTGGGTTTAGTGTGCAGCATATGGTACTTGTTGAAACCATAAAATCAGACTGTTCCAGATTGGCCTTCAGGTCTTTGGATTTTTGACATGGTGCTTTTTCTACCATTCGCACCAACCTTTGAAGACATCGTTTGCCAATTTTCCTTTCCCCCACATCCAGTGAGATTTTTGATGCTTCCATGCTTCGCAAATTCCTTAACATTGCGCACTGTTGAAACTGGGAAACCAAGGACTTTGGAGATGGTATTACACACTTTGGAAGTCTTGTGTCTGCTAACAATAGCAGTTCTGATGTCCTCAGACTGCTCCTTTGTCTTCTTCACCATTTGTGGTAAAACACTGAAGTCATGACTCATTGGCTAATTCATGTCACATGGGCATCGGCAATTAACCCCTTTGAGAGGAAGCATGTTTTCACCTTAATGACCAGACCAATTTTTGCAATTCTCATCACTGTCACTTTGAGGTAATAACTCTGGAACAGTTCAATGGATCCCAATGATTCTGAGATTGTTTTCTCTTGACATATTGCACTTTGATAGTGGTAAATTTTCATCGATATGACTTGCGTTTATTTGTGGGGAAAAGGAAAATTTTGAAAATATCACAATTTTAAAACTTTTAATTTTTATGCCCTTAAATCAGTCATATCGCACAAAATAGTTAATAGATAACATTTTCCACATGTCTGCTTCACCTCAGCACAATTTTTTAAATTTAATTTTTTTTCGTTAGGAAGTTATAAGGGTTAAAAGTTGACCAGCTATTTCTCATTTTTAGAACAAAATTTGCAAAACCATGTTTTTTCAGAACCACTTCACTACAGTATGACAGAAAATACCCAAAAGTGACACCATTCTAAAAATTGCACCCCTCAAGGTACTCAAAACCACATTCAAGAAGCTTCACAGGAATTAATGGAATGTGATAGAAAAAAATAATCATTTACTTTTCTTTCACAAAAATTTTCCTTTAGACGTAATTTTTTTTACTTTTGCAAAGGTAACAGGAGGAAATGGATGATACAATTTGTTGTGCAATTTTTCCTGAGCATGCTGATACTCCATATGTAGGTTGCCATGTTGCGTTTGGAGAACCCCTCATGTGCCCAAACAGTGGAAACCCTCCACAAGTGACATCATTTTGGAAACCAAACCCCTTTAGGAACTTATCTAGTTGTATATTGATCACCTTGAACCCACAGGTGCTTCACAGAAGTTTATAACATAGAGCTGTGGAAATAAAAAAAAAATCACTTTTCACAAATCATTTTAGCTCCATATTTTGCATTTACATAAGGGTAAAAGGAGAAATTGTACCATACAATTTGTTGTGCAATTTCTCCTCCGTGCTCTGATACCCAATATGTGGAGGAAAACAACTGTTTGTGTGCACGGCAGGGCTTGGAAGGGAAGGAGTAACATTTGACTTTTTGATTGCAAAATTTGATGAAATAATTAGCAGACGCTATGTCGCATTTAAAGAGCCCCTGATGTGCCTAAACAGTGGAAATCCCCCACAAGTGACACCATTTTGGAAACTAGACCCCTTTGTGACCTTATCTAGAGGTGTATTGAGCACCTTGAACCCCAGGTGCTTCACAGAAATCTATAATGTTAAGCTGTGAAAATTAAAAAAAAAAATCACATTTTTCCCACAAAAACCTTTTTTTAGCTACAAATTTTGTATTTTCACAAGGGCAAGAGGAGAAAATGCACCCCAAATTTTGTTGTGCATTTTCTCCTGAGTTCACTGATACCCCATATGTGGTCAAACACTACCTTTGAGGCCCAGTGCAAAGCTAAGAAGGGAAGTGGCGCCATATTACATTGCAGGTTTTGCTGCACTTGTTTGATAGTGCCATGTTACATTGACAGAGCCCCTGAGGTGCCAGAACAACAGAAACCCCCTATATGTGACCCCATTTTACAAACTAAACCTCTCAATGAATTAATCTAGAGGTGCAGTGATTATATTGACTCCACAGGTGGGTCACAAACTTTTATACCATTGGGCAGTGAAGAAAAAATAATTTACATTTTTACCACCAAGATTGTGTGTTAGCCCCAAGTTTTACATTTTCATACTGAGAAATGGGTAAAATGACACCAAAATTTGTCCCACAATTTCTGCTGAACGTATAAATACCCCTTATGTGGCTGTACAGTACTACTTTTCCAAACGGAGAGATTCGGGAGGGACGGAGCGCTATTTGCCTCCTGGAGCGCAGATTTTCCTAGACTAGCTTCTGGATTCCATAAAAAGAGCCAATAAGTGCTAGAAAAGCAGAATCCCCCTCCAAGTGACACCATTTTGGAAATTATAACCGTTTGGGAATTTATCTACATCGGTTATGACAATTTTGACTCCATGGGTGTTTTCCAGAAACAGGAAGCAGTGGATGTTGCTGAGTGAAAATTGCAAACTGCCATTGCAGTCACCAGTACATTATTCCCAGCTCATGCTTCTGGAAACATGCATCTGTAAGTTAGGTGGGCTCTCATCGCTACAGAAATGGCAAACATGTGGGCGCTATATGTGGTTTAGGCACACTGGGGTTCAGAAGGGAAGAGGCATTTGGAGAGGAGAATTTGCTGAATTTCTTTTGGCAAGTGAGGAGCCATTTTGCTTTTCCAGAGCCTTTGTGCTACCAGTAGCGTGGAAGCCCCCCATATTTCCGTTAACAGATGACAGATCTGAGTGGGGACTTGCTTTTATTGGGAACAATTTGCATAACATTTGGGATCACATTTATCCGTCTCTCTACGCTAAGCACTGACTTTGGGGTTTCCATCTAAATCTGAGTGACGTGATTCAGATGAAACCCCTGAGGGATCCATTCACTATAATGAGGCAGCAGATTTACTCTGGACTCTGTCTGGCCACTGTTCAGCGGTGTCATTCTTTTCACAAGTGCACAAAACTATAGCCGACGGCACTTTTATGCAATCCTAGAAAGACGGACGCCACTGGATCACAGTAAAGATGGCGTCCACAGTGACTCCATCTGCCTCATTATAGGCAATCTTCAGCCAGCACTTCTGTCTGAATAACGTATTTCAGAGATTTACACAGAAACCCCGATGAAAGTACTCAGCGCAAGATAAATGTGCTCCAAGCCTTACTTTGGGAGGCAGAATGAAAAAATCAACAGCATGTAAAGAATTGATTTTATTTTTTTTTTATGCCGTTCCTCGTGTGGTATAAGCAGGCTCGAACTGGCCCATAGGGGAACAGGGGAATCCTATAGTGGGCCCTTGTGCAAAGTTGGGCCCCCTAACCCATTTCATGGGCAGTATTTGGCATAATTCATTTAATTTACTCTGTACAGAAAAAAATATAGTGTGATCACTCATTGACCAAACTACCTAGTTTATTATTATATAGAAGAATAGGTACGTATGTGAACAAGGGAAGTGCAATATTTACATGTAGGTGAAAAGTGGCCCCCCAAAGTCAATGCTACTGGTGGGCCCTTGGCACCCAGTCTGACACTGGGTATAAGTGATTAGCGACTTTATTCTTTGGGTCGGTGCGATTACAGCGATGTCAGATTTATATCGGGCTTTTATGTTTGGCGGCTGTCACAAACTGAAAGACACTTTTTATTGCGAAAACTAGTTTTTGCATCACCACATTTTGATTGCTATATTTTTTTCATATTTCAGTCGACAGTAGTATTGAGCATTCCGATACTGCAAATATCGGGTATCGGCCGATATTCGCTGGACCGGAATTCCGATACCGAGTTCCGATATTTTTTCAATACCAGATACCGGAATCGGAAGTTCCCATAATGCAATGAGCCACAGTTGTGGCTGTGACTGACTGGCTACTGAAATGATGTCATCATGATGCGCCGTCTGTGCGCATCATGATGCTTGGTCAGTGCGGGCCTGCCGGGAGTCTGTACAGGCCTGCCGGGGGTCTGTGCCGCCTGCCGGGCAGTCTGTACGGGCCTGCCGGCGGTCTGTACTGGTCTGCTGGGGGTCTGTGCCAACTGCCGGGGGTCTGTGCCGGCGGTCTGTAGCCAATGATGGGACAGTTGTAGTCCCATCATCCGGCTAATGTGTTGAATGTAAAAAAAAAAAAAACATACATACTGCATACATACATACTTCATACAAACTGCATATATACTACATTTATACAGCATACATACATACTTCATATATACTACATTCATACAGCATACATACTACATACATCATATATACTACATTTATACAGCATACATACTACATACATACTTCATATATACTGCATACATACTACATTCATACAGCATACATACATACTACATACTACATATATACTACATTCATACAGCATATATACTACATTCATGCAACATGCATACTACATACATACTACATTCATACAGCATACATACTACATACATACAACATAAAACATGCTACAGATATACTACATACAATACATTCATACATTCATACAATACATACATATAGACATACAGTACATATAACAGAGTACATACTCACCATTACTTGTCACATTGATCCCCGAAGCAAGTGTCATCTGTGAAAAAAATATGAAAAAACAAACCACCAAATGCTCCCTGTTCCGCAGAAATCCACGAGTGTCCAACGCCAATCTCCCGTGGAGAACAGCAGCATCAGCTGATGCGACCGCTCTAGGGGTATCCAGGAATCCAATGACGGGAGGTAGGTATCCTTCCGCACTGTATTCTTCCGCCACTGTAAAAATAAAAAGTCCCTAGCCTCACTTTATGGCAAAAGCTGCGTGGGAACTTTCTCACACAGCAATGTAGTATATATGGAGTATGTATGTATGTATGTTATATGAATGTAGTATATATGGAGTATGTATGTATGTTATATGAATGTAGTATGTATGTAGTATGTATGCTGTATATATGTAGTATGTATGGAGTATGGAGTATGTATGTATGTTATATGAATGTAGTATGTATGTAGTACGTAGTATGTATGTTGTATGTATGTAGTATACATGTTTTTTTTTTTTTACATTCAACACATTAGCCGGATGATGGGACTAGCTAATGCGTCAATCACTGTCATTGTAGCAGGCATCGCCCGATGGGACTTGTAGTCCCATTGGACGATGCCTGCACACACACAACCCCTGGCAGCCGGCACAGACCCCCCCCCAGCAGCTGGCACAGACCCCCGGCAGCCGGCACAGACCCCCGGCAGGCCCGTACAGACTGCCGGCAGCCGGCACAGACCCCCCCGGCAGGCCTGCACAGGCAGCCGGCCCAAACTCCCCAGCAGCGGGACCCCCGAGAGGCCAGCACAGACACGCACAGTGTCCGCCCACACTCTTCCCCCCCCTCCCGAACTGGATGTACAAGGAAAGAAAGGGTTTTTTATAAATCCGATATTTCTGTCCCATTGACTTGAATGGGACTTCTGGTATCGGCGATACTTTTTTGTGTATCGGGCCGATCCAATCCGATCCGATATTTCTGGATATCGGATGGTATCGCTCAACACTAGTCGACAGTCATGTGAGGGCTTGTTTTTTGCGGGACGAAACAAGCTGATGCTTTTATTGGTACCATTTTCGAGCATATGATTTTTTTGATCTTTCTATTCTGATTTTTGTTAGACAGAATGAACAAAAACCAGCAATTCAGGAATTCCTTTTTTTTTTTTTTTTTTTTTTAATTCCGGTCCATGTGTGGTAAAATTGGTAAGGCAGCTTTATTCTTCGGGTCAGTACAATTAGTGATATCTCATTTTTATTATTTTTATGTTTTGGCGCTTTTACACAATAAAAACTATTTTATAGAAAAAATATTTTTGCATCGCTATAGTCTGAGAGTTAAACATTTATTTTTCTGCTGATGGAGCTGTATGGCAGCTTGTTTTTTTGCTGGAAAACATTTTCAGCGGTACCAATTTTATTTACATCCGTCTTTTTTTATCACGTTTTAATGCACTTTTCTCTAGTCACCTTCCACGACAGCCATATTGGAGGATGTCTCCCCACCCTAATGGGGAATAGGAAATGCACAAGAGGTTAAATAACCCTCCCCTTCCTGCTATATCCAGTGTTTTTCCTGTCCCCTATGGGGCATGAAGAGGTCCTGATAGTGCTGCCGTGGCCGGCG
Organism: Dendrobates tinctorius; assembly: GCF_039654945.1. Lineage (NCBI taxonomy): Eukaryota > Metazoa > Chordata > Amphibia > Anura > Dendrobatidae > Dendrobates > Dendrobates tinctorius. Next base: position 10,162,714 of record NW_027361672.1, read on the forward strand.
ACCGGAGGTACTACAACATCAGATACCTTTAACGCCGGGCAATCAACGGTCAGGGGCTCTGCTCTCCTCCGTAGGAAGGCTGTTCCCATCTCCACTTTGGTGGTACTTGGGACCTTTGGCCGCCCCTCCTGCGCCCCCTCTGTGAGGTAAAGTGGGGCGGTGCTGTGCTTCCGGGGTCGTCCTGGAGCTCCCTGGCATCCTCCTCCCCATGCGGCATGCGATCTGGGCGCACACGGTTTGCCTTCCACCTGCGTGCCAGGCGGGAACGCATGAGTGACTGCAGGTGCGGTCCGGGGCCCCAGCCACCGGCCCTTCTGGGCTGAGTGTGGCTGCTCTCGTCAGAGGATGGAGCATTGCCAAGTGTGCAGGGGCAGCCGCTGAGCAGCTGGGGAATTCAGCTGTGGGGAGAGGTGATTGAAATGACCTTCACCCGTGGACCGAGGGGAGGCAGGCCACACAACACGCTGAATGGACCTCGGTTATTCTAATCCTGGTCTGGGTGCGTCCAGGTAAGGCCATTATCTGTACAGTGACTGTGGCAGACTGACCATGGACGGCGACAAACCCTTACTGCCTGCTACGGCGGGCACAGCGTCACCCTCCTACTGTAAGTAGCAGGGTGTGTCCGCCCTTTTCTGTCCAGAGTAGTCTCAGAGGTGGCTTAGTATGCCTCTCTTGTAGGGAGACAAGGCCTCTGACCCTAAAAAGAATAAACCAAGTGTGGTTCCAGGCCTCCCTGTTCATATAGGGGTAGCTTTGTCAGCCCTGCACAGACGATGTATTACGTACAGAGCAGCCCTCCCTACTGGACAGTATAAAAACTCATCGGACAAGAAGTCCAATCTTCTATGACGACATTTTCCCAGCCACAGCCCCCTCCTGCTAGGAGGAAATCGGCATCTTTGTAATCTGACTCGGGTGAATTTGATACCTCTAACTCAGAGGAAGCTTGGGAAAATGAGCGTTCCACTTCCACCCTCAGATCTGGGAATATCATCTCTCTTCCGAAGGTGTCTTCGGCCGTTCTAGACTGAGCGTGACTACATTCGTCATGGCCGCTAAGCAGCTTGAGGCTGGGCCGGGACTGGAATGAGAGACCAGATTAGTTAGTACGGGAGGAGGAAGTGGAATTCTCTATATAAGATGAGATGTTTGGAGGGGCTGAAGCCTTCACGGCTGGTAATGGACCCCTCCCGAGAGAGACTTGGTGTTACCTCAGAATTGAGGAATCGGTTTTTCCCTTGGACAGAGATGGCTCCTTATGGGAAGTCCCTAAAGTGGACGTGCAGGGAAGCAGCTCTTCCATTTAAGGGCAACTCTCAATGGCAAGCTTGCTCAGGAAATCCTGGGACGCCTCCACAACCGTGCTTAAGGCCAATATAGCCTTTATGTGTGTAGCTGGGTCCCTGTCTGCTGGTGGTGTACGCCGGAGGATCACCTCACTCAGGGGACCTCCAGGGAAGAAACCCTTGACTCTTTCCCTATTACAAAAGCGACAGGGTTCCTAGCGGATGCTTCCGCTAAGTCTGTCTGGGTAGCAGCAAAATCTGCGGTGTCAACCGGCCCTTCTAGCTTTGGCAGGTGGCGGCTGCTAAGCAGCTTGAGCCTGGGCCAGGACCCGAATGGGACACCAGCCTGCAATTGCAGGTCACGGGTCATGCATTTACCTCTCCAACTCAGCCAGGGGAACTCTGTGGCTGAAAGCTGGGGGAAGGAGACTTTGTCAAACGTCTATACGTTTCCCTTTCAGGGAAATTATTATGTGGCCCAGCTCTGAATGATATCCTAGAGAAAGCAACTGATAAAAAGAAGTCTCTTCCAGAACCTAGGAAATGATTTTTTCGTCTCCCTCCCCGTGACCAGTCCTCCCAGAATTCACGGTTCTCCCGTCAGGGGCTGACCCTTGAATTTCATAGATTGTTGCAATCCATAACCTCAAACCAGTGGGTTATTTGCACCTTTCACGATGGACTGAGATTGAGGTCGAGAGTCCTCCCCCTCAATGCCTAAGAGTGACATCCTTGCAGGTGTACCTCCAAAAATCCTTGCTGTCAGACATAAAGACACTTCTGCAAGGCGATTTCCCTAGTTCCATGCTGTGCGTGACTGCTCTCGTCGGGTGTCACTAGGTGGCTTGGAGCAGGTCCAGGACCAGAATGGGAGACCAGCGGGCAAATCGACAGGAGGTAGGCAGAGGCCACTACTCTCACCTCTTCGTAATTGTAAAATCCTCAGGAAAGCAGTGTTATAATAAACTTAAAACCCTTGAACCAAGTGGTAAAGTACAGATGATTCAGGATGGAGTCGGTTAAGTCGGCAATCCCCCTCATAGGACAAATTGGGTGTTGGCCACAATAGACCTGAGGGACGCATACTATGTCCTGATTCATCCAGACCACAGGGAATTCCTCAGGTTTGCGGTTTTCCAGGGTCCCCGGGTCAATCACTACCAGTTCAATGTCCTGCCGTTTGGGGTGTCATCAGCCCCTCAAGTGTTTACCAAGATAATGGCAGAGGCAATGATCTTCATTTGCCAGTAGGGGATTTGCATTGTCCCATACCTAGACGAGCTTCTAATAAGGGCTCCATCCATGTCTCGCCTGAACCAGGACGTAGGAAAGTCCCCGGAGATTTTACAGTCCTTGGGTTGGATCCCCAACCGGGAGAAATCAGACCTTCCTTCATCAGGGAAGAAGTTCTTAGGGATTCTCCTGGGCACAGGAAGGCTAACATCTTTCTTACCCAGGGAATGACAACTCGACCTTGTTCAGAGGTCCTCCAGGTTCGGAGACCAGAGAACACCCACCCTGAGACGCAATATCCATCCTAGGTTCACTCACAGCGTGCGTCCAAACTGTTTCCTGGGCTCAAGCCCATACTCGGTTCCTTCGGTCCTATGTACTCCGGTGTTGGAAGAAGTATCGGAATACTCTGACCAAGAGAACCCCTCTTCCTGGTCATGTGAAGGCGTCTTTCCTATGGTGGCTGGACTACCAGAACCTCCAGCAGGGCGTCAGCTGGGATCAGCTCTCCCTGAAAATTGTCACCACAGACGCCAGTCAGAGTCTGGGGTGCTATAGTGGAGAAATCACACTTCCACGGGGTATGGCCCCCAGGCATCAGAGCCAGCTCCTCAAATGTGAGAGAACTGGAATCTGTGGAGGAAGCATTGAAAGCAGCATCAACCCTTGTCCAAATCATCATGTACGTGTCTGCCCAGACAATGCGCACAGTGTCCTACATCCGACACCAAGGAGGCACGAAATTCTTCAACCAAAAAATTGGTAGCTGCAAGAAATTTTTTCTTGGGCAGAGAAACTTCTGATGTCCATATCAGCAGGCGAGCTTCCTCAGCAGGAAGGACGTTCATTCCGGGGAATGGAGCCTAGACCAAACAGTATTTTGCCTCTGGTGTCAAGGTGGGGAAGGAAATCCCGATGTGGACCCTTTTTTATCAGCGACAAAACGCGAAGGTGGAAACTTTTTTCCCTCAGTCCCACCTACGGAGCGTGGGGAGTGGATGCCTTCTCCCATCCACGGCAGTTCAATCTGGCTTACACCTTCCCTCCGGTTCCCACAGTAGCGAGAACACTGCAGAAGCTACGGGCAGAACAAGTCGCTACGATCCTAGTGGCTCCCTTGTGGCCAGGGAAAATCTGGTACAGAGCCCTACGGAACATGGCTCAGGAAGGCCCAATACTTATGCCCCTAGTGGTCCAGTCTCCTTTATTAAGACCCTCTACTGCACCCAGACCCGCACAGAATGAACCTTGCGGCCTGGCTACTGAAGCTGGAGTTCTAATGGCTTAAGGCCTTTCCGAGGAAGTGATCCAATCTCTGCAGGGCCACTGGCCATTCTAGGCTGAGCATGGCTAGCGCCATTTACAGGAAGGTTTGGAAGATGTTCTCATCTTGGTGTTCCCTAAGTGCCCTGGACCCCTTCCATCCTAATATCACAGATCTTAAAATTTCTTCAAGACTGCTTAGTTCTAGGGTTCACTCCTAGTACACTAAAGGTACAGGTATCAGCTCTTAGTTAATTTCACAATCAAGATCTGGCAAGCCATCGCTGGATCAAGCGATTCATAACCTCAGCAACTAGAATCCGTCCCAGACTCTGTCGTCAGTTTCTCCATGGGACTTGCACCTAGTTCTCAAAGGCTTGACCAGGGAACCGTTGAGCCACTGTCTTCCACGGCTCTGGAAAACTTAACACTAAAAACTGTTTTTGGTAGCAATTACTACCACAAGGCGCATAGGAGAATTACAGGCCCTTTCAATACAGGAGCCATAGACCATCACGGAAGACAGCATCTTCCTAAGGTTAAATCCCTCCTTTATGCCTAAGGTTTTCTCAAACTTTCATAGGTTCCAGGACATTGTATTACCTTCCTTCTGTACAAACCCCTCCAACACGAAAGAAGAAGCCTTTCACACCCTCGACGTCTGTAGAGTAGTTCTCTTCTACCTCCAGCAGACGGAGAGTTGGAGGATGGACCAGATTTTATTGATTCAAATTTCCGGTCAGAATAAAGGCAAAAAGTCGGCAAAAATTACAATCACGAATTGGATCAGGCAAGCTATCAACCTCACCTACTCGTCACAGAACGTTCCTCCTCCTACATCTCTGAAAGGCCACTCTGCTCGTCAGTATCAACATCATGGGCAGGAAGAGGGAACGCATCTTCTGAGCAGATATGCAGAGCCGGCCACCTGGTCGTCTGTACATACATTCACCAGACACTATACACTAAATTTCAACAGGGATTTAACGTTTGGCCGATATGATCTGCAGGCTGTTGACCCTCCCTATGAAATTAGTTGTTGGTATTTCTCCGATATGGCTGTCTTGGAAGGTGACTAGAGAAAATAGATTTAGTTTCACTGGTAATTCAGTTTCTAGGAACCTTTCACGACAGCACTAATTTCCCTCCCTATCTGATATTCTTATTGGATGATTCCTACACCTTGGTGGCAACTATACATGCTAGTGTGTCCAGAAAAAACACTGGATATAGCAGGAAGGGGAGGGTTATTTAACCTCTTGTGCATTTCCTGTCCCCTATTAGGGTGGGAAGACACCCTCCAATATGGCTGTCGTGGAAGGTTCCTAGAAACCGAATTACCGGTAAGACTAATTCTATTTTTGTGCATCGGTATGATGATAAAGAATTGTTTTATGCCTCATTTTTTATTTATTTTTCTACGGTGTTCACTGAAGGGGTTATGTAGAGGGACAGTTTTATAGAGCAGGCCATTACAGATGCAGCGATACCAAATATGTGTACTTTTATTGTTTTTTTTTATTTACTTAAATAGATGTATTTATTTGAAAAATAAATTATTTTTTTCTTTATTTAGGGATTTTGTTAAAATTATTTCTACACTTTATAATATCATTTTTTTTTTTTTTACTTTTTTACATTGTCTTAGTATGGGACATGACTATATTACATCAGATCACTGATCTGATAGTTTGCACTGCAGAATATCAGATCAGGATCTGGCAGGCAGGGAAGGAGGCATGCTGACATCTGCTCTGAGCAGAAACTCACAAACCACCTTACCTGCATGACCCGGAAGGACCCCGCGGCCATCTTGGTGCCTGGGGTCTCCATGGAGACCTTCAGAACAACGCAATCACATATCGCCTTGTTCTGATGTGAGCGCCCAGGGAGTCCCCTCCCTGCACAATGTTTCTCTATGCCGCAGTCACTACTGACACCCGCACGTGAATGCCGAGGTGCTTATGGGGCGTCCGCCAGGGCTGTGTGGATACTCGGTACCGTGCCAGTTCTTAAGGGGACGTGTCATGGCAGCAGTGACCCGGCCCTTGGCCCTGGGCGTCCAGTGAAAAATGATGATTAAAGGGGAAATAAAGTTTATAAGAGATGATTCGTGACACCTCATGTGGTACTTGGCAATATAGGTTTTAGCCGACGGTGTTTAAAGAGACCGCTGGGGCTGATGGTGATGAAGCAGAGTTGATACAGTTCTCCACAGGTAGAGCTTAGTCCCAGGGCAGCTATAGGTGTAAATGATGATGGTGGTTGTGGTGCAAGGCAGGTGACGCAGCAAATCTGAGAACACAGCGGAGTGCAGTCTTCACACTTTTTACTCAGTTTGATGTAAGGGTATGTTTCCACGCTGCGTAGTAGCAGCGCTTTGGAAGCAGCGGAAAGCCAGCTCCACCCAAAGCTCTGCCCCTTTTTTACATGTGGTGATAATGCATGTGTTCATTGAACACATGCGGAATCACTGCATCCCATCCATAGACTGGGCTATTTGTCTTGCGGAGATGGAGCGTCTCCACAAGATAGACATGCTGCGGTCTATAAAGATGTGCCACATGTCCGGTTTCGTGGGTGTGTCACCCGTATCTTTGTATGCATAGTGGAGACGGGATTTCATAAAATCCCCTCCACCATGCTGTAACATCTGGATGCTGCGGATTAAACGCTGCGGCTGTACGCAGCGTTCAATCCGCAGCAAATTCTGATGGATTACACCATGAGGAAACATACCCTTACAATCCCCAGTCGGGGTGCTGTGTCCTCCAGGTCAGTGGTCCAGACAGCTCTCGGGTAAATTGAGGTACACGTGTCAGAACCCTTTCAGATGTTCCTTTCCTGGCTGTCTCACTGCGCTGGATCCCTCCTCTCCTGCCCTGCACCTTCATACAGTGTCCCAAGCCAGCAGCCTCAGATCTTGTTTGGCAATGTCCTCTAGGACCCCTTAATCCTATATGGCTGCCTTTTCAGCAAATATGTGTGGATCTGGCTGTAGCACGTACAGATACTGCAGCCTCTGGTTACCTAGCTGAGTCCTCAGTTTCTGCACTAGACTGGGGCCGGTCCCCTAACTGCGACCTGGTCCCTCCACCCGACTGCAGTCAGCGTGGATACGGGCCCCATGGGTGGATTCTTCACTACCCGTGCCCCTAGGACCCCTTCTTCCTCTCTTCCACTGAAGCTTATCTTTCTGTTCTTCAGTCTTTCCTTTCTCTCTTTCCGCTGTCTGCTGTTCCAGGGCTGATCTCCTCACTGCTCAAGTCCCCAGCACCAACTGAACCCTTTCCCTCCAACTGTCACTTCCTTCAGCTCCCTCTGCTGCTTTCTCCACCCACACCCTCTGCATAGTCCCTCCCTGTGCCTGAGAGGTATAGTGTTGGATGCAAAAGTCTGGGTTCTGGGAAGTGCCCCCTCCTTACCTGAGAGCGGAGTACCACACCTCTAATTGAGGTTCAGTACCTCTGTGGCAACTGAACCCTCAGAGGCGCCACACTTGGTGTTAGGTAGCGCAATTGTGCCGCCGTACTAGTACTGCTCTGGGCACAAATGTACCTCCCGCAGAGCAGTACTAGCGCGGCAAAGGTCACGAAGTGGTTAATCACAGGTGATTTCTCATTTGTGATTTATGACAGGCGACTCAAAATGTTTCCATATTAATTTAATGTAAATGGTGCCAATTAGTGAAGGCCGAGCACTAAAATGCTTGGGTGCTCGTTGCTCGGATTGAAGAAATTAGAATGCTCGGGTGCTTGACCCAAGCAACGAGCCCGATGTAAGTCTATGGGAAACTCTAGCATTTTTCCAGCGGCCGCCCTGGTGGTCTGCAGAGGAACTAAAAATTGTGGAAATCGATGGGAACAGTGCTCCTATGACATGGGAATAGCATGGGGAAGACCCATTGAAGCATTTCTGACTCCCAAGTCACTGCTATGAACAATGTCGTCAGAGTCTTATGCCACTTTTACAGACTCACAATAAAACATAAAAAAATAAACCAAAATGGACTTTCCTGGGAAATATGTTAAGGAACATCCTTTCCAGGGTAATGACTTGTATATAAGGCAAAATAAATAAACAAAAATGCTCCTTCACACCTTGGGCTATGTTTACACATAGCGTTTTCGATGCGTGTTTGAAGTTTAGCATTGCTTTCAACCAAGATAAATGCATTCACTGGGAAATATCTTTTTAACATTTTACAACCTTATCTGGCCATGTGGTGTGTGACACATCATCAGACACATCCTGTTTCATTTATAAAGGAGGGACTCTGAAAGTCACACAGCCTATTTTTATAGGCCCATCAGGCGGCCTTTACTATTCTTAAAGGGCCAGCAGTTGGCCCTCACTATTCTTAGAGAGCCATCAGCCAGCTATGCTTTGTTGTTCCCATTATTAAACTCCTATACTGTTATTGCCTATGCAGTGAATGCAAGGGCTGCCAAAAATTTGGAGGCACTCCAATGCTCCTTTGAAGAGACGTGGAGGAGGGCCTAATAAAAAAAAAAATGTTCCAATTAGAAACGAGCAGTTCTCTTATACTTTTAATGCCCATGCACTAAGTGTATGGGCTGACAAACATCTATCCCAGGGGGGTATAAATGAACATACTGTATAACAAATTATTTTACGGGCATCATAAACACTCTTTAAAAAATTATGTTGTTGCATCACAGACCACGGTCACCCTGGTGATATGGTAGTGGAGGAGGAGGACAACAGCAAATAGCCAAAATCAGGAAATGCATACCCATGCGTGGGTGTGAAGAGGTGCATGGGAATAGACCTCCCAAAAAAGACACTGGATTTGAGTTTATATTACGCTGTTATCATTCGGTAGTGTTGAGAAGTCTGGCCCAATCCAGTCCTTGCTTATTTTTAATAGTCAGCCGGTCAGCATTTTCAGTTGACAGGCGGATGCGCTTATCAGTTATAATTCCACCAGTGGCACTAAAAACCCACTCTGACAAAACACTAGCAGCAGGGCAGGCCAGGACCTCCAAGGCATAGAGAGCCAGTTCATGTCATATGTCCAGCTTGGATACCCAATAATTAAAAGACACAGAGGAATCACGGAGGACTTTGGTACAGTCAGCAAGGTACTCCCTTAGCATCTTCCCAAACTTTGCACTCATTGTGCAGGGCCTGTACGATAGGAGAGTCTGAGAAAACTCTCCCAGAACTTTGACAGTGTGCCCCTGCCTCTGCTGGATTGGAGTTGTCTCTCTCGCCTGTGCTCCTTGGTTGTCCAACAAACTGTGACCTCTGCCGACAGCATTTTCAGATGGGATTTTTTTTAATAATTCCACAACAAGGACTTTCTGGTACTGCCCCATTTTAGTAGACCTGTCTGCCTCAGGAATAAGAGATAAAAAATTCTCCTTGCAGCATGGGTCTAGAAGTGTCACCAACTAGTAATGACTGTCACCAAAAATGTTGAGAACGAGAGGGTCACGGTCAAGGCAGGGTAACATAAACTCAGCCATGCATGCTAGACTGCTAACAGGCAAGACTTCCGTGTCCTCACCAAAAGGATGACTGACCATGGTCTCTCCTCCTCCTCCCTGTCCTCAGGCCATCCCCGCTGAACAGACGATTTGACAGTTGTGCAAGTAGTACCATCAATAGCGCATGAAACTAGCTCCTGTTCCTCCTCCTCCTTTTCCTCATTGTCACAAAATCCACATTGGGATGAGATGAGGCTGGGCTGTGTGTAATCACGCTCATTCCTTGCTCCATCTCATCGTGCTCTGCCTGCAATGCATCTTCTTTGATTGTGAGCAGAGAGCATTTCAGAACACAGAGAAGCGGGATAGTGACGCTAATTATGGCGTCATCGCCACTCACCATCTTGGTAGAGTCCTCAAAGTTTTGGAGGATGGTACATATGTCTAACATGCATATCCATTCCTGAGGTCTCATGTGTGGAGTCTGAACTGAATACCGACGGCCTTGTTGATGCTGGTAGTCAGCAACTGCCCTCTTCTGCTCACAAATCCTTCCCAACACCTGCAGTGTAGAGTTCCAATGTGTGGGGACAACACACACCAGTCGGTCAGCTGGAAGCTGCAAATTCTGCTGAAGCACGACAAGGGAGTGGAAGCTGTAGCTGACTTTCTAAAATGGGCGGTCAGGATTTGAGGAACCACTGTGCCACGGACCACGGAGAGCCTGGAAGGGCGAGACTAAGTGATCACTTGACTAGAGCCTCTGATGGTGAGGTTAGACTTGTCTCACAATGAACGCCAGGTGCCACTCCAGGGCAGACCAATGGTCACACAGCAGCTGGACCTGAAGGGCAGGCTGGATGGAATAGCAGGCAGAACTTGTATCAGAGTGCAGCTGATCAAGTTCACATCAGAGTGCAATGGACAGAGTTTGTGTCAGATTGCAGCATTCAGGATTTGCCTCAGAGTGCAGCAGGCAGGATTTGTACTTGGAGCACGACAGGCAGGATTTGTACTTGGAGTACATTATAATAGGCAGATTTGTACTTGGTGTACAACAGGCAGGATTTGCACTGGTATGTGACCTTACACAACATAGACTGAAACAAGAAGATTTCTCAGGCACCTCCCCAGTGGAGATGAAGCAAAATATACATAATGCCTCCAAACCATTGGCTGGGGAGGAAAAAACAAGTGCATGCACTGGCCCTTTTGAGGGCAGGAGCATGCACGTGCCCTTACAATATGGCCAGAGGCCCTGCTGGAAGTGCTTCTGGGAGCATGAGGTAGCGAGGAACCAACTGCAGAGCGGGTGAGTGAACTGACACCCCAGGAACATGTTGCTAACAGGGCACACAGGTGGCGTACATTGACTAGCAGATCCAGCAGCTCCGGCTAGGTTTTGAGAAATGGCTGAATCACGAGGTTAAGCACATGGGCCAGGCATGGTACGTGTGTGAGGTCGTCTCGCCTCATAGCTGCCACCAGGTTCCTGCCATTGTCACACACAACCATGCCTGGCTGTAGGTTCTGTGGTGTCAGCTACAGATCTGCCTGCTCTTTTAGAGCTGTCCATACCTCTTCAGATTTGTGCGGTTTGTCACCTAAGCAGAGCCTGTTGCAGCTTGGCTGAGGCAGTGTTGCAGTGCTTCCAGCTTGTGACTGATGTGGTCATTTCAGAGATGGAGGCTGAAGAGGAGGAGGAGGATGATGAGGTGCAGGAACTGTAGACTGTGGGGCAAACCTGATTGACCTAGGGCCCGCAATCCTCAGCGTCGCAAGGACGTGTTCCATCCCAAGATCCAACTGGGTCCCGGCTTCCACTATGCTAACCCAGTGTGCCATCAGCGAGTTATACCATCCCTGCCCACAAGAACTTGTCCACGTGTCTGTGGTTAGATGGACTTTCCCAGTTGCTGCAGTGTTGAGGGCATGGCTAATGTGTGTGTAATGCAGGGACGGCACACCGGGAGAAATAATGGCGGCTGGGAACCGAGTACCGAGGGACAGCCGCCGCCATCAGGTTGTGGAAAGCTTCTGTCTCCACGAGGCTAAAAGGCAACATTTGAGCGCAAGCAGTCATGAAACGTGAGAATTTAGTAGTGTGACCTGTGGGGTGTTGGTTGCGTATTTGCGCTTGAGTTCCAAGGACTGGGGTATGGACACTGAACGCTGCGCTGGGACAAGGACGTGGATATGTTTGCTGATGCTAGTTGAGTGTGTGCAATGAGAGGTGCAGGGCAGGACGCATCTTCGCATGCATCATGGACAGGGGATTGCCTTGCACACAACAGTGGAAGAAGCAGTGGTGTCACTCGCAAACACTGTTCCTGGACCCTGGGGTTCAGCCCACAAAGCATCACCATCACGTCCAGTTCCCCATCCCTTGCCATGCGCCTTGCCAGTTTTAAATGGAGGACAATATTTTCCACATTCACTACAAATGGCTGAATTTGGAGCAAACTTATGTGATTCGTATGATGGAAAACCACAGTTTTAAATAGCTGGCCTGTAAGTAACTATTTTTAACAGCAAACTGGTGTCAATAACTTTGCTAAAACACTGCATCAAAATTTAAATTGAGGCCAGAAATGACAGAATTTTGAGGGTACTTATATGTGATCCGTGTTACAGACAAACCAGAGGTTTAAATAGCTGGCCTGTAAGTAACTATTTTTAACAACAAACAGATGTCAATAACTTTGCTAACACACTGAAACAAAATTTAAATTGAGGCCACAAATGACAGATTTTTGAGCGCACTTATATGTGATCCGTGTGATGGACAAACCACAGTTTTAAATAGCTGGCCTGTAGGTAACTATTTTTAACAACAAACTGGTGTCAGTAACTTCGACATGTGCCTGAGCATGCTGCTGATGGTCAGGCTGGTAGTGGTCTGGCCCCTGCTTATCTTTGTAAGGCACAGGTGCAAATGACCGTCCTTTTATCATCTGCACTTCCTTAAAGTGGCAGACTGGGAAATACCTAACCCTTGTCATGAGAAATCAATGCAAGGGGGTGATCTGTGAAACAGTTGCTCATCTTCTCCCTCTGTCCTCTGCCTGCCTAATGGGGTGCTGCAGATCCCTCCCCTTCTGCGCTGCTGTGCTTGCCCTGCATGTCATCTTCCGCACTGACTTGTTGACCTAGCAACATCACTTGCTGGCAACTGTGTCTCATCATTATGTACCTCTTGAGACATTAATTTCCTTTCGCTACCATTGTCTTCTGACCATTTCTGATCAAATAATTGGGCATCACTATATTTTAAAACATGCAGAATGAGAGGCCAGAATCAATAAATGGAAATTTAAGGAGCTCCTCGGAGGGTCCGAGTGTGGGATCACTTGTCTCCTGGGACTCGCTGTGGTTGGAGGAAGGAGGCTCAGGGTGAGAATTATGTGATCCAGATTCATGGCTAGTGAGAATGCACCATGTGTAAGACAGGGGGGGTGCTGGGAAACAGTCTGGTTGGATGGCAGATAATGCTTCCAATCACCTGTTCTCACTGTTCTGGCTTCAAGAGTGGTGTCCCGCTTCCCCATGCAATGTGGCACAAAAAGCTAGGTCTCATGGATTTTGAAAATAAAATATATAGCCCTGAAAATGAATTTACCGTGCGGGCCGCCTGCTGGCCCTCCAAAATGTTTGCGAGAGGGCCGCCTGTTAGCCCTCAAAAAATTGAGTGAGGGCCACCTGATGGCCCTTCAAAATTTCTGACTGAGGGTCGCCTGATGGCACTCAAAAAAATTTGTGAGGACCACATGATAACCTTTTTTATATGGTTTGGTTTTATGTTCCGCAACTGTCATCCGCTGTGGTGGGAAGTCTGGGCCAATCCACTTGAACAGTCAGCCTGTCAGCATTTTCAGTTGACAGGCAAATTCGTCTATAAGTTATTTCACCCATGGCGGCATTCAAAACCCACGGAATCAACTTAAGCATGAAGAGAGAAGTGAAAGCTGCCTGCAAGACTCTGATTTGGCTCAAGTCTGTGGATTTTAGTTTCAAAGATTTGTATCAATTATTCATTTAAACAGTTTAAAAGGGTTTAGGGTACAGAAAGAAAAAAAAGTGCCAGAAGGGAGGGGTAAGCAGGATAGGGAGGAAGATTATTCTGTGGAACTTAAAATTATGAGTGAGAGCTCCTAATGGCACTCAAAATTTATGAGTGAGGGCCGCTTGATGGCTCTCAAAAAAATAATAAATGAGGGTTGTCTGATGGCCCTCTAAAATGTATAACTCAGGGCTACCTGATGGCCCTTCAAAATGTATGACTGAAGGTTGCCTTATGGCCCTCATAAATAGATTACTGAGAACCACCTGAAGACCTTGCAAAATGTATAACTCAGGGCCAGGCTTGGACTGGCCCACAGGAGAACAAGAGAATCTTCTGGTGGGCCACCACCCTTTTATAGGAGCAGTATCTGGCACAATATATATGAATTACTACGTACAGACAATGGCAACATCTTAAATAAATCAAATTCATTGCTATATTAAATTGTGATTGAGGATAATGTCAGATTTTCATGTAGCTGAAAAGTGGGGCCCTGGAGTTGGTTACTGGTGGGTCCTTGGCACCTCAGTCTGACATTGCTCAGGGCCACCTGATGGCCCTCAAAAAATTTCAATGCTAAAGATATAGCAAAGACCAAAGAAGAGCAAAAGAACTCAAAAATAGCAATAATATCACTTTTATTAAATCATAAATATAAAAATGTTATAAATCATGTTACACCACACCAGCCAGCTGGAGCCAAGCCGGCCCCTGAAGAAGCAGGGCGAAACGTGCGCATCAGGGCAGAAGGACGGGACTCCCACTCTGTGCACAGCATGCTGCTAGGATCCAGGTAAAGGCCCTTGTGGCTCTCTTCATGGTTTTTCATTAGGTAGTTTGGTTCTAGCTGGCTGGCGTGGTGTAATGGACTTAGTAGGACATCTGGGTTTGATTATTAAGCCCTCATACATGAGGTTCATTGCAGTACTTTTTCAACCGTGGATGTTAGGATATGCAGGTTGCACCTAGCCAGTGATATATAAGTGTGTTTTGATGCCTTATGTCTACTTCTTTTTATGGCTATTGTGGCCACTATTTACTAATGGTAGGTGGGTAATCAGGCTGTATCATTTAGTAAGCTATGTATACCTTTTTGTTATATCCATGGATCGCAGTCATTTGGTCCTTTGCTATGCAGCAATTTTTACAATAATGGGAGTCTGATGTTCTTCCTTTTTCTTGCACATTTTTATATTTTATGATTTAAGAAGTGATTTTATTGCTATTTTTGAGTTTTGCTCTTTTTTTGGTCTTGGCTATATCTTTAGCATTGAGATCTGATTTTCTATTATTGGCAATTAGAGCATAGCAGTTTTGACACATTGGCATATTTTGGATTTAACCCTCAAAAAATTTGCAGCGAGAATCGCATGATAACTCTGATATAGTGTAGGAGGAGGAGGGCAAGAAAATAATGTACCATGAACCGTATAGCCTTTTTGGGGTGGGAAGGGGTGCATAGGAATACACCAGAATAAAGAACATTTGATGTTGCTTTATGTTCCATGTTAGGCGTCGGGTTCCTGCAGCAGTTCAACAGGAATCCAGAGCCTCACATTCTGCAATCTCACATTATTTTTCAACCGCAGAGGACATTGCTCAGCAATCCCGGCTTCCCAGACACTCTGCCCAGACCTGCTCTGTAGGGTTGGCTATTGCTGCCACCTTTGGGTCAGCAATGGCAATGCAGGCTGCTCAGTAGCAAAGCACTCCAGAGGCTAAGTCCCTCCGTAGCTCTACTGAGCATGCTCACAAGACGATCTCCCATTGGAGATCGGGAGCCACATGTCCAGGGCTTTCTCCAGATCTGATTGGTCCATGTCAAGGATCTGGAAGCTTCCAGAAGGCCCTGGTTATAAAAGGCTTGCATGGCCACTCGGCCATGCGCTAGTATAGTCTCTAGTTGCTACTGTGTGAATGATGATGGATGCATGAACCTGCGAATGACTTATTAAGTTCCCCTCCCTCTGATATTACGAGTGTGTATAGGGACTTGGCTTTAGGGTCAGTGTCAGCCAGTGGCTAGCTATAGCCACAATAAGCATCTACACAGTACAAGCGTCCGACCGTGCCCCCCTCTTGGGCATTGTCGACTAGCGGCAGTGTCTGTCGCCGCGCTGCAGTCTGCAGCTCCTTTTGGCGTCCACAGTAGCGATGCCGCACGCACGGTAGGTCTAGACGGACGCACTCCTCTGAGACCTGTGACGCTAACAGGCTCAGCCCTTTTGTGTTTTGCACTTAAGGCATCTCTGTGAGTAAAACAGAGATCGCTCCACGCACCTGGGTGACGTTCAACCCGCATGCGTTATACCGCTACCTTGTACGTCTGCCATCAGCTAGCATCAATGTTAACACCTTCTGCACCGTGAACCCCAGGCGGCGAACGCACTTTACATTATTTTATATTTAGTGCATTCTGCCGTCCCTAACATTATACTAGCGCCAGGGTCTGGCTAGTAATGGTGGACCAGCAGCAGCTATTGCAGTACATTCGGCAGTTGGAGGGCAGGTTGGCGACTCAAGAGTTCCGCCTCAGCTGCAAAGGTTTCTGAGGCTGCTGCGCAGGCAGTTGCAGAGGTTGTCTCGCGTGTGTCCAAGTCCACGCCTTCGCCGACAGTTTCCCGCCTCCCGTTGCCCGATAAATTTTCTGGTGACAGCACCTCCTGCAGGGGTTTCGTGAGCCAGTGCTCTATCCAGCTTGAGTTACTGGCCGCGTGATTCCCCACAGAGCGGGCTAAGGTGGGGTTTATCGTTTCCTTACTGTCGGGCAGGGCGTTGGAGTGGGCCACGCCACTGTGGGAGCGTGGTGACCCTGTGGTTCGGACCGCTGCTCAGTTCCTAACATCTCTGAAGCAGGTCTTTTTGGGGCCACAGGTCACTCATGACACCCCTCTCCAGTTACTAGCATTAACACAGGGATCCCTCTCCGGTCAGCCAGTACGCCGTCCGTTTCCGAACACTAGCTTCCGAGCTGGAATGGCCTGATAAAACCCTCATCCCTGTGTTCTGGAGAGGTTTGGCGCAGCATGTTAAGGATGCGCTATCTACCAGGGAGGTTCCCGTAAGTCTGGAAGAGCTGATTGCTATTTCCACCGGCATCGATCTCCGTTTTTCGGAGCACGGGCTGGGGCGTGCTCAATCCAGATGGAAGGTTAACTTGGCTCCCAACCTCTTTGAACCTCTAGAACCTCTGTCATGATCCAGGTTGGATATGACAGAGATAAAGCACAGGTAACCTTTTTTTTCTGTGCTTGGGTTTGTTTTTGCCCCCGGTGGCCATTAGGATTATTGCACTGTGGTGTCTTTTGTTCTAAATTTGCCCCCCGGTGGTGGTGAGCGTCATTGCACTTGGTTACTTTAGTTTTGTGCACGTAATTATAAAAGAGGTGTGATTGCTCTATAAAAGTGTCAGGTGTGGTAATGGCTGTTGGTGATAGTCCTCAGTTACAAGCAAGCCTGGATGAAGGATGGAGCTGAAGGAGAGTCCCGGGCAGCTCAGTGAGAGTCCTGGAATGGCAGCTATGGTGTCTGCGAGGAGGGCTGGCATGGCTTGGTGGAGTTGCAGCTATGGTGTCAGCAAAGAGTTCTTGCATGACTTGGTGGAGTGGCAGCTATGGTGTAGAGCTGCACTCATGATGCTGGACTCTTTTGCTGGAAAGCTGGACTCATATGCTGTTTCTGGACAGCTGCACGCAGGTGGTGGATTCTGTTTGCTCCAAGGCTGCACTATGGTGTTGGATCCAGTCGGAGGAAAAGATGCACGCAGGTGGTGGGCTCTGTTGCTGGGAGCGTAAGCAACAGAGCAAAGCTAAGTGGTGTTTCCCTGCTTTGTCTCTTTTCCTTATGTGTGATTTAGTGCAGTGGTGGGATTAGTTTCCGCACCGTCCACTAGTGAAGATTTAGGTGCAGGGCGAGTCAGTGTTTTTAGGTTCCTGATCGTCGCCTGGTGTGGAACCGGCCTAGGGAACGTTAGGAGTGTAGAGACACTGACTCAGGAGAGTGCAGAAGGTCTCCACTTCCCCGTTCCCTCTTACAGGGTCACCATTTTTATTGTTACCCAGGTTTTCCCTTTCATTGTTTAAATTTGCCTTACTGGAGGTGGTGTATCAAGGGTCACACGTGTCATCTAAATCCGCCCTGCTGGAGGCGCTGTGTCCAGCCACGCATGACCATGACATTATCACCAACCTTACATTTTCTCTGGTGAGCCTCGGGCCATGTTCAGACCTGTGTGCATTTGCTGCTGGGCCTCACTGAGGTGAGTGAGGAGCTGCATGGTATGTAACCAGTTCCAGCAGCAGTAATCAGGGTCTGGGGCCTTCCCTCTGACTCAACCGGAAAATCAAATAGTGGCTGGCAATGAAGCCCCCTAGAGTCGCTGCTGGGGAGCGGGACTTGCTCATACAGGCGGACGCACCCAAACAGGTGGGTGGAGTTAGTGTCCCCATGGTGCTGTCTGGGGTACCCCGAGGTGAAGGGGTACGTCCCGGTAGTGAGCAGACTGGTGTTATAGTCCGTGGGGCTCACGCCAAATCTGCCATACCACCGAAGAAGCCGCCCCCTCCTGGTCATGTGGAGGAAGGCAACCAGGGAGTGTATTTTTCCTCCATATCCCAGACCCCTTCTCCAGTGTGAGCAGCAGGTGCGCTGCGGGGGAGTAGGGGCAAATCTCAACCCTCGCCATTAGCCAACCCTGGGAGGCGCAGATCTCGCGGTGTAAAGGGTTGGAGGGTGGTGTTCCCTTGGTGAATAGCGGGGGTGTGAGTGTGGTGACACAGGGGGACACCTCTGTTGTCGATCCCAGAATGAGTTCAAGGAATTATGACAAACGAAGGTGTGGCAATAAACGTTCAGGTCTGGACCTGTGTGTGAATGAGCATGTATGGGTGGCCACCAAAAAATATCCTGTGGAAGTGTGTTGCGGAGTCTTACCAGCTCATACCAAACATACACATACATAACTCGTTCCCCAGGTCGGCACTTTAGAGATGTGTGGTGCCTCCAGAACATACATTGCCTATACCAGCGGTGTGTTTCTCATTAACTTGAAGTGTCAGGTAGTGGTTGGGATGAAATCTGGATCTGGGCGTCCCTGCTATAAGTGGTTCCCTAATGAGGAGCGGTCTTGAGGGTCCAGAGGCCCCTCATTAAGGGGAGGGTACTGTCATGATCCAGGTTGGATATGACAGAGATGAAGCACAGGTAACTGCTGTGAGTTCATTTTCCCCTTCTTCACTGAGGTCTGGGGAACTCCCTATTCTGGTAAAGGAAGGTAATGAGCCTGATTATCAGGCACCTGAGTCTAATGAGGATGACTGGCTGAGTGGAGTCACTGACTGGATATAAGGCTGCCAACGCCCTCCTGCCCTGCGGGTGATTTCTCTGTGGACTTCTAGGACTCCAGTCTGATTCCTGCTTCCCTAAAGCTAAGTTTCTGTTTTGCCTGTTTGCATTTATGTTTTGTGTTTGTTTTCCTTGCTTTTCTGGATTCTGCCATTCCCTGCTGGGATGAGCTGAATCTCCTTTTGCCTGTTGCTCTGTCTTCAGAATATTCCTGAGTACTGACATAGCTTTTTTGAAGCTTAGCGTCTTCAGGGCCTTTTTCACTGTCAGTCTGTTGGCTCTTATTTTCATAGGGTTTTTTCACGGATTGCAGACAGCAGCCTTCCTGTCCTTTCCTATCTAGGTAGTTTTGGGCCCCGTCTTTGCTCAGTCTATCTGTCTGTCTGTGCTAGTGTTTTCATCTTGCTTCACCGTCATTATATGTTGGGGGCTGCCTATTGCTTTGGGGTCTGCTCTGGGGCAGTTTAGATTTCCCCTTTCTTTCTTTAGGCCTATTTAATTCTCCGGCTGTGATCGAGGGGTCTAGGGCATCGTAGGAACCCCCCACTGCTACTGTTAGTTGTTGTGATAGGATCAGGGGTCTGCAATCCGATAGCTGCCAACCTCTCTGGTTTTCTGGACTTGGCTAGGGTACTCGATAGCAGGAAAGAATTGTGTTTAAAAAAAAAAAAAGTGTGTATATTCTTTCCTCTATATCTCTGAGGCCGTAGGGGGAATTTTTTTTTCTCTCAATGGAGATAAAGCAATTGTCTGATCATGTGGAGCAGCTCGCTGCGGAAGTGCGGGGAATTTCCGCCTATCTTGCTCGTTCGCATGCTGTTGAACCAAAGATCCCTACACCTGATGTATTTTTTGGGGATCGATCTAAATTTTTGAGTTTCAAAAATAATTGTAAATTATTTTTTGCCTTGAAGCCTAACTCGTCAGGAGCTTAAAATTGTCACCTCTTTGCTGCGTGGCGATCCCCAGGATTGGGCGTTTTCTTTGAAACCAGATGATCCTATTCTGACTAATGTGAACGCATTCTTTCAAGCTTTGGGGTTGTTGTATGACGAACCTAATGCTATTGATCAAGCTGAAAAGACCCTGTTGGCATTGAACCAGGGTCGAGATTCTGCAGAGTTGTACTGTCAAAAGTTCCGAAAGTGGGCGGTCCTTACTACCTGGAATGATAATGCCTTGGCTGCTCTCTTTCGGAAGGGTTTGTCAGAAGCCGTAAAAGATACTATGGTGGGATTTCCTGTTCCCTCTGGTCTGGACGATTCTGTCATTAGCCATTCAGGTTGATCGGCGTTTACGTGAACGCAGGATTGCACGAGAGGTGTTGCCACCGGTTGAACTGACGTCTGAACCTATGCAATGTGATAGAGTTTTATCTAAGGCGCAAAGTCAGGAGTTCAGAAGGCGTAATAAGCTGTGTTTTTTCTGTGGAGATGCCAAGCATATTATTTCTGTTTGTCCTAAACGAGAGAAACGCTTTGCACACACGTTTTCTGTTAGTGGTGTTCAACCTAAGTTTCTTCTGGCAATTACTCTGATCTGCTCCCTGTCCACATTTTCCGCCAAGGCTTTTGTGGATTCGGGAGCAGCGCTAAACCTAATGGACTTGTATTTTGCTAAACGTTGTGGATTTCCGATGACACCTCTGCAGATGCCTATCCCTTTGAGGGGGATTGATGCTACTCCTTTGGCTAAAAATAAACCTCAGTTTTGGAACCAGGTGGTCATGCGGGTCGCCCCAGACCATCAAGAAAATTGCAGATTTTTGGTGTTGCATGGTCTGCATGATGCCGTTGTTCTGGGGTTTCCCTGGCTGCAAATTCATAATCCAGTTTTGGATTGGAAGTCTGTGTCTGTGGTGAGTTGGGGTTGTCGGTGTGCCTTTAGTGGGGCTCCGGTTTTTTCCACCTCTCCTCAGTCGCATGATGTTCCTGACTATTTGGTGGACTTTTATGATGTATTTAGTGAGAATGAGTCTGCGTCCTTGCCTCCTCATAGGAGTTATGACTGTGCAATTGAACTAAGCCCGGGGTGTAAATTTCCCAAGGGTCGGCTCTTCAATTTATCTGTACCCGAGCATGAGATTATGCGGTCCTATATTAAGGAGGCGTTAGAGAAGGGTCATATTAGACCATCCTCTTCACCCTTAGGTGCCGGTTTTTTGTTTTTTTTTGGAGCCAAAAAGGATGGTTCTTTAAGGCCTTGTATTGATTATCATGCCCTCAATAAAATTACTATTTAATATCACTATCCGTTACCCCTGATTTCGGATCTATTCTCTAGAGTTAGAGGTGCTTGCTGGTTTACCAAGCTTGACCTCAGGGGGGCGTATAATCTTATCCGCATTAAGCAGGGGGATGAATGGAAGACGGCGTTTAATACTCCGGAGGGACATTTTGAGTACCTGGTGATGCCTTTTGGGCTCACTAATGGCCCTTCTGTCTTCCAGTGCTTCATGAACGATATTTTCCGAGATTTTGTCGATAAATTTTTGATTATCTATCTGGATGATATTTTGATCTTCTCCAAGGATTGGGATTCTCATGTGGAACATATTCGGACTGTGTTCCGGATCTTGAGGGAGAATTCCCTGTATGTCAAAGGATCGAAATGCCTTTTTGGAGTACAGAGGATTTCATTTTTGGGATTTATTTTGTCTCCGTCAACTATTGAAATGGACCCGGCCAAGGTACAGGCCATTTATGATTGGGTTCAGCCCACTTCTTTGAAGGCCCTCCAGAAGTTTTTGGGGTTTGCTAATTTTTATCGGAAATTTATAGCAAAATTTTCTAGTATTGCCAAGCCATTGACTGATCTGACTAAGAAGGGTGCTGATGTGTTCAATTGGTCTCCGGAGGCTGTTGCTTCCTTTCAGGAGCTGAAGCGAAGATTTACCTCCGCCCCGATTTTGCGGCAACCGGATGTCTCACTCCCGTTCCAGGTAGAGGTGGATGCTTCTGAGATTGATGCAGGAGCTGTTTTGTCCCAAAAGGATCCTGTAACATCTAAAATGAACCCCTGTGCTTTCTTTTCCCGAAAGTTCTCTCCATCTGAACGTAACTATGATGTGGGGAATCGGGAACTGTTGGCCATGAAATGGGCATTTGAGGAGTGGAGACATTGGTTGGAGGGAGCTAAACATCAAGTTGTGGTCCTCACTGACCACAAGAATTTGATTTACCTAGAGTCGGCTAAACGCTTGAACCCTAGACAGGCTAAGTGGGCCTTGTTTTTTACACGTTTTGATTTTGTGGTTTCTTTTCTTCCTGGTACTAAGAATGTCAAGGCAGACGCCCTCTCTAGGAGTTTCTTTGCTGATTCTCCTGTGGTGACCAAGCCTGCTACCATCTTAGGCGAAGGGGTAGTTCTTTCTGCCATCTCGCCCGATTTGAGACTTGCTCTGCAAGAGTTCCAGGAGGACAAACCTGAGCGTTGTCCCAGTGGAAAGTTGTATGTTCCTGACCAGTGGAAGAAGAGTGATGTCTGAAGTTCATTGCTCTGCATTGGCTGGTCATCCAGGTATTTTTGGTACTAGAGATCTGGTGAGTCGCTCTTTTTGGTGGCCCACCTTGTCTCATGATGTCAGGAATTTTGTGCAGTCCTGTGGGACTTGCTCCCGGTCTAAATCTTGTTCTCGCTCTAGTGGGTTGTTGATGCCTTTGCCGGTCCCCAGGAGGCCATGGACCCATATTTCAATGGATTTCATCTCTGATATGCCTGTCTCTCAAAGAATGACTGTTATTTGGGTGATTTGTGATAGGTTCTCTAAGATGGTTCATCTTGTACCACTCCCTAAGTTGCAATCTTCCTCTGAGTTGGTGCCCCTGTTTTTGCAACAGGTGGTTCGCTTGCACGGGATTCCTGAGAACATTGTATCTGACAGAGGAGTTCAGTTTGTGTCTAGATTTTGGAGGACTTTCTGTTCCAAGATGGGAATTCAGTTGTCCTTCTCCTCTGCTTTTCACCCTCAGACCAATGGGCAGACAGAGAGAACAAACCAGACCTTGGAGTCGTATTTGAGATGTTTTATTTCCGCTGATCAGGATGATTGGGTTTCATTTTTGCCCTTGGCCGAATTTGCTTTAAATAATAGAGCTAGTTCTGCCACTTTGATGTCACATTTTTTTTGTAACTTTGGGTTTCATCCTCGATTTTCTTCAGGGCAGGTGGAGCCCTCTGCCTGCCCAGGTGTTGACACTGTGGTGGAGAGAATGCACCAGATGTGGGACCAAGTGGTGGATAAGTTATCTCTCTCCCAGGAAAAGGCCCAGCGGTTTTCCAATCGACATAGGACCATTGGTCCCCAGTTTAAGATTGGTGATATGGTGTGGTTATCTTCAAAAAATATTGCTATGAAGGTGGCTTCTCCTAAGTTTAAGCCTAGATTTATTGGACCTTACAAGATTTTCTAGATTATTAATCCGGTCTCTTTTCGTTTGGCTCTTCCTATCACATTTAAAATTCATAATGTGTTTCATAAGTCCTTGTTGAAGAGGTTTGTTGAACCAGTTGTTCCTGGGGTGACACCTCCAGACCCTGTATTGGTTGAAGGTAACATGGAATATGAGGTAGAGAAAATACTGGATTCCCGTCTGGCTAGACGGAGACTCCAGTATTTGGTTAAGTGGAAGGGTTATGGTCAGGAGGATAATTCCTGGGTCTCTGCCTCTGATATTCATGCCAAAAGATTGGTGCGTGCCTTTCATCGGGCTCACCCTGATCGCCCTGGTGGCGTGGTTGAGGGTTCGGTGACCCCTCCTCAAGGGGGAGGTACTGTTGTGAGTTCATTTTCCCCTTCACTGAGGTCTGGGGAACTCCCTATTCTGGTAAAGGAAGGTAATGAGCCTGATTATCAGGCACCTGAGTCTAATGAGGATGACTGGCTGAGTGGAGTCACGGACTGGATATAAGGCTGCCGACGCCCTCCTGCCCTGCGGGTGATTTCTCTGTGGACTTCTAGGACTCCAGTCTGATTCCTGCTTCCCTAAAGCTAAGTTTCTGCTTTGCCTGTTTGCATTTATGTTTTGTGTTTGTTTTCCTTGCTTTTCTGGATTCTGCCATTCCCTGCTGGGATGAGCTGAATCTCCTTTTGCCTGTTGCTCTGTCTTCAGAATATTCCTGAGTACTGACATAGCTTTTTTGAAGCTTAGCGTCTTCAGGGCCTTTTTCACTGTCAGTCTGTTGGCTCTTATTTTCATAGGGTTTTTTCACGGATTGCAGACAGCAGCCTTCCTGTCCTTTCCTATCTAGGTAGTTTTGGGCCCTGTCTTTGCTCAGTCTCTTTCTGTCTGTGCTAGTGTTTTCATCTTGCTTCACCGTCATTATATGTTGGGGGCTGCCTATTGCTTTGGGGTCTGCTCTGGGGCAGTTTAGATTTCCCCTTTCTTTCTTTAGGCCTATTTAATTCTCCGGCTGTGATCGAGGGGTCTAGGGCATCGTAGGAACCCCCCCACTGCTACTGTTAGTTGTTGTGATAGGATCAGGGGTCTGCAATCCGATAGCTGCCAACCTCTCTGGTTTTCTGGACTTAGCTAGCATTTTTGTTTTTGCCTCCTACGGTGACTCAATCATAACAGGTAACCTTTTTTTTCTGTGCTTAGGTTTTGTTTTTGCCCCCGGTGGCCATTAGGATTATTGCACTGTGGTGTCTTTTGTTCTAAATTTGCCCCCTGGTGGTAGTGAGCATCATTGCACTTGGTTACTTTAGTTTTGTGCATGGAATTATAAAACAGGTGTGATTTGCTCTATAAAAGGGTGTCAGGTGTGGTAATCACTGTTGGTGATAGTCCTCAGTTACAAGCAAGCCTGGGCGAAGGATGGAGCTGAAGGGGAGTCCCGGGCAGCTCAGTGAGAGTCCTGGAGTGGCAGCTATGGTGTCTGCGAGGAGGGCTGGCATGGCTTGGTGGAGTTGCAGATATGGTGTCAGCAAGGAGTTCTTACATGGCTTGGTGGAGTGGCAGCTATGGTGTAGAGCTGCACTCATGATGCTGGACTCTTTTGCTGGAAAGCTGGACTCATATGCTGGACTCTGTTTCTGGACAGCTGCACGCAGGTGGTGGACTATGTTTGCTCCAAGACTGCAGTATGGTGTTGGATCCGGTCGGAGGAAAAGATGCACGCAGGTGGTGAGCTCTGTTGCTGGGAGCGTACGCAACAGAGCAAAGCTAAGTGGTGTTTCCCTGTTTTGTCTCTTTTCCTTATGTGTGTTTTAGTGCAGTGGTGGGATTAGTTTCCGCACCTTCCACTTCACTAGTGAGGGTTTAGGTGCAGGGCGAGTCAGTGTTTTTAGGTTCCTGATCGGTGCGGAACCGGCCTAGGGAACGTTAGGAGTGAAGAGACACTGACTCGGGGGAGTGCAGGAGGTCTCCACTTCCCCATTCCCTATTGCAGGGCCACCATTGTTATTGCTACCCAGGTTTTCCCTTTTATTGTTTAAATTTGCCTTACTGGAGGCGGTGCATCCAGGGTCACGCGTGTCATTTAAATCCACCCTGCTGGAGGCGCTGTGTCCAGCCACGCGTGACCATGACACTCTCGAGCCAGAGTGTTTACCTCCTGAGCCCATGGAGGTGTCCCGCGCCGGTCTCAAGACGCGTCCGGCACAGCGCTCCACACGCTGTTACCAGTGTCAACAGTCTGGTCACATGGCTAACAGGTGTTTGCAGCGGCCGAAAAAACTAGCGCGTCCACTGGTAATTGGTGGTAGTCTATTCGCTATGGAGACCTTCTCCCCCAAACCAGCGCTCCAAGGGACATTAGATTGCGGTGATTCCTCCTGGGTGGTACAGGTCACAGTGGATTCCGGGGCAGAAGGGAACTTTATGTCCTCATCCTTCACCCAACAGCACGCTATCCCGTTGGTACCACTTCCTCACCCAGTGCCCATCAGGGTGGTAAATGGGTCGACCTTGTCATCCCAGATTACCCACCAAACAGCACCCCTTAGGCTCTCAATTCCACCATCTCATCAGGAGACGCTGTCCCTGCTCATTATGCCAGAGGGCATCGATCAGGTGGTCTTCGGGGTTCCCTGGCTCCGTTGCCATTCCCCTCATTTAGGGTGATCCTCGGGGAAAATATTGGGATGGATTAAGGACTGTGTGAGAAGGTACATGGGGAGCAGCGTCCAGGTAGCCTCTGTGGAGGCACCCCCTACTAGTAATCTGAAGACCATGGCTCCGGTCGTCCTCGAGTCAGTGCCACCAGTCAAAACCTTTGTCCCACCTCACCTGCGGTTCAAGGTTCTCACGTGGGCACACGCGTCCAGGGTGGATGGTCACTTTGGCTACAAGCAGACCACAAAACTCCTGGCAAGGTCATATTGGTGGCCGCACAGGGCTCTGGACACTAAAAAATACATTCAGGCATGCGCCTCTTGTGCTCGGAGCAGCTCCTCTAAACTGAGGCCGGCTGGGTCACTGAATCCCTTGCCGGTGGCAGACCAGGCAATGGAGGTTCGCGACAGTCTGGGTCACACCCCGCATGTCACTCTATCCTCTAAAGTGAGAGTGATGATGCCCGCCGACACACATTGGCGTCCCACTCCAACTTCTGTTCCTGGCGACTTAGCCATCCCTGACGCCTTCCACGTGACCCTTCTCAAATCTGTTCACATGTCCCGGTTTTCTGAGTGATCTGCCGGGACATCAGACTTGTCTTCGGACGAGCCTGAGGCCTATGCCTTTGTGGCAAAAAACTTTATTTGGTGGATTGGAAGGCTCAGGAGGGGGGGGGGTAGTGTTAGGCGTCGGGTTCCTGCAGCGGTTCAACAGGAATCCAGAGCCTCACATTCTGCGGTCTCCCATTATCTTTCGATCGCAGAGGACATTGCTCAGCAATCCCGGCTTACCAGACGCTCTGCCCAGACCTGGTCTGTGGGGTTGGCTATTGCTGCCACCTTTGGGATGGCAATGCAGGCTGCTCAGCAGCAAAGCACTCCAGAGGCTAAGTCCCTCCGTAGCTCTACTGAGCATGCTCACGAGATCTCCCATTAGAGATCAGGAGCCACATGTCCAAGTCCTTCTCCAGATCTGATTGGTCCATCTCAGGGATCTGGAAGCGTCCGGAAGGCCCTGACTATAAAAGGTTCGCTGTTGTGAGTTCATTTTCCCCTTCACCATTGAGGTCTGATGAACTCCCTCTTCTGGTGAAGGAAGGTAGTGAGGCTGATTACCAAGCACCTGAGCAGGATGATGATGACTGGGTGACTGGATATAAGGCAGCCGACACCCTTCTGCCTTGCTGGTGATTTCTCAGAGGGATTCTAGGAGACCAGTCTGATTCCTTCTCCTCAAAAGCTAAGCTTTCTGCTCTGCTTTTTGCGTTTGTGTTTTGGTTTTGTTTTGCCTTGTTTTTCTGGATTTCTGCCATCCCCTGCTGGGGTGAGCTGAATTCCTTTTTGCTCTGTCTTCAGAAAATACCTGAGTACTGATATAGTCTTTTTGAAGCCTAGCATCTTCAGGGCTTTTTTCCCTATCAGTCTGTTGGCTCTTGTCTTGATAGGGTTTTGGCGGATTGCAGACAGCAGCTTTTCTATCCTGTCCTATTTAGTTAGCTTGGGCCCCATCATTTGCTCGGCCTATCTTTCTATCTGTGTGAGTGTTTTTTTTTTTCATCTTGCTTCACCGTCATTATATGTTGGGGGCTGCCTATTGCTTTGGGGTCTGCTCTGGGGCAGTTTAGATTTCCCTTTCTGTCTTTAGGCTATTTAGTTCTCTGGCTGTGATCGAGGGGTCTAGGGCACCGTAGGAACCCCTCACGGCTACTGCTAGTTGTTGTTGATAGGCTCAGGGGTCTGCAATCCGATAGCTGCCAACTTCTCTGGTTTTCTGGACTTGGCTAGTATTTCTGTTTTTGCCTTCTACGGTGACTCATTCATAACAGAATCACCAGCCATACCACAGATCCTAGGGTACTCAATAGCAGGAAAGAATTGTAAAAAAAAAAGTGTCTATTTTTTCCACTATATCTCTGAGGCCGTAGGGGGAATTTTTTTTTTCTCTCAATGGAGATAAAGCAATTGTCTGATCGTGTGGAGCAGCTCGCTGCGGAAGTGCGGGGAATTTCCGCCTACCTTGCTCATTCACATGCTGCTGAACCAAAGATCCCTACTCCTGATGTGTTTTTTGGGGATCAGTCTAAATTTTTGAGTTTCAAAAATAATTGCAAATTATTTTTTGCCTTAAAGCCTAACTTGTCAGGGAGCTCCGCGCAGCGGGTTAAAATTGTCATCTCTTTGCTGCGTGGCGATCCCCAGGATTGGGCGTTTTCTTTGAAACCAGATGATCCTATTCTAACTAATGTGAACGCATTTTTTCAAGCCTTGGGGTTGTTGTATGACGAACCTAATGCTATTGATCAGGCTGAATAGACCCTGTTGGCATTGAGCCAGGGTCGAGATTCTGCAGAATTGTACTGTCAAAAATTCCGAAAGTGGGCGGTCCTTACTACCTGGAATGATAATGCCTTGGCAGCTCTCTTTCGGAAGGGTTTGTCAGAAGCCGTAAAAGATACTATGGTGGGATTTCCTGTTCCCTCTGGTCTTGACGATTCTATGTCATTAGCCATTCAGGTTGATCGGCGTTTACGTGAACGCAGGACTGCATGAGAGGTGTTGCCACCTGTTGAACAAGTGTCTGAACCTATGCAATGTGATAGTTTTGTCCAGGGAACAACGTCAGGAGTTCAGAAGGAGTAATAAGCTGTGTTTTTTTTGTGGAGATGCCAAGCATATTATTTCTGTCTGTCCTAAACGAGAGAAACGTTTTGCACACACGTTTTCTGTGGGTGGTGTTCAACCTGAGTTTCTTCTGGCAATTACTCTGATCTGCTCCCTGTCCACATTTTCCACCAAGGCTTTTGTGGATTCGGAAGCAGCCCTGAACCTAATGGACTTGGATTTTGCTAAACGTTGTGGATTTCCGATGACACCTCTGCGGACGCCTATCCCTTTGAGGGGGATTGATGCTACTCCTTTGGCGAAAAATAAACCTCAGTTTTGGACCCAGGTGGTAATGCGGGTCGCCTCAGACCATCAAGAAAATTGCAGATTTTTGGTGTTGCATAATTTGCATGATACCATTGTTCTGGGGTTTCCCTGGTTGCAAATTCATAATCCAGTTTTGGATTGGAAATCTGTGTCTGTGGTGAGTTGGGGTTGTCGGTGTGCCCTTAGTGAGGCTCCGGTTTTTTCCACCTCTCCTCAGTCGCATGATGTTCCTGACTATTTGGCGGACTTTTATGATGTATTTAGTGAGAATGAGTCTGCGTCTTTGCCTCCTCATAGGAGTTATGACTGTGCAATTGAACTGAGCCCAGGGTGTAAATTTCCCAAGGGTCGGCTCTTCAATTTATCTGTACCCGAGCACGAGGCTATGCGATCCTATATTAACGAGGCGTTGGAGAAGGGTCATATTAGACCATCCTCTTCACCCTTAAGTGCAGTTTTTTGTTTTTTTTTGTGGCCAAAAAGGATGGTTCATTAAGGCCTTGTATTGATTATCATGCCCTCAACAAAATTACTATTAAATATCAGTATCCGTTACCCCTGATTTCGGATCTATTCTAAAGAGTTAGAGGTGCTTGCTGGTTTACCAAGCTTGACCTCAGGGGGGCGTATAATCTTATCCGCATTAAGCATGGGGATGAATGGAAGACGGCGTTTAATACTCCGGAGGGACATTTTGAGTACCTGGTGATGCCTTTTGGGCTCACTAATGCCCCTTCTGTCTTCCAGTGCTTCATGAACGACATTTTCCGGGACTTTGTGGATAAATTTTTGATTATCTATCTGGATGATATTTTGATCTTCTCCAAGGATTGGGATTCTCATGTGGAACATGTTCGGACTGTGTTCCAGATCTTGAGGGAGAATTCCCTGTATGTCAAAGGATCGAAATGCCTTTTTGGGGTACAGAGGATTTCATTTTTGGGATTCATTTTGTCTCCGTCAACTATTGAAATGGACCCGGCCAAGGTACAGGCCATTTATGATTGGGTTCAGCCCACTTCTTTGAAGGCCCTCCAGAAGTTTTTGCTAATTTTTGTCGGAAATTTATAGCAAAATTTTCTAGTATTGCCAAGCCATTGACTGATCTGACTAAGAAGAGTGCTGATGTGTTGAATTGGTCTCCGGAGGCTGTTTCTTCCTTTTTGGAGCTGAAGCAAAGATTCACTTCTGCCCCGGTTTTGCGGCAACCTGATGTCTCACTCCCATTCCAGGTAGAGGTGGACGCTTCTGAGATTGGTGCAGGAGCTGTTTTGTCCCAAAAGGATCCTGTAACATCTAAAATGAATCCCTGTGCTATCTTTTCCCGAAAGTTCTCTCCATCTGAACGTAACTATGATGTGGGGAATCGGGAACTGTTAGCCATGAAATGGGCATTTGAGGAGTGGAGACATTGGTTGGAGGGAGCTAAACATCAAGTCGTGGTCCTCACTGACCACAAGAATTTGATTTACCTGGAGTCGGCCAAACGCTTGAACCCTAGACAGGCTAGGTGGGCCTTGTTTTTTACACGTTTTGATTTTGTGGTCTCTTTTCTTCCTGGCACTAAGAATGTCAAGGCTGACGCTCTCTCTAGGAGCTTCTTTGCTGATTCTCCTGTGGTGACCAAGCCTGCTACCATCTTAGGCAAAGGGGTAGTTCTTTCTGCCATCTCGCCCGATTTGAGACGTGCTCTGGAAGAGTTCCAGGAGGACAAACCTGAGCGTTGTCCCAGTGGAAAGTTGTGTGTTCCTGACCAGTGAAAGAAGAGAGTGATGTCTGAAGTTCATTGCTCTGCATTGGCTGGTCATCCAGGTATTTTTGGTAGTAGAGATCTGGTGAGTCGGTCTTTTTGGTGGCCTGCCTTGTCTCGTGATGTCAGGAATTTTGTGCAGTCCTGTGGGACTTGCTCCCGGTCTAAACCTTGTTCTCGCTCTAGTGGGTTGTTGATGCCTTTGCCGGTCCCCAGGAGGCCATGGACCCATATTTCAATGGATTTCATCTCTGATATGCCTGTCTCTCAAAGAATGACTGTTATTTGGGTGATTTGTGATAGGTTCTCTAAGATGGTTCATCTTGTACCACTCCCTAAGTTGCCATCTTCCTCTGAGTTGGTGCCGCTGTTTTTGACACAGGAGGTACGCTTGCACGGGATTCCTGAGAACATTGTATCCGACAGAGGAGTTCAGTTTGTGTCTAGATTTTGGAGGACTTTCTGTTCCAAGCTGGGAATTCAGTTGTCCTTCTCCTCTGCTTTTCACCCTCAGACCAATGGGCAGACGGAGAGAACAAACCAGACCTTGGAGTCGTATTTGAGATGTTTTATTTCTGCTGATCAGGATGATTGGGTTTCATTTTTGCCCTTGGCCGAATTTGCTTTAAATAATAGAGCTAGTTCTGCCACTTTGATGTCACCTTTTTTTTTTTGTAACTTTGGGTTTCATCCTCGATTTTCTTCAGGGCAGGTGGGGCCTTCTGCCTGCCCAGGTGTTGACACTGTGGTGGAGAGAATGCACCAGATCTGGGACTAAGTGGTGGATTAGTTATCTCTCTCCCAGGAAAAGGCCCAGTGGTTTTCCAACTGACATAGGACCATTGGTCCCCAGTTTAAGATTGGTGATATGGTGTGGTTATCTTCAAAAAATATTGCTATGAAGGTGGCTTCTCCTAAGTTTAAGCCTAGATTTATTGGACCTTACAAGATTTTGGAGATTATTAATCCGGTCTCTTTTCGTTTGGCTCTTCCTGTCACATTTAAAATCCAAAATGTGTTTCATAAGTCCTTGTTGAAGAGGTTTGTTGAACCAGTTGTTCCTGGGGTGGCACCTCCGGACCCTGTATTGGTTGAAGGTAACATGGAATATGAGGTAGAGAAGATACTGGATTCCCGTCTGGCTAGACGCAGACTCCAGTATTTGGTTAAGTGGAAGGGTTATGGTCAGGAGGATAATTCCTGGGTCTCTGCCTCTGATATTCATGCCAAAAGATTAGTGCGTGTCTTTCATCGGGCTCACCCTGATCGCCCTGGTGGCGTGGATGAGGGCTCGGTGACCCCTCCTCAAGGGGGAGGTACTGTTGTGAGTTCATTTTCCCCTTCACCATTGAGGTCTGATGAACTCCCTCTTCTGGTGAAGGAAGGTAGTGAGGCTGATTACCAAGCACCTGAGCAGGATGATGATGACTGGGTGACTGGAATTGCTGACTGGATATAAGGCAGCCGATGCCCTTCTGCCTTGCTGGTGATTTCTCAGAGGGATTCTAGGAGACCAGTCTGATTCCTTCTTTTGGTTTTGTTTTGCCTTGTTTTTCTGGATTTCTGCCATCCCCTGCTGGGGTGAGCTGAATTCCTTTTTGCTCTGTCTTCAGAAAATACCTGAGTACTGATATAGTCTTTTTGAAGCCTAGCGTCTTCAGGGCTTTTTTCCCTATCAGTCTGTTGGCTCTTGTTTTGATAGGGTTTTGGTGGATTGCAGACAGCAGCTTTTCTATCCTGTCCTATTTAGTTAGCTTGGGCCCCATCATTTGCTCAGCCTATCTTTCGATCTGTGTGAGTGTTTTTTCATCTTGCTTCACCGTCATTATATGTTGGGGGCTGCCTATTACTTTGGGGTCTGCTCTGGGGCAGTTTAGATTTCCCTTTCTGTCTTTAGGCTATTTAGTTCTCCGGCTGTGATCGAGGGGTCAAGGGCACCGTAGGAACCCCCCACGGCTACTGCTAGTTGTTGTTGATAGGCTCAGGGGTCTGCAATCCGATAGCTGCCAACTTCTCTGGTTTTCTGGACTTGGCTAGTATTTCTGTTTTTGCCTTCTACGGTGACTCATTCATAACAGTTCGCATGGCCGCTTGGCCATGCGCTAGTATAGTCTCTAGTTGCTACTGTGTGAATGATGATGGATGCATGAACCTGCGAATGACTCATTAAGTTCCTCTCCCTCTGATATTACGAGTGTGTATAGGGACTTGGCTTTAGAGTCAGCGCCAGCCAGTGGCAAGCTATAGCCACAATAAGCATCTACACAGTACTAGCGTCCGACAGTGCACCCCCTCTGGGGCATTGTCGACTAGCAGCAGTGTCTGTCGCTGCGCTGCAGTCTGCAGCTCCTTTTGGCATCCGCAGTTGTGACGCCGTCTCCTCTGAGACCTGTGACGCTAACAGGCTCAGCCCTTTTGTGTTTTGCACTTAAGGCATCTCTGTGAGTAAAACAGAGATCGCTCAGCGCACCTGGGTGACGTTCAACCCGCGTGCATTATACCACCATCTTGTACGTCCGCCATCAGCAAGCAGCAGTGTTAACACCTTCTGCACGGTGGACCCCGGGCGGTGAACGCACTTTACGTTGTTTTATATTTAGTGCGTTCTGCCGTCCTCAACTCCACTGCTGTCATCCACTGGAGTTGAGAAGTCTGAATCAATCCAGGCCTTGTTCATTTTGAAAACAGTCAGCCTGTCAGTTGACAGTCCGATGTACTTGTCAGTTATTATGCCCCCTGCGGCTCTAAAAACCCACAGAATCAACTTAAGTATGGAGGGAGCAGTGAATGTGGAATGTGAGACTCAGATTTACCTAAACTCCATGTAAAATAAAAATAAAGATGTATTCATACAATGGGAGAAAGGCCCAAATGCACATTTTTTGTGACTAAATGGACAAAGGACTTGTGGTGTTCTTCCCCTGGATGGTTTGGAAAAGTTTTTTCCTCACATAGTTCCAGAATTTTCATTGGCAAAGGTCTCTAAGGCTAGTTTCACATTAGCGTTTAAACGACGCGCGCACGGCGCCGCTTAAGCCCCGCCCCGAGCCGGCTCCCTGCCCGCCCCATCCGGGATCACCGCCTACTTTCGCATTTGCACGCATGCGATCGGCGCACCCTATCTTTAGCATAGGGTGCGCAGATCATGCGCTGCCAGTGTGAAAGTAGCGTGCTGCGCACTTTTGACGGCGCGCTGTGCGCGCCGAAATGCAACATGCTGCATTTCCGCGCACGGCGCACCGTCAAAAGTGCGCAGCACACTACTTTCACACTGGCAGCGCATGATCTGCGCACCCTATGCTAAAGATGGGGTGCGCCGATCGCATGCGTGCAAATGCGAAAGTAGGCGGTGATCCCGGATGGGGCGGCAGGGAGCCGGCTCGGGGCGGGGCTTAAGCGGCGCCGTGCGCGCGTCGTTTAAATGCTAATGTGAAACTAGCCTAAGGAGATTAAAAAAATTATTTTGAAACCCCTGCTTCAATCTATTTGAAGCCTTGGGGCTGCCAGAGGCCCTGAGCAAGCACAGCAGGAACTTCCACACTTCTTGGCTGTAGCAAAGTTGGATAGGATCCCTGAAGGTCTTTGTTGTGCTATGTGGAACTCTGAGGAGTCGCCTTGAATCCAAGACTCCTTGTTGTTGGCCTCAGAAGTCCCACTCCTTCTAAATGTAAATATTTTCTGAGGCCCTACTCTATGTGTGTTTCAGGGTGTATTGGAGTGCCTCCTTCCAATTTTTGTCAAACCTTGCACTTTACTTTGGAAGTAGAAATGGGCCCCATTACCTCTTGGGCCCCTGTGTAGCCTCTGGTCCCAGTGTTGCCAGTCCTATTGCAGAAGTCCCCTTGTCCCAGAGTGGCCACTTCCTGAACCTGGTCCAGGGGCGGACACGGCCTGAACCTCATCTCCTGGTCCGTGAGCAGCCAGTGCCTGAAACTTGTACTCCAGTCCATTTGCTGCCAAACCCTGATCCAGTATCCTAGATCAGTATGTCTGAACATTGCCCTATCCCTAATCAATGTCAGCGTAACTGACCACTGGGGTCAGCACCTGCAGTACCGGGATCTGCTTAGGAGTGGTACTTGGTGGCTACCTGCAGCCCAGTCTGTCTCCACCATTAGGAGCACCTGGTAGCCGCTTGGCTATGCCCCTTCAGGTCCCATGGCACAGTGGGTCCACAAACTCGCATGCGCCCCTGTTTGGCATAAGTCACAAAACGCCCCCTAAACAGTATGAAGTCCCCCAGCCCACAGTATAATACCCCCACAGCACACTATACAGTATGTTAAGTATAAAGTCCCCACAGCATCCACTATAATGTCCTGCACAGCCCCTAGTATAACGTTCTCCTTAACCCCCAGTATAATGTCTCCCATAGCCCCCTACACAGTATAATGTCCCCGCAACCTCCAATATAATATTTAGCACAGCCCTCAGTATATTTCACACAGCCCCAAGTATAATGGCCCACACAGCCCCTTATACACAGTTTACTTTCCCCCACACAGTATGATGTCCACCACAGCCCTTTATACAATATGGTCAGCACAGCCCCTAGTATAATGTCCCCTACAATCCCAAATATAGTATGGGCACCACAGCCCCAGTTTAATGTTTCCCACAGCCCCATATATGAGTTTAATGTACTTCACAGCACCCCATGCAGTATAATATCCACCACAGCCTCCAATATACAGTATGTCTAACACAGCCCCCTATATAGTATGGTCACCATAACCCCCTATACAGTATAATGTTTCCCATCACTCCAATACAGTGTGATCACCACATCAACCCAGTATAATATGCCATATACACTATGGTTACTACACTATAAGGTCACCAATACCCCCCAATACAGTGTGGTCACCACAGATCTCAGTATAATGTCACTCACAACCCTCCATAAAGTATGGTCCCATGACCCCCTATACAGTATAGTGTTCCCACAGCCTCCAGTATAATGTCCCCCCATTTTCCGATCATATATGATGTCACCACAACCCAGGTATAATGTCATACGTAGCCCCCATATAATATGTTGCCTCAAGCACCCATTTAGTGGCCAAATAAAAAAGCTTATACTGACCTAATCATGGTTCCCAGTCCACCACTGTCGTCTCTTTAATCTGGTGGGCGTTGGATGGTGCAATGCAGTGTTGACATTGCGCCACCCGATGTCCCCTGCAAGACATTGTCCTTCAACAGGGTGCAGACTGGAAGTAGAGTGCATCTTGTAGAAGGACAGGTCGGCTCTTCCCATGCTTATGGTATTAGAGTCCATGGGAGGCAAAACCGATGGGTGCCATGTCTCCAGCTGATGTAGCACAGCAGCAGTAGGAGTGAAGAGAGTGGAAATTCCAACGGATAGATAAAAGCAGTATCTTTCTTTTTGAAGCCATAAAAGCTTACATACAAGGTTAAAAAAACTGACACGTTTCTGGCATCCTAGATGCCTAATCGTAGCATAGAAATGAAATAAGAATGGTGTTTTAGCTTGCCTCTTACTCGATTAACCAGCAGGTAGGCAGTTGATTAGCGTTCTTTTCGCGAATACAATTGAGTGTAAGTAGGGAAATCCAGCTGAGGTGCAGCTAGTGAGCAGTGTTAGGGTGAGCCGTGCCAGTGAGTTACTATGTGGCTGAGCCCCAGCCGTTAATTTGCTAAATATGGTACCTGTAGCCAGAGGAAGATACAGGGCAGCCATAGGCACAGAACTGTAAGTTTTTTTTTTTTTTTTTTTTTTTATTGTACCCCCCTCAGGGAGACAAGAGGTAGTGCCTTAAGGCCCCGTCACATTAAGCGATCTCGGTAGCGAGATCGCTGCTGAGTCACAACTTTTGTGACGTAACAGCGATCTCACCAGCGAGATCGCTGTGTGTGACAGCGATCAGCGAGCGGCCCCCCTGCCGGTATCGCTGATCGGTGGAAGAAACCTCTGGACATTTCTTTGGTCGCTGGTCTCACGCTGGCCAGCACGCATCGCTGTGTGTGACAGGCAGGAGACCAGCGATCAGGTGTAAAAAATAATAAAAAAAATAAAGTTATTCTCACCTTCCGACGTCCCGTTCAGCCATCCTGCCTCTCTCCACGCTCCGGTCCCAGTGATCCTTTGCACGAATGACCGAGACTTTGTTATCCCTCGAGACCGTGACATCTCGGGATCATTCTCGCAAAGGATCACTGGGACCGGAGCGTGGAGAGAGGCGGGATGGCTAAACGGGACGTTGGAAGGTGAGAATAACTATATTTTTTATTTTGATTCTATTTTTTACAGGGATGGTCAGCGATGCCGGGCGCTCGGCATCGCTGTGCTGATCGCTGGTGAAGCTGTCTGTGTGACAGCTCACCAGCGATCACATAGCGACTTACTAGCGATCCTGACACCTTGATGTCGGGATCGCTGGTAAGTCGCTTAGTGTGACGGGGCCTTTAGGTAGGTACATACCTTTCTTACCCTTTGTCCCAGCCCTGCATATATGTAAAGGATTGTAAGTCACCTACCGTAAATGAACAGTATACAGACTTTTCTACTACATAGTATGCTAGATTTATGTTCTAAAGCCTACATAATTGTGAATGTCATTATGAATTATAATACAGCCTATAATATAATGAATTATTTTGGCTATAACCTGTTATAAACCAGTGCAATTCAAAATTCGATCAACTTCCTATGGAATTAATGTTATTTAAATATTGTAAAATCTTGCATAAAGGTAAACAAAAAGCATTTTTCTGGAAATTGTTTAGAATATTTGGGAAAACTAGTAGATCAGCATGGATAATTTCTATGCACCCATTCAGAGAAAGGGCAAGAATATGTGAACATAAAAATTGATTTTGATGAGGCTGGGGGTTTCTTATTCTCTAGTTCATTTGTATTTGACTTTATATATTTTGAATTATGATCTGATTAGAAAAACATTCAAATATATCACAACTGAAAATGTATGCCCAAGGCAAAAATACAGCTTTGACAAAGTTGCTACTGTATCTCAAGCTTAGCGTTGGCAATGAGGGAAATCATAATCAGATCTAAGAAAAACTTTGTCATTTTTCTTATATAGTGAAGTATATTTTGTGTAAGACTACTTGCAGACTCACTGCTTTTAACAATATTCCTCTTGCCATATGCATCCAGGATGCTCCTGGCACTTACATCAAACCTACTAATTAATGTCCATTTACCCAATGGAGGATAAAAAATTGTCCTCCACTTGGATAGTTCATGTAAGGTATATTTTCTTTTGTTGCATGGAATATCACAGCAGAATATGGTTGTCAGAGATACCACAACAAAGAGGGGCCAGAAGATTGTGGTACCTGGTTTTGCAAAGTTCTGTGCTGATTAGAACTGCTTCACCATCTTATTAAACAGTGCAGTTTTTTAACTTGCCAGCAGTGCAAAGGTTAATCCATTTTGTTGATCTCCTGGAGCTCTCCAGCCTGGATTGTCTCAGCTGCTCAGAGATGGCCACTCCCCTCTGCTATATATGCTCGCCACTATTACTTTGGAATTGCCAGTGATAGTTCTTACTGCCTGGTTAGAACTTGGAGGTGAAATTCATGTTTGAAGTAGACTTTGGAGAGTTGTTCAGGAGATAGTTTCTTGGAGTTTGTGTGTCCATACTCATCCTCTCCTATTTGGTTTCATCTTCCTATACCTCCTCTGTATTCCATTCTGTTTGGTGAGTGCATTTTGTATGATTGTAGTTTTCATTTATCTTTGTCCCTTCTTCCCATGTTTGGTTAGTGTTATCCTATACATTTCGCCCATACACCTCCTTGGGTGGGGAGGGAATAGATAAGGGTTAATATAGGAGCATATCAAGGCACGTGACACTATCGTCTCCACCTTCAGGAGAAAAACGTGGAACAGGGATAGACTAGGGAGCCGCTAGTTTGAGGGATTGGGTAGGCGCCTACAGTCCTAGTCACTATGTAACAATGGTATTCCATACAGAACCATCTAGTGGAAACAAGTTTGTCATGACAGATGCCTGTGGAGTGGTATCAATTGGTGGTGTGTGTGTGTGTGTGTGTGTGTGTATATGTATGTATGTATATATATATATATATATATATATATATATATATATATATATATATATATATATATATATATTATATTTTCTTCCAATTTATATATCTGATGGATAATGCCAAGCAAAATGTAAAGCAGACATAAATTTACTCACTTATTATTTCAATACATATATTCTTGTAATATTTACTTTGTGAGCATAAGACTCATAAGCATAGAGATTAGCTGATCATTAAACATTCAAAGTTGCTGGCTTTGCAGAATTTTTAAAAGCAAAATCCAATTTATGAAGAATAAAGTTACCATGAATTGAGAAGCCCAGCAAAACATGTATAAGACGGTCTAAGGTCACTTAGGTGTCTACTGAACATGTTTTTAGCTCTGTAATGTGAGCACAGCCTTTTAATTGTCCAAATAGCCTAAAACACTCTGGTGAGGAGTAAGCGGATGGGAAGAGGTGGTAAGCAGCAGTCTATTTAACCACAAACTACAGTATCAGACTTTTTAGTCTACTTATGTTGCATAAATGGTCTAAAATGTATCACTTTTTGGGGGAAGTTAAGTGCCTTTGTGGTGTTTCTACAAAGGTAATACAAAAATAAGAATCTGATATTCTCACATGGTGAGTGCAAAAAAATATTTCTTTTTGAAGAGTATCAAGAGCTTTGTTCTTTGCTAAATTAAGTAGTGCTAGCCTTTTCACAAGCCATCAGAAACTAATCGCTTTAATTACACTTAAAGCACTGTTTTGAGCCTGAAGAAGTAATGGCTGTGTACAGGGCTAGGAAAAAAAACCCTAAAAAATATCCTTTATTAGATTAATGGTAAAATACTGGAAATATCGACATCATGGACAAACCTACACATACATATAAAATTAAAAGCTGAAAGATCATAGGATTGGAAAAACAAGGGAGGGGGCGCAGACATAGGGCTTCACCTGGTATAAATCAATGAAAATGAAAAAAGTACTCTGAAGTACTCACCCTTTTTGGGTTGTGTTCAGACACAACCACTCACAACATTTTTTGCAGTTGTATAGCTGCTGCAGAGCTCGTGCAGGTGGAAACGTCCACTAAGAATCACAAGTTGAGGATCAAGAAAAGCACTTCTGAGCAACCGCGCTGCTACAGTGACACGAATTCTTCAGAAATCCATATAAATATTTCAAGTTCTTTATTAAATGTACTACAAAAACTACGCGTTTCGAGGAGACAAACCGCACCTCTTCAGGTTACAGTACAGAGTACTACCTGACCACGGAGGTTGGCACCCTATTTTATAGGATATAGCAGTCCCACTCACCATGGACTTACCTTAATTATCTCTATAGGACCCTAAATCCCTGATCAAGCAGCAAACAGTGAAAAAGGACATAATACATACAGTGCTGGCAAAAATTAAGAGATCACTGCACAGTTATATAAAAATCAGCTTCTCTGCATGTCTGACAGCCATTCCATTCCAGTGTCATTTGAATTCCAACCAGAGTACACCTCATTCCACTTAATGTGCTTCTGATTAGGTGATCACCTGAACCAAATTTTTTTTAACGAGGGAAAGTATAAAAACCCTGCTGTGGTGTTCACAATCCTCTTGGAATAGGACAAGCTGGATGGCAAAACAAGTGCTAGTAATATCCCAAATGTAATAGGAATGAAAAAATAACTTTAACCATGCCAAAGGAGTTGAAAAGAAAAGTGTTGAGTGAAGAAAAGAAGGACTCATTTCTGGCTTTACTAGCAGAGGGATACACTGAGCGTCATGTTGCCTCCATCCTTAAAATTTCTAAGATGGCAGTCCATTACAAAAAGGTCAAGCAACAGACATTGGGGACAACAAAGCTACAGACTGGCAGAAGGCGAAAACGACTCTCCACTGACCAGGATGACATCAAGTGACCTACAAAAGGAATTGCAAATGGCAGATGGGGTGAAGTGCACGGCAAGAACAGTTCGTAACAGGCTCCTAGAGGCAGGGCTCAAGTCATGTAAAGCTAGAAAAAAGCCTTTCATCAATGAGAAGCAAAGGAGAGCCAGGCTGAAGTTTGCCAAAGACCATAAGTATTGAACCATAGAGGACTGGGGTAAGGTAATCTTCTCTGAGTCTAATTTTCAGCTTTGCCCAACACCTGGTCATCTACTGGTTAGCCAGAGACCTGGAGAGGAGTACAAGCCACAGTGTCTTGCACCCACTATGAAATTTGGTGGAGGATCGGTTATGATCTGAGATTGCTTCAGTAAGGCTTGAATTGGGCAATTTAATCTTTGAGAAGGGCATATGAATCAAGCCACATACAAGGTTATCCTGGAAAAACAGTTGATTCCTTCTGCTCAGGCAATGTTCCCCAACACTGAGGACTGGATTTTCCAGCAGGACAATGCGCCATACTACACAGCTAGGTCAATCAATGTGTGGATGAAGGACCACCACATCAAATCCCTGTCATGGCCAGTCCAATCTCTAGACCTGAACCCCATTGAAAACCTTTGGAATGTAATCAAGAGGAAGATGGATAGTCACAAGCCATCAAACAAAAAAGAACTGTTTAAATTTTTGTACCAGGAGTAGCATAAGGTCACCCAAAAGCAGTGTGAAAGACTGGTGGAAAGCATGCCAAGATGCAGTGTCGGACTGGAACACCTTGGGCCCACCAGAGCAAATCATTCTTGGGGGCCCACTATGTAGCTACATAGAAATAAATACAAGACCGCCAATTGTGCGGTGATATCCAGGTATAATATAAGGCAGTACAAATCTTAATTATGTAGCAGGAGTTGGGGTAGCCCCCTCATAGAATGTAATGCAGCCATCTCATAGAATATAGCCCCTCATAGAATATAATGCTGCCCCCCTCATAGGGTATAATGCTGCTCCCCTCATAGGGTATAATGCTGCTCCCCTCATAGGGTATAATGCTGCTCCCCTCATAGGGTATAATGCTGCTCCCCTCATAGGGTATAATGCTGCTCCCCTCATAGGGTATAATGCTGCTCCCCTCATAGGGTATAATGCTGCTCCCCTCATAGGGTATAATGCTGCTCCCCTCATAGGGTATAATGCTGCTCCCCTCATAGGGTATAGTGCTGCTCCCCTCATGGGGTATAGTGCTGCTCCCCTCATAGGGTATAGTGCTGCCCCCTCGTAGGGTATAATGCTGCCCCCTCGTAGGGTATAATGCTGCCCCCCTCATAGGGTATAATGCGATGGATGGATGGATGATGGATAATGGATAGAGAGAGAGAGAGAGAGAGAGAGAGAGAGAGAGAGAGAGATTTGACCATTTCTCATTTTATGAAAATAAATTCAAAATGTAGTGCTTGGAAATTCGGAGACATGTCAGTAGTTTATAGAATAAAAGAGCAATTTACATTTTACTCAAAAATATACCTATAGAGAAAATTCAGACAAACTGAGAATTTTCCAGTGGTCTCTTAATTTTGGCCAGAGATGTATATAGATATATACAGTGAGTAAAGATTAGCCCCCCAATGGAAGTCACCAACGAGGGCACGTATTGGGGTGGTTTCACATTAGCCTTTTTTAGCGCAGCGCATTGTGCACATCCATGCGCATTCATCATGCGCCCCTATGTTTAACATGGCGGGCGCATGGTCTTGTGTTTGCACACGTTCGTATACGTTTGTGTGCATGCGTTTTTTTTGTAGCGCACGCCTAGGTGCGCCCGATGCAACCTGTTGAATTTTTGGGTCCGTCCAAAGGTGTAAAAAAAACGCATGTGTACGCTTGCGCACGGAATGTGACAAAATAACACATTAGTCTATGGGAACGCACGCGTGCACATGGACATGTGCACGCCTGCGTTTAAAATCGCATGCGTATTAAGTTAACATGGCTAGAAACTGGTTAATATGCATGCGACTAAAAACCGCAAATGCATGCAAAACGCATGATGCGTTTTTTGCATGCGTTTCTATTGCGCACCAAGCATAGCGCTAAAAACGCTAATGTGAAAGTAGCCTTATGCAGGCAAAAAGTTGTTAGTTAATATGTCCATTCATTCACAATAATAAATATAATGGGCAAAAAGTTGTCAAATACTGTGTGTCAGAGCATTCATATTACCAAAGTCATGGAAATGTTGTGAATCACTAAGCCTTTAAAAAAAATTTCCCTATTTGGGAGCTGTTTCATGTTTGTGTACTCTCAAAATAGTACATTTGCAAGCATCAGTATTGTCTAGCACTGCAAAACACAGCAGGCAGTCAGGAGATGTGCGGCCGGCTGGGCTGTTCTGTGGCAGAAGCCATAAGATAGAAAATTACGACGGAGCAGGTAAGGAGGTGTTTGGCAGTGTGGGGCAAGCATGGTAGCTCTGACAGCAGCAGTACTACAGTATAGATGACGTGATAGACAGGAAAGAGATGCTTGACTTGGGGTCATTGACAGTGACAGCAGCAAAATGGTGTAGAAGACAGAAAATAGGCAGGCGGGCAGATGGTATTGCTAATTTAATCAGTGGCATTAGCTATAAGTGAATAAAAGTCAGCACTGATTCATAGCTGATTCATTTTGAACAAGGTTAGGTTTTCTATGCTTGCTGAAATTACACTGAAAGCTGGTAGTGATGAGCGAGTATACTCGTTGCTCGGGTGAGCTCCGAGTATTTTGGCGTGCTCGGAGATTTAGTTTTCATCATCTCAGCTGCATGATTTGCGGCTGCTAGACAGCCTGAATACACGTGGG
The DNA here is from genome assembly GCF_039654945.1 of Dendrobates tinctorius. Lineage (NCBI taxonomy): Eukaryota > Metazoa > Chordata > Amphibia > Anura > Dendrobatidae > Dendrobates > Dendrobates tinctorius. Next base: position 10,205,847 of record NW_027361672.1, read on the forward strand.
AATTTCCTAACAAACAGGCAATCCCCACATGTATTCAGCCTGTCCAGTAACCCCAAATCATGGGGCTCCATTGACAGAAACTAAATCTCCGAGCACTCTAAAATACTCGGAGACCACCCAAGCATGCTTGGGGAAATCCGAGCAACTTGCATACTCGCTCATCACTAAAGACTGGACATGACAGTACACTATAGAAAACTATGGCAGTTTTTGCCACTGGTCCAATTTGTTGACCCAAAATTAAATTGAATCAGGGTTCAGGGTATCTGAGAATGGACACAGTGATGGTATGACTGAACCTGGATGTTTGTCATGATCTGCTTAGTTTGTGGGATTAGGTAATTCAGAGGTTAATCTGGACGGCCTCGTCTGAGATTCTGCGAGGCTTTTTATAGCCTCATTGTCGGCTCATTCCTCGTCGTTTATACTCAGACCCTTGGCTGAGTGTGTGTGACCCTGGTGTGCTTTGTGACTGTGATACTTTATGCTTGTTTGGTTTTGATCCGGTTCCGTCCTGATACTAGTTCTACCTGTCCCTCTTGTACTGCACTGCCCTCTCCGTGTATGAATCATTGCATATGACCTGACCATTCTCTAATTGCCCCTCTTGTACTGTGCAGCTATCTCCATGTATGACTCATTGCTTACGTTCTGACTGTTCTCTGCTCGCCCCTCTGGTACCGTGCCGCCCTCTCCGTATATGACCCCCCCGTTTGTCTGACCTGAGTTCCCCTCGCCTCTACTCCAGGATTCCTGTAGTAGAATCCCACATTCATCTCCAGCAGTGGCACGCTAAGCCCCGCCCCCTGTGGTCACATGATCATAGGTTCTTCACTGCTTACTACCTTCAGCGTCGCAGGTCCCGTCTGCCTGAACTTTCCCTGCAGTATCTGACCCCAGGCCCTCTCGCAGTTTGGGTGAGTCACCCTGCTCAGCCGCGGCAGTTCGCCGGCGCTGACAGGATCCTGATACTGTTCAATCGATGAGTCCATGTGTGTTGGATTGTGTCTAATTGTAACACAAATGCTAGAAAGTAGAAACACAACCTAAAAATGTTGCCACATTCCACAGTATAGCTTTGTGGTTTATGGTTGACAAGCTAAAATATTAAAATGGATATGAAAAAGTAAAACAAGTGTTTTAAATTTCTCAACTCTTAACAAAAGTTGCTTACCTCCCCAAAAAATAGATCACAACAAACTGTAGGTTCACTCATAGCAAGTAATTTGTGGCAACAGGCAGCAGTGTTGTGCTCCCTATGATTGTTAAATATTACTTGTAAAACTGTTGTGAAACTTTTTTTATTCTTTTTATAATCATTTTTTAACTATTCCCCTTAAATAAAAATGCGAAGCAAGGTACTTAACCCAAAAGTGCTTCATTGGAAGTAGCTACAAGTAGGTTCATGGCCAGAAATGAACAGGCCAACAGCATGAACTATTGTCATTGAGTTGATAAATTGGACATTTGTACAGGTATGCAAAAACTAAATGAGAACTTTTGGCTGATGGACGGTAACAGCTGATTGGTGAGGGTGTCGGGTACTTACATAGCTTTTGTTTTCCGGCAGCATAGAAGAACTTCTGGCCACCACCGAAGCCAGCGACAGATGATCATGGGGGTGCCAGATGTCACACCCCTATCGATCAAATATTGATGAGGTATCTTAAGGAGAGGCCATTAGTATAAAAGTAGTGGTCAAACCCTTTAATGTTGAAAAGTTACTATCCAGAGATAACTTGTGGGAGATTATTACTACAGAGAGAGACTACAGATTAAAAAACAGGGATAGGATATGAAAAGTAGTTAGACAAAAGCCCCCCATTAGTTTATTAGTGGAGAATGACCAAGTGATCCACATAAGACATCTTTGGATCGGTTAATCATTCTCCAGTGCCTGTGAGATGCACTGCAAAAGCTGAATGAGAGATAACACAAATACCTTGCTATTTAGACTAACAAAACTGTACAAAATTAGACTAGGCAAAGAAAAGGATATGGAGGATCCCATAAATGCAATGGTGGAGGTGTTTGCACAACTGAGATCAGTGGGTGAGAATATAAAAGACAGAAATGTTGCAGCCATGTTGCTATTCAGTTTTCTTGAAATACATAGTGCACTGGTCAGTGGACTATAGCCTGAGACAAACTGGAAAATAGAATTTGTAAAGACAAGGCTATTCGATGAATACCAGAAAACAAAGGTACTTTTAGCCAATGCTACAGAGATAGTGGAATTGCCCTTAAAAATGAGAGATGCAAGGTTACACAAGTTGGAGATTAGAGCATGTTTCAGATGCCACAAGTAAGGATACTTAAAAAAGACTGTTGTTGGAATATGTTTGGTGCAACAACTCTATTCCTGTCTGAGTGTTCAGTTGCTAGATTTGCATGCTGTTTATAAAGTTAGAACAAAAAAAACCTCCCAGAGGCTCACACAGGGAGAGCATGTGACTGTATTTCCTGTTTTTCCTGTGTCTGTGTATGAGAGAAGTAGCCTGCTGTAGATGCTGCACAGATAGACACCCAAATGATTTATTCCTGATCTATTAAGCTCACCATATATTTTGTTATGAAGGAGTCACTGAGGAGGAAAAACAAAAGCAAGCTAAGTCCCAGAAAACCAGAGAGGTTGGTAACTAAGCGGATTGCAGACCCCTGATCCTATCCACACAACTAGCAGTAGCCGTGGAACGTACCTACGATGATCTTAGACACCTCGTCACAGCCGGAGAACTAAATAAGCCTAAAGCAAGAAAAGGGGAAATCTAAACTGCCCCAGAGCAGACCCCAAAGCAATAGACAGCCCCCAAACATGTATTGACAGTGAGACAAGATGAACACACAAACACAGATAGAAAAATAGGCTGAGTAAACGATGGGGCCCACACTAACTAGAAAGGACAGGAAAGGAAAGATGCTGTCTGCAATCGCGCACAAAACCCTGCCAAAAAATGTCCAACACTTTCTGATAACAAAAACCCTGAAGTCTCTAGACTTCAGTTCTCTATATCAGCACTCTGGTATATTCTGAAGACAGAGCAAAAAGAGACCAATCTGATTAGGGACAAAAAGCAAACTGGCATAAACAGAGACAAAAGAATGGAAATTCAGCACAGCCCCAGCAGGGGCTGGCTGACCACAAAAACTGAATAAACCAGACCAATTCTCATGTGAAACATAGCAGAGCACACTTAGCTTGAGAAGGCAGGAACAGAACTGGAAACCAGAACCTCAGGGCAGGAGAAAATCACCAGCACAAAATTAGGGAGTCTGCTGTCTTAAATCCAGTCAGAGACTCCTGATGTGCACTCACAGTCCTCCTCCTCAGGTGGCAGGTCTCTGCAATTTAGATCAGCTTCATTACCTGCTGTCACCACCAGAGGGAGCGCAGATGGAGAACTCACGACTCCTCTGTCAACACAGCCATCTCCACCACCCTCACCAGAAGCCAGAGGTAAACCAGAAAATGAGTTCACAACAATTGTTCCTGTTTGTTCTGGAATAAAGAAGCCCTGTTGTCACACACTTGGAGAGTATCATGAGTAATCCACTGCCACCAACTGTAGATTATAGAAAGCAGAAGAACAAAAACTATTTGCAAAAGGTATTGCCTGTTAAAGGGAACCTGTAACTATAAATATGCTATTAACCTGCAGATATAGGGTTAATCTGCTGTTTAATAGCATTATAATGCTGGCTGGTGCCTGCGCTTAGCCTCATACTGATGTGAGAAAATTAACTTTATTCTCCCCAGCAGCGTTCCTGTTTATTATGTCTCGGGGATGGCAATGGCGCGGGTATAATCACCGATCTCAGAATACAGAGCAGCGTCTGTAACCACGACCCCGGCCCTGACTGACACTCCCTCTGCACTGGTGCTCAGCTGTCATACTGGACATTGTAAAGGAGCAGCTGAAACACTGCAAATATTGGTGCAATGATGGTATTCATACATAACATAGACGTCTGGGTCACAAATACAAAAATGAAACCTGACAAAGGATCTTACGCAGGGCCAGAGTGGCCATCTGGGAATTCAGGCAAATGCCAGAAGGGCCTGTCTGATCATGGGCCACCATGTCTGCTACATTGCTATCAGAATCTGCATCCTCAAGATGCCCATACTGTTAACAGTTGTGACAGAGCACAAAGTCGCTGGCTCCCTCACATTTCTTCCATCTGTGACCTGCCGGATGTCAGTGGTGCAATAACATCACTGCTTAACACAGCCAGCATCCAGAGGTGTATCTAGATTTTCTGGCACCCGGGGAAGAATTCAGTTTGGCGCCCCTCCCCCACCCCCTAAGCACATATTTCCACGCTTAGTCACGTGCCAACAAGCTTCTCTCCTTAATGCTCTCAATGTTCAGTGAAAGCTCATTGTCACGTGACTGTCAGTATGAAAATCGCATATGAGTGAAGCGGCCATGTGATGACTGATGGAACCTGCGGAGCTGAATCCTGACAGTGAGTAAATTACACGCTGTTAGGATTGGCTAAAGGGCTTCAATTTATAATTAAAGGGCTCACTATATGCGACTGCAGGCTTCTGAATGCTCAAAGCACAAGCACTTCTAGGATTCTCCCTTGCCGGTGGCAAGAGTGGAAGGTCACGTCAGCACAAGTATGTGATTTGTATACTTCTGCTCACATTCTGACTAGATGTGTCCAGCCTCACTCAATTCATTTTCATTGAGTGAGGCCACACATGTCTAGTTGGCACATGACTGCATGTATGCAAATCGCCAGCAGGAAAGAACCCGACAGCGTTCAGTAAGCACTGTGAGAATTCAGAAGTGTGCAGTCACATAGAATGAATGCAGACTCATCACAAACCTGGACAACTCCTTTAATTTAAAAACATTTATATCCAGGAACCTGATAGAAGACGTCGTGTCTGGAGTCGTTCTTTCTTTGCATCTTCATCTTGTCCAGACGCCATGATGACTCTTCTCATCCAAAGATCATCTCTGCAGACTTCAATTTTCTCTGGTCTTGTGCAGCACATCCCCACACGATGCCCTTTAAGATAGCAGTGTAATTATAATGCTCTTGAATAAAAATATCTGCCCTGCATTAAGCCCCTAAATAAATAATTGCCCCTCACTACAATCCCTGCACAAAATATGACTCCACACTGTCCCTATTATGGTACATGCTCTCCACAATGCTCCCTCCTTTCCATAATGGGCCCTTTCTTCACACTGTCCTCTCATAGTGTCCCCTCTATATGGCCTAGTCTCTATTCTGTGCCCCTTCATTACATTCCTCCTCCTTGGCATACTGTCCCCTTCTGGCTGTGCCCTTACACTGTTCCCCACACTACTCAGTCTCTATTCTGTGCCCACTCACACTTTCCTCCCTCCATACTGTCTCCTCACATTTCCCCTTCCCTCCTCATGTACATCCCCCTGCTAACCATACTGTCTCCTCACACATTTACCCCTTCACTCTCCATATTTCCTCCTCACACATCCCCCCTGACTCCCTATACTGTGTACACACACATCTCATCACCCTCGCTCCCTATATTGTGTCAGCACACATTTTTCCCCTTGGTATTCACTATTCACCCATGTCCCAACTCACCCCCCAACAGTAAGACGTGAGTACAATTTATCTCTGGTCAGTGGCGCACTGCGGCTTCTCTGTGCTGGCTGTCAGCTTGACAGCTGGCTCAGAGAACTGCCAACTCCCAGTCCAGAGGGTGGCAGAATGCAGCCATCGGGTGGAGATACTTCAGACCACTGCATTATGCGGCACGACTGCACCCCCCTGCCGGCTGCACCCGGGGCACATGGCCCGGCTGCCCCCGGGGGCAGATTTAACATCACCCTGTCTGCCCTATCGTAGCTATATAGGTTCCGCCTCTATTGCCGAGCAGGATACCTCATCCCTGCCTGACCCTGTTGATAAGCCCTGCACGGGGAAGGACAGAATCCGCACCAGTCAATCCCCACTACCACTAAAGACAGATACACAAACAAGGGGGAACACTTAGCTTGAGTAGACTCAAAGAGAAACACAGACGTCCTCCAGCAACATCAAGGAGGAAAATAGCCAACTGCTATAGCTCCAAGCCACAACAGGCAACTGGAAATAAAAATATCACCCGCAACTTCCTGCAGCCAGCTGGAAGTTCTAAACACCCTGGTCGAGGTGTGTCAACTTGAGCTGAGGGAAGGTTGCCACTGGGTCCTAAAGTCAGAAGGTCCAGGAAGAAGTCTGCAAAACAAACTGCTGAGACCTTCTGCACTCAGATGCAGAGCGACAGTCTGCAGCCTATGACACACCCATGACAATACGCCTCTGCCAGCATTCACTGAAAGAATGGATAGAAGAGGAGTCAGATGCTGTGGAGGATGAGGTGTCTGGATTAGGTGAGTATAAGGATTTTTTTATTTTTGAGGGGTTTGGGGAACAATCTCACTATATATGGCACTGTGAGTTGGGCCATCATAGTATATAAGGGGCCGTGGGGTGGACAACTATACTACATAGTGTACTGTTCGGGGAACGATTATACTACATAGTTAGCTGTTGGGGGTACCATCATACTACATAGGAGGTCTGAGGTGTACCATCATAATATGCAAGGAGCTGTGGGGTGTACGATCATACTATCTTCATAGTGTATGTGGATCAATCATACTGTGGGGTGGCTGTGGGGGCGCCATCTTACTGTATAGGGTGGTTTGGTGGATGTCATACTGTGTGGAATGAATGTGCTGGACATTATAATGTGTTGAGGACTATGGGGAACATTATACTATGTTATAGGCTGTGGTGGCCATCTTACTGTATGGGATGGTTATGGGGAACATCGCATTGTATTGGGGCTATGGGTCCTCATACTGTACCGGGAGCTTTGGTGGACATAACACTATATATATATATATATATATATATATATATATATATGCCTGTGATGGACATGATACAGTCTAGGGGTCTGTTGTGCCTCTCATACTGCATTTTGGGGGCTGTGGTAGATACCATACTGTATGGGAGGCTGTGGTGACAATCTTTCTGTATGGGGTGCTGAGGGGCATCATACTTTGTGTAAGGTTTGTAAGGCAATAACACAGCCCCACTCAATACAAAGGAAATTGCCAAAACCAAGTACAATTAGTCGAAATATGGACAGAGGTGTGAAAATCACATACTTGCGGTCACATGATGGCCTGCTCCCAATGCCGACACTGGAGAATCCTCAGTGTGCTCTGTGAGGATTCAGAACTCTGAAGTTACATAGACTTTAACCTCAAGCCCTTTAACAATCAATATGGTGGTATTATTAATACTGTTTATGATGGAAATATTTAGTTATGGTTTGCTGGTATTTGTCTGTAATATTGCATTATTATTATTATTAGAATCCAAATCAATTCCGCATTAAATCCGCAAGCGTTTTCCTCTGCGGTTTCTGCCAAGAGATGCGGATTTTGTGCAGAAAATTCCAGCAGACTAATCTGCAACATGTGCACATACCCTTATATATCCCCATGTGGTGCTTGGGGAAAAAAGACAAAATGGGTCTGTGCGATTTCAAATGCCAGGGCTAAATTTCAATCCCAGTCCTTCCCTGATCTTATTGTTTCCATTTGTTCAAATACTGTGAGGGTATGTGCACACGGAGTTTTTTGGCTCTGCGGATTTTGTAGTAAAAATCGCAGATAAATCCGCAGGACTTATCTGCGGTTTTGCCTGCGGTATCACACCTCATAATGGATGAGGTGTGAAACTGCAGCATTTCTGCACTAAAGAATTGACATGCTGCGGATTGTAAACCGCAGCAAAACCACGTGGAAAAATCTGCAGCACGTGCACAGCGTTTTTTATTTCCATAGGAAATAAAGGTACTGCACAACGCAGCAGAATCTGCTGCGGACCCGCAGCTGCAGAAACGCTGCGGATCCACAGCAGAATCTGCACCGTGTGCACATACCCTAAGATGCAAATGCTGCATTACATACAAGGCCACAAGGGCACCACTTCCTAAAGAGAAAACTTACAGCCGTCAGACTACTTCTGAATATATGACTGAAGTCCGTGCAAACCCAGACACTGCAAGTGAATAGATACAAGTTACAGAACCCAGGCTTTCAACAACACTTCATTTTGAAGAAGCTAACCACTTGGAACACAGTCAATGCTGAAACCAAAGGAGCATCATCTGTTTCACTATACATGGGAACAGTAGCGTAACTACAAAGTTATGGGCCCCAGTGCGAACTTTCAAATGGGGCCCCCCCATGCCAAAATACACGCACATCTCCGCTCCGTACATCTCATCTCATACACGCGCCGCTCCGCACACCTCGTACACACGTGGCTCCGCACACCTTGTACACGCACATCTCCACTCCATATACCTCGAACACGCGTGGCTCCGCTCCGTACACCTCATACATGCACATCTCCGCTCTGCACACCTCGTACACACATCTCTATTCCGTATACCTCGTACACGTGCAACTCCACTCCATACACCTCGTACAGGCACATCTCCACACCAATTGCAGCCTGGCAACCAATCAAAGCACAGAGCTGCACAGCCAATGAGCGGCTGCAGCTCCCAGAGGCTGCTACTCCCCTGACACGCCCACTACACAGCTCACCTTCGAATTGCAAACTTGCAAGCAGGCCCCTAAGCACTCCGGGCCCCGTCGCAGCTGCGACCGCGGTAGTTACGCCCCTGCATGGGAATTAGAGATGAGCAGATCAATCCACAGAGGTTCAACTTTGAGACGAATTTCTTGAAATTCATAGTTTCACGTGAGTTCGAACACTTTGAGATTTGACTTGTGGTTTGCAAAAAAATAAAACCTTGACCAATACCATTTTCCACACTATTGAAGCTTTAGAGAGAGCTAATGCAATTTGCCATGGCCATAAGGGCTTCCCTCCCCATAATACCCTGCAGCTATGATATTTAGCGGATTATCATACATTGTACTGTGGTAATCAGTACATGGGCCATCACAGATCAGCACTTCCCAGTGGAGAACAGTTTTGTATGGCAGTCATTTTCCATCTCTAGAGTCACTAGGTAAATCTCTCTCTCCTCTAGTATGTACGTTCTTATGGACAGGGGGTTCTCCTTCACTCTCTCGTAGAGGGTAAGATCTTATAGTCAGCGGGGTTATTTCTCTTGTAGAGTGTAAGCCCTTATGGTCACCGTTGCGCTCTCTCTCTCTCGTAGAGTGTAAGCTTTTATGGTCAGGAAGGTCCTTTCTCTTTCAACTGTAGAGTGTAAGCTCTTATGGTCAGTGGGGTCCTCTCTCTATGCGGTAGAGTGTAAGCTGTTATGATCGAGTTCCTCTCTGTGGTAGAGTGTAAGCTCTTATGGTCAGTGGGTACTCTCTTATAGAGAGTAAGTTCTTATGAACAATAAGGTCCTCTTTCTCTTCTGTAGAGTGTAAGTTCCCAAAGTCAGTTAGGTCCTGTTTCTTTCATCTGTAGAGTGGTCAGTGTGGTCCTTTCTCTCTCTCTTTCCTGTGGAGTGTAAGCTCTCATGATCAGTTGGTACTCTCTCTCCTATAGAGTGTAAGTTCTTATGAACAATGAGGTCTTCTCTCTCTCCTCTGTAGAGTGTAAGTTCTCATAGTCAGTGAGGTCCTCTCTATCCTATAAGTGTAAGCTCTTATGGTCAGCAGGGTTCTTGCTTTCCCTTTTCTCTCCCACACTTACAGTATTTTCTGAGGAATTATAAACTTTGCATTGTTGAGTTTTGCGTGATTGTATCTGTCACAAATCATTTTTTTGAGGGGAAAAAAATCAGTAAATATGAATTTTAAAAGATCCTCTTATCTCTAATGGTAATTTATTACATTTCACTGCACAGCAGGTGATCTGTGACTGTGCTGCGCAGTGGCTACAGTTCCTTCATTCTAAGGATGTGCATGGTTCACAGCAGTTTGATCCCCACCAATTATTACAGAGCTATTTTCAAGTTTGGAAGTTATCCCCATTCATTGGGTAGAGTGTAACGTCCCGACCTATGGGGGTTCAACCACTCAGATCCGAAACCGATCCCTAGAATTCAGGCTCTCGAGAGTTCTGTATGAATGGAGTGGTGGTTGATCATGTGCATTGCTGCTTCATTCATTCTACATGTGACCGCCAGAGATAGCTGAGCGCGGCTGGTCCTCGACACTACTACAATAATGAATAGAGCCGCAGTGCTCATGGTCAACCTCCACTCTCTTAAAGGGAATCTGTCACCCCATTTTAGCCCTATAAGCTGCCACCACTGACATCAGGGGCTTATCTACAGCATTCTGTAATGCTGTAGATAAGCTCCTGATGTAACCTGAAAGATAAGAAAAAAGAGTTAGATTAACTCACCCCGGTGTTCGGTCCGGTCCGATGGGGGTCGCTGTCCGGTCAGGTACCTCTCATCTTCATACGATGATGTCCTCCTCCTTGCTTCTCCCTTGGCTCCTGCGCAGGCGTACTTTATCTGCCCTGTTGAGGGCAGAGCAGAGTACTGCAATGCGCAGGTGCCGGACCTCTCTGACCTTTCCCGGCGCCTGCGCACTGCAGTACTTTACTCTGCCCTCAACAGGGCAGATAAAGTACGCCTGCGCAGGAGCCAAGGGAGAAGCAAGCAGGAGGACATCATCGTACGAAGATGGGAGGCGCCGGACCGCGACACCCACCGCACCCGCCCCCTGGTGAGTATAATCTAACGTGTTTTCTTAACTTTCAGGTTACATCGGGGGCTTATCTACAGCATTACAGAATGCTGTAGATAAGCCCCTGATGGCGGTGGCCACAGCTTATAGGGCTAAAATAGGGTGACAGATTCCCTTTTATTCCCAGTTCTCGGTAACGGTGGGCATCCTAGAGGTTAGACTCTCAGCAAACAGGTAGTTAGTTATTCCATGGATTGTGGATAAATACCAAATTTGAGAATACCCCTTTAAGTCCCCACCAATTATTTTATAGCCTATAATTTATTACTTCTTCTAGTATTCAATTTAGATTGAAGGACAGCAAATGTGAACAGAATTTAGGTCAGCAGCAGAAGACGTTGTGGTCCTGCATTAAACTTACAGAAGGCATTTTCCACCATTAACCTACTTGTATAACCAATAGAAAATTCTATAATTTCCTTTTTACTGTGGCATAAAAAAAAGAGCACTGGGTTAGGTATCATCTGTTTCTATAGCAACACCCAAAGCCTTGCAATTAGTCCAATGTGAATGACAATCAAACAATGAGCACGTTGTAGTCTTAGCCAGTGTGTGATCGGTGGTGTCCCCGCTGCCGGCAGTCCCTCCCCTCACACATGTGAGCCGCGCACCGTCCTCCACACCAGACACGGCCGCCTCAGTGCGCAGGCACAAGGAGCTCACATAATACGTGGTGTCTGGGGCTGGAGAGGCTCAGAGGGATGGGACCCGACCGAGGACAGATCTGCAGCTAGCAGAACAGCTCAGCCGGCACAGCAGGTCCCAGGGAAAGGTAACCGGGCAGCGAGAGCTGGGGCATCTACCCTGGCACTATGCCAGCCTGTATGTGCACACTCGTAGATCCAGCTATCTGCTACTACTGTCATATATAGTAATGCATCTATATCTATCAGACATATATATATCATACACACACATATATAATATATACGCACATACATATAATATATGCATACACATATATATCATAAGATGGAGCATGTAGTAAAAGTTGCATATGCCAAGTATAGGGGATGTCCAGGGGTGCAGCTCCGGCTCCCCACCATGCACAGGGGCTGTGTCAGGCAGTGATGGAGACACAGATGGTGGCACTGGCGTCATCACTTACGTGCTCGGAGCTGGAGGATTGATTTCAGCACCATGGAGAGCTCTGTGGAGCAACAGGACGCCGGTGAAGGACAAACAGGGGAAAGGACGCTGCCTCCCACACAGCAGCTGTGCCGGCGAGGAGCATTTCCCGGCCCTGCAGTTATTGGCCATGATTGCCGACTGCTGGGACACAGTAATGTGGTTAGCAGCTAATATCATGTACAACCGGCGGCTGCACTCATCTGGCTCTGAGCACTGCTGTGCTGTGTGAGGCTGAGCCCTCCTGATGGCTCTACAGGACTGGGTGGTCTTACCACTTAGAGAGTCGTAGCACCATTAATTATGTGAACACATACAGATATAGCAGAGCTGAGTTTGCCTTTTAGACCACTGAGAAGATATCATTTTTGTATTATATAGACAAAAGAATGGCTCCTATATGACCCTATAACTAAAGGAGACCCAACAAAACTATACGGCTCCATTCCATGAATCCTGTGGAACCTCTTGGTTGGTGGAATCTTTAGTTTTCTTCTGATGTCAGTGTTTGCATTACCTTTATACTTTGACATCATTATATCTGCATTTACATACACGATCCATGTACTAAGACTAAACCATGCAAATTTGTCCCCTGCCTCATGACATTACTGTGTGCATTGCAACTGTTCCTGTGACATCACTGTGTACTTTACATACTACTGTTACATCGCTATGTCTACAATCCTCCCACTGCATCACCCCATTTAGATACCGTATTATCGCACTACTGTGACATCACTGTGTGTACAATCCCACACTGCGTCACCCCTTTGCATACCGTATAATTGCACTAGTGTTACATCACTGTGTACAATCCCCCCCACTGCGTGACCACTTTACATACTGTATTATCACATTATTGTGACATCACTTATGTTTACAATCTCCCCCCACTGCGTCACCACTTTACATACTGTATTATCACCTTGTGACATCACTATGTGAACAATCCCTCCACAGCATAATCCCTTTACATACTGTATTATCGCACTACTGTGACATCACTGTGTACAATCCCCCCACTGCATCACCACTTTATATAGTAGATTACCGCATGACTGTGACATCACTGTACACAATCCCCCCACTGAGTCATCCCTTTATATACTGTATTATCGCACTACTATGACATTGTCACGCCGCGCTCACCTGGGGGCGGGACCTCGGCCCCGACGTCATCTCTTCCGGAGCCGCGGTCACTCCTGAGGTCCCGCCGGGTGCGCACGCTCCTTCATGTTATGTCTGCGCTTGCACGCTTTTCTCAGTTCGGTCTCCAGGTCAGTCCTCTCTATGGTACTGGAGGACTTGACCCGGAAGCTCTCGTGATCATGTGCTATATCAGGCTACCTCTTCCTAGGGGAGGTGCCTAATTATTGTTGCGCTTCCTGGCTTGGTCTGCCGTGTCCCTGCCTGGCTGTGTGCTGTATTCGGGTCCCCTGCCTTGTCTCATACTCAGTTGTGCCTCCTGGCACAAGTTCCAATCCTGCACTTTGTCTTATGCTCAGTTGTACCCTCTGGCACACACCCTGCTCCTGTACTCTGTTACACCTCCTGCCAGACTCAGTGATCTGAGTTGCTCCTTGCACACATCCTGCTTCACTCACACCCAGACGTATGTAGTCTCTGTACCCCACGTGTCCCTGTGTCCACGCTTTACACGTTCCTGCAGACACACTCACCCACTCGTGTCTCCTGTGAGCCGGCCGCCTGGTTCCAGCAGTCGTGGTGCCTCACCCCCTGGGGCTTGCCCCTGACACTCCATGTATAGGGGGTGGTCTTCACTAGGTCAGCTTGCCCTGGGAGGGTTGGTGCCACGACCCAGAGGGTCCACTCCAGGAGTCGTCACCGACATCACTGTGTGTACAATCCCCCACTGCGTCACCCCTTTACATACTGTATTATCGCACTACAGTGACATCACTATGTGAACAATCCCTCCACAGCATAATCCCTTTACATACTGTATTATCGCACTACTGTGACATCACTGTGTACAATCCCCCCACTGCGTCACCACTTTATATAGTAGATTACCGCATGACTGTGACATCACTGTACACAATTCCCCCCACTGAGTCATCCCTTTATATACTGTATTATCGCGCTACTGTGGCATCACTGTGTGTACAATTCCCCCCACTGCGTCACCCCTTTACATACTGTATTATCGCACTACTGTGACATCACGTCACCACTTTATATACTGTATTATCACATGACTGTGACATCACTATGTGTACAATCCCTCCACTGCATAATCCCTTTACATACTGTATTATGGCACTACTGTGACATCACTGTGTACAATCCCCCAGTGCATCATCCCTTTATATACTGTATTATCGCACTACTGTGGTATCATTTTGTACAATCCCCCCACTGTGTCACCACTTTATATACTGTATTATCGCACTACTGTGACATTACTGTGTGTATAATCCCCCCACTGCGTCACCACTTTGCATACTGTATTATCACACTACTGTGACATCACGTCACCACTTTATATACTGTATTATCACATGACTGTGACATCACTATGTGTACAATCCCTCCACTGCGTAATCCCTTTACATACTGTATTATGGCACTACTGTGACATCACTGTGTACAATCCCCCAGTGCATCATCCCTTTATATACTGTATTATCGCACTACTGTGGTATCATTTTGTACAATCCCCCCACTGCGTCACCACTTTGCATACTGTATTATCACACTACTGTGACATCACTGTGTGTACAATCCCCCCACTACGTCACCACTTTACATACGGTATTATCGTACTACTGTGAGATCACTATGTGCAATCCCCCTACTACAGGTGTGTATGCTGCATGTAAGCACACTTTTACACTAGCAATCTCTATATATAAAAATCAATGTGTGTGTGTGTTTGTGAGTGTATCACCAACCAATCACGAAGCATCTTTCATTTCACCAGAGCTGTTCAAAAGAAGCTAAGCTGTGATTGGTTGCTATGACCAACAGTTTTCCTTGCAACCAATCACTAAGCATCTCTCATTTCACCAGAGCTGGTTAACAGTAGCTGAGCTGTGATTGGTTGCTATGCGCAGGTTTTCCCACTTAACAACACCTCAACAGACACTGACATGGTGGGAGAAATCTAGCATCCTCAGAAACATAAGCTCCAGCCATCGTCTGTCCTCCAGAAAGGAGCAGTGAGTACATGACAGAAATGAATCGCCCCTCCTGTGTGGTCTCATTAAGTGACACACATGAATGTAGGAAAGTGCACATATCAAATGTCATGTGGATTTAATATTTTCTCAGACACTTTTATGCATTATTGATGTTACTGTGCTCTGATGCTGTGAGGTTTTTTTAAAGTGCTACCTTCCCCATAATTCACCTGAATATACCAATATAACACATAATGCTTTTCCCATAACAACACATTAAATATGATACTATACTGCATACAGATGCTGTACATCCATGAGCAACTCAGCCGGACAAATTACAAGTTGACCTGGGATCTTAGTGAACCATGTTTCTGTGCAATTTCACTATTCTACTTTTACTGGCTTTGACGGGATGATGTGAGATATTAGGGGTAGTAGTCCGGTAACTCTGGCTGATGGGATGATGTGGGATATTAGGGGTAGTTGTCCGGTAACTCTGGCTGATGGGATGATGTGGGATATTAGGGGTAGTTGTCCGGTAACTCTGGCTGATGGGATGATGTGGGATATTAGGGGTAGTTGTCCGGTGGCGCTGGCTGACAGGATGATGTGGGATATTAGGGGTAGTAGTCCGGTAACTCTGGCTGATGGGATGATGTGGGATATTAGGGGTAGTAGTCCGGTAACTCTGGCTGATGGGATGATGTGGGATATTCAGGGTAGTAGTCCGGTGGCTCTGGCTGATGGGATGATGTGGGATATTCAGGGTAGTAGTCCGGTAACTCTGGCTGATGGGATGATGTGGGATATTCAGGGTAGTAGTCCGGTGGCTCTGGCTGATGGGATGGTGTTGGATATTAGGAATAGTAGTCCGGTAGCTCTGGCTGATGGGATGGTGTTGGATATTAGGAATAGTAGTCCGGTAGCTCTGGCTGATGGGATGGTGTGGGATATTATGGGTAGTAGTCCGGTGGCTCTGGCTGACGGGATAATGTGGGATATTATAGTGAATGTGGCTATGCGGAGTGGGCAGGGCTATACACTCAGCTTTATATAGATATAACAATGTGGGATATTAGGGGTAGTAGTCCAGCGGCTGTGACGGAATGATGTGGGATATTAGGGGTAGTTGTCCGGCGGCTATTTTGACGGGATGATGAGGGATATTAGGGGTAGTAGTCCAGCGGCTGTGACGGGATGATCTGGGATATTAGGGGTAGTTGTCCGGTGGCTCTGGCTGACGGGATAATGTGGGATATTATAGTGGGCAGGGCTCTACACTCAGCTTTATATATATAACAATGTGGGATATTAGGGGTAGTAGTCCATCGGCTGTGACGGAATGATGTGGGATATTAGGGGTAGTAGTCCAGCAGCTGTGACGGAATGATGTGGGATATTAGGGGTAGTTTTCCGGCGGCTATGGTGACGGGATGATGTGGGATATTAGGGGTAGTAGTCCAGCGGCTGTGATGGGATGATCTGGGATATTAGGGGTAGTTGTCTGGTGGCTCTGGCTGACGGGACGATGTGGGATATTAGGGGTAGTAGTCTGGCGGCTGTGACGTGATGATGTGGGATATTAGGGGTAGTAGTCCGGTGGCTCTGACGGCATGATGTGGGATATTAGGGGTAGTAGTCCGGTGGCTATGGCGATGGGATGATGTGGGATATTAGGGGTAGTAGTCCGGTGGCTATGGCGATGGGATGATGTGGGATATTAGGGATAGTAGTCCAGCGGCTGTGATGGGATGTTTTGGGATATTAGGGGTAGTAGTCCGGTGGCTCTGTCTGACAGGATGATGTGGGATATTAGTAGTCCGGTGGCTCTGGCTGACGGGATGATGTGGGATATTAGGGGTAGTAGTCCGTTGGCTATGGTGATGGGATGATGTGGGATATTAGGGATAGTAGTCCAGCGGCTGTGATGGGATGTTTTGGGATATTAGGGGTAGTAGTCCGGTGGCTCTGTCTGACAGGATGATGTGGGATATTAGTAGTCCGGTGGCTCTGGCTGACGGGATGATGTGGGATATTGGGGGTAGTAGTCCGGTGGCTCTGTCTGACAGGATGATGTGGGATATTAGTAGTCCGGTAGCTCTGGCTGACGTCATGATGTGGGATATAATAGTGAATGTGGCTATCCGGCGTGGGCGGGGCTCTACACTCAGCTTTGCACACTAACCGTAACCATAGTTAGTTACTATGCCTGGGCAGCGCCGGGCTCTTCATCTAGTAGTAAATAAAGTAAATAGCATAGTGCATGAAAATAATATAGGGTACTTTGATGGGTTTTTTTTTAATAAAAAAAAAATGTGAAAGCCATCCCACCTCGTCACGGTGACCTTAATTGGGACAGTCCTAACTCTAATGTTAAAAACATTACCGTTTGTCAAGTGACATGCATGTGGATAAGGGCTGAGAAGGACTGTACCCAGCTAGTGGACACACAGACATGGCAGACCACATCAATGTAATGCTCAGCACAAAGGAAAGGCAGGCCACAAGTTCTGAAACAAAAAAAGTGACAGCCATCCCACCTCGTCATGGTTTTTAACATTAGAGTCAGGACAGTCCCAATGAGGGTCACCGGAATGTCACATTTTATATTAAAAGAAACGTCCACTAAGTACCCTTTATTATTTTCATGTACTGTGCTATTTATTTACTGCATGGTATTTAATCATTATGTTTCTGTCTTTGGTTTTTACGCCTTTACATACTGTATTATCAACAAGAAAATAGGGGGGGAAGCCAGCACTGCTTAAGGTTAGAACGCATAAATTGGAGTGCATATGCACATAATGTCTAGCTGTATTCAAAAATGAGATATTTAGCAAAAAAATTGATCAATTCAATTGAGCCACCCCGCCGCGCCAAGGCAATCTCATATGGGGGGTCCTACTCTACATTTATAATAAATACTGTGCCATTACGGCCTCCTAAGAGCATGACCACATCAAGTGCAATCTGTACCTGAACATTGCTGGATCGCTCCCATGAAGCCATAGGCTTAGGCTAGTTTCACATTAGCGTTTACGGCCGCAGCGTCCGGCTGCGCACGGCCGCCGCTAAGCCCCGCCCCCTGCCGCGCCTCCACCGGTAGCGCTGCCTATGGACGCATGGCGCTGCATGCATCCTGCATCCCCTATCTTTAGCACTGGGGACGCAGGCCATGCGCAGTATGCGTTTGGCGGCACATGCGTCCTTTTGACGCTGTGCCGAGCGCACCAAATTGCAACCTGTTGCGTTTGGCGCTGGTCGGCGCATGCATCCTTTTGACGCTGCGGCCGTAAACGCTAATGTGAAACTAGCCTTACCTGTGCACTCATCAGATGCAGCAGAGCTGAGTGAGTTGTTTGGCATGTGTATTTTTCTTATGTTGTGTTATCTGTGCTTTTACATAGGACTGCAGCATAGATATTTGTCAGCTTAATGTTGGCTTCACGTAGTATCTAAATTCAGACTATAAGGCCAGGATCACACATGCAAGGAATACGTCCGAGTCTCGCATGTTAACACCCGGCACTGCCGCCGGCACTCTGGAGCGGAGCGTGTGGCCGCATAGAAATACATGGAGCCACACGCTCCGCTCCTGAGTGCCGGTGGCAGTGCTCGGGTATTAACATGCGAGACTCGGCCGTATTCCTCACATGTGTGATCCCGGCCTAATACCGACTCTCCAATATGTAGTAGATGTAATAGTAATAATATTAGTAAATTACTCCAATTAGAAATGTAGTGTAGTTCTTCTGATTCGCTCTGTTGCTTACCCCATGCGCAGGGCATTGCAGTAGTTTAGTTATCCATGGTTAGTCACTAAGAACTGTCATTATATGAGAGGTTGTAACCATGGACATCTAAGCTACTGCAATGCACTGCACGTGGGGTTAGCGGCAAAGCAAATCAGAAGAACTATACTACTCTAATTGGTTGCATTTGCTAGCATTATTATTATTATTATACCTACTAAATATTGAGATAGCATCTTGGAGATGGGAATGACCCTTTTAATCAGAAGCTTAATATGATTATCTACCACATTTTTTACTTAAATACATGTATTTCAGGCTAAAAAAATCATTTTTGCAATTCATTTTCGTTGATCATTCTGCACCTATTAGCTTTTACGAGCTGTTTGTTTCCGTGCTACTTTGATGCGGTCATAGATCAGCTGAGAGGAGCTCCAAAACAGACAGGTAAGAGTCAGAAGATCTCCTATTGGACCATTAGACAGATTTCATTAACCCCTTTCTGCAACCGGCAATACAAAGTCTATAGAAGTCAAACGGTGCAAAATTTCTAATGGAACCCAATTACAAAAATTATTTTTTAGCAAAAATGCATGCATTTAAGTAAGGGAAAAAAAAAAGTCCCTACAAGGGGACAAACTTCTTTAATCCTCGATTATCTGGAATTGATGACAAATGTCAGTTTCATGGTTGTTGTATTTATACAGCTTCGATCACATTACTTGGTCGCCTTCGATAATGTGATGGGTACAACATACATATCCGGTTTTATTGGCATTGGAAACCCAGACTAAATAGAGATGGTGTGACGCCAGCCTGTGTTGATGTGGAGCTCTTATGGGTTCATTTCTGTAGATATGTCACAATGTGACTTCCTAGCACCCAGTAATACAATAGTGGAAAATGTGCTCTGGCACTTGTCATTTGTTTGTACGCCATACTGACTCCCATGCTAACCTTATTTCCCTGCCTAATTTCTGAGCTTATTAGCATTCGCAGCTTCCAGTTCCTAGTTGCTAAGGAGCAGAATGATCAGTACGAAACCTATATGAATAGTGCGATGACTGGATGTTGGGGGAGGAGTGACACAAATGTTCGCTTTCCACCCACCACTTCCTCCTGGCAGATCTGTTTTTCCCTGACATTATCTCCTCGCATCTCTTGCCTTTCATTTGACTTTCTCTTTGTGTCTGCATTTTACTAACACTTCTATTATTTTGCGCAATATACAAAGGTTCTATCCAGCGTTTCCTCTCAAGTGTAGAGAATAGAATCTCACGGCCTAATGGTGACATGCAGGACGCAATGATGGCCGCAGCTGGCGTCAGACATGCCATTCTCGAGAAGCAACTTTCATGCACTGCGTAGAGTTCGTAGAGAATGCTTGCCCGACAGCAGGAATTACAGGGCTGCTTTCCTATATTATGTCTCCTGCCACACTTACCATTCCAAGGTTATCTTCAATGGAGAATCAGGAAAATGAGGAGGGCTACCATTAACCTCTTACCCTTGCTGGAAGGGTCTCATGCTGTGGTCTCTATATCGAATATCCAAGATGTCTTGCATGTGAATCAAGAACTAGTCTATGGCCAGTGAATCTCCGCTGATTATTATTGCTTCGTCAGCCATCATAACTTGCAAACACTGCCTGTTCTGATCCATGCCTATATACAGCCTGCCTTTTGATTTCTACAATTATGCTACACTTCTAGTTTTTCAGTTGATTTTTGGTATTTTAGGGATTCCATGTATCACTTGTCATCACCAGTCCAATAGCTGGAGGGCCAGTGGATTGAGACAATGTCAGACTGGGATACCAAGGGCCCACCAGTAGTATTGACTCTAGTCACCCACTGTTCAGCTATATGCAAATATTACATTAGCATCATTTGCTTATGCTTGTATGTAATAATAATCTAGGTAGTTTGTTACATGAATGATGAGATGTTTATATTGTGCCAACTACTGCTGTGTAGGTGAATGGGGAGGTCCCACCTGGGGATTCACCTGTTCCCCCGTTGGGCCAGTCCGAGCCTGGTTGGAGATCACTGATTCTTGGAGAAAATCATACCTCTGATAGGGTTTTAACAGAGAGGAACCAATCCATAACAGTTCAAGATATGGTCTATCCCTCAAAAACAAATTGGACCACCACCCATTTCAGCTACCTAGTTCATGGCTTGTTTGTTTCACACCCAGAACCAAACTGTGATTATATGGACAATCTGTGTGCATGGAGGTTGATGTGTAGAGCTATATAGAACAGGTCCATGCTTTCCATGGACTCACTGCTGGAAACATATGGCAAAGGTGAAGCTTGGGTGCCAAAGCAGCCCTGGCACCAGGACTCTGGCAGTTGAGGAGGCCCAAATGCCCCTTTGCCACATGAAGAGACATGAGTATTATAAATGGCAGATGGTACTCGGGGCCCTGTTGCAGATTTTACTTTGGGATTCAAGAACTTTAGGTTACACTTCAGAGTTTGCACAAAAAAACATCCCTCCATTATCCATAAGGTGCACATACTACAGATGTAATAATAATCTTTATTTATATAGCGCCAACATATTCCGCAGCGCTTTACAGTTGAACAGTTTCAAACACAACAGTCATAAGTAACAACGTTAACAATACAATAATTAAAGCGAAATAAGACGACCCTGCTAGTGGAGCTTACAATCTACAATGAGGTGGGGGAGATACAAACCTGTGCTTTGTATTTACAATGATGTATTTACAATGACGGTCCAGCCATCTTCAGGGGGTGGGGGTTAGATGGAGATAGTGAATGGGCTACACACACACACACAAACATGACTTTGATTACTGAATGTGATAGGCCGCTCTGAACAAATGTGTTTTGAGCGAGCGCCTAAAACTATGCAAATTGTGGATGGTCCTAATATCTTGGGGTAGAGCATTCCAGAGGATTGGCGCAGCACGGGAGAAGTCTTGGAGTCGGGAGTGGGAGGTACGGATTAGGGCAGAGGTTAGTCGAAAGTCATTTGCAGAGCGCAGCGGTCGGTTAGGCCGATAGACAGAAATGAGGGAGGAGATGTAAGGGGGTGCCGCACTGTGGAGAGCTTTGTGGGTGAGAACAAGAATTGTACCCTGTAATGAATTGGCAGCCAGTGTAACGACTGGCGAAGAGCGGACGCGTCTGAGTAACGATTAGCCAGATGGACAACCCTGGCTGCTGCATTAAGGATAGACTGGAGAGGGGAGAGTCGAGTGAGAGGGAGGCCAATTAATAGAGCATTACAGTAGTCCAGGCGGGAGTGGATCAGGGCGACAGTGAGTTTTTGTTGTTTCCATGGTGAGAAAAGGGCGGATTCTAGAGATGTTCTTTAGGTG
Source organism: Dendrobates tinctorius (assembly GCF_039654945.1). Taxonomy (NCBI): domain Eukaryota; kingdom Metazoa; phylum Chordata; class Amphibia; order Anura; family Dendrobatidae; genus Dendrobates; species Dendrobates tinctorius. The sequence goes on from NW_027361672.1 coordinate 10,227,933, forward strand.
TAAGCGGCATGAGCGGGCAAGAGATTGTATATGGGAGGTGAAGGAGAGATCGGAGTCGAACATTATACCCAGACAGCGCGCCTGCTGTCGGGGTGTTATTATGGTGCCACCCACAGAGAGGGAAATGTCAGATTTAGGGAGGTTAGTAGATGGTGGGAGCAGAAGAAGTTCAGTTTTGGAGAGGTTGAGTTTCAGATAGAGAGCAGACATGATGTTGGAGACTGCAGACAGTCAGTGGCGTTCTGTAGTACAGCGGAGGTAAGGTCAGGGGATGATGTGTACAGTTGTGTGTCATCAGCATAAAGATGGTACTGAAAGCCAAATCTGCTGATGGTCTGTCCAATTGGGGCCGTATAGAGAGAGAAGAGAAGGGGGCCAAGGACTGAGCCCTGAGGTACCCCAACAGTGAGAGGAAGAGGAGATGAAGTGGAGCCAGAAAACAGAACACTGAAGGAGCGGTCGGAAAGATAGGAGGAGAACCAGGAAAGAGCAGTGTCCTTAATGCCTAGTGACTGGAGCCTAGAGAGTAGGAGAGGATGGTCAACAGTGTCGAAAGCTGCAGAAAGGTCAAGAAGAATGAGCAGAGAGTGGTCACCATTACGGTTTGCTGTCAGAAGGTCATTGGTCACTTTGAGTGCAGTTTCTGTCGAATGTAGGGGGCGGAAACCGGACTGTGAAGGGTCTAGGAGGGAGTGAGTGGAGAGGTAACGGGTAAGGCGTGAGTATATCAGGTGCTCCAAGAGTTTAGAGATGAAGGGGAGATTGGAGACTGGTCTGTAGTTGTTTGTGCAGGATGGGTCGAGGGTGGGTTTCTTTAATAATGGAGTAATGATAGAGTGTTTGAAGGAGGAGGGGGAAAATGCCAGAGGAGAGGGAGAGATTAAAGATTGTAGTTAGGTGAGTTGTGACGACTGGGGAGAAAGACTGGAGGAGATGTGAGGGAATGGGGTCGGTTGTGCATGTAGTCGGACGAGAAGAGGAGAGGAGCCTGGAGACTACTTCTTCTGTGATGGGAGCAAATGTGGAGAGTGAGCCGGGGGAAATGCAGGGAGGGATGGGAGTCACTGAACTTGGTGATTGGGAGCGGATTTCCTGACGGATATTGTCTATTTTCTCTATAAAGTGGGAGGCCAGGTCATCAGCGCAAATGTCTGTGATAGGGGCTTGTGCTTTTGGCCTGAGGAGGGAGTGAAAGGTGTCAAAAAGTTTCTTGGGGTTGTTGGATAGTGAGGAGATCAGGGTGGTGAAGTAGGTCTGTTTGGCGAGGTGAAGGGCAGAGTTATATGTCCTTAACATAAATTTGAAGTGTATGAAGTCTTCTGGTGTGCGTGTTTTCCTCCATAAGCTTTCAGCACACCTAGAGCATCGCTGGAGAAATCGGGTTTGCGATGTGAGCCAGGGCTGTTTCACTCTGTTTGTAGGTTCTGAGGGTGAGGGGAGCTACTTGGTCAAGGGTGCTTCTAAGAGTGTCATTGAAGTGATGTACAGCCAGATCAGGACAGGACAAAGAAGAGATTGGGGACAATGATGAGTGTAGGGAGTCTGAAAGTGTATGAGGGTTAATGGCTTGTAGATTTCTGACTGAATGGTAGGTAGGAGGGTGCTGGGGTGAGCGAGGATTTGTGAGTGTAAAGGAGAGAATGTTGTGGTCAGAGAGGGGAAGCGGTGAGTTATCTAGGTAGGAGATTGAGCAGAGCCGGGCGAAAACCAGGTCCAGGGTGTTACCGTCTTTGTGTGTTTCAGAGGTTGAGAGCTGAGAGAGGCCTAGAGAAGTGGTTAGTGGTAGAGGTACATTCAAGAGGTACATGGCCTTCACTGCAAACAGTCCGGACTTTACATGCAAGAACAAGTAAACCACATTTCACACTCCTGTTCAATCCATTATGCACCAACCGAAGACGAGATGCGTTTTCATTAGTACCAAGCATCCTCCAAGGGCATTACGTTACTCAAGGTCTTCCAAGCTCACCATGTTCAGAGGAGAATGTCCATATTGAGCCACAGCACGAATAATGACAACTTTACAATAAACTGACGCCTCGCCTGTACTCCATGTACTGTATGTATGGCTTGTAAAAAGGAAGTTAGAAAAAAAATTGTGACATGTTAGAGACACATAAGTCTGATCATTCATCAAGCTGTGAATTTTCTCCTCTAAATTGGAGTCACGACTTCAGTATGACATAGTGAGTCACTTTACAGTTCCTTTGTTGTACTTTTATTGCACTTTTTCATTTAAGTCATTATTCTTTGCAAATATAAGAAATGTTAAAGCATTTGTTGAAACTTGAGTCATGTGACCATGTAATATTTAATTGTTAACCGATGTCACACAGTGCATTGCATTAACGTTAGTAAGCTTAGTGACATTTTTAACTTTACCTTTAAATATCATCTTTATTTTATTACAGACTCATTTCTTTAGGAATACAGAAAAATGGTAAATTGGTGCTCATATATGATTATCTCCTATTATCTTAGGTCCCAATTTTAGCCGAACTTGCATGCATTCTTGGCCCACATGTGCTGCACATCAAATGTGTTAAATATATCAGTGATTTTAACCTCAAAAACTTGCAAATGTGTTTACTTTCCAAAAAACTCCTAGTGAGTGATCCATGCTGTCAGTGTGCTCTGGCCAAGATTTGGTGCACGCTTTGCTTACTTATATGCCAAATCTGTGCAGAATGAAATCTGGCTACCACCATGCTTACTGAAAAAGTAACAGCTTATGTTACGAGTAACCCTGCTCCACAAACACTGGTGTAAATATGCAGTTATGTCTTTTTATATTCTTCTAAACATGTGGTAGGGTGCCCAAAAATATCAGTTGCAACCATTGCACAATTTTTTATATTTTTCTAAATGCATAATATTATTTCCTAAACTCTTTGTTTAATTAAACGATTGTCACAAGTGTTTTTAATAGTAGCAGCAAATGTAGCTCTGAGATTCATGGAAATGCATATAAATCTTTCTTTAAAGGGAATCTATTGCCAGGTTTTTCCTATATAATCTGAGAGCAGCATGATCTAAGGGCAGAGACCATGATTACAGTGATGTGTCACTTAATGGGCTGATTAGTGAATTTTCAATAAAACTCAGTGTTTTATCAGCTAGAAATTAATTCTTACAAGAGGACTAGTTGATTGTCTCAAGCCTTGTAGTCCTCAACCTCTGTGTAACCCAGCCCCAAAACTGGTTGCAGCTTTCTTCCTATGCACAGTGCACACAGACATCTGCCATTCAGTGGTGTAAGTGGGGTTATGCACAGCTCTTCATTCAGAGAACTGGTAGATCTGCAGCTGGGAAAACATGGAGATTATCAAAACTACATCAAGCAGACCAGTAAGTGACACATCGCTGGATTCAGGGTCTCTGTACCCACGTCATGCTGCTCTCAAATTGCATAACAAAAGACCTGGTAACAGATTCCCTTTAAGAAGCTACACTCCCAAATAACAGCAAACAGTGGTAAGACAATATAAGATGTTATATAGTCCTGGGAGAGCACTTAAATGCTTATTTATGCAGTTAAAAGGTATTTAACAAATTGACTTATGATTTATACTGTTAGGTGCAATGTTTATTTGGCTGAATGTAACCCTTGAGAGCACAACTTTAGTTTTCATGAAATCTAAGAATCCTAAAGAGACATGATTACAAAAAGAGAATGAATAAAGAATCTGTTAAAACAGTTTTCACATTTTAAGCATTAAAGGCTTTTCCCACAAGCAAAGTTTATTTTAATCTATAGATCTAGGAATAATAATAATTTCCACAATTGTATGTGTGTAAATAAAATGCTCCTGTGCTGAGATAATCTTATAAATGTGCCCCTGTGTACTGTGCAATGGCTGTGTCTGACCCCCTGCCCCGTTCTTATACTCGCCTTCCTACGGCATCACCATTTACTGAAGCCACTCCGGCGCCATCTTGTGCCAGTAACTTCTGACTACTCCGAAGTCAGCAGTTACATCACAAGAGGTCAATGCAAGTCTATGAGAGCCAGAACGAGGCCAGAAAAAATGACAGAACGAGGCCAGAATGGGGCCAGAGCAGAAGCCAGAATGGGGCCAGAACAAGAGCCACAACAAGGACAGAATGAGGCCAGAACAAGAGTCAGAATGAAGCCAGAACAAGAACCAGAACGGGGTAAGAACAAGAGCCACAACAAAAGCCAGAACAAGGCCAGAACGAGGTCAGAACAAGAGCCGGAACGAGGTCAGAACAAGAGCCGGAACGAGGTCAGAACAAGAGCCGGAACGAGGTCAGAACAAGAGCCGGAACGAGGTCAGAACAAGAGCCGGAACGAGGTCAGAACAAGAGCCGGAACGAGGTCAGAGCAAGAGCCGGAACGAGGTCAGAGCAAGAGCCGGAACGAGGTCAGAGCAAGAGCCGGAACGAGGTCAGAGCAAGAGCCGGAACGAGGTCAGAGCAAGAGCCGGAACGAGGCCAGAGCGAGGCTCTCATAGATATGCATTGGAAAGTGTCCAATTTCTCTGCAGATCGATGGGAGCAACGTTGGAAAAGGATGAAGGTCGCGGCAGGTGAATGAGACAGCAGGCAGGGGAATTGCATTGAAAGCACCACTCCAGCAATAAAAAAAAAAGCTGGAGTGGTTCTTAAAGGGATTATCCTTTTAGAAAATATCTTTAAATAGGTTAAATAATGCATTTTACCTTACCAATACAATAGTATCCAGAAATGTGCCTTGATTTGAAGCTATCAATGGTGCTCCAGGGTCACAGGTTCATGTGCCACCACACAACCTGTGCTATGAATAAAGGGGGGCTGGCTCCCTAGCTCATTATATTAGCTAAGCCAGTCTCTCCCTCTTACCAATCATTGCATATGAGGTGTTACTTTTGTTGGAGATAGATATCCTATAAGTCAGTGTCCGACCCTTTAAGGAACCAAGCAACATGACTAATGATGTTAGCTGTGGGCCAACCCTATAAAGAGGATCTCCATTTTTCCACTTTAGGGATGTGGTTGCACTATCAGTGATATGAGAAAGTGAATAAGAGCCTGAGAAATGTATTATAGGGAATAGAAAAGGTGAGATTCACAAACCTTGCTTGAAACCCTTCTCATGCATTATCACTGAATACAATGTGCATGTCAATAACAGGCCAAGCATTTCCCTTCACATACAGCAGGGGGGAACTGTGATGTTTTGAGGGACTACTACCTTTTCAATATTTTATGTCTTGATTCTCCTGTAGGAAAACCTTTGTCTGTGCAGGTGGTGATTTCACAATAGAAAACTAAAGGGGATTTAGAATTCTTTTTTTTTTTTTTTAAATCACTATGTTATCATGCAATTTTGTTGCATATTATTGATCATTTTTGTTTGATAAAACAGCACTGTAGGTGAATGTCATTGACCCATAAATCATTTGAAAATGTAGATTTTTTTTTTTTAATTTCTGAAATATATATTTCTGCGTTTCCTCTGGTCAGAATTCATATTAACCTTAGAGTAACAGCACACAGTCCTGATATTGAGAATTTAATTTGTCCCTTGTTCCATTTCAAATTTATTACCGTGATGTCTCATGATGAGTCACATTTTCCCATGGTGAGCATTTGTTTCTGTGCCTGAGCCGACTTCATGTATGACAACTGTGACGGAAGAAGAAGAGGCATCGTTGATCATTAGAAGCAGGGACATATATGTGAACACGTTTTTATCACACATCAGTTTTCAAATACCGTATGGCCTTATTATGTTGTATAGTTTGCTGCACTAATTAGTAGAATTGGTACAAATCTATTCGCAAATCCCATTCCATCGGCCATTGCACAGGAGCTTTTACCTGCCAGCATCCACGGCTCTTCTTATGATTAGCCAGCCTGGCATGACGCATCATTGGGGCACAAAGCACATGTGACGTCACGCCAGGATAGCTAATCAAAAGAAGAGTTGCTGTTGCTGGCAGTTGAGAGGCAGTACACAAGTTCGATTCACATTAAGTCTACTAATTGGTATTTCTAGTACTGTACCAGAAGGACAACAATAAAGATGTAAAGAGAAGGTGCATATCAGACTAAATTTAACCTTTAAAAAACATTTTTACTTTAAAGAGGTTGTTCACTACTAGGACAACCCCTTCTCATTACCCACACTTGGCCTGCAGTGGCGGCACTATCGTGCGGTATGTGCACTCATGTCAACAGTTGTATGACATGTGGTGGTGCCCAGCGACCAATCAGCACTGGCATCACCGTCTCCGTCTTCGGACAAATTGATCATGAAGAGGAAGTCCAGGCTGCAGTTGATGTCTGACTTCCTCATCATGTTAAATCTGTCCAAAGGCGGGGACAGTGACGCCAGCCCTTATTGGGCACCGACACCACATGTCACAACAACAGTGCGAAAGCGAGTGCTGGCACCAACGGAATGGCGACACCACTGGAGGTGAGTATATGCTTTTTTATTTTATCGGGGACGAAACATGGGGACTGAGAAGGGGTTGTCCTAGTAGTGGACAATCCCTTTAAGTGAATGTGTCCAGTGGTTCATGTTGACCAAACCACAGGCAGCATGAATCGGAGTCTGGCTGCACGGTTGCAGCCGTGTATGATTTACTCTGACATGCTCCAGCGTTTCAGAGAAAACATAGTTTGACCAGCCGGCCGTGGACCACAGGGAGAGACGGAACTTGTTTTCAAACAAGGGACTTTAATTTGAACATGCCATTTTGTATAACTTTTAGGGTAGTTATTCATTCAGTTTTACAATTCTACATTATATGTGGCACTGCATGAGTCTCTAGTACAAGATAAGCAGAGCCCAAACATTACCGTAACTTACCCATCCTTACAGCCACCATGTTTCTTGTAATCTTTTATCTAATGTGTGCACAGTCCTGTGGATTATGCCATGAAATATTTTGTAAATGTCTGTAATTTCAGATCATAAGGATGAGTTCGTGCGCTGACATCTGTGGGTCCAAGCAGTCACAGAATACTCCTGAAGGAGGTTACCATCGCTATGGAGTTCGGTCCTATCTGCACCAATTTTATGAGGACTGCACAGCTTCAATATGGGAATATGATGACGATTTTCAGATACAGAGATCGCCCAGCAGGTGGAGCTCTATAGTCTGGAAGGTAACAGAAGTCTTTATTACCTAAACATTATTTTAAATTGGACAAAACACTGCACACGTGTCAAGGTTGTATCATTTATTTATTGATTTGTTTTTATATATTACTAGCTGAAGAGCCCGGCACTGCCCGGGCATAGTAACTAACTACAGTTAGTTATAACAAATTATAATGATTATATCTATATATAAAGCTGAGTGTAGAACCCCGCCCACTCTGCATAGCCACATTCAATATAATATCCCACATGATCCCGTCAGCCAGAGCTACCGGACTACTATCCCTAATATCCCACATCATCCCGTCAGCCAGAGCTACCGGACTACTACCCCTAATATTCCACAGCATCCCGTCAAAGCCATCTGACTACTACCCCTAATATCCCACATCATCCCATCAGCCAGAGCCACCGGACAACCACCACTAATATCCCACATCATCGCGTCACAGCAGCCGGACTACTGCCCCTAATATCCCACATCATCCCATCAGAGCCACCGGACTACTACCCCTAATATCCCACATCATCCCGTCAGCCAGAGCCACCAGACTACTACCCATAATATACCACATCATCCCGTCAGCCTTGGGTCAGAACAAGAGTGCTGAGTGGAACGGTCCTAACTTCCATACTGGGGAACCCTTTAAAGGGAATCTGTCACCTGGTTTTGGCGGGCTATTTAAATGAGGTCTGTCCGGTCCGATGGGCGGTGTTTTGGATCTTTGCCGCCGTCTGCAGTATTTTCATAAATAGGAGTCGGTGTCCGCCATCTTTCACGCGTGCGCTAAGCATTCTTGGCACACGCAGTATGCTTTGCCCAACTGCGGGCAAAGCCGAAAAACCTTTCTGCGCATGCGCCGGTTAACTAAGCCCCGGAAGTATTTTGCTGTGTCCCGGGGCCTAGTTAACCGGCGCATGCGCAGTAAGTCTTTTCGGCTTTGCCCGCAGTTGGGCAAAGCATACTGCGCGTGCGCGAGCCAAGAATGCTTAGCGCATGCGTGAAAGATGGTGGACACCTACTCTTATTCATGATAAAACTGCAGACGGCGCCCAAGGATGGGGAGGCTGCAAAGATCCGAAACACCGCCCATCGGACTGGACAGACCTCATTTAAATAGCCCGCCAAAACCTGGTGACAGATTCCCTTTAAGAGAGGCCTGGCATCAGAACCAGATCGCTGAGTGGATTTGCACTGACTTCCATACCAATGATCCCTTTTATAGAAGCTTAGGGTGAGAATCAAAGCGCTGAGGGATTTACCCTAACTTCCATCCTGGAGATCCCTTTAAGAAAACCTGGGATTAGAACCAGAGCGCTGAGTGGATTTGCCCTGACTTGCATACCAATGATCCCTTTAATAGAATCCTGGAGTCAGAATCAGAGCACTGAGGGATTTGCCCTAACTTCCGTACAGGAGATCCCTTTAGGAGAGCCTGGGGTCAGTACCAGAGCATTTGAAGGCAATTGCCCTGACTTCCATACCGGGGATCCCTTTGAGAGGCATGGGGTCAGTACCAAAGTGCAGAGTGGATTTGCCCTCACTTCCATACCGGGGATCCCTTTAAGAAAGCCTGGGATCAGAACCAGAGCGCTGAGTGGATTTGCCTTGACTTGCATACCAATGATCCCTTTAATAGAACCCTGGGGTCAGAATCCGCGCTGAGGGATTTGCCCTAACTTCCATACAGGAGATCCCTTTAAGAGAGCCTGGGATCAGAACCAGAGCGCTGAGTGGATTTGCCTTGACTTGCATACCAATGATCCCTTTAATAGAACCCTGGGGTCAGAATCCGCACTGAGGGATTTGCCCTAACTTCCATACAGGAGTTCCCTTTAAGAGAGCCTGGGGTCAGTACCAGAGCGCTGAGTGGATTTGCCTTCACTTGCATACCAATGATCCCTTTAATAGAACCCTGGGGTCAGAATCCGCGCTGAGGGATTTGCCCTAACTTCCAAACAGGAGATCCCTTTAAGAGAGCCTGGGGTCAGTACCAGAGCATTTGAAGGCAAGTGCTCTGCCTTCCATACCGAAGATCCCTTTAAGAAAGGCCTGGGGTCAGTACCAAAACGCTGAGTGGATTTGCCCTAACTTGCATACCAATGATCCCTTTAAGAGACCCTGGGGTCAGAACCACAGAGCTGAGTGGAACGGTCCTAACTTCCATACCGGGGATCCCTTTAAGAGAGGCCTGGGGTCAAAACCAAAGCGCTGGATGGATTTGCCCTGACTTCCATACCGGAGATCCCTTTAAGAGGGAAGATGTGCCTATGGCATGGAGGATGTGTGATGTGTGTATGGGCACGGGAGGGGGGGATTCATTTCTGTCATATGCTCTCTGCTCCTTTCTGGGGGCAGACAATGGCTAGGAACTTATGTTTCCGGGGATGCTAGATTTCTCCCACCATGTCAGGGTCTGCTGAGGTGTTGTCAAGTGGGAAAACTTGCTCATAGCAACCAATCACACCTTAGCTTCTTTTAACCAGCTCTGGTGAAATGAGAGATGCTTAGTGATTGGTTGCAAGGAAAACTGTTGTTCATAGCAACCAATCACAGCTCAGCTTCTTTTGAACAGCTCTGGTGAAATGAAAGATGCTTTGTGATTAGTTGGTGATACACACACGTACGTACATACATACATACATACATACATACATACATACATACATACATACATACATACATACGTTCAGTTTTATATAGAGAGATTTTATAGAATAAAATGACGTGTTTTGTGTTCTATCCGCTCTCCCACTACTTTATGATTACTCTCTGGGTTTAGATTCACAAGAAAGCTTGAAGTGTTTGAAAAAGTCAAGGCATCATTTACAAATACTTTTAGGGTAAGTTCACACTAGGCGTTTTTTCATCATTTTTTTTCTGCAGCAAAACCTGATCTCTTGGCAGGAACGAATCTGCAGGAAAAAAAGCATGTTGCCTTGTTTTTTCTTGAGTTTTTTTTTTTTTTTTTTTGCAGAGTTTTTGGCATGCTAGATTTATCTCTTGTGCATGCTGATAAATTTTAGTGTTGGGGGAAAAAAAGTCCTATTCCTTAGAATCAAGTTAAAAAAAAATGCAGCAAAACATACCTGCGCTTTGGGGCCTTTTTAAAGCTTTTTTTTTCACCACCCATTCATTCCAATAGATGAAAAATGCTGAAACACACACACTGAAAGAAGTGACGTGCGCTATGTCCAAACAACTATGCAAAGCACAAAATACTGATGGAAAAAAAAGAATGTGTGTGCATGAGATTTCTGAAATCTCATAGGCTTTGCTGGTACTGTAAAGTGCAGCTGAAAATTAGCATAAAAAAGAGCAGCAAAAACATCTAGTGTGAACTTAGCTTTAAAGTTGAAAAGCATTTATTTCTTCATCAACCCTCCAACTAATATTACTTTTGTAGTCAAGACAGAATCTAGAGTTAAAAAGTGACTTTGTATTTGACACTGCTGGCACAGACCTCTTAATCACCTACATTTAACTTTTAATGGAGCTGCTGACTGGCTGCAGCGGTTCATGAAGAACAATGGACATCAGATTAATATCACCTATACACTCAGCTATACACTCAGCACAGAAAATGACGATGTTCTATAGGTTAGCCGTCAACGTCAATTAGTCCATACAATTATTAACAACATATTTACTGGGCAGGATAGATATAGTCAAGATGAAATCGCTTCCTTTACTATTAGGCCTTCAAACATTCCGTCAATTTTTATGTAGGGTAATAACAAAAGAAAGATATGTTTAAATGATCCTCACATTTCAACAGATGGATGGATTGTGAGAATGCCTAATAATTCAAAATTTTACCAAGAGTGTCACCTAGATCAACTGAAAGTCTCTCAGGTACACAAGTAAGACCCCGATGGTGCTTTCTGGAAATTCAGCATGCTGGCCTATAGCAACAGTCTGCTAATATTTGCTATAACCAAATCTTAAAAATTTTAAAGGGAATCGGTCAGCAGGTTTTTGCTATGTAATCTGAGGACAGCATGAGGTAGGGGTTTAAATACAGATTTCAAAGATGTGTTACTTATCAAGCGCTGCGCTGTTGTTTACTTATAATTAATGTTTTATCACCTGGTGATTATCAATGTTCATTGTCCATACTACATGGCTCGCTCTTGTTAGACTCCACCCCTTCCTGTGATAAGCAGCTCACTGTCAATAGATGATGTACATAAAGAGCCTGGTGTGGGCAGGGTCAGCTGTAGTGTGGGCGAGGTTAGCCTTCTCAGCTCTGCTTCATGTTACATCTCAAATTCAGAGTCTTTTTGCCTACATCATGCTGCTCTCAGATAAGGTATCAGAAACCTGCTGACAGATTCCTTTTAAACAATTAATTATATCTTTAATGGGCCCATCGGGTTATTGAAACAACAAAGGACAGATAATTGCCTACCAGAACTCCTCCAGACCACATCTTGCGTCCCCCCACTGGTCTCCAGGTTTTCTCTTCTGATGGCAGATGACTAGTGACTCTTGTATCTATTGATTGACTGCAGCCTTCATTTCCATATGGGCCAGAAGAGAGATTATTTCTTTCATCTTGAACAGAAAATTGAGGCTGCAGCCTTTCAGTGGCTTGTGATTGACAGCAGTGGTCTTGTGAGATCCTCCTCCCCAGAAGAAGGTATGAAACTGGTAGAATATGGAGACATTGATCTGGTGTATGACAAATGTGTCAATTTTCATCATTTAAAAAACGTTTAGAAAAATCATAATCATACGTACATGTATTTCACAAAATGATGATTCATATTTTGTTCATCTATATTCCAAAATATAATTCACATTAAAGATTGCAAATTTATAGTTGACTAGCTGAAGAGCCCGGCGCTGCCCGGGCATAGTAACTAACTGTGGTTAGTTATAGCAAATTATAATTATCCTCCATCCCATAGTCCCGTGCCCATATACCCATCATACATATCCACGATCCCATAGGCCCGTGCCCATATACCCATCATACATATCCTCCATCCCATAGTCGAGTGCCCATATACCCATCACACATCCTCCATCCCATAATCGCATGCCCATATATCCATCACACATCCTCTATACCATAGTCCCATGCCCATATACCCATCATACATATTCGCCATCCCATAGTCGAGTGCCCATATACCCGTCACATATCCTTCATCTCATAGTCCCATGCCCATATACCCATCATACATATCCTCCATCCCATAGTCCCATGCCCATCATACATATCCGCCATCCCATAGTCCCGTGCCCATATACCCATCATACATATCCTCCATCCTATAGTCCAGTGCCCATATACCCATCACACATCCACCATCCCATAGTCCCGTGCCCATATACCCGTCATACATATCCTCCATCCTATAGTCCAGTGCCCATATACCCATCACACATCCTCCATCCCATAATCAACTATTATGACATCATAATGAGCGGCGGGGCTTGCAATCTATGATGACATCAGCATCGCCATGGCAACCATTATGACATCATAATGAGGGGCGGGGCTTGATACACACACTTTTTCCCCATTATGTAGATAGGGGCAAAATTGTTTGGTGAATTGGAACGCGGGGGGTTAAAATTTCACCTCACAACATAGCCTAGGACGCTCTCGGAGTCCAGACGTGTGACTGTGCCAAATTTTGTGGCTGTAGCTGCGACGATGCAGATGCCAATCCCGGACATACACACATACATACACACACTTGAGCTTTATATATTAGATATTATATTATTATGATAATAAAGACAAGGATTTGGATTTCAGTTAAACTTAGCTAAATGTTCATTGTGTGTAATTCATGAATGCTGGTTTGCCAATGTCCAACCTCTGACTCTCCTACAGTGTACATTTTATGGCATGATCAGCTATGAAAGTCAAACATCAGAATAATGTTTGTTTGAGGCTAAATACCCTTTCTGTTAATGGACTTGGACATCTGAATCTGATATCTGACCTTGACAACTGACTCTAATATGTGAGTTTGACAACTGACTTATACGTGACTTTGATATCTGGCTTTTGCATGTGACTTTGACAACTGACTCTGATGTGACTGACAATCTGACCTCTATAATATGTAACTTTAACATGTGACTTTGAGATCTTCACATGTGACTTTGACATTTGACTTTGATATCTGACTTTGACACCTGACTTTCCTATGTAACTTTGACATCTGACTTTGATATGTAACTTTGACATGTGACTTTGACATGTGATGTTGACGACTGACCTTGACAACTGACTCTAATGTGACTTTGACATCTGACTTTGATATGTAACTTTGATGTGATTTTCACACGTGATACCTGACTTTGATATGTAACTTTGACATCTGACTCTGATATGTGACTTTGACATGTGACTGACAACTGACTTTGACAATTTACTCTGACATCTTACATTGATATCTGACTAATAAAAAGAAAAATGTTCACTGTCAGGTAACGGGGCTTCAACCCAAAATTCTATGTCTAACAGCCAGTCTACTTATCATTGAGCTATCCAATCCATGAAAGAAACATAGGCATTCTATTTAGTTATGTGCTTTCCAGTTAAAACATGAGTCTGAAACTGATTGGGAAGTTAGCACAGACCTCCTCCAAGCCAAATTCAAATGATGTTTGACTCTGATATCTGACATTCTTCACACATCAGAATGAAAATCACAAGGACTTTGAGACACCCTGAGTATTTGCATGGATGTTATAAGCCAAGAAAATCAGCCAACAGCACTGGAGTTTATGGCACAATGGTAAAGCCCCTGCCTCATGGACTGGAGCTTATGAGTTTGAATCCCAGAAGAAGAAAAATTAAACTGCTTTTTAGAATCATGCTAACTAGCACACAAACTCCAGTCATGTTTGAGTTTGATATCTCAATTTCTTCACACATCAGAATGAAAATCACAATGACTTTTAGACACTCAGTATTTCAGTGCCCCCTGATGATGACTCACTGGAGTTTCCCAATATGCACTGCAATTCTCAATCGAAGCATCAAAGAAGGAAAGAAGGAGTAGTTAAAATAAATAAAGCAATAAAGACTTTTTTAATGAAAGTATATTCACTGATTATGTGATATTATGTGGTTTCCAAGTTTGCTCTGGAAATCAATTACCAAATAGAATGCCCATATTTCTTCGACTGAGTGGATAGCTCAGTGATAAGTGTACTAACATCTAGAATTTTGTGCTCAAGTTCCAGTAGCCAATTTTTTTTTCTAACTCCGATATCAATGGAAGATGTCAGAGTCAAACTCTGATGTAAGGGTCAGATGTCAGAGCCAGATATCAAAGTCAGAAGTCAAAGTCACATATCAAAATCAGATGTCAAAGTTACATATCAGAGTCAGATGTAAAAGTCAGTTGTCAAAGTCAGATGTCAAAGTCGTATATCAGATTTCAAAATCAGATATCAGATTCAGATGGCAAAGTCAGTTATCAGACAGGGTATTTAGCCTCAATCTGACATTATTCTGATGTTTGACTTTGATATCTGATCATGTCCTAAAATGGACACTGTTCTCTCCAGCTGCTGTGAAACTACAACTCCCAGTGCCCCTTGACAGATGAGAGCTGCATTTTCACTGTTAAAGGCTTTTGCCCCTGTGATAATTGTGGTAATTGCTACATGTTTAAAATATACTGATGAACCACTTGCAAGATGCTTCAGTATGAAAAAAGGATAAAAAAATACTTCCCTGGAAGATTATGAACCAATTCTACATTTCATTATATTTTTCCTGATTCAAAAATCATCATAAAACCATAAGGGGTTTGTCCAGGATTATGTAAAGTGGGATCACTTTGAAATGAACAACCAATTTAATAAATGCAGAATCATGCATGCCTTTAATACAAAACAACTACAAGAGATTCAAGCAATATATTAAAGGGGATGGCCACGTTAGGGGACTTTTTTTTACTTTTACTTAAAGGGATGGTCCGGAACGAAAAATTATTTTAATCATTAAAGCCTATTTAATATCATAATCTAATCTATTTTATAATATACTTTAATTAAAAAAGTCTCTACCATTACTTCACTACACTAACTGCTTTTCTTATTATTACTACTTCCTCTTTCATGACCCTTCAATTGAGAATCCTAGTGCATGCTGGAAAACCCAAGTGACTTATTATCAGCGGACAGAGGCTATAGTCTCTACCACAGCCTCTGCCTCCTCCATGAAATGAAGCAACATCAATGACGTCTGTTTTAGGGGCTGGGCTAGTCCCTGCTCTACTGGTTTCACTAGTTTTCCTACACGCCAGGTATCCAAAATACATTCATATAAGTAAAAAAAACTGTCCACAAAGTTGGCCAACCCCTTTAACATGTGTACTATATATGTGCATTATTTATTTGTGCAGTAGGATATTATAATCTACATGCACTGTGCAATTCCAGGACTTAAATGGGTCTTCCACTTTTAGAAAACTGGACCCCAACCAAGCAGAGAGTAATGAAAAAGCGGAGACAGTACTCATCCTCCTTCAGTGGGTTTAGACACCACAAGCCACTGAACTGTGATTGGCTGCAGCTGTTATGTGAGCTGACAATGTGACGTCACTGCTGCAGCCATTACACAGAAACTAGTGTGGTACCTGACCGTGAAAAGATGGGTATTCTCTGTATTTGTATTTTTGATTACTATCTAACCGGTTATGGCCTACTTTTGTAAAAGTGGAAAAGTCTTTTAACCTCCTCACGATGTATAGGTACGTCCTAGGTCGTGTCCCGGCATTCGATGCGGGCTTCGGCGCTGAGCCCGCATCTTTCCCGGGACATGACAACTGAGCTGATTAGCTGTTACATGCCCCTAACGGCTGCGGGTGGAATCGCCTGGTGCCAATGGGTTTGCATGACAACTGGAAGTCTGAAGAAGCCCTATGTGCATGTCATTGCAGATGACATAGAAGATAATGATCATGATTTTTGCTACACATAGCAGGGTTGAACCCCTGCTATGTGTAGCACAAGCAATCAGAAGATAGCAGCTTCAGGTCTCCTAAGGGGACTATTGACGCAAGTAAAAAGTAGAAAAAAATAGTTTTTAAAGATATTAAATTAAAAAAAAAAAAGTTTAAATTACCTCCAATTCAACCCATTCAAAATAAAACAAAGCAAATCAAAAATTGACATTTGGTATCGCTGTGTTCAGAAACACCCAAAGAATTTAATCAGAAAGTAAATTAATAAGAAAAAAATCAAAACGCCACATTTACGGGTTTTTTTGGCCGCTGCAACATTGCAATAAAATGCAATAACGAGCAATCAAAACTTCGTATCCACACCCAAATAGTATGAATAAAAGCATCAGCTCGTCAGGAAATAATTAGCCCTCACTTAGCCTAAAATCCCCAAAAATGGAGGCACTACAGGTCTTGGAAAATGGTGCCTTTTTTTTTCTTTTACAAACATTGGAATTTTTTTTCACCAATTAAACAAAAAAGAACCTATACATGTTTGGTAACGGCAAACTCCTAATGACCTGGAGAATCATAACAGCAGGTCAGTATTAGCATTTAGTGAACATGATAAAAAAAAAAAAACATTGTGGAATTGCACTCTTTTTGCAATTTCACCACAATTGGAATTTTTTTTTTTCCTTTTTTCCAGTACACTATATGGTTAAATCAATGGTACCGTTCAAAATTACAACTCGTCCCACAAAAAACAAGCCCTCACATGGCCATATTGATGGAAAAATAAGTTATGGCTCTGGGAAGAAGGGCAAAAAAAAAAATACAAAAATGGAAAATCCTAAGGTCGTGATGGGATTAAACTGTATCTTTATATATCCATGGTCATATTTACCCTCATATTTACTTACATACTGTTTGTGTAAAGTATTTTAACTGGTGATAACATTGCATCATTTAAAAAGACACATTACTGAGTATCACAGGGCACAATATACTGTATATATTGTATATCCAAAGAACTACGTGCTCTGTTGTAAATACTCGTCCTGGCTAACTATCCTTTAATACTTTCCTTGCAGGTCGGACTCATATCAGGCATTGTCCTTATGCTGACTGGTATAACGGTTCTTGCAGTTGGGTTTCTGGTGTCACCAAAAGTCGAAGCCTTTGGAGAAGATGATTTTGTTGTGGTGGATAGCCATGCTGTCCAATTCAATGGAGCCCTTGATATCTGTAAATTGGCAGGCGCTATCATGTTTTGCATTGGGGGAACTACATTAGCAGCATGTCTTTTAATGTCTGCTTTTGCTAAAAGTTACTCCAAAGAAGAGAGGTACCTTCAGCAGAAATTTAAAGAGAGAATAGCAGACCTTAAGGCTCATGTGCACCCCGTGACAAAGGCCCCGGCTCCCGGAGAATCAAAGATACCTGTCACTCTATCCAAGGTTCAAAATGTGCAACCTTCATCTGAAACCTGACATTTACCCACCATTGTACTCGTAATTAAATTGAAAAGGTCATCTTTTGTGAGTGTTTCAGTACAGTCTTTTGCAGTACAGTCCAACTGTACGTGGCTGAAATAAATGAATAGGCCAAATAACAGCAAAATGTGAAAAGATCCTGAATTTCTGTGTTATTGTTGGGAAGCTTCATTCAACACTGAATTCAACACTGCTTTTAGCATTCAGTGTATCCCATCAATAGTCCCCAATGGTGTCGGCAAAATATTGTTTCTGTTTTGCTGTTATTTTCACACTCACTCATGATCTAAAATCTTAAACTAGATTAATCGGACCCTGCTCCAACAGCTACATCAGTATCCCATGGGTGTCGGATGAGAGCCCTGCGAATCACCTCCTAACTCCTGGAATCCCCACACCTCTTAAGATTTGTAGGCCCAGCGTGACATCATTGTTGTGGAAACTAACATCATGCCATGTCTACTAATCAGAAGTGTAGCCGGGGGGTGGCAGCAAATAAGAGGTGGTTTGCAGGGCTCCTGTCCGGCGGCCACACACTACAAATCATGCCATGCCTACTAATCAGGTGAGTAGCTGGGAGGTACTGACAGGAGGTAGTTGGCAGGTCTCCTATCCGACAGCCACACACTATACATCATGCCATTCCTACTAATCAGAAGCGTAGCCGGGGTGCCAGCAAATAGGAGGTGGTTTTCAGGTCTCCTGTCCGGCGGCCACACACTACAAATCATGCCATGCCTACTAATCAGAAGAGTAGCTGGGAGGTATCGACAGATAGGAGGTAGTTTGCAGGTCTCCTATCCGACAGCCACACACTATACATCATGCTATTCCTACTAATCAAAAGAGTATCCGGGGGTGCCGATAGATTGGAGGTGGCTTGCAGGTCTCCTGTTCGGCGGCCACACACTAGACATCACGCCATGCCTACTAATCAGAATAGTAGCCAGGGGGTGCCAACAGATAGGTGGTAGTTTGCAGATCTATCTGGCAGCCACACCCTATACATCATGCCATTCCTACTAATCAGAAGAGTAGCCAGGGGTGCCGGTAGATTGGAGGTGGATTGCAGGTCTCCTGTTTGGCGGCCACACACAACTGACCAGGGTCCTTCAAATTGATTTGCTCATTTCTAATAATAACAAGATAAAATTGACAACTTCAGGTGTGCAAGAGAAGGGACTGATCTTGTAGGATGATCATGATGTTAGAGGGTGAAGCCATCTATTAATTATTGACAAAAGCTAAAGGTGTTTCCCAAGTTTTGCAGAAAGATGACTGGAGTCACATAGAGACTTTTTAGATGATTTTTTTAAAGTCTCATGTAGCCTCAATGGAATATTTCATCAGCTTTGATCAACGTTTTATTACCATATATTACTTTTCCTAAATTTATTACAGCCAGAAAATGTAAATATTCTTGCTAGGGCTCATTCAGAAGTTATTCTTTCTTGTATAAGTTCTATCTATGCTTTTCACAGATAGCATTCGTACCTAAGTCAGTCAATGGGGTAGTTCACATGTCTGATTCTTTCTTTGGAACCAGTGGTTCTCACAAAAGAACAGAGACTTGTCCAATATTGATCCAAGCATCTGATCATACTCAATGCAAGTTTATGGGTCAGTGAAAAAATCAAGAGGGCACTCAGATGCCATCAGCGTGCTGTCTAATTTTCATGGACGCTTTGATACGAGAAGCTTTTTTTTTTTTTTTCCCCCCATCCAAGAAATACTGATGAAACTCTGACCAAACTCTGCTGGTAAAAACTGACACACTGTCCAAACTCGAAATGTTTTAGAGGTTGAATAGATGTCCCTAACGTAGTCCTGTTCAGATAGGATAGTTCTGATAGTATTCAGTATGGGCAATCCTCTGTGAGCTAAAGAGCATAGACTGAATACAATACAGCAAATCCGCTCAGAAAAAAGATATATTCCACTTTTGTAATTATCGCACAGAAAGGTGTAGCCCCCTCTCAGGTGGAGGAAGTACTGATGAAAACAAGAATCTTTCCAGTCCATGATAGAAGACAGATGTTTTGCAAAGTAAGATAAATTGAACCAGAATTCTAAAAATTACTGAAATAGGATAAAGTATTAGTCTACATTGAGCTATATGAATTATATTACTTATATATACTTATATATTACATTGGAAAACCTATTTATGAGACCTATCCCTTTGTTATTCTCTTATAAATCATTATTAATACAGAACATACAGAATCCGTAGTAGTTTAGCATTAGACAGGGGTGTTAATATTCTAGAATGGACATTTCTTGATCTCTTAATTTTTTCCACAGTGAAAGGGACTTTCTACTAATGGCGATTATTGTCTATTAACAGAACTGGCAGTAAGAATATAGTTGCTGGGACCCCTCCAGTCACTACATTGGAGGTCCTAAGTCACTTGAGCCACCTCACTGCTCCACTGTGGATGCGCAGGAGTTTGAATGGAGCAGTGGTTGACCATGCGTGCCACCACTCCATTAAAAGTATATTCTGCTAATGAAAGCGAAGTCTATCATGAGCCAAGGGATCTGTATAAGTATCAAACCCCCCAATAAGGGCTCAGGCAGACGAGCGTACAAATAGAGCCCGTGTTTTCTGATTTTTACTCACCGACCCATGTTATTTAATAGTACTGTTCAAATTAGTGATTTTTTTTCTCGGTGTAACTGTCCATAAGAAAAAAAGTTTCAGCATGCATTACTTTTTTTCCGAGTCTAGGATGAGACTCACTTATTCAATTCTATGGGTGCGTAAAAAATAACGGATCCCACCCAGCATCCGAGGGCATCTGGTTTTTCCTGATACAGTTCTATTATAAACCCAGGAAACTGTATGCGATCAGGTACATTTTATAATGTAGTTGTATGAAAATGGGTCACACATGGATGTTACATGGCCGTAAAAATCAGACGCATGGATGGCAAAAGGATGGAAATCAGATGAAAATGAGAAAAAAAACTGGTTGAAACTTGGATCATTTCTCATACTTTCATCTGCAGCCTGAAAGGAAACAGCTTTTAGCATTTACGAAACTGACTGTAAGGTAGCAGAGTTGCGGTCTGAGTAAGGTTTCGCCCACACAAGCATACACATTGGATGAGTGCTACCCGATGTTTTATCAGACCAATATTGTTCTATGGGGCGGCGCTGATCAGAGTTTTTTTTTCTCATACCGATTTGGCATGAGAAAAAAGTTGCAGCATGCTGCAATATACAGCACAAATCAGATTGCACTCAGCCATTCAAGTCTGAGTGTCTGGAAAACATCGGACTGCACTTGGATGATATCCAAGTGCAGTCCGATTTCTGCGGACTCACAGAATGGAGAAGATGGAGAAATTCTGTCCTCCATCTTCTCCTCACCTGTGCTACGTGTCTCTCAACCAAGAGAATCGGATCGCACTAAGCTGACACTCTGATCGAAATCAGAGTTTGATCCAAGTGTCATTTACATAATAGAGATGATTCTCTTGCACGAGAGAATTTACGCTCTTGGGAGGGAACCCTAAAGATAATAAAATCGGTATGCCTAAAGGGCATGTCACACTAAGAGATATCGCTAGCAATATCGCTATAACCAGTGACGTTATAGCGATATTGCTAGCGACATCGCTGTGTGTGATACTTACCTACAACCCGCTCCCCCGCTGGTTATCGCTGATCGCGCGAGAACGTCCTGGACTGTTTCTCGTTGTCAGCTTCCTGCGGCGCTTCCTGCTGTGAGGACGAGCGACGCGTGGAGCCGGGCGGGAGGACGCAGGATCGCCTAGTGTGACAGGTAAGTAGCGACCCCCGTCCCCAGCGATGTCGCTGGTGAGATCTGTCTGTGTGGCAGCTCGCTAGCGACCACTTAGCGATGTACCAGCGATCCTGACCGCATCATATCGCTGGTCGGGATCGCTGGTACATCGCTAGGTGTGACAGTACCTTTAACTCTCTGATAGGCTGAGTGCAGACGGTGTATCTCATAGATTATATTCAGACTGCAATGCCCAGACTGACCGCAGGTCTCCTGATCCAAACTCAATGCCTCTCACATACTGCACTAGTGTACTGA
Organism: Dendrobates tinctorius; assembly: GCF_039654945.1. Taxonomy (NCBI): domain Eukaryota; kingdom Metazoa; phylum Chordata; class Amphibia; order Anura; family Dendrobatidae; genus Dendrobates; species Dendrobates tinctorius. The sequence goes on from NW_027361672.1 coordinate 10,249,538, forward strand.
TTTATTGATTTGCCGGTATAATAGAGGAATCAATTAGTCTGGTACTTTTCTAATTCATCAAAGAAAAACATATAATGTATTCGTCTGGCAGCAGAAAATGTGCATATCGCTAGTGCTCACTACTGATGGTTTATATAGAGTACAATGATACAGTAGACACATTATAATTGCCTGTATTCTGTTTTTGTGCTTTTTTTCTTTTATTTTTAGCCTATATCATGTAGAATTTTTGTCATTCTGTCTTTTACAAAATGGAGCGTTTTTATTATTCTGTCCTGCTAGAACAGGGTAAAGGTACTGTCACACTTAGCGATGTACCAGCGATTCCCGACCAGCGATATGACGCGGTCAGGATCGCTGGTACATCGCTAAGTGGTCGCTAGTGAGCTGCCACACAGGCAGATCTCACTAGCGACATCGCTGGGGACGGGGGTCGCTACTTACCTGTCACACTAGGCGATCCTGCGTCCTCCTGCCCGGCTCCACGTGTCGCTCGTCCTCACAGCAGGAAGCGCCGCAGGAAGCTGACGACGAGAAGCAGTCCAGGACGTTCTCGCGCGATCAGCGATAACCAGCTGGGGAGCGGGTCGTAGGTAAGTATCACACACAGCGATATCGCTAGCAATATCGCTATAACGTCACTAGTTACAGCGATATTGCTAGCGATATCTCTTAGTGTGACATGCCCTTAACTCAGTTTAACATTAACATCCATTGGAAAATTGTGTAAACCCAAGAAATTTGTCAAATATTTTGAACAATTTGTTTTTACATCCACTCTGCATACTTAGTCCAACCAGAATAGTACATGGTAAAATTAGTTTCAGTTATACAGCTGAAGGATTAAGGAGTGGTATCAGAATAGAAAAAATATTCAGTTTTGTTTACCAAAATAGCGCCACCCTTATCTATAGGTTGCGTCTGGTATTGTAAGTTAGCCATCAGTCAAATTAGTGGAGATAAGCGGCAATACCAGACACGGCCCATGAAAAGTAGCCTTGCAACTAAACAAAAACCAAGGGTTCTACTCTGATATAACACTTTAAATTATACCGTTAGTTAACTATCATATGGCCTAAAACAATAATTGTTCCATCAGATAATATCTAACAATCACAGTAGCACTTTACATTATTTTTTAGATACACAAGATACAGTTGTGGCCAAAAGTATTGACACCCCTGCAATTTTGTCAGATAATACTCAGTTTCTTCCTGAAAATGATTGCAAACACAAATTCTTTGGTATTATTTTCATTTAATTTGTCTTAGGCTGGTTTCACATTTGCGTTTTTTTTCGCGGTAATTTAGCGCTAAATAGCGCATGCGTTTTTTTTCCCTATACTTTGCATGGGATGCGCTTATGTGCGCATACACATGCGTTTGTACGCGTTTTACCGCGCATGCGTTTTTTTGCGGTATGCGCTCGGGCGCACAAAATGCAACTTGTTGCATTTTTTGTGCGTCCGATTTGCCTCAAAAAAACGCATGCGCGCGCAATGCATTTTTTTTACAGCAAGACACCCAATATAAGTCTATGGGTACGCATATGTGCGCATTGGCATGCTTATGTATGCGTTTTTTTGCACATGCATTTTTTTTTTTGTTAACCATGGAATTTAGGGGTTTGGGTTAGAGTTAGGGTTAGTTAAGGGGGGTCAGGGTTAGGGTTAAGTAGGGTTAGGGTTAGGGTTAGGGTTAAGGTTAGTTAGGGTTTGGGTTAGGGTTAAGTATGGTCTGGTTAAGGGTTAGGGTCAGGGTTAGGGTTAAGTATGGTTAGGGTTAGGGTTAGTTAGGGTTTGGGTTAGGGTTAAGTATGGTTTGGTTTAGGGTTAGGGTTAAGTATGGTTTGGTTAAGGGTTAGGGTCAGGGTTAGGGTTAGGGTCAGGGTTAGTAAAGTCATGGTTTGGGTTAGTGTGAGGGGCCACCTAATGTTGGAAAAAAGCGCAAACGCGGTAAAAACTCATACAAACGCATAAAAACGCTGCGTTTTTTTCATGCATGCTCATAAAAATGCTTGAAAAAAAAGCAGCAGTTGTATGCTCTTGTATGCGTTTTTCAATGCGTTTTTTTGCGGGAAAAACGCGCTGCAAAAAAAAGCAAGTGTGAAACAGGCCTAAAATGAAAAAACACAAAAGAATTGTCCTAAAGCCAAATTGGATATAATTCCACACCAAACATAAAAAAGAGGGTGGACAAAAGTATTGGCACTGTTCGAAAAATCATGGGATGCTTCTCTAATTTGTGCAATTAACAGCGCCTGCAACTTACCTGTGGCACCTAACAGGTGTTGGCAATTACTAAATCACATTTGCAGCCAGTTGACATGGATTAAAGTTGACTCAACCTCTGTCCTGTGTCCTTGTGTGTACCACATTGAGCATGGAGAAAAGAAAGAAGACCAAAGAACTGTCTGAGGACTTGAGAAACCAAATTGTGAGGAAGCATGAGCAATCTCAAGGCTACAAGTCCATCTCCAAAGACTTGAATGTTCCTGTGTCTACCGTGCACAGTGTCATCAAGAAGTTTAAAGCCCATGGCACTGTGGCTAACCTTCCTAGATGTGGACGGAAAAGAAAAATTGACAAGAGATTTCAACACAAGATTGTGCGGATGTTGGATAAAGAACCTCGACTAACATCCAAACAAGTTCAAGGCAGTCCGAGGGTACAACAGTGTCAACCCGTACTATCCGTCGGCGTCTGAATGAAAAGGGACTGTATGGCAGGAGACCCAGGAAGACCCCACTTCTTACCCCGAGACATAAAAAAGCCAGGCTGGAGTTTGCCAAAACTTACCTGAAAAAGCCTAAGATGTTTTGGAAGAATGTTCTCTGGTCAGATGAGACAAAAGTAGAGCTTTTTGGGCAAAGGCATCAACATAGAGTTTACAGGAGAAAAAAAGGCATTCAAAGAAAAGAACACGGTCACTACAGTCAAACATGGCGGAGGTTCCCTGATGTTTTGGGGTTGCTTTGCTGCCTCTGGCACTGGACTGCTTGACTGTGTGCATGGCATTATGAAGTCTGAAGACTACCAACAAATTTTGCAGCATAATGTAGGGCCCAGTGTGAGAAAGCTGGGTCTCCCTCAGAGGTCATGGGTCTTCCAGCAGGACAATGACCCCAATCACTTCAAAAAGCACTAGAAAATGGTTTGAGAGAAAGCACTGGAGACTCCTAAGGTGGCCAGCAATGACTCCAGACCTGAATCCCATAGAACACCTGTGGAGAGATCTAAAAATGGCAGTTTGGAGAAGGCACCCTTCAAATATCAGGGACCTGGAGTAGTTTGCCAAAGAAGAATGGTCTAAAATTCCAGCAGAGCATTGTAAGAAACTCATTGATGGTTACCGGAAGCGGTTGGTCGCAGTTATTTTGGCTAAAGGTTGTGCAACCAAGTATTAGGCTGAGGGTGCCAATACTTTTGTCTGGTCCATTTTTGGAGTTTTGTGTGAAATGATCAATGTTTTGCTTTTTGCTTCATTCTCTTTTGTGTTTTTTCATTTAAGACAAATTAAATGAAGATAATAATACCAAAGAATTTGTGTTTGCAATCATTTTCAGGAAGAAACTGAGTATTATCTGACAGAATTGCAGGGGTGTCAATACTTTTGGCCACAACTGTATGTATATCCACAGAAGAAAAATTACTGTAGGAAAACTCCAAAGATAGAGTTGTGATTGTGAGACTTGAAAAAAAAGTTTTATTTTTTACAGAATTATCTGCGCTCATCTATGGGCTATGCCTGGTATAGCAGCTCAGTTGTATTTACTTTAGTAGATCTGATCTGCAATGCCAGACACAATCTGTGACCAAGAGGGGCAATGTTTTCTGAATATATATGTGTATATACTGTATGTTATTACATACACATGGCTTGTTTTGAGTATAGCCTTGACCCAGGAAATGCTATAAAAAATGTGGTCAGAATACAGAATATATATCTAAGAATCGATTAAAGGCAATGTCCAATACCAGGTAGAGGTCCTAATTGTTTTTCAAATGTACAATAAAGCAACTTTCAGGTATACTTTCATTTTCATAACTGCAACGATAGTCCAAACTCAGTCTGTTGAGTGGTTGTGAATGTAGAGGTTTTTTTTAGTGCAAGGGGTGACACTCCATCACAGGCAAAGTCCTCCACCCCTCTTTTTGCGTCATTGGCGTGATGAAGGGAAATGATATATATACATACGTTCATGGACGAAATTGTTGGCAACCTTGAAACTGTTCCAGAAAATTAAGTATTTATCCAAGAAAATTATTGCAATTGAAAATGTTTTGTTATGCACGTTTATTTTCTTTGTATGTATTGGAACAACACAAAAAAAACAGAAATAAAAGCAACTCTGCCATAATTTCACACAAAGCCCCAATAATGAGCAGGACAAAATTGTTGGCATCCTCAACTTACTATTTGGTTGCACACCCTTTGGAATAAATATCTGCATCAACAATCTTCTTACACCTCTCAACTGTAATTTTTGGACCAATCTCCTTTGGCAAACTGCTCCAGGTCGCTCATATTTATAGGTTGCCTTCTCCTAACAGCAATTTTAAGATCTCTCCACAGGTTTTCAATGGGATTTCGATCCAGACTCATTGCTGGCCACTTCAGATCTCTCCAGTGCTTTGTTTGTATCCATTTCTGGGTGCTTCTTGAAGTATGTTTAGGGTCATTGTCCTGCTGGAAGACCCATGACCTAGAACGCAAACCCAGCTTTCTGACACTGGACATTACATTACAACCCAAAATCCTTTGGTAATCTTCAGATTTCATGATGCCTTGCACACAATCAAGGCACCTAGTGCCAGAAAAAGCAAATCAACCCCAAAACACTTTTGACCCTCCACCATATTTGACTAAGGGTACTGTGTTCTTTTCTTTGTAGGCCTCATTGCATTTGAGGTAAATGAATGATAAGCATTACCAAAAAGCTCTATCTTGGTCTCATCGGTCCACAAGACACTTTTCTAGAAGGATTTTGGCTTACTCAAGTACATTTTAAAGCTGCTGTCTAGCTTTTTAATGTCTCTGATGCAGTTATAAAGATAAAAGTATTTAGTAGGTTTCTATTTTTTTTTTTAATTTTACATTTGAAAAACAAGAACGTGTCACAATTTTGTTCATCCCCTTTAAGTGGTAATTCCTATTTTTAATTGGCGTGACAATACAACGCAACTATAATATTATTCCAGGTAGAGCTCATGATTTCTACTTACTCTACTATTGCTTTGTTATGACCTAATGTAAATTAGGAATTACGTATTTAAATAAATGAAGCATTCTCAGGGACACTTATGAGAAGAACAAGTTATAAAGATGTAATAAAACTCTTCTATTAGAGGCTCTTAGAGGGAAAAATATTTTTACAAAATTTTGAATGCATGAACAGAGCAGCTTATAATGATTTAGATGAAATTATGCAATAATATATTAAATTTAGCTTACATCGCACATGAGAAAATACTTCCCTAGCCCAATTCTGTTTTTAACCTCCCATTCTTTTGTTAGTTGCTGTGTGTTAATCTTTCTGTAATAGTCGTGTACACATATATTCTTTATCTGTGTTCCTGAATAATGAGCAGATGTTATGCTCTTGACTGTGCAATGATCTGCAATGATATTTGCAGCACTTTGCACTGCTACTCCAGCATAGTACATGTTATAAATGGAGCATCAAATACAGCTAATGCCCTATTAATGTCTTTGGTTTGATTATTGCTTTCAATCTGCCTTGGAAGAGGTTCAACGTTACTTAGTTTAGAAAAATAAGTCATTTTTAAGGTTTTTATGAGATGTTTAGTAGCTCGTATAAGATTAAAAAAGTGAGCGTGTTCTTTTTCCACAGCTCCACTCTTGTCTACAGGCTGTGTCTGGTATTACAGCTTAAAGCGGTTGTCCACTACTCAGACAACTCTGTCAATCGGCATCTTTTCCCCCGCCAGTAAAATAACAACACTTATACTCATCTTTGGTGCCAGTCCCGTTCCAGCGGTGTTGGCGGTCGCTCTTCTGGGGATCACATAACATTCTTATGTCACATGATCCCAACTGCCAATCAGCGCTGGCTCACTCTGTTTGGATTAATCAGATATGCTCTTGTCTGATTCGTTCCAAGGCGAAAAGAGTGAAGCCAGCGCTGCTTGGCCACAGTGATAGCATGGCACAACAATGTGAAGAGAGCCCTGGGAGAGTAAGTGCCAAAACTACTGGAATGGCGCTGAAACTGGAGGTGAATATAAGTGTTGTACAGCATGCATCAGACACTGGCTGTATAAGATTAGCTATGAGCTTTGAAATCTGAAAAGCTACAGCGTTTCAGGGAAAACATCACTAATGTTCAAGTTGATCATTCATTATCAAAATTCTGAATTCTGAGGTAAAATCTGTATTCAGTGAAGACAGACTTTCCCATTACTGAGACAGGACATGGCAGCTGCTACTGATAAGATTTCTATATAGACGGGAGGAGGAGGAGCTAGAGGCAGAGCTTCTCCTCCCCTTCTAACTACATAGAATCTTATCAGTAGCAGCTGCCATCTCCTGTCTCAGTAATGGGAAAGTCTGTCTTCACTGAATACAGATTTTACCTCAGAATTTTAATGAGTGAAAAATTCTGGCAGAGAAAGAAGCAGATTTCTCTGATAAGATATATTACAAAGTTACTTATTTTCATGTGTACTATTGAGTTATGACAAAAAATAAAATGATGGTTACAAGCTAGTGATGGACACATTTGTATTTTGGACAAAACAAATAAGGGGTGGGCTGTCTTGCAATTTTAGTAGCGCTATATGCTGCCGTTACGCGGCATAACGTTGTTGATAGATCTGAAAGCAACTAATACTTTCATGTAGCACTATCTTCGTACACTGTGTAGAAACCATAGGTATCATTAGAACTGGGAAAAAAACATGTGAACAGGCAGAACGTGTGAACACGTGAAACTTTGTAGATCCTTATTCTATGACTACAGAAGGCCTAAATAATCAGAAAGTTCTTGAGTCATAAAACCCCCATTCAGTTCTAAGCTTTTCTGTAAAGTTAGGCTTTAGTTCCATGTTCTTCATAAATTTCTAAAAGATGCATGATATGAGGCCTCATAATAATATGTTAGCTGAGGACTTGGTTGCATAATGGTGGTAAATCAGCAGTCATTATGGAGCTTCAGTGTTTCCCAAGGGGCAAATAAACATTGAGGTCACAGTGGAGCCCCAGCCTTCATGAGCTGGGGTAATTGTTGAATGTGGTGTATTTTAGGCTTTTTTTTTTTTTACTCCATGGACTTTAAACCCATAAATTACTGAATTTAATAATGGTCTCATGTGCTCGTTTAATTCACAAGAAGTATAAATCTACATATCTCACACAAGTTGGGTACTGCTTATTACATCAGCTCTTCATTTGTCTTGTCACTCTTGGCAATTATGGAACTAGGCCACATCACAGCAGGAGCTGATCACATAATCCTTCAGGAGACACAAAATAATTTATATTTCGACAATATCAGTTGTAGGAGGAAGATATTTGGATTGTTAACATTTAATAGTAAAGATAATTAATATCAAAGGAAAGCTTCATCTTAAAGTGAATTCTCTTGTTGTAAAATTGCCTCCCAGTCGTTTGTCTGAGCAGTCTCACGTTGTGTTTCCTATCATGTGAAGCGTGCAGTCTAGAATATATTTGCAATGTTTCGCTGTTGCGTTTCACATAAGTGATCCTTTTCATTTTTTATTGTCTAGAAATAAAAGATTGCTGAGCAAAGAAAAAAATGGATAAATGTGTTTAATCACTTTCTTTTTCTTAGAGTGTATCAATCATTTACATTTTTTTCATATTTTAAATGTTATACCTCATGCATGTCCTGCAGATCAGTGGCTGTCCAGATCCTGTTAGGATCTTGTAGCAAAGCAAGCAAAATAGCTCAGCTCCTTTATGATAGTGGGTGCAGAGTGGTCTACAGGCTCAATCGAAAGTCTCCAGGTCCATACACTTCTTTATGCACAATGTGTCCCCCACTAATCACAAAAAAGGGGATCCCAAGTCTTCTATTTAATGAAGCGTCAGGCCGGGTAAAGGAGTTATCCGCTCCTGCCGGCGATTCCCCTGCTTCCGCTGACACGTGAACAGAGTAGGGTCCTCTCTTCTGCTCTGTCGATGGAGCTACTGTCGATGTCATACCGATTGACAGTCAGTTCCTTGCTACCTAACTGTGAAAAGCAGGCTGATTAGCAAGACATCTGGAATGACGCCCTGTCAGCATAGCGAAGAGGAAGAGTCGTTATGCTGAGAGGTTAAATGAAGCAGGGGAACCGATGGCTGAGATCTTCCCTGTGCAGAACAGGCAGGTACAGTAGCTAGCCACTACCAGCCTGTTCTCAGCCCCATACACAAAAATAATAAAAGTCCTGAACCCAAAAAGGAATCTGGGATTTTCTTCCCCCTCCAAACTCTTAAGTGGGTGTAATATTCTGCCCCGGGCAACAGGGAGCACCTAAAACAATTTTAAGACTTGGCAACGCTGTTATTAATATCTCAATGTATGTACAGTATAAATCTGATATTCATCATATTACCTGCACATAATATTTCTTCCCAAACCTTTGTCTGTTGCTATATAATGAGAACTGCAATATGATGCAGATTAGAAAACATCTAGAATATAACATGTCTTTGTTTCCCTTCTGCATCAATGTGTTGCAAACTGCGGCCTTTATTCCATCAACTACTCAATTTTTAAAGGGGTTGTCACATCTTCTATATTCAGGAGCGCTCCTGGTGACGGTGCACTGTCCAGACCAGTAACATAGTTGCACTACTGACCCGAACTCTATGCTCCCCCATGCTGCTTGCAGAGGCAGCTCTGCCTTTGCAGGATCAGAGATGGGCAGGGAAACTTTAAACCCCTTTTTAAAAGGTTCCTACTGTAAGGTAACATTCATTTTTCTTTTCAGAAGCGGGTCGACTATTGCCCATGGACCACCATTTGTCATACCCATTTACTAAAAGTACTAGAATCACCTGAAAATTCCCTATCGAGGTGATAAAACTTTTCAACAAAATTCTCACAAATGGCTCCATGTCTTCTCTGTTACAGTACAAGTGAATGCAGCTCTGATGTAATCACATCCAGACCATGGGGCGTGAAGAAAAGAGCAGCAGCTGAATTAACTGGAACCTGAGGCAGGCGAAACATACACAGGGAAGGTCACTGGCTGATTAGCAATGCCACCTACAGCTCCTATCAATAGCATGGGCTGACATGGGCAGCATGACTCACGCTTGGCTTGCTGTGACGGTTAAGGAATGGCACCATTATCTACATTTCTGTAATATAAAAGCACAGTAAGGAATCAGACAATAAAATACATTGACCTATGTAATAGCATTTTTATCACTTTATAATGGGATTAAAATGAATGTAAATATCAGGCTCCTTACACAAAACACAGACTATGAACATCATTTAGTTTTCAGGGAGTCTATTGTTAGAAAATGATGGATTGTTTAAATCCGGCTTCCAAAACATTTTGCCATGTCACGATCTTTATTAAAAACTACCGTAAATTTAGGAATAGAAATCTTGCAATTTTCACACTGACCATTGAGGCAATTTTAGACTCTCATCTCAGCAAATCCACATGTACATTAGCTAAAATGAACAGACGCTGTCCCTGTCTTTTGTAAATGAAGCCATGCCAAAGCTACTTTTTAAGCATGATACAACACTTACCAATGTTAGTTGAAAGCCTGAGATCAATATGTCAGCTGTTGCTTGCTTATATACAGTGGCTTGCGAAAATATTCACTACCTTGGCTTTTTACCTATTTTGTTACATTACAACCTGGGTTTAAATATTTTTTGAATCTGATGTGTGTATGATGCAGTGAGAAAAAATGTAGGGATAAATTAAATTCATGGGATCAAATAACTAAAAATTGGCATGTGCATATGTATTCACACCTTTTACTGTGAAGCCCCTAAAATTTTCTGGTGAAAGCAATTATCTTTATAAGTCACATGCTTAATGAAAAGCCATTCAAGTGTTATATGGACTTTAAGTATATACACACCTTGTCTGAAAGGCCACAGAGGCTGCAACACCATTAAGCAAGAGGCACCACTAACTGTACAACACCATGAAGACCAAGGAGATCTCCAAACAAGTCAGGGACAAAGTTGTTGAGTACAAGTCAGGGTTGGGTTATAAAAAAAAAAATCTCAATCTCTGATGATCCCCAGAGCACCATCAAATCCATTATCATCATATGGGAAGAACATGGTACCACAACAAGCATGCCAAGAGAGGGCCGCCCACCAAGACTCTCAGACCAGGCAAGGAGGGCAGGACAAAGGCAAAAGGTAACCCTGAAGGAGCTGCAGAGTTCCCATGTAGAGACTGGAATATCTGTACATATGACCACACTAAGCCATATACTTCATTGTGGTGGCCTTTATGAAAGAGTGAACAGAAGAAAGCAGTTACTTACACACAAAATTGTAATACTCATTTTGAATTTAATAAAAGACATTTGGGAGACTCACAAAATGTATGGCTGAAGGTGCTATGGTCAAATGAGACCAAAATTGAACTTTTTGGTCACCAAGGTAAACAATATATCTGGCGCCAAAACCAAAACAGCTAAGGGAAAATGGTCTGAGTAGAGGGGAAGATGAATGGTGCGAAATACAGGGATATTCTTGAGCAAAACCTGTTTCAGTCTATCAGTGATTTGAGGCTGGAATGGAGGTTCACCGTCCAACAAGGCAATGACCCAAAGCAGACTGCTAAAGCAACACTCGAGTGGTCTATTGTGAAACGTGTAAATGTTTTGAGTGGCCAAGTGAAAGCTCAGTCCTTAAGGTACTGTCACACTTAGCGATGCACTAGCGATCACGACCAGCGATATGACGCGGTCAGGATCGCTGGTGCATCGCTAGGTGGTCGCTAGTGAGCTGCCACACAGGCAGATCTCACCAGCAACATCGCAGGGGTCGGGGGTTGCTACTTACCTGTCAGATGAGGCGATCCTGACGTCCTCCCGCCCTCGTCCATGCGTCGCTCGTCTCCACAGCAGGAAGCCCAGCAGGAAGCTGATGACGAGAAACGGCCCAGGCTGTTCTCGCGCGATCAGCGATAACCAGCGGGGGAGCCGGTCGGAGGTAAGTATCAGACATAGCGATATCGCTAGCAATATCGCTATAATGTCACAAAAACCAGTGATGTCATAGCGATATTGCTAGTGATATCGCTTAGTGTGACAGGCCCTTTAATCTAATTGAGAATCTGTGGTCAGACTTGAAGATTGCTATTCACCGGAGGAACCATCTAACGTGAAGGAGCTGGAGCTATTTTGCTTTGAAGAATGGGCAAAAATCCCAGTGACAAGATATGGAAAGCTCATAGAGACTTATCAAAAGTGACTTGCATTTGTAATTGTCACAAAGGGATGCTCTACAAAGTACTGACTTTAGGGGGTTAATAGTTATGCACAGTACATTTTTCATTAATTTTGTCCTACTTGTTGTTTGCTTCACAATAAAAAGAAAACCAAATGTTCACAGTGGTAGGCATGTGCCTTACATGAACTGATGCAAACCCTCAAAAAACAGTTAAAGTCCAGGTTGTGAAGTAGCAAAACAAGAAAAATGCCAGAGGAGTGAAAACTTTCACAAGCCACTGTAGAATCTAGTGCAAATTTCAAAATGTATTGCATGTTCAAAATGATTGCAATATAAATCTATTTGTTCCACATATTTTTAAGACAGTTATGGTCTGCCTAGAATATGCTATTTTTTGCAACTTTTGTGTGGAATTGCAATTATGAGTATACCATACCTCACACCAAAAGGTTAATCACTCTCCCTTTTCTCATCATTTGAAGTTTTTGCGATGGTGTAAAAAATGGTGTAATAAAACATTGATAAAACTCAATGCTAAATGACGTCATAGTTCCTGTTCTCAACCCCCAAATTCCTTGTTTTACTACACAGAATAAAGTCTGAAATTTTTTTGACAATACTTCACGTACTAATTTTTCCTTATTTATTTTACTCACGTACAGTATATAGCACCATTAATTCAACAGCGCTTTACAGACATCAACAGCACTGTCCCCCATTAACTCCTTAAACCCCCAACCTGTTTTCACCTTCCTGACCATGCCAAATTATCCAGTTCTAAGTGTCACTTTAAGAGGTAATAACTCTGGAACGCTTCAATGTATCCTAGCAATTTTAAGAATGTTTTTTCATGATGCACTGTTCTTTATGGTAGTGGTAAATTTAGGCCAATATATTTTGCATCTATTTGTGAAAATATCAGAAATTTGGGAAAAAAATTGCAAATTTTGCAAATTTCAAACGTTTAAATTTTATGCCCTTAAAATAAATAGTTATATCACACAAAATAGTAAATACAGTGGAGAAAAAAGTATTTGATACACTGCCGATTTTGCACGTTTTCCCACCTACAAAGGATGGAGAGGTCTGGAATTTTTATCGTTGGAACGCTTCACGTGTGAGAGACAGAATATTAAAAAAAAATCCAGAAAATCACATTGTATCATTTTGCATAATAAATCTGCATTTTATTGCATGCAATAAGTATTTGATACAATAGAAAAACAGAATTTAATATTTGGCACAGAAACCTTCATTTGCAATGACAGAGGTCAGACGTTTCCTGTAGTTCTTGACCAAGTTTGCGCACACTGCAGCAGGGATTTTGGCCCACGCATCTATATAGATCTTCTCCAGATCTTTCAGGTTTTGGGTCATAAGTTTTACTTTTGTATTGAATATGCTCATTGAAGTTGGAATCCTTGGGCAAATTCAAGAAAAGGTACATTTGGAGACATCTACAGTGGGGAAAATAAGTATTTGATACACTGTTGATTTTGCACAGTTTCCCACCTACAAAGAATGTGAGAGATAGAATCTTAAAAAAAATACAGAAAATCACAATGTATGATATTTACATAAATAATTTGCACTTATTGCATGAAATAAGTATTTGATTAAAATAGAAAATCAGAACATAATATTTGATACAGAAACTTTGGTTTGCAATTACAGAGATCAGACATGTAGTTCTTGACCAAGTTTACACACACTGCAGCAGGGATTTTGGACCACTCCTCCATACAGATCTTCTCCATATCTTTCAAATTCTAGGGTTGTTGCTGGGCGACAATGAGTGTCACGACCACAAGGGTCTGTCCAGGGGACGGCACAACAAACACCAATGGGGATGGAAAAAGGGAGAGAAAGGCCCTAACCATAGGGAATGAGGGATAGGGCACCTACTGAGCTCCCCCTAACACCCTATGCGGGTCAATCCCCCCTCCACCGTCACGTGCCTGGTCCCTAGCTTTCACCTCACTAAACACTGGCTAGTGCACTGGCCAGCAAGGATGCTATCCTCACCACTGCAGGTGGTACAAAAACAGGGCGTAGTGACAAACATGAGACAGACAAGGTAAATAAACAGGTAACAGCTCCATGCTCCGCTACCAAGCTCCACACCAAAGAGGATGCGGAAACAGGACCCACAACTCCACAGAAGTGGCAGATTCAGTGCTGAAACCAGAGAGCTGTAACTCCAAGGCTGGTTTACATAGAAAACTCTATTACCAAGTCAGCTGATGCGTCATGTGACTATTTAAAGGATGATGGGAATGGTCACCACCCATACCATCTGACCTGGCAACACAGCAGCTTCCAGCAAGGAAAACTGATATTAACCCTGGCTGGCAGAGAAGCCAAAAACGTTTAAAGGGAATCTGTCACCACATTTTTGTCCATCTCTCCCCCCTCTCCTGTCTTGTTCTACACATTTCTTTCTGGTAATTCCTCCGTTTGCGTACAGTTACTGCGTGTGCGCATTCAAATGTCCTCTTGTGTGTGCGCAGTATGCTTTGCCCAACAGTGGGCAAAGCATAAAATCAGTATTGCGCATGTGCCTGAATATGCCGTTATGTTCTATGGTCCGGAAGTATTGCGATGCAAATTGTGTCCCTCATGCATTGCAATAATTCCGTGTAGAGTTGTGCGACTTTAGTCGGATAGGGTTTCATGAAACAAAATTCGTTTGAGATGAAACTGGTCTGACTAGGGGAAAAAAAGTCGGAGTTTCGTCCGAAACCCGACCCCAATGCAAGTCAATGGAGAATAAAAGTCGGCATTGAGCGGATGACATTCATCCACTCAATGTCAACTTTTATTCCCCATTGACTTGCATTGGGGTCGGGTTTCGGACGAAACCCCGACTTTTTTTGCCCTAGTCGGACTAGTTTCATCTGAAACGAATTTTGTTTCATGAAACCCGATCCGACTAAAGTCGCTCAACTCTACTTCTGGGCCATAGAATGTAATGGTGTATGTCGGCGCATGCGCAATACTGATTTTATGCTTTGCCCACAGTTGGGCAAAGCATACTGCACACGTGTGGTAATGCTACGCGATCTGTGATATTCACAGAAAATAATATGTACAGCAAGCCGAGGGGGGTGGAGATGGACAATAAGCCCTGCCCATCGGACCGGACCGAGAAGATTTACATACATCACGGGAGGAATATAAAAGGTATTTATTCATCAAAAATGGGGATTCAAGGGGTATCAAAAGTACTGTTATAATACATAGGTGACACTGAATTGAATGATATTTCTACATGATATGCCAAAAAAGTGGTGACATATTCCCTTTAAGTTAAAGCAGAGCCAGAGCTGTCATGAATCCAAAAATGGATCGTGACAAAGAGTTTTAGCTTCCTTCAAAGATTTTCTATTCTGAGACTAGATAGGCCACTCCAGGACCTTGAAATGATTCTTACAGAACCACTCTTTAGTTGCCCTTGTTGTGTGTTTTGGGTCATTGTCATGCTGGAAGACCCAGACACAACCCATCTTCAATACTCTTACTGAGGGAAGGAGGTTGTTGGCCAAAATCTCATGATACATGACCCCATCCATCCTCCCTTCAATAAGATGCATTCATTCTGTTCCCTTTACAGAAACACCCCCAATAATGTTTCCCCCATGCTTCATAGTTGGAATGGTGTTCTAAGATTATGTGGACAGATGAGACCAAAATAGAACTTTTTGGTATCAACTCAGCATGTTTAGAAGAAGGATGAGTATAAACTCATCCTTCTTCTAAACATGCTGAGTTGATACCAAAAAGTTCTATTTTGGTCTCATCTGTCCACATAATCTTCTCCCATGCCTCCTCCAGATGATCCCAATGGTCACTGGTGAACTTGGGCAGAGGGATCTTGCGTCCCTTGCAGGATTTTAATCCATGACTGTGTGGTGTGTTACTAACAGTAATGTTTAAGACTATAGTCCCAGCTCTCATCAGGTCATTGACCAGGTCCTCCATTGAAGTTCTGGGCTGATTGCTGACCTTCTCAGAATCAATCTTAGCCCACGAGCCATGATATTGCACATGGAGCCCAAGACCAAGGAAGATTGACCGTCATCTTGTGTTTCTTCCATTTTCTAATAATTGTGTCAACAGTTGCTGCCTTCTCACTAAGCTGCTTGCCTATTGTACTGTAGCCTATCCCAGCCGTGTGCAGGTCTACAATTTTGTCACGTGTATCCTTAGTTGAAGTGTGATTGAGTGTGTGGACAGGTGTCTTTTATACAGGTAACAAGTTCAAACAGGTAATGAGTGCAGAGTAGGAGGGCTTCCTAAAGAAAAACTAACAGGTCTGTGAGAGTCAGAATTCTTGCTAGTTGGTGATCAAATACTTATTTGATGTAATAAAATGCAATTTTATTATTTAAAAATCATTCAATGTGATTTTTGGGTTATTATTATTAGATTCTGTCTCTCACAGTTTAAGTGTACCTATGATAAAAAATACAGACCTCTCCATTGTTTGTGAGAAACCTTGCAAAATCAGCAGTGTATCATATACTTATTTTCCCCATTGTAAATACATTTGACACGTCAGTTTTACATCAGCATAATTTTTTTTGAAACATCATTTTTTTAGGAAGTTAGAAGGGTTAAAAGTTTATCAATAATTTTTGTTTTTTTAACCAAATTTTACAGAACCATTTTTTTTTTAGAGATCTCATCCGATTTTAATTGATTAGGAAGGGGCTTTGTGACAGAACATACCCAAAAGTGACACCATTTTAAAATTTCACCCCAAAGTCCTCAAAACCACATTCAACTAGTTTATTAACCCTTCACGTGCTTCACAGAAATTAATGCACTGTGGAAGGAAAAAATGAACATTTTACTTTTTTCACTAAAATTTTACTTTGGCCCCCATTTTTTTATTTTCACAAGGGTAACTGGAGAAAATGGACCCAAAATGTGTTTTGAAATTTCTCCTGAGCACACCAATACCCCATAAAAGAGGTAAAACTACTGTTTGAATGCATGGCAGGGCTCAAAAAGGAAGGAGCACCATTTGACTTTTAGAACGCAAAAAGGGCTGGAACTGATCACATTTGGAGCTCCCTGATGTGCCTAAATACTGGAAACCCCCAACAAGTGACCCCAATGTAACTAGATGTGTGGTGTGCTCCTTGAACCCTATTGAAGGTGCTTCACAGATGTTTATAACGTAGAGCCATGAAAATAAAAAGTCACACTTTTCCACAAAAATGTTCTTTTACAAATGCAAAATTTGGGGCTACAAGGGTGACAGGGTAAAATTCACTGTACAATTTGTTGTGCAATGTCTACTGTGTATGCCAATGCCCCATACAGTTGTGCTCAAATGTTTACATATCCCTGCACAATTTTTGCTTTCTTGGCCTTTTTTCAGAGAATATGAATGATAACGCCAAAACTTTTTCTCCACTCATGGTTAGTGGTTGGGTAAAGCCATTTATTGTGAAACTACTTTGTTTTCTCTTTTTAAATCATAATGACAATCCAAAACATCCAAATGACCCTGATCAAAAGTTCACATACCCCATTTCTTAATACTGTGTATTGCCCCCTGTAACATCAATTGAAGTCTTTTGTGGTAGTTGTGGATGAGGTTCTTTATTTTCTCAGATGGTAAAGCTGCCCACTGTTCTTGGCAAAAAAACCTCCAGTTCCTGTAAATTCCTGGGCTGTCTAGCATGAATTGCGCGCTTGAGATCTCCCTAGAGTGGCTCAATGATATTGAGATCAGGAGACTGAGATGGCCACTCCAGAACCTTCACTTTGTTCTGCTCTAGCCAATGAAAGGTTGAGTTGGCCTTGTGTTTTGGATCGTTGTCATGTTTGAATCTCCAAGTACGTCCCATGCGCAGCTTCCGGGCTGATGATTGCAAATTTGCCTCCAGTATTTGCTGATAATGTGCTGCATTCATCTTTCCTTCAACTGTGACCAAGTTTCCTGTGCCTTTGTAGCTCACACATCTCCAAAACATCAGTGATCCACCTCCATGCTTTACAGTAGGAAAGGTGTTCCTTTCATCACAGGCATTGTTGACATCTCTCCAAATGTAGCGTTTATTGTTGTGGCCAAAAAGTTTAATTTTGGTCTCATAACTCCAAATTACCTTGTTTCAGAAATTTTGAGGCTTGTCTCTGTGCTGTTTTGCATATTGTAAGCTAGATACTTTGTGGCATTTGTGCAGTAATGGCTTTCTGCTGGTGACTCGACCATGCAGCCCATTTTTCTTCAAGTGCCTCCTTATTGTACATCTTGAAACAGCCACACCGCTAGTTTTCAGAGAGTCCCACAAGGGTTGCCTTGACGTGGCGGGATGGCTTGTACATTCTTTCGATTAAAATTATGTTTACTAAATACCCTTATTATTACCTTTATGCATTATTTGCAGTTTATTTTTTATTTTAGGATATTTGTGTCTTTTGTTTTCTCTGTGTAATGGTCATGTGTTAATATGCACTTACATTAACTTACTTTCTCAGTTCAGACACCAGTTTTTTCATTTCATTGTGCATTCTGTGCATATATGGATGTGACCGCCCTCTTTCTGAGCTGGGAAAGCCATCCTGTCTGGCCTATGCTTTTACTAGTGGTTTAGTCCCTCGATCTTTGTTCACATTCACATCACTTGGCAAGTGGAAAGGTTTTAAATACTAGAGTTAGGACTGTCCCACAAGGGTTGCCTTGACGTAGCGGGATGGCTTGTAGATTCTTTTGATCAAAATTATGTTTACTAAATACCCTTATTATGATAGTGGTTTGAAAAAACCACTATATTGTAATCTGAACGCTGCTAACTTATTCTTCTTCTTATTATTATAGTGGTTTGAAAAAACCACTATATTGTAATCCGAACGCTGCTAACTTATTCTTCTTCTTATTATTATTATTAAGTTGATTTCCGCAATTAATGCGGCCCGAACCGCTACACGCACAGACTCCGTTGAGGTGTCGTTTCGAAGCCAGCGTCCATGAGAGGTGTGCTAAGTATTTTTCGTGTCGATCGGATTTGTAGTTTTTGCGCAATTTGCGTTTGAAAAATTTTTTTCCCGTCTTTGGAATGCACTGTCTCCAATGCTTTTCAATAGGAAATGGCAAAACGTGCCCTGAGGCGATTGAAATGGCAGTTGAGCTCATTGATATGCGCAGGCAGACCCAGTTACTATGCCAACGCCTACGAACTTCACTTGAACCCCAGCACAGAGCCTCTGCCACATAATATCAGCTCTTAAAGCGAAACTCACAGCACAAATGCAAATCTAGCTTCATCACATGACACATGCCCCTGAGAGAGAATGTCCGCCAAATTTGATTTAGAAGAAGCCCAGTGAGCCAAACTAGCTCTTAAAGGGCCAACGCGCCAAAGTGATTGTTAAAGGGCCAGCGCACCCAAATGAGTCTTAAAGGGCCGACACACCAAATCGGAGACTGAGCCACCCCGGCCTCCAAATCGGAGGCTGAGCCACCCCGGCCTCCAAATCGGAGGCTGATCGACCCCGGCCTCCAAATCGGAGGCTGATCCACCCCGGCCTCCAAATCGGAGGCTGATCCACCCCGGCCTCCAAATCGGAGGCTGAGCCACCCCGGCCTCCAAATCGGAGGCTGAGCCACCCCGGCCTCCAAATCGGAGGCTGAGCCACCCCGGCCTCCAAATCGGAGGCTGAGCCACCCCGGCCTCCAAATCGGAGGCTGATCGACCCCGGCCTCCAAATCGGAGGCTGATCGACCCCGGCCTCCAAATCGGAGGCTGAGCCACCCCGGCCTCCAAATCGGAGGCTGAGCGACCCCGGCCTCCAAATCGGAAGCTGAGCCACCCCGGCCTCCAAATCGGAGGCTGAGCCACCCCGACCTCCAAATCGGAGGCTGATCCACCCCGGCCTCCAAATCAGAGGCTGAGCCACCCCGGCCTCCAAATCGGAGGCTGAGCCACCCCGGCCTCCAAATCGGAGGCTCATCGACCCCGGCCTCCAAATTGGAAGCTGAGCGACCCCAGCCTCCAAATCTTACCCAGAGTGGCCCCGCCCACCAAATCAGACCCAGAGAGGCCCTGCCCACCAAATAGGACCCTTAGGGGCCCCGCCCACCAAATCGGACCCTGTGGGGCCCCGCCCACCAAATCGGACCCTGAGAGGCCCCGCCCACCAAATTGGACCCAGAGTGGTCCCGCCCACCAAATTGGACCCAGAGTGGTCCCGCCCACCAAATTGGACCCAGTGGGGCTCCGCCCACAAAATCGGACCCTGAGGGGCCGCGGCCACAAAATCGGACCCTGAGGGGCCCCTGACACTAAATCGGACCCTGAGGGGCCCCGGCCACAAAATCGGACCCTGAGGGGCCCAACCCACCAAATTGGACCCTGAGGGGCCCTGCCCACCAAATCGGACCCTGAGGGGCCCCGCCCACCAAATCGGACCCTGAGGGGCCCCAGCCACAAAATCAGACCCTGAGGGGCCCCACCCACAAAATTGGACCCTGAGGAGTTCCGGCCACAAAAATCGGATCCTGAGTGGCCCCGGCCACAAAATCGGACCCTGAGGGGCCCCAGCCACAAAATCGGACCTTGAGGGGCCCCACCCTCCAAATCAGACCCTGAGGGTCCCCGGCCACCAAATCGGACCCTGATGGGCCCCGGCCTCCAAATCGGACCCTGAGTGGCCCCGGCCACAAAATCGGACCCTGAGTGGCCCCGGCCACAAAATCGGACCCTGAGGGGACCCACCCACAAAATCGGACCCTGAGGGGCCCCAACCACAAAATCGGACCCTGAGGGGACCCAACCACAAAATCGGACCCTGAGGGGCCCCTGACACTAAATCGGACCCTGAGGGGCCCCGGCAACAAAACCGGACCCTGAGGGGCCCAACCCACCAAATTGGACCCTGAGGGGCCCTGCCCACCAAATTGGACCCTGAGGGGCCCCGCCCACCAAATCGGACCCTGAGGGGCCCCAGCCACAAAATCGGACCCTGAGGGGCCCCACCCACAAAATTGGACCCTGAGGAGTTCCGGCCACAAAAATCGGATCCTGAGTGGCCCCGGCCACAAAATCGGACCCTGAGGGGCCCCAGCCACAAAATCGGACCTTGAGGGGCCCCACCCTCCAAATCAGACCCTGAGGGTCCCCGGCCACCAAATCGGACCCTGAGGGGCCCCGGCCTCCAAATCGGACCCTGAGTGGCCCCGGCCACAAAATCGGACCCTGAGTGGCCCCGGCCACAAAATCGGACCCTGAGGGGCCCCACCCACAAAATCGGACCCTGAGGGGCCCCACCCACAAAATCAGGCCCTGAGGGGCCCCACCCACAAAATCAGACCCTGAGGCCAAAGTGGCCCCTGAGAGGCACCCACAGTTAAATCGTATCCTGACTTGAAAGTCTTGCAGGGGCAGCAGGCAAGTCTCTCTTAAAGGGGCAGCCCAGGCACCATTTCAAACCACTATCTGTACTTCCTTCAGGAAATACATATCTAGTTATTATTATTAAGTTGATTTCCGCAATTAATACGGCCCGAACCGCTACACGCACAGACGCCGTTGAGGTGTCGTTTCGAAGCCAGCGTCAATGAGAGGTGTGCTAAGTATTTTTCGTGTCGATCGGATTTGTAGTTTTTGCGCAATTTGCGTTTGAAAATTTTTTTTCCCGTCATTGGAATGCACTGTCTCCAATGCATTTGAATGGGGAAATGGCAAAACGTGCCCTGAGGCGATTGAAATGGCAGTTGAGCTCATTGATATGCGCAGGCAGACCCAGTTACTATGCCAACGCCTACGAACGTCACATGACCTCTCCAAGACAGAGCTTCTGCCACATAATATCAGCTCTTAAAGCAAAACCCACAGCACAAAGGCAAATCTAGCTTCATCAAATGACGTATGCCCCTGAGAGAGAATGTGCGCCAAAGTGGATTTAGAAGCCCAGTGAGCCACCCTGGTTCTTAAAGGGCCGACGCGCCAAAGTGATTTTTAAAGAGCCGGCGCACCAAAATGAGTCTTAAAGGGCCGGCGCGCCAAATCGAAAGCTGAGTGACCCAAGGCTCCAAATCGGAGGCTGATAGACCCTGGCCTACAAAAAGGAGGCTGATCGACCCCGGCCTCCAAATCGGAGGCTGATCGACCCCGGCCTCCAAATCGGAGGCTGATCGACCCCGGCCTCCAAATCGGAGGCTGAGCCACCCCGGCCTCCAAATCGGAGGCTGAGCCACCACGGCCTCCAAATCGGAGGCTGAGCGACCCCGGCCTCCAAATCGGAAGCTGAGCCACCCCGGCCTCCAAATCGGAGGCTGAGCCACCCCGACCTCCAAATCGGAGGCTGATCCACCCCGGCCTCCAAATCGGAGGCTGAGCCACCCCGGCCTCCAAATCGGAGGCTGAGCCACCCCGGCCTCCAAATCGGAGGCTCATCGACCCCGGCCTCCAAATCGGAAGCTCATCGACCCCTGCCTCCAAATCTGAGGCTCTTTGACCTCGGCCTCCAAATCAGAAGCTCAACGACCCCGGCCTCCAAATTGGAAGCTGAGCGACCCCAGCCTCCAAATCTTACCCAGAGTGGCCCCGCCCACCAAATCAGACCCAGAGAGGCCCTGCCCACCAAATAGGACCCTGAGGGGCCCCGCCCACCAAATCGGACCCTGTGGGGCCCCGCCCACCAAATCGGACCCTGAGAGGCCCCGCCCACCAAATTGGACCCAGAGTGGTCCCGCCCACCAAATTGGACCCAGAGTGGTCCCGCCCACCAAATTGGACCCAGTGGGGCTCCGCCCACAAAATCGGACCCTGAGGGGCCGCGGCCACAAAATCGGACCCTGAGGGGCCCCTGACACTAAATCGGACCCTGAGGGGCCCCGGCCACAAAATCGGACCCTGAGGGGCCCAACCCACCAAATTGGACCCTGAGGGGCCCTGCCCACCAAATTGGACCCTGAGGGGCCCCGCCCACCAAATCGGACCCTGAGGGGCCCCAGCCACAAAATCAGACCCTGAGGGGCCCCACCCACAAAATTGGACCCTGAGGAGTTCCGGCCACAAAAATCGGATCCTGAGTGGCCCCGGCCACAAAATCGGACCCTGAGGGGCCCCAGCCACAAAATCGGACCTTGAGGGGCCCCACCCTCCAAATCAGACCCTGAGGGTCCCCGGCCACCAAATCGGACCCTGAGGGGCCCCGGCCTCCAAATCGGACCCTGAGTGGCCCCGGCCACAAAATCGGACCCTGAGTGGCCCCGGCCACAAAATCGGACCCTGAGGGGCCCCACCCACAAAATCGGACCCTGAGGGGCCCCAACCACAAAATCGGACCCTGAGGGGACCCATCACAAAATCGGACCCTGAGGGGCCCCTGACACTAAATCGGACCCTGAGGGGCCCCGGCCACAAAACCGGACCCTGAGGGGCCCAACCCACCAAATTGGACCCTGAGGGGCCCTGCCCACCAAATTGGACCCTGAGGGGCCCCGCCCACCAAATCGGACCCTGAGGGGCCCCAGCCACAAAATCGGACCCTGAGGGGCCCCACCCACAAAATTGGACCCTGAGGAGTTCCGGCCACAAAAATCGGATCCTGAGTGGCCCCGGCCACAAAATCGGACCCTGAGGGGCCCCAGCCACAAAATCGGACCTTGAGGGGCCCCACCCTCCAAATCAGACCCTGAGGGTCCCCGGCCACCAAATCGGACCCTGAGGGGCCCCGGCCTCCAAATCGGACCCTGAGTGGCCCCGGCCACAAAATCGGACCCTGAGTGGCCCCGGCCACAAAATCGGACCCTGAGGGGCCCCACCCACAAAATCGGACCCTGAGGGGCCCCACCCACAAAATCAGGCCCTGAGGGGCCCCACCCACAAAATCAGACCCTGAGGCCAAAGTGGCCCCTGAGAGGCACCCACAGTTAAATCGTATCCTGACTTGAAAGTCTTGCAGGGGCAGCAGGCAAGTCTCTCTTAAAGGGGCAGCCCAGGCACCATTTCAAACCACTATCTGTACTTCCTTCAGGAAATACACATCTAGTTATTATTATTAAGTTGATTTCCGCAATTAATACGGCCCGAACCGCTACACGCACAGACGCCGTTGAGGTGTCGTTTCGAAGCCAGCGTCAATGAGAAGTGTGCTAAGTATTTTTCGTGTCGATCGGATTTGTAGTTTTTGCGCAATTTGCGTTTGAAAATTTTTTTTCCCGTCATTGGAATGCACTGTCTCCAATGCATTTGAATGGGGAAATGGCAAAACGTGCCCTGAGGCGATTGAAATGGCAGTTGAGCTCATTGATATGCGCAGGCAGACCCAGTTACTATGCCAACGCCTACGAACGTCACATGACCTCTCCAAGACAGAGCTTCTGCCACATAATATCAGCTCTTAAAGCAAAACCCACAGCACAAAGGCAAATCTAGCTTCATCAAATGACGTATGCCCCTAAGAGAGAATGTGCGCCAAAGTGGATTTAGAAGCCCAGTGAGCCACCCTGGTTCTTAAAGGGCCGACGCGCCAAAGTGATTTTTAAAGAGCCGGCGCACCAAAATGAGTCTTAAAGGGCCGGCGCGCCAAATCGAAAGCTGAGTGACCCAAGGCTCTAAATCGGAGGCTGATAGACCCTGGCCTACAAAAAGGAGGCTGAGTCACCCTGGCATCCAAATTGGACCCAGAGTGGCCCCGCCCACCAAATCGGACCCAGAGTGGCCCCGCCCACCAAATCAGACCCAGAGTGGCCCCACCCACCAAATTGGACCCTGAGGGGCCCCACCCACAAAATCGGACCCTAAGGGGCCCCACCCACAAAATCGGACCCTGAGGGGATCCGGCCACAAAATCAGACCCTGAGGGGCCCCGGCCACAACATCGGACCCTGAGGGGCCCCACTCACAAAATCGGACCCTGAGGGGCCCCACCCGCAAAATCGGACCCTGAGGGGCCCGAACCACAAAATTGGACCCTGAGGGGCCCCGGCCACAGAATCGGACCCTCACGGGCCCCGGCCACAAAATCACACCCTGAGGGGCCCCGGCCACAAAATCGGACCCTGAGGGGCCCCGCCTACAAAATTGAACCCTGAGGGGCCCCAACCACAAAATCGGATCCTGAGGGGCCCCACCCACAAAATCGGATCCTGAGGGGCCCCAACCACAATATCGGACCCTGAGGGGCCCCCCCACAAAATCAGACCCTGAGGGCCTCGGTCACAAAATTGGATCCTGAGGGGCCCCAACCACAAAATCGAACCCTGAGGGGCCCCAACCACAAAATCGGACCCTGTGGGGCCCCACCCACAAAATTGGACCCTGAGGGGCCCCACCCACAAAATTGGACCCTGAGGGGCCCCACCCACAAAATCGGACCCTGAGGGGTCCCGGCCACAAAATCGGATCCTGAGGGGCCCCAACCACAAAATCGGACCCTGAGAGGCACCGGCCACAAAATCAGACCCTGAGGGGCCCCGGACACAAAATCGGACCCTAAGGGGCCCCGGCCACAAAATCAGACTGTGTCCCCGCCCACCAAATCGGACCCTGAAGTGCCCCGCCCACCAAATTGGACCCAGAGTGGCCCCGCCCACCAAATCAGACGCAGAGTGGCCCCGCCCACCAAATCAGACCCAGAGTGGCCCCACCCACAAAATCAAACCCTGAGGAGCCCCAGCCACAAAATCGGACCCTGAGGGGCCCCAACCACAAAATCAGACCCTGAGGTGCCCCGGTCACAAAATCGGACCCTGAGGGGCCCCACCCACAAAATCAAACCCAGAGGGGCCCCAGTCACAAAATCAGACCCTGAGAGACCCCGGCCACAAAATCGGACCCTGAGGGGCCCCAACCACAAAATCAGACCCTGAGGGTCCCCGGTCACAAAATCAGACCCTGAGGGGCCCCACCCACAAAATCAGACCCTGAGGGGCCCCAGACACAAAATCGGACCCTGAGGGGCCCCAACCACAAAATCAGACCCTGAGGTTCCCCGGTCACAAAATCGGACCCTGAGGGGCCCCACCCACAAAATCAAACCTAGAGGGGCCCCAGTCACAAAATCAGACCCTAAGGGGCCCCGGTCACAAAATCGGACCCTGAGGGGCCCCACCCACAAAATCAGACCCTGAGGGGCCCCGGTCACAAAATCGGACCCTGAGGGGCCCCAACCACAAAATCAGACCCTGAGGGGCCCCGGTCACAAAATCGGACCCTGAGGGGCCCCACCCACAAAATCAGACCCTGAGGGGCCCCAGCCACAAAATCAGACCCTGAGGGGCCCCAGCCACAAAATCGAACACTGAGGGGCCCCACCCACAAAATCGGACCCTGAGGGGCCCCGTCCACAAAATCGGACCCTGAGGGGCCCCACCCACCAAATTAGACCCTGAGGGGCCCCGCCCTCAAAATCGAACCCTGAGGGGCCCCAGCCACAAACTCAGACCCTGAGGGGCCCCAACCACAAAATCGGACCCTGAGGGGACCCAACCACAAAATCGGACCCTGAGGGGCCCCTGACACTAAATCGGACCCTGAGGGGCCCCGGCCACAAAATCGGACCCTGAGGGGCCCAACCCACCAAATTGGACCCTGAGGGGCCCTGCCCACCAAATTGGACCCTGAGGGGCCCCGCCCACCAAATCGGACCCTGAGGGGCCCCAGCCACAAAATCGGACCCTGAGGGGCCCCACCCACAAAATTGGACCCTGAGGAGTTCCGGCCACAAAAATCGGATCCTGAGTGGCCCCGGCCACAAAATCGGACCCTGAGGGGCCCCAGCCACAAAATCGGACCTTGAGGGGCCCCACCCTCCAAATCAGACCCTGAGGGTCCCCGGCCACCAAATCGGACCCTGAGGGGCCCCGGCCTCCAAATCGGACCCTGAGTGGCCCCGGCCACAAAATCGGACCCTGAGTGGCCCCGGCCACAAAATCGGACCCTGAGGGGCCCCACCCACAAAATCGGACCCTGAGGGGCCCCACCCACAAAATCAGGCCCTGAGGGGCCCCACCCACAAAATCAGACCCTGAGGCCAAAGTGGCCCCTGATAGGCACCCACAGTTAAATCGTATCCTGACTTGAAAGTCTTGCAGGGGCAGCAGGCAAGTCTCTCTTAAAGGGGCAGCCCAGGCACCATTTCAAACCACTATCTGTACTTCCTTCAGGAAATACACATCTAGTTATTATTATTAAGTTGATTTCCGCAATTAATACGGCCCGAACCGCTACACGCACAGACGCCGTTGAGGTGTCGTTTCGAAGCCAGCGTCAATGAGAGGTGTGCTAAGTATTTTTCGTGTCGATCGGATTTGTAGTTTTTGCGCAATTTGCGTTTGAAAATTTTTTTTCCCGTCATTGGAATGCACTGTCTCCAATGCATTTGAATGGGGAAATGGCAAAACGTGCCCTGAGGCGATTGAAATGGCAGTTGAGCTCATTGATATGCGCAGGCAGACCCAGTTACTATGCCAACGCCTACGAACGTCACATGACCTCTCCAAGACAGAGCTTCTGCCACATAATATCAGCTCTTAAAGCAAAACCCACAGCACAAAGGCAAATCTAGCTTCATCAAATGACGTATGCCCCTGAGAGAGAATGTGCGCCAAAGTGGATTTAGAAGCCCAGTGAGCCACCCTGGTTCTTAAAGGGCCGACGCGCCAAAGTGATTTTTAAAGAGCCGGCGCAACAAAATGAGTCTTAAAGGGCCGGCGCGCCAAATCGAAAGCTGAGTGACCCAAGGCTCCAAATCGGAGGCTGATAGACCCTGGCCTACAAAAAGGAGGCTGAGTCACCCTGGCATCCAAATTGGACCCAGAGTGGCCCCGCCCACCAAATCGGACCCAGAGTGGCCCCGCCCACCAAATCAGACCCAGAGTGGCCCCACCCACCAAATTGGACCCTGAGGGGCCCCACCCACAAAATCGGACCCTAAGGGGCCCCACCCACAAAATCGGACCCTGAGGGGATCCGGCCACAAAATCAGACCCTGAGGGGCCCCGGCCACAACATCGGACCCTGAGGGGCCCCACTCACAAAATCGGACCCTGAGGGGCCCCACCCGCAAAATCGGACCCTGAGGGGCCCGAACCACAAAATTGGACCCTGAGGGGCCCCGGCCACAGAATCGGACCCTCACGGGCCCCGGCCACAAAATCACACCCTGAGGGGCCCCGGCCACAAAATCGGACCCTGAGGGGCCCCGCCTACAAAATTGAACCCTGAGGGGCCCCAACCACAAAATCGGATCCTGAGGGGCCCCACCCACAAAATCGGATCCTGAGGGGCCCCAACCACAATATCGGACCCTGAGGGGCCCCCCACAAAATCAGACCCTGAGGGCCTCGGTCACAAAATTGGATCCTGAGGGGCCCCAACCACAAAATCGAACCCTGAGGGGCCCCAACCACAAAATCGGACCCTGTGGGGCCCCACCCACAAAATTGGACCCTGAGGGGCCCCACCCACAAAATTGGACCCTGAGGGGCCCCACCCACAAAATCGGACCCTGAGGGGTCCCGGCCACAAAATCGGATCCTGAGGGGCCCCAACCACAAAATCGGACCCTGAGAGGCACCGGCCACAAAATCAGACCCTGAGGGGCCCCGGACACAAAATCGGACCCTAAGGGGCCCCGGCCACAAAATCAGACTCAGTGTCCCCGCCCACCAAATCGGACCCTGAAGTGCCCCGCCCACCAAATTGGACCCAGAGTGGCCCCGCCCACCAAATCAGACGCAGAGTGGCCCCGCCCACCAAATCAGACCCAGAGTGGCCCCACCCACAAAATCAAACCCTGAGGAGCCCCAGCCACAAAATCGGACCCTGAGGGGCCCCAACCACAAAATCAGACCCTGAGGTGCCCCGGTCACAAAATCGGACCCTGAGGGGCCCCACCCACAAAATCAAACCCAGAGGGGCCCCAGTCACAAAATCAGACCCTGAGAGACCCCGGCCACAAAATCGGACCCTGAGGGGCCCCAACCACAAAATCAGACCCTGAGGGTCCCCGGTCACAAAATCAGACCCTGAGGGGCCCCACCCACAAAATCAGACCCTGAGGGGCCCCAGCCACAAAATCGGACCCTGAGGGGCCCCAACCACAAAACCAGACCCTGAGGTTCCCCGGTCACAAAATCGGACCCTGAGGGGCCCCACCCACAAAATCAAACCTAGAGGGGCCCCAGTCACAAAATCAGACCCTAAGGGGCCCCGGTCACAAAATCGGACCCTGAGGGGCCCCACCCACAAAATCAGACCCTGAGGGGCCCCGGTCACAAAATCGGACCCTGAGGGGCCCCAACCACAAAATCAGACCCTGAGGGGCCCCGGTCACAAAATCGGACCCTGAGGGGCCCCACCCACAAAATCAGACCCTGAGGGGCCCCAGCCACAAAATCAGACCCTGAGGGGCCCCAGCCACAAAATCGAACACTGAGGGGCCCCACCCACAAAATCGGACCCTGAGGGGCCCCGTCCACAAAATCGGACCCTGAGGGGCCCCACCCACCAAATTAGACCCTGAGGGGCCCCGCCCTCAAAATCGAACCCTGAGGGGCCCCAGCCACAAACTCAGACCCTGAGGGGCCCCAGCCACAAAATCAGACCCTGAGGGGCCCCAGCCACAAAATTGGACCCTGAGGGGCCCCACCCACAAAATCAGACCCTGAGGGGCCCCACCCACAAATCCAGACCCTGAGGGGGCTCGGCCACAAAATCGAACCCTGAGAGACCCCGGCCACAAAATCGGACCCTGAGGGGCCCCAACCACAAAATCAGACCCTGAGGGGCCCCGGTCACAAAATCGGACCCTGAGGGGCCCCACCCACAAAATCAGACCCTGAGGGACCCCAGCCACAAAATCAGACCCTGAGGGGCCCCAGCCACAAAATCGGACCCTGAGGGGCCCCACCCACAAAATCAGACCCTGAGGGGCCCCACCCACCAAATCAGACCCTGAGGCCAAAGTGGCCCCTGAGAGGCACCCACACTTAAAACGGATCCTGAGTTGAAAGTCTTGCAGGGGCAGCAGGCAAGTCTCTCTTAAAGGGGCAGCCCGGGCACCATTTCAAACCACTATCTGTACTTCCTTTAGGAAATACACATCTAGTTATTATTATTAAGTTGATTTCCGCAATTAATACAGCACGAACCGCTACACGCACAGACTCCGTTGAGGTGTCGTTTCGAAGCCAGCGTCCACGAGAGGTGTGCTAAGTATTTTTCGTGTCGATCGGATTTGTAGTTTTTGCGCAATTTGCGTTTGAAAATTTTTTTTCCCGTCATTGGAATGCACTGTCTCCAATGCTTTTCAATGGGAAATGGCAAAACGTGCCCTGAGGCGATTGAAATGGCAGTTAAGCTCATTGATATGCGCAGGCAGACCCAGTTACTATGCCAACACCTACGAATGTCACATGACGCCCCAAGGACAGAGCTTCTGCCACATAATATCAGCTCTTAAAGCGAAACCCACAGCACTAATACAAATCTAGCTTCATCACATGACACATGCCCCTGAGAGAGAATGTACGCCAAAGTTGATTTAGAAGAAGCCCAGCGAGCCAAACTAGCTCTTAAAGGGCCGACGCACCAAAGTGATTGTTAAAGGGCCGGCGCACCGAAATGAGTCTTAAAGGGCCGACACGCCAAATCGAAAGCTGAGTGACCCCAGGCTCCAAATCGGAGGCTGAGCCACCTCGGCCTCCAAATCGAAGGCTGATCGACCCCGGCCTCCAAATCGGAGGCTGAGCCACCCCGGCCTCCAGATCGGAGGCTGATTGACCCCTGCCACAAAATCTGACCCTGAGGGGCCCCAAGAAAATCGGACCCTGAGGGGCCTCGGCCACAAAATCGGACCCTGAGGGGCCCCGGCCACAAAATCGGACCCTGAGGGGCCCCAACCACAAAATCGGACCCTGAGGGGCCCCAACCACAAAATCAGACCCTGAGGGGTCCCAACCACAAAATCGGACCCTGGGGGCCCCGGACACAAAATCAGACCCTGAGGGGCCCCGGCCAGAAAATCGGACCCTGAGGGGCCCAACCCACAAAATCGGACCCTGAGGGGCCCCGGCCAGAACATCGGACCCTGAGGGGCCCCGCCCACCAAATCGGACCCAGAGTGGCCCCGCCCACCAAATTGGACCCTGAGGGGCCCCGCCCACCAAATCGGACCCTGAGTAGCCCCGCCCAAAAAACGGACCCAAAGTGGCTCCACCCACCAAATAGGACCCTGAGTGGCCCCACCCACAAAATTGGACCCTGAGGAGCCCCGACCACAAAATCGGACCCTGAGGGGCCCCAACCACAAAATCAGACCCTGAGAGGTCCCAACCACAAAATCGGACCCTGAGGGGCCCCGGACACAAAATCGGACCCTGTGGGGCCCCGGTCACAAAATCGGACCCTGAGGGGCCCAACCCACAAAATCGGACCCTGAGGGGTCCCAACCACAAAATCAGACCCTGAGAGGTCCCAACCACAAAATCGGACCCTGAGGGGCCCCGGACACAAAATCGGACCCTGTGGGGCCCCGGTCACAAAATCGGACCCTGAGGGGCCCAACCCACAAAATCGGACCCTGAGGGGCCCAACCCACAAAAACGGACCCTGAGGGGCCCCAACCACAAAATCGGACCCTGAGGGGCCCACTCACAATATCCGGACCCTGAGGGGCCCCACTCACAAAATCGGACCCTGAGGGGCCCCACCCACAAAATCGGACCCTGAGGGGCCACACCCACAAAATCGGACCCTGAGGGGCCATACCCACAAAATAGGAGCCTGAGGGATCCCGGCCAACAATTCAAGCCCTGAGGAGCCCAGGCCAAGGAATCAGATCCTGAGGAGCCCCACCCACCAAATCAGACCCTGAGGTCAAAGTGGCCCCTGAGAGGCACTCACAGTTAAAACGGATCCTGAGTTGAAAGTCTTGCAGTCCTCCAAATCTTACCCAGAGTGGCCCCCCCACCAAATCAGACCCAGAGAGGCCCTGCCCACCAAATCGGACCCTGAGAAGCCCCGCCCACCAAATTGGACCCAGAGTGGTCCCGCCCACCAAATTGGACCCAGTGGGGCTCCGCCCACAAAATCAGATCCAGAGGGGCCCCTGCCACAAAATCAGACCCTGAGGGGCCCCACCCACAAAATCAGACCCTGAGGGGCCCCACCCACAAATCCAGACCCTGAGGGGGCTCGGCCACAAAATCGGACCCTGAGAGACCCCGGCCACAAAATCGGACCCTGAGGGGCCCCAACCACAAAATCAGACCCTGAGGGGCCCCGGTCACAAAATCGGACCCTGAGGGGCCCCACCCACAAATTCAGACCCTGAGGGACCCCAGCCACAAAATCAGACCCTGAGGGGCCCCAGCCACAAAATCGGACCCTGAGGGGCCCCACCCACAAAATCAGACCCTGAGGGGCCCCACCCACCAAATCAGACCCTGAGGCCGAAGTGGCCCCTGAGAGGCACCCACACTTAAAACGGATCCTGAGTTGAAAGTCTTGCAGGGGCAGCAGGCAAGTCTCTCTTAAAGGGGCAGCCTGGGCACCATTTCAAACCACTATCTGTACTTCCTTTAGGAAATACACATCTAGTTATTATTATTAAGTTGATTTCCGCAATTAATACAGCACGAACCGCTACACGCACAGACTCCGTTGAGGTGTCGTTTCGAAGCCAGCGTCCACGAGAGGTGTGCTAAGTATTTTTCGTGTCGATCGGATTTGTAGTTTTTGCGCAATTTGCGTTTGAAAATTTTTTTTCCCGTCATTGGAATGCACTGTCTCCAATGCTTTTCAATGGGAAATGGCAAAACGTGCCCTGAGGCGATTGAAATGGCAGTTAAGCTCATTGATATGCGCAGGCAGACCCAGTTACTATGCCAACACCTACGAATGTCACATGACGCCCCAAGGACAGAGCTTCTGCCACATAATATCAGCTCTTAAAGCGAAACCCACAGCACTAATACAAATCTAGCTTCATCACATGACACATGCCCCTGAGAGAGAATGTACGCCAAAGTTGATTTAGAAGAAGCCCAGCGAGCCAAACTAGCTCTTAAAGGGCCGACGCACCAAAGTGATTGTTAAAGGGCCGGCGCACCGAAATGAGTCTTAAAGGGCCGACACGCCAAATCGAAAGCTGAGTGACCCCAGGCTCCAAATCGGAGGCTGAGCCACCTCGGCCTCCAAATCGAAGGCTGATCGACCCCGGCCTCCAAATCGGAGGCTGAGCCACCCCGGCCTCCAGATCGGAGGCTGATTGACCCCTGCCACAAAATCTGACCCTGAGGGGCCCCAAGAAAATCGGACCCTGAGGGGCCTCGGCCACAAAATCGGACCCTGAGGGGCCCCGGCCACAAAATCGGACCCTGAGGGGCCCCAACCACAAAATCGGACCCTGAGGGGCCCCAACCACAAAATCAGACCCTGAGGGGTCCCAACCACAAAATCGGACCCTGGGGGCCCCGGACACAAAATCAGACCCTGAGGGGCCCCGGCCAGAAAATCGGACCCTGAGGGGCCCAACCCACAAAATCGGACCCTGAGGGGCCCCGGCCAGAACATCGGACCCTGAGGGGCCCCGCCCACCAAATCGGACCCAGAGTGGCCCCGCCCACCAAATTGGACCCTGAGGGGCCCCGCCCACCAAATCGGACCCTGAGTAGCCCCGCCCAAAAAACGGACCCAAAGTGGCTCCACCCACCAAATAGGACCCTGAGTGGCCCCACCCACAAAATTGGACCCTGAGGATCCCCGACCACAAAATCGGACCCTGAGGGACCCCAACCACAAAATCAGACCCTGAGAGGTCCCAACCACAAAATCGGACCCTGAGGGGCCCCGGACACAAAATCGGACCCTGTGGGGCCCCGGTCACAAAATCGGACCCTGAGGGGCCCAACCCACAAAATCGGACCCTGAGGGGTCCCAACCACAAAATCAGACCCTGAGAGGTCCCAACCACAAAATCGGACCCTGAGGGGCCCCGGCCACAAAATCGGACCCTGAGGGGCCCCAACCACAAAATCGGACCCTGAGGGGCCCCAACCACAAAATCAGACCCTGAGGGGTCCCAACCACAAAATCGGACCCTGGAGGGGCCCCAGCCACAAAATCGGACCCTGAGGGGCCCCACCCACAAAATCAGACCCTGAGGGGCCCCACCCACCAAATCAGACCCTGAGGCCAAAGTGGCCCCTGAGAGGCACCCACACTTAAAACGGATCCTGAGTTGAAAGTCTTGCAGGGGCAGCAGGCAAGTCTCTCTTAAAGGGGCAGCCCGGGCACCATTTCAAACCACTATCTGTACTTCCTTTAGGAAATACACATCTAGTTATTATTATTAAGTTGATTTCCGCAATTAATACAGCACGAACCGCTACACGCACAGACTCCGTTGAGGTGTCGTTTCGAAGCCAGCGTCCACGAGAGGTGTGCTAAGTATTTTTCGTGTCGATCGGATTTGTAGTTTTTGCGCAATTTGCGTTTGAAAATTTTTTTTCCCGTCATTGGAATGCACTGTCTCCAATGCTTTTCAATGGGAAATGGCAAAACGTGCCCTGAGGCGATTGAAATGGCAGTTAAGCTCATTGATATGCGCAGGCAGACCCAGTTACTATGCCAACACCTACGAATGTCACATGACGCCCCAAGGACAGAGCTTCTGCCACATAATATCAGCTCTTAAAGTGAAACCCACAGCACTAATACAAATCTAGCTTCATCACATGACACATGCCCCTGAGAGAGAATGTACGCCAAAGTTGATTTAGAAGAAGCCCAGCGAGCCAAACTAGCTCTTAAAGGGCCGACGCACCAAAGTGATTGTTAAAGGGCCGGCGCACCGAAATGAGTCTTAAAGGGCCGACACGCCAAATCGAAAGCTGAGTGACCCCAGGCTCCAAATCGGAGGCTGAGCCACCTCGGCCTCCAAATCGAAGGCTGATCGACCCCGGCCTCCAAATCGGAGGCTGAGCCACCCCGGCCTCCAGATCGGAGGCTGATTGACCCCTGCCACAAAATCTGACCCTGAGGGGCCCCAAGAAAATCGGACCCTGAGGGGCCTCGGCCACAAAATCGGACCCTGAGGGGCCCCGGCCACAAAATCGGACCCTGAGGGGCCCCAACCACAAAATCGGACCCTGAGGGGCCCCAACCAAAAAATCAGACCCTGAGGGGTCCCAACCACAAAATCGGACCCTGGGGGCCCCGGACACAAAATCAGACCCTGAGGGGCCCCGGCCAGAAAATCGGACCCTGAGGGGCCCAACCCACAAAATCGGACCCTGAGGGGCCCCGGCCAGAACATCGGACCCTGAGGGGCCCCGCCCACCAAATCGGACCCAGAGTGGCCCCGCCCACCAAATTGGACCCTGAGGGGCCCCGCCCACCAAATCGGACCCTGAGTAGCCCCGCCCAAAAAACGGACCCAAAGTGGCTCCACCCACCAAATAGGACCCTGAGTGGCCCCACCCACAAAATTGGACCCTGAGGAGCCCCGACCACAAAATCGGACCCTGAGGGGCCCCAACCACAAAATCAGACCCTGAGAGGTCCCAACCACAAAATCGGACCCTGAGGGGCCCCGGACACAAAATCGGACCCTGTGGGGCCCCGGTCACAAAATCGGACCCTGAGGGGCCCAACCCACAAAATCGGACCCTGAGGGGTCCCAACCACAAAATCAGACCCTGAGAGGTCCCAACCACAAAATCGGACCCTGAGGGGCCCCGGACACAAAATCGGACCCTGTGGGGACCCGGTCACAAAATCGGACCCTGAGGGGCCCAACCCACAAAATCGGACCCTGAGGGGCCCAACCCACAAAAACGGACCCTGAGGGGCCCCAACCACAAAATCAGACCCTGAGGGGCCCACTCACAATATCCGGACCCTGAGGGGCCCCACTCACAAAATTGGACCCTGAGGGGCCCCACCCACAAAATCGGACCCTGAGGGGCCACACCCACAAAATCGGACCCTGAGGGGCCATACCCACAAAATAGGAGCCTGAGGGATCCCGGCCAACAATTCAAGCCCTGAGGAGCCCAGGCCAAGGAATCAGATCCTGAGGAGCCCCACCCACCAAATCAGACCCTGAGGTCAAAGTGGCCCCTGAGAGGCACTCACAGTTAAAACGGATCCTGAGTTGAAAGTCTTGCAGTCCTCCAAATCTTACCCAGAGTGGCCCCCCCACCAAATCAGACCCAGAGAGGCCCTGCCCACCAAATCGGACCCTGAGAAGCCCCGCCCACCAAATTGGACCCAGAGTGGTCCCGCCCACCAAATTGGACCCAGTGGGGCTCCGCCCACAAAATCAGATCCAGAGGGGCCCCTGCCACAAAATCAGACCCTGAGGGGCCCCACCCACAAAATCAGACCCTGAGGGGCCCCACCCACAAATCCAGACCCTGAGGGGGCTCGGCCACAAAATCGGACCCTGAGAGACCCCGGCCACAAAATCGGACCCTGAGGGGCCCCAACCACAAAATCAGACCCTGAGGGGCCCCGGTCACAAAATCGGACCCTGAGGGGCCCCACCCACAAATTCAGACCCTGAGGGACCCCAGCCACAAAATCAGACCCTGAGGGGCCCCAGCCACAAAATCGGACCCTGAGGGGCCCCACCCACAAAATCAGACCCTGAGGGGCCCCACCCACCAAATCAGACCCTGAGGCCAAAGTGGCCCCTGAGAGGCACCCACACTTAAAACGGATCCTGAGTTGAAAGTCTTGCAGGGGCAGCAGGCAAGTCTCTCTTAAAGGGGCAGCCCGGGCACCATTTCAAACCACTATCTGTACTTCCTTTAGGAAATACACATCTAGTTATTATTATTAAGTTGATTTCCGCAATTAATACAGCACGAACCGCTACACGCACAGACTCCGTTGAGGTGTCGTTTCGAAGCCAGCGTCCACGAGAGGTGTGCTAAGTATTTTTCGTGTCGATCGGATTTGTAGTTTTTGCGCAATTTGCGTTTGAAAATTTTTTTTCCCGTCATTGGAATGCACTGTCTCCAATGCTTTTCAATGGGAAATGGCAAAACGTGCCCTGAGGCGATTGAAATGGCAGTTAAGCTCATTGATATGCGCAGGCAGACCCAGTTACTATGCCAACACCTACGAATGTCACATGACGCCCCAAGGACAGAGCTTCTGACACATAATATCAGCTCTTAAAGCGAAACCCACAGCACTAATACAAATCTAGCTTCATCACATGACACATGCCCCTGAGAGAGAATGTACGCCAAAGTTGATTTAGAAGAAGCCCAGCGAGCCAAACTAGCTCTTAAAGGGCCGACGCACCAAAGTGATTGTTAAAGGGCCGGCGCACCGAAATGAGTCTTAAAGGGCCGACACGCCAAATCGAAAGCTGAGTGACCCCAGGCTCCAAATCGGAGGCTGAGCCACCTCGGCCTCCAAATCGAAGGCTGATCGACCCCGGCCTCCAAATCGGAGGCTGAGCCACCCCGGCCTCCAGATCGGAGGCTGATTGACCCCTGCCACAAAATCTGACCCTGAGGGGCCCCAAGAAAATCGGACCCTGAGGGGCCTCGGCCACAAAATCGGACCCTGAGGGGCCCCGGCCACAAAATCGGACCCTGAGGGGCCCCAACCACAAAATCGGACCCTGAGGGGCCCCAACCACAAAATCAGACCCTGAGGGGTCCCAACCACAAAATCGGACCCTGGGGGCCCCGGACACAAAATCAGACCCTGAGGGGCCCCGGCCAGAAAATCGGACCCTGAGGGGCCCAACCCACAAAATCGGACCCTGAGGGGCCCCGGCCAGAACATCGGACCCTGAGGGGCCCCGCCCACCAAATCGGACCCAGAGTGGCCCCGCCCACCAAATTGGACCCTGAGGGGCCCCGCCCACCAAATCGGACCCTGAGTAGCCCCGCCCAAAAAACGGACCCAAAGTGGCTCCACCCACCAAATAGGACCCTGAGTGGCCCCACCCACAAAATTGGACCCTGAGGAGCCCCGACCACAAAATCGGACCCTGAGGGGCCCCAACCACAAAATCAGACCCTGAGAGGTCCCAACCACAAAATCGGACCCTGAGGGGCCCCGGACACAAAATCGGACCCTGTGGGGCCCCGGTCACAAAATCGGACCCTGAGGGGCCCAACCCACAAAATCGGACCCTGAGGGGTCCCAACCACAAAATCAGACCCTGAGAGGTCCCAACCACAAAATCGGACCCTGAGGGGCCCCGGACACAAAATCGGACCCTGTGGGGCCCCGGTCACAAAATCGGACCCTGAGGGGCCCAACCCACAAAATCGGACCCTGAGGGGCCCAACCCACAAAAACGGACCCTGAGGGGCCCCAACCACAAAATCGGACCCTGAGGGGCCCCACTCACAATATCCGGACCCTGAGGGGCCCCACTCACAAAATCGGACCCTGAGGGGCCCCACCCACAAAATCGGACCCTGAGGGGCCACACCCACAAAATCGGACCCTGAGGGGCCATACCCACAAAATAGGAGCCTGAGGGATCCCGGCCAACAATTCAAGCCCTGAGGAGCCCAGGCCAAGGAATCAGATCCTGAGGAGCCCCACCCACCAAATCAGACCCTGAGGCCAAAGTGGCCCCTGAGAGGCACTCACAGTTAAAACGGATCCTGAGTTGAAAGTCTTGCAGTCCTCCAAATCTTACCCAGAGTGGCCCCCCACCAAATCAGACCCAGAGAGGCCCTGCCCACCAAATCGGACCCTGAGAAGCCCCGCCCACCAAATTGGACCCAGAGTGGTCCCGCCCACCAAATTGGACCCAGTGGGGCTCCGCCCACAAAATCAGATCCAGAGGGGCCCCTGCCACAAAATCAGACCCTGAGGGGCCGCGGCCACAAAATCAGACCCTGAGGGGCCGCGGCCACAATATCAGACCCTGATGGGCCCCAGTCACAAAATCGGACCCTGATAGGCCCCGGCCACAAAATCGGACCCTGAGTGGCCCCAACCACAAAATCGGACCCTGAGGGGACCCAACCACAAAATCGGACCCTGAGGGGCCCCTGACACAAAATCGGACCCTGAGGGGCCCAATGCACAAAATCGGACCCTGAGGGGCCCAACGCACAAAATCGGACCCTGAGGGGCCCAACGCACAAAATCGGACCCTGAGGGGCCCTGCCCACCAAATTGGACCCTGAGGGGCCCCGCCTACCAAATTGGACCCTGAGGGGCCCCGCCCACCAAATCAGACCCTGAGAGGCCCCGCCCACCAAATTGGACCCAGAGTGGTCCCGCCTACCAAATTGGACCCAGAGGGGCTCCGCCCACAAAATCAGACCCAGAGGGGCCCCTGCCACAAAATCAGACCCTGAGGGGCCGCGGCCACAAAATCAGACCCTGAGGGGCCATGGCCACAAAATCGGACCCTGATGGGCCCCAGTCACAAAATCGGACCCTGATAGGCCCTGGCCACAAAATCGGACCCTGAGGGGCCCCAACTACAAAATCGGACCCTGAGGGGACCCAACCACAAAATCGGACCCTGAGGGGCCCCTGACACAAAATCGGACCCTGAGGGGCCCCGGCCACAAAATTGGACCCTGAGGGGCCCAACGCACAAAATCTGACCCTGAGGGGTCCTGCCCACTAAATTGGACCCTGAGGGGCCCCGTCAACCAAATTGGACCCTGAGGGGCCCCGCCCACCAAATCGGACCCTGAGAGGCCCCACCCACAAAATCGGACCCTGACGGGCCCCGGCCACAAAATCGGACCCTGAGGGGTTCCGGCCACAAAATCGGACCCTGAGGGGACCCAGCCACCAAATGGGACCCTGAGGGGCCCCACCCACCAAATCAGACCCTGAGGGGCCCCGGCCACCAAATCGGACCCTGAGGGGCCCTGGCCACCAAATCGGACCCTGAGGGGCCCCGGCCATAAAATCAGACCCTGAGGGGCCCCACCCACAAAATCGGACCCTGAGGGGCCCCACCCACAAAATCAGGCTCTGAGGGGCCCCACCCACAAAATCAGACCCTGAGGCCAAAGTGGCCCCTGAGAGGCACCCACAGTTAAATCGGATCCTGAGTTGAAAGTCTTGCAGGGGCAGCAGGCAAGTCTCTCTTAAAGGGGCAGCCCGGGCACCATTTCAAAGCACTATCTGTACTTCCTTCAGGAAATACACATGTAGTATTATTATTACTATTCAGTTGATTTCCGCAATTAATGCGGCCCGAACCGCTACACGCACAGACTCCGTTGAGGTGTTGTTTCGAAGCCAGCGTCCACGAGAGGTGTGCTAAGTATTTTTTGTGTCGATTGGATTTGTAGTTTTTGCGCAATTTGCATTTGAAAAACATTTTCCTGTCATTGGAATGAATTGTCTCAATGCATTTTAACGGGAAAATGTTGCCATAGGGAAAACATGGGGCAATTGCGGGGCCCTGGCAAGATGGGAGGGCCCACTCATGCTGTCTGGGATACCCGCCGGCCGCCGCCACGCCCCCCATGTACTGACCCCATCCTGCGCCCTCCGCGAGGGACCCACGCAGTGATTCAGCCCCTTAGGCTGAGTGCATACGACTTTTTAGCTCTGCGGATTTCTTCCATTTTTCCTGTGGTTTTATTGCGGCTTTATTTCGGCTTTTGTGCGGATTTGGAGACAGGGGAGATGGAAAACCGCACAAAAGAAGTAACATGCTGCGGATTTTGTACCGCAGGAAAACCGCGCTGAAAAATCCGCAGCGTTTGCACAGCGGTTTTTTTTTTCCACTGATTTTAAGGCTACTGTACTTCACAATGCGGATATGCAATGCTTCTGCGCGGTAAAATCCGCTGCGGATCCGCTGAAAATCTGCATCGTGTGCACACAGCCTTAGGGCCAGCAATGATCATCGCTTCCTTCGGCTGTAATCTTGTGTGCGGTGCCGGCACAGGACCTGTGATGAGGTCACAGGAGGGGAGGAGTCAGGGGTCACATGATCAGGGCGGCTGCAGGACTCTGCTGTGCTGGTCGCTTGTCATTATGGTGCTAGTCTGGATGGATGAGGTAACGTTTATGTGTGGGACAGTGGGGTCAGGGAGGTGTTTACAAGGTGGATGTAGCAGAGCCGTGTGTGTACTTTTGTGTTGGGTTAGGAGGGGTTTTACAAGGTGGATGTAGCAGAGCTGTGTGTGCACTTGTGTGGGGTCAGGAGGGGTTTACAAGGTGGATGTAGCAGAGCCGCGTGTGTACTTGTGTGGGGTCAGGGAGGTGTTTTACAAGGTGGATGTAGCAGAGCCGTGTGTGTACTTTGTGTGGGGTTAGGAGGGGTTTACAAGGTGGATGTAGCAGAGCCGTGTGTGTACTTGTGTGGGGTCAGGAGGGGTTTACAAGGTGGATGTAGCAGAGCCGCGTGTGTACTTGTGTGGGGTCAGGGAGGTGTTTTACAAGGTGGATGTAGCAGTGCCGTGTGTGTACTTGTGTGGGGTCAGGAGGGGTTTACAAGGTGGATGAAGCAGAGCCGTGTGTGTACTTGTGTGGGGTCAGGAGGGGTTTTACAAGGTGGATGTAGCAGAGCCGTGTGTGTACTTGTGTGGGTCAGGAGGTATTTTACAAGGTAGATGTAGCAGAGCCATGTGCGTACTTGTGTTGGGTCAGGAGGGGTTTAACAAGGTGGATGTAGCAGAGCCGTGTGTGTACTTGCGTGGGGTCTGGAGGTGTTTTACAAGGTAGGTGTAGCAGAGCCGTGTGTTTACTTGTGTGGGTCAGGAGGGGTTTAACAAGGTGGATGTAGCAGAGCCGTGTGTGTACTTGTGTGGGGTCAGGGAGGTGTTTTACAAGGTGGATGTAGCAGTGCCGTGTGTGTACTTGTGTGGGTTAGGAGGGGTTTACAAGGTGGATG
Organism: Dendrobates tinctorius; assembly: GCF_039654945.1. NCBI lineage: Eukaryota > Metazoa > Chordata > Amphibia > Anura > Dendrobatidae > Dendrobates > Dendrobates tinctorius. The sequence continues at coordinate 10,290,773 of NW_027361672.1, forward strand.
TAGCAGAGTTGTGTGTGCACTTGTGTGGGGTCAGGAGGGGTTTACAAGGTGGATGTAGCAGAGCCATGTGTGTACTTGTGTGGGGTCAGGGAGGTGTTTACAAGGTGGATGTAGCAGAGCCGTGTGTGTACTTTGTGTGGGGATAGGAGGGGTTTACAAGGTGGATGTAGCAGAGCCGTGTGTACTTGTGTGGGGTCAGGGAGGTGTTTTACAAGGTGGATGTAGCAGAGCCGTGTGTGTACTTTGTGTGGGGTTAGGAGGGGTTTTACAAGGTGGATGTAGCAGAGCTGTGTGTGCACTTGTGTGGGGTCAGGAGGGGTTTACAAGGTGGATGTAGCTGAGCCGTGTGTCTACTTGTGTGGGGTCAGGGAGGTGTTTTACAAGGTGGATGTAGCAGAGCCATGTGTGTACTTTGTGTGGGGTTAGGAGGGGTTTACAAGGTGGATGTAGCAGAGCCGTGTGTGTACTTGTGTGGGGTCAGGAGGGGTTTACAAGGTGGATGTAGCAGAGCCGCGTGTGTACTTGTGTGGGGTCAGGGAGGTGTTTTACAAGGTGGATGTAGCAGTGCCGTGTGTGTATTTGTGTGGGTCAGGAGGGGTTTAACAAGGTGGATGTAGCAGAGCCGTGTGTGTACTTGTGTGGGGTCAGGAGGGGTTTTACAAGGTGGATGTAGTAGAGACGTGTGTGTACTTGTGTGGGGTCAAGAGGGGTTTTGCAAGGTGAATGTAGCAGAGCCGTGTGTGTACTTGTGTGGGGTCAGGAGGGGTTTACAAGGTGGATGTATCAGAGCCGTGTGTGTACTTTGTGTGGGGTCAGGTGGGGTTTACAAGGTGGATGTAGCAGAGCCGTGTGTGTACTTGTGTGGGGTCAGGAGGGGTTTTTCAAGGTGGATGTAGCAGAGCCATGTGTGTACTTGTGTGGGGTCAGGAGAGGTTTTTCAAGGTGGATGTAGCAGAGCCGTGTGCGTACTTGTGAGGGGTCAGGAGGGGTTTTACAAGGTGGATGTAGCAGAGCCGTGTGTGTACTTGTGTGGGGTCAGGAGGGGTTTACAAGGTGGATGTAGCAGAGCCGTGTGTGTACTTGTGTGGGGTCAGGAGGGGTTTACAAGGTGGATGTAGCAGAGCCGTGTGTGTACTTGTGTGGGGTCAGGAGGGGTTTACAAGGTGGATGAAGCAGAGCCGTGTGTGTACTTGTGTGGGGTCAGGAGGGGTTTTACAAGGTGGATGTAGCAGAGCCGTGTGTGTACTTGTGTGGGTCAGGAGGTGTTTTACAAGGTAGATGTAGCAGAGCCGTGTGTGTACTTGTGTTGGGTCAGGAGGGGTTTAACAAGGTGGATGTAGCAGATCCGTGTGTGTACTTGCGTGGGGTCTGGAGGTGTTTTACAAGGTAGGTGTAGAAGAGCCGTGTGTGTTCTTGGGTGGGGTCAGGAGGGGTTTACAAGGTGGATGTAGCAGAGCCGTGTGTACTTGGGTGGGGTCAGGAGGGGTTTTACAAGGTGGATGTAGCAGAGCCGTGTGTGTTCTTGGGTGGGGTCAGGAGGGGTTTACGAGGTGTACAGAGCGCAGCCGTGTGTTTATGGAGCAGAGCTGTGTGTTTATGGAGCAGAGCAGAGCCGGGGGTGTACGGAGTGAAGCCGCATGTGTACAAGGTGTACGAAGCGGAGCTGTGTGTGTACGAGGTGTATGGTGGGGAGCATTTATACCTCCCGAGTCTCAACCGTCCCGGATCCAGCGAGACAGTCCCGATTTTGAGAGAGAGACTGCCCCAGCCGGGAGCTTACTTTCCCCGCGGGACACAGGAGTACACAGCGGAGCCCCAAGGAGCAATTTAAAACTTGCACATAACGTTCTGCCGGAATTGACATGCTGGAAGCTGACCAGAAATTAGGTAATTTCAGTAGGAGATTGTGACGGAACCATGGAGGCACTCCAGGGAATGCTTCAGATCCATCACCGTGTCCTCCTCTGACAGAGCGGACAGCGGGATCGCCTTGGAATCGGGGATGTCGGCCATGTGAGCGGATCATGATATGTCCTGCACCAGGAGGCTCAGGTGGGCACTACAATGGGAGCTAGGGTGCTATGGTATCTTTATAGAATCTTTCTGTCTCTGTTCTTTCTCTCTCTCTCTGGCCCCGCCCACCAAATAGGCCCCCGAGTGGCCCCCACAGTTAAAATGGATCCAGAGTTGAAAGTCTTGCAGGGGCAGCAGGCAAGTCTCTCTTAAAGGGGCAGCCCGGGCACCATTTCAAACCACTATCTGTACTTCCTTCAGGAAATACATATCTAGTTATTATTATTATTACCTTTATGCATTATTTGCAGTTTATTTTTTTATTTTAGGATATTTGTGTTTTTGTTTTCTTTAGTTTTCAGAGAGTTGAGTATTTCAGCTGATTTTATTTGTAGGTTTTTCTTTGCTTCCCAAACAATTTTCCTGGCAGTTGTAGACAAAATTTTTGTTGGTCTACCTGATTGTGGTTTTGTTTTTACAGAGCCCCATATTTTCCATTTGTTAATTACAGTTTGAACGCTGCTGACTGGCATTATCAATTCCTTGAATATCGTTTTGTATCCCTTTCCTGTTTTAGACAGTTCAACTACCTTTTCCCATAGATCCCTTAACAATTCTTTTGCTTTCTCCATGACTCACAATCCAGAAACGTCAGTGGCTGGATAAAAGATGCAAGTCTGTCTGTATCCCAGAAACTCACTCAGCTTTTATGCACACACTGATTACAAGCAAACAGGTCACAGGTGAGGATGTTACCTTTAGTAGCCATTCAAACCCATTTGTGACAACTTCTGTGCATGTTATCAGCCCAAAATCAAAAGGGTATGTGAACTTTTGATCAGGGTCATTGGATGTTTTGGGTTGTCATTACGATTTAAAAAGAGAAAACACAGTAGTTTGACAATAAATGGCTTCACCCAACCACTAAGCATGAGTGGAGAAAAAGTTTTGGTGTTCTCATGCACATTCTCTGAAAAAAGGCAAGAATTCTGCCGGGGTATGTAAACTTTTGAGTATAACTGTATGTGTAGAAAAACTACTGTTTGGGCGCACAGCAGGGCTTGGAAGGTAAGGATCGACATTTGACTTGTTGAACACAAAATTGTTTGGAATCATTAGCAGACGCCATGTTGGGTTTGGAAAACCTCCGATGTGCTTAAACAGTGGAGAACCCCATAAGTGATGCCATTTTGGAATCTACTCCCCTCAAGGAATTTATCTAGACATGTGGTGAGCACTTTGAACCCCCAGGTGCTTCACAGAAGTTTATAACGTTGAACTGTGAAAATGAAAAAAAACACATTTTTCCCACAAAAATGTTGGTTTTTCCCAAATTTTCCATTTTCACAAGGGTAACAGGAGAAAAATGGACCAAACAATTTGTTGCACAATTTCTCCTGAGTATACAGATACTCCATATGTGGTTGAAAACTACATTTGAGGCACAGTGCAAAGCTTATAAGGGAAGATTTGTCATATTGGAGTTCAGATTTTGCTGGAATGGTTTGAGGGTGCCATGTCACATTGGCACAACCCCTGAGGTACGAATGTAGGGGATTGAAATAGAATACCCCTTTAATGCCTCCTCCTCTTTAAGGAGTTATAATGTAAATATGCTGTAAATTAATGTATAGACATTATTATGCTTCGGTACTGCTACATTATTGTGTATTATCGACTCTCTCATTGGTACTGCCACATTATGTGTTACCATATTGTAAGATATTGTGCTGTATTATGTCTGTTGTATTCTTGTATAGATTAGGGTAAGTCAGTGCATCCTTTGGGAACATTAGAGAGCACTTGCAGTATATAGTATTCATAGAAGTGTAGCTTTGTAAAGGGCCACTAGATGGGGGCACACTAATGGGCCTTGTTAGGTATAGCTGATAGAAAGTTTGCATAGGGTTAATTGTAGGAGATACTATGGGTTAAGTATGCGTAGGAGTTAGGAACTAGTCAGAAGGGCGAGCACGCCCGACAAGTCCACAAGGGCTCTAAGCCCAAAACGTCATAGCAGCTACGCAACGTTGTTTAAAGAAGAGAAGCGCAGGCACAGTCAGACGGGTGATGGATAAGACAGGAGCACCTGGGAAATTACAGTTTATGGCAGCAGCAGGAATGGAAAAGGAAACGTGGTCCAAAAGTCGTGCAGGGCGAATAGTGTTCACCATGTGGCAGATCCTTACTAGGGCTGAAGCTTGCAAATGCGGGTCGAAATGGATGAACGGGTTCCCCTATGTCGTGAGGTCCTACAGGAGTGATGCTGCAGTACCGCTAAGGGTGCTACTACCCCGTAATGTGCATGAGGATCTAGAAAGTAAGCAAGAGAAACTGCAGGAGGAATGCTGTGTGGACTGTAATGTAACTGATGTGTCCAGGACCGTTGAAGAAAGTAAAGTTGTTGATTTGGCATCAGAATCGGTATCTGTGTACGTTATTTCAACCCTGAGCACTGGAACCAAGTGTGCAGGAGCTGGGTCGCACCTCAGTGGAATCCCTGTCCGTGGACCAGCACCCCAAGCAGCTGATGGTTGTTCTGTGGGAGGAGGCCAGGACACCAGAGCCCCGGTGTCCTCGGCTACAACTACCGTCCTGGAACCATCTTACACAAGAACAGCAGAAACTCCCCATAAGTGACCCCATTTTACAGACTACACTTCCCAATGAATTCATCTAGGGGTGCAGTGAGCATGTTGCTACCACATGTGCCTCGCAAAAAATTTATACCATTGGGCAGTGAACAAAATAGTTACATTTTTACTATAAAAACATTTTTTTAGCCCCAGATTTTACATTTTAACAAGGGGAATTGGGTAAAAATGGCAGCAAAATTTCTCACACAATTTCTGCTGAATGTGGAAATACCCCATAATGTGACCTTAGAGTACTGCTTAGCTACACGGCGAGACTCGGGAGGAATCGGGCACTATCTACCTCATGAAGCACAGAGTTAAAAGATGGGAACAAGTAGAAGCATCTGATGTATTATGCATTTAATAATGGACAGCCATTTAGGCTTCCAACATCTCCTGTATCGGGCAAGTACTGTATGTCATTTTACCAACATCCATCACTCTGTACAAACCTCACAAGTAAAACAGGGTTTTTTGTGGCCCATCATATATAACTTGTACTTCGACGTTCTTCCACCCTTAGCATACCATATAAGACAAGGGGTATGTTCACATGTAGCTTTTTCAACGAGTTTTCTCTTTTCCATTAAAAAAGAATTATAAAGGCAAAAAACTACAATGCACATTATAAGCATATTACATGTGGCTTTGATGCATTTTTTAAGCATTTTTTGATACCAAGCCATTTTGATGTCAATGGGGAAAAATAGAAGAATGCAGAAACAATTGATAGACTGCATTTTAAATACATATACCACATGAGAAAAAATACAATGAGGAAAAACACATGGAGCGCCTGTGTGTTGTGACTGTCACACAGCAGCAACACATGCAGCTGCGGTGCCGAACAGCTGATCATCGGGAGAGCTCCAGGTATCCGGGTTTCCATTGTAGCTTCTTCAATAAGCACTAAAGCTTGCTGAATAAGGAGGGAGCCAACGATGTATGCTCATCTCTGATTACGACCTTCTGGTCGAAAGGTGTTGGTTTTGCCATGTTGTCCTGTCTTTATTTACGTTCCTGAAATAAATTTGAAGATCCCAGTCTACTCACAAAGAGCCAGATATCTTTTCACCGTTAATATCCAGTTTACATTGTTAAACTTGAAAATAGATCCTTTTTATAGCATTTTATATTGCCTAGTAATGCTATCCGTTTTTCCGTCCCAAAGTTTGTAAAATACCTAAAAGGAACAAACTCAGCACGTACTAACCCTCCCTGGATCTAGTAGATGCTTTTCCGCACTGCTCTGGTCTCAAGTGTTTTGACTGTAGCGGTGATGCCTCATTAACAGACTTCATTACTGCTCTATCCAGTCACTGAGCTCAGCGCCTCCTGCACAGAGCTCAGTGCCCACCAGTGGTTGTGATGTCAACTGCAGCTTGTCATAAGTTTTACTTTTGTATTGAATAATGGAAAATTTGGAGACATCTGTATGTTCAAGAGTTATTGTAACACCAACCTGAGAAAGTGGAAACTGATGCTCAATAGAATAAAGCAAGCAAACACCTAGTGCCAAAATGTTCCCAAGAACTGAAGGATGAGACTGACAAGTGAGTTAAAGAAAACCAGAGGGCCATCTTATAGTGGTTGCTCTATTAGTATAAGGAAAAAATAATATGTCATTTTTTCATGATCTAGCAAATATTTTGCAATTTAATCTATTTGAAGGGGTATTCCTGCAACACTGAAGTTACCACCTCTTCATGTGGAATACGATCTTCTCTCCCGTTTTTCTTAAGTGGTGATCTACATGCTCATCTGCCACTCTTTTCTTTATTATACAGTAAAGAACCTGTCATCAGGATTTATCCCTAGAAGGTAATAGGGGCACTTTATCAGCCACCTAATACTCTCTTTAATATTCCATGTATTAGTTCTAAACTGTTTAAAAACTAAGCTGCCCCTAGTCTCCCAGTCTGCGGTCACCGGAGTAGTACAAGAACTCTGTCAACTAAATATGAGATCACTTTGCGCAACCATGGTCCACAGTCTAAGTTAGTGCTCTCTGGCTGAATTTTCTGAGCTTCCGCACCAGAGTTTGATTAGACGGCCTGATGAGAAATCATCTGTGGGGCGTACAAGTGATGTCTTGCCAGCCTGGCTAATCATAAGCCAAGCCATGGATCACGGGTAAGAAAATTCACATAGCTCCTGTACAAAACGCGAGAGCACTAACCTACACCATAGACCGGGGTGGCACAAAGATCTGCTCATGTCTACAGTCAACCAATGCCACTTCAGGAGTGGGGGGCGCATAGTGTGTGTGGGGGAAACTGGGGAAGAAGAGAAGGAGCCATCCCTCTAAGAGAATGAATGGCGTAACGGTTGACTATGAGAGCTGCTGCTCCACATCCTCAGTTCTGGCAATCATAGGGGTGTCAGAGGTCAGACCCCCACTGAAGTAGAAGTTCCAATGCTGTAAATTTGTAATATTAGTGTCATACCGGCATACCCTGTTAAATTCCAGAAGTAAGTGAATTGTCAGCAACATAAAAAAATGCAGTAATGATTTCAGGGTTAACTACACAGACATCTAATTCAGTAAATATAAGACCTGCTCATCTCAAGTCTTATGTGGATTCCAATAATCAATAATTCTCCATCCAGTCAGAAGTAATATACATAGCAGTTTATTTGTGACACAATATATAGCTTTTCATGTCATATTTTTGCATATATCAGTTTGCAGTTTTAGATTCTGTCGCTTGGAAAAATAACATTCTCTATAATATATGTGAGTAGAAGAAATAAATATGTAATGCAATATAACCTTATGAAGTACAGAATCAGTTCAGTCTTTACTATATCATGAACGTCTACAGGGATAATCGGCAAATTGTGCATGCCTAAAATCTATTTCTATCACTTCAGCTCTCAGCCATTAACAAAATGGGTCAAATTATATACGCCCAGATGGGTCCAAATTGTTTCTTTGTATTCGCATTGAGGTTTCTGGATAATCCGTCCATGTGCCTTATCTCCATTTCATACAGAGAGCTACAGTAAGTAATATTCCATAAACTTGCATAATAATGACCTGTTTTTAGTAGAGATCCAATACCCTCAGCTCTGCCCAGCTCTCGCCTTGCTTAGCCGGCCCCGTGTACAGGGATTTCTATGTAATGGCAATGACATTTTACACTTTACAAGGACACACTGAGTAAATGTTAGTGCACTTCAAGCCGGTGATCACAGTAAACATGCAAAATGGGATGTACGGTAGGCCATTATTTCTAAACTGTTGTCGATATTCCCCCGTGTCTACGCTCAGTAGCAGACATCACTGGCTATTAAACCGAACCCATAAAATCTTTACATGCACAATGTAAATTACTGTCAATGACCGCCGCATGGTGTTACATAATGTACGATAGCAATAGAGATGGAAAATGTTTTCTAATTAGCCCGAGCATTGTGTCTTAGAGGGAGGGATATAACGAGAATCTAACTTGCTGTATATTTTGCACCTGAAGAACCAAATACTGCCTACTATATATTATAAATGTTATATAAAATTCTAATAAACATATTGGAATATAGTCAATCTGTAGGGTACAAGAGGTGATACAAGGCAACTAATGTAATTATGACAAGATTGGAAACTAAAGATAGGTTATCGTGTGGTGTTGACCATTTCTCGTCGACTTGTTCACCAAATGAAGTAAAAGAAGAAATAACTGTATAAGAAAAGCCTATGGGTAGTGCAATGTTACCGGTAATGTAATATGGCTTCACAAAAGGAACTATCATGTTATGATTACAAAACATCTGGCTGTATAAAAAGTACCCTAATAAATAGATAGGAACCACACTATTGATAAAAAAATAACCTGCCATAAGAACAGTGCACTTTCTGATGCGTTTTAATATGAGGGTGAGTATAGAGGTATTCACCCATCTACAAACATAAATGATAATCTTCCAGCTTTTGTAATGATACAATAAAATATGCAGATTCAAGTATCAAGGTAGCATCGTAGAATAGGGGCCATCTTCTCAAGTTTACGCTTCGCCAACCAATTCCTTCTTCTCGTCTTCGGTAGGAGTGGAGACCTTCTCCAGAAGCCTGGATGATGTTGGTCTTGGAAGGGAATATTCAGCCTACAAAAAATAACAATACAAAGATGGTAATCGTTGGTGTGCTAAACCACAGCAAATAATAGCACACAACATTAGTCTGAATGTATAAATCCACAAAAGCAAAATCACTAAAGAGAAAATGAAATACATATGTACTGACAAAGGTGAACTCCTGAGTGGATAACCAAAAAATGAAAACCACCCTACAAATGGCTTACAGTAGAACGTGTGTCAGTTACTATTTTATAAATTAAAAAAAAGAAATGGACCCGTGCCGGTCAAGGTCAACTTCTCACAGTTCTGGCTAGCTTGTCTTGATGAGGGCAAACCAAAAACTTCTGATCAGTTAAAGCCAATAGAACCACACGGGTTAAAAAAAATCCCATGAGGACAGTCTCTGTACTTGAAAATATTGTAAACTTTTATTAATGTTCATCTTCAATATCATTAGTTATAGGATAACGGTAGATAATCTCTTACGAGTTGAAATTCCAATGTTTACGACCACCAATGGGCACAGTTGAATGCTTCATTTTTGTAGCATCAGTAAAGGAAAAATGGTTAATTGCTGACTCCCCCTCCAATGATCAAAAGATTATAATAATAAGTAGCTATTCATAAGAACAGGAGTTGCCCAAACGGGACAAATCATATAGGCTGACACTGAAGAATGCTTTTCTTATATTGAGCAAAGAACTATCTTTTCTACAGTATTCTGAAAATAAACAGTCTATATACCTGATTTTGTATTAAAGGTATTTTAGACTTTCAGGAAAGTGGATGCACTAAATTGTAAAATGACTAACACCACAAAGTATTCACCTGCGCCGGTTACCCACTACTGTTTGGGGTCTTGTTTTTTGGCTGCAGCAGTTACATCATGTCAACAGTGCCCATCACAGCTGTAGCCAGTAAATGAGCTTGGCAGCTGCCAAGTGGTAGACTTCATGAGCTGCTGAGCTCAGTACATAGCTATAAAGGTGATGAGCGCTATTACCAGGATCTAGCTGCCACCACCAAAACTTGAGCAACAGAGGGGAGCCACTATTGGTCGAGGGGAAGGTGAAGACCTGCTCCATCTGTTATTTTAGGCATTTTATGTCCACTTTCCTGAAACCTCTTAAAATGTAAATATAATAATTCTAATAAGACCACCAACAGAGTAATGAATCTTAGACCAATGTTAGTTAAAAATTTTGCAAATATTAGCTCTTGACCACATAAGAAAATATTGTTATATCTAAACCTCTAAACGTGTTTTTAAAATAAACCAATCTCATCTACTATGATAAAAAACACCCCTAAAGAAAGAAAAAAAATAGTTGAAAAAACTACAGATGAGCAAACTGATCTCTGGCAAATCAGCCAGCTGCTAGGTAGAAGGATTTGAGGGCCATGAAAGGGTATTAATTTTCCATACCTATTCTTACGCTACCTGTATGGTCGCAGGTTCCCAGTTCTCCATGACAGTCTTTTAAAGTGACCACGTGAGGCCAATCACAAGCCTCAGATTAGCCTTGTAACTGGTATGGAGCATTATAAGAAAGTAAGACTGGCATGTAGGAACGGGATCTGCCGTGGATGCAAAGTAAGGGATGCAAGAACAGGTGATGAAACATCAGTGTAAAGATTTGATTTCTTTGTATTTTTTAGATCCTTGACTCCTTTCACAGCAATCAGGTCAGTTTTGATTTGGACTTCATTTATTTGGACTACACTGAATCTACTAATTGAATCTAAGTGAATCTGCCCAAATCGAATTTCAGAAGATGAGCTCATCACTACAGTAAAAACACACAAATTAAGGAATACGCCTGCATGGCAAACTTGATTTTTAAATGTAAAATTTAATACAAATTTGTAAATTCATGATGTCTATTCTATTGTAACTGCCTGATAGGTATCTGCATTATTTGACATTTACATTTTCTATGACTTTTATTCCCCAAAGATTAAACTACCATTTACATTTTCTACCATTGACACATTCTATAAATGAGATCCATTACTTTTATGTTTTGTTCTATTACAACATCACAATTCATGATGTAACATATCGAAATACTGTATTAGAACCTTCGGAGCTAATATCAGTTCAGCTCTGCTATTAACCAGACTGGTCAGCGGCTATAAAGAGTGTCCCTTGTAGCCTTGGGTTGGAGGTCTTACCATATCCATGAATTTCACCACATTGATTTCAACAGAGTAATTACTAATTAATCCTGTGGTGGCGCTGCAGAGCACTTGCTTTCATGCTTCTATTCTACAGTTGTTAGGAGTCGGAGCAGCGGGACACCTTGTGACTTGTTTTTGATGGGGATGGAGGCAATTATAATGAAATAGACAGCATCATTCTAGTAGTCTAAGACTCCTTTATTTTTTCCATTTGGGGATATGATTTGTTTAGAATGCAATTCGTGATAAAATTAATAGATTCTCTCAACACTCGATACCCCAAAACACTAATTCAAGTTAAACATACTGCCTCCTATGCCCACACTCCTATGCACTAATTGTAACAAGTGACCCAAATTAACAAGAATCCCTTTTTAATTGTCAGGGCTTAAGGTCGTCCCATGTGCTTTCTAATCTCAGTCTAAGAGTTGTGCATCTTCACACTTTCTGCACTCTCTGACACTGTACCGGCAAGAAAGATAATTATGGGCCAGGCTTTCGTGCTGATCATCAGTGTTTAAAATGTCAGCCAGGTATTCTCAATGTTTTTTTTACCTTCTCCAGCTCCCCGACCATAGTCTTCAAATACCTAGCATGCCACTATAGCATTAAATCCTTAAGTCACCAGCTCTTACTTTGCGAAAAAAGAGTCCTTATCACACTGAAATCACAGCTTCTGTTCTTAACAGGCGCCATGACGTTCTTAAGGATGATTGGAGATGTGACCTCATTATTCCACATCTTGTCCGGTTGAAGTTCCCGAATATGACCTACTATCAAGACTTGTCTACGTAAACTGTCAAGGTATATGTTACAGAGCTAATTATCACATTACAACTAGAAGTCAGTGTGCTACATGTAATTAATCGTAATCATTCCTTCAGCTTTTCAGCCCTGCATTTGCGCTTATTCCTTGTCCTAGTGGACTAAACCAATGAAATAGTTAAATCCATTAAGAAATATGGACAGAATAAATTACACATTGCTTCTACACGTCTGACACCTACTGGCCCATGGACACGTTACATATTGTCTTTCCTTGTGTCATAGTCTCTGCAGTTCTTGTCTTTGCCCTATTCCAGCACTTTACATTCACACACCTCCCCAGATTAATAGCGCTTGGTCTCCTTCATGTTAGTTACACAGTAGTGACACATGTCCATCAAGATCGACCGAGGGATGGGAAAGGATAAAGGAATAATGTATAGGTACATTTACAGTGCATGAGCCAGTTTACCCTAAAAAGCAGTTTTTTTCCTCTAGAAAATAACCAGAATTCTTGTTCTGAATGTTGAGAAAGTCTCTTCTTTGGGGACTATTAGTAAGGAAAGGTTTTCTTTTTTCTTTTTTTAGAAACAAAGGGAACATATTTAGCATATCAATGATGATACTGCTCATATTTGAAGGTATTAACATTCAGTGAGATTTCAACCTGTGCTAACCATCTTTAACTCCTTTACCACCCCAGTTCTGTTTACACCTTCCTGACCAGGCCAAATTTTACAATTCCGACCAGTGTCCCTTTATGAGGTCATAACTCTGGAATGATCCCACTGATTCAGACACTGTTTTTTAGGGACATATTGTTCTTCATGATAGTGGTACAATTTCTTCTTTATGACTTGTGTTTATTTGTGAAAAAAACAAAATTTGGAGAAAATGTAGAAAACTTTGCCATTTTCAAATTTTTAATTTTTATGCCCGAGAGCTTTGTCACACAAAATACTTAATAAATAACATTTCCCACATTTCTACCTAACAACAGCATAACTTTTGAAAAATATTTATTTTTTTGTTAGGAAGTTATAAGGGTTAAAAGATGACCGGTGGTATCTCATTTTTTCTAACAAACATTACAAAACCCTATTTTTTAGGGACCACATCACATTTGAAGTTACTTTTAGGGGCCTATATGACAGAAAATATCCAAAAGTGAAACCATTATAAAACGTGCACCCCTCAAGGTGTTCAAAACCACATTCAAGACGTCTATTAACCCTTCACGGGAATTAATGGAATGTGAAAGGAAAAAATTAACATTTAACTTTTTTCACAAAAATTTTACTTTAGACCCAAATTTTTTTTAATTTTCGCAAGTGTAACAGAAAAAAATGGACCCCAAAATTTCTTGTGCAATTTCTCCTGAGCATGCAGATACTACATATGTGGGGGAAAAACACTGTTTGGGTGCATGGCAGGGCTCAGAAGAGAAGGAGCTCCATTTGACTTTTTGAACGTAAAATTTGCGTGAATAATTAGCGGAGGCCATGTCACGTTTGGAGAGCCCCTGATGTGCATAAAAAGTGCAAACCACCTACAACTGACACCATTTTGGAGGCTAGACACCTCAGTGAACTTATCTAGATGTGTGGTGAACACCTTGAACCCCCAAGTGCTTCACAAAAGTTTAGAATGTTGACCCGTGAAAATAAAAAATCTATTTTTTTCCACAAAAATGTTTTATAGCACCAAATTTTTCATTTTCATAAGGGTTACAGGAGAAATTGCACTGTATTATTTGTGTGCAATTTCTACTGAGTATGCCGATACCCAATATGTGGAGGAAAACTACTGTGTGGGCGCAGGGCAGGGCTTGGAAGGGAAAGAGCGCCATTTGACTTTTTGAATGTAAAATCTCCTGAAATAATTAGCGGACACCATGTCGCCTTTAGGGAGCCCCTGATGTACCTAAACACGACATGGTGTCCGCTAATTAGGGTGTACCCTAACCCTAACCCCAGGTACTTCACAAAAGTTTATAACAAAGAGTCGTAAAAATGAAAACAAAAAACAACAAATTTTTACCACAAAATTGTTCTTTTAGGTCCAAATGTTTTATTTTCACAAGAGTAAAAGGAGAAAATGGACCCAAAAATTTGTTGTGCAAATACTCCAGAGTACGCCAATATACCATACGTGGGAGAAAACTCAGCAGGGCTCATAAAGGAAGGAGTGAAGTGTTGAATGACTTTTATGGAATGGTTTGGGGGTGTCGTCTCGTGGTTGTATGTGCCTAAACAATGGAAAACTCCCACAAGTGATCCCATTTTGAAAATTAAACCCCTCAAGGAATTTATCTAGATGTGTGGTGAGCACCTTGAACCCACAGGTACTTTGCAGAATTTTACGTTGATCTGTGAAAAAGAAAAAAAATGCATTTTTTTCACAAAAATGTTGTTTTGGCTCCCATTTTTTCATTTTCACAAGTATAACAGGAGAAAATGGACCCTACAATTTGTTGTGCAATTTCTTCTGAGTACACCAATACCCCCCCATATGTGGTCGAAAATTACTTTTGAGACACAGTGCAAAGCTCAGAAGTGACCTTTTACTGCCCTGCCGTTGAGAATATTTTCTCAGGGATATATATATATATATGTGTCTATAAGAAATGGAGCATATAATTGCAATATTGGACTATATATATATATGAGTATCTCTGCTAATTATCGGTTAATGCAATCTTATCTATATATTTTTTCTCATCTTCATTTTGTTGCACTATCGACAATATATATGTGCAACTTCTAGAATCTTTATGGGGACTATGTACTGGTCTCCTGGACTTTTTACATCATTGGTAATAGATATGTGCAATGTTTAGATTATATCCCCGTGAGGGTTAAAATTGAAAGTAGGAACCTAAAAACGGAGTAGATATTATGAATTACTTTGATCGGTACTCTTGCTGTTTTAAAAATCAATCTGCCTCTTAATAACATGCATTGACTATCTAATGCGGTAATATCTTCCGATGTTATGTATAAGCTCCTGTCTAACTAGCGCTGCGTGGTAGTACTGGCAATGGACATGCGCAGTAGTGAGTAGAATCCCTATGAGAGCAGAAACAGGAAGCCGGTACATAGTCCTTTGGGCATGCGCAGAGAGACTTCTAAGCCCTGGGCATGGAGAATATCGCGTGACTCTCACTATTGGCCTGGACTTACGTGGAGGGGCGCGAGTGCTCTGTAGCAGTCGAATCTTGGAATCGGAAACAGGTAACTGACACGCAATCAGCTGACATGCACGCCATGGCACCTGTGGCTTTTTCATGCTCTATTTAATGGCGGGCAGCGGCCACAAACTTCAAGCATCATACTATGAGAGGGGACCGTCCCTGACCCTCTGGCCACATCCTGCACATTCTATTTTTAAGCTAAGTACTCCATTTTTTCCATCACACTCCTGATGAACCTCGGAAGAGGGAAAACACGTCAAGTTTATATTGGAGTCAGATCTGTTGGTCTCTGTTATATCAATGTCTCTGTTTAAATGGGCTATTTAACCCTTCTTTGAAATTTTTATTGCATGGTCATGTGGATAGATTGATTGCAACTATACTGTCTATGAATGATGGTCTATATTGGTTGTTTTACTTGGCGATTATTGAATTATGATGATTATGGAAAGAGGGGTTATCTAATCTCCCTCTTATATATTAGTGCGTGACCAGGATGAACAGTTTGCTTGTGTTGCGCAGTCCATGAATGAGTGGACTATTGGAACCCCCTATATGATTTCTGTATCCTGTGCATTATGCAATACAATCTAGAGTGTTGTTATGTCTGTTAATTATTTCATCCTACAGACCATGAGCAATTGAGCATATTTTTTCACCATTATGAGAATATTCTTCCAGATGGCTAGATCTAACTGGGCTAATTAACCTATTTGTACAGTGCCTCTTATTGAATTCTATTTCAATTTTGACACATAGATGTGCATTTTTGCACTATACACATTTTTTTTTGCAATTTTGTTTTTTTGATATGGTGCACCACACCTATTTTTGGGTTTTTATATGGGACATTGTTTTTTTTATATATTAGTGACCTGTGTACAAGATACTGAGCTGCAAGAGGATTTAAGTTAAGGAGAAATTATTTATAATTTCTCATATATCTCTAATGGTATTGGTAACTTAATAGTCTTCTATCTGGGTTTGCTGGGGGGCTCTATTTATAATTTATATTCTTACATATCCATATTAGACCAGTCAAGATATGAGGGTTCTGGAAAATATGTGTTTTTAGATAGAGTCCATTTATCATAATAGACATCCTAACTAAGAAGAACACCGGAAAGAAAACCAAGTACATTCCATCCAAGACATTTCTCCTCTTTCTCACCTACCTATTAACACCTTATCACACCCCTGCCACTATAGGGCCCTATAGGGGTAGCAGGGAGAGCCGTCGAGGAGTGGGGGGGGGCAATGCGCAGGTCCTAGGGCTCCAACCTCCGCTGACAGGTAGGGATACACAGGTCAGTAGAGGGAAAGGCACTTCCCTATGGTGCTCATTTCTTTGTTCTTTCTGTATGAAGCATTACTAATTTTAGCATATATTTTGCATAATTGATGAATAAAGGTTTGATAATTTTAGCAGGATATATGAGATAGCTGTGAATTTGTTGATTTAATCTCATAATATAATATTTTGGATACTGTGAGTCAGTTTGTTTTACAAAAACAAGCAGCAGAGGGTCTTACTGAGTGAAAAATTGCAAACTGCCATTGTAGTAACCTGTAAGTTGTGCCCACCTTGTGCATCTGGAGACATGTACCGCTAAATTAGGCGAGCTTCCATTGCTACAGAAATGCCACATATGTGGATGCTAACTGTGGTTTAGACATACTGTGGTGCTTAGAATTGAGGGGAAAAATGGAATGGAGAGTGCAGAATTCACTGGATTTCTATTGGGCAGCGAGGAGCCATAGCGCTTTTCCAGAACCTTTGTGCTACCAGTAACGTGGGAGCCCCTATATTTCCATTGACAGATGACGGAACTGAGTGGGGACATGCTTTTTTCTGGATTATTTTGAAGTTGTTGTTAGGAATATTTTACTTAACATTTGGGATCACATTTATCCAGCGCTCTATGCAGGGTTTACATCTAAATCTCTGAGTGACACTATTCAGATGAAACTCCCGAGGGAGGGAGCCACTCACTATAATGAGGCAACAGAGTTACTCTGGATTCCGTCTGGCCTCTGTTCAGCATTGTCCTCCTTTCAGAAGTGCACAAACCTATGGCCGACTGCACTTTTATGTCTACCTAAGAAGACGGACACTGCCGGATCACAGGACAGATGGCATCTATAGTACCACCATTTGCCTTATTATAGAGAATCTGTAGCCGGAGGTTCTGTATGAATCACATATTTCAGAGATTTACACGGAAACCCCGATGTAAGTGCTCAGCAAAGAACGCAGGATAAATGTAAGACGAGCCTTACTGAGATTTTTGGGAGGCAGAATGAACAAATCAACAGCATTGGTTTTATTTATTTTTTACACCATTGCTTATGCAGTATAAGTGATTATAAACTTTATTGTTCGAGTTGGTGCAATTACAGTGATACCAGATTTATATTGTTTTCTTTATGTTTGGCAACTGTCACACACTAAAAGACATTTTTTGCAAAAACTAAAAAAAATGCATCACCATATTTTGAAAGCTATAATTTTTCAATATTACTGCCGATAGAGTAATGCGAAGGTTTGTTTTTGCGGGACGAGTTGACGGTTTTATTGGTACCATTTTCAGGCATATGACATTTTTTATCATTTTCTTTTCCGATTTTTTTGAGGCAGAATGAACAAAGACCAACAATTTAGGAATTTTTTGTTTGTTTTTTTAAATGCTGTTTCGCGTGTGGTAAAATTGATAATGCAGCTTTGTTCTTCTGGACAGTACAAGTACAGTGATACCTCATTTATATAGTTTTTATAATATTTTGGCGCTTTTACACAATAAAAACTAATTTTATAGAAAAAAAAAATATTTTTGCATCACTTTATTCTCGGCGCTGCTGTGCTCTTCTTCCTGCTTCAGCGGTCACGTGGTACCGCTCATTAAACTCATGAATATGCGCATATTCATGAGTTTAATGAGCAGTACCACGTGACCGCTGAAGCAGGAAGAGCACAGCAGTGCCGAGAACATGGAACAAGCAGGGGCTGTGCTGCAGAGACAAGCGCCAGGACGGGGTGAGTATGAATGGGGAGGGCATATTCACCTGTCCCCGTTCCAGAGTCGGCAACGCTGATGATCAGCAGGAGGTGAGTATACAGTTTTGTTTGTTTTTTTTGTAACGGAGGCAGCGGCACCAGTAGCAACATGATGGGGCCACTGTCCTCATTATCTGGGGCCACACACTGTGCAGCAAAACTGAGACCACTCACTGTGCAGCATTACCTGGGGCCACTCACTGCAGTATTATCTGGGGCCACTCACAGTGCAGCAAAACTGGGGCCACTCACTGTGCAGCATTATCTGGGGCCACACACTGTGCAGCATTATCTGGGGCCACTCACTGTGCAGCATTATCTGGGGCCACTCACTGTGCAGCATTATCTGGGGCCACTCACTGTACAGCATTATCTGGGGCCACTCACTGTGCAGCATTATCTGGGGCCACACACTGTGCAGCACTATCTGGGGCTACACACTGTGCAGCATTATCTGGGGCCACACACTGTGCAGCATTATCTGGGGCCACACACTGTGCAGCATTATCTGGGGCCACTCACACTGTGCATCCTAGGCTTATACGCGAGTCAATAAGTTTTCCCAGTTTTTTGTGTCAAAATTAGGGGGGGGTCGGCTTATACAGGGGTCGGCTTATACACGAGTATATACGGTAAATGAAATTTGTTTACAAACGATTAACCAACACTCAATGTGCATAAAAGATTTTAAAAAATGCTAAAAATATCTTTGATATGATTAATGATCTTATAGCTTTACCTGATTTTCGTCGTTCATGTTTCCATCATGGCCTTCATCTTCTTCTCTCCCATAAATATCACCGTTAATTTGCCCATTGCCTTCACCTTGTGTGTCTACTGAATTTAAATGCTGATCTTCTTCCCAATGTCCATCTCCATAATTATGAATCACATCTTCTGAATCATTGTGAATCTTCCCATGATCTGCTTCCACTTCATGACTTACCATACTATGCTCCTCATTTTCACCTGTTTCTTCTTCATGGAGGCGTTCTTCTTGAACATTATTATGGTAATCTTCTGGTTCTTCAGCAGCCCCATCAGCATCTTGACCCTCATTTTCTCTTACTTCTTCTTCAACTGTTTCAGCCACTCTCTGTAATAATTGAAGATCAATTAGAGATAAGAGTTAGAGAGCCACCGGTTGATGATCATGTCTGTAAAGTAGTGCGTTATGAAGCATACATGAACATTTCATTGTGAGAGAAGACCTCTAATTAAACCCTTGAAGCGTATAGTGATACAGAACGACTTGTGATACTAACTTTAAAAGGGGTTGATGTTTTAAGCATTTACCGTACTTACTTATGCATTCAAGCTATGGGAAACAAAGACAATTCTAACAAGAAATGTACATATAGTTTTCTAGGAAACAGTTGTTCTCAAAGAGTTGAAAACATTGTTGAGCAAACCTACAAGATTGTCATTTGAAATCACTTTGAACAGGACATAGAGACATGTCAGAAGTTGTGAACGATGAGAACCAGGAATGAATGAAAGAAATGCTGTACTCTATAGGCAGTACTATCCTTTTGGCATCCTCTTCTCTCATCGAAGTGCTGTAGACAGACCATAGACAGTTTGTTATCTCTATATAGATCTATGAAGAAATACACCTGAAACTAAAGGCCCCGTCACACATAGCGATCTCGCTAGCGAGATCGCTGCTGAGTCACAAGTTTTGTGACACAACAGCGATCTCACCAGCGAGATCGCTGTGTGTGACAGCGATCAGCGACTGGCCCCCCTGCCGGTATCGCTGACCGCTCTGGGAAACCTCTGGACTTTTCTTTGGTCGCTGGTCTCCCGCTGGCTAGCACGCATCGCTGCGTGACAGGCGAGAGACCAGCGATCTGCTGGTTACTAACGTACACATCGGGTATCCAAGGGACGGGCGTCCCTTAGATACCCGATGTGTACGTTAGTTACCAGCGCGCTGATGCAGGGAGCTGGTAACTAACGTACACATCGGGTATCTAAGGGACGCACGTCCCTTGGATACCCGATGTATACGTTAGTTACCAGCTCCCTGCATGAGCGCGCTGGTAACTAACGAACACAGCGACGCCGGGCGCTCGGCGTCGCTGTGCTGATCGCTGGTGAAGCTGTCTGTGTGACAGCTCACCAGCGATCACATAGCGACTCACCAGCGATCCTGACACGTTGATATCGCTGTCGGGATCGCTGGTGAGTCGCTATGTGTGACTCCAGCTTTAATAGACTCTGTTTTGCAGAATGCCACATCCCCTTTGTTATATTGATCAATGGTAGTCTAGAGTAGAGAAAAGCAAATTTGTTTGGATTCGGTTCTGAATACGATCGAAATTGAATATTGTTTTTCCAATATTAGTCGAACACAGCCAAACGTCATTAGAGTCAATGGGAGTAGAAGTTACCGAATATGTTCGGAACCGATCATAAGACATATATATTTTGCCCGACTAGTGTTTGAATATGGCTCGAATATGTCAAAATCAGATTTGGGGCCAAAATCCGAACAAAGTTGCTCATCTCGAGTCTAGAGCCCACCAATCACAAAATGACAGCCGCCCATTTACTGAAATATTTTAGACTGCTTTGGAGGTATATAATGCAAAATTATTCTTTACATGTTTGTTTAGCAAATATCAAATGTTGGTTAAAGGGGTTGTTCAGGACTAAGATATTGATAACCTATCCCTCTTTAGGACAGGTCATCAATATTCGATCAGAGAGACTCTGACACCCAGCAACCCCACAATCAGTGTTTACCAGGTCTTAAGACCCTTAAAGTACACAGAGTTTCAGCTAAATATAATTCCAGCAGGCAAAGCTCGGTATAAGACCCCAATAATCTGATATTGAGGACCTAAGATAATCAATATCTTGGTCCTCGACAACCTGTTTAACATGAAGCAATATTTCAACTGCCTTATATCCCGGGTAGTCCGTAAATGAACAAAATGATAACATTTGGAAAGCTGTCGGCAAGTGTTTATATCACCCGTAGCAAATATACAATGACTAGTATATTCTTAGAACAAGCATAAACAATGTGGAATAGAGCTTTCAAATACAATAAATATGTTTCATTCTGGCATAAAAAAGTGACGTTTCGATAGACTAAGCACGGATATCAAAGAACAAAGATGGGTAAAAAGTAGAGATGGTGGAAACGGATTCAAGGGACCCGATTCACTGGACGAGTTGGTGATCTGTGGATGGGTGCCACGACAATCGCCTTTTATCTGGTGACATCCACGGCTCCTTTTTTGATTAGCCGGCCAGACGCAGATAAGATGTCGGACTAGGCTGGCTAATCAAAAGAACAACCCTGGTTTATTTAAAGAATAAAATATATCCAAAAAAGTTAAAACACAATTAGAGCAGTGTACTGGAGACAGGAGTAGATTTCAATTCAGTCATTCCTAGATATAGGCCGGTTTAAGGGCTATTTTGTAAACAGTTCATAGACCAAGGGCCCATAACTGTGTAATTGCTAATTTGTGTCTGTTTATCATAATATATTAATCAATATTTGATCACTTTCTGCCACAATATGAAAAGTCTTATGTAATACATGAAAGCATTTTCAGCTCAAACCTCCTACTTAGAGATTCCCGGAGAGTATTTGCCCTGGAGTTAGTTATTTATAAAAGGAAAGATGAAATAATTAGTCATGGTCAGAGAATGATGATGACCAGCTTCAAACGCTGCTTTTGCTTTGGACATTGCATACATTATTGGCATTCCCTTTAATGTCTGGCTGGAACTGTCTGAACTCCGTCACCCTTTACTAATTTACTTACTTGGAAATCATCTCACAGTGTATTTATTGTACAGAAAAATACTGAATGTAACACCAGTTAATGAGCTAATTACAATAGATATTGGAATGTGTCTGCGGCGATATTACTAGTCAGGAACCTGATGGTAGTAGTATTACAATTTATCAGTGGCACAACTAGAGTCTGATGAGTTTGATGCGCCTGTTCGGAGATGGCATCCTTCGAATATGAGGGACCTGGAGCAGTTTGCAAAAGAAGATTGGTCCAAAATTCCAGTTGAGAGGTGTAAGAAGCTTGTTGATGGATATAGGAAGCGACTGATTGCAATTACGGTGTTTATGCTAAAGTGTGTGCAACTAAGTATTAAGTTGTGGTTGCCAACAATTTTGTCGGGCCCATTTTGGGGGGTTTTGTGTGAAATTATGTCCAATTTGCCTTTTTTTTCCTCTGCTTTTTTTTTGTGTTGTTCCAATACACACAAATGAAACAACATGCATATAATTAAAGGTGTAAATGAAATAATTTTTTGGGAGAAATGCTTCCATTTTCTGCAACAATTTCAAGGGTGCCAACAGTTTTGGCCACAACTGTATGTTCCTTATCCTGCTGGGTCCCATCCTTGTATATACAGTGCCTTGCGAAACTATTCGGCTCCCTGGAACTTTTCAACCTTTTCCCACATATCATGCTTCAAACAAAGAATGATAATGTTTGGTGAAGAATCAACAACAAGTGGGACACAATTGTGAAGTTGAACGAAATTTATTGGTTATTTTAAATTTTTGTGGAAATACAAAAACTGAAAATTGGGGCGTGCAGTATTATTCGTCCCCTTTAACTTAATACTTTGTTGCACCACCTTTTGCTGCGATTACAGCTGCAAGGCGCTTGGGGTATGTCTCTGAAATTCTTGCCCATTCTTCCTTGGCAAACAGCTCGAGCTCAGTGATGTTTGATGGAGATCATTTGTGAACAGCAGTTTTCAGCTCTTTCCACAGATTCTCGATTGGATTCAGGTCTGGACTTTGACTTGGCCATTCTAACACCTGGATACGTTTATTTGTGAACCATTCTATTGTAGATTTTGCTTTATGTTTAGGATCATTGTCTTGTTGGAAGACAAATCTCCGTCCCAGTCTCAGGTCTTTGGCAGACTCCAACAGGTTTTCCTCAAGAATGGTCCTGTATTTGGCTCCATCCATCTTCCCATCAATTTTAACCATCTTCCCTGTCTCTGCTGCAAAAAAGCAAGCCCAAACCATGATGCTGCCACCACCATGTTTGACAGTGGGGATGGTGTGTTCATGGTAATGAGCTGTTTTGCCTTTACGCCAAACATATCGTTTGGCATTGTTGCCAAAAAGTTCGATTTTGGTTTAATCTGACCAGAGCATCTTCTTCCACATGTTTTGTGTGTCTCCCAGGTGGCTTGTTGCAAACGTTAAACAACACTTTTTATGGATATCTTTGATAAATGGATTTCTTCTTGCCACTCTTCCATAAAGGCCAGATTTGTGCAGTGTACGACTGATTGTTGTCCTATGGACAGACTATCCCACCTCAGCTTTAGATCTCTGCAGTTCATCCAGAGTGATCATGGGCCTCTTGGCTGCATCTATGATCAGTCTTCTCCTTGTTTGAGATGAAAGTTTAGAGGGACGGACGGGTCTTGGTAGATTTGCAGTGGTATGATACTCCTTCCATTTCAATATGATCGCTTGCACAGTGCTCCTTGGGATGTATAA
This sequence comes from Dendrobates tinctorius, assembly GCF_039654945.1. Classification (NCBI taxonomy): domain Eukaryota; kingdom Metazoa; phylum Chordata; class Amphibia; order Anura; family Dendrobatidae; genus Dendrobates; species Dendrobates tinctorius. Next base: position 10,314,205 of record NW_027361672.1, read on the forward strand.
AGTTTTGGAAATCATTTTGTATCCAAATCCGGCTTTAAACTTCTCCACAACAGTATCACGGACCTGCCTGTTGTGTTCCTTGGTCTTCACGATGCTCTCTGTGCTTCAAACAGAACCCTGAGACTATCACAGAGCAGGTGCATTTATACGGAGACTTGATTACACACAGGTGGATTATATTTATCATCTTTAGTCATTTTGGACGACATTGGATCATTCAGAGATCCACAATGAACTTCTGGAGTGAGTTTGCTGCACTGAAAGTAAAGGGGCCGAATAATACTGAACGCCCCACTTTTCAGTTTATGAATTTCCACAAAAATTTAAAATAACCAATAAATTTCGTTCAACTTCACAACTATGTCCCACTTGTTGCTGATTCTTCACCAAAAATGTACATTTGGTATCTTTATGATTGACGTATGATATGTGGGAAAAGGTTGAAAAGTTCCAGGGAGCCGAATACTTTCGCGAGGCACTGCAAGTCTCTCATCCTGGGCCCCATCCTGGTATACATTTCCTGTTCTGCCGCTGTTCCTTATTGCATAAAAAAAGTAAACAATTATACTCAACTTCACTACACTGGCTCAACACGTGGTGTCCTCCTCTGAAGCCGGCGGCTGACTTCAGCATGTAATCGCATGACGTCACTTCCGTGCGCCCCCAGTCACATACAGTTATGGCCAAAAGTATTGACACCCCTGCAATTCTGTCAGATAATACTCAGTTTCTTCCTGAAAATGATTGCAAACACAAATTCTTTGGTATTATTATCTTCATTTAATTTGCCTTAAATGAAAAAACACAAAAGAGAATGAAGCAAAAAGCAAAACATTGATCATTTCACACAAAACTCCAAAAATGGGCCAGACAAACGTATTGGCACCCTCAGCCTAATACTTGGTTGCACGACCTTTAGCCAAAATAACTGCGACCAACCGCTTCCGATAACCATCAATGAATTTATTACAATGATCTGCTGGAATTTTAGACCATTCTTCTTTGGCAAACTGCTCCAGGTCACTGATATTAGAAGGGTGCCTTCTCCAAACTGCCATTTTTAGATCTCTCCACAGGTGTTCTATGGGATTCAGGTCTGGACTCATTGCTGGCCACCTTAGAAGTCTCCAGTGCTTTCTCTCAAACCATTTTCTAGTGCTTTTTGAAGTGTGTTTTGGGTCATTGTCCTGCTGGAAGACCCATGACCTCTGAGGGAGACCCAGCTTTCTCACACTGGGCCCTACATTATGCTGCAAAATTTGTTGGTAGTCTTCAGACTTAATAAAGCCATGCACACGGTCAAGCAGTCCAGTGCCAGAGGCAGCAAAGCAACCCCAAAACATCAGGGAACCTCCACCATGTTTGACTGTAGGGACCGTGTTCTTTTCTTTGAATGCCTCTTTTTTTCTCCTGTAAACTCTATGTTGATGCCTTTGCCCAAAAAGCTCTACTTTTGTCTCATCTGACCAGAGAACATGCTTCCAAAATGTTTTAGGCTTTTTCAGGTAAGTTTTGGCAAACTCCAGCCTGACTTTTTTATGTCTCGGGGTAAGTAGTGGGGTCTTCCTGGGTCTCCTACCATACAGTCCCTTTTCATTCAGACGCCGACGGATAGTACGGGTTGACACTGTTGTACCCTCGGACTGCAGGGCAGCTTGAACTTGTTTGGATGTTAGTCGAGGTTCTTTATCCAACATCCGCACAATCTTGCGTTGAAATCTCTTGTCAATTTTTCTTTTCCCTCCACATCTAGGGAGGTTAGCCACAGTGACATGGGCTTTAAACTTCTTGATGACACTGCGCACGGTAGACACAGGAACATTCAGGTCTTTGGAGATGGATTTGTAGCCTTGAGATTGCTCATTCTTCATCACAATTTGGTTTCTCAAGTCCTCAGACAGTTCTTTGGTCTTCTTTCTTTTCTCCATGCTCAATGTGGTACAAACAAGGGCACAGGACAGAGGTTGAGTCAACTTTAATCCATGTCAACTGGCTGCAAGTGTGATTTAGTTATTGCCAACACCTGTTAGGTGCCACAGGTAAGTTACAGGTGCTGCTAATTACACAAATTAGAGAAGCATCACATGATTTTTCGAACAGTGCCAATACTTTTGTCCACCCTCTTTTTTATGTTTGGTGTGGAATTATATCCAATTTGGCTTTAGGACAATTCTTTTTGTGTTTTTTCATTTAAGACAAATTAAATGAAGATAATAATACCAAAGAATTTGTGTTTGCAATCATTTTCAGGAAGAAACTGAGTATTATCTGACAGAATTGCAGGGGTGTAAATACTTTTGGCCACAACTGTACATGCCGATGTCAGCTGCTGGCCTCTGATTGTCCGGCAGTGTGTATTTCCGAGCCTCTGCGCCGCAATCCACTGCAACTGAATGTGCGTCCGAGCATACTCATTCAGTTGAAGTTTGTCCTGGCATTGGCCCCCACCCGCAAGGGCCCGGTCACGACCTCTGTGAGCACGTTTGTTATGCCCCTGCCCATTACCTTATTTGCACATGGGAAGAAGACATCAAGAATATAATCACTGCAATGCTTGTATATGGCAGGGTAATTTAGGCTTCAGATAATCTACGCAAGCAAAAAGAATAACAGTCCTGAATTTGTTGGCATGCTTCAGAATTTTTGTTAAACAAGTCCCAGCAAATTCAGGCCCGCTCTGAGCCAAAAGGGGTGTTCCTCTCTAATTTGGGCATTCTTGAACAGACACTGGGGCATTTTTCCCAACCAAAATGTTGGTGAGTATGGAAAAGTCCATGTGACACCACAAGTGACTACCATCTGTGCTTCAGTTTCAGTACAACATAGTAGTGTTCATTTGGCTATGAGGAGCAGAGATAGCTAGTAAGCAATGACACCGTAAATTTACTAACAGAGCAGTAAGTAAGGAAAAAACACAAAGCTGCTGGGCTTAGAAATGAAAAAGATATATATTCAGAAAGTAAGAGGATCAACAATTAATTATCACAAGTCTAGCAATACCTTTACATGACCAGCCATTACTCAAGTACTGAAAAATCAGCCTTTGAATTCATGAATTCATTGGTTCATGCTCGGAAAGCCTCCAATGTGGATGAATTACAACAATTCTGCAAAGATGAGTGTGCCAAAGTTCCTTGGCTGTAAAGACTCATTATTGCCAGTTATCGCAAACGCTTGATTGCAGTTGTTGCTGCTAAGGGTGGCCCAACCAGTTATTAGGTTTAGGGGCAATCACTTTTTCACAGACCCTGTAGGTTTGGCTTTCCTTTTCCCGTAATAATAAAGTCCTTCATTTAAAAACTGCATTTTGTGATTACTTGTGTTATCTTTGTCTAATATTTATATTTGTTTGGTGATCTGAAACATTTAAGTGTGACAAACATGCAAAAGATTAGGAACCAGGACGGGGCAAACACTTGTAAATATCACTGTATATCTCAGGTCAATAAATATTTTTTAAATGTGGAGTTATTACAATTATACCAAAGCTACTCTATTTTTTAGCCTTGATCACTTTTATTCAAGGCGTATGTAAAGCACCATAGATTAAATGGCGGAATAATAATAATTCAATACAATTTAAAAAAAAGTTTATTTTTTATTTTCTTTTTTGTTCCATTTGGAACCTAGGAAGGAATGCCAAAGGGAGCCTTATGCCCTTATTGATGAAGCTTTGAGGAGGTTAAAGCAGTCAGGATCTTCTCCGAGCTGTCCCCAATAGACATCAGCTATTTGTTACAATGCAGGCACAGACAACTCTAATCTTTCTACCATTCCTAAACAACCCGGCGTCCGGTCCTTGGTGCCTTTTCTTTTCTCCTTCCCAGTTTTCGCACATTTTCTAAGGCCTTCTTTATTCCAGACACTGGTTTCCGGCTTGTCAAGGGCTCGGACTAGATGTCACTGTGCATAGTGACGCTTCGAGGCCTTGTCCACCTGAAAGACCTGGCTTGGAGTCAACAATTCACAGAGAATGTGCACAATAATAGAAAGATAAAAGATGAGGCGCTGAAGACCAGGTGGTGAAGTCAATAGTTTTTTTTTTCTTAACTGCCTGGTCCTCTACAATTCAGCAAAATGGTGGCTGCTATAGCTTACATTTTGCTGAATTTGTGTGGAGCAAATTGCAAAAAATGTATTCTGGAGAATACGGATTTTCGTAAAATTTAAATAGAACTCAGTTTCATTCAAATAAATTCACTCACCTCTAGCGGTCACCACATATCGATTAGATTTAGAGTTCTCTTCTGCCCCCGAAGAAGCCCAACGAGTGAAACGTGTGCTGGGGCACTGTCCTGGACGGTCATCCGGTATACTCCTCCCACATGGGTAAACACTAATTGCATTTTTCCTGCACGTTTCTTTGCACTTTAGGTGAGGAACCATGCCTCACTCTATGACATTATTCTTGTCCTATCCTTTTTGACTTCTGCCCTCTTTACCCTTAGTGGGTCAAACTTTAAGCACTTGCTTTTTGGTCCGGTTCTGCCTCCTCGCCTGCTCTGACATGATCGATAATAAATTAAATACGACTTTCATATACTATACAGGAGCTCAGGCGGTGGCAGAACCTGACTGAAAAGATTAATATTTGATCATGATTAAGGGTGTTGCGACACCAGAAACGCGTTGAGAACGCAAGCATTTGAATCTTCTATGCTGACATTTTAACCTATATCTGTATCGATTGAAGTGAATAAAGAAATTTGCTTTTACAATATCGTGGAGCTGGACAACCTTTTCTACATTTATATCTTCAAGTGTCATGACACGGCGTCTCCATGCTCCGATACTTAAGATGCCGCTCAGGTGAGCTGGTCTTTTTTTTCTATTTATTAATATTTGACACATAATATTCTAAGGGTCATTTGGTATTATTAAAGGGAATTGGTGCAGCATCTGTGCAAATACTGGATATACATCCAGGTTCAATTTTTGTATCCTCACCCACACTTATTTGTGATTACTGCTGTTGTGTCTTTTAAATTTGACCTTAATAAAATGAAATTTTTATTCATCTTCTCCACTAGGAGAATGTTGATTAATTTCACCCAGTCTGTCGGCTTTGTCAAATTAATAATATAGTATATAGCAGGGGTCCCCAACCTGTAGCTCGGGAGCCACATGTGGCTCGCGGTCCCATGAATTGTGGCTCGCGACTGTCTGCCAGCTTGGTGCGTTAGCTCCTGGTCTAGCAAACAGGTTTGAAGGGAACATCTCAAAATGCTGAATTTTGTGAGCAGCCCCGCACAGAAGAGTAGATCTAGATGCACATATACTGTCTTGGGGTTTAGAGATGATTTAGGTATGGTACGCTGGAGGATGATACTACCTGTCAGAGGAGGTTCTTGAAGCTGCATGCGACAGTGTGTTGGGAGTCCTTGATGGTAGAATACTAAATGGGGGCATTGTGGAAACCACCCCTGGATCTCAGTGTACTTTTTTGGAGTGATTTATGTGGAAAAGCTTTGGTTATGATTATACCTGTAATGGGGGCTTTGGTTGACACTACTTTGTGGGGGGTGGAAGCTGGATGTGGCTCGCGAACCTCTCTCTAAACTGAATGTGGCTCTCAAAGTCAGAAAGGTTGGGGACCACTGGTATATAGTATAATGCTGTCTTAATATAGTGTATAATGTAGAGCTGTGCATATATATATATATACAGTATATATATATATATATATATATATATATATATAGTATATAATGTACAGATGTTTATATAGTATGTTGCGGTGTATATTATAATGTGGAATCCACACTATATACACTGGCACATCTACAATATACGCAGCTGCACTCTATATTCCTTAACACAGTATATATTGTGGAGCTATGTATGCGGTGTATATCTCTCCTGTCCTGTATACATGGTGTAATTCTCAGTATCTGGTGTGTGTGTAAATTGTTAAAAAAGTGGCGGATTCTTTATTAGCCAATGTGGCAGCATTTCAGATGCATAACATAACTTTTCTCTGCTGTGGAACTGAAATGTTGCCACATGGGCTAATAAAGAGTCCGCCCCTCCCCGCTTGCTCAGGGCCCCGGCACTTGCGATACTTACCTCTTCCCGCTCCTCCGCTGCGGCGTCTTCCGACTGTGACGTTTCAGGTCAGAGGGTGCGATAAGGTCACAGCTGTACGCCCTCTGCCTGAACAGTCACAGTGCAGAGAGCCGGAAGATGCCGACGTTGAGGAGTCCGGAGCAGAGCAGCGGCCAGCAAGGAGAGGTGAGAATTTCAGGTTTTTTTTTTTTTTAATGTTTCGAGCAATATATGATGCCCATCATATACTGGAGCATCATTTGGGGCCCATCATACACTAGAGAATTATATGGGGAACATTATGTATGGAGCATCATATGGGGCCCATTATACTGAAGCATAATATGGGACCCATTATATATTGGAGCATCATACGGGACCATTATATATTGAGTAATAAACGGTGCCCATTATATATGGATCATCATATGGTGCCCATTATATATGGAGCAATATCCTGAAAATCGTAGAGTGTAGAGCACCATGTAAATGCAGCTGTGGTGGATCATACGCACTGTGGCGGTGTTCACATGTGGCTCTTCAACTATCTCCCTTTAGGAGAGTGAGGGGCATGACAAAGTAAATTTACTGATCGGGGTGGGGAGTGTTATAGTTTGTGGGCTGGTGGGGTTTGTGTGGCAGGGCTGCTTGATTGTTCTAGTTCGGCCGTGTACATATACATACATACGCATGCTTACATGCATAAGCACATATACATACATATACATACATACGCACACATACATAAATGCATATACGTACATACATACATACATATATATATATATATATATATACATATATACAGTACATACATACACATATATACATATACATACACACACAGGACATAATGACCGAAATGAATGGCTAATAAATCCATGTGCCATGTGATGTACGGATAAATATAAAAAAGGTGACTTCAAAGCCCTCTCTGGTCCAATTAGTGCAGCAGACATAATTATACATTCAGGAGGTATTTAAGAGACCTATAAAGCATGTACCACAGCTATAAAGATCAGCTTAAATGTAATCTTGCCAAATCTAGAGACCTACTTTGAAGCCACAGCATCCTCTCTTAAGGCTAGATTCATAAAAAGGCTACCTAGGGCAAAGTCAACGTTATGCAAATCATCCCTTAAAAACAGTAACATTTGCCAATCTATAACTCTTGAAAACATAGCCTGAAAATGGTTTGAATGCTTCAAATTAAAAGGACTCGTCTGCATTTCCACTTTAATTAGCTGCTGGAATATGAGCTTTAAAATGAGTCCTTTATAGCTTTCCAGCCTCAGCTGCCGGTGGTGAACAGGCGAACAATTTGTATTATTTTTCTTTTTCTCATTACCATTTGATGGCTTAAAAGCTGTAAGGCAAATTACCTGATCAACCGGAACTTCCACTTTAGTGTTTTCATCTTCCTGAACTTCTGATGCCCCCCACATTTCTGATCTGTCTTCACCAGCTTTGAAAATGCCATCATCTGCACACACAAAAAAAGCGAGAAAAAATATGGTTTTACTGAAATATGGCTCGATTCTGGCCCTCGGTGGTGGAATAAAACAACTACAGCTGCTGGACTGATCATTCAGCAGAATAACGTTGTACAATCCATTCCAGTGGAGTAATCATCCAGTCACCTGGGAATTAGCAATCATCAGCAAACGGCACGAACATCTGAGAACAGCTTACACTTTACAGAGCTTCGTACTGAAAATGCACAAATATATGTGTTACAGTACTGGCAATGCTTCTATGAGTCCGACATTGCACAAACACAGTTTATTAAAAAAATAATCGGTTACAATACAAATAGTATACATTATTAAATAGATCTCGCACACTTGATGAGACTGGAGTACTTACTTTAAAAATCCATGTAACAATAGCTGAACAAACAAAAGATTAAAGGGAATCTGTCATCCCTTTTTTTGAATATGAGCTGCCGGCACCGCCATCAGGGACTTATCTACAGCATTCTGTAATGCTGTAGATAAGCCCCCGATGTAACCTGAAAGATAAGAAAAAAGAGTTAAGGCGCCGTCGTCACACTAAGCGATATCGCTAGCAATATCGCTAAAGCGTCACCGATTTTGTGACGCAGCAGCGATATTGCTAGCAATATCGCTATGTGTGATATTTATCTCCGACCGGCTCCCCCGCTGGTTATCGCTGATCGCGCGAGAACGTCCTGGGCCGTTTCTCCTCAGCCGCTTCCTGCTGGGCTTCCTGCTGGCACCGACGAGCGACGCGTGGAAGCGGGCGGGAGGACGTCTTCATCGCCGCGTCTGACAGGTAAGCAACGACCGCTACTACGTCGCTACATCGCTAGTGAGATCTGCCTGTTTGGCAGCTCACTAGCGACCACTTAGCGATGCACCAGCGATCCTGACCGGGTCATATCGTTGTCGGGATCGCTGGTGCATCGCTTAGTGTGACGGGGCCTTTAGATTATACTCACCGGGGCGGGGGGGGGGAGCAGTCCGGTCTTGGTCCAATAGGTGTTGCGGTCCGGCACCTCCCATCTTCATACGATGCCGTCCTCTTCTTTCCTTCCTGTCGTGGCTCCGGCGCAGGCGCACTGCTCTGCCCTGTTGAGGGCAGAGCAGAATACTGCAGTGCGCAGGCGCCTGACCTCTCCCGGCGCCTGCGCACTGCAGGACTAGTCCTAAGTTCGATAAGATTTCTAAAAAGTTCATTTTAATATTACACAGACATTTTCTCCATAGATCTTCAAAGTAAGTACACCTGCCTCTTCCGGTCTAATAAATCTATGTAACATTTAATGCAGTTTGTGTTGTGAAAACGAGTAACAAATCTTTCAATTCAACCATGACCTGCCTATACACGGTAACTTCTACTCGCTTTGTGAGTGCTACTTTTCATGTCTTACTGGGATCACCCTAATCAGGGACTCAGTATATACATGTGACCCTCAAGTTTACGGTATGTGACTTCACAGCTAGTGGCAAGTATGGATGATCTAATGCACAACTTTACAAATAAAGACCTAAAGCTTGTTTGCCCTATTTTCTTGACATACCCTTATTTGCCATAATTGTATCAACCTGTGGAATAAATACCTGTTTTCATGTGATCACCCTCATTTAAATGGGATGAAGCCAATAAGGGCTCGTCTTCCTCTTTATTCAGGCCTACCAGAATTTCCCTGGTATGATCTATGGTACATATGTCCATGTGTGCACGAGGAGGCCAAAGGACATCACAACATTTCTGAAACCCAGAATAGGACCTTGCATCTGTGTACTAGGCATAATAGGACCGCGTAACATCTGTTATACCTGAACATGGCTCACACCATACAAATAAATGGTTGGCATTCCTTGTTCTGCTGGTTCAGTAATCCTCAATTATTTCTGCTATCAATCTCAGACAGGTAGCATTTGTGTGCCATCATGAGTAGCAATGAATGATCAATGACATGTGACCTCTCATAATATAGGCATTATGGCATGTTGCAAATACATTGTATAACACACTAACGGGGCATAACTATAAGTGCAATTGCATCTGGCCCTTGAGCCTAGGGGGCCCAAAAGATCCCTACTGCCCACATGAAAAGACTATTTCAATTAAAGACCTGCGAAAGTTGATGGCCCTGTTGAGAGATTTTGCATTGGGGCCCATAAGCTTCAAGTTATGCCATTGCACACAAACATGTTGCAGAAAATATGCTATCCCACCTGGTCCAGTCTTGACCTTAAAGAGGAAGGGACCTAGACTGTTGCAGAATAGATCGGGATGAGTCGTTGGCATCATTTGAATGGTGTTGTCTGACTTCAATGATGTTGCTTAACTACTATTTTCCTTGGACCTTCACTACTGGAGAAATGTGAAGGTGTCATCAACTTCCAGTGGGAGTGCAATTTATATGTTACCTATGAACCTAAAAGTGACTTGTTATACTTGCTGAATGCTGTCTTACTACAATCTTCTGTGCAATATGTATGTGTCACAGGGTTACCGCAACAGAGAGGAGCCAGAAGACCGCCTCACCTGATTTCTCCTTTTCCTGCACTGATTAAAAGCACTTCACCTTCACAGTAAACGGTGCAAATTTCTTTTAGCAGTGCAGGGGTTAATCTGCTCAGTTGAGAGCTCTTGGAAACTTTCCTGCATTAAGGCTCTCAGCTGTGCACTGTTAGCCACTCCCATCTCCTATATAAACTGAGCCCTGGCTAGCACTCATTGTCAGAGTAGCTTATGCTGCATGGCTGGAGCTTGTTGTGGGTTATTATTGGAGAAGGCATTTGGTGGATTTCTCTGTGACTGTTGCTAGGTATTGAGTGTGTGATAATTCTCCTCCTGCGTATATTTGTATGTATGGTATTTTTCGTTATCCCTGTTCATATTACTTAGTTAGTCTGGTTGGTGTATTACAGGATACTACTAATCCCCTCTTCCCTGGAAGGGGGAAGGGTACAGACTGAGGGAAGAATCAGGAGCTAAGGCAAGGTACATGGTCCCAGTGTCTTCACCATCAGAAGTAATCCTGGGAACAGGGCAAGCTAGGGCACCCCTAGCATTAAGGACAGGGAAGGACCACCTGGTCCCAAAACACCTGACAACAAAGGGAGGGGCCATGCACATAAAAGCCGTCTTCTACAGCGTGTCCACATCGGACATTACCTGTCTGAATCCTGCTCATATAGGTACTATACACATGTTCAAGTTTTTAAATACATCAGTTAGGGACTGCTCTGATGGGGTTACCTTGACATTTGGTAGAGCGGCTTAGTATACACTTTTTGTAAAAAACGTATCAACCAAATACCCTGTTTTGTTATTTTTTTACTAGCACTTGCTGTTTACTGCTACTTTTTTACAGCAGAATATTTTTATACGTTTGTTTTACTGTGTTTTTCTGTGTTTCAGTCTTCTGGTGATGTGAACACTGTCCTACAGACTTGTTCACTGTGTGCATGGCCCATGTGTTTGTATTTAAACTAATTGATGAAGCATCAATAGCAACATCACTACTATAGCCAATGAATCGCTGGCCCACAAGCAATATCTATGTGCATTAATAATACTACATGGCCAACTCATCCATGAATGTTGGGTGTCTGAATATCATCAGATATTTGTACCTGTGTCGCCCTCGCTTTTATCATGGGTAATCTGACCTGGTGCTAGTAAAGCTGTTTCTATTTATGCCCTTCTGTGAGCCAAAGTTTTGAAAAATGCCAGTGAAAAACAATTAATCACCCCCCTCCCTCCCTCCCTCCCAAAAAACCACCAGTGGGAAAAAAAACATTGATAAAGCAGTCAGTAAGTGACCAGAAGCCTAAAAAAAGACATTTTATGTTTACAAGAATAGAAATGATTCCTTAACTTAAGCATCTTCTGCTTGAAAAATTGACAATTTTGACCACCATAGCATAGTCTTATTGGTCACAAAAATCTTCGGCCCCTATTACAGCTATGTGACTGAAACCAGTTAGGTTAAGGGTAAAGTCAGATAGTTGTATAACTCGGACGGGAAACGCAACACAATGCCCGGACTGGCCGTCGGCTCTCCCTAGCAGAGCGTGATAGCCGCATAGAAATACATGCTGTTACACACAACTTGGGAGAGCCAACAGCAAGTGCAAGAATTGTGTTGCCATTTCCATCCAAGTTCCATGGTCGCTTGACTCTTCCTTGACCATTAGTAATGGAGATTGCAGAGTCAATGTTGTAGAATTAAACATTTTTAAAGTTTCTTTATCCCAGAATTCTTTTTTGAAAAAACGCTAATCTAAACAAAGTACCTGTTAATTAACATTGACTTCCAAAAGATGACTGAACATTAAAGGGAAACTGTCACCTCATTTTTGGCCTATGAGATGCGCCCACCGCCATCAGGAGCTTTTCTACAGCATTCTGTAATGCTGTAGATAAGCCCCGGATGTAACCTGAAAGATAAGAAAAACGAGTTACACTGTTGAGGGCAGAGTAAAGTACTGCAGAGCGCAGGCGCCGGACCTCTCTGACCTTTCCCGGCGCCTGCGCACTGCAGTACTTTACTCTGCCTTCAACAGGGCAGATAAAGTACGCCTGCGCAGGAGTAAGAAGGAGGACGCCATTGCTAGAAGATGGGAGGCGCTGGACCAGACAGCGACACCCATCAGACCGGACCCCCGTATGAGTATAATTTAACTCGTTTTCTTATCTTTCAGGTTACATCGGGGGGCTTATCTACAGCATTACAGAATGCTGTAGATAAGCCCCTGAAGGCGGTGGGCGCATCTCATAGGCCAAAAATGAGGTGACAGTTTTGTATTTTAAATGGAATCTAAGTGTAATGGGGAAAAATCCCACATCTGACAAGGCGAAAAAGGCAGTTAGGAATATAAAAAAAAATGTACTCACGCTCTGACTAGACGGCCTTAATTATTTCCTTGCTCGTCACCCACATGCATATGCATGCAAACATGTCTTACACAATCAATGACAGAACAATTTATCACACATAACGCTACAGCATATGGTGAAGTTGGTGTCTAGCTGATTCTCTGGGAAAATGGTAATCTTCATTTTTTTCTTTTTTTTTGTTTAAATGGGCCCTAAATATCAGCACCATTTATAACGCAGCCAGTGTGAGACTCTGCCATTCTGTTTTATATGGAAAAATAGGGGAAAAAAATCACAAGGCTTTTATTCTTTTTTTCAAAATGTACAGGGCCTTGAGCTAAATGTTACATAGCAATGTATCTGAGGCAGACGCCTTTTTGTAATCTAAACACGTGCAAGTCCTTTGGCTTCCAGGATAATCTATGCATGCGCCTTTGTAGCTGAGGTAACTCCATACAATAAAGTTGGGAAAGCATCGTATTTAAGAAATAAATAAATAACATGAAATAAAAGCCATACAGCCAGGCATTACATCATCTGGATCTGAATCTCAGAGAGCAGCGATTGTTTGTAGTCCTTGATATAAAAGGGAGGGAAATACAGTGCAATGAATAGAAGCTTCTGCAGCTGGAGAAATGTCAGGACGGGTCCGCGGCAGCTCTGTCTTGCATCTTTCCTATCTCGCTTTGACAACAGACCATAATTATAAAATGTGTGATCTCATTTTATATGCTGCAAATCTGGAACAACATTTTCTACAGCAATTGGAGTCAGGGAAAAAAAATAAAATGAAACTAGTGAGCTGACTCTGCTAGCAAACCGGTATTGAGACGTTAGACTGGATTCACACACTGCACAAAGCCGATTTATGACACTAGGATGCGGATATTGTGCACTACAATATCTACAGCAAATACAGCACATAGGGCCAAACTCTTTAAATGTGGAAAAAATGTGTGTGATGGAGCCATTTTAGTTATTTTTATAAATTCTTGAGCTTTGGAAGCTATAGAAGATTTGCATATTCCTATGTATAAAGGGAACCAGTCATGTTCAAAAATACATTTTACCTGCAGATATAGAGTTAATTTGCCTGTAAATAATGTTAGTGTATGTGCACACGATCATGAATGCTGCGCATTGGACGCTTCGTAAATGCCAACCCCAAAGCGGCCAGATGTTACAGCATAGTGGATGAGATTTCTAGAAACCCCATGTCCACTATTTGGGCATCTGCACCTGCAGAACACCAACAGAGATGGATTTGCAGCTCATCTATCAAGACCGCAGCATGTCAATTTCTCTTGCAGAGACTAGTGTGAAATTGAATCAATATAATATACTGAACATTGCGGATGCAGCTTTACAGTGCCTTGCGAAAGTATTCGGCTTCCTATAACTTTTCAACCTTTTCCCATATATCATGCTTCAAACATAAAGATACTAAATGTAAATTTTTGGTGAAGAATCAACAACAAGTGGAACACAATTGTGAAGTTGAACGAAATTTACTGGTTATTTTAAATTTTTGTGGAAAGTCAAAAACCGAAAAGTGGGGCGTGCACTATTATTTGGCCTCTTTACTTTCAGTGCGGCAAATTCACTCCAGAAGTTCATTGTGGATCTCTGAATGATGAAATGTTATCCTAAATGAGTAATGATGATAAATATAATCCACCTGTGTGTAATCAAGTCTCCGTATAAATGCACCTGCTCTGTGATATTCTCAGGGTTCTGTTTCAAGCACAGAGAGCATCGAGAAGACCAATGAACATAGCAGGCAGGTCTGTGATACTGTTGTGGAGAAGTTTAAAGCCGGATTTGGATACAAAATGATTTCCAAAACTTTAAACATCTCAAGGAGCACTGTGCAAGCGATCATATTGAAATGGAGGGAGTATCATACCACTGCACATCTACCAAGACTCGGCCGTCCCTCTAAACTTTCATCTCAAACAAGGAGCAGACTGATCAGAGATGCAGCCAAGAGGCCCATGATCACTCTGGATGAGCTGCAGAGATCTACAGCTGAGGTGGGACAGTCTGTCCAAAGGACAACAATCAGTCGTACACTGCACAAATCTGGCCTTTATGGAAGAGTGGCAAGAAGAAAGCTATTTCTCAAAGATATCCATAAAAAGTGTCATTTAAAGTTTGCAACAAGCCACCTGGGAGACACACCAAACATGTGGAAGAAGGTGCTCTGGTCATATTAAACCAAAATCGACCTTTTTGGCAACAATGCCAAACGATATGTTTGGCGTAAAGGCAAAACAGCTCATCACCAGGAACACACCATCCCCACTATCAAGCATGGTGGTGGCAGCATCATGGTTTGGGCCTGCTTTTCTGCAGCAGGGACAGGGAAAATGGTTAAAATTGATGGGAAGATGGATGGAGCCAAATACAGGAACATTCTTGAAGAAAACCTGTTGGAGTCTGCAAAAGACCTGAGGTTGGGACGGAGATTTGTCTTCCAACAAGACAATGATCCCAAATATAAAGCAAAATCTACAATGGAATGGTTCACAAATAAACGTATCCAGGTGTTAGAATGGCCAAGTCAAAGTCCAGACCTGAATCCAATCGAGAATCTGTGGAAAGAGCTGAAAACTGCTGTTCACAAACAATATCCATCAAAGCTCACTGAGCTCGAGCTGTTTGCCAAGGAAGAATGGGCAAGAATTTCAGTCTCTCTATGTACAAAACTGATAGAAACATAGCCCAAGCGGCTTGCAGCTGTAATTGCAGCAAAAGGTGGCGCAACAAAGTATTAAGTCAAAAGGGCCGAATAATATTGTACGCCCCACTTTTCAGTTTTTGACTTTCCACAAAAATTTAAAATATCCAATAAATTTTGTTCAATATATATATATGTATATATATATATACACACACAGACACACACACACACACACATACACTACCGTGCAAAAGTTTAGGGTCACTTAGAAATTTCCTTATTTTTGAAAGAAAAGCACAGTTTTTTTCCAATGAAGCTAACACTAAATGATTCAGAAATACACTCTATACATTGTTAATGTGGTAAATGACTATTCTAGCTGCAAATGTCTGGTTTGTAATGCAATATCTTCATAGGTGTATAGAGGCCCATTTCCAACAACAATCACTCCAGTGTTCTTATGGTACTTTGTGTTTGCTAACTGTGTAAGAAGGCTAATGGATGGTTAGAATACCCTTGAAAACCCTTGTATCTTAGCACAGCTGAAAACAGTTTGGCTGATTAGAGAAGCTATAATATAAACCTGACCTTCCTGTGAGCTAGTTGAGAATCTGGAGCATTACATTTTTTGGTACCATTAAACTCTCAAACAGGTCAAAAAAAAAGAACTTTCATGTGAAACTCGACAGTCTATTCTTGTTCTTAGAAATGAATGCTATTCCATGCGAGAAATTGCCAAGAAACTGAAGATTTCCTACAATGGTGTGTACTGCTCCTTTCATAGGAGAGCACAACAGGCTCTAACCAGAGTAGAAAGAGAAGAGGGGGAGGCCCTGCTGCACAACTGAGCAACAAGACAAGTATATTAGAGTCTGTAGTTTGAGAAATCGACGCCTCACAGGACCTCAACTAGCAGCTTCACTAAATAGTACACGCAAAACACCAGTGTCAACATTTACAGTGAAGAGGAGACTCCGAGATGCTGGCCTTCAGGGCAGAGTGGCTAAGAAAAAGCCATATCTGAGACTGGCTAATAAAAGGAAAAGAATAATATAGGCAAAAGAACACAGACATTGGACAGAGGAAGATTGGAAAAGAGTATTCTGGACAGACCAATTCAAGTTTGAGGTGTTTGGATCACACAGAAGAACATTTGTGAGACGTAGAACTGAAAAGATGCTGCAAGAGTGCCTGACGCCTTCTGTCAAGCATGGTGGAGGTAATGTGATGGTCTGGGGTTGCTTTAGTGCTGGTAAAGTGGGAGATTTGTACAAGGTAAAAGGGATTTTTAATAAGGAAGGCTATCACTCCATTTTGCAACCCCATGCCATACCCTGTAGACAGCACTTAATTGGAACCAATTTCATCCTAAAACAGGACAATGACCCAAAGCACACCTTCAAATTATGCAGCAACTATTTAGGGAAGAAGCAGGTAGATGGTATTCTATCTGTAATGGAGTGGCCAGCGCAGTCACCAGATCTCAACCCCATTGAGCTGTTGTCGGAGTAGCTTGACCGTATGGTACGCAAAAACTGCCCATCAAGCCAATCCAACTTGTGGGAGGGGCTTCTGGAAGCATGGGGTGAAATATCTCCAGATTACCTCAGTAAATTAACAGCTACAATGCCAAAGGTCTGCAATGCTGTAATTGCTGCAAAGGGAGCATTCTTTGAAGGAGAAAATAATTATTTCAAATAAAAATCTTTTTTTTCGAACCTTGTCAATGTCTGGACTAGATTTTAAATTCATTTGGCAACTCGTGATTAATAAAAGAATGCGTTTTCATGGAAGACACAAAATTGTCTGTGTGACCCCAAACTTTTGACCGGTAGTGTATATACTGTATATATATGTCATTTTTCCCCCATCTTAAAAAAGACAAGGAAAATGGGCCAATGCAAAAGTTTGGGTACCCTTGGAGATTTGTGTACTCATATAACTGACCAAGATTTCAGAGCTTAATAAGCCTTAATTATCATTGTTAGGAAAGGCCAGGAGATGAAAATTTCACAGCTTTATAAAAACCCAGCCTTTTAGGCACCTTGTGCCTAAAACAGAAGCCATGGGTTCTTCTAAGCAGCAGCCTAGCACTCTCAACAATGAAAATGGTGGAGGCCCACAAAGCAGGAGAAGGCTATAAGTACTGATAAGCAAACCTGTGAATATTCAGGTTCAGCTGGATTTATTTATTTAAATAATTTAAAAAAAGAGTGGGGTCACCCCCCATTTTTGACAACCAGCCTTGCTAAAGCTGCCAGCTAGGGGCTGGTAACGAGCCATGGATATTGACCCCCCCAGCCTAAAAATACTGTAGCAGCCCACAGCCTCCCAGAAAATGCACATCTATTGGATGTGCCAATTCTGGCACTTTGCCCGGCTCTTCCCACTTGCACTTGCTTTGTAGCAGTAGCAAGTGGGGTTCATATTTGTGGGCTTGATATCACCTTTGTATTGTTAGGTGACATCAAACCCATGGATTAATAATGGAGAGCAGTCTATAAGACACCTATCCATTACTAATCCTATAGCTATATGGTAAATAAAGACACAGCAAGTATGAAGTATTTTATATGGTAAATACACAGCAAGTATAAAGTCCTTTATTTGAAATAAAAGAAAACACACTTTTCCATTTTTATTTATTTTTATTTAAAAATAACAAACACTGTTATACTCACCTCTCGCCCATTCCATTGAATCCCTCGTCTCCTGTAATAAAACAGAAATAAAAAGCAACAAGCAACATGGTAATCCATGTCTGAGGGATAAATAGTGTTTAACCTGGGTGGTGCCAAAATTCGACTGTCCAGGCTGAGAACCACTGGTGAATGAGCTGTTGCGAGGGTGGGATTATTGACCAGCAGTGACGTCAGTGAGGCTGTGTTTCCAGACAGACTGAACTGCTGGGACCTCAGCACTGTGTAAAAAAGTCAGTGATAAAGTCACCGCAATCCTTGATGCAATCATAACACTATCTGTAAAAAGGCTGAAATTAAAAAGAGGATGGCTTCTACAAATGGATAATGATCATAAACACATGCTAAAATCCACAATAGACTATTATTAATTTATATACATATTAGCATTGATTCCATGGTGCTTTACATTCAAGAGGATGATGGGGAATGAGAAAGTAGGTTGGTAGGTTGGAGGGGTTGCAGTAGCGCCGGTGGTGTTGAGGTGGGAGCGGATTACCTCAAAAGGTGCATGCTGACAGGTTTTACAATAGCCCTCACAATCCTCTGATCTGAACATCATTGAAAATCTGTAGCTAGACCTCAAAATAGCAGTACATGAAAGACGATCAAGGAATCTCACATAGCAGGAAAAATTTTCCAAGGAAGAATAGATGAAAATCCCTCAAAACAAGAATTGAAAGACTCTTGGCTGGTTACAAAAAGTGTTTACAAGTTGTGATACTTTCAAAAAGGAGGTGCTAATAGGTATTGACAATGAACGTTGCCCAAATTTTTGCAATGGCCCATTTTCCTTTTTTTAAAACATGAAAATTTTTTTTGCCTAAAATACAAAAGAAATGTGTCATCTTTGGACCTTTTAGAGATTATTTCATCTTCAATTTACTTAACTGTTCACAATAACAGTAATTTTGAACAGGGGTACCAAAACATTTACATGCCACTGTATACCCATCCAGTGGCGGATCTTAATAGGGGCGGATGGGGCGGTCGCCCCGGGCCCAAGGTTTTTTGGGGGCCCAGGGGCAGGGGCGGGCTGGGCCGGGTGTCAGAGAGGCAAATGCCCCCCGGGCTGCTCCCCCAGCACCTGTACAGTGCCAGCCGTGCCCTGTGCTGTGACGCCGCCGGCAGCAGACAGCCGCCCGCGTCACATTCTATGAGGCCGGGGTCGGGAGCTGTGCACGGCCGTCACCTTGACGGCTGCTCAGCTCCGGCTCCCTCCGGCTGTACTTCCGGGTGAGATGTCGGGCGTGCGCGATGACGTCATCGTGCACGCGCCGACATGTCCCGGAGGATGCTGAAAGCAGAGGCGCTGCTGGGGAGCGAGCCGGCTGTGAGGTAAGTATGGGGAACTTTATTTATTTTTTTTTATTTATAAAATGAATTAAATGGGGGAGGGGGTGAGTGGGGGCTGTACACAATGAAGGGGGGGTGACTGGGGGCTGTATATGATGAAGGGGGGTGAGTGGGGCTACACAGGATGAAGGGGGTTGAGTGGGGTTGTACAGAATGAAGGGGGGTGACTGGGGTTGTACAGGATGAAGGGGGGTGACTGGGGTTGTACAGGATGAAGGGGGATGAGTGGGGGCTTCACAGGATGAAGGGGGGATGAGTGGGGGCTGCACATGATGAAGGGTGGTGAGTGGGGCTGCACATGATGAAGGGGGGTGAGTGGGGCTGCATATGATGAAGGGGGGGTGAGTGGGGCTGAACATGATGAAGTAGGGGATAAGGGGGACTGCACATGATGAATTAAGGGGTAAGTGGGACTGCACATGATGAATTGGGGGTAAGGGGGACTGCACATGATGAATTGGGGGTAAGGGGGACTGCACATGATGAATTGGGGGTAAGGGGGACTGCACATGATGAAATGGGGGTAAGGGGGACTGCACATGATGAATTTGGGGTAAGGGGGACTGCACATGATGAATTGGGGGTAAGGGGGACTGCACATGATGAATTGGGGGTAAGGGGGACTGCACATGATGAATTGGGGGTAAGGGGCACTGCACATGAAGTGGGGGTAAGGGGGACTGCACATGATGTGGGGGTAAAATTAACTGCACATGATGGGGGAGTGGGGCTGCACATGAAGTTGGGGGGGAAGGGGACTGCACATGATGAAATGGAAGGGGGGATAAGGGGCTGCAAATGATGAAGCGGCACTGCAGATGAAGTGAGTGGGTGATAGGGGACTGCAATGGATGAAGTAAGGGGACTTCAAATTAAAGTGGGGACATTAAAGTGGATCCCCTATGGCCAGGATTACGTTGGGCGATTTTGTGCGTATTGGCAGTAGGCCTACAGCTTATGTGCAACGTCTTTTTAGGCCATGTCCACACGTGGTGGAATGGTGGCGGGTTTTCCGTATGGACCCGCAGCAAACCAAGTGCTGCGGTCCGTACGGCTGTCAATTCCCGCACGGGGACCGCAGAGCTCAGGTGGGAAGAGGGGTACAGGGGCCCAGGTTTTATGAACAGCCCCGGGCCCATAGTCCACTTAATCCGCCACTGTACCCATCCACCTCCAGGGCTGATGTCATTCCAGTGGCATCAGATCTGTCTCTCACAGTGATCACATGACATTATGACCGCACGGGTCATGTGACAATCAGCTCTCGTTCACTCTCTTAGCCTTTAGATAAATGAAGACATCCAGAAGAAGTGAGAGAGCAGCCTCAGATCTCACTTCCTCAGAATGTTAATTACATCCGTAAGAGGAGAGTGAATCCATTGCTGATCATCTTCAAGGATTGCATGACATAACAATGGTATGCTATACCCGGGAGAGCCAGTGTTGAAAACCACTGGGTGAATGTAGAGGTCTCAAAGACTGAGCCTGCCCCCATATCCGGAAGATAATGGCTGCCTGTCATAGCCAAGATTTTCCTCTAACAGCTTGAAGTGAAGCAGAGCTCCAACCGCAACCGTTAACCTGTGAAATGCCATTGCCAATCTTTGACTGCTGCATTTACAGTGTGGCGGCATGCTGTGCCTGCCACGCAACGTGACTGCAGGATGAAAATGGCGTTCTATGACAGTAAAAGGTCTGTTGAAGACCCCCTGTGCCAGCCTTTATAGAACTCCTGTGGCCCATGGCTGGGCTTCAAAGGAGACTGTGTTTTTTGCTATACACAGCAATACTGTGGTATTGCTATGTACAGTAGAATTGATTAGACGATTGCAGGTTTAAGTCTCTTGTGGAGACATGGGGGGGTCAGCGGATGCCCTGGTCCACTAGGCAAAACCGCATTCACCATGGTCATCCCATCGAACGCCAGCTCTCCTTTCACCGTGGGCATAATGCTACTCAGCACAAGATGAGGGTAAAACGGTGTGAATATACTTTATTGAACCACAAAACAGGCAAATAACACGCAGACCAGTCCTTGCACAATACCCATGATGGTGCAAAATTAGAGTCTCACCCTTCCGCTGACTCACCGGGTTAAGAGCAGCTGTGACATCAGCGCTTACAGGGACGACTACCCCACCTTTGGCATGCACAGAGAGGAGGTAACAATAAGCTTAAGAAGATGACAGTCCATTAAGGTACAAGGACAATTGACCGGAGGGCCACAATCTGGCTTCTCTAAATATCTCCATAGAGCCAGGTGACCGGTAGGTCCTCTTCCTGGCTTTCACAAATGTATCTAGGTGACCATTGGGTCCAAATCCTGACTACCCCAAATGTATCCATCGTTCAGCGATGGTCAACGGAGACTATCTGTATTCTTCCAGCTGGGGCCAAGGTCCCCTAAGCTGGCATCCTGTAGAATGATAAATCTGTGTCCCTCGTGATGGAGCCATGATGTCTTGGCTGCTGTCCTGTAGAGTCTCTGGTTCTTTGGATCTCTGGATCTCTTGGCTGTTTAAAGGTATATGGCCATGTGCACACGATGCAGATTTGCAGCGTTTCCGCAGCGGATTTTACCGCGCAGAAACGTTGCATATCCGCATTGTGATGTACAGTACCTTTAAAATGAATGAAAAAAAAAACGCTGTGCAGACGCTGCGGATTTTTCTGCACGGTTTTCCTGCGGTACAAAATCCGCAGCATGTTACTTCTTTTGTGCGGTTTTCTATCTCCCCTGTCACCAAATCCGCAGGGGGAAGACCGCAATGGAAAACCGCACAAAAACCGCATGAAAACCGCGTGAAAAAAGGAAGAAATCCGCAGGAAAAATGCAGGTCATTTGACCTGCGGTTTTCTTCCATTCTGCACGGAAAAATCCGCAGGGCTCAAAACCCCGTCTAGCCAGGTCTTTCCCCGGGAAGGAACAACCACGGGAAGGGCAGTCTCCAATGAAGGAAACCACCTATGCCAAAACATGGTATCCATCCGCAGACAGCTGTTTCAGGGTATTGCCCCTCATCAGTGTGGAGTAGGAAACTGGCCAGTAGGAGCAATGCCTATAACTTTGATTTTAGAGTTAACAACTTTCCTTCATCCAGCATTCACAGGTAAAGGGGAAGAATAGTGACAAGATCAACTCACATTATTTGTATATTTAATCTCTTTGCATAGTTTTTAATCCTCTTTTTCAAGTCAATAAAGTGGCTGGTCTGGACAATGTGCAATCAACATAGCAAACAGCATCATTAAATGACCATGTATCACTAGTCATCCAGAATAACAGTACAATATGTTACATCAAATTTCAACTTACAAGTCACTTACTTATACAAACAAAAGTCATGTTTTCTTTATCAACAAGAAAGAAACACACATGCAAAAGTCAACATATATAGACAACAGTCTATTCCTCCTGGCTTGCTGAAAATAGACGTCTGCTTAATTAAGATATAAAGCTGTGTCATCACATCTCCTATGAGTAAAAAAATACAATAAAAATAAAAAAATCTTTTAAAAAATATTAAAAAAAAACAATAAAAGTTCTAATCATACCTCCTTCTCCATTAAAAATAAACATATTAACCGCTTCCCGACCGCACACTGTAGATAAACGTTGGCGCTTGCTGGGCTTTGTGCAGCGCCGATGTTTATCTACTGTTGGCGGTTTTGTGCCCCCCGGGACCCCCACATACCTTACAATGCGGGGATCCCGGTGCACAATGCATGCTGGGACCCCCGACGTCATCGAGACCTGATTGGTTCAGGTCCTGATGACGTCAGCGTCACAGCAGCCAATGGGAGCGATCGCTGGGAAAGCTGCTTGTTTCTAGGGCTGGGATTAAGCTTATGGGTGTGTTGGTGTTAGGTTTGTGGTTAGGGTTATGGTTAGGGCTGAGATTAGGGTTAGGGGTGTGTTGGGGTTAGGGTTGGAATTAGAATTGGGGGTTTCCACTGTTTAGGTACATCAGGGGCTCTGTAAATGCAATATGACGCCCGCAGACCATTCCATCAAAGTCTGCATTTCAGAACGTCACTACTTCCCTTCCGAGCCCCACCGTGTGCCCAATCAGTAGTTTTCTCCCACATATGGGGTACCAGCGTACTCAGGACAAATTGGACAACAACTCTTAGGGTCCAATTTCTCCTGTTACCCTTGTGAAAATAAAAATTGGGGGCTAAAAGATCATTTTTGTGGAAAAAACAAGATTTTTTTATTTTCACGCCTCTACATTATAAACTTTACTGAAACACTTGGGGGTTCAAAGTGCTCACCACACATCTAGATAAGTTCCTTGGGGGGTCTAGTTTCCAAAATGGGGTCACTTGTGGGGGGTTTCCACTGTTTAGGTACATCAGGGGCTCTGCAAACGCAACATGACACCCGCAGACCATTCCATCAAAGTCTGCATTTCAGAACGTCACTACTTCCCTTCCAAGCCCCACCGTGTGCCCAAACAGT
Organism: Dendrobates tinctorius; assembly: GCF_039654945.1. Lineage (NCBI taxonomy): Eukaryota > Metazoa > Chordata > Amphibia > Anura > Dendrobatidae > Dendrobates > Dendrobates tinctorius. Next base: position 10,337,807 of record NW_027361672.1, read on the forward strand.
AGTTTTCTTCCACATATGGGGTACCAGTGTACTCAGAACAAATTGGACAACAACTTTTGGGGTCCAATTTCTCCTGTTACCCTTGTGAAAATAAGAAATTGGGGGCTAAAAGATAATTTTATGGAAAAAAAATGATTTTTTATTTTCATGGCTCTACGTTATAAACTTCTGTGAAGCACTTGGGGGTTCAAAGTGTTCACGACACATCTAGATAAGTTCTTTAAGGGGTCTAGTTTCCAAAATGGGGTCACTTGTGGGGGGTTTCCACTGTTTAGGTACATCAGGGGCTCTCCAAATGCGACATGGCATCCGATCTCAATTCCAGCCAATTCTGCATTGAAAATGTCAAACGGCACTCCTTCCGTTCTGAGCTCTGCCGTGTGCTCAAACAGTGGTTTAGCCCCACATACGGGGTATTGGCGTATTCGGGAGAAATTGCACAAAAAATTTTGTGGTTCATTTTCTCTTTTTACACTTGTGAAAATAAAAAAAAATGGTTTTGAAGTAAAATGTTTGTGAAAAAAAGTTAAATGTTTATTTTTTCCTTCCATATTCCATTCATTCATGTGAAGCACCTGAAGGGTTAATAAACTTCTTGAATGTGGTTTTGAGTACATTGAGAGGTGCAGTTTTTAGAATGGTGTCACTTTTGGGTATTTTCTGTCATATTGACCCCCCCAAACTCACTTCAAATGTGAGGTGGTCCCTAAAAAAAATGGTGTTGCAAATTTTGTTGTAAAAATGAGAAATCGCTGGTCAACTTTTAATCCTTATAACTTCCTAAAAAAAAAATTATGTTTCCAAAATTGTGCAGATGTAAAGTAGACATGTGGGAAATGTTATTTATTAACTATTTTGTGCGATATCACTCTCTGATTTAAGGGCATAAAAATTAAAAGTTTGAAAATTGCAAAATTTTCTAAATTTTCGCCAAATTTTGATTTTTTTAACAAATAAGCGCAGATCATATCTAAAAATTTTTACCACCATCATGAAGTACAATATGTCATGAGAAAACATTGTCAGAATCAGTAGGATCCGTTGAAGCGTTCTAGAGTTATGACCTCATAAAGTGACACTGGTCAGAATTGAAAAAATGGGCCCGGTCACGAAGGCAAAAACAGGCTCGGGTGCGAAGGGGTTAAAAAAAAAATACTCAAGTGTAGTATCACCTCATCCATAAAACAGAAAAAAAAATTCAAAATGTCAAAATTTGGGGGTTTTTTTGTAGCTCCAACATCACAAAAAAATGCAACAAGAAGGTATCAAAATGTTGTATCTAATCCAAAATGGTATCAGTACAAATGTCAGGTCACCCTTACCCACGTCACCATTATGACGCTTGAAAAATGGCAACACAATCAATAAATTAATTTTTTTTTTTATTTCTGATTTTTTTTTCACCAATAAGGAAACTTAAAAAACTGGACAAGTTTAATAACACCGCAATCGTACTAATGAGGAGAATCATATTGCTATGTCATTTTTACTACACAATGTACGCTGTAAAAATAATTTACCAAAAAATAATGTCAAAATTGCTTTTTTCACAATTTCTCTACAATTGTAAATGTTTTCCTATTTACCAGTACACTATATGGTAAAATGATTAATGTCATTCAACTTGTCCTGCAAAAAACAAGCCCTCATCTGTCTATAAAAAATATGAAAAAAAAAAAGGAGATTGACCATGCTGGGAAGTGGTTAATATATAGTTGGTTAGTTGGTCATACACTGATGTTGGATGCGAGGACCTGGCTGACAAACTATTTCTAGTTCATTCCAAAGGTGTTTGTTGGAGTTAGGGGTTGGAGTTAGCCTCTGGGCGAACCAGCCAAGTTCTTCTACACCAAACTCGCCCAACCATGTTTTTGCGCACTGGATGAAGGACAATATGTAATGAAGGATTCCCCAGGCCTATTGGGGCGGCAGGCCTGGGGAATCCTTCATTACATATTGTTTGTAAGTACAGTGCATTGTATATTTACATGCATTTTCATTTGGGCCACAGTCTTAGTACTGGCGGCGGTATATCGCTGTCCATTTATAATGGGCTTATCTAGATTGTACTATCCAGTTTGTATGGTTTTTTTGCCAGCACTGGAGGACGGTTTGAGATGTCACTATTAGTATAGTGATCAGCTCTATTTTGTACAAGCACTTAAGGTACTTTAAATGGGGCCCTATTATGTAAAAAGCTTCCGTATAGTGGAGAACTTGCACTTTATATACCAACATTGAAAATATCAGAGGATGCTTGCAGTTGATATTACATATTCTCAGCTAGCTCTTTATTGTTTGTATTGTTTAATTTTGGATTAACCCCTTGGCTCCCTGCATAGTGGGAAACTCTGTTCAATATGTATTTTTTAACGTATTCTAATAAAATTCTCTTTATATTTTTCCTAAATACTCGTCTTTTTCTGCTATAAATTAGCTAGAAGAATTTTGTATTATAGTATCGTATCTAGAGTTACAGAGGTGACATGGTTGTATCCATAATTTTCCTTTGGGAATTTTTGATAAGAAAAATAGTTATGCCGGAGTCACACTACCGTAGAATATGGCCGAGTGCTATGCGAACGAGGCTAAGTGCCAGAATTGGCGCATCTCAGAAATGCGCCTTCTCTGGGGCGGCTGACAGCTGATACATTTAGTCTGTGGGGGGAAGTATCCATGGCCCCTTCCTAGGCTATTAATATCAGTCCGCAGCTGTCTGCATAGCCTTTGCTGTTATTAATTATACGAAGTCCCTACGTCATTTTTTTAGGGTCTCTCATCTTAATAGCCTGTAAAGGCTAAGTATACAGCTGAGAGCTGATATTAATAGCCTGGGAAGCTCCATGGGTATTACCCCCTTCCCAGGCTATAAATATCAGTCCCCAACCGGCTTTCCCTCTGCTGGTTGCGAAAATAACGGGAGCCCATGCCATTTTTTTCAGAAAAATAATCTTTTATTAATTAAATACATGTGCAGTAAGCTGTACACACTGTACTATTTGTATTTGTCACAGATATCTGTATATCTACCTATTCTAAGTGTATTTACTGTATGTAATCCATCTATTCTATCCTGTCACCTCCTGCTGTGATTTTAAACTACGTGGCTGCTGAATTGACAGCGTAATATATATATGTGTGTGTGTCACTGACATCTATAAATCTATATATTCTATCAATTATATTTTCTATGTATGTGTTTTGATGAATATTTCCTTTGAAAACGATGTGTAAATGACAGAATTTCTCTATGTAAAAGCTCATATTAAAATTGCATTGCAATCGGATAGCAACCGCACAGCATTCGGATGCAAATTGGAGGCTAGGTGTGAAAAATTGGATTGTACTCGCATGACACTAGCTTTACACTCGTGCGACTCTCGTCAGGGAGACTCGGACCGATTTTTCATAAGTTTAGTGGGACTCTGACCTTAAAGATGTTATCCGGCACTTTGGTTATATTTTCCAATGGGCTAAGGACTTTGCTGGCAAATGAGATCACAGAGAGTAGGGTTGTATTCACACACATCCCTGTGAAACGTAAGAGTTCTGCCCGTTTTTTTTTCTATCAAGACAGTTGAATGATCGGCAGAAGCATCGTTCACCTGGTAGCCATCTAATGTGTATGGCCAACATTTACACTGCAAGATAATCATGAATCAGGATTCTTAAAAACACTCGGGTCATGATCATCTTGCTGTGTAAACAGGCTGCCGATCACCTGATGAAAGAGCAAATCACTCATTCATCAGGTAAAATGATCTTTTATACAGCATAAGAAAATCATCAATCTTGGCAATGCATTATCCAATGTAAACAGGACTCACATAGCCAAGAAGAATGTGTACTGAGCGATCTTGTATAAATTGCTCAGTTTGCATCATAAACTTTGGTCTGTCTATGTAAACAGGCAAACAACCGCAGATCGGTAAAAGTTTACCAATCGTTGGCTGTAGAATGCCGCCGATCGGCCTCTGTAAACAAAGCTTAGGTGGCCCGTGTGAAAATTGCCAAATATATGCAAAATTTAAGGGTTTTTTTTCATACAATGGGGCATTCACACTACAAGATAATTGTGAATGATCATTGTTAAAAACTCTTGTCTCACGATTATCTTAGTGTAAACAGGATGACAATCTCCCAATGAACAAGCAAAACACTTGTTCAGTGACTGAAATGAAAAGTTCATCGACGATACATCATCCAGTGTAATCATGATTCCCACCCAGCAATCTACTATGGATTGCTCAGTGTGCATCATTGACTTTGGATTGGCTGTTTAAATAGGCAAAGAAAAAGCGCTGATCAGTACAACTTTATCGATCGGCAGTCGTATCGTGTCGCTGGTTGATCTGTGTAAACGGACCATAAGTCATAATACGGAAGTTAAAATAAAAAGATAAAAAGCCATAATAACAAAAATTCGCATTTAATACATGTGATGCCAGCAATGCCTAGGTGACAATTCATGTTATGCCAATAGCGCAAAAATAGACATTAAAATGGTTCTTAATGATTTGGCAGCAAAAAACAGTCATCTTCATTAAATGGAAAAGATAAATGGCAAAGCCGTATTTCTATTCCTAAAGCTTTTAGCCGATTTACATGGAATAGGAAAACTGTCAAGAGAGCTCATTATTTCACAATAACCTCACCAAAATCCTTTTCTGCACTGTGATAAACAAGAAAATGGTCTGCATGCTCTAATCAGCAAATGAGTTATAAATTCAAATAACTAGTACAAAATCAATATATTTTAAATAATTAACCATGCCAATTAATACCTTTTGCCCAAGCTTTCTTTTTAACCATTGGCAACTATAAAAAATTTATTGCTGCACAAATTATATAACATTACACACAGCCATTTAATGCATTTCCAATCTAAAACTGATTGAAGTTTAGCAGTAGGGATAAAAAAAAAATCATTGTAATAATGGCCTGCTCTGAATATTTTATGGAAATCAGAGTCATTTATTAACTGTAAGCTCTGTATGTAAGCAAGAAAGTTAATGTGACCATAAACATTTTTAATGTGATTTACCACGGAGGCTGCCTCATAAAAATGCAAAATCAAATTAAAAATAAAATGTAAAATCTTTGCCTCATTAAATCCCATGGATTGCTGTGAGGGATGGAGAAGGACACACGAGTTTATGATTTGCTGTCGATAATATAATTTGCTACAAAGTAGAAAAAAAAAAAAGAAAAGCAAAATGCTGATGATATTAGGGAAGGTATATTTCAATTAAGAAATTAGGAAGACAAATAATGTTCTCTGTTTAATAAAAATCCGTAAAGTCAATGGCATCTGTCAAGACTAATGCTTCAGGATAAAAAAAAGCAAGCTAATTTCCTATACTGTCCGAAATCTACAAGACCGTTGCCTTTTCCTAATTGTCTGGATATTTAAAACCACCAGAAGAAACAAAAAGAAAAAATAAAGAGAAATTTTTTTAAAAAATATATAATACCGCCATATAAGGCAACAGCAATACTCAAGATAAGTATACCAAACAACAGAGAAATGAGTACAAAAAGCTGTATATAGAAGGTAAAAAATTTACAATTTTATTAATATTGCATACAATAAAGTACAAATAAAAAATATATATATATTGTGGACAGTAGTTTGTTCAATAGTACAAAAGACCTGAACAGTGGCATAAAATAAGTGGTATATATAGTACAGACCTGGTACAAGAAACCCCTAAAAAGACAATATATACAGAAACATCCACCTAAAGTGTACTAGTGTATATGGCCACTCATATAAAGTGGGCTTAACTAAGTGTAGTGAAATTGACAATCAGCTGAAAACAGTATAAACCGCTCCACATAAATAAAGTGCCCAAGTGCAATCTAAGAAGGGGAATTCTTACCCAAATAGGTCCAAATATACCACAAATATAGCAGCCCCAACGCGCGTTTCGCGTGGCCTTCCTCAAGGGACTGAGACGAAAATGTGAAACGCGCGTTGGGGCTGCTATATTTGTGGTATATTTGGACCTATTTGGGTAAGAATTCCCCTTCTTATATTGCACTTGGGCACTTTATGTGGAGCGGTTTATACTGTTTTCAGCTGATTGTTTATTTCACTACACTTAGTTAAGCCCACTTTATATGAGGGCCATATACACTAGTACACTTTAGGTGGATGTTTCTGTATATATTGTCTTTTTAGGGGTTTCTTATACCCGGTCTGTACTATATATACCACTTATTGTATGCCACTGTTCAGGTCTTTTGTACTATTGAACAAACTACTGTCCACAATATATATATTTATTTGAACTTTATTGTATGCAAAATTAATAAAATTGTAAATTTTTTACCTTCTTTATACAGCTTTTTGTACTCATTTCTCTGTTGTTTGTCTGGATATTTGTTGTCAGTCCTTGATTATTGAACATTACAGTAACCTCAGAAACCTAAGAAAATAAGTAAAAATTTTGAAGTGAGGAATACATGGCAGGGTTTAAGATTTTGTGCATTTTTCTGTAAGGCTATGTGCACACGGTGCGTATTCTGCTTTGGAATTTTCCGCGCAGAATTTACTAAATCCGCAGGTCAAATGACCTGCATTTTTCCTGTGGATTTAGTGCATTTTTTGTGCGGTTTTCCACCTGCAGATTTCTAGAATGGAGCAGGTGGAAAACTGCAGCAAAACCGCACAAAAGAAGTGACATGCTGCTTTTTTCATTCTGCACCAAATCTGTGCGGAAAAAAACGCATGTGCACCGCGGATTGTTTTACATAGGCTACAATGGTACTGTACTGTACATCACATGCAGTTCTGCTGTGTATATGCAGGGTCAAATCCGCTGCGCATCTGCAGCAGAATCCGCACCGTGTGCACATAGCCTAAGGCTATGTGCACACGGTGCGGATTCTGCTGCTGATCCGCAGCGTTTCTGGCCCTGCGGGTCCGCAGCAGTTTCTGCTGTGTTGTACAGTACCATTGTTTCCAATGGTAAAACCAAAAACGCTGTGCATATGCTGCAGATTTTTCCGCGCGGATTTGCTGCGGGTTACAATCCGCAGCATGTCAATTGTTTGTGCGGAATCCGCTGCAGTTTCACATCTCCTCCATTGTAGAGGTGTGAAACCGCAGGGCTAAACTGCAGGTCTTTTTGACTTGCGGTTTTTCCAAAATCCGCGCGGAAAATTCCGCACCCCCGAAAACTACGTGTGCACATAGCCTAATAGTTTTGTAGAAATCCTTCAAAGAACATGGGTTAATTTCCTTCCGATTTCTTAAATTTTCTGCTAGCAGAACACAGAGAAAGATTTCCAGTTTGTCAAGGAGCGCTTCCGGCTGATTCATTAATTACTCCGAGTATTTCAAGGAATATCCAGGAAAAGAAGGAGGGTGCAGATCTAAGTGCAGAGTTTTAATTATGTCAGATAGTAATAAAAAATTCTTCTCATCTTTTTGGTGTCTTGTTGCTCAGCTCAGAAAATGTTGTTTTTTTTTTATTAGATTCCAAGCAATATAGATTCCACCTACAGCTAGCCTCCCCACACTTCGGAGAGGTGTGCACGTGTTTTTAATCGATGATAATTGATTGAAGGGTGGAACCTTTTTTCTTTTCCCCTATATAAATGTGTCTTTTAAAGATATATATGATTTTACCTGAAGACGGCTAATTGTATGTATAGCCGAAACGCATTGTGCTTTTATGTCTAGTAATAAACTGGATATTCCTTTAAATATTCGGAGTAATTAATGAATCAGCCGGAAGCGCTCCTTGACAAACTGGAAAATTCTTTTCTGCTAGCAGAACACTGACACGAAAGGTTTAGCAAATATGAGGGGCTTAACTTTTTCGTTTCCCATTGCACACAGTCCGTACTACAGCTAGTTGTCCTACAACAAGCTATAGAATTAAAAAAGGGGAAAATGGCTGATTTCCTACGACATGTAGGCCCCATGAACACGTTGAGTATTTGAGTTTTTTACCTCAGGATTTGTAAGTCAAGAACAGGAGTGGGTGATCAATCCAGAAGTGGTGAGGTGTTTCTATTATACTTTTCCTCTGACTGATCCTCTCCTGGTGTTGGCTTACAAACACTGAGGTAAAAAACTGACCAAATACTCATCGTGTGCATGGGGCATTAGAACCCAATTCATTAAGGCCAGGATTGTACATGCTAATCTTAGTAAGGCTGTGATGGAGTAAGATTCTCCTAATTCATTAATGAATTAGGTGCATCTCATCGGTGGCAATCGCTTCTGTGCACCTCACTAGATGTGTTACTCCACTCAGGACTCTAATACATTTCTGGTATTAGTTAATACTGAGGTATCTTTTGAAGAACCTGATGGGTAGGCATCACCACGCCCCATCCATGCTCTGACCAAATTGGTAGATATACCCGTAACTTGTGTGAAGATGCCAAAAGAACCTACATTTTTGTTAATTTTCAAAGCCAGATATATGGTTAAAATAATTTGATGAGTTGGGGCCATAGACAGGACATTATACAGCTGTAGAAAACTAAAAATTACATTTATAATTATATACTAAATGCTAAAACTGTCACTGAAAAGACTTAGCGTATGGGTGGACGGCAAACTAAAATATAGTGACCAGTGCCAGGCAGCTGCTGCCAAAGAAAAGAAAATAAAGGGATACATTAAAAGAGCATTGATCTCCAGTGTATAAGACGGAAACAGCTGAACAAGGGCGGGTGCAGAGAAGAGCGACCAAGGTTATCAAGGGAACGGATAAAAATGGGTCATTCAGTTTGTAAAAATGAAGATTTATGGGCGATCTTATATGTCCAAATATATGAAGGGACAGTACAGAGATCTTTCTAATTCTTTTACACCTAGGCCTACAACAGTGACACGTGGGCATCCTCTATGACCAGAAGATGATTTAATCATAATCACTGATGGCGATTCTTTACTGTAAGAGCAGTGAGACTATGGAACTTTTTGCCACTTGATGTTGTAATGAGTGATTAACTACTAAATTTCAGCAAGGGCCTAAATTCCTTTCTTGAAAAATATAATATTATAGGCTATAGGTAATAAATTCTCTGATGGGCGTTGATCTAAAGAACTAGTCCGATTGCCGTATGTAGACCCGGGAAGGAATTTTTCTGCTAATATGGAGCAATTTGGTTCTGCTTCATGCGGTTTTTGCCTTCCTCTGGATCCACATGGTAGGTTACAGGTTTAGCTCAATGGACTTGTGTCAACCTGAAGCTTAAAAACGATCAAACTAAGAAAACTTGCATAGGCGCCACAGTTGGATTTAAGTACTGTAACCCATCATCTGTTAAGTTTCAGTCGTTCATGAATTTCAGAATGAGAATATCAAACAGAGAAAAAGGCTAAAAGAGAAACTATTAATTTTTTTTTTACATTTTTGGTCTATTTTCTATATTTTATCAATTATTTTTATGTCTGTGACTGATGTTCTGTACAATGATACCTTACACTAGTGATTTTCTGGTAACTTACATCAGTGGTTCTTAAATACAGTCATCTATTTCATAAAATGCATAGAAAAAAAAAGTGGATAGGCACATTCCGTCCCGTGCAAAATAATCCTTTATTGTGGCATCAAGTTACCAACAGCAGGCAGATAAAACCATGGAGCAAGTACAGACGACGATCGTTTCGCGCTTACATTGACCTGTTGAAGCGCAATATAAGCGTGAAACGATCGTCGTCTGTACTTGCTTCATGGTTTTATCTGCCTGCTGTTGGTAACTTGATGCCACAATAAAGGATTATTTTGCACGGGACGGAATGTGCCTATCCACTTTTTTTTCTATGAATATACAGACTATTTTCCTTGGAAGTTGCACCCGTGTTCCCTGATGTGTGTGCAGCTTCATTAACCCGAGGTCATACAGCTGTGCCTTTGTCCTGCTTTTTCTCTTCTATGGTATGGTATTTCATAAAATGGATCATGTTTCACAACTAGACTTACGGAAAACTGCTCTCACACAATAAAGGTGTCCATGAAGGTAAAGTATAGGGAACCGTTTACATTTGACTGCTGTATTACCTGTATCTATGCTTGTCAGATATAACGTGAACATTGGCCAAATTTTCCGAATTACAAAATGGCTTGCATACCATTCCTGTCCTCCCTTGCACCCTCCTTCCATGTCATAAACAGGCATAGGAATAATCTAAACAATTATACAGTGTGAAAATCCCACTAAATGCATTGGAATTCATTTTTTTTTTATTTCTTTTATAAAGCTTAACCAAAAATCAAAGAAGCTGTTCTTTTATAGATAAGCTGGAAAACTTAACTGAATGATACACATCTCAAAATACTAATATGATCATATTATATCCATATTCTGTGAAGCACAATCACAATAACCTGCATAGCACTCCGCTGACTTATCAACTTTTATTATAAGCACTAAAAAAAGTCTACAAATGCTGGCCAAAATTACAGATCCTAAGCCCGAGACATGAAAAGAACTGGAATATTAAGGTTCATGGCAGTGATCTCTTTCTTCAAAGACTATCATTCTTTGGTTTCAAGACAAGCAATGATTATAAATTAGTGTAATGAAATATTTGACAAAAATATCCAAAACTTATATTAATAGAGGAACTAGCAGTTTACAAAAAAAAATCATTTTTGAAAAATATTAAATCAAAAATAAGTAATGAAGCCATTCATTTCAGCAGGTCTCAACAGTGCCTTTTCACTGATTACAGGGAAATGGCTTTTGCTGCAGGTCCCTGGGCTGCAGCCATGGAGTAGCTGCTGGCCAGTGGAGTGAGTTAATGTAAATTAGGGGGCAGGTCACTGAGGGAACAGTGACCTGTCAGAAGCCATACATATGAATACCTAATCAGAGCACCACATGAAGACCCCCCCCCACAGGCCGCCCCAAAGCACAAGCATATCATTAACTCAAAACTGAAAATAAAGATTAAAAACAACAACCACAAGACGGATTTCATCACCCAAGATATCATTAATCAGTATAACGGTTAATGGTACCAACCAGACACTGTCTGTAGGTTACTGTGCACAATCCTGCTGACAGGTTCCTTTTAAGGGAAACATTTGTATAAGCTAGGTCAAAACCAAAGAGAATGAGACAATTACAAGACCTGTCCAGAAACGTAGTAGAAGAAAATCCAGGTTCAAGCCAGGGAGATTAGCTACGGCAGAAATTCCATGGGTTACACAGTAGAAAAATAGTAAACAAAGCTGGGTAAATAACGGAGTCCAGTCCATTATTAAAGTGAACCTGTCACCAGGTTCAGCAGATGCGAGTTACAGCCATCACTTTTCAGGGTTTATCTACAGCATTCTATAATGCTGTAGATAAGCCCCAATCTAACCTGTAAGAGAAGAAAAATAACTTTTCTTATACTCACCTGCGGGGCGGTCCAGTCCAATGGGGGTCGCAGATCTAGGTCAGGCGCCTCCCATCTTCTTGTGATGCCGCCCTCCTGCTAGCTTCATGGCTCCCCGGCATCGTGCTCCTGCGCAGGCGTACTTATCTGCCCTGTTGAGGGCAGAACAAAGTACTGCAGTGCGCAGGTGCTGGGAAAAGTCAAGATAAGTACGCCTGCACAGGAGCACGATGCCGGGGAGCCATGAAGCTAGCAGGAGGGCGGCATCACAAGAAGATGGGAGGCGCCTGACCTAGACCTGCGAAACCCATTGGACTGGACCGCCCCGCAGGTGAGTATAATAAAAGTTATTTTTGTATAAAGCAGCCTATGCCAACAGGTAGCTACTAGTGATGGGCGAGTAGCATCGTTGCTCGGGTTTTCCTGAGCATGCTCGGGTGGTCTCTGAGTGTTTTGGCGTGCTCGGAGATTTAGTTTTCATCATCTCAGCTGCATGATTTGTCACTTGCAGACAGGCTGAATACATGTGGGAATTCCCTAACAAACAGGCAATCCACACATGTATTCAAGCTGTCTAGAAGAAGTCGCAAATCATGCAGCTGAGGCGATGAAAACGAAATCTCCGAGCACGCCAAAACACTCAGAGACCACCCGAGCATGCTCGGGGAGACCCGAGCAACGAGTATACTCGCTCATCACTAGTAGCTACCGGAGAAGCGTGCTGTTGCACCATCCTGTTTGACCCCCATTTTTCAAGAACAGATGTGGTGTCAATCTTGGCTAAGATGTTCATTTTATATAGTATAGTGAAATGCTGCCCGTGTCTCACACAACTGTATAGCTGTTAATCAACTTACATAAAACATAGTTCCAATAGGAGAAATGAATGCTGAACTCAATGCCATTTTATCTTTGAATGTGCTACGGTAGCAAGTTCATACTTAAAATCTTACACAGATATTCCAGTTGTATAAGAGATGTTTACTTGTCACAGCATAGAATGGCCCAAGAGATTTTCTTTTATACTTTTTTTATTACATGTATATCTGTACTGAGCTCTATCACTGTGTATTATGATGGGTAAATCAAGATTGTGGCTCAAAGGACTGATATTGTTTCATACCTTTGTAAGTAAGGATTTGAAGAAAAGATACATTGTTTTGTCCTGAACTAAAATACAATTGCAAGTAAGAATAATATCCACAATCTAAAAAGGAAATAAGGCAATTTAACCAATTTATTTTTTAAAAAGTAGCTGAGTTAAGGGGGATCATTAACATAAAAAAAGCTGCAAATATTAGAAAATGAGAAAAAAAACCCATCTGTATACACCTTCATTTTCTTGGAGATCCAGAGCTGAAGAGCCAAAAGAGACATATTTATAATGAGCTCAGCTATGAAGTGCCGTATTACTTCCAATAGCTCTCAGTATGGCACCCATGTTGTCGGTAGTAGGGCATGTGTCCTCGGAGGTCAGTTATCCCCAAAAAATTAAAGGAACAGGCTTTTAAAATCAAACTGCCCAATCCATTCCTACCCTGACATCATCTGTTGAAGGATAATCATCACGAAGCCACCATACACATCATATGGATGGCTGGTCCCATCAAAATGGGCAGGTTTGGCCAACTTGAATTTCAAAAGAAGTCTTTGCTGCAATGAAAATGTATTAGAAAAATATTAAAGGGAATCTGTCACCAGGTTTTTGCCACCCCATCTGAGAACACCATTTGGTATGGACAGAGACTCGGATACCAGTGATGTATCAGTTATTGGGCTGCTTGATTCAGTTTTGACAGAAAAAAATGATTTTATCAGTTCTCTGAATGCTGAGCTCTGTGTAACTCCACTTACACCACTGATTTACAGTTTTCTGGGTAGGCCATGTATAGGTCAGTCCAGAGTGTAGGGTTATACAGAGCTCATGAATATGAAGGACTACATGGCAGAAGTTTTACTAGTCCTCTAGTGATATCAGTGCTGAGGGTAGGGTTATACAGAGCTCATGAATATGATGGACTACATGGCAGAAGTTTTACTAGCCCTCCAGTGATCATCTCCTGATAACAGTGATTTCAATCAAAACTGCAGCAAGCAGCCATGTAAATGACAAATCACTTGAATCAGAGTCTCCATAATTACATTAAACCTGGTTATATATTCCCTACATTTATGCTAAGAGCTACACTTTAAATATAACACGAAATTATAAGATTTACAAATGCAGAGAGCTTTTCCGATAAATGATTATGATTTTCTAACTGCAATCTAAGAAATAATCCATATAATATAAACTCCAGGATTGTGTTTTCCATATGGCTTATCGATACCACTTTGGTTTAAATGGAAAAAAATATGTACTGCATAATATCTCTTATCAAGGAAAATATATGAGCAAATGTTTTTCAGTTCATGCGATTTTAGCTGAAACAGAGGCCTCCAAAACTAAAGAGTGAGATAAGCATCTTCCTAGCACTAGTGCAGGGAAACAAAGCAGACGAAGAGGCAATTAGGTGGAAAGTTTTAGAAGCACAACCTAATTTCTTCAGGCATTTCCTTGTTTGTCCACTTAACCCATTTCAGGGCTTTAATCTCTAGTGAAATCCTTGGGTCTATGGTCACTAGCTGATTCATATACTTAATTGGTTGTGACTGGGGAAAAAAATGACACATGATAGAAAGTGAATGCGCCCGCATCAACATGCATAGCTCCCTCCAGCAACTTGTAACCTTTCTTTGCCTTCTTACATCAAACACAGATGATAAGGCGACACGATGAAATGGCTGCAGCGGATTTTAATTTAGTAATCTGCAGGAAACCGAGTAGAACAATATTTTCTATGAACAGCTTCACTGGCAAGAGGGATCTGGACTCGTAAAATGCTCGGAATATTATGGTAATGTTTTACGGGATTTTTCAGAAAGGTAATTGTTTATGTAATGGGGCAAATATCCATATTCTGACTTTGTGATAGGCAAAGCATTCAGTGTCACATTACAATCAATATTAAAGAGGATTCTATGGAAATTAGAATGCGGGTACATTGTGGAGCAATGAATATTATGGGACTTAAATGAAATAGCTTATATGGAGGATTTAGGATAAACTGTGGTCAATTTGTCATATTACATTTCAGGCTAAAAATGTGAAAAGTGTGTGTGTATATAATATATATATACATACATACATACACACACACACACACACACACACACAGTTAAAACTAGAAGTGTACATACACTATAAAAAAGACACATACAGTGGGGCAAAAAAGTATTTAGTCAGTCAGCAATAGTGCAAGTTCCACCACTTAAAAAGAAGAGAGGCGTCTGTAATTTACATCATAGACCTCAACTATGGGAGACAAACTGAGAAAAAAAAATCCAGAAAATCACATTGTCTGGTTTTTTTTTCATTTTATTTGCATATTATGGTGGAAAATAAGTATTTGGTCAGAAACAAAATTTCATCTCAATACTTTGTGATATATCCTTTGTTGGCAATGACAGAGGTCAAACGTTTTCTGTAAGTCTTCACAAGGTTGCCACACACTGTTGTTGGCATGTTGGCCCATTCCTCCATGCAGATCTCCTCTAGAGCAGTGATGTTTTTGGCTTCTCGCTTGGCAACACGGACTTTCAACTCCCTCCAAAGGTTTTGTATAGGGTTGAGATCTGGAGACTGGCTAGGCCACTCCAGGACCTTGAAATGCTTCTTACGTTGCCCTGGCGGTGTGCTTTGGATCATTGTCATGTTGAAAGACCCAGCCACGTTTCATCTTCAATGCCCTTGCTGATGGAAGGAGGTTTGCACTCAAAATCTCACGATACATGGCCCCATTCATTCTTTCATGTACCCGGATCAGTCGTCCTGGCCCCTTTGCAGAGAAACAGCCCCAAAGCATGATGTTTCCACCACCATGCTTTACAGTAGGTATGGTGTTTGATTCCAGTTTGGTTTCATCAGACCATAGGACATTCTCCCAAAACTCCTCTGGATCATCCAAATGCTCTCTAGCAAACTTCAGACGGGCCCGGACATGTACAGGCTTAAGCAGTGGGACACGTCTGGCACTGCAGGATCTGAGTCCATGGTGGCGTAGTGTGTTACTTATGGTAGGCCTTGTTACATTGGTCCCAGCTCTCTGCAGTTCATTCACTAGGTCCCCCCGCGTGGTTCTGGGATTTTTGCTCACCATTCTTGTGATCATTCTGACCCCACGGGGTGGGATTTTGCGTGGAGCACCAGATCGAGGGAGATTATCAGTGGTCTTGTATGTCTTCCATTTTCTAATTATTGCTCCCACAGTTGATTTCTTCACTCCAAGCTGGTTGGCTATTGCAGATTCAGTCTTCCCAGCCTGGTGCAGGGCTACAATTTTGTTTCTGGTGTCCTTTGACAGCTCTTTGGTCTTCACCATAGTGGAGTTTGGAGTCAGACTGTTTGAGGGTGTGCACAGGTGTCTTTTTATACTGATAACAAGTTTAAACAGGTGCCATTACTACAGGTAATGAGTGGAGGAAAGAGGAGACTCTTAAAGAAGAAGTTACAGGTCTGTGAGAGCCAGAAATCTTGATTGCTTGTTTCTGACCAAATACTTATTTT
Source organism: Dendrobates tinctorius (assembly GCF_039654945.1). Classification (NCBI taxonomy): domain Eukaryota; kingdom Metazoa; phylum Chordata; class Amphibia; order Anura; family Dendrobatidae; genus Dendrobates; species Dendrobates tinctorius. Next base: position 10,353,766 of record NW_027361672.1, read on the forward strand.
CCACCATAATATGCAAATAAAATGAAAAAAAAACAGACAATGTGATTTTCTGGATTTTTTTTTCTCAGTTTGTCTCCCATAGTTGAGGTCTACCTATGATGTAAATTACAGACGCCTCTCATCTTTTTAAGTGGTGGAACTTGCACTATTGCTAACTGACTAAATACTTTTTTGCCCCACTGTACATGTTTTTTCAATGTCTGACATGAATGACATCAGAATAAATCTTTCCCGTTTTAGGTCAATTAGGATTACCATAATTATTAATATTTGCCAAATGCCAGAATGATGAGAGAGAGAATGTTTTAAGGCATTATTATTACTTACTGCAAAATCTGGTACCATTGCCCTTAAACTGAATGACTTGGGTCAAACGTTTGGGATATCCTTCCACAAGCTTCTCACAATAAGTTGGTCGGAATTGGGGCCCATTCCTCCTAACAAAACTGGTGTAACTGATCCAGGTTTGTAAGTTGCCTTGCTCGTACCTGCATTTAAAGCTTTTCCCATAAATATTCAATAGGATTGAGATCATGGCTTTGTGATGGCCACTCTAAAACATGGACTTTGCTATCCTTAAGCCACTTTGTTACGATTTTGGCAGTATGCTTTGGGTCATTGTCCATATAGAAGACCCATTTCTGCCCAAGCTTTAACTTCCTGGCTGATATCTTGAGATGTTGCTTCAGTATTGCCACATATCTTTTCTCATGAGGCCATCTATATTGTGAAGTGCACCAATCCCTCCTGCAACAAAACAACCCCACAACATGATGCTGCCTCTCCCGTGTTTCACAGTTGGGATGGTGTTCTTAGGCTTCCAAGCTTCTCCCTTTTACTCCAAACGTAACGATGGTCATTTTGCCCCAAAATTTAAATTTTAGCTTAATCAGACCACAGGACATGTCTCCAATAATTAAGGTCTTTGCTTCTGTGTGCATTTTCAAACATTAATCTGGCTTTTTTATGTTTCCTTTGCAGTAATGGCTTCTTTCTGGCAGAGTTGACACAATCTTACCAGCTTCCACCATCATCTTTACAAGGTCTTTTGATGACGGACCAAAGCACGTTCATCTCTGGGACAAAGAACTTTTGTGAGTTCATTTTCCCCTTCATTACTGAGGCCCGAGGAACTCCCTCTTCTGGTAAAGAAAGGTAGTGAGCCTGATTATCAAACACCTGAGGCTGATGATGATGACTGGCTGAGTGGAGTTACTGACTGGATATAAGGCTGCCGACGCCCTTCTGCCCTGCGGGTGATTTCTCTGAGGGATCCTTGGAGACCAGTCTGAATTCCTGCTCCTCTAAAGCTAAGTTTGCTGCTCGGCCTTTTGCTTTGTGCTTTGACTTTGTTTTGCTTTGTTTTTCTGGATTTCTGCCATTCCCTGCTGGGGTGTGCTGAATTCATTTAGCTCTGTCTTCTGAAAATACCTGAGTGCTGATTTAGTTTTTGAAGCCTAGCTGCTTCAGGGCCTTTTTCATATCAGCTTGTTGGCTTATGTATTTGATAGGGTTTTGGCAGATTGCAGACAGCAGCCTTCCTGTCCTTTCCTATCTAGGTAGTTTTGGGCCCCGTCTTTGCTCAGTCTATCTTTCTGTCTGTGTTAGTATTTTCATCTTGCTTCACCGTCATTATATGTTGGGGGCTGCCTATTGCTTTGGGGTCTGCTCTGGGGCAGTTTAGATTTCCCCTTTCTTTCTTTAGGCCTATGTAATTCTCCGGCTGTGATCGAGGGGTCTAGGGCATCGTAGGAACCCCCCACGGCTACTGCTAGTTGTGTTGATAGGTTCAGGGGTCTGCAATCTGATAGTTGCCAACTTCTCTGGTTTTCTGGACTTAGCTTGTATTTCTGCTTTTGCCTCCTACGGTGACACATTCATAACAAAGAACCCTTCTCCTTCCTGAGCAGTATGATGGCTGGACATTCCCATCTTGTTTGTACTTGCATGTAATTGTTTACACAGATGAACCAGACACCTTCAGGTATCTTGAAATTGTACCCAAGGATGAGCCAGACTTGTGCAAGTCTACAATTCTTTTCCTGATATCTTGGGTGATTTCTTGAGACTTTTCCATGCTGCTACACAAAGAAGCAGTGTTTCAGGTGTGCATTAAAATACATCCACAGGTGTGTCTCTAATTAACTCAGAGGTTGCCAAAAAAACAGAAGTTTCCAAAAACATGACATTATGATAAGGGCAGTCCAGAATTGCTTAAAGGCATAAGAATCGTAGTGTATGTAAACTTTTGACTTTATATTAATAAAAATGCCTTTTAACATTCTCCTTCATTATTCTGGCATTTGGCAAATATTAATAAATTATGGTAATCCTAATTGACCTTTAAAACGGGAACGGTTTATTCTGATTTCTTGTCAGATATTGAGAAAAACATGCATATGTGTCTTTTGATATAGTGTATGCAAACTTCTGATTTCAACTCTATATATATATAATATATAAAAAAGCACAATTTACTGAAAGCTAAGAAATCTCAATATATCAATTGTGGCGTGGCTAATGGTCGTATAGTCGATGGGAGGTATGCGCCACAGAGATGGCTTGTCTCTGTGATGTAGCCCGGAGTGTTTTCTTTAGTGCACGTAAGCATTAAGGGACGTCACCGTACTTCTATATGTGTTTAAGGACCTGTGGTGATGTCACAATCATGTGACTAGTCAGCTGGTGGGTTTGTGGGTGTGGCTATACCTTTATAATGTAGACTACTGCTTAACACAGAGAGGTATGTGGGGAACGATAAGCCTCCTGTGTGTGTTGAGGCTCCAGGACTGAGCCTGAAGTACTGGACATTGGTACTTTGTTTTGCCTGAGCTAAAGGTTATTTCTTTTGTTCTCTTTTGTTTTGTGGCTGTGAGAAGCAATAAACCCCATGAACTTTAAAAGGAATGTGTCTCCTGATTGCCACCCGTTGCACCTGAGCGAGTACAATCTCTACACAATACAGAGGTAAACATACCATCTCATTGTGGGGGGTATTTGCATCAGAAAAATGGAATACACAAAAACACAAATTCAATGTGATCAATGGACAGGTCTTCCTCAGATTTCACATTGTGACATACTTAAAATATAGTAAAGGTTTATCTGTTAAAACACTGTCCCAATTGGACACACCTTGTCCATGAGGGATGGCTTTTACGCTCTTTTAATCAAAACTGTGTCAACTAAGTACTGTCAAGATCCTAGTGCAGGTTTTGGACCTGCATGTCAGGGGTTAATGGTTGTGGCCTCTCTTTGGATCAGGGAGATCTTCTTATAGCCCTGAGAAGCTCCAAACTCTGTCAGTTATACTTTTGCCCTCAGCTCAGTAGTTTGACCCTTGTGTGCTTGTGCCTGCTCTGTTTGATTCCCTGCTGCTGATCTAGTCCGTCCTCCCGTCTTGGTTTGTGTCTAGTGATTCTGTACTGTTTGCTGTCTGCCTGGTACTTGAAGCGGGCAGTCAGAGAGGAGCAGGGGTCGTCTGTCCCTATTGTACCTCGTCTGCCCTCCAAGGTTCTGACCTGCATCTGACTCCTCTTCTGTTATACTCCCTTTGGTACCGTTGCTGCCCTCTCGGTCCCTACCTCGGCTTGGCTGACCTTTTCCTGCCGGCACTCTCCGCTTTCTCCCTGGTGAGTGTCGCGGCGGACTCCGCCCCAGTCCCACCCCCTGCGGTCACGTGCCGCAGGTCCTGTGACCCTGTGGGTACGCTCACTCCCGGTAGCCTGCAGGGTGCCACCCGGCCCCGCTCATCTCAGGCTTAACCAGATCGGTGCTGGGTGCACATCACTGGTTAGTGCCCGTGACAAGTACACTATGTTATTTATATGTAGTATAAACATTTATTTATTGCAGTGTATATGCACATTTTGTTTTTATCCTAGATTTTGCATACTAAAAATATGTATGAGACAACGCCATAAAAAGACAATTTGCGTATGAGACCCAATCATCATAGCAAGTACTTGACCAAATTTAAAGGTGTACATGAGATTTTTCAATTGGAAAAGGGAAACTTCTGAAAACTTGTATTTTTTATTGTTCTTTGTACTTTTATAAACTTTTTTTACTACAGTATATTTTACCAAATTTACAGCAATATTAGGCCCCGGGTGGCACTGAGCAATGAGGGCACAATGAATAAGACATGTCGCTCCACCATCAGATATTGAAGACCTATCCATCAATGTAAAAGTCCCTGAGAACCCCTTTAAGCCTCTGTTCACGTGACCAATTGTCTTCTGTTTGTAAAGGATCCAGTATTAAAAAAACTAGATGTGTTGCAAACAGAGCAAACCTGGATGCAATATGGAAACCATCCATCATAATACATTTACCAAAGTTGCTATATGATGATACAAAAAGTATCCAAAAAGCGGAAAACTAGTGAACATGTGAACAGAGCCCATGACGTAATTGAAGCATCCAAAAAACAGTCAACATCTCTATTTGAGATATCTTATCTAGACATCTTTACCGTAATTACTATACCACCTCCAGCTCACTGCCAATTACAAGGGCAGCAAAATCAGCTGCTTTTACAGACAAGCATTTGAGTCTCCCTTTTCTTGAACTACCAAGAATGTGGTAATGGAGGAAATGTAATTGTGGCGTTAAAAGCAGTTCTTGCAGAATTTTCAGCTTTTGGTTGCTGCATCTATATTGAGAGTGAAAATCCAGATTTGCCAGCACTAAACCTATTGTGGCATTCAAAAGGTACATGAAAACATTTTTTTTTTAATCAAAAATTAGTTACTAGCTATAAGTGCAATGCCCCATTGCAAAACATATCATTAGTGGTATCCTTACTGCTGCAACCTACTGGCCTAGAACAGATCGGGCTCCATTAGACTGATCATGATTTATGGTCGGGAATGTCTCATTATTAACAGTTTCATAGCGGAGGTTGTTGTTTACACTACATTTAACTTACAACAGAGCAATTCCCCGGTGAATAATCTGCGGTTTCTATCATGCTGATTTACAATACAGAATGATACTGTCAGTAGGAATGCTGATGAATTTTCTTCATTAATGTGAAAGTTCGAAAGCGAGGGGTTGCAAAGTTCTTGCCTCATCATTACATCTTTTCCAAAAAATATCTGGCTGCCTGGAGAGACAGACGGACAGAAATCTGTGTGAAACAACCATTTCCCCTACAATTGAATATCATTGTAAGCAATCTACTATATTTATTCCAGGATAAATCAGTAATCCAAACTCAATGCCTGCAAGGAGTAATGGCCTACTCCATATTGTATTTCATGTATCTGGGAATAGGAATATTCTGGATTTTGAACCAGTCCTCTACTAGTGAGTAACTCAAAAAATAGCAGATACTTTCTAATATGGTATTACACTTCAAAATTAAATGCATCTTTATTTTTTTATATTTTGTAATCCTATCTATGCAATGATATCAGTGCATTAAAATATCGATCGCTGTCATCTCCGGTTACCAGAGCTGTCCTACTTAAGCACTTTTCAGTTTTGCTGCTCGAACAGGAACCACAATTTCTATCAAGGTAAGCCTATCGAACATCAGAAAAAGGCTCCAAAGACTTACATCACATTGAGAAAGTGACTTCTGGCTCACACACAAACCCCTGTATTAGGCCTGTTTCACACATCACTTTTTAAGGTCAGTCGAAATCCGCCAAAATAGCGGAAAACGGATCCGCAGGCGGACTGACAGCAACGGGTGTCACCGGAGTGGCGGATGGACGGATCTGGGGAAGCAGGGCTGTGGAGTCGGAGTCGGAGTCGGTGCTCATTTTGGTGGAGTCGGAGTCGGAGTTGGAGTCGGTATAAAATGGACCGACTTCGACTCCTAAAATATATAATAAATTGGGTACAGTAATTCAATGCAGGATGTGCTGAATATTTTTTCATAGGAGTTTGGGAAAGTTATGAAATGTCCTATAAATGGCTGTTATATTCCTGATCTAAGGCTACATTCACACACAGCGTTTTTCCTGTGTTTTTTGAGGATACGTTTTTCAGCTGCAAAAGTTGATCATCTTTTTAAAAAACTGCATCACCTGAAAGGTTTTTGAGCTCATAGATGTTCTCAATAGCAAAAGCAGATTAGAAATCTACTCTATCTATCCATTTATCCATATCTGTCTATCCATATCGTATCTGTACCAAAAAGAATGAAAACCGGGTAGTACACCAATATATATTCTGTTCTATCTAAATATCTTGATTATTGGATCATAAAAATGATTAAATGTCTGAGGTTCACATTGTACTACAATAAATTTTTCACTTAAATATAAGCAATATGTGTGGGAGTCGGAGTCGGAGTCGTGGAGTCGGAGTCGGTGTAAGGGAAATTGAGGAGTCGGAGTCGGAGTCGCAGGTTTGGCTTACCGACTCCACAGCCCTGTGGGGAAGGTTAGAATTTAAAGGAACCCGCTCCCAATTGCAGAGATGGCCGCGAGAAGAGATCGGCGCGATCTCGCGGTATTGCAGAGGTGGCCGTGAGAAGATATCGGCGCGATCTCGCGGCATTGCAGAGATGTCCGCGAGAAGATATCGGCGCGATCTCGCGGCATTGCAGAGATGGCCGCGAGAAGATATCGGCGTGATCTCGCATGGTCTCGTGGCATAGCAGAGATGTCCGCGAGAAGATATCGGCGCGGGGAGAGAGAGAGAGAGATTTTAGCGGCTCCCGGGATGGTAGTCAAGGGTTAAATTGCCTCCCGGAGTGAAAATAGCGGAACGTCACTGCAAAAAAACGTTGCAGGGTCCATCTCATCCGCCCGGGAGCCGCTAAAATCTTGGCGGATCCGTACAATAACAGGTGTGACGGACGACCGTCAGTCAGGATCCGCCAATAATGTAAGTCTATTGGTGTAAAAAAGTATCAGCCCCTTTTTTGGCGGATCCGTTTTTTACACAAATTGGCGGATCTTGACTGATAGGAAAAAACTGATGTGTGAAACAGGCCTTAGCTGGTTAGTCTGCTTTCAAGTCATGTGGGCAAGAAGAGGACCAGAGTGGTGCTGGAAACCAGGAAAGGTGGCCATTAGTAAGTATTTTAATATCTTTACACATTATTATGAGGGATTAAGAAAAGAAACTGTTGATGGGACATCTTCTTTAAGCTCGTTGACAATATTATCAGCAACTTCCCATCATCCACACTATCCAATCTGCCACCAATAACTACAAACATTTGTATTGCACTGTAGTGATAAGTAAGATATGGCTTCGCTGGAACATTCCAGAATCTCCCATTGTTACACTACAGATGAGACTCTGCCTGTTACGCAGCTGCAACCCCCTTTCCTCCTCCCCCTCAGCTCACACACAAAACCAGTCTAACCTGAATCCCCAGTGTGAGCTCCTTCCTGCCTCACGGCGGGGGGTCTCTTTGTCTCTGAACCATGTGCTCAGCTACTCTCATAGGAAATAATGGAGATCTAATCATTCGGTCAGAAAACGTGGCGTGTTTATGATAAAAACACGAAAATTACATTTCTGATTAGGGCATGAAACCTGCGTTCTGGCCCATAATTTTCAGTTCCAGCACCCACAGAAACCGAGAACTGGATTTCTCCTAAACAGTGGGGCATAATTACTGCATGTTTGGTCTTTAATTATTGTCTGTGACACGCTGAAGAAAATGATACCATGTGCGTGTTTATACGAGGTACCCTCTGCGAGATATAGTCATTATAAGTTTTGTAGTCAGGTTTGTAACTCCTAGAGCAGAGGGAGGAACATCCCTAGACCGCCCCTTTTATGATGTCACAAACCCAAAGCTATAAGGCATTCCCTCCCTAAAATTGTTCATTCAAGCTGGAGGTTTAATGCCAAAAGGACCCCAGATGCAGGGTGACGTGTGGCCCCGCCTCACCACATGGTTAGCCTACAGACTATCTAAGCAACTGTAAGTGTTGATCTCTATGTTAATTCCATTTATTTTAGATTTTCATTGTACATACCTAATGTCTCAACTTTCTAACATCTTTTATCTGTGTAATCACTGCCCCCCTTTTGGGGAATAAATTATAACTTTATTAGTCTATTTTCATGCTCTAAAAACGAACACGTGCCTTAAAGATAATTGCTACTGAATTGGGCTGGCTTCGAATCCCTCTATTAAGTTTATAACTTAATCAGAGAAACTCTGGAGCTGGTGGCGGCAAAGTGTAATCTGGGCTCTGGGTACTGCTGAGAGTGACGGAAGGGATTTTAGAATCATAGAATCGTAGAGTGGGAAGGGACCTCCTGAGCCATCTGGTCCAACCCCCTGCTCAAAGCAGGATTCGCTAAATCATCCCAGATGTCTGTCCAGCCTCTGTTTGAAGACTTCTATTGAAGGAGAACTCACCACCTCTCGTGGCAGCCTGTTCCACTCATTGATCACTCTGTCTAAAAGTTTTCTCTAATATCTAATCTGTGTCTCCTTTCATTCAGTTTCATCCCATTGCTTCTAGTCTTTCCTTGTGCACATGAGAATAAAGATGATCCTTCTACATTGTGACAGCCCTTGAGATATTTGTAGACAGCTATTAAGTCTCCTCTCAGTCTTCTCTTCTGCAAGCTAAACAATCCCAAATCCTGCAACCTTTCCTCATAAGACAGGGTTTGCAGACCGGTCACCATTCTGGTCACTCTTTTCTGAACTTGCTCCAGTTTGTTGATGTCTTTTTTAAAATGTGGCGCCCAAAACTGGACACGTTATTCCAGATGAGGTCTGACCAAAGAGGAGTAGAGGGCAATAATGACTTTACGTGATCTAAACTGTATGCTTCTGTTAATACATCCTAGAATTGCATTTGCCTTTTTTGCTGCTGCATCACGCTGTTGACTCATATTCAGTCTGTGATCTATTAGTATACCCAAGTCTTTTTCACATGTGCTGTTGCTTAGCCCTATTACTTCCATTCTGTATATGTTTTTTTCATTTTTATTGCCAAGATGTAGAACTTTGCATTTTTCCCTGTTAAAAACCATTCTGTTAGCTGCTCCAGTTTATTTATATCTTTTTGAATCCTCTCTCTCTTCTCTAGTATTAGCTATCCCTCCAAGCTTTGTGTCATCAGCAAATTTAATCAGTTTACCCTCAATTCCTTCATCTAAATCGTTGATAAAGATGTTGAACAATACAGGGCCCAGGACAGAGCCCTGTGGTACCCCACTTGAGACATTCTTCCAACTGGATGTGCAGCCATTTACGACCACTCTTTGGGTCCGATCACTTAGCCAGTTATGAATCCACCTAACAGTTGCCTTGTCCATTCCATACTTAGCCATTTTTTCAAAAAGGATTGTGTGAGATACTTTGTCAAATGCTTTGCTGAAGTCAAGAAATACTATATCTACAGCATTACCCTGATCCACCCAATCAGTGATTCTGTCATAGAAGGAAATTAAGTTAGTCTGACATGACTTATTAGTTACAAACCCATGCTGACTCTGTTTAATTACTTCTGTTGTGAGTTCATTTTCCCCTTCATTACTGAGGCCCGAGGAACTCCCTCTTCTGGTAAAGAAAGGTAGTGAGCCTGATTATCAAACACCTGAGGCTGATGATGATGACTGGCTGAGTGGAGTTACTGACTGGATATAAGGCTGCCGACGCCCTTCTGCCCTGCGGGTGATTTCTCTGTGGGATCCTTGGAGACCAGTCTGAATTCCTGCTCCTCTAAAGCTAAGTTTGCTGCTCGGCCTTTTGCTTTGGTGCTTTGACTTTGTTTTGCTTTGTTTTTCTGGATTTCTGCCATTCCCTGCTGGGGTGTGCTTCATAACATAATCACCCGCCATACCGCAGATTCTAGGGTACTCAATAGCAGGGAAAGAATTGTAAAAAAAAAAAGTGTGTATATTTCTTCCTCTATATCTCTGAGGCCGTAGGGGGAATTTTTTTTTCTCTCAATGGAGATAAAGCAATTGTCTGATCGTGTGGAGCAGCTCGCTGCGGAAGTGCGGGGAATTTCCGCCTACCTTGCTCATTCACATGCTGCTGAACCAAAGATTCCTACACCTGATGTAATTTTTGGGGATCGGTCTAAATTTTTGAATTTCAAAAATAATTGTAAATTATTTTTTGCCTTGAAGCCTAACTCGTCAGGGAGCTCCGCGCAGCAGGTTAAAATTGTCATCTCTTTGCTGCGTGGCGATCCCCAGGATTGGGCGTTTTCTTTGAAACCAGATGGTCCTATTCTGACTAATGTGAACGCATTCTTTCAAGCTTTGGGGTTGTTGTATGACGAACCTAATGCCATTGATCAGGCTGAAAAGACCCTGCTGGCATTGAGCCAGGGTCGTGATTCTGCAGAATTGCACTGTCAAAAATTCCGAAAGTGGGCAGTACTTACTACATGGAATGATAATGCCTTGGTTGCTCTCTTTCGGAAGGGGTTGTCAGAAGCCGTAAAAGATACTATGGTGGGATTTCCTGTTCCCTCTGGTCTTGACGATTCTATGTCATTAGCCATTCAGGTTGATCAGCGTTTGCGCGAACGCAAAGCTGCACGAGAGGTGTTGCCACCTGTTGAACAAATGTCTGAACCTATGCAATGTGATAGAGTTTTTTCCAGAGAGCAGCGTCAGGAGTTCAGAAGGCATAATAAGTTGTGTTTTTTCTGTGGAGATGCCTCGCATATTATTTCTGTCTGTCCTAAACGAGAGAAACGCTTTGCACACACGTTTTCTGTTGGGGGTGTTCAACCTAAGTTTCTTCTGGCTATTACTCTGATCTGCTCCCTGTCAACATTTTCCGCCAAGGCTTTTGTGGATTCGGGAGCAGCCCTAAACCTAATGGACTTGGATTTTGCTAAACGTTGTGGATTTCCGATGACACCTCTGCAGACGCCTATCGCTTTGAGGGGGATTGATGCTACTCCTTTGGCTAAAAATAAACCCCAGTTTTGGACCCAGGTGGTAATGCGGGTCGCCCCAGACCATCAAGAAAATTGCAGATTTTTGGTGTTGCATAATCTGCATGATACTATTGTTCTGGGGTTTCCCTGGTTACAGATTCATAATCCAGTTTTGGATTGGAAATCTGTGTCTGTGGCGAGTTGGGGTTGTCGGTGTGCCTTTAGTGAGGCTCCGGTGTTTTCCACCTCTCCTCAGTCGCATGATGTTCCTGATTATTTGGCGGACTTTTATGATGTATTTAGTGAGAATGAGTCTGCGTCTCTGCCTCCTCATAGGAGTTATGACTGTGCAATTGAACTGAGCCCGGGGTGTAAATTTCCCAAGGGTCGGCTCTTCAACTTATCTGTACCCGAGCACGAGGCTATGCGATCCTATATTAAGGAGGCGTTGGAGAAGGGTCATATTAGACCATCCTCGTCACCCTTAGGTGCCGGTTTTTTTTTTGTAGCCAAAAAGGATGGATCATTAAGACCTTGTATTGATTATCGTGCCCTCAACAAAATTACTGTTAAATATCAGTATCCGTTACCCCTGATTTCTGATCTATTCTCCAGAGTTAAAGGTGCTTGCTGGTTTACCAAGCTTGACCTCAGGGGGGCGTATAATCTTATTCGCATTAAGCATGGGGATGAATGGAAGACGGCGTTTAATACTCCGGAGGGACATTTTGAGTACCTGGTGATGCCTTTTGGGCTCACTAATGCCCCTTCTGTCTTCCAGTGCTTCATGAACGATATTTTCCGAGATTTTGTCGATAAATTTTTGATTATCAATCTGGATGATATTTTGATCTTCTCCAAGGATTGGGATTCTCATGTGGAACATATTCGGACTGTGTTCCGGATCTTGAGGGAGAATTCCCTGTATGTCAAAGGATCTAAATGCCTTTTTGGAGTACAGAGGATTTCTTTTTTGGGATTTATTTTGTCCCCGTCAACTATTGAAATGGACCCAGCCAAGGTACAGGCCATTCACGATTGGGTTCAGCCCACTTCTTTGAAGGCCCTCCAGAAGTTTTTGGGTTTTGCTAATTTTTATCGGAAATTTATAGCAAAATTTTCTAGTATTGCCAAGCCATTGACTGATTTGACTAAGAAGGGTGCTGATGTGTTAAATTGGTCTCTGGAGGCTGTTTCTTCCTTTCAGGAGCTGAAGCGAAGATTCACCTCCGCCCCGGTTTTGCGGCAACCTGATGTCTCACTTCCATTCCAGGTAGAGGTGGATGCTTCTGAGATTGGTGCAGGAGCTGTTTTGTCCCAAAAGGATCCTGTAACATCTGAAATGAATCCCTGTGCTTTCTTTTCCCGAAAGTTCTCTCCATCTGAACGTAATTATGATGTGGGGAATAGGGAACTGTTGGCCATGAAATGGGCATTTGAGGAGTGGAGACATTGGCTGGAGGGAGCTAAGCATCAAGTCGTGGTCCTCACTGACCACAAGAATTTGATTTACCTAGAGTCGGCAAAACGCTTGAACCCTAGACAGGCTAGGTGGGCCTTGCTTTTTACACGTTTTGATTTTGTGGTTTTTCTTCCTGGAACAAAGAATGTCAAGGCAGACGCCCTCTCTAGGAGCTTCTTTGCTGATTCTCCTGTGGTGACCAAGCCTGCTACCATCTTAGGCGAAGGGGTAGTTCTTTCTGCCATCTCGCCCGATTTGAGACGTGCTCTGGAAGAGTTCCAGGAGGACAAACCTGAGCGTTGTCCCAGTGGAAAGTTGTATGTTCCTGACCAGTGGAAGAAGAGAGTGATGTCTGAAGTTCATTGCTCTGCTTTGGCTGGTCATCCAGGTATTTTTGGTACTAGAGATCTGGTGAGTCGGTTTTTTTGGTGGCCCTCCTTGTCTCGTGATGTCAGGAATTTTGTGCAGTCCTGTGGGACGTGCTCCCGGTCTAAATCGTGTTCTCGCTCTAGTGGGTTGTTGATGCCGTTGCCTGTCCCCAAGAGGCCATGGACCCATATTTCAATGGATTTCATCTCTGATATGCCTGTCTCTCAGAGGATGACTGTTATTTGGGTGATTTGTGATAGGTTCTCTAAGATGGTTCATCTTGTACCACTCCCTAAGTTGCCGTCTTCCTCTGAGTTGGTGCCCCTGTTTTTACAACAGGTGGTTCGTTTGCACGGGATTCCTGAGAACATTGTATCTGACAGAGGAGTCTAGTTTGTGTCTAGATTTTGGAGAACTTTCTGTTCCAGGCTGGGAATTCAGTTGTCCTTCTCCTCTGCTTTTCACCCTCAGACCAATGGGCAGACAGAGAGAACAAACCAGACCTTGGAGTCATATTTGAGATGTTTTATTTCTGCTGATCAGGATGATTGGGTTTCATTTTTGCCCTTGGCCGAATTTGCTTTAAATAATAGAGCTAGTTCTGCCACTTTGATGTCACCTTTTTTTTTGTAACTTTGGGTTTCATCCTCGATTTTCTTCAGGGCAGGTGGAGCCCTCTGCCTGCCCAGGTGTTGACACTGTGGTGGAGAGAATGCACCAGATCTGGGACCAAGTGGTGGATAAGTTATCTCTCTCCCAGGAAAAGGCCCAGCGGTTTTCCAACCGACATAGGACCATTGGTCCCAAGTTTAAGGTTGGTGATATGGTGTGGTTATCATCAAAAAATATTGCTATGAAGGTGGCTTCTCCTAAGTTTAAGCCTAGATTTATTGGACCTTACAAGATTGTGGAAATTATTAATCCGGTCTCTTTTCGTTTGGCTCTTCCTGTCACATTTAAAATCCATAATGTTTTCCATAAATCTTTGTTGAAGAGGTTTGTTGAACCTGTTGTTCCGGGGGTGGCACCTCAGACCCTGTATTGGTTGAAGGTAACATGGAATATGAGGTAGAGAAAGTACTGGATTCCCGTCTGGCTAGACGGAGACTCCAGTATTTGGTTAAGTGGAAGGGTTATGGTCAGGAGGATAATTCCTGGGTCTCTGCCTCTGATATTCATGCCAAAAGATTGGTGCGTGCCTTTCATCGGGCTCACCCTGATCGCCCTGGTGGCGTAGTTGAGGGTTCGGTGACCCCTCCTCAAGGGGGAGGTACTGTTGTGAGTTCATTTTCCCCTTCATTACTGAGGCCCGAGGAACTCCCTCTTCTGGTAAAGAAAGGTAGTGAGCCTGATTATCAAACACCTGAGGCTGATGATGATGACTGGCTGAGTGGAGTTACTGACTGGATAAAAGGCTGCCGACGCCCTTCTGCCCTGCGGGTGATTTCTCTGTGGCATCCTTGGAGACCAGTCTGAATTCCTGCTCCTCTAAAGCTAAGTTTGCTGCTCGGCCTTTTGCTTTGGTGCTTTGACTTTGTTTTGCTTTGTTTTTCTGGATTTCTGCCATTCCCTGCTGGGGTGTGCTGAATTCATTTAGCTCTGTCTTCTGAAAATACCTGAGTGCTGATTTAGTTTTTGAAGCCTAGCTGCTTCAGGGCCTTTTTCATATCAGCTTGTTGGCTTATGTTTTTGACAGCCTTCCTGTCCTTTCCTATCTAGGTAGTTTTGGGCCCCGTCTTTGCTCAGTCTATCTTTCTGTCTGTGTTAGTATTTTCATCTTGCTTCACCGTCATTATATGTTGGGGGCTGCCTATTGCTTTGGGGTCTGCTCTGGGGCAGTTTAGATTTCCCCTTTCTTTCGGCCTATGTAATTCTCCGGCTGTGATAGAGGGGTCTAGGGCTTCGTAGGAACCCCCCACGGCTACTGCTAGTTGTGTTAATAGGTTCAGGGGTCTGCAATCTGATAGTTGCCAACTTCTCTGGTTTTCTGGACTTAGCTTGTATTTCTGCTTTTGCCTCCTACGGTGACTCATTCATAACACACTTCATTCGTATCCAGGTACTTACATACATGTTGTTTAATAATTTGTTCAAAGATCTTTCCTGGTATAGATATCAGACTCACCGGCCTATAGTTGCCCTGGTCCACCTTTTTCCCTTTTTGAAGATAGATTTTATAAGCTAATTGGTTGGCTGCAGCCAGAGCATTTTATAATTCCCTCACTGCAGCTTGACGGGTGGCCAGACCTCATTGAAGCAGCCGGCCAGAGACCAATTATCCCAGGTGTAGTTCCCTGACTGACCTGAGGGTAAGGGGGGCGCCGGAGAGCTGCGAGTTCCTAAGTGGAACTGAAAGTTTCGTGAAGTATTGTGGGCAGTGGTGGAACAACCAAAATAACCCCCCTGCGATAAATTGCTAGGGCAAGACTAGCTTGCCGGGTTTTTTTATCACATGGTGCCAGTGGTGGGATAACTAAGATAAGCCACCCCTGTGCCTGTGATAGCAGTGTGTCGGCAGTACGTCGCATCCCTCTGTCCGTGACATACCGGTGTCAGCGGTGGGTCTGTGACATGCACTTTTCTCAAAATGCTTTCAGGAGTGCTAGATAACAGACATCTACATTTCAAAAGATTTTATTGATTTGCTGAACTCAATTACATTAATATGACTATTAGCAGAACATAATTGTATAGAAAAATTGCCTTCAAAGTCAAAAACAATAAAAACACAAGTCCATCACACCGATAATACAGTTGTGCTCAAAAGTTTACATACCCCGGCAGAACTTTTGCTTTCTTGGCCTTTTTTCAGAGAATATGAATGATAACACCAAAATGGTTTCCCCACTCACAGTTAGTGGTTGGGTGAAGACAGTTATTGTGAAACTACTGTGTTTTCTCTTTTTAACCCCTTTCAGACTTTGGGCATAATAGTACGCCCATGTCAGGCCCGATCCCTTTGATGTGGGCTCCAGGGGTGAGCCCACATCTTTCCCGTCATATGTCAGCTGTTCTGAACAGCTAACATGTGCCCGGAACAGCTGCATGTGGAATCGCGATCCACCTGTGGCTATTAACCCATTAAATGCTGCTGTCAAATGCTGACAGCGGCATTTAAAATGCATTTCCGACAATCGCGCCGGAAATCCACCCACTGATGACCCCTGTCACGTGATCGCGGGTTACTGATGGGTTGCCATGACAACCAAAGGTCTCCTGCAGACCTCTATGGTTGTCAATGACAGCTTGCTTTGAGCGCCGACCGGCGGTCGGCACTCATAGCAATTGAGTAATTCTGGTACATACAGACGATCTGATCATCGCCTGTATGTAGCAGAGCCGATCGGGTTATGACAGCTTTTAGTTTCCCATGGAGACTACTGAAGCATGCAAAAAGTAAAAAAAAAATGTTTTTAAAAATATTGAAAAAATATATATATATAAAAGTTCAAATTACCCTCCTTACGCCCAAAATAAAACCATAACAAAAAATCAAACATACACATATTTGGTATCGCCAAGTTCTGACTCACCCGATCTATCAATAAAAATAAGGATTAACCTGATCGTAAACAGTGTAGCGAGAAAAAAAGTCAAAACCCCAGAATAACGTTTTTTTGATCGCTGCAACATTGCATGAAAATGCAATAAAGGGCAATTAAAAGATCGTATCTGCACAAAAATGGTATCACTAAAAACGTCAGCTCGGCGCACAAAGAATAAGCCCTCACCCAACCCGAGATCACAAAAAATGGAGTCACTACGGGTATCGGAAAATGGTGCAATTTTTTTTAACAAAGTTTGGATTTTTTTTTTACTTTCACCACTTAGATAAAAAGAACCTAGACATGTTTTGTGTCTATGTACTCAAAATGACCTAAAGAATCATAATGGCAGGTCAGTTTTAGCATTTAGTGAACCTAGTAAAAAAGCAAAGCAAAAAACAACTGTGGGATTGCACTTTTTTTGCAATTTCACTGCACTTGGATTTTTTTCCCATTTTTCAGTACACGATATATTAAAACCAATGGTGTCGTTCAAAAGTACAACTCGTCCCGCAAAAAACAAGCCCTCACATGGCCATATTGATGGAAAAATTAAAAAGTTATGGCTCTGGGAAGAAGGGTAGCAAAAAACGAAAACGCAAAAACTAAAATAACCCCAGTCATGAAGAGACTAAATCATAATGACAACCCAAAACATCCAAATAAACCTGATCACAGAATACAGAAGTTGACACAAATTGGTTTGAATGGCTACTAATGGTAACATCCTCACCTGTGACCTGTTTGCTTGTAGTCAGTGTGTGTGCATAAAAGCTAAGCGAGTTTTTGGGATCCAGACAGACTCTCACATCTTTCATCCAGCCAATGATGTTTCTGGATTGTGAGTCATGAGGAAAGCAAAAGAATTGTCAATGGATCTACAAGAAAAGGTAGTTGAACTGTATAAAGCAGGAAAGGGATACAAAAAGATATCCAAGGAATTGATAATGCCAGTCAACAGCATTCAAACGGTGATTAACAAATGGTAAATCAGGGGCTCTGTAAAAACAAAATCATGGTCAGGTAGACCAACAAAAATTTCATCCACAACTGCCAGGAAATTTGTTCAGGATGCAAAGAAAAACCCACAAATATATCAGCTAAAATACTAGACTCTCTGAAAACTAGTGGTGTGGCTGTTTCAAGATGTACAATAAGGAGGCACTTGAAGAAAAATGGGCTGTATGGTAGAGTTGAGAGAAGAAAGCCATTACTGTGCAAATTCAAGAAGGTATTCCACCTACAATACGCAAAACAGAACAGAGACAAGCCTCAAAACTTCTGGAACAAGGTCATTTGGTGTGATGAAACCAAAATTAAACTTTTTGGCCACAACCATAAACGTTACATTTGGAGAGAGGTCAACAAGGCCTATGATGAAAGGAACACAATTCCTACTGTAAAGCATGGAGGTAGATCGCTGATGTCTTGGGGATGTGTGAGCTACAAAGGCACATGAGACGTGGTCAAAGATGAAGGAAAGATGAATACAGCACGTTATCAGCAAATACTGGAGGTAAATTTGCAATCATCAGCTCGGAAGCTGCGCATGGGACGTTCCAACATGACAATGATCCAAAACACAAGGCGAAGTCGACCTGTTATTGGCAACAGCAGAACAAAGTGAAGGTTCTGGAGTGGCCATCTCAGTCTCCTGACCTCAATATCATTGAGCTACTCTGGGGAGATTTCAAGCGCTCAGTTCATGCTCGACAGCCCAGGAATTTACAGGAACTGGAGGCTTTTTGCCAAGAAGAGTGGGCAGCTTTACCATCTGAAAAAATAAAGAACCTTATCCACAACCACCACAAAAGACTTCAAGCTGTCATTGATGTTAAAGGGGGCTGTACACGGTATTAAGAAATGGGGTATGTAAACTTTTGATCAGGGTCATTTGGATATTTTGGACTGTCATTATTATTTAAAAAGCAAAAACACAGTAGTTTGACAATAAATGGCTTCACCCAACCACTAACCATGAGGGGAGAAAAAATGTTGTTATCATTTATATTCTCTGAAAAAATTCTGCCAGGCTATGTAAACTTTTGAGCATAACTGTACATAGTAAAAGAAAGCATTTATTGCCCTACTCTTTATTCCTTGCATGCTCTTTACATTATCAAATCACATTTTCCACACCTTACAAAATTGTAATTTTCAGTTGTTTAGGAATCAACACATGACGTTCCACTTGGCCAATTCCATCGTTATCGCCACGTACAAATATCAAAATGTAAAGCCTTATTGCACATTTAATTGTGCAATTCCATTTTAACACACTTGTTTAAGTAGTCAAATTTGAGACACATACATGCCACATCAATGTTAAGGGTGATCAGGTGTTGTATTAGGAATTTTGGGAGTCACGTCTAATCTAACTAGCAGTGATTGTTCATTACTTTTTCTCAAGGGTTGAATAAAGTGTAGTTAACAATTTTTGTAAACTGTATATAAAGTAAATAAGTTGTAATAAAAAAGTGGCACTGGAAACAGACGGCGGAGTGTGAAAGAAAGAAAACCCATACCAATGCTAAGAACGTGGGAGCTGTTCGCAGCAGTAGCACCACCACCACCAGTCGGGTTGCGATTTGACAGATCACAACTGCTTCCGGCAAATATATTAGTAGGGAAAAAGTGGATAGCATTAGGCTATGTGCACACGTAGCGTTTTAAAACGCTTACTAAAAACCGGACTCCTTCCCAGAAATCGCGCGTTTTTTTCCACGCGATTTCACTGCGATTTTACCGCGATTATGATCGCGATTTTGCCGCGATTTTCGCGTGCGATATTCAAGCACTTTCCAAGCGTTTTGAAGCATCGCTTGGAAAGTGATTGACAGGTTGGTCACACTCGTCAAACATAGTGTTTGACAAGTGTGACCAGGTTTTTACTATTGAGGCCGCCTATGCGGCATCAATAGTAAAAGATAGGATGTTAAAATGCTAAAAAAAAAAAAAAAAAAAAATCGGGGTATATTTACCTTCCGGCGTCCCGCGCTGCATTCCCGGGCCTCAGCGTTCCCAGTAATGCCTTGCGAGACCTGTGATGAGGTAGTCTCGCGTTGCTATAGCGATCTCGCGAGACCGCTAGAGTCACGCGAGACTACATCATCACAGGACCTTGCCGCAAGGCATTACTGGGAACGCTTAGGCCGGGAATGCATCGCGGGGCACCGGAAGGTAAATATACCCCGATTTTTTATTTTTTATTCTTTTTTTTACAGGGGTATGGTACCCAGGGCCTGGAGGACAATCTCCTCTCCTCCACACCGTGGGTACCAACCGCACATGAGACGCTTAACTTCCCGCATGGTGGGCATAGCCACATGCGGGAAGTAAGCGATTCTCATGCATTCCTATGGGTGCGGAATCGCGGCAATTCTTTGCGATTCTGCACAAAGAATGAGCATGCTGCGATTTTTTCCGCGATGCGATTCCGCTGCGGAAAAAAGCGCAGCATTAGCACAGCATGTGCGGAATGCCATAGGAATGCATGGGGGGGCGTTCTGTACACGATTTTTAAGCGTTTTCGCGCCGAAAATCGCGGCAAAAACGCTTAAAAATCGCTACGTGTGCACACAGCCTAATGGAATATATGGCACATCATTCATCTAAGTCACAGCAGGATAATGTTACCTCTATCACTGATTCTGTCAGTTTGAATCAGTGTTCTGCACAGTCCACCTCCTCTATTGCTATAGAATAAACTTTTCCATAGCAGACTTTTAGTTCCATCAGTGATACGTCTATCTGTTCAGCCCCTTAACCAACTAACCCAATGCACCCTAGAGGAAGGAGATATTTCACAAAAAAACTATTTTTAGTTGATTTATTGAATGAGATGAACAGTCAACCTTTATACTCGGATGACATGCGGCTAGAGGAGATGGAGGACACGATTCAGACGCTTAGCAGTGTTGCTGGCGCAGTCAACTTGGATTGTAATGGCACTGGCAGAGGTAAGGCCCCTTTCACATATCAGTTTTTTGCCATCAGTCACAATCCATGTTTTTTTTTAAAAAACGTATCCGGCGACTGATGCCGCTGAATCCATTTTTTTCTCATAGACTTGTATTAGCGACGGATTGCGACGGATGGCCGCACGTTACATCTGTCGTTCGACGGATACGTCGGAAATTCTTTGTCCGTCGGCCGTACACGACGCACAGAGCAACATTTTTTGTGCCCATCGAAAAGTCGGACAGCGATGGATCCGTCGTCGGCTAGAATGGACGCTTATGGGTGACAGATCTGTCGTAGTCCGTCAAAGGATGGAATCCGGCGACGGATTCCATTTTTTTAACTCAGCATGCTCAGTTTACCTCTGGTCACTGGTGTCAGCTGAAGGGACAACTCATCCCATCATCCGACACCTACTACCACTAATTGCAGTGAGAGCAAGAGCGGCGGATGGGAGTATTCATCTGCCGCTCCTGTGCTGAATATAAATAAATAATAAAAAAAACGGCATTGGTCTCCCCCTATTTTTGATAATCAGCCAGACGAAACTCACAGCTAGGGGCTGGAACCCTCAGCTGTCAGCTTCAGCAAGGCTAGTTATCAAGAACTAGGGGTTTACAGGCTTTTTTAAAATTATTCAAATAAATCATTTAAAAAAACCGACATGGGGTACCCCCCATTTTTGACAGTCAGCCTTGCTAGAGCAGACAAATGGGGCTGGTATTCCCAGGATGGTAAGGGTACATTGATCTTGCCCCCCCCAGCCTAAAAATAGGAGCCCTCAGCTGCCCAGAAAAGGCGCATCTATTAGAGGCTCTTTGCCTGGCTCTTCCCACTTGCCTTGCAGCGGTGGCAAGTGGGGTACTAAGGGGTTAATGTCCCCTTTCTTTTGTAAGGTGACATTAAGCCCGGGTTAGTAATGGAGAGGTGTCAATAAGACACCTCTCCATTACTAATCCTAGAGTTATTCAAGGGTTAAATAAACACACACACAATAAGAATAAAGACTTTTAATGAAATAAATAAACACTCAGGCTTTCCATCTTTATTGTTCTCCTAATCCAATCGAAGCCCTGGATCTCCTGAAAGAACTAAAAAAAAAACAGCAATATACCCATACCTGTCCGGCGAACAGTCGGGGGTAAATACTTTACAACCGGGAGTGATGCTAATGTGACCACCCTGGCTGTAAAGCACTGAGGAATGAGCTGCTGGGAGCGGAGGTTCAGTGACTAGCGCTGACGTCAATGAAGCTCCGCCCCCTCACAGCCTGACCTGGAGTGAACTCTGAAGCGTGGGATAATCCAAGGAAAGAGGTTACCGCAGGTAATGTAGCTATTCTTTCTATCTATCCTTTCTTTCTATTTATATATTCTGTCTATCTATCCTATCTATTCTCTTTCTTTCTTTATTTCTTTCTTTCATTCTTTCTATCTATCCTTTCTTTCTGTCTATTCTCTTTCTTTCTATCTATCTATCTATCTATTTATCTATCTATTAATTAATTATATCTATTCTTTCTATCTACACTACCGTTCAAAAGTTTAGGGTCACTTAGAAATTTCCTTATTTTTTAAAGAAAAGGACAGTTTTTTCCAATGAGGCTAACATTAAATGATTCAGAAATACACTCTATACATTGTTAATGTGGTAAATGACTATTCTAGCTGCAAACGTCTGGTTTGTAATGCAATACCTTCAAAGGTGTATAGAGGACCATTTCCAACAACCATTACTCCAGTGTTCTTATGGTACTTTGTGTTTGCTAATTGTGTAAGAAGGCTAATGGATGGTTAGAATACCCTTGAAAACCCTTGTGCAAGTATGTTAGCACAGCTGAAAACAGTTTGGCTTGTTAGAGAAGCTATAAACCTGACCTTCCTTTGAGCTAGCTGAGAATCTGGAACATTACATTTGTTGCTTCCATTAAACTCTCAAAATGGCCAGAGAAAAGAACCTTCATGTGAAACTCGACAGTCTATTCTTGTTCTTAGAAATTAAGGCTATTCCATGCGAGAACTTGCCAAGAAACTGAAGATTTCCTACAACGGTGTGTACTACTCCCTTTAGAGGAGAGCACAAACAGGCTTTAACCAGAGTAGAAAGAGAAGTGGGAGGCCCACTGCATAACTGAGCAACAATACATGTACATTAGAGTCTGTAGTTTGAGAAATTGACGCCTCACAGGTCCTGGCAGCTTCATTAAATAGTACACGCAAAACGCCAGTGTCAACGTCTACAGTGAAGAGGCGACTCCGGGATGCTGGCCTTCAGGGCAGAGTGGCAAAGATAAAGCCATATCTGAGACTGGCTAATAAAAGGAAAAGATTAATATGGGCAAAAGAACACAGACATTGGACAGAGGAAGATTGGAAAAAAGTGTTATGGACAGACGAATCCAAGTTTGAGGTGATTGGATCACACAAAAGAACATTTGTGAGACGCAGAACAACTGAAAAGATGCTGGAAGAGTACCTGACGCCATTTGTCAAGCATGGTGGAGGTAATGTGATGGTCTGGGGTTGCTTTGGTGCTGGTAAAGTGGGAGATTTGTACAAGGTAAAAGGGATTTTGAATAAGGAAGGCTATCACTCCATTTTGCAACGCCATGCCATCCCCTATGGACAGCGCTTGATTGGAGCCAATTTCATCCTACAACAGGACAATGTCCCAAAGCACACCTCCAAATTATGCAAGAACTATTTAGGGAAGAAGCAGGCAGATGGTATTCTATCTGTAATGGAGTGGCCAGCGCAGTCACCAGATCTCAACCCCACTGAGCTGTTGTGGGAGCAGCTTGACCGTATGGTACGCAAAAAGTGCCCATCAAGCCAAACCAACTTGTGGGAGGGGCTTCTGGAAACATGGGGTGAAATTTCTCCAGATTACCTCTGCAAATTAACTGCTAGAATGCCAAAGGTCTGCAATTCTGTAATTGTGGCAAAGGGAGCATTCTTTGACAAAAGCAAAGTTTAAAGGAGAAAATTATTATTTCAAATAAAAATCTTTTTTTCAAACCTTGTCAATGTCTGGACTAAATGTTAAATTCACTTGGCAACTCATTTGATTAATACACAAAATTGTCTGGGTGACCCAAAACTTTGTATCTATCTATCTATCTATCTATCTATCTATCTATCTATCTATCTATCTATCTATCTATCTATCCTTCCTTTCTTTCTTTCTTTTTCTCTTTCTTTCTTTCTTTCTATCTATTCATTCTTTCTGTCTATCTATTCTTTCTATCTATCTATCTATCTATTCTTTCTATCTATTCTTTCAACGGATTTGATGGATCCGTCAAAAAACGGAAGAAACGGACGAAAAAACAGATCTGTCGCATCAGTTTTTCATAATCTGCAACGGATTCGTCGATCCATCGCACTGACGGATTGCGACTGATGCCAAAAAACTGATGTGTGAAAGAAGCCTAAGGAGCTCAGCACATTTCTCGCCACAGTCAAAAATGATGATGACGACAATGATGATTGTGTGGTGGACAAGACCGGAGAATCACATCAGGGTGCCAAAGAAGTAATGTCATCACAGGAATAGGGTGTTCGCCATGGTGACATACAATGGAGGCGACAAAATCCCAATAGATCCTCCAAGGAAAAATCTTACTTCTGTGGCCAGTTCAATATCAGATGATGCCGCATGTGTCAATAGTAGTATATCTAATGAAAAAAATGGTCCTACTCCTACAACCTGTCATCACATCAGTATATTCTGTTCCATTAGACTCTGTCATTAGCTAAAAAATGAGAATCTATTTTAACATATGGAGATCTACTACATTAGGTTCAATGTAAAAAATGTCACTTCCAGCACTAGAATGAAATATATGCTATTTCTCCTGCTTGATGGGAAAATGTAAACGATTAGTCATCAGACACAAAGCTCATGTGTACTGAGATGTGCAAGATACGCAGCCTACAAGGCCTGGCATGAAATACAGTGTCAGATGGACAGATCACTGCTATGTCAAAATTATGGAGGCCTATCAAAGAAGTAGGGCTATTCATATTCATAGTTCGCATTCATAGTCAGTGACAGAAGAGGCATTTCACTGAAGTCTCACTGTCTTTCTATTGAAAGCATTTTCACTTTTTCCTACTATATCACTTCCTACACTTCTTCACGTCTCAATAGTGAGTATTTCATTGTCCCATCTCACTAACGACTCTTCTATAACTACTACACATATTAATTAGGGCATTGAACTATCTTATACAGAAGAGTGCTTTAATTACCAACTGTACATTATCTGTTAAAGGAAATTTGTCAGCAGGTTTTTACTGCCTTCTCCGAGATCAGCATAATGTAGGAAAAGAGACCCCCGATTCCAGTGATGTATTACTTAGCTTGTTGGGTGCTGCAACCAGAGTTTTAAGATGTAGCATGTAACAGAGCTCAGAAAGATTCCACCACTGATTAGTTGCCTTCTGTATACATGGTATACTGACAGAAAGCTGTTAATCAGTGAGGGGCATGAATAACACTTGGCATGTAGAAGCTAGCTTGGCAGTGATGATCTCCTACTGATAAAACACTCATTGTATTGAAACAACAGTGCACAGCTGAATAAGTAACACATCACTGAAATCTGTTTCTCTACCCCTATCTTATGTTAAGCTCAGATTAAATAGCAAAAACCTGCTGACAGATCCCACTACTAGGACAACCCCTTCTTAAACTAAATGTTCTGCCCTGATAAAATAGTAAAGCCTATACTCACCTCCCATGCCGGCTCTGTTCCAGCAGTGTCGGCACTCGCGGTCTCGGGGATGTGATGCGGTAGAATGACACGTGATGCCCGATGCCCAATCAGTGCTGGTGTCACTGTCTCCGCCTTCGTACAAACTGAGCATGAAGAGGACGTTGAGGCTGCAGCTGATCCCTGGCTTCCTCTTCATGTTCAGTTTGTCAAAAGGAGGGGAAAGTGGAGAGAGCGCTGATCGGGTACCGGCGGCATGAGTCACAAAACCACATCACAGCTCCGGGGAGAGCGACTGCCGATACCGTTAGAATGGCGCCTGCGCGGGAGGGGAGTATAGACTTTACTGTTTTATCAGGGTCAAACATTTAGCATAAGAAGTGACTGTCCTAGTAGTGGGGCTGTCCTGACTGTTTTTTATTTTTACCTACACTTATGGACATAAAGAAAACCAAAAGCAGCAAGAATTACCTCCTCTGATCCTTTGCCACTTTTGTTCCTACACCTACCTAGTGTCTACTTTTTCGACCTGCGTTGACAAAAAGGAAATGCCACATCAAATTCTTCCCTGGGGAACAAGTGATCAGTGGAGGTTAGTTTAGCTTCTTTTTCTTCATGTATTTTACAAATAAAAAATTGGACGGACAAAACTTATCCCCCACTATCATATAAAGTATTAGTCTAAATTATTTTAGTACAGATTTATCCCCATAGGAAAATATGCACTGATGTCTATCGCCTCGCTACATCCAAAAAGTGACAAGCCTAATGGAGGCCAGTTTTAATTAAACACATAAAACAGAAACTACTACTCTGATAAGTTGGATAACATCACCCGTGCATACATTCATTTCTCCTTCAGGGGATAGGTCTGTTGCTATTTGCTATGGTACACTTAAATATCACTGCGACATGTTACAAAGGAAGAGATAAGCAAAATTGCGCCTCTACATACAGAAAGTGTTAGACTTCACCTTCCATTACTTGCCGAGACAGTTTAGTGCCTGAAGTGCTGCTGAGCCTGTAACTAAGAATCACAATACTTTGTGTTTTACAGTCTGATCTATCCTCCAGACCAAGGCAGCCTGCTCCGGAGAGGTCACTTGTTGTTTTATCAAGGACACTGGCTGTAAAAAGAAATTAGCAGGAGGTGTATGTTACTAGAATAACAGGATTTTCCATTTATACTGTACAAAGGCAAAACAACTCATTGCACATTTTCTATTTTAACTGTTCGAGTACAATATACAGGGGCTTCTCATAAAATTAGAACATCATCAAAAAGTTAATTTTATTTCAGTTCTTCGATACAAAAAGTGAAACTCATATATTATATATAGTCATTACGGAGTAATCTATTTCACGTGTTTATTTCTGTTACTGTTGATAATTATGGCTTACAGCCAATGAAACCCAAAAGTCATTATCTCCGTAAATTAGAATAATGAACAAAAAACACTTGCAAAGGATTCATAAGCGACCCATCACGTGACAGGGTAACCGATGGGAGGGATTTCCAGCACGCTTTCAGTAAGAGATTGACAGACACATTTAACAGCTATATCGCCATTCCACCCGCGGCTGTGAGAGGTACATGTCAGCTGTTCAAAACAGCTGACATGTGCATGGACAGATGTGGGCTCACCGCCGGAGCCCACATCAAAGGGAGGGATTCCGATGTGGACGCATTATTAAGCCCAACGTCAGATAGAGGTTAAACACAGAAAATTATGGATGACAGCTTGCATCCATCAAAGGCAGCTATTAGATTCATCACGTGGGAGTCTATGGGTGACAGATGGACAACCAATGGTCACTATTAGGTAACATCTTGTTCTATACATCTTGGGATATGTCGGGTTTAGATAGAAGTTAAAGCAGCACTCCCATCAAAATTTGTATCCTATTAATATATTGCAATCATCATATTACATGGCACTGTGCACTTACAATTGCTCATTTTGACTTCCTACTAAGTTAATTCTTCTGTTTTCCATTAGGTTTATGAAATCACATGATTAAAAACTGACTAGCCAAATCCTTCTAAGCTCTATGTAGAATCAGGAAGTCCCTTTTCCCTGCAAGACTCATAAGTCACTGCAAAAGTCCCTAGCGGAAGGGGGTAGCAGGAACTGGAGAGGGGAATGATAAATGCAGAGAAAAGAAATTTCCTGTTTCTAAATAGGAGCAGAGAATAGAGAAGAATTAGCTGGGTAGAAAGGCAAAATGAGCAACTGTAAGTACACAGTGCTATATAATATGATGACTGCAATATATTAAGAGGATACAAATTTTGAAGGGAGGAGGGCTTCTTTCAGGAAGTACTCATCTGTATTTGTCTCCATGATGATTTCCTCAATGTAAGTCCTTGAGTCAATCAATAGGTGACACAAAGGCACATGACAGACACTAGTGTGTCTCTTTATGTGAAGTACTGTGCATACTGAGGCATTAACAATAGTAAAACAGCATATTCTACAAAAGCAAATAGAAACAATGGGCTAGATGTGTTCAGCCAAATGTAAAGCACTGTTCATGACATAGGATGTACAGTTGCTTGCAAAAGTATTCACTCCCTTTGCATTATTTTTGTGCTTTGCTACCTCACGACAAGGCTTTTCACAGTTTGCATCAGTTCAAGTAAAGAACATGCCTACAACTGTGAACATTTGGTTTTCTTTTTATTGTGAAGCAAACAACAAATAGGGCTTCAGTGTGCACAACTATTCACCCCCCCCCTCCGAAGTCAGCACTTTGTAGAGTCTACTTTTGCGTCAATTACAGCTGTAAGTCACTTTGGATAAGTCTCTATGAGCTTTCCACATCTTGCCACTGAGATATTTGCCCATTCCTCAAGGCAAAACTGCTCCAGCTTCTTCAAGTTAGACGGTTTCCTCTAGGGAACAGCAATCTTTAAGTCTGATCACACATTCTCAATTGGATTATTGTTTCGGCTTTGACTAGGCCACGCCAAAACATTTAGAAGTTTCCCATTAAAAAAACTAGAGTGCTGTTTTAGCAGCATGCTTTGAGTCATTGTCTTGTTGGAAGGTGAACCTATGTCGCAGTCTCAAATCACTGACAGACAGGTTTGGCTCAAGAATATTCCTGTACTTCACATCATCCATCTTTCCCTCAATTCGGACCATTGTCCCTGTTGCTGAAAAACAGCCCCAAAGCATGATGCTGTGACCCCCATGCTTCACTATGGGGATGGTGTTCTTGGGGTGATGAGCTGTGTTGGTTTTGCGCCAAAATAGTGTTTACCTTGGTGGTCAAAAAGTTCAATTTCAGTCTCATCTGACCCCAGCACCTTCCTCCATACATGTGGGGGGTCTCCCACATGTATTTTGGCAAACTCAAAATGAGGCTTACAGTTTTTGTGTGTAAGTAAAGGCTTTTTTCTGCTCACTCTTCCATAAAGGCCACCTCTATAGAGGGTACAGTTTATTGTTAGTATGGACAAATACTTAAGTCTCTGCTTGGGAACTCTGCAGCTCCTTCAGAGTTACCTTTGGTCAGTGTGTAGCTTCTCTAATTAATGTCCTCCTTGCCTTGGGCTGAGAGTTTTGGTGGGTGGCCTTCTCTTGGCAGTATTTGTTGTGGTACCATTTTCTTTCCACTTGATGACAATGGATTTGATGATGCTCTGGGGATCATCAGAAATTGGTATTTTTTTATAAAACCCAATCCTGACTTGTACTTCTCCACAACTTTGTTCCTGACTTGTTTGGAGATCTCTTTGGTCTTCATGGTGTTGTACGGTTAGTGGTGCCTCTTGCTTAATGGTGATGCAGCCTTTCTGGCCTTTCAGAAAAGGTGTGTGTATAACAGACCACTTAGATTGCACATAGGTGGACTTCAGTTCACTGAGCATGTGTCTTATGAAGGTAATTGCTTGTACCAGAAATGTTTAGGGGATTCATCGCAAAATACATATGCACATGCTAATTTTTAGTCATTTGATCCCATAAATTTAATTTATGCCTATATTTTTCTCACTTCACCAACTTAGATTAGTGTTGATGAATCACACACAAATCGGATTACAAAAAATATTTAAACACAGGTTGTAATGTAATAAAATAAGTAAAAAAGCCAACGGGGTAAATTCTTTTGCAAGCCACTGTAGATGTAAATGGGATTCAATAAAATTAGTTAAAACAATGCATTTCAATGCCAGATTTGTATCTTCCTGAGGATTGATACAAGATGTACAAGTCATATTGATGTAACTTAGAATGACAGCATCAATTGTTTTTTGTAATTAGAATTTCCATTATTGTTGAAATTGATAAATGAACTATTATTGTCATTATTCACCATTTATTACTTAAAACACCAACAGAAGATATGGCATGAATAAGACCAAAATAAATCCTTTATAAATGTATATTAAAATAAGATACGAAAATATGTTCAGACAGGGTTGTTCACATGGGGTTGCACAGGATAAATAGCAACCTTTTTCTATTTGTCCTGTGCGATCTTAGCTCTTTGACCACAATTATTGTTTATTTACCATGTTCACTATATAGTAAAACTGAGCTGCCATTATGATTCTCCAGGTCAGTACGAGTATACAGATACTAAAAATGTATAGGTTCTTTTTTATTTAAGTGGTGAAAAAAAATTCAGAAATTTGAAAGAAAACAAAATTTTTGTTTATATCACCATTTTTCAAGACCTGTAGCATTTTCATTTTTCATTATCTAGGGCTAAGTGAGGGCTTATTTTTTTGCTTCTTGAGATGATGTTTTTATTGATACTATTTTGGGGTAGACACGATTTTTGGATCACCTATTATTGCATTTTATTGCAATACTGCAGTTGCCGAAAAAAAAAAAAAAAGTAATTCAGGCAGTTTGATTTTTTTTTCTCTCGTTATGCCGTTTACCGATCTAATTGTTTTTATATTTTGATCGGACATTTCTGAGTGCAGCGAAACCAAATATGTGTTTTTTATGGTTTTATTTTTAATGGCACAATAGGGGTGATTTAAACTTTGTGTTTTTTGTTATTGGTTTTTTTACCTTTTTTTTCACAATATTTTACTGACTTCAATATTTCACTAAGGAGACTTGAAGTTGCGATCGTCTGATTGCCTGGGCTTCAGCACTGCTAGGTATAGCAAAAATCACGATCTCCTATGTACTCTGGCTCATGGAGTTCACATGAGAATCTTAATGACAGGCACGGGGGTATTCTACAGACCTGCAGACCCCAGCTGTCATGACAACCCATCGGCACTTTGCGATCACATTACAGATGCGTCAACAGGCGGGATTTGTGACGCACATCTGGCTGGCGCATGTTGAATCCCGCTGTCAGTGATTGACAGCAAGATTTAACAAATTAACACCCGTGGGTGGAGTACTGATGGCTGATTAAACCATCCATCAAGTGTGGGGAATGATTTGGGCTTAGTGTCGGAGCTCACATCAAAGGCAGGGACACTACCTTTGACGTAAATATACTTCAAAGGTTGTGAAGGTTTTAATAACCCTACGTATTTTTAACATGTTATTTTATTGGACATTAAAACGATTGTCCAGGCTTTGGTTTCAAATCTGCAGTAACTCTATGTGACTGCATGCTTGTGAATCTTCACAGTGCGCAGAATGACTGCTGTCAGGATTTTCTGGTGCTGGAAACAGGCGGATGCGTAACGACAGGTATGCTTTTTGCATATATACAGCTACGTGCCAACTAGATGTCTGTGGCATCCCTCATTTCGAGTAAATTAGTACGTTTAGTTGGAATGTGGCCAGAAGCATGCAAATTTCATATTTGCTATCTCAAGACTGCCCTCTCCCGCTGCCTGCACCAGATAATCCTGTCAGCGTACCATGTGTACTGTGATGATTCACAAGGTTGCAGTCAGATAAAGTGTATACCTCTTGTTTGTCTTGAATAAGGCCCTGTATTGCCCAAGGCTCAAGTCTGCATGCAACACACATCTATAAATGCAGTCAAATAGAATGACTGCGGAATTGAACCCCAAGCCTGGATAACCCCTTTAATAAAGGATTTACCTTCTACTCTACTCTCTCAGTCTTATCCCTGCCTTTTTCTTCTGTTGGGGTTTTAAATCTTTTTCATCTACCTGTTACTTTTGAGACCTTTTTGTATGTGTTATCCATTTATGACTTAGAGTTTGAAACCTAATTTTCCTATGCCAACGGCTCAGGAAAAACAGATTGGTCTGTAGCATCAGCAAAAGTGCCCAGAATAACAAAATGAAATAAAAGACAAGCAAATACTACCCACTGCACCATTGTGCTTCCCTTCTAAATTAACTAACCTTGCAACTTTCTCTTCCAGTCTTATGAGATAGAAAATGAACCATCAAGTAAGGCTAAAAGATTAACTCTTTGCACCGTCAGCCCCTAAACATAGTGGGGCAGGTTTAAGTTAAGATATGCCATAAATGTCTGATGGGTGCAGGGCACAGAGGATGTATCGGGAGATTCTCATTGATTCATTATAGTCTTTCGGAGTTACAGAAAGAGCTTCAGTGAAACTCCAGCAGCTCTAACTGCAGACACACTGGCATGGAATCATGGGATATTATTTTTGGGGTAATTAAATAATACAAGGTCATATTTTTGGGCATCTGATATTTCACCTCCGAAGCCTACAAAATGAGGAATGCAGCTATGGACAATAATATGGTTTCAGCTTTTTACATAAAATAGTTTGACAGGTAAAAATGTTATTTTATGGTTTACATAAGCCATAAAATATTTTTGTAAGGGTTTCTGACTGTTGCCAGCCCAGGTCACCTTCATATTACATTTCCTATTACACCGAGGTTTACGCCTGATTTTGATTTGGACCACAGTTGTCAAGTATAGAAGCACCATAAACGTCTGCCTTAGGCTCCCGTAATTTGCAGTTATGGGTTATGTCAGAAGGGGATAATTCATAGCATAGTCTAAGTAATGATGCATTTACCATCTGTGAAAAAATCGGACGTGGAATAGTTGTAACTGGGGAAAAGGCTGAAATTGAAATGTCTAGCTGTATGCAAACCACAATTTGTTTTGTAACAGATATACATGAATTCCCTTAAGTATCATTTGTTTTCTTAACCACTACCTGATAAGGACAGCGGAGCCGGAATATCTTAATGATATCTTCATAGGATAGATACGGTAATATCAATGAAAAGCAGGTTGGCAGAGGCAAATGAGAAGTAGGCAACAATTCACAGAGGAGCCTTATTATTACTCTTCCAGATTGCTACCATGCCACGACCAGGAAGCAAATCAGAAGACGCCTCAAGGAACTCGCGAGTGTGATTATTCTCCACAGCAATTGGCTAATTGGAGTTCTCACTTTCTTTGCTCTCAAAGGATCACATTTTTTATGGAAGCAGAATCGCAGTGCTATGATGTGTCATCTGGGACGAGTTGGCAAACTCTAAATAGACCAAGCAGATTTTTCATGACAGATCCAAACAGTGACAAATTGATTCTGTCAAAGTATTTTCTAAGTAGGATGTGTGAGCCAAAACTAAAATTCTGGAGTCCTATAATTACGGCTAAACTGGGAATAAACCTTGGCTGAGCAGAACACGTGTAATATGGTACTTAGAAAAGCAACAAAATAAATAAAAAAAGCCAAGACGATAACAAGGGGACGAAAACGAAAAAACATGATTTCAGAAATAAATTCAATTTAAAGTAATATATTGTAATATATTACAGTAATCAATTTCTATACAAGCAGTTGCTCATAATACTTTTTCGCATCATGAATACAAACATTTCCCTTACACCGCAAAGTCAAGGGCTACACAATGATGAGAAACACTATCGGCTTGGTAGGCGCTGTTGCTCAATATGTCAGAAGGTCCTGTTTAGGTACAGAGGTTCATCGGTGCCAAAGACAATCCGGCGATGGGAGAAACTACTTCTAATCACACCGGGTTTCTGAGGCATGAAGACATTTATTGTAATGACATATACACAGCAACAGGATGTTGTATAGTTCACAATGACACCATATCCTGGTGCAGCCAATTGATAACCATCTGTTAAATCACCAATGCTTTACCCAGATATGGCCTCAAGCTGGCCATACATATGGGATAGTTAAACATTCATCAGCAGACACATATAGCTGGACATACTTATTAAATGGCTGTTGGCTGAATTGTGTTTCAGCCGATTGTTGAGCCGACAGCCATCTCAGCTGTCTCTCCCATATGCAGGAGCACTCTTTTGGCTGAGCATTCCTGAGCTGTCTATGAGAAAACTGTCACCAGAGATGTCTGGCAACAGCTTATGTCAAAGAGAACAAATCGATAGACAGTCTGAAATTAGATAAGCCAGATTGACATTTCCACCGAAAATCAATTGATTGACGCCCCCATACACATTAGACCAAACCTGGGCAAAGTGAGGCCTGTGGGCCACATCCGGCCCTCTGGCTGTCCCAGTCTGGCACGCAGATCAAGAAAGTAAAGGTGCTGAAAAACAGTGGCTTACGGGCCGCACCGTGCCCGCCTGCTCACTGTCTCTGCCTGCCATCTCCATCTGCGCTGAATTCATTGGTGGAGGAGAGGCCTCCAGCCACTTCCTCCACCAATCAGTGTGTCAAACAGCTAAGGCGATGACGTCATTTCATTGCATCAGCTGTGTACTGCGGAGACTCAGCGCACCGGAGATATGCAGACAGGAACAGAAGCAGAGGGCCTGAGAAACGGGACCAAGGTGACTATGTGTTCTTTTTTTTCATGTGTATGGGATGTTTGGCTGGACATGGGAAGACTATGCGGGCCTCATCCTGGACATGGGAAAACTATGGGGCCTCATCCTGGACATGGGAAGGCTATAGGGTCCTCATCCTGGACATGGGGAGCTATAGGGTCCTCATGTAGGACTTGTGGAGGCTATGGGGGGTACCATGCTGGACATGGGGAGGCTATGTGGGTCTCATGCTGGACATGGGGAGGCTTTGGGAACCTCATGCTGGACATGGTAAGGCTATCGGGGCCTCATGCTGGACATGGGGAGGCTATGGAGGTCTCATGTTGGACATGGGGAGGCTATGGGGGTCTCATGCTAGACATGGAGAGGCTACAGGGGTCTCCTGCTGGACATGGAGAGGCTACGGGGGTCTCATGCAGGAAATGGGGAGGCTACGGGGCTCTCATGCATGACATGGGGAGGCTGTATGGGGCTCATTTAGTATATAGGGAGGCTCTATGGGGCTCATGCTGTATATGGGAAAGCTGTGTGGGGCTCATACTGCATACGGGGATGCTCTGTGGGACTCATGCTGCATATGGTGAAGTTTTGTGGGGCTCATGCTGTATATGGGGAGGTTGTGTGGGACTCATGCTGTATATGGAGAGGCTGTGTGTGGCTCATGCTGTATACAGGGAGGTTGTGTGGGCCTCATGCTGTATACAGGGAGGCTGTGTGGGGCTCATGCTGCATACGGGGAGGCTGTGGGGGACTCGTGCTGTATATAGGGAGGCTGTGTAGGGCTCATACTGTAAAGAGGGAGGCTGTGTGGGTCTCATGTTTTATATAGGGAGGCTGTGTGGGGGCTCTTCAGTATATAAGGGGTTGTGGGGGGACTCATATGACATATAGAAAGGGTTGTATTGGGGTTCAAATGATATATAGGAGGATATCAGCATACTTAATTCTATATATATATATATATATATATATATATATATATATATATATACACAGTGGGGCAAAAAAGTATTTAGTCAGTCAGCAATAGTGCAAGTTCCACCACTTAAAAAGATGAGAGGCGTCTGTAATTTACATCATAGGTAGACCTCAACTATGGGAGACAAATTGAGAAAAAAAAATCCAGAAAATCACATTGTCTGTTTTTTTTTCATTTTATTTGCATATTATGGTGGAAAATAAGTATTTGGTCAGAAACAAGCAATCAAGATTTCTGGCTCTCACAGACCTGTAACTTCTTCTTTAAGAGTCTCCTCTTTCCTCCACTCATTACCTGTAGTAATGGCACCTGTTTAAACTTGTTATCAGTATAAAAAGACACCTGTGCACACCCTCAAACAGTCTGACTCCAAACTCCACTATGGTGAAGACCAAAGAGCTGTCAAAGGACACCAGAAACAAAATTGTAGCCCAGCACCAGGCTGGGAAGACTGAATCTGCAATAGCCAACCAGCTTGGAGTGAAGAAATCAACTGTGGGAGCAATAATTAGAAAATGGAAGACATACAAGACCACTGATAATCTCCCTCGATCTGGTGCTCCACGCAAAATCCCACCCCGTGGGGTCAGAATGATCACAAGAACGGTGAGCAAAAATCCCAGAACCACGCGGGGGGACCTAGTGAATGAACTGCAGAGAGCTGGGACCAATGTAACAAGGCCTACCATAAGTAACACACTACGCCACCATGGACTCAGATCCTGCAGTGCCAGACGTGTCCCACTGCTTAAGCCTGTACATGTCCGGGCCCGTCTGAAGTTTGCTAGAGAGAATTTGGATGATCCAGAGGAGTTTTGGGAGAATGTCCTATGGTCTGATGAAACCAAACTGGAACTGTTTGGTAGAAACACAACTTGTCGTGTTTGGAGGAAAAAGAATACTGAGTTGCATCCATCAAACACCATACCTACTGTAAAGCATGGTGGTGGAAACATCATGCTTTGGGGCTGTTTCTCTGCAAAGGGGCCAGGACGACTGATCCGGGTACATGAAAGAATGAATGGGGCCATGTATCGTGAGATTTTGAGTGCAAACCTCCTTCCATCAGCAAGGGCATTGAAGATGAAACGTGGCTGGATCTTTCAACATGACAATGATCCAAAGCACACCGCCAGGGCAACGAAGGAGTGGCTTCGTAAGAAGCATTTCAAGGTCCTGGAGTGGCCTAGCCAGTCTCCAGATCTCAACCCTATAGAAAACCTTTGGAGGGAGTTGAAAGTCCGTGTTGCCAAGCGAAAAGCCAAAAACATCACTTCTCTAGAGGAGATCTGCATGGAGGAATGGGCCAACATACCAACAACAGTGTGTGGCAACCTTGTGAAGACTTACAGAAAACGTTTGACCTCTGTCATTGCCAACAAAGGATATATCACAAAGTATTGAGATGAAATTTTGTTTCTGACCAAATACTTATTTTCTACCATAATATGCAAATAAAATGAAAAAAAACAGACAATGTGATTTTCTGGATTTTTTTTTCTCAGTTTGTCTCCCATAGTTGAGGTCTACCTATGATGTAAATTACAGACGCCTCTCATCTTTTTAAGTGGTGGAACTTGCACTATTGCTGACTGACCAAATACTTTTTTGCCCCACTGTATATAAATTGTATCAATAATATAATTATAACTAAAATATTGATATTGAGCAGAATTAATTTCAGCCTATTGGTTCGGCCTTCCACAACAGTCACGGTCTCTCATGTGGCCCCTCGTGGAAATTCGTTGCCCACCCCTGCATTAGACCATTGGCCGAACTCACTGGGTTTGAGCGACATTATGTGTATGGAGCCTTATTTATCCCACCTTCCCCACACATGAGTGTGTAACTTGGCTGAACACTCATGTATTTTCAATAGGGAAAGATATCTGCTGCCCGGAACCTCTAGCAGCAGCTTATCTCCCCTTAAAACAAAAGAATCCCATGTTAAATTCCAACTTCTCTTCCCTGACATCATCTATAGGGTTAGAGTAAGGCCTGTTTCACACATCAGTTTAAGTGTTCAGTCAAAATCCGCTAAAATGGTGGATAGCGGATCTGTTCCTGAACTGACCACAACGTTTGTGAGAGAGAGAGAGAATTTACCAGCTGCCAGAACAGAGTTTAGGGTTAAATTTCCGGCTGAGTGAAGTCTTTCAGCCATGCGCAGTGAGAAATGCGGATCTTGCAGCCCGAAAAAACGTTACATGCTCCGTTCGGGCATGTCGGCGGATGTCAAAATTTTGGCGGATCTGCAAAAAAACGGATCCAACGGATGGCCATCCGTCAAGATCCGCCGGTAATGCAACTCAATGGGAAAAAAACGGATCCGTCAAAAAAATTGGTGGATCCATTTTTTTTGCAAAACGGCGGATTTTGACTGATGGACAAAAACTGATATGTGAAACAGGCCTTAGGAGACCTTCATACAAATCAGAAGGATGCTGATCCTGTTGAAATCGGGTTTGACGGACTTTCATCTAATGTCTATGGAGGCCTTTAGTTTGTGATGTTGTTCAACCAACAGGTAATCTACCGATGAATAAAAGGCCAGCAGCTGTAAGAAAAGTGTACAATCTCTCCTAAACCCACCAGCCACGGCCTTGGACTGCAGCTCTGTCGTAATACTAAAAGCAGTACCTGAAAGGGAGCAACACTAACAAAAAAACAAATGCTTAACCTCTTTATTTTACCTACATCAATATATTGAATTCATAGTATCCCATGGATGGCAGGCCAGTACCACCAAAAATGTCAGGTTCAGGCAAATTTAATCTAACGGGTTTCTAATGTGTATGGGGCCATTAGCCTGGGCTTTTATTTGTAAATTAAGTGACAACATATTGAAAAAGATCTGTTTAGCTGATCAACAATCAAGAACAAGAAGATACATGTGAATCTCCCGCAGCAGAAAACAAATCACATCAATCTGCAAATAAATCTCTAGAATGTTCTTCTTGATGCGTAACAGTAATAATAAGCGTCCTCCCCCAGTCATCTTCAGAAGTAATAAAGCACATCTTCTGCCATTGATATGACACACGAAGGTGTACACCGATGATTAATTAGAGTAATTAGTGGTAAGGCTGGAGTAGGAGCTGATGGTTGCAGTATTTATGCATCACTGTTTACACCTTTGTTGTCCAAGGTTCACCAAGTCACAGTCGAACATAATATGAATGTCTATTCCCTGTGCGTAAAGGGGATTTCCACCATGTAACCAAAAACACAACCTGCATAACACATTACATGATGATAAATGAAAGCATAAAGGTAATTTCATCTAGAAATATGAGTCTCGAATGTAAAGATTTTGAAATCTTAGCTTGATTTTACAGGAATAAACGTACCTGCTTCATTTATGACAGTCCTTATTATAATTTGACATTTTTGCATTTTCCTTCTTTACCATATATACCGTATGTATGTATATATATAGTAAAACTTCATTCAGACGTCCGGACAACATGATCTGTGTAGGTACCATGATGCACTGACTGACCGTGGGTCTCCTGACCCTAACTTGACAGTCTCATAGGAATATATTTGGGTGTCAAATTAGAGGAGTTGTCCACTACTCATAAAACCCCTTCTGAATC
This sequence comes from Dendrobates tinctorius, assembly GCF_039654945.1. Classification (NCBI taxonomy): domain Eukaryota; kingdom Metazoa; phylum Chordata; class Amphibia; order Anura; family Dendrobatidae; genus Dendrobates; species Dendrobates tinctorius. Next base: position 10,391,952 of record NW_027361672.1, read on the forward strand.
CCTATACCCCCCACAGTAAAATAGTAACATGTACAGCTGAAACCAGAAGTTTACATTCACTATATAAAGAGACACATATGCATGTTTTTCTCATTATGTGACATGAAATCAGAATAAACCTTTCCCGTTTTAGGTCAATTAGGATTACCATAATCTATATATAAAGCTGGGTGTATGTATGTGAGTGTGTGTCAAGCCCCGCCCACTCCGCATAGCCACAGGGAAAGAGCAACTGATTCAGGGACACACGACAACAGTTGTGACACACAGCTTGTCCTCACATACATTGCACACACAGCTCTGCTGCATGGACCCTCTGATCCCATGTATACCGGGTTACTATACTTCCCCCAGTGATGTGATATAATACCCTGCTCTGTGACGCGAGCTGACACTTCTACTCCACCAACAGCACAGCCCTGCGTCTAACTTCTCCTCCCAAGCACGTGACTGGTCACACAGTCGTGACATCATCACAGGTCCTTTAGCTGCCCAGGATCTCACATCTACCGACAGTTCAGGCAGGGAAGAGAGGAAAAAGCAGTGACGGCCCCTCTCTGGAGTTTCACTCTGTCTGCGCTGCTCGCCGCCGCTAATGTGCTGATTAGGACATAAAGTCCAGAAATTCTCCGGACCTGGCATTGGATCTGTGCCCAGCTACTGACCTGGCAGGAAGGAGGAAAGAAGAAAGCCACCACACACAGGCGGAGCCCCCACTGTCAGTCTGCGCTGGAGAAGGGCAGAGACATGAACACCAACATCATGTACGCCAGCAGGAAGAGGCGCAAACCCGTGCAGAAGGCGCAAGTCGGGTCCCAGCAGGTCTAATAGGGGCTAACAGAAACGACATGAGAGCGGCGGAGGGCCACTGCTGGCATGGAGGGAAAGGGGCAAGGCTGGCATGGAGGGGACGGGGCACAGCTGCCATGGAGGGGACAGGGCAGCGCTGTCTGCCCGGTGACACTGCCTGCCACTGTATGTATAAAAGCTGTGCTGCAGAAAAATGCTGTGTATAAGGAGCATGAGGTGAGGAGGAGGCTGTGTAAAAATAAGGAGCATGTGGTGCAGAAGGAATAAGGCCCCTTAACTGCCGCCATTATTTGTTATAACTAACCTCTGTTAGTTACTATGCCTGGGCAATGCCGGGCTCTTCAGCTAGTTATTAATATTTGCCAAATGCCAGAATAATGACAGAGAATGTTTTAAGACATTTTTATTACTTAATATAAAGTCAAAAGTTTTCATACACTACGATTCCTATGCCTTTAAACAATTCTGGACTGCCCTTATCATGATGTCTTGTGTTTGGAAGCTTCTGATATGTTTTTTGGCAACATCTGAGTTAATGAGAGACACACCTGTGGATGTATTTTAATGCACACCTGAAAAACACTCCTTCTTTGTGTAGCATCATGGGAAAGCCTAAAGAAATCAGCTAAGATATCAGGAAGAGAATTGTGGACTTGCACAAGTTGGCTCACCATTGGGTACATTTTCAAGATAGCTGAAAGTGCCTCGTTCATCTGTATAAACAATTATAAGCAAGTACAAACAAGATGGGAATGTCCAGCCATCATACCACTCAGGGAGGAGACAGGTTCTGTGTCCCAGAGATGAAGCTGGTAAGATTGTGTCAATATCCACAGTGAAACAAGTACTGTATCAACATGGGCTGAAAGGCCACTCTGCCAGGAAGAAGCCATTACTCCAAAAGAAACATTAAAACGCCAGATTAATGTTTGAAAATGTCCACAGGAACAAAGACCTTAATCTTTTGGAGACGTGTCCTGTGGTCTGATGAAACTACAATTGAATTTTTTGGGCATAATGACCATCGATACGCTTGGAGGAAAAAGGGAGAAGCTTGGAAGCCTAAGAACACCATCCGAACTGTGAAATGTGGGGATAGCAACACCATGTCGCGGGGTTGTTTTGCTGCAAGAAAAACTGGTGCACTTCACAAATAGATGGTATCATGATAAAAGAAGATTATGTGGCAATACTGAAGCAACATCTCAGGACACCAGACAGAAAGTTAAAGCTTGGGAGGAAATGGGTTACTGCCAAAATTGTAACAAAGTGACTTAAGAATAGCAAAGTCCATGTTTTGGAGTGGCCATCACAAAGCCCTGATCTCAATCCTATTGAAAATGTATGGGCAAAGCTGAAAAGGCAGGTACGAGCAAGGCGACCTACAATCCTGGATCAGTTACACCACTTTTGTCAAGAGGAATGGGCCCAAATTCAGACCAACTATTGTGAGAAACTTGTTGTAGGATATCCCAAATGTTTGACTCAAGTTATTTAGTTTAAGGGTAATTGTACCAAATACTAAAGAAATGTATGCAAACTTTTGACTTTGCAGTAAGTAATAAAAATGCTTTAACCCCTTTCTGACATCTGACGTACTATCCCGTCCATGGAACCCGGGCACCTATGCCCATGGATGGGATAGTACGTCATAGCGATCAGCGGGTCAGCTGATTATCACAGCTGACACCCGGCACTATGTGTCAGGGGTGGTCACGGACCGCCCCCGACACGTTAACCCCTGGCACACTGCGATCAAACACGATAGCAGTGTGCTGGGGGTTTAGGGAAGCATCGGCAGGGAGGGAGCTCCCTCCGTGCTTCCCTGAGACCCCCACAGCAGAGCAATGTGCAACGCTGCTGTGGGGGCCTCCTTCCCTGCAGGTCCCCGGATCTAAAATGGCGGCGGGGAATTTCTGGGGTCTGCAGGGAGGCGGCTTCCTCATGCCTGCAAAGCGCCGGCATGAGGAAGCCTGCAACACTGCCTGTGACAGATCACTGAACTGTCACAGTGATCTGTGATGTGACAGATCAGCGATGTGTCACATGACAGTTATGTCCCCCCAGGGACATTGTAATAAAGTAAAAGAAAAAAAAAAGTGTAAAAATAATTTATAAAAAGTCGCTAAATAGATTTAAAAAAAAAATATTCCCTAATAAATTCATTTTTTGGAAATAAAAACAAAACAATAAAAGTACACATATTTAGTATCGCCGCGTCCGTAACGACCCGCCCTATAAAACTGTCCCATTAGTTAACTCCTTTAGCGAACCCCTTAAAAAATAAAAATAAAAAACAAAGCAAAAAATAATGCTTTATTATCATACCGCCGAACAAAAAGTGCAATAACGCGCCATAAAAAAAAGACGGATATAAATAACCATGGTACCGCTGAAAACATCATCTTGTCCCGCAAAAAACGAGCCAACACAGCGTCATCAGTGAAAAAATAAAAAAGTTATAGCTCGCAGAATAAAGCGATGCAAAAATAATTATTTTTTATATAAAATTGGTTTTATTGCATAAAAGCGCCAAAACATAAAAAAAATAAATGAGGTATCGCTGTAACCGTACTGACCCAAAGAATAAAACTGCTTTATCAATTTAACCGCACGCAGAACGGTGTAAACGCACCCCCCAAAATAAATTATTGAAATGCTGGTTGTTGTTCATTCTGCATCCCAAAAATAGGAATAAAAAGCAATCAAAAAATGTCACGTGCCCGAAAATGGTACCATTAAAAACGTCAACTTGTCCCGCAAAAAATAAGACCTCACATGACTGGGTGGGTCAAAATATGGAAAAATTATAGCTCTCAAAATGAGGTGATGCAAAAACTATTATTTACAATAAAAAGCGTCATTTGGCATGTGACAGCTGCCAAACATAAAAACCCGCCATAAATAGTAAATCAAACCTCCATTTATCATGCCCTTAGTTAGGGAAAAATAATAAAATTTAAAAAATGTATTTATTTCCATTTTCCCATTAGGGTTAGGGTTAGGGCTAGGGTTAGGGCTGAGATTAGGGTTAGGGGTGTGTTGGGGTTAGGGTTGGAATTAGAATTGGGGGGTTTCCACTGTTTGGGCACATCAGGTGCTCTCCAAACGCAACATGGCGTCTGATCTCAATTCCAGCCAATTCTGCATTGAAAAAGTCAAACGGTGCTCCTTCCCTTCCAAGCTCTGCTATATCAGCCTACTCAGGATAAATTGCAAAACAACTTTTGGGGTCCAATTTCTCCTGTTACCCTTAGGAAAATAAAAAATTGGGGGCAAAAACATCATTTTTGTGGAAAAAAAAATATGTTTTTATTTTCACGCCCGGGCGTTATAAACTTCTGTGAAGCACTTGGGGGTTCAAAGTGCTCACCATACATCTAGATAAGTTCCCTAGGGGGTCTAGTTTCCAAAATGGGGTAACTTGTGGGGGGCTTCCTCTGCTTAGGTACATCAGGGGCTCTCCAAAGGCAACATGACACCCGCAGACCATTCCATCAAAGTCTGCATTCCAAAACGTCACTTCTTCCCTTCCGAGCCCCGACGTGTGCCCATACGGTAGTTTTCTCCCACATATGGGGTATCACCGTACTCAGGACAAATTGAACAACAAATTTGGGGTCCAATGTCTCCTGTTACCCTTGGGAAAATAAAAAAATTTGGGACTAAAATATCATGTTTGTGGAAAAAATATGATTTTTTTATTTTCACGCCCGGGCGTTATAAACTTCTGTGAAGCCCTTGGGGGTTCAAAGTGCTCACCACACATCTAGATAAGTTCTTTTGGGGGTCTAGTTTACAAAATGGTGTCATTTGTGGGGGGGGGTTTCCACTGTTTAGGCACATCAGGAGCTTTCCAAACGTGGCATGGCGTCCAATCCCAATTCCAGCCAAAAAAGTCAAATGGCGCTGCCTACCTTCCGAGCTCTGCCACCATGCGCCCAAATAGTGGTTTACCCCCACATGTGGGGTATCAGCGTACTCAGGACAAATTGCACAATAACTTTTAGGGTCCTGTTACCCTTGGGAAAATAAAAATTGGGGGTGAAAAGATCATTTTTGTGGAAAAAATGTGATTTTTTTAATTTTACGACTGTACGTTATAAACTTCTGTGAAGCCCTGGGAGGTTCAAAGTTCTCACCACACATCTAGATAAGTTCCTTGGGGGGTCTATTTTCCAAATTAGTGTAATTTGTGGGGGGCTTCCACTCTTTTGGTACATCAGGGGCTTTCCAAACGCGACATGGCGTCTGATCTCAATCCCAGCCATAAAAGTCCAATGGCGCTGCTTCCCTTCCGAGCTCTGCTATGCGCCCAAATAGTTGTTTACACCCACATATGGGGTACCAGCATACTCAGGACAAATTGCAAAATAACTTTTAGGGTCCTGTTACCCTTGGGAAAATAAAAATTGGGGGTGAAAAGATCATTTTTTTGGGAAAAAATATGATTTTTTTAATTGTACGGCTGTACGTTATAAACTTCTGTGAAGCCCTTGTGGGTTCAAAGTTCTCACCACATATCTAGATAAGTTCCTTGGGGGGGTTTAGTTTCCAAAATGGGGTCACATGTGGGGTCACTGTTTAGGCACATCAGGGGCTCTCCAAACGTGACATGGCGTCCGATCTGAATTCCAGCCAATTTTGCATTGAAAAAGTGAAACGGCGCTCCTTCCCTTCTGAGCTCTGCCATGCACCGAAACAGTGGTTCCCCCCCACATATCAGGTATCAGCGTACTCAGGAGAAATTGCACAATAACTTTTGCAGTCCAATGTCTCCTGTTACCCTTGGTAAAATAAAAAAAATTGGACCTGAAGTAATTTTTTTGTGAAAAAAAGTTAAATGTTCATTTTTTTAAACATTCAAAAAATTCCTGTGAAGCACCCGAAGGGTTAATAAACTTCTTGGATGTGGTTTTGAGCACCTTGAGTGGTGCAGTTTTTAGAATTGTGTCACTTTTGGGTATTTTCTATCATATAGACCCCTCAAAGTGGCTTCAAACGTGATGTGGTTCGTAAAAATAAAATGGTGTTGCAAAAATGAGAAATCGCTGGTCAACTTTTAACCCTTATAACTTACTAACAAAAAAAAGTTTTGGTTCCAAAATTGTGCTGATGTAAAGTAAACATATGGGAAATGTTACTTATTAAGTTTATTCTGTGCCATAGCTCTGTGATTTAAGGGCATAAAAATTCAAAGTTGGAAAATTGCGAAATTTTCAGAATTTTCGCCAAATTTCCGTTTTTTCACAAATAAACGCAAGTTATTTGAATGAAGTTTTACCACCAACATGAAGTACAATATGTCACAAGAAAACAATGTCAGAATCACCGGGATCCATGGAAGCATTTCAGAGTTATTACAACATAAAGGGACAGTGGTCAGAATTGTAAAAATTGGCCCAGTCATGGACGTGCAAACCACCCTTGGGGGTAAAGGGGTTAAAACATTCTCTCTCTTTAATTATTCTGACATTTGGCAAATATTAATAATTATGGTAATCCTAATTGACCTAAAATGGTAAAGGGATATTCTGATTTCATGCCAGATATTGAGAACAAACATGCATATGTGTCTTTTTATATAGTGTATGTAAACTTATGGTTTCAATTGTATATACTCAACTTCGGTGCCGTCATAATTTCAGGGGTGGCGGCACTGCCTCTCCCGGGGCTACCGTGACATTGTTATGTCACAAGATCACTTCTGCCAATCAGCACTGGCTTCATTCTCCCCTCCTTTGAACAAATCAAGCCATCCGGAGGAATCGAGCTGCTGCTGCTCTCTCACTTGCTCTAGATGTCAATTATGTCCTTAGAAGAGAGTGAAGTCAGCGCTAATTGGCTGAAGTGATCACGTAACATAACAATGTCATGGGAGCCCCGAGAGACAGTGCCAACACTGCTGGAATGGTGCCAGCATTTGAGGTGAGTATAGGTATTATTTTACTGTTTTGGAAACATAGCGATTCAGAAAGAGTTGTCCAAATACTGGAAAACCCCTTTAATGTCAGGAAACCAGAGGCTGGTCGGTGCATCACGTTAAGTAAACAGACCATGATGTCTGGACGTCTGAATAAGGCTTTAGAACTAATTACATCATTGTATTTTGCCAAATCATTTAAAAAACAATTTATGAATATTCAGCCATTAACGCATATTAATCGTCTGTAACTTTGTAGCTCAAAATGGTTTGCTTAGTAGACACTAAATTGGACCTGACTTCATCGGTCAGGTCTTCTCTATTACACTGCCAGAGGAATGAAAGGACAAAAAAGGATGTTGAGCTTAAAGCCTTCAAAAAATATTTAAATTAATTAAATATTTCTTACATAAAAAGTTCCACCAGTAAATTGCACAAAATTTTATGTAAAAATGTATTCATTAGAACTTTTTTCTGTTTTTTTTTTTGTATATATGAGCAGAAAATCCACAGCTCCAATAACCATACCAAATTGTTAGTTTTTTTTTGTTTTTTTCTTCTGGATGGCATGCTGTCGATTTGGCGCAGATTTCAACAACTATATTGCAAAGAGTGAAATCTTCAAACAAATAGCCAACATGCTTCAGACTAAATCTCCAGCCCAGTTGATTTTGTGCCATGGCATCCAGCATCCACTTTGCAGTTCCTCCAAATACTCTGAGTTCTCACCAATTCTGAAAATCAGCAGTGTAACTCCCACATGTGAACTGACACTAAAACTTGACAACAGGCTGTAGAAAATATCTTATTAATATGGAACAAGATTACAATAAAAGGCAAAGTTGGCCATAAACACAAAAAAACAGCGTCATGTGTACAGCGGCCTGACAACTGTTACCTAATGAAAGGTGTCGAAGGAAAGACACATCCAGCATGAACGTGAGGATTCATAGCAATCACCCAACAGCTATTAGATATGTAGGGTAAGTTTAACACTTCTGATATAAAGCTGGACACAGATAATAAAGAATGACATTATATCCAATAGGTTTTGGAGTAAGATCAGCAGCACCTCCCGCGTCCCCTTCCGTGCACAATGACCTCTGATTATGACACAAGACATGCACATATCACCATATAATTAACTGGGATGTCTCTGTCTTCAAGGCTTCTGCTAAAAAGCAAATCTCGGTCACGATAACTGCTTCCATAATCATCAACTGGGTTGATTCATCTTCGCAAAAGGTCAAAATTGCAAAAATGCTTGGAAAAATAAGTAACTTGGCAATTTATCTGTTATTAAAAATCCTCTCCGTTTATGAGAATGAAGGGAAGTTTCATTTTATAGTTCATTGCTTGATGCCTAGGTTACCAGCCACTTCTAGTCTATCACAGATGGCAATCTCGTAGGCAAGGAGCACAGCACCTGCAAGCTCTTTTTTTTTTTACACTTGTATACACGCTGCTCTGGTACTGCGTTCACCAGACATTAACACAATTTCTATCTGCTCCTCACGTGTTAACCTCTGCGACATGTCACAGGCTGTTATCAAAGAGACTCTTTTAAATAACTCATGAAAGAATAAAGTTATGTTAAAACCAAGCACACCATTGTTTTTCTTGTGAAATTCTCAATAAGTTTGATGTGTCACATGACCATTGAAAAAAAATAAAGTTGGATCCAAAATGGCCGACTTCAAAATGGCCACCACCCATTTTGAAAAGTTTCCCCCCTCCCATATACTAATGTGCCACAAACAGGAAGTTGATATCACCAACCATTCCCATTTTATTTAGGTGTATCCATATAAATGGCGCACCCTGTACATGTCTCACACTGGTAATAACCTTTTTCATTTAAAATAGACTCTGGAGGCAGATTCTCAGTGTTCGGGCCATAGATCTTAACAGCTCATTTACATATTAAGAACAATGTGGATGATATCTCTGGAGTAAGACATCAGACCTCAGATGTCATTCTTTTAATTCAATTTCCTATGACGTACATGACCATATAAACCGATTAAGAGGATTGATCCAGCTCACAGATTCCCTTTAGGCTAAGTTCACACTAGGTGTTTTTGCAACTTTTTTTGATGAGTTTTTTATGCTAATTTTCTTTTTTTTTTTTTTTTTGCACAATAGATCATATCACTTCTTTCAGCGTTTTTCACCCATTGAAATGAAAGGGTAATGAAGAAACGATGAAAAAATGCACCAAAAACGCAGGTGTCAGGTTTTGTAGCGTTTTTTTTTTTTGGTGCCAAAACCTGATTCTATAGAATAGGACTTTTTTCTTCAACACTTTGCTGCAGAAAAAAATGCTGAAAAACCGCCTAATGTGTGGACTTACCCTTAAAAGTTGCTGAGCTGTAATATACTGTGTACGTATCATGCCCAACTCCTGAATAAGAATGGTGTTGTTTCTTGCAAAAAAAAAAAGCTTTCTAAAAACTTGCACAACTCTTTGATTAACTTTACTTTAGTAAAAAAAAAAAAAGCCTTTATATTGTGTGATTTAATAATGCCAGAATGCTTTGGGGACTTTTTTTGAATTTTGGGTTTAAACCAAAGTATAATTTTCAGCATATTTTGTAACCATTGAATTGAATTACTGGATAATTAGAATATAAAACATGTATAAGCCATTACTCAAAGACGACTGGTTTAATTTCTGCTTTATTGTTTAAGGTTATAAAGCTTTCTAATATACATAAAACAAAAATGGAATAGCCCGAGCACCTTTTAGAGATGCTGAAGAACTTCAATGTGTACACTTCCCTGTCTAGAATTTCTCTGGTACATCAGCCTATTCTAAATAATGGCTATTAAAGGGAATCTGTCAGCAGGTTTTTGCTAAGTTATCTGAAGATAGCATGAGGTAGGGGTTAAAACACAGAATTCAGGGATGGCTCCTTTATCGAGAACCATGCTATTGTTTATTTGTAATAAGTGTTTTAGCACTAGGAGCTTATCATTGCCAGGCCACAGCACTGGGTGCCCCATATTCAGACCCCGGCCTCTCCTTTGATAAGCAGCTCACTGTCTATGGACATTGGGTGGGTAGGGTTAGCTTTCTCAGCTCTGCTACGTTGATAAATCGAAAAGCTCTGATTGTCAGAACAGCTGTACCCAGTAGGTGATACATCACTGGATTCGGGGTCTCCTTGCCTACATCATGCTGCTCTCAGATGAGATAGAAAAACCCTTTTGACAGATTCCATTTAATTAGAACTACATGGCTAGTATATAAATTCAATACTGAGCAGTAATATGTACAGTCCAGTAGTGTTGCTTTAAGTCAATGAGAAAATGTTCTCTTCAACTTAACAAAATCATACAGTCATAGTATTACAGTCTTGCAAAACTTTCCAGCTGTAACAGGTATCAAATCTGAGGTGGTGACCCTGCAAAAGGACAGATTGCAACTCCCTGTGCTACTATAGATTCCAGCGCTTTACATAATTAAATTAAACTCATGAAAAAAGCCAGACTGACATATGTATAATGAGGTTTTATCTTGCAAGATGTACATGTCTACTTGTATGTATTACCATACGTAATACGCCAGGAACAGTGAAATTCCCACTGAGTTCACTTTCCTGATATAGAGTTCCTGATACATTTCCCATCATTCCCACAGGTAGAGCATTGAAGTGCCATACTCCGTAACTAAACAGCAACAGTGTTCCATTTTGTGTCTACACCTCCTAATCAGAGCTATGCATCAACAAGGTAATCTCAACACAAAATGTTACAAAATTTGTGAGCAACTCACTCACCTCTTGCAGAGGACCTTTCACCAAATTTTTCATGTTGAACTGGACACACTATGTAATAGTAGCTGCAGAGTAAAATAGGCACGCCCAGCCCCTTGGCATAGTGGGTCCACGAACCATGTGCGCCACCTTCATGTGTGACAATTTGCTCAGGCCATGAACCCCGCTGATCTCGACAGACTTCGAACTTGGAGTTGTATCAACATTTCTCCTACTAGCGAGAGCACTAGGAAACAATTTTGTACTTTCTATAGATGCTGGATACCCGATTGGAAGCCCTGACATTAGTTGTGCCAGCCCGAATTGCTGACCCTGCGGCCGTACCTACTTAATCTGCAACTACTACTTCTGGAGTGGAACGTATCCTGTCTGACTTGGCACGGTACAATGGGGATCCGAAGCAGTCCCGTGAAGTCTCAGAGCACTGCATGCAGCACTATGAGTTATTAGACCATCTGTTTCACTCCGATTGGGCCAAGATGGGATTCCTTATGTCTTGCCTAACAGGAGATGCCCTAGCGTGGCTAAACAGGTGATTCTGTCACCTTGGACCTACAGGCCTTCCTGGTGGCCTTCCTAAAAGGTCTTCGATGACTCGATTCTTGAATCTTCTGCAACATCTTCCCTTCTCAGCTTCCAGAAGCAGACCGAGAGGAGACGTGTGTGAGGATCCCTTCCAGAGACAGCTTGTTCCCCAGCCTGTTGAGGCAGCTGCCTGTATAGAGTCCATGGAGACTGACAGTGTTTGGCAGGCTGATCAGCAGCTGAAACTTTGTCTTGTGAGAGGATTGCGGTATCGCTGCAGTTGCATGGAATATCCTGGCTATCTTTTTCCTGAAAAGTCTGAAAATCTCCAAAGCATTGGGCCAGTAGGAGAGGCTACCCTTGGCGAGAGTATTCCCTCTCCATCTATAACTTTGACTGTATCCATATCAAATAGACTTCGGTTCGGCAGGAAAGTTCTTGCTGAAACCAGTGGAGAGTCGGTGTCAGATTCCCGTCAGACAGCTCTAGGATCAGGTGGGGGTGTTGTCTGGCGAGGGACAAGTATTGTCCGAAAAAAGTCAAGTAATTTCTGAACAACTAGAGCTCCAGAAAGGAGCATTACAAACAGAGAAGATTGTCCTCCCATGTGCTGTCTGGTTTATTTCATCCACTTCTCTTAGGTCTTGTGGTGCTGAGAAGTCAAGTGCAAGCTGTAGTCTGGATGTTCAGTGAAGTGCTTTGTTGTGGACTGTCAAGTCACAAGAGGTGTCTGGTCTCTATATGTCCAGTTCAGCCACTAATGTCACCAAACTCCCGGCCAGGTCTGCCAGTCTCTGACTCGCTGTGTGCTGAAGGAAAAGCGCAGGCGATACAATCCCGATCATTGTTCTAATGATCAGTTCCCAGGAACCATCTTGGCTTGAGGACGTATCTACTTGGAGACCAGGCTGATCATGGACCCAGAGAAGGTGTCTTCAATCTCTAAGTGGTCAAATGATGAGAGTGTTAAGGCGGTGGCATCTTCCAAATCTCTGTTGTCCACCAATCAGGTGGAGGAACTTCTGCTGGTTCCTGAATCCTTCAGGGTGGTGTGGTAGCTATTCTCACCAGAGAGAGACTTCACATTCCAAGACTCCTAGTACTATGCCTGCTTCGGTCTGCTCAGAGGATGCCTTGATGGTCAGAAGCTTCCTAGTCATGAAGAAGGTGAGAAATGTAATCTTGCTTCTAGTGGACTGGAGAAGACGCGGTTCTGAAAAGAATTTGTGGAAGTCCGTGAAGAAGAGTCAGGTCTCAATTTCTCTGCAGAGAGCCCTCGTGAGTTTGAAGAGGAGGGTGCGTAAGGGGAGTATTGTAGCACTAATGCCAGCGTTCCCGTATGACTTTACTTCCCCGCTATGCAGAGAGGCTGTCATACTCACCGTACCGGCTGAGCGGTATGGTCCCTGGTGTGCTCTGTCTCCTACATCTGTGAACTTCCTGACGGCGCGTGGGCTCTCCCCTGATCTTAAAGGGGGAGGTCGCGCACCTGCTTGATGGCCCCCAGTCAATAGCTGGGAGGGATCTAATTATAAAAGACACCCTCCCCAATGGAGAGGTGCCTGAGCAAACTCTATACTTCTTATAGTTTGTGTAGTGTGTGCAACAGTATGTTGCCAGGTCCTTCAAGTCAGTTCCCGTGTAGTTAGAATCTGAACACCTGGTTCTTGTGCGGCCAGATCCTAAACTCGAACCCATGGTCATTGTGCGGCTAGGCTGCGATGCTCCTCTTAGGCAAGCCGGCCCGTGAAGCCCCCTATATCTGTCATAACAGTGTTGAAACACAATATGTGGCTGGTCGTCGCAAAACGCTGTGATATTTACTATATACAGCAAAACTTTTGTATTGCAGTATATAGTAAAAACGATCAGATGATTTCAGGATCAAGCCCTCTAATGGGATTAAAATCTAAAGCAAAAAAACAGATAGCATTTAAAAGTTTAGAACAAAATAATAAAAATTGGATGGATATAGTTTTTAATTCTTACAATATGGTATTATGTAAGGCTAGAGAACCTGTCCTATATGGCAGCATTCAAACATCCATATTTCATCGTGCAAGTGCAAACAGTTATGCACAAACTGGCCGCAGGTCTCCTGACTCTAACTGGATATAATGAATCCAGTGCATATGAATGTGTGACTATGGCCTAAGATTAGACTTCCACCATTTTAATTAATATATTAAGAGACAGTAGCATGATTAATGCCCTAATATACCTTAATTACACAAGCAGATTCCCTTTAAAACTCACTGAGATATTAGTATTTTTTATGTATCACAACACAATAATGTCCTAGACATAATACGATTGGCACTTCAAATACAGTTATAGCCACTAGTAGGAAAAAGAATAGGATGTAGTATCCTCTTCCAAAACGAAGTGAACCAAATAATCAACCATAGAATCACAAAATTTTTATTAGATATTAAACAAACAAATACAAGACTACGTTTCCATATTATCATAACATACCCCAAAAGGGAGTAAATGCAAGGGAATAATAATAGAAAATCAATATTCACAATTATATAACTATCAGATCACATATCCAAACATATGGAACTATTATTATAGGATTTCTTATACCACCATTGCTAAATGGCTCAATCAAACCAGCATCATTTCATATTGCTGTGGATTACCAGATATATATAAGCTAATAAAGTGCTAGTGCATTGTGCTCAATATCCCTTACATAGGTAATATACCACAGAATTAATTGCTACCAAGCCACAATAGAACTGTACCTGAGCCAAGCTGCGGTGGCAATCCCATGCACGGACTCCCTGGCGCCCTGACGCACATTTCGCCCTCTAGCTTCTTCCGGGGGCGTAGCCAATACAGATTAGGGACGTTTTTTATATTTGCATAGGGCCAATCAGTCGGCCAGATTTATCGTCACTTCGTCAGGCTCGTTTAGCAATGGTGGTATAGGAAATCCTATAATAATCGTTCCATATGTTTGGAAATGTGATCTGATAGTTATATAATTGTGAATATTGATTTTCTATTATTATACCCTTGCATTTACTCCCTTTTGGGGTATGTTATGATAATATGAATACGTAGTCTTGTATTTGTTTGTTTAATATCTAATAAAAATTTTGTGATTTTATGATTGATTATTTGGTTCGCTTCGTTTTGGAAGAGGATAGTACATCCTATTCTTTTTCCTACTAGTGGCTATATTTTTCATGTATGCAAATAATGGCACCAATGTAATCAGTGTTTGGGATCAGAATTGTTATGGTAAATATTTATACTTTGCTTTATTATTTAGACAATTCAATATACCTCTAGATCTTTGATAATTTTGTATTTTAGTTTTAACTTTATAAGTGTTATTCATAGAAGCAATAACACAGGGTGTTGTCTCTGATATAGTGGTGTCTTTGTGTTAAACTGAGATTATACAAAACGAGTCCAAACTTATTATAGTAGGCACGTCACCAACTATATATGCAAAATTCAAACCAAATAATGGGTTTAATGCAGAAGAGATCCTTAACAAAACACAATTTTATTTGGACAACTTAAAATACAAATTTTGAAATAAGCAGAGATGTCACAAAAGCCGACGCACATAGGAGACACTCAAAGAACACAGGGCGGAATATATATAGTCATTTAGTGAGATTTGTATTAAATTAAATTCCAATTCCCGGGGAGCAATAAATCATTAAATTAAACCAGGTAATATATGCACAATAAATATTGTTATTACTGTACAAACAATAAATCAATATTATGGTATTTTTCCCCTTTATAGTGGTATGAGTATTGGGGTAGGAACTGCTATTCAAAGTTTATATTTACATCAGTGTGAGTGAAGGTCACCTCGGTGTCCCCTCACCCCGACGCGCGTTTCTACAACCACCTTCTTCCGGTGACCTTCAACAGCGGAGCCATTATAATCCAGACACACTCATGTAAAAGAAATAAGGCACAAAGCACTTCATCATTTTCAACACCACCGCGTCTCTTCTATGATGGTATATATGATCATTATGTGGGTTAGGCTGTATTCCTTGGATTCACTCACACTGATGTAAATATAAACTTTAAATAACAGTACCTACCCCAATACTCATACCACAGTACCATCATTTTGAGAACCTTACTGTCCAAACCACTATAAAGCGAAACATACTATAACATTGATTTATTGTTGATTTATTGTTTGTACAGTAATTACAATATTTATTGCGCGTATATTACCGGTTTAATTTAATGATTTATTGCTCCTCAGGAAATGGAATTTAATTTAATTTAATACAAATCTCACTAAATTACTATATAAATTCCGCCCTATGTACTTTGACTGTCACCTCTGTGCGTCTCCTTTTGTGACATCTCTGCTTATTTTAAAATTTGTATTTTAAATTGTCTAAATAAAATTATGTTTTATTAAGGATCTCTTCAGCATTAAACCCATTAATTGGTTTGAATTTTGTCATATATTTGTGTTAAAGGGAACCTGTCAGCAGGATTTTGCTCCATAAACTACAGATACTGTCAGATCGGCGCTGTTATACTGATTACAATGATACCTGGGTTGATTAAATCTGTCCTGTGGTCGCTGTTTAATCTGTATTTGTAGTTTTCAGTTAGAGATGCTCATGCTTCGGGGCTGCCTGTGGTGGGGTCTTTATGTGATGCTCTGCTTACATATTCATCTGTATGGCTTATGACAGATCACGTATCCCTCAGTGACCTCCCCCCTATTTTACACACTGCATATAATAGTGTTCGTGGCATTAAGAGAAAGAAAAAGTAACTTCCAGCAAAATGGCGCTAGCGGTGGTGCAAGCGCTGCTGTCAACATTTTTTTCCTCCAACATAATGGCACCGCTGGGGGCACTTGTACAGTAGCATCTATTGGCAATCGATATTGCCCGGCAAATAAGCTTCCATACCTTCACATGCCAGAGCTGGTATGTCACTCTCCACAAGGAGAAATGTTACTCCTTAGATCTAAGTCGAGAGCCTCTCACCTAGCCAATTCAGTTCTCATACTTTGCACTGATGAGGGGCAATACCCTGAAACACTGTGTCTGCAAACTGAGATTCTGAATTGGCTTTTATGCTAAGTCATATTGGAAGACTCATTAAAGGGTCGATAAGGACTTGTAGGATTGCAGATTCTCACAGGTGGCGCTATAGAGTTCTCAAGTCCTCTTCCTCTAGGAAGAGGCAATTTGCATATAACAAACTTGACACTTTATAAATCTAGTTTAAGAGTGCAAGAGCTCATAAGTTCAAGTGTATTCAATTTCCACCCACCCAGCCTGTTGCTGCTTGTGCAGAGCAGTGTGACAATTCAGCAGCAGGAAGGAAAGTCACTGAGGTGCAGTCAATCAGACAATGGGTGTGCAGACTGAATTTAAACTTCCTAAAATACCTATACAATCTGTCACCCCAAAATGACAGCATAAACTTAAGCATATAGCCCCTATAAAAAAAAGTAACTTTAGTGTTCAGATCGTTGGTTCTGTTCTGCAGAAACTGAAGTTTAATCAGATGTGTTAATTAGGGTGCTTGGTACACCCAAAGTATGGCCAAGAGGCTCCGTGTATCTGTCCTGCCCACTGGTGTTGCATGTCTCGCCTCCTTCACCAGGATTGACAGCACTGGTCTCCGCTTTCTCTGATGACAGTTCTCATTCCAGGCAAACAAGAGCAGTTAATCACCAGTGGTCGAGTCCGAGAATGCAAAATGCAAATGTGGGGAATACAGGGAGGTGAGGAATGCAAAACCAATGGACAGAACTATGAACTGAACCTCTTGAGCACATCAAGGATGCTCCAAGCACCGTATTTAGCATATCTGATTAAACTTCAGTGTCTGCAGAACAGAGGAAATGATTAGAACACTAAACCCCCTTATACCGATTAGACAGCTGTCGGCCAAACGATGGTTCAGCTGATCATTTGGCCGACAATTATGACTACAGTCTCCTCTATATACAGGAGCGCTCAGTTCTGCCCAGCACTTCGGTGTTCTCTAGGAGACCGCTGACGCAGACAACTCTTACAGAATATTAGCTCACTGAGAACAAAAGAAGAGACAGTTCAAAATTGTATACATCTGATTTCTCTCCCCCAAAATGATCTGTCAGACAGTGCGGAGGTCTACCTAATAGACCCTTTGAACATGTAGACAGACCGAGATGCTCACCTGTTCCCAATGCTGCTTATGGGTAAAAATGGGAAACCTACACTGGGCCCGTGTGCATTAGAACGTGACCACGAAATAACGGAAGAAGGGGACTTGGTCTAATAAATCACATTTTCTTTTTCACCATGTGGACGGTAGGGTCATATCTGTTGCACCAGGGTGCACTATGGGATGCAATAAAGCCAGGAGTGGCAGTGTTATGCATTCTGCAATGTTTTGCTGGCAAATATTGGCGGCACAAGGAAGATCAACACAATATTAAGCAGGTGGTTTAAACTTATGGTTGAACATTGTAAGACAGGCTATTTCTTTCCTAAATCCTTAATTTAAAGTGGTAGTTCCTACTGCTATATACGATACCATGGGGACTATGGCATTGGCTGTAGATTATAAATGCCTTATTGTTGCATCCATATGTTTCATTTTATGCAACATATGTTACATGATGTATAGATTGCATATATTAAACCTCAAGGTTACATTTCCCACTTCTAATATGTTTTTATATATTATATGTGTTTTATTCTGTTCATCTCCCATATTCTGAAGAAAACACCATACAAGGGATAGAAGCACATTACACCAATCCTTAGAGCAAACCTGTCAGCAGGATTGTACACAGTAACCTACAAACAGTGTCAGGTCGGCGCCATTATACTGATTAAAATGTTGAAATCTGTCTTGTGTTTGCTGTTTAATCTTCATGTGGTGCTCTGCTTAGTTATTCATGTGTATTGCTTCTGACAGGTCAATGATCCTTCTCTGACCTGCCCCCTATTATACATAATGAACATAATAGTTATGGCTTTGAAAAAAAAAATTACTTCAGCAAAATGACGCCGCCGCATGCGCAGTATCATCTATCACTTGCCAATAGAGCTGCTGTGGATGCGTCGCTGGCAGCGCCATTTTGTTGGAAGCGGCGCTTGTGCAGTAGCATCTATTGGCAAGTGACAGATTCTACTACGCATGCACCGCTGCCATTTTGCTGAACTTAATTTTTTTTTCAACACTAACACTATTCAATGCATTATGTAAAATAAGGGGCAGGTCAGTGAGGGATCAGTGACCTGTCATAAGCCCATACAGATGCATATGTAAGCAGAGCACCACATTAAGATCCTCTGCCCACCAAAGGTCACCCCAGAGCACGAGAATCTCATTAACTGAAAACTACAAATAAAGATTAAACAACAACCACAAGACTGATTTCATCAACCAAGGTATCATTTTCATCAGTATAATGGCACTAACCTGACAGTGTCTGTAGGTTACTCAGCACAAGTGTCTGTTGCACAGCTGGACATACAATTGGTGCAACCTGTTCAGCCGCACTTCTACCTCCAAAGCAGGAGAAATTGTACATTATGATAAGCTAACGGACAGTGAAAGGCCCTATGTCATTATACACATACACATACACATACACATATAAAGTAAAGTGTGAACTAGCTTTGATGCCGCTCGCTCGTCTTTCATACACAGTTTATAACAGCAATCAGGAGAAAAAGAAATGTGTTGTCAGTTTTACATCTGGCGGGGAAGAGGACATTTATCTTGGCACACATTTGTGTCCATGACAAATGAATTTAGTCCTGTCTAGACAATAGTGTAATATTTGACGACCATCACAACATTTGGTTAGAAATTAGATATTGCAGTTACCCAGAATTTCTCCCTACTGCCGCTCGGGTTATGTTGTTCTTTTTAATTCAGAATTATCTGACTGCATTACATCTCTCACGGATTGTCACCAAGCTTTCCAAGGTTCCGGACAGAAATCAGCCTCGCTGCCACAAAAATACAATCTTTACTTTACCATTACTGCATAGATAGCTAGGAGAACGTGTGTGTGTGTGTGTGTGTGTTTGTGTGTGTGTGTAGGTAGCTAGGAGAAAGTGTGTGTGTGTGTGTGTGTGTGTGTGTGTGTGGGTAGCTAGGAGAAAGTGTGTGTGTGTGTGTAGGTAGCTAGGAGAAAGTGTGTGTGTTTGTGTGTGTGTGTAGGTAGCTAGGAGAAAGTGTGTGTGTGTTTGTGTGTGTGTGTGTGTGTGTGTGTGTAGGTAGCTAGGAGAAAGTGTGTGTGTGTGTGTGTGGGTAGCTAGGAGAAAGTGTGTGTGTGTGTAGGTAGCTAGGAGAAAGTGTGTGTGTTTGTGTGTGTGTGTAGGTAGCTAGGAGAAAGTGTGTGTGTGTGTTTGTGTGTGTGTGTGTGTGTAGGTAGCTAGGAGAAAGTGTTTGTGTGTGTGTGTGTGTGTAGGTAGCTAGGAGAAAGTGTGTGTGTGTTTGTGTGTGTGTGTAGGTAGCTAGGAGAAAGTGTGTGTGTGTGTTTGTGTGTGTGTGTGTGTGTGTGTGTGTAGGTAGCTAGGAGAAAGTGTTTGTGTGTGTGTGTGTGTAGGTAGCTAGGAGAAAGTGTGTGTGTGTTTGTGTGTGTGTGTAGGTAGCTAGGAGAAAGTGTGTGTGTGTGTGTGTGTGTGTGTAGGTAGCTAGGAGAAAGTGTGTGTGTGTGTGTGTAGGTAGCTAGGAGAAAGTGTGTGTGTGTGTGTAGGTAGCTAGGAGAAAGTGTGTGTGTGTGTGTGTGTGTGTGTAGGTAGCTAGGAGAAAGTGTGTGTGTGTGTGTAGGTAGCTAGGAGAAAGTGTGTGTGTGTATGTGTGTGTTCTTTTTTTTTTTTCCAAAGAGGTTCATCAGCAGCTGTGTGTGTTATACAGTCATATGCCACAGTTGCTGCATGCAAATCTCTTTTCTCACTGAAATGAGTCTTTTTACTCCTCGGTTCACATGTTGCATTTCTTGCTGGGTTTCTCCTGTGACAAAATGCAGCGTTTGATAGTACCAGCAAAGTCAATGAGATTTCTGAAATCTCGTGCACACACTGCTTTATTTGCTACATGCAGGTTTGACGCAGTTTCATATTTGCAGCATATCAATTTAGCATTTTTGCAACAATTTTCACCCATTCTAAAAAAAAATGAAGCAAAATGCAAATGCTGAATGTGTGAACATAAAAGAGATTCTGCAGCAGCTCAGGAGCTTAGGTGTGTGCATAAGGAAAAGTGGAACATCTGCTACAATGCAGGATTCCAATATTCATTTCCCATCCTTAGCGCTAGACCAATAACCCCTGCCAATCAGCTGTCTGTAGGGCTCACAGCCCCTTTCATTGGCACTGACCCTGTGTCTTATTACAGCTTGCGCCAGCTCAGTCCAATTAAAGAGTATAGTTAAGAGTCTCAATACTGAAAATATGGCACTTCTATAAAATCTTTTCTATACCACTTGAACTCCTCACTGACGCCTATTATTGTAATTCACATTCCTCATGTATATAATAAGCTCCAGTCCTTTTTAAAGTCCTATTAGCATGTACTAATCACAATTGCCTTGAATAGCAGATTTCACATTACAAACGGCATGCATTAGTAATTAGATCCATTTCACCCGCCAAGGCTGGTGTACTAACTAACATGTCAGAATGGCAGCATAATCCTTTATGAAACTTTACACTCACTAGTCTGACAGCTCCTCAGTGTCCCTCCTCCTTCCTGCTGCTGGGCTCTCATGCTGCTTAGTACAAGCTGCAGCTGTCAATAAGGTTGGGTGGACAAAGACTGAATATACTTGGACTCATGAGCTCTCTCTCATGCTTAAAGGGGCTGTCCAGTACTTTATATTGATGGCCTATGCTAAGAATAGGACACAGTATCAGATTGGTGGAGGTGTGACAAACAGAAAACCCACCAATCAACTGTTCCCAGTATGTGATTCATACAGGTGGTGACAGTATGTGATTCCGCCCCTATTCACTCGAAAAAGGATGGAAGTGCAGTACCCAACTGCAGCCACTATAAAGTTCATGGAGCTATGCTGTTCTGCTCCACAACTGAGAACATACGGCCGCTTCCACGAAAACTAGCTGGTCAGCAGGGGTTCTGCTTCTACAACTGATATGATATTGGTGACCTACATTAGGGATATGTCATCAAAATAAAGTACTGGGCAACCCCATTGAGCTGAACCCATAACATGCATACCTAAAATCAGTTTTATGTAACCATTCTGATGTGGCTTTTTAACTGTAGTACAGCCTCCTAAGGAGGTCGATTTTGAAAAATCGATGGATTACAGTGACCTGATTCATTACCACCATGCACCGCATGCGTCTGATACTCAGCATACGCCACCGCCAGAAATGTACAGCAGCCGGCGACTGGCGTATATTTCAGGAGTAAGTCACTTCATTTTTAGTGTCGTAACTTATTATAAGTTTGATGGGTGGGTGTGACCAAACCATTTCCCACCCATTCCACGCCCATATTGGCGTTGAAGGTCAGCACTGGCGTATAGATGCCAAAAGTCGCAATATCTCTGCCCAACTGCCAAGTTGCATAAAAATATTTTGCGTTATTAAGGTGTTTACACCAGAGTTCTGGCATAACCACTTTAATAAATTGGCCCCTAAAAGTTTTGGTTAAGTTGGTATTGTCAAATTTTGAGACAGATCCATCATAACCATTTCATGAATGGAGATCAGTACAATTAAGTGAATAAATTAAATCAGATGAGAATTTCAAAGTTAGATACTGCAATTCACAGCATATTTGGTCTCCATCTTAACTTTGTATTGCTGTATTGTGTACGGCCTAAAGGAATATACAGCATTTATTTATTCAAGTGTATGAGAACCCTACTGAAATCCTCACTAAGGGTAATTTTATATGTGACACAAAATGACAAACAAAATCTGCAAAGATGCAGATTTTGTTACATTCAGATTTGTCTTGGGTGTTGCAGCAGACATACCATCAATATCACCCTACACGTAGCATTGCTCTTAAAGTGGGAGCAGACATTAATATTTGGACATTGTATCTCAGAACTATACAATGACATGTTATATGAAATCAGCACGAGAGGAGTTTATAATTATGGGATAGAACACAGACCACCGAGCTCTTGGGATAGAATTATTTGCAAAGGAAGCTGGAAGTACGGAAGCTAAAGTGAAGACATGGACGTATGGGAGCTCCTGCGTCTGACATCATCAGGCCACATGGAGATACTGGAGATAAAGGGCTGAATGCTTGACAGCTGCAGCGTTCACCATATCCATTCTCTCCAAAGTTCAGGAAAGTTCATGGATCAAGAAGCTATATCCCAGGTCTGCAAATTCTCTGAAACCCTCTCTAAGGAGCCACAAAAAAGAATACAGACTATGACGCCGAACTCTATACATCGGGTGTCAAGGGCTGCATCTACATGAAGTCACACAGACAATGAGGACGTCAGTGGTACACTGGGACAGACACTTGGTCCTACAGAAGAAACTGAGGTGGGCCAAGGCAGTGATGTTTTTGATAGCACCCTGTTTCTAAAAAAGAGGAAAAGAGTGACTGAGCTGAAGATAAGCTATAAGTAAGTGAAATCAAATGTTTAAAATGATTGTTCATAGAACAAAGTACGTTTTTATTAATTGACCTTGGATTAATAAGCACCATAACTGGATGTGTTAAAAAAAAATGTTCCTGTGCTGAGATAATCTTATAAATGTGCCCCTGCTGTGTACTGTGTAACACATTGCAAAAAAACAAACATACAATGGATGTATATCAGTTTCATACTCACTATGGGAGAAGGGCAGCTCCCTAGATAGACAGAGCCTATAAAAAATGGAGCCTTGTGTACCAAGAAAGGGTAACACTAGAATGATACTAATAATAGTAATAAAAAAATATACTTTATTGAACAACATTAAAAATGAATGGTAGATAAGTTATAATGAGGAAATGGTGAAGACACAAAGAGAACGTAACCATAAGTACTTAATAGGTATGACTAGCACACTTGAAAAGGACAAAAAAGCAAATACATAAATTTGTACAGAGACATAAGCCTAGTGTTTATGACAATACATCCTATTAGGAGAATTGTATCAACACATAAATAGACAGTAATGTAAACCAGACACTAAGTGGCATCCAAGTTCAAGCATAATTTTCTCACGCGCTAGTCCATGTGTAAAGTCAGAGACACAGGCAGTGTAAAAGGTTAGAGAGCTTATTGCATTGTCCTGCAGTATGGTAAAGTGTAATGTGCTTACCATGTGGGAATAAGAACCAGGTGTACGTCTGTCTGTCGCGCCTTTGGGGGGACTGACAGCACAGCGGAGTTTAGCTGTGTCATATTGCAAAACCTATCAGTTCTCCTCTCCTAGCATTGACAACTCTGCTGTATTGCCCCTCCCCTCACACTGCCTGTCTAGAGATGTATCAGTAATCACACTTCTGTCTGCTGTATTCAACTTACATTCACTCTTCAGTAAGAGCAGAGCAGGATGTAATTATATCTCACACAGGAATGGTCTATAACACCATGCCTATTACAGTACCTTGCTTTGCCCTCGGCAGGGCAGAGTGAAGTACGTCCTTGTAGGAGTGCGATGAAGGACACGGTGTGGATGACGTAGGACACGTCATCCACGACATCACTGAAACTTGGTGGGACGATACACATGACTGGAATACAAGGCTAGAAGGATTCAACTTATTTGCAAGAAACAGACTTGATAAACGAGGAGGAGGTGTCACATTATATGCTAGAAACGCGTATATCTGCACAGAGATTGAAGCTTCAGAGACTGGGAGTTCTGTGGAAACTGTTTGGGTAAGAATACAAGGACAGAACAATGGAAAGGACACCATTGTAGGCATTTACTACAGGCCGCCTGTGCAAGCTGAAGATATGGATGAACTATTTATGCATCAAATGGCCAACTTCTCCAAAAAATATGACATAGTTGTCATGGGAGATTTCAACTATCCACACATTTGTTGGGAATCTCTCTCAGGCAAAACTAACAGGTCAAGGAAATTCTTATCCTCTCTTGCTGACAACTTTATCTTCCAAAAGGTAGGGGAGAAAACAAGGGGAACTGCTACCTTGGATCTAATCCTTATAAACAGGGAGGAAATGGTTCAGGAGGTAAAAGTGGCTGGGACCCTAGGAGGTAGCGACCATGCTATTTTAGAATTCTGGATAACTAGAGGAGGAAGACCTGTGAAGACTCAGACATCAAGGTTAGATTTCAGAAAGGCAGATTTTAAGGGATTCAGAAAGAGAATTGGAGGGATCCAATGGCTGGATATCCTTAAAGACAAAAATGTCCAGGAAGGATGGGAAATCTTGAAAAATGAAATTCTCAAAGCAAGCACAATTGTTAACAATTCCGAAAAGAGGGAAGAATAGGAAGCATTTAAGGAAACCAGGATGGATGAACACAGAACTTAAGCACATGCTAAAAAGGAAGAAAGAAATGTTTGTAAAATGGAAAGAGGGAGGCATACAGTATCTAAAGAAGAATATAATGCTGTCTGCAGAACCTACAGGGCACAAATCAGATTACTAAAGCTGACAATGAATTGAGGCTTGCAAGAGACGTCAAAAGCAATAAAGGATTTTGGGGATATGTCAAAAGTAAAAGTAAAAAAAAGTCAAAGATGCTATAGGATTTTTACAGGATGAAAATGATGAAATGGTAAGACAGGATGTTGAGAAGGCCGAACTTTTAAATTCTTATTTTGCATCTGTTTTCTCTCAGAAAGGAAATGTAACATCAACTGTTCTTCACTGTCCTATTAAGGGAATAGATGAATCCAGGATATCTATAAACAGAAAGATAGTGAGGAAACACTTAGCTAACCTAAATGAATTCAAGTCTCCAGGTCCAGATGAATTACACCCCAGAGTACTGAAGGAAATAGCAGAAGAAATTTTTGAACCCCTCTCCATAATCTTTCAAAATTCTTGGAGAACAGGAGAAGTCCCAGAAGACTGGAGAAGAGCAAATGTTCCTATCTTCAAAAAGGGGAAGAAGGTGGACCCAGGCAACTATAGGCCGGTGAGTCTGACTTCTATACCAGGAAAGATCTTTGAACAAATTATGAAACTGTTATGATTGGGTCACCGAGGAGGAGAGCAAGCCCAAGCTAAGCCACAGAAAACCAGAGAGGTTGGTAAATAAAGCAGATTGCAGACTCCTGATCCTATCCACACAACTAGCAGTAGCTGTGGAGCGTGCCTACGATGATCCTAGATGCCTCGGCACAGCCGGAGAGCTAACTAATCCTAAAGCAAGAAAGGGGAAATCTAAACTGCCCCAGAGAAGACCCCAAAGGAATAGATAGCCCCCAAACATATATTGTCGGTGAGACAAGATAAAAACACAAACGCAGGTAGGAAAATAGACTGAGCAAACGATAAGGTCCACACTGACTAGACAGGACAGGAAAGGAAAGACACGGTCTGCAATCACGCAAAAAACCCTGCAAAAAGGTCCAACACGTCTGATGCAAAAATACTGAAGTCGCACGACTTCGCCCACTATATCAGCACTCTGGTATATTCTGAAAGCAGAGCAAAAAGAGGCCAATCTAATAAGGGACAAAAACAAACTGGCAGTAACATATGGATGGTGATTCAGCACAGCCCCAGCCGGAGCTAGCTGACCCACACAAAACTGAAATAGACAAAACCAGATCAAATGTGAACAGAATAGCAAAAGAACACTTAGCTGAGCATGAAGGGCCTGAGCTGGAATCTAAGACCTCAGGAGGCAGGAAAAAAATCACCAGCAGGGATAGAGGAAGTCGGCTGTCTTAAATCCAGTCTGAAACCCCAGATATCCAATCGTGGTCCTCATTATCAGGTGGCAAGCCTCTGTTAATCAAATCCGCTCCATTACCTCCAGTAACCACCAGACGGAGTCCAGAAAGAGAACTCGCAACCCCTCCGTCAACCTGACCAGCTCTACCACCTTCAGCAGTAACCAGAGGTAGGCCAGAAAGCGAATTCACAGCATTAAACAACATGTATGTCAGTACCTGGATAAGAATGAAGCGATTAAACAGAGTCAGCATGGGTTTGTAACTAATAAGTCATGTCAGACTAACTTAATTTCCTTCTATGACAGAATCACTGATTGGGTGGATCAGGGAAATGCTGTAGATATAGTATATCTTGACTTCAGCAAAGCATTTGACAAAGTATCTTACACAATCCTTATTGAAAAAATGACTATGAAGTATGGAATGGACAAGGCAACTGTTAGGTGGATTCATAACTAGCTTAGTGATCGAACCCAAAGAGTGGTCGTAAATGACTGCACATCCAGTTGGAAGAATGTCTCAAGTGGGGTACCATAGGGCTCTGTCCTGGGCCCTGTATTGTTCAACATCTTTATCAACGATTTAGATGAAGGAATTGAGGGTAAACTGATTAAATTTGCTGATGACACAAAGCTAGGAGGGATAGCTAATACTAGAGAAGAGAGAGAGGATTCAAAAAGATATAAATAAACTGGAGCAGTGGGCAGCAACTAACAGAATGTTTTTTAATAGGGAAAAATGCAAAGTACTATATCTGGGCAATAAAAATGAAAAAAGCATATACAAAATGGGAGGAATAGGGCTAAGCAACAGCACATGTGAAAAAGACTTGGGTATACTAATAGATCACAGACTGAATATGAGTCAACAGTGTGATGCAGCTGCAAAAAAGGCAAATGCAATTCTAGGATGTATTAACAGAAGCATACAGTCTAGATCACGTGAAGTCATTATTGCCCTCTACTCCTCTTTGGTCAGACCTCATCTGGAATACTGTGTCCAGTTTTGGGCGCCACATTTTAAAAAAGACATCAACAAACTGGAGCAAGTTCAGAAAAGAGCGACCAGAATGTTGACCGGACTGCAAACCCTGTCTTATGTGGAAAGGTTGCATGATTTGGGAATGTTTCGCTTGCAGAAGAGAAGACTGAGAGGAGACTTAATAGCTGTCTACAAATATCTCAAGGGCTGTCACATTGCAGAAGGATCATCTTTATTCTCATTTGCACAAGGAAAGACTAGAAGCAATGGGATGAAACCGAATGGGAAGAGACACAGATTAGATATTAGAAAAAACTTTTTGACAGTTAGAGTGATCAATGAGTGGAACAGGCTGCCATGAGAAGTGGTGAGTTCTCCTTCAATGGAAGTCTTCAAACAGAGGCTGGACAGACATCTGTCTGGGATGATTTAGCGAATCCTGCTTTGAGCAGGGGGTTGGACCAGATGGCCCAGGAGGTCCCTTCCAACTCTACGATTCTATGATTCTATGATCCACATAAAACAAGAAGGAGGACAGCAATCGCAAGAAGAGAGGAGGTGCCTGATCAAGACCAGTGACACCCATTGGACTGGACCACCCGTAAGTGAGCATAAATTTTGCTATTTTTTTGTTATGTAGAGTGTATTGGGTACATATATACAACATTCTAGTATGTTGTCACTCAGTTCTTACAGGTGCTGGCCCTACTTTAAAAGATAAATTTCAGCTCACCTCTTGTAAGTTCGTGGGAAAAACCTGGTGCCAGGTACCCTTTAACAAATAGGATCATTTAATACAAGTCAGTTTGAGGGTGTAATTTTAAATGGGGCACCTTATATGTCAAAAAGTTCAGACACTTTGGAAGTTAATATATACCATAATTTGTAAAAATGCTTTTAGGAGAATACTTACTGTAGTGTCGGACTGGGGTGTTAAAGACCACCAGTAATATTGATTCTGGAGCCCATTCTACAACTATATGCAAATATTACTTGACCTTTCTTTGCAAACTCTCTAGCCTCCATGGGACATCACAACCAGTAGGTGGCCAAACACAGACACAAATAGCAGAGCGTAGTAAAATCATGTCCAAAGCTGGCCGTCTCACATCACACATCTTGGCATGCACAACTGGCACTTTGCTCTCATAATCACACACAGCCTTGCTGTAAGATCAGAACTGTGATGACAGTACAGCAGAGCCAACACAATTGAGCAAAACTGATCTTGGCCTCAGCAGCACTTGTCCTCTCGCAGTGCTTTCTGCTCTACTGTAGAGCTATGTCTGATTATAACCAAAACAGTACAGCTGAGGTGAACCTTCTGTCATTACAAGCATATTTGCAGTGATGTCAGCTCTGCTGTACTGCCCTTCTTCTCACAATGGCTGCCTGTAAGATGAAAGCTAAAATACTATGAGAGGACTCCTGCAGTGCATATGTGTTAGTACAACAGAAATTAACTTTGCCTTATTACAGTGTTAGCTCTGGTGTGCTGCGTTGGCTCTGTCCTCACTGTAGAGCTGTGGGTCAGTCATTACATGTCTCACACTGGTAACACCCCTTTGCTCTAAAGGCAGATTATCACAGAAATCTATGTTCGGCCCAGAGATCCTAACAGATCATTTACATATTAGGAAAAACGTGGATTTCTCGGGAATAAGATATCGGATCGCAGATATCAATGTACCATTTTATTCAGCTTCCTATGATCTACATGTCCATACACATGGATTAAGAGGGTTGATCCTACTGACAGATGCCTATTAATGTGAAACGGGTCTAGGCCGTAGCTGTCACTTCGTGCACAAGTGGGATCTCGAAGACAGGTGTACACAAATATATAAAGAGGGCACCACCCAATATGCGGGACCATCCTGTAGCATGTGGAGATCAAATATGTAGAAAGACATAAAGAAACATGCTATATATACAGGAATAACCATAAAAAAAGCTTTTTATTGAAACACAGCCAAGAAAATGTAAAAACATTTAAAAAGTCAAAAACTGACCACAAATAAGAGCACCCTCAAATACGGCTGAATCCCGACCTCGGATATCCAATGGAACGGGACTACAGTATATGCACTTACATCTGTCAGACTCCATACTTACTAGCAATGTTTGCCAATTTAACCTAAAAGCATTTGATAAATCTGATGTGCCTAAAAGGTTTTGCATTTACTTTCTATTTAATTGAGTAGCACATCTGTAGAAAGTGCACCAAAGCATAAGGGACATGTACCTCAGCTGATCCTCAAATAGATGTAAAAATTATTTCAGACCCAACTTTATCAATCGCGGTCATATCTCACATTGTATCTTGGGTGCTAAGTGAAAATAGGATCGGTTTCCCTGAAGAAAAAGCTCATCCCATTAATTCTGTCTCTATGAGATGGCCACAGATGACAATCTAATGGTATTATACTGCCATCTAGTGGTACAGGCCAGGATTTTTTTTTACTAATATATTTAAGTCAATTTGCAGTGAGAATGTGTTCAAGGACAATTTAATGTTTTTTTCTTTATATCTCTGCCATCTGTTTTGAAATAGTCAAGCAGTAAAGTACAATATGAAAAGGCAATTTACAATATCAAGGAGATATTTCCTTCAAAGACACGTTATTCAAGACCCCCTGCTGATTTTCCACTACCAACACCGCATTATAGCAAAAAGATCTGCAGAAACAGGAGAGGAAAATAACATTTACCGTAACTGCTACAAGTAATAACTGACTATAGCAGAAGTGACCGGAGCTGGCTCTGATCACTGCGTAGTAACCCCTTAAATATCGCTGTGAATCTCCTACAGTTGATTTAAAGGGTTGCCCTAACGTTACCCCTTCCAGGAGCGCACCGCTTTTAATGTTACCCCTTCCAGGAGCGCACCGCTTTTAACGTTACCCCTTCCAGGAGCGCACCGCTTTTAACGTTACCCCTTCCAGGAGCGCACCGCTTTTAACGTTACCCCTTCAAGGAGCGCACCGCTTTTAACGTTACCCCTTCCAGGAGCGCACCGCTTTTAACGTTACCCCTTCAAGGAGCGCACCGCTTTTAACGTTACCCCTTCCAGGAGCGCACCGCTTTTAACGTTACCCCTTCCAGGAGCACACCGCTTTTAACATTACCCCTTCCAGGAGCGCACCGCTTTTAACGTTACCCCTTCCAGGAGCGCACCACTTTTAACGTTACCCCTTCAAGGAGCGCACCGCTTTTAACGTTACCCCTTCCAGAAGCGCACCGCTTTTAACGTTATCCCTTCCAGGAGCGCACCGCTTTTAACGTACCCCTTCCAGGAGCGCACCGCTTTTAACGTTACCCCTTCAAGGAGCGCACCGCTTTTAACGTTACCCCTTCCAGGAGCGCAACGCTTTTAACGTTACCCCTTCAAGGAGCGCACCGCTTTTAACGTTACCCCTTCCAGGAGGGCACCGCTTTTAACGTTACCCCTTCCAGGAGCGCACCGCTTTTAACGTTACCCCTTCCAGGAGCGCACCGCTTTTAACGTTACCCCTTCCAGGAGGGCACCGCTTTTAACGTTACCCCTTCCAGGAGCGCACCGCTTTTAACGTTACCCCTTCCAGGAGGGCACCGCTTTTAACGTTACCCCTTCCAGGAGCGCACCGCTTTTAACGTTACCCCTTCCAGGAGCGCACCGCTTTTAACGTTACCCCTTCCAGGAGGGCACCGCTTTTAACGTTACCCCTTCCAGGAGCGCACCGCTTTTGACGTTACCCCTTCCAGGAACGCACCGCTTTTAACGTTACCCCTTCCAGGAGCGCACCGCTTTTAACGTTACCCCTTCCAGGAGTGCACCGCTTTTAACGTTACCCCTTCCAGGAGCGCACCGCTTTTCTGCCTCCCAAATATCTGCTGGCCAAAGGGCAGCGTATATTTCTGCCACACAATCAACACTTTCAAAACATAACCCGGCAAACAATGTTGGAAGTGCGGGTGTGGAGGGTTAACCATTTCACTGCACCTGGTTTTTTTTTTGTTTTGCTGTTCTCTGGTACACTGCAAAGCAAAATAAATGGGGTCATTCAAAATTTCAACTTGTCCTGCAAAAAAAAAAAATTAAATAAAAAAATCAAGCCCTCGTTTGTGGACTGAAAAATAGAAAAGTTATGACTCTTGGAAGTAGGGGAAGAAAAAAAAAAAGCTCAAAATTATAAAAATTGACCCAACATGAAGAGTATTAATAAAATTATTATTATTTTTTTAAATTACATAAATTATTACTGAAAACAGAGGCAAAGATTCTTTGGTTAGGCCAGACGCCTGTACTTTATCTTGTCCCTACATAGACTAGAGAGCAGCCCTTAGGCTATGTGCACACGTACATTTAGGTCCTGCGGATTTTTCCGTGTGGATTTGGAAAAATCCGCAGGTAAATTCTCAGGTGAAAAGTCCTGCGGATTAGCCTGCGGTTTCACACCTCTACAATGGAGATGGAGTGAAACCGCTGCAGATTCCGCACAAACAATTGACATGCTGCGGATTTGAACCCGCGGAAAAATCCGCAGCATGTGCACAGCGTTTTTCAGTTTACCACTGAAAACAATGGTACTGTACAACGCACCTAAATCTCCTGCGGACCCACAGGGCCAGAAACGCTGCGGATCCGCAGCACAATCCGCACCGTGGGCACATAGCCTCACAGTATCAGTGTCCCTATAATGGGTTAACAGGGCTGAGGAGCATAAAGAGAAGCTGCAGTAGTCTCATATTTATCTCCTGTATCATCAATGGCTCAGGCATTGGTAATATCTTTTTCCCCCATGCTTTACACTGCAGCACTGTGTGCTCAGATAAGTTTGCTGTCTATAAGCAGAAAAACAATCTAAGTCTAAGTCCACATTGATTGAAGAATAAAATGACTCTACACTAAGTTTGGCTGTCTATAGGATACAGCACGGTATAATATGTATCAGTCACGTGACCAAGATGCCGAGTAACTGGACCCTACCTGTCCAGAAGTCCGCGCCATGTGGGAACATATGTGCCAGCTGAAAATGCCATCTTTCTACTCTGATATCTAGCAGGTAGCCCGTCTCATCAGCTAATTACTTCCTTAATTAAACCATTTATCATCTACTGCATGAAAATAGATTCCCTGTAATAACATATGTGAAATTTATTATAGTTTAATTAACAGCCAAAAATGGGGCCATCGCATAATGAATGCATGACCCGCCTAAATAAGGAGACAGGTGTCAAAGTCAGCACTAGCCCACCAAGAGGAAACGGCCAGATCCATAGGGTTGCCTTTGCGCCTGGTTTTTGTCCAGTTTGTGCCTTTTCTTGTTTGCACCCAATTCTTTTTTTATATTTGTGTATTTTTATGTCATTCTATTTCATGGCTTGCCTCTTTTTTATGCTTTCTTCCGCCTTGTGGGTGGAGTTTACAGATGTCAGATGTTTTCGGCCAATTCTTTCTGCGCAACTTTTTGAAAAGTCACAAAATTTGGCGCAACTCCACGCTAGTCCTTCCAGGTGTATTTTCGAGCATGCCATAGTTTTGGCTTAAATGTTGTGCCAGTTTGCAAAACGTGCGACCTTTGGTACTAAAGAGTCACAAAAATAGTTCAAGACAGGAAAACATTTTTTATTTTTTTACTTTGCACCAAATTCCTGAATCACGTGCGACATTTTGAAGGATTTGGCACCAAAACAAACAACAACTAATACCACAAGACAAAAAAGGGAAGTGACTTAACAACACAACAACAAATAACAAATTGGGGCCAAAGACTGGGAAAAGTTTCAGTAAAACTTGCATGTCATTCATTGACATCTGTGTATGCATACGAGTCCAGTGGGCGGTCCTATTCGGTGACTGATAGTCTTCCCTGTATGTACGTGCATACAAACATTGGGAATTTCACTGAATAAATCACAAGTTGTACAGAATCTTTTCCCCAAAAAAAAGCAATATCTCATTCTGATCAATGTCTCCTCCATACCATGCTGTCCCCACATCAGACAGCCTACACAGACTGAAGGAAAAGATGCACACAGTGATTTATACTACTTCGCTCTGCGCGTATAGGCGGCCATTGTTCTCAGCAGTGCGAGTCCTGATTACACAGGATATGTCTGTAGTGCGAGTCCTGATTACACAGGATATGTCCGCAGTGCGAGTCCTGGTAAAACAGGATGTGTCCGCAGTGCGAGTCCTGATTACACAGGATGTGCCCGCAGTGCGAGTCCTGATTACACAGGATGTGTCCGCAGTGCGAGTCATGGTAACACAGGATGTGTCCGCAGTGCGAGTCCTGATTACACAGGATATGTCCGCAGTGCGAGTCCTGGTAACACAGGATATGTCCGCAGTGCGAGTCCTGGTAACACAGGATGTGTCCGCAGTGCGAGTCCTGATTACACAGGATGTGTCCGCAGTGCGAGTCCTGATTACACAGGATGTGTCCGCAGTGCGAGTCATGGTAACACAGGATATGTCCGCAGTGCGAGTCCTGGTAACACAGGATATGTCCGCAGTGCGAGTCCTGGTAACACAGGATGTGTCCGCAGTGCGAGTCCTGATTACACAGGATGTGTCCGCAGTGCGAGTCCTGATTACACAGGATGTGTCCGCAGTGCGAGTCATGGTAACACAGGATATGTCCGCAGTGCGAGTCCTGGTAACACAGGATGTGTCCGCAGTGTGAGTCCTGATTTCACAGGATGTGTCCGCAGTGTGAGTCCTGATTACACAGGATATGTCCGCAGTGCGAGTCCTAATTACACAATGATATTTTACACTGTATAAAAGAATATTTCACCTTATGACTGAGCTTTCATCTGGTTCACCAGGAGATCGGTAGCCTGTTTACAGGGCAGGATAATCGTGGAACAAGCACTTCTGAGGGTATGTGCACACGCTGTGGATTCTGCTGAGGATTCGCAGTGGTTTTGGTCCTGCGGGGTGTACAGTACCATTATAATCAATGGAAAACAAAAACCGCAGTGCACACGGTGCGGAATTTTAGGCGCGGGTTTTCTGAGGTTTCAAAACCGCAGCATGTCACTTCTTTGTGCGGATTCCGCAGCGATTTTACACCTGCTCCATTGTCCAGGTGTCAAACCGCAGGGGAAAACCGCAGGCTAATCCGCAGATAAACCGCAGATCTTTTGACCTGCAGATTTACCTGCGGATTTTGCAAAATCCGCGCAGAAAAATCCGCAGCACAATCCACAGCGTGTGCACACAGCCTTACAGTACTTGCTCATGATTACCTTGTTGTGTAAATGGCCCTTAGGAGAAAATTCTGTCTCTCCGTTCCTTCTGTTAAAAACTCTCTTCATTATAATGAATCACAGATCATAGGCACGCCAAACTTAGCGCTTTCTTCCCTTTACACCATTGTCGTAGTTCTTCCTCCATACAAACAGAACACACGACATGTGGAGCCCACCATTTGTCCTGATCACCGAGTTTTACACCAAACTACGCATGATACACTTTTCTAATGACGTCCATAATATTACCTAGCTGTTTCTTCACTACAAACCAACCGCAAATGTAGCAAAAGTTAGGACACCCCCTTGTAGCCATTTTGATTACATTGTTAGAAACAAAAGGTTTAGCCACCGCAACCACTAAATACAGAAAGCAATTGTAGTAAGCTACCACCACACTCTTATGAACTCTGCGTAAAGAAAACCTGCCTTTTCTCCCCATAGCAACCAATCACAATGCAGATATCAGTTCTTATATTGCTGAGGTAAAATGAAAGCTGTGCTCTGATTGGTTGCTATGGACACCAGCACACTGTTATGAACTGAACAACCAATCACAGTGCAGCTTTGATTTCTTATTCTGCTGAGGTAAAATGAAAGATATGCTACGAGTGGATGCTATTTACACCATCACAGTCTTTGGAAGCTGGGTTAAGAAAATCTCTGCCCACAGCAGCAAATCGCAGCACAGCGTCCATTAATTTGTAACCAATCTAATTATACCAAAGTCATCCACCAAAGGTGACACAAAGGGGTCAAAGTATGGTGCAACAAAAATCCTATGGAGTTAGTTATATATTCCATCACGCACAGTTTTTCACAAACACTAAGAATTAATAATGTATCTTCTAAAGATGTAAACTATCCCCATGGTGATCATCACTCACCATTTTCTTGGTAGACCACATTATTGTTCATTTCTTTCTTCTGTTTCACACGAACGGGTTTGTTTAGTATTTGAGGTTCTGGGATTCTCTTTCCTTTGGTCTTTGGTGGTTGAGGTGACATGAGATGATCCACGGTATCGGCAGAGCCTCCAGTAGACTTAGCGTGACGCTCATGTCTCTGCCAACAAAAATCATAAGGTTACTCTGTGAAAACAGCAAGAGGCCAAAATAATGTCATTAAAATGTCTTTTCCAACCAGCTTCAGCCTCCTCTGATCACCACTGATCAGATAACGAGGATTTGTTTTTGCTTGAAATTAAAGGACGACCATTGTGGGAGTTGTGATGGTGGCTACAATAGCTTTCATTCAATTTTCCAAGAAATATAACTAAAAAATTCTGTTCAACCATTTTTAATTTCGGTACCTGTCAAAAAGTACGATTTTATACATACAAGTGACTTTTTGATGTTGGTGTAGGCAAGAAAATTACAGTGAGAAGGACTAGAGGGAACTAAATGCCAAAAGATGTATCATGGAGCAGCCTATACTGTCGCCATGTGGACCCTGGAAATATAGGTGGCTGCATAGATCATTTTAGGAGGCTATAACCTATATATGGATCTCATTCTTCAGAGGCACATTGGTGTAACCAAACAACAGTGTTAATAATTAACCCAAAGATCACTGAAATGAGACGGTGATAAAATAGTCACCAAGTCCTAAATGGTTAGGGGTATAATGGCATGAACTAACACCTGACCGAAGGTGGTGAGAAGAAGGCTTTGATGTGAAGTAATGAGGAAATTCTTGGACTAGGTTACATAAGAGCTATATTTTATTACCAGATATGTGTACATCACTGACATGTTCAACAAAGAGGGTGAATTTCCTACTTTACTACATTCATGTGATATACGGTAATTAGACTGATCTAATCACCTGACCTCGTTTTAGCCATACACAAATGATATATCTGCTGATCAGCCAACAGCTAGGCTGAGCACTCCTGTATTCTCTATGAAAGAGTCACTGCCGAACTCCTCTGCCAGCATCGTATCTGTCCGAGAATAAAAGGATTGGCCTTTAGAGATCCAACATGCCGGATCCTTCTCTTCCCCAACATAATCGGCTATATACATTAGACTGTTGGCTGTTCCAATCAATATTGGTGGATTCAGCTGACATTAGTATAATGTTCTGGGGGGCCATTACACATTGCATACAAATCACCTAACGAATAGAGATGAGCGAATATGTTCAGAAAACGATCGCCAAACATAAATTCGGCACGAATATGGCACATTCGGATTCGTGATCGGTAACACGAGCATTTTTCTCAAAATCGGAAAAAGTCGGTAACATTCGGTAAAAGATAGAATAAAAACCAGTAATTCAAGTGTTGCGTTTAGTGAAATCACAGCGTATCAACTTAGAATAGAAAAGACAAAATAGGTATATATATATATATATATATATATATATATATATACACACACACACACACACACACACACACACACACACATATATACATACAGTACTATGCGAATTAATTGGGACAAAGCATTTTTTTTTTTAAGTAAAATCGTCAGTTGGTTACCAGTCAGTGATTCAAACCAGTTTTAACTGCTTTGAACAGGTGTGAATGCCTGTTCAAAGCAGTTAAAACTGGTTTGAATCTATGAATCACTGACTAGTAACCAACTTACGAGTTTACTTAAAAAAATGGCAATTTAGCAGCCGCAGTAGTGTAAAATCACAGCAGGGGCCGAGAGGATAGAAGAGATGGATTACACACAGTAAATACAAATAGAATAGGTAGATATATAGATGTCAGTGACAAATACAACTAGTACAGTGTGTGTGCCACTTACTGTACATGAATTAAATTAATGAAAGATTATTTTTCTCAAAAAAATGTTGTGGGCTCCCGTGTAATTTTTGTAACTAGCAGAGGAAAGCCGACGGCTAGGGGCCAATCTTTATAGGAAGGAGGTAATACCCATGGAGCTTCCCAGGCTATTAATATCAGCTCCCAGCTGTATAATTTACTGGCTATTAAAATGAGGGGAAACAAAAAATAATGTAGGGTCCCCCTATAATTAATAACCAGCAAAGGCTATGCAGACATCTGTGGCCTGATATTAACAGCTTAGGAAGTGGCCATGGATACTGCCCCCCCCCCCCCAGGCTAAAAACATCAGCTCACAACCACCCCAGAAAAGGCGCATCTCTAAGATGTGCCAATTCTGGCACTTAGCCTCGCTCTTTCCACTTGCCCTGTAGCAGTGGCAAGTGGGGTAATAGTTGAGGTTAGTAATGGAGAGGCGTCAATAAGACGCCCCCAGTACTAACCCCATAGTAACATTGTATAAAAAAGACACCCATAGTAAAGTCCTTTATTTGAAAGAATAACACAGACTTCTTTAATAAACTCAATTAAACCATACTTATGACCTTGCCTAATTCCACCAAAGCCATCATTCTCCTGTAATAAACCAAAAATAAAAAAACAACAATATACCATACCTGTCTGTCATTCTTTCCCACGCCGTAATTCATGTCTGGGGATAATTAGTTTTCAACCTGGACGGTGCCAGGATGCGACCGTCCAGGCTGAAAACCACTGGTGACTGAACTGTTGCTAGCACAGCCTCAGTGACCCGCTAGCACCGTGAGAAAGTCGCACGGTGCAGAGGCGAGTTCACCGCAGTGAAATTCTCCCGGTCAACTCACTTCTGCACCATGCGACTTTCTCACGGTGCTAGCGGGGATCTCACCAAGGTGTCACCGCAGTTCAGCCCGGCAGGGAACGCAGTTTCAGTGAAGTCACCACCGGTCTCTGAGGCTGTGCTCACAGCTGTTCATTCACCAGTGGCTTTCACTGGATGGTCGCATCTTGGCACCGTCCAGGTTGAGGACTAATTAATGCGGTAAGTATGGTTTAATTGAGAATATTGAAGGAGTCTGTGTCATTTTTTCAATTAAAAGATTTTGTTGTGGCTTTATTTAACATACAACTATAGGATTAGTAATGGATAGGTGTCTTATAGACGCTTCTCCATTACTAAGCCGTGGGCTTGATGTCACCTGACACTAGAAAGGTGACATCAACCTCACAAATATTAACCCCACTTGCCACCGCTACAGTGCAAGCGGGAAGAGCAGAGCAAAGTCCCAGAATTGGCGCATCTAATAGATGTACCTTTTCTGGGCAGCTGCGAGCTGGTATTTTTAGGCTGGGGAGGGGCTATATCCATGGCCCCTTACCAGCCTGAGAATACCAACCCCCAGCTGTCTGCTTTAGCAAGGCTGGTTGTCAAAAATAGGGGGGCCCACGTCGTTTTTTTAATAATTTATTTAAATAATGAAAAAATATGGCGTGGGGACCCCTCTATTCTTGATTCTTTGCTGAAGCTGACAGCTGAGAGTTGCATCCCCCAGCTATGAGTTTTTCCTGGCTGGTTATCAAAAATAGGGGGAACCCACGCAAGGTTTTTTTTAATTATTCATTTACAGCACAGGAGCGGCTAATGAATACTCCTATCATCCGCTCCTGCTCTCGCTGTTAGGCCTCTTTTACATGTCAGTGTCTCCAGAACGTGTGGTGACAGTTTTCACACGTATCGGAGACACTGACACATGTAGACCCAGCGTCGGACTGGCCCACCGGGGAACCGGTGAATTCTCCGGTGGGCCCTGGCACCTGCTGGCATACAGGTCCAGCAGTTGCCTAGGGCCCCCGCTGCTCCAGGGGCCCCCAGCCAGTGGTGTGTCGCACACCATGCAGCTGCTATGGGGGCCCCTGCCAGCGGAGCAGCAGCGGGTGTCAGGAGGCAGGAGCCCCTGTCCCCGCTGTTAAAGAGAAATGAATATTCACTGTGAAGCAGTGAATATCATTTCAGGACTCCACCCCCAGAGGCCCCGCCCCCAGCCCAGTAAGTGGCTTTGCAGACTACAGCTGTAAATCAGGGCCGGCGCCGCCCTCAGTCCTCTCTGCTCCTGGCTCACAGCCAGTGCGCGATGACGTCACTACATCGCGCACCCGCTGTGTGTCTGGCAGACGGGGCAGCTCCTGACACTGAAGCCGGGATCAGCGTGGGAGCAAGGAGGAGAGGTGAGTATTGTGTTTTGTTTTTTATATCTCTCTCGCTCTCTCTAGCTGTCTCTATCTATCTATCTATCTCTATATATCTCTCTCTCTCTTATATCTATCTTTCTATCTCTATCTATTATCTATATCTATCTATCTCTATATCTATCTCTATCTATTATCTATATCTATCTATTTCTATATCTATCTCTATCTATCGCTCTATCTTTCTATCTATCTTTCTATCTCTACATCTATCTCTATATCTATCTATCTATCTATATCTTTCTATATATATCTCTATATCTATCTATCTGTCTATCTATCTATCTCTATATCTATCTATCTTACTCTATCTATCTCTATATCTATTATCTCTATATTTATTATCTATCTAGCTACCATCTATATCTATCTATATCTATCTATCTTTATCTATATATATCTCTATCTAATATCTATCTATCTCTATATCTATTTATCTATCCGTTATCTATCTCTATATCTTTTCTCTGTATCTATCTATCTCTATATCTCTCGCTATCTATCGCTCTATCTCTATATCTATCTCTATATCTATCTTTAT
This sequence comes from Dendrobates tinctorius, assembly GCF_039654945.1. Lineage (NCBI taxonomy): Eukaryota > Metazoa > Chordata > Amphibia > Anura > Dendrobatidae > Dendrobates > Dendrobates tinctorius. Next base: position 10,431,617 of record NW_027361672.1, read on the forward strand.
ATCTATATATATCTATCTCTATCTATCTCTATATCTATCTCTATTTCTCTCTATATCTATCTCTATATCTCTATCTATCTCTATATCTATCTCTCTGTATATCTATCTATCGCTCTATCTCTATATCTATCTTTCTATCTCTATATCTATATATCTATCTATCTTTATCTATTTATCTCTATATCTTTTCTCTGTATCTATCTCTCTCTATATCTATATCTATCTATCTCTATATATATCTAGCTATCTCTATCTATCTCTATATCTCTCTATATCTATTATCTCTATTATCTATATCTATCTATCCATCTATCTATCTCTATATCTGTCTATAATTTATCTTTCTAACTCTATATCTATCTATCTCTATACATATCTCTATATCTAGCTATTATCTCTATATCTATCTCTATATCTATCTTTCTATATCTATCTGTCTCTATATCTATCTCTATATCTATCTATCTCTATATCTATTATCTCTATATCTATCTATCTCTATATATCTCTATATCTATTTTTATTTATAGCCATCTATCTATATATATTTATCTCTATATCTATCTATATGTCTATATTATTATTATTATTATTATTATTATATCTGTATATCTCTATCTATTATCTATCTCTATCTATTATCTATCTATCTCTATATCTTTCTATCTATAGCTATCTATCTCTATATCTATCTATCCATTATCTATTTTCTATCTATCTCTATATCTATCTACCTATCGATCTATCTATCTATATTTCTTTCTATATCTATCTTTATATCTATCTCTATATATCTCTATGAATCTTTCTATCTATATCTATCCATTATCTACTATCTATCTCTATATCTATCTATTTCTACATCTATCTTTCTATCTATATCTATCTAACTCTATATCTATATATCTATATAGCATTATACCCTATGAGGGAGTGCATTATTCCCTATGAGGGGGGCAGTATTATACCCTATGAGGGGGGCAGTATTATACCCTATGAGGGGGGCAGTATTATACCCTATGAGGGGGGCAGTATTATACCCTATGAGGGGGTGCATTATACCCTATGAGGGGGGCAGTATTATACCCTATGAGGGGGGCAGTATTATACCCTATGAGGGGGTGCATTATACCCTATGAGGGGGCAGTATTATATTCTATGAGATGGCTGCATTATATTCTATGAGATGGCTGCATTATACTATGTGAGGGGGCTGCTTTATATTCTATGAGGGGGCTACCCCAACTCCTGCTACATAATTAAGACATGTACAACCTTATATTATACCCGGATATTAGCGTGTTTTACCGCATAATTGGTGGTCTGGTATTTAACTCTATGCAGCTACATAGTGGGCCCCAAGAATGATTTTCTCTGGTGGGCCCAAGGTGTTCCAGTCCGACGCTGTGTAGACCCATTCAAATGAATGGGTCTTTTCACATATCTGTGTTTTTTCAAGAACCGTGTTGCACCGTGTTGCAGCTGCACGGATCACACAGACCCATACAAGTCAATGGATCCGAGTAAACACGTACCGCACACGATGCCATCCATGTGCCGCATTAGTACCACACAGATGGCCGCCAGGGAAGAAGCGCTACAAGTAAGCTGTTACCCGGCGGCGGGTGCTGGAGAGGGCTCTCATAATTTTCCCCTGCTCTGGCGACAATCGGTGCGAGCAGAGGAGAATGATAAGAATTATACTAAAGTCAGAACCATGAAGGCACCTGGTCCGCGGGTTTGATGTCACCTGACAATACAAACCCCACAATTATTAACCCCTCTTGCCACCGCTACAGGGCAAGTGGGAAGAGCCGGGCAAAAAGCCAGAATTGGTGCATCTAATAGATACTCCTTTTCTGGGCAGCTGCGAGCTGCTGTTTTTAGGTGGAGGGGATCCTATATCAATGGCGCCTTACCAGTCTGAGAATACCAGTCCCAGCTGTGAGCTTTAGCAAGGTTGGTTGTCAAAAATGGGGGGGACCTCATGCCATTTTTAAAAAATTATTTAAATAATTAAAAAAAACAGCGTGGGGGCCCCTCTATTCTTGATAACCAGCCTTGCTGAAGGTGACAGCTGAGGGTTGCAGCCCCTAGCTGTGAATTTTGCCTGGTTGGTTCAAGAAAATAGGGGGGAACCCATGTCAGGTTTTTCATTCATTTATTTAGATATATCGCAGGTGGTAGCTAAGGAATACCCCAATCATCCGCTCCTGCTGTCACTGTTATTAGCGTCAGGAAGCGTCAGATGATGGGAATAATTGTCCCAAAAGTCCTCACCTGCTGTCATCCTTCGGACTTTAATATAACTCTCATCATTCTCCTCTGCTTGCACCGATTGCCGGCAGAGCAGGGAAGAATGATGAGAGCCCTCTTCGGCAACTGCTGCCAGGGAACAGTGCTTACTGTGGTTTTTCTTATTAGTAAGTGTCAGCTGATGCGAGCTTGTAGTCCCATCAGCTTACACCAGTGACCGGAGGTAAACATTTTACCTCCGATCACAGCTGCGGGCTCACGCTGTCTTTTGACAGCATGGGAATTGTGGCTCTCTGACCGGAGGAGATGATTTCACTACTGATCAAAAGCGCTACGCTGGTGTTTCCCATGCTGTATCACAGCGTGGGAAACACCGGCTTTTGCACTGTATATGTTTAGCTATATTCGTCGATTTCATTGACGATTAAATCGGCAAATATTGCAAATTCGGAGATCGTGAGCTGAACTGAACATCCAATAACGTTATACTGTATGGGGATAAACAATAATACATATTAGCAATTGTTCGGTCTCCATTGTTTTGTTGGCCTGTCTAAACAGGGCAGTAAATGAGCACTGGTCAGCTTTTTTTTTTTTTCAAGGGAGTCAATCATCAGGTTTTTGCTAACTAATCTGAGGCCAGAATAATGTAGGAGTAGAGACCCTAGATTTCAGCGATGTCTCACTTACTAGGCTGCTTGCTGTAGTTTTGATAAAATCAATGTTTTAATCAGCACTAGAGTACGAGTAAACCAGCTGCCGTGTAGCTCTCCATATTCATGATGACTATATAACCCTATCCACACTACCAATTGGCAGATTTATGCCTATGCACATTGTACACAGAAAGCTGTCAATTAGTGATGTAAGAAGGGTTAGACAGAGCTCAGGATTCAGAGAAATGGTAGATTTTCAGCAGATTAAACTATGATTTTTATCAAAATGACAGCAAGCAGCCCAGTAAGTGATACATTGCTGCAATGAAGGTCTCTGCACACTATGCTGCTCTCAGATGTAGCAGAAAAGACCTGGTTACAAATTCTCTTTACCAGCACAGATTGGCCTTTGTAAATGGACCAATAGTGTGAGGAAATGGCCGTTTTTTTTTACCTATTATTCATTGGCTATCCTTTCTGAAACTGAAAGACAAGACTTTCACCAATCAGAGTACTTAATTTGCATATTAATTTAAAGTACCTGTTCTGGGAAAGGATTTGGGCATGCTGTCCTACATGGAATGGCGGTTCCTTAATAACTCCATTCTGACAGATGCCTCCCCATTACTTACCCCTGGGCATGATGTCAACAGACATTACAACGCTGACATTAATCCCAAAACCATTACCCTAATTGCCAATGCTCTAGGGCAATTTGGAAGACCCGAGGCTAAGTGCCAGAATTGGTGCATCTAATGGATGCTGAGGTCTGGTGTTAATAGTTTGGGAAGGGGCTAATAGCCATGGCACTTTCCAGACTATTAATATCTGCCCCGATCTGTCTGCTTAGACTTTCCTGGTTATTAAAAATAGGGGAGACCCAAATAAATTTTAGTTGGGGTGTACCCCTTTTTAATAACCAGTAAAGGCTAAGCAGACAGCAGCAGGCTGATATTAATAGTTTGGGAAGCTCCATGGATATTGGCTCCTTCTCAGATCACAGCTGTCTCCTTTCCCTCTGCTGGTTGGTTAGTAAAAATATGTGGGCCTGATGCCATTTTTTTCATTTATTTATCAGGTAAATACAAGTACACAAAAATACACATGATTCATGAAATTCATTGATCTTACTGACAACTTCCTATCTATCTATACTATATATCTAACCTATCTATTCTGACGGTTCACCCTGTGAATTCACTGTACTAGGCTGATAAAACATGGTGTTCCCGATGAGATGTGTGTGTAAAAATTGGACGGCACACGCATGGTCCGTGTGCCATGCGATTTTTTTCTTTCTCGCACCCCCTGACTTGCATTGGTGAGTCACTGCCATTTTATGTGGACATATGCAGAATACTGCGATTTTTTCCTCACCCCAATTCCAGGTAAGGAAAAACTTACAGATGAACGCTGCCTCGTTGAATAATATTGATGCGAGTGCAATGTGATTTTTTTTTGCCGATTTTATACACAGCTGTCAGCAAACCTCAAGACAGATGCTGACTATGTTATGTAGCTAGATGATCATGGTTATCTCCTTAAATACCATTTAATCACCAATAGCCACATCTAAGCCGTGCAATTCAAACTGGGCATCGGTTCCAATCACACACTGTCAGCCCCCGCAACGTGATGACGGTTTGCCGATGGGTTGCCATGGCAGCCGATGTGCCTGTTGTAGGTGGTGTTCATATGCATATGAGAGGCTTTTTGTTATATACAGTAGAATTGCACTAAACAAAACAATCAAATGATCACATTTTCAAGTCCCCTCTGGGGACTAAAAAAGGTAAAAAGAAATAAATAACAAAAAAAAAAAGAAGAAATAAAAATGTGTGGGTCTTAGAAAATGGCAACACAAGCCAAATTTGTCTACAAAGTTCAGATCTTTTTTTAGTTGCTAAAATAGAATAAAAGAGTATACATGCTTGGTACTGCCATAATCAAACTTCTTTGAAGAATCATAAAGCCAGGCGATTTTTTAAAACAATGACAGCACTGTGATTTTTTTTTGCCATTTCACCTTACTTGGATTTTTCCCCATTTTTTCTGCACACTATATGTTAAATTGAATAGTGTCTTTCAGAATTACAACTCTTTCGTAAAAAAAATAAGCCCTCATTTTGGTATGTCAACTGCAAAATAAAAAAAATTATCACTCTTTGAAAAGAGTTGTAAAGAAAAAAGTTAAAAACTTAAAAAAATAAATATTCAATCGTAAATAGCAGAAGAAAGAATTTTCCCATTTGTGATGTTATTTTTTAATCAACTTGGAATTTACGTAGAAAATACAGATAAAAAAATACAGGGTGGGTCACTACGCAAAGTAACAATGTTTGGTTTATAAAAAAAAAAATATATATGTTAAGGGGCATGTGCACACGATCAGGAATTGGCAGCGCTTTGTCCAAAGCGTCAAAAGCGCTGCCGGCTATTGATCGCAGGTGAATCCGCATGTGTTCATGAAGCGTGTCAGAAAGGCAACGTTCAATACATTGTAAGGGTGAGATTTATCTTGCGCAGACTCACATATTTCCATAAGATAAATTGACATGTTGCGGTCTGGAGAGACGCACCGCATGTCCGTCTCCGCGGGTGATCCGCGGGCGTCTCTGGAGGCATAGTGGGCAGGGGAATTCTTGACATCCCATCCACTATGCTGTAACATCTGGACGCTACGGAAGTAAGCAGCGTCCAACCCGCAACGTTTACTGATTGTGTGCGCCTACCCTAAAGTTTTAGGCATCGTTTCATTGTCCACAAGAGTAATAATAATATTCAACTCTTCTGAAAAGAAGAAAGATGGACGGACAAACGTTCGGACAGATAGATAGCGTTGGGATAATGGAAGGATTATTTAAAGACTTGTTTACACTACACCCTGTGGTTGTTAAACACATTTAGTCCCCAATGACATATCTTTAATTCCTAAGTGACACTTTTCTAAGGCCAGAATGGTCTACGGGGAGCATGCGTTGCAGTTGTGGTGTGAGTTTCCTTAGTAGCAGGACACATCTCATCTCTTGCCTACAACTAGCTGTCTAATTATCTCCCATTATCTGGTGGATAACACAAGTCCCCGGGCTACAGCAGTTCCTCTGGTAACCACATAAATAAATACATTCCAGAAGAGAACAGAGCTTGGGATCTATAAGAAATGTCCTATGAGCCACAGAACAATCACTATAACATTCATCAGAAATCCAGCACACTGGGTGATCCTTCACGGTAAACCTACAATGAAAGGAAGCAGAATCGATTTTCCTTATAGCGACACGTGAGCTTCATTGTTCGGGTCTTTCTTTCAGCAGTAAACAAATATTACCGTTAGTTTAGTTACAATTATGTCACATAATAAAAATACTGTTCACATAGAATCAATGTCATTGTCCTCAATACACTGCACGCTTCATAGTTACAACCTCAGTAATGTGATCACCCGGACATTTAACAAAAGCCGGCAAAATAGTGCAATAGCCATAAGTTATTTTAAAAGTTATAAAAGAGTGAATTTCTTTTAATTAGGCAATCAATAGCTCCGTCATTCCGATCTGGTGTTTATATAGACAAGATAACCTTGATGTTACATCTCCAGGACATGGCATCAATGTTTCATTGGGTTTGGACTACTAGGACCTTCCCTGAACCCAGGAGTGAAATTCAATGTGTATGTATTCAGCAGCTCGGAGGTTCTGTAATATGGCGTCATATATATTAACACCTGCGCCACTTTTTTTTTGTCCATATGAGTGATGTAAAGTCAGGGAGGCTCCGGCATCTAGTTAGAAAAGTGGTTGAAAAGGTGCAAACGGGTCTTTTTTACCATAAAGCAGTTTCATGCGCGCTACGGATTAACCCTTTACGAACTATACACCAAATGCATCAGGAGTAAAGGGGTTATCAGTGAAAAACAGCTCTCTTTTCGAACAGATCTGACTACTGGGGCCTGCACAGATCAGCAGAAAGGGGAACTTTTACCCGCATTAGAATGGAGCATCAAGCTACATGTGGGTGCAATCGGTGCTCCATTGCCGATCAGGCTGCTTAGCATGGCGTTCAATTTTTCCGGAAGCCCCATAGAGAACGAAGGGGGCAACAGTTGGATGTCCAACGTGCCATGCCATTTTGAAATTAATATAAAAGCTTCCCATCACCATACAACCCCTTTAACAGAGCAACAAATATAAAGAACGGTTTTGGAAATAAACTTAAAAATCATCTAAATTCATCAGACAGTGGGACCTCAAGTTTTACTATGAGGCCCTATCATCTGTATACACCTATGCTTAGCTATCTAGGACAACTCAGAGATACATCCTTCCATCATGATGGCCTACATGGGAAAGAAGGAAATGGGATCTTTGTGACCATCTGACATGTTTATTTTTATAAATACTCGCATTACCTATAAAATAAAGGTTGTGGAACAACCGTCCATTGTTTCATCTCTCTGTTATCCCTATGTTTATGAATAAATCACCAACATGGTAGCACCAGTTCTTCTTGTCAATGAGGCAAGTCCCCTTATACCCGTAATGCTGCCCAATCAGAGTAGGAACATGTTATAAAATCACACTTTTCAATTTATTCATATCTGTCCAGATGAAATAATAGAGACAGAGGAACAGCACAAGTAAAGATAAAAGAAAAAGGGCTTTAGGATTGGCATATTATAGGGGAAATCTACAAATTCTTTCTTCCCTTTGCATCAAAGACCTTGCCCTGTCCTGGATTGCCTCATACCTTTCTGACCACACATTCAGCGTTTCCCACTCCCACACTACCTCCTCATCCCGCCCTCTATCAGTTGGAGTCCCCCAAGGCTCTGTCCTGGGGCCCCTACTTTTTTTCATCTATACTCTTGGCCTAGGACAACTCATAAAGACCCATGGCTTCCAGTACCATCTGTATGCAGACAACACTCGGAGCTACCTCTCTGGCCCAGATGTCACCTCTCTGCTGTCCAGAATCCCGGAGTGTCTATCAGCCATATCCTCCTTTTTCACCTCTCGCTTCCTATAACTCAATGTAGACAAAACTGAACTCATTATCTTTCCTCCATCTCACGTATCTTCCCTACCCGATCTATCTATTATGGTAAATGGCATCACGCTCTCTCCCGCACCTGAAATCCGCTGTCTCGGAGTAACTCTCGACTTTGCCCTGTTCTTCAAACCACACGTCCAAACTCTTGCCACCTCCAGTCGCCTTAAACTCAAAAATATTTCCAGAATCCGTCCCTTCCTCAGCCCTCAATTTACTAAAACTCTTGTACATGCCGTCATTATCTCCCGCCTTGACTACTGCAACACTCTCCTCTGTGGCCTTCCTGCTAACTCTCTTGCACCACTCCAGTCTGTCCTCAACTCTGTTGCCCGACTAATCCACCTCTCTCCTCCCCTGTCTCTCCCCTCTGAAAATCCCTCCACTGGCTCCCAATTCACCAACGCATCCAGTTCAAACTACTAACACTGACCTACAAAGCCATCCACAACCTATCCCCACTCTATACCTCTGAACTAATCTCCCAATATCTTCCCTCATCTCTGAACTAATCTTCCAATATCTTCCCTCATGTAATCTTCGATCCTCCCAAGGCCTCCTACTCTCCTCTACACTTATTCGTTCCTCACACAACCGCCTCCAAGATTTCTTCCGAATATCCCCTATCCTGTGGAATTCCATGCCTCAACACGTCCGATTATCCACCACCCTCGGATCCTTCAAACGGAACCTGAAAACCCATCTTTTCAGGAAAGCTTACAGCCTGCAATAACCATTCTGCAGCCTCACCACCGCCCTAGCCTCCGCCTCATCACCACCAGAGCTGCTGCACCCCGACCTTCTGTCTCTTCCCCACTATCCCATAGAATGTAAATCCGCAAGGACAGGGTCCTCTCCCCTCTGTACCAGTCAGTCATTGTAAATTTGTTTACTGTTAACGATATCTATAACTTTGTATGTAACCCCCCTTCTCATGTACAGCACCATGGAATTAATGGCGCTATATAAATAAATAATAATAATAAAATAAATTACTTAACCAAAAACAGATATATAAAGGTAACAATGGGTGGCAATGGATGTACCTACGCTGGTCATTTTTATAGGGCTTTGAATTATTAATTATATTAAATGAACAAAAGTAGCTGCATCCAGTAGTTTTGTTACCTCTTGTTATTTTCATTTCTCTTTTTCCATCAATGGGTTCATTTGCTATACATTTCTGTGACATTGTGTGATATCACCTGGGGATCCTAGGTCTGGTGACCTGAAATGCCAGGTGACACAGACGCCTTGGCCACAATTGGTGGACTAGTGGAAGCCGTCGTGCAATGTTACCTTTGTGTCTATAATCCTTGTTGTGATGATGCTTGAAAACTCTTGGTAATTGTTACGGCATTCACAGCTTGCATTCTCGCAGCTTGTCCTTCAGGACGCTAGGGCATTCGCAGCTTGTCCTTCAGGACGCCAGGTCATTCGCTGCTTGTCCTTCAGGATGCCAGGGCACTCGCAGCTTGTCCTTCAGGACGCCAGGGCATTCGCAGCTTGTCTTTCAGGACGCCAGGGCATTCTCGCAGCTTGTCCTTCAGGATGCCAGGGCATTCGCAGCTTGTCCTTCAGGATGCCAGGGCATTCGCTGCTTGTCCTTCAGGACGCCAGGGCACTCGCAGCTTGTCCTTCAGGACACCAGGGCATTCGCAGCCTGTCCTTCAAGACGCCAGGGCATTCTCGCAGCTTGTCCTTCAGGATGCCAGAGCATTCGCAGCTTGTCCTTCAGGACGCCAAGGCACTCGCAGCTTGTCCTTCAGGACGCCAGGGCATTCGCACCGATCGTGTACTTTCCAACTATGTCATGGAGACTAGGATTGGTCTTTTGTGAAAATTTGTAAAATATTTTGTGCAGTCTCTATGTATATCTTTATCTGTTTTCATTATATGTAAAACACAGGGGGTGGTTTCTTACCTACTGATTGATGAGGCCCTATATGTTGTACTAAACCACGCTTGTATTCTTCATAGAGGCCTGTAATGTTGAGTATTTGGCAAAATAAATACTGGTTGATACGTCATCACTCGGTCTAAATGTGTGTATATCAGGAGAGCTGTCTGAGTTATTTTTTTATAGATGCAAATTGATATAGGGTATTACCCTAAGCTTTGGATCTTTTATTAAAAATAGCTGTCCCTTTTCCAAATTCCAGAAAAAGAAAACTTATTAGCTGGCCATCATCATACTACTCAAACCTTCACTGTCTTGTCCATGATGGCTACAGAAAGCTGACAATAGGGCCATTATGAAAGAGAAATAAATATTTACCAGGAGCAGCGCTAGATAGAATAACTATTCTGTGGACACAGGGCAAAGGATTGCTTAATGTGTTACTCAGACCCCCACTGATTACAGTTAGCTAAACATACCTTAAATGACTCAAAGTTCAAATCAAAGTGCCCTCAGTGTGCCAACCCAAAGTGCCCTCAATGTGCCAACCCAAAGTGCCCTCAGCGTGCCAACCCAAAGTGCCCTCAGCGTGCCAACCCAAAGTGCCCTCAGCGTGCCAACCCAAAGTGCCCTCAGCGCGCCAACCCAAAGTGCCCTCAGCGTGCCAACCCCGTGCCCTCAGCGTGCCAACCCCGTGCCCTCAGCGTGCCAACCCCGTGCCTTCAGTGTGCCAACTCAAAGTGCCCTTAACTAAATTATTGTTCTTTATTATGTATCCAAGAAGAAAACAGGTCCACAGTCAATAATAAAGCAGCCACAAGAAAGTATATAGTCAGTAACACAAAACATTACATGAGGAATTCATGCAATGGTCATAGAACCAAAGGAAAAATAAATAATGTGCAGAATTTGACTTCAATTTTATATTACATTGATAATTCCTAAACCCCTAACTGATTTAGGCAGTTTGGGGTTTTCTGCCTTTGTCTTTTCATCCCCACTTTCCAAAATTCCAACAATTTTTTTTTTTTTTTTTAAATGTTTTTGCTAGATGATTTGTAGTTTTGAATGGCACAAATTTTACCATAGCATGTATTGGAAAATAGAAAACAAATTCTTTTGGAGGTTGGAATTGAAAAAAAAAACAAAAAAACAACAATTCTAATATTCCTTTGTGGGTTTAAATTTTACAGAGTTCTCTGTGCAGTAAAAATCACATGTCAACTTTATTCTGCGTGTTAATACAATTACAGAGATGCAAAGGGTTTTTTTTGTTTGTTTTTTTAAACAGTAATTCTCAAGGTCTTAAAGGCATAATTTATAAAGTGCCGGTAAAAACAAGCAACTTTGCCATTTAATGTTCATTTCTAAGAAAGTAGAGATTTTTAATTCAATAGCATACTGATTATTGCCTATGCTACCGACCACAACTGCGGTCTATCAGTGGCGTCCAATCTTAGGCCAGGAGCGCAACGTTTACAAATTCCTGGCTAAGGAGCTTGCAAAAGTTGCTCTGAGACTTATATTCCGCGTCCCCGCATGGGAGAGTTCACAATTTTAGCTCACAGCACAACCATGACTCCGATCCTAACTATGAAATTTTCAGAGCCCCTTCCGTGGCAATCAGGAAAATGGGAGATTAGAGAGCGGTGTGCTCCTGAGGGCTCATACTCACTTGCGAGAGACTCGCACGATTCTCATGGGAGTCTCGCCTGAAAACCTGGCACTGCCGGCACTCAGACCGGAGCGTACAGCTACATGTATTTCTATGCAACCACATGCTCCGGTCCGAGTACCGGAGAGAATCGTGCGAGTCTCTCTAAATGGGAAAACGTCCAAGGGTTGTTTTATGATTTTTTTACTGCACGGTTTATAAAGTTTGAATGAACCTGCCTAGACATTGTTTAAAAAATTGCTTCCGGTTTATGCCTAAGCAGTGCTGAGTGAGCGGAAACCTTACAATGTGTATACAGAAAAATACTTCAGGTTGATGTTTTACACATGAAGGAGGGTGACGATAGCTTCATTAGACGTGCAGCCAACTGCAGTGAACTCTGTTAAAGATTGATCACATTCCCTCCATGCTGACTCACTAGACATACAGTATATGTCTAGTTTTGTCCAGTCATTTCTAAGCATTTTTTCACCGTCACATGTGTCATTACCACAATTATTAACTCACGTCACAAGTTACAGTCAAAACGTATAACGTATCCTTGAATTTCCTTCATTTACTGTTACTGTTTTTGAGATTATAATTCTATTAAAATAGTGGCAATAAATAAATTCAATAATAGGTTTAAAGCTAAATTAAATCCATCATCTGACACATTATGAATGGTGATAGCCCAGCCAAATTCTAGCACAGAACTGCAAAGTAGAAGCAGAACTTTGAGCAAAGATACCGTACTTCTAATAGCAAGGCAAATAGTGACATATTGTATGTTCACAATTTTCCCTTGGTGGTTTTTCTCCCAGATTTAAATGTTTTTGCAGATATCAATAATACATAAGGCCCTGTTAATGCAGAATTAGTTATTCTACTTACCGTATTTTTTGGATTACAGGACGCACTTTTTTCCCCCAAAATTTGGGGGGAAAATGGGACTGCGTCTTTTAAAGCGTATAAACCTTACTGGTACCCTTCCTGCAGGCAACAGGCTGGGTTGAGGGGGTATCCAGCAGTGCTGTGGGTGCCCGGCGGTGCTGAGGGGGTCTCCGGTGCTGTGGGGGGCTCTGGCGACATTTTGTGAAAGGCCAGAGCCCCTGCAGCTCCATGGTTTCCTGTGTGGTGAACTCTGGGAAAATGGCCGCCGAGGGCGGCACATGCGCAGATGGAGATCTCAGCACCAAGATCTCGGGAGATGAGATCTCAGCGCTGAAATCTCATCTCCCTAGATCTTAGTGCCAAGATCTCCATCTGCGCATGCGCCGCCCAAGGTGGCCATTTTCCCAGAGTTCACCGCACAGGAAACCATAGAACTGCCGGGGGCTCTGGCCTTTCACAAAATGTCGGCAGAGCCCTGGCAGCACTGGAGACACCCCTGTACCACAGCTGGGCACCCGCAGCAACACCGAACACCCGCAGCAACACTAGACACTCGCAGCAACACCAGACACCCGCAGCAACACCAAACACCCGCAGCAACACCAGACACCCGCAGCAACACCAGGCACCCGCAGCAACACCAGGAACCCGCAGCAACACCAGGCACCCGCAGCAACACCAGGTACCCGCAGCAACACCAGGAACCCGCAGCAACACCAGGCACCTGCAGCAACACCAGGCACCCGCAGCAACACCAGGCACCCGCAGCAACACCTGCAGCAACACCGATCACCCGCAGCAACACCAGACACCCGCAGTGGCGCACCGCTCATCGGAACACCCCCTCATCCCAGCCTGTGGCCTGCAGCATCACCCCACTCCTGCCTTCTCCAGCAGTGACCCTGGGACCTTGCTTCACCACAGCCACCACCCCCCGGTAAGCAATAAGACACATGGATTCTAAGAAGCATCACCATTTTGTTAAAAAATAAATTTTTTCCTATTTTTCTCCTCATAATCCGGAGCATCTTATAATCCGAAAAATACGGTATATGTTACGGACTGTTTGCAGAACTTTGGTAACTCTAAAGAGAGCATCCACGGACAGACTTGGGACTAGCCACTCAGCTTATATAGTCATAAGTGATGCTTTCATGCCTGTACAGGATATGGTCTTTTGCTGCAAAAATCCATTGGCTGCATCCATAGAGAAGCTGCTGGCCAGTGAAGCTAGTTTGCATGGAATATTTGTTAGATAGGTCAAACCAGAGACCCAGCACTAAAGACAAAATCAGTAGGTAGGGACTAGGTAAGAAGGAAAGCCATGGTCAAGACAAGAGAGACAGAATCCTTCTTCAGCAGACACAAGAGGGTTTAAGGCAGTCCAGAGTCAATCCCAGGTATAAACCAGAGGGTCAGAGAGCAGAGAAGTAGCAAACAAGCCAGATCAGGTAGCATAACATAATACTGAGGGCAAAATAAGAACTAGCAAACAACAGGATAAATATGGCGCAGTGTTTATATGGGTCTGCTGATCAAAAAATATCAAAAATGCTACTTCTGCTTCTAGTTATATATGGCCTTCTGGTGACTTTAGTTCATTTTACTTATATTACAAGGAGTTGGGGCCTTGAAGCCATACTACTACAATCAGTAAGAAACAGTCAAGCTAAAAAAAAAACTTGGAATGTCATAGGCTTTAAGATAAATGTTCTAGTCTATTCGCATAACACTGAGGAAACATTTGGTCACAAGCATCACATTATACGGTTCAATCAAGCATGTGCACAGTGTGAGGGTGGGAAGTATGCTCTCTCTGTGACCACCCTAATGACGAATCCACCAGATAACTTGGAACATCACTCCAGAAGCTACACTGTTTCCCTAAGGACCAAATAGTCAACATCAAGCAATAAGCCCCTAAAAAAGCCACGTCGCCTTCAACTTGTAGAATCCAAAGTCTCTGGGAAATATAGGATATTACTAGTATATACAGTATGTGAGAAAGTATTAGTATGTAGCGAGTCAGGGCAGGACTGTACTCCATAATTTGTGTCTATTGTGCTAACGGTAGCGGCTATGGGTCTCTAGGGATACGGTACGTGTACAAGATAATGAGAGTGACAGTTCCACTGGGACTTCTTATATACTTGCTTTAAATAGCAATTGCATGCACGTTATTTTCGTTCCAACAATTGATCTGCACTTACATTTTCTCATATAAATCAGCTACTTACATTCTCCTTAGACTTTCTATAGCCATTTATGGGAGGTAATGACGATGCTTTGGACCTGAATGTTTTGGTGGATAAAATTAAAAAGAAAAATTATTCATCAGTCAAATATTAATGATCAATAAATAAAACATGAACCTACAAACATTGGGATTAGGATACCAGCGGCTGTCCTATAAGAGAGGCTTTACAGGCTGATACGTATGTAGATAGAATGGCTACAAATTTAGACAGTATCCGCATTTTAACTTTCCATTTTTAAATAATTGTAAGTTATTGTGATATTATTATAGTGTAAAATATCAGGTCTTATGGTACAAGAAATACCTACATATTGTACATCTGGACCAAACAGAACATAAGGACAACACGCAACATTTAAGAAAAAAAACAATCTCTTTACTTAGACTTACCCTTGTGCCCGTCTCACGGATGATTTTGTGAATATCAGATCACCGTATGGCAACTTTTTGAATTTATCTCTGCCGACCGCAACATAAAACTGTCCATTTTCTAATTCAGAGCCATCATGTATGGGCATTCCCTCTAATGTGTATAATCTAAATGGGACAACCAGAAATAAAGCATTTGAGGATTACCTAAACAGATTCTAAAAGGATTTAAAGGGAATCTGTCAGCAGGATTTCACCCAAAAACTATTCATATGTGCATGTATCTCTTTCAAAATCCAGCAGTAACTTTACATAGCCAATTGGTCCCTTCATTACTGAGAAATCACCGTTTTGAATTGATATGCAAATAAGGCTGAAACCTCTGTCACTCCAGCTCTATTCCCAACTCAGCTCTGCATCCTCCTTGACTTATGGATCTTTTACCTAACGTCACACAGCAAAGAGGCTGTCAGTAAAGCAGAAAGAGGCGGCGCTGGGCGGGGAATAGAGCTGGAGCGACCGAGTCAATTCAAATGCTGATTTCTCAGTAAAGGAGGCACACACTGGCCATGTAAAGGTATTTCTGAACTGTTAAAGAGCTATATGATCTATTCCCCACCTAACGTCACCTCCTTCTGCTTGACTGAAGGCTCCATTGCTTTAAGTAACAACATAAACGTCATGCAGGAGAAGAGGGTGCTGGGCAGGGAATAGAGCTGGAGTGACAGAGGCTTCAGATCTACAGCCTCATTTGCACATCTCATTTAACCCCTTAGTGACAGATCCTATTTGGTACTTAATGACCAAGCCAATTTTAATAATTCTGACCACTGTCACTTTATGAGGTTATAGCTTTTGAACGCTTCAACGGATCCCACTGATTATGAGACTGTTTTTTCATGACATATTGTACTTCATGATAGTGGTAAAATTTCTTTTATATGACTTGCGTTTATTTATGAAAAAAACTGAAATTTGGCAAAAAATTTTGAAAATGTTGCAATTTTCAAACTTTTCATTTTTGTGCTCTTAAATCAGTGAGTCATATCGCACAAAATAGTTAGTAAATAACATTTCCCACATGTCTGCTTTACATCAGCACAATAAAGGGGGGTTTGATTTACTATTTTTCTTTATTTTGATCACTGCAATAGGGTCTATCACTGTGATCAAAATTAACCAATAGGAAAAGTTTCCTATTGTTGCGGACTGGGTGCCGGCCGGCAGATCTCGGAGGGCGGGATGCAGGATGGTCCGGGGACACCGGAGGTACCAGGGGACCCCATTTCTCTCTCCACTGATGTGCTAGATCACATCAGAGGAGAGAGAAATTATAAAAACCAACCCGAATCATGTTCTCCAGGGTCTCAGCTATCCCCGGTAGCCCAGACCCCAGAAAATGTCTGATGCTGGGGGGCGCTATACACTTATTTCTCAGTACCTTTAAAAAGCGGGGCTGAGGAATAAGCACCCTTAACTGCCGCCGTTAAAAGGCTTATCAGCAGTCGTTAATGGGTTAAATTCAGATTTCTCAGTAACTGAGGAACAGACTGGCCATGGAAAGATATTGCTGGACTTGTCTTTGAAACCGCTACATACACGTAGTTTAGGGGGTGAAATCCTGCTGATAGTTATTGCATTGAGTGAGGTCATTAAATGAAATCTATCTAAATAAAAAACAAGGGTATTCCCTGGATAGATGTTACATATCTCAGTCTGAAGGATCATGTCTGATAAGATTAGAATAAATGACTATTGGAGGCAGACTTCTCCACAAAACTAAGAAGAACAAGAAAGTTGTATTGTAACTAGCTGCCTGTCGATCAGCAGACTAAAATGTATCCTCTGCACAAAATCCTTGGTGTTTCCTTCGGAATTTTGCCAGAGTCATACAGCTTGTGCTGTGGATTTAAAGCAGATTTCTCACCTATACATTCAACTATGACAAATCGACAGTGTAATTGATATGCCACAGATCTGAAACTTCATTGCATGCTAAATTCTACATTTTTTCAAAACCATGTGCCCATATAATTTACTATAGTCGAATGCAGATCAGAGGCGCAAAATCTGCACCACAAGTAACCGGTAAAGTAAGGATAAGGCGCGTCGTACCTGTGCACAGCTCCACTTCGGAGTTTCACTTTCTCTGTAACCAAGGCAAGAACAAGTTCCCACTGATCCAGGACTCTCCTAGGGATCAGTAGACGCACCACTGGGTTCATGATATCTCCATTAGCAAAAAGGCTGGTTTAGATAAAAAAGAACATGGTGAAGATGAATAGATTTCAATATAAAAACCATGCAATGCTTGAAATGAGATTACTCACAACACAGTACATGGCTCCTGGACATTTTTTCTAAATCTTGCCGATACATTGATTCTGCTATGGGACACAGGTTTCACCTGTAAAAGAGAGATAACTGTACAGTTCATTCCAATAAAACATGAGATTTTACAGAAAATTAAAGATGTTGTCCACTTAAAAAAATTAGATGTGTTCATTATATGAATTTAAATAACTTCTTAATATAGTTCCACTGAAGCCCCCAATTTTCAGCTATCAGCCCCTGGAGGGGTTTTCGGCAGCTCTACTTCCAGCCCCACGCTCAGTACAAGAGTGGGCTTCTTGGATTGGCGAATATCAGAGGTGTATGGGCAGGGGGATCAGAGTCCCTTATATACATGGCGTGTGACAACGAGGGGGCTGCTGTATCTAATGGTAAGACAGCCCCCCGATATACAACACTGGTTACATGCCAGCACAGTGTTGTGTTGAACCCAAGCTAGGAATAAAATTGAAAGGAACTGGAACTAAGGATGATAGCTGAAGAATGGGACACCTTTCAAAATTAAAAGAAAATGACTTTTTTGTTTTAATTGATATTGTGAAAACATTTAAATAATTTTTGAAGATTGGATAACGGATGTAGGTCTATAATTTTATTCAAAATCGTGACTGAATGTGACCTGGGTCGAAAGTTCTTCGATTGGTGGATACTTGGGTTACACAAGTTGAAGAAGTTGCTCTAAGCAAAACGTGGAATAGCTCTGACTACAAACATGGAGAAAAAAAAACAAGCTCAGTAGTTTATATCATTAACATGCACCTTGTCTACTTGGCCCAAACTTCTATCAAAGCAAGGAAAAAGAAGAAAAACTCCAACTCCATGAAGTTTATTAAGCTCATGGTTTAAGTCCTTTAAAGGGAATCTATCAGCAGGTTTTTGCTACTTAGTGAGTGTTTTATCAGCAGGAGATTATCACTGCCGGAGTGCTGCCCAGGAGCATGCTGGTCCAACTACGCCCAAAATGCTGATTAGCAGCTTACTGTCAATATTACAATGTACACAGATAGCTGTTAGTCTGGAGTGTTGGTGGAGTTAGCTTTCTGCGCTCTGCTGCATGCTACATCTAAAAACTTGTTGATTCAAAACTGCTGCACCCAGTAAACTAAGTGATACATCACTGGAATCAGGGTCTCTTTTCCTACATTAGGCTACCTTCAAATGAGGTAGCAAAAACCTGGTGAAACATTCCCTTTAAGCAGATTTAGCTGAATGCCACTTCTTTTTCATTGACCAGTAGGTGGAAACGTGATTATAATGAATCTTTCCAATTGGAGATGCACTACCAGACTTCAGTAGGGGAAAAGCGGGGATTTTTTGAGTCATGGTCAAATTATAAACACCTTACCTTCCTGCTTCCGTTAGACACTTAGTAAATGTCTGCCCACTTTCCTGCACCCTTACAGCATCAATCGCTAGCTATAAAGACACTAATGTATAGCAGTATATAAATATAATTCCTGTGGCCTTATCGGCATATAAACATGTGTCCTTCGCTTTACAGAGATCCATATTCTTCTCTAATGTATTTTTCCTAATGGTTCTGAAATATATTTATTCACCACCAAGGACAAGTTGTGTAGGCTCACGTCATACATGTGGAATTCATGTCTAAAGCTGCAACATTTCAAAGCAACTGATTTTAATATTCACACATAAGATTTTTACTGAAGACATCATCTGATCTCTTCTAGCCCCACTAGTATTATGCCTTAGTAGTTAGTATATGACTTTGTCACATCGGTGGCGCTAGAAGTCACCACATGCTGAGCTACATCACATTTCATGCATGAATTGTCCAAAATGTAAGAAATTTGGGGATGCATATAAAAAAGTCACATCAGTAGGAAATGCCCATATTACACTTATCTGTTCATCTATTGTTAATATTATTGCATTAGGATGACACTGCACTTCGATCCATGCATGGATCCTTCTATTGGTGTAGCGCGGCCCCAGACATCAATGTCTAGGTGGGCACAAAATTTTGCCCCCCCCTTCCCACCATTAAATTAGGATGTGCCAGCTTACGCTACTTCTTAGGGTATGTGCACACGCTGTGGATTCTGGCTCTGCGGGTCCACAACAGATTCTGCTGCGTTGTACAGTACCTTTATTTCCTATTGAAAAAAAAAAACACAGTGCACATGCTGCGGATTTTTCCGCGTGGATTTGCGGCAGGTTACAATCCGCAGCATGTCAATTCTTTGTGCGGTTTCCGCTGAGGTTTCACACATTATCATTATGAGGTGTGAAACTGCAGGCTTTTTCATCAAAATCCGCACTACCAAAAAACTACGTGTGCACTTACCCTGAGGGCATTAATTTGTTACTGACTGCTGCGCTCTGCATAGACAGCGTCCGAGATGACAAAGTTCTCAGTATAAAGAAATGAGCTGCCATCTCGGTCACTGCCTATGCAGAAAGCTACTGCTGAATACAATCTCATCTCGCCTGCTGCGCTCTGCATAGACAGCGTCCGAGATGACAAAGTTCTCAGTATAAAGAAAGGAGCTGCCATCTCAGTCACTGCCTATGCAGAAAGTAACTGCTGAATACAATCTCATCTCGCCTGCTGCGCTCTGCATAGACAGCGTCCGAGATGACAAAGTTCTCAGTATAAAGAAATGAGCTGTCATCTCAATTACTGTCTATGCAGAAAGCTAGTGCTGAATACAATCTCATCTCGCCTGCTGCGCTCTGCATAGACAGCGTCCGAGATGACAAAGTTCTCAGTATAAAGAAATGAACTGTCATCTCAGTCACTGCCTATGCAGAAAGCTACTGCTGAATACAATCTCATGTCGCCTGCTGCGCTCTGCATAGACAGCGTCCGAGATGACAAAGTTCTCAGTATAAAGAAAGGAGCTGCCATCTCAGTCACTGCCTATGCAGAAAGTAACTGCTGAATACAATCTCATCTCGCCTGCTGCGCTCTGCATAGACAGCGTCCGAGATGACAAAGTTCTCAGTATAAAGAAATGAGCTGTCATCTCAATTACTGTCTATGCAGAAAGTAACTGCTGAATACAATCTCATCTCGCCTGCTGCGCTCTGCATAGACAGCGTCCGAGATGACAAAGTTCTCAGTTTAAAGAAATGAGCTGTCATCTCAATTACTGTCTATGCAGAAAGCTACTGCTGAATACAATCTCATCTCGCCTGCTGCGCTCTGCATAGACAGCGTCCGAGATGACAAAGTTCTCAGTATAAAGAAATGAGCTGCCATCTCGGTCACTGCCTATGCAGAAAGCTACTGCTGAATACAATCTCATCTCGCCTGCTGCGCTCTGCATAGACAGCGTCCGAGATAACAAAGTTCTCAGTATAAAGAAATGAACTGTCATCTCAGTCACTGCCTATGCAGAAAGTAACTGCTGAATACAATCTCATCTCGCCTGCTGCGCTCTGCATAGACAGCGTCCGAGATGACAAAGTTCTCAGTATAAAGAAATGAGCTGTCATCTCAATTACTGTCTATGCAGAAAGCTAGTGCTGAATACAATCTCATCTCGCCTGCTGCGCTCTGCATAGACAGCGTCCGAGATGACAAAGTTCTCAGTATAAAGAAATGAACTGTCATCTCAGTCACTGCCTATGCAGAAAGCTACTGCTGAATACAATCTCATGTCGCCTGCTGCGCTCTGCATAGACAGCGTCCGAGATGACAAAGTTCTCAGTATAAAGAAAGGAGCTGCCATCTCAGTCACTGCCTATGCAGAAAGTAACTGCTGAATACAATCTCATCTCGCCTGCTGCGCTCTGCATAGACAGCGTCCGAGATGACAAAGTTCTCAGTATAAAGAAATGAGCTGTCATCTCAATTACTGTCTATGCAGAAAGTAACTGCTGAATACAATCTCATCTCGCCTGCTGCGCTCTGCATAGACAGCGTCCGAGATGACAAAGTTCTCAGTTTAAAGAAATGAGCTGTCATCTCAATTACTGTCTATGCAGAAAGCTACTGCTGAATACAATCTCATCTCGCCTGCTGCGCTCTGCATAGACAGCGTCCGAGATGACAAAGTTCTCAGTATAAAGAAATGAGCTGCCATCTCGGTCACTGCCTATGCAGAAAGCTACTGCTGAATACAATCTCATCTCGCCTGCTGCGCTCTGCATAGACAGCGTCCGAGATAACAAAGTTCTCAGTATAAAGAAATGAACTGTCATCTCAGTCACTGCCTATGCAGAAAGTAACTGCTGAATACAATCTCATCTCGCCTGCTGCGCTCTGCATAGACAGCGTCCGAGATGACAAAGTTCTCAGTATAAAGAAATGAGCTGTCATCTCGGTCACTGCCTATGCAGAAAGCTACTGCTGAATACAATCTCATCTCGCCTGCTGCGCTCTGCATAGACAGCGTCCGAGATGACAAAGTTCTCAGTATAAAGAAATGAGCTGCCATCTCAGTCACTGCCTATGCAGAAAGCTACTGCTGAATACAATCTCATCTCGCCTGCTGCGCTCTGCATAGACAGCGTCCGAGATGACAAAGTTCTCAGTATAAAGAAATGAACTGTCATCTCAGTCACTGCCTATGCAGAAAGCTACTGCTGAATACAATCTCATCTCGCCTGCTGCGCTCTGCATAGACAGCGTCCGAGATGACAAAGTTCTCAGTATAAAGAAATGAGCTGTCATCTCAATTACTGTCTATGCAGAAAGCTAGTGCTGAATACAATCTCATCTCGCCTGCTGCGCTCTGCATAGACAGCGTCCGAGATGACAAAGTTCTCAGTATAAAGAAATGAGCTGTCATCTCAGTCACTGCCTATGCAGAAAGCTACTGCTGAATACAATCTCATCTCGCCTGCTGCGCTCTGCATAGACAGCGTCCGAGATGACAAAGTTCTCAGTATAAAGAAATGAGCTGCCATCTCAATTACTGCCTATGCAGAAAGCTAGTGCTGAATACAATCTCATCTCGCCTGCTGCGCTCTGCATAGACAGCGTCCGAGATGACAAAGTTCTCAGTATAAAGAAATGAACTGTCATCTCAGTCACTGCCTATGCAGAAAGCTACTGCTGAATACAATCTCATCTCGCCTGCTGCGCTCTGCATAGACAGCGTCCGAGATGACAAAGTTCTCAGTATAAAGAAATGAGCTGTCATCTCAATTACTGTCTATGCAGAAAGCTAGTGCTGAATACAATCTCATCTCGCCTGCTGCGCTCTGCATAGACAGCGTCCGAGATGACAAAGTTCTCAGTATAAAGAAATGAGCTGTCATCTCAGTCACTGCCTATGCAGAAAGCTACTGCTGAATACAATCTCATCTCGCCTGCTGCGCTCTGCATAGACAGCGTCCGAGATGACAAAGTTCTCAGTATAAAGAAATGAGCTGTCATCTCAATTACTGTCTATGCAGAAAGCTAGTGCTGAATACAATCTCATCTCGCCTGCTGCGCTCTGCATAGACAGCGTCCGAGATGACAAAGTTCTCAGTATAAAGAAATGAGCTGTCATCTCAGTCACTGCCTATGCAGAAAGCTACTGCTGAATACAATCTCATCTCGCCTGCTGCGCTCTGCATAGACAGCGTCCGAGATGACAAAGTTCTCAGTATAAAGAAATGAGCTGTCATCTCAATTACTGTCTATGCAGAAAGCTAGTGCTGAATACAATCTCTTCTCGCCTGCTGCGCTCTGCATAGACAGCGTCCGAGATGACAAAGTTCTCAGTATAAAGAAATGAGCTGTCATCTCGGTCACTGCCTATGCAGAAAGCTACTGCTGAATACAATCTCATCTCGCCTGCTGCGCTCTGCATAGACAGCGTCCGAGATGACAAAGTTCTCAGTATAAAGAAATGAGCTGTCATCTCAATTACTGTCTATGCAGAAAGCTAGTGCTGAATACAATCTCATCTCGCCTGCTGCGCTCTGCATAGACAGCGTCCGAGATGACAAAGTTCTCAGTATAAAGAAATGAGCTGTCATCTCAATTACTGTCTATGCAGAAAGCTAGTGCTGAATACAATCTCTTCTCGCCTGCTGCGCTCTGCATAGACAGCGTCCGAGATGACAAAGTTCTCAGTATAAAGAAATGAGCTGTCATCTCAGTCACTGCCTATGCAGAAAGCTAGTGCTGAATACAATCTCATCTCGCCTGCTGCGCTCTGCATAGACAGCGTCCGAGATGACAAAGTTCTCAGTATAAAGAAATGAGCTGTCATCTCAATTACTGTCTATGCAGAAAGCTAGTGCTGAATACAATCTCATCTCGCCTGCTGCGCTCTGCATAGACAGCGTCCGAGATGACAAAGTTCTCAGTATAAAGAAATGAGCTGTCATCTCGGTCACTGCCTATGCAGAAAGCTACTGCTGAATACAATCTCATCTCGCCTGCTGCGCTCTGCATAGACAGCGTCCGTGATAGAAGATAAGCAGCTAAATAATGAAGGCAGCATTGAAGCACTCTGCATATTTCAATACGGTCTTCATTCATTACTATGTTTTAACACTTTTTCCAACCCTACCTAAGGTTATGGCTATGGTTAGGCTTTGGACAGAGCTAGGTTTGGTGATAGGGCTAGGTTTAGAGCAATAACATAATTACATTAATATAAAAGCAATCATAATAGTGAAAACATTTTCAAAAGAAACAATATTATAACAAAGTATAACTTAATTTTTTTTCAAGTTTCATGTTCGATTTAAGCAAAAAAAAAAAAAAGAGAGAGTATCATAGATCAAACTAGAATTCATTATTTTCTTAACAGCACCACTCCAGCATTTTTTTTTGTTTTATTGCACCGCTGGAGTGGTGCTTTAAATGTAAGTCCCCTACCCTGTCTTATACTCATCTGCCGCCACCTTGATTCGGTTGCACAGTTGATCCAGTCCATCTCCAGCGAAAAGCGACCTGCCTTCCTCTCCAGTGATTCATGGAGCGGCACGGAGGTCACTTTACAATACAAGTCTATGAGAGGTTCGATCTGCCTCTCATAGGCTTATATTGAGAGTGTGCGACGTATCTCCTGACTTCCGGCTGTCAGAAGCTACTGTCACAAGATGGCGAGGGGGACCAGAGAAGCACCGAAAAAACTGTGAAGACGCCGGAGGGCAAGTATGTGACCGGGGGCTGGAGGATTAGATTTAAAACGCCACTCCAGCACTGAATAAAAAACCCGCTGAAGTGGTGCTTTAAGCTATAATACATATGATTTGAGGACAAGAGGTTCAATACTGGACTAGGGTAAGGAACTCTAGGAGAGCTAGCAGTTCGCAAGTTAGTGAGCTCAAAATATTGGCTTTTCCCCGATCACTGGCAACCTCACATTACGACACTGGTACCTGCCAATCCACACTTCTATATATGTTCAATATTATGACATTGGTAATAGCAGAGAATATATTTTGTTACCGCCATGCTTCTATATAAAATCTATGGACTATAAATGGATGCACTTGAGAAGATATAGTATATAGAGTAGATATTTACCTATACTATAGCTACTTTAGCTCATGCAGATCCTATAATTAGGGATAGTAACAAATGTGGCTCAATAACCTTTAAGTGGTTTTGAAAGGCCTAGATTGGCCAACAAAGATGGCAAAATGAGAACAGCTAAACCACTCAACCTCATAAAGGGAATCTGTCATTAGATTCATGCTGCCTGATCTACAAGCAGCATGAATAAGAGCCTGGCAGCATCTTAGACGTGGAGTTCAAAAACAGGTTGAAAATTTATCCGTCTACAATAGGAAAAGACCTGACCAGTCCAGTGCTGCCCATGGCAGGCTTACCCCTGACCCAGTCCAGTTGATTGACAGGTCTGTCCCATGTGTGTACAGAGAGAGAGATCTGCCATTAAACTGAAGCATTGTGGGTACTGCACCGGACTAGTCAGGTCTTACTCTACAGCTCCCGGCCAGGTTTTCAGTCTACGGCCCCAATTCCCTAAGACAGGTATTGTACAGGCCATGATGGGGTGCATCTTACAAGTGATGTGGGTCTGGAGTAAGATTTTAGGCATAAGGTATGCCAAAATTGATCTAGAATTAGCCCCTGCTCCAGTTCCGTCCACTTTGAAAAAAACAAAAGTTGCAGAGTGTTAGCACAACCTTACCTTGCACTAAAATGTTGCAACTTTTAAAGGTCTTTTTTGCCAGATTATAAAACCCTTCAATCTATTTTCGGAGAGTTTCAGAGAAAGACATTAGCGGCTCTGATACATGCATGCTGCTGAAGTTCGGGCAGCGTGCATTTAATGACAGCTTCCCTTTAAATCTGGATTTACACACAGCATATTGCTTGTGTTTTCAATTGTGTTGTGTTTTTCAGGTCAAAAAGAGTAAATTATTGAGAAGTCTACATACACACACTGTAGGATTCCTCTGGGTTTGTGACATTTTGCTATTTATTTTTTTTGGGGGGAGGGGATTCTACTTTCTTTGCTAAAAAATAGCTGAAAAAAAAGCGTAAAAATCACAAAATAAAGTGTTTCAAAATCCTGATTTTTTTTTCAGAGCTTAAAAAGGCTGAAAAAAAATCGTGCGTGTGAAAGAGGCCTCGATCTGTCTATCACTGCACATTAAGAAAAGGACTATCCCCAATTATTGGAAATATCTGGATGCTTCATTGGCTGCGGAAAAGCATCAATACTTACATCATCTGTGGGGGACTATTGGCGAACAGCAAAATGACAAAAGATCTCAATTAGTATATACTTAACCATATTATAAGGCACAGAAGAGATAAAAGAAAATATATTCACAAATAACACAACACAATTACACAACTTTTAATATAATTAGAAATCATATTACATCTACTGTACAAGAGAAAGGCGCTAACTACGGTCCTGCAGAGTTTATATCATTGCAGGATTGGAGGTATTTTGCACTTGAAGGTCAGATACCGTATAATGAAAAAGTACAGAATTTTCTAATAAAGGTTATGTATCAAATTCTCAGTTCTTAAAATCTAATTGAATCAGTGGATACAAATCTATCTTGGTCGTGTGATGATCACATAGGTCCAATCTTCATTAGAGCTGTGGAATGGTATGGTCACATCACGTCTTCTACAAAAAACGCAACACTTTACTGTCCCAGCAAAGGGAATGATATTCCAGAAACCTCATGTACATGTTGCTTACTTTCTTCCTTGCAGATATGATGTTTTTTCTATGCAGAGCTTTTCCTGCCAATAGACGCATTTATGATGCAGAAAGGTTGCGATCCCACATGCCAAATGCGCTGTCATTATGCCATGATGCCCATCAGCCTCTATAGAAACAAGGTTACAACTAGTGATGAGCGAAATGGCTCGTAAAGGTCTTATCTGAGCATGCTCAGGTGCTAACCGAGTTTATTCGGCGTGCTAGATAGATATGCTTGCGTCCCCGCGCCTGCACGTCTCATGGCTGCTAGACAGCTGCAACACATGCAGGGATTGCCTGTAATCTTTGCATGTGTTGCGGCTGTCGAACAGCTGCAGGAACTCGATTATATTTATCGAGCACGCCAAAGACACTCGGTTAGCACCCAAGCATGATCGCATAACACCTTATCTGAGCATGCTCTCTCAACACTAGCTACAACTTCTATAATTTGCAATTCTGTGACAGTAGAACACTGATGTCACTGACTTTGAGCAAGGGATACTAAAATGGGGTACATGCATCACTACATGCTAACCATCTTTATTTTCAGCAAACCTGTCCGCAAGATTTTGCTAAGTAAACTACAGACACTGTCATGTTGGCACTGTTATTATGATTAAAATGATACCTGGGGGTGAAGAAATCCGTCTTGTGGTTCTTGTGTAATCAGTGTTAAAAGTTTTCCGTTTAAAGAGATGCTCATGCTCAGGGGCGGGACTATAGGCAAAGTCCTATCTTCCTGCTGTAGTCTGTCTCTCTCTATGTGTCTCTTTCTCTCTCTGGCTGTCTGTCTCTGTGATGAGGAACATGTTTGTAGCTTTGGGATGGCCTATGAGCAGGTCTTTCCTTGGTTTCTCTGGATTAGAGCAGGAAGATAAGACTGCCTACAGTCCCGCCCCGGAGCGCGGGCATATCAGTAACTGTAAACTTCTATCATTAC
The DNA here is from genome assembly GCF_039654945.1 of Dendrobates tinctorius. Lineage (NCBI taxonomy): Eukaryota > Metazoa > Chordata > Amphibia > Anura > Dendrobatidae > Dendrobates > Dendrobates tinctorius. The sequence goes on from NW_027361672.1 coordinate 10,459,051, forward strand.
ACAAGAACCACAAGACTGATTTCTTCACACCAGGAATCATGTTAATCAGTTTAACAGCGCCAACCTGACAATGCTTGTAGTTTTTTTAGCAAAATCCTGCTAACAGGTTTGCTTTAAAGTATTTTATTAACTGTGATTTCTTGAATGTTTTCAGTGTTGACTCCAAATGTTCCCATATATACCTACTTCACATGTGTTCTCAGTATCATGATTAATGGCATGGTTACAATTAGCTATTGTCACCGAGAGGCGCCAGATCAGATAATTTGAGCTCTGGAATGTTCAAAAAAAGAAGTGATCAATCTCACAATGACGTCCCAACTAATGATTAACCCCACAAAGTTAAAAATAAACTTGTTTTCCTAAAAACCCTAAAGGGGTTGATAATGAGTTATGTGCTTGTATTAGTGATGTAGTAGTTTGGTAAGACTACGGGAATACTGCGACCTGAGGTCAGCAATGTGTATAGGATAGGTATCAATGTACTGGCAGGAAATGTGTCTGCATAATTTCTAGCTATTATTTAAAGACAACCTGTCACCAGTGGCTAATTTGTTCTTCTATTATTCCCACTGTGCCCTTGAGTAATCCGTTTTTTTATGTTATTTTTTAAACTGCCATGAGGATCGAGAGATATAGACCTTTATATTTAGTGCTATTTTTTATGGTCGTTATAAGGGGGAGTAGCTCACAGGATTCTCTGCATAATTACCATTTAAAGACCATAAAAAACAGCACTAAATAAAAAGGTCCATATATCTGGAACCATATGGTGGATATTTTTTTATAAGAAAAAAGGTCTTCTTTACGCTCAAAAGCCATCGGGTACCCATTAGTCACTGAGGTAAATCTAGACATTAATGTCTACTCTGTTTTAGGTCCAATAATCTGTGTTAATTAATATCTTAACATACAGCGGGTGACATAAGTATTGAACATATCACCAATTTTCTAAGTAAATATATTGTAACAGCCCATCCAATCCACACAGGCAAAGAAATCAAACCATAGATGTCCATAAATTATGTGCAATAATGAAAAATGATACAGGGACAAAATATTGAACACATGAAGAAAGAGCAGCAAAAAAACATGCAAAGTCATCACACCAGTTAAAATCTATCAGTAATTAGAAAGCAATCCTGACACTTAGTGAAAACAATATCAGCTGGTTCAACTAATAGCCTATAAAAAGGTGTCTCATTATTAAGGTGCCTCACAAAAAGATCTTATGATGGGTTAAAACATTGAGCTGTCTCACAACCTTTGCAACCTTATTGTTGCAACGCATACTGATGGCATTGGGTACAGAAGAATTCCTAAAGTACTGAATGTTCCAGTGGGCACAGTTAGGGCCATAATCCAAAAGTGGAAAGAACATAATTTCACAATAAACCAGCTACAACCAGGTACTCCATGCAAGATTTCAGACAGGTGAGTGAAAAGAATTCTCAAAAAAGTTGTCCAAGAGCCAAAGACCACCTGTGGAGAGCTACAGAAAGACATGGAATCAGCAGATACAAATTTAATTAAAATAAAACAATAAGTAATGCACTCAACCTCCATGACCTGTATGCACACTCAATACACAAGACTCTGTTGCTGAACATAAAGCATAAAAAACAAATCTGAACTGAGAAAAGTAAGTTAATGTGTATGCACAATGTAAGTGCATATTAACACATGACCATTAACCAGAGAAAACAAAAAGCAAAAAACACAAATATCCTGAACTAAAAAGTAAAAAATATACTGCAAATAATGCATAAAGGTAATAATAATAATAAGGGTATTTAGTAAACATAATTTTGATCAAAATAATGTACAAGCCATCCCGCCACGTCACGGCAACCCTTGTGGGACAGTCCCTACTCTAGTATTTAAAACCTTTTCACTTGACAAGTGGCGTAAATGTGAATAAGGGTCGAGCGGCTGAACCACTAGTAACAGCTTAGGCCAGACTGGATGGCTTTCCCAGCTCAGAAAGAGGGCGGTCACACCCCTATATGCACTGAATGCACAATGAAATGAATAAAACACAAATCTGAACTGAGAAAAGTAAGTTAATGTGTATGCACAATGTAAGTGCATATTAACACATGACCATTAACCAGAGAAAACAAAAAGCAAAAAACACAAATATCCTGAACTAAAAAGTAAAAAGTATACTGCAAATAATGCATAAAGGTAATAATAATAATAAGGGTATTTAGTAAACATAATTTTGATCGACCCTTATTCACATTTACGCCACTTGGCAAGTGAAAAGGTTTTAAATACTAGAGTAGGGACTGTCCCACAAGGGTTGCCGTGACGTGGCGGGATGGCTTGTACATTATTTTGATCAAAATTATGTTTACTAAATACCCTTATTATTATTACCTTTATGCATTATTTGCAGTATATTTTTTACTTTTTAGTTCAGGATATTTGTGTTTTTTGCTTTTTGTTTTCTCTGAACATAAAGCATGTTCAAGCACATTTACTGTTTACTCAACAACATTCAGAGAAGCCTGTGAATGAAGTCTGGTCAGATGAAACCAAAACACAACTCTTTGCATACCATAATACACACCATGTTTGTAGACCAAAAGGCACTGCATATCACCCCATGCCAACAGTGAAGTTTGGAGGTGGGAACATAATGGGGTGGGGCTGTTTTTCAGCATATGGCTCTGACAAACTTCATATAAAAGAAGGAAGGATGAATGGTCAAATGTACGGAGACATTATTGAAAGAAATCTGCTACCAGCTACGAGGATGATGAAGAAGACATGTGGTGGACATTTCAGCAAGACAATGATTCCCAAACACGCCATCAAGGAAATTTTCAATTGGTTTCAGAGAAAGAAAACACAGCTGCTAGAATGGCCCAGCCAATTACCTGATCTGAATCCAATAGAAAATTTATGGAATGAACTAAACCTCAAAGTTCATAGAAGGTGCCCATGGCCCCTTCAGGATTTGTGGAGAGTTTGTGTGGAAGAATGGGCTAAAATCACACCTGAGCAATGCATGCGACTAGTTTCTCCATACAGGAGGTGTCTTAAATCTGTCATCATTACCAAAGGCTTTTGTAAGAAGTATTACCGTATTTTGCGGATTATAAGATGCACCGAATTATAAGATGCACCCCAAATTTTGAGTAGAAAAATAGGAAAAAAAACCCTTTTTTAATAAAATGGTGCCTCTAATAATCCATGCGTCTTATTGCTTACCGGGGGTGGTGGCTGCGATGAAGCGGGGTCCCAGGGTCGCTGCTGGTGGAGGCAAGAGTGGCACGTTGCTGCAGCCCGCAGGCTAGGATGAGGGGGTGTTCCGCTGCGGGTGAAAATGGCTGCAGTGCTCTGTGGTGCGGGGGCCCCGCATTTTGTGAAAACCCAGAGCTTCCCCCCTTCACATCCATTAATGCGATGCGGTGGCCTCCGTGGAAATGACCGGAGGGGGCGACACATGCTCAGATTGAGATCTTGGCAACGAGATGTCGGGTGCCGAGATCTCGTCTCCCGAGATCTCAATCTGAGCATGCACCACCCCCGGCAGCCATTTTCCAGGAGGCTTCCGCATCACAGTAATAGATATGTGGGGGGCTCCGGGCTTTCACAAAATGCCAGCGGAGCCCCCCCAGCACCACAGAGCACCGCAGCCATTTTCACCCGCAGCGGAACACCCTCTCATCCCAGCCTGCGGGCTGCAGCAACGCGCCACTCTTGCCTCCACCAGCAGCGACCCTGGGACCCCGCTTCATCGCAGCCACCACCCCCAGTAAGCAGCCATTTTCACCCACAGCAGCGCACAACGAAACACCCCCTCATCCCAGCCTGCGGCCTGCAGCAACGCTCCACTCTTGCCTCCTCCAGCAGCGACCCTGGGACCCTGCTCCACCGCGGCCGGTAAGGTATATTCACCTCCATTTTCTCCCAAAATTTTTGGGGAAAAAAGTGCGTCTTATAATCCGAAAAATATGGTAATTAAATTTCAGTAAGCATGTTCAATATTTTTCCCTGTGTCATTTCTCATTATTACACATAATTTATGGACATCTATGATTTTGATTTCTTTGCCAGTGTGAATTGGGTGCATGGTTACCGACATCTGATGAGAATTTCATGTCAAAGCACCTTTAGAAATACATTTTGCATCATTTATATCAATTAGGCTCTGTTTTAAGATGTATATTGCTGGCTGCAGAGTGAGTTAACAGAGAACTAGTGATGATTGAATAGCTTCGGATAAGTGCCTATCCGAATAGCTATAGCGCTTCCCGAATCGCTGCATCGGTAACCTGGATTCCTGGACTGCTCCCGATATCAGCTGTTTGGCTCCGCAGCTGCATGTGTGGCGGCTGTGTGACAGTCACAACACATGTATGGAGAGCCTGTTTGTTGGGCTTTCCATGCATGTGTTGTGACTGTCACACAGCCGCCACACATGCAGCTGCGGAGCCAAACAGCTGATTATCAGGAGCGCTCCAGGAATCCAGGTTACCGATGCAGCGATTCGGGAAGCTATATAGCTATTTGAATAAGGACTTATCTGAAACTATTCCATCAACCCTGAGAATTCATCAGTGAGCCCATTCTCACAGAAAACTTTATGTATCTTATCATTATTCTCAGCTCCTAGCAAGTTGATTAAAGACAACATGAAATTTGAGTTGTACTTCTGGTCATGTGAACTCATCGAGCAGTTGGATGTTTGGATGAAAAACCCTGACGAACCAATGGTTCCAGAATTGTTCCACAATCGTGCTGTAGTAACCTACTAGGATAGGAAAAGGTTCTGGTTATATGCCCAGCTGCACAACTGGGCTGCCCCTTGAGAGGTATAAATTCTCCCACCAGAACATGCTCATTGATGGCTTCTAAATTAACCGATAATTCTTAGCCAGCATTACATCCATTTAAGGAGGAACAAAGTTAGAGCTAACATGTTTTTTATTTTAAAAGGTTTGTGAACCTTTGTATTTAGAATTGAACAGCTTGTGTTTTTGGAATATTATTTTTTTCCTTTATTTTTTTGCTTTTCTTTTTTTACCTTCTCTTACATCCACATGTGAAACTGCTAGCTATAGGCTCAGTGGGCCTTCTCCAGGGTTAGACTGGCCCACCAGAGAAATGGAGAATCCTCTGGCGGGCCCAATGTTCTTCAGTCTGACACTGGCCTTCTCCCTCTCCCTTATATTACCATTATTTTAACATTGTATCACATGTGTTTATACCTCTCCTTTCCTTTCTCTCTCATCTTGACATGGCTGTACAAATTGTGAGGCAAAATACCTAAAAGATTAAAGGGGTTGTCTAGTGATAATCCCATATGCACTGAACGGAGCGATGATCAAGCAGGTGCATGGATGCCTCATTCTAAATGGGACAAAGGTCCCCTATTCTGCCGATCAGTGCAGGTCCCAGCACTCAGTACCCCAACCAACAATCCCGGCAATCCCACTCTGTCAAACCTCTGCTACAAGTTTGAGTTATTCTCAAAACTACAGTTGATTGATTGATTGATCCGAGTTGTTCTAGAATGATAGAAATGTAATAAAAATGACATCCAATAAGAGTGCATAGCCAATTGCAGAAACACATAGAAACATAGCACAGTAAGATGGTTAGACTACATACACTAGCTGAGGACATAAATAGTAATGTTACCGGTAACTTCCATTGCAACTTTTGTTCGAAGACGTTAATGTTCATTAGCATGTTTGACCAGCCTTTGGAGTTAGCATGCCTGGACAAGTTGAAACCACTTGTTGATCCTTTAAAGCTAATTAGGAATTCTGCACTGAAAAGATTCTGCCAAAACAACATTTCAAAAGCTTCTCACTTGAGCCCCAAAACAACAATATAGTCAGTTTTATAGCGTACAAAATCGTGATGGAAACCTGGGACAACATCGTAGAAACTGAAGTAACATCATTAACCAAGATATAAAAAGCCTGAAAAACTAAAGTTTCAAGTTGGCTCTAAACTATATATAAAAGGGACCTTTCAACCTACATACATAAATGACCATTTATCCAAAGGATAGGTAATGTTTAGTAGCTCAGTGTGGGACCAACAATTCAGAACATTACCATGGTCAGAACAGGGAACTTGTGTCCACCATTTCCATGGTTAAAAAGGAGTGGAGGAATACACGCACAACCTGTCAACCCGCCATTCTATTCAACTATACCTGACCACACAGAAGAACTTGGGGCACCATTTTCCTGTTTTAGTAATTGTTCAAGGTTCCAGCAGTACGCACACTAATCTGATAATTATCACTAGAGATGAGCAAAAGGATTCATACTAGCCTTGTGCACCTACCACTTCAGTACTTTGTGGTAGCTGAACCAAGGCAATGGAAAACCTTCGACCGGCACTTGGATGCTGGCATTATGGGTGCCTCATCTACATACTAGGTCCCTGCGACATCATGGGGACTTAGTAATCACAAGAGGCGCAAAAGATGCTAGCGATTCATTCCTGACAAAGGAAAGTCGCACTGCCCTGGTCAGGCTGCCGAGAAGTACCAAGGTGGACACCAGACCACGGTAGTGCGAATCTTTTTGCTCATCTTTGACCATCACCTATTCGTTGACTAGGTGATCAATTATAGACGAGAAACCAAGGTAGCAACAGAAAAAATGATCCCTAAAACTTCACTTTTAATCAATGTTTAAAATCTGGACAATCCCAGTGCATAAGGACTAGGGTAATATTCAAACAGACACCAGACAAAAATAGTAATAGATACTCCAGGTCACTAAACTCGCCCTAGTGGGCCCTGGCAATCCCTGCCTAGCCGCGGAGGTTGGCACCCTAGTTGTAGACGATAGTGGCGCCCTCGCTCAATGTCGGTGACCCTAATACACCCTACAAGACCCTAGTCCACGACGAGGATACACAGAAAAACACAAACACACAGTAACCACCCGAAAAAACCCCTGGTGGAGAGACTGTATAACGTCTCTGAAGATGTTTAACTTATCTCGTACTAAGATCATGGGTAACTAATCCATCCCAGATAATATCTCGTAGTAAAAAATACTGATATATAGCAGCTTATAATGACTTATCTCGTAATAAAAAAGGCTTATGCTGCAAAATGACAGACCTGATATAGCCCCCCCCAAAAAAAAGGGAAAAAGAAAAAACGTATACAGTAAGAGGTGCAGCCACAGAGATGCACAATCCAAGCACCTCAGGTTACATAACCGCCAGAATTATCCACCAGATAAAGATTAGTGGCATAAAAATAATATACACAACGCTTAAATAATGGACATAATAGTCCTACATATAAACAATGGTGGCAACAAAAAACAATCCCTGATTGCCAGGTTGCCCTAATACAGAAACATTTTGCCAACCATCAAACAATAGGTCTGTCAGCGTTATGAAAATACTTATCAGCCATCAGAAGATATGAGGCCCAGCCCGACGCGTTTCCCCCTCCTAGATGCTGAGGGTTCATCAGGGGCAAAGAAGGAAAGGGGATTCCATCCCCTCTGGCCGAAAGATCAGTGCAGTGTGCGGCGTCTTTTCCGTGTCTCTGAGGCTCATATTTACCGCGTTATAGTTGTGACGTCACTTCCGGCGACACGCCGCAATCACACGTGGTGTAAACAATACTCCCATTGGAGGGATTCAGAAGCATGAGACACCGGCAACGTCACTTCCGCAGTGCTCACACATAGTGGGGAAGAATTATGATGGACACCATCCTGCTTCCTATCTAAACATGCGGCGTCACCTCCAGACCCACACCCCGGAACTTGCGTTTCCTATACATCGCGTCCTGCATCACCCAGATTATATCACAACATAAGATAGATCCAAGTAGCAGCTCATAATAATAGATAATCGCTGCAGGATATAATGTTGAAATCATACGTCATTACGAACAATAATAACTCAATAAGGAAATTCCAGGACATCTCCAATAAAAAGGAAAAATATATAAAGATATTCCTTATGGGTAGAGCATTAGTCATCCTAACAGAGCACTCAAAAGACCTCTATGTATCCAAAAAAGAAATAAATGAAAAATAACACAATAAGCACACAAGAAAAATAGCATGCTGGATTCATCAAGTACCATCTTATAGAAAGCTAGTAAAATTCAACTGCTCATTTAAGCCATTAGGGCTTTGTGATTCAAGCCAGAAAATCCAACGTGTCTCACGTTGTAGGATTTTCTTGTCCCAATCCCCCTGTCTTGCCAGGATCTGAACTCTCTCAATAACACAGAAACCAATCTGCTTCTCGTCCCCACCATGAACCAAGTTGACATAGCGTGCTAATGGTGTATCTCTCTTATGTCTGATATCACCCAAATGTTCACCAATACGTATGCTGAGCTCACGTTTGGTTTTGCCCACATAGTCTCGGGGACAGGAACATTTGCATAAGTAAACAACCCCTGCAGTTTTGCAATTCGCAAATGAATTCATCTTGTATGTCCTTTTCGTGTAGGCACTGGTAAAGGTTTTCGAAGGTATAACAAACTTGCAAAAACTACAGTGTCCGCATCTGAACGTTCCAACCTGCCTGTTTGTTAACCATGTTCCCTCCTTCTTCTGAGGTTCAAGATGACTCTTAACCACCATGTCTCTAATGGATTTGCCCCTCCTATAGGTCACTGAAGGTCTAGAAGGAATTATCTCTCTAATATCCCGATCGGTCCTGAGAATAGCCCAGTGTTTCTTCAAAATCTCCATTACTCTCCCTGACTGATCATCAAACGTACCTATCAACCTAACAAGGCTGTCAGAATTTTTCTTCTCTCTCGGGACCAATAAAGATGATCTCCTTGTCCGTCTGGCCAGATTGTAAGCTGGCTGAATAGTATTGATGGGGTAACCCCTGTCCCTGAACCTACCCCATAAATCACCTGATTGTTCCTCAAAATCACTCCAGTCGGAGCAGTTCCTCCTAAGTCTGAGAAACTGCCCCCTGGGAATACCGCGTTTCAGGGGGGGGGGGGTGATGACTCTCCCATCTTAAAAGACTGTTCGTTGATGTGGGTTTACGATACAATAACCTTTAAAGGGAAGCTGTCAACAGCTCTAGGGTCATCAAAGTGATCAAATAGCTGGGGGTAGGGTAACATTCACATACACCTTTCCGGCTGCAAATGGATATGCGACTGTGAGAAAATCAGCTTTAAGTCTTTGTCCAAATAAGGCTGTACACTATATGGGCAAAATTATTAGGAGGCCTACACATCACACCTACAGGAGCTTTTATAGCATTAATATGAAGGTAGATTCCCCTTTGTAGCAATAACAGCTTCCACTCTTTTATGAAGGCTTTCTATAGGATTTTAGAGTGTCTGTGGGGATACCTATTTACCCAGATCATTTGTGAGGTAAGACACTGATGTTGGAGTAAGAGCCCTGGCTCATAATCTCCAATTCTAATCAGCTAAAAAAAGAGTTCTAAGGGGATGGGATCAGGATTCTGTCTGAGCCAGTCAAGTTCTTCCACAATAATCTCACCCATCATTGCCTTTATTGACCTTTCTTGGTTATTTCAACAGAAAAGTTGCTTCCCTAAACTGTTCTCAAGGGCGTTTTGCACATAGCGATATCGCTAGCGATATCGCTATAACGTCATCGATTTTGTGACGTTATAGCGATATCGCTATGTGTGATACTTACCTCTGACCGGCTCCCCCGCTGTCCATCGCTGATCGCGCGAGAATGTCCGGCTCAATTTCTCGGCGCGCGCTTCCTGCTGGGCTTCCTGCTGGCGCCGACGAGCGACACGTGGAGTCGGGCGGGAGGACGTCAGGATCGCTGTGTGTGAAAGGTGAGTATCGTGCGCTGCGTCGCTGCTGCATCGCTGTGAGGTCTGCCTGTGTGACAGCTCACTAGCGATCATTTAGCGATGCACCAGTGATCCTGACCGGGTCAGATCGCTGGTGCATCGCTAAATGTAAAGGGGCCTTCACATACAGTTGTGTGAAAAGTGTTTGCCCCTTCCTGATTTCTTATTCTTTTGCATGTTTGTCACACTTAAATATTTCTGATCAGCAAATAAATTTAAATATTAGACAAAGATAATGTTAGGCATCAGGTTCCTGTCACTGCACAGCAGGAATCCCAAGCCTTGCATCCAGCAGTCTCCCATTCCTCTCCAGCCGCAGAGGAGGCTGCTCAGCAGACTCGGCGATCCCGGCGCCCTGCTCAGACCAGCTCTGTAGGTTTGGTTGCTGCTGCCACCTCTGGTCTGGTCCAGCTATAGCAACGCATGCTGGTCAGCAGCGAGCTACTCCAGGGACTAAGTCCTCCTTTCGGTCCACTGAGCATGTCCGTGGGACGATCTCTCATTGGAGATCGGAGGTCACATGCTCAGGTCCTTCTCCAGCTCGGATTGGACCATCAGGAAGGTCAGGAAGGTCCCGGAAGGACGCTGCTATAAAAGGTTTGCATGGCCGCTCGGCCATGCACTAATATAGACAAAGATTAGACCATGTGGAGTGAGTGTTGTATGCATGTATGAATGTCTCTGGTGAATGACTCATTAAGAAACCCCTACCCTTGGTACGCATGTGTTGTGCAGACTAGTCTGTTAAGCGCCCAGGTCTAGGTGTAAGTAGAGGCAGAGTCAGAGACTGGAATCAGTGTCCACACGCCACGGTGCACGTGCTCGACACTCCACCATAGTCGGCGTTTATAGTGGTGTCCGCAGGTGCGACACCACGTGTACAGAAGGTCTAGAGGGACTGTGACCCCGTGTCCTTGGGGCAGAGTTCTGTGACCACATTCTGTGCGCCCCCTTGCCGAGCTCTGTGAGTTCTAACAGACTCCGGCATTTACGTTCTGCAGTACTGCGGCTCTGTGACAAAACAGAGTCCGCTCCTGTTCACACCGGGTGATGTTAACTCGCGTGTGACCTTTTGTATACCACTATATACATCCGCCATTACTAAGCAGCAGTTTACCACCTCTGCACGGTGGACCCCGGGCTGCGAACGCACCTCACAACCAAAGAACTGCATGCCTCACTTGCCTCAGTTAAGGTCAGTGTTCATGACTCCACCATAAGAAAGCGACAAGACAAAAATGGCCTGCATGGCAAAGTTCAAAGACGAAAACCATTGCTGAGCAATAAGAACATAAATGCTCATCTTAGTTTTGCCAGAAAACTTCTTGATGATGCCCAAGAATTTTGGGAGCATACTCTGTTGACTGACAAGACAAAAGTTGAACATTTTGGAAGGTGTGTGTCCCATTATATCTGGCGTAAAAGTAACACACCATTTCAGAAAAGAAACATCATACCAACAGTAAAATATGGTGGTTGTAGTGTGATGGTCTGGGGTTGTTTTGCTGCTTCAGGACCTGGAAAACTTGCTATGGTAAATGGAGCCATGAATTCTGCTGTGTACCAAAAAATCCTGAAGGAGAATGTTCGGTCATCACTTTGTAACCTCAAGCTGAAGCGCACTTGGGTCCAGTGGTGGCATGATTTATACCATTCTATTTCACAGCTGAAATTGTGCTTGGTGATATAAGGCTAGCATGCTCACAGTGCACAGTTTTTGTGCTGATCTTAAAGAGAATCTGTCAAGTCAAAAAACGCTATTAATCTGCAGATATGGGGTTGATTTGCAGGTTAACTGCGTTGCAAAGCTGTGTGGCCGCTGCACTGAGGTCACCGCTGCCGGGAGATATTAACTTTAATCCTCCTGGCAACCTCCAGCTTTTAATCATATGATTTCGGCCAGCGTGGCTTCAGTCGCCGGTATATAGTAAGCGGAGGCTGTAACCACGCCATGGCACTGACTGACAAGCAGCTCTGTACCAATGCACTGCTGAGCTGGCTATCAGTGCCGCAGCGTGGTTACAGCCTCCGCTAAGTACTGAGCGGTGACTAAAGACGTACTGGCTGCACCTCTATGAATGAAAGCCTGCTGGGAGGAATACATTCCTTCCCAGCAGCCGGGCTCTCGGCGTGGCAGTTGGACAGCTTCAGAACGATATTAACCTGCAGATTAACCCCATATCTGCAGTGTAATAGTCGTTTTTTTAACATTGGAGGCTCCCTTTAATGTCAGAGGTTTGGAACTCTGCAGTTTATGAGTGATAGGTGCATTGACAACTATTTTGCACTATGCGTCTGAACACAAGGTGACGTCCTAGTGCAGTATCACGCTCAAGTTCAGTAGGCTATTTAGAATATCTCATTCCTTCCCAATGTTAGTAAAGTCAGAATACATGACTAGGTGCTAAACTTTATACACCTGTGGCAAATGAACTATATGAAAAACCTGACTTCAATTATTAAGTGCTGTGCTACCCCACTCTATGAATAAAACTAGTGTAAGTGCACCTAGGGTGGGCTGATACCTGGCTAGTTCATGGAACATCCTCATTATTCCCTGCCTTTTGCCACATCCATGAGCCTGTCTTTTCTGCGCTGTTAGGTCACTACTATTAGCAGCAGTGGACTAACTACCAAAGCAAGGAGGCATCTGGCCTAAATCAGCCAGTTTGATCGGTCCTCATGTGACCATAAGTATGTCATTTCGATACCGGCAGTCATCCTCTTCTCCCAATCTTCTCAATCATCTACACACCGTTAGTATTTGGCTCCGCTAGACAGATGGAGTAGTCGTCACATGACTGCAAATATGGCACTTGCAGTTCTCTTCTAATTTTTTCAATGTTCTCAGCAAGCCATTTTGAGCAGTCATCACTTGACCACAAATAATCTTTTGACAAAAGTGTAAGAGAAACTAGTCGGCATGGGACCACTAGTATCCAAACTTGGGATCCCATGATGACATCTAGAACTGTTTAGCAGAGCTGAATCCTAACAGTGTTCATATTTCACACTGTTAGTATTCTGGCACGTTGTACTGCCTGCCAAAAGTTTGCCCTGCAGTGGAAAACCCCTTTAACTGTCCATTCCATGTGTACTGGAGTTATAGATCATTATGGATAAGTGGTTGCACATCATGACCAATGCTGCATTAACACAATTAATTTTGGGATCCAGATCTTGTGATCAGTGGAAGTCTCAGTAGTCAGTCCCCAGCGATCATACATTTATTACTTATCCTGTGGATAGTTTATATATGTTGTTTATTGTAAATATAATATATATAGCTGACCATTGTATATACAGTGATTCCTATTGTAGAGAATATTGTGCAGTACTGAAATGTACAACACAAATTTACTATGCAGACAACGTGCACACACCCAAATAACTAAAACAATGGAAAGGCATAGTAGGAGGCGAATTGCTGTAATGGATACATTGCGCCACCAGCAACTAATACTCTGCTAAATTAAATACCACATGGTCCTATCCAAATCATGTCAAGTGCTCAATGGTATGTCAGGTGTTCTGATGAGCTGCAAAAACACTCCCCAAGACAAAGGCAAGGGAATAAAAAGGAGGAATGGACCTCAGCCAAAAGAAAGAAGCACAGACCTGAACTCACCTAGCCGGAATATTGTGACCCAGTGATCCGTAAAAGGCTCCACATCTACTAGTTTTCCCTTTAAAGCTAATAGACAGCTCACCTCTGGTTACAAGACAAATTACAAAATCACTGGCCAAAATAAGTATTAGTTTATGCAGTAATTTCAATGACATATGACTTATGCTTACTCGGATTACGGGTTTTAGAAATGTAAATAATTCACTAGCTAAAAAGTTAGCAACAAACACAGTAACAATGTAATATGCAATGGTGTTATCCAAATTTGCAATATATTCCCCACTGATGATCGTCCATTTATGAAAAACACGGCCACATCACGCAGCAACGTCATCATGACAGCAAAATCTACAGACAATGGAGGCCATGTAGGATGTGAAAAAAGGAGAAGATGGATATGGTCCTCAGTATATTGTCACCAATGGATGGTTCTGTTTAAAACCGCTGTATATTACAACTCAGCAATTTTATCCAGTCGCTGACAAAAAAAGGCCCCCAGTGCAAGAACAATAAATGGGTCCTTTGCAGCCCAAGAGTTCCTAAAAATGCAAAATTGCACCTGCTTTGGAGGCACAAATGGGCCCCCTACCCAATGAGCCCCTTGGGGACACACAGGTTGCACCAATAACATGTCCGCCGCTGCATCCACTGTGTAGTTTCCAAGTAATACACATTATTTACACAGTATTAGGCCTTTCTTTTACTTCTTTTAAATCGCATTGAAAAAGTTAGCGACTTTTGGCATTTCCACACCAGTTGTGTCCAGCTCTGCAGGATGGCAGCGTGTCTCCACCGATTGTCTAATATATGATGAACTGTAGTGTTCCTTACTGCAGAAATCTTACTCTATTTCCTTAAAGGGAATCTGTTATCGGTTTTGGCCGACATGAGTTACAACCACCACCTTTCAGGGCTGATATACAGCATTCTATAATCTGCCCCCAACCCAACCTGTAAGAGAAGAAAAATAAGTTTTATTATACTCACCTGCGAGGCGGTCCGGTCAGAGGAGTGTTGCTCTTCTTGGTATGGCGCCTCCCATCTTCTTGAAATGCAGTCCTCCTTCTTGGTTCGTGTGGATGACGCGTCCCTGCATCATCCACGCAGTCTGCTCGGCATCACCCTGTTGAGGGCAGAGCAAAGTACTACAGTGCGCAGGTGCCATGAAAGGTCAGAGAGGCCCAGCGCCTGCGCACTGAAGGACTTTGCTCTGCCCTCAACAGGTAGATAAGTATGGCTGCGCTGGAGCGTGATGCCGAACAGACTGTGTCGATGATGAAGGGACGCGTCATCCACATGAAGCAAGCAGGAGGACGGCATCGCAAGAAGATGGGACGCGCCGGACCAAGAAGAGCGACACCCGTTGGACCGGACAGCCCCGCAGATGAGTATAATAAAAGATATTTTTCTTCTCTTACAGGTCGGGTTGGGGGCAGATATACAGCATTATAGAATGCTGTATATCAGCCCTGAAGGGTAATGGCCATAACTCGTATCGGCCAAAACTGCTGACAGGTTCCCTTTAAAGGACTAAGATTTATGACGAGGCGCAAGCCACTTGCTGATTCACTGCTGATTCATTAAGAGTTGTGTTCATCTCTTAAAAGGGGCTCTCAGGGAATAAAAAAAAAGAAAGAAGGAAAATTTTAATTATGAATATTCACATACATAATAATCATAAATACTTTTAATTAGCAAATCACATTTGTTTTGTTTAGCTAGGTAATATAGTATTTATTAAAATGGCTGCTGCTATGGTACAGTAATATAGCCTTGTTACACGGACAGAAACCTAGAATGATAGGACAGGAGCTTGTGAGCTTGTGCAGTAGGATTCTCCAGGTCACAGCAGCGGAGCTTCCTATTGCACTTGCTCACAGGCTCCTGTCCTATTAACATTCGTGGACAGCTGTCAGTATTACCAGGCTATTTTACTGAACTATAGCTATTACCTCCCTACACAAAACAGATATGATTAGCTAATTAAATATATTTAGAAATTTATTCATAGACATTTTCTTTTTTTATATATTTTCAGAGAACCTCTTTAATAAATCAGGAGACTCTGACACCAATACGCCTCTATGCAAATATATAATGATGGTTGCTGTTGTGAATTCTCTTTCTGGTCTCCCTCTGGTTATTACTGAAGGTAGTGGAGCCGGTCAGATTGATAGACGGCTTGCGAGTTCTCTTTCTTGGCTCCCTCTGGTGGTTACTGGAGGTAATGGAGCTGATCTGATTGACAGAGGCTGGCCACCTGACAACGAGGATGACGATTGGAGATCTGGGGTTTCAGATTGGGATTTAAGACAGCTAACTCCCTCTATCCCTGCTGGTGATTTTCTTCCTGTGCCTTCTGAGGTCTGATGTCTCCTGCTCTGTCACTGCATGGCTCAGCTAAGGGGTTCATTTGCTATTCTGTTTGCATTTGATCTGGTTTTGTCTATCTCTGCTTTGTACAGTTCAGCCAGCTCCGGCTTGGGCTGTGTTGAATCACCGCCCATATGTTTCTGCTTGTGCCAGTTTGTTTTGTCCCCTGTTATATTGGTCTCTTTTTGCTTTGCATTCAGAATATACCAGAGTGCTGATATAGCGGGGGCGAAGTCGTGCGACTTCAGTGTTTTTTGTGCATCAGACGTGTTGGATTTTTTGCAGGGTTTTTTGCGTGATTGCAGACAGTGTCTTTCCTTTCCTGTCCTGTCTAGTCAGTGTGGGCCCCATCATTTGCTCAGTCTATTTTCCTGCCTATGTTTGTGTTTTCATCTTGTCTCACCGACAATATATGTTTGGGGGCTATCTATTCCTTTGGGGTCTGCTCCGGAGCAGTTTAGATTTCCCCTTTCTTGCTTTAGAGGGAAATCTAGGCATCTAGGATCATCGTAGGTATGCTGCACGGCTACTGCTAGTTGTGTGGATAGGATCAGGGGGTCTGCAATCCGCTTAGTTACCAACCTCTCTGGTTTTCTGTGGCTTAGCCTGGGCCTGCTATCCTCCTCGGTGACCCTTTCATAACAGGTTGCATAGTTTACTCAACGCTTAGTGATCCATTCAATTAAGTCGGCAATCTAGAATCGGCGGAGTAGACGCACTTTCAATAGACTTTGGCTAATATATCTGAAAAGATGCATGGGACCCAGTACTTTAATTTTCATAGATAATGCATTTATAATTGATGGAGGAAGGTTGAAGTTGATGGACCTATGGCTATTTTCAACTTATATAACAGCATATCAAAGAGGTCTCCATCAACCCCTCCAATTAATATTTGCAATGGAAGTTCTCATGTTTGTAAAAATGACAGTTATGGTTCCTGTATCTAACAGACATTTATTAAGTATGCTGTGGCTATTCCATAAAAGTCTAAGAATGGCATTATTCTCTCAGCCAAGAAGTCTAGATGAGTCTTTGGCACCCATGGCCTTGTTGCCAATTCACCAGATGTCCTTTCTTGGACCAACTTCAATAGGTAATAACTAGTGATGAGCGAACGTGTTCGAATAACATGTTATCTGAGAATGCTTGGGTGTTAAGAATATCTTGGGCGTGCTCGAATAATGTTCTGAGTCCCTGCGGCTGCATGTTTTGTGGCTGTTAGGCAATCCCCGCATGCGTTGCGGCTGTCTAATAGTCATGGATCATGCAGCCGCGGAGACTCAAACATATTATTTGAGCACGCCCAAGATACTCGGATAATACCCAACCATGCTCAGATAACGCATTCAATCATCACTAATGCTAACCCATGCTCACCAGGAACATCCCAAAAGACCTGCCATTTTAAAGATACTCTAACACAGTCATTTAGTAATCAAAATACACGGTAGTCCTTGCCAAAGTTACTCTGATCTGTATGTTTGCCCAATTTTACTTCTTCTACTTGAAGAACTGTTTGCTGCTTAAGGCCGGGGTCAGACTTCCGAGAAACTCGGAGTCTCAAACGTCAATACCTGGCACTGCCGCCTGCACTCTTATTGGAGCGTTCAGCTGCGTGAATTTCTATGCAGCTGAACGCTCCGATTCGAGTGCCGGTGGAAGTGGCAGGTATTGACGTTCGAGACTCGTCCGAGTTTCTTGCAAGTCTGACCCCGGCCTAATCGTGTATATACCACCCCTTTAACAAAGTTGCTGAATGTAGCAATTTTAAACCACGTTGCCACAACAGATATTACAAATCAATTTGCAAAACTAGGGTCCGGCAGCCAAATAAGTAATTTGTGGCAGTTGGATGGAACCCCTGCAAATTGCCTTTTACCAGATGGCATTCTTGGCTTCTCTTTTGATTAGCAGGTCTGGTGCAACGTCATCGTTGCGGCATGATACACATCTGATGTCGTGCCAGGCCAGCTATTCAAAAGAACCACAGATGCCTGCAGGTATGAGTCGGATTGCAGGGTTCACGTCAGGCAGCCATAGATAATATTGACGTGAATGCTGGATCCGGTCCTGCAAATCTGATTGCACCACCTCTAGCTGCCATTGTTGGGGACGTATAATATTTCAACCCACATTGCACTGGCACAAATGTAGTATTAAACTGCACATCAATCTGATCAGGTCAGAGCAGATGAATACATAAGTCATCACAAGTGGCTGCTCTCTGCCTGGGGACTGTTCTGAGTTTTTGGATAGTGATTGTTGCTATTTCTCAGTTCCCATTTGGCTTATTTGCATGAAACAACATTCATACTGGTTTATGTACACAGCCACCTCGGGGGATACAGTTGCACATTACTGTACCCAAAAACAATTGTGTTTGTTCACCAACTATGCCAGCTTTATTCCTCATAGTCAAGTTGTCACTTGTGTCGATGGAGAAAGAAAAAATAGTACAAGGTCATATACATATTGTTCGTTTTGAAATTCCAAAACTCATTATATATTATGGAAAAGCAAGTAATGTAGATGAGAAAATTGAGGTCATATAAAATATCTAGTATACCAAAAAAACGTACTAATGTATGGTTTCACATGTCACAATGTATGTATGCATTTTTAAAAGTATGTAGGATAGTTATATGAAGCACTGGCTTATAGAGAAATGGATAGAAAAAAACTACTATAATTACCAAAATCTAAAAAATACTAAAATTTATAATATTATTATAGAAAAATATTTAGAATTGAGAGTCCTCAGTGGTTGATACCTTTTAATGGCTAACTGAAAAGATGGTAACAAATTGCAAGCTTTCGAGACTACTCAGGTCTCTTCATCAGGCACTGACTAATACAAAATCTGAAGATACACATATTTATTCACAACACAGCACAGAAAAAATGTAATAGATAAGACAAGTGACGTGTTAGACCAGTTCATAGATAAGGAATGAAAGTTTTATTGCACTCTGATTGGGGTCTGGTAATATGTTGTGATGCCCCCACAAGGTCTTAGAAGCAAATTCCTTAATTGATGTAAAAAGACATAAATCCATTTTCAATAATTGAAAAAACTCAAGACTGCCCACCAATACCCTTCAATAATACACACAAGTCATTAGGTCCACTTTTTATCACACGTCCCCCTGTGAAGGTGATAACTGCTATTGGTTATCATTCAGTGGTGTAATGACTGCGGTCAGGGGCCCGCTGATGCCAGCAGAAACGTCAACTGGATGTGTGTTCGAACTAAGAGCCTGAACTAAAGGACTAAGAAGCTGGACTCTAAGCCAGGCATACTGTACTAAACAGAACTACTGTAGGACGTGTTACTTTATGGTTTACTTTGTGCTGGACAAAGGCTTATTTAATTCTCCTGTGATGTGGTTTATGAGGACTGAAATAAACAACTGGACTTTAAAGAAAAACTGTTCCTGTGATTCCTCAGATCACTCCTAAGTGAGTAGCATTGTTTAAATTGGTGGAGATTGTGACAGTGTTCCCATGGAACACTTGTGACTGCTTCAGAAGTACGGAATGTTTTTGGTGAAGGCAGCTATAAGCCAGGGAGTACAGTCAGAAAGCATGAAGGACCTGATTTGACACCTGGTGCAAGCTC
Source organism: Dendrobates tinctorius (assembly GCF_039654945.1). Taxonomy (NCBI): domain Eukaryota; kingdom Metazoa; phylum Chordata; class Amphibia; order Anura; family Dendrobatidae; genus Dendrobates; species Dendrobates tinctorius. Next base: position 10,478,496 of record NW_027361672.1, read on the forward strand.
AACATCAAAACCTACAGCAACAATGACTGGCACAACAGGAGACAAGTAAGATGCTTACACAACAGCTGCAGCAAAAGCAACACCTGGTACAACAAGAGTCAAAGAAGCTGTTTATGCAACAGCTCCAGCAGCAGCACCAGCAACAGCAGCAACATGTCTAGCACCGACAATAGCAACAGTAGAATTACTCAGAGGTGATTCTTGGCACAGTGGAAGCTCCGACTCCGGGGTTAGCTGATGATTTTTCTTTCCGGAAGGCGGTGAGGAGAGCCTTGCATAAAATGATCCCGGGAGACGACATACAGGCCTTTGTAACTATTTTTGAAGGGTTTGCCGAAAGGGAGAAACTCCTGCCAGAGCAGTGGCCAGAACTCCTGGCACTATACTTAACCGGGGAGTCACAAAAGGCCTACTATCATTTTGTCTTAGAGGACACCAAAGAATATGCAAAACTGAAAATGGCAATTTTGGTGCACTTGGGGGTGACAATGTCTGTCAGGGCACAAGCGCTCCACCGCTGAGCATATCACAATGACAAACCCCCTCGCTCCAGGATAGGAGCCGGGGCTGACAACAGGTTTCCCTATTTAATGTCGAATAGGGACTTATGGTACCGGGTTACTAAGGTGAGGGAGAGATAGTGGAACAATTTTTGGTACCAGAACCCTATAGAGGGAGGGTGTTGGACATGGCCCATTCACATGTCTTGAGTGGCCAGCTGGGGGTGGACAAAACTCAAGAATGGGTCATGCACAGATTCTATTGGCCAAGAAGTCATCAGGAAATCCTAAGATATTGCAAGTCCTGCCCACTTGCCAGTTAATCGCTTCCACCTGTCACTTCCAAAATCCCACGTTGAAACTCCATCTTTGCTGGTTAAGCCAGAAGGGGATATTAAAGACTTCACAATAGCCAATACTCTATCAAAAGGCACAAATACCAGGAATTGTTGCAGCAGAACCGTGACCTGTGCTCAGATTTGCCGAGGTGTACAGATGTCATAGAATACGAGGTTCTCCAGAAAACCCATATGCGGATATATCTGAAACCCTAACAAATTCCAGAGGCCCACCGAGAACTGATCTCCAAGGAAGTGAAGCTTATGCTGAATCTCGGAGACATTGAAGAATCTAACAGGGGGTGGTCTAGCCCGATTGTCCTTATTCCAAAACCCCAAGGAGAATGGAGATCCGGTAATGATTATTGGAAGCTGAACAAAGTCTCCAAGCTCTACGCATATCCGATGCCACGTGTTAATGAGCTGATCAAAAGACTTGGGCCAGCACGGTACATAACCACCTTGGGTCTAACAAAGGGATATTGGAAAATCCCCATGTCACAAGAAGCCGGTTTTTTGTATGCCGTTCGGACTGCAGGGAGCTCCTGCCACCCTCTAAAGGGCCATGGACCGGATTCTTGCACCCCATAAGAATTACGTGGTGGCATACCTGGACGATATCATAATCTTCAGCCCAGATTGGGGAAGTCATCTGGGAAATGTCCAGGATATGTTCGATGGTCTCAGGAAGGTGGGTTTCTCTATAAATCCAAAAAAATGTGCCATGGGGAAAGGGGAGGCTAAATACCTTGCATATGTAGTAGGTAGAGGCGAAATAAAACTCCAGATAAATAGTGGACACAATCCAGAATTGGTCAAAGCCACTCTCAAAATAGCAAGTTATGACCTTCCTGGGAATCATGGGGTACTACAAGAGGTTTATTCCAAACTTTGCCAAAGTGGCCGCACCCCTGACCGACCTCCTTAAGGGGACAAAATCAGTCATAGCTAAATGGGCAGAGACAGTCTTTCAAGAAATGAACGTTGCTCTGTGTAAGCAGCCAGTCCTGTTTGCCCCAACATTAAAAAGGAATTTGTACTCCAAATGAACGCCTCAAAAGTCGGATTAGGGGAGTGGTCCTTTCTCAGGAATACACGGAGAGGAACAACCTGTTCTCTACCTGAGCAGGAAACTGTCGGCATGTGAGAAAAATTATTCCATTGTAAAAAATGAATGCTTGGACATAAAGTGGGCAGTGGTCACATTGCAATACTATCCCTTAGAGCAAAAATTTTAATTAGTGTCAGGTCATGCCCCACTCAGATGGATGATGGAGGAAAAGGGGAAAAATGCATGTGTTATCCCGCCGGTTTCTATCCCTGAAAAATTTCTGTTCCCATGCGGAACATAGAGCTGGGAATTACATGATAATGCCAATGCCCTCTCGAAAATCCCATGTCTAATAGTAGAAGGCGCCAAGCCAACTGTTTTAGGCAGAGGGGAGGTATGTAAGGTGGCTCTAGGACATCTAGTAAATGAGAGATAAACCTGGAGTAATGCTTTAGCACATGTAGGGAATCGCTATGGTAGGTAATGGCAGGACTGCAGTAACGAGGCAACACACAGGCTTAAAGTCCAATTTCAGTGGTTTAATGTCACTTTGCAAACAGCAGGTTAACAGAAAGTAAGGAAAAACATAAATATAATCCAGCTTGACTCACCCCATGCACGGGATGGGCTTAACTAAGTGGCTGCGAGGTCCTGCGGCATCCACCAGGTGCCATTCCCAGGGTTGTTGAGAGTCTTGCTGCTATAGTCCTGCAGCACGGGGATCCTGTATACAAGTTCAGGCTAAGTCCAGCAAAGTTCCTGTAACTTCCAAGCACACACTCACCATGTGCCAAACACCAACCTCCATTACATAGCCCATAACTCCTCCCACAAGTGAGGCAGACATCACATGGGCTGATCACTTGACCATGACATCATCGCAGGTCCTGTCTTTAGGGAAAACCCAGCCAAACATTAATCTGCTGGGAGAAATGTATCTCCCATCCAGTAAAACACTCTTTACTGTACCACACACATAAAAAACTAAAATGGGTTAATCAGCCATGACAGTTTGATTGCAAGCTGTGGAAGAGGTGGGATAGAAAGATGCTCACCATATCTCCAGCCCTGGGTGTGGTTCTTTTTGTGAAATGAGACCTGTTTGTCTCATGCTGTCCGTGTGTATGGAGGTGTGCAGATCTCCTGGATTGATTGCCTTTGCTAAATGACCAAAAAGCTAGACTCTTAGCCAGGCAGGCTAACCAGCACCATTGTATGAACTTTTTACCTTATGGTTTACTTTGTGCCGGACAAAGGCTGTATTTAAGTTTTCCTGTGATGTGGTTTATGAAACAAAACCAACCGGCCTTTAAACTGAAACAGTTCCTGTTATACCTCAGATCGCACTGTGTGTGTTGGGAGACACTCCCTTAGCAACGGGATGAAGGCACATGGGCATGTTTTCTCCACTATACAGTCTATTTGGGTTTATTTTACTCAGCATAAACCACCATGTTACACATCACCCACATAGTCCATAACACTTCATATTATACAGCTTTAACGTGCAGTCAATAAACACACCGGACTTCTTTGTCCAGTTACTGTGGGCCGAACTGTTAATTAATGTTCACAGAACCCAACAGGCACCAAGAGATGACATTAAATTGTAGTCTCTAAACATGCTGGACCTTACTCCATCCAGTTACCATGGGTGACTGCATAGTTCATTAACATCCATGGAAATCATAGGCACTAACAGTCTGTTCCTGTAGCAGATACTTGCCTGCCCATAATCCCCTTGTCTGGAGTTACGTTACAGGAGCTCCTGCTCCATACGCTGACTCCTCATCAGTCCTCTCTCCTGAGAAAACTGCCGTACTGGGATCACAATCTCAGCAGATGCCTTGGGACAAGGGCACTGCGGACAGTACAGACCCTCAGAAGGTCCTTAGCTTCCCAAACGCAGTGCCATCACAGATTCTGCACACACACATTGTCTCACTCTGTGATTTTCAGGAATCCAGTCCAACACAGCAATCATCCAGCTCCATGGCCTCTCCATGTGCTATTCAGGACGTGCGTCCAATACACAGGCCTTCAGGTCCATGGCCTCTCCATGTGCTATTCAGGAATCCGGTCCTACTCCGAGGACCTTTCAACACACAGGCCATTCAGGACCTTACACACTGACCATGTGACCCATACCCTGGTCACATTATGTAGCTGTAACCAGCCCCATAGGTGGGCAGTGTATGTGTGGTCAGCCAGTCCCTCCCAGCTCTCCAACTAACCCTGTAAGCCCCCCTAATCTAAACAAACAATTGTGGAACTACAAGTCCCAGAACAACATTACTGGCTTACAGCACAGAGGGCCTCCTCTGCGACACATACAGGCCATTTGCAATAATGCTGGTCACTGTCTCACCATCACCATTATGCCTCCATGCATATGATGAGGAGCAAATACAGCGCCCCCTATTTGTAAGAGGGGTCACTGCCTCAAAAAAAAAAAAAATATATATATATATATATATATACACACAGTCATATGTAAAAGTTTGGGCACCCCTATTAATGTTAACCTTTTTTCTTTATAACAATTTTGGTTTTTGCAACAGCTATTTCAGTTTCATATATCTAATAACTGATGGACTCAGTTATATTTCTGGATTCAAATGAGGTTTATTGTACTAACAGAAAATGTGCAATCTGCATTTAAACAAAATTTGACCGGTGCAAAAGTATGGGCACCCTTATCATTTTCTTGATTTGAACACTCCTAACTACTTTTTACTGATTTCCTGAAGCACCAAATTGGTTTTGTAACCTCATTGAGCTTTGAACTTCATAGCCAGGTGTATCAAATCATGAGAAAAGGTATTTAAGGTGGCCACTTGCAAGTAGTTCTCCTATTTGATTCTCCTATGAAGAGTGGCATCATGGGCTCCTCAAAACAACTGTCAAATGATCTGAAAACAAAGATTATTCAACATAGCTTTTCAGGGGAAGGATACAAAAAGTTGTCTCAGAGATTTAACCTGTCAGTTTCCACTGTGAGGAACATAGTAAGGAAATGGAAGAACACAGGTACAGTTCTTGTTAAGCCCAGAAGTGGCAGGCCAAGAAAAATATCAGAAAGGCAGAGAAGAAGAATGGTGAGAACATTCAAGGACAATCCACAGACCACCTCCAAAGACCTGCAGCATCATCTTGCTGCAGATGGTGTCACTGTGCATCGGTCAACAATACAGCGCATGCATAACGCCTTTTTGTATGACCAAACAACTCAATCTTTGTTTCATCAGTCCACAGGACCTTCTTCCAAAATGTAACTGGCTTGTCCAAATGTGCTTCTGCATACCTCAGGCGACTCTGTTTGTGGCGTGCTTGCAGAAACTGCTTCTTTCGCATCACTCTCCCATACAGCTTCTCCTTGTGCAAAGTGCGCTGTGTGGTTGACCGATGCACAGTGACACCATCTGCAGCAAGATGATGCTGCAAGTCTTTGGAGGTGGTCTGTGGATTGTCCTTGACTGTTCTCACCATTCTTCTTCTCTGCCTTTCTGATATTTTTCTTGGCCTGCCACTTCTGGGCTTAACAAGAACTGTACCTGTGTTCTTCCATTTCCTTACTATGTTCCTCACAGTGGAAACTGACAGGTTAAATCTCTGAGACAACTTTTTGTATCCTTCCCCTGAAAAGCTATGTTGAATAATCTTTGTTTTCAGATCATTTGAGAGTTGTTTTGAGGAGCCCATGATGCCACTCTTCATAGGAGAATCAAATAGGAGAACTACTTGCAAGTGGCCACTTTAAATACCTTTTCTCATAATTTGATACACCTGGCTATGAAGTTCAAAGCTCAATGAGGTTACAAAACCAATTTAGTGCTTCAGGAAGTCAGTAAAAAGTAGTTAGGAGTGTTCAAATCAAGAAAATGATAAGGGTGCCCATACTTTTGCACCGGTCAAATTTTGTTTAAATGCAGATTGCACATTTTCTGTTAGTACAATAAACCTCATTTGAATCCAGAAATATAACTGAGTCCATCAGTTATTAGATATATGAAACTGAAATAGCTGTTGCAAAAACCAAAATTGTTATAAAGAAAAAAGGTTAACATTAATAGGGGTGCCCAAACTTTTACATATGACTGTATATATATACAGTGCCTACAAGTAGTATTCAACCCCCTGCAGATTTAGCAGGTTTACACATTCGGAATTAACTTGGCATTGTGACATTTGGACTGTAGATCAGCCTGGAAGTGTGAAATGCACTGCAGCAAAAAAGAATGTTATTTCTTTGTTTAATTTTTTTTTAAATTGTGAAAAGTTTATTCAGAGGGTCATTTATTATTCAACCCCTCAAACCACCAGAATTCTGTTTGGTTCCCCTAAAGTATTAAGAAGTATTTCAGGCACAAAGAACAATGAGCTTCACATGTTTGGATTAATTATCTCTTTTTCCAGCCTTTTCTGACTATTTAAGACCCTCCCCAAACTTGTGAACAGCACTCATACATGGTCAACATGGGAAAGACAAAAGGAGCATTCCAAGGCCATCAGAGACAAGATCGTGGAGGGTCACAAGGCTGGCAAGGGGTACAAAACCCTTTCCAAGGAGTTGGGCCTACCTGTCTCCACTGTTGGGAGCATCATCCGGAAGTGGAAGGCTTATTGTCACGCGGGGCTTAGGACAACTAAGGCAGAAATACCCGGGGCCCCTGTGGTGTCCCTTTCACTAGGGGAAACCCTGTCTGACCCTCAACCCAGGGTTTTTGCTGAAGGTGCAAATGCCTGAGCCTCCACCCTTTCCTTATCTCCTGCTCAGCCCTGCACTTAACCCTCCACCCTCCACCCAGTGAGGAGACACACCACCAAAGCTCCCACACAAATAAGACAGACAGGGAGAACTTAAAACTGCACTGCGCCGCACACACACAGGAATATACAGTAATGTGAACAGGGCACAACTAAACACAAATATGGGAAGGAGAAAGGATAACGACGGATCATACGACACCAGATACGAATCTCTCTCTCTGCAACACCTCCACTCCAGACCGGAACCACTTGGTATGAAAACACAAGCTATAATCGGAGACGCCCATATGCCAGTATGACTATTTAAAGACCGTGGGCGTGACTAACCTTCCAACCTGGTCTCCAGCAGGATTAACCCCCGAGAGCCTGAAGATCAAGCCTGCGCCACTGAGGCTATAGTGGCTGGAGATGGAACTACCTCTGCCTGCCGGACGCTGTGGTGTGAACAGCGTCCGACATGACAGTACCCCGTCTTCTACGAGGGACCCCAGGGCCCTCAAGACTCATAGGACCCGGCTTGTCCGGATGACGACGGTGAAAAGAACTGACCAGCCGATCCGCATGTATGTCTGAGGCCTCTCCTCCGGACCATACCCCCGCCAGTGCACCAAATACTGAAGAGTACGGCATACTACTCGAGAGTCCACTACCTTGGCGACCTCGAACTCTAAATCGCCATCCACCATGACTGGAGGTGGCATCGGCGTCGTGTCCACCAAGCCTACCACCTTTTTCAATAAAGCCCTGTGAAAAACGTTATGTATTTTGTACACCGCAGGAAGTTCCAACCGATAAGCCACTGGGTTAATGATGGCAGAAATCCTAAAAGGCCCAATAAACCTTGGACCCAGTTTTAAAGATGGAATTTTGAGTTTTATGTTCTTCGTAGCTAACAACACCCATTCACCCACACACAGGTCCGGACCTGGCATGCGTCTACTGTCAGTCACCCGTTTGTACCTGGCACTCATGCTCAACAAACGCTGTTTCACCCGCCTCCAGACTGATGACAATTGGGCTCCTAGCTGATCCTCCTCCGGGACACCCCCGGAGTCACCCTGACGTAAGGTACAAAACTGAGGATGTTGACCGTACACACAAAAGAATGGAGACTCTCCTGATGACTCTTGGCGGTGATTATTTAACGCGAATTCGGCCAGAGGAAGGAAAGTAGACCACTCCTCCTGGTTGTCGGACACAAAGCATCGTAAATACTGTTCTAGATTTTGGTTCATGCGCTCAGTTTGTCCATTAGACTGTGGATGAAACGCCGATGAATGTGACAACTTGATCCCCAACCTTGAGCAAAAAGCTTTCCAAAACCTCGCCACAAATTGCGTACCCCTATCAGATACTATGTCAGATGGTACTCCGTGGAGTCTGACCACCTCCTTCACAAATACCTGAGCCAACGTCTTAGCATTGGGCAAAGAAGACAACGCCACAAAATGCGCCATCTTTGAAAAACGGTCAACCACCACCAGGATGACCGTGTTCCCTGCCGAGGCTGGCAAGTCAGTGATAAAATCCATGGAGATTTCTGTCCATGGCCTATTGGGTACCCCCAGAGGCTGTAGCGTGCCAGCAGGACGGGTTCGGGGTGACTTAGCCCTAGCGCACGTGATGCAAGCTGCCACATACAAGACCACGTCCTGCCGGATTTTGGGCCACCAGAAACGACGCGATACCAGCTCTAAGGTGCCCTTCACCCCTGGATGAGCAGCCAGTACCGAATCGTGGTGTTCCTTCAACACCTTAAGCCGAAGATGCAGGGGTACAAATGATTTGTTGGCGGGAAGTCCTGGTGGTACCTCCTCTTGGGCCTCGGCAATCTCCGCCTCTACCTCCGTCGTGAGAGCCGAGACCACTACCCCTTTCTGGAGGATGGGTACCGGCTCTTCCCGAGGTTCTCCCCCCGGAAAACACCTAGACAAAGCATCCGCCTTGGTGTTTTTAGCCCCGGGACGGTACGTCACAAGAAAATTGAAACGAGTAAAAAACAATGCCCAGCGAGCCTGCCTAGGAGACAGACGCTTGGCCGACTCCAGGTAGAGCAGATTCTTATGGTCGGTGATAACTGTGACCTGGTGAGCCGCCCCCTCCAAGAAGTGTCGCCATTCCTCAAAAGCCAGTTTGATGGCCAACAACTCCCTGTTGCCGATATCATAATTCCGTTCGGCCGGCGACAGCTTCTTGGAGAAGTAGGCGCATGGATGCATCTCGCTCAAGGACGAGCCTTGAGACAGTACTGCCCCCACTCCCACCTCCGACGCATCAACCTCTACCACAAAAGGTTTAGACACGTCTGGTTGCACCAGAATGGGGGCTGAAGCAAAACTATTCTTCAGACGCTCAAATGCACGTATAGCCACCTCAGGTCAGTTCGCCAGATCGGCACCCTTTTTTGTCATGTCCGTGAGCGGTTTGGCGACAGTCGAAAAGTGTTTTATAAATTTCCTATAATAATTCGCAAACCCAAGGAACCGCTGGAGTGCTTTCAGACTCTCCGGCCTCTCCCATTGCAGCACCGCTTGCACCTTAGCGGTGTCCATTTTAAAACCGGCTGCGGACACAATATATCCCAAAAAGGGCAACTCCTGGACAAAAAATAAACATTTTTCCAGCTTAGCATAGAGCTGGTTCTCCCGGAGCAACTGTAACACCTGCCTAACATGCTCCAAATGAGTGTCCCGATCGCTAGAATAAATGAGGATATCATCCAGGAATACAATCACAAATCTCCCCAGGACATGAGCAAATACATCATTAATAAAATGTAGGAAAACGGCAGGCGCTGTGGTCAACCCAAACGGCATAACCAGACTCTCAAAATGACCCTCAGGAGTGTTAAACGCCGTCTTCCACTCATCCCCCTGACGGACCCTTATGAGGTTATACGCCCCCCTGAGGTCCAGCTTGGAAAACCATTTTGCCCCCGCTGCCTGGTTGAACAAATCCGGGAACAACGGCATTGGGTAGGGATCACGGATAGTAATCTGGTTTAACTCTCGGAAATCCAGACACGGGCGTAACCCCCCATCTTTCTTCTTAATGAAGAAAAACCCCACGGCTACAGGCGAGGACGAAGGCCGGATGTGTCCTTTGCTCAGACTCTCCGTGATGTAGTCTTTCAGAGCTTGCCTCTCAGGACCAGAAATATTAAACATCCTGGCCTTAGGTAATTTGGCCCCGGGTTTTAACCTAATCGCACAGTCATAGGCTCTATGTGGAGGCAGTTCTGAGCAACCCTTCTCAGAGAAAACATCCGCGAAATCCTGCAAAGCCTCCGGCATGCTGGGCGTCACGGCGGACACACATGTGGCCAAGCAATTGTCTTGGCAGAAACCACTCCATTGCACTATGTCCTGAGTTTTCCAATCAATTACCGGGTTGTGCCTGGACAGCCATGGAAAACCCAGGACCATTTGAGCTGGGAGATTACGGAGGACCCTACATGTAACCGACTCAGAATGTAGGACCCCAATGTGGAGTTTCACCTCTGCCACAAACTCAGTAATCTCCCCTTGAGGGAGGGGAACAGCATTAATGGTCACCACCTGTATGGGGTGAGGAAGTTTTTCGATCTTAAACCCGGCGGTGTGTGCAAACTCCTCATCTATGAGATTGGAAGCGGAACCGCTATCCACAAACACTGATATAGGTAGCTCTCTGCCGGCGATAATAACCTTGGCAGGGAGCATACATTGAGATACCATCATGGAGGATATGCATACGCTCAGTTGGGTCTCCTCCATACCCTCTGAGCTTAACAGTTTTCCGCCGATGTGACCCTCTTAGGTAGTACCGGGCAAACGTTAACATAATGACCTCTTTTACCACAGTAGAAACATGCTCCGGGCTTCCGGAATCCCGGAGCGCGAGGCTGAACCTGTGCCCCGCCAGCAATCTGCATAGGTTCAGGGGACTCATCTACTTCAACCACACCTGCACCTCTGCTTTCCCCCAGAGGTAGCGTCTCCTGTGCCCCCTGACGAAAACGGCGATCAATACGTATCACCAAACTCATGGCAGACTCCAATGATGCCGGAGTCTCATACATCAGGAGGGCTTGTTTCACCCTCCCTGATACCCCATGAATAAACTGGCTCCGCAGTGCTGGGTCATTCCACTGTGTGTCTACAGCCCAGCGGCGAAATTCCGAACAATAGTCCTCTGCCAAGCGCTCCCCCTGGCGGAGGGCGCGGATTTTAGATTCCGCTAGAGCCAGTCGGTCAGGGTCATCGTAAATGAGCCCGAGGGCAGAAAAAACATTATCGACCGAATGAAATGTAGCAGAGTCAGCTGGTAAGGAAAATGCCCATGCTTGGGGGTCACCACTCAGTAATGACAACACCAGCCCTACTCGCTGGGCCTCATTACCTGAGGAGATTGGCCGCATGCGGAAGTATAATTTGCAGGCCTCCCGAAATACGACAAATTTGCTGCGATCGCCTGAAAATCGTTCAGGCAGCGGAAACTTCGGCTCTGCACCGATACCTGCAGATGCCGTTTGCACCTTTGCTACTACCAGGCCCTGCTGCTGAACTGCCCCTTTCAACTCGGAGACCTGTAAGGACAGCGCCGCCAACTGGCGGGTTATGGAATCCATGGGATCCATGGACTCCTGAAAAAATGTGGGCCGATTATAATGTCACGCGGGGCTTAGGACAACTAAGGCAGAAATACCCGGGGCCCCTGTGGTGTCCCTTTCACTAGGGGAAACCCTGTCTGACCCTCAACCCAGGGTTTTTGCTGAAGGTGCAAATGCCTGAGCCTCCACCCTTTCCTTATCTCCTGCTCAGCCCTGCACTTAACCCTCCACCCTCCACCCAGTGAGGAGACACACCACCAAAGCTCCCACACAAATAAGACAGACAGGGAGAACTTAAAACTGCACTGCGCCGCACACACACAGGAATATACAGTAATGTGAACAGGGCACAACTAAACACAAATATGGGAAGGAGAAAGGATAACGACGGATCATACGACACCAGATACGAATCTCTCTCTCTGCAACACCTCCACTCCAGACCGGAACCACTTGGTATGAAAACACAAGCTATAATCGGCGACGCCCATATGCCAGTATGACTATTTAAAGACCGTGGGCGTGACTAACCTTCCAACCTGGTCTCCAGCAGGATTAACCCCCGAGAGCCTGAAGATCAAGCCGGCGCCACTGAGGCTATAGTGGCTGGAGGTGGAACTACCTCTGCCTGCCGGACGCTGTGGTGTGAACAGCGTCCGACATGACACTTATGGAACTACTGTTAGCCTTCCACGGCCTGGACAGCCTTTGAAAGTTTCCTCCCGTGCCGAGGCCAGGCTTGTCCGAAGAGTCAAGGCTAACCCAAGGACAACAAGGAAGGAGCTCCGGGAAGATCTCCTGGCAGTGGGGACATTGGTTTCAGTAAGTACCATAAGTAACGTACTCCACCGCAATGGTCTCCGTTCCAGACGAGCCCGTAAGGTACCTTTACTTTCAAAGCGTCATGTCAAGGCTCGTCTACAGTTTGCTCATGATCACTTGGAGGACTCTGAGACAGACTGGTTCAAGGTTCTATGGTCTGATGAGACCAAGATCAAGATCTTTGGTGCCAACCACACACGTGACGTTTGGAGACTGGATGGCACTGCATACGACCCCAAGAATACCATCCCTACAGTCAAGCATGGTGGTGGCAGCATCATGCTGTGGGGCTGTTTCTCAGCCAAGGGGCCTGGCCATCTGGTCCGCATCCATGGGAAGATGGATAGCACTGCCTACCTGGAGATTTTGGCCAAGAACTTCCGCTCCTCCATCAAGGATCTTAAGATGGGTCGTCATTTCATCTTCCAACAAGAGAACGACCCAAAGCACACAGCCAAGAAAACCAAGGCCTAGTTCAAGAGGCAAAAAATCAAGGTGTTGGAGTGGCCTAGTCAGTCTCCTGACCTTAACCCAATTGAAAACTTGTGGAAGGAGCTCAAGATTAAAGTCCACATGAGACACCCAAAGAACCTAGATAACTTGGAGAAGATCTGCATGGAGGAGTGGGCCAAGATAACTCCAGAGACATGTGCCGGCCTGATCAGGTCTTATAAAGGACGATTATTAGCTGTAATTGCAAACAAGGGTTATTCCACAAAATATTAAACCTAGGGGTTGAATAATAATTGACCCACACTTGTATGTTTAAAATTTATTAAAATTTAACTGAGCAACATAACTTTTTGGTTTGTAAGATTTATGCATCTGTTAATAAATCCTGCTCTTGTGTGAAGTTTGAAGGCTCTAACTTATTTGCATCTTATCAAACCTGCTAAATCTGCAGGGGGTTGAATACTACTTGTAGGCACTGTATATCCAACAATGTAGGCCAGCTCACTCCTGTGAACCACCTGGAACCTCAGCTGACCTGGTTAACTCCGTTGTGCCCGGATCTGGATGTAGGAGTCCATCCGTACAAATGTGAACAACGGCAAAGCAAAGTCCAGCAATAATGTGAGCAATCCAGGATGCTGTTAAAAAATTTTTTCTTTCTTTTATTCATAAATCCATTAAAATGCAATGGTCCAAGCAGTTCAAAACAGCAATAACGCAGGAAAGTAGTGCAGATAGGACTACGCGTTTCAGCGGTAGAACCCGCCTTCTTAATGGTCCAGAATCTAATCTGCTTTCCAAACATAGAACCTTATATACATCCCACTCCCATCAGGGTAATTATAAACATATGTGAGAGACTTAAAAACATGAGATATAAAAGCAGATCAAACATATAAACTATCCACATATTGATCAGTATACAACATGCATAAAGATTATAAGGAAAGGATTCAACATATTGGAGAAAAATACATTCGGAATATCCAATAACCTGACCATAAGATTTGAGTGGTACAAAAACATAGAACAATAATATAAACCAGCATTATATAATACAAATATATCAATAGTGCATAATGATATCCAGGCGGTTATTAAAGCCCTGTGGCATGCGAGTCCCCAACTCAAATATCCACCTACTTTCTCTTGCAAGCACTTTTTTATGAAAATCTCCACCCCTCAATGGTTTTTTTACATGCTCTATGCCCATAAAGGAGAAACCGCGTAAATCCCCATTATGTTTTTTTTGAAAAATGTCGGGATACTACTGATGCACCAACCATAGGCAAATTACTAGCGTCTGATAGGTGTTTGCGGATTCTAGTTTTAAGGGGGTTCATCGCACAACCTACATATTGCATACGGCATATATTGCAATTAATTAGATACACTACATTCTCCGTATTACAGTTTATAAAAGAACAAACATTAAACTGTTTTTTATTGGAGATAGATGTAAATATTTTAGATTTATTAGCAAAACCGCAGCACTTACAGATATTGGCACCGCATTTAAAAAATCCTGTTGTTTTTAACCAATTGCTAGGGGAAATTTTATCCGGATCTTTGAACATGCTGGGTGATAATAATGTAGCTAAAGTCGGGGCTCTTCTTGCCACAAAGGCAATATCATTATTTTCCACAATATTTTTCAAAATATCATTCTGGTCAGGTTATTGGATATTCCGAATGTATTTTTCTCCAATATGTTGAATCCTTTCCTTATAATCTTTATGCATGTTGTATACTGATCAATATGTGGATAGCTTATATGTTTGATCTGCTTTTATAGCTCATGTTTTTAAGTCTCTCACATATGTTTATAATTACCCTGATGGGAGTGGGATGTATATAAGGTTCTATGTTTGGAAAGCAGATTAGATTCTGGACCGTGAAGAAGGCGGGTTTTACCGCTGAAACGCGTAGTCCTATCTGCACGACTTTCCTGCGTTATTGCTGTTTTGAACTGCTTGGACCATTGCATTTTAATGGATTTATGAATAAAAGAAAGAAAAAAAATTTTAACAGCATCCTGGATTGCTCACGTTATTGCTGGACTTTGCTTTGCCGTTGTTCATATATATATACATACACACACATAGTGGAACCACCTACACTGTGCCCAGCTTGTGTTTTTGGAGACATGCACGCCATAAATTGTTGGTTGAGTGCGCTCTCCCTGCTACAATAATGCCAAATATGTGGCCGATTACTGCGACTGTGTGGTGTAGGCACAGGAGGCACAGTGAGGCACAGAAGGAGGGGGACACTTGGATTTGGGAGAGCAGATTTCACTGGATTTTATTTGCTACCAGTAACATAGGAACCCCCACATATTTCCAGGAACAGATGACGGACCTTAGTGGGGTCTGGTTTTGTGTGGCATAAGTTAGGGTTTTTATTGGAAAGATTTTGGGGTACTGTCACGCTCATGCTCTGACTGGTAGGCGTGAGCCAAGGGGTTGTGGCCCCACTGTGCCACAAACCAGACTACCCTGGAAGGGGCGTGACTAGGACAGCTACCCGGGTGTTCACTGGAGCCTCAGATGGTGAGGTCAGGCTTATGCGGCAGGTAGCTGCCAGGTGCCACTCCAGGGTGGTGTCTGGCTGTGGCTGCTGATCCCACGCGGGGAAATGGAATACTAGAACAGGTGCAGGCGACAGGCACGACTGGCAGATGAGCACGGCTGATACTCGGACGAATAGGCAGGCAAACACGGCTGAGACACTGGCAGGCGGGCACGGCTGAGACATAGGGCAGGCGGGCATGGCTGAGGCACGGGGCAGGCGGGCACGGCTGAGGCATGGGGCAGGTGGGCACGGCTGAGACAGAGGGCAGGTGGGCACGGCTGAGACACAGGGCAGGTGGGCACGGCTGAGACACAGGGCAGGCGGGCACGGCTGAGACACAGGGCAGGCGGGCATGGCTGAGACACAGGGAAGGCGGAGAGGACACAAAGAAAGACAAAGCAGGGAAAAGAGCCACAGACAAGGAGACCGAGAGACAGAGGTAGGACAGAGTTCAGACAAGGTAACGGTACGAGACAAGGTACAAGACCAAAGACACAGGGACCAGGATATAATAACTCCTGCTGGGCAGAGAGGACAGGTACAAGACAAGGCAAGAACAAAAACACATAGACCAGGATAAGACAAGACAAGGAATAATAGCAGAGGGACCAGGATATTCTGCCTACTGGATGGCGGAAAGGACAAGTACAAGGCAAAGCAAAGGACAATAGCACAGAGACCAGTATATTCTGCCTCTTGGAGGGCGGACAGGACAGATACAAGGCAAAGCACGGAATCAAGCCTCCAGAGAAGGCTAAACACAGGTCGACGATACCTGGCAACTCAGCAGCAAGACACTAACTGAGTTAAGACATTGCACAGGCAGCTACCACCGGTGGAGCTGCCCTAAATACTAGAGGCCTCTTGGTAATAGGCCAGAGACACATTAGACAGGTGCACCCTGATTCCATAAGAATCATAGAGTTCTGGCGCCAGGAAGCATGCAGAGAGCAGGCAGGAAGCAAGAGGCACAGAACATGGAGCCGGCAGCAAACAGAAATCACAGCATGGCCTAGAGCAGTGAGTAAATTGGAATGTGGGGGATGGGTGGCCATGCAGTGATGCTGGCAGGGATGTTAACAGGTACTTAATACAGTTGTGGCCAAAAGTTTTAACACCCCTGCAATTCTGTCAGATAATACTCAGTTTCTTCCTGAAAATGATTGCAAACACAAATTCTTTGGTATTATTATCTTCATTTGTCTTAAATGAAAAAACACAAAAAATGAAGCAAAAAGCAAAACATTGATCATTTCACACAAAACTCAAAAAATGGGCCAGACAAAAGTATTGGCACCCTCAGCCTAATACTTGTTGCACAACCTTTAGCCAAAATAACTGCGACCAACCGTTTCCAGTAACCATCAATGAGTTTCTTACAATGCTCTGCTGGAATTTTAGACCATTCTTCTTTGGCAAACTGCTCCAGGTCCCTGATATTTGAAGGGTGCCTTCTCCAAACTGCCATTTTTAGATCTCTCCACAGGTGTTCTATGGGATTCAGGTCTGGACTCATTGCTGGCCACCTTAGAAGTCACCAGTGCTTTCTCTCAAACCATTTTCTAGTGCTTTTTGAAGTGTGTTTTGGGTCATTGTCCTGCTGGAAGACCCATGACCTCTGAGGGAGACCCAGCTTTCTCACACTGGGCCCAACACTATGCTGTAAAATTTGTTGGTAGTCTTCAGACTTCATAATGCCATGCACACGGTCAAGCAGTCCAGTGCCAGAGGCAGCAAAGCAACCCCAAAACATCAGGGAACCTCCGCCATGTTTGACTGTAGGGACCGTGTTTTTTTTCTTTGAATGCCTTTTTTTCTCCTGTAAACTCTATGTTGATGCCTTTGCCCAAAAAGCTCTACTTTTGTCTCATCTGACCAGAGAACATTCTTCCAAAACGTTTTAGGCTTTTCAGGTAAGTTTTGGCAAACTCCAGCCTGGCTTTTTATGTCTCGGGGTAAGAAGTGGGGTCTTCCTGGGTCTCCTACCATACAGTCCCTTTTATTTCAGACGCCGACGGATAGTACGGGTTGACACTGTTGTACCCTCGGACTGCAGGGCAGCTTGAACTTGTTTGGATGTTAGTCGAGGTTCTTTATCCAACATCCGCACAATCTTGTGTTGAAATCTCTTGTCAATTTTTCTTTTCCGTCCACATCTAGGGAGGTTAGCCACAGTGCCATGGGCTTTAAACTTCTTGATGACACTGTGCACGGTAGACACAGTAACATTCAGGTCTTTGGAGATGGACTTGTAGCCTTGAGATTGCTCATGCTTCATCACAATTTGGTTTCTCAAGTCCTCAGACAGTTCTTTGGTCTTCTTTCTTTTCTCCATGCTCAATGTGGTACACACAAGGACACAGGACAGAGGTTGAGTCAACTTTAATCCTTGTCAACTGGCTGCAAGTGTGATTTAGTTATTGCCAATACCTGTTAGGTGCCACAGGTAAGTTACAGGTGCTGTTAATTACACAAATTAGAGAAGCATCACATGATTTTTCGAACAGTGGCAGTACTTTTGTCCACCCTCTTTTTTATGTTTGGTTTGGAATTTTATCCAATTTGGCTTTAGGACAATTCTTTTTGTGTTTTTTTATTTAAGACAAATTAAATGAAGATAATAATACCAAAGAATTTGTGTTTGCAATCATTTTCAGGAAGAAACTGAGTATTATCTGACAGAATTGCAGGGGTGTCAATACTTTTGGCCACAACTGTATTTCTTGATCACTTCCAGTATAAGGCTGGGATCACATTCTTGTGTTCTACACTGACCACTTATCTCAGGTTTTTTGTGTAAATCACACAAAAACGCAGACGGAACCACTCACTATAATGAGGCAGATGGAGCCACTTTGGACTCAGTTTGGAGTCTGTTCTGGTGGTATCCTTCTTTCAGGCGTGCACACAATTGTCGTCATCTACACTAAAAAGACTCATAAAATGATGGGACACCACCGAGACTAAAGTGACTCCATCTGCTTCGTAAGTGAATGGTACTGTATGGATCACATTTTTGGGACTTACACTGAAACTCCAACGTAAGCACTTAATGGACAGCGCAGGATAAATGTGACCTGAGCCTTGTTGATTTTTGGGATGCACAATGAACAAATAGACAGCAGTGGAAGAATAGCTCTCATTTTATTTTTAGCATTGTTCACCGTGCAGTTTTAATGATTAGACGGCTTTATTCTTCGGGTCGGTGGAATTACAGTGATACCAGATTTATATCTTTTTTATGTTTTGCAGCTATCACACAAGAAAAGTGCTTTTTATAAAAAATAGTGTTTTTTCTCGCCATATTCTGAGAGCTGTAAGTTTATTATTTTTTGGAAAAACGGAGCTGTATGAGGGCTCATTTTTTGCAAAACGAGATTGGAGATTTATTTGGTACTATTTTGGGGTATATAACGTTTTTTGATCACTTTTTATTCAGATTTTTAAACGCAGAATGAACAGAATGGGGTTTTTTGTTTGCGTGGTTCACTGTACGGTAAAAATGATAAGACCAATTTATTTGTCGGGCCGGTATGATTACAACGATACCAGGTATACTTTATATAACTATATCTTGTCAGCATGATGAAAAAACGCCATAGTTATTTTTTTTTACAGAGTTCGCCATACAGAATAAACCACATGACAATTTTATAGATCGCCTCTTTACAGACTTGACAATATGAATTATGTGTATTTTTTTGTTTTAACGCAAACACTTAGTGGCTAGTGTCTTTTTGTGATTTGTGTGTGCTTTTTTTTGGGTAGTTTTCTATTTACTTTTTACACATTTTATGCAATTTATTTTTACTTTTTCACGTAGTCCCACTATGGGACATGTATATTTTTACATTGATCTTTGGTCTCATGCATTGCAGTCCTTGTCTACAGCAGTGTCAGAGACCTGTCAGTGAGTCACTAACAGAGTCTGAAAGAACTTGCTTGTAGTTGGATCTCACAGACCACCGCACCTTGAGGCCATCAGATGACATCAGGGTACCATGGCAATGATTGGCTTTAGCAATTACGATCGCGGGAGATTAATCCTACCATAGGGTGTCTTTTAACCCTCTTTTAACCACATAGACACCACAGTGCGACAGCAGTATTTAAGGGGTTAATCGGCCCCGACTGGTTCCAACACCATCCAGGCTGATACTACAGGGTATCAGCTGTCATGTACAGCTGTCACCCACGGGAATTTCAGCCACGGGGCGGCACTATTCACTTATTCTTGACCACAGTTTTAAAACGGCAAATCAGGAATTATGCCCCTTAACGGCCACCGTTTTAATGCGCATTGACGGTCATTAAGTGCTTAAGCCACTTATGGTTTGGTATCATATCCCTTCTCTACTACATAAACATAAGCCTAAGGCCTCTTTCACACTTCAGTTTTTTTGCATCAGTTCAAATCCGCCAAAAAGTCAGACAAGCGGATCCGTTCTTAACTGATGTCAACGGATGGCACAGGATCCGTTTTCAGACGGATCCTGCAAACGAGGAAGTTTAAAGGAAATGCTGTCCGAGAGAGAGAGAGAGAGAGAGAGAGAGAGAAAGAGAGAGAGAGAGAATTTTTTTTTTTGTCCGGCACCCAGAAAGAATTTCGGGTTAAATCAGTGTCTGGAGGATCCGCCAGAGAAAAAGACGTTACAAGCTCCGTTTTGAAATCTTTGAGGATGTGACGGACAGCAACTTTTGGCGGATCCTCAAAAAAAACGGATGCAACGGACGGCAATCCGTCACAATCCGCCATTAATGCAAGTCAATGGGGAAAAAAACGGATCCTCAAAAAAAATTGAGGATCCGTTTTTTTTCAAAACCTGGCGGATTGTGACTGATTGTAAAAAACGGAAGTGTGAAAGAGGCCTAACATTCCCAACTGTTATTGGAGGTGTGGTAACACTGAGGGTGACCTTCTCCATTTGTTTTGGTCATGTAGCCGGTCTTCCAGGTTTTTGGGAAATTGTTAAGAATCTTATTTTTCAAATCACTGGTATTCAGATTCCCATGAATTCCAAATTTTATCTTCTCAATATCCCATCATTTCAAGTTAGTTGAAAATTGAAATTGCTTCTACTACACATGACGTCTGCTGCTAGAGTCTAATAACATGTAAATGGAAGATGGTTCAACCTCCATCAAATAGTGAATTACACAAGCAAATACAAGATATAGGAAGTAAGGAATACCTTACAGCAGTGGTCGCTAACCTTTCTGACCTTGAGAGCCACATTCAGCTTAGACAGAGGGTTGCGAGCCACATTCAGCACTGAGAAAGGGGCGCGAGCCACATCCAGCTCCCATCTCCTTCAAAGTAGTGTCAACCAAAGCCCCCATTACAGGTATAATGATAACCAAAGCTTTTCCACAGAAATCACTCCAAAGCAGTACAGTGAGATCCAGGGGTTCCCACAATACCCCCATTCAGTATTCTCCCATCAAGGACCCCCAACACACTGTCACATCCAGCTTTGAGCACCTCCTCTAATAGGTAGTACCATCCTCCAGCGTACCATACCTAAAACATCTCTAAACCCCTAAGACCAGTAAATGTGCATCCAGATCTGCAGTTCTGTACAGGGATACTCACAAAATTCACTATTTTGAGATGTTCTCTTCATACCTGTTTGCTAGACCTGGAGCTAATGCACCAAGCTGGCAGACAGTCGCGAGCCACAATTCATGGGACTGCAAGCCACATGTGGCTCCCGAGCTACAGGTTGGGGACCCTTGCCTTACAGCCTTATTAAAAATCTAGATGCGGGCCCGATGCTGTTGCATCGGGAAGGCATTGACATCATGATGGCGGCAGCTCCGTGGTGCTGGGGGTGGCAGCTGTCTCCCCCTCCCTCCCCCACCGTGCTCTCTCCCAAAAAAAAACTGTTTCTGCGGGGGGGGGGTTAATAATAAAGTGTCAATCTGGCAATCTATTTAATTTCCTGGTAAAAAATGTGTAGGGGTTCGCTGTATTTTGTCTTGCAGACTTTTTTTTGTTTTGGTTTTTTTTAGGAAATCAGGATTACATCAAACAAAGGTGTATATAATTCATTACATATGCGATCAGGCTGCAGCATAGGTGCCACCACCGCCTGACTGCAGAAGGGTTCCCCCCCCCCCCCCCCCAAGATATATATAATTCATTATGTAACCTAGGGGGCAGGTCAGTGAGGGATCATTGACCTGTCAGCAGTCTGCATTATGAATACCTAATCAGAGCACCCCACATGAAGACCCCCACACACACAGTCCGGCCCCGGAGAGCGAACATATCATTAACTCAAAGCTGAAAATAAAGATTAAACAGCAACCACAATCAGTATAACGGCTTCGACCTGACACTGTCTGTAGGTTACTGTGCACAATCCTGCTGACAGGTTCCCTTTAATAACGACGCCACGTTCACACATTCAGTATTTGGTCAGTATTTTACATCAGTATTTGTAAGCCAAATCCAGGAGTGTTTTTCAGAGGAAAAGTATAATAGAAAGACATCACCATTGTACTTTTCACCCACTCCTGATTTTGACTTAAAAATACCGATGTAAAATACTGACCAAATACTGAACGTGTGAATGTCGCCTAACATGAGAACTACTTGGACTTGAGTCCACTCTTTGTTGATGGTAGTTTTCTCTGTTGAATCGATTTGTATGGAATGCTACTACCTTGATTTTTTATGTTTCTATTCTGTAACTATTCAAAAAAATGTAATAAAAATTCAGTTAAAAACAAATAACCCATTTGTTAAGTCCTCTAGAACAGGGGTGGGCAATTACATTTTCCCTAAGGGGCCAGATGACAGAACATGACTGTTGCTGAGGGCCGAACCAATAGGCTGAAATTAATTCTGTTCAATATTAGGCTGTGTGCACACGCTGCGGATTAGGTGCGGATTCATCCGCGCGGATTTTGTAAAATCCGCAGGTGAAACCGCAGGTCAAAAGACCTGCAGTTTTACCTGCGGATTGCTCTGCGGTTTTGCCCTGCGGTTTTCCATCTCCTCAAATGGAGGAGATGGCAAACCGCAGGAAAATCCGCAGAAAGAATTGACATGTCAATTCTTTCTGCGGATTGAAAACCGCAGATAATCCGCGCGGAAAATTCCGCACCGTCTGCATTGCGGTTTTTGATTCCCATAGGGAATCATGGTACTGTACACCGCAGCAGAAACTGCTGCGGGTCTGCAGCGGCCAAAACCGCTGCGGAACCGCAGCAAAATCCGCAGCGTGTGCACACAGCCTCAATATTAATTGCATCACTTAATATTGATCAGAAATAAGTATGCTGTCATCCCCATATATACCATATCAGCCCCCATAGCCTCTTATATACAGCGTGAGCCCCCACATAGCCGCTTACATACAGCATGAGCCCTCATATAGCCACCTATATACTGTGTGAGCCCCCACTTAGCCACTTATATACAATTTGAGCCCCCAAATAGCCTCTAATATACTGCATGAGATCCACATAACCTCAATATAGTGTGAGACCCACATAGACTTCATATATAAAGTCTGAGCCCCTCATAGCCTAGATAAATACATACTAAGATCACATACCTCCCATGACTCTGCGCTCTCCGAAGCACTGACTCTACGCAGTGCACAGCTGACGGAATGAAATGGCGCTATCGCGTCAGCTGTCTCACACGCTGATTGGTGAAAGAAGCGGCAGATGGCCCCATCCTCCACCAATGTATTCACCACTCTCTGCATCCCGATGATGCAGATAGCGGTGACGACGGCGGCGGATGGACAGTGGACGGGGAGAGCACTGTGTGGCCCACCTTATCAGCCCTTCGGCTTTCTCACACTTTAGGTCTGTTCTAGAATAATAAAATAATTATATTACTATATGTTTCGCTTCCCTAAAAATGAGATTTATGACTCAAATTCCCAGGACTGGTAAATTCTTTCCTGACCATTCTTGAAGAAACACAATCACTCACATAATCATACAGAACAGCCATCTTCAGGCTGAACATTTGGAAGACTTGCTATGACAATGTTTACACATAGTAAACAAAACAATAGTACCAGTATCCAGAGAAGGCAGTAACTATACCCTAAAGACATGAAGGACACAAGGATTGTGTTACTTTTGCAAGTGTGTCTGTTCTTGGTTGCCATGAAGTTTCACACCTATGCAAAGTCATCAGAGGACTTTATAGAGTCAAGGGTCATTACAACCAGGAAAATGTTTTACCTAGTAAAACCATATAGGTTCTCATTTTACACTGATAATCACAGGTTTGTCTAGCAAGATGGAAATTTCACGGTGCACTTTCACGCTTATTACAGATTTGTTTCAATCAGCATTATATACAGTGACTTGCAAAAGTATTCACTTCCCTTGGCTTTTTACCTATTTTGTTACATTACAGACTGTTTTAAATTTTTTTGAAATCAGATTTTTGTTTGATGCATCAGCACTAAATAGTCTAAAGTTGGTGAAGTGAAGTGAAAAAAATATAAGCAGAAATTACATTTATGGGATCAAAATTGGCATGTGCATGTGTTTCTGGTGTAAGTCCACCTGTGTGCAATCTAAGCATCTAATTGCCTGTAAGTATATACACACGTTTTCTGACCGGTCACAGAGGCTGTAACACCATTAAACAAGAGGCACCACTAACCAAACAATACTATGAAGACCAAGGAGATCTCCAAACAAGTCAGGGACAAAGTTGTTGAGAAGGACAAGTCAGGCTTGGGTTACAAAAAATATTCCAATCTCTGAGGAATCATAGAATCATAGAATCGTAGAGTAGGAAGGGACCTCCTGGGCCATCTGGTCCAACCCCCTGCTCAAAGCAGGATTCGCTAAATCATCCCAGTCAGATGTCTGTCCAGCCTCTGTTTGAAGACTTCCATTGAAGGAGAACTCACCACTTCTCGTGGCAGCTTGTTCCACTCATTGATCACTCTGTCAAAAAGTTTTTTCTAATATCTAATCTGTGTCTCCTCCCATTCAGTTTCATCCCATTATTTCTAGTCTTTCCTTGTGCAAATGAGAATAAAGTTGATCCTTCTACAATGTGACAGCCCTTTAGATATTTGTAGACAGCTATTAAGTCTCCTCTCAGTCTTCTCTTTTGCAAACTAAACATTCCCAAATCCTGCAACCTTTCCTCATAAGACAGGGTTTGCAGACCGATCACCATTCTGGTCGCTGTTTTCTGAACTTGCTCCAGTTTGTTGATGTCTTTTTTAAAATGTGGTGCCCAAAACTGGACACAATATTCCAGATGAAGTCTGACCAAAGAGGAGTAGAGGGAAATAATGACTTCACGTAATCTAGACTGTATTGTTATGATTGAGTCACCGTAGGAGGCAAAAACAGAAATGCTAGCTAGTCCTGAAAACCAGAGAAGTTGGCAACTATCAGATTGCAGACCCCTGAACCTATCAACACAACTAGCAGTAGCCGTGGGGGGTTCCTACGATGACCTAGACCCCTCGATCACAGCCGGAGAGATACATAGGCCTAAAGAAGGAAAGGGGAAATCTAACTGCCCCAGAGCAGACCCCAAAGCAATAGGCAGCCCCCCACATATAATGACGGTGAAGCAAGATGAAAACACTTACACAGACAGAAAGACAGGCTGAGCAAAGACGGGGCCCAAAAACTACCTAGATAGGAACGGATAGGAAGGCTGCTGTCTGCAATCTGCCAAAACCCTATCAGAGACAAAAGCCAACAAGCTGATATAAAAATGGCCCTGAAGCAACTAAGCTTCAAAAACTAAATCAGCACTCAGGTACTTTCAGAAGACAGAGCTCTAGGAACACTGCACACTCCAGCAGGGAGTGACAGAATCCAAAAAGCAAGAAAAACAAAAACAAATCTTAGATGCAAAAAGGCAAAACAGAAAACTTAGCTTTAGGAGAGCAGGAATCAGACTGGTGTCCAAGAGTCCACAGAGAAATCACCCGCAGGGCAGAAAGGGCGTAGGCTGCCTTAAATCCAGTCAGTGACTCCACTCAGTCAATCGTCTTCATTAGTCCCAGGTGCCTGATAATCAGGCTCACTACCTTCCTTCACTAGAATAGGGAGTTCACCAGGCCTCAGTGACGGAGGGGAAAATGAACTCACAACAGTACCGCCCCCTTGAGGAGGGGTCACCGAACCCTCAACAACGCTACCAGGGCGATCAGGGTGAGCCCGATGAAAGGCACGCACCAATCTTTTGGCATGAATATCAGAGGCAGAGACCCAGGAATTATCCTCCTGACCATAACCCTTCCACTTAACCAAATACTGAAGTCTCCGTCTAGCCAGACGGGAATCCAGAATTTTCTCTAACTCATATTCCAAGTTACCTTCAACCAATACAGGGTCCGGAGGTGCCACCTCAGGCACAACTGGCTCAACAAACCTCTTCAACAAGGACTTATGGAACACATTATGGATCTTAAATGTGACAGGAAGAGCCAAACGAAAAGAGACCGGATTAATAATCTCCAAAATCTTGTAAGGTCCAATAAATCTAGGCTTAAACTTATGAGAAGCCACCTTCATAGCAATATTTTTTGATGATAACCACACCATATCACCAATCTTAAACTGGGGACCAATTGTCCTATGTCGATTGGAAAACCGCTGGGCCTTTTCCTGGGAGAGAGATAGCTTATCCACCACTTGGTCCCAGATCTGGTGCATTCTCTCCACCACAGTGTCAACACCTGGGCAGGCAGAAGGCTCCACCTGCCCTGAAGAAAATCGAGGGTGAAAACCAAAGTTACAAAAAAAAGGTGACATCAAAGTGGCAGAACTAGCTCTATTATTTAAAGCAAATTCGGCCAAGGGCAAAAATGAAACCCAATCATCCTGATCAGCGGAAATAAAACATCTCAAATACGACTCCAAGGTCTGGTTTGTTCTCTCTGTCTGCCCATTTGTCTGAGGGTGAAAAGCAGAGGAGAAGGACAACTGAATTCCCAACTTGGAACAGAACGTCCTCCAAAATTTAGACACAAATTGAACTCCTCTGTCAGATACAATGTTCTCAGGAATCCCGTGCAAGCGAACCACCTGTTGCAAAAACAGAGGCACCAACTCAGAGGAAGATGGCAACTTAGGGAGTGGTACAAGCTGAACCATCTTAGAGAACCTATCACAAATCACCCAAATAACAGTCATTTTTTGAGAGACCGGCATATCAGAAATGAAATCCATTGAAATATGGGTCCATGGCCTCCTGGGGACCGGCAAAGGCATCAACAACCCACTAGAGCGAGAACAAGATTTAGACCGGGAGCAAGTCCCACAGGACTGCACAAAATTCCTGACATCATGAGACAAGGTGGGCCACCAAAAAGAGCGACTCACCAGATCTCTAGTGAATAGATCCGAAATCAGGGGTAACGGATACTGATATTTAATAGTACTGTTGTGAGTTCATTTTCCCCTCCGTCACTGAGGCCTGGTGAACTCCCTATTCTAGTGAAGGAAGGTAGTGTGCCTGATTATCAGGCACCTGGGACTAATGAAGACGATTGACTGAGTGGAGTCACTGACTGGATTTAAGGCAGCCTACGCCCTTTCTGCCCGGCGGGTGATTCTGTTATGATTGAGTCACCGTAGGAGGCAAAAACAGAAATGCTAGCTAGTCCTGAAAACCAGAGAAGTTGGCAACTATCAGATTGCAGACCCCTGAACCTATCAACACAACTAGCAGTAGCCGTGGGGGGTTCCTACGATGACCTAGACCCCTCGATCACAGCCGGAGAGATACATAGGCCTAAAGAAGGAAAGGGGAAATCTAACTGCCCCAGAGCAGACCCCAAAGCAATAGGCAGCCCCCCACATATAATGACGGTGAAGCAAGATGAAAACACTTACACAGAGAGAAAGACAGGCTGAGCAAAGACGGGGCCCAAAAACTACCTAGATAGGAATGGTGTCAGGACTCTGGACACTTTTGCTATGTTCTGGAATTTTGCCCTTCTCCAAGATGGTGGTCGGGCCTTCATGTGTTCCTGTCTGCTGTCTTTAAGACTCCACCCCAGTCATTAATCAATGCTGGAGTATTCTGCCTGTGTTCCTTTGAGTACTGGGTTGTCCTGGCTTCACAGCTGCTGTAGCCTGCTGAGGTTGTTCCATTCGTGGTTGCTTCAAGAGACTATACTGCACACCTCTGCTGCTGCCCGCTCCACAGCCGCTGGCTGTCTCCGCTGCTCTGCTGTCTCGTTACCCGCTGCCACCTGATCGGTGAGACTTACTGTTTGCTCCGTCCTAAAGAATCTACCGTGTGCTTGCTACTTGTGGTTCTGCGATTCCGGCTGACTCAGCGGCCGTGCCGTGCCCTAACCGGACCAGGGTTAGGGTACCCACTGGATAGACTTTCTGAGAACTATACCGTACTGATAACGGCATCTGTTTCCATAGTGGCCGGTTATAACATTCTGGACTTTGTTTCTAAACTATGCTCCAAGCATTCGATACTTTGAAAAGCGTATACCCTGCAACTGGCCGCTGACCCCTAGCGGCAGTTTATTGACTTTTGTGTTTGCCTTGTTCACACTGTGCACGCATGGTTTTGCTGTGTTCTTATAAACTTGATTCACTTAACTCTGGACTCTGCTGTGATTGTGCTTCTTGCCAAGAGACCCCTGTAGTATCCACTATAGTTGTTACAGGATACTCCAGCCCAAAAAAGAGGGGTTTGCAGGAGCTATGTCAGACAGCAAGATGGAACAGGTGTACACCATGCTCCGTTCCCTGCAGCAGGATATGAATGTTCTGCAAAAGAAAGTTGAGAGCGTGGAACGTAGTCAACGGGTTTTTGGGCAGAACCTGCAGGACTTAGACGCTCGAGTTGCAGCACAGGAAAGCAGATTGACTGGATTGGAGACCCAGTGTGGACAAAACTTCCAGGACATCAGTACACAAATGGCAGCCCAGGGGGCTCGACCCGTGACTTTGCCTGCAGGGCACGTACCACCACCTAGCCTTCCTAAATTACCACCATTTAGATACAATGGCGACCGCGACAAGTTTCGTGGATTCGTGAACCAATGTATGCTGTACTTTGACATCCATGCTGATCATTTCCCAACGGGCCGTTCTAAAGTGCTATGTATAATCATGCTGCTGACCTCACGTGCGCTTGCTTGGGCGAACCCTATGATCGAGTCTCGTGACCCACGCCTGAATGTGCTAGATGATTTTTTGGCCGCCATGGCACTAATGTTTGACGATCCAAATCGTCGCGCTTCTGCTGAGACCGCGCTGCTATCTTTGCGCCAGGGCAAGCGCTCGGTTATTGAATATGCGACCGACTTCAGGCGACTAGCAGTAGATACTAATTGGGACCTTTATGCACAGGTTCCCATTTTTAAGAGAGGCCTGTCCAGCGTGGTAAAAGATGAATTAGCCCGCTCAGAATCCCCACAGGAGCTCGAGGCTTTTATACAGCATTGCGTGCGCATAGACATTCGCCTTACAGAGCGCAGGCAGGAAAAGCTGGCTGTGTATAACCGCATGTCTAATTTTTCCCTTCCTCCCAAAGAAACTGCAGGTAAGACATCTCGGGGTGCGGAGGAGGTACCGATGCAGATTGACTCAGTTCAGAGGCGTGATAGTAATGAACGCCGGGAACATCGCCTTCGGGAGAGTTTGTGTTTTTATTGCGGCCAGTCAGATCACTTCCTGATTAACTGCCCAAAATGTCCTAGACGTCAGAACAAAGTGGTAGCTGCGATTGGGGAGCTGGATGGCAGTGATACGGAATCCGACACTTCTGAGTGGAGCCTGCCTATAGATGCAGTGTTTCAGTCGCTTGCTATGACCTCACCCCCCGGGGAAGTGAAGGAAAAGAGCTCTCATTGTTCCCTCCCTATTAGAATCTTGTGTGCTGGAAGATGGATTTCCAGCTCAGCTATGATCGACTCAGGGGCGGGGGGCAATTTTATGGACATTTCCTTTGCCAAGGAACATGGCATTCAGTCTTGTCAGAAGGCTTCTCCAATTAATTTGGAGACAGTAGACGGCTCACCCCTAATCTCTGGCCCTGTAGACCAGGAGACAATACCTCTCACGATCTTGTTGGAGCCGGATCATCAGGAGCAATTGTCGTTCTTATTAATCTCTTCTCCACATTTTCCCGTGATCCTAGGTATTCCCTGGTTGCGCTCTCAGAACCCGACCATCAACTGGGAGACTAAGGCGATCACTTTCCCAACAAGGGAGAAGTCTGCTACGGAGACAATCTCTACATCCTTGAAGGCCGAATCTCCTATACAGGTAGTGGGGTTACCAACTGTCTATAAAGAATTTTCTGATGTGTGTGACAAGGAGAAGGCGGACCAGCTCCCGCCACACAGACACTATGACTGCCCTATTGAACTCCTTCCCGGGGCAGCGATCCCCTTTAGTAATGTCTACCCTCTGGCTGCACCAGAACTTCAGGCCCTAAAAGAGTACATCGATGAAAATCTCGCCAAGGGCTTCATACGCCCTTCTTCCTCGCCAGCTGGGGCGCCTATATTCTTTGTGAAAAAGAAGGATGGGACACTAAGACCATGCATCGATTATCGGGGACTTAATAAGGTAACCATACGTAACCGCTACCCTCTACCGCTAATACCTGAATTAATGGAGAGAGTCCGCCAAGCAAGGGTCTTTTCCAAATTAGACCTTCGTGGGGCGTATAATCTAGTGCGTATTCGTCCTGGGGATGAGTGGAAGACAGCTTTCAGATGCCGTTATGGACATTTTGAATATCTAGTAATGCCCTTTGGACTGTGTAACGCGCCAGCGACCTTCCAACACCTTGTCAATGATATTTTCAGGGATCTATTGGACCAGTTCGTGGTCATATACTTGGACGACATTTTGATTTTTCCAGACTCATTGCAGGAACATGAGGAACATGTCAAGACGGTTTTAAGACGGCTGAAGGAGAACCACCTATATATTAAACTGGAGAAATGCGAGTTCCATCGCTCCGAGATACAGTTTCTGGGCTATGTCATCTCCCCTCAGGGGCTGAATATGGAATCTGGAAAGATCCAGGCAATCACCGACTGGCCGGTACCCAAAAATATAAAACAGGTACAACGTTTTATCGGTTTTGCCAATTTTTATAGACGTTTTATCCGAAATTTTTCTGACATTGTCCGTCCCATCACTGCATTGACAAAGAAGGAGAATCCATTTAAATGGTCCGCACAAGCTCAGGAAGCATTTATACGGCTTAAGACCTGTTTTACTTCAGCTCCACTGTTGGTCCACCCTGATCCGACACTTCCATTTATCGTGGAAGTGGATGCCTCAGACAACGCCTTGGGGGCCATCCTTTCGCAGAGAGTCGGAGAGAAGGCCTTACTTCATCCATGTGCTTTCTTTTCTCGTAGGCTGACCTCAGCAGAGAAGAACTATGATGTAGGGGATAAGGAGCTGCTGGCCATTATTGCGGCTTTTAAAGAATGGAGGCACCATCTCCAAGGAGCCGCTCAACAAGTTATTGTGTTGACAGACCATCGTAACCTGGAGTTTCTTAGATCCGCGAAATGTCTCTCTCCTCGTCAGGCCCGCTGGAGCTTATTTCTGAATCAATTCGATTTTATTATCTCCTTTCGACCAGGTTCTCGCAATGGAAAAGCAGATGCACTATCTCGGATTCATGCTGCAGATGCCTTACCAGGACCCTCGCCGAAAACGATTCTTTCCGATGCCAATTTCATCGGGGTCATCCAGGATAAGGACTTGTGGAAGGACATCAAGGAAGCGTATGTAGGTGACGTACTCTTGACTAACCCACCTGCTGATGTCAATCTGGTCCTTAAAGGGGGCATGTGGTTCAGAGGACAACGTGTTTACATCCCAGAGGCGGTCCGTCTCAAAATCTTCAGTGGTTCACGATTCCAAGGTGGCAGGTCATAGGGGGGTACAGAAGACCCAAGAGTTCCTAAGTCGCTTCTTCTGGTGGCCAACATGCCTGAAGGACACAAAGGACTACGTTCTCTCGTGCGAGGTATGTGCTCGTCATAAGACCCCGCGTATGTCACCTACAGGCCTCCTGCAACCTTTACCTATTCCATCCCGCCCATGGGGGTCGATATCTATGGACTTTATTGTGGAGCTGCCCATCTCTAAAGGCATGAATACGATCTTAGTGGTTGTAGACCGTTTAACAAAGGCCGCTCATTTCGTCCCATGCGCCGGTCTTCCCTCAGCTAAAGAGACTGGAGATCTGGTCCTACTGAATGTGTTTCGGTTGCATGGGGTCCCAGATGAGATCATCTCTGATCGAGGCTCCCAATTTACATCAAGATTCTGGAAAGAGTTCTGTTCTACACTCAATATAGATGTGTGCCTTTCTTCCGCCTATCACCCCCAGACAAATGGTCAGACAGAACGGACCAATCAGACCTTGGAACAGTATCTTCGGTGCTACGTCAGCCACCTTCAAGATGATTGGCTGGACTTACTTCCTTTGGCGGAGTTTTCTTATAACAACTCTCAGAACGCCTCTACTAAGGTAACACCGTTTTTTGCAAACCTGGGTTACCATCCCAGTATCTTTCCCAGGTCTCCAATAAAGTCTCCGGTTCCGGCTGTAGAGGAAAGACTTACTATGATGAAACAGAATATGGAGGTTCTAAAAGAGACCCTGACTTCAGCCCAAGAGCGCTACAAAAGATCGGCAGATAGATTCCGCAAACCAGCACCTGTGTTCAAGGTAGGGGATTCCGTATGGTTATCCACCAAGAATTTAAAATTGAATGTTCCTTCACAGAAGCTGGGACAGAAGTTCATCGGCCCTTTCAGGATTAATGGCATTGTGAGCTCTGTGGCCTGTCGCCTGAAGTTACCTAGGACTATGAAGGTACATCCCGTATTTCATGTTTCCCTACTAAAGGCTGTCTCACCCAATACTTTTCAGGGTCGTGTTGTGCCACCTCCACGGCCGGTGATAATTGATGGGCAAGAGGAATTCGTGGTCGATGACATTATTGACTCCAGAATTCGCAGAGGTCGGCTCCAGTATTTGATTAGATGGCAGGGGTATCCCCCTGAAGAAGACTCTTGGGAACCGGTGGAGAACATCAGCGCTCAAAGAAAGATTTCTCTTTTCCATCAGAGATTCCCCGAGAAACCAGGTTCGGGATCGTCCTGAGGCCGCTTCTAAGAAGGGAGTAATGTCAGGACTCTGGACACTTTTGCTATGTTCTGGAATTTTGCCCTTCTCCAAGATGGTGGTCGGGCCTTCATGTGTTCCTGTCTGCTGCCTTTAAGACTCCACCCCAGTCATTAATCAATGCTGGAGTATTCTGCCTGTGTTCCTTTGAGTACTGGGTTGTCCTGGCTTCACAGCTGCTGTAGCCTGCTGAGGTTGTTCCATTCGTGGTTGCTTCAAGAGACTATACTGCACACCTCTGCTGCTGCCCGCTCCACAGCCGCTGGCTGTCTCCGCTGCTCTGCTGTCTCGTTACCCGCTGCCACCTGATCGGTGAGACTTACTGTTTGCTCCGTCCTAAAGAATCTACCGTGTGCTTGCTACTTGTGGTTCTGCGATTCCGGCTGACTCAGCGGCCGTGCCGTGCCCTAACCGGACCAGGGTTAGGGTACCCACTGGATAGACTTTCTGAGAACTATACCGTACTGATAACGGCATCTGTTTCCATAGTGGCCGGTTATAACATTCTGGACTTTGTTTCTAAACTATGCTCCAAGCATTCGATACTTTGAAAAGCGTATACCCTGCAACTGGCCGCTGACCCCTAGCGGCAGTTTATTGACTTTTGTGTTTGCCTTGTTCACACTGTGCACGCATGGTTTTGCTGTGTTCTTATAAACTTGATTCACTTAACTCTGGACTCTGCTGTGATTGTGCTTCTTGCCAAGAGACCCCTGTAGTATCCACTATAGTTGTTACAAATGGATAGGAAGGCTGCTGTCTGCAATCTGCCAAAACCCTATCAGAGACAAAAGCCAACAAGCTGATATAAAAATGGCCCTGAAGCAACTAAGCTTCAAAAACTAAATCAGCACTCAGGTACTTTCAGAAGACAGAGCTCTAGGAACACTGCACACTCCAGCAGGGAGTGGCAGAATCCAAAAAGCAAGAAAAACAAAAACAAATCTTAGATGCAAAAAGGCAAAACA
This sequence comes from Dendrobates tinctorius, assembly GCF_039654945.1. Lineage (NCBI taxonomy): Eukaryota > Metazoa > Chordata > Amphibia > Anura > Dendrobatidae > Dendrobates > Dendrobates tinctorius. Next base: position 10,511,715 of record NW_027361672.1, read on the forward strand.
GAAAACTTAGCTTTAGGAGAGCAGGAATCAGACTGGTGTCCAAGAGTCCACAGAGAAATCACCCGCAGGGCAGAAAGGGCGTAGGCTGCCTTAAATCCAGTCAGTGACTCCACTCAGCAAATTGTCTTCATTAGTCCCAGGTGCCTGATAATCAGGCTCACTACCTTCCTTCACTAGAATAGGGAGTTCACCAGGCCTCAGTGACGGAGGGGAAAATGAACTCACAACACTGTATGCTTCTGTTAATACATCCTAGAATTGCATTTGCCTTTTTTGCTGCTGCATCACACTGTTGACTCATATTCAGTCTGTGATCTATTAGTATACCCAAGTCTTTTTCACATGTGCTTTTGCTTAGCCCTATTCCTCCCATTCTGTATATGCTTTTTTCATTTTTATTGCCCAGATGTAGTACTTTGCATTTTTCCCTGTTAAAAACCATTCTGTTAGTTGCTGCCCACTTCTCCAGTTTATTTATATCTTTTTGAATCCTCTCTCTCTCTTCTCTAGTATTAGCTATCCCTCCTAGCTTTGTGTCATCAGCAAATTTAATCAGTTTACCCTCAATTCCTTCATCTAAATCGGTGATAAAGATGTTGAACAATACAGGGCCCAGGACAGAGCCGTGTGGTACCCCACTTGAGACATTCTTCCAACTGGATGTACAGCCATTTACGACCACTCTTTGGGTCCGATCACTAAGCCAGTTATGAATTCACCTAACAGTTGCCTTGTCCATTCCATACTTAGTCATTTTTTCAATAAGGATTGTATGAGATACTTTGTCAAATGCTTTGCTGAAGTCAAGATATACTATATCTACAGCATTTCCTTGATCCACCCAATCAGTGATTCCGTCATAGAAGGAAATTAAGTTAGTCTGACATGACTTATTAGTTACAAACCCATGCTGACTCTGTTTAATCACTTCGTTCTTATCCAGGTACTGACATACATGTTGTTTAATTATTTGTTCAAAGATCTTTCCTGGTATAGAAGTCAGACTCACCGGCCTATAGTTGCCTGGGTCCACCTTCTTCCCCTTTTTGAAGATAGGAACAACATTTGCTCTTCTCCAGTCTTCTGGGACTTCTCCTGTTCTCCAAGAATTTTCAAAGATTATGGAGAGGGGTTCAAAAATTTCTTCTGCTATCTCCTTCAATACTCTGGGGTGTAATTCATCTGGACTTGGAGACTTGAATTCATTTAGGTTAGCTAAGTGTTTCCTCACTATCTTTCTGTTTATAGATATCCTGGATTCTTCTATTCCCTTAATAGGACAGTAAAGAACAGTTGATGTTACATTTCCTTTCTGAGAGAAAACAGATGCAAAATAGGAATTTAAAAGTTCGGCCTTCTCAACATTCTGTCTTACCATTTCATCATTTTCATCCTGTAAAAATCCTATAGCATCTTTGACTTTTCTTTTACTTTTGACATATCCCCAAAATCCTTTATTATTGCTTTTGACATCTCTTGCAAGCCTCAATTCATTGTCAGCTTTAGTAATCTGATTTGTGCCCTGCAGGTTCTGCAGACAGCATTATATTCTTCTTTAGATATGCCTCCCTCTTTCCATTTTATAAACAATTTTTCTTCCTATTTAGCATGTGCGTTCTGTGTTCATCCATCCTGGCTTCCTTAAATGCTTCCTATTCTTCCCTCTTTTCGGAATTGTTAACAATTGTGCTTTGAGAATTTCATTTTTCAAGATTTCCCATCCTTCCTGGACATTTTCGTCTTTAAGGATATCCAGCCATTGGATCCCTCCAATTCTCTTTCTGAATTCCTTAAAATCTGCCTTTCTGAAATCTAACCTTGACGTCTGAGTCTTCACAGGTCTTCCTCCTCTAGTTATCCAAAATTCTAAAATAGCATGGTCGCTACCTCCTAGGGTCCCAGCCACTTTTACCTCCTCAACCATTTCCTCCCTGTTTATAAGGATTAGATCCAAGGTAGCAGTTCCCCTTGTTTTCTCCCCTACCTTTTGGAAGATAAAGTTGTCAGCAAGAGAGGATAAGAATTTCCTTGACATGATAGTTTTGCCTGAGAGAGATTCCCAACAAATGTCTGGATAGTTGAAATCTCCCATGACAACTATGTCATATTTTTTGGAGAACTTGGCCATTTGATGAATAAAGAGTTCATCCATATCTTCAGCTTGCACAGGCGGCCTGTAGTAAATGCCTACAATGGTGTCCTTTCCATTGTTCTGTCCTTGTATTCTTACCCAAACAGTTTCCACAGAACTCCATGTCTCTGAAGCTTCAATCTCTATGCAGATATACGCGTTTCTAACATACAATGCAACACCTCCTCCTCGTTTATCAAGTCTGTTTCTTGCAAATAAGTTGTATCCTTCTAGTCTTGTATTCCAATCATGTGTATTGTCCCACCAAGTTTCAGTGATTCCAATGACATCATATTTCTTTTCCTGTGTTAGTAGTTCCAATTCTCCTTGTTTGTTGCCCATGCTTTGGATCCTCCAAAGCACCATCAAATCCATTATAATCAAATGGAAAGAACATGGTATCAACAACAAACCTATCAAGAGACAGCCGCCCACCAAAACTCTCAACCCGGACAAATAGGGTATTAATCAGCGAGACAGCATAGAGACCAAATGTAACCCTGAAGGAGCTGCAGAGTTCCCAAGCAGAGACTGGAATATCTGTCCATATGACCACAATAACCCGTACTCTCCATAGAGTTGGCCTTTATGAAGGAGTGGGCAGAAAAAAAAGCCTTTACTTACATACAAAAATTGTAAGGCTCATTTTGAGTTTGCCAAAAGACATGCTGGGGACACCCCAAATGTATTGAGGAAGGTGCTGTGGTCAGATGAGACCAAATTTAACTTTTTGACCACCAACACTTAGTCTCAAACAACACATCTAAACACCCCAAGAACAAATGGTGGTGGCAGCATCATGCTGTGGGGATGTTATTCGGCAGCAGGGACAGGGAAAATGGTCCGAGTCAAGGGGAAGATGAAAAGTGCAAAATACAGGGATATTCTTTAGCAAGACCTGTTTCAGTCTGTCAGTGAAATGAGACAGGGACTGAGGTTTACCTTCCAACAAGACAATGACCCAAAGTATATTGCTAAAGCAACACTCGAATGATTTAATTGAAAAGTGTAAATGGTTGGAGTAGCTTTGGCAAATCTCAGACCTTAGTCCAATTGAAAATCTGTGTTTAGATTTTAAAGATTGCTGTTCACCAGATGAAACTATCTAACTTGAAGAAAATGGAGCTGTTTTGCCTTGAAGAATGAGGAAAAACTCCCAGTGGTAAGATGGGATCCTACTCTGATTAAGGGCGTCCTAGACACCAGAACCGCATACTTTTTTTAACCCTGTATGTCTTTTTTACAGCTTGTCAAATAAATCCTTATTTTATTAAGCCATTGGAAGTGCCACTCTCCCTCCTTTTTTCCTTCGGTTATTGCTGTGCAGATGGAGACATGGGACCCTCCCATGGACTCCAATCTTACAAGCGTGGTAAGTTCCATCCACTCCTTTTCAAAAATGTGAGAAGTTGACTCAATATTTGCATTGTGTGTCTGAGTTTGCCACACTAAGAATAGAGAACAGAAAGAGGAGAAGAGAACTGTCTGAGGACTTGAGAACCAAAATTGTTGAAAAATATCAAAAATCTCAAGTTTACAAGTCCATCTCCAGAGATCTTGATGTTCCTTTGTCAGCGGTGCGCAATATAATCAAGAAAATTACAACCCATTGCACTGTACCTAATCTCCCTGGCTGTGGACAGGAGAGAAATTATGATGAAAGATTGCAACACAGGACATTCTTGATGATGGATAAGCAGCCCCAATCAAGTTGCAAATAAATTCAAGCTGTCCTACAGGCTCAAGATCCACAATGTGTGTGAACAAGCCAAAATACTTATGAAACAGATTATTACACCATTTATTCCATGGTGCTTTACATGTGAGGACATAATAAAAACAAGGACAATAATCATGAACAATACAAGCCACGACTGGTACAGGAGGAGAGAGGACCCTGCCCGTGAGTGCTCACAATCTACAGGGGATGGGTGAGGATAGAAAAGGCGAGGGCAGAGCAGGTCGTGCAGTGGTTTGGTGGATCGGTGGTTACTGCAGGTTGTAGACTTGTCGGAAAAAGTGGGTCTTCAGGTTCCTTTTGAAGGTTTACATGGTAGGTGAGAGTCTGATATGTTGCGTTAGAGAGTTCCAGAGTAGGGGGGGTGCGCGAGAGAAATCTTGTATGTGATTGTGAGAAGAGGAGATAAGAGCGGAGTAGAGAAGGAGATCTTGTGAGGATCGGAGGTTGCGTGCAGGTAAGTACCAGGAGACGAGGTCACAGATGTATGGAGGACTCAGGTTTTGGATGGCTTTGTATGCCACGGTTAGGGTTTTGAACTGTAGTATTTGGGTAATGGGGAGCCAGTGCAGGGATTGACAGGGAGGGGGCAGGGGAATAGCGGGGGGGACAGGTGGATTAGTCGGGCAGCAGAGTTTAGGATAGATTGGAGGGGCGCGAGAGTGTTAAGTGGGGAGGCCACAGAGCAGGAGGTTGCAGATTCGAGGTTGCGGAATATCCGGATCCAGGAAATATTTTTGATTTGAAGTCAGCAAGAAGTGGAAAGGGTTTGGATATGTGGTTTGAAGGAGAGATCAGAGTCAAGGATTACCCCGATGGAGTGAGTTTTTGGGACTGGGGAGAATGAGCAGCCATTTACTTTAATGGATAGGTCTGTTGGGGGAGTCAAGTGAGATGGGGGAAAGATGATGAATTCTGTTTTGTCCATGTTAAGCTTTAGAAATCTAGAGGAGAAGAAGGATGAAATAGCAGACAGACATTGTGGGATTTTGGTTAGTAGGGAGGTGATATCTGGTCCAGAGACGTAGATCTGTGTGTCATCGGCATAGAGGTGATACTGCAAGCCATGAGATTCTATGAGCTGTCCCAGGCTTAAGGTGTAAATGGAGAAGAGCAGGGGCCCTAGGACTGAACCTTGCGGGACTCCGACAGATAGAGGGTGAGGTGAGGAGGTGGCGTGTGAGTGGGAGACACTGAATGTCCGGTCTGTTAGGTATAATGCGATCCAAGATAAGGCCAAGTCTGTGATGCCAAGAGATGAGAGGGTCTGTAATAATAGGGTGTGGTTCACTGTGTCAAAGGCAGAGGACAGGTCAAGGAGGAGGAGAACAGAGTAGTGTCGCTTGGCTTTGGCAGTCAGTAGGTCATTGGTGACTTTAGTTAGGGCAGTTTCAGTGGAGTGATGCAGTCAGAAGCCAGATTGTAAGAGGTCAAAGAGGGAGCAAGAAGAGAGGTGGGAGGACAGATTGACATGGACATGTTGTTCCAGTAGAAAGCACAAAAAATGCCCCAAAATTGAACACGGAGGACTGTGAGAACAGAGAAAACCAAAGAGAAAAAATCCTCCAATAAATTATTAAAATAGAAATTTAATTGAACCATGTCTAAAAATCTTTAAAAAGGGAAGACAATACACAAGAAAATGACAAAATAGCATAAATTCTATTTTAATAATTTATTGGAGGATGTTGTTCCAGTAGTTTTGAGGCAAAGAGGAGAAGTGATATGAGGCGATAGCTAGATACAGAGGATGGGTCAAGAGAAAGCTTTTTGAGGATGTGTGTGATTGAGGCTTGTTTGAAGCATGACGAGAATACACCAGTTGTTAGTGATAGGTTGAAGAGATGGGTTAGGGTTGGGATGAAGACTGTGGTGAGGTTTGGGATGAAGTGGGATGGGATCCGGTCAAGTGCACAGGTGGTGAGATGTGATCTCAAGAGTAAGGCCGGAAGTTGGTCTTCTGTAATGGTGAAGAAGCTGGTTTAGGAGGAGGAGGGCTGAGTAGTTAGGAAGAGGGGTTGTAGGCCAAAGCTTTCTCTGATGTTATCAATCTTCTGCTTGAAGAATGATGCAAAGTCTTTAGCTAAGATCAGTGGAGAGGGAGGAGGTGCAGGGGAACGGAGGAGAGAATTGAAGTTGTTAAATAGCTGTTTAGGGTTGTGAGACAGGGAGGGTATGAGAGATGAGAAGTACGTTTGTTTTGCTGTAGCGAGTGTGGCCTTGAAAGCGTGAGGGACTGTTTGAATGCGATGAAGTGCTCGTTGGCGTGTGATCTTTTCCATCTCCGCTCAGCAACCCTGGAAGCCCACCTCAGTTCTTTGGTCAGGCTGCTGTGCCAGTGTTGTCTGTTGATTTTGCGAGCTTTGGTATGTGTGAGACGGGCAACCGATTCCAGAGCTACAGATATTGTGGTGTTACATAAAGCGGCAGCGGCATCCGCATTGTGTAGGTAAGTTATGTCTGTAAGAGGGAGGAGGGATTCAGAGAGTGAGTGTAGATCGAGGTGTTTAAGATTTCTGAGAGGGTGTGCAGGTGTAAGCAGGTTGTGGTCAGAAAGAGGTAGAGGTGAGTTAGAAAGGTTAGATAGGGAGCAGAGGCGGGTGAAGATGAGGTCCAGTGTGTGGCCATCTTTGTGAGTGGCTGCAGAAGGCGATTGAGCGAGGCCAAAGGAAGAAATTCAGTGGCAGCTGAGAGGGAAGTCTCAATGGGGATGTTAAAGTCATACATGATGATAGTGGGAATGTCATAGGAGAGGAAATTAAGTAGCAAAATGGTGAAATGGTTGAAGAAGGTGGTGGCTGGCCCTGGGGGGGTGGTAAATGACAGCCAGTTGGGGGTTAGTGGGGGGGTAGATGCGCACAGAGTGCACCTCAAAGGAAGGGAGGGTAACAGAGGGTAGCAGTGGGATGTGGGTCAAGGAGCAATTATCTGATAGGAGAAAACCAACTCCTCCGCCATGCTTGCTGCTGAGATGAGACCAAGATAGAGCTATTTGGTAAAGCATATCATTCTACTGTTTAACGAAAATGGAATGAGTCCTAGAAATAAAAGAACACAGTCAATTACGGAAGAGGTTCAAAGATGTTTAGGGTTGTTTTGCTGCCTCAGGCACTGGGTGCCTTGACTGTGTGCAAGGCATCATGAAATCTGAAGATTACCAAAGGATTTTGGGTCGCAATGTAGTACCCAGTGTCAGACAGCTGGGTTTGCGTTCTAGGTCATGGGTCATCCAGCTGGACAATGACCCCAAAAATACTTCAAGAAGCACCCAGAAATGGATAGAAATAAAGCGCTGAAGAGTTCTGAAGCAGCCAGTAATGAGTCGGGATCTAAATCCTATTGAACACCTATGAAGCGATCTTAAAATTGCAGTTGTGAGAAGACACCCTTCAAATAAGACACATGGAGATGTTTACAAAAGAAGAATGATCCAAAATTCCAGTTGAGAAGTGTAAGAAGCTTGTTAATGGTTAAAGGAAGTGATTGATTGCAGTTACCGTATTTATTCCAAAGGGCATGGAACCAAATATTAAGTTGAGGGTCTGGACCACTTTTGGGGGTTTGTGTGAAATTACGTCCAATTTGCCTTTTCTACTCTATTTTTTTGTGTTGTTCTAATGCATACAAAGAAAATAAACATGTGTAATTGGAATGGTTTTCTGGGAGAAATATTTCATTTTCTAGAACATTTTCAAGGGTGCCAACACTTTTGGCCATGACTGTATATAATGTGTGTGTGTGCCTTCATCGCGTTGTGAACCTGAGCAAAGCAGGAGCAAGCGACAATGAATAGCATTGACATTACTCCGCAGCGCCTGTGAAAAGCGGTCACTTTTCTGCTATTCATAGACGCCGGAGACAGATTTGAGGAACGTGGATTACATCAGACCTGCTACAGCAACATTTTGGGTAATAAATTGGTGAACGAGGGATAGCCTCTTTTGTTTATTTCTGTCTTTTTATGTTTTTCAGGACTTTTCTGGACTACTTCGGATTCGTTGAATTACTGCAGACCTGAATGGGATTTCTTCTTTTCATAAATTGGTGAACGAGGGATAGTATGGGGAAGTCTTTATTCAAATAAAGTGTTTTTTCCTGTGTTTTTTTTATTACCGGGTTAATAATAGAGGTGTCTGACAGGCACCAATCCCAGTACCAATCCCAGGGGTTAATGGCAGATGTGATTTTTTGGCAAATTACAGCTGTCATCAACCCCAACTACCATTACCCTGATTGTCATCGCCCCAAGAGCCGGGCAAAGCATCAGAATTTGCACATCAAATGTAATGCAACACTTCTGGGGTGGCTGTGGGCTGGGTTTTTTTAGGATGGGAAGGGTCCAATAACCATGGACCTTCCCAGTCTGATAATGTAAGCCTGCAAATGTCTGCTTTACCTTGGCTGGTTAATAAAATAGGAGGGGTACCCCACGTCGCCTCTTTCAATTATTTATTAGGTCAATACAATTACAGTAAACTATACAGGCATGGCACTAGTTATATATCTTATGGATATCTATTTAGCTAGGCTATTTCTATCTATCTATATCTTTGCACAACTATTTTAACATACCAAAGAGAGGCAAAACGCATGCGTCAAAAATGCAGCAAAAAAAGCATACAACAAAACAAGCAAAAATGTAAGTGATCTGAGGTGAGGGATTCATGCACAAATTCAGCTGCGTGAAAGCCTAAACAAACACCGATTAGGGGAATGTACCCTAAGGCTGTGTGCACACGCTGCGGAAAAGGTGCGGATTCATCCGCGCGGATTTTGCACAATCCGCAGGTGAAACCGCAGGTCAAAAGACCTGCGGTTTTACCTGCGGATTGCTCTGCGGTTTTGCCCTGCGGTTTTTCATCTCCTCAATGGAGGAGATGGCAAACCGCAGGAGAATCCGCAGAAAGAATTGACATGTCAATTCTTTCTGCGGATTGAAAACCGCAGATAATCCGCGCGGAAAATTCCGCACCGTCTGCACTGCGGTTTTTGATTCCCATAGGGAATCATTGTACTGTACACCGCAGCAGAAACTGCTGCGGGTCCGCAGCAGCCAAAACCGCTGCGGAACCGCAGCAAAATCCGCAGCGTGTGCACACAGCCTAAGGGTGTGTGCACATGTTGCGGATTCTGCAGCGGATCCGAAGCGGATTTGGCCATGCGGATCCGCAGCAGATTCTCCTGCGGTGTACAGTACCATTAAAGTCTATGTAAAATGAAAAACGCTGTGCACATGCTGCTGATTTTTCTGTGCAGATTTGCTGCGGATTTGAATCCGCAGCATGTCAATTCTTTGTGCGGAATCTGCAGCATTTTTCACCTGCTCCATTACAGAAAACCGCAGGTATAAAAACGCAGGCGAAATCCGCACAAAAACTGCAGAAAATCCACAGTAAATCTGCACTAAATCTGCAGGTAAAACGCAGGTCATTTTACCTGCGGATTTAGCAAAATCTGCGCAGAAAAATCCGCAGGGTAATCCGCAACGTGTGCTGGGGCGAGGACTCCAGCGCACCCGTGATACTCGATCGAGTTACGAGCGTACCCAAGCTCATTACTAGTTGGGATTAAAAAAAAGTGGTCATTTTTTTAATTTTGGGAAAGCACTCCCAGCAAGTCACAGAATTGTGAGAGAGGAGGCAGGGAGCAGAGGAGTAGTGGAAGGACATACAAGGAGCAGGGAGCCATGGATGGAGAGCTTAGGAGCGGTGGCAGGAGAGGCTGGGAACAGAATCAGTGGAGCAGTCAGTAAGTGCTTTGCCTCCTCAATCACTGCTGACAGTGCAGAGAGCAACAGTTGTGATGAGTTTGTTATCTCCTTGCTGCCCTCTGCATAGACAGATGCGGAAATGATGACGCGGTCAGTGTAATTAATGAGCTTTGTCATCTCTGCCCTTTCCTGTGCCGGAAGAATCAAATGAAATGACAAACTCATCACAAGTGTTGCTCTCTGCAGAGGCTGAGAAGACAAAGCACTTGCTACCTGCTTCACGAATTCTGCTAGCCAGGGGGAAAGCAGTGTCAAGTAAGGTAGAGGGGCAGAAGTTGCGGGAGTAGAGAAGATCAATGGCGGAGCTGTGGTGGAAGAGGTGGGGACACTGGCCTGTGGGAGGAGAGGGGCAGGTGAATCAGTAAAGCCACCAGAACGTGCTTTACCTTCTCTGTCAAATTATTTTTATTGAGATTTTTTTTAGAAGGGGATGTTATACATTACACACAAAAGGATATATGTACCATATTAATAGGCTAAAGAAAATAGGGAAAAGGGGAAAGGGAATAAGGGGGGGGATAAAGAATCATAAAGAGTACATAAGTATACTTCCTCTGCTTATTCTGTAGTATGTCTTTTGCATAAAATGAGGCATCGGTCTATTCACTAGTACTTTTTCATACAAATTTAATGATTTTATCCTTTATTTCCTTTTCAGGGTCTAAGGAAGGGTCTTCAGAATTATTGCTTTCTTCATCCACGGACAAATAACAGTAGATGTTATATGAGTAAAACTCACTATATGATTGATCAGGTGATCTAGATTCCTTCATCATGAATGGAGGTATAGGACTCCTCTTACACTGTATTGCACTCATATATATTGTAATCCAATGTCTGCAATCACTATTTACTGGCTGAGCAGGTTTATGGGACAGATTTGACGTAATGTTGTTTACTAATGTTATATATGTCCCTGAGAGAGGTATCGTCCTGTGCCGGTGTGTTGACTTCCTGTACCTAGCCTGGCCCCCATACCGCTTATGAATATTCACTTCGCTCATTAACTGCACGGAAGGGCTAGGAGAAGTCCCCAGCCTAAGGCTGGGTTCATATTGCGTTTACGGGGTGCGTTTAAAGCATCCGTTACACAGCGGCATTAACGCACCCATACACGGCTATAGACGAGCGCATTGCTAACGCATGTCATAATCGGCATGCGTTAGCGATGTGCCGTCATTCTGTGACGGACCCTCGAACGTGGTCTGCAGCATCCGAGGGTCCATCACTGCTAGTGTGGCGCCCCTGAGGCTCAGTCGCCACAGAGGTACTGCACCTTCTCCTAAGGTGTAGTGCCCCACCATCCGGGTAAGGTGGGAACTCCTTTCCACACTCCAACACTCGCACCTCACACAACAGGGTAGTTCTGCACAACCACATTGCGGCTCCTTGCTCAGAGGGTAGCAGAGCACCTTTGGTGGTTTCCTGCTAGGAACACTGGACGTGCTGGGAGGTGGGTGGAGTTAAGATACATAAAAGAGTGGGAAAGCGTAGGAGGATAGGTCAGTCTGACAGAAGGTCAGTCAGGTAGGAAGTCACTCAGACAGGAGTGAGGATCCCTGGAAGAAGGGATGGAGGAAGGAGTGCTGCAGCTGCCTCAGTTATCTGAGCCTGCTGGCACGGGAAAGGAAAAGAAGGAGAAAGACGTAGAACTGAAATCTAAGCTTCCATAAGAAAGAAAGACAAGTACGGAACGAAGGAGTAGCGAGAACAGAGAGGACGTGGGTTAGAGGAGGAACCCTGCCTATAGGTTCTCAGCGCAAGGCCGGGGCCCGGTCGCCGAGGTTGTATGGACACTTATGGTTCTGCAGCAGACACCGGTGGAGTAGTTGGCTGTAAATGCACTACTCCCATCTAAGACTTGGGGCACAACAGCAATTGGATAGAGAGCCGGGACTCAGGAGAAGGGAGTCCCCGAAGCAGGCTACAGCTGTCTGCCATACAAGTAGAGTTCTTGAGAACATCTGACAGGAGGAACTCCAGTGTAACTCAGTACTAGGAGATCTTCACACTTTAAGGCGCTATAGAGGAGTCGTTCAGAAAGGTACATGCTGGCAGAGTGTTGGAGTGGAGAATCTTAACTTGCCCGGAGGCTGATTGAGTCTCTGACCCGGAGGACACGGCCCGGAGGCAGGCACCTGTGTGTGTGTACAACGGACTGTGAGTAAAGCTTTGGAACTACAAGCCCCGGTGTCCTCCATTCATTTGTGCGCTAACACATTCAGCACCGCTATAGCTGGGTACCATTCTCCACACTGCCTGCACCTCTCCTCTTCCATTGCATCCACGCTGCCCTGGGGCTACAGCTTCACCTGTGGGGAGCTACACCATCTAGGCTGCAACACACCACCAGCCCCAGAGGATCTGCATGCAGCGTCGGCCTAACATCCTACTTGCTGAACACCACAGGTGGCGTCACAAACTATTCCATTAACTACATTACACCATTTACATTCCCCCATTACTTGGGCGCCCAGAGCCACGGACCGGGTCACCGCTGCTGTGACACATTCCCCTGACACCGGCCTGGTACCGAGTACCCCACAGCCCTGGGAGGGCGACCCACTAGCGCAAATGGAGCATCTGCACTAGCGGGATCGCATAACGCGATCATTATTAGGCAGTAGCGTTAACGCAGCCCGTCAATGCTATGCGTTGAACGGACTGCATTAACACTATGTGAACCTGGCCTTAGACACCAGAAGGGATTCAACATGAATGGCAAGGGAACTGCGCATATTCGGACTCTAGATGGGGCTAGATGGACGGACATAGATACTAGCAATGCTATCTGTTGTGAGTTCATTTTCCCCTTCGTCACTGAGGTCTGGTGAACTCCCTATTCTGGTAAAGGAAGGTAATGAGCCTGATTATCAGGCACCTGAGCCTAATGATGATGACTGGCTGAGTGGAGTCACTGACTGGATATAAGGCTGCAGACGCCCTTCTGCCCTGCGGGTGATTTCTCTGTGGACTTCTAGGACACCAGTCTGATTCCTGCTCCTCTAAAGCTAAGTTTTCTGCTTTGCCTTTTTGCATTTGTGTTTTGTTTTTTGTTTGCCTTGCTTTTCTGGATTCTGCCATTCCCTGCTGGGGTGAGCTCTGAATCTCCTTTTGCCTGTTGCTCTGTCTTCAGAATATTCCTGAGTACTGACATAGTCTTTTTGAAGCCTAGCGTCTTCAGGGCCTTTTTCACTGTCAGTCTGTTGGCTCTTATTTTCATAGGGTTTTTCACGGATTGCAGACAGCAGCCTTCCTGTCCTTTCCTATGTAGTTAGCTTGGGCCCCGTCTTTGCTCAGTCTATCTTTCTGTCTGTGTTGTGTTCTTTCTTCTTGCTTCACCGTCATTATATGTGGGGGGCTGCCTTTTGCTTTGGGGTCTGCTCTGGGGCAGTTTAGATTTCCCTTTCTGTCTTTAGGCTATTTAGTCCTCCGGCTGTGATCGAGGGGTCAAGGGCATCGTAGGAACCCCCCACGGCTACTGCTAGTTGTGTTGATAGGTTCAGGGGTCTGCAATCCGATAGCTGCCAACCTCTCTGGTTTTCTGGACTTAGCTTGCATTTCTGTTTTTGCCTCCTACGGTGACTCAATCATAACAGAATCACCCGCCATACCGCAGATCCTAGGGTACTCAATAGCAGGAAAGAATTGTGTTTAAAAAAAAAAAAAAAGAGTGTGTATATTCTTTCCTCTATATCTCTGAGGCCGTAGGGGGAATTTTTTTTTCTCTCAATGGAGATAAAACAATTGTCTGATCGTGTGGAGCAGCTCGCTGCGGAAGTGCGAGGAATTTCCGCCTACCTTGCTCATTCACATGCTGTTGAACCAAACATCCCTATACCTGATGTATTTTTTGGGGATCGATCTAAATTTTTGAGTTTCAAAAATAATTGTATATTATTTTTTGCCTTGAAGCCTAACTCGTCAGGGAACTCCGCGCAGAAGGTTAAAATTGTCATCTCTTTGCTGCGTGGCGATCCCCAGGATTGGGCGTTTTCTTTGAAACCAGATGATCCTATTCTGACTAATGTGAACGCATTCTTTCAAGCCTTGGGGTTGTTGTATGACGAACCTAATGCTGTTGATCAGGCTGAAAAGACCCTGTTGGCATTGAACCAGGGTCGAGTTTCTGCAGAGATGTACTGTCAAAAGTTCCGAAAGTGGGCGGTCCTTACTACCTGGAATGATAATGCCTTGGCAGCTCTCTTTCGGAAGGGTTTGTCAGAAGCTGTAAAAGATACTATGGTGGGATTTCCTGTTCCCTCTGGTCTGGACGATTCTATGTCATTAGCCATTCAGGTTGATCGGCGTTTACGTGAACGCAGGATTGCACGAGAGGTGTTGCCACCGGTTGAACAGACGTCTGAACCTATGCAATGTGATAGAGTTTTGTCTAAGGCGCAACATCAGGAGTTCAGAAGGCGTAATAAGTGCTTTTTCTGTGGAGATGCCTCGCATATTATTTCTGTTTGTCCTAAACGAGAGAAACGCTTTGCACACACGTTTTCTGTTGGTGGTGTTCAACCTAAGCTTCTTCTGGCAATTACTCTGATCTGCTCCCTGTCCACATTTTCCGCCAAGGCTTTTGTGGATTCGGGAGCAGCGCTAAACCTAATGGACTTGGATTTTGCTAAACGTTGTGGATTTCCGATGACACCTCTGCAGACGCCAATCCCTTTGAGGGGGATTGATGCTACTCCTTTGGCGAAAAATAAACCTCAGTTTTGGACCCAGGTGGTCATGCGGGTCGCGCCAGACCATCAAGAAAATTGCAGATTTTTGGTGTTGCATGGTCTGCATGATGCCGTTGTTCTGGGGTTTCCCTGGTTGCAAATTCATAATCCAGTTTTGGATTGGAAATCTGTGTCTGTGGTGAGTTGGGGTTGTCGGTGTGCCTTTAGTGAGGCTCCGTTTTTTTCCACCTCTCCTCAGTCGCATGATGTTCCTGACTATTTGGCGGACTTTTATGATGTATTTAGTGAGAATGAGTCTGCGTCCTTGCCTCCTCATAGGAGTTATGACTGTGCAATTGAACTGAGCCCGGGGTGTAAATTTCCCAAGGGCCGGCTCTTCAATTTATCTGTACCCGAGCACGAGGCTATGCGGTCCTATATTAAGGAGGCGTTGGAGAAGGGTCATATTAGACCATCCTCTTCACCCTTAGGTGCCGTTTTTTTTTTTGTGGCCAAAAAGGATGGTTCTTTAAGGCCTTGTATTGATTATCGTGCCCTCAACAAAATTACTATTAAATATCAGTATCCGTTACCCCTGATTTCGGATCTATTCTCTAGAGTTAGAGGTGCTTGCTGGTTTACCAAGCTTGACCTCAGGGGGGCGTATAATCTTATCCGCATTAAGCAGGGGGATGAATGGAAGATGGCGTTTAATACTCCGGAGGGACATTTTGAGTACCTGGTGATGCCTTTTGGGCTCACTAATGCCCCTTCTGTCTTCCAGTGCTTCATGAACGATATTTTCCGAGACTTTGTCGATAAATTTTTGATTATCTATCTGGATGATATTTTGATCTTCTCCAAGGATTGGGATTCTCATGTGGAACATATTCGGACTGTGTTCCGGATCTTGAGGGAGAATTCCCTGTATGTCAAAGGATCGAAATGCCTTTTTGGAGTACAGAGGATTTCAATTTTGGGATTTATTTTGTCTCTGTCAACTATTGAAATGGATCCGGCCAAGGTGCAGGCCATTTATGATTGGGTTCAGCCCACTTCTTTGAAGGCCCTCCAGAAGTTTTTGGGTTTTGCTAATTTTCTAGTATTGCCAAGCCATTGACTGATCTGACTAAGAAGGGTGCTGATGTGTTGAATTGGTCTCCGGAGGCTGTTGCTTCCTTTCAGGAGCTGAAGCGAAGATTTACCTCCGCCCCGGTTTTGCGGCAACCTGATATCTCACTCCCGTTCCAGGTAGAGGTGGATGCTTCTGAGATTGGTGCAGGAGCTGTTTTGTCACAAAAGGATCCTATAACATCTAAAATGAATCCCAGTGCTTTCTTTTCCCGAAAGTTCTCTCCATCTGAACGTAACTATGATGTGGGGAATCGGGAACTGTTGGCCATGAAATGGGCATTTGAGGAGTGGAGACATTGGTTGGAGGGAGCTAAACATCAAGTTGTGGTCCTCACTGACCACAAGAATTTGATTTATCTAGAGTCGGCTAAACGCTTGAACCCTAGACAGGCTAGGTGGGCCTTGTTTTTTTACACGTTTTGATTTTGTGGTCTCTTTTCTTCCTGGAACTAAGAATGTCAAGGCAGACGCCCTCTCTAGGAGCTTCTTTGCCGATTCTCCTGTGGTGACCAAGCCTGCTACCATCTTAGGCGAAGGGGTAGTTCTTTCTGCCATCTCGCCTGATTTGAGACTTGCTCTGCAAGAGTTCCAGGAGTACAAACCTGAGCGTTGTCCCAGAGGGAAGTTGTATGTTCCGGACCAGTGGAAGAAGAGAGTGATGTCTGAAGTCCATTGCTCTGCATTGGCTGGTCATCCAGGTATTTTTGGTACTAGAGATCTGGTGAGTCGCTCTTTTTGGTGGCCCACCTTGTCTCATGATGTCAGGAATTTTGTGCAGTCCTGTGGGACTTGCTCCCGGTCTAAATCTTGTTCTCGCTCTAGTGGGCTGTTGATGCCTTTGCCGGTCCCCAGGAGGCCATGGACCCATATTTCAATGGATTTCATCTCTGATATGCCGGTCTCTCAAAGAATGACTGTTATTTGGGTGATTTGTGATAGGTTCTCTAAGATGGTTCATCTTGTACCACTCCCTAAGTTGCCGTCTTCCTCTGAGTTGGTGCCCCTGTTTTTGCAACAGGTGGTTCGCTTGCACGGGATTCCTGAGAACATTGTATCTGACAGAGGAGTTCAGTTTGTGTCTAGATTTTGGAGGACTTTCTGTTCCAAGCTGGGAATTCAGTTGTCCTTCTCCTCTGCTTTTCACCCTCAGACCAATGGGCAGACAGAGAGAACAAACCAGACCTTGGGGTCGTATTTGAGATGTTTTATTTCCGCTGATCAGGATGATTGGGTTTCATTTTTGCCCTTGGCCGAATTTGCTTTAAATAATAGAGCTAGTTCTGCCACTTTGATGTCACCTTTTTTTTGTAACTTTGGGTTTCATCCTCGATTTTCTTCAGGGTAGGTGGAGCCTTCTGCCTGCCCAGGTGTTGACACTGTGGTGGAGAGAATGCACCAGATCTGGGACCAAGTGGTGGATAAGTTATCTCTCTCCCAGGAAAAGGCCCAGCGGTTTTCCAATCGACATAGGACCATTGGTCCCCAGTTTAAGATTGGTGATATGGTGTGGTTATCATCAAAAAATATTGCTATGAAGGTGGCTTCTCCTAAGTTTAAGCCTAGATTTATTGGACCTTACAAGATTTTGGAGATTATTAATCCGGTCTCTTTTCGTTTGGCTCTTCCTGTAACATTTAAAATCCATAATGTGTTCCATAAGTCCTTGTTGAAGAGGTTTGTTGAACCAGTTGTTCCTGGGGTGGCACCTCCGGACCCTGTATTGGTTGAAGGTAACATGGAATATGAGGTAGAGAAAATACTGGATTCCCGTCTGGCTAGACGGAGACTCCAGTATTTGGTTAAGTGGAAGGGTTATGGTCAGGAGGATAATTCCTGGGTCTCTGCCTCTGATATTCATGCCAAAAGATTGGTGTGTGCCTTTCATCGGGCTCACCCTGATCGCCCTGGTGGCGTGGTTGAGGGTTCGGTGACCCCTCCTCAAGGGGGAGGTACTGTTGTGAGTTCATTTTCCCCTTCGTCACTGAGGTCTGGTGAACTCCCTATTCTGGTAAAGGAAGGTAATGAGCCTGATTATCAGGCACCTGAGCCTAATGATGATGACTGGCTGAGTGGAGTCACTGACTGGATATAAGGCTGCAGACGCCCTTCTGCCCTGCGGGTGATTTCTCTGTGGACTTCTAGGACACCAGTCTGATTCCTGCTCCTCTAAAGCTACGTTTTCTGCTTTGCCTTTTTGCATTTGTGTTTTGTTTTTTGTTTGCCTTGCTTTTCTGGATTCTGCCATTCCCTGCTGGGGTGAGCTGAATCTCCTTTTGCCTGTTGCTCTGTCTTCAGAATATTCCTGAGTACTGATATAGTCTTTTTGAAGCCTAGCGTCTTCAGGGCCTTTTTCACTGTCAGTCTGTTGGCTCTTATTTTCATAGGGTTTTTCACGGATTGCAGACAGCAGCCTTCCTGTCCTTTCCTACCTAGTTAGCTTGGGCCCCGTCTTTGCTCAGTCTATCTTTCTGTCTGTGTTGTGTTCTTTCTTCTTGCTTCACCGTCATTATATGTGGGGGGCTGCCTTTTGCTTTGGGGTCTGCTCTGGGGCAGTTTAGATTTCCCTTTCTGTCTTTAGGCTATCTAGTCCTCCGGCTGTGATCGAGGGGTCTAGGGCATCGTAGGAACCCCCCACGGCTACTGCTAGTTGTGTTGATAGGTTCAGGGGTCTGCAATGCGATAGCTGCCAACCTCTCTGGTTTTCTGGACTTAGCTTGCATTTCTGTTTTTGCCTCCTACGGTGACTCAATCATAACAGCTATCACTAGTAGGCGCCATACTGACCTTCAAATGTGCAGGTTTTAAATGGGGCATAATCTGTAAATATTTAATTTACAAAAGCAAAATTTCATGCTTTCTACAGCATTACCTATATATTCTACTAGCTGCAGAGCCCGGCGTTGTCCGGGCATAGTAACTAACTGTGGGTCCCGCTTTCTCCCTTAACAGCCCCACTTCACCCACCATCAAGCTCTCTCCTTACACAGCCCCGCTCTCCACCCGCCACCCGGCTCTACATGTGCCACCCCGTTCTATCCCTCTGCAGCCCTGCTCTCTCCCTCCACAGCCCCGCCTCTCCCTCCACAGCCCCGCTCTCCACACGCCGCCCCGCTCGATCCCTCCGCAGCCCCGCTCTCCATCCATGTCCCGCGCTCTCCCTCGCAGCTCCGCTCTACACCCGCGTCCCGCAGTTTCCCTCTGCAAACCCGCTCTCCACACGCCGTCCCACTCTATCCCTCCACAGCCCCGCTCTCCATCCATGTCCCTCTTTAATCAAACCTGTTAGGGTATATTTCCCCATTCAGGAAACGCTGCGGATTGGACGCTGTGTGCAGCTGCAGAGTCCAATCCGCAGCATCCAGATGTTACAGCAGAGTGGAGGGGATTTTATGAAATCCTATCTCCACTATGCGTGCAAACACGCAGGTGGCAGACCTGCGTAACTGGACATGTGGTGCTTCTTTATAGACCGCAGTATGTCTATTTCGCTTGTGGAGACACTCAGTCTCCGCAAGATAAATAACACAGTCTATGAATAGGATGCGGTGATTCCGCCTGTGTTCAATGAACACATCCGGGATCACCGCGTGTACAACAGGGGGCAGAGCTTTGGGCGGAGCTGTGTCCTCTCTGCAGCGCTTCCTTAACGTGGAAACATACCCTATGTTTTTCACAATTTCCCACCAACAATGGAGTGCTTTGTTTAATTAGTAATGAGTAACATCCATGCCTGAAAATTAACATAGCCATTAAATTATTGCCAAATGAACCTGCAGATTTCAGCCATACCAGAAGACTATTACACTAAGGTTAAGTTCTCACCATGAGTTTTTGACTTTGCACATTTTCACGTTTTGTTGTATTTCAACATGCCTGATCCTTTGATGTGAGAGAAAACATATCACCACGAGAGAAGTGTGGCAGCAGTTTATTCTCTTCTCCCTATGGAAAACACACTCAAAGTGTGCATGCATAACGGGGGATCAGGAACCTCTACCCTCAACACTACAATATTAGGTGAAGCCACTGTCCTTTTAAAGGGTTGCTCTCTTAACAAATGTTATCTTCCCCCTGTAGATCACACACAATTTTACAAAAGATATTGTTATGGCACCTCCTGGTATTCTTGTGATTCAATCTCACAATGTCCACATTGATGTCCACTTCTGGTGGACGCATATGCTCAGTAGCTCAGTCAAGACTGTCCGGATTCTGTTGTGTATGGGTGGAGAGTGACTCCGGCGATCATGGAGGTCGGCCAGTAAGAATCACAACACTGGAAGTGTCTTCTCCTCCCCATCACTGGACGCATAAGGTGAACGTTCTGAGAAGGAATCAGAAGAACAGCAGGGGGTTGCCAAGATATGGATAAGCGAAAAAAATAATACCTCATTGTGGGAGGACCACGTAAAAATGAGTTAACATATTTTGGGTATTGTTGTCTAACAACACAATAATTGTATAAAATCTAAAAGATCACAATTGTTCACCATCATGTTGCAAGGCGCTCATGCACTGAACTAATAGGACATTACCTGGCTCAGTGGGTCTACTGGCTTTTTCTTGTTTTCTCCAATATGTAAGTAACTGAAAGAGAATAAGAAAGTATTCAAGAAATTTGACATATAAGCCAGTCTTATATTAGCATGTGCTAGATAGTATGAAAGTAAAAGTCATATACAGCTAGCTAAGGTCTGATACTGATCATACACAAAGAAAATATCGGTCCTAAGATACAGTGGTCCATTAGCCATGATATTACATGTTTCGTTAATAGCAGTCATGCTAGTTTGGACATGTTTGCATCTGGACATTTAAAGGGAACCTTTCACTTCCAAAAAGTGCCATTTACCTGCAGATATAATGGTAATAGCATTTATGATGATGTCTGGCAGGCTTAATGGAAGAGCGGCTACAGGGAGAAAATGAGGAGATACAGTATATTCTCCCTGCACTTCCAGTCATTGAGGCAGTGCAGGGAGTTGGCAGTCACCGCACGCTACTCAGTGACCGCTGCAATCAATCCCTGGCATCTTGACTGACCGTCTGCACTGCAGTGGATGTACACAAAGCAGGATGTCAGTCATAGTGAAGGGAGAGTGCTTATAGCATGCTCACCTGCACCACTTCAATGACTGGGAGCGAGCGAGCGGCTGCAGGGAGAATACAACTTTTCTCCCTGGATTCGCCGTTTCAGTAAGCCTGCCAAACATGAGATAAGTGCTATTTTCCGGCGGATTACCACTAACGCATTTTTGGAGGAGACAGGTTCCCTTTAACCTTACAAAAGCATCAGGACACATATTGGCTTTCTCTTTACATGTTTATGACCCAAAAGTAGCAGATCTGTTGCATTGCCAAACAGATACATTTTTTTTTCATTTACCTAAGAAACTTGAATCGGCAATCATTTCAGTGCTTGTATACATTGTATTTCAAGGCATTATTGTCTCTGTTACACTGACAGTGCATTGGGCCATGCCACTGATAGATCTTTATAGGCAAACATTGTGACTACCACAGTGAAGCGTTGCACCCAGTGTCGGGTTGGGGTGGTAAGGGCCCACCAGTAATACTGACTTTGCGGGGGCCCACTTTTCACCTGGATACAAATATTACACTACCCTCATTCACAAATTTACCTATATCTCTATATCGTAATAAACTGGGTAGTTGGGTTAGTGAATGATGAGATGCAGCTTTTTTCTGTACAGAGTGAATCATGTGAATTATGCCAAGTACTACCCATATAGGGGAGTTGGAGGCTCAGATCTGCACAGAGGCCCACCGGGGGATTGCCCTGTTACCCATTGGGCCAGTCCTGACTGCACCCACCATAAACAGGTTGCAGGGAGACACTGGGCTGAGAAAGGGAGCCACATCCCTCTAGTAAACACTTTAGAGGAAGGTGTCAAAGCACCAACACTACAAAGCAGTGCGCAGCCTTCTTCCTCTGAAAAGGTGGCATTTAAGAAGAAGTTCCCAGAATGGCCACCATACAAATGCTATATGTTGGCCATTAAAGGAGTTGTCCAGGACTTATATAATGATCACGTAGGATACATAGTCTATGAACGTCCACCGATCATCTCTTTGCGCTTCAACTGTGGCCAGATGTACAAAATGTACAGAGACAAAACAGCAGCAATTTCGAGTATTTCCGCCTAGCTCTCACTTGCTTCAGTAGGAGCTCAACTGCAGCGCCTGAGAACGACCACTACACAGTGCGCAGATTGTGATCTTCCGGTTCTGTATTCTGTGCACACATTGCTGCAGATAGCGCTGCAAACAGCTGATCAGTGGGTGAGCCGGGTGTTAGACCCCCATCGTTCTGACATTGAGGGCCTAGATAAAGAACAGGTCTTCAATACGTAAGTCCTGGACAACCCCTTTAAGGAGTTTTCTGCTATTAAATTGCATGTAGGAAACAGAGCATAAGAATTGCATATGTTACAATTACTTGAGCAGTAGGAAAAGGAAAGGGGTTGCTCTATAACGAATTGTTTGCTGGACACAAAGTGGTGACTATTCTGCTCTTGTACAGGGAACCAGTCCACCCCTGGTTCCATACAAATTACACAAAAAAAAGTTATAAAATGATTGTAAACATCTCCATGCAAATAAACTACTTATTAACAGTGAGGTTGTGCTCAGCTATTTGCACAACGCCAGAGGAAGGCTCAGAACTTTAAAGCACTTCCTCAGCCACGACTATAAGAAAGGTGACAAGTGAACCTTTGTTACACGGAGTAATTCTAGTTATACCGCATTACTGTGAGCATAGATTTAATCAGAGGCTTTATACTACTTAAGTGTCTGTAATAGAGATGGTTGACAGATGGAAATTCTGCCTACAATTCTTTTAAGAGTTTAATGACTTTACTAAAGGACTTTGTCTGCACTCATCAAAGTGACCAATGACCTCCTGACAGCAAAACGTAATGGTCACCACTCTCTGCTCATTCTTCTTGACCTATCTGCAGCTTTCGATACTGTTGACCACCATCTCCTACTCTCTAGGCTCCAGTCACTAGGCATTAAGGACAATGCTCTCTCCTGGTTCTCTTCCTATCTCTCTGACCGCTCCTTCAGTGTTTTGTTCTCTGGCTCCACTTCACCTCCTCTTCCTCTTGCTGTCGGGGTACCTCAGGGCTCAGTCCTTGGCCCCCTTCTCTTCTCTCTCTACTCAGCCCCAATTGGACAGACCATCAGCAGATTTGGCTTTCAGTACCATCTTTATGCTGATGACACACAAGTATACACGTCTTCCCCCGACCTTACCCCTGCTGTACTACAGAATGCCAGTGACTGTCTGTCCGCAGTCTCCAATATCATGTCCACTCTCTATCTGAAACTCAACCTCTCCAAAACTGAACTTCTTCTGCTCCCGCCATCTACTAACCTCCCTAAATCTGACATTTCCCTCTCCATGAGTGGCACCACAATAACACCCCGGCCGCAGGCGGGCTGTCTGGGTGTGTTTGACACCAATCTCTCCTTCACATCCCATATACAATCTCTTGCTCACTCTTGCCGCTTACACCTAAAGAACATATCTAGAATCCGCCCTTTTCTCACCATGGAAACGACAAAAACCCTCACGGTAGCATTGATCCACTCCCGGCTGGATTACTGCAACACTCTATTAATTGGCCTCCCCGTCACTCGACTATCCCCTCTCCAGTCCATACTTAATGCAGCAGCCAGGGTTGTCCATCTGGCTAATCGGTACTCGGACATGTCCGCTCTTCGTCAGTCATTACACTGGCTGCCCATTCATTATAGGATCCACTTCAAAGTACTTGTTCTCACCCACAAAGCTCTCCACGGTGCGGCACCCCCCTACATCTCCTCCCTCATTTCTGTCTATCAGCCTAGCCGATCGCTGCGCTCTGCAAACGACTTTCGACTAACCTCTGCACTAATCCGTACCTCTCACTCCCGACTCCAAGACTTCTCCCGTGCTGCTCCTATCCTCTGGAATGCTCCACCCCAAGAAATTAGGACTAACCACAATTTGCACAGTTTTAGGCGCTCCCTCAAAACACATTTGTTCAGAGCGGCTTATCACGTTCACTAATCAAAGTCATTCAATGTGTAAGGGTGCATGTGTAGCCCATTCGCTATCTCCATCCATCTTTCACTCCTTCAAGATGGCTGGACCATCATTGTAAATACATCATTGTAAATACACACCTGTACTCTGTATCTCCCCCACCTCATTGTAGAATGTAAGCTCTCACGAGCAGGGTCATCTTATTTCGTCTTATGTTGCTTTATTTATTGTATTGTTAATGTTGTTACTTGTGTTTTGAAACTGTTAAACTGTAAAGCGCTGCGCTATATAAATAAAGATTATTATTATTATTATTATTATTATTTGTTTCAAGAGTTTCTATGCGTCTCCACGGTAACAGACTACAAACAAACCCTGAGCAGTCTGATCATGTAGTCACATTCCATAGATCAATCGATCGATCTACTTGCTCCTTTTATCTATTCTCTAATAGAACTTTTGTTGGCTAACAACATACAGATATAGAGGAAAGTTGAAGCGGGCTCCATACACAATAAATAAGATGTCAGATGAAAGATGGTTAGGCCGATCACTCAGCTGGCAGATATGTGCACCCATTGTTCCATAAATGGGAGCACTTGTGTTTTCTATGAGAGAGTCGCTGCCACACAACTCTGGAGGAATGAGTTCTAAATCAAACAAACATTCTGAATCCTTATGTCCCCCTGACATCATCTGTCAGGGGACAGTCAGGAGACCCCTTTACACATCAGACTGTAGGCTAAGCCAGCCAATGTTGGCCTAATGTGCACTGAGGCTGCTTGGTTAGACTATACAGGGGTTCGCTTGTTGTCAGTTACCATGGTGATGCATAGATCTGCATACTGGCTACAGACATAAGTCAACAGGAAAGGAGAATTTTTTTTTTTTTTTTTGCAAAATTGCTTGATTTTAAAGTTTAGATACACTGAGGAAAAATTGTTTGCAAAGGTGGGCAGTTCCCTTAGTCCATCATGATCTATTTGTTGTGGTTTATTAAACTGAACAGGTGCCGGACTGTAAAAATAATTGAATGCAGATTATACTCAGTTTCTCATTAATTTCCAAATTAGTTTAGATCATGCATGCACGTCGTCAGTAAAATGGGAGACATGCTTCAAATGTCTCCTCCGATTCCTGCAGCTGTGCCCACCCTAGTACGTGCAGGGTGGTGGATCAAGCTCCCCTAGTAGCTCTAGTCTCATACCAGATCGTCCGTCATACAATGGCTGCATATAGAAAAGCCCACTTTTTTCAATGTAGCGATATCACGTTATTACCTATACAGCGGTCTTTGGACTAGGACTTCTCCATGGTTTAGTGTTCGTGGCAGTCAAAGAAATAAAAATTCTAGTCCACTTACTAAAAAGCTTCAATATTAGTAAAAGTGACCGTTTACCCAGAAAGTAACTGAAAGGTCAACATTTCAGCAAAATAAAGTCAGACCAAAATAAAGAGGATAAATTGTATTGGGGTCTCAGAAGATTTAAAATGTAACGACTGAAAAAAAAAAAAAATGTACAGCCTATCCCATATTTCAGAACAGATTTTACCCATGCCGTGCGATCCACTGAAGAATAACTGAAAGCCCACGCTGAGATGAACAAAATATCGCAGATTTTAGGGGACAATTAGGGGGCACATCATTTTAATTGTCCATTAATAAGAGACACAACCCACAAAGGTTGAAGAGTTTTTCTGGCCTTTTGGATGGGGAATATTGCATTGGTGGGGGTCCCATTCTCGGCAATCCCACAGATCATTTGTTTGAAGAGGCCCTTCTATTTGTCACCGTTTAGTAGCGGCTATGCCATTATTGGAAATATGGACCTATGTCTGATAAACAG
The DNA here is from genome assembly GCF_039654945.1 of Dendrobates tinctorius. Classification (NCBI taxonomy): domain Eukaryota; kingdom Metazoa; phylum Chordata; class Amphibia; order Anura; family Dendrobatidae; genus Dendrobates; species Dendrobates tinctorius. The sequence continues at coordinate 10,537,064 of NW_027361672.1, forward strand.
ATACGTGGGATGGACGCTCCCCTACTAGCAGCCATTCCAGACACTGAAGAGCATTTTGGTCTCCTAATCGACCATCTCATATAACCGTGCATCACAAACACTTTTCCACCCTCTCCTTCCTAACTGCTACGTCTGTCCTAAAACGTATGGGGGCCTCCTGATTTCCCCCAAAAAAATTGCACTGAGGAAAAAAAGACTTTGTCTTCATGAATTTCGTCACTGTGCATGACATACACTTGAATGTACTGCATTGTACATATCCGGTAGGGGTACGTGTACATGGTCAGGATTTACATTACGCAAGTCTCCTGTGGATTTTGAAAAAAGTTGCAACTAAAATTTCCCCGACGTTGACATGCGGACCTGGCCTTGGCTTGCTTTCTTGAAGTTCTGCAGGCCACATGGGCCGTTTACACCACAAAGTCCTCACCAATATGAATTCTAAACTGTGAGGGGCTGTCAGTAGTGCCCAAAATTGTTTTCTGGAGAATATGAACGATGCATTAAAAACCCTATTCATATTCCAGCATAATGGTTGCAAATTCTGCCTGGAGTATCACCTTATTCACACAACGCAGATACGCTCAGGATTTTGAAGCCAGAACCAAGAATGGGTCCAAACTTTAGGTGGAATACTGTATAATGGACAGATTTTTACTTCTCTTTTTTTGCATCCAGTTTGATTTTTTTTGGTTTCATTTTACTGATGTAAAATACGTGACTGAGACGTTAAAGTGGTTGTCTCATGTTCTTCAGGAGAACACCGCTGCTCCCCCGTCTTCTGGCTTTCTGCCTGTTGGGTGGCAGTGATTGATGACTGCACGTTGAGACCAGTGACATATTTGTGATGCTGGCCCAAACTGAGCGCTGTCCAATGCGGCTAGTAGAGCCAGATTTATCTCTGACGAGTGCAGGACAGTGAAGTTGGACAGGTTGAGTGCTAGCAGGTTCTACAACAAAGAGCTTCTAAGCACTGGGCTCCTTATCTAGGACCAGCCACCACTGACAGACTGTGACGGTGGCCAGTTATCTAGCTAATGAGCAGCAAACAATAAAAATTCTAGTAAAGTGACTTTTTTTAAGAAATATTGTAATTTTCCAGATTTAAGAAGTTCAGACAGCCCTTTGAAGGAGAGGCTTCCACCACTGTGATACTGATGACCTATTCTTTGGAAAAATCCTCACTGTCAGATTGGTCAGGGTCTGACACGCAGCACTCCCGCCTACCAGCTGTTGATAGCGCCTGCAAAGGCCAGATGTAAAGAGTGCATGGAGCGTAACACCACCACTCTGTCACCCTGTTTAGTGGCTGCCACCAGGTGTCACAGATCGGCTCCTATTCTACACTAATCCATTCAATGTCATTCAGCAAAAGTGTATACATGAAAAAAAAAGTTTTGTATCACAGGCACTTATGGTTGAACACTACTACTGTATGGCGTCTGTGATAGCCTCTGTTAAATCTAATATATAAAGCTCAAGTGTGTGTATGTGTGTATGTATGTATGTGTGTATATATGTGTGTATGTCCGGGATTGGCATCCGCACCGTCGCAGCTACAGCCACAAAATTTGGCACAGTCACACGTCTGGACCCCGAAAGCGTCATAGGCTATGTTGTGAGGCAAAATTTTAACCCCACGCATTCCAATTCGCCAAACAATTTTGCCCCTATCTACATAATGGGGAAAAAGTGTGTGTGTATCAAGCCCCGCCCCTCATTATGATGTCATAATGGTTGTCGTGGCGACGCTGATTCATCATAGGTTGCAAGCCCCACCGCTCATTATGATGTCATAATGGTTGCCTATGGGATGGAGGATGTGTGATGGGTATATGGGCACTGGACTATGGGATGGAGGATATGTATGATGGGTATATGGGCACGGGACTATGGGATGGCGGATATGTATGATGGGTATATGGGCACGGGACTATGGGATGGAGGATGTGTGATGGGTATATGGGCACGGGCCTATGGGATGGCGGATATGTATGATGGGTATATGGGCACGGGACTATGGGATGGCGGATATGTATGATGGGTATATGGCACGGGACTATGGGATCGTGGATATGTATTATGTGTATATGGGCACGGGACTATGGGATGGAGGATATGTATGATGGGTATATGGGCACGGGACTATGGGATCGTTGATATGTATGATGGGTATATGGGCTCGGGACTATGGGATGGAGGATAATTATAATTTGTTATAACTAACCAGAGTTAGTTACTATGCCCGGGCAGCGTCGGGCTCTTCAGCTAGTGTATTCATAAACCTGATGTGAACAGGAAGTGATCCAGGCCAAGGCTGGTAATCAGCCCTACTGGGTATTTTCCCAGTGGGCTAGTCAGTCAGGAGGCTGCTTGCACAGAGAAAGTAGAGACTGTGCTGACAATGCCAGCCCTGTATTATTAGTGTGGTCTTCAAAACTGAAAGACCAGAAGACCCTATAGTGGCCTCAAGGTCACATGAGCACAGTACATTCAGCCTTCTTCCAGCTAGAAACTACAGCCTACACATTATGGATAGGAGAAGAGGGAAGAGAGAAGCCTATCAAGCTCTCCTGACACTCTCCATCCCATCTGCAGTATCATCACCTGTGCTTGGAGCTGCTGCTGCTGCTAGGGGGCGGGAAGGCCGGTTTAAGGTTGAGTGGGGGAGGAGTGAGAAGAGGATGATACTGGACATAGAGGACAAAATTCTGCCATAGGGGGCGTGGTAAGAAAGAGGACAATAAAATTACCAGTGGGGAAGGGGTGGGAATGAGAGCAATAATGCTACTAGTAGGGGAGGAGTTGAAAGAGAGGAAATAATAATATGACCAGTAGGTGGGAAGGGAAGGAGGGCTATAATCCTAACAGTAGTGGAGGGGTAGAGAGGGCAGAAATAATGCTATCAGTAGAGGTGGAAAGGGGACAATAATGCTAACAGTGGAGGAGAGGTAAAAATGGGAGCAATAATGCTACTATTAGTATGGAAGGGGAACAATGATGCACTGTGATCTTTGGCGCTGATTCAGTGCACTTTGGTATTTGACACTGCTGCAGGGGAATTTGGAGCTGCTTGTGAGATATTCAGTGCTGCACAGTGGCATGTGTTTGGTGCCGTTGGGGAAGTATTTAGTGCTGCACAGTGGCGTGTGTTTGGTGGTGTTGGGGAAGTATTTAGTGCTGCACTGTGGCATGTGTTTGGTGCTGTTGGGGAAGTATTTATAGCTGCACTGTGGCATGTGTTTGGTGCTGTTGGGGAAGTATTTATAGCTGCACTGTGGCATGTGTTTGGTGCTGTTGGGGAAGTATTTATAGCTGCACAGTGGCATGTGTTTGGTGCTGTTGGGGAAGTATTTATAGCTGCACAGTGGCATGTGTTTGGTGCTGTTGGGGAAGTATTTATAGCTGCACTCTGGTGTTTGGCGATACTGGGGCAATATATTTTGCTGCGCTGTTGGGGAAGTATTTATAGCTGCACTGTGGCATGTGTTTGGTGCTGTTGGGGAAGTATTTATAGCTGCACTGTGGCATGTGTTTGGTGCTGCGCTGTTGGGGAAGTATTTATAGCTGCACTGTGGCATGTGTTTGGTGCTGTTGGGGAAGTATTTATAGCTGCACTGTGGCATGTGTTTGGTGCTGCGCTGTTGGGGAAGTATTTATAGCTGCACTGTGGCATGTGTTTGGTGCTGTTGGGGAAGTATTTATAGCTGCACTGTGGCATGTGTTTGGTGCTGCGCTGTTGGGGAAGTATTTATAGCTGCACTGTGGCATGTGTTTGGTGCTGCGCTGTTGGGGAAGTATTTATAGCTGCACTGTGGCATGTGTTTGGTGCTGCGCTGTTGGGGATATATTTTGTGCAGCACTATAGTATTTGATGATTCTCTGGAGTTATTCCATGCTCAGCTCTTCTCCAATACCTTTCCTCTGACAGCAGATGCAGATGGACGGTCTCCTAAACTCTAGGTAGATGCTGGAGAATCTAGCGGTACAATCCACATTTATAGCCGCTGGATAAGTTGTTCCATATGGTGTCTGTGATTGGCCGGAGCAGTGATGTGTTCTCCTGTACAGTCTGTGCTGTGACAATCCTCTGCAGAGCGCCTCCTTTGACCTGGTATCTGACCACTATACGACCTATATGTGTGGCAGTATTATTGGGAGTAGTGGAGTTTGCAAGCCTGAAAAGAATCTTCCTGACAATATAATTAGATGTATATCTATTCCACTTTTATTTCCTGTTGTGTGTGGGCACTGTTTTTTGGGATACAATATGTGGGCAGGTTTGTATGCCAGGGCTGCCATAATCCCACCTTGGCCCTGACCTATTCCCATGGAGGAGTGGACAGGCCGCAGGGAGTAAACGCCTTTCATACTTTTACAATGAAATACCAACAAACAATATCCATGAAACAAACAACCACCATTTCTCTGGGAAGTCTCCTCTCCTGGAGTCACATCGGCCACACGGACTGCTCTTACTGACTGCTAGCACAAAAGAAAAGTTCACGCCTGATATGAAGAGCCCTAGGCTGTGTTCACACGTTGCGTTTTGTTGCGTTTTTACCAAATAAAACGCTTTTAAAAAACGCTTAAAAGCATCCCATTCATTTTAATGAATTCCGGACTTTCTGTGCATATTGATGTGTTTTTTTCCGCGAAAAAATGCATCGCGGAAAAAAACGCAGCATGCTCATTAATTTCGCGGAAAATTCCACATTTCTTGCTATTTTCTGTGTGTCTGGGGACACGCGGAAAAAAAACGCATAAAAAATGCACTTTTTTTGCGCAGAAAACACACTGAAACAAACGTACATTTTCTGGGAAGGAGTCCTGTTTTCATGCAGAAATTTTCTGCATACGTGTGCACATAGCCTTATACATCACAATTTCCAAGCGCACTTTCCATAGAAACAGTAGGCAGTAAATCCCAGTAAATCTTCCTAGGTAGTTGGTAGGGCATTCATTCCAGGAGCAAACAAGCTGTCATAGCCAGGTCATGTATAGATAGGTGGTAGTGGAGTGAGCCTGTGTCCACAGCCCAGACTGACTATCTGTGCCTTGCTCCACTATGGACTTGTGACTTGTTGCACTGGAAATACATACTGGAGTAATAGTACAAGCCAGCAGAATAGAAATAGTACATATTCAAGTCACCACCCGGTGCCAGTCTGCCACCCACCATATATTACTGACCCTCCTTCCCCGGACATCACATAGTACTCGTCACCACCCGTTGCCAGTCTGCCACCCACCATATATTACTGACCCTCCTGCCCTGGACATCACATAGTACTAGTCACCACCCGGTGCCAGTCTGCCACCCACCATATATTACTGACCCTCCTGCCCCGGACATCACATAGTACTCGTCACCACCCGGTGTCAGTCTGCCACCCACCATATATTACTGACCCTCCTGCCCCGGACATCACATAGTACTCGTCACCACCCGGTGCCAGTCTGCCACCCACCATATATTACTGACCCTCCTGCCCCGGACATCACATAGTACTCGTCACCACCCGGTGTCAGTCTGCCACCCACCATATATTACTGACCCTCCTGCCCTAGACATCACATAGTACTAGTCACACCCTATGCGAGAGTGCCACCCACCATATATTACTGACCCTCCTGCCATGGACATCACATAGTACTAGTCATACCCAGTGCCAGTCTACCACCCACCATATATTACTGACCGTCCTGTCCGGGACATGACATAGCACTAGTCACCAACCGGTGCCAGTCTGCCACTCACAATATATTACTGACCCTCCTGCCCCGGACATCACATAGTACTAGTCACCACCCGGTGACAGTCTGCCAACCACCATATATTACTGACCATCCTGTCCGGGACATCACATAGTACTAGTCACCACCCGGTGCCAGTCTGCCACCCACCATATATTACTGACCCTCCTGCCCCGGACATCACATAGTACTAGTCACCACCCGATGCCAGTCTGCCACCCACCATATATTACTGACCCTCCTGCCCCGGACATCACATAGTACTAGTCACCACCCGGTGCCAGTCTGCCACCCACCATATATTACTGACCCTCCTGCCCCGGACATCACATAGTACTAGTCACCACCCGGTGCCAGTCTGCCACCCACCATATATTACTGACCCTCCTGCCCCGGACATCACATAGTACTAGTCACCACCAGGTGCCAGTCTGCCACTCACCATATATTACTGACCCTCCGGTTCGGGACATCACATAGTACTCGTCACCACCCGGTGCCAGTCTGCCACCCACCATATATTACTGACCCTCCTGTCCGGGACATCACATAGTACTAGTCACCACCCAGTGCCAGTCTGCCACCCACCATATATTACTGACCCTCCTGCCCCGGACATCACATAGTACTAGTCACCACCAGGTGCCAGTCTGCCACTCACCATATATTACTGACCCTCCTGCCCCGGACATCACATAGTACTCGTCACCACCCGGTGCCAGTCTGCCACTCACCATATATTACTGACCCTCCGGTCCGGGACATCACATAGTACTAGTCACCACCCGGTGCCAGTCTGCCACCCACCATATATTACTGACCCTCCTGCCCCGGACATCACATAGTACTCGTCACCACCAGGTGCCAGTCTGCCACTCACCATATATTACTGACCCTCCTGCCCCGGACATCACATAGTACTAGTCACCACCAGGTGCCAGTCTGCCACCCACCATATATTACTGACCCTCCTGCCCCGGACATCACATAGTACTCGTCAAAATCCGGTGCCAGTCTGCCACCCACCATATGTTACTGACCCTCCTGCCCCGGACATCACATAGTACTCGTCACCACCCGGTGCCAGTCTGCCACCCACCATATATTACTGAGCCTCCTGCCCCGGACATCACATAGTACTCGTCACCACCCGGTGTCAGTCTGCCACCCACCATATATTACTGACCCTCCTGCCCTAGACATCACATAGTACTAGTCACACCCTATGCGAGAGTGCCACCCACCATATATTACTGACCCTCCTGCCATGGACATCACATAGTACTAGTCATACCCAGTGCCAGTCTACCACCCACCATATATTACTGACCGTCCTGTCCGGGACATGACATAGCACTAGTCACCAACCGGTGCCAGTCTGCCACTCACAATATATTACTGACCCTCCTGCCCCGGACATCACATAGTACTAGTCACCACCCGGTGACAGTCTGCCAACCACCATATATTACTGACCATCCTGTCCGGGACATCACATAGTACTAGTCACCACCCGGTGCCAGTCTGCCACCCACCATATATTACTGACCCTCCTGCCCCGGACATCACATAGTACTAGTCACCACCCGATGCCAGTCTGCCACCCACCATATATTACTGACCCTCCTGCCCCGGACATCACATAGTACTAGTCACCACCCGGTGCCAGTCTGCCACCCACCATATATTACTGACCCTCCTGCCCCGGACATCACATAGTACTAGTCACCACCCGGTGCCAGTCTGCCACCCACCATATATTACTGACCCTCCTGCCCCGGACATCACATAGTACTAGTCACCACCAGGTGCCAGTCTGCCACTCACCATATATTACTGACCCTCCGGTTCGGGACATCACATAGTACTCGTCACCACCCGGTGCCAGTCTGCCACCCACCATATATTACTGACCCTCCTGTCCGGGACATCACATAGTACTAGTCACCACCCAGTGCCAGTCTGCCACCCACCATATATTACTGACCCTCCTGCCCCGGACATCACATAGTACTAGTCACCACCAGGTGCCAGTCTGCCACTCACCATATATTACTGACCCTCCTGCCCCGGACATCACATAGTACTCGTCACCACCCGGTGCCAGTCTGCCACTCACCATATATTACTGACCCTCCGGTCCGGGACATCACATAGTACTAGTCACCACCCGGTGCCAGTCTGCCACCCACCATATATTACTGACCCTCCTGCCCCGGACATCACATAGTACTCGTCACCACCAGGTGCCAGTCTGCCACTCACCATATATTACTGACCCTCCTGCCCCGGACATCACATAGTACTAGTCACCACCAGGTGCCAGTCTGCCACTCACCATATATTACTGACCCTCCGGTCCGGGACATCACATAGTACTAGTCACCACCTGGTGCCAGTCTGCCACCCACCATAAATTACTGACCCTCCTGCCCCGGACATCACATAGTACTAGTCACCACCCGGTGCCAGTCTACCACCCACCATATATTACTGACCCTCCTGCCCCGGACATCACATAGTACTCGTCACCACCCGGTGCCAGTCTGCCACCCACCATATATTACTGACCCTCCTGTCCGGGACATCACATAGTACTAGTCACCACCCGGTGCCAGTCTGCCACCCACCATATATTACTGACCCTCCTGCCCCGGACATCACATAGTACTCGTCACCACCAGCTGCCAGTCTGCCACTCACCATATATTACTGACCCTCCGGTCCAGGACATCACATAGTACTAGTCACCACCCGGTGCCAGTCTGCCCCCCACCATATATTACTGACCCTCCTGCCCCGGACATCACATAGTACTCGTCACCACCCGGTGCCAGTCTGCCACTCACCATATATTACTGACCCTCCGGTCCGACACATCATAGAGTACTAGTCACCACCCGGTGCCAGTCTGCCACTCACCATATATTACTGACCCTCCTGCCCCGGACATCACATAGTACTAGTCACACCCTGTGCCAGTCTGCCACTCACCATATATTACTGACCCTCCGGTCCGACACATCATAGAGTACTAGTCACCACCCGGTGCCAGTCTGCCACTCACCATATATTACTGACCCTCCTGCCCCAGACATCACATAGTACTAGTCACCACCCGGTGCCAGTCTACCACCCACCATATATTACTGACCCTCCTGCCCTGGACATCACATAGTACTAGTCACACCCTGTGCCAGTCTGCCACTCACCATATATTACTGACCCTCCTGCCCCGGACATCACATAGTACTAGTCACACCCGGTGCCAGTCTGCCACCCACCATATATTACTGACCCTCCTGCCCCGCACATCACATAGTACTAGTCACACCCTGTGCCAGTCTGCCACCCACCATATATTACTGACCCTCCTGCCCCGGACATCACATAGTACTCGTCACCACCCGGTGCCAGTCTACCACCCACCATATATTACTGACCCTCCTGCCCCGGACATCACATAGTACTAGTCACCACCCGGTGCCAGTCTACCACCCACCATATATTACTGACCCTCCTGTCCGGGACATCACATAGTACTAGTCACACCCTGTGCCAGTCTGCCACCCACCATATATTACTGACCCTCCTGCCCCGGACATCACATAGTACTAGTCACCAACCGGTGCCAGTCTGCCACCCACCATATATTACTGACCCTCCTGCCCCGGACATCACATAGTACTCGTCACCACCCGGTGCCAGTCTGCCACCCACCATATATTACTGACCCTCCTGCCCCGGACATCACATAGTACTAGTCACCACCCGGTGCCAGTCTGCCACCCACCATATATTACTGACCCTCCTGCCCCGGACATCATATAGTACTAGTCACCACCCGGTGCCAGTCTGCCACCCACCATATATTACTGACCCTCCTGTCCGGGACATCACATAGTACTAGTCACCACCCGGTGCCAGTCTGCCACCCACCATATATTACTGACCCTCCTGTCCGGGACATCACATAGTACTAGTCACCACCCGGTGCCAGTCTGCCACCCACCATATATTACTGACCCTCCTGCCCCGGACATCACATAGTACTAGTCACACCCTGTGCCAGTCTGCCCCCACTGTGCCCTGCTGGATGCCCATGCTGTGGAGTATTTGGCACTTCATACTTACTCCAGCTTCTTGAACGTCTCCTTCCCTCCGGCCACGTAGCACTCCCCGGGCTGCAGGTCCTCCAGGGAGGTGACCCTGTGGCCACTTTTTGGGGTGTAGATGTTCCGCACTGCCCCGAATGGCGCCTGCACCCTGCCAGTGACATCCTTCAGGAAGATATCAAACGTGCCCACCCTCTTCTCGTGGATCAGCATGCGGCGGCCCCGGTAGAAGGGGTCCCCATTCCGGTACACGTGCACCGCCTTCACTGCGGGCTGCTGCGCTAGGGGGGCCAGACTGCGCCCCCCATTGGCTGCCACAGGCGCTGGCTGCATCCTTCCAAGCGGTGAGTGGGACAGTGGTGGCGAGACAGGGCTGCCCTCCTGCATGTGCCCGCTGTGCTCCGTGTGACCTCTGCCAAGTCACATCACTACACCCAAGCGCCTCCTGTGCCCACTGTACAGCGCCTGCTGCCACCTGCTGCGCCCTCCTCCGACCACACCTGTTGTACTGGGCTCCGGCCCCCGTCAGCGTTATACCGAGGAGCCCGCACCGCCGCCTCCCTCCCACAGCGCTACAATTCGCCGCTTCGTGATGCTTCACGTGGTCGCCAGGGCAACCGCACAAGTCTGCCCACGTGATGCGCGACTTGGCACGCCCCCTCCCGTGTGAACGCATGCATTGCGCTGCGGACGGGACTGGGGTCGTTATGTACAGAGGGGCATCAGTCCTGGTGGGATTGTTACCAGGTGGGAGATCCCCAGTGGGAGTGGGAGCACTGGTATTATTCCCTGTATCACCAGGTGCATCGGGTGTTATCTACACCAGCAGTGACCCTGTCATTGCTATTATTACTAGTGTTACTGCTGTCATCAAACACGACCACCGAACTGTCACTAACCCCACTCGCTGGTAACACCCCACAGACGGTTCTCACCCCACTCGCTGGTAACACCCCACAGACGGTTCTCACCCCACTCGCTGGTAACACCCCACAGACGGTTCTCACCCCACTCGCTGGTAACACCCCACAGACGGTTCTCACCCCACCCGCTGGTAACACCCCACAGACGGTTCTCACCCCACTCGCTGGTAACACCCCACAGACGGTTCTCACCCCAACCGCTGGTAACACCCCACAGACTGTTCTCACCCCACCCGCTGGTAACACCCCACAGACTGTTCTCACCCCACCCGCTGGTAACACCCCACAGACTGTTCTCACCCCACCCGCTGGTAACACCCCACAGACTGTTCTCACCCCAACCGCTGGTAACACCCCACAGACTGTTCTCACCCCAACCGCTGGTAACACCCCACAGACTGTTCTCACCCCACCCGCTGGTAACACCCCACAGACGGTTCTCACCCCACCCGCTGGTAACACCCCACAGACGGTTCTCACCCCACCCGCTGGTAACACCCCACAGACTGTTCTCACCCCAACCGCTGGTAACACCCCACAGACTGTTCTCACCCCAACCGCTGGTAACACCCCACAGACTGTTCTCACCCCAACCGCTGGTAACACCCCACAGACTGTTCTCACCCCACCCGCTGGTAACACCCCACAGACGGTTCTCACCCCACCCGCTGGTAACACCCCACAGACTGTTCTCATCCCACTCGCTGGTAACACCCCACAGACGGTTCTCACCCCAACCGCTGGTAACACCCCACAGACGGTTCTCACCACACTCGCTGGTAACACCCCACAGACGGTTCTCACCCCACTCGCTGGTAACACCCCACAGACGGTTCTCACCCCAACCGCTGGTAACACCCCACAGACGGTTCTCACCCCACTCGCTGGTAACACCCCACAGACGGTTCTCACCCCAACCGCTGGTAACACCCCACAGACGGTTCTCACCCCAACAGCTGGTAACACCCCACAGACGGTTCTCACCCCAACCGCTGGTAACACCCCACAGACGGTTCTCACCCCACCCGCTGGTAACACCCCACAGATGGTTCTCACCCCACTCACTGGTAACACCCCACAGACGGTTCTCACCCCAACCGCTGGTAACACCCCACAGACGGTTCTCACCCCAACCGCTGATAACACCCCACAGACGGTTCTCACCCCAACCGCTGATAACACCCCACAGACGGTTCTCACCCCAACCGCTGATAACACCCCACAGACGGTTCTCACCCCAACCGCTGGTAACACCCCACAGACGGTTCTCACCCCACTCACTGGTAACACCCCACAGACGGTTCTCACCCCACTCACTGGTAACACCCCACAGACAGTTCTCACCCTACTCGCTGGTAACACCCCAGACGGTTCTCACCGCACTCGCTGTTAACACTCCACAGATAATTCTCACACCACTCACTGGCAATGCCCCAAAGACAGTTCTCATCCCACTAACTTGTAACTTCCCACAGACCTCGCCCCACTCACTCGCAACACCCCACAGACAGTTCTCACCCCACTCACTGGTAACACCCCACATACAGTCCTCACACCACTCGCTGGTAACACCCCAGACGGTTCTCACCGCACTCGCTGTTAACACTCCACAGATAATTCTCACACCACTCACTGGCAACGCCCTAAAGACAGTTCTCATCCCACTAACTTGTAACTTCCCACAGACCTCGCCCCACTCACTCGCAACGCCCGACAGACAGTTCTCACCCCACTCACTCTCAACACCCCACAGACAGTTCTCACCCCACTCACTCACAAAACCCCACAGACAGTTCTCACCCCACTCACTCTCAACACCCCACAGACAGTTCTCACCCCACTCACTCACAAAACCCCACAGACAGTTCTCACCCCACTCTCTGGCAATGCCCCACAGACAGTTCTCACCCAACTCGCTGGCAACGCACCACAGACCATTCTCACTCTACTCGCTGGCAACGCCCCATAGAGAGTTCTGACCACACAACGCTCCACAGACCTCACCCCACCCACTCGTGATGCCTGACAGACAGTTCTCACCCCACTCACTTGCAACACCCCACAGACAGTTCTCACCCCACTCACTCGCAACACCCCACAGACAGTTCTCACCCCACTCTCTGCCAATGCTCCACAGACAGTTCTCACTCCACTCCCTCGCAACACACCACAGACAGTTCTCACCTCACTCACTCACAACACCCCACAGCCAGTTCTCACCTCACTCACAACACCCCACAGACAGTTCTCACCCCACTCTCTGCCAATGCTCCACAGACAGTTCTCACTCCACTCTGTTATGAGTGAGTCACCGTAGGAGGCAAAAACAGAAATACTAGCTAAGTCCAGAAAACCAGAGAAGTTGGCAGCTATCGGATTGCAGACCCCTGAACCTAACAACAACAACTAGCAGTAGCCGTGGGAGGTTCCTACGGTGCCCTAGACCCCTCGATCACAGCCGGAGAACTACATAGCCTAAAGACAGAAAGGGAAATCTAAACTGCCCCAGAGCAGACCCCAAAGCAATAGGCAGCCCCCAACATATAATGACGGTGAAGCAAGATGAAAAAACACACAGATAGAAAGATAGGCTGAGTAAATGATGGGGCCCAAGCTAACTAAATAGGACAGAATAGAAAAGCTGCTGTCTGCAATCCGCCAAAACCCTCTCAAAAACAAGAGCCAACAGACTGATTGGGAAAAAAGCCCTGAAGACGCTAGGCTTCAAAAAACTATATCAGTACTCAGGTATTATCTGAAGACAGAGCAAAAAGGAATTCAGCTCACCCAGCAGGGAAAGGCAGAAGTCCAGAAAAACAAGGCAAGACAAAACCAAAACACAAATGCAAAAAGTAGAGCAGAAAACGTAGCTTTTGAGGAGCAGGAATCAGACTGGTCTCCAAGAATCCCGCAGAGTAATCACCCGCAAGGCAGAAGGGCGTCAGCTGCCTTATATCCAGTCAGCAATTCCAGTCACCCAGTCATCATCATTCTGCTCAGGTGCTTTGTAATCAGCCTCACTATTTTCCTTCACCAGAAGAGGGAGTTTGTCAGACCTCAATGGTGAAGGGGAAAATGAACTCACAACACCACTCCCTCGCAACAAACCACAGACAGTTCTCACCCCACAAACAGTTCTCACCCCACTCACTGACAAAGCTCCACCGAGAGTTCTCACATCCACACTGCACTTTTCGCTGCCATCACTGACCAGTAAAACGTCTGTGAATCGCCCCCAGGGCTGTGGGGTTACTCGGCACCGGGCCTGTGTCTCAGAGGGATGTGTCACGGTGGCGGTGATCCTGTCCATGGCCCTGGGCGTCCATTCAAAAGGGGTGAAACGTAGCCAAATAAAGTTTATAGGTAGATGATACGTGACTCCACCTGTGGTGCTTGGCAATGAAGGGGTTAAGCCGACACTGCAGGCAGATCCTCTGGGACAGATGGTATAAGGCAGCAAAGATGTGATAGCTCCCCAAAGGTAGAGCTGTAGTCCCAGGTCAGTAGTAATAGATGTTGAGGAAGAGGGTGTAGTGTTAGGTACAGAGATGTAGCAGTGCTGAAGGGGTTGCAGCAAGAAGGCAATGACACAACAGGGTGCAGTTTCCTTTACTTTTACTTTGCTTTGTACGTGCAGTCCAGAATCCAGATTACAGGTGGAACAGGAGTTAATCAGCCTGGAAGCAACTTAGGAATCTCTCTATGCAGATGGGTGGTGTAGTCTCCTTCCTAGCGCTTATCTGAGGTACTTGCAGTTCTGTGTTACACTGAAGTTCCTTTGCTTGCTCTCTTTTAGAACTCCCCTCGTATGGCAGGCAGCCGTAGCCTCCTCTTTCTGGATCACACACGTTGCTGCTGTGCCTCCGAGTCTTAGTTGGGGACAGAGCAATTACAGCCTCTTGTTCCTCCGGTTTTTGCTGCAGGACCATCAGCATCCATACAACCTCGGATACCGGACTCCGGAGAAGGCGCTACAGCTTGAAGTGAACCTGACTTCAGCTCAATCTTCCAGCTCATCTCTCCACACGAACTCCACTAACTTCCCTTTCCTGGCCACAGAGAGCAGCTCCTCAGCAGTTTGAGCTCAGAGCTCCTTCTGCTGACCTGGAGTGGGAACTGTGCAGTGTGCTGGATTTACCTGACAGAGAGATCCTTCATTGCTTCCAAGCATGACATCACCCTCCCTAGGAGGAAGGTAATGCCACTGTGGCGACCATACTCCTGGGGGCACCACATTTGCACTGGGTCGCAAACTAGCACACACGCCACCCAGCTTCCCTGAGCACCTGATTGGTACCTTTCTTGCACTCTGCCATACATAGGGTAACACAACCAGGTTATACTCCCCTTTAGGGTTTGTGGGTTTGTTTAGCAAAGAACAAACTTATTACTTTTAGATTTACTATACAAAAGAGTATAGAGCTTAGAAAGGTCACAAAAGGTGAAATAACACAAAAACATACAGGCAAAATAGAATAAAATAAAGGGATAAAATACAGATACATCTTACAAATCAGATCCTTGAGAGCTTCTGGCGGAGGAGAATGTCGCAGGGAATAGTGACAGATCTGCCATGCACATTGCTTCTACTAGGGTCTGACACTGATACTCAACCACTGCACAACCAGCGCTACCCTCTCCTAGTGTATCCTCACCCATCCCTGTAGACTGTGAGCCCTCGCGGGCAGGGTCCTCTCAACTTCTGTACTTGTGTGTCCCTTGTCTTACACATGTTTATTGTGCTTGTCTTTATTTCCCCTTTTCACATGTAAAGCGCCATGGAATAAATGGCGCTATATAAATGCATAATAATAATAATAATAATACTCAGTAGATGTTATAAAGGAGTCTGCCAGACCCCTCACTCCTCCCTCAGCTGAGGTAAGAAGGGACTGCTGTTTTAGAGAAACATCATCAGTAGTGTTGAGCATTCCGATACCGCAAGTATCGGGTATCGGCCGATATTAGCGGTATCGGAATTCCGATACGGACTTCCGATACTTTTGTCATATCGGATTCCGGAATCGGAATCGGAAGTTCCCATCATGCTATGAGCCTGCTTGCTTTGATTAAGCCAATGGGAATCCTCCGAAGTGTGGGCACATCCTGTTAGGCATGTAGGCATGTTAACTATTGGCATGGCTGTGATTGGCTGCCGAAATGATGTCATGATGCACTATAAAAGCCACCGCAGCCGCCATTTCTGGTCACTCTGCTGTGAATTCAGTTAGGGACAGGCTGCTGTAGAAGACTGTGAGGGACAGTTAGAAATAGCGATTCCACCAAACATCTAGTGCTTTACCCAGGCTACATAAACCACCACTGTAGCCTTCTTTGCCCTAGCAGCAGTGTTCACAGCTGTCTGCAAGGGCTGTGTGAGTGCAGCTCACGCTGTGGAGTGGGTCCTGTAGCCACGTCAGGCTGTAGGCCACCCAGTGTGATCACTGCTGCCTCATACATCTTTTATTTTTTGAGCTGCATTTTTTACATAATTTCAATCTAGTGTGCTTCCATCCGTATCCATATACGTTGGTTGCAAACACTAGTAGTAGACAGCGGAGCCTTTCTGCAGCCTTTCAGTGCTAGTGTCCACTTTGCTGCACTGTTCACGGCTGTCTGAGAGGTCTCTGACTGTGTGTGAGTGCAGCTCACGCTGAGTAGTGTGTCCTGCAGCTACGTCTGGCTGTAGGACGCTCAGCGTGCGTCAGTGCCTCACACATATTTTTATTTGAGTGCAGCTCATTTTTTCTTCTATTAGTGTGCATCCATCCGTCTCCATCTACGGTGGTTGCAAACACTATATAGGAGTACACAGCGGAGCCTTTCTGCAGCCTGTCAGTGCCAGTGCCCACTTAGCTGCACTGTTGACGGCTGTCTGAGAGGTCTCTGACTGTGTGTGAGTGCAGCTCACGCTGAGTAGAGTGTCCTGCAGCTACGTCTGGTTGTAGGACGCTCAACGTGCGTCACTGCCTCACACATATTTGTCTTTGAGTGCAGCTCATTTTTTCTTCTCCTATTAGTGTGCATCCATCCGTATCCATCAACATTGGTTGGTTGCAAACACTATATAGGAGTAGATAGAGGAGCCTTTTTTTCTGGCTTGTGCCCTGCCGGCGCAGCCAGATTAGTATTACCCAATTTTTTTGGAGCCTCATCTTTTGCATTGTAGGTTACCTGCCTGCATTGTAATAGCTCCAAAAAGTTGGTGATACTATCAGTTTCAATTCTTTGTTCACATACTTTGAGTTTGTTTCCAACAAAGAAACCACAAAAAAAGTTCACCAAACACTACATTTGGAACTTGTGTAGGCCACATCAGCTCCTATTAAAGTGTAGTCCACACACACACACTTCATAAAATTAGTGTTTCTTGTACCTGTAACCAGCTGTTCAGGAATAAGCACACTAAGGCCCCCCTTTGTACTTTTCTGCCTATCTTAAGCAGTCTTGCAAGATGAAGAAGGCAGGGAGTAAGGCGCGTGGGCGTGGAGTTTCAGCAGGGAGAGGACGTGGGGATTCTGCAGGGAGAGGACGTGGGGATTCTACAGGTAGAGGACGTGGGGATTCTGGGCCTGCTGCGGGCACCAGTGGATCAGCATCCCCCAGTTTTAGCAGGCAACAGTCCTTTATGCGCAGCTTTGTAGGACCTCAACGTACCCCACTGCTGCGGGAGGAACAAATTGAAGCCGTTGTCGGATGGATGGCAGCTAACGCATCGACTTCAATTACTTCCGCATCCTCTCAGGGTCAGAGCACCGAAGAGCAACCATCTGTCTCTTCACCACCTGCCAAAATGCCCAGGCAGTCAGAGAGACATGGACAGGAGCCATCACAGTCTCTACTTCTGTTCTCGGAATCTGTTGGCTTGGAAAGAGGGGGCCAGCCAAGCAGCATTCCTGAATGTGAAGAAGAGGGAGTATGCAGTGATGCGCAACTTCTTTGTCCCTCTGAATCTGAAGAGGCGAGTGGGCCAGTGCCTATGGTCAGCACACCTCAGTACGCATCAGATGATGACGAGACTCAGTTGCCACTTTCTGGTGCGTACGGTGCTGGCGAGACAACCCCGGAGAAGCAGCTGTTTGAAGAGGGGAGGGAAGATGATGAGGTCCTTGACCCATCATGGCGTGAGGAACAGGAAGGTGGTGGGAGCAGCTCGGAGGAAGAGATTCCCCTACCGGCCAAAACAGGAGGCAGAGGGAGGGGGAAGACTTGGTTGCCTGTACCCTCCACTTCGGCACCCGTTAGGAGCATTCCTCATTCCAAAGGCAAACCGGGCGCTCCCAAGAGTTGCAGTGCGTGGTCCTTTTTTGACACAGTTGCAGATGACATTTGCTTTGTCAAATGCAAGCTGTGTCATCAGAGAGTCAAAAGAGGGAGAAATGTCAGCAACCTCAATACCACAAATATGTGGAAACATGTGCGCACCAAGTACGAGTTGGAGTTGCAGAGACACCCTGAAGACGTAGGCCAACGTACAGCACCACCTACCACCTCTTCAGTTCGTGTTGGGGCCACTTCCTCCAGCTCACACACTGCTGGTTCGGCTTCCTCACAGGATCGCCAAGGAAGAACCTCTGCCACTGTTGTCCGGAGACCCTGTCAGATTACACCCATAGCAGCACGTTCCCATCCATCACAGCCATCGGTAGCACAGGCATGGGATAAAAGGCGCCCTTACTCGGCAAACCATCCCCGAGCACAGTCTCTGAATGCTGGCATTGCCAAACTTCTGGCAGTTGAAATGCTGTCATTCAGGCTGGTGGACACTGACACCTTCCGGGACTTAATGGCATTGGCAGTCCCCCAATACAACGTGCCCAGCCGCTTTTATTTCAGCAGGCGAGCCGTCCCTGCCCTGCAGAAACATGTTGAGGGCAAAATAAAACATGCGCTACTAAACGCCGTTAGTAGCAAGGTCCACCTGACCACCGATGCGTGGACCAGTAACCATGGACAGGGACGATACCTTTCCCTCACTGCCCACTGGGTCAATGTTGTGGAGCCGGGTACGGATCTGGAGAGTGGCGCTGTACGTGTTCTTCCAACGCCACGGATTGCAGGACTCCAGTCTGTACACATAGACTCCTCCTCTTACTCAAGTTCCTCAGAAACAGCAGAGCAGGAGCCTGTTACGACCGATATGAGCACAGTCGTGGCCAAACGTCAACAGGCTGTACTCAAATTAATTTCTTTGGGGAATCGAAGCCACACAGCGCAGGAGCTCTGGAATGCTATCAAGCTGGAGAGCGATGTGTGGTTTGGGCCAGTGAATCTCCAGCCGGGCTTGGTAGTGTGTGACAATGGCTGAAATCTGGTGGCAGCTCTTGGCCTAGGCAACCTCACACACATCCCATGTCTGGCACATGTTCTTAACTTGCTCGTGCAGAGCTTTCTGAGGGACTATCCGGATCTTGATGCACTGTTGCACAAGGTCCGCATAGAGTGCGCTCACTTGCGACGTTCCAGCACGGCAAGATCGCGCCTCGCTGCTCTGCAGCGACGATTTGGCCTTCCGGAACATCGCATCATATGTGACCTACCCACCCGGTGGAATTCAACGTTACATATGTTGGAGCGGTTGTGTGAGCAGCAGGCAGCAGTCATGGAGTACCAGCTGCATCAGGCGCAAACAAGTCGCACTGTGCGCCGTTCACACTTCAGCACCATTGAGTGGGCCTCTATGAAGGACATCTGCCTCGTTTTGCGTGCCTTCGATGAATCCACGCGGATGGCGAGTGCAGATGATGCACTAGTCAGCATGACTGTCCCCCTTATCTGCCTGCTTCAACAAACACTGCAAGCACTAAGGGATGAGGTTTCGGAAGAGGTGGAGGATGAGGAGTCACAAATGCCATCTGCTTCTGGACAGTCTGCGCTACGTGTTTCCTCACAAAGGCCTAGGCAGGGGACACTTTGTGAGGAGGATGAGGAGGAGTCGATGGAGGAGGAAGACATCTCTCCAGAGGAGGGAGGTACACAAACCTCTACTCAGTATGTACAGCGAGGGTGGGGTGATGCAGAGCAGGCCGAGGTCACGCCTCAAACAGGGGACAGCGGTTCTTTGGCAGTTGGGAGTCTGCAGCACATGGTTGATTTCATGCTGCAGTGCCTGAGAAACGACCGCCGCATCGCCCACATTCTCGTCTCGGCTGATTATTGGGTGTACACCCTCCTAGATCCTCGCTACCGGGACAGCGTACAAAGGCTCATACCAACGTTGAACCGGGAGCGTAAAATGCGGGAGTACGAAGAGTCACTGGTGCAGTCCATAATGTTTTCCATTCCACCCGACAGCATTGTTGCTAGTGCTTTAAAAAGCAGCTCTGTTCGTCGAGGCAGTGGAGGAAACTCTGCACAAAGAGGGAGCAGAGGCAGCGCCGCAGCACAAGGCAAGACCACTATGGCCCAAATGTGGCAAAGTTTTGTGTGTCCACCACAATTGTCTACACCATCAGCGACGCCTCGAGTCAGCAGGAGGCAACGCTTCCGTCAGATGGTGTCAGACTACATGTCTTGCCCTGTCGCTGTACTCCCAGATGGCTCTTCCCCCTTCAAGTTTTGGGTCTCTAAGCTGGATACATGGCCAGAGCTTAGCCAGTATGCATTGGAGGTGCTGGCTTGCCCTGCTGCCAGTGTATTATCGGAACGTGTCTTTAGTGCCGCAGGTGGTGTACTAACAGACCGTCGCACGCGACTATCTTCCGATAATGTTGACCGGCTGACTTTTCTGAAAATGAACAAGGCCTGGATCTCCAAAGACTTTGCCATTCCTCTTACAGACTAAATTAGTGGTTGGCAACTGTATCCAGGTCTGCTGGTGTGTTCATTTTTCTACCACCTGAACTATAATCCCTGAGCTTCAACACAGCCAGTTGTCGCTCAGATGTGTCGTCTGCACAGAGAAACACACTAGCTCCTGTGTTAGTGGGGTTCAGTAATGCCAGCTGATCCCCTGCAGTGTGGACGGCAAAGTCACCAGCTCCATCAACATTCAAACCACTACTGATTTTTAACCGTGCCCAACTTAGGTCTCTGGCTCCACTGTCTCTACTATTTCCCCTGACCTCCAACCCCGCCATCTACATCTCTGAAGTGGCGTCAGCACAATCTACACTTGTTCCTGTGTTCCTGTGGCTCAGTCCCATCAGTTTATCCCCTGATGTGTGTCCGGCAAGGTCTCCTGCTCTGTCCACATTCCCATAACCAGTAGTGGGAATGAGGACAGAGCTGGCGAACTTGCCGGACAAACATCAGGGGATCAACTGACGGGACTGAGCACCAGTAACACAGGAACAAGTGTAGATTGTGCTGACGCCACTTCAGAGATGTAGCTGGCGGGGTTGGAGGCCAGGGTAAATAGTAGAGACAGTGGAGCCAGAGGCCTAAGTGGAGCATGGTTAGAATCAGTAGTAGTCCACAACCTCCATAAAAACCGCTGCCCATTGGCCTCTGCATGCGGCATGCGTAATCCTGGGCTCCAACAGTGTCAGTTGGTGTTCAGAAGTGTCGTCTCCACAGAGCCAAACACATTCGTTCGAGTGTTAGTGGGTTTCAGCACTGCCAGCTGTTCCCCTGCTGTGGAGATGGCAAGTCTCCTGCTGCCTTCACCTGCCAAAAACAACAGGCCCCAGCCTGCTCCTCGCCTAATCCTGGGCTCCAACAGCGTCAGTTGGTGTTCAGAAGTGTCGTCTCCACAGAGCCAAACACATTCGTTCAAGTGTTAGTGGGGTTCAGCACTGCCAGCTGTTCCCCTGCTGTGGAGATGGCAAGTCTCCTGCTGCCTTCACCTGCCAAAATCCAGTAGGCCCCAGCCTGCTCCTCGCCTAATCCTGGGCTCCAACAGCGTCAGTTGGTGTTCAGAAGTGTCGTCTCCACAGAGCCAAACACATTCGTTAGAGTGTTAGTGGGTTTCAGCACTGCCAGCTGTTCCCCTGCTGTGGAGATGGCAAGTCTCCTGCTGCCTTCACCTGCCAAAATCCAGTAGGCCCCAGCCTGCTCCACGCCTAATCCTGGGCTCCAACAGCGTCAGTTGGTGTTCAGAAGTGTCGTCTCCACAGAGCCAAACACATTCGTTCGAGTGTTAGTGGGTTTCAGCACTGCCAGCTGTTCCCCTGCTGTGGAGATGGCAAGTCTCCTGCTGCCTTCACCTGCCAAAAACAACAGGCCCCAGCCTGCTCCTCGCCTAATCCTGGGCTCCAACAGCGTCAGTTGGTGTTCAGAAGTGTCGTCTCCACAGAGCCAAACACATTCGTTAGAGTGTTAGTGGGTTTCAGCACTGCCAGCTGTTCCCCTGCTGTGGAGATGGCAAGTCTCCTGCTGCCTTCACCTGCCAAAATCCAGTAGGCCCCAGCCTGCTCCACGCCTAATCCTGGGCTCCAACAGCATCAGTTGGTGTTCAGAAGTGTCGTCTCCACAGAGCCAAACACATTCGTTCGAGTGTTAGTGGGTTTCAGCACTGCCAGCTGTTCCCCTGCTGTGGAGATGGCAAGTCTCCTGCTGCCTTCACCTGCCAAAAACAACAGGCCCCAGCCTGCTCCTCGCCTAATCCTGGGCTCCAACAGCGTCAGTTGGTGTTCAGAAGTGTCGTCTCCACAGAGCCAAACACATTCGTTCAAGTGTTAGTGGAGTTCAGCACTGCCAGCTGTTCCCCTGCTGTGGAGATGGCAAGTCTCCTGCTGCCTTCACCTGCCAAAATCCAGTAGGCCCCAGCCTGCTCCTCGCCTAATCCTGGGCTCCAACAGCGTCAGTTGGTGTTCAGAAGTGTCGTCTCCACAGAGCCAAACACATTCGTTAGAGTGTTAGTGGGTTTCATCACTGCCAGCTGTTCCCCTGCTGTGGAGATGGCAAGTCTCCTGCTGCCTTCACCTGCCAAAATCCAGTAGGCCCCAGCCTGCTCCACGCCTAATCCTGGGCTCCAACAGCGTCAGTTGGTGTTCAGAAGTGTCGTCTCCACAGAGCCAAACACATTCGTTCGAGTGTTAGTGGGTTTCAGCACTGCCAGCTGTTCCCCTGCTGTGGAGATGGCAAGTCTCCTGCTGCCTTCACCTGCCAAAAACAACAGGCCCCAGCCTGCTCCTCGCCTAATCCTGGGCTCCAACAGCGTCAGTTGGTGTTCAGAAGTGTCGTCTCCACAGAGCCAAACACATTCGTTCAAGTGTTAGTGGGGTTCAGCACTGCCAGCTGTTCCCCTGCTGTGGAGATGGCAAGTCTCCTGCTGCCTTCACCTGCCAAAATCCAGTAGGCCCCAGCCTGCTCCTCGCCTAATCCTGGGCTCCAACAGCGTCAGTTGGTGTTCAGAAGTGTCGTCTCCACAGAGCCAAACACATTCGTTAGAGTGTTAGTGGGTTTCAGCACTGCCAGCTGTTCCCCTGCTGTGGAGATGGCAAGTCTCCTGCTGCCTTCACCTGCCAAAATCCAGTAGGCCCCAGCCTGCTCCACGCCTAATCCTGGGCTCCAACAGCGTCAGTTGGTGTTCAGAAGTGTCGTCTCCACAGAGCCAAACACATTCGTTCGAGTGTTAGTGGGTTTCAGCACTGCCAGCTGTTCCCCTACTGTGGAGATGGCAAGTCTCCTGCTGCCTTCACCTGCCAAAAACAACAGGAACCAGCCTGCTCCTCGCCTAATCCTGGGCTCCAACAGCGTCAGTTGGTGTTCAGAAGTGTCGTCTCCACAGAGCCAAACACATTCGTTCAAGTGTTAGTGGGGTTCAGCACTGCCAGCTGTTCCCCTGCTGTGGAGATGGCAAGTCTCCTGCTGCCTTCACCTGCCAAAATCCAGTAGGCCCCAGCCTGCTCCTCGCCTAATCCTGGGCTCCAACAGCGTCAGTTGGTGTTCAGAAGTGTCGTCTCCACAGAGCCAAACACATTCGTTCAAGTGTTAGTGGGGTTCAGCAATGCCAGCTGTTACCCTGCTGTGGAGATGGCAGTCTCTCCTGCTGTCTCCGCATTCCAAAGACAGTAAGCCTCTGCCTACACCCTCCTATTTCCTGGGCTTCAACACAGCCAGTTGTAGTTCGGAAGTGCCGTCCACACGGAAAGAGATACTTGCTCCCGTGTCTCAGTGGGGTTCAGTAACGTCAGCTGATCCCCTGCTGTGTGGATGGCAGTCTCTCCTGCTGTCACCTCATTCAAAATACAGTAGGCCTCTGCCTACACCCTCCTATTTCCTGGGCTTCAACACAGCCAGTTGTAGTTCGGAAGTGCCGTCCACACGGAAAGAGATACTTGCTCCCGTGTCTCAGTGGGGTTCAGTAACGTCAGCTGATCCCCTGCTGTGTGGATGGCAGTCTCTCCTGCTGTCACCTCATTCAAAATACAGTAGGCCTCTGCCTACACCCTCCAATTTCCTGGGCTTCAACACAGCCAGTTGTAGTTCGGAAGTGCCGTCCACACGGAAAGAGATACTTGCTCCCGTGTCTCAGTGGGGTTCAGTAACGTCAGCTGATCCCCTGCTGTGTGGATGGCAGTCTCTCCTGCTGTCACCTCATTCAAAATACAGTAGGCCTCTGCCTACACCCTCCAATTTCCTGGGCTTCAACACAGCCAGTTGTAGTTCGGAAGTGCCGTCCACACGGAAAGAGATACTTGCTCCCGTGTCTCAGTGGGGTTCAGTAACGTCAGCTGATCCCCTGCTGTGTGGATGGCAGTTTCTCCTGCTGTCACCTCATTCAAAATACAGTAGGCCTCTGCCTACACCCTCCTATTTCCTGGGCTTCAACACAGCCAGTTGTAGTTCGGAAGTGCCGTCCACACGGAAAGAGATACTTGCTCCCGTGTCTCAGTGGGGTTCAGTAACGTCAGCTGATCCCCTGCTGTGTGGATGGCAGTCTCTCCTGCTGTCACCTCATTCAAAATACAGTAGGCCTCTGCCTACACCCTCCTATTTCCTGGGCTTCAACACAGCCAGTTGTAGTTCGGAAGTGCCGTCCACACGGAAAGAGATACTTGCTCCCGTGTCTCAGTGGGGTTCAGTAACGTCAGCTGATCCCCTGCTGTGTGGATGGCAGTCTCTCCTGCTGTCACCTCATTCAAAATACAGTAGGCCTCTGCCTACACCCTCCTATTTCCTGGGCTTCAACACAGCCAGTTGTAGTTCGGAAGTGCCGTCCACACGGAAAGAGATACTTGCTCCCGTGTCTCAGTGGGGTTCAGTAACGTCAGCTGATCCCCTGCTGTGTGGATGGCAGTCTCTCCTGCTGTCACCTCATTCAAAATACAGTAGGCCTCTGCCTACACCCTCCTATTTCCTGGGCTTCAACACAGCCAGTTGTAGTTCGGAAGTGCCGTCCACACGGAAAGAGATACTTGCTCCCGTGTCTCAGTGGGGTTCAGTAACGTCAGCTGATCCCCTGCTGTGTGGATGGCAGTCTCTCCTGCTGTCACCTCATTCAAAATACAGTAGGCCTCTGCCTACACCCTCCAATTTCCTGGGCTTCAACACAGCCAGTTGTAGTTCGGAAGTGCCGTCCACACGGAAAGAGACACTTGCTCCCGTGTCTCAGTGGGGTTCAGTAACGTCAGCTGATCCCCTGCTGTTTAGATGGCAAAGTCTCCTGCTGCCTACACAGTCGTACCACTACTGATTTTTAACCGTGCTCCAATTAGGCCTGTGGCTCCACTGTCTCTCGTATTTCCCCTGTCCTCCAACCCTGCCAGTTACAGCTCCGAAGTGGCGTCTGCACAATCCACACTTGTTCCTGTGTTACAGGTGTTCAGTCCGGTCAGTTAATCCCCTGATGTGTGTCCGGCAATGTCGCCTGCTCTGTCCACATTCCCAAATGGGAATGTGGACAGAGCAGGCGACATTGCCGGACACACATCAGGGGATTAACTGACCGGACTGAACACCTGTAACACAGGAACAAGTGTGGATTGTGCAGACGCCACTTCGGAGCTGTAACTGGCGGGGTTGGAGGACAGGGGAAATACGAAAATCAGTGAAGCCACAGGCCTAAGTGGAGCTTGGTTAAAATTAGTAGTCTACAACCGATCTTAAAATTTCTTCAATGCAGCCTCAGCCTGCTCCGTGCTTGTCCCTGGGCTTCAACACAGCCAGTTGTTGCTCGGAAGTGCCGTCTTCACAGAGTAAACCACTAGCTCCTGTGTTTGTGGGGTTCAGTAACGTCAGCTGTTCCCCTGCTGTTTTGATGGCAATCTGTCCTGCTGCCTCCCAATTGACAGCACATCAGGCCTCAGCCTGCTAAGTGCTTGTCCTGGGCTCCAACATCGCCAGTTGCTGCTCATAACTGACTTTGGCACGGGTACTCCCTCCTGCCCAGCTTGGTTCCAGCCCTGCCTGCTGTTTCCGGGAAGTGTCAATGTCAGTTTGCCACCCCAAGTTGCCATGTCGTGTTTCGGTTGGGTTAGCCGAGGCTAGGGTGCCAGCAGTTTAGGTGCTTCCTATGTGGACTGCGGGTTCTGGTAAGAAAGGCTTATTCCATAGTGCCAGTAGGACAAGCACCCCCTGTAGGACTGTGTGATTCGGTAACTGCGGCCAGCTTGCGGCATGCCAACTTTGCTTTTCAGGGGTAACTTCTGATACCCCTCCGGGTTCCAGCACCGTCAGCTGGTTCTCGTCAGAGCCTTTGGCCTAGGTGCCTCCATCTCGGTATCCGAGTTCCGGCAACGTCTGCTGGTCCTTGGTAGTGCTTTGTAGCACAGGTACCTCCTGCTTAGTAACCGGGTTCCAGCACCGTCAGCTGGTCCTCGGTTGTGCCATTGGCTCTTATTCCTTCTGCTGCCCCTCCGGGTGCCAGCACTGTCAGCTGGTCCTCGCTATTTCCATTTGCTCTTGCAGCTTATGCTACCCCTCCGGGTTCCAGCACCGTCAGCTGGTTCTCGTCAGAGCCTTTGGCCTAGGTGCCTCCATCTCGGTATCCGAGTTCCGGCAACGTCTGCTGGTCCTTGGTAGTGCTTTGTAGCACAGGTACCTCCTGCTTAGTAACCGGGTTCCAGCACCGTCAGCTGGTCCTCGGTAGTGCCATTGGCTCTTGTTCCTTCTGCTGCCCCTCCGGGTGCCAGTACCGTCAGCTGGTTCAAGAGGACAAAGAACAGGAAGACAACCACCAAGAAGCAGAACAACAAGAGAGAGAAGACAAAGAAGCATAAAAAAAACAAAGCAGAAGAACATTAAGCATAAGACTAATACTCTGAGCAAATGATATTATCTTATTTATAAGCAGAAGAAGACTAAGCAGTGTATGGGGGTGAGTCCGTTCCTCCTCGTGGTGCCCCTGGAAAAGGCCTGCTGCTGCAGGCCAAACTGAACGCGGACAAATCCTGTTGTAAATCTTTTGTGACAGGCAGAACGGAAGGTGTAAACTTCTAACTTTTCTAGATAACAACTACAGGAATGCCTGACACAAACAAGAATATGATGAAGAAGAATAGGAAGAAGATGAAGAAGTTGAATATGTAGAATAATAATTGTTGAATAAGAAGAATATGAAGAATGTAAGAAAAGGAAGAAGAAGAAGAAGAAGAATGTAAAAAAAGGAAGTAGAAGAATTTAAAAAAGGAAGAAGAAGAAGAAGAATGTAAAAAAAGGAATAAGAAGAAGAATGTAAAAAAGGAATAAGAAGAAGAATGTAAAAAAGGAAGTAGAAGAATGTAAAAAAAGGAAGAAGAAGAAGAAGAATGTAAAAAAAGGAATAAGAAGAAGAAGAAGAAGAAGAAGGTAAAAAAGGGAAGAAGAATAAGAAAGAAGAAGAAAGAAGAAGAAGACATACATGTCTGGCAAAATATAAATGAGGCTAACATAGTCAATATCTTTGTAACTCCTAACGTCTTTAAAAAAAAAGTTTAATTCCTGCTATTCCTTTTGATTGGGCTAAAACTCTATGGCTTTAATGTCTCCTCCACCTCCCACAATACATTCTACATTATTCTTAGTTGTTTTTCTTCATGTAGAATTAACCTACAAGGAAAGAAAGGGTTTTTTTTAATTCCGATATTTTGGCCCCATTGACTTGCATTGGTTCCCGGTATCGGAATCGGCGATACCGATATTTTTTTTAAGATCGGCCGATCCATTCCGATCCGATATTTTCAAGTATCGGCTGGTATCGCTCAACTCTAATCATCAGACATGAATATGATATATCCATAGTGCCGGGAGATATTGTGCTCCTATGGGTTGCAATATCGGATGCTATTCTGTGGCTCTGTACGGTCTCACCCGACACATGCAAAAACACTAGTGTATGCTGCAGTGTTTTATTAACTATCAGATTTGATACATGAAAAAACTCTCATCTGCACTGGCCTATTAAGTAACATGGTCGGAGTGGTGTCGGTTGTGTGAACCTGGCCTCAGAAGAAGCAGCTGCAAGTATTAGGCCGGGGTCACACTGGAGAGAAATATGGACGAGTGAAATGCGTAAAAACCACGCATTGCACACAGACCAATGATTCTCTATGGGGCAGCTCCCATCAGCCTTATATTTCTCACGCGTATCTTACGGTCCGTGCCAATCGCAGCATGCTGCAATTGTCAGCGTACTATGCCCGTAGTACGCCAATGCAAGTCTATGGGTGCACAAAAACAATGCATTACACACGGACCAGATGTGTGACTTGCGAGAAATACGCACCCGGTGTCCTTTAGAAAAGCCGGCAATTCAGTGCGCGATACAGTAAAATCACACTGACATGTTTAATAAAGAATAGGAAGAATGGATATAGACACATAGAATACATATATATATATATATATATATATATATATACACACATTGAGACACATATGTATATTTATATTTAATAGAGTTCTACATAGCAGAGTAGCCGCTAAATCAATTGCCGGCTTCTGTAAAACCATTCCCAAACCCGACAAGAAATGACACATGGTTTACATACAGTAAACTATTTCATTTCATGTTTTTTTTTATATGTCCCTGACTAATAATAAAATTAGGGTTTGTGTGTAAAATTTGGGACGTCTAGGTGTTAAATTAAGGGGTTAATTCGTTGGAAAAAAATGCGTGGGCTCCCGCAGCAAAAATCGCAATCAGAGAGGTAAAGCAGGTGAGTGAGGGCAGATTTTAATAGCCTTGAGATAGACCATTGTTTTTGGCCCCCCCTGGCTACAAAAATCTGCCCCCAGACACCCCAGAAAAGGTGCATAAAATAATCCATCGACCTGTAACAAAAAGAAAACAAAAAAACAACCATATCCTTACCTCTCCGCTGCTCAGCCAGGTCCCCCGCTGCAATCCATCAGAAAGGGTTAAGTGGTTTACACAGGGACCGGTGCTAATGCGACTAGCCCCATGTAAACCACTGCCAGAATGAATTATTTCATCTCTGCACAGCCTCCCTGGCTGCCTTGAGATTAACTAACTACTGTGGGAAAGATTCTGCATTTTTTCCCACGCTCATCAGTTCACCTCAGGTCAGCCAGGGGACTCTGAGCAGCCTCAGTAACGTCAGCAGGAGTCCCCTGGCTGACCCGAGGTGAAATGATGAGCGTGGGAAAAAGTCAGAAACTTTCCCACGCTAATTGGGAATAGAGAGGATGAGTGCCAGAAAAGGCACATTTTATAGATGCGCCTTTTCTGGGGTGTCTGGGGGCAGATTTTTGTAGCCAGAGGGGGCCAAAAACAATGGTCTATCTCAAGGCTATTAAAATCTGCCCTCACTTATCTGCTTTACCTCTCTGGTTGACAAATTACCGCGGGAGCCCACGCAATTTTTTACAACGAATTAACCCCTTAAATTAACACCTACACCTCCCAAATTTTACACACAAACCCTCATCTAATTACTATTGAAAGACATATAAAAAAAATCATGAAATGAAATGGTTTACTATATGTAAACCATGTGTCATTTCATGTCGGGTTTGGGAATGATTTTACAGAAGCCGGCAAACGTGTCAGCGGCTATTCGGCTATGTAGAACTATATGAAATATAAATATATATATGTGTGTGTCTCTATGACATATGTATATACAGTATATATATATATATATATATATGCATTCTATGTGTCTATATCTATTCTGTCGTTTGTGTTTGAAAACCTGTCAAGGGCTCCATTATATGTCCATTTTGCAAGCCTGCGAGAAAATCACGGCATACGGATGCCATACGGATTACATACGGATGCTTACATGCGCAAAATACGCGACCACACCTTGATTACGGATGACATACAGAGCACTATTAAGGGGATATTTCTCCGTATTACGCATGTAAACTACGGACCGTATTTCTCGCCGGTTAGTGTGACCCCGGCCTTACTATAAGTATTGGGAAAATTACTATTGCTAGTATTAGTAGTAACTTTAATGTAAGTTCACACATTATGGATTTACTACAGGTACTTTCTCCAGGAAATCCACAAGTGTCTGCAGGGAAGGCAGCAGCGGCAGATCTGCCGTAATCATGCACAAATGGCTGCAGATTTCCCGCCATAGGTGAATCTCCAGCCCCAGCATAACCCAGCCTCCTGTACCAATGTACCATACCATGTGTGCTGTTCCATCTAAGGTTATGATGGTATGCTTATATAATTGTGTTATGTTACCTTTCTTTGTATTCAGTTTTGCATTTGGTCTGCTGCCACCTGCTGTCCTTTTCTGTATAGCAGACGGCAGCTAATTAATTCTAGTACATGCTTCCCACTTCCAGGTCAGGTGACTCCTTCTCTTCCTGCCGGTGGCCATTACTAGTTTCTTTTTCACCCAGGAGAGACACGCTTACCAGGCTGTGGAAGGCATCAGTTTTTTGACCACACACAATTTGCTAAATTTGCTGAATCATCTTGCTGCATACCTTGCTGCACACATCTTGCTGTATCACCTGGGTCGTTACACCTGCATTTCTGGAGAAGTACTGCTTTACCAATCATATGCTGTATGTCCAGTTTTCCAATAAACAAGTCTGGACTTCACAATATCTGGTGTGTATCATCTCTCCGGACGCATGAGCAGCAAAACAGCACAATGGTCCTGTCTGCTCTGCATTGAGGAAACGGAAGGTAGGAATCTCTCCCAGCCCCACTCAACTACACCTCCATTCGCCTCATGTGGGGACAGAACAGTCAAAAAACTGCCTTGAATCCCGGCAAAAATTACCCTTAGATCCTAACCCGCCTGCCCGCTCACATACTGCAGCCCTGCTCTGCTAAGGACCTCTGCAGCGTCACCCCAGACCGCATTGATCATAGAGACTGTCTGTATATTATACAACATTGCAGCAGATTGTCGGACTGCAAAACACCACAATTCTCTAAAAACACATTGTGGATCTCGTCAGGACGTCTTAACTAAGCTGCACTGCGATTTCCAGCCCCCAATTCAAAAGTTCAGTTTCTTAAATAGACAGTGCACCTTAACTCAAAATGGTCATAAAAGACCCTGCACAGTCTCCCACTGCTGAAACAGAGCAAATACTACCCGATACTGTCCATTATGAAGAGGGGAAACAGAGCCAGCTTCAGAAACAGACCAAGACTCACGACCAAGACGCTCTGTCAAACCAACCATAAAGGCTGTCGAAAACTATCACAGTTCAAAGGATGAGTTCAATGACAACCTGGACCACCTATGGGAACGAGTCACCTCCCTCATGTCAAGCATCCAACGCCACAAAAATGATGCAGCGAGTCTACAGGACACTATAAAACGGCTAGACACGGCCCATGGAAGATACCAGAGACTGTCCGCAAGATACGTTGCCTTCCTAAAAGACTCTAATATTGATGAAGCCTCATCAGAATTAAGCAAAGTAGATTCCACAGAAAGAGAAAGGGACGCCGCCGTGCAAGACGCCAAAGATAAAGCGGAGCTCCGTATTGCTCATCTGCAAGAATCAAGATCTCACAGGTCAGGCTCATCCAGACACTCTGCTCGGTCATACAAATCATCCTGCTTAAGAACTTCAGCCCTCAGCGACAGAATCCTAGAGGCCCGTTTAAACGCAGAACGGTCCAAACTAAGACGCTCCTACACAGAAAAGAAAGCAGAGGCAGAAGCCAAAAAAGCAGAGGCAGAGGCAGAAGCCAAGAAAGCAAAAGCAGAGGCTCGGGAAAAGATTCTTCAAACAGAAATGGAGGAAAAAAATTGCATTAGCTGAAGTGAAAATACTTGAGCAAGCAATGAATCAAAACCTCGACCCGATTTGCCTATCACCACTGGAAGAAGAGGACCCAGCTGTCCGTACCAGTGATTACGTGCAGAAACAGATCTCTGCAGCACACACCTTCTCCAGCGACGTTCAACCCACCAATGTGGAAACGTCCAAGTCAGCCCAACTTACGCTGCCAGTGTTGCCCACAGCATCTGCAGAGACCCAATACCAACGCCATAATGTGTCCCCTCAGGTGCAGCAATAGTCACAAGAAGACCATAAGATGCACTCCAGTCCATCTCCACAGTTCAATCCGCAGTCATCGAAATCTCCAGAGGTTAAACCAGAGCTCAACCCTGTAGCAACATCATTCTACCCGGGAACAATTCACCCTTCCATGCCACACAGCTTACACACCCAAGAGGCAACACAAGCTAACATGGTAACAAGGAGTGAAGGATCGAATATGCCCGAGTTAGCCAGGTTTATGGTGAGCAAAGATCTAATCAGCACCAGCCTCTCAAAAGTTTGACGACTGTGCAGAGAACTACAGAGCCTGGAAAGCAACCTTCAAGGCCAGATAGGTTGAGGTCAGCAATGGTGGCCTTGAAGGTTGCTTTCCAGGCTCTGTAGTTCTCTGCACAGTCGTCAAACTTTTGCTACCTGGATACTGCCCATGGGGTGAACCCAATCATCTCAAAGCTGCCGCATAGTCTGCAAGAGAAGTGGGCAGTATGCGTTTCAAGGTACAAAAGATCACATGATGTCACCTTTCCTCCGTTTGATCAGTTCTGCAAGTTTGTAGATGAACAGGCCCAAATGAGGACCGACCCTAGCCTAGACTTCCTGGAGTCTAACACTACAGCTCCAGCAACACCGTCATCAAGGTATGAAAGCATCTCACATAGACGCAAGGACTTGAGGAGCAGTATAAGTGTCAGAAAGACTAACCTGCCACCATCTGCAGTAACTGCCGATAAACAGTACACTATTCCATCGAGAGATAAGTCTTTCAATCGTGAGTGTCCCACTCACAAAAAAACCGCACTCACTGAATAAATGTAGAGGCTTCAGGTCCAAAACCATGCAGGAGCGCAAGAAAATCCTCGGCGAACTTGGGGTATGTTTCAAGTGCTGCACCTCATTAGAACACATTGCCAAGGACTGTAAATCTGCCATTAAGTGTGAAGAGTGTCATAGTGACAAACACCCTTCAGCTTTGCATCCAACCTCAGCCACCAGCGTTCCAGCAGTTGCAGTTACCTCTAGTACGGCTACAAGCCATGGCGGGGAGCCACAGAATAACGCCAATTCTACCACGGCTGTCTCCTGCTCATGCTCAGAAGTATGTGGGGAGAGCAAAAGTGATAAACGCTGTGCCAGGATATGCCTAATCAGAGCTTATCCAGAAGGGCAACCAGAGAAGGCAGTAAAAATGTATGCCATCATTGACGATCAGAGCAATCGATCCCTAGCCGGACCTAAGTTCTTTGAAGCCTTTGGAATCAATTGACCAGCAACGCCCTATACTCTGAATACTTGCTCAGGCCGCATAGAGACCAGCGGCAGGAGGGCACAAGGTTTCATTGCTTCTCCTGTCAACGGAGGCGTAGAAATACACTTACCTACGCTAATCGAATGCGATCAAATACCCGAACAAAGGGATGAGATCCCTACCTCAGAAGCTGCGTTCCACCAACCACACCTAAGGCACCTAGTCAGCGTTATCCCACCTATGAACTCAGATGCTGAAATCCTACTTCTGCTCGGCAGAGACAATTTAAGGATACATAAGGTCTGCCAACAGTGCAATGGTCCTGACTATGACCTGTACGCACAGAGACTCGACTTGGGGTGGGTAATCATAGGAAATGTGTGCTTGGACCGAACAAGAGTCGATTCCTTTAAGACCTATGTATGCAGAGACGGACGAGCTACTTTCTGCAAACCATGCCCTCATCACTATGAGGTGAAAGAGAAGCCTCCAGATCCAGTACAGCTGCCTGATGTCATTACTTCTCCCTATGCAGACGACTTGGGAAGATCGGTGTTTCATTCAACTAAGGATGACAACAAAGTAGCCCCATCAATGGAAGACAAGGAATTTGTCAGGATAATGGACAATGAGTTCCTTAAGGACAAGACCAATCACTGGGTTTTTCCCCTACCCTTCCGAGCTACCAGGGTAAGACACCCAAACAATCGTGAACAAGCCTTGTCCAGATTCAACTTTCTCCAGCGCACACTTAGCAACAAACCGGAGATGAAAGAACACATTGTCACCTTTATGTGCAAGATATTCTGGAATAACCATGCGGAGCCAGCTCCTCCCTTAAAGGAAAATGAGGAGTGCTGGTACCTACCCTCATTCGGAGTATATCACCCACGGAAACCTAAGCAAAGTAGAGTCGTCTTTGATTCAAGCGCCAAACATCAAGGTGTATCTCTCAACGATGTCCTCCTCACCTTACAAACAACCTGGTAGGAGTGTTGATGAGGTTCCGGAAAGAGCCCATTGCCATCACCGCCGACATTGAACTGTTTCATAGTCAGAGAGGACCATAGGAATTTCCTCAGGTTCCTGTGGTACAAGGACAATGACCCCAGCAAAGAGATGGTGGAGTATCGCATGAGGGTGAATGTATTCGGGAACAGCCCTTCCCCAGCAGTGGCAACCTATGGCCTGTGGAGAACTGCTCAAGAAGGAGAGTCAGAATATGGAACAGATGCCAGAGACTTTGTAGAGAAAGACTTCTATGTAGATGATGGACTAAAATCTCTACCCACAGATGAAGCGGCTATCGATCTACTCAAGAGGACCCAAGGTCCTAAGTTTCTGTTGGAACAGAAGGGAAGTGAACGTGGGTCGCCCTCCCAGGGCCGTGGGGTACTCGGTACCGGGCCGATGTCGGCGGGATGTGTCACAGCAGCGGTGACCCGGTCCGTGGCCCTGGGCGCCCAATTAACAGGGGAAGTTGAATGGAGGAATGTAATTAATGGAATAGTTTTTGACGCCACCTGTGGTGTTCGGCAAGTGAGATGTTGAGCCGACGCTGCGTGCAGATCCTCTGGGGCTGGTGGTGTGTTGCAGCCAAGATGGTGAAGCTCCCCACAGGTGGAGCTGTAGCCCCAGGGCAGTGTAGATGTAGGGGTAGAAGAGAGGCACAAGCGGTGTAGAAACTGGTACCCCGATGTAGCGGTGCTGGGTGTGTTGGCGCAAGAATAAATGGAGGACACCAGGCTTGTAGTTCCAATGCTTTACTCACAGTCTGTAGCGCACACACAGGTGCCCGCCTCCGTGCCGTGTCCTCCAGGTCAGGAACTCAATCAACCTCCAGGCCAGATGGAATGCTCCCTTCCAACACTCCGCCAACATGTGCCTTTCTGAACGTCTCCTCTTATAGTGCCTTTAACTGTGAAGTACTCCCAGTACTGAGTTACACTGGAGTGCCTCCTGACAGATGTTCCCAAGAACTCTACTTGTACGGCAGACAGGTGTAGCCTGCTTCGGGGACTCCTTACTCCTGAGTCCCAGCTCACTATCAAGGTTGCTGTTGTGCCCCCAAGTCTTAGATGGGAGTAGTGCATTTACAGCCCACTACTCCGGTGTCTGCTGTAGAACCATTAGTATCCATACAACCTCGGGGACCAGGCCCCGGCCTTGCGCTTTGAACTTCTTGGCAGGGTACTTCCTCTAACCCATGTCCTCTGTTCCCATTTACTCCTATGTTCCGTACTAGTCTTTCCTTCTCATGGAAGATCAGGTTTCGGTTCAATGTCTTTCTCCTTCTTTCCTTTCCCGTGCCAGCAGACCCAGGTCACTGAGATCTGCTGCAGCACCTCCTTCCTCCATCCCTCTCTCAGGGATCTCCTTTCCTCACTCCTCTCTGAGTGATTCTCTGACTGACTGACCTCAAATCCTAACCCTTCCCGCTCTTTTATGTATTCTAACTCCACTCGCCTCCCAGCACATTTCGTGTTCCAAGCAGGGAGCCACCAAAGGTGCTCTGCTACACTCCAAGCAGGGAGCCATAATGTGGCTTTGCTGAACTACCGTGTTGTGTGGGATGCAGGTGTTGGAGTGTGGTCAGGAGCCTCCAACTTACCTGGATGGTGGGGCACCACACCTCAGGAGGAGGTGCAGTACCTCTGTGGCGACGAAGCCTCAGGGGCACCACATACCCCCCATTAAACAGCACGTCCGCGGGCTGCAAGGCAAACAAAGTTGACAATACAGGAACATACAAATTTTTGTAATGCTGAATAAACATTTCTTATACTAAACTTCCCAATGTGGGAGGCACGGTTTCTTGAACGTTGCAAACAGTTTTAACTAGCTATCTAAATTCAAAATTATGCTACCTAATCTAAAGTGCTATGGAAGCAACTCAATATCAATTCACCTTTTTCTAGCAATACTTCTCTGTTCTGTTACTCTATACATTCTCTTACTTTCTTACATGACAACTGCTGGTGTCTGATTCATCACCTGTAACTTCAATTCTTTATTCACATTCAAGGCATTTGGACTTCAAAATTTCTTTAGTATACCGTTTACTAAATTTCGACATTTGTAAAACAGTCACTATAAAATCTGTCATTAAGCATTATCACTTTCTAGCCTTCTGTTTCAAAAATATATTAACCATTATCAATAAGTGCAAATAATAGACACGAGTCCGGCCAACATGTCTGGAAATGTCCTTTTGCTGAGGTAATTCTTCCTTCAAGAACAGAGAGTCCTATGTAAAACCAAGAGAGAGCACCTAAAGAGGTGCAAACTATATACAATAACAGTTCTGGACCATTCAGCGTTCATGATCTCTGCAGCTCAAGTGGGGAAGCTGCCAATACAACTGGGCAACAACTGGAAAAAAAGCAAAACTAAACCATGATGGCCAAAATAAGAAACAAAAGGCACAACGGTGCAAATACCCTCCTGGTTAACGAGAGTTATTTTAAAGAAGCATCTTGACTAATTGTCCCCTCCTGGGGTTTCTGGACTGGAACTGCTTCTAAGGGATAAAAATGCATTGGCAGTCCGCAGGTAGTCCTTCTCCATCGAAGTCAAACTTGTGGTTTTCTGTACGCTTGGCTGCGGGACTGGTGTTGGTCCAGCTCGGTATGTGGGGTTAGACACAAACACTGTTGGAGTGGTCACTTGGGATAAAGGGGCAGTAGGCGGCTTCTGCCTGCAGGACTGGATGAGATCCTACGGGACCCATCTGCTGTTCATTGCATACCAGCCTCTCAATCCTTCATGCCTGGTAAACATTACATGATCTCCCGGATGCAAGTTTCTGGCAGGGTGCCCTTTTCTCAAGTGGGGTTCCACATCCCTCTGATTGAAGAACAGATCGGAGATTCAGCTGGGGTCATGGATGAAGCCGAACCCCCTCTCATGATTTACATTTAGGATGTACCCCCAACCTGCTGCGTCCCGGGGACCATAGCGACTGGCACGGACCTGCTCCTTCCGGTCCAAATCAGGCCCCAGTACAGCTAACCTTTGCTGCTCCCTCTCTCGGTGTTCAGCTGCCAGTTGTCGGATGGTCACTTGGCAGCCAGCCCAGTTCTCATCTTCCTCTCGTTCCTCCCGAGACCGATCCCGGCTCGTGGTGTACCGCTGCACCACGTCAGGGGTTCAGATGGTTCCCCCCAAGGACAGATATCACGGTGCCAGACCATATCTAGCACGACCTGGCCGGCCGCCGCAACCGCGGTACACCCCAGGGCCTTCCCAGGTGTAGGGGCTTCAGACATACCTAGGGCCTCCTGGTGGTGCGGTCTCTGCTCTGGTGCAGGCATAGTGGCAGTGGACGCCGTTCGTTGGGATGCCAGGGACGGCGTTGGAGCTAATGGCGGCTCCAGGGCTGCAGGGGTCTCTGGAGGGACCTGCGCGGCTGCGTCAGGTCCGGACGGGGGCTTCTCTTCCTCCTCTTCGGCTCCCAGGGCCGTGTACAACTCCTCCGGTGGTAGCGGCAGAGAGGGAACACTATACGCTACCGGTGGTATGGCAGTGGTTGCAGGCTCCACAAGGTCTGCCTGGAAAGATTCCGGTGCATCGGCAGGTATCGGTGGTGCGGGTACCGCAGGTGTAGGCCCCTCCTGGGCGCGCTGCAGCTTTAAGGTCCATAGCGCTTCCTGCCTCAGTTGCAAGCGGCGTGTCAGCTGGGCTATTTCGACCTCCAGCTGCTGGCGGTTCATCTCGGACATGCGGTTGGAGCCTTCAGCCATGGTGCCGGGGAGGTCCAGCATAACCTCCTCGCGCTCCGCAGGTCTCCTCCCTTCTCCTTCCAAGATGGCGTTCTGGCGTTCTTCCTGTCTTGGCTCTTTTCCCGCCACTGGATTCCGCTCCTCCTTCTTGGGGCAGCGTCTTCTTCCAGCTCCTCCATACCAAGCCAGTATACGAACCCCTCGGGGGGTGGACCATGTTGCCGTTGCATAGTAATTCAGGCAGGCCCAAGACAGTTCGCGGTCTTTTCTTAGGACCTCCCATGTCGTCACGCCCTTCTTCACCACGCCAGCGGCCATTTTTAATGTTCGTTTTACAGTCTATTAAATTGGGTCTAAGGCACATCTTCAAAACCTTTAAGTATTAGGCACACAGAACCCAATGGCATCGGGTCTCGTCATCCTGTTCGTGATGCCAAGTCTGGGTCGCCCTCCCAGGGCCGTGGGGTACTCGGTACCGGGCCGATGTCAGCGGGATGTGTCACAGCAGCGGTGACCCGGTCCATGGCCCTGGGCGCCCAATTAACAGGGGAAGTTGAATGGTGAAATGTAATTAATGGAATAGTTTGTGACGCCACCTGTGGTGTTCGGCAAGTGAGATGTTGAGCCGACGCTGCGTGCAGATCCTCTGGGGCTGGTGGTGTGTTGCAGCCAAGATGGTGAAGCTCCCCACAGGTGGTGCTGTAGCCCCAGGGCAGTGTAGATGTAGGGGTAGAAGAGAGGCACAAGCGGTGTAGAAACTGGTACCCCAATGTAGCGGTGCTGGGTGTGTTGGCGCAAGAATCAATGGAGGACACCAGGCTTGTAGTTCCAATGCTTTACTCACAGTCTGTAGCGCACACACAGGTGCCCGCCTCCGTGCCGTGTCCTCCGGGTCAAGGACTCAATCAACCTCCAGGCCAGATGGAATGCTCCCTTCCAACACTCCGCCAACATGTGCTTTTCTGAACGTCTCCTCTTATAGCGCCTTTAACTGTGAAGTACTCCCAGTACTGAGTTACACTGGAGTGCCTCCTGACAGATGTTCCCAAGAACTCTACTTGTATGGCAGACAGCTGTAGCCTGCTTTGGGGACTCCGTACTCCTGAGTCCCGGCTCACTATCAAGGTTGCTGTTGTGCCCCCAAGTCTTAGATGGGAGTAGTGCATTTACAGCCCACTACTCCACCGGTGTCTGCTGTAGGACCATTAGTATCCATACAACCTCGGGGACCGGGCCCCGGCCTTGCGCTTAGAACTTCTAGGCAGGGTTCTACCTCTAACCCACGTCCTCTGTTCCCGTTTACTCCTACATTCCGTACTAGTCTTTCCTTCTCATGGAAGATCAGGTTTCGGTTCAATGTCTTTCTCCTTTCTTTTCCCGTGCCAGCAGACCCAGGTCACTGAGATCTGCTGCAGCACCTCCTTCCTCCATCCCTCTCTCAGGGATCTCCTTTCCTCACTCCTCTCTGAGTGACTCTCTGACTGACTGACCTCAAATCCTAACCCTTCCCGCTGTTTTATGTATTCTAACTCCACCCGCCTCCCAGCACGTTTCGTGTTCCAAGCAGGGAGCCACCAAAGGTGCTCTGCTACACTCCAAGCAGAGAGCCGCAATGTGGCTTTGCTGAACTACCGTGTTGTGTGGGATGCAGGTGTTGGAGCGTGGTCAGGAGCCTCCAACTTACCTGGATGGTGGGGCACCACACCTCAGGAGAAGGTGCAGTACCTCTGTGGCGACTGAGCCTCAGGGGCGCCACAAACGTGTCCAGGAAGTCTTCAGCATCCAGGATCCGGATGGCGATCCAGAAGTCCGCTTCGAGGTCAGTGCCTTGGCGACGAACACTAAACCAACCTCCAGCCTCGGTTGCCAGCGCTTTGAACGCTTCTCCAATTGGATGAGACTTGTCAAGACTATAGCAAGGTAGTCCACATTGCGAGATCGTATCACAACTTACTTGGAGACAAAGACTGTCACGGCTGGCACGTCTGTCATAAACCACTCTCTGCTGAGGACATTTCTCTCTGTGAGTAGCAGAGCACATTCAGTACTGAATGGGAATGCCTTCACCACAAACAGCAGATCCCTCTGAAAAGCCTCATTGCCCATTTGAATCCAGTAATGGACGGCTTCGGTTTGCTGAGAGTCGGTGGTTGTTTAAATCAAGCCAAGATTGTGGCTTCAGAGCAACATCCTTGCATCATTCCCAGTAAACATCATATCACTGATCTACTGATCCGGCACTTTCATGAAAAAAACGAGCACCAAGGCAGACAGATCACAGAAGGCAAGTTACGGTCTGCAGGGCTTTGGATCATAGGTATGAAAAGACGTGTATGGATGGTATCTGCACGCAGAACTCGAGGTGGCCATGCCAACAGCAAACGATGGGCCGTACTATTCACTTGCATGAGTGTCCGTGCCGTCCACATAGAGGTAATAGAGTCTATGGACACATCCAGCCTGATCAACGTTCTCCGGCGGTTTCTAGCGATAAGAGGACCGGTTGAGGTCTGACCATGAAAGCAACTTCATCGGTGCATGTCGAGAGCTGGATATTGGCATCAAGCCAATTCAGGATCAGCTGGCAGAAAGAGGTTGCACCTAGATCTTCAATCCTCCGCATAGTTCTCACATGGGAGGTTCCTGGGAAAGGATGATCGGGATCTCACACAACATCCTGAATTCTATGTTTATGGACATAAACTCTTCAAGGCTAACGCATGAGACCTTGGTTACTCTTCTGGCTGAAGTTTCTGCCATAATCAACTCAAGACCACTTGTCGCAGTGTCCATAGATCCCGAAATGCCGACCATTCTTACGCCAGCTACTCTTCTCACCACCCAAAAGACCGGGAACCCGCTAACAGTTAGTGGAGAGTTTACTCATGCAAACACCTACCAGAAACAGTGGAAACGTGTGCAGTACCTTGCTGACTACTTCTGGAACCGGTGGAGAAAGGAATATCTCGTGACTCTCCAAGGGAGAAGAAAATGGCGACAGAATAAACCGAACTTGAAAGAAGGAGACGTGGTACTAATGAAAGAACAACAAGCCCGAAGGATTGACTGGCCTATGGGAATCGTTACAAAGACTTTCCCTAGTCAAGATGGTAGGGTCCGGAAGGTGGAGCTAAAGGTCCTTAGGAAAGGCGAGCCTAAGACATTTCAGAGGCCAATCCACGAGCTCGTATTGATACTGCCAATTGAGGACGTTCCGGTAGGATGAACCACGAACAGAACACTGCCCTACTACTTCGTCCATTGGATTACCGTTTGGGTCGGAGACAGTTTGGCCTAGTGCAGCTTCTCCGATCCGAAGATGGGTACCATTGGATTGTCTCAGGGCTGTCATCTACCTCGTTTTGAAGTTGTTATTATTGCATGCATATTTGTGTTTCCTTTCTAGGTTATTGAACTTTACTTAAACAAAAAACATTAATATAGTGAAATCCCTTACAGAATTTCAGACAGGGAGTGTGCTGTTCCATCTAAGGTTATGATTGTATGCTTATATAATTGTGTTATGTTACCTTTCTTTGTATTCAGTTTTGCATTTGGTCTGCTGCCACCTGCTGTCCTTTTCTGTATAGCAGACGGCAGCTAATTAATTCTAGTACATGCTTCCCACTTCCAGGTCAGGTGACTCCTTCTCTTCCTGCCGGTGGCCATTACTAGTTTCTTTTTCACCCAGGAGAGACACGCTTACCAGGCAGTGGAAGGCATCAGTTTTTTGACCACACACAATTTGCTAAATTTGCTGAATCATCTTGCTACATACCTTGCTGCACACATCTTGCTGTACCACCTGGGTTGTTACACCTGCATTTCTGGAGAAGTACTGCATTACCAATCATACGCTGTATGTCCAGATTTCCAATAAACAAGTCTGGACTTCACAATATCTGGTGTGTATCATCTCTCCGGACTCATGAACAGCAAAACAGCAACAATGGTCCTGTCTGCTCTGCATCGAGGAAACTGAAGGTAGGAATCTCTTCCAGCCCCACTCAACTACACCTCCATTTGCCTCATGTGGGGACAGAACACCGTGTGACTATTACAGCCTTTGATTGGCTTCAGCAGTCACATGGGAGGCCAGAAGGTGCAGAGACCTTACAAGTCCTGATGGGACTGGAAAATTCACCATTTCTCTTTTTTTTAACATTGTCAGTTGCAGATTTTACTGTGGGTCAGCATTGGACTTGATGCAAATTCCACTGTGTTGTATATTTATTAGGCTGGTTTCACACTAGCGTTTTAACACACAGCGCATCGTGCGCTAACGATCGCACGCGCAATTGTCCCCTATCTTTAAAATGGCGGGTGCAGTGTCCAGCAATTGCACGCATGCCTCAGCGTTTGAGTGCGCTGCGCATTTTCCAGGTGTGCGATCAGACGGGCCGGATGCTACATGTTGCATTTTTTGTTCCGGCCCACGTCGTTAAAAAATCGCATGCGCACGTCAGCGCACGCAATGCGCAAAAAATTAGCATTAGAGTCTATGGTGGCACTGACGTGCGCTGTGTACTGCGCATGTCGGCGCATTGTGAGCGCGAGCAATTTCAGAGTAAACAATGTCTAGACACTTGGTAAATCCACCCCCTAAACAAGCAACATTGTTTGGAAGGAAGGTAGATAAAATAAGGGCTTTGTAGTGCCAGATCATCACTCTTCAGACAGACAGCAAGAAGACAAGACAACACCAACCCAGTCAGAGACCATCCACAGCTTTAGAGAAAACAAAAGCTGTAATGTGAGTATTCTAAAATCAATGTGAGGCTGTCCTTTACAATATATAATGTACTCTTTTTTTTTTCCCTGCATGTCTTCTGGATCTGAATATGCTCTTCCACAGGAAGAATTGGAAGAGGCAGAGCGTGAGGTGAGTATTTTGCCATCTTTGTATACCTGCCTCTACAAATGGCTAATAATATCTGTTCTTTTACAGACCTCAGAATCGGACCAGGCAAGTGAGCCAGAACAGCCGGAGCAGTGTACACAAGGCACGGCGGGGAGGGACGCCATGTAAGGATACATTCTACCTGTTGTTTTGGTTCAATAATTTTTTCTATTCCTGTTTTTCTTCCCTGCTTTTCTCTTTTTTTTAATTTCCTATCTCTATCATTCGCCACAATTTCCAAGATTCTAAATGTATTTGTTTTCTAGGTTCCACAACGGGATAAAGACCTGTATATTGACAACGAGCAACTCATCAGCCTTGTCCAGGAGCGTGTCCCATTGTGGGACAGCCATGACCAGCAGTACAAAGACATAGTGGTGACCCGGCAGCTCTGGAATGAAGTGGCCGCAGCGTTGATGAAGGGCTGGGACAGCGCCTCTGCAACTTTAAAGAAGTCGTTTAGTAAGTATTTCTCTGTTGTGTGATGCTGCATTGACTCTTGTTCTTGATGATACGTGTGTGTGTAGTGCAAGATATATTCTTGCAGTAAACACACCAGTGTCCTCAGGTTCAATAGTGTCTTCCTTGTGTATTGTCATGCGGTATATTTCATGCTACACTCTTGTTCATGATGATACTTGTGTGTGTAGTGCAAGATATATTCTTGCAGTAAACACACCAGTGTCCTCAGGTTCAATAGTGTATTCCTTGTGTATTGTCATGCGGTATCTTTCATGCTACACTATTGTGCGTGAGGATACTTGTATGTTTACTGCAAGAAATATTCTTGCAGTAAACACACCAGTGTCCTCAGGTTCAATAGTGTATGACTTGTGTATTGTCATGCTGTATATTTCATGCTACATTCTAGTTCCTGATGATACTTGTGTGTTTAGT
The DNA here is from genome assembly GCF_039654945.1 of Dendrobates tinctorius. NCBI lineage: Eukaryota > Metazoa > Chordata > Amphibia > Anura > Dendrobatidae > Dendrobates > Dendrobates tinctorius. Next base: position 10,580,944 of record NW_027361672.1, read on the forward strand.
GCAAGATAGATATTTGCAGTAAACACACAAGTGTCCTTAGATTCAATAGTGTATTCCTTGTCTATTGTCATGCGGTATATTTCATGCTACACTCTTGTTCCTGATGATACTTGTGTGTTTATTGCAAGTCATATACTTGCAGCAAACACACCAGTGTCCTCTGGTTCAATAGTGTATGCTTTGTGTATAGAATTATTTGGGAGGCTGCACTGAATGTTTTACATGGTCACTCAGGTTTGTGTGTTTCTACAAATGTCATTGCATTGTCTAATTTTTTATTTTTATTTTTATCATTTTTTCAACAGTGAACAAAGTCCGCACACGTTGGCGCTCGATGAAGGACCGCTTCAACACTGATGTTCGGACTGAGGGACAGGTTCGCAGTGGCTCAGCGGCAAGGACAAGAACAAAGTACCACTACCATCACGCTTTGGAATTCTTACGACTGGTCCTTGCCACCAGAGCCTAAGTATATAATGTGCTTTTTTTTGTTTTTAATTTAACTAATTGGTGGTTTTATATTCCACAGGTGATTCTTTGCAATAATGCATGATACTAATGTTTTACTTTTGTTTCTACAGCACCTGGAGCAGCACCCTGCAACCTGTCCCTGGAGCGGTTCTTCATCAATCGACCTCCGACCCGTCCCAGCCATCCGACAGCCAGGAAGCAAGTGGCAGGTCAGCAACACAGACACCTGGTGACCAGGAAGCTGGTCAATCAGGTGTTCCTCTGTCACAGGCCTCTGCCACTGGTTATGCGGGCACTACCCACCAGCGGCAGAGGGCCTCGGACAGGCCTGTCTTGCCCGAGTTCATGCACTTGAGCGAGGCCTTTCATGCCAGTCTCAAGACGCTGTCCGAAAGAGTGGAAAGTGGTTTCTCACTAATGGAACGTGGTTTTAACCATATGGAACACCTCATCCACTCTTCCGACCAGCACCTTGAATGGCTGGAGGCCGACCTCAATAGACCAGCGCACCATTTCATTAGTAAAATTGAACGGGGCATGGCGGATCACCTTAGTCCTGAGCAACAGCTGAATGTGTTACACGCCTGCAACACTGCTTTCTTGCAGGCTATGCAGAAGAATCAGTACGTGCAGCAGTCAGTGTTGTCATTCCCACCTTTGCCACCACTGTCTCGCTTCACCACAGTACCGACTTCTGCTGCATATCACTGCACGGCCACATGCATTCCTAGCCAAGCCAGACACCACTATACAACACCAATGCCGAGTGCTGCTGGTCACTCCACCCCCACCACCACCATGTCAAGCGCTGCTTCTGTCTGGAGCACCAGTACTGCCACCGTTACCTCATCTTGGCGCACCACAAGCGCAAAATCTGCTTGGTCCACCACCACCTCTTCTCCTGTTTGGAGCACAGAGTCACCATCATCTCCGGATCGGAGCACCGCCACTTCTCATCATTATGAGAGCACCGGCACAAATCCTCATCATTCAAGGAGCACCTCCACCACTCATCAGAGAAGCACCACCACCACATCTCCTCATAGGAGCACCGCCACCACTACTCTTCACAGGAGCACCGCCACCGCTTTGCCTCCTCATAGCACCACCAACACTCCTCATCAAAAGAGCACCGCCACCACTTCGCCTGATAGGAGCACCGCCACCACTTCTCCCACCAGAAGCCCCGCTCACACTTCTACTTCATTGAGCACTGTCACCACAATTTCTCCTTCAAGGAGCACCGCCAGTGCCACCACCGAGCAGCCTTGGGGAGACCCACATTCCGTATTTTATTCTGCCAAGACACGGTCCACCATCTCTAGTCGGTCAGCCAATGTAAGGCAGTCATACGGTGTTCGGTCCAGGCAGGTGACTCCTGCCCCAAAGAAGAAGAAACAAAAGACTTTGTTAGTCAGTCCCCCCTTTCCTTCCAATGTTTCTCAAACTGCCTCCATTTCCATACCTGATCTACCTTCCCCCAGTACTTTAGTAGCCCCTTCCCCTAGAACCCCTTCCTCAATTTCCAGCCGTTCCTCGTCTCTCCAATCCCCCAAAGTATCCCACTCTTCCCCCAAACGTCCTTCCAAAGGAAAATAATTTTTTTTTCTACTAAAAAATAAATTTGCAATTTTTATGTTTCAAAAAAAGGTTTGTTTAATGTGTCTTTCGCCGCCTACACACACTGCCGTGTACACACACTGCACCATACATTTGGCGTTTTTGTCAACACATAGCTCCACTACTGACACATGCTTCGCGTGTCAATCTTTGAGCTATGTGTAGTCAAAAACTCTAATATATATGACTTTTATTTTCCACAACAGTCTCTTCAGTAAGGTAATATAGCACATACTGAATAGAGGATGGAGTTGAGTGCAAGGCCTATCTATTGTTACCTTGACTTGTATCCTAAACAGTTAATTGACTATGGTGTGTTTTAACTTTTTGGGATACAATCCAAGGTTATTGTAGATATACCTTGTAATTAACCACATCTTCTATTCTGTGTGTTGATAAAATGAGGAGATGATGGGGAAAATACACGCCATATGTACAATACCCTGTTCTATCAGACTGTTGCGATGCTGCAGGTTACCTCTTATGTGTATTCTCCTGCCCATGTGTGATAACCTTATGAAGTCTGGATGCTTTACTTTTGGCGTCCTCACTTCAGCATGACACCAGACCTGGGTATTGTATTAGTTGTATAAACTTTTTTATGTCTACTGTCTGCTCTAAAACTGAAGCCACAGTGATGATACTACAAATAATATTTATAGTCACAGCGTTAGGTGTCATAAATAGTGAGGGATGCAACTGCAGTCCAAAATCACTGTTAACATCATGCCAGGTGACACAAAAATTATTTGTATTATCTCCACCGTCGTATCACATAGAACTCAAAGTGTAAAGACAATAAAGATCATACAACTTGTGTGTATGTATACTCACCTGGTCAGGAGTACTAGTAAATTCATGATGCACAAAACCCAGCATCGTGACTTCACTCTTACACCAGGCCAGTTGATTATTGTATTGAAGTGTAAAAAGACAGAGTGCACTCGGTACAGGTATCAACACAGGTTTTTTATTAACATACACACAAAAGTAAACTTGGTTACACCATTTGCTCTTGCCAGGCCACCCGTCCTACATCTGAGTTGAAGTAGGCAGCAAATTGGTCCCTCATTTGCCCTACTTCAACAGATGACCTGAGAGGGTGCTGATTAAATTCAGGCAAGGGGTTAGGAACGGCATCATCGAGTTCAAAATTCGGGTGCTCTCTAACCATCACAAAATTGTGTCGAACCACACACGCCTTCACCACCTTATCCACTGTTTCCAGTTTGAGATTAATGGCTGTGCTGAGAATGCGCCATCTGGAGACAAGTATTCCAAAGGCACACTCTACAGTTCTTGCCCTGGTCAGCCTGTAATTAAAAATTCTTTTGGTGTGGTCCAGGTCACGGCTGGAGTAGGGCTTGAGGAGGTTTTGGCACATCTGGAATGCCTCATCACCAACCATTACAAAGGGCTGTGGCGGACCTTCGGTGTTGGGAAGAGGACGTGGCATGGGAAAATTGAACTGGTTGCCATACAACCTCCGGCCCATGTCTGAGTTCTTAAAAGCCTGGGAGTCATTCCCATGGCCAAATGCACCAATGTCCACTGCAACAAATTTACAGTCTGCATCAGAAATGGCCATGAGAACTGTAGAGAAGTACTTTTTATAGTTATAGTACTCCGAGCCTGTTCATTTGGGTTTTATAATCCGGATGGGTTTCCCATCCACCGCACTTAAACAGTTGGGGAAATTGCAGACTGTCCGGAATCTTTCTGCATGTTAAATCCACTTGTCCACGGTGGGCACTGGCAGAAATTCTGGACAGACAACGTCCCACAAAGCCCGGCAGGTGTCCACAACTATTCCAGACAAGGTGGATATTCCAAGCCGATACTGGAAGTGCAGTGAAGAGAGGGTCTCTCCAGTAGCAAGGAATCTGCGACACAAAGAAACAACAAAAAATTAATATCTGTGCATATTATTTTATACAACACCATAAACAAAAAACTTTAAAAAAAAATAGGGCATTAAAAAATAAATCTTCAGCCTTATCTTTACTGACATAAAAATAATGCTGCAGCCTTTGGTTAAGTACATGGCAAATAAAGAATTCAGCAAGCTTTGGAATAGTACATCTGAGAACAGATAAAATTCTGCAGGCATTGGTTTTTAAATACTACGTACCGTAATGTGACCAAGAGCCGTTCCTCGGGAGGAATCGCACGACGGAGATGTGTGACCTGTCTCTGGGTGACATCTTGGACACGACCAAGCAAATACATGAAGCCGTGTATAGTCCATAAATTTCTCCGGGTTTGCCTGTAGCTCGTTGTAGAGGGTGTGGTACGCTCCACGGCTCTCACGGAGTTCAACAATTGGATGTATCCACAAATGCCGGCGCTGCTGTCTTCACTCTCTCTCGCTCTCTCTCTCTCCCTTTGTTCATGGCAAGCAACTGCATAAGCCTGAGCCATCCTGATGTCCAGATCCAAGTTGAAGTGAAAACTCTTCCAGCGCAGATCCATGTCGTCAATATAAAAAGCAAGCAAATGTGAAGATTTAAGCTGAAAACAGGGTCTATATAACAAATTCATAGCACACGCCCACTGCTGTCCAATTGGTGGAGTCTGTTGCACTAATTGGTCAATGATTTTTCCTCCTGTGATTGTGACATCATGCGCATAAAAAGAGCAAACGCATGGAAAACACTTGCATACGCATACAAATGCTGCGTTTTTTTGCCTTAATGCGCACAATGATGCGGAAAAAAAAGCAGCATTTACATGCGTGTGTATGCGATTTGCAACGCGTTTGATGTGCGCACCAAATGCAGCGCTGAAAAACGTTAGTGTGAAACTAGCCTTACAGATTTTAGCCACCTAAAAATCTGCAAAAAAAAGTCACTTTTTGGCCTGAAAATCAAAGCAACTTGTGGATGAGATTAGAAAAGTCTCAATCACTTTCCTAGGACTGTATTTCATTTGGAATTTTTGCCAAGAAATCCAGATGGAAAAGCAACAAAATATATACATTTTCAATTATTATTTTTCATATTTGTAGAGCAGTAATGCAATTCAATTGTCATATTTCATGTTTGCATGCTACAGCGTTACAGAGTGCTACTTTATTTGTTGTTTCTGTGTTATTAGTATATTTCTTAATAGTATTATTACTTTTCTTAGCACCAGAATAACTTTTTACAATCCATATTTTATTTATTTATTTATTATGCTTTCCTTATGCAGCGCTATCTTATTCCGCTGTGCTTTACATACATTATCATTACTGTCACCATTGGGAAGAATGTTTCACGGTGATCTGTTGTGAAGGCACTGAGCTTGAACTGCGGTGACCTCATCACTGACTTTTTCCCATGATCACCGCAGTTCAGCTCGGCTGGGAGGGCAGCCTCAGTGACGTCACTGATGCTGCGCTCGCAGCATCTCATTCACCAGCGGGTCTCAGCCTGGACGGTTGCCTCTTGGCACTGTCCAGGTTGAAAACTAATTCTCCCCCAGACATGGATTATGGCGTGAGACAGAATGACCAACAGGTATCGTAAATTGTTGTTTTTTTATTTTAGTTTTATTACAGGAGATCGAGGGCTTCGGTGTAATTAGGCAAGGTCATAAGTATGGTTTAATTGAAATTATTAAAGGAGTCTGTGCCTTTCTTTCAATTGAAGGACTTTTTCTAGGCGCATGTTTTTTCTTACAATGTGACTATGGGGTTAGTAATGGGGGCATCTTATTGCCCCCTCTCCATTACTAACCTCGGGGCTTGATGTCACCAGACAATACAAAGGTGACATCAACCCCCCAACTATTACTCCACTTGCCCTCGCCCCAGAGCAAGTGGGAAGAGTGAAGCAAAGTGCCAGAATTTTCTGGGGTGGCTGAGAACTGATGTTTTTAGCCAGGGGGGGCCACTATCCATGGCGCCTTCCTAGGCTATTAATATCAGCGTGCAGCTGTCTGCATAGCCTTTGCTGGTTATTAGTTATAAGGGGACCCCATGTAGAATACGCCAGAGAAAAAATACAGTGATGTGAGTGAGCTGCCTCATAGATTAACACTGGTCTGATTTCAGTTAGCTGCTGAAGTGAAATTTCTGGTGTGGGTAAAACCACATCTTATCATGAATTTGATGAGCTGTGGTGTCACTACCCTGTCTCATCCCATCTTCTCCTATTTTGGTGAAGCTAAGAGAAATTGATGTGAAGATGCCAACAGTCACAAAATTTAGGCGCAACTCCACCAACGTTTTGCAACTTTTCAAAGCATTTATGCTGGTGTGAAAGTTATGATGAATTAGGCACACGGTGATGCATACCAGCTGAGTCATTTCCAAGGACTCTCTTTTGCCATCTGTCCGATAAATTTGCCCTTGTGAATCTACAGTACCAGGTGTTTGCATTTTAAACCAAAAAACATTAGAAATAGTTCTGAGATTTCCTATAGGATTAGATCTCAGTTAAACAATAGAATTGTGAATTTGACCCTATTAGCATAGCATTGCTGTGATATCTGACATCTTTTTTTTTTTTTTAGTAATGAGAACTTGCTCTTTGGAACAGTTTCTGGAATGTCTGCAAAACACACAATGATCCATCCAGCCGACCAAGGTCTTAACTGTACTGTGGCTTCAAACCCCCCACTGAGTTTAATAACACAGGGTTAAACATTAAATAGAGCTGGTTACAGCCACACATCACACCGTAACATGTAGCCTGTCTGGCGATTTTTACAGGATCATTCAAGAATTCACATAACTTTACCTTATGTTACTCTTTGTACAGACTATTAGCGTATTGCATAACTAATTTTAATACTCTTATTTCATTTTTTTTGCAATATTCCATTTCCACGAGTAATGGACCCACACACATCAGATTAAAGTTGTCCAAACCCGTCTATTTCAGTGGGACCAGCGTATAGGGACCTCCCGTCTCTCCCCCATAAGTTTGTACTAGGGAGAGAAGATTAGGTGGGTAGAATAACAATGCCATTTGTTTCTTCAGGGAGATCAGCCACTTTTCTTTTTCATTTCTGGATGTTTGACTTAGGAGATGTGGGTTGATTTTAAGCTTTTATATTTGTTTATTTTTTTAATATTTAAAAAAATATATATTTAAAAAAAATGTTCACTGTATTTTTCTGTTCCCATATGGACCTTGAACCTGCGATTGTTTGATCACTTGTATTACATAAAGCAATACTTCAGTATTGGAGTATATAGTAAAAATCAGAGTCTCCTGTGAAGACCAGACTGAGGCTGGACTTCACATTAAAACTAAGATGGTGGCAATAGTGTTGTGGGTGAGTCAGTGTGAGTCAGGTCCACCGGCGATCACGCAACTTAAATGCCTTGGTCAGATATTGACAGTGGCACTTAAGTGGTTAAACAGCAACAATCAGATCTAGCTGCCATTACTGCTATTAGATGCTGGTGGCAGCTGTTTAACACAGTTGGCCCCTTCCTAGTTTGCCAGCTCAGCCCTTCAGCCCATGATGAATATATTTTATAACACTCTTAAAGGAGTTTACTGTAAAAAGTCCTATAACCTGATTCCAGGTGTGTAATGTCCAGGTTAGGCTGGAGTCACACACAAGGTAGAAAAATACGGACCGTATTTTACGTCCGTAAGGCTAGTTTCACACTTGCTTTTTTTTGCAGCGCGTTTTTCCCGCAAAAAAACGCATTAAAAAAACGCATACAAATGCATACAAACGCTGCGTTTTTTTCCAGCATTTTTATGCGCATGCAGGAAAAAAACGCAGCGTTTTTGCGCGTTTGTATGCGTTTTTTTGTGCGTTTGCATTTTTTTACTGATTTTGGAAAAATCCCACAAAAATGAAAAAACAACCATTCAACAACACACAAGACCAATGGGACTTCATTGTGGGTGTGGTATGTTAATATATAGACCCTGTCTACAGTATTCTTCACATTTGCTTGATTCTTCTCGTGACCATGGATCTGCGCTGGAAGAGTTTTCACTTCAACTTGGATTTGGACATCGCGATGGCTCAGGCGTATGCAGTTGCTTGCCATGAACAAAGGAAGAGAAAGTCCATGGGGAATACAAGTCAGCATTGAGTGGATGAATGTAATCTGCTCCATTCCAACTTAAAAGTTATTACACTAGGCCTTGGAATGACTATACTAGGCCGTGGTATTTCAAATATGAGTATAGTAGGCCTTTGGGCTTGTAGTATAGTAATATGTGAAATACCACGGCCTAGTATAGTCATAACAAGACCTACTCGATTTTTGCCAACTAGGATCTTGTTTCACGAAAAACAAACGGGTGAAACTTGACAAGTTTCAACAGTTTGTTTTTCATGAAACCAGATTCTAGTTGGTAAAAATAGAGTTATTACACTAGGCCTTGTAATGACTACACTAGGCCGTGGTATTTCAAATATGAGTATAGTAGGCCTTGGGGCTTGTAGTATAGTAATATGTGAAATACCACGGCCTAGTATAGTCATAACAAGACCTACTCGATTTTTGCCAACTAGGATCTTGTTTCACGAAAAACAAACGGGTGAAACTTGACAAGTTTCAACAGTTTGTTTTTCATGAAACCAGATTCTAGTTGGTAAAAATAGAGTTATTACACTAGGCCTTGTAATGACTACACTAGGCCGTGGTATTTCAAATATGAGTATAGTAGGCCTTGGGGCTTGTAGTATAGTAATATGTGAAATACCACGGCCTAGTATAGTCATAACAAGACCTACTCGATTTTTGCCAACTAGGATCTTGTTTCACGAAAAACAAACGGGTGAAACTTGACAAGTTTCAACAGTTTGTTTTTCATGAAACCAGATTCTAGTTGGTAAAAATAGAGTTATTACACTAGGCCTTGTAATGACTACACTAGGCCGTGGTATTTCAAATATGAGTATAGTAGGCCTTGGGGCTAGTAGTATAGTAATATGTGAAATACCACGGCCTAGTATAGTCATACCAAGGCCTACTGTAATAACTCGATTTTTAACAACTAGCATCTTGTTTCACAAAAAACAAACTGGTGAAACTAGAAAGAAACTTATTTTTAAGACAAGTTTCAACAGTTTGTTTTTCATGAAACCAGATCCAAGTTGGTAAAACTCGAGTTATTACACTAGGCCTTGGTATGACTATACTAGTCCGTGTTATTTCACATATGACTATACTAGGCCTTGGGTTGGTTTTTAACATGTATTTACCCATCAGTGTGTGTGAGCGGCGCAAACAACATTAATGAAACTTAGTAATGGTGAACCACAAATGTAAATTTATTTTTTATCACAAAAATAAACCAAAAAATTATTTTTTCCGGCGTTTGGGGGCAGATGGTTTCAATTTGGGGGTGTGCAGGGAATATGCAACACTTGCAGTTGAAGACGGTGTTTGAGGGGAAGGGGCAACAAAACTTGTGGGGGAAGGTAGTCCAGTTAAGGGAATTAAACTAGGAACACTTGGAGGAGAGGAAATCTGTTCAGGTACATTAGTTGTAATGGCATGTCGCCGTAGGCTTGTGTGCCTGGACCGACTTTGGCCCAATGCCCGCCTTGATAGATTTCGCCTTGAACTAGGGGCAAATATTGAATGTAGGTCCCCCGTCTGCTGGTATGGCTGCTGCTGCTGCTGAGGTGGCGGCTGCTGCTGCTGAGGTGGCGGCTGCTGCTGAGGTGGCGGCTGCTGCTGAGGTGGCTGCTGCTGCTGAGGTGGTTGCTGCTGCTGAGGTGGTTGCTGCTGCTGCTGAGGTGGCTGCTGCTGCTGCTGAGGTGGCTGCTGCTGCTGCTGAGGTGGCTGCTGCTGAGGTGGCTGCTGCTGCTGAGGTGGCTGCTGCTGCTACTCTTCGTTGTCAGTGCTCGTCCTTGCAGGAGGACTGGTGGCGGCAGTGATGGTCCAGGTTTGCAGAGTGGTGGTGGCAGGGCTACTACATGTTGTTGTAGCGGCAGGGCTGTTCCATGTTTGCCTAGTGGTGGCTGAGCTCCACGCATGCATGGGAGTGGCGGTGGTGCTCCAGACAGGAGCAGCGCTTGCCATGGTGGTGTCGGTGAAGTGACCAGCTGCACTCAGACTTGTGGTGGTGTAACGGTGGGTGTCCTGGCTTTGAATAGAGGTGTCCGTGCAGTGGTATGCAGCACAAGTCGGTAGTGAGGTGAAGCGAGTCAATGGTGGCACAGGTGGAAAGGACACCACTGACTGCTGACCGTACCGATTATGCTGCATAGCCTGCAAGAAAGCATTGTTGCAGGCCTGCAGCACATTCAGCTGTTGATCAGGACTAAGGTGTTCCGCCATGCCCTTTTCAATCTTACTAAAAAAATGGTGTGCTGGTCTGTTGAGGTCGGCCTCCAGACGGTCAAGGCGCTGTTCTACAGAATTGAAGCGGTGTTCAAAGTGGTTAAAACCACGTTCCATGAGTGCAAAACCGCTTTCAACTCTGTCGGACACTGACTTGAGGCTGGAATTAAATGTCTCGCTCAAATGCATAAACTCGGGCAAGACATTCCTGTCCAAGGCCCTCTGCCGCTGGCGGGTAGTGCCCGCATAACCAGTGGCAGAGACCTGGGACAGGAGAACACCTGATGGCCCAGCTTCCTGGTCACCAGCTGTGTGTGTGGTTGATCTGCAAGGTGCTTCCTGGCTGTCGGATGGCTGGGACGGGTCAGAGGACGTCCGAGGAAGGACCGCTCCAGGGCCAGGTTGCAGGGTGCTGCTCCAGGTGCTGTGGAAGAAAGGAAAATCATTACTACCATGCCTTTACAAGAAGCATCAGCTGTGGATTAGAAAAACACAGATTAATAAAAATAAAAACCCAAAATTTATAATACTTACGATCTCGTGGCAAGGACCGGTCTTAGGAACTGCAACGCGTGATAGTGACGGTATCTAGTTCTGGTCCTTGACGCAGATCCACTGCGAACCTGGCCCTCAGCACGAACATCACTGTTGAAGCGGTCCTTGATCGAACGCCAACGTGTTCGGACTTTGTCCACTGTTGATAAAAAAAAAACAGTGCCGTCAAGGACAACAGTCACTGCGGCACAATGTAGCAATACAATACTCAAAGCAGTCACTGTAGACCCCGATGACACTGTTGGGTTTCCTGCTAGAATACACCTAGCACGAAACCCAACAGTGCCGTCAAGGACAACAGTCACTGCGGCACAATGTAGCAATACAATACTCAAAGCAGTCACTGTAGACCCCGATGACACTGTTGGGTTTCCTGCTAGAATACACCTAGCACGAAACCCAACAGTGCCGTCAAGGACAACAGTCACTGCGGCACAATGTAGCAATACAATACTCAAAGCAGTCACTGTAGACTCCAATGACACTGTTGGGTTTCCTGCTAGAATACACCTAGCACGAAACCCAACAGTGCCGTCAAGGACAACAGTCACTGCGGCACAATGTAGCAATACAATACTCAAAGCAGTCACTGTAGACCCCGATGACACTGTTGGGTTTCCTGCTAGAATATGCCTAGCACGAAACCCAACAGTGCCGTCAAGGACAACAGTCACTGCGGCACAATACAGAGCAGGGAAATACTCACTAAACGCCTTTTTGGAGGATGCTGTGGCGCTGTCCCAGCCATCCATCAACGCTGCGGCCACCTCATTCCATAGCCGCCGGGTCACCACAATGTCCTTGTGCAGCCGGTCACGGCTGTCCCACAACGGCGAACGCTCCTGGACCAGGCTGATGAGCTGCTCATTATCCAGGTAGACGTCTTCATCCCGTTGTGGAACCTAGACAAAACACATTCATTAGAATAATCCAATTTAAATTGAATAAAAAGTTACAAAAAAATAAACATAAAAAAGAGTAAAAATAGAAGATAAAAAATAAAGAACATTACAAATCATTTGATACTTACATTCCGTATCACCACCGGGACTTGGCTTCGCTGCTCCTGCTCTTCGCCCTCACTAGTCCCGTCCGCAGAAGATGATGATGACGATGTCTTAAAAAAGTTGAAAAAAACGTAAGAGATTTGGAGAAGCAGCAGATATACTTACCAGATGCACGAAAATAATCACCTCACGGTCTGCTTGCGCCAATTCCTGCCGCGATGGGGAATACTCGGATTCTGAAGACATACTGCATGTAAAAATAATAAAAATCATTAGTACATACATAATTTAAAAGGACAGGCATATAATGTAATATACTCACATTCTTCGCTGATATAATGGGTTCTTGGTTGACTGTCTGCTCTTCAATCTGTCAGTGTAGTAGTGGCAGAGTTTTGGCAGGCACCTCCTTTATATAGACTTTTTTTTTTTGACTTTAGAAGATTATAACTAGGACAACAAGTGGACACCACCAAAAAAACGCAGCGCTAAAAAAACGCATACATGCGCATGCCAGTGCGCACGTATGCGCATCCATAGGCTATAATGGCCATTTTTAGCGCAAAACGTGCGCATACGTGCGCATGCGCTTTTTTCCAGGGCCAAAAAATGCAACATGCTGCGTCTGGAAAATACCAACGCACACCCCAAAAAAACGCAGCGCATGAAAATCGCATACGTGCGCTTACCAGCGCGCAGGTATGCGCACCCATGTTAAATATAGGGGAAAAAACGCATGCGCAGGTATGCGTTTTTTTCCAGCGCAAAAAAACGCAAATGTGAAACCAGCCTAATTCGCATAAATGGTCCTTAAATAGTGCTCTGTATGTCATCCGTTGTCAGGGTGTGGCCGCGTATTTTTCTCATGTAAGCATCCGTATGTAATCCGTATGGCATCCGTAACCCGTTTTTTTCTTGCAACCTTGCAAAATGGACATTTAATGGTTTTGAGGCCTGCACATAATTTAAATCATCAGCACCAACCCTATTTATTGCCTCAACATCAGGTGGCAGCCTCCAATCTGCCAATTTTGGTGCTGTGCTTGTGTGGGTGTCTTGCTGGTTGTTAGCAAACATGTCTGACACACTTCAGTTCACCCCAACTGACCGTGTTCTCTTCAACTGGGTTTTCTCCAGGCGCTTTGGCCAGCCATACCCAGTGATTGTGGATCCGAGGAGGAGGAGACGCATGTGGGTGCATCCGCATTTGAGACAACGCCTCAATGAAGGCCATTTTCACAGGCTTTATGCAGCTCTGAGGACACATCCTGACAAGTTTTTCCTCTATTGTCGGATGACCGTTTCTACCTTTGATGCTTTGTTGGAGACAGTGCGCCCAGGGATCACCTTCCAGGACACCCGGATGCGCAAATGTATCTCTGCGGAGGAGCGCCTTCTCCTTACGTTACGGTATGTATTTCTCAGCTACAGAATGTACCGTATTTTTCCGACCATAAGACGCACTTTCTTCCCCAAAACTTTTGGGGGAAAGTGGGGGGTGCGTCTTATGGTCGCAATACACGGTCTAACCTGGTGGCTGGTGGCAGCGGGGCTCTGCGGCGCAGTGGTGGCGGCGGGCGGCGCTCTGCGGTGTGGTGGTGGCAGCGGGCTGTGCTCCGGTGCAGGGGCGGCGGCTCCGCCGGCATTTCTTCACAGCCCGGAGGCCCCCGCAGTTCCCTTGCTGGCCGCCGCCATGTTGCGGTGGCCTCTGGGAGCATGGACGCCGGGAAGATGGCCGCCGGTCCGGGGACGGTGCATGCGCAGCTTCAGATCTCGTCCCGAGATCTCGGGGGACGAGATCTCATTGCCGAGATTTGAATCTCGTCCCCCGAGATCTCGGGACGAGATCTGATCCCGCGCATGCGCCGTCCCCGGACCGGCGGCCATCTTTCCGGCGTCCATCTTTCCGGCGTCCATGCTCCCGGAGGCCACGGCAACATGGCGGCGGCCAGCAAGGGAACTGCGGGGGCCTCCGGGCTGCGAAGAAATGCCGGCGGAGCCGCGGCCCCTACACCGGAGCACAGCCCGCTGCCACCACCACACCGCAGAGCGCCGCCCGCTGCCACCACCGCAGAGCCCACCTGCCCCAGCGCAGCTGCCCCAGCACAGCAGCCCCTGCCTCAGCACAGCTGCCACCACCGCAGAGCCCACCTGCCCCAGCACAGCTGCCCCTGCCTCAGCACTGCTACCCCTGCCCCAGCACTGCTGCCCCTGCCCCAGCACAGCTGCCCCTGCCCCAGCCTGGCTGCTGCCCCTGCCCCAGCACAGCAGCCCCTGCCTCAGCACAGCTGCCACCACCGCAGAGCCCACCTGCCCCAGCACAGCTGCCCCTGCCTCAGCACTGCTACCCCTGCCCCAGCACTGCTGCCCCTGCCCCAGCACAGCTGCCCCTGCCCCAGCCTGGCTTCTGCCCCTGCCCCAGCACAGCTGCCCCTGCCTCAGCACTGCTGCCCCTGCCCCAGCACTGCTGCCCCTGCCCCAGCACAGCTGCCACCACCGCAGAGCCCACCTGCCCCAGCACTGCTGCCCCAGCCCCAGCACAGCTGCCCCTGCCCCAGCGCAGCTGCCCCAGCGCAGCTGCCCCTACCCCAGCGCAGCTGCCCCTGCCCCAGCACTGCTGCCCCTGCCCCAGCACATCTGAACCTGCCCCAGCACAGCTGCCACCACCGCAGAGCCCACCTGCCCCAGCACTGCTGCCCCAGCCCCAGCACAGCTGCCCCTGCCCCAGCACAGCTGCCCCAGTGCAGCTGCCCCTACCCCAGCGCAGCTGCCCCTACCCCAGCGCAGCTGCCCCAGCACAACCAGCCTGCCCTAGCACAGAGCCGCCACCACACGAGCCTGGACCACTGAATGACCCCTGTGACTACTTCTCCACCTGTGCCGGATCCCTTCCCAGGTAAGCTGAATTCGGACTGTAAGACGGACCCCCATTTGACACATTATTTTTTTTTCCCCTATTTTCCTACTGAAAATTGTGGTGTGTCTTATGGTCCGGTGCGTCTTATAGTCCGAAAAATACGGTATATAGATGATTATTTTGTCAACTAATTCTCTTACTCAGTAACTCCTTTTTGGCCAAAAAACATTAGGTATTGGTACCAAATACATGCTCTGAAACTTAGAACACTTTGATGTGTGATTCCACATTACATAGCCGTGGGACAAGTGTACATGTATTGTTTGCCTAGCTACACACTGTTCTGGTGATCTATATGTAATGTGTGCATCCTTGAGCATGTATTTTAATATATATATTTTCTACATTTGTTTAATTGTAGGTTCCTCTCAACTGGCCTTTCTTATGCAGCACTCCATCTGGAGTTTTTGATTGGGCGATCGACAATATCCGGCATCGTTCGTGCTACATGTTCGGAAATCTGGTCCAGAGTTCATCATCTGGGCATGCCAGAGCCCAAGATGGTAGACTGGTTGAGGATTGCCAGGGGATTTGAGTTGCACTGCCAATTCCCCAATTGTATTGGAGCCCTGGATGGAAGGCACATCCGTGTGCGTAAGCCGCTGAACTCAGGGTCCCAATTCTATAATCATAAACAATATTTTTCTGTAGTTTTGTTGGCTCTGGTTGACAGCAACTACAGGTTTATAATTGTAGACATTGGGGCTTATGGAAGAACTGGAGACTCTAGAGTCTTCAGTTCTTCCATTATGGGTCGGCGGCTGCGCAATAACCTGTTGGACCTACCACCACGTCAACTGCTAGGCTCAAATCAAGAAGCGGTGCCTTATGTCCTAGTGGGGGATGAAGCCTTCCAATTGACCAGGCATGTCATGAGGCCATACCCGCGCAGAAACCTTGACCACCGACGCAAGATTTTTAATGTGCGCCTTTACGTGCCCGAAAACTGGTGGAGTGCGCCTTCAGCATTCTTTGTGCCAAATGGCGTGTCCTCCAGTCTGCCATTCAGCTGCGTGAAGCCAACGTCAATGAGGTCATCAAAGCTTGTGTGGTCCTCCATAACTTCACTAGACTGCATGATTGCTCCTCATCTGATGTGACGGAAGGTGTGGTGGACAATGGGGCTAGGCCTACGCCACATGTGCTCCCTTTACGGCGTCCTCTCTCAGGACTCAAAGTATGTGATGTGTTCACCCAGTATTTTGTTTCACCTCATGGTTCTACTACCTGGCAAGATCAGGCTGTATCTATGTTGTGATGTTCTTATGTGTGTGTATATAATTTGTTTTTGTTTGGTATTCTCTGATTTGTGTTGTCTGTTTATATGTGATAAAGTTGACTTACTTATTCGAATGCCTCAAATAATTCAGGAAGAAGGCCAAAGACGCATTTTCAAAGCTTTTATAAATTAAAAAAATAGCTTACAATACGGTGTACCATATTTTTGTCATATGGCAGATATTGCCCAGGCCATTTAGCCTTTTCTGTATATAACATTGTAATTTTTTGACACACAAAGAGGTAAGGCCGGTTTCACATTAGCGCTTTTTAAGCGCACGCACGGCCGGGGGTAGCTCCGCCCCCGAGCCGGCTCTCTGCCCGGCGTGCCCGCCCCTTGCTTGTAGCGCCGCCTACTAGCGGACAGCGGCGCCTGCGATCGGCGCACCCTATCTTTAGCATAGGGTGCGCAGATCGTGCGCAGGCCGTGCGCTAGTTGCGCTTTGACCTGCGCTGCGCACTTTTGACGGTGCGCCGTGCGCGCCAAAATCAAACTTTTCGGATTTTGGCGCGCACGGCGCACCGTCAAAAGTGCGCAGCGCAGGTCAAAGCGCAACTAGCGCACGGCCTGTGCACGATCTGCGCACCCTATGCTAAAGATAGGGTGCGCCGATCGCAGGCGCCGCTGTCCGCTAGTAGGCGGCGCTACAAGCAAGGGGCGGGCACGCCGGGCAGAGAGCCGGCTCGGGGGCGGAGCTACCCCCGGCCGTGCGTGCGCTTAAAAAGCGCTAATGTGAAACCGGCCTAACAAGAAATTATAAATACCACCAAAAAAAATTTGCAAAACAATTAGCTATTTTATAACTGCTGGTAGCTTGGCGGAGGTGATGGCGGGAGGCCTTCATCTCTTTGTTGGGGGTTGTGCCCAGCTTGACCATCACCCTGTTGGGATGGATGATCTTGGCCCTGTGGGAAGATGTGCCCATGTTCCTGCAGCTGCGCACCAAAGAGACCATAAGGATACTATCGATGATAATCCTGTGGCTGATTGTAGCCACGTCCATCATACCCCCCAATATGACCATGTCGTCCAAACCCAGGTTGGGGCCAGCCTCCAACACCAGGTCTGTACAAGTGGCCATATTGGGCAGGTTGGTTATAAGCTGCCATTTGGCCCTGTTGTGGCCAAGGTTGGTTTGGGGGGGAATGGGAGGAGGTGTAGGCACACGTGCAGGTGGACACTCAGATCCTAATTGAGCATGCACAGCTGGTTGTCGGACAAGGCGGAGACGGTTACGGGTTGAGAGCTGCCACCTCTCAAGATACTCAAACAACTCATATGGGTCATTGGGGTCTATGCATGCATCAATTAGGATCTGAATGGATCCGCGCACACGTAGCCTCACCTCACGGGGTAGGGGACGGAGGTACAGGGCCAGGCTTCGGGAATATGCCTCTTTACCCTCATCCTGGGCAGCCCTAGACAGGTAATTTAGGACACCTGTGTCTACCTGCCTCCGGGTATCAGAGCCAGTGTTGTCCCTTCTCCGTCTCCCACGGCGGACTACGGCTGCAGGCTGGGGGGACCCCTCAACACGGCCAGTAGGGCTGCTGCTGTTGCCAGGGTCTTCTAAGTTGCTGGCTGCTGGTGGCTCTGCTGGGTCTGGACCAGGTGCAGAACCTGATGCTGGGCCTGATGCTGGTGGAGCTTGGGGGTTGCAAAAGCTCTGGTCAGTAGATGGGCCAGCCACCTCTTAACATCCGTCCGGGTCTATAATGGGCTCAGTATCCAACCCTGTCTCCCTCTCTGTGAGGTTGGACTGAGTACTGTTAGGAAATGTTAAAAAAAACAAATGTAGCTGTGACCCTAAAAAGCATATGTGTCATGTGGTGTGAAGTCTGTACTTACGGTCTGAGATCCATACTGGGTGCCAAAAATGCCAAGCGGTCAAAATAGATATATTTCCACTTGGCCGCTGCTGCTGCCCCACTCCTAGACCTCTGCTGTCTTTCCCGCCGGTATTGGTCGCGCGGATGCTGCGCCAGTGTCTCATCACATCCTCAACTGCAATGTGAAGTGAAAAGGGACTGTAACCTTTGTGAATTGTCCCAAGCAATATTCCTAACATTTCACATAGTCACGTGGCCTAGTAGGGGGTGGTTTTTATCTAAATGTTTCTTTAGCAAACAGGGATACCTACATACACAGTCTAGGATTGTAGGGGCTACATTTAAAAAAGCTCACTTATCGGCTTTAATCTGATTGGTAAAAATGACAATTACTTACGAATGTGTTGTTGCTCCTCACGTGGCCGTTGGGAATAGTCTGGGAACATGTGCACACAGATGCACCTCCATGTCCCCTCTTTGCGGCCCCGGTCAGAATAATGGGCATCACGTTGGTCCCAAAGTTCGGGCCTTTCCTGGACCAACACAATTAGGAGCTCCACTTTAATGTGGCCAGACATGACGCTGCAGGACTCCATGGAGGCGTACTTCCTGAATGTCTGGAGCGCTTTTTGAGCTAAATAGCATGTCTAAGCTTCCTGATGATGGATTGGCCCATTTCCTGTCACCAGGAAAAGTCTTGCGTATTTCTCGGGTGGTCCGTGTGTAATGCAATGTTTTTGTGCACCCATAGACTTGCATTAGCGTACAACGGTCGTAATACACTGACAATCGCAGCATGCTGCAATTGGCACGGACCGTAGAAAATACGAGAGAAAAATACGGCTAATGGGAGCTACCCCATAGAGAATCATTGGTCCATGTGCAATGCGTTGTTTTATCGCCTCTCACACATCCGTATTCCTCTCTAGTGTGACGCCGGTCTTAGAGTCCGTCCGCTAACTAGTGTCTTGTGTAGCAATTATTGCACAATATATAGATCTTTAGCAATTATTTAGTGCTGTACTTCAGCTACTGTTGGCTACACAGAGGGTATGGGACGGTCTCTGGTACTGTGAGTTTGTTTCCAGTACTATTCTTCATCAAAGAGAAGTAGGGAGTACAGATGCTTCTCACAAAATTAGAATATGCTTGGATACAGTACTCTGTGAACAGCCAGCTTCTTCAGCAATGACCTTTTGTGGTTTATGGGTCTCCCTCACACCCAGGGCTGTGGGGTACTCGGTACCGGGCCCGATGAGCTTCAATTGTAAAAAGAGTTGTTTCAGTGTGCTGATGGTAGTGAAAGTTTATAAGTGATTTGTGATGCCACCTGTGGTATTCGGCAATAGAGATGCAAGCCGACGCTGCAGACAGATCCTCTGGGACAGATGGTGAGGTGCAGCAGTGATGTTATAGCCCTCCACAGGCAGGGCTGTAGTCCCAGGGCAGTGTAGGTGAAGTGACACTTAGATGATGTAGTGTCAGGCACGAGGGATGTAGCGGTGCTGGGCAGGTTGGCGCAGGAATAAGTGGAGGACACCAGGGCATGTAGTTCCAAAGCTTTACTCACAGTCTGTTGTGCAAACAGGTGCCCGCTTCCGTGCCATGTCCTCTGGGTCAGGGACTCGGTCAACTTCCAGGCCAGATGGAATACTCCCTTCCAACACTCCACCAACATATGTGCCTTTTCTGAACGTCTCTTCTTATAGCGCCTTTGAGTGAAGTACTCCTAGTACTGAGTTACACTGGAGTTCCTCCTGTCAGATGTTCCTATGAACTCTACTTGTACAGCAGACAGCTGTAGCCTGCTTCGGGGACTCCTTGCTATTAAGTCCCAGCTCACTAATATGTTGCTGTTGTGCCCCCAAGTCTTGTGTGGGAATAAAGTGGTCACTACGTCTATTCCTCCGGTGTCTGCTGCAGGACCATTAGTATCCGTACAACCTCGGGGACCGGACCCCGGCCTTGCGCTTAGAACTTGAAAAGGGTTCTCCTCTAACCCTGGTCCTTGTTCTCTTATTCTCCTCACGTTCCGTGCTAATCCTTCTTTCCAATGGAGAATCAAGCTTCCTTCCTCTGTCTCTTTCCTGTGCCAGCAGACCCAGATCACTGTGGCCTGCTGCAGCACTTCCCTCTTCCATCCCTCTCCCGGGGATCTTCTCTGTCTCACACTCTGTCCTTCTACATCTTCACTCACTCACTGAATGAAAGACTGACTGACTGACTCAACTCTTCCCGCTCTTTTTGGTGCAAACTAAACTCCACCCACCTCCCAGCACGTTTCATGTTCCAAGCAGGGAGCCACCAAGGGGTGCTTTGCTATACTCCAAGCAGGGAGCCGCCGAAGGTGCTTTGCTACACTACTTTGTGGTGTGGGGTGCAGGTGTTGGAGTGTGGTCAGGTGTTTCCACCTTACCTGGATGGTGGGGCACCACACCTCAGGAGGAGGTGCAGTACCTCTGTGGCGACTGAGCCTCAGCGGCGCCACATACCCCCCTGTTGAACAGCACGTCCGCGGGCTGCAAGGAAACAAAGTTGACAATACAGGAACATAAAAATTTTTATATTGCATAATGAACAGTTCCTATCTAATCTTCTCAATATGAAAGGCACTCATTCTTGAACGTTACAAACAATTTAACTGTCTATCTATATTTAAAGTTATGTTACCTAATTTAAAGTGCTATAGCAGCAAATTCACTATCAGCTTGAGTAATACATTTTCTAGCAACACATTTCTTTTCTGTTATCTTTCACATTTTCTACTCTCTTCTTTTCCTTTTGTCTAGATTCGTCACCTACATATTTTTATTCAATTCTCACATCTTTATTCAAACATTGTAAAACATTCACTGTATGTCTGTCTCAATTAAACCCTATGAAATCTGTCATTAATACTTTCACTTCCTAGTTTCTTATTCAAAAACTAGATTAAGGCCCGATGCTATCGCATCGAGAGGATAGTGACACACCTCTTGCCATGTTAACCCTCAATACACACACACCTCCTCAACACACACTCCTCTCACCTTTCACCATCTCCACTCACATCCACTCACTCTTTCACTCCACATACGACCCTTTCTCTCACTCCGTCTCTCATACTCACACTGTCATCGTCGCTGCTCCATGATCCCCGACATCTTCTTCCACCGGCGCCATCCTGGATCCCGACGTTGTCCACGCCTGCAACATGTTCTTGCGGCCATGCCATCTTGAGTATTCTGAAATCCTGCGAGTGGACATTAGTGGCTCACCATTGTCATTTTGAAACACGACTGCTACTTCACTGACAGTGGGATTATTGTAGCGTCGAGGGTCTTGAGTACGATCTTGTTTAATAGCCATAGTGATGTTTGGCATGACAGTTCCGTTTTGTAGACATTTAATTTAGAGTTAGGGGATTCGTGTGTGAGGCGACGGCGTTTATAAGCCTTAATCTTCTCAAGGCGATGGTGTTTTTCCTCAGGAGTCTCATTAGCACGGCGTTGTTTTTGTCGTAGTGCTAAAGCTGCTTTCCTTTCACTGGCATTGGCATACTTTTTGTTATGACTCATGTTGGCACAGGTAAAGGAGTGTATTTGGCAGTTATCTGGCAGTGAAGAAGGCGTCCTGGAGTATTGTAGAGTAAACAGATACTAATTGACCCTGTAATTGCCCAGCAGTAGTTATGAATTGGTAGTGGCAAATTGGCCCTGTAGTTAGACACCGGCAGAGGAGCAAGGCAGCAGTAGTTATGGCGGTAGAGGCAAATTGGCCCTGTAATTAGACACCGGCAGAGGAGCAAGGCAGCAGTAGTTATGGCGGTAGAGGCAAATTGGCCCTGTAATTAGACACCGGCAGAGGAGCAAGGCAGCAGTAGTTAAGGCGGTAGAGGCAAATTAGCCCTGTAATTAGACACCGGCAGAGGAGCAAGGCAGCAGTAGTTATGGCGGTAGAGGCAAATTAGCCCTGTAATTAGACACCAGCAGAGGAGCAAGGCAGCAGTAGTTATGGCGGTAGAGGCAAATTGGCCCTGTAATTAGACACAGGCAGTGAACAGTCAGAGGAGCAAGGCAGCAGTACTTATGGCGGTAGAGGCAAATTGGCCCTGTAGTTAGACACCGGCAGAGGAGCAAGGCAGCAGTAGTTATGGCGGTAGAGGCAAATTAGCCCTGTAATTAGACACCGGCAGAGGAGCAAGGCAGCAGTAGTTATGGCGGTAGAGGCAAATTGGCCTTGTAATTAGACACCGGCAGTAAACAGGCAGATGACCAAAGCAGCAGTAGTTATGGCGATAGAGGCAAATTGGCCCTGTAATTAGACACCGGCAGAGGAGCAAGGCAGCAGTAGTTATGGCGGTATAGGCAAATTGGCCCTGTAATTAGACACCGGCAGAGGACAAAGGCAGTAGTTATGGCGGTATAGGCAAATTGGCCCTGTAATTAGACACCGGCAGAGGAGCAAGGCAGCAGTAGTTATGGCGGTATAGGCAAATTGGCCCTGTAATTAGACACCGGCAGAGGACAAAGGCAGTAGTTATGGCGGTATAGGCAAATTGGCCCTGTAATTAGACACCGGCAGAGGAGCAAGGCAGCAGTAGTTATGGCGGTAGAGGCAAATTAGCCCTGTAATTAGACACCGGCAGAGTAGCAAGGTAGCAATAGTTATGGCAGTACAGGCAAATTGGTCCAGTAATTAGACACCGGCAGTAAACAGGCATCAGACCAAGGCAGCAGTAGTTATGGTGGTACAGGCAATGCCAAGCGTCCACACAGCAAGTCGGCGTGAGGTAAATGATGCAATTTCACGAATGCAAGATGGCGTCGGCGAAATCTCGCGAGATTTCGCCGACGTCGTTAACACCTCTTGCCATGTTAACCCTCAACACACCACACCGCCTCAACACACACTCCTCTCACCTTTCACCTCCACTCATGTCCACTCACTCTTTCACTCCACATACGTTCCTTTCTCTCACTCCGTTTCTCATACTCACACCGTCATCGTCGCTGCCCCGACATCTTTCTCCGCCGCCGCGATCCAGGATCCAGACGTTCTCCAGGCCGCCGACATGTTCTTGCGGGACGCCATCTTGGATTTCGTGAAATCCCGCGATATTCAAGATGGCGTCGCCGCAACAACATGTCGCTGGCGTGGACGACATCGGGATCCAAAAAGATGGCGTCGGCGAAATCTCGCGAGATTACGCCGACGCCATTTTGGATCCCGATGTCGCCCACGCCAGCGACATGTTCTTGCGGGACGCCATCTTGGATTTCGTGAAGTCCCGCGATATTCAAGATGGCGTCGCCACAACAACATGTCGCTGGCATGGGCGACATCGGGATTCAAAATGGCGTCGGCGTAATCTCACGAGATTTCGCCGACGCCATCTTTTTGGATCCCGATGTCGTCAACGCCAGCGACATGTTGTTGCGGCGATGCAATCTTGAATATCGCGGGATTTCACGAAATCCAAGATGGCGTCCCGCAAGAACATGTCGGCGGCCTGGAGAATGTCTGGATCCTGGATCGCGGCGGCGGAGGAAGATGTCGGGGCAGCGACGATGACGGTGTGAGTATGAGAAACGGAGTGAGAGAAAGGAACGTATGTGGAGTGAAAGAGTGAGTGGACATGAGTGGAGGTGAAAGGTGAGAGGAGTGTGTGTTGAGGCGGTGTGGTGTGTTGAGGGTTAACATGTGCGTGTGTGTGTGGTGACGTCACCGGTTACAACTGGACGGAAGTTGTTACAACCGGAAGCTGGTTAGGGCATTTATTATTATAGATACTAAGCATTATCAATAAGTGCAAAGAGTAGACATTGGACAGGCCATCATGTCTGGAAATGTCCTTATAACGAGGTAGTCCTTGTTCCAAGGCAGGTTCCTATGTAAAACCAAGAGAAAACACCTAAAGAGGTGCAAACTATATACATTAACAGTTCTGGATCACTCAGCGTCCATGATCTCCACAGTTCAGGTGCAAAGGCTGCCAATCAAACTGGGCAACAAGTGGGAAGAAACAAAAAACATGATAACCAGAAAGAAAAATAGAAAACAAGAACAAAAGGGTGCAAATACCCTCCAAGGTAACAAAGTTAGTTATTAGGGCTAGTTATCCCCTCCTGGGGTTCTGGAAGCTGGTTCTCTTCTGGCATAGCGGCTGCCTGCGATGTCTCTGCTACCAATGATTCTGTAGGAGTGGCAGCTGGTACCGATGGATAAGACTCTTCAGCCTCAGGGGGTACCGCTGTTCTGGTCCTTGGTCTAACATCTAGGGATGCCGTGGCCTGTTGGCATTGGTAGGAGGCTACACGGGGGTTTTGTAGCTGGGGCCAGGAGAACCCCTGTCGCATTTCACGGTCCCAGAGCGGCCTAGACTCTCCCAAGCCCTGAAGGCGTCGTATGGTGCGCGCCTGTTCCAACCGCACCCTCAGCAGGGATCTCCTCCATCTCCCCATCTCTGTCAGCCTAGTGCCCCCAGATGACTCGTCCAACACCCCCATCTCAAGCTCTAGCAGGCCAGCCTCCGACAATGAGAATTTGGGGGGTAGCCCGTTAGGAGGGCCAGCATCTATACTCAGTGCCTCCCGGTGGTGCAGTCTCGGCTCCAGTGTCGGTATGGTGCGGGTCCTGGTGGCAGCGGGGGTCGTGGTTGTTGTCCAGGTGGATACCGGAGGTGGTGTCAATGGAGAGATTGCAGGGGATGCTGCCGGTAGTGTTGCAGCGGTCGCAGGCTCTACAGGGTTCATCTGGGGGAGATCTGGTGCAGCGATGGCGGGTACCGGTAACTGGGGTACCGCGGGTGTAGGCTCCCCCAGGGTGCACTGCCGATCCAAGGTCCATGACGCTTCCTGCCTTAGCCGTAAATGGTGCGTCAGCTGGGCAATCTCGTCCTCCAGCTGCTGACAGTCCATCCTGGAAGCCGGGTCGGAGCCTTCAGCCATGGCGCCGGGGAGATTCAACGCAACCTCCTCGCGCTCCGCAGGCCTCCTCCCTTCTCCTTCCAATATGGCGTTCTTCCCGCCTCGGCTCTTTTCCCGCCACTGGCTTCCGCTCCTCCTTCTGGGGGCGGCGTCTTCTTCCAACTCCTCCATACCAAGCCAGTATACGAACCCCTCGGGGGGTGGGCCATGTTGCTGTCGCATAGAAGTTCAGACAGGGGAGGCCCAGGACAGTTCGTGGTCTTTTCTTAGGACCACCCAGGTTGTCACGCCCTTCTTCACCGCGCCGGTGGCCATTTTTAACATTCATCTCACAGTCTATCAAATTAGGTCTTCTGCACATTTCGAAACGTTTTAAGTCCAACAGATCTCAGGCACACAGAACCTGATGGCATCGGGTCTCGTCATCCTGTTCGTGACGCCAAAAATGGGTCGCCCTCATACCCAGGGCTGTGGGGTACTCGGTACCGGGCCCGATGAGCTTCAATGGGAGATGTCACGGCAGCTGGGACTCGGCCCGTGGCCCTGGGGGCCATTGTAAAAGGGGTTGTTTCAGTGTGCTGATGGTAGTGAAAGTTTATAAGTGATTCGTGACACCACCTGTGGTATTCGGCAATAGAGGTGTAAGCCGACGCTGCAGACAGATCCTCTGGGACAGATGGTGTGGTGCAGCAGTGATGTTATAGCCCTCCACAGGCAGGGCTGTAGTCCTAGGGCAGTGTAGGTGAAGTGACACTTAGATAATGTAGTGTCAGGCGCGAGGGATGTAGCGGTGCTGGGCAGGTTGGCGCAGGAATAAGTGGAGGACACCAGGGCATGTAGTTCCAAAGCTTTACTCACAGTCTGTTGTGCAAACAGGTGCCCGCTTCCGTGCCATGTCCTCCGGGTCAGGGACTCAGTCAACTTCCAGGCCAGATGGAATACTCCCTTCCAACACTCCACCATCATATGTGCCTTTTCAGAACGCCTCCTCTTATAGCGCCTTTGAGTGAAGTACTCCTAGTACTGAGTTACACTGGAGTTCCTCCTGTCAGATGTTCCTGTGAACTCTACTTGTACAGCAGACAGCTGTAGCCTGCTTCGGGGACTCCTTGCTATTAAGTCCCGGCTCACTAATATGTTGCTGTTGTGCCCCCAAGTCTTGTGTGGGAATAAAGTGGTCACTACGTCTATTCCTCCGGTGTCTGCTGCAGGACCATTAGTATCCGTACAACCTCGGGGACCGGACCTCGGCCTTGCACTTAGAACTTGAAAAGGGTTCTCCTCTAACCCTGGTCCTTGTTCTCTTATTCTCCTCACATTCCGTGCTAATCCTTCTTTCCAATGGAGAATCAAGCTTCCTTCCTCTGTCTCTTTCCTGTGCCAGCAGACCCAGATCACTGTGGCCTGCCGCAGCACTTCCCTCTTCCATCCCTCTCCCGGGGATCTTCTCTGTCTCACACTCTGTCCTTCTACATCTTCGCTCACTCACTGAATGAAAGACTGACTGACTGACTCAACTCTTCCCGCTCTTTTTGGTGCGAACTAAACTCCACCCACCTCCCAGCACGTTTCGTGTTCCAAGCAGGGAGCCACCAAGGGGTGCTTTGCTATACTCCAAGCAGGGAGCCGCCGAAGGTGCTTTGCTACACTACTTTGTCGTGTGGGGTGCAGGTGTTGGAGTGTGGTCAGGTGTTTCCACCTTACCTGGATGGTGGGGCACCACACCTAAGGAGGAAGTGCAGTACCTCTGTGGCGACTGAGCCTCAGGGGCGCCACATTTACCCTCCTTGTGGAGAGTGTGAATGACTGCCTTCAGGACATCTGTCAAGTCAGAAGTCTTCACCATGATTGTGGACCATACGGAAACAGACTAAGGGACCTTTTTAAATGCTTCGGAAGCCTTTGCAGGTGTTTTTTGTTAATTATTTTAATTTACTGAGATAATGACTTTTGGGTTTTCATTGGCTGTAAGCCATAATCATCAACATTAACAGAAATAAACACTTGAAATAGATCACTCTGTTTGTAATGACTCTCTATATATGAGTTTCACTTTTTGTATTGAAGAACTGAAATATATTAACTTTTTCATGATATTCTAATTTTGAGAGAGGCACCTGTATATGTGTTACTTGTGCTGCAGTTTTTGCCTGATCTGTTTTTGTGCCATTAGAGCTGCTGACTGGGTGTCAGTTTGGTGCAGGAGGAGGTCATTTAGTTTCCTGTCTGGCCTCCCTACAAGTTTGGCTCAACCATGCATGTCTCTGACTTTTCTTTTAAGGTCAAGTCAAGAATCTGTGACGATATATGTGGACTTCTACCCATAAGCTACAGATTACTTTTATAAAAGCTGGTGAGCAGCAGGGTGGGAACAATGTATTTTTGTGCCCTAGGCAGATGAAGCTAATGGCGCCCCCCTCACCCCAAAGCAAAGGAATGGCTCAGGTACTAAGGTAACAGGAACCCTAATGCACATCCCCCCGTCCCCTTCAATGGGTTAAGTAGTAAACTCTGATTATCACTTCCACTAGAATTGTTACCCTTTTCGCACAAAAAAAGTCATCAAAAGTAAAAAAAAGTGGTGTATTTTAGAGATGTGACGTAACAGGGAGTACAATTTCAAAGTTAGATACAGGATCAATCATTTTTTGCTGACCTTTTACACAACACAGGGGAAAAAATAGCGATATTAATCCACAACATCCTATATTTTAAATGTAGAACTCTAGAATAGTTATGGAAACTAATAAAGCGTAGCTATAATCGGGGCCATTTGGTTTCAGTTAAGGTGTCCAGAATTTGGCAAATACCCTAATGGAAAATAAACAGATCCCAATTATAAATTAAGGGATACATCTGATGGTTTTTACGTCAGTCATGTGACAAATGCAGCTTGCACAAATCTAATGGTGGTTCTGGTTATGGTGACATATTCATGTAGTGATTGTTATTCTGGTGCTGTATTCATGTAGCGATGTTGATTCTAGTGATACATTCATCACCAAAACGATCATCAGTATATGAATATGAAACCAAAATCATCATCAGTACATATTCACAGCAGAACTATCAATAGAACATGAATAAGGCAAAGAAACAACATCAGTAAATAAAAACATCACCAGAACCACCATCAGTACATGAATACATCAACAGACCCACCATCAGTACTTGACTACGTCACCAGAGTCACATCAGTAAATTAATGTCACCAGAACATCCATCAGTACATTAATACGTTACCACAACCACTATGAATACATGGCCAGTACCAAGACTTCTTGAATACAAGAACCAAGCTTAGTTCAACCATCAATTATAATATCAAGTTAGCCCCATAAACAATTGTATCGCATAAACCTACAACCCTACAACTTTCAGTGTGTCCTTAACAATGTTAAGAAGGGGATTTGGATGTTTCGCCCCAGGATGTTTCGCCACCGCACATTTCACCCCCGCACATATCGTCCCCAAAAGTTCGCCCCTGGATGTTTCGCCCCCGGATGTTTCGCCCCTGGATATTTCTCCCCCGGCAGTCCGCCCCCAGCAGTTCACCCCCAGATGTTTCGCCCCCAACAGTTCGCCCACGGATGTTTTGCCCCTGGATGTTTCGCTCCCGGATGTTTAGCCCCAGCAGTTCGCCCCCGGATGTTTCGCCCCCGGATTTTTCACCCCCGGCAGTTCACCCCTGGATGTTTCGCCCCCAGATGTTTCACCTACAGCATTTTGTTCCTGGATGTGTCGCCATCTGATGTTTCGCCCCTAGCATTTTGACCCCAGATGTTTCACCCTCTAAATGGGGTCAACCTGCAGGGAACAAAGCATCTAGGGCTGAACCAAGGGCAGACCTACCGCCCGTGCAGCCCGTTCATTGAACGGGGGCACCGGGGGAGAGGGGGCCTCTCCCCTCCAGCACAGCATGGCTAATTATTTCAAAATTCAAATTAGCCATGTGTAGCGCAAGGAGGAGAGCAGCGCTGCGGGAGGCGGCCGGAGCGGGTCTGACTCCTCCTGAGCAGGGCGGGTGTTAGGGGCAGGCAGCTACCTAGGGCCCCCACTCCCCCAGGAGCCCCCAGTCAGCGGCACATCACGCAGCCGGTATGGGGCCCCTGTGAGGCAGGGGGGCCATCTGCCCCCAGCGCCGACTCCACCGCCCCTGCATTGAAGGAGGCAATGATGGAGGACAGAGCATCAGCTGACGCTCCCTCTCCCATCATTCCCGGCTCTGCCTCTGACACAGCGGGGGCGGGATGACGTCATCGCTCTCTCACTGTGTGCCAGACAGGAGTCGGGAGCAACGCAGGCACCAGGAGAAGGTGAGGAGTGTGTTGGTTTTTTTTTTAAATCAGTGTGAGTACTGGGCTGTGGGGCCACTCTGGGGGGCTATATACCATGCTGGGGGACTATGTACCATGCTGGGCTGTATTATACCATGCTGGGGAGGGCTATATACCATGCTGGGCTGTATTATACCATGCTGGGGGGCTATATACCATGCTGGGCTGTATTATACCATGCTGGGTGGGCTATATACCATGCTGGGGGGGCTATATACCATGCTGGGCTGTATTATACCATGCTGGGGTGCTATATACCATGCTGAGATGTATTATACCATGCTGGGGGGCTATATACCAGGCTGGGCTGTATTATACCATGCTGGGGGGGTCTATATACCATGCTGGGCTTTATTATACAATGCTGGGGGGCTATATACCATGCTGGGATGTATTATACCATGCTGGGGGGGCTATATACCATGTTGGGCTGTATTATACCATGCTGGGGGGCTATATACCATGCTGGGCTGTATTATACCATGATGGGGGGCTATATACCATGCTGGGCTGTATTATACCATGCTGGGGAGTTATATACCATGCTGGGCTGTATTATACCATGCTGAGGGGGCTATATACCATGCTGAGCTGTATTATACCATGCTGGGGGGGCTATATACCATGCTGGGCTGTATTATACCATGCTGGGGGGCTATATACCATGCTGTGCTGTATTATGCCATGCTGGAGGGGCTATATACCATGCTTGGGGGGGCTATATACCATGCGGGGCTGTATTATACCATGCTGGGGGGGCTATATACCATGCTGGGCTGTATTATACCATGCTGGGGGGGCTATATACCATGCTTTGCTGTATTATACCATCCTGGGGGGACTATATACCATGCTGGGCTGTATTATACCATGCTGGGGGGCTATATACCATGCTGGGCTGTATTATACCATGATGGGGGGCTATATACCATGCTGGGCTGTATTATACCATGCTGGGGAGTTATATACCATGCTGGGCTGTATTATACCATGCTGAGGGGGCTATATACCATGCTGAGCTGTATTATACCATGCTGGGGGGGCTATATACCATGCTGGGCTGTATTATACCATGCTGGGGGGGCTATATACCATGCTGTGCTGTATTATGCCATGCTGGAGGGGCTATATACCATGCTGGGGGGGCTATATACCATGCGGGGCTGTATTATACCATGCTGGGGGGGCTATATACCATGCTGGGCTGTATTATACCATGCTGGGGGGGCTATATACCATGCTTTGCTGTATTATACCATGCTGGGGGGACTATATACCATGCTGGGCTGTATTATACCATGCTGGGGGGCTATATACCATGCTGGGCTGTATTATACCATGATGGGGGGCTATATACCATGCTGGGCTGTATTATACCATGCTGGGGAGTTATATACCATGCTGGGCTGTATTATACCATGCTGAGGGGGCTATATACCATGCTGAGCTGTATTATACCATGCTGGGGGGGCTATATACCATGCTGGGCTGTATTATACCATGCTGGGGGGGCTATATACCATGCTGTGCTGTATTATGCCATGCTGGAGGGGCTATATACCATGCTGGGCTGTATTATACCATGCTGGGGGGCTATATACCATGCTGGGGGGGCTATATACCATGCGGGGCTGTATTATACCATGCTGGGGGGGGCTATATACCATGCTGGGCTGTATTATACCATGCTGGGGGGGCTATATACCATGCTTTGCTGTATTATACCATGCTGGGGGGCTATATACCATGCTGGGGGGGCTATATACCATGCGGGGCTGTATTATGCCATGCTGGAGGGGCTATATACCATGCTGGGCTGTATTATACCATGCTGGGGGGCTATATACCATGCTGGGGGGGCTATATACCATGCGGGGCTGTATTATACCATGCTGGGGGGGGGCTATATACCATGCTGGGCTGTATTATACCATGCTGGGGGGCTATATACCATGCTTTGCTGTATTATACCATGCTGGGGGGACTATATACCATGCTGGGCTGTATTATACCATGCTGGGGGGCTATATACCATGCTGGGCTGTTTTATACCATGCTGGGGGAGCTATATACCATGCTGGGCTGTATTATACCATATCAGACTCATTGAATAATCAAAGGAATATAACCATAATTTTTTGTGTACACGTATTCCCTTAAAAAAATAAACCTTTATTGATAATTTAGATTAAAAAAACACCTATTCCCGTGAAAAAAATGGAACAAAGTCCACAAAAATTAACAAAAGAGAAGACCATGAAAAAGCCCTACAAAAGGACTACAATAACCTATCTGCACACCTTCCTTACCGTGGAGGATGGCACCCTAAAAGATACGGTTATTTGGCGTCCCCACTCAACGTCGACTCACCCTATCTCCCCTATCTCACCCTAGATGAAAAGGTGGGAAAACAATATTCAGTAGAAAGGGGATGAAGGAAGGGAAATAAAGGAAAAATGCAGAAAAAACCTTTTGTATAGGAAAAGATAACATTTCATATTGTATCCACATGAAGGGCTAGCATAGAAAAAGGCTATTTAGCCTAAAAATACTAAGCAATATATGCTACCCCGAAAAAAGACCACTTTACAAAGAATTAGAAAATGTGATCAAAAAGAAGTACTAAACGTACATTGCCACAATTAATGATAGGCATAACCCCATGCAGTAATATACATGCACCAAAAAGCGGTGCTGATAGTAAATAACCTTATTTTGGACATTTAAAGTCCAATAGATGAAAACATATATAATATGCACCACATGGTGGTTACTTATCATAAGAAGTCGCCTCGACGCGTTTCCCCGGTGTAACGGTTCATCAGGAGGCCTAAGACTTTAGTACCACAGATGTTGGATAAACTCTATGATGCCTCAGATACCATGATGAAAAAGGCATGCTGGGCTGTATTATACCATGCTGGGGGGGCTATATACCATGCTGGGCTGTATTATACCATGCTGGGGGGCTATATACCATGCTGGGCTGTATTATACCATGCTGGGGGTGCTATATACCATGCTGGGCTGTATTATACCATGCTGGGGGGAGGCTATATACCATGCTGGGCTGTATTATACCATGCTGGGGGGCTATATACCATGCTGGGCTGTATTATACCATGCTGGGCTGTATTATACCATGCTGGGGGGAGGCTATATACCATGCTGGGCTGTATTATGCCATGCTGGGGGGGCTATATACCATGCTGGGCTGTATTATACCATGCTGGGGGGCTATATACCATGCTGGGCTGTATTATACCATGCTGGGGGTGCTATATACCATGCTGGACTGTATTATACCATGCTGGGCTGTATTATACCATGCTGGGGGGAGGCTATATACCATGCTGGGCTGTATTATACCATGCTGGGGGGCTATATACCATGCTGGGCTGTATTATACCATGCTGGGCTGTATTATACCATGCTGGGGGAGGCTATATACCATGCTGGGCTGTATTATACCATGCTGGGGGTGCTATATACCATGCTGGGCTGTATTATACCATGCTGGGCTGTATTATACCATGCTGGGGGGAGGCTATATACCATGCTGGGCTGTATTATACCATGCTGGGGGGCTATATACCATGCTGGGCTGTATTATACCATTCTGGGGGGGCGATATACCATGCTGGGCTGTATTATACCATGCTGGGGGTGCTATATACCATACTGGGCTGTATTATACCATGCTGGGCTGTATTATACCATGCTGGGGGAGGCTATATACCATGCTGGGCTGTATTATACCATGCTGGGGGGCTATATACCATGCTGGGCTGTATTATACCATTCTGGGGGGGCGATGTACCATGCTGGGCTGTATTATACCATTTTGGGGAGGCTATATACCATGCTGGGCATTATTATTCCATTCTGGGGGGCTATATACCATGCTGGGCTGTATCATACCATGCTGGGCTGTATTATACTATGCTAGGCTGTATTATACCATTCTGGGGGGGCGATATACCATGCTGGGCTGTATTATACTATTTTGGGGGGACTATGCACCATGCTGGGCTGTATTACACCATTCTGGGGGGGGGCTGTATACCATGCTGGGCTGTATTATACCATGGTGGGCTATATACCATGCTGTGCTGTATACCATAGTGGGCTGGGCTGTATACCATGGTGGGCTGTATACCATGCTGGGTTGTATTATACCATGCTGGGGGGCTATATACCATGCTGGGCTGTATTATACCATGCTGGGCTGTATTATACCATGGTGGGCTGTATTATACCATGTGGGGGGGGCTATATATACCATGCTGGGCTGTATTATACCATGCTGGGGGGCTATATACCATGCTGGACTGTATTATACCATGCTGGGGGGAAGGTTATATACCATGCTGGGTTATAATATACCATGCTGGGGGGCTATATACCATGCTGGGGGGCTATATACCAATCTGGGCTGTATTATACCATGCCGGGCTGTATTATACCATGTGGGGGGGCTATATATACCATGCTGGGCTGTATTATACCATGCTGGGCTGTATTATACCATTCTGGGGGGGCGATATACCATGCTGGGCTGTATTATACCATTTTGGGGGGCTATATACCATGCTGGGCTGTATTATACCATTCTGGTGGGACTATATACTGTGCTGGGCTGTATTATACCATGCTGGGCTGTATTATACCATTCTGGGGGGGCGATATACCATGCTGGGCTGTATTATAACATTTTAGGGGGCTATATACTATGCTGGGCTGTATTATACCATTCTGGGGGCTATATACCATGCTGGGCTGTACTATACCATGCTGGGCTATATTATACCATGCTGGGCTGTATACCATGCTGGGCTGTATTATACCATGCTGGGCTGTATACCATGCTGGGCTGTATTATACCATGCTGGGTTGTATACCATGCTGGGCTGTATTACACCATGCTGGGCTGTATTATACAGCCCAGCATGGTATACAGCCTGTATACCATGGTGGGCTGTATTATACCATTCTGGGGGGGTAATATACCATGCTGGGCTGTATTATAACATTTTAGGGGGCTATATACTATGCTGGGCTGTATTATACCATTCTGGGGGGCTATATACCATGCTGGGCTGTATTATACCGTGCTGGGCTATATTATACCATGCTGGGCTGTATACCATGCTGGGCTGTATTATACCATGCTGGGCTGTATACCATGCTGGGCTGTATTATACCATGCTGGGCTGTATACCATGCTGGGCTGTATTACACCATGCTGGGCTGTATTATACAGCCCAGCATGGTATACAGCCTGTATACCATGGTGGGCTGTATTATACCATGGTGGGCTATATACCATGCTGTGCTGTATACCATGGTGGGCTGTATACCATGGTGGGCTGTATACCATGGTGGGCTGGGCTATATACCATGTGGTGCTGGGCTATATACTATGCGGCTGTGTTATATGCTATGGGGGTACATTTTACATTATATTCTATTGGGATAGGCTGTGTTATATAATATCAGGGGCTACATTATATTCTATGGGGAGGTGGGCTGTATTATATTCTATTTGAAGCTACACTAAATACTGTAAGGGGGCTGTATTATATTTATTCTATTCTATGGGGGCTGCACTATACTATATGCGGAGGGCTACATTGTATTCTATGGAGGGGTCACATTATACTATATAAGGGGCTGCATTATATCCTATGAGGGGGTTGCCATATATTCTATTTAGGGGCTGCATTATACTATATGGGGGGACTGCATTATATTCTATGTGGGGGTTACATTATATTCTATACAGATATCATATCCAGCCCTGCATAGCCTCAATATTAGATAACAACAAATAACAAATAACTTTGTTGCCCTATGAAGGGCGGTGCAAAATTTTTTCTTGCACAGGGGCCTTTCTTGCACTACAGTCTGTGTCCGCCCCTGGGCTGAACATACCTGGGGGTAAAATATACAGGACCCCAATTGCTGGAGATTCCTGTGGCTGCTTTTCAGCAGCTCACCCAGTGTCTTTTCTGGCTGGCTTTAAAGGAGTATTATCACTCTAGAACACAAAAAAACTGACATACTTACCTATCGCAGCTGCAGCTCCTTGGGTCCCGGAGTGCAGTCTAGTGGTTCCCCGTTATGTCTTCTCCTGCTTCCAGCTGTCTTTTCATCTTGCCTGGATCACTGATCCATGAAGCATGAAGAATGCCGTGGCAGTGAGGCCGAATGTCTCCTGGCCGCTCACTAAACAACAAAAACGTTTCGGCCTCATGTGGCCTTCATCAGTTAGCAGACTGCTCAGAGATAGGAAAAGAGCTTGTTTAATGAAACAGGTAGGGGATTATATCCAATATAAATGCGGCCGCTGGTAAGTAGCAATATATGTGGGCGCAATGCTGCATAGCATCCTTACAGATTTTTTTTTCCTGAAAACACCCAAAGAGGTGCTGGGCTTGTGCCACCAGCCATTCTAGGCTGAGCGTGATTGCATTCGTCGGGTGGCGGCCGCCAAGCAGCCTGAGCCTGGGCTGGGACCCGAATGGGAGATCAGCCCGTGCTCAAAGGCACTGGGGTCATGTGTTTTGCCAAGTTTCCCTTCCTATTTTTTTTTTCTTGAAAACACCCAAAGAGGTGCTGGGCTTGCACCGCTGGGCATTCTAGGCCAAGTGTGATTGCATTTGTCAGGTGGCGGCCGCTAAGCAGCCTGGGCAGGGATCCGAATGGGAGACCAGCCTGCGCTCACAAGTCCGGGGTCATGCGTTTTGCACAATTTCCCTTCCAATTTTTTTTTTCCTGAAAACACCCAAAGAGGTGCAGGGCTTGTGCCACCGGCCATTCTAGGCCAAGCATGATTGCACCTTTCAGATGGCAGCCGCCAAGCATCCCGAGACTGGGCTGGGACCCGAATAGGGGACCGGTCCGGGGTTGATTGTTTTGCCCAGTTTCCCTTCTCATTTTTTTTTTCCTTGAAAACACCCAAAGAGGTGCTGGGATTGTGCCACCGGCCATTCTAGGCCAAGCATGATTGCTTTCATCAGTTGAGCCTGGGCTGGGGCTCAAAATGGAGAACAGCCTGCGCTCACAGGTCCTGAGTCATGCTTTTTGACAAATTTCCCTTCCGATTTTTTTTTCTTCAAAACACCCAAAGAGGTGCTGGGCTTGTGCCACTGGTCATTCTAGGCTGAGCGTGATTGCATTTGTCAGGTGGCGTCTGCTAAGCTGCCTGGACCTCGGCTGGGACCCGAATGGGAGACCAGCCCGCGCTCACAGGTCCAGGTTCATGCATTTTGCCCAATTTCCCTTCCAATTTTTATTTTCTTGAAAACACTCAAAGAGGTGCTGAGCTTGTGCCTCTATCATTTTTAGGCTGAGCGTGATTGCATTCGTCAGGTGGCGGCCGCTAAACAGCCTGATCCTGGGCTGGGACCCGAATGGGAGACCTGTCCGGGGTCATGTGTTTTGCCAAACTTCCCTTCCGATTTTTTTTTTCTTGAAAACACCCAAAGAGGTGCTGGGTTTGCGCATCTGGCCATTCTAGGCCAAGCGTGATTGCATTCGTCAGGTGGCAGATGCCAAGCAGTCTGAGCCTGGGCCAGGACCCAAATGGGAGGCCAGCTTGCGCTCACAGGTCCGGGGTCATGCGTTTTGCCCAATTTCCCTTCCGATTTTTTTTTCTTGAAAACACCCAAAGAGGAGCTGGGCTTGTGCCACCGGCTATTCTAGGCTGAGCATGATTGCATTTGGGTCGCCCCGTCCCAGGGCTGTGGGGTACTCGGTACCGGGTCGGTGTCAGGGGGATGTGTCACAGCAGCGGTGACTCGGTCCGTGGCCCTGGGTGCCCAATATCAATGGCGGAAGATGTTTGTAATGTAGTTTATATGGAAAGTTCGTGACGCCACCTGTGGTGTTTGGCAAGTAAGATGTTAAGCCAACGCTGCCTGCAGATCCACTGGGACTGATGGGGTGATGCAGCAAAGATGGTGTAGCTCCCCACAGGTGGAGCTGTAGTCCCAGGTCAGTGTAGGGGCAATGGATGAGGAGAGGCGCAGAAGGGTATAGATGCTGGTACCCAGATATAGCGGTGCTGAAGGTGTTAGCGACGAATGAATGGAGGACACCAGCTTGCAGTTTCAAAGCTTTACTCACAGTTCGTAGTACACACTGGTGCCTGCTTCCGTGCCGTGTCCTCCGGGGTAGAGACTCAATCAACCTCCCGGGCAAATCAGGGC
Source organism: Dendrobates tinctorius (assembly GCF_039654945.1). Taxonomy (NCBI): domain Eukaryota; kingdom Metazoa; phylum Chordata; class Amphibia; order Anura; family Dendrobatidae; genus Dendrobates; species Dendrobates tinctorius. The sequence goes on from NW_027361672.1 coordinate 10,618,331, forward strand.
TCTCCTCTCCAACACTCCGCCAACATGTGCCTTTCCTGAACGACTCCTCTATTGCGCCTTTTAGTGTGAAGAGCTCCAGCACCGTGGTTCTCTGAAGTTCCTCCTGTCAGATGTTCCTAACAACTCTACTTGTATGACAGACAGCTGTAGCCTGATCAGGGACCTCCTGGATCTCGGCTCTCTATCCGTGTTGCTGTTGTGTCCGAAGTCTTTGATGGGAGTAGTGCATTTACAGCCAACTATTCCACCGGTGTCTGCTGCAGAACCATAAGTGTCCATACAACCTCAGGGACCGGGCCCCGGCCTTGCGCTGAGAACCTATAGGCAGGGTTCCTCTCCCAACCCACAACTCCTCTCTGTTCTCCTACTCCTTCATTCCGCGCTGTTCCTTCTCTCTCTTATGGAAGCTTAGGTTGCAGTTCTACGTTCTCCTTCTCTTCTCTTTCCCGTGCCAGCTGGCTCAGGTCACTGAGGCAGCTGCAGCACTCCTTCCTCCATCCCTTCTTCCAGGGATCCCCCCACTCCTCAATGAGTGGCTTACTCCAACTCGAACTAAACTCAAACCAAACTGAACTGAACTCCAATTCTAAACCTTCCCACTCTTTTATATGAATCTCAACTCCACCCACCTCCCAGCACATCTCGTGTTACGAAGCAAGGAATCACCAGAGGTGCTCTGCTACCCTCTAAGCATGAGCCGCAATGTGATCAGTGCTGAACTATCTTGTGTGTGGGATGCAGGTGTTGGAGTGCGGAAAGGAGCTCCCAACTTACCAGGATGGTGGGGCACTACACCTTAGGAGAAGGATCAGTGCCTCTGCGGCGACTGAGCCTCAGAGGCGCCGCACATTCGTTGGGTGAAGGCTGCTAAGCAGCCTGGGCCGGGACCCGAATGGGAGACAAGCCAGCACTCCCAGGTACGGGGGCATCTGTTTTGCCCAATTTCCCTTACGATTTTTTTTTCTTGAAAACTCCCAAAGAGGTGCTGTGCTTATGCCAACAGCCATTCTAGGCCAAGCGTGATTGCATTCACTAGGTGGCCACCACCAAGCAGCCTGACCCTGGGCAGGGACCCACATGGGGACCAACCCGCACCCTCAGGTCCAGGATCATGGGCTTTGCCCAATATCCCTTCTGATTTTTTTTTTCTGGAAAACACCCAAAGAGGTGCTGGGCTTGCTGTCACCAGCTGTTCTAGGCTGAGTGTGATTGCATGTGTCAGGTGGCAGCTGCTAAGCAGCCTGATCCTGGGCTAGGACCCAAATGGGAGACCAGCTTGTGCTCACAGGTCTGGGGTCAATTGTTATGCCCAATTTCCCTTATCATTTTTTTTTCTTGAAAACACCCAAAGAGGTGTTGGGATTCTGCCACCGGGCATTCTAGGCTGAGCATGATTGCATTTGTCAAGTGGTGGCGTCTGAGCCTGGGCCAGGGCTTGAAATGGAGAGCAGCCTGCACTCACAGGTCATGCATTTTGCCAAATTTCCCTTCCAATTTTTTTTCTTGAAAATGCCCAAAGAGGTGCTGGGCTTCTGCCACTGGCCATTCTAGGCTGAGCGTGATTGCACCCTTCAGGTTGCGGCTGCTAGGCAGTCAGATCCTGGGCCGGGTCCTGAAATGGAGAACAGCTCGCGCTCACATGTCCTGGGTCATGCATTTTGCCCAATTTCCCTTCCTTTTTTTTTTCCTTTCAAACACCCAAAGAGGTGCAGTGCTTGCGCCACTGGTCATTCTAGGCAGATCGTGATTACATTCGTCAGGTGGCGGCAGCCAAACAGCCTGAGCCTAGGCCGGCACCCAAATGGGAGACCAGCCTGCGCTCACAGGTCCGGGGTCATGCGTTTTGCCCAATTTCCCTTCCGATTTTTTTTTTCTTCAAAACACCCAAAGAGGTGCTGGGCTTGCGCCACCAGCCATTCTAGGCTGTGCATGATTGCATTCATCAGGTGGCAGCTGTCTGAGCCAGGGCAGGGACCTAAATGGGAGACCAGCCTGCGCCCACAGGTCTGGAGTCATGCATTTTGCCCAATTTCCCTTCCGATTTTTTTTTTCTTGAAAACACCCAAAGAGGTGCTGGGCTTGTGCCCCCAGCCATTGTAGGCCGAGAGTGTTTGCATTCGTCAGGTAGCGGCCGCCAAGCAGCCTGTGCTCACAGGTCTGGGTCATGCGTTTTGACCAATTTCCCTTCTGATTTTTTTTTCTTGAAAACACCCAAAGAGGTGCTGGGCTTCAGCCATTAGCAATTGTAGGCCGAGCATGATTGTGTTCATCAGGTAGCGGCCGCCAAGCACCCTGGGCCGTGACCTGAATGGGAGACTGGTCCGGGGTCATGCATTTTGCCCAATTTCCCTTCTGTTTTTTTTTCTTGAAAACACCAAAAGAGGTGCTGGGCTTGTGCAACCGGTAGTGTTGAGCGATACCTTCCGATATCGGGAAATATCGGATCGGATTTGATAGGACCGATACCCCAAAAATATCGGATATCGCCGATTCCAATACCGGAAACCAATGCAAGTCAATGGGACACAAATATCGGAATGAAAATAAACCCTTACTTTCCTTGTAGGTTAATTCTACATGAAGGAAAACAACTAAAATTAATGTAGAATGTATTTGGGGAGGTGGAGGAGACATTAAAGGCATATAGGTTTAGCCCAATCAAATGTAATAGCAGGAATTAATTTTTTTTTAAAGACGTTTGGAGTTACAAAGATATTGACTATGTTAAGCATTTTTATATTTTGTCAGATATTTATGTTTCACTACTTCCATGCTCTTCACCTTCTTTTTTACTTCTCCCACACTTTCTCCTTCATCATCCTCTTCAGGGTCATCTTCTTGGTCTTCTTCGGGGTGGTCTTCAGGGTCGTCGTCTCCAGGGTCGTCGTTTTCGGGGTCGTTGTCTTCTTCGGGGTGGTCTTCAGGGTCGTTGTCTCCAGGGTCATCGTTTTTGGGGTCGTCGTCTTCTTCGGGGTGGTCTTCAGGGTCGTCGTCTTTAGGGTCGTCGTCAGGGAGATCCAGAGTGATTACCAAAAACCATTTCAAAAAGCTTGAACTTGGAAATATAGCAGAAGGTACAAGAAGGCTGAGGAACTGCTGACGGTACTGGAACCTGGATGGGTAGCCGAAGGTACAAGAGCCAATGGAACTACCGAGGACCAGCTGATGGTACTGGAACCCGGTTACTAAGCAGGAGGTACCTGTGCCAGAAAGCACTACCAAGGACCAGCAGACGTTGGTGGAACTCGGATACCGAGAAGGTGGCACCTAAGCCAAAGGATCTGCCTGGAACCAGCTGACATTACTGGAACCCAGGGGGACATATTCAAGATTGACTTCCAAAGAACCAGCTAATGGTACTGGAACTCAGATAGACAGCAGAAGGTACATATGAAAAAAAAAGTTGCAAGGCCGCGAGCCGGCCGGAGTTACCAAAACCCACAGTCCTACAGGGGGAGCTTGTTTTATTGGCACTACGGAACCAGCCTTCATTGCCAGATCGCGCAGCCCACATAGGAAGCACCTAAACTGCAGGCACCATAGAGTCGGCTAACCCGACCGCAACACGACAGTACAACGTATTGGAGGCAAAGTGACGTTGACACTACCCCGAAACAGCTGGCGTGCTGGAACCAGGCTGGGCAGGAGGGAGTACCCATGCCAAAGACACTTCTGAGCAGCAACTGGCGGTGTTGGAGCCCAAGGATTACAGGAGAAACAGAGTGTAGCCAGAGGCCTAATTGGAACAAGTTTAATATCTGTAGCAGTGTGAGTGTGGTCGGAGCAGGAGAAATTGCCAGACACACAGCAGGGGATCAGCTGACATTACTGAACCCCAATAACACAGGAGCAAGTGTTGACTGTGCAGACGGCACTTATGAGCAGCAACTGGCGGTGTTGGAGCCCAGGGATTACAGTTCAGGTGGTAGAAACATGAACACAACAGGAAACCTGGATACTGTTGCCAACCAATTATTTAATCTGGAAGAGGACTGGCAAATTCCTGCGAGATCCAGGCCTTGTTCGTTTTCAGAAAAGTAAGCCGGTCAACGTTATCGGAGGATAGTCGCATGCGACGGTCTGTTAGTACACCACCTGCGGCACTAAAGACGCGTTCCGATAATACACTAGCAGCAGGGCAAGCCAGCACCTCCAATGCATACTGGCTAAGCTCTGGCCATGTATCCAGCTTAGAGACCCAAAACTTGAAGGGGGAAAAGCCGTGTGGGAGAACACTGAGAGGGAACGACATGTAGTCTGTCACCATCTGACGGAAACGTTGCCTCCTGGTGACTGGAACCATCTGTGATGGTGTAGACATTTGTGGCGGGGACACAAAACTTTGCCACATTTGGGCCATACTGGTATTGCCTTGTGCTGAGGCGCTGCTTCTGCTCCCTCTTTGTGCAGAGCTTCCTCCACTGCCTCGACGCACTGAGCTGCTTTGTAAAGCACTAGCAGCACTGCTCTCGGGTGGAATGGAGAGCATGATGGAATGCACCAGTGTGTCTTGGGACTCCTGCATTTTACGCTCCCGATTCAACGGTGTTATGAGGCTTTGTAAGTTGTCCTGGTAGCGTGGATCTAGGAGAGTGCACACCCAATAATCAGCCATGTTGAGAATGTGGGCGATGCGGCGGTCGTTTCTCAGGCACTGCAGCATGAAATCAACCATGTGCTGCAGACTGCCAGCTGGCCAAGAAACGCTGTCCCCTGCTTGAGGCGTCATCTCTGCCTGCTCTGCATCACCCCACCATCGCTCTACATACTGACTGCTAGAGCATTGTGTACCTCCCTCCTCTGGACAGATGTCTTCCTCCTCCATTGACTCCTCCTCATCCTCCTCACAAAGTGTCCCCTGCCTAGGCCTTTGTGAGGAACCACGTTGCGCAGACTGTCCAGAAGCAGATGGCATTTGTGACTCCTCATCCTCCACCTCTTCCACAACCTCCTCCCTTAGTGCTTGCAGTGTTTTTTCAAGCAGGCAGATAAGGGGGATAGTCATGCTGACTAGTGCATCATCTGCACTCGCCATCCACGTGGAATCATCGAAGGCACGCAAAACGTGGCTGGAACGCCGCAAGTGAGCGCACTCTATGTGGACTTTGTGCAGCAGTGCATCAAGATCCGGATAGTCCCTCAAAAAACTCTGCACGACCAAGTTGAGCACATGTGCCAGAGATGGGATGTGAGTGAGGTTGCCTAGGCCGAGCTGCCACCAGATTTCAGCCATTGTCACACACTACCATGCCTGGCTGGAGATTCGCTGGCACAAACCACACGTCGCTCTCCTGCTTGATGGCATTCCAGAGCTCCTGCGCTGTGTGGCTTCGATTCCCCAAAGAAATTAATTTCAGTACGGCCTGTTGACGTTTGGCCATGGCTGTGCTCATATCGGTCGTAACAGGTAAGCGTTCACGAGTCCATGTGGAGGTAGACTGTGACGGCTCCTGCAGCGCTGATTCAGAGGAACTGGAGTATGAGGAGGAGTCAATGTGTACAGACTGGAATCCTGCAATCTTTGGAGTTGGCAGAACACGTACAGCGCCACTCTCAAGATCTGTACCCGGCTCCACAACATTTACCCAATGGGCAGTGAGGGAAAGATATCTTCCCTGTCCATGGTTACTGGTCCACGCATCGGTGGTCAGGTGGACCTTGCTACTGACGGCGTTTAGTAACGCATGTTTAATTTTTCCCTCCACATGCTTTTGCAGGGCAGGGCCGGCTTGCCTGCTGAAATAAAAGTGGCTTGGCACATTGTATTGTGGGACTGCCAATGCCATGAAGTTACGGAAGGTGTCAGTCTCCACCAGCCTGAAAGAGAGCATTTCAAGGGACAGTAGTTTTGCAATGCTAGCATTCAGAGCCTGTGTTCGGGGGTGGTTTGCCGAGTATGGGCACCTTTTCTCCCATGCCTGTGCTACCGATGGCTGTAGACTGGCCTGGGTGTGTGAGAATGACAGGGAACGTGGTGCTGTGGGTAGAATGGCACTATGTCTCTGTACAACAGTGCCAGAGGTTCTTCCATGGTGATCCTGTGAGGAAGCCGAACCAGCTGTGTGTGAGCTGGAGGAAGAGGCTACAACATGAGCTGAAGAGGTGGTAGGTGGCGCTGTAGGTTGGCCTAGGTCTTCGGTGTGTCTTTGTAACTCCACCATGTGCTTGGTTCGCACATGTTTCCACATATTTGTGGTATTGAGGTTGCTGACACTTTTCCCTCTTTTCACTTTCTGAAATCATCATCTGCAACTGTGTCAAAAAAGGACCAGGCACTGCAAGTCTTGGTGTGGCGCCCCTGAGGCTCAGTCGCCACAGAGGTACTGCACCTCCTCCTGAGGTGTGGTGCCCCACCAACCAGGTAAGTTGGAGGCTCCTGACCACGCTCCAACACCTGCATCCCACACAATACAGTAGTTCAGCAAAGCCACATTGCGGCTTCCTGCTTGGAGTGTAGCAGAGCACCTTTTGTGGCTCCCTGCTTGGAACACGAAACGTGCTGGGAGGCGGGTGGAGTGAGAATTCATAAAAGAGCAGGAAGGTTTAGGATTTGAGTCGGTCAATCAGTAGGTCAGTCACTCAGAGAGGAGTGAGGAAAGAAGATCCCTGAGAGAGGGATGGAGGAAGGAGGTGCTGCAGCAGATCTCAGTGACCTGGGTCTGCTGACACAGGAAAGGAAAGAAGGAGAAAGACATTGAACCGAAACCTGATCTTCCATAAGAAGGAAAGACTAATACGGAACGTAGGAGTAAAAGGGAACAGAGGACGTGGGTTAGGAGAGAGCCCTGCCTAGAGGTTCTAGGTGCAAGGCCGGGGCTCGGTTCCTGAGGTTGTATGGACGCTAATGGTTCTACAGCAGACACCGGTGGAGTAGTGGGCTGTAAATGCACTACTCCCATCTAAGACTTGGGGCACAACAGCATTTGGATAGAGAGCCGGGGCTCAGGAGAAGGGAGTCCCCGAAGCAGGCTACAGCTGTCTGCCGTACAAGGAGAGTTCTTGGGAACATCTGATGAGAGGAACCCTAGTGTAACTCAGTACTAGGAGATCTTCACACTTTAAGGCGCTATAGAGGAGACGTTCAGAAAGGTACATGTTGGCGGAGTGTTGGAGGGGAGCCTACCATCTTGCCTGGAGGTTGACTGAGTCTCTGACCCGGAGGACACGGCCCAGAGGCAGGCACCTGTGTGCACTACAGACTGTGAGTAAAGCTTTGGAACTACAAGCCCCGGTGTCCTCCATTCATTATCGCGTCTACACCCTCAGCACCACTACATCTGGGTACCAGCTCCTACACTGTCTGCGCTTCTCCTCATCCATTACACCTACACTGCCCTGGGGCTACAGCTCCACCTGTGGGGAGCTTCACCATCTTGGCTGCCACACACCACCAGCCCCAGAGGATCTGCAAGCAGCGTCGGCTTAACACCTCACTTGCCGAACACCACAGGTGGCGTCACGAACTATTCATTCAAACTAACTACAATACAAATTTCCCCCAATACTTGGGCGCCCGGGGCCATGGACCGGGTCACCGCTGCTGTGACACATCCCGCTGACACCGGCCCGGTACCGAGTACCCCGCAGCCCTGGGAGGGCGACCCAACTTGGCGCTGTGAACAGGATGCCGAGACCCGATGCCATCGGGTTCTGTGTGCCTGAGATTTGTTGGACTTAGAACTTTTGAAAATGTGCAGAAGACCCAATTTAATAGACTGTGACATGAACATTGAAAATGGCCGCTGGTGTGGAGAAGAAGGGCGTGAAGAGATGGGAGGCCCTAGGAAAAGACCACGAAGAGTCTTGCGCCTCCCCTGCCTGAATTACTATGTGACAGCAACATGGCCCACCCCCCGAGAGATTCGTATGCTGGCTTGGTATGGAAGCGCTGGAAGAAGGCGCCGCCCCCGGAAGGAGGGGCAGAAGAAGCCAGTGGCGGGAAAGGGGCCGAGGCAGGAAGAACGCCAGGACACCATGATGGAAAGAGAAGAGAAGTCAGTAGAGTAGGAGGAGGAGAAGCCGCTTGTCCCCGGGCCGCCCCTGCGGAGGCTGCGACCGCTGATGCATCCTCTGCAGCATCAGGCACCACCTAACAACCGACATTGCCATTGGATGAGTTCCGTCCGAAAGAGATATATGAGGGCTCTGGAGCAGAACGGAGGTCCGGGACCGCGTCCCCGTCTGGACCAGGCGCGGTTGCACCGGCCTCCACTGATGACCCCAGCCGAAACCGGCCTTGCCCCTGCCCGAATCCGTCTGCGGTCCACCCCATCAACAACTCCGGGAGTTGCGGCTGCCCCCCCCCCCCCACCTGGTACCGGAACCGCAGCTGGGAGCGCCTGATGTGATTACCGCTCCAGGTCTGACCCTGGTTTTAGGAGCGGAGCCCACGAATAGGAATGGCCCATTTGACCTCTGCCGGCGACCCCCGACTACAGTGCCGCTGGCTGAGGTCCTGATGGACGCAGAAGAATCGGACTCCGAGGTAGCAGCGTCAACACCGGCTGAGTCACCAACCGCAGCCGCAGTGCCATCGGTGGAGCAGATATGCCGTCCCTGCAAGCAGTGGACATTTCTATGGCTCTTTCAATTACCCCGACCAGCCCTTCTCTCTCCCTTTGGGAGGCAGAGTACATGCAACCAGCAACAAGATGAAGACACCCAGAGTATTTCACTTGGTAGCGGTTCACCAGCTTCCAGAACCCCAGGAGGAGATCAGCATTAATAACTCTCATTACCCAGGAGGGTATTTTGCACCATTGTGCCTTTTTGTTTTTTTTGCATCATGGTTTAGCTATTTTTCCAGTGTTGCCCCATTTTACTGGCAGCGTCTTCTAATTTGAACTTCCGTGATCATGAACTTGGAGTGCATCACAAACTTTATTGTAAATAGTTGCACCTCTTAAGGTGCCCTCTCTTGGTTTTACATAAAGACACTTTTCGAAGAATGGAAGTCTACCTCAAAGGACACTGCAAGAGATCCCGGCTGGGAGCAGTGTCCAGCACTTAAAAGAATTTTTGAAAAGTTTTACTGTGAAATGTTTAATGATGTGTCTTATGATAGTAAATGGCTTTTATATTGAAGTTTATGAAGAAGATGAGGGATTTGAATAAAGAATTGAGAATTGTATGTGACGAACGAGGTAGTTGCGGTTATCGTCCAGAGTCTAGAAGAGACAGTGAAAAGAAAGAATTGTATTGGTGAAGAATATGGAGTAACAGATGATAGAGAAAAAGAAATTTTGCACTTTTTGACTTAGAATTTTAGATAAGATAATTAAGAATTGTTTGCAACGTTTAAGAAACAGTGCCTCTCACATTGGGAAGTTTAGTATAAGAAATGTTTATTCAGCATTACAAAAATTTTGTATGTTCCTGTGTTCTGCTCTTTGTTTACCTTGCAGCCCGCGGACGTGCTGTGTTTAATGGGGGGTATGTGGTGCCCCTGAGGCTCAGTCGCCACAGAGGTACTGCACCTCCTCCTAAGGTGTAGTGCCCCACCATCCAGGTAAGGTGGGAACTCCTTTCCATGCTCCAACACTCACACCCCACACACCAGGGTAGTTCTGCACAACCACATTGCGGTTCAGTGCTTAGAGAGTAGCAGAGCACCTTTGGTGGTTCCCTGCTTGGAACACTGGACGTGCTGGGAGGTGGGTGGAGTTAGAATACATAAAAGACTGGGAAGGTTTAGAATTATGGGTCAGTCTGTGAAGGCAGTCCCTTAGGGGAGTCCATGAGGGAAGTCTGAGAAGGAAGCCACTCGGAGAGGAGTGGGGATCCCTGGAAGAAGGGATGGAGGAAGGAGTGCTGCAACTGCCTCAGTGACCTGAGCCAGCTGGCACGGGAAAGGAAGGAAGGAAGAAGGACACTGATCTGTAACCTAAGCATCCATAAGAAAGAGAGAATAGTACGGAACGAAGGAGAATAGAACAGAGAGGACGTGGGTTGGAAGGAAGCATCCTGCCTATAGGTTCTAAGCGCAAGGCCGGGGCCCGGTCCCCGAGGTTGTATGGACACTTATGGTTCTGCAGCAGACACCGGTGGAGTAGTTGGCTGTAAATGCACTACTCCCATCTAAGACTTGGGGCACAATAGCATTTGGATAGAGAGCCAGGGCTCAGGAGAAGGGAGCCCCCGAAGCAGGCTACAGCTGTCTGCCGTACAAGGAGAGTTCTTGGGAACATCTGATGAGAGGAACTCCAGTGTAACTCAGTACTAGGAGATCTTCACACTTTAAGGCGCTATAGAGGAGACGTTCAGAAAGGTACATGTTGGCGGAGTGTTGGAGGGGAGCCTACCATCTTGCCTGAAGGTTGACTGAGTCTCTGACCCGGAGGACACGGCCCAGAGGCAGGCACCTGTGTGCACTACAGACTGTGAGTAAAGCTTTGGAACTACAAGCCCCGGTGTCCTCCATTCATTATCGCGTCTACACCCTCAGCACCACTACATCTGGGTACCAGCTCCTACACTGCCTGCGCTTCTCATCCATTACATCTACACTGCCCTGGGGCTACAGCTCCACCTGTGGGGAGCTTCACCATCTTGGCTGCCACACACCACCAGCCCCAGAGGATCTGCAAGCAGCGTCGGCTTAACACCTCACTTGCCGAACACCACAGGTGGCGTCACAAACTATTCATTCAAACTAACTACAAGTTTCCCCCATTACTTGGGCGCCCGGGGCCACGGACCGGGTCACCGCTGCTGTGACACATCCCACTGACACCGGCCTGGTACCGAGTACCCTGCAGCCCTGGGAGGGCGACCCATATCTAAGCAGTAAGCTTGGTTCTGGTACTGTATCAATGTAGTAATCTAGATTCTGGTACCATATGTATGCCATAAGCTTGGTATTGTTCCCGTATTTATGTAGTAGACTTAGTAATCTCGGTTTAGCTCCCTTATCTCTGGAGTAAGCTCTGTTCTGCTCCCATATCTCTGTAGTAAACTCTGTTCTGCTCCCATATCTCTGTAGTAAGCTCATTTCTGCTCCCATATCTCTCTATTAAGCTCGGTTCTGCTCCCATAGCTCTGTAGTAAGCTCAGTTCTACTCGCTTATCTCTGTAGTAAGCTCGGTTCGGCTCCCATACCTCTGTAGTAAGCTCAGTTCTACTCGCTTATCTCTGTAGTAAGCTCGGTTCTGCTCCCATATCTCTGTAGTAAGACCAGTTCTGCTCCCTTATCTCTGTAATAAGCTCGTTTTAGTTCCCTTATCTACGTAGTAATCTTGGTTCCGTTCTTGTGTCTATGTAGTTAGCTTGCTTCTGTTACAGTATCTATGTAGGCAGTAAGCTTGGTTCTACTCCCATATCTATGCAGCAAGATTTGTTCTGTTCCCATATCTATGTACTAGCCTGTCTTTAAAGCTTGTCATCGCTGCTTTAATGCAGCGACCAGAGATAAGCAGGGCAGAGGTGGGCCACCACAATTCGAAGGCCACTGCCTTGTGATTGCCCCCCAGGCTGAAAAGTGCCAGCCAGCCCCTGGGGGACCATATCCCAATACAATATCTTTGTATTGTCAGCTGACATCAAGACCAGGGGTTAGCAACGGAGAGACGTCTATAAGATGCCCCCATTACTAACCCCATACTAAGCTTTGAAATTAACACACAACAAGAATAAAATCCTTTATTTGAAATGAAGACACTTATGAAAGCTACGTGCCGAAACACGAGTCGGGTCCTGGCGCCAGTTCAGCAGGAGGAGATGTCCAAAAGTATTTAGTCTTAGGCCGGGGTCACACTTGCGAGTGTGATGCAAGAAACATGCACGAGTCTCTCGCATCAATACCCGGCACTGCCGCCGGCACTCGGGACCAGAGTGTGCGGATGCATAGAAATACATGCAGCCGCACACTCTGATCCGAGCATGGTTTTATTCCAACACTTACTTGCTCTGGCTACTTTAGGTCTCTAAAAATTGAAATACAAAATGTAATAATGCTGATTGTCTGCTTTTTCTCCTATGAAAAAGAAAATGTTATAAATAATCGTATTTGGTGTCTCCTGTAAGGGTATGTGCACACATTGCGGATTTGCCTATGGAATTTTCTGCGTGGATTCTTCCAATCTTGGCAGAAAACGCAGTTGAACATTCGCGCGAATTTGATGCGTTTTTGATGCAGATTTAATGCAGATTTTCATGCGGATTTGTATGCATTTTTGTAAGCTAAATAAAGATCTATTTATCCAAAAAAAAGAATTGTGATGTCATTTCCTTGTCCAACCTCTTCTTTTACATACTCCATTGAAGTACATAATATCATCACCTACCACATCTCCTGGGCAGGGGAGCACGCAAAAGACAATACTGACATTAGAGCAGGGGATCACAGAGGATTCATTTTGTGAGGTAAAATATTTCACTGACTGCTTTTAAACAATATTTTACCTCACAAAAATGTATCCTCTGCGATCTCCTGCTGTAATGTCAGTATTGTCTTTTGCTTCCTCCCCTGCCCAGGAGCTGTAGTATGTTCTGTAGTAGTATGTTCTGTACACGGTCAGACACAGGGGTGAGAGAGACAGAGCACAGGAGGAGACAGCTCAAACAGGACAGCATATGATGGGAGAACACAGCACAGGAAGGAAAGAGACGGCAGACAAGGGGGATAGCACATGGGGTAGACAGGTCAAAGAAGAGAGCACAGACGGGAGAAATCAGCACATGGGGAAAGAGAGTGGATAGGTGGGTGAGCACATGGGGGGGAGATTCTCAACGCTGCAAAGCCTGCCCCCATCGTGACATTACTGCCCTCCCGATGCGATGGCATCGAGCCTCTATCTAGCAGATGGATAAATAGATAGATAGATCTATAGATAGATAGATAATACCAAGCCCGATGTTTAGTAATGAACAGAATAAAATGGTATATAAAGCGTTAAAGACACACACACACACAAAATCTGCATTAGGCTGGGGTCACACTTGCGAGAAACTCACACAAGTCTCGCACCTCAGAATACATGCAGAAATACATACAGCCGCACACTCCAGTCCGAGTGCCGGCGGTAGTGCCTGGTATTGACGTGCGAGACTCATGTGAGTTTCTCGCAAGTGTGACCCCGGCTTTATATGCAATATGTTTAATTTTAAAAAAAATGGAAAAAAGTTGTGTGGGTTCCCGCGCAATTTTCAAAACCCGAACAGGGAAAGCCAGCGACTGGGGGCAGATGTTTATAGCCTGGGAAGAGGGTAATACCCATGTATCTTCCCAGGCTATTAATATCAGCTCACAGCTGTATATTTAGCCTTTACTGGCTATTAAAATAGGGGAGCCCCTCCAAAAATGGCTTGAGGTCCCCCTATAATTAATAACCAGAAAAGGCTATGCAGACAGCTGCAGGCTGATATTCATAGCCTAGGAAAGCCCCCCCCCCCGGTACAAACACCAGCTCTCAGCCACCCTAGAAATGGAGCATCTCTAAGATGCACCAATTCTGGCACTTAGCCTCTCTCTTCTTACTTGCCCTGTAGCGGTGCCAAGTGGAGTAATAGTTATGGGGTTGATGTCACCTTTGTATTGTCTGGTGACATTAAGCCCACAGATTAGTAATGGAGAGCCGTCTATAAGACACCTATCAATTACTAATCCTATAGTCATTACATGTTAAATAAAGACACAGACAGAATAAAGTATTTTAATTAAATAAAACACAACACAGTTTCCTCATATTTATTAGACACCTGTGATGGTCACGTGTGACTGGACACACCGCCTCCAGCAGGGCGAATTTCTCTGACACACGTGAGCCTGGATACACTGCCTCCAGTAGGGCGAATTTAAATAAAGTAACATGCAGCCGGATATACCGCCTCCAGCAGGCGACTTTCAGTATTAGGCCGGAGTCACACTGGCGAGGAATACGGGCGAGTGAGAGGCGCTAAAAGCACGCATTAGATACGGACAAATGATTCTCTATGGGGTCAGTCGCACCAGACGTATATTTCTCATCCGTATCCTACGCTCCGTGCCAATCGCAGCATGCTGCGATTGTCAGCGTACTACGCCAATGCAAGTCAATGGGTGCGCAAAAAATACGGATTACACACGGAACACACGTGTGACCTGCGAGCAATACGGGGGTCTTTTGGCTGGTGACAGGAAATGGGCCAATCCATCACCAGGAAGCCTAGACATGCAAATGAGCTCAAAAAGTGCTCCAGACATCCAGGAAGTACACCTCCACGGAGTACAGCAGCAGCATGGCGTCCACGTACATTAATGTTGAGATGCTCATTGTCCTGGTGCAGGAGCGTCCCGAAATATGGGACCCACGCGATGCAAATTATGCTAACCGGACAAGAAAGGAGGCGTCATGGAGGTGCATCTGTCGCCAGATGTACCATGACTTTGGTGACAGACCACGTGATGAGCAGCATAAAATTCGTAAGTGCAACCATAAAAACATCATTAACCTTAGCGCGCGCAAAAAAATGAATCTAGAATCAGCACCCCCCTTCCTATGCATGTAATTTTATTAGCCTCATGAGGCCGTTACATTTGGATGTGACACGTGGCTTCACACAGCCATAATTTGGGGTTAGGCCACAAGCTCCTCACCCTCCTAGCCAATAAAATTAGTTTAAGTGTAGCTAATGAGACCCTGTGTATCTGCCCAATTACATATGCCACCATGGGTATAACGCACACCCCAGAAGGCCCCATGCCTAGACTACTGTTAGAAAATGTGACCTCTCAAATATGTGATTTTGACAATATTTCCTGTCACATTGCAGTGGAAGATGTGATGAAACGCTGGCGAAGCATTCGGGACCAGTTCCGCCGGGAACGCCAGCAGCGGTCCTGAAGTGGGGATGCTGGACATGTCAAAACAAAATACATATACTATGACCGGCTGAACCTCCTCGCCCCAATTCTGGATCTGAGACCGTAAGTACATACCTCACACCACATTACACAAATACATTACACAAATACTTTACAGGGACAAAAATATTGATGTATTTTTGCCTCTGTTCTATTTCATAACAGAACTCAACCCAACCTTACGGATCGAGGAACGGCCTCAGAGGCAGAGCCCATTATAGATCCTGTAGGGGATGAGGTGGCTGGCCCATCTTCTCCCCCTACAAGAAGGATGGCTGAAGATGAGGCATCACAAGATAACACAATGGCTGGCCTACACACAACACCACCAGGACGGTCTGCTGCTGCCACATCACCCATCCTTGAAGAGCCGGGCAACTTGATCAGCAGCCCAACTGCCCAGATCAGGTCCTCCCCACAGGCTGCTCTAACATCACGGAGAGCAAGAAGAAGGCGCCAGGTCACTATTCAAGAGAGCAGGACCAATGTGGACACAGGGGTGCTCAATTATTTGTCGAGAGTAACTACAGATGATGGGGAGGAGGCCTATGAACGTAGCCTCACCCTTTATCTCCGTGCCCTTACCCGTGAGGTCCGGCTCCGTATTAGGGGATGTATTCAGATCCTGCTTGATGCAAGCACCCCCCCAATACCCCATATGAGGTATTTGAATTTCTGGAGAGGTGGCAGCTCTCACCACGAAATTTAATGTGCATGAGACCATCCACACAGATGCTTGCTCAAGCAGGGTCCGAACAGCCCCTAATACGTGGGCCAACACCTCAAGCCCTTCCTCCCCCTACCCAACCTTCTATTCCGCAGCCCCAAATGTCTTCCTCAAGCCAACCCCACCAATATGGCCACTTGTACCCACCCAGTGTTGGAGGCTGGTCCCAACCTGGTTGGGGACGATCTGGCTATCTTGGTGGGTATGAGCCACGTGCCTACCAGAGCCAACAAGAAGCCCCTCACCATCATCATTACTCTGGCCAGTATCCCCAACAGTCCCAGGAGGCAGGACAATTCCAGCATCATGGGCAACACTATGGCCCCACACAGGGCGATGTTGGCCACAATGTCCAGCAGCACCCACAGGCTGTTCTTCCACGTTCCCCTTCCCCAACCTATGAGGATTTATGATTCTGATGGGTGGAGATGTCCAGTGAGTTTTAACTGGTGCTCCTAATAGAAATTAAAAAACAGGTGTTCTCCATCACCAACATTTAGAACATAATTTAACATTCACAATGTTTTCCAAACATATGAAACAATCCATCATGACAGGCAACGCTACCTCACGCCTTTCAGACATATATTACATGTGTGTAGAAAAGAGAATATTTAAATGCGCTATACTGTAAAATGAAAGGATGAAAATACACTACTCACTTGCTAACGCCTAGGAAAGGCGTGCTCGCCTTAGTTAAGTAGTCACCTTTTTTGTTAGCAATCTCTAGTAAAAAAAATTCAAGGCGACCAGCATTCAGAATATCACGCTCTCTCTATGTCTTAACAAGTGAGTTTTGTTTTTTCATCCTTTCCAGTATAGCATGCTTAAATATTGTCTGTTCTACAGACAGGTAATATCTGTGTGAAAGCTGTGAGGTAGCCTTGGCTGGTGGAATCTTTCTATGATTGGATAACATTATGAGGAAATGTGAGTGTTATCTTGGAGCCTTTATTTTGGTGATGGAGCTCACCTTTTGTTTGCAAATCTAGTTTAATCTAGTCATGCAGCAATGTTGTTATTGCCTAATCTTTGTTGCTGTTTTGTTATGTAATGTTAATTTTACAACAAGTTAAAGAAGGCACAAAGGGTCATTTTGCCCATTGCCAAATTTTTCTTATGGCAATATTATGTTTGCCTTTAAGCAAACCAAAAAAAAAAAGGCAAAACTAAAAATTTGTCTACTCTAGTTAATGTCTCTGTGTGATTTTTCACAATCCCTCACAACATACTAACAGACACCAACCAATGCAATGAAACACTCATAGAATCATAAGGGCTTGAGTATTATATATTTAGACACAATTAAAGAAACAAATTATAACATAGACACAGCATGCTCTTGCCAAGAAGTTGCCCCCTCAGGTGAGATAAAGTAATTAGTGAAAATATCACGCACTTTTAGGCCAGAGAGCGGTCTACGTTGAGGGTTCATAGGTGGTCTCACCCTGCACACATTGTCCGGCCTACGCACAACACCATCAGAGGAGGAACAATCATGTATCCTGGTGAAGTTATGCAGAACAACACAGGCTTTCACAACTTCATTCACATTTTGCTCACTCAGCTGAATGGCAGACTGGAGTACCCGCCATTTGGCACTAAGAATCCCAAAGGAACACTCCACCAGTCGCCTAGCACGTGATAGGCGCAAGTTAAAAATTCTGCGCCTGTGGTCAAGGTTGCGCCGGGGATATGGCCTCATGACATTGCGCGATAACTGAAAGGCCTCATCTGCCACAAGGACATAAGGGTCTGATTGTTCGGGGGAGCCTGGTAGCTGGCGTGGTGGTGGTAGATCCAACTGGTTGGTGCGTAGCCGCCGAGCCATTATGGAAGTATTGAAGGCTCTAGAGTCTCCCTGTCCTTCCATAGGCCCCAATGTCAACAATTATAAACTTGTATTGAGGGTCTACCAGAGCCAACAATACAACAGAAAAGTATTGTTTATAATTGAAGAATTGGGAGCCTGAGTTCGGCGGCTTACGCACCCTGATATGTTTGCCATCCAGGGCCCCAATACAATTTGGAAACTGGCAGTCCTCCTCAAAGTCCCTTGATATCCTTAACCAGTCTTCCATCCTGGGCTCCGGCATGACCACTTGATGGAGTCTTGTCCAGATTTCTGCACATGTAGACCTCACTATGCCTGAAATGGTTGACTTTCCAATGAGAAACTCATGGTGGAGGGTGGCATAAGACAGGCCAGTGGACAGGAAGCTGTAGAACAACAGAAATAGTAAAGTTTAGAATGGCTAAAGTAAAAAAAAATCAGTTACATGCCGACCAAACTTGGTAGGAAATGAGAGAGAATAACACACACATATTTGGTGGCACAATGAATAAGTGATATGCAGTACATATTAGATGTAACATTCTGGTGTGTCAGGTGAAACATATTTTGAGTAAGATGAGGGCATTAAACTTTGTCCAAGAAGGCCAAAAAACATAATTTAGCACACACATTATGAACATAGAGAATGTGGTTGTGTAGTACATACCGTATTGTGAGTAGAAGTCGCTCCTCTGCAGATATGGCTTTGCGCATCCTTGTGTCCTGAAAGGTTATCCCAGGGCGCACTGTCTCCAAGAGTCGATCAAATGTGGAAATGCTCATGTGACAGTACTGGTAAAATTTCTCCGGATGCTCCCGCAGAGAAGAATAGAAGCGGTGAAAATGACCTCTTGTGAATCGTTGCCTCAAAAGTGGATGGACCCACATGCGTCTCCTCCTCCGCGGATCCACTATCACAGGGTATGGTTGCCCAAAGCGCTGTGACAAAAGCCAGGTAAAGAGAACCTCCTCAGTTGTATTGAATCTCAGACCCTCTGCCATGCTGCACAAAGAACACCAACACACCTCGTGAAAGCAAGGTGACAAATGGACAGAATGTAGGCAGCCACCTGTTTCTGAGTGTCTAAATAGGGTGCAGGCTAATGATTTAAATTGTTTGCAGGCCTCAAAACCATTAAATGTCCATTTTGCAAGGCTGCAAGAAAATCTCGCCATACGGATTGCATACGGATGCCACACGGATTCCATACGGATGCAGACATGCGCAAAATAAGCGACCTCACCTTGCTTACGGATGACCTACGGAGCGCTATTTAGGGGTCATTCATCCGTATTATGCCTGTAATCTACGGACCGTATTTTGCGCAGGTTAGTGTGACCCCGGCCTAACACGTATATCTGGATATAACGCCTACAGCAGGGCGAATTTACACAATTAAGGGAAACACCAGGGAAACCGATACAATGTAGGGCCCTGCGATAGAGAACGGGGAAATGGAGACCTCCTGCACTCCCCTGAGTCAGTGTCTCTACACTCCTGACGGTCCCTAGGCGGGTTCCGCACCCGGCGACGAGCAGGATACCTAAAAATCCCTAGCTCGCCTTGCACCTAGCCCTTTCTAGTGAATTGGACGGTGCAGAAACTAATCCCACTACTGCACTAAAACACACATAAGGGAAGTCACAAACAGGGAAAACACCAATTAGCTTTGCTCTGTTGCTATTGCTCCAAGCAACAGAGTACGACACTAAAGTTCAGCTTCACCCTTGAAGCTCGACACCTGAATTCAGCTTCCACCTGAAGCTATAACACCAGAGCTCCCTGAGCTGCCAGGAACTCCTCTCTGTAGTTCCTTCTTCCACCAGACTTGGTTGGAAATGAGCAATATCACCAACAGTGATTGCAACACCTGACACTCTTTTATAGGTCAGAGCCAGAGCAATCACACCTGCTTCATAATCACGTGCACTAAACTAAAGTAACCAGAGTGCAATGACCCTAACGGCCACTGGGGGCAAAACTAGAACTGAAACCACCACAGTGCAATGACCATAATGGCCACCGGGGGCAAAACTAACTTTAAGCACACAGCTTAAGGAAAAAAAAGGTTACTTGTGCATTTATCTGTCATAATCCAACCTGGATCATGACAACACCTAATCCATGCAAAGCCCTTGATCTCCTGCAAAAAAAAACACAAATACTCCCTGTTCCGATGTAATCCATTTAATAACGAGTGTCCCATGATGATCTCCCGTGTAGAACAGTGACATCGGGAGATGTGACTGCTCTACAGGGCCTCCGGTGATGCACTGACAGGAGGTAATGGCTCCTGCAATGCATCACTGAAGAGGTCACGGGAGTTCGTGCTCTCACTTTACAGCACCGCTACGTGAGAATTCTCTCACACATCGTTGCCAGTCACAGAATAAACTCAGGTGACCTCTCTCCCGGCAGTGGAGGGATACACTGCGGAGGATTACCTTCGGTCAGTGCATTTCCGGAGGCCCTGTAGAGCAGTCACATCTCCTGATGTGACTGTTCTACACGGGAGACGGGAGATCGTCATGGAACACTCGTTATTAAATGGACTACAGCAGAAGGGTAAGTATAGGTTGGTTCATTATTTTATTTTTGTTACAGGAGAACGAGAGTGTCGGGGACTAGGTGCTTGGAGAGTATGTACTGTATGTTGCATGTTTTTTTTTTTTTACAATTGAACACAGGCATCGTCTGATGGGACCACTACTGCCCCATCATTGGCAAATGCTGTCACTGTTTATATTTGACAGTGGACATAGCCGGATGAAAGCAGTAGTCCCATCAGACGATGTCTGGCTACACAGACCAGCAGACACACACAGACACACACAGACCCATACACAGACACACACAGACCCGCACACACAAACACACAGCCGCGGACACACCCGCAGACTCCCGCAGACATAAGCACACACACAGATACACACAGACACCTGCAGATAGACACGTACATCTTCTCCACACACATAGTCTCCACCCACACACATAGTCTCCGCCCACACACTTTTCCTCCTTCCTTTCTGCGACGTTTTTCTCACGCAACTCTGCAGCAAAACCACAAACCTTTTACACCTGCGGTTTTGCTGCGGATTTGACTGACTCAATGGTAGTCAATGGGTGCAGAAACTATGCAGATCCGCAAAAAGAATTGACATGCTTCGGAAAATAAAACGCTGAGAATCAGCACTGATTTTTCCGCAGCATGTGCACACCAATTCTCTAATACCCATTGATTAACATTGGTTGTGCACTACACTGTGGATTTGGTGCAATTCCGCGTGTCCAAAAACGCTGCGGATCCGCAACAAAACCTGCAACGTGTGCACATAGCCTAAGAGTCGGATCTATCAAAATATAAAAGGAATTTACATGATAATGCTGTAAAGAGAAGAAATAATAAAAATGTCTTTCTAAAAAACAAAAGCAATAAAAAACAATCATAAGGTTGTATGTAGAGTTGAGTGAATTTTTCAAAATGTGGCTCCAATTATGATCGGCGGCGAATATTGTTTTTGCAATATTCGCTGAACACAGCTGAACGTCATTGAGTCAATAGGAGTAGAAATGACTGAATATGTCCGGAATCGATCATCAAACAGAAATTCGGCACTAATATGATACAAATATGACAAATTCAGATTTGGTGACCGATTCCGAACATATTCGCTCAACTCTAGTTGTATGTTCACAAATTAGTATCCATCGCTGGAAAAATAAAAAAGATACGGATGTCAGAAAACCAAAAATGTTTTTATAAGTTTTCAAACTTTGGTTTGCCTTTTAAAAGGTTATCTTGAGACATAGTAAAAAAAATGTGCCTAAACACTAACTGGAAGGTAGTTACTATCTACCTGCCTGTTGTTGATGGCGCCGTTCTTCACCAGCACATAGTAGTCACAAACCGCTCCTGCCAGGGATTCTGCTGACGTCAAGTTGACAGAGCAACAGCTTCTTTTCCGCTCCACTCTGTTGAAAGGGTGGGACTTTCGACGTCATTCTGATTGACTGCCGGATCCCTGCTGCCTAACTGGGGGAGCTGGCTGTCAATCAGAATGACGTCAGCAGTCATACCACATTGACAGAGAAGAGCAGAAAAGAAGCCTCCTCTCTGTCAATGTGAAAACAGTAGAGACAGCTGAATCGCCAGCAGGAGCGGTCTGTGCCGGCGAAGATCAGGACCAGGCACACCAGACAGGTAGGTAACTAACCTGCCTGTTAGTGTTTAGGCACACTATTTTTTTACAAAATCCTGGATATACCTTTTGATTAAAAATAATCTATGCAAGTAAGACAGCGCTTCCTCCTCCGGACTTAGCAATCTTGTGATCACCGAAGGTCTGGAGGGAGCAGGAAGACCCAGATCAGCTCTACAAAGCAGTCAGGAGGCTGAATTTGTCCTAGAATTTGGGCTAATACACCAGCCTCAGTTACAGAGGAAATCAGAAAATGTGTTATGAAATGGCCCCCAAAAGTGACATTAATGGGGCAAAGAAAGG
Organism: Dendrobates tinctorius; assembly: GCF_039654945.1. Lineage (NCBI taxonomy): Eukaryota > Metazoa > Chordata > Amphibia > Anura > Dendrobatidae > Dendrobates > Dendrobates tinctorius. Next base: position 10,640,234 of record NW_027361672.1, read on the forward strand.
AAAAATGAAAGGGAGACACTGCTGGATCACATTACTGTGTCCTGCTCTTACAAGGCAAAAACTACATACCTTAGTAGTCTTTTAAGATTCTAGCAAAAATATGAAAAATTCATATATTTCCGCTTATTTTCTGTACCTCACCCTAAGTGTTTGAACAAAAAAAATAAACACTACTAATGTAATTTAACATAAAAACCATGTACCACAGGAAAAAGCCAAAAACTATTGTAACGTGGTCTTCAAATGGTTCATTTTAATTCTGTCATTGTGCTGCGATTTCACTTCAGGCTGTACCTCTGCCCACAAGACACCATCCAGTGGAGCAGCACTACAGATACCATGTCTTCAGCTCTGCCCTTCCTATGTGTCCTAGCCCTATGAGGGTAATTCAGTGTCAGCAGCAGTTAGCTCCTTCCTCAACATGAAACCTGACAAAAGCAATCTCCATAGGGGGCAGTGTTGTCCACCCTCCTTGGCTGCAATGTTAGGCTACTTTCACACATCAGTTTTTTGCCGTCAGGCAGGATCCGGCTTTTTTTAGAAAAAACGGATCTGGCATAAATTTTGGAGAACTGTAGAAACGGATCCGTTTTTTTGCTGGATCCGTCTCTGTTCCTGGCGGCTGGCCAATTGGATCTGAGCATGCGCAGACTTAAAAAAACCGGATCCGGTTGCTGGATCCGTCTTTTTCTGGATCCGGCGCATTCCGGCGCCCATAGACTTTCATTGTAGCAAAAAGCTGGAAGCGCCGGATCCGGCGCTTCCGGCTTTTTCGCCGGAGACAAAAAACGTTACAGTAGACGTTTTTTTTTCAAGACGCCGGAATGAGACAAGTTGCCGGATCCGGCAAAAAACGGATGAAACGCAATGCCATCCGGCGCGATCCGGCGCTAATGCAAGTCAATGGGGAAAAAACGGATCCGGCATTGCATTTTGCCGGATCCGTTTTTTCCAAAAAAAGCCGGATCGCGCCTGAAGGCAAAAAACTGATGTGTGAAAGAGGCCTAAGAAGGTCTCCGACAACATGGCTTCCACAGAGGTGTATCACTTTCCCCCTAGTGACGGCCGGCAACCAATCAGAGCGCAGTAACAGTTTCCGGTTGAGAGACCCATGTTGAGTTTCTGAATCTGAAGAGCTACTGAACGACTACCGTGTGCGAGGAGGGTCAAGCGCTGCTCCTCACGTGATTGGCTGTGTGCCTGACAGACATGGATGTCGGTAGAGCAGCTCACAGGCTGGCGGCAGCCGGCAGGAGGCTGCACCTACACTGTGTGCGCTTCCAGCAGGCGAGGACTCTCTCCAGTTCCCCCGGCTGCCTCCTCCAGAGCCACTGGCTGATATGTGGACGGCGGCGCTGGCTCTGTCCTCACAGCAGTGAGTAGTGTGGGCGCGTTACTCTCTAGTGCTCTCTGTTATCAGCCGCTTCCTACAAGTGTCCAGCTGCTCCCAGATAGGGGACCCGTCCTGTGTAAAACCCAGAGACATATCTGCTAGTTTCTGTTGGTGTCTTAGACCACCGGCAACAAGTCGGCTGGCTGTTTAACCCCTTCACCCCCAAGGGTGGTTTGCACGTTAACTCCCGGGCCAATTTTTACAATTCTGACCACTGTCCCTTTATGAGGTCATAACTCTTGAACGCTTCCATGGATCCCGGTGATTCTGACATTGTTTTCTCATGACATATTGTACTTCATGTTAGTGGTAAAATTTCATTCAAATAACGTGCGTTTATTTGTGAGAAAAACGGAAATTTGGCGAAAATTTTGAAAATTTCGCAATTTTCCAACTTTGAATTTTTATGCCCTAAAATCACAGAGATACGGCACACAAAAAAATTAATAAATAACATTTCCCACATGTTTACTTTACATCAGCACAATTTTGGAAGCAAAATTTTTTTTTTGTTAGGAAGTTATAAGGGTTAAAATTTGACCAGCAATTTCTCATTTTTGCAACACCATTTTATTTTTACGGACCACATCACATTTGAAGCCACTTTGAGGGGTCTAGATGATAGAAAATACCCAAAAGTAACACCGTTCTAAAAACTGCACCCCTCAAGGTGCTCAAAACCACATTCAAGAAGTTTATTAACCCTTCAGGTGCGTCACAGGAATTTTTTGAATGTTTAAAAAAATGAACATTTAACTTTTTTTCACAAAAAAATTACTTCAGGTCCAATTTTTTTTATTTTACCAAGGGTAACAGGAGAAATTGAACTGCAAAAGTTATTTTACAATTTGTCCTGAGTACGCTGATACCTGATATGTGGGGGGGAACGACTGTTTCGGCGCATGGCAGAGCTCAGAAGGGAAGGAGCGCCGTTTGACTTTTTCAATGCAAAATTGGCTGGAATTGAGTTCGGACACCATGTCACGTTTGGAGAGCCCCTGTTGTACCTAAACAGTGGAAACCCCCCACAAGTGACCCAATTTTCAAAACTAGACCCCCCCCCCAAGGAACTTATAGATATGTGGTGAAAACTTTGAACCCCCAAGGGCTTCACAGAAGTTTATAACGTACAGCCGTACAATTAAAAAATCATATTTTTTTCCACAAAAATGATCTTTTCACCAGGGCTGTGGAGTCGGTAAGCCAAACCTGCGACTCCGACTCCGACTCCTCAATTTCCCTTACACCGACTCCGACTCCACGACTCCGACTCCGACTCCCACACATATTGCTTATATTTAAGTGAAAAATTTATTGTAGTACAATGTGAACCTCAGACATTTAATCATTTTTATGATCCAATAATCAAGATATTTAGATAGAACAGAATATATATTGGTGTACTACCCGGTTTTCATTCTTTTTGGTACAGATAAGATATGGATAGACAGATATGGATAAATGGATATATAGATAGAGCAGATTTCTAATCTGCTTTTGCTATTGAAAACATTATCTATGAGCTCAAAAACCTTTCAGGTGATGCAGTTTTTTTAAAAAAATGATCAGCTTTTGCAGCTGAAAAACGTATCCTCAAAAAACACAGGAAAAACGCTGTGTGTGAATGTAGCCTTAGATCAGGAATATAACAGCCATTTATAGGACATTTCATAACTTTCCCAAACTCCTATGAAAAAATATTCAGCACATCCTGCATTGAACTACTGTACCCAATTTATTATATATTTTAGGAGTCGGAGTCGGTCCATTTTATACCGACTCCAACTCCGACTCCGACTCCACCAAAATGAGCACCGACTCCAACTCCACGACTCCGACTCCGACTCCACAGCCCTGCTTTTCACCCCCAATTTTTATTTTCCCAAGGGTATCAGAACCCCAAAAGTTATTGTGCAATTTTTCCTGGGTACGCTGATACCCCACATGTGGGGGGTAAACTACTATTTGGGCGCATGGCAGAGCTCGGAAGGGAAGCAGCGCCATTTGACTTTTTTGGCTGGAATTGGGATCGGACGCCATGCCGCGTTTGGAAAGCCCCTGATGTGCCTAAACAGTGGAAACCCCACCACAAATGACACCAATTTGGAAACTAGACCCCCCCAAGGAACTTATCTAGATGTGTGGTGAGCACTTTGAACCCCCAAGGGCTTCACAGAAGTTTATACCCCATATGTGGGAGAAAGCTACTGTATGCGCACACGTCAGGGCTTGGAAGGGAAGTAGTGACGTTTTGGAATGCAGACTTTGATGGAATGGTCTGAGGGTGTCATGTTGCTTTTGGAGAGCCCCTGATGCACCTAAACAGTGGAAACCCACCACAAGTGACCCCATTTTGGAAACTAGACCCCCAAGGAACTTATCTAGATGTGTGGTGAGCACTTTGAACCCCCAAGTGCTTCACAGAAGTTTATAATGCCCGGGCGTGAAAATAAAAAAATCATATATTTTTTTTTTCAACAAAAATGATATTTTTGCCCCCAATTTTTTATTTTCCTAAGGGTAACAGGAGAAATTGTACCCCAAAAGTTGTTTTCCAATTTGTCCCGAGTAGGCTGATGCCCCATATGAGGGGGTAAAACACTGTTTGGGCGCATGACAGAGCTTGGAAGGGAAGGAGCACCGTTTGACTTTTTCAACGCAGAATTGGCTGGAATTGAGATCAGATGCCATGTTGCATTTGGAGAGCACCATGATGTGCCCAAACAGTGGAAACCCCCCAATTATAACTCCAACCCTAACCCCAACACACCCCTAACCCTAGCCCTAATGGGGAAAATGGAAATAAATACATTTTTTTAATTTTATCATTTTTCCCTAACTAAGGCTGTGATGATGGGGGGTTTGATTTACTATTTATGGCGGGTTTTTACGGTTGGCAGCTGTCATACGCTAAGACGCTTTTTATTGTAAAAATAGTTTTTGCATCACCACATTTTGAGAGCTATAATTTTTCCATATTTTGGCCCACTGAGTCATGTGAGGTCTTATTTTTTTGTGGGACGAGTTGACGTTTTTATTGGCACCATTTTCGGGCACGTGACATTTTTTGATCGCTTTTTATTCCGATTTTTGGGACGCAGAATGAACAAAAACCAGCATTTCATGAATTTCTTTTGGGGGTGCGTTTAAATTGATAAGGCGGTTTTATTCTTCGGGTCTGTACGGTTACAGCGATACCTCATTTGTCTTTTTTTATGTTTTGGCACTTTTATGCAATGAAAACAATTTTAAATAAAAAATAATTATTTTTGCATCACTTTATTCTGCAAGCTATAATTTTTTTATTTTTTCACTGTTGATGCTGTGTGGCGGCTCGTTTTTTGCGGGTCAAGATGATTTTTTCAGCGGTACCATGGTTATTTATATCCGTGCGTTATTGCACTTTTTGTTCGGCGATATGATAAAGCATTGTTTTTTGCTTTGATTTTTATTTTTAATTTTTAAGGGGTTCGCTAAAGGGGTTAACTAATGGGACAGTTTTATGGGGGGGTCGTTACGGACGCGGCGATACTAAATATGTGCGCTGTTATTGTTTTTTTATTTTCAAAAACTGAATTTATTAGGTAATATTTTTTCTTATTTATTTATTGTTTTGTTTTTTAATAAATTATTTTTACTTTTTTAATTTTTTTTACTTTATTACATTGTTCCTGGGGGGGGGGGGGGACGGACATCACTGTCCTGTCAGATCGCTGATCTGACATGTCACACTGCTCTCTGCAGGCACTGAGGAAGCCGCCTCCCTAAAGGCCCCCGTGGCCATATTGGATCTGGGGACCAGCAGGGAAGGAGGCTCCCAGAGCAGCACAGCAAATCGCGCTGCGCTGGGGGTCGCAGGGAAGCATGGAGGGAGCCCCCTCCCTACCGATGCTTCTCTAAACCCCCGATACACTGCAATCGTGTTTGATCGCAGTGTGCCAGGGGTTAACGTGCCGGGGGCGGTCCGTGACCGCCCCTGACACACAGTGCTGGGTGTCAGCTGTGATAATCAGCTGACACCCGGCCGCAGTCAGCGGCGCTTCCCCCGTGAGCGCCGCTTAATGGCTATGACGTACTATCCCGTCCATGGGCATTAAGTCCCAGGGCACATGGATGGGATAGTACGTCCAGTGGCAGAAAGGGGTTAAAGGGGTTGTCCGGTTTGGTGGGGATAGACTAGCAGCTTTAGTATCGTTCTTTCGAATACCTGGCCAGAGTAAAGGAATGATGCATAGCACTGAAGAAATGACTGTGGACAGTGTGCCCTGTAATGACGCGTTGTGTTCACCGTCGGTAGGGCCCGCTCTATAGGCGCTCATTATTATTATTTATATAGCGCCATTAATTCCATGGTGCTGTACATGAGAAGGGGGTCATTCTCACCGGCTGCGGGTGGTGTACACTCACATAATTTGAGGTGGTCACTCCTGGTCCAGTCATTGCCGCCTGATTGAACTGTGAAAGTTGGATGAATGAAATTGCCATTAACAGGCATAAATCGGGGTTCACAGGCACAACAGTCCGGAGTCCCCTTTGGACCCGATCCATAAATCATAGGTGGAAAAAAATCTATTCTGGTGATAAAATCCAAATATCCTTTATTGATCCAGCATTAGAAACAAGCGACGTCTCAGCCCACACCCAGTGATGGAGATTCGGACGCCAGTGTTTCTTCAGTAACTCCCAACCTGTGTGTTTCAGGTCCGTCATCCCGGCACACGCAGTCTGACACGTCTCAGGCCACATTGGCCAGTGTGGCTCCAGTGTTCTCCGTGGTAAGTTTCCCAGATAATCCCCTGTGTATATACTGTATGTCCCACCTTTTCTGGTATGGATTCAGCACATGTTTTCCTTTCACCATGTGCAGTCTGCTAGGGGGAAAATCTGCACTGGAATTAATTAGTCTCCGAACATAGGGCTTTTAGTTTATTACTTTTGTACAATATTGTCTTTAATAATGTCAGTGACTTGTCGGTGAATGTTGTACTTTTCTGTTCACAGATGAAATTTGACAAAGAAGGGAACATCCTGTCGTTTGGTGAGTGTGACTGGACTGTAGTATGCAGTCTGTATACTGAATGCATTTCCGTTGACAGGACATCGGTTTGTCCAGGAGAATGAGATACATGAAAAATTTGATGTAGTTGCTTTTAAAACAAACAAAAAAAAAATTGACAGTCTGAAATAAAAGTAAAATCGCCTGGCATAGTTATAAATCAATGCCTGTCAGCAGGTTTTGACATCTGGTAATAGTTGGCTGGCTGATTAGGTGCTTGTTCCCCTTTTTTTAAAAAAGATACGGTACGTTTTTTTTTTGTTTTTTTTTAAAGATCCAGTGAGCTAGTGACAATAAACCTAGCATAGAAGCTATATACAAATCAGGCTGATAGCTGATTAGGGGCGTGTCAGTGCACTTGAGAAAAAAGGAGTCCAGGGCGATGGATACGCCCCCAGTGCACTCCCAGCCTCATTTGTATATGTCTTGTAGGCCAGGTTTCTCAGGACTTGCACATGGGATCTGTGGGAAAGAAGCTTTTTTTTTTTTTATTATTATTATTATTATTATTATTATTATTATTATTATTATTATTATTGGAGAGCATGTGCTTATTCAGCCATGCCAGCAAATTCTTACATCTGAAAATGTTGACAAGTTCCCTTTCACCATTTCCAGGCCACAGATTAAAATAAAAAGTCTGGGCGGTCCACGTTTTACTTTGCAGTGACATTGTAAATCGTCCCTGCATGTAAAGCCCCCGTCTCACATAGCGAGATCGCTGAAGCATCACCGATTTTGTGACGCAACAGCGACCTCGCCAGTGATCTCGCTACATGTGACACGCAGCGGCGACCGGCCCCCCTGCTGGATATCGCTGATCGTGCTCGAATGTCCTGGGCCATTTTTTCATCGGCGTCCCGCTGGCCAGCGCGCATCACTGTGTTTGACCCGACGAACGACCTCGTTGGCGACACAGAACTCAGGGACGCAGGCTGGAATCATTCAGAAAAGCTGCTGTGTGACAAGGTACCAACGACCGCCGAGGATCGCCTACAAAACCCAGTCAGCTGTGGAATGCAGCGAGGACACTGAATTTATCCTGTAACACGAGCTAATTTACCATCATAAGCGGATATGTTCAGAATTTCCAGCAGAAGAATGTGCTACAAATACTGAGTGTTAGCAGGAAAACCACTTCTTAATATAAATGCTTTTTTGCTCATGTTTTTGATGCCTCTTTTTTCCTGTTCATTTGAATGGGTGAAAAATGCTGCAATAACGCTAATAGAATTAACACGTTGCAGATTTGAAATGGCTTTAAATCTTCAATGAAAAAATAAGCAGCGTGTGCATAAGATTTCAGAAATCTCATTCACTTTGCTCCGGTAAGTGAAATTTTCCAGTAAAAATACGGCAAAAACGTAATTGGTGAACATACCCTTACAGGGTAAAAAAAAAAATTAAATCTTGAAATTCCTCCCGAAGTTCTTTTACGACCTTATGGGGAGTACAATATGTGAAATTAAAATAAAAAGCAGGAAAAAAATAATGCCGCTCCCAATACAAATCACCTTTACTAGCCCTACACGTCAGAAAATGGTATCCCGTATATATTAATAATTGTAGTGTAAAGGGGGCCAAAATTTTAATTGTATTTTAGTGGTACTTTTTGATTATATAAAAAAAAAAGTGAACAACAGACACCTTTTTATTTTCCCACCCGATATCCGTGTGATATCAAAATAAAAAGTGTGGAAAAAAACACAAATTATTTGAATATCCGAATGAGAACATTTTACAGCTCTTTAAACAGCATGTATGGAAACAAAGTGTATCTGGTCAAGAGTGGGGGTGAATGGTCTGATCTTGGACTGGTTAAGGGCCTATATATGGCCATCTATTTTAAATGGTGTGCCAGTCTCACACTTAGTGCAACAGATTCATCAACCAAATATGTTACATTGTGACTCAGAAGTCCTTATGCTTTTCACTTTTCGAACAGTTCTGCTTGAATACCATATTTATACCACAAAACTAATGTTAATAAATTGATAAAACTGCCCCAGTTTGGTTTGAAATAGTGTAACATACAGACATCCCATGTACTGTGAATTCAACAAATCTCCTTATGTGATTGTCATTTAATTTTGGCAGAAAGAAAGAAAACTGAACTATACCAGGAGTTGGGACTCCAAGCACGAGATCTGAGGTTTCAGCATCTAGTGAGCATCAGTTCCAGAAACAACAAGATTATTTTAAGAATGGAGGTAATATTAACCATATCCAGTTTTAAATATGAAAATTTTAGATTCCGTTTAAATCTTATTAAAGATTGGGCCCCACCACCCACCCCCATCCTGGTATACGGGCTCCGCCACCCACCCCCAGCCTGGTTGTACGGGCTCCGCCACCCACCCCCAGCCTGGTTGTACGGGCTCCGCCACCCACCCCCAGCCTGGTTGTACGGGCTCCGCCACCCACCCCCAGCCTGGTTGTACGGGCTCCGCCACCCACCCCCAGCCTGGTTGTACGGGCTCCGCCACCCACCCCCAGCCTGGTTGTACGGGCTCCGCCACCCACCCCCAGCCTGGTTGTACGGGCTCCCCCACCCACCCCCAGCCTGGTTGTACGGGCTCCCCCACCCACCCCCAGCCTAGTTGTACGGGCTCCACCCCCAGCCTGGTTGCACGGGGCCCCCCACACACGCAGTTTAGAAATATGTTCAAAATATCAGGACAAAGCATATAATTAAACAATGCCTCTATTAAACAGTACAAGGGCAAGTGGTGGTACTGAAAGTGTTCACAGTAAATGGGCAAAAATAATAAAAATGTTAATAGACACAGCAATACATATAAAAAAGTGGATATATAAAGTGCAGAGTGCTTGCAACAACCAAAGGAGGGGCATATAAATAGATAAGCCACAAATTGATGTAATGAATGAAAGAAATACATATATATGTGACTCCCTCTGCTCTGACAATTGCACTCCTCCCATTAACCTGCAGGTGCTCTCAACCAGTACTACGTGCCCATTCAAATTGTAGGCTTGGAGCCCAGGAGAGACATGTTTGTCCATTATTGTAGGTTTTTTAACCTGAAAGTAGCATATACAGTAGTATATAGAAGGGTTAGGACAGGACCCGTCAGAGAAGTGACACCTTGCCGTGGTTGACGGGCACACATGAATTGGCCAATTTATGCGCTAAGAACCTTCGCTTTTTTTTGCAAATACATCTTGCTGAAGGACAAAGCGCTTGGAAGTTATTTCCATTGACATTATATGTCTTGGCATTCACAGGGTGCTGCTGTGCTGTGTATGTGTGTGTGTGTGTGTATATATATATATATATATATATGTGTGTGTGTATATATACGTATGTGTGTGTGTGTATATATATATATATATATATATATATATATATATATATATGTGTGTGTGTATATATACGTATGTGTGTATGTATATATATATATATATATATATATATATATATATATATAGCCTCAATTCTCCGAGGTATGGATTCATACAAGGTGTGAATTGTTTCCAAAGGAATTGTAGCCCATTCTTCAGTTAAAACACCCTCCAGTTCTTTGAGCGATGATGGCGGCGGAAATTGACGGCTAACTTGAATCTCTTCAATCGGCCATAAATGCTCAATAATGTTGAGGTCTGGGGATTGTGGGGGCCAGATGAGATGCTCAACTTCATTAGAATGTTCCTCGTGCCATGCTTTAACGATTCTAGCTGTATGAATTGGTGCATTATCATCCTGAAAGATGGCGTTCCCCTCCAGGAACACTGCTTGAACCATAGGATGCACTTGGTCGCCCAAAATGCCTAAATAATCTCGGCTGTTATCCCTTCATGGAAGAATTATCATTGGCCCGGCGGATCTCCACGAAATAGCACCCCAGATCATCACAGAACCTCCGCCATGTTTTACGGTTGGGAGAAGGCATTCTGGATGGAATGCTTCTTTCAGCTGTCTTCAAACATACACTCGGCCGGAGGTCGGAAATAGGGTAAACGACGATTCGTCTGAGAATATCACATGTTTCCACTGCTCGAGGGACCAATTCTGGAGGTTTCTACACCACTCTAAACGCTTGGAAACATTTGTCATTAAGAGCAGTGGTTTTCAAATTGCAGCTCTTCGTGGAATCCAGATTTGTGCAGCTCCCGACGAACAGTTTTCGTGGAAACTGGGTTCTGTAGGTGTTCATTGAGCTCAGCCGTGATTTTCGTAGCCGTGGTCTTGCAATCCTCTCTCACAATTCACTTTAGAGTCTGACGGTCTCTCTCAGTCAACTTCGCCTTTCGACCGGACCTGTGCTTTGCTGCGGACGTTTTTCCTTCTCTTTCAAACGCAGTCATTACTTTGGAGACAGTACCTCTTGACACGCCAAGCATTCTGGCACTTTCTGTTACACTAGCGCCTGCCATACAAGCACCAACAATTTGGCCTCTTTGAAAATCCGAGAGGTCTGCCATTGGTATCAGGTTCTCATCAATGTTCTTAAAATTCTGCAAAACAAACAGTTAATTTACATACACATATCACAAATAAACAACTACAAAACATTACCATATGTCACGGTTTGCATGCTTATTACATGTTCGAAGATTATGATGCCAAAACATTAGGTGTTTCCATTATTTTGTCCAACCCATGTGTGTGTGTATGTGTACATATGTGTGTGTATATGTGTATATATATATATATACCATATCTCCTGATATCCATATACAAGACTCAGTATATTCATAAACAAATATTAATCACATAAGATGAGTATTTGTACCAAAAGAAATGCTGTTCAACAGCCTATGCACTATGGCTATATGAAGGTACTATATATGTGTATATATAGTGGCTAGAATGGTTTTTAAATGGCAACAGTTGTGGTCATGTAGGGAAACAGAGTTATCAATTGCCAACTCTTGAATATGGTATCAAGGTATATACCTTAACACTTGGAAGGTTGCATATTTCTGTCCATAAAGAACACACAATTGTGGAGAGTTGAGGTCACATCTTGTTGGAACATACAGTACAGACCAAAAGTTTGGACACACCTTCTCATTCAAAGAGTTTTCTTTATTTTCATGACTATGAAAATTGTAGATTCACTCTGAAGGCATCAAAACTATGAAATAACACATGTGGAATTATATAATTAGCAAAAAAGTGTGAAACAACTTAAAATATGTCTTATATTCTAGGTTCTTCAAAGTAGCCACCTTTTGCTTTGATTACTGCTTTGCACACTCTTGGCATTCTCTTGATGAGCTTCAAGAGGTAGTCACCGAAAATGGTCTTCCAACAGTCTTGAAGGAGTTTCCAGAGATGCTTAGCACTTGTTGGCCTTTTTGCCTTCACTCTGCGGTCCAGCTCACCCCAAACCATCTCGATTGGGTTCAGGTCTGGTGACTGTGGAGGCCAGGTCATCTGGCGTAGCACCCCATCACTCTCCTTCTTGGTCAGATAACCCTTACACAGCCTGGAGGTGTGTTTGGTGTCATTGTCCTGTTGAAAAATAAATGATGGTCCAACTAAACGCAAACCGGATGGAATAGCATGCCGCTGCAAGTTGCTGTGATAGCCATGCTGGTTCAGTATGCCTTCAATTTTGAATAAATCCCCAACAGTGTCACCAGCAAAGCACCCCCACACCATCACACCTCCTCCTCCATGCTTCACGGTGGGAACCAGGCATGTAGAGTCCATCCGTTCACCTTTTCTGTGTAGTGCAAAGATACGGTGGTTGGAACCAAAGATCTCAAATTTAGACTCATCAGACCAAAGCACAGATTTCCACTGGTCTAATGTCCATTCCTTGTGTTCTTTAGCCCAAACAAGTCTCTTCTGCTTGTTGCCTGTCCTTAGCAGTGGTTTCCTAGCAGCTATTTTACCATGAAGGCCTCCTGCACAAAGTCTCCTCTTAACAGTTGATGTAGAGATGTGTCTGCTGCTAGAACTCAGTGTGGCATTGACCAGGTCTCTAATCTGAGCTGCTGTTAACCTGCGATTTCTGAGGCTGGTGACTCGGATGAACTTATCCTTCGCAGCAGAGGTGACTCTTTGTCTTCCTTTCTTGGGGCGGTCCTCATGTGAGTCAGTTTCTTTGTAGCGCTTGATGGTTTTTGCCACTGCACTTGGGGACACTTTCTAAGTTTTCCTAATTTTTCGGACTGACTGACGTTCATTTCTTAAAGTAATGATGGCCACTCGTTTTTCTTAGCTGCTTTTTTCTAGCCATAATACAAATTCTAACAGTCTATTCAGTAGGACTATCAGCTTTGTATCCACCAGACTTCTGCACAACACAACTGATGGTTCCAACCCCATTTATAAAGCAAGAAATCCCACTTATTAAACCTGACAGGGCACACCTGTGAAGTGAAAACCATTTCCGGTGACTACCTCTTGAAGCTCATCAAGAGAATGCCAAGAGTGTGCAAAGCAGTAATCAAAGCAAAAGGTGGCTACTTTGAAGAACCTAGAATATAAGACACATTTTTAGTTGTTTCATAGTTTTGATGCCTTCAGAGTGAATCTACAATTTTCATAATCATGAAAATAAAGAAAACTCTTTGACTGAGAAGGTGTGTCCAAACTTTTGGTCTGTATTGTATGTTCCGCATAGCATACATATCTACACCATCGGAGAGGTACATATCAGGGGAGTGATTGCACTGTATTTGGAATGCAGCGTTGAACCCTGACGCACGCCGAACCTAGACCTCACTCCTCCTTCCGAAGACGGTCTGGTCCAGTTATGGAGCAGAGGGATTGCAATAATGAATCTGAACAAATAAAAAAAAAAAAGAGATACAAGAAGTCCCCACAATGATGTTTACATGGTCATTCTTCCAGTAGTCGTAATTGAAAATTACATCACAAGACAAATGGAACTATAGTAAAAATACAAAGATACAACACAATTAAAACTCGCCATCTTACATATAATGCTTAAAAAATAAGAATAGATATGAATAAAATTATTCCTAGAGTTTGAGCTCAGTCTGATATGTTCGATAAAAACATACTTGAAAAGCAGTCTGAGCAGTGCTGGAGACAAGTGAGACAGGCGGGTCCCCGGTGGCTCCTCCCTGCCCACTGCCAGGTCTCTGCCTACACAAGTATGTAGACAGAGACCTGACAATCCAGGGCAGCTGGCGGGGAGAAGCCGCCGGGGACCGAACAGCACAGGAGACGAGTTATACATTTGGTTCCCAATGGGCAGGATGTATCAGCTGTTAGATTTAAGAAGGTGAGACACTCCCTCTAAATTTTTGGCAGTTAAACTCGTAAAGGGTTGCCAACTTTTTGGACAATCTTTTCTTAAACTCTCTCATCCACAAAAAAAGCTTATTATCCTCTCCTGCACCTTTGCCACTCTGGCAATGTCAGCAGGGGGTAGAGTGGGATCTCTCCACACTCAACTGCAGTCAATCAGTTGGTGGAACAGTCTTGATGCAGGTGGTGAGTATAAACCTTTATTTATTCATTGGACTAAAGCATTTAGGAAGGGATTGTCCAAATGGTGAATAACCCCTTAAGCATGCACAATATTCAGTATTATCAGAGAAGCCGCTTCACCCAATCTCCACTAGTATAATAGGTGTCATTTTTAGTTTTTTTTATGGAATGACTTATTTAATATTTCAGTATCTCATCCTGTATATCATTTTAATCTGAGTTCACTTTTTTCCCCTTACGGTTTTGCAGTTTGTAAAGGCTGTTATCACTTCTGAGTATCTTCTAATATTGGATTATCGGAACTTCCATTTGGAGCAGTGGTTCCTCCGAGAACTGGCCCCGCAGTTAGCAGGGGAAGGGCAACTAGTCACATACTCTTTACCTTTTGAATTCCGAGCTTTGGAAGCAATTCTGCAGCACAGGGTAAGACCTTATTGTTCATTTGGTGTGCTTACAGCTGGGTTGGAAGTTGTAAAGAAATTTGACTTGTTTTTGTTTAACTAGAATAAAATGGTTCTTTTTAACTTTTGAGTCAAATAAAAACAGCGCATGTACTCGCCCAGATGTCTATTGTTCCATATTATGGATATTTCAGACACATTGGGAACTGATCTCTCTCAATTTATAAGATTATATGTCCTTTAACCCCTTCACCAGATCCTGTTTTCATCTTCCTGCCCAGGCCAAATTTTCCAACACTGAAAAGTGTCACTTCATGTAGTAATAACTCTGTAATAACTAATAAGTAATAACTCTGTAGTAATAGCTCTTGAACACTCAGGGTATGTGCACAAGGTGCGGATTCTGCTGCGGTTCCGCAGCGTTTCTGCAGCTGCGGGTCCGCAGCAGATTCTGCTGCGTTGTACAGTACCTTTATTTCCTATGGAAATTAAAAAAACGCTGTGCACATGCTGCGGATTTTTCCGCGTGGTTTTGCTGCGGTTTACAATCCGCAGCATGTCAATTGTTTGGTGCAGAAACGCTGCAGTTTTACACCTCATCCATTATGAGGTGTAAAACCCCAGATAAACCGCAGGACTTTTGTCCTGCGGATTTACCTGCGGTTTTCTCTCCAAAATCCGCAGATCAAAAAAACTACGTGTGCACATAGCCTCAATGTATACCAGAGGTTCTGAAGCTTTTTTATCACTACACATTGTACTTTATGTTAGTGATAAATTTAGGCCAATTTTTTGCGTTTTTGTTAACATATCGGAATTTTGGCAACAATTTTGAAAATGTCACAATTTTGAAACTTTTAACTTTTATGCCCTTACCCGCTTCCAGACTGCCCACTGTACATAAATGTCAGCGCTTGCTGGGCTCTGTGCAGCGCCAACGTTTCTCTACGGTAAGCAGTCTTGCTGCTCTCAGGACCCCCCAGGGTGCTGCGATTCCTGTGAAAAGTGGTAGTTCTGACAGGTAATATCATCGACACCTGATTTGATCAGGTCCCAATTATGTTAATCCATTGCCATCTTCTGGTTGTTGCAGTCATGGCATTTAGAAGATGGCGAGAGGGAGAAGACTGCTTCACTCACCTCTCCATCATGCCCCGTGATCACATCACGGGGTAGCCGAGGGTTGTCATGGTAGCCGGAGGTCACGTGATGACCTCCAGATCTGCCAGCTACTGTAGCTTGTTAGACTCAGCCAGCTGCTGAGTCTAACAAGCGATCTGACAGTGTATTGCAATGCATCAGACCAGTGATCAGAAAAATAAAAATTGAAGTCACTAAGTAAAAAAAAAAAAAATGTGTAAATGTTTTAAAACTTAAAAAAAAAAATCACAAAATATATATAAGTCCAGGTGGGAGACCCCAGAGAAAGTGGTGAATCAAAGGGCAAAAATCCTGTGAGACTTCAATATCCAGACGGGTAAGCAAGGTGTTGGCTAACCAACATGACATTGTCATAGAAGACAAGGATCAGAAGACAGCAATGACAATAGATGTGGCAGTGCCAAGTGACGGCAACATTAGAAAGAAGGAATATGAGAAGCTGGAGAAATACCAGGGCCTCAAAGGAGAACTGGAGGAGATGTGGAAGGTGAAGGCAACAGTGATTCCAGTGGTGATAGGGGCACTTCGAGCAGTCACCCCTAAGGCCTCTTTCACACATCAGGTTTTCGCCGTCAGGCGCGATCCGGCGCTTTTGACAAAAACCGGATCCGGCAAAATGCAATGCCGGATCCGGTTTCCCCCCATTGACTTGCATTTGCGCCGGATCGCGCCGGATGGCCATGCGTTTCATCCGGTTTTCGCCGGATCCGGCAATGTGTCTCAATCCGGCGTCTGGAAAAAACGGCTACTGTAACGTTTTTTGTCTCCGGCGAAAAAGCCGGACATGCCGATCCGGCGCGTCCGGCTTTTTCACACAATGAAAGCCTATGAGCGCCGGTGGCCGGATCCGGTTTTTTTGGTCTGAGCATGCTCAGTAGCTCTGCCCACAAGACACATATATAAAAGCAAGACAGTGGGACCCTCAGCCACACCCATCATGCCACCCAAGACAGCAATCAGGCGCAGGAGAAGGCAGGAGACCACTGCAGCACCATCAGCACCACCACCACCACGCCAAATGGAGCAGCAAATGGAACATGCTGAGGAGGGGAGTCCAGCAGCAGATGAGAGACGGTAATTATCAAATCCCCCATTCCTCCAAACTAGGGCCATGGAATATCAAGATATTCATTGGCCCTTTGTTTCTCTTTATTCAACAGCCGCCCAAGAGATGCAGCAGCAGCAGCACTGGCAGCACTGGCAGCAGCTGTAACACCACCCACAGCCATGGAGTCTGGCCAGCAGGAAGACAGCACATCTTCTTCTGGGAGCCCTCCCTCTCATCGTCAGCATTTGACGGTAAGTTTTTATTTCCAAAATCCATCATTTCTGTAATATATGTCTATTCATTGCCTTTTATTTCAAAACAGGAATCACAAGATGAAGAGGAGCTCCCAGAAGAAGAAGGAAGGGATGGACAGACACCTGGAGTGGGCTCACAATTGGTAAGTTTTTGGCATCAAACGCAGAAACACAACATCACACTACACACAACACATAGAAAACAATGTTCTGCAGACCACACACAGCAAACAAATGCCTACATCCAAAGACATAACATTTTTTGTTTTCTTCTCTAGTCTTCCCAATCTGGTGCTCGGCCAAGAGTTCCTCGCAGTGCCTCCCAGGGTCGTCGGCGACAGCAACGCGGCGGTCACCAGCGTGTAAGTATAAATATTTTTGCTTTGTTTTTTTTGCACTTTTTATTTCATTTCTTTTGTGGAGGCTAATTATGTTATTTTTGTCTTTTTCTTTAACAGCCTTCACAGCGTGCTCCCGACTCTGACGGTGAGGATGGAGGAATCGATGTGGACCACCTCATCGATCTCGTCAGAGAAAGGGAGCCGCTCTGGAATATGGCTGACCGCCGCCACGCTGACCTGATCGTTACCCGACGACTCTGGGAGGAAATCTGTTCGCTCCTTGTGGACCGCTGGGAGGACCTCGATGCTCGGGCCCAGATTAAAGAGCGTAAGTATATACAGTACCGGTTGCTTGATGTAAACCAGTGTTTCCCGAACAACAGTCCTCGTGGTCCCCACGGATCATGTGTTCAGGATTTCTATTTACTATGGAAATCCTGAAAACATGACCCCTGGGGACCATGAGGACTGGAGTTTGGGAAACACTGATGTTGTATACTAACCACTCCTTTCTCGTTTCAGGGGACAGAATTGTGAAGCGGTGGCGGTCTGTGAGGGATCGTTTCAAGAAGGAGTTCAATAAAGAGATGCGGGCCCCGAGTGGATCTGGAGGACGCAGGAGCAAGTACAAGTACGCACAAGCCCTGTCGTTCCTCCGGGATACAATGGTCACCAGAAGGTAAATATTACACACCACATGTGAAAAAAAAAATGTTTAGATGTAACAATTTTTTTTCAGCCAGGGCCATGCCATGTCACTTTTTTAATTGTTTTTTTTCTCTTTATTCCACAGCACGGTGAGCAGCACTCGGGAGCCTGCACGGTTGGACCCTTCTGAGGCGATCCCTGAGGAGACCGGCACCGAGGGACACTTCGACCGCCCCGGTACATCTGCACCTTCACAGCCTTCCCACACATTCGACCCCTCTGTCCCATCTACCAGCACAGGAGCATCGTGGCCGCCTACATTACATGAAGCTGCTGGTGAGGAGATCGCTTTCCCTTTACCCCACCCTTCTGCCCCTGCCACCTCTATTACACCTGCGGGTACTGGGCGGCAGAGGGGTCAGGAAAAGAGTTATGCGCCAGAGTTCTTGCATCTGAATGCATCTTTCCAGAACTGTCTAAAAGTCTTGTCAGAGCAAATCTCTGCAGGCTTTCAGCAGATCAACTCCAGCATTCTGGAGGTGAAGACACTTCTGCAAACCATGCATTCAGAAGCAAGATCTTCGCCAAACCACACCTTTTTCAGGTCTGTTGTGGAGCGCATGGAAACGCTATCTCCTACCCAGCAGATGCATGTAATGCATTCATGCCACGGTGCTCTCCAGCACGTTACCTCCCAACCTCCTCTTCCCACCCCAGTAGTTCCTCCACCTGCACCCCCTCCAGCCACTTTCCATCCTCCCCCTCCTATTACATACCATCCACCTCCCCAGTACCAGCAACCTCCCCAGTACCAGCAACCTCCCCAGTACTAGCAACCTCCCCAGTACCAGACATCTCCCCACTTCCAGCAACCTGCCCCATACCAAACTCCTTCCCCATACAACTTGCCATCAACATCATCTGCTCCTACAGTCCCTGCCCAACCCTCCACTCCACCGCCCACCACCTCTTCTGCCTCCCACATGTCCACCCATTCTGTAGCTTTTTCCACACCTTCACCTCTAACTGTTCCTTCCCCACCACGATCCCAGTCCTCTCTCCACACTCCCAGTGTCGAAGTGTCCCGCAGCCCCTCCAGCAGTATTTCCACCCCACACTACACAGATTTATAATATGTGTGTATTTTAATAAAAATGACCAGTTTTATGGTTTCAAAGCTTTATTAAAAAAGTTTATTAAAATTTAAAAACCGTTTACTAAAAAAAACCTTTTTCAATAAAAGTTAAATTATTTTACACTGGTTGTCTGTCATTTCTTTCTGCGGCCAAAAGGGTTAAATACAGGGTATTTAAAAGGTAAAATGGTATTCAAAACTAGGTATATAACTGTGGGTAAATTTTAGCTTTTTGCCACAGTTGTGTTCCTGGTTGTGTTTGAAGCAAAGTATTTCACCTAAAAAGTTGTGATTATTGTTGGTGATTTCCTAACAATGTACACAACTTTTGTTAAAAGGTGAAATACTTTGCATAAAACACAACCAGGTACACACCTGTGGCCTAAAGCTAAAAGTAGTAAGACCATGACAAGATAGCCAACTTTGGTTGGCAAAGGTATATACTGTTGGTACAGAAGGTACACAATTTTGGTTAAGGGCACAAATTTTTCACACTCTGTCATCCTGCCAGTGTACTCTGCCTTGAGGTGACATAAAGTATAGTGCAAAATTGTCCCTCATTACTGAAACCGTCACAGAACTTCTAGTGGTAATGTCATGGTAATCTTGCAAGGTGGTTTCTTCAGAGGTGTCCTCAATGGAAATGGGTTCCTTGCAGATAACAAAATTGTGGAGTACCACGCAAGCTTTGATCACCTCGTCCACCGTTTCTGTCTTGAGGTTGATCGCAGTCAATAGGACCCGCCATTTGGCTGTCAGAATACCAAAGGTACATTCAACCATTCTTCTTGCTCTTGTGAGGCGGTAATTAAAAATGCGTTTTGTTCTTGACAATCCTCTGCTACCGTACGGTTTCAAAAGGTGTTCTGACAGCTGGAAGGCTTCATCCCCTACACAGACAAATGGCATAGGTGGACCAGATGTTTGCGGCAGCGGTCTAGGGGGTGGGAACTGGAAGGTGTTTCCATACAGTTTACGCCCCATGGCAGACAGTTTGAAAACTTGAGTCATTGGAGCGGCCATAGGCCCCAATATCAACAGCAATAAATTTGTATTCCGCGTCAGCGATGGCCATGAGGACACGGCATGTGTACTTCACTATTCCAGATATGGTGGAAATCCCGAGTCTGTACTGGAAATGCAGTGACGAAAGGGATTCTCCAGTTGCAAGAAATCTGTGGGGAATTAAAAAACAATCAATTAGTTTTAGATCACAGCATTACATACCAAAACTCAGCTATAACACTTGGAGATACAAACTACCACCAACAAGATTGCAGTGAAAGTGTGTTCTGATGCGAGCATATCCAATAAATGTGGCTTACCTTAAAGTCACCATCAGATGCTCTGCGGGTGAAACAGAGAAGCGGCAATAGGTGTCTGCTTTTCTTATGAGGTGTGCAATGCGCTCCACCAAGTAATCAAAATTCTCCATTTTCATCCGAACATATCCAAAAAATTTATCCGGGTTTCGTCGAAGGTCCATGCAGAGTGTAGAATAGACCCCACGCGTCATTCTCTTGGCTGTGATGGGGTGGATCCACAAACGTCATCTACGATGCCTGATGCGCTGCTGTCTCGCTCTCTCCTTCTCCAGAACAATCACCCTCAAACGATTCGCCTCCGCTGTAAAATCCGCCAAATTCTTCAAAATATTGCCAATGACAACATCCATCTTCGCCAGTAACTTGCTCTTCTCTCCAACCTGCACTTTCTCCTCTACAACCTGTCAAAGAAGGGCTGTAGGAACACGCTATATATAGTTTTCCAGTAGCCAATCCCGTTCGGAAGGCCACAAGGGGTGTTTTTAAAAACCGGATCCGGCGTAATTCGTCGAAAAACTAATCGAAAAATGGATGAACCGGATGAGACGGATCCGGTTTTGTCTGTCAAGAACAAGACGGATCCGGCAGAAAAACGGATCCGTCACATCCGGTTTTATGAAATATTTGCCGGATCCAGCGCTCCGGCACGACGCCGGATCGCGCCTGACGCCGAAAACCTGATGTGTGAAAGTAGCCTTAGTTGGAAGAATGGCCACAACAGATCCCGGGAGCAAGGGGGGCAAGAAGGAAGTTTTTATAGTGTGTGTGTGTGTATATGTGTATATATATTATATACTGTATATTTTCGAGTATAAGCCGATCCGAGTATAAGCCGAACCCCCCCTAATTTTGCCACAAAAAACTGTGAAAACTTATTTTGACTCGAGTATAAGCCTAGGGTGGGAAATGCTCCATAGATTATTCACCATATGGTGTCCCCAGAAGAAGCTCCATAGATTAGTCCCCCATATGCTGACCCCATAAGAAGCTCCATAGATTGTTCCCCCATGTGCTGCTGCATGTAAAAATAAAAAAAAATGACATACTCGCCTCTCCGTCGCTGGGTGTCAGATACTCACCTGTCCTGCTTCCATGGCTGCTCACCGCTATCTGCCACGTCATCAGTCAGTGACGTCCAGACTGCAGGGGGCGCGGCGCGCACTAATCACGTCACCGCGCCCTCTGCTGTCTGAAGTCACTGACCGATGTCAGACAGCAGCATGCAGCCATGGACGCAGGACAGATGAGTATCGCTATACTTACCCGTCCTGACACTGTCTCTTGAGCCCCCAGCTTCTCCGCGCGCTCTCTTCCTGCTTTCAGCTGTCTGTGATACCGCTCATTAAAACTCATGAATATGCGCATATTCATGAGTTTTAATGAGCGGTACCACGTGACCGCTGAAGGCAGGAAGAGAGCGCGGAGAAGCTGGGGGCTCAAGAGACAGCGTCAGGATGGGTAAGTATGACCTGACACCCCCAACCTCCCGGTGTATATAACTCGAATATAAGCCAAGAAGGGGACTTTCAGCCCAAAAAAATCGGCTGAAAATCTCGGCTTATATTCGAGTATATACGGTATATATATATATATATATATATATATATATATATATATATATTTAATATGTGTTTGACAAAGACCGAGCTGCGAGGTTGAAACGTTGCACCACTTGGTGCTGGATTAAAGTCCACAATTTTTCCTTGAACTGGAGTGCTGCCTGATTTTTTCCATAATTATATGTATATTGTGAGGTAGCGCTGTTATTCAGTTAGGGGATCCTCGCTAGGCAGCGAACAAAACACATCGGCACCAGGTTTTCCACAAAACCAAAACAGTCCATGCAGTTTATTCAGCAGCATAAACCCATAGAAGCAACATAAAGTTCTTATAACAGCATAGCGTCCATGACAGAGCTTCACTCTGTTAGCAATGTCCAATACACAGGCTTTTCAGACCGCAGTTATATCTCACCCCGTCAGGGTTCTCTCATGGCTGCTTCTCCATGCTGCAGACATTCATTCCCTCCAGGGAACTCTCAGGCACTTGCAGCCATTAGTCACAGCGTCCACACGTGCAGTCAGGCAAGAAGCCCCATCTCAGTGGGACCTTCCACACTGGACCAACCAAGTCCCAGCATTCACCCCCATGTGACCTACCCTGGCCACGTTATATGGTTCATAGCCATGCCCACCGGGTCACATGACTATGACCTCATCACTGGTCCTTCAGGCATTTACACACTCTTTACAACAGTGCTTTAAACGCACCCCCTGGGTGGGTTTGTAGGTAACCAGGCTCGCCCATCTCTCTAGTTACCTGGAGACTTCTCCCTTACACATTGAAACAACACCTCAGCAATATCATTGCTGAACAACACATAAGTCTCCATCTCAAAGCCACCCACTTTGGGATACATAACGGCCATTCCGTATTCTGCCATTCATCCTTTCTCCTGGGACATCCACACAACGCCCCCTAGCGGACTCAGTGGTTACTACACTATATATATATATATATATATATATATATATATATATTTAATGTTAAATTGAAATAAAAGTATAACCAAAGAAAACAACATCTTGTCCCGCAAAAAACAAGCTGCCATACAGCTCCATCAGTGGAAAACTAAGTTATAGCTCTTAGAATAAAGCGATGCAAAAAAAAATTTTTTTCATAAAAATTTTTGTGTAAAAGCGGCAACACATGAAAAAATGATATAGATTTGGTATCGCTGTAATCGTATTGATCTGAAGAATAAAGCTGCCTTATCAATTTTACCGCACACGGAACGTCATTTAAAAAACCCTCAAAAATCAAATCCTGAATTTCTGGTTCATTCTACCTCCCAAAAATCTGAATAGAAAGTAATCAAAAAATGTTGAAAACCAAAAATAGTACCAATAAAAACATCAACTTGTCACGGAAAAAAAAAGCCGTCACATGACTGTTGGCAGGAATCTGGAAAAATTATAGCTATCACAATATGGGGATGCAGAAACTTACTGTGTGACAGCAGCCAAACTTAAAAGCCTGATTTATAACTCTGGTATCGCTTTAATCACACCAACTCTAAGATAAGTCATCTAATCACTTATACCACACGAGGAACGACGTAAAAAATAAAACCAATTCTTTACCTGCTGTTGTTTCATTCACTCTGCTTCCCAAAGATCACAGTAAGGCTTGCCTGACATTTATCCTGCACTCTGTGCTGAATGCTTACATCGGGGTTTCCGTGTAAATCTCTGAAATACGTGATTCAGACAGAACCCCTGGCGGAAGATTCCTTATAATGAGGCAGATGGAGACACTGTGGACACCGTCTGGCCACCTATGATCTGACGGTGTCCATCTTTTTAGGCGTGCATGAAAGTGCGGTCGGCCATAGTTTTGTGCACTTGTTGAAATGGACACCGCAGAACAGAGGCCAGATGGAGTCCAGAGTAACTCTGCTGCCTCTTAGTGAAAGGATCCCTGGGGGCTTAATCTGAGTCATGTCATTCGGAGATTTAGATGGAAACTCCAAAGTAAGTGCTCTGCATAGCACTCCGTGTAAATGTGATCCAAAATGTTATGTAAAATGTTCCCAATTAAAGCTTCAACTCAGTCCACAAAAAATGAAGTCCCCACTTAGGTCCATTATTTAATGGAATTGTAGAGGGTTTCCACGTTACTGGTAGCACAAAAGCTCTGGAAAAGCGAAATGGCTCCTTGCCCCCCTAAATAAATCCAACAAATTCTGCGCTTTCAAATCCAAATGCCCCCCCCTTCTGATCTTTACAGTGTGCCTAAACATTTCTGTAGCAACGAGAACCCACCTAATTTACGGGCGCATGTCTCCAGAAGCATGAGATGGTCACTACAACGTGTACCGGTCATTACAACGGCCGTTTCAATTTTTACTCCACAACTTACACTGTTTCTTGTTTCTGGAAAACACCCATGGAGTCAAAATCGTCAACACACCTGTAGATAAATTCCCAGGGGGGTGTAATTTCCAAAATGGGGTCACTTGAGGGGGGTTTATGCTCTTCTGGCACTTAGGGGCTCTGTATATGGAGTCCGCAAACTATTCTACATTAATTTGTTCTCCAAGAATCAAATTGCGCTCCTTTCCACGGGAGTCTGGCTAAGCAGTACAGTACAACCGCAAAACTATTTTTTTTGTGGTAAATTTTTTTTTTCACCGTCTAATGCTATAAAATTCTGTGACCATATTATCCCTGCACCTTTAGATGAATTCATTGAGAGGTGTGGTTTGTAAATTGTTGTCACATATAGGGGTTTCTGCTGTTCTGAGAAAAAAGGGCTCTGCCAATGTGACATGGCATCGGCAAACCATAACAGCAAAATCTGCACTGTAATATGGTGCTCCTTCCCTTCTGAGCTTAGCACTGTGCCTCAAAAGTAGTTTTCGACCACTTATGGGGTATATTGATATACGCAGGAGAAATTGCGTAACAAATTGTAATGTTCGTTTTTTCTTATTGTCCCCTATGAAAATTGCAAACTTGGGGTCATAGCAACATTTTAGTGAAAAAAAAATAGTAATATTTCATTTACTCAGCCCAATATTATACAAATTTGTGAGAGGTCTTGGGGTAAAAAAAAAAAACCAAAACAAAAAAAGACTTGCTACTCCCCTAGATGTATGCCTTGAGAGTTTAGAAGATGGAGTCACTTGTGGGGGTTTCTGCTGTTTTGGCATTTAAGTGACCCTTCAAATACGACATGGTGTCCGCAACCTATTCCAGCCAAAATAACGCTCCCTTCCTTCCAATCTCTACAGTCATTTTTCACCACGTATTAAACCTTGTGAAAATAAAAAAAATAAATAAATTGCGGATAAAACATTTTCCTTGAAAAACATGATTCTTTATTTTCACAGCTCAACATTATAAAATTTTGTGAAGCCACTGAGGGTTCAGGGTGTTAACCAGACATCTAGATAAATTATTTGAGGGGTCCAGTTTTCAACTGTTTAAGCACATCAGGGGCTCTCCAAATGTGACATGGCGTCCGCTATCGATTCCAGCCAACTTTGCATTACAAAACTCAAACGGTGTTGCTTCTCTTCCAAGCCCTGCCGTGTGCCCAAACATCTGTTTTCCACCACATATGAGGTACCTGTGTACTCAGGAGAAATCGCACAACAAATTTTATGGTGCATTTCTCCCATTACCCTTGTGGAAAAGAAAAATTTGGGGCTAACGTAACATTTTTGTGGGAAAAAGTTAAATGGTTTTTTTTTTTTTTTTTTCCTTCCACATACCATTAATTCCTGTGAAGCACATGAAGGGTTAATAAACGTCTTGAATGTGGTCTTGAGCACTTTAAGGGTGCAGTTTTTATATTTTCTGTCATTTAGACCCCTCAGTCACTTCAGATATAATGTGGTCCCTAAAAAAAAAAAAAAGAAAAATTAAATGGTTTTGTATATTTTGTTGGAAAAATGAGAAATTGATAATCAGCTTTTAACTCTTCTAGCTTCCTAACAAAAAGAAATTTGTTTAAGAAAATGATGCTGATGTAAAGTGGACGTGTGGGAAATTCTATTTAAGAACTATTTTGTGTGACATAACTCTGGTTTAAGGGCATAAAAACAAAGTAAAAAAAAATAAGATTGCGAAATTTTCAATATTTTCAGAAATATGGTCTAAGGCTGGTTTCACATTTGCACTTTATAGCGCAGCGACGGCCTGCGCACGGCCGCCGCTAAGCCCCTCCCGGCTCCCTGCCCGCCCCATCCGGTCATCACCGCCTACTAGCGCACATGGGCGCTTGAGATCTGCGCACCCTATCTTTAGCATAGGGTGCGCAGATCGTGCACTAGCAGGATTTTGCCGTGCGCTGCGCACTTTTGAAAGTGCGCCGAACGCAGCATGTTGCACCTTCAAAAGTGGAAGTTCAATTTTGTGGAAGCACCTTGGCATGATGTAACTTACATCAAATGTTGTGAAGGAGTTTTCCAGTTGCATAATATTGACCTGTCTAAAGGAGCGAGATCGTGTATCCGTGAGTGTGATAACTTTTCTCCAGATAACCCTTTTATCATAGGAAACTGTATTTGGCTTGTATATTTTTTTAATTATTGATGTATAAAAACAGATGTCACTCAGATCTTATTTTATTCTCGTTTTTCCCCTGAATATTCCGTCTCTTTTCTTCTTACCGTGCTCTCTGCATTTCTGGGTGTTTTAGTGCAGTGAGCGGCGTCAAAAGAAGGGACACGGGGAGGAGAAAGAGTCCAGCCGCACACACTGGCAGCATACAGACTGTGAGCACTGTCAATGAGAAGCAGAGGAATGCCCCAGATAAGCAAATGGGGAGATAAAACTATACACCAAACTCTTTGCCACACCAAGGGTGCACTTGAGCCTCCTCATTTACACACAATTTAGGGTGGCACGGTGGCTCATTGGTTAGTACTGCAGCCTTGCAGCGCTGGGTTCCTGGGTTCAAATCCCACCAAGGACAACATCTGCAAGGAGTTTGTATTTTCTCCCCGTGTTTGCATGGGTTTCTTCCAGGTTGTCTGGTTTCCTCCCACATTCCAAAGAGATACTGATAGGGAATTTAGATTGTGAGCCCCATCGGGACAGCAATGATGTAAGTGAAGCGCTGCAGAATATGATAGTGCTGTATAAGAAAAGCATAATGAATGAAATATTTTCTCAGGCACTGTACCAATAACAGGTACAGTGCTAGTATGGTGGTTATGTGGCCTAAGTCCTCTACAACACTCTGTAGCCCATTTAAAATGCATTTTAATAATAATAATAATCTTTATTTACATAGCGCCAACATATTCCGCAGCGCTTTACAGTTTAACAGTTTCAAAACACAAGTCATAAGTAACAACGCTAACAATACAATAATTAAAGCAAAATAAGACGAAATAAGACGACCCTGCTCGTGAGAGCTTACAATCTACAATGAGGTGAGGGAGATACAGAGTACAGGTGTGTATTTACAATGGTGTATTTACAATGAAGGTCCAGCCATCTTGCGGGAGTGAAGGATGGATGGAGATAGTGAATGGGCTACACACGCACACTTACACAGAGAATGACTTTGATTAGTGAATGTGATAGGCCGCTCTGAACAGGTGTGTTTTGAGGGAGCGCCTAAAACTATGCAAATTGTGGATAGTCCTGATTTCTTGGGGTAGAGCATTCCAGAGGATAGGAGCAGCACGGGAGAAATCTTGGAGTCGGGAGTGGGAGGTACGGATTAGTGCAGAGGTTAGTCGAAAGTCGTTTGCAGAGCGCAGGCCGATAGACAGAAATGAGAGAAGAGATGTAAGGGGGTGCCGCACTGTGGAGAGCTTTGTGGGTGAGAACAAGTACTTTGAATTGGATCCTATAATGAATGGGCAGCCAATGTAAGGACTGGCGAAGAGCGGACGCGTCCGAGTACCGATTACCCAGATGGACGATCCTGGCCGCTGCATTAAGTATGGACTGGAGAGGGGATAGTCGAGTGACGGGGAGGCCAATTAATAGAGCGTTGCAGTAATCCAGGCGAGAGTGGATCAATGCAACAGTGAGGGTTTTTGTTTCCATAGTGAGAAAAGGGCGGATTCTAGAGATGTTCTTTAGGTGTAAGCGGCAAGAGCGGGCAAGGGATTGTATATGGGATGTGAAGGAGAGATTGGTGTCAAACATAACACCCAGACAGCGCACCTGCTGCCGGGGTGTTATTGTGGTACCACCCACGGAGAGGGAAATGTCAGATTTAGGGAGGTTAGTAGACGGTGGGAGCAGAAGAAGTTCAGTTTTGGAGAGGTTGAGTTTCAGATAGAGAGCGGACATGATATTGGAGACTGCGGACAGACAGTCACGGGCGTTCTGTAGTACAGCGGGGGTAAGGTCGGGGGAAGACGTGTATAGTTGTGTGTCATCAGCATAAAGATGGTACTGAAAGCCAAATCTGCTGATGGTCTGTCCAATTGGGGCTGTGTATAGAGAGAAAAGAAGGGGGCCAAGGACTGAGCCCTGAGGTACCCCGACAGCAAGAGGAAGAGGAGATGACGTGGAGCCAGAGAACAAAACACTGAAGGAGCGGTCAGAGAGATAGGAAGAGAACCAGGAGAGTGCAGTGTCCTTAATGCCTAGTGACTGGAGCCTAGAGAGTAGGAGATGGTGGTCAACAGTATCGAAAGCTGCAGATAGGTCAAGAAGAATGAGCAGAGAGTGGTCACCGTTACGTTTTGCTGTCAGAAGGTCATTGGTCACTTTGATGAGTGCAGTTTCAGTCGAATGTAGGGGGCGGAAGCCGGACTGTGAAGGGTCTAGAAGGGAGTGAATGGAGAGGTAACGGGTAAGGCGGGAGTAAACTAGGCGTTCCAAAAGTTTAGAGATGAAGGGGAGATTGGAGACTGGTCTGTAGTTGTTTGTGCAGGATGGGCTGAGAGCAGGTTTCTTTAGTAATGGAGTAACGATGGCGTGTTTGAAGGAGGATGGGAAAATGCCAGAGGAGAGGGAGAGATTAAAGATTGTAGTTAGGTGGGTTGTGACGACTGGAGAGAGAGACTGGAGGAGATGTGAGGGAATGGGGTCGGTAGTGCATGTAGTCGGACGAGAAGAAGAGAGGAGTCTGGAGACTACTTCTTCTGTGATGGGATCAAATGTGGAGAGTGAGCCAGGGGAGATGTAGGAAGGGATGGGAGTCACAGCACTTGGTGGTTGGGAGCAGATTTCTTGACGGATATTATCTATTTTTTCTGTAAAGTGGGAGGCCAGGTCATCAGCACAAATGTCTGTGATAGGGGCTTGTGCTTTTGGCCTGAGGAGGGAGTGAAAAGTGTCAAAGTGTTGGGCGTAACTGACACCCTTTAAGTGGAAAAACATGTATTATATAATGGATAATTTTAAAAACACTTTTTTTTCCTCTCCAGATTAGCACTCTACAAGGAAGACTTCATTTCTTACAACCTCGAATTCTAGAAACTTTGGAATCTTTGGTGGACCCCAAGCTTTTATCTGTAGATAGAAGTAAACTGCATATCCTTTTGCAAAATGGGAAAACGTGAGTTTATTTTATATTGGGGGAGGAGTAGACAAATTGCCTTCTGCATTGGACTGGAGGAGGCAGAATATTCAAGGGTTTTACTGGTCTGTTACCTATTTTACAGTCTTTCTGAACTGGAAACCGATATAAAAGTTTTTAAAGAAGCAATTCTGGAAATTCTGGATGAAGATGAGCTTATAGAAGAGCTGTGCTTGACCAAGCTGTCTGAGCCTCAAGCGCTGTATGTATTATCCTAATAAAATGCTTATAGGGAGAGATTGTTTATTTAGTGCTGTATGGGTCACCATGAAAAGCAGTACAACCTTTTGACTCATGATTTCGATTATACGTCTTTTAAACTTTTGAGATTTTTTGACCGCTCATATTGGTGCCTTCTGTACTACTACAAAAGGCCCAGTTCATTAAGACTAGCATTTTGTAAAACAGTCTTGACAAAGTGAATGTTGCCATAAGATGCACCATATTCATTAAGAGGTGTGCCTCTTTAATTTGGTGCATCTTTCAACAGTCATGGGCCAATGCTAAAAATGTATGTAACCCATGGGCTGCCATAAAGCTGTCAGAATTTATACCCAGTGCTGCCTGAGCTCCATTTATTTAAAATAAAAAAAGTTGCAATTATTTGTATAACATAATACACATTAGGATACAATATAGTTCATTTCAATACGCTAGGTAACCAGTATGTAGTAATAAATAATTCCTGAGTATTTTGGCTGCTGTAGAGCTTTTCCCACTATGGCATATGATTTACATATGACTGCTGAGACCACTCCAATATATAGGACAACACTTGCCTTTCTAGTAACTAGAGTAAATCACAATGTACTCTCATTTACCATAACGCTAAAAAAAAAACAGTGTGTTGCTGATCAGGTCATCTTAGAAATCATGTTAGAGTATGGGCCCAAACTTTTTATTGAGCCCATAAACCGCGTGTGTGGATGCACTTCAGCCTCCTGAACAGTGTCCTGCAGAGTGGCTTTTCAAGCAATCTGTTGGTTCTCGGAGCCACAACCACAACAGATCTGCTGCACATGTTAACAGTGCAATCTAGGAGTAAAGGGAACCTGTCAGGATTGTGCTCAGTAACCTACAGACAGTGTCAGGTCAGTGCTGTTATACTGATTGCAATTATACCTGGGTGATGAAATCCATCTTGTGGTTGTTGTGTAATCTTTATTTTCAGTGTTGAGTTAATGATATGCTCATGCTCCAGGGTAGACTGTGCGGGGCTTCATGTGGTGCTCTGATTAGGTATTCTTCAGTATGGCATCTGACAGGTCACTGTTCCCTCAGTGAAAAATGAGGATGAATGAACTCATCGAGATCAAAATCCAACACTGCGGAGACACCATCACATGTTTCTCAACGCAGTGATTCTAGAGCAATGCCCCCATCCCTTATGGGAAATATGTAAAAATATGCAAAACACAAGCCGCGGAGACACCATCACATGTTTCTCAACGCAAGCAATGACTAGCCAGGTCTTTCCCCGGGAAGGAACAACCACGGGAAGGGCAGTCTTCAATGAAGTAAACCACCTATGCCAAAACATGGTATCCATCCATAGACAGCCGTTTCGGGGTATTGCCCCTCATCAGTGTGGAGTAGGAAACTGGCTAGTAGGAGCAATGCCTAGTAGAAGACTGTGAAAAATGAGGATGAATGAACTCATGGAGATCAACATCCAACACTGCGGAGACACCATCACATGTTTCTCAACGCAGTGATTCTAGAGCAATGCCCCCATCCCTTATGGGAAATATGTAAAAATATGCAAAACACAAGCCGTGGAGACACCATCACATTCATCCTCATTTTTCACAGTCTTCTACTAGGCATTGCTTCTACTGGCCAGTTTCCTACTCCACACTGATGAGGGGCAATAGCCCAAAACAGCTGTCTGTGGATGGATACCATGTTTTGGCATAGGTGGTTTCCTTCATTGGAGACTGCCTTTCCCGTGGTTGTTCCTTCCCGAGGAAAGACCTGGCTAGTCATTGCTTGCGTTGAGAAACTTGATGGTGTCTCCGCGGCTTGTGTTTTGCATATTTTTACATATTTCCCATAAGGGATGGGGGCATTGCTCTAGAACCACTGCGTTGAGAAACGTGATGGTGTCTCCGCAGTGTTGGATGTTGATCTCCATGAGTACATTCATCCTCATTTTTCACAGTCTTCTACTAGGCATTGCTCCTACCCTGTTTCCCCGAAAGTAGGACCCCCCCGAAAGTAAGACAGGGTGGGGATTACGGGGGGGTCCTTCAATGTAAGGCCTCCCCCGAATGTAAGGCAGGGTTGGGGGCCGCTGTGAAATGTAAGGCCCTTACCTTTGGGCCGCCGCTCTCCCCCATTGGGTCCCCAGGCTCCAGAGGTGTCCTCAGGTGCAGCTGGGCGGGTCCAGCGCTCATGGGGTTAACTCGCCGTGTTAACCCCGCAATCCGCCCAGCTCAACAGCTCATTGGCCGCCCCTGTTCCCCACGTCACCGCCGGCCCCCGGCTCGAGCACTGATTGGTCCAGCAGCTTGGGCTGTAATTGGCCGCCCCAGCCCCACGTCACCGCTGTTTCCCTGCTGATTGGCACAGCGTTCCCTGCAGCACAGGCCTTCCGCACCCACAGCCGCACCGCAGAGGAAAACGTCCAGCATTTAAAAACCAAGTAGGGAAACATGTACTGTATAGGGTATGGGGCTGTGTGCAGTGGGATACGGCACTGTTATGGGGTGTGGGGCTGTGTGCAGTGGGATACGGCACTGTTATGGGGTGTGGGGCTGTGTGCAGTGGGATACGGCACTGTTATGGGGTGTGGGGCTGTGTGCAGTGGGATACGGCACTGTTATGGGGTGTGGGGCTGTGTGCAGTGGGATACGGCACTGTTATGGGGTATAACAGCATGTTAATAAATGTTAGTTTATTGGTTAAAAAGAAATTGTCATTTTTTTTCGGCTAATGTAAGACCTCCCCCGAAAGTAAGACAGGGTGGGACTTTTTGGGGTAAAATTAATGTAAGACAGGGTCTTACTTTCGGGGAAACACGGTACTAGCCAGTTTCCTACTCCACATTGTTGAGGGGCAATACCCCAAAACAGCTGTCTGTGGATGGATACCATGTTTTGGCATAGGTGGTTTCCTTCATTGGAGACTGCCCTTCCCGTGGTTGTTCCTTCCCGGGGAAAGACCTGGCTAGTCATTGCTTGCGTTGAGAAACATGTTATGGTGTCTCCGCGGCTTGTGTTTTGCATACTGTTCCCTCAGTGACCTTCCCCCTAGTTTACTTAATGAATATATGTGTATTTTGGCTGGTCCGAACAATGAAAGCAATTGTTACCACCCACCTTTCGTGTCTCCCATTTTTCACATAGATTGTAAGCTTGCGAGCAGAGCCCTCACTCCTCTTGGTATCTGTGTTTGTTATGCTGTAATGTCTGTTGTCTGTCCAAGTCCCCTCTATAATGTAAAGTGCTGTGGAATATGTTGGCGCTATAGAAATAAAATTATTATAAAAAAACAAAAATCCCCCTCCTGCAGGCAGGTGCCAGAGGTGGATCGCCGATAGCTGCTAATGCGCAGGCGCTACCAGCGCCACTTTTAAATGGATTTTTTTTAATGAATTTATGGATAACGTGAAATAAAGGATTACATACACATTTAATCTATTTTTCTTTTTCTCCGAGCCTACGAACTAACCGGCAGGTAGTTGCTAATTTAATTGATAGGTACTTTAACTCATAATGCTAAAAGTAGCTGGTTTAAATTAGGCCAGGTTCACATAGCGTTAACCAGCCCTATCAACGCATAGCGTTGATGGGCTACGTTAACGCTATAGCATAACACGATATGCGTTATGCTATACTGCGCTAATGATTCATCAGCGCTAGCGGTGACGGAGCCTCAGACGCTGCAGGCCGAGGCTCCGTCGGTGCTTAACGGCACATCGCGAACGGGTGCCGCTTTACAGCATACGTCACGATGCGCCACATAATGGTGGTGTATGGCAGCGTTAACGGACTGCGTTATACCATGGTGTAATGGAGTCCGTTAAACGGACTGCCATAGCGCAGTGAGAACCCGGCCTTAAAGAGCATCTTTAGAAGGAATAATGTGGGAATGCATGGAGTGGGTTTAGGGTGTGCTACTAATATGTAATGTTGTTTGCAGTGCAGAGGGCACATCTCGCATAGATCACACAGAAGAAATGGAGCTGCTTCTTGAGAATTATTACAGACAAGCAGAAGATCTGGCAAATGTTGCCAGGGAATTGCGTGTGCTAATTGATGACTCCGAAAGTGTGATTTTTATTAACTTAGACAGGTCAGTCTATATGTCTATTATCTTGTATGTGATATGTGTGAGTAAGTATGCATTTATATAATATAGTTTTTGTTTTTTTTTGTGTATTTTTCCTATAACATGTGGTCAAAAGTATTGGAACACACCACGTAATGATTGAATTCAGGTTTTCATTCAGTCCTATTGCACTGGTGTACAAATACATCACCTAGCCATGCGGTCTGCCTTTACTGATACCTGCTGGACGATGGGTCATTCTATAGAGCTCACTACATTCCAGTGTTATAAGATGTAACAGATTAGTGAAATTTCTTCTGAAATTTCTTCCCTCCTATATATTCCACAGTTAATTGTGAGTGGGTATTATTGAAAAGTGGAAGCATTTAGGAACCACAACAACTTGACCAAGAAGTGACCCAAGATATGGAGTGACATAGAGCTGAGGTGCATAATTCCCCAATGCTCAGTCAACATCAGCACAAAAATTGCACTGGGAATGCATGAGAATAATGGGTTTCCATGACAGAGCCGATGCATGCCAGCTTTATATGAACAAGCACAATGCCAAGCGTCAGATGGAGTACTGTAAAGCCCCCCACCACTGATAGCTGGAGCAGTGGAAATGTGTTCTGTGGTGTAACAAATTATGACTATTTATCTGCCAGTTTGATGTACGAGTCTGGGCTTGGCGAATAGCTGAATTACCTGTCGGACTGCATTGTTCAACTGTGAAGTGTGGTGATGGAGTGATAATGCTATGGGGTTGTTTTTCAGGAGCTTGTCTAGCCCCCTTAGTTCCAGTGAAGAGAAGTCTGTCTTAAGCCCCCGTCACACTAAGGCTGGTTTCACATTAGCGCTTTTTAAGCGCACGCACGGCCGGGGGTAGCTCCGCCCCCGAGCCGGCTCTCTGCCCGGCGTGCCCGCCCCTTGCTTGTAGCGCCGCCTCCTAGCGCACAGCGGCCCCTGCGATCGGCGCACCCTATCTTTAGCATAGGGTGCGCAGATCGTGCGCAGGCCGTGCGCTAGTTGCGCTCTGACCTGCGCTGCGCACTTTTGACGGTGCGCCGTGCGTGCCAAAATCCGAAAAGTTTGATTTTGGCGCGCACGGCGCACCGTCAAAGGTGCGCAGCGCAGGTCAAAGCGCAACTAGCGCACGGCCTGCGCACGATCTGCGCACCCTATGCTAATGATAGGGTGCGCCGATCGCAGGGGCCGCTGTGCGCTAGGAGGCGGCGCTACAAGCAAGGGGCGGGCACGCCGGGCAGAGAGCCGGCTCGGGGGCGGAGATACCCCCGGCCGTGCGTGCGCTTAAAAAGCGCTAATGTGAAACCAGCCTAAGCGACGCACCAGCGATCCCGACAACGATATGACCTGGTCAGGATCGCTGGTGTTGCTACATGATCGCTGGTGAGCTGTCAAACAGGCAGCTCTCACCAGTGATCAGGACCAGCAACGACGCAGGTAACAAGCGCGCGTGTCGCTTAGTTACCCGCTGTGTACCCTGGATACCAGCGTGCTCGTGCTGGGAGCTGGTATCCAAGGTAAACAGCGGGTAACTAAGCCACGTCATAAATATTAATCTAGTCTGGAGTAGCATTCCTGGCGTACAAAACGCCAGTATTTATTAAACGGGTGAGTGAGGCCATTCCCCAGTCTTTCCCCATTTTGACTGAGCTGATTGAAATTGGTGTGAAAACAAAAATTTTTTTTGCAACTTTTCAAAGCTTTTGCGCCAGTTTTCTGTGGTAAATGCCCCTATGCTTTTACTTTTTTTTCTGTTCTGAAAAACTATTACAGAACTCTCAAAAGAATCTTCCTATTCATTTCTATGGAAAACAACTTTTGTTCATATGTTCTGTCTTTCAAATGCTTTAAGGCCCGTCACACACAGCGAAATCGCTAGCGAGATCGCTGATTTTGTGACGCAACACCGATCTCGCTGTGTGGGACATGCATCAGCGACCGGCCCCCCGCTGGTTATCGCTGATCGTGCAGGAGTGTCCTGGGCCATTTTTTGATCATTGGTCTCCTGCTGGCCAGCACGCATCGCTGCGTGTGGCAGCGGGAGACCAACGATCAGCGAGCTCACAGAGCTGTAAGCAGATGCTGGGAGCTGGTATCCAAGGTAAATATCGAGTAACTAAGCACCCGTGTCACTTAGTTACCCGCTGTGTACCTTGGATACCTGCGTGCTCGCGCTGGGAGCTGGTATCCAAGGTACACAGCGGGTAACTTAAGTGACGCACACGCTTAGTTACCCGATATTTACCTTGGATATCAGCGTCCTCGCTGGTCCTGATCATTGGTGAGTCTGCCTGTTTGAGAGCTCACCAGCGATCATGTAGCGAGGCACCAGCGATCCTGACAAGGTCGTATCGTTGTCGAGATCGCTGGTGCGTCGTTTAGTGTGATGGCACCCTTAGGTTTGCAAAAATGCCTGAAGGGAGAAAAGAAAGTAAGTACATGACTCTACTTTAAAGCTGCTCCTGGTGGAAAGCACTGCAAACTAGAGATTTGTCCACATTTTGTCTTTCAGCCATCGGAATGTGATGATGAGACTGAATTTGCAGCTGACCATGGGAACCTTTTCCCTTTCTCTGTTTGGTCTAATTGGAGTGGCTTTTGGCATGAACTTGGAATCGACTTTTGAAGAGGTTTGTTTTTTTCTGATTTAAGGAATAACTGTAGATATTTATCCAGCACCTAGATAGCGATTTGTATTGTGTAATGACCGCTCTCCTGACCTCCCTGCAGAGCTGTGTGTGATTATACCTGACATATCTGCAGGTTCCTTTCAGCTTCTATCTCACCGGCAGACAGGATAATATTGCTGCAATACACCAGCGCTCGGAGCTGCAAAAAATGTTTACCGAAAGACAAATTTCATTTTTCCTGTTAGTTACTTGTCTCACTCTGGTAACTCCCCATTTATTAAAAATTAGCTCTGGTGGCAGAGAGATCTTTGTTAACGTCATCCCCATAGCCTGGAATTGATCATTGTTATATTGGAAAAACGTGGATTTCTCTGGAATAAGACATTGGATCGCAGATATTAAGATATCCTTTTATTCACCTTCCTATGACCTACATACCATGTAAATGTCTTAGGAGGGTTGATCTTATTTCCTTTTAAATCAGTAGATGTAGAGTGCAAAACATGTAATTTTGTCCCTGCTACATCAACATCTGGATATTAAGGTAAACCGTAGTACATACACGCCATAGACCATTATGTTGTGTAACTTTAGGATTCACACGGAGGCTCTGATAACACATCTACATGTTGCACAGCAGCAATTCTCCCAAAAAATGTGCAACTTGCTGCATTTTGGAGCAGTGATTTTTGATGTGGGAAAAAAAATGGCCATGTCGCAGATAAGTTGCAAGCAAGTTGCAGTCGCATGTGACTTGCAATAAATGCAATAAAGTCTTTGACAAGTGAGTCATGTGCAACATGCAACCAGCGACCGTCCAACACGTCTGAGAAATTGCAACCGTGTCGCAGGTCTCTGTGCAACACCATAGGACATCATGAGACGGAAAGTCTCAATGTGACGCTTGTTGCCATGTAGACCTAGCCCGAGACGGTGGTCAAGAATATAAAAATCTTTTTAGAAAGGTAGGAAATTCAGTCTGTCCTCATTACTGCCTTGGCCAGTGATTGTTTGCAGTGGATGTAATAGTTCATGGCCCATGATTAGCTGTAGAAAGGTTAGCATGGACCCGTCATGACAGACGGGACAGTGGTGCTGTGGAGGTTTATATGGGATAGTTATTTTTTGGAATGGGGGGATGAAGTTGCTATATTACAGCATTTCCAGCTTTAAAAAAAAAAAAAAAAAAAAATTGGACAATCCCTTTTAGTGTATTTGTAGATGGCTGTAAAAGGAGTTTCCTATTGAATCTGACTTTACATCTCATAGTTTTTTTTTTTCTCCCTTATCTTAGGATCCCCAAGTTTTTTGGTTCGTTACTGGAGTTATGTTCCTAGGTAGTGGCCTGATCTGGCGACGCTTGCTCTCCTTTCTTGGAAGACATCTGGAACCATCGAAGCCACCTTCAGTATGTACAGTACATTTTACTGTAGCATCTCTCTAAAACCTCTCATTTCATATTGTGACGTAGCGATCACTAAGCAGGTTGGAGTACACTCACTTGGCAGTGATATTTGAACCACAACCGTTTCTTCATTTACATAAGTCCATTTCTGGTTTATTATACCACCATAAACCACGGTAGGCCATGCAAACATCACATAACCGACATACAGTCCATTCTCTTTAGCAGATACTTCTACACACTTGGCAGGAACGTCTCTGACCTATTGGACCATTTCAACTGCGGTTATGTCCGCACAGTTCAATAACTGACACCTGTCAGTGCACACAATTCCCCATTCTCTGGGTTACCTGCTTAACAGCTTTTCAGGCTTCACAGACTGGCTTTATATTGGTCCTGTCACTAGTCCAGACTCTCATTAGCTCCTTGGACTCTCAGGGCTTCGGCCAGCTCCAGACTCACACATGGCCTTTTGTCCTCTTTCCATGTGGTGCAACCAGGAAGCATATAGGATCTTTCTGACATCACAGGAACACACCCCCTGGGAGGTATGTGGATAACCAGCCCCACCCATCACTTTCTGGTTAACCCTTAAATCCAGCCCTATTCAGATATACAGGTTTGTGGAACAACAAGACCCAGCAACCTGTCCTGGATTTAGATTGCAGCAGACCTCTGTCTGTGCTATATACATACCTGTCTCTCATGATACAACTAGTTGGTAAATCACAATATATAGGTAGAAAAAAATACATAAGGGAGCCTATTGAGTCCATAATCCATTGATTCGGGTAACCAATTACCCCTATGTAACTTGAGATTTAAGGGGACCTCTGCTGTATTTGTAGGTCCACTAGACTACCGTATCATGAGAGGAATGTTATTAGTGTTTTCATGCCCCTTTTCCTATGTCTGTTGTTTTGAATATGAGCCGAAATGCAATTGAATTGTAGACTTTCCGTTTGAATTAAAGCTGTTGAACAAAAATATCCTGTGAAATGTTTAGGAATTGCAACAATTTTTCTACGAAGTCATCCCATTTTAGGGGCTCAGAAGTAATTGGAGAAATCAACTTTACTATAAATTAAATGTTCATGTTTAATACTTTGTAGAGAATCCTTTGCAGGCAATGACAGCCTGAAGTCTGGGATCCATGGATGTTACTACACACTGGGTTTCCTTCTTTGTGATGCTTTGCTGCCTTTACTGCAGCTGGGTTCAGTTGTCGCTTGTTTGTGGGTCTTTCTGCCTCAAGTTTTGTCTTTAAGCATGTGAAATGCATGCTCAATTGGGTTGAGATCTGGTGATTGACTTGCTTATTGCAGAATTTTCCACTTCTTTGCTTTTGCATCATTGTCTATCTGTACTGTAAAGCACTGTTCAATCAATCTTGCTGCATTTGGTTGAATCTGAGCAGAAAGTATCGCCCTGTACACTTCAGAAATCATCCGGCTGCTTCTGTCTTCAGTCACATCATCAGTAAACGCTAGTGACCCAGTGCCATTAGAAGCCATGCCATCACACTACCTCCACCATGTTTTACAGAGGTTGTGGTGTGCTTGGGATCATGAGCCGTTACAAACCTCTCCTCTTGATCTTGATTTAATCTGTCCAAAGAATGTTTTACTTCAAATTAAAGCGGAGTCTGCACTTCAACCCAATAGTGTTGATATAACTACAGTATATCTTTAATGTTTTGGTAAACGGCTAAAATGTCAAGGCTTGTCAATTTCCAAATATTTCTGGCCCTAACTGTACGTTCTCCTTAACATTGAGATTGCATTACCAAGCAGGATTAGTTGTGGAATTATGCCAATCACGGGACTGTTAGATCTGCTAATGATATATAAATGATGGAAACAAAATTTTCCAAACATCTCATTGTATTAGTACTGTATATGAGCACCACATGCAGAAATCCTTGCACTTATATGCTTTGGCATGCTATCAGTAAGGTTATTACTGGTTGAGGAATGTTTTTGATTGTACTTGGGCCCACAAATTATCAAGATCCATTGCTGGCAGCTCCCTTGGCAATTGCCGACCAAGGCCATCCCAGGTGTGCTTTACGGGAGACAAATACGGAGATACTGCAGGCCTTGGTAGCACGTTTAGGTCATGCAGGATGCTTACAATTTCACGAGAAAGATGTGGCCTGGTGTTTTCTTGTTAAAGCAATTTCTCCAAAGTTTTTCCACACTTGTTTCACGACCAAATCACTAATACTAAGCTGGACACAAGTAGGCTTGTGACTTCCAGGATTCCACAGCTTTTCTAATTCTTGGTGTTGCAATTTCAACGTTGAGAAATGTATATACATGCGACAAATAGACAATATGAGAATATAGATGAATGTGGTTAAGTACGAAAATCACGTAGTTTTCTTTTTATGTTCATTTTCAGAAATGTGAGGTTTTGTTTTTTAAATTAATTTTTTTTTCTTGTTTTTAAGATCTGGAAGAGAGCATTCCCCTGTAATGGAAGAGCAGGTGCTACAAATGGGCATAAAGTATAATTTTCCCCTTTGTGGTCAGGTCAGACATCCGTGCACATTGGACTGGACTGGACTGCCTCTGAACTTCTGACTGTTACATTTCATGTGGTAGTGATGTTGTTTGTACACATGTTATGCAGCTCTGCCTGGGACACCACAAGGCATAGATATGTCACCGAGCAAAGCCATTTCTCTAAAGGATATACAGTCCACTGAACATTTTCGTTTGCACCTTACATTAATTTTAATTTTTTTTTTATAACTTATCAACTTTTGTAAAAATAAAATATGGAAACATCAGGTTTCTTGGTCTAGCATTGAAGCAGATCAGGAGACTGATACTACTTTAAGGTACAGTGAGTGGTTAATGTGATTTTTATTTTTGAAGGTTAGTCCCTCACCACAGTGCCTTGAGGATGTTATTCCTTGATCTCATGTTCCCTGCTGTACTGTACTTTGCTGCTGTTAATCTGAAAAAACAAATATTATCCATATCTATTATCTGTGGATCTAATGCCTCGTGCCTTACTGTTTTGTTGTTCCTTGTAATCTTAAAGGGAATTTCAGCAGGTTTTTACCACCTAATGTGAGATCTGCATAATGTAAGGGCAGAGAGCCTGATTCCAGCGATGTCACTTACTGGGCTTCTTGTTATGGTTTTGATTAATCTACTCCTGGTAAAATGGATTTTATCACTTGTCTCCATATTGACAACCCTGACTATGCCACTGATATGCAGCTTCTGCCTCCGTACAGTGTACACGGAAAGTTGTCAATCAGTGGTGTGAACGTGTTCTACAGAGCTCAGCGTTGTAGCTGGTTTTATCAACCGGAAACTATCACTAGAGGATTAATAAATCTAATGTCTTGTAGCTCTCCATATTAATGAGCTCTGTATAACCCAACTGCCAGCACTGATTTGCGCTTTCTGGCTATGCACAGTTTGCTTAGAAAGCTGCCAATCAGTAGTGTGGGCTGGGTTATACAGCGCTCAGCATTCAGAGAACTGGTAGATCTGCAGCAGATGCAATTTATTTTTATCAAAACTACAGCAAGCAGCCCAGTAAGTGATACATCGCTGAAAATGGGGTGTCTGCCCCTTCATCATGCTTTTCTCAGATGAGGTTGCAAAAAACTTGGTGACCGGTTGTCTTTAAGGGTTAAAGAACATTACCGTGTTATAAAAAAAATATGCAAGAGTAGAGCACTCATAGTAAATCTAACAGCCTTCATTTTTTTTTTTTTTTGAGTCTCTACAGATTTTAAGAATTTTGTCATGTTTTATCAGAAATATCGCTTCTAAGATTAGAAGTGGCATCTGACAAAACATTCTATGATGGCACACTGATTCTTTGCCTATTCAAAGCATGGAGTTCTATGGGAAAGCCATTAAGCTTATCCATATGACACAGTGGATATTTGTAGTCTAAAGGCCCCGTCACACATAGCGAGATTACTGATTTTGTGACGCCACAGCGATCTCGCCAGCAACATCACTGTGTGTGACATTGATCAGCGACCGGCCCCCCTGCCGGGTATTGCTGATCGCGCTCGAACGTCCTGGGCCGTTTTTTGATCGTTGGTCTCCCGCTGGCCAGCACGCATCGCTGCGTGTGACAGCGATAGACCAACGATCAACGACGCTTGGAGCTGGTTTCAAATGTAAACAGCGGGTATCTAAGAGCCGCGGCTTCTGGATACCCGATGTTTACCTTGGAAACCAGCGTGCACACTGGTCCTGATCGCTGGTGGGTCTGTCTGTGTGACAGCTCACCAGCGATCACTTCACTATGTCCCAGCGATCCCATCCACGTCGGATCGTTGGTGGGATCGCTGGGACATTGAGGCTGTGTGCACACGCTGCGGATTAGGTGCGGATTCATCCGTGCGGATTTTGTAAAATCCGCAGGTGAAACCGCAGGTCAAAAGACCTGCGGTTTTACCTGCGGTTTGCTCTGCGGTTTTGCCCTGCAGTTTTTCATCTCCTCAATGGAGGAGATGGCAAACCGCAGCGGAATCCGCAGAAAGAATTGACATGTCAATTCTTTCTGCGGATTGAAAACCGCAGATAATCCGCGCGGAAAATTCCGCACCGTCTGCATTGCGGTTTTTGATTCCCATAGGGAATCATGCTACTGTACACCGCAGCAAAAACTGCTGCGGGTCCGCAGCGGCCAAAACCGCTGCGGAACCGCAGCAAAATCCGCAGCGTGTGCACACAGCCTGATACGTGTAACGAGGCCTTTAAACTTGCAGACAGCTAGTACTTACCAAAATTAGAGTAATCTGAAATTACAATGGTTTAAGCGGATTTCCAGCTTTTGATATTGACTGTCTTATCCAACCACAGCCAATCATTGTATTATAGTTAGGGATCTGGCCATTGGGACTGCCACAGCTCAGCACTGAAGTGGCTGTAGAGGTCCAAACTCTGCCCAGTACAGTGAGGTTCATGTTTGTGTGGGTGTAGTATTGCAGTTCTGACTCATTTGCCGAGTTGAAAACCAGGGACTGATCGTAGATTAGAGCATCTCTGCATCATAATTGAAGTGGAGGAGAGAAAAAGGTCCATTCAAAGCTGCAGGTTCTCAATTCTGCTGATTGTCCAGGTTCCAACAGGCCTATTCCACCTTAGCACACATTTTCGCATTTCATGGCCACATTAGGTGAACGTCAGCCAATCCCATTGATTCTTTGGGGAGCAGCCGATTATCTGATGTATATGGGGGCCTCCCAACGTTACCCTGACATGATTTTGGGGGTGAGACAGATCGGCAGTTGAAAGATAATCTCTGATCCCTTTATTTTCATAGGAGATAGGCTGCCACCAGAGGAGACTTGCAGGAGCTTTCTTCTCATTGAAAACGTATGACTGCTGAACTGAACAGATTTATCTTGTGTAGGGGGGGGGGGAGTCGGGAGAGGCTAGTGAAATGTACATTTGATAGACAGCTATCCCGAGTACAGTGGCATGTAAACGTCTGTGGACCCATGGTCTTTTACATTTTTTAAATTACAAAAAGGAAAATGGGCTGATGCAAAAGTTTTGGCACCCTGCATGGCTAGTTGCTTAGTAGCCCCCTCTTTTGAAAGTATCATAGCTTGTACACTTTTTGTAGCCAGCCAAGAGTCTTTTAATTCTTGTTTGAGGGATTTTCATCCATCCTTCCTCCGAAAATTCTTCACCCATCGGACCGGACTGCATTGGACCCCCCCCCTGGTGAATATAATAAGTTATTTCTCGTTCGCCGTATTGGGGGACACAGAGACCATGGGTGTAAGCTGCTGCCACTAGGAGGCTGACACTATGCACAAAAAAAGGTTAGCTC
The DNA here is from genome assembly GCF_039654945.1 of Dendrobates tinctorius. Taxonomy (NCBI): domain Eukaryota; kingdom Metazoa; phylum Chordata; class Amphibia; order Anura; family Dendrobatidae; genus Dendrobates; species Dendrobates tinctorius. The sequence goes on from NW_027361672.1 coordinate 10,683,645, forward strand.
CTCCTCCGCAGTTTACACCCCACCGACCGGCAGGGAATTTTTTAGCTTAGTGTCAGTAGGAGGTGGACACGGGTCTTTAATTAGACCCATATCTACCTCGATGTGCGTTGTTCCTTTTCAGGTTTTCCCGGAGGGATACAGTGTGAATGGTCACATCTGTACTCCCACAAGGAGTCTGTGAGTACGGCGTGTACTGCCACCCCGTATCCTCACAGTTCTCCGTAGCAGGACCACCAGCCTTCCAGGCGGACGCCAACACGAAGATGTGTTCAGCGATCCAGAGGGTCCTCGTCGCCAGTCTACCACCCACTCGCCTACTAGAGCCGGTCGGTTGGATGAGAAGCAGACTCTTCATGTACAGGTACTTTCTTCGCGGATTCGGGCCCGGGACGGGTAAGTATTGGGACCCTTTGGCCTGCAGCATTCCTCCCCGAGGGCACGTTTGCAGCGTCTTCCCTGGAGCAGGGATGCGGTGGCGCTGCAAACTCCTGCGCCCATCCTGCTCCTACAGCCAGCCCCTTCAGCGTCCTCTTCTCCCCGACACTCCGATCGGGTATTCCAGGGTCCTCTCGCGGAGGCGCTCACATTGCGGCATCTCCGCGCCGCCCCCGTGCTGACAGGCGGCCGCCGCTAGTAATTTAGGCCCCGGCTTCTGTCGGGCCTACCTTAGCGTCGCGGCCACGCCCCCCGCCCCTTTCTTCTAAGCGGGCTCCTTTCCCGCCCGTTCCAGGCCCTCCCACCGCCCTTCTCAGCCTGTTCCTGGCCAGGGGCGGTGCCGGATTCAGCAGACGGTTAGCTCCGCCCTCCTTCCCCTGGGAGCGAGTTTTTCCCTGTTTCCTCTCAGGCGGTCGCCATCTTTGCAACCGCACAGCCGGACGCCCCTGTCAGCCGGATATCGCTCCCTGGGCCTGTCAGCTGGATATCGGGCTGTCCTGCATCTGCAGAGAGGTGGATACCGTCGTATCTGGGGTCACTGGACCGTGAGTAGCTCTGCATCTGCAGGCTGACACTCTTCTCTGCACCATGTCCCCCAACCTTCCGGCACTACCTCAGGTTTCACTATGTCTAACTCCAAATCTGACCGTAACCGCCCTGCGGCTCCCCCCTGCACTCTAGTCAAGTTCTTTGCATGCTCTTCTTGCAATCGCAGACTTCCCTCAGGTGAGTCCACTTCCCTCTGCCTGGATTGTAGCAATCCTATTCAACCTGACGCCGCCCAGGAGCCATCTAGGGCCCCAGGCAAGAGTGAACCCCCCATGCCCGGCTGAGCCTCGTCTCTATCACAGTCAGTGGCAGACCTCACCAGGGTGTCTCAGTCCCTAGTAGCCGTTCTGGATAAGTTACCCCTGGACACCTCTACAGGGTCCAGCAGGCCTCAAGAGGTTCCATCTGAGTCGGCCAGCGTTAGTCGCAAAAGACCCAGGCAGGATCTCCAGCCGGAATCCTCTCCTCGCCCCATGTCACCACATAGTCCTCTCCCGGGCTTCCTCTCCCGAGTCAGGTGAAGCGCTCTCGGACAGGTCATTTGAGGGGATCTTAGAGCTGGATTCGGACCAGGATGCGAACATGAGGGTTACTGTACAGAACCTCATTGCAGCGATCCATCAGACCTTCGACATTGCTGACCCCCCTGCGAAATCCTCAGATCAGGAGGTTTCGTTCAGACGGGAGGAAACACCCTCCAGGGTATTCCCTTTACATTCCGAGTTTGGAAAGATTTTTACCAGGGAAAGAAGAGATCCGACCAGACGCTTTCAAAGAGGAAAGCGTCTCGGCGTTCTGTACCCGTTTGCTAAAGAGCTCACGGACAACTGGTCTGCCTCCCCCTCGGTCGACCCGCCTGTGTCCAGGCTTTCTACTAACACGGTTCTCCCGCTTTCAGGCGTGGCGTCTCTAAAGGATTCTAATGATAGGATTATAGAATCCCTAGCGAAGTCTGCCTTCGAAGCGGCTTCGATGGCGGTATGCCCAATTTTTGCTTCATTTTGGGCAGCAAAGGACATAGCTACTTGGGCAGAGGATCTTCGTCAGGGCATCCTAGAGAAAGCACAACCAGATCGATTGGCCGATCTCGCCAATCAGATTTCCCATGCGGGTGATTATCTGCTTTCTGCTTCTTTGGATGCCGCATCCTGCGCAGTTCAGGCGTCCAGTAAAGTTGTGGCAATCCGACGTACAATTTGGCTCAAGGCCTGGCAGGCGGACCTGTCTTCTAAAAAGTCTCTTACTAATCTGCCTTTTCAGGGAGGGCGCCTCTTTGGATCCCAATTGGACCAGATTATTAAGGACGCCACCGGAGGCACGAGTTCTCTCCTGCCTCAGTCCAAGCCTCGCAGACCTCCACTACGGCGTCAGTTTTGACCCTTTCGGGCTTACCGCCGTTTCAATACGGCGGAGACCTCCTCCAACCAACAAAAACCGCAGGCACGCCAAGATAGGAAGAAAGTTTCCTTCAGACCCACTCCCTCCTGGCGTTCCCACTCTTCGCAGGGCAGGCCATCCAGATCCGGATCTGGACGGTCCACATCAGCATGACTATCCTCGGACTCCCGAGGGTCCCTTCCAATTGGGAGGTCGACTCCTGTTCTTCAAGGACGTCTGGCTGGCCTCAGTAGAGGACGCTTGGGTCAGAGAGGTTGTATCATCAGGATACAAGATAGAGTTCGTCTCTCTTCCACGGGATCGTTTCTTCGAATCCCATCCTCCAAAATATCCAGCTTTGATCCCGGGGTTCTGTACGGCCATCGACTCTCTCCTCAGTTCCGGGGTGATTGTTTACAGGGTTTTATTCAAAGCTATTTGTCGTGCCGAAAAAAGACGGGGCGGTCCGACCCATCTTGGATCTCAAGCTGCTCAACAAGAGAGTCCGTCTTCGCCACTTCCGGATGGAGTCGGTTCGTTCGGTAATCGCTTCCATGGAGGAGCAGGAATTCATGTGTTCAATAGACATCCAAGATGCCTATCTACATGTTCCCATATTCTACGGACATCAGAAGTTCCTGCGTTTTGCGGTTCGCCAGGAACATTACCAGTTCGTCGCACTGCCCTTCGGTCTCGCCACCGCTCCCAGAGTCTTCACGAAGATCATGGCTGCGTTGATGGCCTTGTTGAGGATCAGAGGTCTCGTTCTTTTTCCGTTCCTCGACGATATTCTTATCAAAGCTCCCTCTTTCCAACAGGCACGCCTAAGTTTGACGATCGTCCTAGACACACTTTCCAATTTCGGGTGGATCGTCAACAGGAAAAAGTCCTGTCTGGTTCCTACTCAACGTCTTGTGTTTCTGGGCCTCCTGTTCGACACTCGTCGGTCAAGGGTCTTTCTCCCACAAGAGAAGATTCTCTCCCTGCGGCAGAATGTACAATCGCTGCAGACCACACGATTTCCGTCCCTCCGAACAACCATGAGGGTCCTGGGAAAGAAGGTGGCGGCGATAGAGGCAGTTCCCTTTGCCCAATTTCACGCCAGACCTCTCCAACACGCCATTTTGTCGAGGTGGAACAGGTCGGCTCTGTCCCTGGATCGCCCTGTTCGTCTTTCATGCCAGATCAAGCGGTCACTCAACTGGTGGTTGACGTCACCTCTCATCCTCTTGGGGCGGTCTTTTCTTCCCGTTCACTGGCAGATTGTAACAACGGATGCCAGCCTCCTCGGCTGGGGTGCAGTGTTCCGCCATCACACTGTTCAGGGTCGTTGGTCAACTCAGGAATCTGCTCTGCCGATCAACGTCCTAGAGATACGAGCGATCCATCTGGCTCTCGTCCACTGGGAGAGGCTCCTCAGGGGCCTGCCTGTCCGGATTCAGACAGAGAATGCCACAGCGGTGGCATATGTCAACCGCCAAGGAGGGACACGGTAGAAGTGTCCAAGATCCTTCAGTGGGCAGAGATTTCGGTACCGACAATCTCCGCGGTACACATTCCCGGCGTAGACAACTGGGCCGCCGATTTTCTCAGCTGCGAGGGTCTCGCGGCAGGAGAGTGGTCCCTACATCCGTAGGTATTTCTTCAGCGATGCCGTCGTTGGGGAACCCCGGACGTAGATCTGCTAGCTTCTCGCCTCAACAGGAAAGTCCCACAGTTTGTATCCAGGGCTCGAGATCCTCTCGCAGTGGGCGCCGACGCTCTGGCCATTCCTTGGTCGCAGTTCGAGCTCCCCTACCTGTTTCCTACCCTGCCTCTTCTTCCCAAGCTGTTGAAGATCAAAGCAGAAGGAATTCCAGTCATTCTCATCGCCCCGAATTGGCCCAGAAGGTCTTGGTTCGCGGACATTGTCAACCTTCTCGCGGACGCCCCCTGGAAGCTTCCAGACAGGGCAGATCTGCTGTCTCAAGGCCCGATTTGCCACCCCAATTCTTGGCCGCTCAATTTAACGGCGTGGCTGTTGAGACCGAGGTTTTGAGACGAGCAGGATTCTCCGGTCGAGTAATTCATACCATGATCCGAGCCAGGAAGCCATCATCTTCCAAAATTTACTACCATACTTGGAAGGCCTATTTTACTTGGTGTGAGGCCAATAACATCTTGCCCATGTGCTTTTCGCTCCCTTCCGTTCTGGCGTTTCTTCAGCCAGGGCTGGATGCGGGGCTTGCTCTCAGTTCCTTCAAGGGTCAAGTTTCGGCGCTGTCCATTTTGTTTCAGAAGACGTTGGCCTCCCGCCCTCAGGTCAAAACCTTTCTTCAGGGCGTGGCTCACACGGCTCCTCCGTATCGAGCGCCCGTGGATCCATGGGATCTTAATCTGGTTCTCGAGGTTCTGCAAGGTTCTCCTTTTGAACCTCTCAGGGATGTTTCCCTTTCTCTCCTTTCTTGGAAGGTAGCTTTGCTGGTGGCCATCACTTCTATCCGGCGCGTGTCAGAATTGGCGGCTCTTTCTTGCCGCTCTCCTTTCTTGGTACTTCACCAGGACAAGGTAGTTCTGCGGCCTCCGCCCTCTTTTCTTCAGAAGTTGGTGTCCTCCTTTCACCTCAATGAGGATATTGTTCTGCCGTCCTTCTGTCCGAGTCCAACTCACCCTCGGGAGCGGTCCCTGAACAAGCTGGATCTGGTCAGGGCGATGAGAGTCTGTCTAGGACGACTTCCTTGCGAAAGACAGACTCTCTTTTCGTCTTTCCAAATGGGGCGCGGAAAGGTCACCCGGCTTCCAAAGCTACTATTGCTCGCTGGATCAGATCGGCAATTTTGGAGGCCTACCGGGTTAAGCATCGAGTGGCCCCTCCGGGGATCAGAGCGCACTCTACCCGGGCAGTGGGTGCTTCCTGGGCGGTACGCCACAGAGCCTCCGCGCTGCAGCTTTGCAAAGCTGCAACCTGGTCTTCGGTTCACACGTTTGTGAAATTCTACAAGGTCCACACCTACGCTTCGGCGGACGCCAGCCTAGGTAGAAGGATCCTGCAGGCAGCGGTGGTGAGTCCACTGGCCTGATGGAAGTTTGTTTCCCACCCCAGGGACTGCTTTGGGACGTCCCATCGTCTCTGTGTCCCCCAATAAGGCGAACGAGAAAACAGGATTTTTGGGTTGCTTACCGTAAAATCTGTTTCTCGGAGCCTTCATTGGGGGACACAGCACCCTCCCATGTGCTACAACTCCTGTTCGTACTTTGGTTGATTGGTTACAGTTGAGTTGTTCTGTTTTTAATCTATTCTGTTACTTCTCCTACTGCTTTCTCACTAACTGAGGAATTCCCTGCCGGTCGGTGGGGTGTACACTGCGGAGGAGGAGCTAACCTTTTTTTGTGCATAGTGTCAGCCTCCTAGTGGCAGCAGCATACACCCATGGTCTGTGTCACCCAATGAAGGCTCCGAGAAACAGATTTTATGGTAAGCAACCAAAAAATCCTGTTTTTTCATTATGGAATGCTGTAGATAAGTCCTGAAAGGCGGTGGCTGCATCTTGTAGCGGCCAAAACAGCTGACAGGTTCCCTTTAACTGTTAACAATAGCAGAACAGTAATTTTAACCATGGATGCCACTGTATATGTCCAGCTTACGAATACGTAATCAGTGTTAAAGGAGTTGTCCAATACTTTATTAGGCTTGGTCATCAATATTATATTGCTCCGAGTACAACATCCATCACCTCCACCGATCAGCTGTTCCTAGTGCAGATGGCGGACGGGTCTTATCAGTTGCAAAGCGGATTAACACATCTCCGTGAACTATATTGTGGCTGCAGCGCAATACTGCGGATCAACTTCCATTCATTTAAATGTATATGGGTGGATCTGCAGTACACAACTGTGGCCGCTATACAGTCAATGGAACTATGCTGTACAGCTCAACTGATCACGTCCAGCAACAGGCCGCACTGGGAACAGCTGATCGGTGTGGGCGCCACGTGTTGTGTCCTCACAACGTGATATTGACTACCTATCCAGTGGATAGCTCATCAATATAAACATAGTGGACAACCCCTTTTAGCTATCACCACTTTGTTTACGGCTTTTAAAAGCTGTATGCAGTTATTACTTTGAATACAGGGATTTGTATCAGTAAATTACATGAGTTTGTGCGGTCATGTTAAGGATTTATACTATATGCTTTCACATGTAAATATATTTTAAGTAGTTTACATGTAATTGTGATTTTAATACAATTTGTATATTACATTTGGAAAAGAGCTATATGTAATGTATACAACATAGTTTTTATGAAGAACGTGAGCATGAACAATAAAGTAACTATATACCAGAAGTAAAGTCTTAATTTTGTTCAGACTGCTGATAAATAGGAATAAAGCTCAGTTTGGTTTAAGTGTACAAATTCCATGAGCACATACAACACTTCGCTCTCTTCAGCTTTGCTCTAGTTCAAGCTCCCTCAGAATCTGCTTTGAACTGCTGCTCAGCAAGACTCCATCCTATATTTACAATTGGAGTAGGGTACTTTCCATGTCCTCCTGACTCGGGGAACCTCTGTAAATACAGTATAGATTCTTCCTGACCAGCAGTTAAAAACCGATTGTGAGGCAGCTTGAAATAGCCACTTAATACCACACTATTTATTTAAAAAAATGTTGATCACTAATGAAGTGAATAATTGCTCTTTAAGATACAAGTTATAGTGCATCTTATCCCGTAATCCTATACATTAAGCTGCTTATATTATCCTGTTCAACACAATGCCCATAGATTTCACAAAATTTCCAACCTGATAGCTTCTCTTTATTGGTCAGACTTGTTAGTCCGCTTCCAAGTAGGCTCAATGTAAATTCAATATACTTGAACATTGTAGCAAAAAAGTAAAATCTTTAACATTTTGTCCTTTTACATCAGTTTTCCTCTACAAGTAGTTTTTCATGTTTGGCAGACGTGTAGAATATTCAGTATAGATTGTAAATGTAGATGCTTCCAGCCAGTCTTGCTTTTCTAGAACTTCTTACAGCTGCTACCACAACTTGTTTCTGAAAAGATTAACTGAGTAAATAAATATCTCCATATATACTGTTCCCATTGAACTCCATTGTAAATCTGTATGCAGTCAGCTCCCTCTACTGGTGGCTACAGGTCTGCTCCCCCTTGCACCAATCTTGTCCAAAAATTGTCCTATATACAATTCGTTAGTTCATCTGCATTAAGGTGAATGTTCTTTAAAAGTACAGTGACCTAAAGGTCCTTTCTCCATCCAGCATCCCCCTGCCACGAGACCCAAGTAACAATTTCCTCTTCTACCAGAAATAATACAAAAAAATTAGCTGCATGACATTTTTCTTGTTTTCACATGATTTACAAAGTTTGTTAGTAAATTGCAATAAGTTACAGTAGCTCAGATATAGGCGTGTACATAACCATATGGGTTCAGTGACGCTTCACCTACTTTGTGCTTTGATTTGATGGTGGTGACTGAACTTCCAAATCTTGCCTTTTCCTAAAATATTGATCTAGATTAACATACAGATTTAAGATCCAGCCTTTCTTGTAGGTAGCATACTTACTTCAGGAGACACCAATACGTATTGTGCCTACAGGGGGAAGAAAAGGAAATGGTTAGGAGCATAATGCCCTTCTGCGTTTTATGCTATAAATTGGGTTAATGAGGAATATTACAGGTAGCCTCAGACATCCTATTGCTTTAGTCTCATACCCAGTCCTCAGGACATGGAGTAACCCACGACTTGCATCTTCCTGTTAGCAGTCCTGGAGAGGTGATATTGCCATTGTAGATATAAACTCTACCAGTCTGGTAGCCGAACATTGTTGTGGTAATGTCTGTAGTCCTTAAAGGTGAGGTCACGATGATTTCATCTGGAAAGGAAATCACTTTGTCAAAATATTTCCATTCATTGTTCTGTTGGATCTGTCAGTAAGTCTTGTATGATCTGTATCAAATTCTGTTAAAAGGTACCAAGAAGAAAGAAGTGTGCAGCAGAGTGGCTACAACAGACATCTACAAAACATAGCACAATACTTGAAAGTAAGTCTTTTGTGAAATGAATACTGGTTCCCATAATCTTTGCCGATCATCCACATGTTTCATCAGACATGGGGGGGTAGTAACGTCCTCGGCATTGTTCTGTTCTAACGTGGAAGCTACGGATGGCAAATTGGATTTAAAATTTAAATGCCCTTATCCATATGTCTGTTGATAAAAAAAAGGTTCTCACCTGACCAATGGAAACCAAAAGAGCATTTGTAGGTACAAATCTCTGGGTGAGTTTTGGTGATTCGCATATCAGATGTATTTTATCATAAATATTAAAGAGAAATCCTGACAGCTGATTTTTGCTGCCTGAAATGTGACAAGATACTTTTATAGCCGGGGTGATGTGAGTCCAACAACTAGTCCAAGAGACAGGTCTGTCCTTCCTATTCCCCATGAATGACTGGTCTCTTTTAGAAGAAACATGTCAGCCTTTCTAAACAGGGCAGGGAGAAGCAGCCGGAGTCCTGCATCTTTGACTAGTTACCCTAGTTGCGTTGTCCCTGGCCGCTGCAGCGTTTGGGCAAAACATACATGATTGCAGTATCTAATGCAAGCTGCCTGTGGGACATGCAGTTTGAGGCAGGCGTCTGGTCCCCTTTAATTTTTTTTTTTCGTCTGAGTGTGTAAGTGAAATATTATTTTTTTTTTTCCTTTTTCTAATTGCTGAATGGTCTGCACCAGACCTGGGCAAAGTGCAGCCTGCGACAAAACTCACTTCTGGGAAGGAAAACCTCATCCAAAAACTGGGGCCATTCCTGAAGTGCTTTCTGCTTGAAAAGCTTTAACACCTAATACCCCTCTATTTGAATATAGCCTTATAGTTGTCTATAAAACGAAGATACATCCAGTCTCACCAAGCCCATCATCATCCAGGTCTCTTAAATGTAGGATGGTTCCAAAACGTGAAAGTTCTCTGTCTCCCCTCATTGTGCCGAGGAGGGATGGCTTAGATTTTCCTTTCAGTTCATACATGATTGCTGTACCTGCATGCGTCAGTTCTCTTCGTATAAATACAACCTTGGACATTGTGCCTGGAATACAAAAAGAACCACAATGGATGTAAAGTAGGCATGGTCCCACTACATCATTGTTGTTTTTCCAGTTTTCTGAAGGAATTTATATTTCTTTAGTAGCTGCAGCTTTTTCTCTATACCATTTGTGCCATTTTATAAGTTGTCTTTTTCGTTTAGGTTTTTTTTCTGTCTACAACTTTGCTTATCCAGATCTTTTAGACATTCATGAAATGAGACTGTTACAAAATGTTACATTTTTTTTTGGTGCACCTCAATCCAGTTTCTGCCAGGAGTAAGGTTTGTGGTGGCATTCTCAATTTGGCACATTTTTTAGACAAACACACAACATGTTAAGAAGATTTGTGACTTTTGGTACTAAAAAGTCACAAAAGACAATTCAAGATAAAAATAAAGAGCACTTTTTTTATTTTACACCACATTCATAAACCTTTTAAAGAATTTAGTGCCAAAAACTTCAGCAAAAGAAAAGTGACTTCTGTAAATTGCAAATAAAGAATCAGGATCTATATAAATTGTGTGACGACTTTGTCAAGACAAATACAACTACAAATTTTTTCTTGGCCATTCGTAATTTTTATGGTGACATAACACCGGTCCACTCTGTGAGTAAAGCTTTCCATGTCTCTTCTATCCACAACTTGAATAGCCCTAAATTAAGTTATTTTTTTGCAGTTCATTTTACTTTTAAAAAGGTTGTGGGACTATTAGATGTGAATATTTCATTATGCTGACTGGAAGAACAAAAACTGTACATTTGCGACTCTAGACAGCAATAAAGGCTCCTCTTATGAATGATTGAAAACCACTAAACACTCAAGAAATAAAGTTAAAATCCTATTCGAAAACGTGAAGAAAACAAATATCTGACGGAGTGCCAACTAAATAGCACCATCTAAGCACAGTTTTGTGCCAGTACAGAGGTCTATGGCTTTAGGTGGCAGATTACGTTTTGAAGAAGAGTGATAAGAAATAGAGGTACAGGACGGGAAGGTGATTAAAGGCGTTGACTAGGGTAATGCCCAGCACCCCCTGCAGCCAGATGTGCTTAGTGGTTGGGCAGAACAGCAGCAGCACCGCTCCGTCAACTGTATAGTGACAACAGCGAGGAACTGCAGTGGGGGGTATGTCAAAAGCAAAAGAAAATGATGCTGAGAAGGCTGAACTTTGAAATTCCTATTTTACATCTGTGTTCACTAAGAAAGCAATTGTGACATCAACTGATCTTGACGGTGCCATTGAAGGAATAAAAGAATCCACACTATCCACAAACAGAGAGATGGTGAGGGACCACTTAGCTAATTTAAATGAATTTAAATCTCCTGCTCCAGATGAATTACATCCTAGGGTACTGAAAGAGTTGGCAGAGGAAATTGCAGAACCACTAGCCAGAATCTGAAAATCCTGGAAACCAGAAAAAGTCCCAGAAAATTACAGAAGGGAAAATGTTGTTCCTATCTTCAAAAAAGGAAAGAAGATGGAGTCAGGAAATTACAGGCCAGAGAGCCTTACTTCTATAACAGGAAAGATCTTTGAACAAATTAATAAACAGGATGAATGTATGTACTTGGATAAGAATACAGATATAACTAGAGCCAGCATAGGTTTGTAGCAAACAAGTCATGCCATACTAATCAAATTTCCTTCTATGATGGAATCACTGACTGAGTGGATTAGGGAAATGTGGTAGATATAGTATATCTCAACTTCAGCAAAGCATTTGCTATCCTTATTGAAAACAATGATCAAGTATCAGACTGATAAGGCTACGGTTAGGTGGATTCATAACTGGATCAGTGATCATATTCAAAGAGTGATGATAAATGGCTGCCCATGCAATTGGAAGAGTGTTTCAAGTGAAGTACCACAAGTTTCTGTCTTGGCCCCAGTGTTGTTTAACATTTTTATAAGTGATCTAGATAAGGGAACGGAAGGTAAAATAATAACATTTGCAGACAATGCAAAGCTAAGAGTGATAGCTAACACTAGAGAAGACAGAGAAAGGACTCAGAAGGATCTAGATAAGCTTGAACAATGGTATTTAACAGGGAGAAATGCAAGATTCTACATTTGGGAAAAAAACAAATTACATCTATAAAATGGGAGGAATAGAATTAAGCAACAGCACATGTGAACAAGACTTGGGTATACTAATAGATCACAGACTGCACAAGAGTCAACATTGTGATGCAACAGAAAAAAAAGCAAACGGTTCAAGGATGTATTAAGAGAAGCATAGAGTCTAGATTATGTGGAGTAATTATCCCCCCTCTACTCCTCCTTGGTCATGCCTCATCTGGAATACTGTGTCCAGTTCTGGGCACCACATTTTAAATAAAGACAGTGAAATACTGGAGCAAGTTCAGAGAAGAGCTACCAGAATGGGGAGCAGACAGCAAAGTATGTCCTACGAGGAACAGTTAAAGGGTCTGGGAATGTTTAGCTTGCAAAAAAAGAGGAGACTTAAAGGGAACCTGTCAGCAGTTTTGGCCAATATAAGATACGGCCACTGCCTTTCAGGGCTTCTCTACAGAATTCTATAATGCTGTAGATAAGCCCCCGATCCAACCTGCAAGATAAGAAAAATAAGTTTTATTATACTCACCCTGCTGACAGGTTCTCTTTAAAGCTGTCTACAAATATCTGAAGGGATGTCACAGTGTAGAGCAGGGCTGGGCAATTAATTTTCCCGAGGGGCCACATGAGAAACCATGACTGTTGTGGAGGGCTGAACGAATAGGCTGAAATTAATTCTACTCAATATTAATATCGATATATTATAATTACAATTAATGTTAATATAATTAGCAATAATATATCACTTATTATTGAGCAGAATTAAGTATGCTGACATCCCCCTATATATCATTTCAACCCGAGTACAGCATCTTTTGTATATCGCATGACCCCCAACAGACCCTTACATGGGGCATGAGCCCCACACCTTCCTCCCCCATGCAAAATTAATTATTTTTTATATAAAACTGTTTTCATTACATAAAAGCGCCAAAACATAAAAAAATGACAAATGAGGTATCGCTGTAATCGTACTGACCCAAAGAATAAAACCGCTTTTATCAATTTTACCGCACGTGAAACGGTGTAAACGCACACCCAAAAGAAATTCTCGAAATGCTGGTTTTTGTTCATTCTGCGTCCCAAAAATTGGAAAAAAAAGCGATCAAAAAATGTCACATGCCCAGAATTGGTACCAATAAAAACATCAACGCGTCACGCAAAAAATAAGACCTCACATGACTCAGTGGGTCAAAATACGGAAAAATTATAGCTCTGAAAATGTGATGCAAAAACTATTTTTACAATAAAAAGCGTCTTTTAGCGTATGACAGCTGCCAAACATAAAAACCCGCCATATATAGTAAATCAAACCCCCCTTTATCACCCCCTTAGTTGGGGAAAAATAATAAAATTTAAAAAAATGTATTTCCATTTTCCTGTTAGAGTTAAGGCAAGGGTTAGGGGTGTGTTGGGGTTAGGGTTGGAGTTAGAATTGGGGGGTTTCCACTGTTTGGGCACATCAGGTGCTCTCCAAACGCAACATGGCGTCTGATCTCAATTCCAGCCAATTCTGCGTTGAAAAAGTCAAATGGTGCTCCTTCCCTTTCAAGCTCTGCCATGCGCCCAAACAGTGTTTTACCCCCACATATGGGGTATCAGTGTACTCAGGATAAATTGGACAGCAACTTTTGGGGTCCAATTTCTCTTGTTACCCATAGGAAAATAAAAAATTGGGGACAAAAGTATCATTTTTGTGGAAAAAAAATGATTTTTTTATTTTCACGCCCGGGCGTTATAAACTTCTGTGAAGCATTTGGGGGTTCAAAGTGCTCACCACACATCTAGGTAAGTTCCTTAGGGTGTCTAGTTTCCAAAATGGGGTCACTTGTGGGGAGTTTCAACAGTTTAGGCACATCAGAGGCTCTCCAAACGCGACATGACACCGCAGACCATTCCATCAAAGTCTGCATTCCAAAACGTCACTACTTCCCTTCCGAGTCCTGACGTGTGCCCATACAGTAGTTTTCTCCCACATATGGGGTATCAGCGTACTCTGGACAAATTGCACAATAACTTTTAGGGTCCTGTTACCCTTGGGAAATTAAAAATTGGGAGTGAAAAGATCATTTTTGTGGAAAAAAATGATTTTTTAATTGTACGGCTCTACGTTATAAACTTCTGTGAAGCCCTTGTGGGTTCAAAGTTCTCACCACATATCTAGATAAGTTCCTTGGGGGTCTAGTTTCCAAAATGGGGTCACTTGTGGGGGGTTTCCACTGTTTAGATACATCAGGGGCTCTCCAAACGTGACATTGCGTCCGATCTCAATTCCAGCCAATTTTGCATTGAAAAAGTCAAACGGCGTTCGTTCCCTTCTGAGCTCAGCCATGCGCTGAAACAGTGGTTCCCCCCCACATATCAGGTATCAGCGTACTCAGGACAAATTGCACAATAACTTTTCTAGTCCAATTTCTCCTGTTACCCTTGGTAAAATAAAAAAAATTGGACCTGAAGTAATTTTTTTGTGAAAAAAGTTAAATGTTCATTTTTTTTTTTTTTTTTAAACATTCAAAAAATTCCTGTGAAGCACCTGAAGGGTTAATAAACTTCTTGAATGTGGTTTTGAGCACCTTAAGGGGTGCAGTTTTGAGAATGGTGTCACTTTTGGGTATGTTCTATTATATAGACCCCTCAAAGTGGCTTCAAATGTGATGTGGTCCTAAAAATAAAATGGTGTTGCAAAAAATGAGAAATCGCTGGTCAGCTTTTAACCCTTATAACTTCCTAACGAAAAAAAATGTTGGTTCCAAAATTGTGCTGATGTAAAGTAAACATGTGGGAAATGTTATTTATTAAGTTTTTTTGTGTGCCGCATCTGTGATTTAAGGGCATAAAAATTCAAAGTTGGAAAATTTTCAAAATTTTCGCCAAATTTCCGTTTTTTTTTTCACAAATAAACGCAAGTTATATGAATGAAATTTTACAACTAACATGAAGTACAATATGCCACGAGAAAACAAGGTCAGAATCACTGCGATCCATCAAAGCGTTTCAGAGATATTACCTCATAAAGGGACAGTGGTCAGAATTGTAAAAATTGGCTCGGTCATTACCGTGCAAACCACCCTTGGGGGTAAAGGGGTTAAACACTGGCTGATGGCCGGCTCATGCAGCTTTATATTATAACCCATATTTAGTATAACGATGGCTGGACCATACATAATAAGCATGTTTTACCTATTGTGTGCCCCCCCACTCCATCTCCTTATAGATTGTAAGCTTATGAGCAGGGCCCTTACTCCTCCTGTAACTGTTGAACTATGTGTGACTTTGTAATATCTTTACTTTCTGTATACGTTCACCTCAGTTGTTAAAGTGCTGCGGATTATGTTGGCGCTAAATATAAATAAAAAGTATACAGTTTTATTCTGGGTAGGAAAGCTAAATACAATGTACTTTTCTATAGAGTTCCTTCTGGGAAAAATCCAAAATGTATATCATTTGATGACATACCGTATGGACAAAAGCATACTGACAATACCTCAAACATCCAATCTCATTGTCATAAGTGCATAAAATCCAGCACCGTGCCATACAGTCTGTCTTTACAAACGTGTGTGGAGTTGATCATAATGAAAAGCTTACTGAATTTGAGCGTGGTACTGTAATAACATGGCACTGTTGCAAATCAGTTTGTAAAATTACTTCCTTCCACATTCAACTGTTAGCGGTGTTTTTAAACCAAGAGAACAACTATAGCAACTCAGCCACAAAGTGTAAGACCATACACTGAGGTTCATGGTGCATAAATGTCACCAATACTCTGTTCACTCCATAACTGCAGAACTCCAAAACTCCTCTATCCTTAACATAAGCACAAAAACTGTGCACTAGGAGCTTCATGGGATGGATTTCCTTCTACAGTGGCTTGCAAAAGTATTAACCCCCCTCCTCCATTGGCATTTTCTGTGTTTTGCTACTCTCAGCCTCCTTGCCCAGGTTGAGAGTTTTGGTGACTGTCCCTCTCTTGGTAAGTTTGCTGTAGTACCATCATTTTTCCATTTGATGATAATGGATTTGATGGTGCTCCAGGGGATGATCAGAGATTGGGCTATTTTATGTAACCCAACCCTGACTTGGACTTCTCAACAACTTTGTCTCTGACTTGTTTGGAGATCTTGGTCTTCATGGTGTTTGGTTAGTGGTGCCTCTTGCTTATTGTTGCAGCCTCAGTGGCCTTTCAGAAAAGGTGTGTGTATACTGACAGATCATGAGACACTTCGCTTGCACACAGGTGGACTTCCTTATAGTAAGCATGTGACTTATGAAGGTAATTGCTTGCACCAGAAATATTTAGGCGCTTCATAGCAAATACGTCCATATTCACATGACAATTTTTAGTTATTTGATACCATACATTTAATATATGCCTATATTTTTAATGTATGGTAACAAAATAGGTAAAAAGCCTAGGGGCCGAATACTTTTGCAAACCACTTTATCCGGCAGAATGCTGGACAAGTTTGGCTTTTGGTGAATGCCTGCAGATTGCTACCTGACTAACTGCACTGTACCTATACTGAAAGTTGGTGGAGGAAGGATAATGCTATGGCTTACTTTTCAGCTGTAGGCCGAGGTCCCTGATATCCAGTTAATGAAAATCTTTATACTTCAGCATAACAAGACATTTTGGACAATTGTAGGCTCCCTGTTTTTTGGGAACAGTTTGTGGAAGGCTCTTTTTGGTTCCAGCATAACTGTGTCCCAGTGCACAATGCCAGGTCCATAAAAGAGGCATGGTTAGTTGATTGGAAGACCTTCACTGTCCAGCACTGAGACGTCACCTCAATTCTATTTGCACATGTTTCAGATGAACTAGAATGGAGAATGAAATTCAAGCCTGCACGTCCAACATCAGTGTCTGACTTCATAAATGATCTGGATCTTTTGAAGCAAAATTTCCACAGATAAGACTCCAAAATTTTGAAAACTTCTTCCCAGAAGAGTGAAATTTGTTGTAGATGGAAAGAGGGGCCCAAATCCATATTAATGTCAATGGTTCTAGAATGGGATGCCCTAAAACCTCCCGTAGGCATCCATATATTCCATATAGTGTGTACCACAATGTTGCCTACACAATGACAGAGTTGTGTGAAAGTGTTTGCCCCGTCCTGACTTTCTATTCTTTTATATGTTTCTCACACTTAAATGTTTCATATCACCAAACAAATACAAATATTAGACAAAGATAGCACAAGTAAACACAAAATGCAGCTTTAAATGAATGTCTTTATTATTAAAGGAAAAATAAATCCAAAACCACAGGGCCCTGTGTGAAAAAGTGATTGCCCCCTTCCTAAAACATAAATTAACAGTGGTTTATCACATATTTAGGAAGCTGAGTCCATATTCCCTAGCCATACCTAGGCCTGATTACTGCCATACCTGTTCTCAATCAAGAAATCATTTAACTAGGACCTGCCTGACAAAGTAAAGTAGACCAAAAGAACCTCAAAAGCTAGACCTCATGCCGCGATCAAAAGAAATTCTGAAAAAAATGAGAAACAAAGTAATTGAGAACTATCAGTCTGGAAAAGGTGATAAAGCCATTTCTCAAGCTTTTGAAATCCATCGAACCACAGTGAGAGCCATTATCCACAAATGGCAAAAACATGGAACAGTGGTGAACCTTTTCAGGAGTGGCCTGCCGACCAAAATTACCCCAAGAGCGCAGTGTTGACTCATCCAAGAGGTCACAAAAGAACCCACAGAAACATCCAAAGAACTGCAGGCCTCACTTAATGTCAGTGTTCATGACTCCACCATAAGAAAGAGACTGAGCAAAAATGGCCTACATGACAGAGTTCCAAGATGAAAACCACTGCTGAGCAATACGAACATAAAGGATTGTCTCAGAATGTGGGAGAATGTGGACTGACAAGACAAAAGGGTTTTTTTGGAACAATTTTTTTGGAAGGTGTATGTCCCATTACATCTGGTATAGAAGTAACAGAGCATTTCAGAAAAGTAACATCATACCAACAGTAAAATGGTGGTGGTGTGATGGTCTGGGTCAATTTTGCTAATTCAGGACCTGGAAGACTTGCTGTGGTAAATGGAACTATGAATTCTGCTGTCTACCAAAAAGTTCTGAAATAGAACTGCCAGCAGTTCGTGACCTCAAGCAGAAGCGCACTTGGGTTTTGCAGCAGGACAATGATCCAAAACACACCAGCAAGTCCAGCTCCCAATGGCTTAAGAAAAACAAAATTAAGACTTTGGAGTGGTCTAATCAAAGTCCTGACCTTAATCCTATTGAAATGCTGTGGTATGACCTGAAAAAAGCGGTTCATGCTCTGAAATCCTCCAATGTGGCTGAATTACAACAATTCTGGACAGATGAGTGGGCCAAAATTCCTCCAGAGCGTTGTAAAAGACTCATTGACAGTTATCGCAAATGCTTGATTCCAGTTGTTCCTACTAAAGGTGGCCGAACCAGTTATTAGGATTAGGGGGCAATTACTATTTCACATAGGGCCCTGTAAGTTTGGATTTCTTTTCCCCTTAATAATAAAGACCTTCATTTAAAGACCTGCATGTTGTGATTAGATTACTTGTGTTATCATTGTCTATTATTTACATTTGTTTGGTGATCTGAAACATTTAAATGTGACAAACATGCAAAATAGGAATAGGGCAAACACTTTTTCCCGCAACTCGGATGTACATGTCATAAATTATTTCCAAATACCTCTGGTGAATTGTTCAAAACATTGTATACACAGAGCCTAATTCTTTTCTCTATCTTTGATCCCTGGCAGTGTATCGCTGTTTATAGAGAGTCAGACAGGTGGAGCTGGCGTGGTATCCTTATTGGTTTTAACCAAATTTAAAACGTTGACCAGTATTCACAAAAGGTCTATTATTCAGGGACATTATATATTTTCATTTTTTATCTGTTAATTTGAAAGGGAGTTCTCAAATCATTCACATACTTTGTGTGGGTGCACTTATCATCAGCACATGTTTGATTTCTCCATTCACAGCAATGGTTCCACTTGCAAATGAGGTGCCCATCTTACTTTGGTCCTACAAAACGTTAACCATTGAAAATATATTGTTTTAAAATAGAACACATAACAGAAGCATTTTAATGATATCATACACTCTTATTGTATGGTTCATTACTTCTTAGTTTACAGGTCAGAGTCCTTCCTAGGTTATCTAGCCTGTCCCTACTACAGTACACACCTATCCATTCCCGTATTCTCCTAGAAGTTCATTGTTAGACCTCTGACCTCATGGACGTGACATGCTTTATGATCTGAATATGGTGAACAAACTAGGTCTTAGTTCTAAGTTAGATTTAATTTCAGGATTTTTAGAAGAGAATTGTATTTTTATATTGTTGCATGCAAATGCATTTATGAAGGACCACGTGCCATAAAAACTGTGGCTTTCACAAAAATATTGACTTTTTTGCCCATTTCCAGGCATACTCTATGCTTTTTCTAAAAGCCGGCACGGTTTACCAGGAGGAGACTGGCCACAGCAGTCCAATGGATTCATTATAAATAATTTACAGCAGGAATTTATGTACTTTACAGTGGCAACCTATGGAGGCTCATAGCTGTTTAAACTTTTGATTTTCAATGAATGGGCAGTCCAGGTGTACTGACCATATTAAGAAGGGTTCGCCTCTTCAAGGGAATCTGTCTGATTTTGCTACCCTATCTGAGAGCAGCATTTTATCTAAACTGCAGCAAGCAGTCCAGTAAGTGACACAAGACTGGAATCAGGGTCTCTGCCCCTACATTATGCTGCTCTCAGATTCGGTGGCCCTAAACTTGCAACATTTTAAATCTATGCTGCAAAATTTAGACTGATTTGTGGAATTATAATTAGAAGCAAATAGGAGATCAATACGTGAACACAGGCTTATAAAACCTCATATGCAATATCATTATAATTGTTAGGAGTCTGATTTCTGCGTTTACTCCGCAGGGATCCAGATCCTCTCATTCTGCAGTCTCCTGCTCTTTATCTACTGCAGAAGAGATTGCAGAGGAGATTGCCTGGCAGCAAATCTCTCCTGAGGCTAAGTCCTTCTGTCCTACTGAGCATGCTCATGGGACGATCTCCCATTGGAGATTGGGAGTCGTGCTCAGGTCCTGCTCCAGATCTCATTGGTCCATCTCAGAGATCTGGAGGCTTGCAGAAGGTCCCGGCTGCTATAATAGGCGCGCATTGCTGTTCCTCTGCTGCAACATCCACAGCTGCTAGCGTCCGACATTGCGCTTGCTTCATAGCTTTGTCGTTCTGCGGCAGTGTCCACGCCGCGCTGCAGTAGCAGCTCTCAGCGTCCGCAGCTGCGACGCCGCATACACGGTAGGTCTAGACGGACGTAGTGCTGCCATCTTGGGCTACTCCTCTGACCGGATACCGTGTGTGTATTTATACTGAGCACTGTGTCCTCAACAGGCTCAGTTTTTGTATTTGTGTTTATTTTTGCATCTCTGTGACTTAACTGAGATTGCTCTGCGCACCTTGGTGAAGTTTAACCCTGTGCGCATTACCGCCATATTGCTCCTGCCACCACTTAGCAGCGGTTATATCACCTATTGCATGGTGGACCCTGAGCGGCGAACGCACTTTATTACTTTTAGTTAGTGCGTTCCGCCGTTCCTAACGTTACTAGCGCCAGGGTCTGGCTAGTGATGGCAGAACAGCAGCAATTGTTACAGTGTATTTGGCAGCTTGAGGGCCGGTTGGCCACTCTTGAGAGGGCTCTCTCAGCTGCACAATCCACCAAAGCTGCTGTAAAGGCAATCACAGATGCAGTTTCCCGTATGTCCACGTGCTCCCTCGCGCCGACAGTTACCCGCCTCCGTTGGAGTGGGCTATGACATTATGGGAGCGTGGTGGCCCAGAGGTTCGGACTGCTGCTCACTTTCTAACAGCTATTAAGCAGGTCTTCCTTGGTCCATGGGTCACGCACGACAATTCACTTCAGCTTCTTGCTCTGACTCAGGGTTCCCTCTCGGTTAGTCAGTATGCCGTCCGTTTTCGGACACTGGCTTCCGAGCTGGAGTGGTCCGATAACGCCCTCATTCCTGTGTTTTGGAGAGGTTTGGGGGAGCATGTTAAAGATGCTCTCTCTACCAGAGAGGTTCCTGCAAGTTTGGAAGAGCTGATTGCCATTTCCACCCGCATTGACCTCCGTTTTTAGGAGCGCGGTATGGAGCGTGCTCAATCCAAACGGAAGGTTACCTCGGCTCCCAATTTTTTCGAGCCTCTGGAACTACCCGAGCCAGAGGTTCCACCCCCAGAGCCCATGGAGGTGTCTCGCGCCATTCTTCAGGCGCGTCCGGCACAAGACTCCAGTTGCGGTTATACTTGTCAACACGCTGTGTCTCAGAACAACAGCGCCCCGCAACCGCCAAATTCTGTGCCGCCGGGCAAGTCCTTTCTTCCTCCCCGCCTTCGGCCGAAGGTGATCGCATGGGCACACGCGTCCAGGAGGGGTGGTCACTGTGGCTATATGCAGACCACAAAACTCCTGGCAGGGTCTTATTGGTGTCCGAACAGGGCTCGGGATGTTAAAAAATATATTCGGGCCTGCGCCTTTTGTGCTCGGAATAGCCTCTCTAAACGAAGGGTGGAGATGCCTGCCGACACACGGTGGCGTTCCACTTTAACTTCCGCTCCCGTTATCTCCCACGGGTCCCTTCTCAGACCTGGCGATCTTGTCATCCCTGACGCCTTCCACTTGTCTCGGCTTTCTCTGTCACCTACCGGGACATCAGACTTGCCTTCAGATGAGTCTGAGGCCTATATCTCTGATGGACACAAGTTGGTGGATCAAAAGGCTCAGGGAGGAGGGGGCCCTAGGAGGGGGGGTATTGTTAGGAGTCAGATTTCTGCGTTTACTACGCAGGGATCCAGACTCTCACATTCTGCAGTCTACTGCTCTTTATCTACTGCAGAAGAGATTGCAGAGGAGATTGCCTTGTAGCAAATCTCTCCTGAGGCTAAGTCCTTCTGTCCTCCTACTGAGCATGCTCATGCGACGATCTCCCATTGGAGATCGGGAGTCATGTGCTCAGGTCCTGCTCCAGATCTCATTGGTCCATCTCAGAGATCTGAAGGCTTGCAGAAGGTCCCAGCTGCTATAAAAGGCGTGCATTGCTGTTCCGCCATGCGCTAGTATAGATTTACTTGCTGCTGTGTGTATGCGGATGGATGTATGATTCTGGTGAATGACTCATTATGAAACCCCTTCCCTCTGATATTACGTATGTGGTTAGGGACTGAGTTAGAATCAGCGCCAGCATTCCTCTGCTGCAACATCCACAGCTGCTAGCGTCCGACATTGCGCTTGCGTCATAGCTTTGTCGTTCTGCGGCAGTGTCCACGCCGCGCTGCAGTAGCAGCTCTCAGCGTCCGCAGCTGCGACGCCGCATACACGGTAGGTCTAGACGGACGTAGTGCTGCCATCTTGGGCTACTCCTCTGACCGGATACCGTGTGTGTATTTATACTGAGCACTGTGTCCTCAACAGGCTCAGTTTTTGTATTTGTGTTTATTTTTGCATCTCTGTGACTTAACTGAGATTGCTCTGCGCACCTTGGTGAAGTTTAACCCTGTGCGCATTACCGCCATATTGCTCCTGCCACCACTTAGCAGCGGTTATATCACCTATTGCATGGTGGACCCCGAGCGGCGAACACACTGTATTATTATTTTTATTTAGTGCGTTCCGCCGTTCCTAACAATAATCCATCATATAATAATCATTTTAATTCTTAGAATCTATGACAAATGATTTTAATCCATCATTCATAATACTTAGAATATTCTGCTATCATCTATAAAAACCATGGTCATGATGATGACTATATTAAAGGAAATTAATTTTCGTTTATAGATTGCTAGTTATAATAATGCAGAAAGGGTACTTACTTCATTCCCATGCAGAATGAAAGATATGTTTTTACTCGGTGGGTAGAATCCATATGTTTTGCCTAAACTTTGTGGAATATCACAGTAATGTCTATAAAAAGGAAAATCAGTTTTGTGTTATTGAATGCAAAAAGTCCAACATAGAATCAGAAAAAAATCTTCTAGGTTTATTGAGTTAATCATAAAATCCTACAAAGAAAATGGAGCAAATCAACTCAACAAAAAATAACGCGGTGAAATCAATATAGTATCAAAAATCAGTATACAGAATAGGTTCTCAAGCCCAGTTATATAGCCGAGAACGTTTCAGAACCAAAATTGTAACTTAGAGAAAAGGGGAGGACCCCGGTAACTCGGCCCCTTTTATGATGTCATGACCCAGAACTATAGAGTACACTCACTCAGTCGGGAGGTCATTCTAGCCTGGGATGCTGTGCCAATAACATCCCAAATGCATGGTGAAGTCTGGCTGCTCCTCCTCCCCCGCATAGTTCTGCCTGAAACGATCTAAGCATTATGTAAGTGTATTTTCCGTTTTATCCCTTATTTTATTTGTAATCGTATTGTACATATTCTTATTGTCTCACTTTGTAAAGCCTTTCTTATCTTCTATAAACACTGCCCCTTTTTGGGAATAAACTATAAAATTTATTCTTGCTCTGTGACGAATTCATGCGCCTATAAGCTAATTATGCTACTGATTCGGGTTTGCTTCGAACCCCTCTTAATTTTAAATATTAATCAGAGAAATCTGAAGCTGGTGGCGGCGAAGTGTGTTTTGGCTGGTTGGGCTAGCAGGCAGTGATGGACGGGGCTTTATAAGCTATTGTGTGGCTGCAGCCAAAGCATTTATAATTCCTCACTGCAGCGGCCTAATCGCCCGTTCACAACAAGCAACCCATCCGGCGACTAATTATCCTATGTGTAGTTCCCTGACTGACCTGAGGGTAAGGGGGGGCGCCGGAGAGCTGCAAGTTCCAAAGGGGGACTGGAAAGTGGGATATACATAAATCCCAGCAGCTTGTAACATATTGTGGTAGCGGTGGGATAACCAAAATAAACCCCCCTGCGGTAAATTGTTAGGGCAAGACTAGCTTGCTGTTTTTTATCACATGGTGCCAGCGGTGGGATAACTAAGATAAGCTCCCCTACGCCTGTGATAGCCGTGTGCAGCCAAAGGTCACATCACCTGGTCCGTGACATATTGGTGGTACCAGGTGGGATCGTGACATATTGGTGGCAGAGCAGTGGGATCACAGAGCATTAGTGATCTGGTTTGAGCAATCATTCCTCTCACTAAAGACGTGCACGGGTCTTCCGAGGACCCTGCAGCAAAAGTTTTGGAGACCGAAACTCAGTGTTTATTAGTTTTGAGACAATTGTGTGTACTTGCGATTATCCCCACCCTTCTCTTTGTTTTTCTATCCTATCTTTTATTTGGCAGCCATGGCTATGATGGGAGCAGAGTGGTATAAGCAGCATAAGAAGGATGCTCTTATTGCCCTTTGTGGGTTGCGGCGGATTGACACCACAAACAAAAACAAAGCCCAACTGATCGCGGCTCTGGTGCAATGGGAAAGCACCCAGAGCCCAGCGGACGCAGAAGCTGGCCCAAGTGACAATGGGGCTGCAGCAGAGGCTCCACTCCTGAGCGCTGGCCCCATATACAATCCAGACTGATTGGACCCCTACCTGCAAGCGGCCTTGGATTAACTCCCCACCAACGACAGTGATGGACAGGTGAGGCTGATCCAGCAATACCGGCAGGAGGCCCAAGCTGAGCGGGAGGCCCAGAGAGCCGAGCACCAAGCCCAGTGAGAGGCCAAGCAGCGGGAGGCTCAAGCTCAGAGAGACCACGAACTTGAGGTGCTCCGGCAGGGGAGAATACTCTCCACAGCCCGGAGCCGTGAGCCCAGCAGTGCCCAGAGTCCTAAACCCCGGCCAGAGCATTTTCCCGAGATGGAAAAGGACGAAGACTTGGACACTTTTCTGCGGGCCTTTGAGAAAGCCTGCAGACAGTACCAGCTGCCTACGGACCAATGGGCCAGGTACTCGACCCCAGGGTTAAAGGGTAAAGCCCTGGAGGCGTTTGCTTCTCTCCCGCCAGACCATGATGACGACTATGTAGCCATCAAGCAGGCCCTGATCACCAAATATCGGCTAACACCTGAGGTTTACCGTAGAAAGTTCCAGAACCTCCAACGTGACCTACACGACAGCTATTCGATGTGGTGCAAGGACTCAGAACCCACTTTGACCAGTGGATCCATGGACTGTTAGTGACCACCTTTGACTGGCTGAAAGACCTGATGATAAAAGACCAGTTCTTACATCTGTGCCCAGCTGAGGTCCGAGAGTTCATCCTGGACCGAGAACCAACGAATGCGGACAAAGCAGTGCAGATCGCCGTCAACTATGAGGCCAACTGTAAACTGACTCAGAAGCCAGTCACCGCCAGCTGGAGAGGGGGTAAGCCTGCTACCAACCCCAGTGCCCCTGCCAGCCGACACACCGGAGGCCCTGTCCCATTTGCCAACGCCAGGCCTACATCAGACCCTCGCCAGTGTTTTCTCTGCAAACCGACTGGACATATCACTGCTACATGTCCGGAGAAGCAGAAGACCCCCCAGCCAAGTCCTCTGGGCCCAACGCCTCTGTTCTTTTGGTGGGAGGTGTGGTTGGGAGTATTGATGACAATGTGCAGAACGTCTGGGTGGGGGGCCTGTCTTGCTACAGGCCTCAAGGACACCGGGGCTGAACGAATCCTCATCCGTCCTGGGCTGGCGGCCCCTGAAGAGTTTATTGAGGGGAAAACCCTAACTGTCACCGGGATTGGGGGCACCAACTGTCCCTTGCCAGTGGCCCGGGTTTTTCTTGATTGGGGTGCTGGGAATGGGGTGAGAGAAGTGGGGGTGTCGTCCGAAAACCTGCCCACTGATGTTTTATTGGGGACTGATTTGGGGAGGATGGTTGCCTACTACGTCCCTGACAAAACCAGGGTAAGAGTCTTGAGGAGATCATTTGCATATTCCCAGTGCCTTCTGGGGTAAGTGAAGAGTCTCCCCGGGCTCAACGATCACTGGGTTTTGGCCGTTGCAGCTGAAAAGAGGAAATCGGAAAACCAGGGGAAGAGTCTTGGAGATCATTTGCATATTCCCAGTGCCTTCTGGGGTAAGTGAAGAGTCTCCGCTGGCTCAACGATCACTGGGTTTTGGCCGTTGCAGCTGAAAAGAGGAAATAGGAAAACCGCGCGCCGACTCATCTTTCATCGTTTTTAAGAAATCTCAATATGGAAGAGGCCAGGAGCCATTTGGTGAGCTGCATTTCTTGCTACATGTTCACAGACTTACCAGTGGAAAAGCCAAACTTCACATGCCAAAAATGCAAGCTTGTGTCCCTGTTGGAGGAAAAGTTGCAAAGTCTCGAAGAAAGGTTAGCTACGTTGAAGATCATTAAGGAAGGTGAAGAGTTCTTAGACAGAGCAGAATTATCTATTCATGTTACAGAAAGAGAAGAAATTCGAAGTGCACCTGAAGAAACAGAGGAATGGAAACATGTGACCCAGAGAAGCAGGAGGATCGGGAGTCAGTCAGCACCCATACTTCTCAGGACCCAGTACCAGGCTCTCACGCAGGAAAATGATGAAGAAATACATCAGGATAAGACTTTGCCCACAAACAGCAACCTTGTACGCCTTCAGAGTCCTCCTGGATGGAGAAAGAAAAATGTTGTGAAGAAACGGAGAGTGGTGGTCATGGGGATTCCCTGTTGAGAGGAACAGAGGCCGCTATCTGCAGACCGGATATAACTTCAAGAGAAATGTGCTGTCTTCCAGGTGCAAAAATTAAAGATGTGTCTGACAGGATATCAGGACTCTTCAGACCTACAGATGACTACCCATTCCTGCTACTATGTGGGGACAAATGACACCGCAAGAAACGACCTGGAAACCATCTGCAGAGACTTTGAAGACTTAGGCAAGAAAGTGAAAGAACTGGGAGCGCAGGTGGTCTTCTCTTCCATCCTCCCAGTGGATGGCCATGGAACAAGGAGGTGGAATACGATTCTGCAGGTGAACAACTGGCTACGTCGATGGTGCCGTCAGCAACAATTTGGATTTCTGGACCACGGAGTGAATTACCTATACGATGGACTACTTGCTAGAGATGGGGTGCACCTTACGAAGACTGGAAAATATGTATTTGGAAGTCGTCTTGCTATACTTGTAAGGAGAGCTTTAAACTAGAACAACATGGGAAGGGAAGCAAAAGACCAGAAAAAGCCATACACCTGACAAATGCTATTGAGAACTCTGCTATTAGAAGTGGAAAGGAAGAACAAAGACAAAAGAATCTAATTAATAAAAATATTGGAGAAAGAGAAACCAATCACAAACTAAAATGTTTCTATACTAATGCACAAAGCATGGGCAACAAACAAGGAGAATTGGAACTACTAACACAGGAAAAGAAATATGATGTCATTGGAATCACTGAAACTTGGTGGGACAATACACATGATTGGAATACAAGACTAGAAGGATACAACTTATTTGCAAGAAACAGACTTGATAAACGAGGAGGAGGTGTCGCATTGTATGTTAGAAACACGTATATCTGCACAGAGATTGAAGCTTCAGAGACTGGGAGTTCTGTGGAAACTGTTTGGGTAAGAATACAAGGACAGAACAATGGAAAGGACACCATTGTAGGCATTTACTACAGGCCGCCTGTGCAAGCTGAAGATATGGATGAACTCTTTATGCATCAAATGGCCAAGTTCTCCAAAAAAATATGACATAGTTGTCATGGGAGATTTCAACTATCCAAACATTTGTTGGGAATCTCTCTCAGGCAAAACTAACAGGTCAAGGAAATTCTTATCCTCTCTTGCTGACAACTTTATCTTCCAAAAGGTAGGGGAGAAAACAAGGGGAACTGCTACCTTGGATCTAATCCTTATAAAAACAGGGAGGAAATGGTTGAGGAGGTAAAAGTGTCTGGGACCCTAGGAGGTAGCGACCATGCTATTTTAGAATTCTGGATAACTAGAGGAGGAAGACCTGTGAAGACTCAGACGTCAAGGTTAGATTTCAGAAAGGCAGATTTTAAGGGATTCAGAAAGAGAATTGGAGGGATCCAATGGCTGGATATCCTTAAAGACAAAAATGTCCAGGAAGGATGGCAAATCTTGAAAAATGAAATTCTCAAAGCACAATTGTTAACAATTCCAAAAAGAGGGAAGAATAGGAAGCATTTAAGGAAGCCAGGATGGATGAACACAGAACTTAAGCACATGCTAAAAAGGAAGAAAAAAATGTTTATAAAATGGAAAGAGGGAGGCATATCTAAAGAAGAATATAATGCTGTCTGCAGAACCTGCAGGGCACAAATCAGATTATCTAAAGCTGACAATGAATTGAGGCTTGCAAGAGATGTCAAAAGCAATAATAAAGGATTTTGGGGATATGTCAAAAGTAAAAGAAAAGTCAAAGACGCTATAGGATATTTACAGGATGAAAATGATGAAATGGTAAGACAAGATGTTGAGAAGGCCGAACTTTTAAATTCCTATTTTGCATCTGTTTTCTCTCAGAAAGGAAATGTAACTTCAACTGTTCTTCACTGTCCTATTAAGGGAATAGAAGAATCCAGGATATCTATAAACAGAAAGATAGTGAGTAAACACTTAGTTAACCTAAATGAATTCAAATCTCCAGGTCCAGATGATTTACATCCCAGAGTATTGAAGGAGATAGCAGAAGAAATTTTTGAACCCCCTCCTCATAATCTTTGAAAATTCTTGGAGAACAGGAGAAGTCCCAGAAGACTGGAGAAGAGCAAATGTTGTTCCTATCATCAAAAAGGGGAAGAAGGTGGACCCAGGCAACTATAGGCCGGTGAGTCTGACTTCTATACCAGGAAAGATCTTTGAACAAATTATTAAACAACATGTATGTCAGTACCTAGATAAGAATGAAGTGATTAAACAGAGTCAGCATGGGTTTGTAACTAATAAGTCATGTCAGACTAACTTAATTTCCTTCTATGACGGAATCACTGATTGGGTGGATCAAGAAAATGCTGTAGATATAGTATATCTTGACTTCAGCAAAGCATTTGACAAAGTATCTTATACAATCCTTATTGAAAAAATGACTAAGTATGGAATGGACAAGGCAACTGTTAGGTGGATTCATAACTGGCTTAGTGATCGGACCCAAAGAGTGGTCGTAAATGACTGCACATCCAGTTGGAAGAATGTCTCAAGTGGGGTACCACAGGGCTCTGTCCTTGGCCCTGTATTGTTCAATATCTTTATCAACGATTTAGATGAAGGAATTGAGGGTAAACTGATTAAATTTGCCGATGACACAAAGCTAGGAGGGATAGCTAATACTAGAGAAGAGAGAGATAGGATTCAAAAATATATAAATAAACTGGAGAAGTGGGCAGCAACTAACAGAATGGTTTTTAACAGGGAAAAATGCAAAGTACTACATCTGGGCAATAAAAATGAAAAAAGCATATACAGAATGGGAGGAATAGGCCTAAGCAACAGCACATGTGAAAAAGACTTGGGTATACTAATAGATCACAAACAGAATATGAGTCAACAGTGTGATGCAGCAGCAAAAAAGGCAAATGCAATTCTAGGATGTATTAACAGAAGCATACAGTCTAGATCACGTGAAGTCATTATTTCCCTCTACTCCTCTTTGGTCAGACCTCATCTGGAATATTGTGTCTAGTTTTGGGCACCACATTTTAAAAAAGACATCAACAAATTGGAGCAAGTTCAGAAAAGAGCAACCAGAATGGTGACCGGTCTGCAAACCCTGTCTTATGAGGAAAGGTTGCCGGATTTGGGATTGTTTAGTTTGCAAAAGAGAAGACTGAGAGGAGACTTAATAGCTGTCTACAAATATCTAAAGGGCTGTTACATTGTAGAAGGATCCACTTTATTCTCATTTGCACAAGGAAAGACTCGAAGCAATGGGATGAAACTGAATGGGAGGAGACACAGATTAGATATTAGAAAAAAACTTTTTGACAGAGTGATCAATGAGTGGAACAAGCTGCCACGAGAAGTAGTGAGTTCTCCTTCAATGGAAGTCTTCAAACAGAGGCTGGACAGACATCTGACTGGGATGATTTAGCGAATCCTGCTTTGAGCAGGGGGTTGGACCAGATGGCCCAGGAGGTCCCTTCCAACTCTACGATTCTATGATTCTATGACACCCCTCCCCAATCTGATAATAAGGGTAACGTTAACCCTGATGATGATGATGATGGGAAACTGAATGTGTTACCTGCCAATGCCTTGATGAGTAATGATGCAACTAATAACCATTCTTTTCTTAGGAATGACGCTGATGATGTTGTCAATGTGCCAACTGAAATTAATAACCCTTCTTTCCCTAGGAAGGATGCTGATGATGATGTATCTGTGTCAACTGAACCTGATAACCATTTTTGTCCACAGGTACAGGAGTGCTCAGCCCCGTCACTCTGCGGAGTGAGACGGCTGAGGAACCCCTAGCAGTGGCAAGCGTCGGTGCTACAGGAAATGGGGAGGTGCAAAGGAACCATGAGGAAGGTGATGCCATGCCACTGACCAGTGCAAATGAGGGAGGTAACTGGCCCATAAGTAGCATTGCTCCTGAAATGTTGGGGGTAGATGGGGAGGCAGAGCCCATAGCAGCGCCGGCTGGTGGGTCTGTAGAAATCCCCCACCTGGTACCATCAATATGTCACAGTCCGGGGGATGTGTCATATTGGTGGCAGCAGTGGGATCGTGACAAGGTGAAAACTGCAATGGTGTCAGAGGGTCCTGATTCCTTAGGCCCAGTCACACTCGCACCGTCTGCGATCACGCCCCTGCACGCTATTAGTGCACATATATTTGTTGGGCAGCTCAGCGCTGACTAAACAAATTGAACATAATTTATGCCACCAAAGTGACATACAGTATCTCACGATAGAAACGTACTGCAATCACTGGCACATGATAGCTGGTAGATGCGCTAAATTTGTTAAGCAGCCCACACCACGTACTAAATTCCAAGCTTGGTAAATAGACCTTTAGTATCCACAAAATAAATAATTTTCTATCTTTTGGGCACGCAAATAGATACATTAATATCTAAAGAATTAAATACCTCTTGCACGAACTCCAGGTGGGGCTCCCGATCACTAGCACCGTTTTATTCTTGTGTTTATGGCTATGAATAGAATAACCAAACCAGGCATAATCCTGTTCTCCAGATATACTCCAGTCCGCCTCCTCCACATACAAAGTGCCTTGGGAAAGACGTAGCAGTCACTACATGCCGTAATGCCTCACAGAAATATGTCCCCTATGGGTCTGGCACGGACGTAACCTCTATAACTATCACCTTTTGTGGATCTTCTACGCTTTGAATAAAATGCGGCCACTAAACCTCTCTGCTTTCCTCCACCAGGTGCATAAGGTGAACCGACCACTAGGTCAAATCTCTGGTCTCCGTTCACATCAGCAGAGAGTAGTGTCCATCCGAAGTTACAATACGAGAACTGCAATGTGAATAATATATGGTTTACTTACTGACAACTAGATGGAACGGTAAATGTACAATTTCTTCTGTAGGAAATACTCACTCGGCATTTTATGGTGACATTCGGCTGAGATGAGAAACCAGTTACCTTTGACCCATAATACACATACGCAGAACCCTAGAATCAATAATGTAACAAACAAAAATATCATAAAATATCACCAGTATCAGTGAAGGGTGAAACCGTTTAATTAATACACAATAATTATTGGTGGATCTTAAGACATTTCTAGCATTTCTGAAGCTCTGGATTGGAATCTAACAAGGTCATGTACCAGTATTTAGAGAAGCCTACAATCATAAGTATTGATTACTATTTAAATAGTATGGCTTTTAGAAGGGTGTAAAGACACTTTAAAGGGAATCTGTCACCATATTTTTACCACCTAATTTGAGAGAAGCATGATGTAGGGACAGAGCTCCTGATTTCAGCAATGTGTTACTTACTGTGCCGCTAGCTGTAGTTTTGATAAAATCCCTGTTTTATCAGCCGGATATTATCACTATAGGACTAGTAAACTTTCTGCCATGTAGTCCTCTATATTCATGAGATCTGTACAACCCCACCCCCATCACTGATTGGCAGCTTTCTATGTACACTGTGCATAGGTAGAAGGCTGTCAATCAGTTATGGGGGCAGGGTTATACAGATCTCATGAATATAGAGGACTACATGGCAGAAAATTAGCTAGTCCTCTAGTGATAATCTTCTGCTTATAAAACAGTGATTTTATCAAAACTACAGCTACCAGCACAGTAAGTGATACATTGCTGGAAACAAGGATGTGGGTGAAATTATAAATAGCTCAACATTCAGAGAACTGGTAGATCTGCAGCCGATAAAACAGAGATTTTGTCAAAGCTGAAGCAAGCAGTTCAGTAAATGACACATTGCTGATATTGAGGTCTCTCCCCATACATCAAGCTGCTCTCAAAAGCTAGTGATAGATTCTTGGAAAGCCTGATATTGACCTATATTGTGCCTCTGGTTTTATACCTTATTCTATGAAAGTCCTCACGAAAGAATTTGTGCCCTACCCAAATACATGCCACATTACTCCCAGACGCATTGCCACATATGGTGGCCAGGGCCGGCGTTATTGGCAGGCAAACCAGGCAGCCGCCTAGGGCTCCCGCTCTTCCAGGGACTCCCAGCCAGTGGCGTGCCGCTAATAGCGGCACACCAGGGGACCGCTAAGGGGCCCCTGAGTAAAAGGGGCCCGGCGTCGACCACCACCCAGCATCGCACATTCAACTTATCGGCATCATAGATACCGATACAGTTGAAAGCAGTGATGGAGGAGAGAGCACCTCTCTCATCACTACCCCTCTGCCTCTGACTCAGCGTGTGCCAGCAGTGGAGCTGATTAGACGCTGATATGCTCTGCAGAAGTCAGAGCAGCAGGGGAGTGAGGAGGAGAGGTAAATATTGTGTATGTATGTGTGTGTGTATATGTCTGCTGCACTATACTGTGTGTGGGGGACTGCACTATACTGTGTGTCTGTGGGGGCTGCACTATGCTTTGTATGTGTGGGAGCTGCATTATACTGTGTATATGTGGGGAACTGCATTATACTGTGAGGGGAGCTGCACTATACTGTATGTGTGTTTGTGGGGGGCTGCATTATACTGTGTGTGTGGGGCTGCTTTATAATCTGAGAGGGTTGCATTATGCTCAATGAGGGGACTACATTATATTCTATGAAGGTGGCTGCATAATACTCTATGAAGGGGCTGCAGTATAGTCTGGGGGGGCTGCAGCATACTCTGAGGAGGGCTGCATTATACTATATCAAGGACCATGGGGAGTGCATTTTACTATATGGGACCTGCATTACACTGTATCGAGGACTATCTGTACCAATCATTCTTCATCATCTGGAGTAATGGTAGGTGCACATTGTCAGTAAACAATGCAGGTTGGGCACTGCATACTTATGCCGTGTCCAGATGTTACAGCATAGTGTATGGAATTTCAAGAAATCCTATGCCCACTATGCTTGCACAGATGCCCGCAGCTCACCTGCGGAGACAGACATGCGGCGCATCTCTCCCGACTGCAGCATGTCTATTTATCTTGCGGAGACATGAGCCTCTGCAAGCTAAATTTCACCAGTCCAATGTATTGGACGCAGTGAAACCACAGAGTTCAATGACACATGCAGATTCACCTGCATTCAATAGCCAGCAGCGCTTTTGGCGTAGCAGACATGTGCTGCGTCCAAAGCGCTGCCAATTACTGAATGTCTGCACATACCCTACAGTGGCCAGGAAACAAGTGTTGAACAACTTCAATATTGTTGATCGCGCTCGTTTAGAGGCCTGATTTTAGTGCTTGTAAATACAACAGAAATGTTTCTGTGTGATGGTGCAATACGTGACCATTTGGGGCCCCACTTTAAACTTTTGCCCAGGGCCCCACTCTGTCTAGAACTGGCCCTGATGGTGGCACAGTGCGTGCTTATGGATACAAAGGCACTCCAGTGTGTAGCAGGAGAGGGACTGTGCATGTGTGTCTGCAAGCATGGACCTGTAGGATCATTAAGGGGAATCTGTCACCAGGTATTTGCTACCTCATCTGACAGTAGCATAACATAATAAAAGAGACCCTGAATCCAGCGATGCATTACTTAGTTTACTGGGTACAGCAGCTGTTGTGGGGATGATCTCTTAAAATGAGATTTAAATGATTGCCTGTCCCTGACCTAATAAATATGAGCTGGGTGCATGCATAAAGGGAAGAATGTATCGAACACAGAAGTCAGATATATTCTCTTTTCCCAGCAAAGGCTGGCACACAACTGAATTTTATTCTTAAAACAAAGAATCTTGTAACAGACAGGAAATGGGCATCACACAGCCTAGGTTGATGCCAGCTCCACTCCATATATGGTATTCAATCTTCAATGTTCTGTATCTGCTTTACATTCAAAAAATTCCTTCCAGGGTGTTGTCCCAGGACACAGACGCCATCTTTGTCACATCATATCTGAACTAGCTTATATAAGGTTTAATAATTGATTTCATTAGCCATTCTCTCCTTCACACTGTGACATAATCAGAGTTCTTAGATGCAGTATGAAGCAGAGCTGGGAAAGCTGCTCCTGCCTATACCAGACTCTGTATGTACATTGTCTATTGACAGTGAGCTACTTATCATAGGAGGGGGTGTGGACAGATGAGTGCTAGTACGCCAGCTAGTCACAGCAATGGTCCTAGTGATAACACCAACACACAGTCCGATAAGTAACCCATCACTGAATTCTGTTTTAACCTCTACCTTTTGCTGTCCTCAGATTACATAACAAAAACCTACTGACAGATTCCCTAAGATTTTGGAATACGTCTTTTATTTGTCTAATTTTGATTCAAATGAATAACAACGCCAATATAATTTTCTGTAATATCTACGGATTTCTCATGGGGTTATTGGCTTGATTATATTGTTTGTTGGCTCACTTTAGCATTGGTTATTGGCACAAATTAATATTTCTTTTTATTTTGTAACATACATAGGTGACCTGTCATGTTTCATATTAATTAGTAGTTTATGGATGCTTTATAGCACATAATTCTCATTTTCTTACTTCGTATGTAAGTTGACTAGCCCCAACAGAAGGAGCTCCCACGGCAAGGTCTAATTGCCCATCCGCATTGAAGTCCAATACTGCCACAGAAGAGCCAAATCTGCCACCGGGCTGTGGAATAAAAGTAAGTACATGGCAGTCTATACCAGATGAGTTTCATTTAGGTTCTTTATTTGCTCTATTATGGCCAGTGGAAATCTCAGATCTTTCCTTTACCATAGACATAAAGTATTAGCAGACAATAAAGCAAATGATTTTAGGGCTGATTAACTTATGGTTGGTTTTATAATATATCCTTAATTTCAACAAGTGTCATTGATCAGTACCCACCATACAAGGTTCTGACTGTATGAACCCACCTTGTGCCATTTGGCACCTTCATACATCTCTCCTATTAAGTTCACATGGCATCTTATTTCGGAGATATTAGCAGTAGAGTATTGCCATAGTTTACGTCACGAACATCTCCTCACCTTCCTGGCTATTTGTCCAACAGCCAAGTATTCTACATCTTATTACCTCAGAGCCTCTCAGCAAGACATCTGCATTCTTATCCAAGTCCATGTTATCGGGAGGAAGTCCTGATTCATTGCTGTAGACAATATACACACAGCCAACTTGAACATTGCCCAAAGTGCCACAGCCGGGGGCTCCTACTACTAAATCCTCCCAGCCATCATTGTTAAGATCACCCGTGGTGACTGACCTGTGGAAATATTACTTTGTAAGTCTTTTTCATATACATACTTTTGTATCCAGACTAAATATGTTCAGAAACAAATGCATTATTAGTAGAGAATATACACCACAGACAATATGAGTTAAAGTATGAGGACTTCCATCCCAATTATTTGGTTAAGGTGTGTCACATGAGCTCCACATTGCCATTGTACGTGGCCCCCAACATTCTGGTCACAGATCTGCTTGACTGGTGGCTACTCACATGTGTTTTCTATGTCAGAGAGAAGAGGATCATGAGAGCAAGGACAGGTAGATAGTCCTAGTGCACTGTGTGTCAGAATTGGAGATTCCTCACTCCCGTTTCACACTCGAAAAACAATAAAAATTAGGTGGCCATGTATTTGTTTATGGGAGCAGTAGATCAATCCTTACAATAAATTATACACTTACCATCCCAGCCTGGAATACGGAGAGTTCACAAAGTAGGTGGCCGAAGGTGTATAGATGTGGTTTGAGTATTGGAATGTAAACAGGTTTTTCATATTTACAGTTTTGGAAGCACTGGCTATCAGCTGCATTGTGCTCTGCAATGGTGACATAATAATATACATTAATGTCCATTACATAGTTTTTTTTTCTAGCTGTAAGGACTCTTTCAGACAAGTGTATTATTATACAGCCATGTACGAATCTGGAAAATGGGCATATAATGAAGCAAGATGCATCAGTGTTCTATCAGCGTTTCCATGCAAATATTGATGCAACAGTATTTTTAGTACTGTCCATAGACTTTAATAGTTGTATTCTACCTGATAAACAGATGAAAATATCATGTGCTGCATTTCTAAAGAAACAGACATAAAAAACGGCCATGTGAGTAGCCCTATTAGTTTACATTAGCCAAGAATTTCCATCCGCAAAACACGAATCAACTATAAAATACAAATCTGCTTGACTAATAGAGAGAGGCCTTGTTATAAAGCTCAGGACAGACTGCGATATGACGATTTCTATGTTTTAGGACCAGTGAGAAATTGACTTTATCAAAAAGTTTCCAGAAGTATTAACTTTAGAGGGCCTTCAAGAATGTGATAAAATGACCCCCGTCACATAATTCAAACTACAGCCTTTTCCTAATCATGTGTCAGATCGGGTTGCAGTCTAAAAAAAACAACTCGGGTTGTGTCTCAACTGACTGAAAGAGTAGGATATTTCAATGATACAGAAGATTCAGAAAACACTCAGACTGAAGGAAAAGGGATCCTAACAACCAAGAAGAGGTCAGACTGGACACCTCCTCCTGGACGCAACCCTCATTTGGATAAATACATAGACTCCTTCAGACATTTGATAAAATCCACCATCATAGACACTAAGGGTACCGTTACACTTAGCGATGCACCAGCGATCCCGACAACGATATGGATCGCTGGTGCATCGCTAAGTGGTCGCTAGTGAGCTGCCACACAGGCAGATCTCACCAGCGCCATAGTAGGGGTTGAGGGTCGCTACTTACCTGTCAGACGAGGAGATCCTGACGTCCTCCCGCCCGCGTCCACGCGTCGCTCGTCGGCGCCACAGGAAGCCCAGCAGGATGTGCCCGACGAGAAATGGTCCAGGACCTTCTCGCGCGATTAGCGATAGCCAGCGGGGGAGCCAGTCGGAGGTATCACATATAGCGATATTGCTGCTGCGTCACAAAACCAGTGACGTTACAGCGATATCGCTATGTGTAATGGGCCCTTAACAGGAGACAAGCATCCAACATCAGTGCCCAGGAGAGAAAAGCCATACAGTCTTTAAAAACCAACAAAGAAATCATCATTAAACCTGCTGACAAGGGAGGTGCAATAGTCATGATGAACACATCAGACTATATGAAGGAAGCAAACAGACAACTGATGGACACACGCTACTACAAAAAATTGGCGTCGGATCCTACACAGGACTATTACAAGGAACTAAACAAGTTGGTATCTTGTCTGCCTGACGAATCCATAAGAGCAGATGACCTGATACCAGAGAGTCCAAGAATAGGGACATTCTACATGATTCCCAAAATCCACAAATCTGGAAATCCAGGAAGACCAATTATTTCATGTGTGGGCATCCTTACTGAGCAGGTATCTGGATGGGTAAAGGGTGTTCTTAAACCCCTGGTAAAGGATACACCCAGCTACATTCAGGACACAACTGACCTATTGAATAAACTAGCAGCAATACCAGAAGGAACCATCCTGGCCACCAACAGACAACTGATGGACACACGCTACTACAAAAAATTGGCGTCGGATCCTACACAGGACTATTACAAGGAACTAAACAAGTTGGTATCTTGTCTGCCTGACGAATCCATAACAGCCGATGACCTGATACCAGAGAGTCCAAGAATAGGGACATTCTACATGCTTCCCAAAATCCACAAATCTGGAAATCCAGGAAGATCAATTATTTCATGTGTGGGCATCCTTACTGAGCAGGTATCTGGATGGGTAAAGGGTGTTCTTAAACCCCTGGTAAAGGATACACCTAGCTACATTCAGGACACAAGTGACCTATTGAATAAACTAGCAGCAATACCAGAAGGAACCATCCTGGCCACCATGGATGTGGAATTTTTGTACTCTAATATCCCACACTAGGATGGATTAAATGCCTGCAAATTCTTCATGGAAAACACAGGGACTGATGCTGATTCTGTGGTGAAACTTATAAAATTCATCCTCACCCAAAATTACTTTGAATTTGATATATCTACAGGAGACTGGCACAGCTATGGAAAGTAAAATGGCTCCACAGTATGCACATATTTTCATGTCCAAGCTTGAAAGCAACTTTTTGTCCTCATGTCAGCACGGTAGGGTCCTGGGTTCAAATCCCACCAAGGACAACATCTGCAAGGAGTTTGTATGTTCTCCCCGTGTTTGCGTGGGTTTCCTCCAGGTACTCCGGTTTCCTCCCACACTCCAAAGACATACTGATAGGGAATTTAGATTGTGAGCCCCATCGAGGACAGTGATGAAAATGTGTGCAAACTGTAAAGCGCTGCGGAATATGTTAGCGCTATATAAAAATAAAGATTATTATTATGTCCCATCAGGCCTCTGGCCTACTACCGCTACATTGATGATATTTTAATCATCTGGACGGAGTCTAAGCCACAGCTAAAGATGTTCCACGAACAGTTTAATCAATTTCATCCCACCATCAACTTAACACTCAACTACTCCAGCACTGAGATTAACTTTTTGGACACCATCATTAAGCTAAAGAACAATGAAATAGAGACATCCCTGTATCAGAAGCCAATCGACCGTCCAACATACCTTAAATGGGACAGTTTCCATCCAAAACACATAAAGAACCCCCACTACTGTGTTTTAGGCAGCCCCCAAATCTAAGAAGCGTCATTGTCAGAAGCTCCCTGTTCTCTCCCACAGCTGCAGGAACCTTTCCTTGCAACCAGAAAAAATGTAAAACCTGTCCATGGACAAGATAAAGATCCCCAATTTACATCAGGACTACAAGATCCCAGGTGCTTTCAGCTGCATCACATCTAATGCGGCGTACTTAATTATTTGTACTAAATGTCCAACTGGGGGTCTGTATGTAGGGGAGACCAGGCGAAAACTGAGAACAAGGATGAAT
Organism: Dendrobates tinctorius; assembly: GCF_039654945.1. Classification (NCBI taxonomy): domain Eukaryota; kingdom Metazoa; phylum Chordata; class Amphibia; order Anura; family Dendrobatidae; genus Dendrobates; species Dendrobates tinctorius. The sequence continues at coordinate 10,722,586 of NW_027361672.1, forward strand.
TCTCATCGCCACACAATAAGAGAAAAAAGAATGGATCTACCTGTGGCAAAACATTTTTGTATGCCTGATCACAGCACCATGGATAAGAAATTACTGGTATTGAAAGGTAACTTCACATCTCAGAGAGACAGAAAAGTCTGGGAGTACAAGCTCATGACGACCCTTGACACTCTCAATGCAGGAATGAATGTGTCGCATTGATTTATGTCTTTTTACATCAACTAAGGAATTTGCTCCTAAGACCTTGTGGGGGCTTCACAACACATTACCAGACACCAGAGGACAATAAAACGTTCACTCCTTAATTATGAACTAGTCCAATATTTAGGTTTATCCCTCTCCCATAATGATAGTTCTTCTTCACTGCGCACTTGTCTTATCTATTGCATTTTTTCTGTGCTGTGTTGTGCATAAATGTGATTCTTCAGATTTTGTATTAGTCAATGCCTGATGAAGAGACCTGAGTAGTCTCAAAAGCTTGCAATGTGTTACCATCTTTCAGTTAGCCATTAAAAGGTATCAGCCACTGAGGACTCTCAATTCTGAATATTTTTCTATCTACTGGCTAAGACGGTACAAAGATATATATCTTTCCTGTAGGATCAGAAACACACGTACCCCAGGAGAAGGGCTGCGTCATGAGAAGAAATAAATCTTCTCAGCTGACTACTCACAGGGGACTGAGGTTGTAGAAAACAATCCTTTGTGCTGATTTAGCCATGGTGAAGATTTATTTCTTCTCATGTCACAACCCTTCTACTCTTCTACATAAGTGCATGCTTATGATGTTACTCCTTTTACTGAAGCTGCTCTCTGGAGCTGTGTTCCTTCAGACTGCTGCAACTCGTGCTGACGTATGACTAGGATGTCCTGCCATTTTTAAGTGATAGGGGCCATTTTACCACATTCTGGAGAACCCTTTTAATATTAACTAGATTAATTTGACATGACATGAAAGATCATTAGAGAAGAATGAATTCATAGCACCATGGTCCAGTGGCAAAATCATTACTCCATGGCACTGGGAACTGCCTCTTACCTGAGCCTCTTATGCAGGCCCATCACAACATCATGTGTGTATCTGGCCTACAAATCAAAACAGACACCAGGGATTCTAGGTAACAGGCAATTCACACGATATGAAAGATCATTAGAGATGAGCAAATCAATTTGCATCACCCTGGGCCTGTGTCACGTCACTACTCCATGACTGCTGGGTGGGAGCCCTACAAACTGCCCCCTACCTGTCAATATTCCCAGCAACTGATTTGTAGGCCCGGAAAAGTGTCATTAACTATTTATTCTCTCATCTCTAGAGATCAAGAAACCTAAAATGCAGGTTACCAATGTACAGTGTTAACAAATGAAAAATGACAATTTTGCAAATCTTGGATATCAAGAATTCATGAAAATTGTCCTATTGTTTTGTATCTTCAGGTCTTATAAACCCCTCCATAGTGACAGACGACAAACATTGTTTAGAGTAAAGGCCCCGTCACACTAAGCGAGATCGCTAGCGAGATCACTGCTGAGTCACTAGAACAGTGACGTTATAGCGATCTTATCAGCGAGATCGCTGTGTGTGACAGAGACCAGCGACCAGGCCCCCTGCCGGGAATCGCTGATCGTGCCCGAAATGTCTGGACATTTCTTTGGTTGCTCATATCCCGCTGAGTCGCTTGTATCGTCACGTTTGACACCAGCCTAACGACCTCGTTAGCGACTCACAAACAAGAAAAGGGGGGACGGGATTAGCGTTCCCATTTCCACGCCTACCTCAGCTCCGATTGGTGGTCACTACAGCATCCTGATTGGAGAGCTTCCTTTAAAAGAAGCTAAACAAAGTAGCGCTTCACTTCTTTGTTCCTGACCCGGGTGTGTCCCAGCTGAGATCCTGTCTTTTGTCCGACGGCTGCGACTCCATTTTAGATCATCTGCTTTGCCATCTTCGTAGCTTCTCTAAACAGTTACGGTAGGTATTTTGGGGGGTCTCAACAGCGATTCCACATATATATATATTTTTTTATATATATTTTTTGGGGGGTTTATTTTATTTTGTTGTTTTTTTGTTTTGTTTTCCTTGTGCGAACAAAGAGCCATATCTGGGTTGCCATTTTAGGCTATATGAAGTGAACACTCCCAAGACCCTGTATTTTTTTTATTTTTTTTGTGAAATACCTTAATGTTCCATTGGTGTTCATGGTTTGTAAACCGTATTTTCCTCTTTGCAGATGTCTTACAACAGCGAGGAGTTCATTCGGGAGATGATCGAGCTGTATCGATCTCTTCCTTGTCTTTGGAAGATAAAGTGCGCAGAGTACAGTAACAGGATTAAGAAAAGGGAGGCGTATGAAAAGATGATTTGCCTATTTAAGCGTCACAACCCGAGCGAGAAGGTGGACAAAACCGTAGTACGGAAAAAAATCCAGTCTCTCCGCACTGTATATAAAAAAGAGCTCAACAAGGTCGAGAAGTCGAGGAAGTGGGTGCTGGCACAGATGAGGTTTATGTGCCCATGCTCTGGTACTACGACCTACTCAGCTTCATCCGCGACCAAGAAATTCCAAGGAAAACAGTGTCTTCAATGCGGCCAAATGTGCACCTTGACACAGAGATCGTGAATGATCCAGACGCCCCAGTTGGAGATGTAAGTACCATATTGTTTTTAAAAAGTTAATGAATAATTTAATTGCATGTACATTCTGTATTTTTAGTGAAAAAAATGTTAACATTACCCTATGGCCCAGAAGTCATTGAAATTTGCTCCATATATGACAGTGTTTGTTAAACATCTAATGTTTTGTTTTCTTTGTTACCACAGCATCAGTGTGAACAAGATTCGTCGACGCAAGGGAGTGACACCATAATGGAGTGTGATCGTAGTTTGGATGACGCATCTGAGGGCTCAAGTCAACAACCTGCTCCCCAATGCCGACGGCAAAAGACTCCCAAGAGGAAGGAAACTTTGCCCACATCCCCAGACCTTATGTGTTTGGCCAAGCATATAATGGCAAGCTCGGCCATGGACACCTTTGCCCAATTCATGGCTGATCGCCTGGGAAAGCTGGATGCTAACCAGCGTAAACATGCTGAACGGTGATATTTGAAACATTGAATGAAGCTGATTCCGGTCGATTGGATGAAACCTCAACCGTAAAAAGATCGATCACCCGTGAGCCTTCTTGGCCAGAAGTTCAAGAGCTACTTCGGAGCACACCAGTGCGGTGATTGGGCCACAGCTAAATCATCTGCAAACCCCACCCAACCACCATTTTCCTCAATACTCGCAGTCTTTTATCTCCCAACTTGCTTCTCCACCAAGACGTTTTTTTTCAAATTCTGAAAATCAGTGTCAAGAATTGTAACTTTTAAAATTTTTGTTCAATAATCTGTGTAAAAATTATTTAATTGTTTAAAAATTTTTTATATAATCTAAACAATGTTATTCTTTATTGGTTGTTGTGTTTTAATAAACTTTTCCTGTGTTTCTACTTTAATGGAATGAATTCTTCATTTTACTTTGACGTTTATTAACAAAAATGTGTCGCAATAGGAATGAAAAGCGTTATCATGCATTACAGCGAGTGTTTTTTTTTTTATACAGAAAACGCAAACAAGTGTTGATGTTTGTAATTTTTTTTTTATCGCCGTCTTTTCGGCAACTGTAATGAAACAAGAACTTGCATAAAAACAACAACAAAAAAATTATCGTCTTGCGCCACGTGCTTGGGCCGCCGCCGCCCTTAACAGCAGCTGTTTGTGGTCCTCCACTGCTTTTGTCACTCTCCTCAGTGACTGCAGGAGCTCTTCAGGTGTTGGGGTTCCTATGGTGTGAAATTTTCTAACTTTACAATACAAAACATGATACATATTATCGGTTAATTTATTTGTTTAATAAACTCTTACGGTTTCTCCCTGCCTCCGATTCTTCAGAGGATGAGGGGCTAATGTTCCAACCGGATCCTCGTGCATCCTCTTCTCCGTTTTCCGGTGTGTCTGGCAGTGGCTCTGGCTCTTCATCTTCTGTTCCCACTTGGTTCGCGATATCTGGATGCAAAAAAGAAAAAAAAAAAAATTCAGGGACTATATAGGGGTTTTTGTGTCTGTGCTGGTAGTGTGCGGGTGTGTGCGAGTTCTGGGAGGAAGTTTTCAGCGACTATATTGGGGTCCGTGTGTCTGTGTGAGGGTGTGTGCGAGTTCTGGGAGGGAGTTTTCAGCGACTATATTGGGGTCCGTGTGTCTGTGCTGGTAGTGTGCGGGTGTGTGTGAGTTCTGGGAGGGAGTTTTCAGCGACTATATTGGGGTCCGTGTGTCTGTGCTGGTAGTGTGCGGGTGTGTGTGAGTTCTGGGAGGGAGTTTTCAGCGACTATATTGGGGTCCGTGTGTCTGTGCTATTAGTGTGCGGGTGTGTGCGAGTTCTGGGAGGGAGTTTTCAGCGACTATATTGGGGTCCGTGTGTCTGTGCTGGTAGTGTGCGGGTGTGTGTGAGTTCTGGGAGGGAGTTTTCAGCGACTATATTGGGGTCCGTGTGTCTGTGCTATTAGTGTGCGGGTGTGTGCGAGTTCTGGGAGGGAGTTTTCAGCGACTATATTGGGGTCCGTGTGTCTGTGCTGGTAGTGTGCGGGTGTGTGTGAGTTCTGGGAGGGAGTTTTCAGCGACTATATTGGGGTCCGTGTGTCTGTGCTGGTAGTGTGCGGGTGTGTGTGAGTTCTGGGAGGGAGTTTTCAGCGACTATATTGGGGTCCGTGTGTCTGTGCTATTAGTGTGCGGGTGTGTGCGAGTTCTGGGAGGGAGTTTTCAGCGACTATATTGGGGTCCGTGTGTCTGTGCTGGTAGTGTGCGGGTGTGTGTGAGTTCTGGGAGGGAGTTTTCAGCGACTATATTGGGGTCCGTGTGTCTGTGTGAGGGTGTGTGCGAGTTCTGGGAGGGAGTTTTTAGCGACTATATTGGGGTCCGTGTGTCTGTGCTGGTAGTGTGCGGGTGTGTGTGAGTTCTGGGAGGGAGTTTACAGCGACTATATTGGGGTCCGTGTGTCTGTGCTGGTAGTGTGCGGGTGTGTGTGAGTTCTGGGAGGGAGTTTTCAGCGACTATATTGGGGTCCGTGTGTCTGTGCTATTAGTGTGCGGGTGTGTGCGAGTTCTGGGAGGGAGTTTTCAGCGACTATATTGGGGTCCGTGTGTCTGTGCTGGTAGTGTGCGGGTGTGTGTGAGTTCTGGGAGGGAGTTTTCAGCGACTATATTGGGGTCCGTGTGTCTGTGCTGGTAGTGTGCGGGTGTGTGTGAGTTCTGGGAGGGAGTTTTCAGCGACTATATTGGGGTCCGTGTATCTGTGCTATTAGTGTGCGGGTGTGTGCGAGTTCTGGGAGGGAGTTTTCAGCGACTATATTGGGGTCCGTGTGTCTGTGTGCGGGTGTGTGCGAGTTCTGGGAGGGAGTTTTCAGCGACTATATTGGGGTCCGTGTGTCTGTGCTGGTAGTGTGCGGGTGTGTGTGAGTTCTGGGAGGGAGTTTTCAGCGACTATATTGGGGTTCGTGTGTCTGTGCTATTAGTGTGCGGGTGTGTGCGAGTTCTGGGAGGGAGTTTTCAGCGACTATATTGGGTTCCGTGTGTCTGTGCTGGTAGTGTGCAGGTGTCTGTACAATGTGCACTTACCACGCTGGGAGACCATCTGGGTACGGACACGGGCAATACGATTGCTTGAGCGGTAGCGCAGATCAGCAAGCTTTTTCCTGATCTGTCTGGTCGACCGATCCACTCCAAATTGTCTGGCCAAGCCCCGCCTAATGTAACGGAGTACTGCCTGCTTATGGAGTACAGGGTGTGGATGCAGCTGCGTGCATGCATAATCCTGCTCATCCACCTCCCTGATTAGAAACCGCACCTCTGCATCACCCCAGTGACTTGAGCGCCGCCTGGTCGCCATGTCAAAAAGTCTAGGCCGCAGTTAGGTCATAACACACGCCCACGACGCTACAGCTCCACCCTGATTTATTGTTGCCATGCGGCAGTTTATAGGACGCTATAGCGACCTAAAAGTTTTTCACCGCGCCATAAAACCCCAGAATGGGACTCTTTTGCGTTCCAAAAGCAAACCACATTTCACAGTTGCATGTACATTAATCTGCTTTTAGAAGAAATATACACAGCAAACTAATATTGGTGAATACAAATTTATTTTATTATGACAGAATGTATAAAAGAGTTTATTTATAAACATGGTACAACAAACAATTTAAAACAATTCACTGCTGATGCTGCCAAGGAACAGCGCCAGGACCATTGAAATAATGGCAATACTCTTCACGGCAGGCCTTGGCATCCTGGGTGTATCTGCCTGGTCCAAGAGGTCTAAGGTCCGCTATTGCGGGTGCGTTCGAACGCCATTCACCCAGATGAACTTCGCCATTTGTTGCGTCCACAGAGTCCATGAACCCTGGCGGGCAGTACGAACTGGAATCTCGCCGACGGAGAAAGTTGTGTAGCACACAGCAGGCCATCACCACAGAGTCAATTGAGTCTAGTTTCATGTTCATTGGCGTGTGCAATACACGGAACCGATTGGCCATGATCCCAAAGGCATTTTCAACCACTCGGCGTGCCCTTGACAAGCAGTAATTGAAAATACGTCTTTCTGGCGTTATAGTTTTTAGAGGGAACGGTTTCAGCAAATGTGGATTAAGTGGGAAGGCCTCATCGCCCACAAACACAAAGTTCATGTTTCCTCGAGTGTCCGAGTTTGAAGGCAACTGAAGGGCAGAGCCAAATAAACTTTCTCCGAAATGGGTATGTTCCAAAACTCCCCCATCGGAAACCCTTCCGTTCATCCCCACGTCCACATAAATAAATTCATACTTTGCATTTACAAAGGCCATCAAGATGATACTAAAGTAGCCCTTGTAATTGTAGAAGTATGACCCGCTGTTTGGTGGTTGGGTGATGCTGACATGTTTCCCGTCCAAGGCACCACCACAATTTGGAAACTGCCAGAGTTCCTCGAAATCGGAGGCTATCTGTTTCCAATCCTCGGCCGTTTTAGGAAATTCCATGAAGCTGCGTAGACACTCGAAAATCGCTCTGCATGTCTCCGGAATAAGAACACTGAGGAGGGGCCTTGAAATAGCGGCAGAGAAATGCAGGTCCTGAAATGAGCGCCCAGTGGCCAGGAATCTCAGCGTGACTGCCAATCTTTCATCTACGGGGATGGCAGAACGCATTCTTGTATCCCTCCTTTGAATAAGTGGAGAAATTAGCTCCGATAAATAGATAAACGTTTCCTCCGACATCCGCAGGAAGTTCCGGAAATCATGTGGATTTTTGTCCTGCAGCTGTCTGACGAGCTGCATGTGTGACAATTCGGACCTCCTCTGCAGCCACTCTCTGGTCCACATTCGACGTTTTCTTTTGGAACGCCTCTCCAGGGTCTGGGCCTCATCACGACGGCGAGCTTCCTCAGCCAGCAAGGCAGCCACCACTACCGAACACTGCGCCTTGTTCATGATGGAGCGAACTGCAAAAAATAAAGTTGAAATAATGCAATTCTATACCATCGTATTACCGGGCATGGCAATATACGTGCTTTTACACAGATTGCTGATCATTCCATTGCATATGGGCGAGCCAGATATGAACCCACCAACTAAAATGGCTTTCATACGATAGGCAATTAAACAAAAGCCCACCCTCAAGTACAGCAAAATATACCCCAAAGATACATACCGTCAACACTGGGTGGGCGTCTGGTAACTATCTGGAATCACAGCCCGTGAACGCTATTTGGACAGCCGGTGAACGCTATTAGGCCAGGCGCTGAACGCAAATAGGACACTTCTGCTAACCAAAAAACGTGTTCGAGAACAATGAAATGAAGCGCTAGTACGTCACCTTCTTTTAAATGCACGGCCAATCAGGACGCGGTAGCGTCCACCATTCACAGCTGAGGGGGCGGTGAGAAAGGGAGCGCAATCCACGCCTGTGTAAATATATAGCGTCACACAGTACATCCCTCGTCGAGATGTGAATCGTCAATGGAACATGTAATGTGACAGAGTCCCAACGACCACCAACATCGTTACAAAGGTCGCTATGACACGCTAGATCGTTGCTCCGTCGTTGGGTAGATTGGACTGTCTGACATCTCAATAGCGACCACATAGCGATGCGGCAACGATCCCTATCGTGTCGTATCGCTGTCGGGATCATTATAGCGTCGCTAGGTGTGACGGGACCTTAAGTTTGCGCTCAAACTCCTTCCCTCTATTTTCTGTCTATTTGTAACTTACCAATTGTATGCTAGGTGACAGATAAAAGGTACAATGACTGCCTGATCAGACTACACTGTTTATTTGTAGTCTGCTACTATGGAAACACATAGTTCTATTTGAGAACTGTGAACTAAAAATGAGAGGACATTTTTATAGACCCCAATACATCAGGCAATTTTCTTCAGAATTTTGGCAGAAATGTGGCAACATTTTTACACAACCTGGAGTTACACAAAAAGTTTCAGACTTTTGACATTTTTACGTGGATCCGAGTCATACAGTAGCTATTTTTGCTCATGGGTTCCTATTTAGTAAAAGAAATTATACAAAACAGTGCAATATGAAAGCACCATCATCAAAACCTGAAGGGAATCTGACAGAATGATCAGCCCCCACAAACCATTTACTGTATATATAACCATGTAAGTCAGTAAAAGATAAACACATTAGTAGCTTTACGTATACTCGCTATCTATTCCATGAAACCAGAGAAATCCATGATGTTTGCAATATGCAAATCAGACATTGATAATTGATTGCTTTTCTATGCCCAGAAAATTTTATGAAATGGTCATCTGATACGCAGGCACTAGATTTCCTGGCCAGGGTCTAATGTAGATTGAGACAAATTGAGCTAGCACTCAGAGAGGGAGGCGCTAATGATGAAAATAACCTCAGGAGGCAATTTTAAGTTACAAACCACTTAATTCCTCATTAATATATTGAAAAATTGTGGATTTTTCTTCATCAGGCAGCGGGACATGGATATAAAGGTACCAGTTGATCTTGCTAACAAATTACACTTAACACATTTTGGGTTGTTTAGCTCCGAAATGATCACTTAAACTGGACTCAAATGTTACCTCTCAGTGAGAAGTATAAGGTCTGTATAGGGTTTTAGTCTCTAAGTATAAATGCATATGTTTCTATTCAGTGACAAACATATTTCTTCTAAAAATGTTGCAATTTCATCATGTGATTGCTGGGTGTATGGAGGGAGCAGGTGAAGCTGAGTCCTAGGAGACCCAATGAGCTCCACAGTACAGCCAGGAGGCTGTATTTCCACTGTAACTGGGGCTAATATACCAGCCCCAGTTACAGCAGATATTGGGTAAAAAAGGATTTAAATATGCAAATTCGGCCAAAAGTATTTATTTTTTTGGGGGGGCATGATATGTGAAAGTCAAAGCCTAAGGGCCCCGTCACACATAGCGACTCACCAGCGATCAAGACAACGATATCAACTTCTCAGGATCGCTGGTGAGTCGCTACATGATCGCTGGTGAGCTGTCAAACAGACAGCTTCACCAGCGATCATCACCAGCGACGCCGAGCGCTCGGCGTCGCTGTGCACGTTAGTTACCAGTGCCTGATGCAGGGAACTGGTTACTAAGGTACACATCGGGTTTCTAAGCAGCGCGCGTCACTTAGAAACCCGATGTGTACCTTGGTTACTAGCTCCCTGCATCAGCACGCTGGTAACTAAGGTACACATCAGGTTTCTAAGTGACGCGCGCTGCTTAGAAACTCGATGTTTACCTTAGCTGATCGCTGGTCTCCCGCCTGTCACACGCAGCGATGCATGTTGGCCAGCGGGAGACAAGTGATCAAAGAAATGTCCAGTGCATTCCAACAACGATCAGCGATACCGGCAGGGGGGCCGGTCGCTGATCGCTGTCACACACAGCGATCTCGCTGGTGAGATCGCTGTTGCGCACAAAAATTGTGACTCAGCAGCGATCTCGCTAGCGAGATCGTATATGTGTAACGGGGGCTTAAGAGACAGAGCACACTCCTATATGTTTGCAACTATACAGATTATTATCAAAGCTAGCTGGAGTCCTCTAATTGTAATATGTAGCAATGAGGTTTCTATAAGTAGGTGTCAAATCATAGCAGCGCCATACTAGGTATACACTATACTGGGGGATACTTGGTCAGTCTGTACAATGGGAAATAGAGCAAAAAGACGTCCATACCTCTGCCCATTCATTTAATTGGTAATAGACTCCAGATTCTGAGAAGGTTATATCAGTCCCCACTGACTTTATAGATGATGATGATGATGAAGAATTAAAGTCTCTGTAGGATTCATTGTTCTGTAGTCGTATCTGTCTTGGACTATAAAATAGTAATCTCAGTGTTACTACAAGAATAAAAACATATTGATCAATAGGTGTCAATCTCAGTTTACTGAAACTACCAGGGGCAATTCACAAAGCGTTTGGAGTGTATGTTTGGCACAAGCTCCAGGAAATGCAGTATCTCGGCACATACACCAAGAATATCCATAAGGCCATATTGGCAAAAAATATCTGAGAAGTCTGTTTTGGCATGTATTGTGCAAATGAACATTTTACTTCGAACATAAAGACATATCATGGGGAAAAAAATGTTCTTTTTATAGGCTACATATGCCATTATATATGAGAGAAAAGGAGAATGAATCTGACCATAAAGAGTCTCAATACATCAGAAATAGTGAACCAAAATTATACTTTATTTAGATCAGGTGATTACCAATAGAATAACTAGACAATGTCTAAAATATATATAAAAACAAAGGGCGCACACAGAACTGGAAGAATTTTCCAAGGAAGAATGGATGAAAATCCCTCAAAAAAGAAATGAAAGCGTATTGGCTGGCTAGCAAAAAAGTGTGTTCAAGCTTTGATACTTTCAAAAGGGGGTTGGAGAGCCCTCACTCGCCAGGGCCGTGGGGTACTCGGTACCGGGCCGGTTGATCGTCTCAACGGGGGTTGTCACGGCAGCAGTGACCCGGTCCGTGGCCCTGGGGCTCCGTTGCAAAAGGGTGCTTATGGTGGTGAAAGTTTATAAGTGATTCGTGACGCCACCTGTGGTGTTCGGCAAGGAAAATGTTAAGCTGACGCTGCAGACAGATCCTCTGGGACAGATGGTGTAGTGCAGCAATGATGTTATAGCCCTCCACAGGCAGGGCTGTAGTCCCAGGGCAGTGTAGGTGAAGTGACACTTAGATGGTGTAGTGTCGGGCGCAAGGGATGTAGCAGTGTCGGGCAGGCTGGTGCAGGAATAAGTGGAGGACACCAGGGCATGTAGTTCTAAAGCTTTACTCACAGTCTGTTGTGGTACAGGTGCCCGCATCCGTGCTGTGTCCTCCCGGTCAGGAGCTCAGCCAATTTCCAGGCAAGATGAAGTACTCCTTTCCAACACTCCGCCAACATATGTGCCTTTTCTGAATGTCTCCCTCTTAGCGTCTTTGAGTGAAGTACTCCCAGTACTGAGTTACACTGGAGTTCCTCCTGTCAGATGTTCCTATGAACGCTACTTGTACGGCAGACAGCTGTAGCCTACTTCGGAGACTCCTTCTACCTAGTCCCGGCTCACTATCGTTGCTGTTGTGCCCCCAAGTCTTGTGTGGGAATAAAGTGGTGACAACTTCTATTCCTCCGGTGTCTGCTGCAGGACTATTAGTATCTATACAACCTCGTTGACCGGACCCCGGCCTTGCGCTTAGAACTTGGGAAGGGTTCTCCTCTAACCCTGGTCCTTGTTCCCTTATTCTCCTCATGTTCTGTATCAATCCTTTCTTTCTTATGGAGAATCAGGCTTTGTCTCTTTCCTGTGCCAGCAGACCCAGGTCACTGAGGTCTGCTGCAGCACTTCCATCAATCCATCCCTCTCCTGGGGATCGCTCAAACTCTCTGACCCAATCCTAATGTTCTCCCACTCTCTTGTGCATACTAAGCTCCACCCACCTCCCAGCACGTTTCGTGTTCCAAGCAGGGAGCCACCAAGGGGTGCTATGCTACACTCCAAGCAGGGAGCCACCGAAGGTGCTTTGCTACACTACTTTGTGGTGTGGGGTGCGGGTGTTCGAGTGTGGTCAGGTGTCTCCACCTTACCTGGATAGTGGGGTACCACACCTCAGGAGGAGGTGCAGTACCTCTGTGGCGACTGAACCCTCAGGGGCGCCACAGGGTGCTACTAGGTATTAACTATGCAGGGTGCCCATGCTTTTGCACAAGCTCATTTTCCTTTTTGTAATTTTTAAAATGTAAAAGATGAAAAATATATATATTTCTTTTTGCATAAAAGTGTTAAAAAGCTGTGATACTTTCAAAAGGGTGTACTGCTAGGTACTAAAAAAGGGGGAATATCCAGCTTCTTAGGTAAAAAATTTTTTGTTTATTTCCAAAAATTTTGAAACAAAATTGATATTAATCCATGGTGATCTGAAAGCTACGTGTTTCAAACACAGAGATATGTTCGTTTTCAAGTATTCTATTCTAACTTGACGCCTGGCACCCTCTACCCTCTGATTTCCCTCTGATTTTGTCTCTGGGCACCTTTCCTGCCCTCCAGTACTATTCCTGATTTACATATCCACTTCCTATCAATCTAAGTTTCTGATATTCTGATCTGTGATTCTGTTTTTTTGGTGTCTATCTTATGTGCTATAACCTGTTGGCATGTCTGTCACAGTAATCCACTCCAATGTAATGAGTCCTAAAGAATCCACATACGTGAATTGTTACACCAGGTCTCTAACTGCTGGAGGAACTCTGTTTGTTAATGGAAATCGTAGCACGGGCTTCGGCTTTATTAAAAGTATAAAAAATTGCAAAAAAAAATAATAATAATGTCAACTTTCTATTATATTGTTGTCGCTACTTTTTTTTACAAACAAGTGTTGCCACCAGAACTGCATGCAAGAAACTGCACAGAATTTATTCATTTTTTTTTTAAATACGGTACATTTTATATGATATAGATGTGTGGATGAATAGACATCGTTTCCTACTTACATACTGAATTCTTTCTTCTGTACATTGCACTGTATGAAGATTGGATTCTCAGGCATGTAGCAGCCACTAAATGAAATGTAGAAAACTGGTTGCACGATAATTGTGTATAATTAAAAAAGTATTTCAGCAGTGACCAATCTAATATATAAAGCTCAAAGTGTGTATGTATGTGTGTATGTATGTGTGTATGTATGTGTGTATGTGTGTGTGTGTGTATGTGTGTGTGTATGTGTGTATGTCCGGGATAGGCATCCGCACCGTCGCAGCTACAGCCACAAAATTTGGCACAGTCACACGTCTGGACCCCGAGAGCGTCCTAAGCTATGTTGTGAGGTGAAATTTTAACCCCGTGCGTTCCAATTCACCAAACAATTTTGCCCCTATCTACATGCTGGGGGAAAAAGTGTGTGCATGTCAAGCCCCGCCCCTCATTGTGATGTCATAATGTCCCTATTTGCATACTGGGGAAGCAGTGTGTGTGTATCAAGCCCCGCCCCTCATTATGATGTCACAACAGTTGCCATGGCGGCGCTGATGTCATCATAGGTCACAAGCCCCGCCACCGCTCATTATGATGTCATAATGGTTGACTATGGGATGGAGGATGTGTGATGGGTATATGGGCACTGGACTATGGGATGGAGGATATGTATGATGGGTATATGGGCACAGGACTATGGGATGGCGGATATGTATATGGGCACGGGACTATGGGATGGAGGATGTGTGATGGGTATATGGGCACTTGACTATGGGATGGAGGATATGTTTGACGGGTATATGGGCACAGGACTATGGGATGGTGGATATGTATATGGGCACGAGACTATGGGATGGAGGATGTGTGATGGGTATATGGGCACGGGACTATGGGATGGAGGATATGTATGATGGGTATATGGGCACGGGACTATGGGATGGAGGATATGTATGACGGGTATATGGGCACGGGACTATGGGATGGAGGATATGTATGATGGGTATATGGGCATGGGACTATGAGATGAAGGATGTGCGATGGGTATATGGGCACTCGACTATGGAATGGAGAATATGTATGATGGGTATATGGGCATGGGACTATGGGATGGAGGATGTGTGATGGGTATATGGGCACTGGACTATGGGATGGAGGATATGTATGATGGGTATATGGGCACGGGCCTATGGGATGGCGGATATGTATGATGGGTATATGGGCACTCGACTGTGGGATGGCGAATATGTATGATGGGTGTATGGGCATGGGACTATGGGATGGAGGATGTGTGATGGGTATATGGGCATGGGACTATGGGATGGAGGATGTGTGATGGGTATATGGGCACGGGACTATGGGATGGAGGATAATTATAATTTGCTACAACTAACCACAGTTAGTTACTATGCCCGGGCAGCACCAGGCTCTTCAGCTAGTTATCACATATTTATGGGATATGTGTTAAATGTTAGGTCAAATAGTGTCCAATGTTAGGAACAGGGGCATAACTGTAGGGGATGCAGGGTTTGCAGTCGCTCCTGAGCCCTGGTTTTAGTAGGACCCAAAAGGTCTCTTTGGTCCATGAGAAAAGACCATTTCTTTGGAGAGCTTCAAGCTTTTCCAATGACTTGGACCCCCATGATCCCTAAATCCCTCCACAGTATTCCATAAGCAGTAAGGACGAGGTGGCTGAACATCCTCCATTCTGCTCTGTACAATTCTTTGGGGTTTAGGAAAACAGCTAAATTGTATGGAGCAGAAGTGTGGGGAGACCACACTGATTCATCGTTTATTATCCAAGTAATGGATAGATGATGAATGTTCATGACTAAAAAAGCCTTGTAATATTTCCTTTCAACCTGAAATTACCAAGAAATCTAGAAATTTATAACATACCTTGTGCCATTGTCTAAAAGGAAGCTCATTATATGAAATATGTTTGCTGACCAAGCAGCCATGTCATCCACACCACCAAGAAAATATTCATGGAATCTCTCCACCAGGAAGGGCGATTTTCTAGCATATGTTGAGTAAAGCTGATGGACCATGAAAAACAGGACAAATATGGACCAACTATTTTTGATTTTTCAGATATTTAATTTGTGTTCATTTTTATACCTTAGATACAGCCATATATTCTCCATAACTAAAAAAGGAATAATAAAAATATTAAAAATGATCATTGCTTTATAAAAGTTACTCTGAAACTACAAAGTTGTAGTACTCACAGTTCAAGATAAAGTATATAAGTGCACTCAATGATTACATTCTCTGTTATGACCGTCTTGTTGTAAAGCTCCTGATATATGTGCAAGAGGTCCTTAACTGGTATATACCTAGAGAAGAAGAAAACATAGCCATGTTTGTGTGACTCATTATTATTATTATACATTTTTATAGCTCCATTTATTCCATAGCGCTTTACATGTGAAAAGGGGAAATATAGACAAGTATAATAAACATGTGTAAGACAAGGGACACACAAGTACAGAAGGAGAGAGGACCCTGCCCGCGAGGGCTCACAGTCTACAGGAGATGGGTGAGGATACAGTAGGAGAGGGTAGAGCTGGTCGTGTGGCGGTTCAGTAGACTGAGCATCACTGCAGGTTGTAGGCTTGTCGGAAGAGGTGGGTCTTCAGGTTCTTTTTGAAGGTTTCCATGGTAGGCGAGAGTCTGATGTGTTGGGGTAGAGAGTTCCAGAGCATGGGGGAAGCACGGGAGAAGTCTTGTATGCGGTTGTGGGAAGAAGAGATAAGAGGGGAGTAGAGAAGGAGATCTTGAGAGGATCGAAGGTTGTGTGTAGGTAAGTACCAGGAGACCATGTCACAGATGTATGGAGGAGACAGGTTGTGGATGGCTTTGTGTATCATAGTTAGGGTTTTGAACTGGAGCCTCTGGACAATAGGAAGCCAATGAAGAGCTTGGCAGAGAGGAGAGGCTGGGGAATAACTGGGAGACAGGTGGATTAGTCGGGCAGCAGAATGCAGGTTGGACTGGAGTGGTGCCATAGTACTAGAGGGGAGACCAGAGAGTAGGAGGTTGCAGTAGTCAAGGCGGGAGATGATAAGGGCGTGCACTAGTGTTTTTGTGATTTCATGGTCAAGGAATGCACGGATCCGGGACATATTTTTGAGTTTGAGATGGCAGGAGGAGGCGAGGGCTTGGATATGTGGCTTGAAAGAGAGGGCATAGTCAAGGATCACCCCGAGGCACCGAGCATGCGGGACTGGGGAAAGTGAGCAGCTGTTCACATTGATGGATAGGTCTGGTGGAGGGGTAGAGTGAGGTGGGGGAAAGATTATGAATTCTGTTTTGTCCATGTTCAGTTTTAGAAAGCGAGCAGAGAAGAAAGCTGAAATAGCACACAGACATTGTGGGATTTTGGTAAGTAAGGAGGAGAGGTCAGGTCCAGATAGGTAGATCTGCGTGTCATCGGCATAGTGATACTGCAACCTGTGGGATTCTATGAGCTGTCCCAGGCTGATATTGATATACATTATTAGGCCACGTTCACATGTTCAGTGTTTGGTCAGTTTTTCACCTCAGCATTTCTAGAAACACGTCACCACTTCTGCATTTTTCATCCATTCCTGGTTTTAGCTTACAAATACTGAGGTAAAATACTAACCAAATACTGAATGTGTGATTGTGGCCTTAGACTGAAAAACACAATTTTGACAAGTTTTCCAGTACATGAATATATTTGTGACTATCCGTAGGTTAGCAATGAATGGAGCTCTAATAAGTAATATACCAAGCAAAATATTGTATTTACCTGTTCAGACATTTGGGCTGGGACATACAGTAGGACTCTAGAGGGACATTAACCCCTTAGTGACCGAGCCAATTTTGACCTTAATGACCAAGGCAATTTTTACCATTCTGATCAGTGTCACTTTATGTAGTAATAACTCTGGAACGCTTCAATGGATCCCACTAATTTTGAGATCTTTTTTTTCGTGACATATTGTACTTTATGGTAATGGTAAAATTTCTTCAATACGACTTGCATTTATTTATGAAAAAAATGGAAATTTGGCAAAAATTTAGCAATTCTCAATCTTTTAATTTATTTTCCCTTAAATCAGAGAGTTATGTTAAACAAAATAGTTCATAAATAAAATTTCCCACATGTCTACTTTAGATCAGCACAATTTTGGAAACATATTTTTTTTTGTTAGGATGTTATAAGGGATAAAATTTGACCAGCGATTTCTCATTTTTCAAACAAAATTCACAAAACCATTTTTTTTTTAGGGACCACAACACATTTGAAGTGACTCAGGGGTCTATATGATGGAAAGTACCCAAAAACAACACATTTCTAAAAACTGCACCCCTCAAGGTGCTCAAAACCACATTCAAGAAGTTTATTAACTCTTCAGGTGCTTCACGAGAACTGAAGCAACGTGGAAGGAAAAAATTAACATTTAACTTTTTTCACAAAAAAATTTACTTTAGACCCAAACTTTATGTTCACAAGGTTAACAAGAGAAAATGGACCATAAAATTTGTTATTCAATTTCTCCTGAGCACGCTGATACTCCATATGTGGGGGAATACTACTATTTGGGCGCACGGCAGGGCTCAGAAGGGAAGGAGCAATGCTTGACTTTTTGAAAGCAAAATTGGCTGGAATCGATAGCGGACACTATGTCACATTTGGAGAGCCCCTGATGTGCCTAAACAGTGGAAACCCCCCACAAGTGACCGCCTTTTGGAAACCACACCCTTCAAGGATTTTATCAAAGGATATAGTGAGCATTTTGAACCCACAGGTACGACACAGAAATTGATAACATTAGGTCCTCATATTGAATATGTCGTCATTGGTGTTGAGCACAAGTGTTCGCTACTCTAGTTTGCTACGGGCACTCGGGTATGCACCGAATATCGAGGGTGCTCGAGTGACATGCTCGAGTCACTGCCCCGCATGTTTTGTAGCTATTAGACACCCCAAAACACATGCAGGGATCTGCGTTCCTTAGTGCATACCAGGGCACCTGATGCAAACTCAAGTAGTGAGTACTTTTGCACTCAACACAAGCCGTCATATCGTCATAATTTTTTTAATTTTTTTATTTTTGAAAAAAAACTATTCTAACTCTAATCCTAACACAACCTAACCCCATTCCTAACCCTAGCACACCCCTAACACAAAAACCCCACGCTTACCTCAACCCTAACCTTAACACAACCCTAACCCCAACCCTAAACCTAACAAAACCCTAACATAGCTCTAAGCCCAACCCCAACCTTAACACAACCCCAACTCCAACCCTAACACAACCCCAACCCTAACCGTAACAAAACCCTAACCCCTACCATAACACAACCCTAACCCTAACACAACCCTAAGCCTAACACAACTCTAAAGCCAACTTTAACCGCAACACAACCCTAATTACAGCCCTAACCCCAACCCTAACAGCAAAGAATGGAAATAATTACAATTTTTTTATTTTAGAATTTTTGATCAAACTAAGGAGGTGACAAATGGGGGTTTGATTTACTATTTTTTTATTTTGACTACTGTGAAAGGGTCTATCACAGTGATCAGAATAAACCAATAGGAAAAATTTCCTATTGTTGTCGGGTACCAGGCAGCAGATCTTGGCGGGCGCACTGCGCATGCACCCGCCATTTTCTTCCAGGAAGATGACGCAGTGAGATGGAGCAGGAGGGCTCGAGGAGGGCTCGAGAAGTAAAGTAAGAAAACAGATACAGGGATTAGCTATATAGTACAGGGAGAACAGTGAGGATATGTGGACGTTAAAAATGTGTTGAAGACATTTCAAGTCTTTTGGCAGAAAAAATGCTGCATAAAAACTGTGCATTTTTGCCTAATTTTTGCAATCATTTTAAATGCATTCTTTCCAATTCATTAGAATGGGTGAAAAAACTGCCAAAGCGCTAAAAGAATTGACATACTGCAGATATGAAAATACTGGAATCTGCAAGGGAAAAAATAAGCAACACGTACATGAGACTTCAGTGATCTCATTTACTTTGCTGGGACAGTGAAGTGCTGCGTTTTTCAAGGAAAAAAAACGCAAGGGAGAAATAGCAAAAAAAACGCAAAGTGTGAACATACCTTAAGACATTTTCAGATAAATCAAATTACAAAAGTGGTAAGTTAAGGTTTAAAAACAGATATTTATACAGGACATTGTCACGGTTTACCATGACAGAGAGGAGCCAGAAGACTGCAGCGTCTGATTTCTCCTACCCTGCACTGTTTAGAAGCACTTCACCTTCGTATTAAATGGTGTAAATTTATTTTGACAGTGCAGGGGTCAATCTGCTAAGTTAAGAGCTCCTGGAGGGTTTAGGCTCTCAGCTGTACACTGTTAGCCACTCCCATCCCCTATATAATTTGGACCCTGGATAGCACTCATTGTCAGACTGCTTATGCTGCATTGCTGGAGGATGTTGGCTGTTGTTGGAGAAGGCGTTTGGTGGATTTATCTGTGGCTGTTGATAGGTTTTGAGTGTGTGATAATTCCCTTTCTTCTCCTACTTTGGTTTAACCCCATCCTCCACTCCCCGATGCATTCCTATGTTGTCTGTGTGAGTATATTTGTATGTCTGATATTTTTCATTACCCCTGTTCATATTACCTTGTTAGTCAGGTTGGTGTATTATGGTACATTACTACTCCCCTCTTCTCTTGGTGGGGGAAAGGTAAAGACAAAGTGGATTCAGGAGCTAAGGCAAGTTATGTAGCCTTGGAGTCTTCACCATCAGAAGTAATCCGGGTAACAGGGCGAGCTAGGACACCCCTAGCGTTAGAGACAGGGAAGGAGCCCCTGGTCCTGGGACACCCAACAACAGAGTCGTGACAGATGTTTAAAGTATCGTAAACCCCTTTAAGGGTTTTATTAATTTCACTGAATAGAAAGGGACTGAAATGGGTGGTCATCTGTTTTAATATATGTGTAGGTAAAGCAGTAACTGAAAAAAAATGAATTACAATATACAAGTACAAAAAACATGATGTGGAAAGAGTGAGAGCTTTTGTCTGAGGCAACATAGCATGTAAATATACATGTAAATTGTGGTACATAAAATAACACAGGAGTGTTATATGTATATACAGTTTATGTTTATCTGGCAGGCTCATCACTCCTCTCTGGGCAAGACAATGGAGTCAGAGATATTATAGAAGATGCTGCTCACCATTTTTTCTCTAAATAATCAAAGTTAACTTCATATTGACTGATCACATCTCCACCTGCAAAATACAAGAAAAAAACAGAAAAACATATTTTGATATTGTGCAAATTTGACATTAGACATAGAATTGATGGTTTTGCTGTACACAATCTACACCATATCTTCCAGTTATCTTTGAAAAGAATAAGACCTATGCAACATTTTTAATAAAAAGAGGCATTTTAGGTTGGTTTGGGAATATTCCTGTAAAGGGCAAAGCTTAAAGAGTAACCATCATTTTAATTTCTTTTCATAGCTTAATAGTACACATAAAAAATAAGCAGCTTTGTAATATATCTTAACAGAGAAAGCTACATCTTTCTCCTCCTGGACTAATCCTTTATGCTCAAAATTCTGAATTCTCTCCTAATATCTATCTTCCTTGACTACAGATTTTCCCACTACGGAGATAGGAGATGAATTTACAGCAGAATATCTGTGTCTGCCTCAAGCTCTTCCCGTCTACTCTCTCTAGAGAAACTTATGAGCACCAACCTATCATCTCCTATGTCAACAATAGGATAATGCAATTGCAAGGAAAAAAGGGGTTTAATTTCTGCACTGTGCTGAACACCTATGGGTGTTAAAAAGAAATCAGGATCCAAGATAAAGAAAGCTTATTGTCGACGCGTTTCAAAATATAACAAACTTCTTCCTCAGGACAAACAAAAAGGAAGGAGGAAGTGTGTTATACTTTGTTATACTACGCTTTCAAAATTATCTAAACTTTTTTGCATTTTTTATATTTTTCAGGCACTTTAAATGTCAGGAGATTTGTGCAGTCCTGGGTCTTAAGACCCCTACCGATCTACAGGCATGTGAAGTGCATGCAAAATATAATAAAATGCAGAATTTTACTCTTCGCCACGACAGCACCCACTGGAGGTATCGGATCCGCCCATTTGGAACAGGAAACCCTACAGGAAAGATAAAAGGGGCGGTCCGCCTTTCCTCCTCAGTTTTTGGTTTCCTGTTCCAAATGGAGCAGGATCCTGCAGGATCTTACCTGGGCCATGCATCCGCCTGTGCGGTCTCTTCGGGAACGGCAGGGGCTGCGGTCCGGAAGCAGCGTCGGGGGAGACTCCGTTTGACGGCTCCCCCCTCGTCTGGTGGCATAGTGGTAATGGCCGGGTCCGGGGAGGGCCGCCCGGTCTTACCAGGGAGCGGGCCGGTCTGGCATCCGGGAGATCCCTCCCCCCCATCCCCATCGGTGGGGGTATAACGTGGATGGTGAGGCCATGAGCGCGCGAGCCGCGCGTGTCAATAGCGGTGGCGCGGGAGCAGGCCGGCGCCCGACGCTCCTATACCCCGGAAGTAATGGTTGAACTTCCGGGGTAAGATGGCGATGACGCGGCGCATGCGCCCTGTGACAGGGCGACTTCCGGGGGTACGATAAGTGTACAGATAAAACAGCGCTGCAGCGCTGCAACGTTGGAACATGTCGTCCCCCGCAGAGTCGCAGACCCCAGCAGGGGATTCAGCTGGGGGCAACTCCACCAGGGACCGCAGCGCCAGGACAGAGACTGCCCGCAGGAGCGAGGCAGCAGAAACCCGATCCAAACCGTCTCAGCCATCCGAACCGGTATTAAGCTTCACTGGGTGAGTGTGCAAAGCATATGCTCTACCTATTAAGCTAACCTCCTCTCCTCCCCCCCTCCCCCCTCTCTTTACCTTTGACCTCCCACTTCAGTCAAAGAAAAAAGGAAAAACAAAACATAAAGAATGCGCATTATGTTCAGAGCCTCTCCCTGACTCCTACCCCAAAAAACTCTGCAAACAATGCATTAAAGAGACCAGGCAGGGGTCGACGATATCTTCTAAGGATATCCGAGCCATAATTAGGGAGGAAATACAAGCCATCAACCGCGCCAGCACTCCCGCAGAGTCCAGTCATAGAAAACAGGTCATTGTTAGTTCAGAGTCAGAGGAAGAACAGGAGTTAATCTCAGGCTCCGCATCCACGTCCTCATCATCATCCTCGGAGGTGGAAGGACGCGCATGTTTTCCACTGGACAGCGTAGATAACCTGGTAAAAGCGGTTAGAAATACTATGGGGTGTGAAGAGGAAAGGGGAGCCCAGACCGCGCAGGACATTATGTTTGCGGGATTGGCAGAGAAAAAGAGGAGATCATTTCCAGTGATACCGGCAATTAAAGATCTCATCAAAAGAGAGTGGGAAAAACACGACCAGAGGGGTTTTCTCCCATCCGCTTCAAAACAGAAGTATCCGTTCACTGATGAAGATCTATTAAAATGGACTAAAATACCAAAGGTGGACGCTGTCATATCCTCCACTTCCAAACAAACCTCGATCCCGGTCGAGGACGCAGGATTGTTAGCAGACCCATTGGACCGAAAGGCTGAATCTTCGCTCAAAAGGTCCTGGGAATCCACCACCGGGGTATTCAAACCCGCAATAGCCAGCACATGTACTGCTAGGTCAATGCTGGTATGGCTAGATCAATTAGACCAGCAGATTGAGCAAAGAGTGTCAAGGGAGAAACTGCGTGCAGCCATCCCGTTGATAAGAGGGGCAGCTGCCTTTATGGCAGACGCTTCAGCGGACACCCTAAGACTGGCAGCAAGGTCGGCAGCCCTGGTGAATAACGCCAGACGCGCGCTGTGGATAAAGAGCTGGAAAGGGGATGCACAGTTAAAATCCAAAATTAGTGCAACCCCATGCGAGGGTGAGTTCCTCTTCGGAAAAGCCTTAGACGAAATTCTCGCCAAGGCAAAAGAAAGGAAAAAGGCCTTCAGTGATTCTCCCATTCCGTTTTATAGGAAAACCTTTAAAAGATGGCCATTCGGGAGAAGAAGGCAATCGGACAGAACGAACAGATGGGCCACGAAAGACGAAAAGCAGAAGGGTACCATCTTCAGAGGGCCAACATATAGGAGAGAAAAAAATTAAAAGTTTAGACCCACCAGTTGGGGGTAGATTAAAATTTTTTTTTACCAAGTGGGAACAGATTATGTTAAACCCATGGATTTTGAATATAATCAAGGAAGGAATAAAGATTGAATTCCTTCGGATCCCCTATGAGTTCTTTGTTATAACTCGCCTTAATTCCTCACTTCAGCAAAAGGCTCTCGAAGACGAGATTCGAGTCCTGCTAGCTAAAAAAGTTTTAGTTGACGTCCCTGAGGAACAACAAGGTAGAGGCTTTGGCTGTGTGCACACGCTGCGGAAAAGGTGCGGATTCATCCGCGCGGATTTTGTACAATCCGCAGGTGAAACCGCAGGTCAAAAGACCTGCGGTTTTACCTGCGGATTGCTCTGCGGTTTTGCCCTGCGGTTTTTCATCTCCTCAATGGAGGAGATGGCAAACCGCAGGAGAATCCGCAGAAAGAATTGACATGTCAATTCTTTCTGCGGATTGAAAACCGCAGATAATCCGCGCGGAAAATTCCGCACCGTCTGCACTGCGGTTTTTGATTCCCATAGGGAATCATTGTACTGTACACCGCAGCAAAAACTGCTGCGGGTCCGCAGCGGCCAAAACCGCTGCGGAACCGCAGCAAAATCCGCAGCGTGTGCACACAGCCTTTTACTCTCCCCTGTTTTTGGTGTCTAAACCAGACGGTACATTTAGAACCATTATTAATTTAAAGAAGCTAAATTCATTTATAAAAAATTATAAGTTCAAAATGGAATCAATCAGATCCACTATAAAGCTTCTTTTCCCAAATTGCGTAATGGCAGGGATTGATTTAAAAGATGCTTATTATCATCTCCCTATACACAACAGATTCCAGAAATACCTAAGAGTCGCAGTGGAAGTCGAGGGAAGGATTCGTCATTTCCAATACGCGGCCATGCCCTTCGGGCTTTCCACGGCACCGAGAATATTTACCAAGGTGATGGCAGAAGTGATGGCCTACCTTCGCCAAAAGGACACACTAATTGTACCATATCTAGACGACTTCCTAGTAATTGGGAATTCAGTCAAACAATGTACTGAACGCGTGACTGACGCAATCTCCTCTTTTCAGAGCCTTGGCTGGATCATCAATATCCAAAAGTCCAGACTCGATCCGCAATCTCTCCAGACATTTCTAGGATTTCAACTAGATTCCTTGACCCAGAGATGTCTACTACCCCAGGTAAAAATCATCCTCACAAAACAAAAAATACAAGCAGCTATAGATAAACCACGTGTATCCTTAAGAGGAGCAATGTCACTATTAGGATCACTAAATTCTTGCACCCCGGCAGTCCGGTGGGCCCAGTACCATGTCCGTACGCTACAACACCAGATCCTCCAGGAGGATAAGCAACATAGTGGTCATTTACAGAGCAAAATAACCCTGTCACAAGAAGTCTTGACTTCCCTAGAGTGGTGGTTAGACGATGATCATTTATGTTCAGGAGTTCCATGGGTTATAGTTCCATCCTGTATCGTAACCACCGATGCCAGTCCCCAGGGCTGGGGAGCCCACATGGAGAATGGGTTTTATCAGGGAAGGTGGAGTAAAGAGGAATGTGATTACTCATCTAATTTAAAAGAACTGACTGCAGTGTTCTATGCTCTATACAACTTCCTTCCGCAGCTCCAACAGAAGCATGTAAGGATCCTGTCGGACAATACCACCACAGTGGCATATATAAACAGACAAGGAGGAACTCGATCAGAGACTCTGATGTCTTCAGCGGCAAGAATTTTAAACTTAGCAGAAAACTATTTTTGTCCCTCTCGGCCCTTCATATAAGAGGCGAGAGCAATCAAAAGGCAGACTTCCTAAGCCGTCACACTCTACGACAAGGAGAGTGGTGCCTCAATCGGAAGGTCTTCAGGGACATAGTAGCCGTATGGGGACAACCCGAGGTGGATCTTTTCGCCACAAGAGAGAACAGGCAGATAAAAACTTTTGCCTCCCTATCTCCGTCAGATCACCCAAACATACTGGACGCCTTTCTAGTTCCATGGAATTTCAACCTAGCGTATGCATTCCCTCCATTGATCCTCCTACCTCAAGTAATTCGGAAGATCAGAGACGACAAAGCAAGAATAATCTTAATAGCACCGTTCTGGCCAAAAAGACCGTGGTTTTCGTGGCTGCAGATTATGTCGATAACAGATCCTTGGGTCCTTCCGACTGCCAATCTACTCTCCCAAGGCCCCTTTTTCCACCCTCAAGTGCTCAGCTTGCACTTGACGGCGTGGAATTTGAGAGGCAGTTATTGAGGACAAGAGGATTCTCGGAGTCCTTAATTACTACACTACTACAAAGTAGAAAACAGTCCACAACCCAAATTTACACTAGAATATGGAAAAAATTTCTTCAATTCCATACAGTACCTCATACAACAGAAGTTCCGATAATCCCAATCTTGGAATTTCTGCAGAAGGGGAAAGACTTAGGCTTAGCAGTAAATACACTGAGAGTACAAATATCGGCATTAGGAGCACTATATGGCCATAATATAGCAGGCAACAAGTGGATAACTCGTTTTATTACAGCATGTGAACGAATAGCTCCAATCCACATACCCTCCGTCCCTACATGGGATCTAAATCTGGTCTTAGACGCCCTAACGGTAGACCCCTTTGAGCCGATCGACACAATACCCTTCAAATACTTAGCACTTAAAATGGCCCTCTTAGTATCACTGACCTCAGCTAGAAGAGTGGGTGATATTCAGGCCTTGTCAATAGATCCACCTTTTTTCCAAGAATACCAAGACAGATTAGTATTAAAACCAGACCCTGCCTACCTGCCAAAAGTGGCAACAAAATACCATAGATCTCAGGAGATACTCCTCCCAACCTTCTATAAAAATCCCTCTACTCCGGAAGAGCAGAAGTTCCATACTCTGGACGTCAAAAGAACTGTCCTAAAATGTATTGAGAGGTCCAACAGTTGGAGGCAGAGCAGGGCCCTATTTGTTTCATTTCAGGGCTGTAAGAAGGGGTATGGAGTCACGAAGAGTACCATTTCCCGGTGGATCAGAGAGGCCATTCGTTTAGCCTACTCCGCAAAAAACGAAGATCCTCCAGGGAACATCAGGGCGCATTCCACCAGGGCAATGGCAACCTCTTGGGCGGAAAAGGGAGATGTTCCGATTGAAACTATATGTAAGGCGGCAGTTTGGTCATCCCCTTCTACCTTCTATAAGCACTACAGACTTGATCTTTCATCAACCTCTGACTTAAGCTTTGGCAGGACTATCCTTGGCACGGTGGTCCCACCCAGGTGATGGTCTCTGGAATCTCTCCAGTGGGTGCTGTCGTGGCGAAGAGTAAAAAGCCGGATTACTTACCGGTAATGCTCTTTTAATGAGTCCACGACAGCACCCGCTCACTTCCCTCCCTAAAGATATTAATAGTTAAAGTATATTAACCAAATAATGGATAAGAAAGATGTTAAAATAAGAGAACATTGCCTAATCCTTGGCGGTCCTTCTGGTACTCTGAAACGTAAAACTGAGGAGGAAAGGCGGACCGCCCCTTTTATCTTTCCTGTAGGGTTTCCTGTTCCAAATGGGCGGATCCGATACCTCCAGTGGGTGCTGTCGTGGACTCATTAAAAGAGCATTACCGGTAAGTAATCCGGCTTTTTAGTTACTCTTTAAAAAATGTTCGGCAATCAAATAATGGGATTTACTGTAGGACTATAATATTACATTTATTATTAATGAATAAAGCTAGAGTGAGATATTACTTCAAATTAAAGCCAGATAAAAAAAAACTGTTAATATATATACAGTGGGTTCAGAAAGTATTCAGACCCCTTTAAATTTTTCACTCTTTATTTTGTTGCAGCCATTTGATAAATTCAAAAAAGTTTTTTTTTTTCCCCAGTAATGTACACTCTGCACCCCATCTTGATGGAAAAAAACAAACGTAGAAATTTTTGCAAATTTAATTAAAAAAAGAAAAACTGAAATATCACATGGTCATAAATATTCAGACCCTTTGGTCAGACACTCATATTTAAGTCACATGCTGTCCTTTTCCTTGTGATCCTCCTTGAGATGGTTCTACTTCTTCATTGGAGTCCAGCTGTGTTTAATTAAACTGCTAGGACTTGATTTGTAAGGGCACACACCCATCAATATAAGACCTCACAGCGCATGTCAGACCAAATGAGAAACATGAGGTCAAAGGACTTGGCTAAGGAGTCCAGAGACAGAATTTTGGCAAGGCACAGATCTGGCCAAGGTTATAAAATAATTTCTGCAGTACTCAAGGATCCTAAGAGCACAGTGACCTCCGCAATGCTTAAATGGAAGAAGTTTGGGACCACCAGAAGTCGTCTTAGACTTGGCTGTCCAGACAAACTGAGCAATCGTGGGAGAAGAGTCTTGGTGAGAGAGGTAAAGAAGAACCCCAAGATCACTGTGGTTGAGCGCCACAGATGCAGTAGGGAGATGGGAGAAAGTTCCACAAAGTCAACTATCACTGCAGCTCTCCACCAGTCGGGCCTTTATGGCAGAGTGTCCTGACGGAAACCGCTCTTCAGTGCAAGACATATGAAAGCCTGCATAGAGTTTGCTAAAAAACACAAGAAGACATGAAGGACTCCCAGACTATGAGAAATAGGATTCTGTGGTCTGATGAGACAAAGATAGACCTTTTTGGTGATAATTTTAAGCAGTATGTGTGGAGAAAACCAGGCACTGCTCATCACCTGCCAAATACAATCCCAACAGTGAAACGTGGTGACAGAATCATGCTATGGGGGTGTTTTTCAGCTGCAGGGACAGGGCGACTGGTTGCCATTGAAGGAAACATGAATGCGGCCAAGTACAGAGATATCCTGAATGAAAACCTCTTCCAGAGTGCTCTGGACCTCAGACTTGGCTGACGGTTCACCTTCCAACAAGACAATGACCCTAAGCACACAGCTAAAATAACAAAGGAGTGGATGCAGAACAACTCTGTGACCATTCTTTAATGGCCCAGCCAGAGCCCTGACCTAAACCCAATTGAGCATCTCTGGAGAGACCTGAAAATGACTGTCCACCAACATTCACCATCCAACCTGATGGAACTGGAGAGGATCTGCAAGGAAGAATGGCAGAGGATTCCTAAATCCAGGTGTGAAAAACTTGGTGCATCATTCCCAAGAAGACTTATGGCTGTACTAGCTCAAAAGGGTCCTTCTACTCAATACTGAGTCCATCGGCAGTGCTATGTATAGCGAAATCACTATCTTCTATAAATGCCAGTTAAACGCTGGCGTACAGAGGAGAATCGTAATGACAGGCATGGGGGTCATCAGCAGACCCCCGTTATCATAGCAGCCCATCGGCTCCCCACGTTTGCATCATGGCGTCCCTATGGCTGCATAGAATGATGCGCCTCCAGCCGATGTTTGTTAAATGCTGCTGTCAGAGACTGATGGCAACATTTAACATCTGTGGGCAGAGCTACGCTCCACCAGTGGCTGTTAGAGGCAGATGATGGCTAAATAAATCAGCCATCATCTCCTGGGAAAGATGCTGGGCTCGGTGTCCGAGTCCGCATCAAAGGCAGAGACATGACATATAAAATAAACATCATATGTTTTGAAGGGGTGAAAAAAGATCCTGCTAATGTATACTCAGTTTAATGGGAAATAAATTACTGAAGTCTGTTAATAGTTAATATATTGCACCATATATAAAATTAAAAGATAAGACTATTTACTTATTGAAAGGAGCTAATTCTAAGTAATTATATTGTAAGTTAAAAGTAAACTCGGATTTACCAAAATCACCAGCCTGATGTGCTTCAGCATATGAACCATGAAAATCAATCTGGAGAAAAAAAAATATAATAATCGATATGAAATTATAGCAATGAATCCATTAGACATGAAAAGGAAATAGAAATGATGTATAAAACTTGTTACAAGAAGAATATAAATTAACCCCTTAACAACCGCCGATACGCCTTTTAACGGCGGTAATTAAGGGTACTAAAACCACAGCGCCGCTAATTCACGGCGCTGTGGAGAAAGTGAATAGCGCCCCCCAGTGTCAGATTTTTTTTGTCCGGGGTCTCGGCTGCCGGGGGTAGCCGAGACCCCAGAGAACATGAATCGGTCAGTTTTTACT
Organism: Dendrobates tinctorius; assembly: GCF_039654945.1. Lineage (NCBI taxonomy): Eukaryota > Metazoa > Chordata > Amphibia > Anura > Dendrobatidae > Dendrobates > Dendrobates tinctorius. The sequence goes on from NW_027361672.1 coordinate 10,751,871, forward strand.
GACCCCGCTTTTGCGATTGCCGTTATTAACCCTATAACGGCGACCGCAAAAAAAAAACCCGCGATTTTACATTTAATTTCTCTTTCCTCTGATGTGATCGCACATCCGGGGAAAATAGAGGCCGCCGGGAATCTGCCGGCTCTGGCTGGCAGATTCCATTCATTCATTTTGATCACGATGATAAACCATCATCGTGATCAAAATAAACAAAATAGTACATAACCCCCCCCCCCGTTTATCACCCCCTTAGTTAGGCCAACATAACGAAATAAAGAAAATATTTTTTTTTTCAGTTTTCCATTAGGGTTAGGGTTAGGGCTAGGGCTAGGGCTAGGGCTAGGGTTAGGGTTGGGTTAGGGTTGGGTTAGGGTTAGGGTTAGGGCTCGGGTTAGGGATAGGGTTAGAATTAGGCTTAGGGCGAACTAGGATTAGGGTTAGGATTAGGGTTGGGATTAAGGTTAGGATTAGGGTTAGGGGTGTATTGGGGTTAGGGTTGGAGCAAGAATTGAGGGGTTTCCACGATTTACCAACTTTGGGGGTCTAAAAATTGGGTCTAAAAAATTACTTTTGTGGAAATAAAAAAGACTTTTTATTTTCACGGCCCTACGTTATAAACTTCTGTGAAGCACTTGAAGGTTGAAAGTGCTCACCACACATCTAGATAAGTTCCTTAGGGGGTCTAATTTCCAAAATGGGGTCACTTGTGGGGGGTTTCCACTGTTTAGGCCCATCAGGGGCTCTGTAAACGCAACATGACGCCCGCAGACCATTCCATCAAAGTCTGCATATGGGGTATCGGCGTACTCAGGACAAATCGCACAACAACTGTGGGGGTATGATTTCTCCTGTTACCCTTGTAAAAATAAAAATTTTGGGGCGAAAAGATCATTTTTGTGGAAAAAATGGATTTATTTTCATGGCTCTACGTTATAAACTTCTGTGAAGCACTTGAAGGTTCAAAGTGCTCACCACACATCTAGATAAGTTCCTTAATGGGTCTAGTTTCCAAAATGGGGTCACTTTTTGGAGGTTTTCACTGTTTAGGCACATTAAGAGCTCTCCGAACGCAACATGGCATCCGATCTCAATTCCTGCCAATTCTGCGTTGAAAAAGTCAAACGGCGCTCCATCCCTTGCGAGCTCTGGCGTGTGCTGAAAAAGTGGTTTACCCCCACATATGGGGTATCGGCGTATTCAGGAGAAATTGTACAATTTTGTGGTTGATTTTCTCTTTTAACACTTGTGAAAATAAAAAAAATTGAAGTAAATTTTTTGCAAAAAAAAGTTAACTGTTAATTTTTTCCTTCCACATTGCTTTAGTTCCTGTGAAGCACTTAAAGGGTTAATATGCTTCTTGAATGTGGTTTTGAGCACCTTGAGGGGTCTAGTTTTTAGAATGGTGCCACTTTTGGGTATTTTCTGTCATGTACACCCCTCAAAATGACTTTAAATATGATGTGGTCCCTAAAAAAAATGGTTTTGTAAATTTTGTTGTAAAAATGAGAAATCGCTGGTCAACTTTTAACCCTTATAACTTCCTAACAAAAAAAATGTTGCTTCCAAAATTGTGGTGATGTAAAGTAGACATGTGGGAAATGTTATTTATTAAGAAATTTTTGTGACACATCTCTCTGATTTAAGGGCATAAAAATTTAAAGTTTTAAAATTGCAAAATTTTCAAAATTTTCGCCATATTTCTGTTTTTTTCATAAATAAACACAAGACTTATCGAAGAAATTTTACCACTAACATGAAGTACAATATGTCACGAAAAAACATTCTCAGAATCAGCGGGATCCATTAAAGCGTTCCAGAATTATAACCTCATAAAGGGACAGTGGTCAGAATTGTAAAAATTTGCCTGGTCATTAAGCTGCAAACTGGCTCTGTCGCTAAGGGGCTAAACAAGGAATTATTTATATAATCTCATTCACTACCAACGTTTTCATTTTACCTTTTATGTAATTAGAGTAGTACAACAGAAGTGAAATTCCGAGAACATTTCTGTATATTTCTCTGTACTTACTTCCGCCATAGCATGTAGGAAGCCTTGGTCAATTCCCAAGCTGTGCCAGCTCACGTCAGCCACCTGATGGGAGGCTATACCAAAAAGAAAGGCCACCAGTTTCTGAGCTTCCTATATCACAGTGAAGAGCAAAAATGTGGAATTACCCAACAAGTGGCCTATGGGCACACCACACGGAAGATATGGTGTCATGTCAGAACGAAGAAATTATGGTCCTTGAGGAAACTTCAGCTGACATGTGAAGAACAGTGATATCGTTGAGTAATACCTCATTCCAGGGTAGTGGATATGTTCTCCTTATGTAATTAACACTAGTCTCCAAAAATGGTGTCCAATGAGAGTCTTCTGACACATCATGATATTTCCCTAAAGATAGCACAGAGACCATTTAGTTTATGCATTTTAACATATGTAATACTAAAAAATTAATTCAATCCCTTTGGTGCAGTAATGTTGTTTTTTTTATCTTTATATATGTATCTATATATATAAAATTGAATGTGTGTGTGTGTGTGTATTACCAACCAATCATGAAGCATCTTTCATTTCACCAAAGCTGTTTAAAAGAAGCTGAGCTGTGATTGGTTGCTATGAGCAACAGTTTTCTCACACCACAACACCACCTCAACAGACACTGACATGGTGGGAGAAATCTAGCATACTCGGGAACATAATCTCCCAGCCATTGTCTGCCCCCCAGAAAGGAGCAGAGAGCACATGACAGAAATGAATCCTCCACTCCCGTGCCCATATGCCCATCACACATCCTCCATCCCATAGGCACATCTTCCCTCTTAAAGGGATTTCCGGTATGGAAGTTAGGGCAAATTCCTCAGCGCTCTGATTCTGACCCCAGGCTTCTATTAAAGGGATCATTGGTATGGAAGTTAGGGCAATTCCACTAAGCACTCTCGTTCTCACCCCAGGCCCCTCTTAAAGGGATCCCGGGTAAGGAATTGAGGGCAAATCTACTGCGCTTTGGTACTGACTCCAGGCATCTCTTAAAGGGATCTCCGGTATGGAAGTCAGGGCAAATCCCTCAGCTCTCTGATTCTGACCCCAGGCCTCTCTTAAAGGGATCATTGTATGGAAGTCAGGGCAAATCCCCATCCAGCGCTTTGGTTCTGAAGCCAGGCCTCTCTTAAAGGGATCCCCGGTATGGAAGTTAGGGCAAATCCACTCAGCGTCCTGGTTCTGACCCCAGGCTCTCTTAAAGGGATCCCCGGTATGGAAGTTGGGGCAATTGCCTTCAAATGCTCTGGTACTGACCCCAGGTCTCTATTAAAGGGATCATTGGTATGGAAGTCAGGGCAAATCCATCCAGCGCTTTAGTTTTGACCTCAGGCCTCTCTTAAAGGGATTCCCGGTATGGAAGATAGGACCGCTCCACTCAGCGCTGTGGTTCTGACCCCAGTGCCTCTTAAAGGGATCATTGGTATGGAAGTTAGGGCAATTCCACTCAGCGCTCTGGTTCTGACCCCAGGCCCCTCTTAAAGGGATCCCCAGTATCGAAGTGAGGGCAAATCCTCTCTGCACTTTGGTACTGACCCCAGGCCTCTCAACGGGATCTCCGGTATGGAAGTTAGGGTAAATCCCTCAGCGCTCTGATTCTCGCCCCAGGCTTCTATTAAAGGGATCCCCGTTATGGAAGTTAGGACGGTTCGACTCAGCACTCTGGTTCTGACCCCAGGCTAATGGGATGATGTGGGATATTAAGGAATAGTAATCCAGTGGCTCTGGCTGATGGGATGATGTGGGATATAAGGGGTAGTAGTCTGATGGTTCTGGCTGACGGGATGATGTGGGATATTAGGGGTAGTAGTCCGGTGGCTCTGACGGGATGATGTGGGATATTAGGGGTAGTAGTCCGGCGGCTGTGATGGGATGATGTGGGATATTAGTGGTAGTAGTCTGGTCGCTCTGGCTGAAGGGATGATGTGGGATATTCAGGGTAGTAGTCCGGTGGCTCTGGCTGACGGGACGATGTGGGATATTAGGGGTAGTAGTCCGGTAGCTCTGGCTGATGGGATGATGTGGGATATTATAGTGATTGTGGCTATGTGGAGTGGGAGGGGCTATACACTCATCTTTATATATATATATATATATATATATATATATAATCATTATAATTTGTTATAACTAACCGTAGTTAGTTACTATGCCCGGACGCCGGGCTCTTCAGCTAGTATATTATAGAAAAACTCTGGAATTCTTCAAAGTATCCCAGTGTTTCTGTGAATTTTTATTTTGGAAACACATTGTTCTTTATGGTAGTGGTGAACTACAGTCAATATTTTTTGTGTTTATTTGTGAAAATATCATCATTTTGGCAAAAATTGTTGAAAATGTTGCAATTTTCAAACTTTTAATTTTTATATCCTTAAACGAATTAGTCATGCTGTGCAAAATAATTAATGAATAACATTTCCCATATGTCTGCTTTACATATGTATATTTTTCAAACAGCATTTTATTTTGTCAGGATGTTAGAAGGGTTAAAAGTTTTGTAGCAATTTCACATTGTTTTAATATGCAATTTGCTTCTTCAGACAGGAAGAGAATGTAAGAGTTCAAGTCCTCTTTCTCTCTGAAGAGGCAATTTGCATATTAAATTTCCCAGAAGAGTATTGCAGAGCAAATAAGCCTCCTTACTTTGGCATTCCAGGAGGCTTATTTTCAGTCTCTCGATGTACAAAACTGATAGAGACATACCCCAAGTGCCTTGCAGCTGTAATTCCAACAAAAGGTGGCGCAACAAAGTATTAAGTTAAAGGGGCCGAATAATATTGCACGCCCCACTTTTCAGTTTTTGAATTTCCACAAAAATTTAAAATGACCAATATATTTTGTTCAACTTCACAATTGTGTCCCACTTGTTGTTGATTCTTCACCAGAAATTTACATTTGGTATCTTTATGTTTGAAGCATGATATGTGGGAAAAGGTTGAAAAGTTCCAGAGGGCCGAATACTTTCGCAAGGCACTGTGTATGTGTATATATATATATATATATATATATATATATATATATATATATATATAATATCAGTGGTCCACATATATACCTATTCCAGGCAAAAAATCTCATAGACCGTGGTCAATGGGCCAGCTTGTATACTGTATATAGATCCATATAAACACCCATGGGATTTCATATAAGGGTATTGCACTTGTTGAACCTGGAGGTGCTTCACAGATGTTTTTAAAATGTGGATTTGAAAACGAAAATGATCTTTTTTCTGCTAAAATGTTGTTTTAGCCCCAAATTTGTAATTTTCACAATTTGTTACTGATTTTCTCCCGAATGCGATGATAACCCATATGTGGACCAAAAATGATTTTGGGGCAAATGACAGGGCTCTATTTGCTTTTTGGAGCATAAATTTGTCTGGAATAGATTGTGAATGCCATGTTACATTTGCAGGGCCCCTGACAGAGCAAAACATAAAAAAAATAACACAAGTGACCTCGTTTTGGAAACTAGACCCCTCAAGGAATTCATCTACTAGGCAGTGAAATACACATACACTTTACAAGTATGTACATGTAAGGGGGTGAAGGATGATGTTCCCTTTTACTTTTCCTTCCTTATCAAGTTCTGACATTGAATATATGACGGTATTGTATATATGTTATTATATTATGGTACTGCTACTCTTATAGTGTATTACCACTGTCTAATCAATTGGTTCTGCTACATCACTTGGTGTATTACCATTATTGTTAAAATGAATATTGTTTTACATTACATGAGTATAGGATGTGTAATATGTGGGATTGTCCATTATATGGGGGGCATCCTTGTGCACACAATTTACAGTTAGTGGACAGAGTAAGCACAGGGTTAATTTTGGAGAAGGGGCTGCTGCTTGATAAGTCAGGGGGTAGTTTCTAGAATAGGTCAGAGGGCCAGAGGCTCCCGAAGGGTCCACATGGCCAAAAAGCCCAGGACTCAGCAGCAGTCTCGCAACGTTACAAGTGAGAAGCCCAGCCTTCCTCCGCCCCAGCACAGCACAGCAATGGGCTAGTACAGCAGAATGAGGCAACTTATTGCTTGGGCACACACATTTAGGACCAGGGCAAAATGGTCAGGGGAACCCACAGAAGCAGTGAGTACAGATGGAGAAGAAGCAAGGCCATTACAGAGAGCAGTAGATCAGATCAGGACTCATCCTCAGTGGCTACTGACTCCGGCATCTAATGATCTTGTGTCTGGGGCAAAACAGACCGAGGGATGCTTAGCTGTGGCAGAGCTGAACAGAGAGGAAACTGAGAAACCATCAGGGATGGTCCGATCTTGGCTCGTGCAGAGTAACCGAGGAAACAGTTCAGGGAAAGAGAAGGAACCTCGTTATGTGAAGCCTGTTGGAAATGCAGTGAAGTCTTTGGAAATGCTGTGTAATGAACCAAGTAAAGATGTCTTTGTTGAAGTTATGATGGACTGTGTCTCAGTTGATGTGAATTTTCCTGGAAACGGTCTCCCACTGCATATGGAGGACCCTGAAGGAGTTGAATCCGGAGACAAAGGTATGCTGACTAGCGAGCATGATTTTTCTGTGAGGAGAGGTCAGGACACCAGAGCCCGGTGTCCTTGGCTACTACTACTGTCCTGGACCTCCCTTACATGCACACAAGGGTGCCCAGCTGAAAAAGCGCTCAGAAAACACTCAAAAAGAATGAGCATATGGATTTCTGTGAAAAACAAAATTCTGTGCATATGATGCTCTTTTGAGCATCTCGGCTTCAGGTTTCCAAAGATGCTAAGCAGTTAAAAGAAGTGACGTTACCATTCTTCAGGCATTTTCCGCTCTATACTTTACAATAAAGATGACTGGGAAGACTAAAAAGACACCCGGGTGTCTTTTGAGATATTGCCAGTGTGTCACGTGTCCCGTCCTAAGTGACACGGCCAGCAGGCCGATAACTAATACAACAGGACGTGGCACGTGTAATTGTCCTATGTGACGCGGCCCGCAGGCCAGTAACTAATACAATAAGACAAAGGGAATAGGGAAAACCTGGGTAACAATAACAATGGTGGCCCTGCGATAGGGAACGGAGAAGTGGAGACCTCCTGCACTCCCCTGAGTCAGTGTCTCTACACTCCTAACGTACCCTAGGCCGATTCCGCACCGGGCGCCGATCAGGATACCTAATATCCCTAGCTCGCCCTGCACCTAAACCCTCGCTAGGGAATTGGTCGGTGTGGAAACTAATCCCACCACTGCACTAAACACACATAAGGAAAAGTGACAAAACAGGGGAACACCACTTAGCTTTGCTCTGCTGCTTACGCTCCCAGCAACAGAGCCCACCACCTGCATGCATCTTCTCCACCGAGTCCAACATATGGGTGTACTGTCTAGAAATGGATCTTCTCAGCACCATAGTGCAGCCTTGGAGCAAACAGAGTCCACACCTGCGTGCAGCTGTCCCGAAACAGAGTCCAGCAAATGAGTCCAGCTTTTCTGCCAAAGAGTCCAACATTTTGAGTCCAGCTTTCCGCAACCGAGTCCAGCATTCTGAGTGCAGCTCTACACCATAGCTGCCACTCCACCAAGCAATGCCAGCCCTCCTTGCAGACACCATAGCTGACACTCCACCAATCCATGCCAGCCCTCCTTGCAGACACCATAGCTGCTACTCCAGCACTCTGACTGGGCTGCCCGTGACTCTCCTTCAGCTCCATTCTTTACCCAGGCTTGCTTGCAAATGAGAAACTATCACCAACCGTGATTAACACACCTGATACTCTTTTATAGAGCAATCACACGTGTTACATAATTGCGTGCACAAACTAAGAGTAACCAGAGTGCAATGACCCTAATGGCCACCGGGGGGGAAAACTAACTGAAATCACCACAGTGCAATGACCCTAATGGCCACCGGGGGCAAAACCACCTTTGGCACACAGCCAAAGGAAAAAAAAAGGTTACTTTGTGCATTTAATCTGTCAGATCCAACCTGGATCGTGACACAGTGTTTCAGATTCAAAAACATCTAGTAGTTTCTTCATTGTTGAATGGAGTTTAAAAAAAAAAGTCCAGAAAATGATAATAAAAAAATGCCCTCAAAATGATAAAAAATGCCAGACGTAACAAATGTCGCAAAAGTGCTCAGGAAACGACCAGAAAAATGCCAAAGCTACGTTCCCACAATGACCTTTGCTGTTACACCATTTCAGCAACCAATAAGTAAAACAGGTTCCTTGAATTTTTTTTAAATAAGCAGCTTCAAAAACTCGCCAAAAGCTAATTGTGGGAACGTAGCCTTAAAAAATACATTTCAGGATTACAAAACAGAGAAAAGCAGCATATCCTGAAGCATCTTCCTCTTCAAAAACTCAGCGTTTTAGGCCAGCCTGAAAAAAACATTATGTGCACATACACTGAGATGGAATTGGAAAACCAAGTGGGAGAGTGAACATTTTTCGATTTCTAAAGTTCACCCTCATATTATACCCCTCTGGGTGCATCTCTTTTCTCTATATGTTTGATAGTGCCCTAAGTGTATTGATGACAACCAAGTGCGTAAACACCGTTGTCACTGAGGGCCTGATTGTGACCAGATCCGTGCAAATGGGGGCCCGTGTGGGTGAGTGGTCCACTGGCGCCAGCAGAAACTTCAACTAGTTGTGCAGCCAGCAGCGGAGGTTGGCATGCACATGACAGGTAGCACATGGCTGTGATGCTCGGTCGGAGAGCCTATGTAGCTTGCACCTGTTCACACCCCTGTTTTCAGTTTGGAAGTGACGGTCAGTCTTTAATATTTATACACAAGCTCCCTGACCAAGCACTTCACCCATCAGCCTATGGTGGTTTTAATCACAGCAAGATTCTACCTACCCATTGTAGCTATTAACCACTATCTGTGGACGGGGAGTACTCACTTGGTCGGTCATTGAGGCATACGCTGGGACACTCAGGATTAAAACAAAAGTCCATTTCGTTTATTAATACACAGCATAAACCGAATCTCAGGTACTTGGTAACATGCAGCACCCAGTGCACCGTCCAGCAACCATTCAGCTCTACAGTACCCACGGTCCTCGCTGAGCCCTGGTGTGCATAACACAAATAAGAGTCCTTTAACTGTCCGTGACGACACAGGTTCCCAAACACCTCTTATCCTCAGAGGCATCCTCTCCGGAGGTATACCACAGACCTCCTCTCTCTGGCTCAGCCTAGCCAGCACTGACTGTGCACAAACACACAGACTCCATCTTGGGTCTTCAGACACATCCCCTTGGGTGGGGTATGTAGGTGACTGAACTCATCTATCTCTCCAAGTCACCTGGAAGCCTTCCCAATGTATAGCAAAACCCTCAGCAGTAGATCTTGTTAGGAGTCAGGTTCCTGCGTCTGCTCTGCAGGAATCCAGATCCTTACATTCTGCTGTCTCTTGCTCTTTATCTACCGCAGAGATTGCCTTGCAGCAAATCTCTCCAGGGGCTAAGTCCTTCTGTCCTCCTACTGAGCATGCTCATGAGACGGTTTCCCATTGGAGATCGGGAGTCATGTGCTCAGGTCCTGCTCCAGATCTCATTGGTCCATCTCAGAGATCTGGAAGCTTCCGGAAGGTCCCGGCTGCTATAAAAAGCACGCATGGCCGTTCCGCCATGCGCTAGTATAGACTATACTGCTATGTGTGAATGGTGACGGATGTATGATTCTGGTGACTGACTTATTATGAAACCCCTTCCCTCTGATATTACGCATGTGGTTAGGGAAATAGTTCAGTAGTCTACGCCAGTCTGTGGCAAGCCTTAGGCCACTGTGCACACCGCTCCTCTGCGCTAGCGTCCGACGTAGCACCTGCTTTGTCGTCCAGCGGCAGTGTACTGCGCCTCACTGCAGTTGCAGCCCTTCTTGGCGTTCTCAGTAGCGACGCCGCACACACGGTAGGTCTAGACAGACGCAGCCCCTCTGTCTTAGTTCCTGCTCCTGTGACCTTATACCATGTGTGCATTTACCTGAGGCCTGTGACTCTAACAGGCTCAGCCTTTTGTATGTTTTTGTTGTGGCGTCTCTGTGTGTGAACAGAGCCCGCTTTGTGCACTTCGGGTGAAGTTGAACCCGTGCGCATTATATCGCCATATTGCTCGTCTGCCATTATTCAGCAGCAGTTGTAACACCTACTGCACGGTGGACCCCGAGCGGTGAACGCACTTTATTATTATTTTTGTTAAGTGCGTTCCGCCTTTCCTAACAGATCTGCTGAGCAAAACAAGCCCAGGCTTCCACCACAGGGCCACCCACCTCTGTGATACATACCGCCCATTAACCACATGGTCACACACCAAATTACACCATATAACTGTGGGCTAGCAGACCAGGTGAGGAATCATATTTGGTTAGGTTCCCAACAAAGAGGATCACGTTGTTGGTGGCTGTTGGGCACACATAAATTGGTCAATTTATGCGTAAAGTATCTACATTTTAACCAATTTTCTAAAGCACTAGTAGCAACAAACTTGGCACTCAGAAAGTTTATAGATTTGTGAAACTTTATTGGCAATCCACAATATAAAGTTTCGGTCTGTTTAGACCTTCATCACAACTGATTGCCGTCTGAGAAAGACTTGAGATGAATGGAAACTGCACTGTCAGAGCGCGATCCATGTCGCTGCAGTTCTGATGAAGGTCTAAACAGACCAAAACGTAATATTGTGGATTCCCAATAAAGTTTCACACTTCTATAAACATTGAGTGCCAAATTTGTTGCTGCTTTTGTACTACGGGTTGGAACCCTACTTAGGCACCTGAATCACTCACCAGAAGTGACGTATATTCTTTCTCTACTATTTTCTAGAGCAGCAATGCAATTTCATATATTCCATGTTTGCATGCTATAGCATTACAGAGTGCAACTTTATTTGTTAGTTATACAGTAGTTGTTCAAAATAATAGCAGTCCAATCAGGGGTGAACCTAGCCTCTCTGCTGCCTGAGGCGAACAGCAAAATGAGGCCCCCCCCGCACACAAACTAAATTTTCATATCTATCCTGTAAAACTGAGTACAATAGTGGACATTTTGATTTAGATAAATAGAAAAAAAAGGTGTCCAAACACAAGGATGTCAGCGCCATCACACGCACTTGCAAGAACAACACAGAAGTATCCAGAACAAGGGTCATGGAATGGCAATGGTAGGCCTGGCACAGGACTGGGACAAAAAAGCAGCTCTGCCACACAAATCCCACCAGCCCACAAACTATAACACTCCTCACCCCGATCAGTGAATTTTTGCTATACTTTGTCATCCCCTCATCACTCTCTTTAAGGAGTTATTTGAAGAGCCACATGTGAATGGCACCACAGTGCGTATGATTGACCACAGCTCCATTTATATGGTGCTCTTCAAAGCTACGTTTCCTAGGATCATGGGGGTCCCAGCGGTCAGATCCACAAAAAACAGAAAGTCATCCCCTATCCCCACATAATGCTCCATACAGTATTTTGTGCCCCATATATTACTGCATACAGTATAATGGGCACCATATATTACTTCATACAGTATAATGGACCCCATATATTACTTCATACAGCATAATGGGCACCATATATTACTGGCTGGCCCACTTTATGGGGGTGCTCAGGGCATATGATTATACAACAGTAAACAGTATGAGAGGATCAATGTGACCAGTGCCACCTAGTTTCCTACCCCTCTTATTCTACTGGTACTATGGGCACACTGACTGGTACTGAGGAAAAGAAAGAAACAACAGAGAGAAAAAAGAAAACAGAGAAAGAAAGAAAGAACGGAGAAAGAAAGAAAGCACGGAGAGAGAAAGAAAGAGGGGAAAGAAAGAAAGAAAGAAAGAAGGAAAGAAACAGAGAGAGAGAGAAAGAAAAAAGAAAGATTAGAGAGATAAAGAAACAGAGACAAAGAAAGATTCTATAAAGATACTATAGCAGCCCGGCTCCCACTGTAGTGCCCACCTGAGCCTCCCGATGCAGGACATATCATGATCCGCTCACATGGCCGGCATCCCCGAGTCCAAGGCGATCCTGCTGTCCGCGCTGTTGGAAGAGGACACGGTGATGGATCTGAAGCATTCCCTGAAGTGCCTCCATGGTACCGTCACAATCTCCTCCCGAAATTACCTAATTTCCGGTCAGTTTCTAGCATGTCACTTGCGGTGGAACGTCACGTGCGAATGTTAAAGTGCTCCTCGGGGCTCCGTCATGTATTCCTGTGTCCGCGGGAAAAGTAAGCTCCCAGCTGGAGCAGTGGGGCAGAATCTCTCTCAAAATCGGGACTGTCCCGCTGGGAGGTATGAATGCTTCCTACCATACACCTTGTACATGAATGGCTCCGCACACATCATGCACACACAGTTCCACTTTTTATGCTTTGTACACACACGGCTCCACTCTGTACACCTCGCACACACATGGCTCCACTCCGCACACCTCGCACACACATGGCTCCACTCCGCAATCCTCGTACACATGCGGCTCTGCTCTGTAAACCTTGTAAACACGTGGCCACGCTCCATAAATCTTGTACACAAATGGCTCCGCTCCGTAAACCTTGTACACATGCGGCTTTGCTTCATACACCTTGTACACACGCAGTTCCACTCCGTACACCTTGCATACATGCGGCTCCGCTCCATACACATGCGGCTCCGCTCCGTACACACACGGCTCCATACACCTCATACACGTGCAGCTCTGCTCCGTACACCTTGTACACGTGCATCTCTGCTCTGTGCACCTCGTACACGTGCGGCTCCACTCTGTACACCTCATACACGTGCGGCTCCGCTCCGTACACCTTGCACACACGCGGCTCCGCTCCGTACACCTCACACACTTGCGGCTCTGCTCCGTATACCTTGTACACACACACGGCTCTGCTCCGTACACACACACAGCTCCTCTCAGTACACCTCATACACACGCGACTCTGCTCCTTACACCTCGTACACATGCTGCTCCACTCCATACACCTCGCACACACACAGCTCCGCTCCGTACACCTCACACACTTGCGGCTCTGCTCCGTACACCTCATACACACACACTGCTCTGCTCTGTACACCTCGCACATGAGCGGCTCTGCTCTGTACACCTTGTAAACCCCCCCTTGACCCCACACATAAACTTCCCTCATCCAGCACGATGACAACAAGCACAGACAGCAGAGTCCTGCATAAACCAAGGGCTGATGCGCACAGGACCTGTGATGAGGTCACAGGAGGGGAGGAGTCAGGGGTCACATGATCAGGGGGCCCTGACTCCTTCCCTCCTGTGACCTCATCAATTACAAGCCTCTTGCACGACCGCAGCACCAGCATGCAGAGGCTACATTGTAGGTGCTGCGGGTAGAGGAGCGCATAATGCCGCCCCCTGCTGCCTGCCGCTTGAGCAGCTGGCTCAACGCACCTCATTATAGCTGTGCCCCTGAGTCCAATATGACTTACCAGATTAATCACTGCTTCTGGTATAAATTATATTACCACGTGTGAAACAATTTACCAGTTGGTGCAGTAGATTCTAAGAAAACCACCAGACTCCGCATTCATGATCTGCATGTTTTTGAGTTGGTGTATTACAATAATTAATTGAAAGGGTTGTGTTCAATATAATAGCAATGTGTTCAGTTAGTGAGGTCAATAATTCTGTGAAGAGACATATTGTGACAATATTTCTGGTATGTCCTGATGAAGTGGTCACCTGAACCCTGAAACACGTAGAATAAACCACGCTGAAACCTCTACAGCGCAGCGCGGGAATGATCCTTCCTTCCTACCTAAGCATATACATGTTGTTTAATAATTTGCTCAAAGATCTTTCCTAGTATAGAAGTTAGACTCACCGGCCTATAGTTGCCTGGGTCCACCTTCTTCCCCTTTTTGAAGATAGGAACAACATTTGCTCTTCTCCAGTCTTCTGGGACTTCTCCTGTTCTCCAAGAATATTCAAAGATTATGGAGAGGGGTTCAAAAATTTCTTCTGCTATCTCCTTCAGTACTCTGGGGTGTAATTCATCTGGACCTGGAGACTTGAATTCATTTAGGTTAGCTAAGTGTTTCCTCACTATATTTCTGTTTATAGATATCCTGGATTCTTCTATTCCCTTAATAGGACAGTGGAGAACAGTTGATGTTACATTTCCTTTCTGAGAGAAAACAAATGCAAAATAGGAATTTAAAAGTTCGGCCTTCTCAACATCCTGTCTTACCATTTCATCATTTTCAACCTGTAAAAATCCTATAGCATCTTTGACTTTTCTTTTACTTTTGACATATCCCCAAAATTCTTTATTATTGCTTTTGACGTCTCTTGCAAGCCTCAATTCATTGTCAGCTTTAGTAATCTGATTTGTGCCCTGCAGGTTCTGCAGACAGCATTATATTCTTCTTTAGATATGCCTCCCTCTTTCCATTTTATAAACATTTCTTTCTTCCTTTTTAGCATGTGCATAAGTTCTGTGTTCATCCATCCTGGTTTCCTTAAATGCTTCCTATTCTTCCCTCTTTTCGGAATTGTTAACAATTGTGCTTTGAGAATTTCATTCTTCAAGATTTCCCATCCTTCCTGGACATTTTTGTCCTTAAGGATGTCCAGTCATTGGATCCCTCCAATTCTCTTTAAGGATCATGGACCAGTTTACATACAGTATATTAAAATTCTTGAAGAGATCATGTTGTCTTACGCTGAAGAGAATATGCCCTTGAAATGGGTGCTTCAACAAGGCAACGACCCTAAACACACCAGTAAACGAGCAAAATCTTGGTTCCAGTTCAACACAATTTGGGTTATGGAGTGGCCAGCCCAATTCCTGAAACTTAATTGGATAGAATACTTGTGGGGTGACATTAAAAATGTAATTTCTAAGGCAAAGTCAACAAATGGCAATAAAATTGTGGGATGTAGTCCTAGTATCCTGGGCTGTAATAACAGTTGATTGGTGCCAGAAATTGGTTGTCTTAATGCAACATAGAGGTGAAGCAGTTGTAAAACATTGTGGTTATACAACTAAATAGAGTTGAGCGAAACGGGTCGAAAAATTTCAAAAGTCGCCGACTTTTGGCAAAGTCGGGTTTCATGAAACGAAACCCGACCCTAGGATGAGGTCGGCCACGAGGTCGGCGACTTACGCGCCAAAGTCGCGTTTCAAAAGTTTGTTTTGCGCTCTTTTTCAGCCAATCAGGATCCACGGACACTGTGGGCAACATGATGACATAGGCAGGGGTCACCACCATCTTTCAGAAGGGCATGCAAGTGATTGGCTTGCTTTGGTGGGCGTCACAGGGGTTATAAAAGGGCGTGCACCCCGACCGCCATCTTACTTCTGCCGATCTTAGCATAGGGAGAGGTTGCTGCTGCTGATTCTGTAGGGAGAGCGTTAGGCAGGGAAGAAGAAAAAAAAACTGATTCTGCTGCTAGCGATTTTGCCTGTACAACACACCAGTCACTGTGTGTGCAGTGCAAGGGGAGGCTATATTGTGGTGGATCAGCGGTGTTGGTTGTCAGGCTGCCTTCTAAGGCTTCCTGACAGCTGCATTGCTGTTTACCCACTGCTCTGCAAACTGCTTTTTTTAAAAGCAATCACAATTTTTTTTTTTGTCCTGCTGAGGTACTGAGCGTGCATTTTTTCACACCATACAGCGGTGTACGCTCCTCACACAGTACCGTGTAACGGCTGTTATCACAGCCACAGTGAAGCTATCTGTGTGTTACTCTGTGAGAATAAGTCGAGGACATGTTCCGTTCTTACAGACCTGCACCTACTAGTTTTGTCTAGCTTTCAAACAGTTAAATATATTTGCTGTTTGATCACATTCAAAACTATAGAGAGACAGCGTGTGTCAGTCCGTATACTTAAAAAACACGGAGCTTGACAATTTTACGTACACCGGACAGCCGTGTACGTGCACGCTCCTCTCAGTACCGTGTAACGGCTGTTATCACGGCCACAGTGAAGCTGTGTGTCACTGTGGAAGGATAAGTGGAGGACTTGTTCCGTTCTTACAGACCTACACTCTAGGGAGATTCCTATTCTGCCCAATTTTACATACACCTTGTAGTTTGTGATACACTAGCCAATTTCTGCCTGTGACATAGCGCTCTGATATTCAGTGGGCCTCACACAATCCAAAAGTGTCCAGTGTCCACAAGTGTGTGCAGAAATTCAAAATCTCTGTGATCCTGTAGTCACTTTTTTCACACCTGTGCCATCGAGCCTGTGACATAGCGCTCTGATATTCAGTGGGCCTCACACAATCCAAAAGTGTCCAGTGTCCACTAGTGTGTGCAGAAATTCAAAATCTCCCTTATCCTGTAGTCACTTTTTTCACACCTGTGCCATCGAGCCTGTGACATAGCACTCTGATATTCAGTGGGCCTCACACAATCCAAAAGTGTCCAGTGTCCACTAGTGTGTGCAGAAATTCAAAATCTCCCTTATCCTGTAGTCACTTTTTTCACACCTGTGCCATCGAGCCTGTGACATAGCGCTCTGATATTCAGTGGGCCTCACACAATCCAAAAGTGTCCAGTGTCCACTAGTGTTTGCAGAAATTCAAAATCTCCCTTATCCTGTAGTCACTTTTTTCACACCTGTGCCATCGAGCCTGTGACATAGCGCTCTGATATTCAGTGGGCCTCACACAATCCAAATCCAAAAGTGTCCAGTGTCCACTAGTGTGTGCAGAAATTCAAAATCTCTGTGATCCTGTAGTCACTTTTTTCACACCTGTGCCATCGAGCCTGTGACATAGCGCTCTGATATTCAGTGGGCCTCACACAATCCAAAAGTGTCCAGTGTCCACTAGTGTGTGCAGAAATTCAAAATCTCCCTTATCCTGTAGTCACTTTTTTCACACCTGTGCCATCGAGCCTGTGACATAGCGCTCTGATATTCAGTGGGCCTCACACAATCCAAAAGTGTCCAGTGTCCACTAGTGTGTGCAGAAATTCAAAATCTCCCTTATCCTGTAGTCACTTTTTTCACACCTGTGCCATCGAGCCTGTGACATAGCGCTCTGATATTCAGTGGGCCTCACACAATCCAAAAGTGTCCAGTGTCCACAAGTGTCTGCAGAAATTCAAAATCTCTCCTGTCCTATAGACACCTTGTACCTTGTTTTACATTACTATATAGTTTGTTGGATTATGTCTACATTTCTACCAAAAATGAGGAAGGCTGGTGGAAGAGGCCGTGGAATTGGGCAGGGGTTGGCAGCTGGTAATGATGGTGTATCTGATGGTAGAAGCAAAAGCAAAATAGGACCGAATGCAGGAGGTGTTGAGCCTGCGTCATCGTCTGGCTCCACAAGGCCTCGAAGGCTTAGTTTTCTAGGAGTTGGCAAACCGCTTTTAAAGCCAGAGCTTCAGGAAAAAGTTTTGTCTTACATTGCTGACTCAGCCTCCAACTCTATCGCCTCCTCTTCTGAAGTTGTAAAAAATAAAAGCACTGAGTCGTCATTGGAGGCTCATGTTCATGAACCACACCTTTCCTTGTGTCCTTCACCCCAACCAAGATTGAAGGATGACGCAGGCCATACTACTGATTACTCCATGGAGCTGTTTTCACATACCATGCCTGGATTATCAAGTGAAATGGTGAATTACCCAGGCCAAGATGAATCTGACATGGAGTGCACTGATGCACAGCCACTGATAGATGATTCTGCTGGTACATTCACTCAGAGCACTACATTGTCCTCGCAGTGTACAGAGCCAGATTCTGACCCTGATGAGACTCAGGTGCCCCTTCCCGCACACTATACCACCATACACGGTGACACAGAGGAAGGTGCACATGACATTGAAGAGGAGGTGATGGATGACCCAGTTGTTGACCCAGATTGGCATCCATTGGGGGAAGAGGGTGCAGCTTCCAATAGCTCAGATGAGGAGCATCCACAGCAGACATCGACATCGCAACAGCTGTTATCTGGCAGGCCCGGAGCACTCCAAAGACAGGTTCCAAAAATCAAAAGAGTTGCTGGACAGCTTGTCCAGAGGGTCAAAAGATCACAGCGTGCTAGGCCGCAAAATGTCTGCCAAAGTAGGAAGAGTGCAGTGTGGCACTTTTTTGAACAAAATCCTCATTAACAGGGAAAGGTTATCTGTAAGAAGTGCGCAAAGACCTTTAGCCGATGGAAAAATCTGAAAAATTTGAATACCAGTTGCATGCTTAGACATTTAACCACCAGGCACTTGCAAGCGTGGACACAACACCAAACCTCAAGTGCCACATGTGCAACTGATCACAAAGAAGGTAGTCAGCAACGCTACATTGTTTCCCCCACTGTAAGCCCACCGGTTAGCACAGCAGCAAATGTTGAGGTGTCGTTGCAAGGCCACAGCAGTCAGGGAATCCCACTGTTATATCAACAAAATAATGAATCTAGGCCATCAGAAAGAACACCAACTCCATCACCATCATCAACCCTCTCTCAGTCCGCCCTGTCCACCGCTACTTCCACCATATGCAGCTCTCAAGTCCAGCTCACCCTCCCAGACACTATGAGTAGGTCAAGAAAGTACTCAGTCTCTCATCCGCGTACACTGGGTTTGAACACCCACATTGCCAAACTAATCTTGTTTGAGATGATGCCCTAACGGTTGGTGGAAAGCGCAGCTTTCCGCGAACTCATGGCCTATGCAGTGCCACGCTATGACCTACCCAGTTGCCACTTCTTCTCTCGCAAAGCCATCCCAGCCCTCCACCATCATGTAAAAGACCGCATTGTCCATGCACTCAAGCAGTCAGTGAGTGGAAAGGTGCACCTCACAACTGATGCATGGTCCAGTCGGCATGGCCAGGGACGTTACGTGTCCATCACTGCGCACTGGGTTAATGTGGTGGATGCAGGGTCCACAGGGGACAGCGGTGGTGGGACAGTGCTGCCTAGCCCACGGTATAGGAAACAGTTGGCTGTAGGCGTTCGACCCTCCTCCTCCTCCTCCAGAAGCGAAAGCTCGTCCACAGAGCGCAGTCGTACGAGCACTCCATCTGCAGCTGCCACTGTTGCACACGAGGTGTCCCCCTATCGAGCAGCTAGTGGAAAGCGTCAGCAGGCTGTGTTGCAGATGATGTGTTTGGGCGACAGACACACCGCCGAGGTGCTGGCCGAGTACTTGAAGCGACAAACTGAGTCATGGCTGGGCAGTGTACATCTTGAGGCAGGCAAGGTAGTTAGTGATAACGGCCGTAATTTTGTGGCAGCCATAGCCCTTTCAAAACTCAGCCACATACCTTGCTTGGCTCACACCTTGAACCTGGTGGTGCAGTGCTTCCTCAAAAATTATCCGGAGTTAACAGCCCTGCTCCAGAAGGTGCGAAGACTGTGCGCGCACATCCGCCGGTCGCCTGTACACTCCGTTCGTATGCAGAAGCTGCAGCGATTGCTCCACCTTCCCAACCACCGCCTCATTATCGACATTGCAACAAGGTGGAACTCCACCCTGCACATGGTGAAGCGGCTGTGCGAGCAGAGGCAGGCCATAATGCATTTGTGGGAGGATACACGGCCAGGCACTTTGAGAGCAGACATGGAGTTGACAGGTGTGCAGTGGTGGAAGCTGAAAGACCTCTGTAAAGTCCTTCAGTGTTTTGAGGAATGCACACGGCTGGTAAGCGCAGACGACACCATCCTAAGCTTGAGCATCCACTTATGCGTCTGCTCATGCAAACTTTGACGCACCTTAAGGAGCAGGCGTCTGCAGCCAATGTTGACGAGGAGGAAGAGGAGGAGGGAATCCTTCATGACATTCAGCCATTATCTACTCAGGGACCTCTCCTGGACGAGGTGGAGGAAGAAGAGGAGGAGGAGGATGATGATGGGGATGATTACTTAGGGGAGGAGGATGCATCTCGTGGGGCAAGTGAAAATGTTGGCGTGGCAAGGTCTGGTACAGGGTTTGTGCATGACTGGAGGGATGTGGATTTGCCAGAAAGTGCTCCTCCAACCAGCACTCGCAGTGCATCATTGACACCGGGAACATTGGCCCACATGTCAGATTATGCCTTGCAGATCCTAAAAAGGGACCCCCGCATTGCCAAAATGATGAACGATGACGACTACTGGTTGGCCAGCATCCTGGATCCACGCTATAAAGGCAAATTACAAAACATCATGCCACAGGAGAACCTTGACCTAATATTGGCTAATAAACAAGCAACTCTGGTAAATCGGTTGCTTGAGGCATTCCCAGCACACAGCAGCGGTGATGGTTCTCACACGAGCCGTACGGGCCGGGGGCAGCTTGGCAGAGGTGTTCATGGTGCACACAGCAGAAGTGGCGTTGGAGACAGGGGTTTCATGACAATGTTGTGGACTGATTTTTCAAGTACCGCTCACACAACTGGTAATACTGCATCGATGGAAAGTGACAGGAGACAGCAGTTGTCAACTATGGTTACAAACTACTTTTCCTCCCATATCGATGTTCTCCCACACAGGTCATTCCCCTTTGACTATTGGGCCGCTAAACTGGACACCTGGCCTGAATTGGCACAATATGCCTTACAGGAGCTCGCTTGCCCAGCTGCAAGTGTGCTATCGGAAAGAGTCTTCAGTGCAGCTGGATCAATCCTGACAGAAAAAAGGACCCGTCTGTCAACCCAAAATGTGGATGATCTAACCTTCATTAAAATGAACCATGCATGGGTTTCCAAGGATTTTGTCCCACCTTCCCCTGATGACACATAGGGTGACAGAAAAATGGCTGGCTTTGGTCCACCTCTTCCTGGGACTTGACCTATTTCGCCTTTTGCATCAGCTGAATGTCCAACATCAACATATGCCACTTTCTAAAACTCCCTAACTGTGCTGCCTCCCCCCCCATGGCCGGGGTCACCACCTAGCGCACGACACCGTGCGAGTGCCGTTGCCCTGGACAGGTGGGTAGGCCGACTCTTGGGCGCGGGCACTGGCACAGGGTCCCTCATAGTGCAATCAAGTGTCTCTGACGGTGGTGGTGCACACCCGCCGTCAGACACACCGCCGTACTATGAGGGGCCCAGTGCCAGTACCGACGCCCACGAGTGGGACCCCTTGCTTGGGCAGGGCCCCAGTATTTGCAATCTTTACCTCTCCCTGCTCCTCCGCTGTGTAGTCTGGGCCGTCAAATCCATACTGTGCCTGACACCATCTGAGCCTGCCTCCTGATGTATAGACATATATTTTGAATGTGTACACTATCCATACATGTTATCCGGGGATACGGTACCCTTTCTCACCTTTGTGCAATCACGTGCAAGCCATACTGGGCCTAACACCGTCTGAGCCTGCCTCCTGATGTATAGATGTGACGGACTCAGCTCCTGCTGAGCCCATTTTTTGAGTGGACCCTCTGGGTCATGGCACCCACCCACCGAGGGCGAGCTTACCTTGTGAGAATCCACCCCCTATACAGGGAGTGTCAGGGGCAAGACCAAGGGGGTGAGCCACCACGACTGCTGGGACCAGACGGCCGGCTCAGGGGACACTAGACGAGTGTCTGACGACAAGGACGAGCAGGAAGCAAGACAAGACGTTGGTGCAAGGTAACTTCATTAGGATAACTCAGGATCACATACAGTGTAAACAAGCAAAACGTGCAAGGTGCGCGCGTGGGCACGCCAAGGTCCATAGCATGGTACGTGCCAGGTGGCACGCCTAGGTACAGGTAACAGCACGATGGCATCGGACTCCGGACTGCTGGCAACGATCGACATCATCAAGGTATCAGGCTGCGGCCATCAGCTCCGGACGTCAGGCCGCAGTCATCCAGCTCATGATCTCTGGCAGCGATCGGCAGGTTCCGGGCATCTGGCAGGCAAACCAGGTTCCAGGCAAGGAGGCACGACAGATATCCGGGCATGGTGCGTGATAGGGAACACGCCGAGGTCCAAGGCTAGGTGCAAGGCATGGTGCGTGTGTAGGGGACATGCCAGGGTTCAAGGCTAGGTGCGCGTGTAGGGGACACGCCAGGGTTCACAGACGAGACAGGGTGCGTGTGTGGAGACACGCCAAGGCATGAGACAGAGTGCGAGTGTAGACACACCCCAAGGCACAAGGTACGAGACAGAGTGCGTGTGTAGAGACACACCAAGGCACGAGACAGAGTGCGTGTGTAGAGACACGCCAAGGCACAAGGTACGAGACAGAGTCCTGAGCGTGCAAAGGGCACGCCAGGGTCAGGCGAGGCAGGGTCCTGCGCGTGCAGAGAGGCACGCCAGGAACAGGGTTCAAGGGCCAGGCAAGACAGGAATCAGAGCAGAGCAAAGTTAACAAAGAGTTGTGCAAGAGTAGCACGAAAAGGCACAGAGCAAGAACCAGCGTGAGTGCAAGGGAGCACGGAGACCACGGCTGGGAGCGCTGGCAGGTGGTACTGACGATGGCAGTTGCAGGCGGCCACGACTAGAGGCGGCACCACCGCGGGGCCACGCAGCCAGACCACTATAGCACTGGACGGGGCACGGCTGAGGCACACAGGCGAGCACGGCTAGAGGCGGCACGGCTGAGGCACACCAGGCAGACACAGACGACCAGGCACGTGCACGGAGGCACGGAGCCACAAGGCAGGGCTAGGCAGAGTACAGAACCAGGAACAGAAGCAGATCAGAGCAAGAACAGAGCTAGCAGCGGAGCGTAGGCCGAAGCCCAGAGCCGGGCCAAGGGAGAACCTTGGGACTAGCCTAGAAACGTGCAAGAGAGCATAATAGGAAAGAGTCTAGCAGCGGAGCGTAGGCGAAGCCCAGAGCCGGGCTAGACATGGAAAAGAGAGGAGGAAGGGTGCGTGTGCCAGGGAGCACAACAGAGCACCATAGGAGAGAGCGAGGCAGAGCAAGCAAAGACCATAGGGAGGAACAAGGCAGAGCAAGCAAAGACCATAGGGAGGAACAAGGCAGAGCAAGGCAAGGTACGAAACAAGGCATAGCGAAAACAGGCAAGGCAGAGAAAAAGAAGGACGACAAGTCCAAGCAGGACAAAGACGAACATGGCACAACAGACAAACATAAGACAAGGCATGGGACAAGAGATGGAGTACGAGCACCGAGCGTGTGCAGAGACGCACGACAGAGCAGAGTGCAAGAGCACAGAATAGAGGGAGCGCCCCACAGACCAAGCAGCCATGCAGGGACAATACTCAGGCCCTGAGCATAGGAAGGGGCGGCCTGATATAGGGCATAGCACCTCCTCTTCCAGGTCAGGACCAGGGGACCACTTCCGGGTTCAGATCCACAGGATAACAGAGCACAGTCACATGATCAGAGTTCCAGACATGACGAGACGACTGCAGATCCAGTGCTGAAACCTAGACAGGTCACATGATCAGAGTTCTAGACATGACGAGATGATTGCCGAACCAGACAGTGCAGGATCCTAGGAAAGGTCACATGGTCAGCGTTTCAGACATGACGAGATGATTGCAGAACCAGACAGTGCAGGATCCAGGCAGGGACACATGATCAGGGACTCTAGACATGATGAGAAGATCACAGAAGGCAGAGCAGAAACGCAGGCATCCTGCAGCTCAGACATGAGGTGAGTGTGCACACTGCTCTAGTGAACATGCAGGACAGCAGACAAGATATGCACATGCACATCGCTCCAAGAGTTCTTGAGACAAAACAGACATGGCAGACATGACAAACATGGCGGACATGACAATAGACATATATTTTGAATGTGTACGCTATCCACACATGTTATCCGGGGATACGGTACCCTTTCTCACCTTTGTGCAATCATGTGCAATCCATACTGGGCCTAACACCGTCTGAGCCTGCCTCCTGATGTATAGACATATATTTTGAATGTGTACGCTATCCATACATGTTATCCGGGGATACGGTACCCTTTCTCACCTTTGTGCAATCACGTGTAATCCATACTGGGCGTGAGAACGGCTGGCGAGCTGTTAAGCAAGCTACAGCACCTGTGGTTTGCACACGTAAGTTTTTCATTTTTTCAGGAATGACGGTTAGGCCTAATTCCGGAACTGCGGTTGACCTGCACTTACTGGGAAATCATCGTTCGCGGGTAATAATTGTAATCAGTGATCCCCATCACTAATGTTGTTCAGCGGGTTATCTGCACCTGTAAGCGACAAACGCTGGCCTTTTCAGTGTAGCGCACATGCAGCCACGGACATGTAAGGGCATGACACACCAGTTATTGGCCAATCTCATGTGCCAGAGCCTCACGTGTCCCTCTAGTAAGCCGGACTCGGACCGCGGGGCATGACGGAGTCTCGTTCGTTAACGGAATTAAGCTTGCAATGTGTGCATCTTTTCTGTAGCTGGCATGGTTGAGGTTTCCCAGGTGGAGTCGAATTTAACCGTAGGCTCCACTCCTGGTGGTGCCCTTCTGGACATTCCTTTAAGGTTCAGCTTTGCAACCATACTGCCCACGTAAAACAAACACTTTGCCTTCATGAACGCTGTTTGGAGGGTCATGACTCGTGGGAATAACGCCGCCCTATCAGTTAACCTGCTAGAGAGATCCTTGGTTGCTCCCAAGCATGACATCACACTCCCTAGGAGGAAGGTAATGCCACTGTGGCGACCGTACTCCTGGGGGCGACACAAGTGCACTGATGCCCAGCCACTGCTCGATGAATCTGCTGGTACATTGACCCAGACCACTACATTCCCCTCGCACGCTACACGGCCTGAATCTGACCCTGATGAAACTCAGGTTACCCTTCCCATATACAGTTCCATCTTACACGGTGACAAAGAGGAAGCTGCAGATGAAAGTGCAGGTTCGGCCCACCCGCCATCAGACACACCACCGTACTATCAGGGGCCCTGTGCCAGTGCCGTCGCCAACGAGTGGGCCCCCCCTACTTGCTCAGGATCACAGCACTTGCAAGGTTGAAATACTGTGCAGTGAGATGGAAGATAGGGATGACGAGGAGTCCAGACTAGTACAGGGATTCCCTAGCGAGGAGACTTATTTGATTGTTTTCAATGTTGGGACAGCAATTTTTGGGGAGCACTATACTCTGGAGAATGATAGATGGGGCCCACCATACACTGGAACATTCCAAAGGTGGACATCAGACACTGGAGCAGCATTTACAGGGCCCATTATACACTAGAGCATTAGAAATGGGGCCCATTATGTTTGGAGCATTATTTGGGCCCATAAGACAGTGGAGCTTCATCCATGGGGACCAACATATACTGTAGCATTATGTGGAGCTCATCATATACTGTTTCAAACATTATATGGGACCAATGATTCTGTATGGAGAAATAGATGGGCCTCGTCATGAGACGTAAAAAGGGAAGTATTTTTCATTGTACTATACCGCTATTTCTCTGCCGTATCGGAGCATGATGAGTTGTGGTATGTGTTAAAGGGGCGCTCTTTCGCCCAGGGCACATGAAAACCTGGAGCCAGCCCTACCCCCCCACAACTTTAGCCAAATAACCCCCAGTTTTCAGTGCGTAACTTGTATTATGAAGTTAATTAAGGTTGACAAGCTTAAGTAAGAAGAATTGATGATTTTGGCATTCAAATGAGCACTGTAGGTGTGTTTCCTGTCCTCCTCTCACTGCCGACTTTTATTCCCCATTGACTTACATTGGGTTTCGTGTTTCGGGACGACCCCGACTTTTCCCTATAATCGGCCGATCTTGCTCGACCCGACTTTTGGAAAAGTTGGGTTTCACGAAACGAAACTCAACCCTAAAAAACCAAAAGTCGCTCAACTCTACAACTAAATATTAGGCTAGTGATTCACAGGAATGCAAAATTTGTAAAGACAAATGCAGACACTGCTATTTTTTTAGTACAGCCCAATGTTCATTTATTGTTATTTTCTGTAAAGTAGTTAAACATTATATACATTTCTCTTCATGTTTTGAAATAGAAAACAGTGTGCACTGTTCCCAATGCATGGAAATAGCAAATAGTATAAACATACTGCTATTATTTTGAACACTACTGTATATGGAGGTGGCTACTCTCAGCTTGCACCTGTTCCCACCTGTTGGGAAGTGACAGTCAGCCTTTGATATTTACACAAACACAAAAATAGGGAATTTAGATAGTGAGCCCTAATGGGGATAGTGATGATAATATCTGTAAAGTGCTGTGGAAATTAACCCCTTTCTGACATGTGACGTACTATCCCGTCCACGGTACCCGGGCCCCAATGACCGGGGATGGGATAGTACGTTATCGTGATCAGCGGCGCCCCCGGGGGGAGCGCCGCTGATCGTGGCCGGGTGTCAGCTGATTATCACAGCTGGCACCCGGCACTATGTGTCAGGGGAGTCACGGACCGCCCGCGACACATTAACCCCCGACACACTGCGATCAAACATGATCGCAGTGTACCGGAGGATCAGGGAAGCATCGGCAGGGAGGGGGCTCCCTCCGTGCTTCCCTGAGACGCCCGCAGTAGCGCGATGTGCAGCGCTGCTGTGGGGGCCTCTTTCCCTGCAGGTCCCTGGATCCAATATGGCCACGGGGGCCTTCCTCAGTGCCTGCAAAGCGCAGGGCTGAGGAAAGCCTGCAGCAATGCCTGTCAAATCGCTGATCTGTCACAGCGCTGTGTGACGTGACAGATCAGCAATCTGACACATGACAGTGATGTCCCCCCCGGGACAAAGTAATAAAGTAAAAAAAGAAAAAGTGGAAAAATAATTTATTAAAAAAAATCGCTACATAAATAAATAAAAAAGATTCCCTAATAAATTCATTTTTTGGAAATAAAAAAAACAAAATAATAAAAGTACACATATTTAGTATCGCCACGTCCGTAACGACCCGCCCTATAAAACTGGCCCGCTAGTTAACCCCTTAAAAAATAAAAGTAAAAAACAAAGCAAAAAATAATGCTTTTTCATCATACTGCCGAACAAAAAGTGCAATAACGCGCGATCAAAAAGACGGATCTAAATAACCATGGTACCGCTGAAAACGTCATCTTGTCCCGCAAAAAACGAGCCACCACACAGTGTCATCAGCGAAAAAATAAAAGTTATAGCTAGCAGAAAAAAGCGATGCAAAAATAATTAATTTTCATATAAAATTGTTTTTATTGTATAAAAGCGCCAAAGCATAAAAAAAAACATAAATGAGGTATCGCTGTAACCGTACTGACCCGAAGAATAAAACCGCTTTATCAATTTTACCACACGCGGAACGGTGTACACGCACCCCCCCAAAAGAAATTCATGAAATGCTGGTTTTTGTTCATTCTGCGACCCAAAAATCGGAATAAAAAGCGATCAAAAAATGTCACATGCCCGAAAACGGTACCAATAAAAACGTCAACTCGTCCCACAAAAAATAAGAACTCACATGACTCGATGGGTAAAAATACGGAAAAATTATAGCTCTGAAAATGTAGTGATGCAAAAACTATTTTTACAAAACAGAGTCTTTTAGCATGCGACAGCTGCCAAACTTAAAAACCCGCCACAAATAGTAAATCAAACACTGCCTTTATCACCCCCTTAGTTAGGGAAAAGTAATAAAATTACAAAAAATGTATTTATTTCCATTTTCCCATTAGGGTTAGGGCTAGGGTTAGAGTTAGGGTATGTGCACACGCTGTGGATTCTGCTGCGGATTGGCCTCTGCGGATCCGCAGCAGTTCCGCAGACATAGTACAGTACCATGTTAGTCAATGGTATTTCAAATCCGCAGTGCACATGTTGCGGATTTTTCCGTGCGCATTTGCTGCGGTTTTAAATCCGCAGCATGTCAATTCTTTCTGCGGATTCCGCAGCGGTTTGCCTCCTGTTCCGTTGTCCAGGTGTCAAACCGCAGGGGAAAACCGTGTGGCAAATCTGCAGAAAAACCGCAGGTCACTGCGGATCCGCACGGAAAAATCTGCAGGTGAATCCGCAGCGTGTGCGCATACCCTTAGGGCTAGCGTTAGGGCTAGAATTAGGGTTAGGGCTGAGATTAGGGTTAGGGGTGTGTTGGGGTTATTGTTGGAGTTAGAATTGGGGCGTTTCCACTGTTTGGGCACATCAGGTGCTCTCCAAACGCAACATGGCTTTTGATCTCAATTCCAGCCAATTCTGCATTGAAAAAGTCAAACGGTGCTCCTTCCCTTCCAAGCTCTGCCATGCGCCCAAACAGTGGTTTACCCCCACATATGGGGTATCAGTCTGCTCAGGACAAATTGTACAACAACTTTTGGGGTCCAATTTCTCCTGTTACGCTTGGGAAGATAAAAAACTAGGGGCAAAAGTATCATTTTTGTGGGAAAAAAAATATGATTTTTTTATTTTCACGCCCGGGCGTTATAAACTTCTGTGAAGCACTTGGGGGTTAAAAGTGTTCACCACACATCTAGATAAGTTCCTTGGGGGGTCTAGTTTCCAAAATGGGGTCACTTGTGGGGGTTTCAACAGATTAGGCACATCAGAGGCTCTCCAAATGCGACATGACACCCGCAAACTATTCCATCAAAGTCTGCATTCCAAAACGTCACTACTTCCCTTCCAAGCCCCGACGTGCACCCATACAGTAGTTTTCTCCCACATATGGGATATCAGCGTACTCAGGCCAAATTGGACAACTTTTGGGGTCCAAGTTCCCCTGTTACCCTTGGGAAAATAAATAAATTGGGGACTAAAAGATCATGCTTGTGGAAAAAATTTGTTTTTTTTTATTTTCACCCCTGGGCGTTATAAACTTCTGTGAAGCACTTGGGGGTTCAAAGTGTTCACCACACATCTAGATAAGTTCCTTGGGGGTCTAGTTTCCAAAATGGTGTCATTTGTGGGGGGTTTCCACAGTTTTAGCACATCAGGGGCTCTCCAAAGTCAACATGACACCCGCAGACCATTCCATCAAAGTCTACATTCCAAAACGTCACTACTTCCCTTCCGAGTCCTGACGTGTGCTCATACAGTACTTTTCTCCCACATATGGGATATCAGCGTACTCAGGAAAAATTGGACAACAACTTTTGGGGTCCAATTTCTCCTCTTACCCTTTTTTAATTTTCACGCCCGGGCGTTATAAAGTTCTGTGAAGCACTTGGGGGTTCAAAGTGTTCACCACACATCTAGATAAGTTCCTTGGGAGGTCTAGTTTCCAAAATGGTGTCATTTGTGGGGGGTTTCCACTGTTTTAGCACATCAGGGACTTTCCAAACGCGACATGGTGTCTGATCTCAATTCCAGCCAAAAAAGTCAAATGGCGCTGCTTCCTTTCCGAGCTCTGCCATGCGTCCAAATAGTGGTTTACCCCCACATGTGGGGTATCAGCGCACTCAGGACAAATTGCACAATAACGTTTGGGGCCTGTTAGGGGTGTGTTGGGGTTAGGGTTGGAGTTAGAATTGGGGCGTTTCCACTGTTTAGGTACATCAGGTGCTCTCCAAACGCAACATGGCGTCTGATCTCAATTCCAGCCAATTCTGCGTTGAAAAAGTCAAACAATGGTCCTTCCCTTCCAAGCTCTGCCATGCGCCCAAACAGTGGTTTACCCCCACATATGGGGTATCAGCCTGCTCAGGACAAATTGTACAACAACTTTTGGGGTTCATTTTCTCCTGTTACCCTTGAGAAAATAAAAATTTGGGGTCACTTTGAGGGGTCTATATGATATTCTATCATATAGACCTCTTAAAGTGACTTCAAATGTGATGTGGTCCCTAAAAATAAAATGGTGTTGTAAAACTGAGAAATCGCTGGTCAACTTTTAACCCTTATAACATCCTAACAAAAAAAAAATGTTGGTTCCAAAATTGTGCTGATGTAAAGTAAACATATGCGGTTTTGCTGCGGTTTGTCCTGCGGTTTGACACCTGGATAATGGAATAGGTGGCAAACCGCAGCAGAATCCGCAGAAACAATTGACATGCTGCGGAAAAAAAAACGCAGCTTTTCCGTAGGTAAAAAACCGCAGCGTGAGCACTGCAGTTTTGAAAACCCATAGGCTAACATGGTAAAGTACCATGTCTGCGGAACTGCTGCAGTTCTGCAGGGCCAAAACCGCAGCAAAACCGCAGCGTGTGCACATACCCTTACTTATTAAGTTTTTTGTGTGCCATATCTCTGTGATTTAAGGGCATAAAAATTTAAAGTTGGAAAATTTTCACCAAATTTCCATTTTTTTCACAAATAAACGCAAGTTATATGAATGAAATTTTACCACTATCATGAAGTACAATATGTCACGAGAAAACAATGTCAGAATCACCGGGATCCATGGAAGCGTTCCAGAGTTATTACCTCATAAAGAGACAGTGGTCAGAATTGTAAAAATTGGCCCGGTCATGAACGTGCAAACCACCCTTGGGGGTAAAGGGGTTACATAAGAGATTAAAATAAATAAAATTAATAATATACCCACCTTGCCTGCACAGATCCTGATAAAAGGAGTCAGGATAAACACTTCCAGCTTGGAAAGCATCTGAATGTTTCTGCAAGAGCTGGAACAACATTGTATGTATGAAAATAGAATTCATTCCTATTAAAATATCATTTAATAGTGAGGAATCACATGGAGTTTCCTGAGATGTTTTTATATGTATTCATTTTACCAAATAATACCAGAATATGATATGTTAAACAATGCAAAAAATTTAGTTCAGTGTAGGAGATAGAACATCTTGCATTGTTATCAATAGTCTTTAACATCGATGACACACGCTGTTTATTCCCTGAATCATGTGACACCTCATTTAAGATGGACTACAATCTTTCGTTCAGGGGACTCATTCAATGATCAAAATGACATCTCATGCTGCAGAATTACACATTGTTCATGAAGCCTGAGTTAAAAGGGTTGTCCGGTCCAAATCGATAAGTCTGCAGGCACTCTGTTTGACTGTAGACTTATGAATCCCCCCAGACCCGGAGGGTATGTATGAGTTATACATACTCCCACCAAGAGCCTGCGTATACAAGTGAATGGGTGCTATGCTGCGCCCACTGGCCGGGAGCATGTATACATACCCTCCAGTCTCGGGTCAGAAACCGGCGAATCTCCGCAGCTCACAGTGCGTGAGCTGAAGGATTTATAGGTCTGCAATCACACAGAGTGACTGCAGACTTATCAATTTGTACCGGACAACCCCTTTAAAGGCTCATACTCACATGCGAGAGACTCGGAAGAGTCTCGCAAGTCAATACCCGGCACTGCCGCCGGCACTTGGATTGGAGCGTTCAGCTGCATGTATTTCTATGCAGCTGAACGCTCTGACCTGAGTGCCGGCGGCAGTGTTGGGAATTGACGTGCGAGACTCGTCCGAGTTTCTCGCATGTGAGTATGAGCCCTAAGTCTCATTCACATGTCTGATTTTTCAACCTATAAGAAAACTGGACTGATTATTCTGTTCAGACTTTGATCAGATTTTAACAGGCAGAGATGTTTACTTGTATAGACAGGCCTCAATATACAGTAAATGCACTAACAGGGTGCAATATTGAGGTCCGTCTATACAAGTAAGCATCTCTGCCTGTTTTGTATTTTTCTCAAATATTGGAGGATTCTTTCCTCTTTCTGTGGTTTTCATGTTAGAGTAGGACTGCTAAGTGTAAGGAACTTTGACGTTAGTTTGCCAGCTTACGTATTATGGCCATAATATTAACCAATACCTTACATACAGTTGTGGCTAAAAGTATTGACACCCCTGCAATTCTGTCAGATAATACTCAGTTTCTTCCTGAAAATGATTGCAAACACAAATTCTTTGGTATTATTATCTTCATTTAATTTGTCTTAAATGAAAAAACACAAAAGAGAATGAAGCAAAAAGCAAAACATTGATCATTTCACACAAAACTCCAGAAATGGGCCAGACAAAAGAATTGGCACCCTCAGCCTAATACTTGGTTGCACAACCTTTAGACAAAAGTAACTGCGACCAACCGCTTCCGGTAACCATCAATGAGTTTCTTACAATGCTCTGCTGGAATTTTAGACCATTCTTCTTTGGCAAACTGCTCCAGGTCCCTGATATTAGAAGGGTGCCTTCTCCAAACTGCCATTTTTAGATCTCTCCACAGGTGTTCTATGGGATTCAGGTCTGGACTCATTACTGGCCACCTTAGAAGTCTCCAGTGCTTTCTCTCAAACCATTTTCTAGTGCTTTTTGAAGTGTGTTTTGGGTCATTGTCCTGCTGGAAGACCCATGACGTGTGAGGGAGACCAGCTTTCTCACAGTGGGCCCTACATTATGCTGCAAAATTTGTTGGCAGTCTTCTGACTTCATAATGCCATGCACACGGTCAAGCAGTCCAGTGCCAGAGGCAGCAAAGCAACCCCAAAACATCAGGGAACCTCCGCCATGTTTGACTGTAGGGACCGTGTTCTTTTCTTTGAATGCCTCTTTTTTCTCCTGTAAACTCTATGTTGATGCCTTTGCCCAAAAAGCTCTACTTTTGTCTCATCTGACGAGAGAACATTCTTCCAAAACGTTTTAGGCTTTTTCAGGTAAGTTTTGGCAAACTCCAGCCTGGCTTTTTATGTCTCGGAGTAAGAAGTGGGGTCTTCCTGGGTCTCCTACCATACAGTCCCTTTTCATTCAGACGCCGATGGATAGTACAGGTTGACACTGTTGTACCCTCGGACTGCAGGGCAGCTTGAACTTGTTTGGATGCTAGTCGAGGTTCTTTATCCAACATCCGCACAATCTTGCGTTGAAATCTCTTGTCAATTTTTCTTTACCATCCACATCTAGGGAGGTTAGCCACAGTGCCATGGGCTTTAAACTTCTTGATGACACTGCGCACGGTAGACACAGGAACATTCAGGTCTTTGGAGATGGACTTGTAGCCTTGAGATTGCTCATGCTTCCTCACAATTTGGTTTCTCAAGTCCTCAGACAGTTCTTTGGTCTTCTTTCTTTTCTCCATGGTCAATGTGGTACACACAAGGACACAGGACAGAGGTTGAGTCAACTTTAATCCATGTCAACTGTCTGCAAGTGTGATTTAGTTATTGCCAACACCTGTTAGGTGCCACAGGTAAGTTACAGGTGCTGTTAATTACACAAATTAGAGAAGCATCACATGATTTTTCGAACAGTGCCAATACTTTTGTCCACCCTCATTTTTATGTTTGGTGTGGAATTATATCCAATTTGGCTTAAGGACAATTCTTTTTGTGTTTTTTCATTTAAAACAAATTAAATGAAGATAATAATACCAAAGAATTTGTGTTTGCAATCATTTTCAGGAAGAAACGGAGTATTATCTGACAGAATTGCAGGGGTGTCAATACTTTTGGCCACAACTGTATATTGATATGTTTTTGTGCACTATTTATCTTTTCAGGGTGCAGTTGGGCCCAAATGGTTCTGTAAACTGTGGCCTCTGTTCACACGGGATGCATTATAGTTAGCACTGGGCAGCCCCCCTATATGGTGTTACTAAGAGGCTGTGAACCATATGCTCTGCGTTCCCTTTGTGAACATTGCCACATACGGATTATTTTTTTTTGCACTGGTGTGCCACACGGCCAATCCCTGATTGTAGGCTGGCTGTTTCATTAGGTATTATTGCACCTGTGCAGCTGCCATTTTACTTGGGTCCGCTGCACCCTGTTAGTGCATTTATATTGAGGCCTGACTATACAGGTAAGCATCTCTGCCTGTTTTGTTTTTTTCTCAAATATTGGAGGATTCTTTCCTCTTTCTGTGCTTTTCATGTTAGAGTAGGACTGGCAAGTGTAAGGAACTTTGATCAGATTTTAATCAGAGTTTGATCTGAGTGTGGTCCTAGTATCATCCTTTTTTCTCATATTTCTTTTCCTTTCAGACGATTCATGAAAATCAGATGCACTTGGATGTCATCTGTGCGCTGATATTTTCACGTACCCATTGACTTGCATTGCTGATTTTGATCTGTCTCTCTGATCAATATCTTACGTTTCTGTGACTTTCCAAGGACTAAATGGTCCGCGAAAAATAACGGATATTTGGATGACCCCATAGACTATCACAGGTACGAGTGCCATCTGTGCAAACACAGATAGCCATTGTACGTGAGAATCTAAATGATGTCTAAATGAGCACTTGGAATCAACTTCTTACCTTAATCAAATAAATCACACCATTTACACTTTCCCCCAAAAATATTATCATTACCCCATCCAATTACCCAACCAACCCATCTCACCCATTTCCATGGAAGAAGGGTGGTTGAATATAGAAAGAAAAGAAATTACCCTTTACTATCTACCTCCTCCCTTTATTGTAAATTACCGCACTCTCTACCCTTGCTGACCAATACCTTATCAATGTATTTTATTATTTCTATCTTACCAATACCTTTTCTCAGACAAAATCAGTAAATTCATCTAGCGCACCGAAGCTTCAACACAACGTGAAGCCCTCATCTATGATATCCATATTGATGTGCCCTAGCATTGTAGGAAGATGGGGTTTGTTTTCATGAGTCATCTCCTTCAATAGATATTGGAGGAAAGCAGAAAGCCATGTGTAGAATATCAGACATACAGAAATCGTAGGCTGCAGCTGACTCCTGACGGACTGTTCACCATTAGTGGTTGGGTTAGGGATAACTAGAAGAGTCAAGCAAGCACTCATGAAAAATTGCGTCCCCAATAACTAGGCATAATCTTTCTTTCATTTTCCAATTTTCATTTGAAAAATGAGTAAAAAAAATATGTATAGCTAAGTCCATAGTGATATTTTATATAATGTGTGCTGATATGCTCCTAATTCTGCTAGTGATATATGAGTACACCCTGAACAATTCCATCTACCATGCCTATGTGTGTCCCCTCCCCTAATATTTATTATGGGCGAGTATGTAGGCCATAATCACAATATCTATTTCTTCCATTCTATTTTCAGTAATATTGTAACTTTACCTCTCGGTAATTTACTTTTCCATATTCTTCACTGAAATACTCCAGACCTCTGTGAGCTGTAACAAAAAAAAAAACAGTTTTTCAGGTTTCTTTAACAAATAGTCTCAAGGTGCCTACATACAAGTAGAGTTGAGCGACTTCGGTCAGATCGGGTTTCATGAAACAAAATTTGTTTCAGATGAAACTGGTCCGACTAGGGCAAAAAAAAGTCAGAGTTTCGTCCGAAACCCGACCTCAATGCAAGTCAATGGGAAATAAAAGTCGGCATTGAGCGGATGACATAATGTTTTAATTTTTAAAAAAATATTATTATTTAATATGCTCATACACATAAAATACACAAACTCTAACCTGCTATGGTCAATAATTTGTCTAATTCACCATTCCTTCATATCCTAACACAGCAAAACATGAGATGGAAACCAGCTGCAGAGGGAACCACACACAACAAATATTAGTGCTCTCATCTTGCACTGCTGCTCTCATGGGTCCCGCTGCTCCCCTCCTGGCTAATCTGACACTAGAGGCAACTCTGCTCACAGAGAGAAGGGGAGGATGCTGTGTGCAGTGTAAGTAATGCATTCTCCTCTTTTTTTTTTTAGGTTGCTTGTCAGGTGAAATGATCGCATAACATACACAGATCTCCTATGGCAGTGTAAGTCTCCTTTTGAGGCGTTACAGTGCCATAGCAGAGCTGTGTCAGTGATCAGGGTACAGCAGGGTGATAATTACTCTGCTGTGCTCTGAACACTTCAGTCATAGCGGTGATCAGCAGCCTGGAAATGTACTACTAATCCCAGGCTGCTGATCCCCACCACGATACTCGCCTCACTCCAGACCTCCTTTCCTTGGCAGCTCCAGTCACCACACACACTGAGTACTCTGAGCGGTGACAGAGTGGAACTGGTGCTCACAGTATAAGGTGCACTTGTACCGCGCCGGCTCCGCAACTGCTGAGGCTGCATCCACTGTTGTCCAAAGGAAGGCATAAGGGCCCGGACAGAACCCCTGACCCGGAAGCAGGGGGCGTACACAAGCAAAAGCACGCGCGGCAGCAGTTAGTTTTGGTGCCGACAGGCAGCATGCAGCAGGCTGAGTGTGCTCCATCCCCCGAACACCTGCACTGCATTGGTCTGCACCCACCAGCTCCCATCACCTCCCGAGTGACTGTTAGAGATCGAGATGTCTGGTGCCCTGCCTCTGTGCGATTGAGAGGTACCACGTGCACCGTGGGTGAGAGAGACGAACTTCTGCAGCCTACCTGGCCCATTGCTGCTGATCACCTCACGTTGGACCCTGCAAGTGCCACGGCCCTGCTCATCCCGGCTGTGCCAACTTATGGACTAGGGGCTTAGCGGAAGGTACTGGAAACCGACCGCTGCCACCAGAAGATAGACCGTTGTTTGCAGGACCCCATTGGAACAGCACTGCGCCGGTCGTTGTCGGGGTCGTGGCCCTCCAAAATTCAGCAGAAGACTAGGAAGCCTTTGACATGATAAGTGGGTCGCCCTCCCAGGGCTGTGGGGTACTCGGTAACGGGCCGGAGTCAGTGGGATGCGTCACAGCGTCGGTGACCCGGTCCGTGGCCCTGGGCGCCCAAGTAATGGGGGGGAATTGAAATGGTGGAATGTAGTGGATTAAATTAAAAGTTCGTGACGCCACCTGTGGTGTTCGGCAATTTAGATGTTAAGCCGATGCTGCATGCAGATCCTCTGGGACTGGTGGTGTGGTGCAGCCAAGATGGTGAAGCTCCCCACAGGTGGAGCTGTAGTCCCAGGGCAGTGTAGATGTATGGGTAGAGGCGAGGCGCAGGCAGTGTAGAAGCGGGTACCCAGATGTAGCGGTACCGGGTGTGTTGGCGCAGGAATAAATGGAGGACACCAGGGCTTGCAGTTCCAAAGCTTTACTCACAGTCTGTAGTACACACAGGTGCCTGCCTCCGTGCTGTGTCCTCCGGGTCAGGGACTCAGTCAACCTCCAGGTCAGATGGAACGCTCCCTTCCAACACTCCGCCAACATGTGCCTTTCTGAACATCTCCTCTTATAGCGCCTTTGGTGTGAAGTACTCCTAGTACTGAGTTACACTGGAGTTCCTCCTGACAGATGTTCCCAAGAACTATACTTTTACGGCAGACAGCTGTAGCCTGCTTAGGGGACTCCCTACTTCTAAGTCCCGACTCACTATACAAGTTGCTGTTGTGCCCCCAAGTCTTAGATGGGAGTAGTGCATTTACAGCCCACTACTCCACTGGTGTCTGCTGTAAGACCCTTAGTATCCATACAACCTCAGAGACCAGGCGCTTAGAACTTCTAGGCAGGGTTCTCTTCTAACCCACGTCCTCTGTTTTCTTTTACTCCTATGTTCCGTACTAGTCTTTCCGTCCCATGGAAGATCAGGTTTCTGTTCAATGTCTTTCTCTTTCTTTCCTTTCCCGTGCCAGCAGACCCAGGTCACTGAGATCTGCTGCAGCACCTCCTTCCTCCATCCCTCTGCCAGGGATCTTCACTCCTCACTCTCCACTCAACTGAACTGAACTTCTAAACCTTCCCACTCTTTTATGTATTCTAACTCCACCCGCCTCCCAGCACGTTTCGTGTTCCAAGCAAGGAGCCACCAAAGGTGCTCTGCTACACTCCAAGCAGGGAGCCGCAATGTGGCTTTGCTACACTACTTTGTGATGACGGGTGCAGGTGTTGGAATGTGGTCAGGAGCCTCCAACTTATCTGGATGGTGGGGCACCACACCTCAGGAGGAGGTGCAGTACCTCTGTGGCAACTGAACCCTCAGGGGCGCCACATAAGTGATTTAAAGAACTGCCGTTATTTTGTTTATTGCTCATTGACTCTACCTATTACCTACCCTTGAATTGTTTAACCCTCATTTAACTGTTTATCTCCCTGCGTGGAGTATCCCCTGTTAAATTAAAACTGTTAACCCTTGCTCTGCCTCTCTTGCGTCACTACATCCCGCAACCTTTTTGCAACAGCATACACTGCAGGCTAGAAAAAAAAGCCATGATCTCTTCCTTCAGCTGTAACCTGGACAGCCCAGTAGGTATGCCCAGGTCACAGCTAAGCAGGCTCAATACAAGAGATGCGGTCGGACTGTGACCATAGTCTCTTATACACAGGGGCTGTCATATTTGAGGTGTGTAAGTGTCGTGGTCAGACATTTACACACCCCCAAATGCAAATAGCAGCCCCAGTGGCTGAAGAAAATATGAATCAATAAACTATTAAAACAGTGAATTTAATTTTGTATTAAAAATAATTGATTATCTATAATAATAAATGCCCTAAGCAGCTTCCGGTTGTAACAACTTCCGTCCAGTTGTAACCGGTGACGTCACCACACACCTCTTTCCATGTTAACCCTCAACACACCACTCCTCCTCAACACACACACTCCTCTCACCTTTCACCATCTCCACTCACGTCCACTCACTCTTTCACTTCACATACGACCATTTCTCTCACTCCGTCTCTCATACTCACGCCGTCATCGCCGCTGCTCCACGATCCCCGACATCTTCTTCCGCCGGCGCCATCCTGGATCCAGAGTGAGTGGAGATGGTGAAAGGTGAGAGGAGTGTGTGTGTTGAGGGTTAACATGGCAAGAGGTGTGATGCTATCGCATCCTCCCGATGCGATAGCATCGGGCCATAATCTAGTATGATCAATAATTATCAATGCAAAAATAAATATTGTGGCACCACAATCAATATGGCCTCAATTCCTTTTACAAAAATAGCTCTTTATTCTTTGGCCCTGATATGTGCTCTCTTGTTTTTTTGTTTTTTTTTCCACTTTGTAGGCAGATGTTTTCGAATGATTCATAAGTTGCAAAATTTGACGTAACTCAACTCCAGCCCCACCCTGGTGTATTTTTGAATATTCCAAAATAATTCAGTATGCCAATTTTTGCACCACCTTGAAAAATGTGTGCCTTTTTGAGTCAAAACTTTGCAAAAACAGACCTCCTGCACTCCCCTGAGCCAGTCTCTACACTCCTAACAGTCCCTATACAGGCTCCGCACCTGTCACTGAGCTGGAACCTAAGAACCCTAGCTCGCCCTGCACCTAGCCCTTTCTAATGAAATGGACGGTGCAGAAACTAATCCCACCACTGCACTGAAACACACATAGGAAAAATACAAACAGGGAAACACCACTTAGCTTTGCTCTGTTGCTCTTGCTCCCAGCAACAGAGTCCACCACCAGAATGCTGCTTTCCTCCTGAATAGCTGCACCAAGCTCTGTCAGAGCTGCAAGGAAATCCTCTCTGACTCCTTCCACACCAGGACTCTGACTGAGCTGCCAGGAACTCTCGCTCTCCTTCCTTCACTAGTCTTGGTTGGAAATGAGCAATATCACCAACAGTGATTGCAACACTTGACACTCTTTTATAGCAGAGCCAGAGCAATCACACCTGCTTTATAGTCACATGCACTAAACTAAAGAAACCAGAGTGCAATGATCCTAACGGCCACCGGGGGCAAAACAAGAACTGAAACCACCACAGTGCAATGACCCTAATGGCCACCGGGGCAAAACTAGAACTGAAACCACCACAGTGCAATGACCCTAATGGCCACTGGGGGCAAAACTATCTTTAAGCACCACAGCTTAAGTAAAAAAAAAGGTTACTAGTGCATTTTATCTGTCATGATCCAACATGGATCATGACACCGCATACACTCCGCCTACTTTGCAAAATTTTGCGTTTCCGTGTGGTCGCCGCACACATCAAATCGCCGCATGCATCCGCATACAACGCATGTCCCTGTGTACCCAATGATAAAGATAGGTACGCAGGGAAACGCAGGACGCATACATAAGTAGGCGGAGTGTAGGCGGAGCTTCAGGGAAGAAGAAAAGGGGAAGTAGGCAGCCATCCACAGCCCTCCTGAATGCAAGTGTGAAACCAGCCTAACTGCTTTAGTTATTTTTTTACTACATCCCTTTTGATGATGCCTCATTTGAGAATCCGAATGCATGCTGGGATACTCAAGCCATTATAATGGGGCAGAGGCTGTGGTCACTGCCAGAGTTCATGCCTGCTCCCTGAAATGAAGTTTGAAATAAAGCCCGTACCTGCTCCCTGAAATCCTTCTGAGCATGCGTCAATTGTCAATTCCAACGTATGCTAAGTAGGATCTTGATCAGAAGTGACGTCACTGTCAAGTGTGGGAATGGTATCAGCTCATTCACTCTCTCCTTACAATGCACACTGACAGTGAACTTTCTTGCAGGCTCATCACTTCTGGGGTACACAAGTCGGCGCCTGTTACACATCAGGACATGATGGGTATGTTTATCTAGCCTACTTAAGTATACTTTGTCCTTTCCCACATTTTTCTCTACTTACATGCTACATCATTTCTAATTATATGTTATGTAGTTGAGCTTTGTACAGACTCAGCGGTAGGATATGTCAGCTGGTTTACATCCAGTGCAGTAATTATTGGCATCACCAGTATTACTTATCTGGGCTTTACATATGATATAATATTGCCCAAGGGAAATCCCATATTGGTGACCTTTGAATTAGTATATCCCACTATATACTTTTTGGTTGGTAAAATGACTACACCTTACTATCAAACTATCTCATATTTTTTGTGGTATTGATTTTGGATATCTATTCCCATCACAGGCTGCCCACTTGTTCTTTCTAGCATCGGGCCTTATGTAATTACCCATTTTATTGGATCTTTGTAATACCCTGTATCTCTGATATGTGTCCTTCTTTTTGACAAATAAATTTATATACGTTTGCAATGGATTTGGATTCTATGTCCTCCTTTTTCTCACTGCCAGAGTTCATGCCTGCTCCCTGAAATGAAGTTTGAAATAAAGCCCGTACCTGCTCCCTGAAATCCTTCTGAGCATGCGTCAATTGTCAATTCCAACGTATGCTAAGTAGGATCTTGATCAGAAGTGACGTCACTGTCAAGTGTGGGAATGGTATCAGCTCATTCACTCTCTCCATACAATGCACACTGACAGTGAACTTTCTTGCAGGCTCATCACTTCTGATCAGTGTTGATGAGGGAGCGCATTGTCACTGTACATATTGCACAGTGACAAGTTCCTACTGAGCATACGTCAGAACTGACAACCATCATATGCTCAGTAGAGTAAGGAGTAGGCCAGCCACAGAAATGGACATCACTG
This sequence comes from Dendrobates tinctorius, assembly GCF_039654945.1. NCBI lineage: Eukaryota > Metazoa > Chordata > Amphibia > Anura > Dendrobatidae > Dendrobates > Dendrobates tinctorius. Next base: position 10,792,855 of record NW_027361672.1, read on the forward strand.
ATGACACTTTGTGTCAGGGTGTGAGCAGAGGCTACGGCAGTGACATCATCAAAGAGGAACTAGGAAAAAAAACAACAAAACAGCTAGATAGTGTAATAAGGGAACAATAGGGAATTTTTAATTAAAATAAACTTAAAAAGACATTAGATTATGACTAGAGTTGAGCGACTTTGGTCGGATCGGGTTTCATGAAACAAAATTTGTTTCAGATGAAACTGGTCCGACTAGGGCAAAAAAAGTCGGAGTTTCATCCGAATCCCGACCCCAATGCAAGTCAATGGGGAATAAAAGTCGGCACTGAGTGGCTGAATGTCATCCGCTCAATGCCGACTTTTATTTCCCATTGACTTTCATTGGGGTCGGGTTTCGGACGAAACTCCGACTTTTTTTGCCCTAGTCGGACCAGTTTCATCTGAAACAAATTTTGTCTCATGAAACCCGACCCAACCAAAGTCACTCAACTCTAATTATGACATTAAATAGACAGATATTTAGGAATAAAATAATAAAATACATTTTAGTTTCAGGCAACCACTGTTCACCTCCAAAGCCAGTATATGAGCATCCAGATCTGCTCTTCTATTTAGGGCTACTCACAAAAGTTCCCTTCTGTACACATGCTCTTCATAGCTGTTTGCTAGACCTGATGCTAATGCACTAGGCTGACAGAGAGCCACTAGCCACACATTATAGTCTCAAGAGCAACCCTGCGTTATGTAGTATAAGGTACAGCTCAACAATGAAAAGTAAGATTAATAGAAAGATAACCTTCCTTTTATACATTGAAAAATAGAAACTCGTTTTATATAACTCAAAATATCCTCGGAAGAATAAGTTGCTTAAATTATATTAACGTAATTCTTAGATATTATACCATAAATCAATACGGAGCCCGACTTACCTATCTCTATATGTGTTGAAATACCACAAGGCTCGCTCACTTGTAAGTAAAGCGAGAGGACAACACATAATGCAGTGTAAGGTGCCATGCTTCCTGACAGCTCGCGTGGCATCACCATGTGTTAGAACAACCTTTGGAGTTTGCTGTCCTTGGGGACATTGACATTGACACAAAAGTGAAACTGTCCATTCAGTTTTTCAATAACATGTTACCTGTACGGCTCGTTTGCCACAGAGTTTTTCCGGTGTCTTTCAGAGATAAATTATGGGAAGATTTCCTAACATGTACAGTAGCCTTGATGGATACAGTCCATTGCTTGAGTTATACAGTGGCATCTGTCATCCATGGACTTCCATTGTTTAAACAAGCATGCTGTATGATACACCTCTGGAGACTGTACTATTCTATGCAGTGAAAAAAAAGGAAAATGCTAAGATGATGGAGGCCAAAAGACCACAACTGGTTCTATACATATACACTACGTGTGTACCAGGAACTATTGCAGTGCTTACAGCAAATGAACACTACAACCTGTGTGTGAGATTAGATAGACCATCAAGTCTGCTTTATGTATAGTTCTGCCCCATACATCCAGTTACTATGGGGCAGTATCACACACATTTTAAAGGGAATCTGACAGGTCCTCCATGCCCCCCAACCCACCAGCATTTGCTAAATACCCTGCCTAACCAGCCCGTTATTGTGTTTGACATCTAAACATATCTTTAAACCTACTCGCACAAAGGCCTATTTTCACCTTCCTGACCAGGCCAATTTTTTCAGTTCTGACCAGTGTCACTCTGTAAGGTAATAACTCTGGAACACTTCAATGCATCCCAGTTATTCTGCGAATGTTTTTTCGTTACACATTGTACTTTGTTTGGTGGTATATTTGGCGATATTTTTTGTGTTTATTTGTGAAAATATCCAAATTTTGGTAAAAATTGAAAATTTCAAAATTTAAATTTTTATGCCCTTAAACCAGAGAGTTATATCACACAAAATGGTTAATAAATAACATTTACCATATGTCTACTTTACATCAGCACCGTTTTTGAAACTTTTTTTTTGTTAAGTTAAAAAGGTTAAAAGTTTATCAGCAATTTCTAATTTTTCCATCAAAATTTCCGAAACCATATTTTTAAGGGACCACATCATGTATTGAAGTGACTTTGAGGGTCTTATGTGACAGAAAATATGCAAAAGTGACAATGTTTTAAAAACTGCACCATTGAGGTGCTCAAAACAACATTCAAGAAATTTATTAACCTTTTTTGTGCTTCACATGAATTCAATCAATGTGGAAGGAAAAAATTAACATTTTAAATTTTCCCACAAAAATGTTCCTTTAGCCCCAAATGTTTAATTTTCACAATGGTAACAGGACAAAATGGACTTTACAATTTCTTGTGCAATTTCTCCTGAGTACATCGATTCCCCATATGTGGTGGAAAACGTCTATTTGGGTGCACGGAAGGACTTGGAAGGGAAGGCGCGCCAACTGAATTCTGGAGCGCAATTGTGGCTGGAATAGATTGTGGATGCCATGTCACATAAGCAAATCCAAAGGAAAAAAGAGGGGGTCTCCAGCACCAAAATTAGTGAAAAAAAGATAAAACTCACATTTATTAGGAAGGTTTTAAAATCATATTAATAAGCCACCATGACAGGCAAGGCTACCTCTATTTTTTCCTCTTTTTTTGACATTTAAAGAGCCCCTGACTTGCAAAAATAGCAAAAATATTACAAGTGACCTCATTTTGGAAACTACAACTTTTGGCGAAATTCATCTAGGTGTGTAGTGAGCATTTTTAACCCACAGGCGATTTACCGAATCGTTTAACATTGGGCTGAATAAAAGGAAAATTACAATTTTTTCCTCTAAAATGTTGCTTTGGCCTCAAGTTTTCTCTTTTCAAAAGGAATAATGGGAGAAAATGAATGATACAATTTGCTATGCAATTTCTCCTAAGTATGCCAATACCCCATTTGTGGTCAAAACTACTTTTGAGGCACAGTGGAAAGCTCAGAAGGGAATGAGCGCTATATTGGACTTCAGGTTTTGCGGGAATGGTTTGAGGGTGCTATGTTACATTGGCAGAGCCCCTGAAGGGACAGAACATCAGAAACCTACATAAGTGACCCCATTTTACAAATTACACCACTCTATTAATTCATCTAGGTGTGCAGTGAGCATGTTGACACCACAAGTGGCCCACAGAATTGGGTTGTGAAGAAAGAATAATTACAATTTTACCATTAAAATGTTGTTTTAGGCCAAAGTTTTTAATTTTTATAAGGGCTGATAGGAAAAAATGGACCTCAAAATTTGTTGTGCAATCTCTCCTGGGTACACCCATACCCTAGTCGCCGGTTACGTGCACCGCTTGTTATGCTGTTCTCGCTGCGAAGGAGGGATATCAGCAGAGCGCTTGGAAAAGCCACAGAGGACGAGAAGCCGCACAGGATGAGAAGCCGCAGAGGACAAGAAGCTGCAGAGAACGAGAAGCCACAGAGGACGACAAGCCGCGCAGGATGAGAAACCGCAGAGGACAAGAAGCCACAGAGGACGAGAATCCGCACAGGACGAGAAACCGCAGAGGACGAGAAGCCGCAGAGGACAAGAAGCTGCAGAGGATGAGAAGCCACAGAGAACGAGAAGCCGCAGAGGACATAAAAACAAAACTATAGTGATTGAAGATGACAATTATGTGACTTAAAGCCTATACAGAGGGGAATAGAACAACAAATGTAAAGTACACAGTCACATAATCTGTAGTTCCACTGCAAATATCCATGACATATGGTCTATATGGGCTACCTAGTAAGGACATGATAGTCAAGAAATGGAGAGAGTCAGGTGTAGGGTCCCCTCACCACACGCCTTTCACAAAGCTTCTTCTGGGGTATGTCAGGGTGAGGGGCGTCAGGGTGAGGGGCAGCAGCCTAATTGTACTGCCAGTCCACCAGTAGGAGTGGAGGAATAATTACGAGGTGGTGACGTAAATGACATTGTGGTGCATGACGCCTCTGCTATGGCGAGCACAGTCACAAAGATGCCTTAATACAGGTCTATAGACCAAAATCATTTCACCGTAAACAACTCTGTACTTGTAGATATAATAAAATATAACCTTTAATGGTTTTATTTAAAAACATAAACTAGACAATAAATGAATAAACCAGTATAGAATTACCATCACCAAAATAGCACAGAGAAAATAGCCTGGGTCAGTGCCTGATCCTGGTCAGCTGACGACACTCTCCCAGCATTGAAGCGGAGGCTGGCACCATACAATAAGTGCAATTGGTGTCCCTACGCCTTGATGACTATCCCTTCTAGCCCTACAAATCCCCGGTAATGGTCCTAATAGAGTAATATAGGGAAACAAATGCTGGACACGTTGGTGTGTATGTGTAAACCTGACTGTAGCAGTAGATGGAGTTTTAAGAAAATCTATATACCATAATGGCCATAAGACAAACCTGTGTTCAATAAGGCCCTAGATAGGCAAAGTGCATCATGATATGTACTGAAAGGAGTGGTCTACTGTATGTGAATGGTGTAATAAGTAAAAATCTGAGAAATAAACAGCTGAGGAGAAAAAATAGCGCAAAATAAGTCCTGCTCCTTTTCCTATAGTAATTACTAAAAATGGTATCAATATATGCTGACCTGATCGCAGGTTGCATGGCTGCTGCAGATTCACAAGTGATTTCACCAGAGAACTACGGTATGTAAATAATGGAAGGTTTGTTGGTCTGTATTTGCACTGCCAGGTAATGAAGAAACAGAAACCATGATATTAAAATTAGGACATCGTCTTTATAGCTCCCCCAGAAAAAAATCTGGGGGCACCCGTGGCAGCAGGATTCTTCTTTGTGAAGAAGAAAGATGGTGGTTTGCGGCCATGCCTCGATTTTTGGGAACTTAACAAAATAACGGTTAGGAACACTTATCCACTTCCCCTCATCCCAGACCTATGTAACCAGTTATCTGGGGCCCAATGTTTCTCCAAATTAGATCTCCGGGGGGCCTACAACCTGATAAGGGTTCGGTAAGGGGATGAGTGGAAAACTGCGTTCCTCACATCTGAGGGACTCTTTGAAACCCTGGTTATGCCCTTTGGGTTAACTAATGCCCCCGCTATTTTCCAGAACTTCCAAAAAGTGCCTATCAAGCTGGCATTCGAAGAATGGAGGCACATTTTGGAAGGGGCGGCTCACCCTATCACTGTTATCACGGATCACAAAAATTTGCCATACCTTGAATCTGCTAAGAGGCTTACTCCTAGACAAGCCCGTTGGTCACTTTTTTTTCACGCTTTCAATTCTCCATTACTTTTCTACCAGGGTCCAAAAATGTTAAAGTGGATGCCCTGTCCAGAAGTTTTGACCCGGTGTCTCCCCCCGAGCCGCCGTCCTCCATTCTTCCCCCAGGGGTGGTAGTGGCGGGGGGTCTCATCAGAGTTGGAACAAGAAATTTTGAGGGCTCAGTTCCTAGCTCCGACGACTAGGCCAGGGGATAAATTGTTTGTTCCGGATTAAATGCGGCCTAGACTTCTGCAGGAGTTTCATGAATCTAGGCTGAGTGCTCATCCCAGTATCACGGCCACTGGAGAGGCAGTAGCCAGGATTTTTTGCTGGCCTTCACTGGGGTCCGATGTCAAGAAATTCATTGCTGCTTGTGGAGTTTGTGCCCGTTCCAAAAGCTCGCATAACCGGCCGGCTGGGGAACTCATACCTTTACCGACTCCTGATAGGCCATGGACTCCTCTCTCCATGGATTTTATTACCGGTCTTCCACCTTCCAGGGGCAATACCATGATCTGGGTGGTAGTGGATAGGTTTTCAAAACAGGCCCATTTCATTCCCTTGGCAGCACTACCCTCAGCAGAAACATTGTCAAGGTTGTTCGTGCAGCATGTGGTCCGATTGCATGGGGTACCCCTGAATGTGGTGTCTGTCAGAGGTGTGCAGTTTGTGTCCAAATTTTGGAGGGCATTCTGTATGAAATTGGGCATCTCACTCGCCTTCTCGTTGGCATATCACCCGGAGAGTAATGGTCAGACGGTGCGCACCAATCAATCCCTGGAACAAATTCTCCGCCAGACAGGAGGATTGGTGTGATGCGTTACCGTTGGCGGAATTCGCTTTTAACAACCGGGTGAGTCAGTCCACCAACATGTCCCCATTCCTAATTAATTATGGGTTTAATCCTCATTTTGGGGAGTTTTCATGGGTGGATTCCGGTTGTCCAGGGGCAGAGGGGTCTGTCCAACGGTTAAAAAATCTCTGGGCTGAAGTGCAGCGTAATATCTCTCGGGCCCAGGGGAGGTACAAATATTTTGCTGACAAAAAGAGGGCCCCGGGACACATGTTTCAGGTGGGGGAGAAGGTTTGGCTTTCCACACGTAACATCAACTTGAAGGTACCGTCAGCTAAATTGGGACCAAAGTTCATTGGTCCGTACGAGATTGTGGAGATAGTCAACCCAGTGGCATATAGGTTGCGTCTCTCCGCCTCCTTAAAGATATCCAATGTGCTCCATAAATCTCTGTTGAAACCCATGGGGACTGTCAAGGAGGACTCCGAGTCTGTTGTTCCTCCAGAGTTGGTGGAGGGTCACTTGGAGTATGAGGTTGGACATATTGTGGACTCTCGGCGGGTGCGCCGCTTTTTGCAGTACCTGGTCCACTGGAAGGGATATGGACCGGAGGATCGCTCATGGGTCCCTGCTCACTCTATACATGCAGATCGCCTGGTTCGGGCTTTCCATGCCAAGTACCCGGGGAAGCCTGGGGGTCCAGAAGCCCCCCGTTGAGAGGGGAGTACTGTCATGATCCCAGTGCAGGTTTTGACCTGCACGTCAGGGCTTAATGTCTTGAGCTCAGTGCAGGCTTTGACCTGCACACATGGGGTTAATTATTGGGGCCTCTCTTTGGTTCAGGCAGAGCTTTTTATTGCCCTGAGATACTCCAATCCCTGTCAGTTATACTTTCGCCCTTGGCATTGTGTGGTGACCCCTGAGTGTGTTTGTGCTGTGTTCTGGTTGCTTGATTCTCTGTGTAAGACTCGGTCTGTTCTCTGGCTATTGCTTTGGATTCTGCTTGGTACCTTCTATGTCTGTTTGGTTTTGACTTCTGCTTGGCCCTGACTATCCGTTCTGTCTCATCCCTGGTACTTTACTGATATCTCTGTGTATGACCTCCATTTTGCCTGACTCTGAGTATTTCTGTATAGTGTCCTGCCATCTCTGAAAGCAGGATGCTAAGCCCCGCCCCCTTGCAGTCACATGACCGTAGGTCCTGTGACTGCTTGCTAAACTTCAGCGTCCACAGGTCCTGTGTATCTGTACTTTCCGGCTGTACCTGACTCCAGGCCCCCCTCCAGTGCGGGTGAGTCCCTGCTCAGCGGAGGCTGCACGCCGGCGCTGACAGGATCCTGATAGGATCCTGCACCATCCGTTGTTGGCTAGAATGGAATCAAATGGGCGCAGGATCTGTCGCAATACGTCATATGACGGAATCCGTTTTTTTAATTGAGCATGCTCCAAATTATTGCTAATTTTCCAGTCAGCCCCAAAACTATATAAGCCTGCCAGGTGGGCTTCATTCCTCAATGTGCCAGCCAGCAAGAGAGTCTGTCCTGCCTGCCAGCAAGAGAGTCTGCCTGCCAGCAAGAGAGTCTGCCTTTCAGAAAGAGTCTGCCTGCCAGCAAGAGTCTGCCTGCCAGCCAGCCAGCCAGAAAGTCTGCTTGCCAGCAAGAGAGTCTGCCTGCCAGCAAGAGAGTTTGCCTGCCAGCCCAGCCAGCAAGAGTCCTGCCAACAAGCGTGAGTCCTGCTAGCATGTGTGAGTGCAGCGTGTGTGTGTGTGTGTCCTACAATTTTTTTTTCCATACTGTACGTGTATTTCCAACAAAGTGCTGCAGCGTGTGTGTGGTGTGTGTGTGAGTATGTGGTGTGTGTGTGTGGCGTGTGTGTGGCGTGTGTGAGTATGTGGTGTGGCGCGTGTGTGGCATGTGTGTGTGGTGTGTGTATGTGTGTGTGGCGTGTGGTGTGTATCGTGTGTGTGTGTCCAGCCATGTGTTTTTGGTTTGTTTTCATTTACTGTACTTGTATTTAAAATAAAGAGCTGTGTAGCTCCTACTTGACAACAAAAGTAAAAAAAAAAAAAAAAGGAATAAAAACTGTCTCTAAAAACTGTTGGTAGTATCATTTAAAACTAAAGTCACTTTAAAATTGTGGGTATGCCACACAGGAAAGCACTACATGCAATACAGAGGTGTTTGAGGTTCTAATTTTTTAACAAAAGGTGTATACAAATGGGGAATGCAGAAACTTGTTATTTCAATTTTTATCTGGGTTTTTAAAACATTGACTCTATGGCCAATAGATTTTCAAGTGTGGGGTTAAGGTATTTAAAGTTGGAAGGAGGGTATGTGTTTGCAAGGTATATGGTTTTTTTTTGGGGGGGATACAGGAGGTGGAGGTTGCAAGCTTGCGCATCACGCATACCAAGTTTGAAGGAGGTTATTAAGCGTTAAATTACAGAGGGGGTTAGAAAACGACTCAAGTACTTAGCATTTTTTTTGTTTTCTGGGGTCATAGGTTTAATTTTTTTTTAGGGGGGGAGTTTTGAAATCCAAATAGATCTGGACCTAACTTTTTTTTCCTAACAGTGGACAACACATAAATAATCAGTATAATAACAAGTGTCTTTATACTTGCAGATCCTTTGAGGGAGCAAGCCAGGCCCCAAGTGACCAAGCCAGGCCACCAGTGAAAGTAGTGATGTAAGTATAAAGGCCAGAAAGCTTAATATATAATTTGCATAGTAGCTAACAATTGTCTTTATACTTTCAGATCCTTCGAGGGAGCAAGCCAGGCCCCAAGTGACCAAGCCAGGCCCCAAGTGACCAAGCCAGGCCAACAGTGAAAGTAGTGATTTAAGTATAAAGGCCAGAAAGCTTAATATATAATTTGTATAGTAGCTAACAAGTGTCTTTATACTTGCAGATCCTTCAAGAACAGTGACAATGTCTTCTTCTGGGAGCCCCCATCACAGCGTTGGGTAATTAAAAGAATTTTTTGCTTTTTTTCTGATGGTAACAGTTTTTGTAACCCTATATGCATTTATTCTGTTTTCACAGGAAGCTGAAGCAGAGGGGCTTCCAGAAGGAGATGGACGGGGTGGAGAAATGCCAGGAGTGGGCGCGCAGAGTGTAAGTTTCACAGAGACAGATCCTCACATACATCACACTACACCAAACACAAACATTCATCACAGCACACACAATACATATGCCTCCATCCAAGCACATAATCATTTTTTTCTTTTTTTATAGTCTTCACAATCCGGGGCTCGGCCAACACCTTCCTCCCCTCCAGCCGCTGTCCATCCTCCTCCAACTCCTTTGCCGTTCCAGCTTTCCCCATTTCAGAATTCCCAGTACCTTACTTCACTGTTCCATTCTTCCCCGTTAACTTCACCGTACCCGATCCCACCAACACCTTCACCGTTCCTCCTACAAACCACATCTGTCCCTCAACTCCCTGCCCAACCTCATGTTTTCAACACCCCTTCCACTTCTGTTCCTACCCAACCTGGTGTCCAGTCCCCCACTTATCGACGTGGTCCGCCCTGTCAGCCCCTCCGGTAATATCTCCATCCAACACTACACAAGACTGTAAATAGTTTGTAAATAAAAAAAATTTTAGTTTCAAAACACATTTATTGTCTTTCATTTTTTTAGTGCTAAGATAAAAAAACTTTGGGTAAAAGGTACAAACTGGTATGGATATACTTAAAACTTAACCTTTAATCAGAAATTAAAATCTTATATAGCGCAAATACCAGATAAAACAGTGCTCGTGCAAAAGTGTCAATAAAAGAAAAAGAACGAAGGCAACCTGTGCCAGGTAACGCCCTGTTAATGTCAGAGTAGTGAACAGATTATTTTTCTTTAGTGTCTTATCGATCTGAGTATTAATATTCCAGATATACTGGCCAAACACACTTCAGCATATAAAGTGACACTTTTTAGAATTTTCAGTATCTTAACGGAAATTCCTGCAAAATTCTTCTTAATTCTGTATCACATAACATCAAACATATTCAATTAATAGGCGATAGTCGGGGTATCTATTGCTCCGCATCATTCCAAAATGCTATACCAGCATATCTCCCAGGTCAAAATGAAACATACATCGTATCCATGGAATACCATAAATAATCCTTAACATATTACTGCATCCAAAGTAATCTCATGTTCAAACAAAATGTATGTTTATATACTCATCTTCAGGTGTATATATCCTGTACACCAATACTTGTATAAACGCTCCTGATATGAGGTGGCCCCCAGCCTCAGCACATTCTCATGCCTTCATTCATCTGGATGGCTTTATTCCCACATCATTCTCCCAACGCGTTTCATCCATTAAGGACTCATCAGGGGAGTTATTAGAGTTTATTAGGAGACATAGCGCGCAGGCTACACCTTCACTCACTTTATATGAATCTGAGCACAGAGCGACATCCTCTCTGTTTCCGGACGCCAAATACGTCATTTCCGGTCCTTCCCCGTGTAATGTACCATCTCTATCTATGTGCCCCACTTCCTGGGCTTGGCTTAGGTCCGTTCACGTCACGTCCGGTCTATCCTGTTACAGCGTCATCACAACACCGCTCACGTGATTTGCGGTGTCCATAGCAACCTGACGCTGCATTATCTCTTAACCCATACCTCCCAAAACTTGAGTACACCGGGTTTTAGCAGTTGTCCCCGAATTAAACCTATAATGGCATGGTTTTCAAACTTCTTGGGACTAACCGCGTCTGGGTTATATAACACACAGTTTAAATTATTTCATTAAGTTACTGAGTACCGTAGTATGGACACCTTGCACAAATTCCATATCCAATTTATTAGCATTCAAATTTACAGTGGAAAGAGGAACAAAAGAAAGAAAATATCCATATTTACTTTCACTTATAAATCATCAGGGGGTCATTCTGGATTGTATTTGCATGTAAAAGGGGACACCACGGATCCTCTTATTTTTATGGAGTAGGAAATATAGAAAGGGTGCTCACTAGATCTCTCCCTATTATCCCCTCACTACCTGTTCCCTACCTCACGCGGAGGTTGGCACCCTAAAATCCTGCGCAAGTGGCGCCCCCACTCGTCGGCGGCTCTCCCTAGATTAAATAACCCTATTATTTCCTCCCTACAAGAAGGAAGAAAAGGAGAGTATATCATTAAGTCCCTTAGGGTGTATTGTTTGCAAAGTAAAGATCCAAAAGGTTTCTTTTTGGAGGATATGTTTGTCCCAATCACCTCCTCTCTGATTTCTGGGAATTTTTTCAATCCCTATGAAACTGACCACTTTAAGATCTCCCTTATGTATCTGGTTAATATGATTCGCTACTGGTGTATCTCGTTTGTTGATGGTATCTCTATGATGCTCTCCTACCCTTACTCTGAGCTCTCTCTTTGTCTTGCCCACATATTCTAAACCGCATCTGCACGTCATCTTATATATTACCCCTACTGATCTACAGTTAATAAACTGGTGAATGGGGTATATTTCTCCTGTGATGTTACTACAGAATTCATTATTTTTTTCAATCGAAATGCAGTATTTACAGTGACCACATTTATAGCATCCCTTTGGTTGGGTACCTAACCATGTGGTGCTGTCAACACTTCCTGGGGCAAAATGGCTGCGGACCAACCTATCCTTTAACGACCAGCCTTTCTTATATGTAATCTGTGGATCGCAAGATATAAATCTCGTAAGATCTTGATCCATGCATAGAATTGGCCAATGTCTGTTAATTATACCTTTTATGTCATTTGCTCCATTACAGTATTTTGTAATGAATCTAATAGTTTCTTCATCCTTGTTTTTCTGTTTTGGGATGAGTAGGTCCTTTCTTTCTCTAGCTAGAGATGTCTTATAGGCATTCCTTAATATCCCATCTGGATATCCTTGTTCATGAAAACGGGATCTTAGGTCATCAGCTTGTATCTTATAGCTATCCTCATCTGAACAATTTCTTCTCATACGTAGGTATTGTCCTTTCGGAATCCCTTTTTTTAGGGGGACTGGATGGTTTGACTCCCATCTCAGAAGTGAATTAGAAGATGTAGGTTTCCTATATGTTCTCGTTAAAAGGCGCCCATTCTCTCCCCGTTCAATCAGAACATCTAAGAACGGTAATCTGTGCGCATTAACTTCGCATGTAAAGCTAAGGCCCAAATTGTTCTTATTAAGGCCTTTAACAAAGTTGCAGAAACCGCTTTCATTGCCCTTCCATATAACGAACACATCGTCCATGTAGCGAAGCCACAGGACGATGTTTTCTTCTGCTACTTCCGAGTGCTCTCCGAAGATGGCATTTTCCTCCCACCAGCCCAGGAGCAGATTAGCATAAGATGGTGCACACGGGCTACCCATCGCGGTGCCCCTGAGCTGGTGGAAGTACTTGCCATCAAAGAGAAAAAAATTTTTTGTTAAACAGAATTCAAGGACCCTCATAACAAATTGGTTATGTTCTACAAATTGCAGACCTCTCGTTTTCAAGTAGTAGTCCGCAGCCATCAGTCCCTTATCGTGGGGAATCGATGAGTAAAGAGCTTCTACTTCGATCGAGCCCATTATCATATTAGCATTCAACTCAATATTATCCAGCTTTAATAGAAGATCAGTGGTGTCCCGTGTATATGAACTCAAAGAAATTACAAAAGGTCTCAAAATTTTGTCAACATATAAACCTAAATTTTGAGTTAGACTCCCAATTCCAGAGACTATAGGCCTTCCCCTTAGTGGTACTAAGCCCTTATGTACTTTGGGCAGGGCGTAAAAAGTCGCCACTACTGGGTGCACAGGAATCAAAAAGTCTCTCTCATTTTTATCAATTAATTTCAAGCGAAAGGCTCCATCCACCAACGATTTTAATTCTCTAAGATAGGATTCTGTAGGATTACACTCAAGTATCTCATACCCCATAGATTTCTGCAACAAAGAGTAACACAGTGTTCTATATTGGGCGACATCCATTATTACTGTGTTACCACCCTTATCTGATGGTTTAATTATCCTAGTAGTGTCCCTCTCTAATTCAAGTAAGCCATCCATTTCCAATTTGGTCAAATTACGGGGTCTCCGTTTTTTTGATTTTTCTAGTTCCATTAGATCTCTAGAAACCAAATTAGAAAAAACATCTATAGCGCTTATATCGTTACTAGTTGGTGGCATACGTTTACTTTTATTCTTTAGATCCGTAAATGGGCCTTCGCCATATTCATTGGGGTCTATATCTCCCAGATGATATAAAAATCTGACATCCCCCAAAAGGTCTTCATCAATACCCAATTCAGTGCAGCTTTTTTTGTCGGCATTTATAAAATGTTTCTTCCATTTTAATCTACGTATGAACAAATTGAGATCCTTAATGGCTTCAAAGCATACAAAATCTGAGGTTGGGACAAATGACATCCCTTTACTTAGTACTGCCATTTGTTCTTTATTAAGAGGTTTTGAGGAGATATTGATAATTTGGTTATTCAATTGGGGTTCCGGGTGTTGAACCGGCTCCTTAGGGGATAATTCGAGTCTAAAAAATGTTCCCTCTGTGGTGAACCTCGGCCTGACCCCCTCCCCCCTCGTGGACCACCTCTACCTCTAACCCTCCCTCTATTATTTTTATTTTTAAACCTCCCCTCGGAGTCAGAATACTCAGCCTCTGATGAGGAGATGTCCGTATCTTGTTGTCTATTTAGTTTCGTGTTAGTAACCGTGTATGCCTTGTTGTCCCGAAATTCTTGTAGGTCTCTAATAAAATATTTATGCTTTCTTTCCTTCAAGTGATACTGAAATTTTTCGATAGTGCTCTGTAGATTAGTTTCTTTAATAGAGAATTCAGTTTCTGCCGAAAACTTTTTGGTAACCTCTATTTGTTCTTTGAGGCGTTCATTGATCAAATTTAACATAGATTTTTCCTCTTCCAGGAGTAATCTCATTAATCTTAGAGAGCTATCTGTAGCTTCCTTTCTGAGTTTGGCCAATAGGGCCGTGCTTTTATATCTATATCCGAAATTAATGGATATTCTAAGATGTCTAGGTACTATGCCTGCCTTTATATAATTCTCCAAACTCTGTACCTCCCACCAAGAGGTAATTTGTTCTTTATATACCTTGGTGAGTTCTCTGAAAGCTACACTGAAGGATGGTATATACTTTTTTTGCGTGAAAGCACCATCTGAAAAAACATCCTTAGCCTCATTCATCCACTGATTTGTATCTATTCCTGTGGATAGGAATCCTGCCATGTCCAAATATTACAAATAAGCAAGGGTCTATTTCACCAATCCCAATCAAGATATATGTAGCAGCTTGGTATGGATATACTTAAAACTTAACCTTTAATCAGAAATTAAAATCTTATATAGCGCAAATACCAGATAAAACAGTGCTCGTGCAAAAGTGTCAATAAAAGAAAAATAACGAAGGCAACCTGTGCCAGGTAACGCCCTGTTAATGTCAGAGTAGTGAACAGATTATTTTTCTTTAGTGTCTTATCGATCTGAGTATTAATATTCCAGATATACTGGCCAAACACACTTCAGCATATAAAGTGACACTTTTTAGAATTTTCAGTATCTTAACGGAAATTCCTGCAAAATTCTTCTTAATTCTGTATCACATAACATCAAACATATTCAATTAATAGGCGATAGTCGGGGTATCTATTGCTCCGCATCATTCCAAAATGCTATACCAGCATATCTCCCAGGTCAAAATGAAACATACATCGTATCCATGGAATACCATAAATAATCCTTAACATATTACTGCATCCAAAGTAATCTCATGTTCAAACAAAATGTATGTTTATATACTCATCTTCAGGTGTATATATCCTGTACACCAATACTTGTATAAACGCTCCTGATATGAGGTGGCCCCCAGCCTCAGCACATTCTCATGCCTTCATTCATCTGGATGGCTTTATTCCCACATCGTTCTCCCAACGCGTTTCATCCATTAAGGACTCATCAGGGGAGTTATTAGAGTTTATTAGGAGACATAGCGCGCAGGCTACACCTTCACTCACTTTATATGAATCTGAGCACAGAGCGACATCCTCTCTGTTTCCGGACGCCAAATACGTCATTTCCGGTCCTTCCCCGTGTAATGTACCATCTCTATCTATGTGCCCCACTTCCTGGGCTTGGCTTAGGTCCGTTCACGTCACGTCCGGTCTATCCTGTTACAGCGTCATCACAACACCGCTCACGTGATTTGCGGTGTCCATAGCAACCTGACGCTGCATTATCTCTTAACCCGTACCTCCCAAAACTTGAGTACACCGGGTTTTAGCAGTTGTCCCCGAATTAAACCTATAATGGCATGGTTTTCAAACTTCTTGGGACTAACCGCGTCTGGGTTATATAACACTCAGTTTAAATTATTTCATTAAGTTACTGAGTACCCTAGTATGGACACCTTGCATACCAAGCTGCTACATATATCTTGATTGGGATTGGTGAAATAGACCCTTGCTTATTTGTAAAAGGTACAAAACATACAAAACTTGGTGTAAAGGTACAAAAGGTGTAAAGGTACCGAAATTGGGGTACAGGTACCAAACATACAAAACTAGGGGTAAAGGTACAAAAGGTGTAAAGGTACCAAAATTGGGATACAGGTACCAAACATACAAAACCTGGGGTAAAGGTACAAAAGGTGTAAAAGGTACCAAAATTGGGGTACAGTTACCAAATGTCATGATCCATGCTGGATCAGGACTGATAAAAAGCACAGGTTTCCTTTTTTTTCTAAGCTGTGCTTAAGGTTGGTTTTTGCCCCCGGTGGCCATTAGGATTATTGCACTGTGGTGTCGTTTGTTCAAGTTTTCCCCCGGTGGTGGTGAGCATCATTGCACTCTAGTTTCTTTAGTTAAGTGCACATGATTATAATGCAGGTGTGATTGCTGGCTCTACTATAAAAGAGTCACAGGTGTTGCAATCAGTGTTGGTGATAGTGCTCATTTCAACCATCCTTGGTGGAGGAAGGAGCTGGAGAGCGTTCCTTGCAGCACTGTCTTAGCCCTGGTGTGGAAGGAGTCATAGGGGATTTCCTTGTAACTCTGACAGAGCTTGGTGGCAGCGATTCAGGAGGAGAGCTGCATGCTGGTGGTGGACTCTGTTGCCAGGAGCAAGTGCAACAGAGTAAAGCTAAGTGGTGTTTCCCCGTTTGTGTTTTTCCTTAGTGTGTATTAGTACAGTGGTGGGGCCAGTGCCTGCGCCACCCAGTTCCCTAGCAAGGGATAGGTGTAGGGTGTGCTAGGGTGACAGGTTCCTGATCGGCGCCCGGTGCGAACCGAAATAGGGAACGTTAGGAGCGTTAGGGACACTGTCTTAGGGGAGTGCAGGAGGTCTCCACGTCCCCTTTCCCTATCGCAGGGCCCACCATTGTAACTGTTTCCCTACCCCTTGTCTTGTTGTTTTAGTTACCGGCCTGTGAGCCGTGTCACACAGGACAGTATCACGTGTTGTTTTAGTTACCGGCCTGCTGGTCGTATCACACAGGATGGGTCCATGTGACACCAAACATATAAAACTTGTGGTAAAGGTACAACGTTTTGGTTATAAAACAATAGCATGGTATAATCACAACGCAAAAAAGCAAAATATTTCAAACCATGTCATACTGCCATTTAACTCTTCCTTGAGGTGGCATAAAGTAGTCAGCAAATTTGTCCCTCATTCTGGAAACTGACACAGCACTCCGAAAACTTATATTTTGATAATCACGCAAGGTGGTTTCCGACACATTTTCATCAATGGCAACCGGTTCCTTGGATATGACAAAATTGTGCAGGACCACACACGCCTTCACCACCTCATCCACAGTTTCAGTTTTCAATTTGATAGTGGTTAACAGAACTCGCCATTTTGCAGTTAGAATCCTGAAAGCACACTCCACCACTCTTCGCGCTTGTGTTAACTGATAGTTGAATATTCTTTTAGTAGGCGTCAATCCAGTACTTTCTTATGGCTGAGCAGGTGTTTTGAAAGTTGAAAGGCTTCGTCTCCAACACACACAAATGTCATTGGTGGGCCAGAGGTTCCAGTGAGTGGTCTTGGAGGTGGGAATTGAAATGTGTCTCCGTATAAACGACGCCTCATTGCAGACATTTTAAAAACCCGCGAATCATTTGAGCGGCCATAGGCACCAATATCCACCACTAAGAATTTGCACTGGGAGTCTGCAATGGCCATCAGTACAATAGAAAAATATTTTTTATAGTTAAAATATTCTGAGCCAGATCCAACAGGTTTAACAATCCTTATGTGCTTCCCATCCACTGCACCCACACAATTTGGAAACTGGCATATCTGTTGAAATTTGTCCGCAATCTTCAGCCACATCTCCGGTGTTGGATGTGGGATATACTCATCCTTTAAACAGTCCTACAATGCCCGGCAGGTCTTTTTACTATCCCTGATATCCCACGCCTGAATTGATAATGGAGGGAGGAAAGGGATTCTCCAGTTGCAAGGAATCTGTTCAAAAAAGGCAAGGACAATAATACAAACTACCAGCAACAACATGACACTTAGAAGTCTGCTGAATGAGAAACCATAAAAAAAAAAAAAAAAAGGCTTACCGAAGACTCACCATCAGATGCTCCGCCGGTGATATGGAAAAGCGCAAATACAATGGCTTGCGAAAGTATTCGGCCCCATGGAACTTTTCAACCTTTTCCCACATATCATGCTTCAAACATAAAGATACCAAAAGTAAATTTTTGGTGAAGAATCAACAACAAGTGGGACACAATTGTGAAGTTGAACAAAATTTCTTGGTTATTTTAAATTTTTGTGGAAATTCAAAAACTGAAAAGTGGGGCTTACAATATTATTCGGCCCCTTTAACTTAATACTTTGTTGCATCAGCTTTTGCTGCGATTACAGCTGCAAGTCGCTTGGGGTATGTCTCTATCAGTTTTGTACATTGAGAGACTGAAATTCTTGCCCATTCTTCCTTGGCAAAGCTCAGTGTGGTTTGATGGAGATAGTTTGTGAACAGCAGTTTTCAGCTCTTTCCACAGATTCTCGATAGGATTCAGGTCTGGACTTTGACTTGGCCATTCTAACACCTGGATAAGTTTACTTGTGAACCATTCCATTGTAGATTTTGCTTCATGTTTGGGATCATTGTCTTGTTGGAAGACAAATCTCCGTCCCAGTCTCAGGTGTTTTGCAGACTCCAAATGGGTTTTCTTCAAGAATGGTCCTGTATTTGGCTCCATCCATCTTCCCATCAATTTTAACCATCTTCCCTGTCCCTGCTGAAGAAAAGCAGGCCCAAACCATGATGCTGCCACCACCATGCTTGACAGTGGGGATGGTGTGTTCAGAGTGATGAGCTGTGTTGCCTTTACGCCAAACATATCGTTTGGCATAGTTGCCAAAAAGTTCTATTTTGGTTTCATCTGACCAGAACAACTTCTTTCACATGTCTGGTGTGTCTCCCAAGTGGCTTGTTGCAAACTTTAAACAACACTTTTTATGGATATCTTTGAGAAATAGCTTTCTTCTTGCCACTCTTCCATAAAGGCCAGATTTGAGCAGTGTGCATTGTTGTCCTATGGAAAGACTGTCCCACCTCAGCTGTAGATCTCAGTGGTGATCATGGGCCTCTTGGCTGCATCTATGATCAGTCTTCTCTTTGTTTGAGATGAAAGTTTAGAGGGATGGCCGGGTCTTGGTAGATTTGCAGTGGTATGATACTCCTTCCATTTCAATACGATCGCTTTCACAGTGCTCCTTGGGATATTTAAAGTTTTGGAAATAATTTTGTATCCAAATCCAGCTTTAAACTTCTCCACAACAGTATCACAGACCTACCTGTTGTGTTCCTTGGTCTTCATTATGCTTCAAACAGAACCCTGAGACTATCACAGAGCAGGTGCATTTATACGGAGACTTGATTACACACAGGTGGATTATTTTTATCATCATTAGTCATTTAGGACAACATTGGATCATTCAGAGATCTACAATGAACTTCTGGAGTGAGTTTGCTGCACTGACAGTAAAGGGGTCGAATAATATTGCGCTCCCCTCTTTTCAGGCTTGCATTTCCACAAAAATTTAAAATAAACAATAAATTTTGTTCAACTTCACAATTTTGTTCCACTTGTTGTTAATTCTTCACCAAAAATTTACATTTGGTATTTTTATGTTTGAAGCATGATATGTGGGAAAAGGTTGAAAAGTTCCAGGGGGCCAAATACTTTCGCAAGGCACTGTCAGTGTACTTTCTCCTGATTTGTTCTCCAACCCGTTCCACCAAAATCTCAAAGTGTTCAGCTCTCATGCGTACATAATTAAAGAAGCTATCAGGGTTTTGCCTCAATTCTAGACACAGCGTTGAATAAACCCCAATATTTCACCTCTCTCTCTTCCGGTATCTTTCCTTACTCATTTAAGCATGCCATCATACAGCCATTACTTAAAAAACCATCCCTCGACCAAAACTGTGCCGCTAACTATAGACCTGTCTCTAATCTTCCCTTCATCTCTAAACTCCTGGAACGCCTGGTCCACTCCCGTCTTATCTGCTATCTCTCAGATAACTCTCTTCTCGACCCTCTCCAATCCGATTTCCGCTCTTTACACTCTATTGAAACTGCCCTCACTAAAGTCTCTAATGATCTACTAACAGCTAAATCAAATGGTCATTACTCCATGCTAATTCTCTTGGATCTCTCTGCAGCATTTGACACTATGGATCACCAGCTCCCCCTCACTATGCTCCATTCCATTGGCCTCAAGGACACCGTTCTCTCCTGGTTTTCCTCCTATCTCTCTGACCGCTCTTTACTGTATCTTTTGCTGGCTCCTCATCCCCACATCTTCCACTTACTGTTGGGGTTCCTCACGGATCGGTTCTAGGCCCCCTCCACTTCTCTTTGCATACCGTCCCTATTGGTCAAACAATCAGTAGATTTGGTTTCCATTACCATCTCTATGCTGATGACACCCAATTATATGCTTCTTCTCCTGACATCACGCCTGCCTTTTTAGAAAACACCAGCGATGGTCTAAATGCTGTGTCTAACATCATGTCCTCACTATATCTGAAACTGAACCTGTCAAAGACTGAACTTCTTGTGTTTCCTCCCTTCACTAATGCACCTTTGCCCGACATTGCCATTTCTGTGTGTGGTTCCACTATTACTCCCCAGCAACATGCCCGCTGTCTTGGGGTCATACTTGACTCCGAGCTTTCATTCGCCCACCACATCTGATCACTGGCTTGCTCTTGTTATCTGCACCTCAAAAACATTTCTAGAATTCAACCTTTTCTTTCTTTCAACTCCACAAAAACTCTTAATTTTTCTCTTATACATTCTCGTCTGGACTATTGTAACTCTCTTCTAATTGGTCTCCCTCTTACCAAACTCTCCCCCCTCCAATCTGTCTTGAATGCTGCAGCCAGGATCATATTCCTCGCCAATCATTACACCGATGCCTCTACCTTGTGCCAGTCATTACACTGGCTACCCATCCACTCCAGAATCCAGTACAAACTTATTACCCTCACCCACAAAGCACTGCACGGCTCACCACCACCCTACATCTCGCTCGTCTCAGTCTATCACGTGCCCTAAGTTCTACTGATGACTTGAGGTTAACATCCTCAATAATCATAACCTCCCACTCCTATCTCCAAGACTATACACGTGCTGCACCAATTCTTTGGAATGCACTTCCCAGATCAATACGAATAGTCCCCAATCCCTACAATTTTAAGCCTGCCCTAAAAACGCATTTATTCAGACTGGACTACCACCTCAAAACATTAACCTAACTATCCCTGTGTGGCACAGTCAAAAGTTTTACCATAACCAGGTTCCCCGCATCATGTTCCCACATGCTTTATGCATCTAATAGCCCTCTGTGTCTGTACTGTTACACACTTAACATTATGGCTGGTCTGAACAATGAAGGCAACTGTTACCACCCACTTTTCGTGTCTACCTTTTTTCCTCCTAGATTGTAAGCTGGCAAGCAGGGCCCTCATTCCTCTTGGTATCTGTTATGATCTATGTGATTATTGTTATGCTGTAATGTATATCATCTGTACAAGTCCCCTCTGAAATGTAAAGTGCTGCTTATAATGTTGGCGCTATAGAAATAGAATTATTATTATTATTATTATTATTGGTTATTCGCTGTGCAGTGATTGGATGGATCCACAGACGTCTCTGCTGCCGCCAACACAGGATGCGCTGTCTTGCTTCCTCCTTGTCACGAACAATCACTGCCAACCGATTGGCCTCAAAATCAAAATCCGCACATATGCTCACAATGTTTGCTAGAACTCCTTCCATCTCTGCCACTTGCTCTACAACCATTCAAAGATGTGGTGTTAAAACACCCTCTATATATAGTTTTCCAGTAGTTTCCAGTAGGCAATCACGTTTGGGAGCTTCCCATTTGGGAGGTATGAAAAAAACGGATCCGTCGGAAAACGGACAAAACAGATGAAAAGACGGATGGGATGAATGCAAAGGATCCGTTTTTTCGATGGATCCGTCTAGCGGATCCGTCGAAAGAACGGATCCGTTGCATCAGTTTTTCACTATTTTTGACAGATCCATTTATCCGTCGCGACGGCGGATTCAGACTAACGTCAAAGGACAGAAGTGTGAAAGAGGCCTAAGCCGTCGGGAGCGGGTGCGCCACTTTGGCTTACGTAGGATGCTAACCTCCGTTCTTAGGCAGGGGCAATTGTAAGGGAGAGACCATTCCCCACTTTGATTTGGTCGGACTTTTATGTATGAGACCATTCATATATACCACTCCTTTTAGTATATATCATGATTAACTTTACCTATCTGGGGCCTTATTGTGCAACGATTAGTCTTATTGGCTATTATGGTATATAATTTTTCTTAAAACCCCTTCTACAGCTACAGTCAGGTTTACACATATAAACCAAAGTGTTCAACATTTGTGTCCTTATATTCCTTTCTTGGCCCCATTGCCAGGGCCTTATAGGGCTAAAATGGATAGTCGTCGAGGAGCAGGGGCGCCAATTGCGTTTACTGTATGGTGCCAACCTCCGCTGCAAGGCTGGGAGAGTATAGCAAGCTGAGCAGGGTCAGGCACTGCACCAAGGCTATTTTGTCTGTGCTGTCTGTTTTGGTGATAGTAGTTCTATTCTGGTTTATTCACTTATTGGCTGGTTGAAGTTTTTAAAGAAAACCATTAGAGGTTATATTTTATTTTATCTATAAGTACATGTTATGGTCGGCGGAACGCACCAGAAATAAAATAATAAGAGGTGCGTTCGCCGCCCGGGGTCCACCGTGCGGTAGTTGGTAAGACCGCTGCTGGGCAATGGCAGATGCACCAGAAGGTGAAGTAGTGCGCACGGGTTAACGTCACCCGAACGCTAGGAGAGGCTCTGTTCAGACACAGAGTCGCTTGCCAGAAATATATACAAAGGTGCTGGCCCTGTTATCGTCACAGGAGTCAGCGTGTGGCGTCGCAGCCGCGAACACCAATAGCTGCTGTTAATGCAGCGCAGCGGCAACTATAGCCGCAAGCGTCGGCGCCGAGGACCGGGCACCGACGGACGCTAGTGTAGGCGAAGGAGCACTGTGGCGTAGCTTGCCTCTACCTGGTGCTGACCTAAGAACACACTCTGTCACCAATCATATTATCCGAGGGAAGGGGTTTCATAATGAGTCAGCCACCAGTCCATGCATCCGTCACCATTCACACACATAGCAAGATAAGTCTACACTAGCGCATCGCCGAGCCGCCCTGCGGGCTTTTTATAGCGATGCTCTTCCGGAACCTTCCATTAGCTTGGGAAGGACCAATCAGATCCGACGCAGGACCTGAGCATGTGACCCCTGCTCTCCAGTGAGAGGTCAAGTTGCGGGCATGCCCAGTAGCACGGCATGAGGACTTAGACTCAGGAGCGGTTCCCTGCAAAGCAGGTTGGGCTTCCATTGCTGCACCAGAGGTGGCAGCAACATCCAGGCTGCCAGAGCGAGTCTGAGCAGCAAGCCTGGCTCGCCGTGTTTGCTGAGCAACACCCGGAGCGGTTGAGGAAGAATGGGAGACTGCAGGATGTCTGGCTCTGGATTCCCGCTGTGCAGTGCCAGGAATCCAACGCCTAACATTACCCCCCCCTCCTAGGGCCCCCTCACTGCGCTCAAAAGCCGCGATCAGGAGCGGTGCATGAATGTTCTCCACCGGCTCCCAGGTCCGAGCCTCGGGACCATGACCCTTCCAGTCCACAAAATAAAACTTTTTGCCACGGACAAACCTGCGCCCCACGATGGCGTTAACCTCAAACTCGTCAGACGATAAGTCTGATGACCCGGTGGATGGTTCAGAAAACCGGACCATGTGAACTGGTTTGAGGAGGGACACATGAAACACGTCCGATATGGCCAAATGTGGAGGAAGAGCCAGGCGGTAGACCACTGAGCTAAGTCGCTCGAGGACCTTGAACGGTCCAATGTAACGTGGTGCAAATTTGGGAGACTCGACCCGCAGTTTGATATTCCGGGTGGAGAGCCACACCATGTCGCCAGGGGAGAAGCTTGGTGCGGGTCGCCGATGCGTGTCGGCGGACGCCCTCATCCTTTCTTTAGATGCCTGGATAGCATCCTGCGTGCGATCCCAAATGTCCCTGGCCTCCACTGCCCAGTCTGCCACCCTGGAGTCAGCGGAGGACACCGGCATTGGGACAGTGACGCGAGGGTGTTGACCATAATTTAGGAGAAAGGGCGTCTGACCAGTGGAATCGGCCACCGCATTGTTTAGGGCAAACTCAGCCCAAGGCAGCAAGGATGCCCAGTCATCCTGCCTGGCAGAGACAAAATGTCGTAGATAGGTGACCAAGGTCTGATTGGCCCTTTCGACCAAGCCATTCGTCTCGGGATGGTAGGCGGAAGACAGATTTAGCTCGATGCTGAGTAAGCTGCAGAGCTCCCTCCAAAAACGAGACGCAAACTGGGGACCTCGGTCACTTACGATTTTGTCCGGCATACCATGTAAACGGAATACATGCTTAATGAACAGGACGGCCAGACCTCGGGCGGAGGGTAGGCGTGCGAGTGGCACCAGATGTACCATTTTGGAAAAATGGTCGGTAACCACCCAGATGACCGTACTGCCACTGGACTTGGGCTGGCCAACTATAAAGTCCATGCCCACCATTTCCCATGGTTTATCCGCTACTGGCAGGGGAAACAAGAGCCCCGCCGGCCTCTGTCTAGAGGGCCTGTTCCGGGCACACGAGACGCATGCTTTCACGTATGCCTTGACGTCTCGAGCCATATGCGGCCACCAATATGACCTTGCCAGGAGTTCGGTGGTCCGTTTATTACCAAAATGGCGACCTAGCCTGGAGGCATGTGCCCAGGCAAGAACCTCTGGCCGTAGCCGAGGGGGCACTAAGGTCTTGCCTGGTGGTACCGACTCGAGAGCGATAGGAGCCACGGTCGTAAAACTCTCTGGAGGGAGAATTAACCGAGGCTCCGCTTCTCCCTCCTCCGCTGAGACCACCGAGCGTGAGAGGGCATCTGCTCGGACGTTCTTCTCCCCGGAGAGGTAGTGTAGGGTGAAGCGGAAGCGAGAAAAGAAGAGCGACCACCTGGCCTGACGGGAATTCAGGCGTTGGGTCGTCTGAAGATAGACCAGGTTTTTATGGTCCGTGAAGACCTGAAAGGGGAACCGGGCTCCCTCCAGGAGATGTCTCCACTCCGAAAAAGCCAATTTCATGGCCAGCAGCTCCCTGTCTCCGATGGAGTAATTTTTCTCCGCCGGTGAGAAGGTCTTAGAATAGAAGAAGCAGGGATGCTTCCGACCTTGAGCATCCTTTTGGTAAAGGACTGCTCCTGCACCGACGGAAGAAGCGTCTACCTCAAGGATAAACGGCTTATCCACATCGGGACGGTGTAAAATGGGAGCGCCTGCAAAGTGGGACTTTACGGAGGAAAAGGCCTTAGAAACCTGTTCGGTCCACGCCTTAGGATTAGCTCCTTTTTTCGTGAGAGCAACCAAAGGAGCTACCAGGGTGGAAAAGTGGAGTATAAACTGGCGATAATAGTTAACGAACCCTAAAAAGCGCTGCACCGCTTTAAGAGAATGGGGTTCCTGCCAGTCCATAACCGCTTGCAGCTTGGCCGGATCCATAGCCAACCCCTGGGCCGAGATGACGTAGCCCAGAAATGGCAAGGACTCCTGCTCGAACTGACACTTCTCCAGCTTGGCGAACAGGGAATTCGCCCGTAGGTGGTCAAATACCCTGCAGACATCTTTCCGATGGGTGGGAAAATCTGGCGAAAAGATGAGGATGTCATCCAGATAGACCACCACCGAGGTAGAAAGCATGTCATGGAAAACGTCGTTGACGAAGTCCTGGAAGACAGCGGGCGCATTACAAAGGCCGAAGGGCATGACCAGATATTCATAATGACCATCCCGAGTATTAAAAGCTGTCTTCCACTCGTCTCCCTCGTGAATACGGATCAGGTTGTATGCCCCTCGTAGATCTAGCTTAGTAAAGAGTCGCGCCCCACGCAACCTGTCGAACAACTCGGAGATCAACGGGAGAGGGTACTTATTCTTTACCGTGATGGCATTGAGACCCCGGTAGTCGATGCAAGGGCGTAACTCTCCGCTCTTCTTCTGAACGAAGAAGAAGCCTGCCCCGGCCGGTGACACCGACTTCCTGATAAAGCCCCGTGCCAGGTTCTCCCGGATGTATTGGGACATTGCCTCCATCTCCGGGAGAGATAATGGGTAAACACAACCTCGAGGAGGTTCTGTGCCTGGCAGGAGGTCAATCGGGCAGTCATAGGGACGGTGCGGCGGGAGTGTCTCCGCGGACTTCTTAGAGAAGACGTCCGCATATTGATGGTAAGGTTCAGGGAGCGTGGAGAGGTCTGTAGGCAGCTCCGTAGACGCTACCTGAAGACTGTCCCTGAGACACCTACCCTCGCAGTCCTTGCTCCAGCCCAATATTCTCCCCGAATCCCAGTCAATGTGAGGGGAGTGACAACGAAGCCAGGGAACCTCAAGGAGTACCTGATCGATGCCATGAGGCATAATAAGCAAGGACAGGGTCTCCCGATGTGAGGGGGACATGGCGAGACCGAGTGGGACCGTCTGATGGGTCACTCGAGACGGCAATGGTGCCCCATCCACCACCCTGATGGTCAGAGGTTGTGGGAGTAATACCAGAGGGATAGTGTGACTCTGGGCAAAACTCGAGGACATAAAGTTCCCCTCGGCCCCGGAATCCAGAGTGACCTCTGCCTCCCAGGTGGAGGAACCGTTATCTAGGGTACCCCGGAATACCGGCTTAGGCGAAAAGGACTCCATCTGGGACTGGCCACCACCTACAACCATGGAACGGGGTCGTCCCTTCGGCCGCTCAGGACATGTGCCAGCCGTGTGGCCAAAGTGTTGGCAGTGATAACAGCGCACGGAGCCCCGCACCTGACGTGGCTTAGTGCCGGTGCGAGATACCTCCATGGGCTTGGTGGACGGAGACTCCTGTGCGGAATGGCTCAGCGGTTCGGTAAAGGTGGGAGCCAGGTTAATTTTACGTCTGGATAGAGTCCTCTCCAACCCGCGCTCCGTGAACCGGAGATCAATACGGGTGGAGACGGCGATCAATTCCTCCAGAGTTGTGGGAATATCTCGGGTAGCTAGAGCATCCTTGACGTGCTCAGCTAGGCTTCTCCAGAACACTGGGACTAATACTTTGTCTGGCCACTCCAATTCGGAAGCTAATGTCCGAAACCGGACAGCATAATGGCTAACCGAGAGTAACCCTTGTGTTAACGACAACAGTTGGAGAGCCGTATCGTGCGTGACCCGTGGTCCTAAGAAGACCTGCTTCAGAGCCGCGAGGAACTGAGCAGGCCCCTGAACCACAGGATCATCACGTTCCCACAATGGTGTGGCCCACTGCAATGCCCGGCCAGACAATAAGGAGACAATGAAGCCCACCTTAGCCCGCTCTGTAGGAAACCGTGCAGCCAGCAACTCCAGGTGAATGGAGCACTGACTGACGAATCCCCTACAGGTGGCACTTTCACCCGAAAACTTATCGGGGAGCGGGAGGGAAGAGATTGTCGGCGAGGGCAAGAGTGTGGGTACACGTGAGACGGCCTCAGCAACCGTCTGGGCGCCAGCTAGCGCAGCATTCGCAGCTGAGTTGGTGCTCTCGATAGCCGCCAACCTGCTCTCCAGCTGCCGAATGTAGCGCTGCAGCTGCTGCACGTCTGCCATTGCCAGCCAGACCCTGGCGCTAGTGTAATGTTATGGTCGGCGGAACGCACCAGATATAAAATAATAAGAGGTGCGTTCGCCGCCCGGGGTCCACCGTGCGGTAGTTGGTAAGACCGCTGCTGGGCAATGGCAGATGCACCAGAAGGTAAAGTAGTGCGCACGGGTTAACGTCACCCGAACGCTAGGAGCGGCTCTGTTCAGACACAGAGTCGCTTGCCAGAAATATATGCAAAGGTGCTGGCCCTGTTATCGTCACAGGAGTCAGCGTGTGGCATCGCAGCCGCGAACACCAATAGCTGCTGTTAATGCAGCGCAGCGGCAACTATAGCCGCAAGCGTCGGCGCCGAGGACCGGGCACCGACGGACGCTAGTGTAGGCGAAGAAGCACTGTGGCGTAGCTTGCCTCTACCTGGTGCTGACCTAAGAACACACTCTGTCACCAATCGTATTATCCGAGGGAAGGGGTTTCATAATGAGTCAGCCACCAGTCCATGCATCTGTCACCATTCACACACATAGCAAGATAAGTCTACACTAGCGCATCGCCGAGCCGCCCTGCGGGCTTTTTATAGCGATGCGCTTCCGGAACCTTCCATTAGCTTGGGAAGGACCAATCAGATCCGACGCAGGACCTGAGCATGTGACCCCTGCTCTCCAGTGAGAGGTCAAGTTGCGGGCATGCCCAGTAGCACGGCATGAGGACTTAGCCTCAGGAGTGGTTTCCTGCAAAGCAGGTTGCGCTGCCATTGCTGCACCAGAGGTGGCAGCAACATCCAGGCTGCCAGAGCGAGTCTGAGCAGCAAGCCTGGCTCGCCGTGTTTGCTGAGCAACACCAGGAGAGGTCGAGGAAGAATGGGAGACCGCAGGATGTCTGGCTCTGGATTCCTGCTGTGCAGTGCCAGGAATCCGACGCCTAACAGTCCAGAGTTGTTTACAGTGAAATGAGCTTCCTGGCATGTGCAAGGTAACACATATTCATGGAACGCATGTGGTCAGCTAGTATGTACTTCCGGAAGCCTCTGAGGCTGGAAAGCTGCACATGCGCACCATCATTGAGAAAAGATGCATGTAAGACAATTGGAGACAGGGTTTAAAGTGCGGTGCATAAAAAGTTTATATGCAGCTCCAGATTAAAGTACTGCTACATACCAAGCCTCATGTGCAATCACTGTTTAGAAAGTATGTTTGAAATGTCCGTGCAGCAAATGAGAGGTAAATTATAGGTTAAAGCTAATAATAATATGAAAGTCTCTATTTTGTAATTAAGACATAAAAATGACAAGGACAATAAAATATTGTGTTACCAATAAATATGTGAAGCATGCAAGTGACTTGCGATAAGACATTGAATTTATATTGGAATATAAATGTGAAAGACCAAAGTAATGTTTAAATATTGTAATAAAGAAAACAATATGTGTAAATAATTATGTTGTTCTATTCCTCCTTTGTATAGACATAAGCATGTCATCTTTTGTCAATATAGTGTCATATTTTTTCGGATAGTGGATAGCTATATAAGCTGCCTATAATATAAGCCCAGTGTATTGGGTGGTTACATGACTTAATTCTTGATATATATTTCAGTTTTGTATTATTTTTTACCTTTTATAGAACTATTGTTAATGACATAGGAGCTTTTAGATATTTTTTCCTTCATCAGGTTACTTTAGTGTCACCTTTTTTTGAGGAATTCCCTAATAGTTACCGTATATACTTGAGTATAAGCCGACCCGAGTATAAGCCAAGACCCCTAATTTTGCCACAAAAAACTGGGAAAACTTATTGACTCAATTATAAGCCAAGGGTGGTGCTGGATAAGGGTTAATGGTGGCCCAAGAAGATGCTCCATAGATAAATACCCCCCATAAAATGCTGCACAAGGGTTAATGGTGGCCCAAGAAGATGCTCCATAGATAAATGCCCCCATAAAATGCTGCACAAGGGTTAATGGTAGCCCAAGAAGATGCTCCATAGATAAATACTCCCATATATTGCTGCTGCTGCAATAAAAAAAATGACATACTCACCTCTCCGTTGCTGGGGGCCAGGTGCCGGTGTACTGAGTGGGCGGGGACACCGGCGCACTATGTAGGCCAGGTGCCGGTGTCGCCGTTGGCTCAGGCCCCCGGCACTGGCGATATTTACTGGTCCCCGTTCCACTGCTGCGTGCCGCTCTGTCTCCCGGGTCTGCAGTGATGTTCAGCAGAGGGCGCGCACTGACTACGTCATCGCACCTTCTGACCTGAAGGTCACAGCCAGAGGACACGGAGGATAGAGCGGCGCGTGGCGGTGGAATGGGGACAGGTGAATATTGTTCTGCTGCCCGTCATACTCACCCCCTCCATGCACACGGTCTCTGCACCCCCTGCTCCTTCCATGGTCTCGGCCCGCAGCTCTTCCAGGTTTCAGCGGTCACGTGGTACCGCTCATTAAAGTCATGAATATGCACATATTCATGACTTTAATGAGCGGTACCACGTGACCGCTGAACACAGGAAAGAGCTGGGGCGCCGAGACCATGGAAGGAGCAGGGAGTGCAGAGATGAGCCAGGAGGGGTGAGTATGATCTCTGACATCAGCGCTCCCCCTCCCCCACTGACCGCCGTATATGACTCAAGTATAAGCCGAGAGGGGGACTTTCAGCCCCAAAAAATGGGCTTAAAATCTTGGCTTATACTCGAGTATATACGGCCACTCCAGCAGTCACTGGAGGAGGACATTGTGGTTGGAAGAATAGAAAGAACAAGTCAGAGAGGGAAGACCAGTAACTCGAGGGCTTGATACAGTCAAAATAATGACAGAGAAGACCCTGGTGGACCTATCAAGGCTTGTACAAGATCGATCTTCCTACAGATCGTTCATCCATAAATTCACCATGAGTCAAGATTGAGTAGAATGCTGTTAAATAATGAATAATAACATAATAACTTATTTTTACTTTGATGGAGCCGTGTAAAAGCTTGTTTTCTTACACTCAGCTGATATTTATGTTTATTGGTATGTTTTGATTGTGTTGTTTTGGATAGTGCAACTGAATAATGGCAAATCATGCATTACTTGCTATTTTCTTTTTTGATGTAATGTATAATTTAAATAACTGTATAGTTTTATAGATCTGATTTTTGGGGGGACACAACAATATATGTGCTTAATTTTTCATATTTTTTTATTTTTGTATGAGGAAATGGTGGGATTTAAAATTGTGTATATTTATTTACTTTTTCTAATTTACTTTTTTTTAGCCTTTTTAGTGGACTTGAACCTGTGATTATTCAATCAATGATGTACTTTACAGTATAATAAAATTGAGATTCTTTATGGAGCTCAGCTTACTTTGTATCTTGTTGCTGTGCTCAATTTTGCCATGGTAAATGACATGTGGCATGAAAGAAGAAAAGAGTGCTGGAAGTAGTGATACGGCCCCAACAAAGTGATGATCTCATCATCATCCAGTTTGTCTGCAATTAAAGAGACAGAAGTATTTTCACAAGACAACATCCACAGAAGTGAGTTCCTTCAAAAATTATGTTAAAGTGTACCTAGAATAACTGAGGCTCAATCACTTTGCATTTTGTAAACTATTAAAAATAAATCATAATAAACTATTAGAACTTCTATTTTTGAAAACCATTCTTATTTTGCAGCATTATTTTCTAAACCTTCCTAAACCTTTTGCACAGTACTGAAGCTTTGTGAATCTCGTCTCGCTTGGGTCAGTTAGGATCCCCATTGTTATTACTGGACTCGGGTTCTTGTTCAAGTTCAGTACAGTTATGGTACCCAAACCGAAAAAATGTTCGGGTTGGGTACCAGAACCCGAATTTCCACAGGTCTGCTCATCCATACTCCTAAGTGCTTTGTTTGTGCACAAGGTATGTATATATAGTACTAGGCAAAAGTTGTAGGTCCTGATTCATTATTGCATTTGCACATGTTTTTGTCCAGTTTTTGGTGTTTATCTCCTGTTTTTCATTTGCGCCTAATTCTTCTTTCAGTTTGAACCCTTTTTAAAGCCTATTTTATATGTTTTCTCCTTTTTCATGGTCATGGGTGAAATGGTGGATGAGGATGAGGAAAAAGCCAATATGCTAAATGACTTTTTTTCAACAGTATTTACACAAGAAAATCCCATGACGGATAACATGATTAGGGATAAAAATTCTCCATTAAATGTCACCTGCTTAACCCAGCAGGAAGTACGGCGGCGTCTAAAAATCACTAAAATTGACAAATCCCCGGGCCCGGATGGGATACACCCCCGAGTACTGCAGGAATTAAGCACAGTCATAGATAGACCATTATTTTTAATCTATAAAGATTCCATAATAACAGGGTCTGTACCACAGGACTGGCGTATAGCAAATGTGGTGCCAATATTCAAAAAGGGGACAAAAGCTGAACTTGGAAATTATAGGCCAGTAAGTTTAACCTCAACTGTGGGTAAAATCCTGGAAGGTTTTCTAAGAGATACTATACTGGAGTATCTGGAGAAGAATAACTTTATGACCCAATATCAACATGGGTTTACAAGGGACCGCTCCTGTCAGACTAATCTGATAAGCTTTTATGAAGAGGTAAGTTCCGGACTGGACCAAGGGAATGCAGTTGACGTGTTGTACATGGACTTTTCAAAAGCTTTTGATACGGTGCCACACAAAAGGTTGATACATAAAATGAGAACAATGGGGATAGGGGAAAATATGTGTAGGTGGGTGGTGCTGGATAAGGGTTAATGGTGGCCCAAGAAGATGCTCCATAGATAAATACCCCCCATAAAATGCTGCACACCTAGGCACGACACATGCACACCTCACTTACGGCAGCCATGGGCATAATAGCCAACGGTCGGACTCCGACTGTATCGCTGGCATTGAGGCAGCTCCCCCTGCCTCTCAGCTGTGACCTGGGCACACCCTCCTGGGCTGTCTATGTCACAGCTGTGGGAGGAGATCACAGCCATTTTGTTGTAGCCCGCAGCGTTTGCTGTGGGCTTTATTTTCCCCTGTCATTGCACACACTGCTCAGTGTGTGCGATGACAGGAGCTGCCAGTAAGACCACCGGTCAGAGTGCTGTGGGGTCATGCTGTCACATGTCAGCGTGATCCAGCAGCTGTGACTGTCACCCGCGGTCAAGCTTCCACAGGTACCGTCGGTCACAGCGCTGCGGGATCATGCTGGCTGATGTTGGCATGATTCTGCAGCTGACTGTGATCTGCAGAGGTGACCTGTGCTAAAAAAGCAGGCGTGGGCCGATGATACTACTGCTCCCATCAGGCTATGTCTGATGGGAGAATAGTATCATCTGCCGGCGCCTGTGCTCACAGTTAAAAAAAAAGTTAAATTACATACATATTCACATAAAAATAAACATTATACTCACCTCACACCAAATCCCCGACGCCCTTGTCTCTTAGAAATAACGTAAAATTATAAACCATCCTATGCTCCCTGTCCGCCGTAGTCCAAGTAATCCAGATTGTCCTGCGGCGATCAGACATGTAGAACAGTCACATCGTGAGATGTGACCGCTCTACCTGGCCGCCAGCGATACACTGACAGGAGATGATCGCCCCCTGCAGTGTATCACTGCGCCGCCGTGAGAGTTCACCTGAGTTCATTAGCTCGGTCCTCTCACGGCACCGCTGTGTGAGAATTTTCCCACTCACAGGTGCTAATGTACTCTGGTGAACTCTCCCTACAGCTCAGTAATACACTGTGGGAGGGATTACCTCCTGTCAGTGTATCGCTGGTTGTCTTTGAGAGCAGTCGTATCACTGATGTGACTGCTCGCAAAGTGATCAGGATCGTCATGGGACATTATGGATTATCTTCTCGGCAGACAGGTGAGGAATATTTGTGGTTTATTATTTTATTTTTGTTGCAGAAGACGAGGGAGTTGGGGATTAGGCGTTCGGTAATTATTACGGTTAAATTAAGATTAATAAAGGACTTTATTCTGGCTGTGTCTTTATTTACCATACAACTATAGGATTAGTAATGGAGAGGTGTCTTACAGACGCCTCTCCATTACTATGCCATGGGCTTGATGTCACATGACAATACAAAGGTGACATAAACCCCACAAATATGAAAGCACCATAGGTATCACCCCCTTCCCAGGCTACAAACATCTTCCCCCAGCCGTCGGCTTTCCCTCTGCTGATTAGTAAAATTACGCAGGAGCCCACGCAATTTTTTTATTTCATTTTTTTCCTCTACGTTTGTTCTGTTAATGCTCCTACATAGGCTGGTGACAATGTGTGCATAGGCTTGAATGTGTTTATATTTACCTATCGGTTTGGTAAAGACGGTGTCGTGTTGAATGTGAGTGTCAGCGTGTGAGCATCAGCATGTGAGTGTGAGCGTGAGTGTGTGAGTGAGAGTGAGGATCAGCGTGTGAGCGTCAGCTCGTGAGTGTGAGCGTCAGCGTGAGTGTAAGCATTTACACAGGGAGGAAAAAAAAGGATTTAGTCAACCACCAATTGTGCAAGTTCTCCCACTTAAAAAGATGAGAGAGGCCTGTAATTGACATCATAGGTAGACCACAGCTATGAGAGTCAAAATCAGAAAACAAATCCAGAAAGTCACCTTGTCTGATTTGGAAATATTTATTTTTCAAATTATGGTGGAAATTAAGTATTTGGTCACCTAAAAACATGCAAGATTTCTGCCTCTCACAGACCTATAACTTCTTCTTTAAGAGGCTTCTCTGTCCTCCACTCATTACCTGTAGTAATGGCACATGTTTGAACTTGTTATCAGTATAAAAGACACCTGTCCACAACCTCAAACAGTCACACTCCACTATGGTAAAGCCCAAAGAGCTGTCAAAAGACACCAGAAACAAAATTGTGGCCCTGCACCAGGCTGGGAAGACTGAATCTGAATATATATGGGTGAACTGG
This sequence comes from Dendrobates tinctorius, assembly GCF_039654945.1. Lineage (NCBI taxonomy): Eukaryota > Metazoa > Chordata > Amphibia > Anura > Dendrobatidae > Dendrobates > Dendrobates tinctorius. The sequence continues at coordinate 10,827,016 of NW_027361672.1, forward strand.
GACCATCATGCTATATATATATGTGGGAACTGGAGCCATCATACTATACATATGTGGGAACTGTTCCTTCTTACTACATATGTGTGGGCAGGGGCCATCAAACTATATATATAGGGAATATATCCAGCCCGTGAACAGCAGCCCTTACCAGAACTCACATCCAAGGATGATATTTTCAAATGTTTTCTTTTTTATTATTTAATAGGAGATACAACGCATTTCGGATACAGTATATATCCTTCTTCAGGTATGGTAAAAACACAATACAATTGGAATTGTATCTGAAACGCATTATATCTCCTCCTATTAAATAATAAAAAAGAAAAAAATTCAAAATATCATCCTTGGATGTGAGTTCTGGGAAGCGCTGCTGTTCATGGACTGGATGTGTTCATTTTGATTTACTTGTCCTGTGTGAGCCTGTGTCTGACTCTTCCACTTGGACCCACCCGATGCAAGCTGCAAGCCCTGTCCATTGAAAAGTATCCCAGGAAAATCTTTTGAGGATACATGTTCTAAAGCCATATTAGTCCTCCATCAGGTGAGTGCATGAACTTGTGCACCCATCAAAGACTATTATATATTGTGTTTACACACTTAGGGGGCCGCGTTTTGTATGTTCTTCTCTCTCAAACAGGTTTTTTTTTTTTCTTCGTATACTATACTGTATATATTTGAAGAACTGGAGCCATCATACTTTATATATGGGGAGAACAGGGGCCATGATGCTATATATATATATATATATGGATAGAACTGGGGCCATCATACTATATATGGGGAGAACTGGGGCAAACCTATTATATATAGGGGAACTGGGGCAATCCTACTTTATATATGGGGGAACTAGGGCGATTCTACAGGGTGGGCCATTTATATGGATACACTTAAAATGGGAATGGTTGGTGATATCAACTTCCTGTTTGTGGCACATTAGTATATGGAAGGGGGAAACTTTTCAAGATGGGTGGTGACCATGGCGGCCATTTTGAAGTTGGCCATTTTGGATCCAACTTTATTTTTTCCAATGGGAAGAGGGTCATGTGACACATCAAACTTAACGAGAATTTCACAAGAAAAACAATGGTGTGCTTGGTTTTAACATAACTTTGTTCTTTCATTAGTTATTTACAAGTTTATGACCACTTATAAAATGTGTTCAAAGTGCTGCCCATTCTGTAGGATTGTCAATGCAGCCCTCTTCTCCCACTCTTGACACACTGATAGCAATACCGCAGAAGAAATGCTAGTCTAAGTGGGTCAGATTCCTTGTAGGAATGCTCGGACCTGACACCCATAATGTGGTGCACCATCTTGCTGGAAAAACTCAGGGAATGTGCCATCTTCAGTGCATAATGGGGGCAACACATCATCATGTAGCAATTTCAGATATCTAGTGGCATTGAAGTTTCCATTGATAAAGAATGGCCCCATTATCTTTGTACCCCATATACCACACCATACCATCAATTATGGGTGTCAGGTCCGAGCATTCCTACATGAACAGTTTCCTGGAAAGTGGAATGGCTGCTGTGGGCCAGTTGAATGGCCACCAAGGTCTCCCGATCTGACCCCCTTAGACTTTTATCTTTGGGGTCATCTGAAGGCAATTCTCTATGCTGTGAAGATACGACATGTGAAGCATCTGGAACAACGGATACTGGAAGCCTGTGCTAGCATTTCTTCTGCGGTGTTGCTAACAGTGTGTCAAGAGTGGGAGAAGAGGGCTGCATTGACAATCCAACACAATGGGCAGCAATTTGTACACATTTTATAAGTGGTCATAATCTTGAAAATAACTCATGAAAGAATAAAGTTACGTTAAAACCAAGCACACCATTGCTTATTTAGCTGTGTCAATAAAAATGACCCACTCTGTACTATATATATATAGGGGGAACTGGGGTCATCCTACTATATATGGGGAAATTGGGGCCATCCTACTATATATATGGAGGAACTGGGGTCATTATACTATACAGCTCTGGCAAAAATTAAGAGACCACTGCACAGTTTTATAAAAATCAGCTTCTCTATATGTCTGACAGCCATTCCTTTACAGTGTCAGTTGAATACCAACCAGAATACACCTCATTCTACTTAATGTGCTTCTGATTAGGTGATCACCTGAACCAAATATTATTTAACGAAGGAAAGTATTAAAAAAAACTCTGCCGTGGTGTTCAGAATCCTCTTGCAATAGGACAAGCTGGATAGCAAAACAAGTGCTTGTAATATCCCAAAAGTAATAGGAATGAAAAAATAACTTAACCATCCGTAAGGAGTTGAAAACAAAAGTCTTGAGTGAGGAAAAGAAGGACTCAATTCTGGCTTTACTAGAAGAGGGATACAGTGAGCGTCATGTTGCCTCCATCCTTAAAATTTCTAAGACAGCAGTCCATTACAACAAGGTCAAGCAGCAGACATTGGGGATAACAAAGCTACAGACCAGCAGAGGGCGAAAACAACTCTCCACTGACCAGGAGGACCATCATCTTATTCAAATGTCACTCAGCAACCACAGGATGACATCAAGTGACCTACAAAAGGAAAGGTAAATGGCAGCTGGGGTGAAGTAGACGGCAAGAACAGTTTGTAACAGGCTCCTAGAGGCAGGGCTCAAGTCATGTAAAGCTATAAAAAAAAAGCCTTTCATCAATGAGAAGCAAAGGAGAGCCAGGTTGAAGTTTGTCAAAGACCATAAGGATTGGACCCTAGGGGACTGGAGAATTGTAATCTTCTCCGATGAGTCTAATTTTCAGCTTTGCTCAACACCTGATCATCTAATGGTTAGATGGAGACCTGGAGAGGCTTACAAGGCACAGTGTCTTGCACCCACTGAGAAAATTGGTGGAGGATCGGTGATGATCTGGGGATCCTTCAGCAAGGCTGATATTGGGCAGGTTCATCCTTGCAAAGGACGTATGAATCAAGCCGCATACAAGGTTATCCTGGAAAAACACTTGGTTCCTTCTGCTCAGGCAATGTTCCCCAATTCTGAGGACTGGTTTTTCCAGCAGGACAATGCGCCATGCCACACTGCTAGGTCAATCAATGTGTGAATGAAGGACCACCACATCAAATCCCTGTCATGGCCAGCCAAATCTCCAGACCTGAACCCCATTAAAAACCTCTGGAATGTAATCAAGAGGAAGATGGATAGTCACAAGCCATCAAACAAAGAACTGCTTAAATTTTTGTACCAGAAGTGGCATAAGGTCACCCAAAAGCAGTGTGAAAGACTGGTGGAAAGCATGCCAAGACGCATGAAAGCTGTGATTAAAAATCATGGCAATTCCACAAAATATTGATTTCTGAACTCTTCCCAAGTTAAAACATTAGTATTGTTGTTTCTAAATGATTATGAACTTGTTTTCTTAGCATTATTTGAGGTCTGCAAGCACTGCATTTTTTTATTATTTTGACCAATTCTCATTTTCTGAAGATAAATACAAAATTTAGTGCTTGGAAATTCAAAGACATGTTGTCAGTATATAGAATAAAAGAGCAATTTACATTTTACTCAAAAATATACCTATAAAGAGAAAAGTCAGACAAACTGAAAATTTTGCAGTGGTCTCTTATTTCTTGCCAGAGCTGGATATATAGGAAGAACTGGGGCTATCATACTTTAAAAATGGGGAGAACTGAGGCCATAATACTATATATATATATATATATATATATATATATATAGGGGGATGGGGGGAACTGGAGCCATCATACTATATATATTGGAAGAACTGGGGCCATGATGTTATATATATGGGGGAGCTGGGAATATCCTATCATATATATGGGGGAACTGGGGACATCCTGCTATTTATATGGGGGGATCTTTGGCCATCATGCTATATATATATATGGGGAAAACTGGGGCCATCATATTATATATGGTGCAGGGCAGACCATCATACTCTATATGGGGGTAGGAGTGGGGACCTTCAGTAATCCTAGTAATGACACAATTTTATAAATATTGGGATCAGTGTTCCACGCCTCAGGTGCACGCAGAGTGGGGAGTTTTTGTACACAAGCAATTGGAGGGCGAGGTCGGTCACAGCTTTAATTTCTTTTATAGAAATATATATAATAATAAAAGAAAGCACTTTAAACTTTACAAAAGACTAGTAGCCAACTGCCCTGCAACATCTACAGGCAAGTCAGTCTACTTAGCCGCAACATTACATAGTAACATAGTAACATAGTTATTAAGGTTGAAGGGAGACTTTAAGTCCATCTAGTTCAACCCATATCCTATCCTAACTTGCCCTAACATCCAGATCCAGAGGAAGGCAAAACAACCCCATGTGGCAAACAGTAAGCTTCACATTGGGGAAAAAAATTCTTTCCCGAATCCACATACGGCAATCAGACTAGCTCCCTGGATTACGGTGCTTCCTTCGTTGAAAACAACAGCTGTGACTTTAATTCTGGAACAAAACAAGTATTAAATTACCCTTAAAACAAAAGGGGAAAGAGGGTGGGACAAGCACCTCCGGGACCCAAAGGGGAAGAGGAGGATCTATGCTGCTGCCACTATTATATACCAGGTGAAGGAGTTGGGGGTGAACATAGCCCAATGGGCTTCCATTGGCCAATTTTTAAAGTGGACCAGCCCACTGCACTCTTTACAGAAGAAGAGGGAGAGGGGGCACTACCAAGTGGATGGAATGGGGGGAGAGGCACTGCAGTCAGTGACACATTCCTTAAACAGTGCCGTGCCATCCAAAAGGTTTATGGTGGTATCATTGGTCTTTGTATAGAGTGCTTTATTATGTAGAGGTAATGGTCATATTATATTATGTATCCGCTGTGTAACATAGTTAGCAAGGCCAAAAAAAGACATTTGTCCATCCAGTTCAGCCTATAATCTGTCAGAATAAATCCCCAGATCTACATCCTTCTAAAGCACCTAATAACTGTAAGATACAATATTGTTACGCTCCAGGAAGACATCCAGGCCTCTCTTGAACCCCTCGACTGAGTTCGCCATTACCACCTCCTCAGGCAAGGAATTCCAGATTCTCACTGCTCACTCTCATTAATTTTGTTTCCCTCCTCTGTACTCGCTCTAGTTCCATTAGATTATTCCTGAGCACCGGTGCCAAAACTGTACACAGTACTCCATGTGCGGTCTAACCAGGGATTTGTACAGAGGCAGTATAATGCTCTCATCATGTGTATCCAGACCTCTTTTAATGCACCCCATGATTCTGTTTGCCTTGGCAGTTGCTGCCTGGCACTTGCTGCTCCAGGTAAGTTTATCATTAACTAGGATCCCCAAGTCCTTCTCCATGTCAGATTCAGGGTGGTTTCACATTAGCGTTTCAGACCGTAGCGTTGGCCTGCGCACGGCCGCCGCTAAGCCCCGCCCCCTTCCGCACCTCCTCTGGTAGCTCCGCCTAGGGGCGCAAGACGCTGCATGCGACCTGCGCCCCCTATCTTTAGCACTGGGGACGCAGGCCGTGCGCAGGTATGCATTTGACGGCGCATGCGTCCTTTTGACGGTGCGCCGAGCACACCAAATTGCAACAGGTTGCGTTTGGCGCTGGTCGGCGCACCGTCAAAAGGACGCATGCGCCGCCAAACGCATACCTGCGCACGGCCTGCGTCCCCAGTGCTAAAGATAGGGGGCGCAGGTCGCATGCAGCGTCTTGCGCCCCTAGGCGGAGCTACCAGAGGAGGCGCGGCAGGGGGTGGGGCTTAGCGGCGCCCGTGCACAGGCCAACGCTGCGGTCTGAAACGCTAATGTGAAACCACCCTCACTCAGTGGTTTCCCATTCAGTGTGTAATGGTGATATTGATTCCTTCTTCCTATATGTATATAACCTTGCATTTTTCAATATTAAACCGCATCTGCCACCTTTTGGCCCAAGTTTCCAACTTATCCAGATCCATCTGTAGCAGAATCCCTATCTTCTCTTATATTGACTGCTTTACATAGTTTTGTATCATCTGCAAGTATCGATATTTTACTGTGTAAACCTTCTACCAGATCGTTAATAAATATGTTGAAGAGAATATTGGTCTTTTCATTGTGTGTTTTTGGTTAGCAACAGTGGTATACTGTAATTATAGATGTACAGATGCTATTTTAAATGGCTATAGGGAGTCTATGGGGAGACATGCACTTTAGGGCTTGGGCCTCTGATCTTATAGGACCCTAGCAACGTCCCTGGTTTATAGTATGTGTGTGTGTGTGTATATATAGTATGTGTTGTGTGTATATAGTATGTGGCTTATATGTGTGTATGTGGTGTGTATATATTATGTGGCTTGTGTGTATATAGTATGAGGTGTGTGTATGTGGTGTGTATATAATATGTGGCTTGTGTATGTATATAACATGTGGTGTGTGTGTAGTATGTGGTGTGTGCATATAGTAGGTGGTGTGTGTATATAGTATGTTGCTTGTGTGTATATAGTATGTAGTGTGTGTATATAGTATGTGACTTGTGTGTGTACATATAGTATGTGTTGTGTGTATATAGTATGTGGCTTATATGTGTGTATATGGTATGTGGTGTGTGTATATATTATGTGGCTTGTGTGTATATAGTATGTGGTGTGTGTATATAGTATGTGACTTGTGTGAATATATAGAGTGTGTTGTGTGTATATAGTATGTGGTGTGTGCATATAGTAGGTGGTGTGTGTATATAGTATGTGGCTTGTGTGTATATAGTATGTAGTGTGTGTATATAGTATGTGACTTGTGTGTGTACATATAGTATGTGTTGTGTATATATGGTATGTGGTGTGTGTATATATTATGTGGCTTGTGTGTATATAGTATGTGGTGTGTGTATATAGCATGTGACTTGTGTGTATATATAGTATGTGTTGTGTGTATATAGTATGTGGCTTATATGTGTGCATATGGTATGTGGTGTGTATATAGTATGTGGCTTATATGTGTGTATATGCTATGTGGTGTGTGTATATATTATGTGGCTTGTGTGTATATAGTATGTGGTGTGTATGTAGTATGTGACTTGTGTGTATATATAGTATGTGTTGTGTGTATATAGTATGTGGCTTATATGTGTGTATATGGTATGTGGTGTGTGTGTATATATTATGTGGCTTGTGTGTATATAGTATGTGACTTGTGTGTATATATTATGTGGCTTTTATGTGTGTATATGGTATGTGGTGTGTATATATTATGTGGCTTGTGTGTATATAGTATGTGGTGCGTGTATATAGTATGTGACTTGTGTGTATATATAGTATGTGTTGTGTGCATATAGTATGTGGTGTGTGCATATAGTAGGTGGCTTATATGTGTGTATATGGTATGTGGTGTGTGTATATATTATGTGGCTTGTGTGTATATAGTATGTGGTGTGTGTATATAGTATGTGACTTGTGTGTATATATAGTATGTGTTGTGTGTATATAGTATGTGGTGTGTGCATATAGTAGGTGGTGTGTGTATATAGTATGTGGCTTGTGTGTATATAGTATGTAGTGTGTGTATATAGTATGTGACTTGTGTGTGTACATATAGTATGTGTTGTGTATATATGGTATGTGGTGTGTGTATATATTATGTGGCTTGTGTGTATATAGTATGTGGTGTGTGTATATAGCATGTGACTTGTGTGTATATATAGTATGTGTTGTGTGTATATAGTATGTGGCTTATATGTGTGCATATGGTATGTGGTGTGTATATAGTATGTGGCTTATATGTGTGTATATGCTATGTGGTGTGTGTATATATTATGTGGCTTGTGTGTATATAGTATGTGGTGTGTATGTAGTATGTGACTTGTGTGTATATATAGTATGTGTTGTGTGTATATAGTATGTGGCTTATATGTGTGTATATGGTATGTGGTGTGTGTGTATATATTATGTGGCTTGTGTGTATATAGTATGTGACTTGTGTGTATATATTATGTGGCTTATATGTGTGTATATGGTATGTGGTGTGTATATATTATGTGGCTTGTGTGTATATAGTATGTGGTGCGTGTATATAGTATGTGACTTGTGTGTATATATAGTATGTGTTGTGTGTATATAGTATGTGGTGTGTGCATATAGTAGGTGGCTTATATGTGTGTATATGGTATGTGGGGTGTGTGTATACAGTATGTGGCTTGTGTATATATAGTATGTGGTGTGTGTATATATTATGTGGTTTGTGTATATATAGTATGTGTTGTGTGTATATAGTATGTGGCTTATATGTGTGTATATAGTTTGTGGTGTGTGTATACAGTATGTGGCTTGTGTGTGTATATAGTATGTGGTGAGTATTTATAGTATGTGGTGTGTGCATACAGTATGTGGCTTGTGTGTATATATAGTATGTGTTGTGTGTATATAGTATGTGGTGTGTGCATATAGTAGGTGGCTTATATGTGTGTATATGGTATGTGGGGTGTGTGTATACAGTATGTGGCTTGTGTATATATAGTATGTGGTGTGTGTATATATTATGTGGTTTGTGTATATATAGTATGTGTTGTGTGTATATAGTATGTGGCTTATATGTGTGTATATAGTTTGTGGTGTGTGTATACAGTATGTGGCTTGTGTGTGTATATAGTATGTGGTGAGTATTTATAGTATGTGGTGTGTGCATACAGTATGTGGCTTGTGTGTATATATAGTATGTGTTGTGTGTATATAGTATGTGGTGTGTGCATATAGTAGGTGGCTTATATGTGTGTATATGGTATGTGGGGTGTGTGTATACAGTATGTGGCTTGTGTATATATAGTATGTGGTGTGTGTATATATTATGTGGTTTGTGTATATATAGTATGTGTTGTGTGTATATAGTATGTGGCTTATATGTGTGTATATAGTTTGTGGTGTGTGTATACAGTATGTGGCTTGTGTGTGTATATAGTATGTGGTGAGTATTTATAGTATGTGGTGTGTGCATACAGTATGTGGCTTGTGTGTATATATAGTATGTGTTGTGTGTATATAGTATGTGGTGTGTGCATATAGTAGGTGGCTTATATGTGTGTATATGGTATGTGGGGTGTGTGTATACAGTATGTGGCTTGTGTATATATAGTATGTGGTGTGTGTATATATTATGTGGTTTGTGTATATATAGTATGTGTTGTGTGTATATAGTATGTGGCTTATATGTGTGTATATAGTTTGTGGTGTGTGTATACAGTATGTGGCTTGTGTGTGTATATAGTATGTGGTGAGTATTTATAGTATGTGGTGTGTGCATACAGTATGTGGCTTGTGTGTATATATAGTATGTGGTGTGTCATAACACATGACGCTGCATAGTGTCCTTACAGGACAAGCTATATAACCGTGGCTTCTGGAATACCCTGCGACATATTTGAGAAAGATTCATTGAATAGAAACATCAATCCCTTGTCTCAATCAAGAAGCAATTTCTTTCTTTTGAATACATGGCCTATACCTATGGAAATAAATACAAATCATCACTTTTGCTTGAAAGGAATTGAGTGTGCAGTGAATAATTCCAGGATCATGTAAAGGAGCAGTGAGGAACCTGCCGCCGCTAAGGCCGGACAGAGCCCTGACTTCAACCCCATCCAACTCCTTTGGGATGAACAAGAATGGAGATTGCTAGCCAGGACCACCCATCCAGCATCAGTGTCTGATGCCACAAATGCTATCCTTAATGAAGGGGCAAAAATCCCCACAGACACCTCCAAAATCTTGTAGAAAAAGACAATCTCCACATTAATGCCTATGAAGTTAGAATGAGATGTTATAAAATTCTGTACCCTACACTTATGTCCATCTGGTGTATAAGTCTAATAACAATATAAAAAAGATAGGATTATAAGATGCTTCTTCGTATATGTGTTCATGTGTGTGGGGGTGTTGTTTTCTATAATTTGCTGTATCACATTATTTACATATATTTATAAATCCTCCAATACTTTATTATACAGGATTATACTGGATCTGATTGGCTGCAGCGCACACTGTAGAATGCTGTGACCTCACAGTGTCGGCGCTATGGCCAACCGCTCTACTGGAAACTCCTTTGAGGGTTACAGTTGACGATGAGAGTGAGTATGCGTGTCTTATGCTCCTGTCCTGTCCTTATTATTTCCCATTTCCTAGCTATAGAAGTTTCTGATTTCTTGTGATAAGTTTCCCCTATTTCCCTATTCTTATGTCCCATACATTTTTAAATAAAAAACCTTATATTTGCTAATTAGTTACAGCAATGTTTACTATTGATAACATTGGCTATTGATAAGGAAACCTCTCTATTTGTCCTATTCAGGATTGTGCGATTAGTTCTTCTAGAGAAATGGCGAGCAAATATCAGAGACCAATCTATGTAAGTTCCAAATGAGAAAAGTCATGTAAATCAGAATAATCATAGTAATATTATCTCTATATGTATATATAAAAATGAATTTCTGATGTCTGTTCTTTATGCACTTTCTTTTTCTATCTGGTGACCTGATTTATTGATAATATTTTGGGGCAGTTATGATATTTTGATTGCTGTTATGTATTTTTTGTGAAGTTGTGGCAACCAAAAACCTTCAATTTTGGTATTTTATTTTTTTTTATGCTTTACAGTTTCTACAGATTAGGTCAATTAATTTTATATTTTCATAGATCGGACTTTTCTGAACAGGTTGATACCAAATATTTGTGTTTTTTATTTTTCCCTTTCTTTAATATTAACTGGAGGAAATGGGGTTGATTTGAATTTTTATCTTTTTACATTTTTAAAAACTTTTTTCTTTACTTTTCACTTTATTTGTTAGTCCCCTTAGGGGACTGTAGCCTGCAATCATCTGATCGCTTGTGCTGTATACAGCAATACAGCAGCATAGAGGTATATAGTACAAATCACTGTGTTATATGACGCCCAACCACAGGCTGGACTTTACAGGAGAGATCACATAACAGGCAGGGGGACAGTTAGCCGGCCCACGGCTGTCATAGCAGCCAATCGGCTCCCTGTGATCACATCACGCTTAAAGAGAACCTGTCATGTTCTTTTTCGCATCTAAACTGTCCCCAGTACATTGTTAGTAATGCAGTGTGCATCACTAACACTTTTTTAATTAAAAACGGCGCTGTAATGATGTCCAAAAAGCACTTTATATAGTAATATCGTACCTGCTCATTTAGTCAGGGGTGAGCTTCATTTTATTCAGTCACGGTTGTCGCCGCCCACACAATTTGAATGATCTTCCCGGGGTGGCACTGATGTCACTCAAATCCACTTTGAAAAATCCAGCGCTTGCGCAGTTTATCGTAGGACAGCGCTTATGCAGTGTTGATCGTTGACTTGTGCATGCGCCATGACGAGCGGCTTCCTGCGCTTGCGCTCTAATATACAAATTAAACAAACGGAAGCGTTTTACTTACACTTATATAATTAGAAAGAAAATTCATTACCGGAATAGTACAAAAATGTATAAAATAAATAAGGTAAGTATACCACTTCTTAAAAATGGATGGCAGACCATCCGGGTAAATGACAATAAAAAACCATCAAAAATGGGGGAAGAAAAAGACTAGCAGGATCACCTGAAAAAGAATGAAAAAATAATAAAAATAGTAAAAAAATATATATATTAATAATAATAAGAATAATAAAATAAAAAATATAAAGCTCTAATATAGCATAATGTGCACATTACCAGCTGATACAAATCTACGCACAGACGCCGCTCATTCCGGCAGCGTGTACGTTTCCTGGATTCAGAGACGCACACTGCGCACGACTGGAAGACCTGCAATGTGGCGGCTCGTGCAAATTATGTTATCACGCCCACAGGGGTGTGATAACATGGAAAGATGGCTTAATAGTCTGGAGAACTAACGCCCCACCGACTAGTCAAAGCCCTCATTAGTATAGGTAAAGCGGAGGTTATACATAATTTTTAAAGCATTTATTTTACCCCTTCCCAACATTGGAAGTATCCATATGCCATAGTTGGCTGATACTTACCGACCTTTTATGGATGGATACATCGTGGCGGTCTCCTGAGTAGAGCGGCTTTGAGTGCCCGATAGCTGATTCTGACAGCTGACACCCGGCACTCAGTGCAGTGATCGCACCGCTCCCAGCACTTTATCCCACTATACCCTATATCGATCACAGTATTTAGGCAAGTAGAGGGAGCCCTCTCTACTCTTTGATCAGCGGCCCGTTGCCATGGTGATCTGAGCATGGTGCAGCAAGTTGGTCTGCCAGTGCAGCGCTGACAGTTTGGAAAGCATGGCAAAGCTCCTGCATTCCCATGCTTTACAAGTGATCAGTCTGCAAAAAGCGAAAGTCCCAGAGTAAGACAAAGTTAAAAAAGTGATTTTTTTTGTAAAAATATATAAAAAATGAACTAATTGATTTAAAAACAAATATATATATATATATATATATATATATATATATATATATATATAGAGCCCACAAATAAATATTTTTATTTAAAAAAAAAAACTAAATAAAGTACACACATTTGCTATTGGAGTGTCCAGAACGACCCAAACTATAAAATTGTCCCACTAGTTAACCCCTTGTGTGAACACCACAAAAAAATAGAAATGCATTATCATCACACTTGAGAACAAAATGTGGAATAAAATGCGATAAAAAAGATGAATGTAAATAAAAATGGTACCGCTGAAAACATCATCTTGTCCTGCAAAAAACAAGCCACCATACAGCACCATGAGCAGACAAATAAAAGTTATAGTTCTCAGAATAAAGCAATGAAAATATAATTATTGTTTCTATAAAATAGTTTTTATTGTGTAAAAGTGCAAAAACATAAAAAAATATAAATGTGGTATCGCTGTAATCGTACTGACCCAAAGAAAAAGCTGCCTAATTATATTACGCGGAAAAAACAAAAAAGAGAGCTACAAGGAAGTTTTTACCAAAAATTATTCAATATTTTTATTTATATTCATATATAGAGCATGAGTGCAACAAAGTTATAAGTGAGAACAAAAATACAAAAGAAGCCGCATAAAAATTCAAGGTATCATGTACACATAATATGTATTGCACAGGAAGCAAGTTATCAAAGGGCAAAAAATATTCCAATTATTAAAAAAAGGCAAATGCCAATTAAATATGTAGAGCAAATTCCAGCGAATCACAGCATATCAGCTATTACTACTATAAGGTGTATGTGCAAATAAAGTGGCTGATGCAAGAGAAACAAAGTGCTAGGAAATGCAATAGCTGCCCGATAATAAAAGTCCATGTTAGTGCTATTAATGGGTTAAATGAATATACCTGAAGGCGGCTGGCACCCCGATGCGCGTTTCGCACTAGCTTTATCCAGGGGACTTGGCGCTTCTCCCCATCTGAGCTGTGTACTATGCTTCAAAAATAGTTTTTGACCACTTATGGGGAATCGGTGTACTCAGGAGAAATTGCACAACATGTTTTGTGTTCCATTTTCTCCTGTTACACTTGTGAAAATAAAAAAAATTGGAACTAAAAGTTTCTTGCCTCTACGTTATAAACTTCAGTAAAGCACATGTGGGTTCAAGGTGCTCAGCACACATATAGAAAAGTTTTCTGAAGGGGTCTAGTTTCTAAAATGGTTTCATATTTGGGTTTTTTTCTACTGTTTAGACACATAAGGGGCTCTCCAAACGCGACACGGTGTCTGCTAATTATTTCAGTAAATTTTATATTCAATTTGTCAAATGGCGCTCCTTACCTTCCAAGCCCTGCCATGCCCCTAAATAGTGGATTTCCCCAAACATATGGGGTATCAGCAAGCTCAGGAGAAATTGCACAACAAATTTTACAGATCATTTGGGTGTAAAGTAACATTTTTTGAAAAAGAGTTAAATGTTCATTTTTTCCTTTCACGTTCTAAAAATTCACGTGAAGCACCTGAAGGGTTAATAAACTTCTTGAATGTGGTTTTGAGCACCTTGAGGGGTTGCAGCTTTTAGAATGGTGTCAACTTATGGTATTTTCTGTCATATAAACCACTGAAAGTCGCTTCAAATGTAATGTGGTCCCTAAAAAAATGGTTTTGTAAATTTTGTTGCAAAAAAGGAGAAATCGCTGGTCAACTTTTAACCCTTATAACTTCCTAACAAAAAAGTATGTTTCAAAAATTTTGCTGATATAAATTAGACATGTGGAAAATGTTATTTATTAACTATTTGTGTGACATATCTCTGTGATTTAAGGGCATAAAAATCCAAAGTTTGAAAATTGTAAAATTTTTGCCAAATTTCATTTTTTTCACAAATAAACCCAAGTCATATCGGAGACATTTTACCACTATCATGGAGTACAATATGTCATGAAAAAATAATCTCAGAATCAGTGGGATCCGCTGAAGCATTCCAGAGCTATTACCTCATAGTGCTCATTCCCATTTGCGAGAAAAAAAACGGTCCGTTTTCTGGATGGAAAAAACGGACTGATTCTATGCGAGTGTCATGCGATTTCAGTGTGATTTTTCCATATGACATCCGTATGATATATACACATATATATATATAGACATGTTAGTGACAAATACAATTAGTCTAGTATTGGTTCTAAATTATGGACATGTATTTATTTAAGAAATGATTATTTCAAGGAACAAAAATATTTGTCACTGACATATATATATATATATATACACTCACTGGCCACTTTATTAGGTACACCATGCTAGTAACGGGTTGGACCCCCTTTTGCCTTCAGAACTGCCTCAATTCTTCGTGGCAGAGATTCAACAAGGTGCTGGAAGCATTCCTCAGAGATTTTGGACCATATTGACATGATGGCATCACACAGTTGGCGCAGATTTGTCGGCTGCACATCCCTGATGCGAATCTCCCGTTCCACCACATCCCAAAGATGCTCTATTGGATTGAGAACTGGTGACTGAGGAGGCCATTTGAGTACAGTGAACTCATTGTCATGTTCAAGAAACCAATCTGAGATGATTCGAGCTTTATGACATGGCGCATTATCCTGCTGAAAGTAGCCATCAGATGTTGGGTACATTGTGGTCATAAAGGGATGGACATGGTCAGCAACAATACTCAGGTAGGCTGTGGCGTTGCAACGATGCTCAATTGGTACCAAGGGGCCCAAAGAGTGCCAAGAAAAAATTCCCCACACAATGACACCACCACCACCAGCCTGAACCGTTGATACAAGGCAGGATGGATCCATGCTTTCATGTTGTTTACGCCAAATTCTGACCCTACCATCCGAATGTCGCAGCAGAAATCGAGACTCATCAGACCAGGCAACGTTTTTCCAATCTTCTACTGTCCAATTTCGATGAGCTTGTGCAAATTGTAGCCTCAGTTTCCTGTTCTTAGCTGAGAGGAGTGGTACCCGGTGTGGTCTTCTGCTGCTGTAGCCCATCTGCCTCAAAGTTCGACGCACTGTGCGTTCAGAGATGCTCTTCTGCCTACCTTGGTTGTAACGGGTGGCAATTTGAGTCACTGTTGCCTTTCTATCAGCTCGAACCAGTCTGCCCATTCTCCTCTGACCTCTGGCATCAACAAGGCATTTCCGGCCACAGAACTGCCGCTCACTGGATTTTTTTTCTTTTTCGGACCATTCTCTGTAAACCCTAGAGATGGTTGTGCGTGAAAATCCCAGTAGATCAGCAGTTTCTGAAATACTCAGACCAGCCCTTCTGGCACCAACAATCATGCCACGTTCAAAGGCACTCAAATCACCTTTCTTCCCCATACTGATGCTCGGTTTGAACTGCAGGAGATTGTCTTGACCATGTCTACATGCCTAAATGCACTGAGTTGCCGCCATGTGATTGGCTGATTAGAAATTAAGTCTTAACACACAGTTGGACAGGTGTACCTAATAAAGTGGCCAGTGAGTGTATATATATATATATAAGATCAGGGTCGGCTCCAGGTTTTCGTGGGCCCCGGGCGAAAGTGTCTCAGTGGGCCCCTTTAACATGTACCACAATTCATGATGCACAGATGCGGCAAAGAAATATAGGTATAGTACAATGTCAAAGATATAACTTACTTCTTACATTACATGAGTGATCTCTATTGTAAATTATACAATAGCTCAGAAACCAGCAAATCCTCACAGAGCACAGTGCGTGCCCTAGTAGGGATTCAAAGGTTTTCATTTAAGATCGGACAGTATAGAACTCCATGCAGTATTCTGGGCATCACATAGTCTTCCATACAGTTTATTGGGCCCCAGATATTGCTTCATACAGAATAATGAGCCTCCTATAATGCTCTATATAGAATAATGAGCCCCAGATATTGCTTCTTACAGAATAATGAGCCCCATATATTGCTTCATACAGTATAATGAGCCCCATATATTGCTTCATACAGAATAATGGGCCCCATATATTGCTTCATACAGAAAAAGGGTCCTCATATAATGCTCCTTACATAATAATGGGCATCATATAATGCTCTATACAGAATATTGGGCCCCATACAATGCTCCATACAGAACTCCATACAGAAAATGGGCCTCATATAATGCTCCATACAGAATAATGGAAACCATATAATGCTCCATACAGAATAATGGGCCCAATATAATGTTCCATACAGAATAACGGGCCCAAGATAATGCTCCATACAGAATAACAGGCCCAATATAATGCTCCATACAGAATAACAGGCCCAATATAATGATCCATACAGAATAACGGGCCCAATATAATGATCCATACAGAATAATGGGCCCAATATAATGATCCATACAGAATAACGGTCCCAATATAATGATCCATACAGAATAATGGACATCATATAATGCATCATACAGAATAATTGGCCCCATATAATGCTCCATACAGAATAATGGACACTATGTAATGCTCCAAACAGGATAATGGGCCCCATATAATGCTCCATACTGGATAATGGGCCCCCTTATAATGCCCCAAACAGGATAATGGGCCCCACATAATGCCCCATAGAGAATAATAGGCTCATCTCCCCCGTTGGGATCATTCTCATCTCCGCTGGGCTCATCACTAGTGGCTTCCATAAGTTACATACCATACCCTCCTCGGAGTCCCCCTGGAGGTTTGTCATTTTCAGAGCGCTCCTCCTGATGAATTGTAATGATTATGAAGCAATGAGACCCCGGCCCGGTCCCCCCTAATCATCTTTTCATTGTTGTAACTATCATCACCCCTCCCCGGGTATCACCCCCTCCCCCTCCCTAAAGCCAGAAATTACCTGTTTTTGGGGTTGAGAAGTGTTACTACAGTCTACTGAGTACTTGCAGTGCCAGCTGCAGCAGCAGCCAGCAGGAGCCGCCACTTGGAGCGAGGAGCCTCAGCAAGCGCCGGGATCATGTGTCGCCGTCGGTGTCCGGTGCCAGCTGCAGCAGGAGCTGCCACTTGGGGAGCGAGGAGCCTCAGCACTCAGCCCTCAGCGAGCGCCGACGCCACCCACTGGGATCATGTGTCGGTGTCCGCCGGTGCCAGCTGCCGCAGCAGGAGGAGCCGCCACTTGGAGCGAGGACTGGAGCCTCAGTGAGCGCCTGGATGTGTCGGTGTCTCTGGACGGTCCCTCTGTTCCGTTTTCAAACTAAGCTTCTGTCCTCCGCCCGCCATGGGGATTTTTTCCTCTATATGGCACTTTGCACTTTATAGACCACTATGGGTCTAGGTGGATATATGCTTACATGCTGATATATTTTTGCACTTTACCATTACCTGTATCCATTCCTTTATTCCTGTATTTGTGTGTATTTCACTTGGGTACATATTCCTTCCTCTAACTTGTATTTTGTTTGTCTATTTATCTATGATATGAATTTACTTAATAAAATTTATTTTTTATTTATGATATATCTCTCCTTGTGAGTGGTGTGTTCAGGATACTTTGTATCCACTTTTTGGTCTATGTATTTCACACGCCCCTGTACTTTGTGCATGCTGGGAAGTCCTTTATGGTGAAGGTTCCCCTAGCGCATTAGTATGTTTTTGGACATTTTTGTGGTTGTCCCTGACACATTGGAACGAAAGATCAGCTCTGCTGATCAGCACATAAGCAAGCCTCCATCCCAAGGCCACCCACCTTGAGATACATAACGATCCTTTAGCACCCTGCTCCTGTTACCACTCTGGACAAGGCTATCCGTTCGTCCTGGGACACCCACACAGCACCCCCTAGCGGACACAGTGGTCACTACACCACTATATATATGTGTGTGTGTCTCACTGACATTATATATATATATATATATATATTCACCTATTCTATGTGTATACATGTAGTATATCTTTTGTATTAAAACATGTCAGTGTGATTTTACTGTCTAGCCGCATATGAATTACCGGCTTATTTCAAATTCAAAGAAGCTTTATTGGCAGGACTAAATACACATTAGTTTTGCCAAAGCAAGTGTACAAAAGGGAATAGGGATAGGGACTGTAGGGATGTTAGGTAGGGGCTGTAGGAAAGGTGGATGGGGCAGATCCAGGATGGGGCTATAGAAGTCCATGGCATAGAGAAAGTGGATGGGGGGGATGGGGCAGATCCAGGATGGGGCTATAGAAGTCCATGGCATAGGGAAGGTGGATGGGGGGGTGGGGCAGATCCAGGGTGGGGCTATAGAAGTCCATGGCATTGGGAAGGTGGATGGGGGGCATGGGGCAGATCCAGGGTGGGGGCCATAGAAGTCCATGGCATATCATAGTTCTCTTTCTCGCAGTCTATGACATTCGCTCACATATTGCACTGCTATCTCCTCTGCTCTCTCTTCTTCCCCCAGCAGGATATATGTTTTCGCTTCCTCCTTCATGGTGATGAAATCTGGGAAGAGATGTGAGAGTCTCCTGAAGTGAGCGTCCCTCACTGCTGAGTATTTGGGGCAGTGTAGTAGGAAGTGGGTCTCATCCTCCAGGGCCTCCTGGTCACAGTGTTGGCACAGTCTTTCCTCCCTGGGCTTGTAGCTCTGCCTGTGTCGCCGGATTTGACAGCCAGACTGTGAGCACTGAGTCTATATTGGCTCAGGATCTTGCGGTCTCTGGGGTCTGGGAGTTTCTCCAGATATGGGGCCAGTCTCTCTGTAGACTCCGGTAAATGGTCAGTTTCTGTGAGCTGATGATGTCGTTCTTCCAGTCACTTACGTACCTCTCCTGGCCTTCGTCTACCATCTTCCTGATTCTGGCTTTTGTCAGGTTGTTGTGATTGATGTTCTGGTCAGGTTTGGTTTGGGTGAGCTGTTCCAAGGGTCCTGGTTTTTCTGTTTCACCTACATG
This sequence comes from Dendrobates tinctorius, assembly GCF_039654945.1. Classification (NCBI taxonomy): domain Eukaryota; kingdom Metazoa; phylum Chordata; class Amphibia; order Anura; family Dendrobatidae; genus Dendrobates; species Dendrobates tinctorius. The sequence continues at coordinate 10,846,218 of NW_027361672.1, forward strand.
TGTCAGGGCTTTATGGTGATGGGAGCTTGGATTGCTCCTACGTAGGTGAGCGCGGAATGACAGTGCCCTCTTTGGAACAGTTAGGTGTAGAGGGAATCTGCCCAGCTCGGCCCGGAAAGCACTGTTGGAGGTTCTCCGATGGACTTGGAGAAGGCGCTTGCAGAATTCCAGGTGGAATATTTCTGTTGGGCTTGAATCCCACCTTGACCAGTCTGGGTAGGTGTGAGGACCCCAGACTTCGCTGCCATACAGGAGGATTGGGGTGATGATAGAGTCAAAGATTTTTAACCAGACCCTCACTGGTGGCTTCAGATGGTAGAGTTTCCTTCGGATGGCATAGAAGGTTTTGCATTCCTTGTCTTTCAGGGTCTCTATGGCTTGTTTGAAGCTCCCTGACCGGTGAATCTCTAGGCCCAGGTAGGTATATTTATCCGTTCCTGTAAGGGAGCAGTTGTTGAGGACAAATGAAGGGTGCTGGTCTGATTTTCTCTTCTGGAACACCATGATGTTGGTTTTCTTTAGGTTGACCGGTAGTGCCCAGGTGGAGCTGAATTTCTCTAAGATTTTCAGGTTGTCTTGGAGGCCTTTCTCGGTTGGTGACAGAAGCAGCAGGTCATCTGCATACAGCTGGAATTTCACCTGCACATCGTGTAGGGTGAGACCTGGTGCTGTGGAAGATTCCAGAGCGGTAGCCAGCTCGTTGATGTAAATGTTGAAGAGCGTTGTGCTTAGGCTGCAGCCTTGTCTGACTCCCTGACTCTGCTGGAAATAGGCTGCTCTTCTGCCGTTCACACTCACACTGCAGAGGTTCTCGGTGTAGGAGCTTTTGATAACATCGTAGGTCTTTCCTCCTATACCGCTCTCCAGCAGTTTCAGGAATAAGCCTGGGTGCCACACTGAATCAAAGGCCTTTTTAAAGTCCACGAAACAGGCGTATATCTTCCCATTCTTTGTATTTTGGACGTGTCTCTGAATGAGGCTGTGCAGGGTGTAGATGTGGTCAGTAGTGCGATGGTTTGGCATGAACCCTGCTTGGCTCTTGCTGAGGACGTTGTGCTCGGTGAGGAAACTGAGGATCCTCTTGTTAAGGATGCTGTTGAACAGTTTTCCCAGGTTGCTGCTGACACATATGCCTCTGTAGTTGGCAGGGTCATACCTGTCCCCATTCTTGTGGATGGGTGTGATGAGGCCTTGGTTCCAGGTACGAGGGAAGTAGCCGGCACTTAGGACAATATTGAAGAGTTTAACCGTTGCGGCCTGTATTTCTGGTGGGCTGTACTTCTGCATTTCTGGTAGGATTCCATCCAGGCCACCGGCTTTTCTACATCTTATGGAAGAGATTCTCTCTGCTACTTCCTGTAATGTAATAGGTGTATCCACGGGGTTTGGGAAATTTTTTACTTTTTCCTCCATTGCTTTTAGTTTTGCCATTATGCTTTCCTGTTCTTGGCTTAGTTCTTCCTTTGGAATGTCTTTATAGAGGTCTCTGAAGTACTGGAGCCAGATGTTGCCAATTTGGATATGGATGTTGTTTTTCTTGTTTTTTGTGCCCATTTGGTTCTATAGTTCCCAGAAGGAGTTGTCTTGGAGGGCATCTTGGAGTTGGTTAAGTTTGGTGGAGATGTAACTCTGCTTCTTCCTCCTGAGGATGGTTTTGTACTGCCTTTGTATGGTTTCATAGGCTTCCCTTAGACCCGGGTGGTTGGGGTCTTTGTGTTTCTTGTTGGAGGCTGTTCTCAGAGTCTTCCGTACGGCTTTACATTCTCTTTCAAACCATCCGTTGACCTGTTTTTCTTTTGGTCTCTTGTAGTTGACTTTTTTAAGGTCGGACAGTCTGGCCATTGCATAGAATATATTGTTGAGGTCTTTTGCAGCTTGGCTCACTCCCTTTGGGTTAGGCCGGTACTCGTAGTTGTAGAAGTGGTGGAGCATCCGCTGTATTTCAGGTCTGCTGGGAGCCTCTTTATACTTTAATGCCAACATTTTGTGCCATTTATAGGATGGAGGCCGTGTGAAGAGGCCGCTCTGCTGAGGCTTTTGAGTGGATGGTTTCTCTGTAGATTTCAAGTACAGAAGTTGACTGTGGTCTGACAGGTGCGTTTGTGGGGAGATTATGAAGGCGCTGATATTTGTCAGGTTCATATCTGTAATGGCATAATCTACTACACTTCTCCCTACATGGGAGTTTAGTGTACACCTCCTTAAGGAGTCTCCTTTGGTTCGTCCATTAAGAATATGATGTCCTAAACTTCTACATATGTTCAGGAGCTTTTTACCACTTTTGTTGACTGTATTGTCATAGCTGTTTCTCTCTGTGACTACTGAGTCTTAGCCGTCATTCTCTGCTCCAAACATGTAGATGTTTCCATCCGTGGTCAGGAAGTTGTTTTCTCTCCCTGTTCTTGCATTGAGGTCTCCAAAGATGATAACTTTGCCCAGGCCCTGATAGTGGGCGGCTTCTCTTTGTAAGATCTTGAAGCAGTCTGGATTGAAGTAGGGTGACTCTGGTCGTGGTATATAGGTGGCGCAGAGGTGGACATCAGACTGAGAGGTGAGGATGGAGCTGCTGATCCTGATCCATATGTGGCTGCCTCCTCTCTTCACCGGTTTGATGTACTGGTGGAGCTCCTCTTTATACCAGATCAGTATTCCTCCTGAGCTCCGGCCCTGTTTGATGTTTTTATTTTTCAAGGCAGGGACAGAGATTTCCCCGTATCCGATGGGCACCAGAGATTCGTTTTCGGCTCCGGTCCATGTTTCCAGGAGGATCTGAATGTCTATATTTCTCAGTCTTTGTATAAAGTCAGGGTCATTTGTTTTACATCCAAAAGCCGAGGTGTTGAGACCCTGAATATTCCAGCTGCTGATTGTAAGTGAAGGCTTATCTATCTATCTATCTATCTATCTATCTAATATAAATACATATATACATGTCAGTGACACACACACATATATATGTATTTATATTAGATAGATCGAAAGATAGATAAGCCGGCAATTCATATGTGGCTAGACAGTAAGATCACACTGCCAGCTCAAAAAAGAATAGATACAGTAGACTATATACACATAGAATACATAGATATATACATGTCAGTGCCACACACATATATATCTGTGTATTCTATGTGTATATATCTATTTTATTCTAACATGTCAGTGTGATTGTACAGTAGCCGCATATGAATTGTCGGCTTTTTTCAAAGAACACCGGTACGTATCAATCGGACAGCACTCGCATGGTGCGAGTGCTGTCAGATTTTTTATCGCACCCCATTGACTTGCATTGGCGATTTTCACCTGAAAATCGCAGCATGCTGCGATTTTTTTCTTAGTTCGATTTCGGCTGAGAAAAAAAATCGCAAATTAAATGTCACCCATTGAAAAACATTGGTCAGAGTGCAATCCGATTTTTAATCAGATTGCACTCATCTCATTTTCGCACCAGTGAGTATGAGCCCATAAAGTGACAGTGGTCAGAATTTTAGAATTTGGCCTGGTCATGAAGGTGAAAACAGGCTTGGGAGCTGAAGGGGTTAACTGAATTATGTTATACAGGGCTGGTAAGGCATAGAGTTTAATCACATATAGTTCAATGCTGCTGGATTGGAGGGCATGGGGGACCTGACAGGTTCCCTATAAAGCAGATGTAGTAATGCAGCTATCATTTTTAAACCCAAATAAATATGTCCATAATGGACGCAGCTCCAGAGATTCATAATACACAACTAATGTAGAAATATATTCCACATATCTTAGACTTGAAAAAGTGGAAAACAAAGTCAGATGCCGCCCAGAGTTGTCAGCAGAAGCCGCCCAGAGTTGTCAGCAGATGCCGGGTCACATACCAGGCGTGCTGTTTATGGGCTGTATGAATGCTGCACGGACTGGCGCTCTGCTCGTAGACTGCGCTAATATTAATAAATCTATCTTGTGTGATAATGTAACAGCCCGGTCATTATCCAGTGTAATGGAAGCCTATGAGTATGTGATGTACAGGACAATGTAAGAAGCTGGAATATTTCATGGCCTTTTTACACTTCTCTGTTTTACTTTTACAGCCTGCAGTGATTAACATCCCATGTAAGTATTCCCATTCTCACAAGCATTTATAGCATTTATTCCTCGCCGTGCCCCCCAGCGCCCTGCTCCGGTCTGTGCAGGGTGGGGACTGAGGCTTTGTACAGCAGGCGCGATCTAGTGATGTAATGGCGCCTGCTGAGCTGAGCCTCAGACGCACAGGGACAGGCTGAAGGGTGGAACAAGAAGCCAATGGTAAAATGGTACTGACAGTATTTGTCACTTCCCCTTACATTCTATGGAGCTAGTAACATGTCAGCTGTGGGGAGAATCGTGAATCACACTCACCCATTGACTGACTACTAGGAGAAACTTGGGGAACTTCCATCAGCTTTTTCATTGAATACAAGAGAAATGGATGAGATACTGATGACAAAAATTGACACATGGACTAAAAAAAAGATGAAAATCGGATGCAGCGCACTGATGAAAATTAGTTTGGTTTTGTGCAGAGTAGAAAAACAATGACATGTGAATACGGACCAAAAATAAGTCATCCTCTGCAACTGACTGTTATTAACTACTTCAATAAATCTAATTGTAAAGTGTTGTTTCTTTTTCAGCTGAAGGTGTAAATCGCAGGTAAGAGTCTTTCTCCTCATTGTACAGTGTGTGGTGCGCATGCGCCACCTCGGCTCCAACCTACAGGGGCATCTCAGGGCTGGAGGGTACGGCAGACGGACCCCCAGCAATCAGCAGCTTATGCCCTATACTGTGATTTGGGGATAAATAAGTGGGAACATCTATTTTAATAGTTCACATCAGTTGCTAGTGTTACCATAACTTCTAGCTAAACCCTGACCTAATCTATACATTGATGTGCTTCCTTGTACTATAGGACGGACTTCACGGGATTACATAAAATAGTAATGCAGAAGAGCACTGATATTGAAAGGAAGATCACAATTTTGTAAGTGATAAAAATGTAACGATCTAATATAAACCAACCTTCTGGATTCCGTAATGATAGAGATTAGTGATGACCGAGTATACTCGTTGCTCGGGTGTCCTCTGAGTATTTTGGCGGGCTCATACATTTATTTTTCGTCGTCTCAGCTGCATGATTTGCGACTGATAGACAGCTTGAATACATGTGTGGGCTGCCTGTTTTGTTAGGGAATGTATTCATCCTGTCTACAAGTCGCAAATCATGCAGATAAGACGAGGAAAACTAAATCTCCGAGCACGCAAAAATACTCGGCGATCACGTGAGCATGCTCGGGGAGACCTGAGCAACGAGTATACTCGCTCATCACTGAGATGATTCCTTATCTCTGGCGACTGATTCATTATATTCTGGTAGAGATGTTACACTGTAGATCCTATCTGCACTCTCAATATCTGTCTACACAGAGAGCCGCCATGTATTGGGCACCAGTCATGGATCAGATTTTACAGCACAAAGATGCCACAACACAGGGATTATTATTTCACTTGTTAAAGGGAACCTGTCAGCAGGATTGTGCTGAGTAACCTACAGACAGTGTCAGGTCGGCGTTGTTATACTGATTACCACGATACCTGGTGATGAAATCCATCTTTGTGGTTGTTGTTTAATCTGTATTTGCAGCTAATGATATGCCTGTGCTCTGGAGGGCCTGTGGGGGGTCTTCATGTGGTGCTCTGATTAGCTATTCATCTGTATGGCTTACTGAGGGTCAGTGATCCCTCAGTGACCTTCCCCTGTTTTACATACTGAATATAATTATGGTTTTAAAAAAAATCCCATTTATCAGGCAGGCACTGGCGCCTGCACTGTAGCATGATGAGTTTTGTTGTAAAAAAAAAAAATTCTTAATCAAAATGGCACCGGCAGCCGCGCCTGTGTACTGGCATCTATTTTGTTCCTCCTCGGCACCATTTTGCTAGAGAAAAAAATAATTATGCTCTATCGCAAGGTGATAGATGCTACTTCGCAGCCGCTGGCACTATTTTTATTAAATAGATTTTTCACAACATAAAAACTGTTTCTAAATAATTTGAAAATAGTCATATTATCAACCTCATCATGTTACAGTGCAGGCACCGGCGCCTGTCTGATAAATGTGAATATTTTTTTTAAAGCCATACTTCTATGCAGTATGTAAAATAGAGGAAGGTCAGTGAGGAATCAGTGACCTGTCATAAGCCCATAAGGATGAATATGTAAGCAGAGCAGCACATAAGGCCCCAGCCACAGACCGCCCTAGAGCACAAGCATATCATTAACTCAAAACTGCAAATACAGATTAACAACAACCACAAGACGGATTTCATCAACTAAGGTATCATTTCAATCAGTATAACGGCGACGACCTGACACTGTCTGTAGTTTAATGACCCCCTGACGAAGGCTAAGGGCCGAAACGCACGTTGGGGAGGGCGTCTATTCCAGGAGACCAGGAGTAGTACAGCTTGTAAGTGGTTACTTTATACTTACCTTATTTTTTGAGATTTATGCTGTATTCTTCGTACCCTACCTGGTCTATGATAGAATTAACCCATATACTGACACCTATTGATGTCTTTGGGTATTACCGGTAGTAGTTTCATGTGGCATACTTGTACAGAGACACCTGCTGGTGGTTCACTATTTTGCACTAAAATTGCACTTTATTAGTTATCCACAGTGCACTCTATATATATTAGATATTTTTTGTCTGTATAATTGCTTCGCACTTATATATAAAAAATCTTTTTTGGATAAATAACTTTTTATGCAAGTATGTTGTAGCACTTTTTGCACTATATATATTTTTTTGGGGAATATTAATTAATTTTTTCCAGCACTACAGTCATATGTAAAAGTTTGGGCACCCCTATTAATCTTAACCTTTTTTCTTTATAACAATTTTGGTTTTTGCAGCAGCTATTTCAGTTTCATATATCTAATAACTGATGGACTCAGTTATATTTCTGGATTCAAATGAGGTTTATTGTACTAACAGAAGATGTGCAATCTGCATTTAAACAAAATTTGACTGGTGCAAAAGTATGGGCACCCTTATCATTTTCTTGATTTGAACACTCCTAACTACTTTTTACTGACTTCCTGAAGCACTAAATTGGTTTTGTAACCTCATTGAGCTTTGAACTTCATAGCCAGGTGTATCAAATCATGAGAAAAGGTATTTAAGGTGGCCACTTGCAAGTAGTTCTCCTATTTGATTCTCCTATGAAGAGTGGCATCATGGGCTCCACAAAACAACTCTCAAATGATCTGAAAACAAAGATTATTCAACATAGCTTTTCAGGGGAAGGATACAAAAAGTTGTCTCAGAGATTTAACCTGTCAGTTTCCACTGTGAGGAACATAGTAAGGAAATGGAAGAACACAGGTACAGTTCTTGTTAAGCCCAGAAGTGGCAGGCCAAGAAAAATATCAGAAAGGCAGAGAAGAAGAATGGTGAGAACAGTCAAGGACAATCCACAGACCACCTCCAAAGACCTGCAGCATCATCTTGCTGCAGATGGTGTCACTGTGCATCGGTCAACAATACAGCGCACTTTGCACAAGGAGAAGCTCTATGGGAGAGTGATGCGAAAGAAGCCATTTCTGCAAGCACACCACAAACAGAGTTGCCTGAGGTATGCAAAAGCACATTTGGACAAGCCAGTTACATTTTGGAAGAAGGTCCTGTGGACTGATGAAACAAAGATTGAGTTGTTTGGTCATACAAAAAGGCTTTATGCATGGAGGCTAAAAAACACAGCATTCCAAGAAAAACACTTGCTACCCACAGTAAAATTTGGTGGAGGTTCCATCATGCTTTGGGGCTGTGTGGCCAATGCCGGCACCGGGAATCTTGTTAAAGTTGAGGGTCGCATGGATTTAACTCAGTATCAGCAGATTCTTGACAATAATGTGCAAGAATCAGTGACGAAGTTGAAGTTACGCAGGGGATGAATAATTCAGCAAGACAATTATCCAAAACACCGCTCCAAATCTACTCAGGCATTCATGCAGAGGAACAATTACAATGTTCTGGAATGGCCATCCCAGTCCCCAGACCTGAATATCATTGAACATCTGTGGGATGATTTGAAGCGGGCTGTCCATGCTCGGCAACCATCAAACTTAACTGAACTGGAATTGTTTTGTAAACAGGAATGGTCACAAATACCTTCATCCAGGATCCAGGAACTCATTAATAGCTACAGGAAGCGACTAGAGGCTGTTATTTTTGCAAAAGGAGGATCTACGAAATATTAATGTCACTTTTATGTTGAGGTGCCCATACTTTTGCATCGGTTAAATATTATTAAAATGCAGATTGCCCATTTTCTGTTAGTACAATAAACCTCATTTGAATCCAGAAATATAACTGAGTCCATCAGTTATTAGATATATGAAACTGAAATAGCTGTTGCAAAAAACAAAATTGTTATAAAGAAAAAAGGTTAACATTAATAGGGGTGCCCAAACTTTTACATATGACTGTATATACTGTATTAGTATGACCCTATAAACTGGATAGTATGCCCCCTTTTGTATATGTATTTACATTTCATATTGATATTTTATGTTGATACTGATGCTTTGCTACTTTTAAATACCTTCATTTTAATCTTGTGATGAATAAAATACATATTTTTACTTATGGGACTTATTGTCAAGGGTTTCTTTTGTGTTATGCTCTGTTCAGTTATTTGACGGTCCTAAATAGTTAAAACCATATAGTCGGTGGGGGGTACCAGCAACAGATACCATTGGATCTGAATACTTTACTGTGTAATTGCTGGTCCTCCCTCGTTTCCCTCTTGTGTGTCTGTAGTCAATGAGCATAAAACACCTATCCATTACTAATCCTATAGTTGTATGGTAAATAAAGACACAGACAGAATAAAGTCTCTTATTTAAAATAAAACACACTTTTACGTTTTTTATTTAAAAATAATAAACACAGTTATACTCACCTAACGCACATTCCATTTGTACCCATCAGCCGACACCAGTGAGACACCTAGCTTCTTTGTGCAGTTTTATTAAAATCACTGATTTCTCTGCTACAGATCTAGCAGTGCTCTGAATGTTGAGCCCTGTATATCCCCTCCCACACCACTGATTGACAGCTTTCTAGGTAAATTGTACTTTGCCAGAAAGCTGCCAACCAGTGGTGGGGATGGAGTTATACAGAGCAGGAGGATTACATGGCATGAGACAACTAGTCTTCTAATGATAATCTCCTGCTAATAAAACACTAACTTTATTGAAACTACAGCAAGCAGCCCATTAAGTGACAACTTGCTGGAATCATGGTCTCTGTCCCTACACCATGCTGCTCTCAGATTAAATATCAGAAACTTGCTGACAGATTTTCCGTAACTCTGGAATGTAGTCAATGTAAAATGTTGGTAGAGAAAGTACCTAGAATGGAGGGAGGAGGGGAGGAATGAAGCCACATTTGTCATGATCACTAATGCTATTGAACATCCTAACAGTTAATGGTATTTGCACCTTTTAATATGAGATATATATGTTCCATGTACCATAGGGAGCAGAACATACAGTGGCAGGAAGAAGGGATTAGCAAGGAGATGATGGAGCTGGAGACAATGCATCTGACTCTGTAAGTGCTGAGATTTATTGATCTAATAACAGCAAACCTCACAGATTACACAGTGATATATAGAATTACACTGGGGACTGTGACTTACTGGGGGCTTAGTTACACTTTACAGTAAGTTACAGGGAAACTATGAGAACTTGGCTGGGGAGAATAGTGACCAGCAAGATTCAATGAAACCCCCTACTATTCAGGGGGCTAAACACATCTCCATGTAGGTGACTGAGGCAGCGCTGCCCCCAATACAGACATGGCTGAGAACACAGTGGTACCTGGAATAATAGAGGGGCTGCGGCACTGACCAGCACTGCGGACCCTCACTCTCAGGATCTATGGGAGGAGTACTGGTAGTCGAACCCCCACCGGGTCAGAAAGTGGAGTAATGTCCTCAGATCTGGTCATTAAGTCTGTATATAGTGCAATAATAATGAATATTAATAATACTCAGTTATACGATGGTTATAAGACGCACACAGGACTGATGAATGCCTGGATGTAAACACATTAAAGGGAATCTGCACCAAGTTATTGCTACGTCATCTAAGAACCATGTGATGTTGTGACAGAGAGCCTAATTCCTGAGATGTATCACTGACTGAGCTGCTTGCTGCAGTTTTGATAAAATGTTTTATCTACTGCAAATCTACCAGTTCTCTGAATACTGAGCTCAGAATAACACCACCCCCACCACTGACTGACAGCTTTCTGTGCACACTGTGCATAGGCAGAAAATTGCCAGTCAGTCAAGGGCTGGGTTTTACAGAGCTCATGAATGTAGAGGACTACATGGCAGAAAGGTTTACTAGTGTTCTAGTGATAATCTCCTGCTGAAAAAAAACCCAGAAAGCAGCCCAGTAAGTGACACATCCCTGGATGTAAGGTCTTTATATCATGCTGCTCTCAGATTAAGTGTCAAAGCCTGGTGGCAGATTCCGTCTAAATCAGATGTGTGTATTGTAATGTAGTGTATAATGAATGAGCCATGATACGGGGCTTCATGTATGAGAACTGGTTCTGGTACAGACCTGAAAAAGAGAGAGAGGCTTCAGCCATCAAGCAGGACACAAGGGGGAGCAGAAGTGTCTCATAAGTGGAGAACGTAGCAGATTTCTCTGATAGGATGAGAAGATATATTACAAAGCTTCTTATATTTGCTCGTACTATTGAGTTTGTGACATTTGAACATAAGTTGTTGTATCATCCTTGTACAATAGTGAGGACATCCCAGGGAATACAGAGTTAAAGAAGAAAATAGAAGCTAAAAAGAAGAGGATCCTGGCTCTGTAAGTGCAGAGAATCACTGATCTAATATCAGCGAACCTTATAGATTACAGAATGATAGAGACGTTTCCTTATCTCTGATGTGCGATTCTCTGTATTCAGGGACAGATGATACACAGTCTATTACACACGTAGCTGCCATTTACGGGGCGCCGCTCATGGATCAGATCTTATTTACAAAGATGCAAAGTGTTTTTTACGGGTCACAAACATTAGAGAATTTGACTTGTAAGAAGAAAAGTAAAATGAGCCAATGTATTAATATGGCTTCTGTAGAAATATATCAGATATAGATTTTAAACATCATTCATCCCTGGTGTTGAGGACTCCCAGATTACACGGATATCTGCCAGGAGCCACAGACGTTTCAATCCAAAATTTCAGCCCAGCAAAGCAAATATAATCCCATAACACTTAATATTAATTCCATCATGGATAAAACATGGTATGAAAAATCCAGGAGATAATGGGTTACTCCAGCAGATTGGTGAAAAAACATTTTTGCATTTTGGTTTCATTACACATTTTGCACAGTTTGGCTTTTATAGGCCGTTTGCACATTGAACTTTGATGTGATCTGTCATAAATTGGCTGAGAGGAGATAAAAAAAGGACAAACTTTCCCAATGGAAATTTGAACAAGCTGACTGACAGATTTTCAGTGAACTCATTATGCAGCCAGCAATATTGCAACGCAGAAGGTAGAGAAAGCAAAAGGAGCAAACATTTTAATAATGCCCAAAATAAATGCATCGAAGTATAAAAAATTCCCCAAAAGTGGACAACCCCTATAAGGAACAGCAGGGCTACCACTAGGAATTTCGGGGCCCCATACTGGCAAAGTTTCGGGGACCTCTTGAGACTCGGCCCAGGCTCTACCCCTCGAACTGTCCACAGTCCCACCGCTCTCTTGGAAAAACTCCACTTCTCACCAATCACACATTAACAGTTCGCCACCAGAGGGCGCTCGCACCTCATCTCCAGCACAGGCCGCAAGCCGTGGTCTTTCCTGCTGGCTGTGACTGCACGGAGGTGGGTGGGCCAGCGGCCGGTCCAGCAGCGGCGGGGGGGTCCGGCAGCATTCATCATCGGCAGCTCCAGCAGCGGCGTAGGGGTCCGGCGGCGGCTGGTCCAGCAGCGGTGGGGGGGTCTGGCAGCGGCGCGGGGGGTCCGGCAGCGGCGGGTTAAGCGGCTGGGGGGTCTGGCGGTGGGTCTAGTGGCTGGGGGATCCGGCGGCGGGTCCAGCCGGTGTCCCGCTAGTTGGAACTATGGAAGGGCCTAATGCCACCAGCGGGTACCATATTGGAATACCCATCACTTAGGTATTCCAATATGGGGGTCGGCGTACTTTCGGTGTGGCACGGTGGATTGTGGGATTCGAGGACATTCAGACAGAAGTGGATGACGGACAATTTAAGGCAATTATATATATAGATAGTGTCAGTGTAAAGGTAACACACTGACTCACCAGTGACATCACTAGTTGAAGTCCTTCAGCCTCGCTTTTCATCTTTCATCCAGCACAGACCGCCATCACGTCTTACAGCCAGGGTTCGTCTCTGCAAGAAATAACACAGTTATATAAAGCTCCGCTTGCAGAACACATTACTTAATTTTTTTCCAAGTTTTACACTATACCAGATGAAGAAAAAAAGTGACAGTGACTCTGCACAGTAACAGGACTGCCCCCCCATTTAAAACAGTATCCTTAAAAAATAAAGTAAATACATCACTGCAGTAATAATATCCCTTAATTCTGCCCCCTGTGTCTCCCATCCTGCCCCTGTCTCACATCCTGCTGCCCCCTGTGTCTCACATCCTGCCTCCTTGTGTCTCAAACTCACCCCCCTGCTGTGGACTGGTTCATCTAAGAGGAGGGGACATATCATGCTGGACTATGCACACTGTTCTATGGGGACTGAGACTCTCCCATGCCCATCTAAGAGCAGGCGGTAACATAGGCTGGACTATGCACACTGTTTTATGGGGACAGAGACATTCCCCAAGCTATGGGCCGGTCCATCTAAGAGTAGGAGGTGACATATCATGCTGGACTATGCACAATGTTCTATGGGGACAGAGACACTCCCCCTGCTGTAGGTCAGTCCATCTAAGAGCAGGAGGGGACATATCAGGCTGGACTATGCACACTGTTCTATGGGGACAGAGACACCCCCCCTGCTGTGGGCCGGTCCATCTAACAGTAGGAGGGGACATATCAGGCTGGACTATGCACACTGTTCTATGGGGACAGAGACACTCCCCCTGCTGTGGGCCGTTCCATCTAAGAGCAGGAGGGGACATATCAGGCTGGACTATGCCCACTGTTCTATGATGTGGTCGCATCAGGAGCATGGAGCCCGCACCATACCAGGTGTTACACAGCGGCCATCTGCCTATAACAGCTGCAGCCGGAGGGTGCTCTACCTGCTAACCTGCAATAAGGTATATTCTTGTTAGGAACGGCAGAACGCACTAAATAAAAATAAATAATAAAGTGTGTTCGCCGCTTGGGGTCCACCGTGCAGTAGGTGTAACAACCGCTGCTGAGTGATGACAGAGGAGCAATATGGCGGTATAATGTGCACGGGTTCAACTTCACCCAAAGTGCGCAGACCGGGCTCTGTTCACACACAGAGGTGCTGCAACAAAAACACACAAAACACTGAACCTGTTAGACACAGGCTTCAGATAGCATACAAGACGCTGAACCTGTTAGTGACACAGGCTTCAGGTAAATGCACACACGGTATCTGGTCACAGGAGCAGGACCCAAGACAGGGGAGCTGCGTCCCTCTAGACCTACCGTGTGTGCGACGTCGCTGCTGCGAACGCCTAGAAGGGCTGCAACTGCAGCGCGGCGTAGGACATTGCCACTCGACGACAAAGCCAGATAGCAAGCGCAATGTCGGACGCTAGCGTAGCGGTGCGGTGGGCAGAGTGGCTTAAGGCTTGCCACTGACAGGCGCTGACTACTAAACTAATTCCCTATCCACATGCGTAATATCAGAGGGAAGGGGTTTCAAATGAGTCAGTCACCAGAGTCATACATCCATCACCATTCACACATAGCAAGTATAGTCTATACTAGCGCATGGCGGAACAGCCATGCGCTCCTTTTATAGCAGCCGGGACCTTCTGCACGCTTCCAGATCTCTTAGATGGACCAATGAGAACTGGAGCGGGACCTGAGCACATGACTAATAGGAGATCGTCCCATGAGCATGCCCAGTAAGAGGACAGAAGGACTTAGCCTCAGGAGAGATTTGCTGCAAGGCAATCTCCTCTGCGGTGGAAAAATAGGAGGAGAGAGCAGAATGTGAGGATCTGGATCCCTGCTAAGTAAACGCAGAAATCCGACTCCTAACAATTCTTTTCCATCAGCACAGCCATAATCACGGCTTGTTTTTAGCGGGACGAGTTGTAGTTTTCTGTAACACTATTCAGTTTATCATGTGATGTTCTAGGACGTTGGATGAAAGTTCCAAGCGCTAAACTTGAGAAAGGAAAAAGGAAATTCCTCAATTGTAGGTTCCAAAATGACCCCCATAATAATGAAAGCTCCGGTCTACAGTTACCAGTCTCAGACGATGGGGTCACAAAGCACATTGTTTTATTTATGAAGTTTTTAATTATTTTTAACCACTAAATTCTAAAAAAAATCCCTCCTAAGTTTGGTATCACCGTCCTGTAACTGGATAATACTGTCCGGCCATTCTTACCAAATAATGAACGCTGTCATGAATTGCATTTTAGTCACCATTTTACCACTTTTGGATTTTTTTCCCGTTTTTCAGTACATTATACGGTAAAGTAAATGGTGTCAGTCAGAACTACAACTCGATCTGCAAAAATTCAAGTCCTCAAATAACTATGTAGACCAAAGGATAAAAGGATATGACTCTTGGAGGAAGGGGAGTAAAATATGAAGACTCCAAAATGGAAAATTTCCCAGTTATTAACCCCTTCCTGACATCAGACGTACTATCCCGTCCATGGGACCTGGGCCCCTATGCCCATGGATGGGATAGTACGTCTACCGCGATCAGCGGCACCCACGTGGTGAGCGCCGCTGATCGCGGCCGGGTGTCTGCTGATTATCACAGCTGACACCCGGCACAATGTGTCAGGAGCGGTCACGGACCGCCCCCGACACGTTAACCCCTTGCACACCGCGATCAAACATGATCGCGGTGTATCGGGGGTTAAAGGGAAGCATCGGCAGGGAGGGGGCTCCCTCCGTGCTTCCCTGAGCCCCCCACGGCAGCGCAATATGCAGCGCTGCTGCGGGGGGCTCCTTTCCTGCAGGCCCCCGAATCGAAGATGGCGACGGGGGCCTTCGGGGGCCTGCAGGAAGCTGGCTTCCTCAGTGCCTGCAAAGCGCAGGCATGAGGAAGCCTTCTGCAGTGCCTGTGACAGATCGCTGATCTGTCACAGTGATCTGTGATGTGACAGATCAGCGATCTGTCACAGGACAGTGATGTCCCACCTGGGACTATTTAATAAAGTAAAAAAAAAATAAAAAAAGTGTTAAAATAAATTTAAAAAAATCGCCAAATAAATTAGAAAAAAAAAAAAAATATTCCCCCAAATAAATCCATTTTTTAGAAATAAAAAAAAACAAAACAATAAAAGTACACATATTAGGTCCGTAACGACCCGCCCTATAAAATTGTCCCATTAGTTAACCCCTTTAGCGAACCCCTTAAAAAATAAAAATAAAAAACGAAGCAAAAAAATAATGATTTATTATCATACTGCCAAACAAAAAGTGTAATAACGCGCGATCAAAAAGACGAATATAAATATCCATGGTACCGCTGAAAACGTCATCTTGTCCCGCAAAAAACGAGCTGCCACACAGCATCATCAGCAAAAAAATAAAAAAGTTATAGCTCGCAGAATGAAGCGATGCAAAAATAATTATTTTTTATATAAAATAGTTTTCATTGCATAAAACCGACAAAACATAAAAAAACGACCTAAATAAGGTATCGCTGTAACCGTACTGACCCGAAGAATAAAACCGCTTTATCAATTTTGTCGCTCGTGGAACGGTGTAAACGCACCCCCCCAAAAGAAATTCATGAAACGCTGGTTTTTGTTCATTCTGCGTCCCAAAAATCAGAATAAAAAGCGATCAAAAAATGTCACATGCCCGAAAATGGTACCAATAAAAACATCAACTCGTCTCACAAAAAATAAGACCTCACATGACTCGGTGGGTCAAAATACGGAAAAATTAGAGCTCTCAATATGTGGTGATGCAAAAACTATTTTTACAATAAAAAGCGTCTTTTAGCGTGTGACAGCTGCCAAACATAAAAAACGCCATAAATAGTAAATCAAACCCCCCGTTATCACCCCCTTAGTTAGGGAAAAATAATAAAATAAAAAAAATGTATTTATTTCCATTTTTCTATTAGGGTTAGGGTTAGGGCTAGGGTTAGGGTTAGGGCTGAGATTAGGGTTAGGGGTGTGTTGGGGTTCGGGTTGGAGTTAGAATTGGGGGTTTCCACTGTTTGGGCACATCAGGGGCTCTCCAAATGCAACATGGCATCTGATCTCAATTCCAGCCAATTCTGAGTTGAAAAAGTCAAATGGTTCTCCTTCCCTTCCATTCTCTGCCATGCGCCCAAACAGTGTTTTACCCCCACATATAGGGTATCAGCCTACTCAGGTCAAATTGCAAAACAATTTTTGGTGTCCAATTTCTCCTGTTACACTTAGGAAAATAAAAAATTGGGGGCAAAAATATCATTTTTGTGGAAAAAAATGATTTTTTTATTTTCACGTCCGAGCGTTATAAAATTCTGTGAAGCACTTGGGGGTTCAAAGTGCTCACCACACATCTAGATGCGTTCCGTGGGGGGCCTAGTGTCCAAAATGGGGTCACTTGTGGGGAGTTTCAATAGTTTAGGTACATCAGGGGCTCTCCAAACGCACATGACACCCGCAGACCATTCCATCAAAGTCTGCATTCCAAAATGTCACTGCTTCCCTTCCGAGCCCCGACGTGTGTCCATACAGTAGTTTTCTCCCACATATGGGGTGTCAGCGTACTCATGACAAATTGGACAACAACTTTTGGGGTCGAATTTCTCCTGTTACCCTTGGGAAAATAAAAAAATTGGGGACTAATTGATCATGTTTGTGGAAAAAATACGATTTTTTTTATTTTCATGCCCTGGCATTATAAACTTCTGTGAAGCCTTTGGGGGTTCAAAGTGCTCACCTCACATCTAGATAAGTTCCTTAGGGGGTCTAGTTTTCAAAATGGGGTCATTTGTGGGGGGTTTTCACTGTTTAGGTACATTAGGGGCTCTCCAAAGGCAACATGACACCCGCAGACCATTCCATCAAAGTCTGCATTCCAAAACGTCACTACTTCCCTTCCGAGCCCCGACGTGTGCCCATACAGTAGTTTTCTCCCACATATGGGGTATCAGCATACTCAGGACAAATTGGACAACAACTTTTGGGGTCCAATTTCTCCAGGTACCCTTGGGAAAATAAAAAAATGGTGACTAAAAGATCATGTTTGTGGAAAAAATACGAATTTTTTATTTTCACGCCCGGGCGTTATAAACTTCTGTGAAGCCTTTGGGGGTTCAAAGTGCTCACCACACATCTAGATAAGTTCCTTGGGGGGTCTAGTTTACAAACTGGTGTCATTTGTGGGGGGTTTCCACTGTTTAGGTACATCAGGGGTTTTCCAATCGCGACATGGTGTCCGATCTCAATTCCAGCCAAAAACGTCAAATGGCGCTGCTTCCCTTCCGAGCTCTGCCATGCGCCCAGATAGTGGTTTACCCCCACATGTGGGGTATCAGCCTACTCAGGACAAATTGCACAATAACTTTTAGGGTCCTGTTACCCTTGGAAAAATAAGAATTGAGGGTGAAAAGATCATTTTTGTGGAAAAAATATGATTTTTTAATTGTACAGCTGTATGTTATAAACTTCTGTGAAGCCCTTGGGGGTTCAAAGTTCTCACCACACATCTAGATAAGTTCCTTAGGGGGTCTAGTTTCCAAAATGGTGTCACTTGTGGGGGGTTTCCACTGTTTTGGTACATCAGGGGTTTTCCAATCGCGACATGGTGTCCGATCTCAATTCCAGCCAAAAACGTCAAATGGCGCTGCTTCCCTTCCGAGCTCTGCCATGCGCCCAAATAGTGGTTTACCCCCACATGTGGGGTATCAGCGTACTCAGGACAAATTGCACAATAACTTTTAGGGTCCTGTTACCCTTGGGAAAATAAAAATTGGGGTGAAAAGATCATTTTTGTGGAAAAAATATGATTTTTTAATTGTACCGCTGTACGTTATAAACTTCTGTAAAGCCCTTGTGGGTTCAAAGTTCTCACCACATATCTAGATAAGTTCCTTGGGGGGTCTAGTTTCCAAAATGGGGTCACATGTAGGGGGTTTCCACTGTTTAGGTACATCAGGGACTCTCCAAATGTGACATGGCGTCCGATCTGAATTCCAGCCAATTTTGCATTGAAAAAGTCAAACGGCGCTCCTTCCATTCTGAGCTCTGCCATGCGCCGAAACAGTCATTCCCCCCCACATATCAGGTATCAGCGTACTCAGGACAAATTGCACAATAACTTTTGCAGTCCAATTTCTCCTGTTACCCTTGGTAAAATAAAAAAATTGAACCTGAAGTATTTTTTTTGTGAAAAAAAGTTAGATGTTCATTTTTTTTTAAATATTCAAAAGAATTCCTGTGACGCACCTAAAGGGTTAATAAACTTCTTGAATGTGGTTTTGAGCACCTTAAGGTTTTAGAATGGTGTCACTTTTGGGTATTTTCTATCATATAGACCCCTCAAAGTGACCTCAAATGTGATGTGGTTCGTAACAATAAAATGGTGTTGTAAAAATGAGAAATCGCTGGTCAACTTTTAACCCTTATAACTTCCTAACAAAAAAAAATTTTGGTTCCAAAATTGTGCTGATGTAAAGTAAACATGTGGGAAATGTTAGTTTTCAAGTTTTTTGTGTGCTGTATCTCTGTGATTTAAGGGCATAAAAATTCAAAGTTGGAAAATTGTGAAATTTTCAAAATTTTCGCCAAATTTCCATTTTTCTTATAAATAAACGCAAGTTATTTGAATGAAATTTTACCACTAACATGAAGTACAATATGTCACGAGAAAACAATGTCAGAATCACTGAGATCCATGGAAGCGTTCCAGAGTTATGACCTCATAAAGGGACAGTGGTCAGAATTGTAAAAATTGGCCCGGTCATGAACGTGCAAACCACCCTTGGGGGTGAAGGGGTTAAAGCAATAAATAAATCTGAGATAGACAAATATCAGAAGTAAATAATATGGGCAGATGGACCATAAGGGTGTGTGCACACGCTGCAGATTCTGCTGCCAAATCCGCTGCGGGTCCGCAGTAGTTTTTGCTGCGGTGTACAGTACTATTATTCCCTATGGGAATAAAAAAACGCAGTGCAGACGGTGCAGATTTTTCCGCGCTGTTTTTCTGCGGTTTTAAACCCGCAGAAAGAACTGACATGTCAATTCTTTCTGCGGAATCCGCTGCGGTTTGCCATCTCCTCCATTGTGGAGATGAAAAACCGCAGGGCAAAACCGCAGAGCAATCCACAGGTAAAACCGCAGGTCTATGGATTGCCACCTAAGGTCTGTGTATGCCACCAGCCTTCTAGGCTTATTCTGTCCTAGTCAGTGAGCGCCCTCTAGTCGTAGCTCCAGGTAGACTAAATTGTATCATTTGTTGATGTACTGTAGATGGAAAATGTTGGCAAAGTATTTGGGATGGAGGCCGAGGGGCGGATTTGCTCACTAATGCTCTCCAAATTTCTGATATTAATATGTTCCGTGTACAACAGGGAGTACAACAAGCAGATGGTAGAAAGGGAAATAGAAGAGCTGTGGAAAGACCTGGATACAATAGAGGAAATTTTGTAAGTGCTTTTATCCCTGTTACAGATATTAAACCTGTCTGCACTATATCAGTCTACACTGTCAGTGTGTGAAAGTCATTTCTCAGATTAGGAGTTTATAGGACTATTTAAATTGGGCACCGGTAAAATTAACACATGACCCAGCATTTATATGGCTCCTTTAGAAAGACACTGGTTATATATGGAAGTATGTATATTTTCTATAGCATTTGTCCTGTCTAGGATCCTCCGCGGGCCTTAGGCCTGTTTCACACATCCGTTTTTCAGCTCAGTCGAAATCCGCTAAAATGGCGGAAAACGGATCCGTAGGCGGATTGAAAGAAACGGGTGGCACCGGACCGTTGTGTTGACGGATCCGTGTAAGGTTGAATTTTAAAGGAACCCGTGCCTGGAAAAAGGAGAGAGAGAGAGAATTTCTCAGCCGCCAGAACGCGATTTAGGGTTAAATTTCCGGCAAAGGCAACTCTTCCGGGCAAATGTGGATCTGGCCAGCAAAAAAACGTTTCAGTGTCCGTCCAGTCATGTCAGCGGACGCCAAAATTTTGGCGGATCCGTGAAAAAACGGATCCTACAGTTGAACATCCGTCAAGATCCGCCGATAATGCAAGTCAATGGGAAGAAAAATGGATCCGCCAAGAAAAATGGCGGATCTGTTTTTTTTTGCAAAATGGCGGATTTTGACTGATGGTAACAGACGGATGCGTGAAAGAGGCCTTAGGCGCATTTTAACCCCTTAATGACGTAATTTATTTTAACTTTAATAAGTTGCAATTTTTAATAGAACAAAAACTGGATCAGAGTTATAGAAAGATAAAATATAAGACCCCAATACATCAAGACCAGTGATTTTCTCACCTATCTTGATGAGAGGGTGTGGTGAAGACCCCGATCCATGAAGAAGTGTATGCCTCTTCAGGAATCAGGAGCGTCTGACGAGTGGTGTGGACTCCTGTGACCACGTCAGAAATCTTACTCCAGTCTGTCCGTCCTGTCACAGCCCTGCCCATTTTGGCGTAGCTGGAAGAAACTGATGTGAAAATGCCAGAATTTTTTGCACAACTCCAAATTGTTCAAATTAAGAGTAATTTATGCCAGAATTCTGGTTAACTTACTTGGATAAATTTGGGCCTTAAACTGTATAAAAATTAAAAAGTTCAGTAAAAAAACAAACAGATTAATTAACCCTCCAATTTGTTGAGCTGATGAAAGAAGCTGCACGGAGATAAGCTACTATTAGATAGTGGCGCCCCCTGCAGTCACACTACACCCTGAGAGGTGCAATCTCTCCAATATGTCACCTTTGTCGGGTCACCGTGGGTCTGAGGTCGCTGTGATACATGCGCTGTTGTGAAATCTTTGTCACTACATTTCTTTTCTTTACTTCTCCAACAGATGGATCAACAAAATCCGGATTCCACCACCAACATTCAGGCCATATAGGATGAAACAAAGAATCTGGAACCCATCCACTGAATCTATCCAGTATGTATGTGATTTCTGGAAATATAATACTATACGACCAGCCTGATATACAGTGGGGCAAAAAAGTATTTAGTCAGTCAGCAATAGTGCAAGTTCCACCACTTAAAAAGATGAGAGGCGTCTGTAATTTACACCATAGGTAAACCTCAACTATGGGAGACAAACTGAGAAAAAAAAATCCAGAAAATCACATTGTCTGTTTTTTTTTCATTTTATTTGCATATTATGGTGGAAAATAAGTATTTGGTCAGAAACAAAATTTAATCTCAAGACTTTGTGATATATCCTTTGTTGGCAATGACAGAGGTCAAACGTTTTCTGTAAGTCTTCACAAGGTTGCCACACACTGTTGTTGGTATGTTGGCCCATTCCTCCATGCAGATCTCCTCTAGAGCAGTGATGTTTTTGGCTTTTCGCTTGGCAACACGGACTTTCAACTCCCTCCAAAGGTTTTCTATAGGGTTGAGATCTGGAGACTGGCTAGGCCACTCCAGGACCTTGAAATGCTTCTTACGAAGCCACTCCTTTGTTGCCCTGGCGGTGTGCTTTGGATCATTGTCATGTTGAAAGACCCAGCCACGTTTCATCTTCAATGCCCTTGCTGATGGAAGGAGGTTTGCACTCAAAATCTCACGATACATGGCCCCATTCATTCTTTCATGTACCCGGATCAGTCGTCCTGGCCCCTTTGCAGAAAAACAGCCCCAAAGCATGATGTTTCCACCACCATGCTTTACAGTAGGTATGGTGTTTGATGGATGCAACTCCGTATTCTTTTTCCTCCAAACACGACAAGTTGTGTTTCTACCAAACAGTTCCAGTTTGGTTTCATCAGACCATAGGACATTCTCCCAAAACTCCTCTGGATCATCCAAATGCTCTCTAGCAAACTTCAGACGGGCCCGGACATGTACAGGTTTAAGCAGTGGGACACGTCTGGCACTGCAGGATCTGAGTCCATGGTGGCGTAGTGTGTTACTTATGGTAGGCCTTGTTACATTGGTCCCAGCTCTCTGCAGTTCATTCACTAGGTCCCCCCGCGTGGTTCTGGGATTTTTGCTCACCATTCTTGTGATCATTCTGACCCCACGGGGTGGGATTTTGCGTGGAGCACCAGATCGAGGGAGATTATCAGTGGTCTTGTATGTCTTCCATTTTCTAATTATTGCTCCCACAGTTGATTTCTTCACTCCAAGCTGGTTGGCTATTGCAGATTCAGTCTTCCCAGCCTGGTGCAGGGCTACAATTTTGTTTCTGGTGTCCTTTGACAGCTCTTTGGTCTTCACCATAGTGGAGTTTGGAGTCAGACTGTTTGAGGGTGTGCACAGGTGTCTTTTTATACTGATAACAAGTTTAAACAGGTGCCATTACTACAGGTAATGAGTGGAGGAAAGAGGAGACTCTTAAAGAAGAAGTTACAGGTCTGTGAGAGCCAGAAATCTTGATTGCTTGTTTCTGACCAAATACTTATTTTCCACCATAATATGCAAATAAAATGAAAAAAAAACAGACAATGTGATTTTCTGGATTTTTTTTTCTCAGTTTGTCTCCCATAATTGAGGTCTACCTATGATGTAAATTACAGACGCCTCTCATCTTTTTAAGTGGTGGAACTTGCACTATTGCTGACTGACTAAATACTTTTTTTCCCCACTGTATTTTACAAGGTTGTGATTCCGCCTGACCCAGAGGTGGAGTACAGTTTTTGTAGTGATCCTGCTAGTTATTGCTCATACTCGCTTGTCCATTGCTTTCTATTACTCCCAAGTTATCTAGTAGTTATTTTACCACCACAGGTAACCCACCTATTTCTTGAGGTTCAGCTTAATAATAGCATACCTGGTTTGTCAGGAATTTATATTAAAGGGCCTGCATTGTAAAAAAAAAAAAACACTTCCAACTGTGAGTAAAGAGGACTAGGATATATAATTCATCTGGAATATATACTCTTCTATATCAATTGTTTTGATTGCTTTATTCCAGGGGTGGACAATTACTTTTCCAAAGGATCCACATGAGAGACCGTTGACTGTTGTGGAGGGTTAAACCAATAGGCTGAAATTAATTCTGCTTATTATTATTATTTAGGGTCAGTGTTAAGGTGGTCAAAAATCTGCATAACAGAGGATACACAGCATTACTTACAGTTTATGCTGTGTGTTCTCCATTGTCTTGTCACATCACTCTAAGCTTCCTTCTCCTGCATGGTCCCCTCAAATCCATCTCCATCCTGGTCTGCACGGCCCCCTCATCCCCATCCTGGTCTGCACGGCCCCCTCATCCTCATCCTGGTCTGCACGACCCCCTCATCCTTGTCTGCACGACCCCCTCATCCTGGTCTGCACGGTCCCCTCATCCCCATCCTGGTCTGCACAGCCCCCTCATCCCTATCCTGGTAGGCATGGTCCCCTCATCCCTATTCTGGTAGGCATGGCCGTCCTCATCCCCATCCTGGAATGCATTGCCCTCCTCATCCCCATCCTGTTAAGAATGGCCCCCTCATCCCTATCCTGGTATGCATGCCCTCCCCCATTCATATCCTGGTATGCAAGGCACCCCCATCGCCATCCTGGTTTACATGGCCACCATCAGAAAAACATTAAAAAAAACCATAAACCATTCTACTTACCTTCCCTGCTCTCCCTCGCAGAGTCCTGTTCTGATGCCAGCAGCTGATTTATGCTTGTAAGCAGAGTGTGGCAGTGACATCATGTGTTGCTTACAAGCAGAGGACAACTGCTGATATACTCACTGCTCTCCGCCTGGGACTATGGGCGTGTGGAGCAGTGAATGTTCATCTTCCTTAAGAGCAGGCACAGTGTTGACCGCAGCCTGCAGCTGCCAGACAATGACGTGTGCCCGCTACTAAAAAGGATGAATATTCACTGTTCTCTACTTTCATAGGTGTGCGGAGCAGTGAATATTCATTCTGTTTAATAGCGGGCACACGTGATCACCCGGCAGCTGCAAAAGTCGTCGGCTGCAGCTACTGTACCCGCTATTAAAGATCAATGACTATTCATTGCTCCCCACACCTATGAAAGTGGAGAGCAGTGAATATTCATTCTCTTTAGTAGCCGGTACACCTGATAGCCCAGCTGCTGCAGGAACCAGCCTCTGCGGCTAACACACTGTGCCTGCTATTAAAAATAAATGAATATTCACTTCTCCCCACTCCCATAGTCCCTCCCACCTCTCAGCTCCAGCTTCAGTGCATAGAGGTGGACAGGACTATGGGTGTGGTGAGCAGGGGTTAGTCGCAGCTGCCGGCTCTTGACAACTGTCACCCGCTCATCCGCCGCTGCCACTCTCCCACGCCATCCACAGCTGGTACATCCGGACTATAAGACACACCCCCATTTTTCTCCAAATTTTTGTTTTTATGATGTTGGCCATGTAAGCCAGGATAGGGATGGGGATGCCATGCATACCAGGATATGAATAGGGGGGCCATGCATACCAGGATAGGGATGAGGACGGCCATGCATAGTGTGTGTGTGTGTGTGTATGTCTAGACTATATTGTGTATATGTAATGTACAGTATATATGGGATGTGTAAGTATATATTATGTAGAGTACATAGGTATACACCATGCATACAGTAGTGTGTGTATATGTCTAGACTATATTGTGTATATGTAATGTATATATGGGATGTGTAAGTATACAGTTTGTAGAGTGCATAGGTATACAGTATATAGAATGTGTATATATATATAGCATATAATGTGTGTGTGTATATACAGTATATATATATAGTATGTATATAGTGTGTGTATTGTACAGTATATAGTTAAAGTCAATCATTAGTCTCAGTGAAGCTCTTGCTTAACATACAGGATGATATCTGTTTCATGTACTCTAGGATGGAGACTTCCAGACAGAAAAAGGAGGAAGAGAAAACAAATGAGAACATCATAGTTATGTAAGTGCAGATATTTATTGCTAATATACGTAAATATATGTGTTCATATAAGAGAAATGGAACGTAGTTACCAACATCATTTATTCTCATCCTTTCCATAACTCATGCTAGTCACTTTTATGTGATTTTCAAATATAAAAAAATTGGGCCAAATATGGGAAATGGCACAAGGACAGTGATTACCTGCAGCGGTCACGAGGGTAGTCACTAACGTCAATACTACCGTACAGGATTTATCATGTGAGCAATGGTTCTTTTTATTTTACACTATTTTCTCCATTTTGGTCCAATTATACAAATCCTCCTGGAAATGTCACTGCTTCAATAGTCTCATATTTACTTATGAGTAGGGATGAGTGGACCTGTGGAAGTTCGGGTTTGTCAGGTTTGGCCGAACATAAGTCCAAAGTTCGGTTCAGGGACCAGAACAAGACCCTGGACCCAAACTTTGGGGCTATAAAATGTTTGTTGTAAGGGTTGGGGGCTGAAAAAGGAAGCAAAATTGCTCTGCAAACAAATATGGATAGGAAAACGTGATTATCTGGACTCCTATTTATTTGATTTTATTTCTTTGCAGAAGAACAAGGAGCGAGAAGCCTCCATCAAGGTAAATGCAAGTGTAGGAACGACTGTAATTGCCCCGTGTAACAGGCCCATTAGTTATTATATGAGTCAGTGATGATCTGCAGATCTTTCCATAACATCTTTAAGAACATAAGGTACATACATATACGTGGTCAAAATTGTTGAACTAAATCCTATTGAGCAGAAATATGCCATCTGGAAAAGGCAACCTTCAAACACGAGACAACTGGAGCAGTTTCCTCTTGAGGAGTGGGCAGAAATACCTGTCGAGAGGTGCAGAAGTCTCAATGACAGTTACAGGAATCGTTTGATTGCAGTGATTGCCTCAAAAGGTTGTGCAACAAAACATTAAGTTATGGGTACCATCATTTCCGTCCAGGCCTATTTCATGAGTTTCATTTGTTTTTAAATTCTGTGGAAGCATGGTTAAAAAGCAATGTCTGATTTTCATTTGTTCATTTTCATAGATTTTTTAGTTATTATTACTTTTGTCAGATTCAAGTTATTTCTATCACCATTGTGGGTTTTTCTGTCATTACACGAGGGGTACCAACAATTTTGACCACGTGTGTACATAAGATCTTTACACATCATCATGATAAATCAATACAAATCATTGTATTTTGAGAGATTCAGTCTAGGTTTTATTAAAAAGAATTCATAAAAAGTGTTAAAAAACTTTTGTAAGTTTTTTAGGAAATGAAATTAAATCATCAGTATTTTCCCCATTGTTTATTGGCATTTACAGTGCCAACATTCACCGTTCAGTATAGATTACATCATAAGGTTGTTCTACAAGTCAAGTACAATTACACTGACAAGACGACTTATTTTTTTGTTTTACAGACTAGTATTCTCTTCTGAAGCCACAATATATGTATTTCTTTTAATACATATATTAATTTAAGACATATACTATATTAACCCCTTTCCGACATTGGGCATAAATTTACGCCAATGTTGGACTCCCTCCCTTTGATGTGGCTCCAGCGGTGAGCCCACATCTTTCCCGCCACATGTTTTAAACAGCTGACATGTGCCCAGAACAGCCGTGGGTGGAATCACGATCCACCCGCGGCTATTAACCTGTTAAATGCCGCTGTCAAACTCTGAATGCGGCATTTAAAGGGAGCCTGTCACCAGGTTTGGCCGATATAACTTACAGCCACCGACTTTCAGGGCTTATCTACAGCATTCTATAATGCTGTAGATAAGCCCCCCGATCCGACCTGAAACATAAAAAAGAGAAGTTTTATTATACTCACCCAGGGGGCAGTCCGGTCCGATGGATGTCGCAGGTCCAGGTCTGGCACCTCCCATCTTCTTATGATCACCACCCTCCTGCTTGAATCATGGCTCCCCAGCATCAAGCTCCTGCGCAGGTGTACTTATCTGCCCTGTTGAGGGCAAAGTAAAGCAGTGCCCAGGCCCTGGGTCTCTCTGACCTTTCCCGGCGCCTGCGCACTGCAGTACTTTCCTCTGCCCTCAACAGGGCAGATAAGTACACCTGCGCAGGAGCGCAATGCCGGGGAGCCTGTGAAGCAAGCAAGAGGGCGGCGATCATAAGAAGATGGGAGGTGCCGAACCCAGACTTGCGACACCTATTGGACTGGACCACCCCGCAGGTGACTATAATAAAAGTTATTTTTCTTATCTTGCAGGTCAGAATGGGGGGCTTATCTACAGCATTATAGAATGCTGTAGATAAGCCCTGAAAGGCGGTGGCCGTAACTTATATCAGTCAAACCTGGTTACAGGTTCGCTTTAACATCCGCCCATCAGTGATCCCCGTCACATGATCGCAAGTCACCGATGGGTTGGCTTGACAACCAGAGGTCTCCTGCATTGCTATGAGCGCTGCCCAGTGATCGGCGCTCATAGGAAGTGAGCATTTCTGCTACATACAGGCAATCTGATCATCGCCTGTATGTAGCAGAACCTATCGGAAAAATGCAGCTTCTAGTCTCCCACTGAGACTATTAGGCTACGTTCACACGTAGCGGAACTCTCGCGGAAATTACCGCGAGAATTCCGAATTCCATTCCGCGGGAAAATCGCATTTTAAATTCCAGCGATTTTCCCGCGGAAAAACTAGCATTTTGCAAGCGTTATTAGCTTACAGAATTGCTAGCGTTTTCCAAGCGATCTGTAGCATCGCTTGGAGAACTGATTGACAGGTTGGTCACACTCGTCAAACATAGTGTTTGACGAGTGTGACCAACTTTTTAATATTGAGGCTGCCTATGCAGCGTCAATAGTAAAAGATAGGATGTAAAAAATAATTTTAAAAAAATATATATTGTTATTCTTACCTTCCGGCGTCCCGCGCAGCCTTCACGCCTCTCTCCACGCTCCCGGTCCAGTAATCCTTTGCGAGAATTACCTCGATGACGTCCGTTCTCACGGGATCGCGACGTCTCGCAGTCATTCGCGATGACCACGAGACTTTGCGATTCCGTGAGAACGGACATCATCGCTCGCAAAGGATTACTGGGATCGGGAGCGTGGAGAGAGGCGGGAAGGCTGCGCGGGACGTCGGAAGGTGAGAATAATACTTTTTATTTTAAAATCTATTTTTTACAGGGATATGGTACCCAAAGCCCGGAGGACAGTCTCCTCTCCTCCGGACCTTGGGTACCATCCGCAAATGTTCTGCTCACATTCTGCAGAACAATGCATTCCTATGGGTGCGGGATCGCCGCGATTCCGCTAAATTAATGAGCATGCTGCGTTTTTTACCGCAAAGCGATTCCGCCGCGGTAAAAACCGCAGCATTAGCACAGCATTGCGGAATCCCATAGGAATGCATGGGATGCTTATTTTTCGCGTTTTCGCAGCAAAATCGCGCGGTTAAAACCGCCGCAAAAACATGAAAAAACCGCCACGTGTGAACATAGCCTTAAAGCATGCAAAAAGTAAAAAAACCAGTTTTTAAAAATATTAAAAAAAAAATTAAAGTTAAAATCACCCCCTCCTTTCACGCCATTCAAAATAAAACAATAGAAAAGAACAAACATACACATATTTGGTATCGCCTCGTTTAGAATCGCCCGATCAATATAAAAAAAGAATTAACCAGATCGCTAAATGGCGTAACGATAAAGAAATTCAAAATGCCAGATTTATGGGGTTTTTTTGGTCGCCGCAACATTGCATTAAAATGCAATATCAGGCGATCAAAAGATCGTATCTACACCAAAATGGTATCATTAAAAACGTCAGCTCGGCACGCAAAAAAAAGCTCTCACCCAACCTGAGATCACGAAAAATGGAGACGCTACAGGTATTGACAAATGGCGCATTTTTTTTTACCAAATTTTGGATTTTTTTTTCACCACTCAAATAAAAAAAAAAGCCTAGACATATTTGGTGTCTATGAACTCACAATGACCTGGAAAATCATAATGGCAGGTCAGTTTTAGCATTTGGTGAACATGGTGAAAAAATACCTCTTGCCGTTAAGGGGTTAAGACATACAAAAACATATACTGTATTTTCTGGACTATAAGATGCACTTTTTAGCAAGAAAAAATCACACTTAAAAAAGTGTGTGTCTAAGCCTATGTTCACACGTTACGCATTTGTTGCATTTTTTGCTGCGTTTTTAAATGCAAATTTTAAGCTGTATTTTACAATACCAGCAAAAGCTATGAGATTTCAGAAATCTCATGCACATACATTGTTTTTTTCCTGAATGAATTGGAAAACTGCTGTGTTTTTGCAAACTGCAGCATGTCACTTCTTCACTGTTTTTTTCAGCGTTTTTTCACCCATACAAAGCAACGAGTAAGTGAAAAAATGAAGCAAAAACCGGAAGGTGTCAAGTTTTGCTCCGTTTTGGCTGCAAAAACCTAAAGAAGTTACATCATATTTTTAGGGGGAACTAGACAAGCAGAGTTTAACCACTTCCGGACATGACTAATTTATGGGTTTGCGTTTTCATATTTTCCTCCCCTTCTCTTAAGAGCCATAACTTTTTTTCTGTCCACATGGACATATAAGGGTTTGCTTTTTGCGGGATGAGTTGCACTTTTGAGTGACACCATTTATTTTACCATAAAGTGTACTGGAAAAAAAACGGAAAAAAAAATTCCAAGTGCGGAGAGTGCAACTCTCACATTGTTTTTACCGCAAACGTTATACTTTGTCATAATAACCCATCGGTGCAGAGAAGTGGAATAAATGATGCAATTTTGGGCGGCACGTGTTAAATCCCGCTGACAGCGGGATTTAAGTGGTTCCCGCGTCTGTTAAGGCACATGATGTCTGATTAAACATACATCATAAGTTGTGAAGGGGTTAATAGATTAACAGTCTCGGCTGTTAGAGGTAGGTTCTGGCCGTGTGTCACAGCCATTATCTGCGGGGTATGGGGTAGGCTCTCCCCGTGAACCCGCTCCATGCACCCGCTACCACCTTGCACCGTACGTATGGTGGATGTCGGTAAAGTGTTAATCCATGACAGGCTCAGTAGCAGCACTTCCATTCATTCGGACCATGACCAGGGCAGACTATAATCTGTGCTACTTGCCTACTGTCCCGGGTGTTCAGGAGTCCTCCTCATATTTGATGAGTCTGGTGGACATCTGTAGAGGAAGCGAGTGTAGGCAATATCATGGTTTCTCTGGAAATGGAGGAGGTCTTTTCTTAACACTCAGGGCACCTTGTTTCTATCTATTTTTTTAGGCTTCGATCCTTCTTCTCCTGCTTCCGCTTCTTCAGTAACAACTAAAACAGTGAGTATACAAGATCCTTTGTGTAGGTGTCACCCCAGGTCTCACCGTCATTCTGTAATTCACAATTCAAATTTCCAGAACACTAAATTTTTACTAACTTATTACTAGCTGGTATAATTCATGGCAGTCATTATGAAATCAAACGGTTTTTTTTTACGTCTGCAGTGATTTGCATTTGGGCATTTAAATGATAATTTGCCAATGGCACAAAGCTCCAAATCTGTATAATGAACGTTAATATAGAGATCAGCCCAACATGAAATGTCTTTTCCGGATTTGTTTTCTCATTTTGACTCTCATAGTTGTGGTCTACCTCTGATGTCAATTACAGGCCTCTCTCATCTTTTTAAGTGGGAGAACTTGCACAATTGGGGGCTGACGAAATACTTTTTTCCCCACTGTATTAGGATTTGGGGAGTGCCCTTTTTAGTGAATGGTTATTAAAACATATAAATATTTTTACAGTGAATGCAGATACCAATGACCACATCATTTTAACCACATTTCCTTATTTCTTTTCTGCAAAATCGTGCAGCAATAAGCCATCACATGCAGGAATGGTTTCAGCATTACATGACATCCTTGTAGCTCTAATAAATTATGTAGTGAATAATTTATTCATTCTTAACCAGGATGGTTAAATGTTAAAAAAACGTAAAAATTTAGCTTGTCTGTTATAGGGGTTGTCCTGTCATGTCACAAGATATTGATATTAAGCATAGGCAATCAATATCAGATTAGTGTGTGGTTTGTCCAACACCCTGCACCACCGCTGATCAGCTGTTATAAGCTCCGGCTTATTATAAACTGAGTTCCAATATGTCGTCCCAGTCACTGTATAGCGTTCATCACCAGACAATGCAGATCAGGTGTTAGAGCAGCTTATAACAGCTGATCTGTGGGGAGACAGTATATCACAAGAGTAAATATTTCATTAAATCTTTTCAGGGCACAACACTGAAGATGTGTCACTTTGATACAATGTACAGTAGTTAGGGTACAGCTTGTATAACAGTGTAAGTTCGGTGTGCCCTCTAAACAACCAAACACACATCCATTAATGTCTAAACCACTGGCAACAATAGTGAGTACACCTCTAAGTGAAAATGGCCAAATTGTGCCCAAAGTGTCAATATTTTGTGTGGCCACCATTATTTTCAAGCATTGCTTTTACTCTCTTGGGCATGGAGTTCACTAGAGCTTCACAGGTTGTCACTGGAATCCTCTTCCACTTCTCTATGATAACATAACGGAGCTGGTGGATGTTGGAGACCTTGCGCTCAACCACCTTCCGTTTGAAGATGCCACGCCGATGTTCAATAGGGTTTTGGTCTGGTGACATGCTTGGCCATCCAGCTTCTTTAACCTCAGTTTCTTTAGCAAGGCAGTGGTCATGTTAGAGGTGTGTTTGGGGTCATTATTATGTTGAAATACTGCCCTGCGGCCCAGTTTACGAAGAGAGGGGATCATGTACTGTGACATACTGAAGCAAACCATGTTGACATTCATGGTTCCCATAATGAACTGTAGCTGCCCACAGCTGGCAGCATTCATGCAGCCCCAAACCATGACACTCCCACCACCATGCTTGACTGTAGGTAAGGCACACTTGTCTTTGTACTCCTCACCTGGTTGCTGCCGCACACACACTTGACACCATCTGAACAAAATATGTTTATCTTGGTCTCAGCCCACAGGACTTAATTCCAATTATCCATGTTTTAGTCTCCTTGTCTTTAGCAAAGTGTTTTTGGGCTTTCTTGTGCATCATCTTTAGAAGAAGCTTCCTTATGGGATGACAGCCATGCAGACCAATTTGATGCAGTGTGCGTCATATGGTTTGAGCACTGAAAGGCTGACCCCCCACCCCTGTAACCTCTGCAGTAATGCTGGCAGCACTAATACGTCTATTTTGAAAGGACAAGCTCTGAATATGACGTTGAGCACGTGTACTCAACTCGTTTGGTCAACTATGACGAAGACAGTTCTGAGTGGAACATGTCTTGTTAAACCACTGTATGGTTTTGCCCACGATGCTGCAGCTCAGTTTCAGGGTGTTGGCAATCTTCTTACAGTCTAGGGCATCTTTATGTAGAGCAACAATTCTTTTTTACAGATCCTCAGAGAGTTCTTTGCCCTGAGGGACCATGTTTAACTTCCACTTACCAGTATGAGAGAGTGTGAGAGCGATAACACCAAATTTAACCCACCTGCTCCCCATTCACTCATGAGATCTTATAACACTAATGAGTCACGTGAATCCGGGGGGGGGGGGGATACTAAATTGAAGATGTGACACTTTGATACAGTGTTGTCCGATGAAAATGAAGTATTTACATAAATGTGAGAAGTGTACTCACATTTGTGATATACTGTAGGTCCTGAGTATAGCACATCAATATCTTGTAGCTGGAATGCGCTTTAACATTGCTTGTTATATCTCCACTCTATATAGGAAAAAAAAGAGAGATACCACCTGAGATGTACCAACAGATACCACCTGAGAGATACCACCAGTTACCATCAGTTGCCACCTGAGAGATACCACCAGTTACCACCAGATACCACCAGTTACCACCTGAGAGATACCACCAGTTGCCACCAGATACCACCAGTTACCACCAGATACCACCTGAGAGATACCACCAGTTACCTCCTGAGAGATACCACCAGTTGCCACCAGATACCACCAGTTACCACCAGATACCACCTGAGAGATACCACCAGTTACCACCTGAGAGATACCACCAGTTGCTACCAGATACTACCAGATAAATACCACCAGATACCACCAGCTACCACCTGAGATACCACCAGTTGCCACCAGTTACCACCAGATACCACCTGACAGATACCACCAGTTGCCAAAAGATACCACCAGATAAATACCACCAGATACCACCAGTTACCACCTGAGAGATACCACCAGTTGCCCCCAGATACCACCAGTTAACACCAGTTACCACTAGATACCACCTGAGAGATACCACCAGTTACCACCAGTTACCACCTGAGAGATACCACCAGTTACCACCAGTTACCACCTGAGAGATACCACCAGTTACCACCAGATACCACCAGTTACCACCTGAGAGATACCACCAGTTGTCACCAGATACCACCAGTTAACACCAGTTACCACCAGATACCACCTGAGAGATACCACCAGTTACCACCAGATACCACCAGTTACCACCTGAGAGATACCACCAGATACCACCAGTTGCCACCAGATACCACCAAATAAATACCACCAGATACCACCAGTTACCACCTGAGATACCACCAGTTGCCACCTGTTACCAACAGATACCACCAGATACCACCTGACAGATACCACCAGTAGCCAAAAGATACCACCAGATAAATACCACCAGTTACCACCTGAGAGATACCACCAGTTGCCCCCAGATACCACCAGTTACCACTAGATACCACCTGAGAGATACCAGCAGTTACCACCAGTTACCACCTGAGATATACCACCAGTTGCCACCAGTTACCACCAGTTACCACCAGATACCACCTGAGAGATACCACCAGTTACTACCAGATACCACCAGGTACCACCTGAGAGATACCACCAGTTGTCACCAGATACCACCAGTTACCACCAGATACCACCAGTTACCACCTGAGAGATACCACCAGTTACCACCTGAGAGATACCACAAGTTGCCACCAGATACCACCAACCAGATACCACCAGATAAATACCACCAGATACCACCAGTTACCACCTGAGAGATACCACCAGTTGCCCCCAGATACCACCAGTTACCACTAGATACCACCTGAGAGATACCAGCAGTTACCACCAGTTACCACCTGAGAGATACCACCAGTTACCACCAGTTACCACCAGATACCACCTGAGAGATACCACCAGTTACTACCAGATTCCACCAGGTACCACCTGAGAGATACCACCAGTTGTCACCAGATACCACCAGTTACCACCAGATACCACCAGTTACCACCTGAGAGATACCACCAGTTACCACCTGAGAGATACCACAAGTTGCCACCAGATACCACCAACCAGATACCACCAGATAAATACCACCAGATACCACCAGTTACCACCTGAGAGATACCACCAGTTGTCACCAGATACTACCAGTTATCACCAGATACCACCAGTTACCACCTGAGAGATACCACCAGTTGCCACCAGATACCACCTGAGAGATACCACCAGTTGCCACCAGATACCACCAGTTACCACCTGAGAGATACCACCAGTTGCCACCAGATACTACCAGAGAGATACCACTAGATACCACCGAATACCACCTGAGAGCTACCACCTGAGAGATACCACCTGAGAGATACCACCAGTTGCCACCAGATACCACCAGAGAGATAACATCAGATACCACCAGATACCACATGAGAGCTACCACCTGAATTAAATATTTTAATTAAACTAGTTTGTTGAATTTATGACACCTTGAAGTTCACTTCATTGCCTGCATAGAGTTTGATTACATGTCCAGCTCTGCCCTGTTCCCACCCACTACACAATCATTGGCTGTTAGTATCTGATAGCGCTGTCAAATGTCCTCTATTATCCTTGGACGTAATGATTGCAATTACAGAGGGTGCAGTCAGGTCCATACTGGAGTGGGACCCCCCACTTCAGCTGTATGTGCGTCCAAGTGTGTTGCAGCGCGGAGACGCAACGGGTTCCTGCACTGCAATACATACCGCTAATCAGGACAGCAGCTGACTTCGGCGTGCATGGCAGTGTGGTTGCACGGCAGGAACATTATCCCATAAACACATGCTGAGGTAACATAATGTTTGGTCACAACATAGATTAAGCTGCCAAACTTCTCTTCATGCCGCTGTTACAGGTGTGGAGGGTCACATTGCGACCCCTGCAGTTGTGTGACAAGTTCTTATTTATTTATTTATTTATTTCAATCTGCTTGTCGCGGTACCCAGGGGATGTATTGTGACCCTAATAACTTTAATGCTCCAGTATATGATGGGCCCCATATAATGCTCTAGTATATGATGGGCCCCATATAATGCTCCAGTATATAATGAGTCCCATATATTGCGCCAAGTGTAAAAAAATAAAATAAAAAATGAAATGCTCTCCTCTCCTCGCTGTGCGCTGCTCTGCTCCAGACTCCTCAGCGTCGCAGTCGTCCGGCTTTTTGCAATGTGACTGTTCAGAGCAGAGGGCGCACACTATTCACGTCATCGCGCCATCTGACCTGAAACACCACAGAATGAGAAGACGTGGAAGACACTGCAGCGGATGAACAGGGAGAAGTAAGTTTTGCAGAAGAAGTTGCAGCTGATCGTCTGGAACATCTCATTCAATCAAACATAAAGCAGTGTGTATCTGCTGTGTGTGGTGTGTGTATCTGAGGCTTGTGTGTATCTGAGGTGTGTGGTATATGTAGTGTGTACTGCCTGTGAGCTATGTATATGTGTTTATATAAATCACATGTATCAAATGAGCATTTGTTGTGCAGCATGTGTGGGCCATGTACATGTGTGTGTACCATATCAGTGTGTGCCATGTATGGGTGGCTACATTATATTCTATGGGGACTGGTGTGGGGCTACATTATATTATAGGTAGATGGTTGACCCAGCTTAGGAGTCGGGAAGGAATTTTTTTCCCTATGGATCCTATGGAGAAAATTGGCTTCTACTCTGTGGGTTTTTTGCCTTCCCCAGGATCAACAATGCAGAACAGCTGCACTAAAAATAGGCTGAACTAGATGGACATAAGGTCTCCCAAAACTATGTATGTTACTATGACTGGTGTGGGGCTACATTATATTCTATGGGGACTGGTGGGGGCTACATTATATTCTATGGGGACTG
The DNA here is from genome assembly GCF_039654945.1 of Dendrobates tinctorius. NCBI lineage: Eukaryota > Metazoa > Chordata > Amphibia > Anura > Dendrobatidae > Dendrobates > Dendrobates tinctorius. Next base: position 10,882,648 of record NW_027361672.1, read on the forward strand.
GTGGGGGGTGGCTACATTATATTCTATGGGGACTGGTGTGGGGCTACATTATATTCTATGGGGACTGGTGTGGGGCTACATTATATTCTATGGGGACTGGTGGGGGGGGGCTACATTATATTCTATGGGGACTGGTGGGGGGTGGCTACATTATATTCTATGGGGACTGGTGTGGGGCTACATTATATTCTATGGGGACTGGTGTGGGGCTACATTATATTCTATGGGGACTGGTGTGGGGCTACATTATATTCTATGGGGACTGGTGTGGGGCTACATTATATTCTATGGGGACTGGTGTGGGGCTACATTATATTCTATGGGGACTGGTGGGGGGGTGGCTACATTATATTCTATGGGGACTGGTGGGGGGGTGGCTACATTATATTCTATGGGGACTGGTGTGGGGCTACATTATATTCTAAGGGGACTGGTGTGGGGCTACATTATATTCTATGGGGACTGGTGTGGGGCTACATTATATTCTATGGGGACTGGTGTGGGGCTACATTATATTCTATGGGGACTGGTGTGGGGATACATTATATTCTATGGGGACTGGTGGGGGGGTGGTTACATTATATTCTATGGGGACTGGTGTGGGGCTACATTATATTCTATGGGGACTGGTGTGGGGCTACATTATATTCTATGGGGACTGGTGTGGGGTAACATTATCTATGGGGACTGGTGTGGGGCTACATTATCTATGGGGACTGGTGTGGGGCTACATTATATTCTATGGGGACTGGTGGGGGGTGGCTACATTATATTCTATGGGGACTGGGGGGTGGCTCAGATCAGAGTGTGACAAGTTGTGTGAACGAGCCCTTAATGTTTTAACCACATAAAGAAAAAATAAAGGGGTTGTCCCGCTACTAAAAACATCCAGTCCTACAGCTAGTTTTGCACCAGGAGCTTATTTGGCCAAACAGATCTGATTTATGTAGGGACTAATGGTCCAGCACTTATAGAAATCATATATTCTTGGCCAAATAAGCTCCTTGTGCAGATCTGGCTGAAGGACTGGCTGTTTTAGAAAGGACAAAACATAATTATAATCAACCCCAAAAGTCAGCTACCAGCCAATTCTGTACTAGAGGAGAGAAACATGAATATGAATTGATGATGTCTGATCGGAGTTGGTCCTACACCTGGCACCACCAGTTCAGCTGTTCTAAGTAACAGCAGGAACTGGTAAGTTACAGAACTGCACAGCACAGCTCTGTCTATACTATAGCGGCTTCAACCGGGTTCTGCACATCCGCCCTTTGATTTGAATAGGTGATGAATGTGCAGTACCTGGTCACTATACAGTAGGTGGCGCTGTGTTGTGCGGTCAGGGCTGCCAACGAGGCTGAAGTTGGTTTCTTATTCGTCAGTTTCTCATTCTGCAGTTTTTTCTTTTGTTTTTTTTATAGGTTTAACAACAAAAAATAAACATCAAAATAATAAAATACAATGTCCTGATGTGAATACACAAACAGCTACAAAAACTATAAAACTGGCACAAAAATGGGCATCAAAGTGGGCACCAAAGAGCGTTGAAGAAAGGGTTAATGACTTTGGGCCACTGATCTCACACTGCAGACGTATAGAACAGAGAGACCCACATCAAAACCAGGTCTCTCCAGTCTGGCCCAAATGGGTTCTGGGCATCAGAACTGGCATCAAAGTGGGCAAACGGCCTATTTCTGATGCCCAGAACCCCTTAAAAACATCAGTTACTTATTCAAATCGGTGAAAATCAGCTGTTTGCCCACTTTGATGCCAATTCTGATGCCCAGAACCCATTTGGGCCAGGCAGGAGAGACCTGGGTTTGATGCAGGGTATCACTTTCTATGTATTCTTAGTGTGAGATCAGTGGCCCAAAGTCATTTAACCCTTTCTTCAACGCTCTTTGGTGCCTACTTTGATACCCATTTTTGTGCCAGTTTTATAGTTTTTGTAGTTGTTTTTCAGTGTATTCACATCAGGACATTGTGTTTTATTATTGTGATGTTTATTTTTTGTTGTTAAACCTATAAAAAGAAAAGGAAAAGACAAAATTGCCGAATAAGAAACTGAACGAATAAGGCTACTTTCACACATCAGGTTTTCGGCGTCAGGCGCGATCCGTCGTCGTGCCGGAATGCCGGATCCGGCAAATGTTTTGTAAAACCTGAAGTGCCGGATCCGGTTTTCTGCCGGATCAGTCTTGTTCTTGACAGACAAAACCGGATCCGTCTCATCCGGTTCATCCGTTTTTCTATCCGTTTTTCGACGGATTACGCCGGATCCGGTTTTTAAAATTGACCCTTGTGGCCTTCCGAACGGGATTGGCTACTGGAAAACTAGATATAGCGTGTTCCTACAGCCCTTCTTTGACAGGTTGTAGAGAAGAAAGTGCAGGTTGGAGAGAAGAGCAAGTTACTCTCGAAGATGGATGTTGTCATTGGAAATATTACCACTAGAAGTTCTGTGACGGTTTCAGGGACAATTTTCCACTATACTTTATGTCACCTCAAGGCAGAGTACACTGGGATGACAGAGTGTGAGAGATTTTTGCCCTAAACTTGTGTACCTTCTGGACCAACAGTATATACCTTTGCCAACCAAAGTTGACTATCTTGTCATGGTCTTACTATTTTTACCTTTAGGCCACAGGTGTGTACCTGGTTGTGTTTTATGCAAAGTATTTCACCTTTTAACAAAAGTTGTGTACATTGGTAGGAAATCACCAACAATAAACACAACTTTTTCGGTGAAATACTTTGCTTCAAACACAACCAGGAACACAACTGTGGCAAAAAGCTAAAATTTACCCACAGTTATATACCTGGTTTTGAATACCTTTTTACCTTTGAAATACCCTGTATTTAACCTTTTTTTAAAACATAGTTCGCCGCAGAAAGAAATGACAGACAACCATTGTGAAACAATAATTTAACTTTTATTTAAATTTTTTTTTTTTTGTAAAATGTTTTTAAAGTGCAAAAAACTTTTTTAATAAAGGTTTTAAACCCAATGGGCATTTTTATTACAAAAAACACACATTACAATTCTGTGTACTGTGGGGTGGAAATACTGCTGGAGGGGCTGCGGGACACTTCGACACTGGGAGTGTGGAGAGAGGACTGGGATCGTGGTGGGGAAGGAACAGTTAGAGGTGAAGGTGTGGAAAAAGCTACAGAATGGGTGGACATGTGGGAAGCAGAAGAGGTGGTGGGTGGTGGAGTGGAGGGTTGGGCAGGGACTGTAGGAGCAGATGATGTTGATGGAAAGTTGTATGGGGAAGGAGTTTGGTACGGGGAAGGAGTTTGGTACGGGGCAGGTTGCTGGAAGTGGGGAGATGACTAGTACTGGGGAGGTTGCTGGTACTGGGCAGGTTGCTGATATGTAGTAGGAGGGGGAGGATGGAAAGTGGCTGGAGGGAGTGCAGATGTAATAGGAGGGGGAGGATGGAAAGTGGCTGGAGGGGGTGCAGGTGGAGGAACTACAGTGGTGGGAGGTGGAGGTTGGGAGGTAACCTGCTGTAGAGCACCGTGGCACGAATGCATTACATGCATCTGCTGGGTAGGAGATAGTGTTGCCATGCGCTCCACAACAGACCTGAAAAAGGTGTGGTTTGGCGAAGATCTTGCTTCTGAATGCATGGTTTGCAGAAGTGTCTTCACCTCCAGAATGCTGGAGTTGATCTGCTGAAAGCCTGCTGAGATTTGCTCTGACAAGACTTTGAGACAGTTCTGGAAAGATGCATTCAGATGCAATAACTCTTGCGCATAACTCTTTTCCTGACCCCTCTGCCGCTGCCGCCCAGTACCCGCAGGTGTACTAGAGGCGGCAGGGGCAGAAGGGTGGGGTAAAGGGAAAGCGATCTCCTCACCAGCAGCTTCATGTAATGTAGGCGGCCACGATGCTCCTGTGCTGGTGGATGGGACAGATGGGTCGAATGTGTGGGAAGGCTGGGAAGGTGCAGATGTACCGGGGCGGTCGAAGTGTCCCTCGGTGCCGGTCTCCTCAGGGATCGCCTCAGAAGGGTCCAATCGTGCAGGCTCCCGAGTGCTGCTCACCGTGCTGTGGAATAAAGAGAAAAAAAAACAATTAAAATACTGACATGGTATGGCCCTGGCTGAAAAAAAAAAAGTTACATCTAACATTTTTGTTCACATGTGGTGTGTAATATTTACCTTCTAGTGACCATTGTTTCCCGGAGGAACGACAGGGCTTGTGCGTACTTGTACTTGCTCCTGCGTCCTCCAGATCCACTCGGGGCCCGCATCTCTTTATTGAACTCCTTCTTGAAACGATCTCTCACAGACCGCCACCGATTCACAATTCTGTTCCCTGAAACGAGAAAGGACAAAGTGGTTAGTATACAACATCAGTGTTTCCCAAACTCCAGTCCTCATGGTCCCCAGGGGTCATGTTTTCAGGATTTCCATAGTAAATAGAAATCCTGAACACATGATCCGTGGGGACCACGAGGACTGGAGTTCGGGAAACACTGGTTTACATCAAGCAACCGGTACTGTATATACTTACGCTCTTTAATCTGGGCCCGAGCTTCGAGGTCCTCCCAGCGGCCCACAAGGAGAGAACAGATTTCCTCCCAGAGTCGTCGGGTAATGATCAGGTCAGCGTGGCGGCGGTCAGCCATATTCCAGAGCGGCTCCCTTTCTCTGACGAGATCGATGAGGTGGTCCACATCAATCCCTCCATCCTCACCGTCAGAGTCGGGAGCACGCTGTGAAGGCTGTTAAAGAAAAAGACAAAAATAACATAATTAGCCTCCACAAAAGAAATGAAATAAAAAGTGCAAAAAAACAAAGCAAAAATATTTATACTTACACACTGGTGACCGCCGCGTTGCTGTCGCCGACGACCCTGGGAGGCACTGCGAGGACCTCTTGGCCGAGCACCAGATTGGGAAGACTAGAGAAGAAAACAAAAAATGTTATGTCTTTGGATGTAGGCATTTGTTTGCTGTGTGGTCTGCAGAACATTGTTTTCTATGTGTTGTGTGTAGTGTGATGTTGTGTTTCTGCGTTTGATGCAAAACACTTACCAATTGTGAGCCCACTCCAGGTGTCTGTCCACCCCTTCCTTCTTCTTCTGGGAGCTCCTCTTCATCTTGTGATTCCTGTTTTGAAATAAAAGGCAATGAATAGACATATATTACAGAGATGATGGATTTTGGAAATAAAAACTTACCGTCAAACGCTGACGATGCGAGGGAGGGCTCCCAGAAGAAGATGTGCTGTCCTGTTGATGGCCAGACTCCATGGCCGTGGGTATTGCTGCTGCCAGTGATGCCATTTCTGCTGCTGCTGCTGCATCTCTTTGGCGGCTGTTGAATAAAGAGAAACAAAGGGCCAATGAATATCTTGATATTCCATGGCCCTAGTTTGGAGGAATGGGGGATTTGATAATTACCGTCTCTCATCTGCTTCTGGACTCCCCTCCCGTTCAGCATGCTGCTCCATTTGGGGTGGTGCTGATGGTGCTGCTGCTGCAGATGTCTGCTGCCTTCTCCTGCTCCTGGTTCTTGGCTTGGGTGGCATGTTGGGTGTGGCTGAGGGTCCCATTGTCTTGCTTTTATATATCTCCTGTGGGCAGAGCTACTGAGCATGCTCAGACCAAAAAAACCGGATCCGGCTTTCGCCGGATCCGGCGCATTGCGGCGCTCATAGGCTTTCATTGTGTGAAAAAGCCGGACGCGCCGGATCCGGCGGGTACGGCTTTTTCGCCGGAGACAAAAAACGTTACAGTAGACGTTTTTTCCAGACGCCGGATCGCGACACATTGCGACACATTGCCGGATCCGGCGAAAACCGGATGAAACGCATGGCCATCCGGCGCGATCCGGCGCAAATGCAAGTCAATGGGGGGGAAACCGGATCCGGCATTGCATTTCGCCGGATCCGGTTTCTGTCAAAAGCGCCGGATCGCGCCTGACGGCGAAAACCTGATGTGTGAAAGAGGCCTAAGAAACCAACTTCAGCATCGTTTCAGCCTGGTAGTCTCTCTTGACCATTTTAAGGACATTACAGACTCCCACCACCAGAGGGCGACAATTCCTTAATCTTCTCTTCGGCAGCAAAAGAGCAGAGAACAGACGCGAATGACTATAACGACTGTTGATTGGAAGGGAGTGATCAGAGAAGGGCTATGATTGGATGGACATGACGGGAGACGGGCGATGATTGGAAGAACGTGATCGCTGGAGAATGACTATTGGAGGAGAGCGCTGACAGGTGACTCGTGATTGGTAGAATCTATCGAGGACTGCTGATTGGATAAAGCTATTAACACCCCTGTGTCACGGTCCCGCTCGGTATTTCTGCACTGTGTCTTGTCCCGGGATCTATTACTGGCTGCACTGAGATCGGCTCTGCTCTTTTCATTGCACCGGCTCGCTTTACGTGCCATATTTGCAGCAGTGACGGTTTTACCTCTGCACCTTGTGTGATTGGTGCGCGGTGCTGATGAGTGGCCGCCCTGCCTCCGCGTAGGTCACCGACTACCGCCGTGCAGCCAGCAGTGCAGCGGGGTGATGTCAGGCATCCTCAGGCTCCCGTGTAGGATGGCGTCCGCCTGTGCCTCGGCGCTGCCCGCCTCTCTGCTGCGCTCCGCCGCCTATGTGGGGGGCTCCTGGCTGCAGTCCTCTGACTCCACCACCTTCCCCGTGTTGGATCCGGCCACTGGCACAGAACTGGCTCAGGTGGCGGACTGCGGCCCCAGAGAATGCAGGGAGGCCGTGCGGGCAGCCGCCACAGCGTTCCCCTCCTGGAAGGAGGTGTCCAGCAAGGTGAGTGCTGGAGCCACAGGCGGAGGGGGGACCAGAACCCGGGGCCGATGAGACGTCTCCATATTGCACGGGATCTGTGATGGCACAGGAAATAATTTCCCTTCTCAAAAATCTGGTTGTCACATATCCAGTGCTGAGAACATATTGGAAGCTTGAAACATACTTTTCTGCACCCGTCAAATAATGACAAACTTCCATATGGGCAAACCAGCCCCCCCAATAATCCGGTTATGTAGGAGGCGCAATCAGTGGGGGCAGGAGTGCCCGGTTCTGAATGATGATGCTGTACATTTGGTAACTTTTCATCAGTCCGGCACCCCTTTACCCCCCTCGGCTGTATGTGCCACGCACCCCTCCATCCCTCCTCGGGCACCCAGCATTCTTGCCATCCTCCTCAGCTGTACATGCAAGTAACTAATCCCCTCAACTGTATGTACTGAGCACCCCTCCATCCCCTCCTCACTGTTGGTATGAGCTGGGCACCCCTCCATCCCCCCCTCTTCGTCTATATGAGCTGGGCCCCCCTGCCCCTGGCTTTTTACAAGCCAGGTACCTCTCCATCTTCCTCAAGCCAGGTACTGCTCCATCCTGCCAGCCCCCCCCAATCCTCGGCCATATGAGCCGGGCACCCCTCTATCCCCCCCATCGTCCTCAGCTCTACAAGCCGGGTACCCCTCTGTCCCCCCAGCCGTACAAGCCGGGCACCCCTCCGTCCTGCCTCTCATCACCCACCTACCTCGGCCGTATGAGCCAGGCACCTCTCTGTCCTCCCCCCTCACCACCCTCCCCATTGATTGTTAGAGCCGGGCACCCCTCTGTCCTCACCACCCTCCCCATTGATTGTTAGAGCCAGGCACCCCTCTGTCCTCCCCCCTCACCACCCTCCCCATTGATTGTTAGAGCCAGGCACCCCTCTGTCCTCCCCCCTCACCACCCTCCCCATTGATTGTTAGAGCCAGGCGCCCCTCTGTCCTCCCCCCTCCCCATTGATTGTTAGAGCCAGGCACCCCTCCATCCTTCCCCCTCCTTGGCTGTACGAGCCAGGCACCCCTCCATTCTCCTACCATACAAATTGGGCACCATTGTTCTTAAATGGCTCTGATTCTCCTAATCTAATATTGTACCTTTCCAGACATTATTACTTTTGTGTTCATCTTCTGCCACTTCTTCTCATTTCCTTAGGAACGAAGCAACCTCTTACGGAGGTGGTATGACCTAATGATCCAGAATAAAGATGACCTTGCTCGAATTATTACAGCAGAAAATGTGAGTATCCGTTCTAATTTCCTGGCCGGTGGGGTTTGCATGCTATGACACTAGCACAATTGTTTCTTAGGTTCACAGCTTAGAAGACGAGGAGCAATATTCTTTTTTCAGTATGATCACGCCTGTCACTTGGTGAGTGGGAATATTCTCCCTATTGCACTGCCTGTGTGTTGGCTGTGTCAGTCAGGGCTGTGAGGTCGGTAAGCCAAACCACCGACTCCTCAATTTCCTCAACTCCGACTCCCTCATGCATGGCTCATGTCTAAGTTTAAGTGATACATTTACTGTAATAAAATGGTAACATCAGGCGTTTAATAATTATAATACAATAATCAAGCCATTTAGATAGAACATAAAATATATTTATTGGAATATAGCTTTAGAGCAAAAAAACTTGTGCATATTTACAATTTATTATACACTATGCAGTAAGTGGGGGGGGGAAACGTTTTCAACAAAAACATACTGAATAACATTTGTGCAGTCTATGAATTTGTTCTTAGAAATAGTATAACCTCCATCAGATCCTCCTTTATAGACTCAAATCTGACGTAATAATTTTAAGGCCAGAGAACAGCCTCTCTACACTAACTTGGGTTGGAGGCAAAGCCGCAACCACATAGGCAACATCTCTAACAATTTCAGGGTGTAAAGAATTGCCTCATGCACAGTCAGTTTTGATGAACAATTGAACTCTTCTACTTCTTTGAGAGCAAGTGAAAAATGTTGCTGAAATATGGTCAATCTGTTTTTCCCTGCAGCGACGCTTTGCCTGCTCCATGTTGTCCAAATACTTTGCAAAATCAAACTCCTCATCTGATGAGGTGAAGGAACGGCAGCAGCACTGGCAAGACCCGAGTCCTCTTTCTCTTGGCCATCCTGTAGCCCACTCATCCTAACTGCTACCTCAGTCAGAGCTTCTTTTCCTTTAGTAAGCTATTGATCATCCAGCAATATACGATGACTCGGGTCCACATAAACAGCAGCCAGAAGAATTTTTTCTAATAGCAGTGTCTCTCTCCTTTTCATTGAAGCAGCAATGCCATCTGCGATTAAACCACCTCTGTGAGACAGGCAAAACAACAAGTGCTTCCACTCCTTTATAAAAATGCCAGGAGTTAAATCCTTAGCTTGTAATTTTTTAGTCACTGTAAATGGGTGATGAAGCAATTCCTTCAATTCAGCCACCTGTGTCCATTGACCTTGTAGTGTTACCTGAGGGTTGGCCATATCTACAAGGAAGGTTTTCAGCTCAAGCGATCGCTCAATCATTAAATAAGTTGTTAGCATGGCTGGTCTGGAGCCAGAATCTCCAGGAGTGGACCCTCTGGGCCGTGGCACCGTGGGGCCCCGGACGAGCTGCCAGGTGGAACCGACCCCTATACAGGGACCGTTAGGAGCAGTCCCAGGGGTTCGAGTACCACGGTAGCCGGTACCGAGAAGGGCGGCTCAGGATGGACTGGAGTAGGAGTGTGGGACTGAAGTGTAGATGACAGGACAGAGCTGGAACACAGGAGTGGAATAAGACTGTAGACTGGAACATGGAGGGATGGTTGGAGCAGGAACACTGGAGGCAGGACTGGAGTAGGACGGAAGGACTGGAACAGGAACACCGGAGGCAGGACTGGAGTAGGACGGAACGACTGGAGCTGGATGGAACAGAAACACCGGAGGCAGTACTGGAGTAGGACGGTGGAGTACAGCAGGGGACACGGATAGCAGTACTGCGAGGCTGCTGCAGAGCACACAAAGAAGCGAGGTGCAGTGTGCTAGGAAACAAAACGATCAGGCGCCTCCCGCAGGGCGAAGCGGCCTGATATGTCCCTGTCTGGTCTGCCATTGGTCAGGGGGCGCTTCCGGGTCAGGGCATCGCCGGAGCACAAGAAGCAGAAGGGAGGCGCGGACTATGGCACATGCGCATTGCATGCAATGACGCCGTCTGCCGCGCGCCTGTCAGAGATGACCGCCGTGGCTGTCGGGCGGCGAGAGGCTGCGGCGTGGGAGCGATGGCCGGGTGAGTATGTCGGAACGGTGTAAGTGCTGCCCCACCGAGTGGCTTGATCCACAATTGCCCCTTTTTCCAGCACATCTTTTCATGATGGAATCAATTTTAGCGGTTCAGGCAGCAATAGCCAATTTCCTCACTTTGCTAATCAGAGTTCCAGCATGTCCCTCTTGCAGACTATCTCTTATTGTCGGCTGCAGCGTGTGCACAACACAGCGCATGTGATGAATAGGAAAGAAGTGTGAGCAGCTTCAACAAGATCATCTACAACCCCTGGCAAAAATTATGGAATTACCGGCCTTGGAGGATGTTCATTCAGTTGTTTAATTTTGTAGAAAAAAAGCAGATCACAGACATGGCACAAAACTAGTCCTTTCAAATGGCAACTTTCTGGCTTTAAGAAACACTGAAAGAAATCAAGATCAAAAAATGTGGTAGTCGGGTGTGGCCTGGAAGCTCATGGTGCAGGCTGCATAGTCAGGGAGCTCCTGCAGACACGAGCTACCACTCGGCTTCAAGCGGCTCAAAGAGGCTGATTTTGTCACCTTTGTCTACTAGAGGACCCAGGGAGCACATAGCATGCCGCGAGGACCCCCGAAACTGCTCAGTAACCAGGGCTGTGGAGTCGGAGTCGTGGAGTCGGAGTCGGTGCTCATTTTGGTGGAGTTGGAGTCGGTATAAAATGGACCGACTCCTAAAATATATAATAAATTGAGTACAGTAATTCAATGCAGGATGTGCTGAATATTTTTTCATAGGAGTTTGGGAAAGTTATGAAATGTCCTATAAATGGCTGTTATATTCCTGATCTAAGGCTACATTCACACACAGCGTTTTTCCTGTGTTTTTTGAGGATACGTTTTTCAGCTGCAAAAGCTGATCATCTTTTTAAAAAAACTGCATCACCTGAAAGGTTTTTGAGCTCATAGATGTTTTCAATAGCAAAAGCAGATTAGAAATCTGCTCTATCTATATATCCATTTATCCATATCTGTCTATCCATATCGTATCTGTACCAAAAAGAATGAAAACCAGGTAGTACACCAATATATATTCTGTTCTATCTAAATATCTTGATTATTGGATCATAAAAATGATTAAATGTCTGAGGTTCACATTGTACTACAATAAATTTTTCACTTAAATATAAGCAATATGTGTGGGAGTCGGAGTCGTGGAGTCGGAGTCGGTGTAAGGGAAATTTCGGAGTCTGAGTCGGAGTCGCAGGTTTGGCTTACCGACTCCACAGCCCTGGCAGTAACCCGGCAAAGCTTACAGATTTCTACAGCAGGGAAGGGCTGCAGCAATCCAAGATGGCACCGGCATCTCACTCGGGCTCTGCATCCTCCCATCCCTCCTCTAGGGACATCAGAGAGACAGTGGCGATGGAAACAGAAGATATTCCTCTTACCCAGGCCACTATGCAGTGCCTCTTGTCCTCCCTCAGGAAGGCTCTCCATGACGATATGAAAGGTATGATTGGGGAGCTTAGGCAAGACATTGTTTTCCTGGGTGACCGCACAGACCATATTGAGCAGAAAATGGTGGAATATGCGACCGCTCATAATGTCCTGGCTGATGATTACTCTGCCCTAGAGGAACGGTTTTCGACCCAGCAACTTAAACTGGGATTTGGAGCACAGATCCCGCAGATGTAACATAAGACTTCGTGGTATTCCTGAGACTGTTAAAGAGGCTGATCTGTCTGATCACTTTACGGCCTTTCTCAAAGAGGTTCTCCCTGATGCTCAATCCAGGCCCCTGGGAATAGAAAGGATTCACCGGGTGCCCAAACCCTCCCACATTAATCAATCTCTTCCCAGGGATGTGCTTGCCTGTCTCCACTCTTTTAGGGTAAAGGAAGATTTCATGCATGCAATGAGAGATCAGAGAACCCTTCCGGAGCCCTTTTCAAAAATTGCTGTTTTTCCGGATCTCTCGGCAGGGACCTTAGCCAGAAGAAGAGAGTTTGCGTCCCTGTGTAAGGTGTTAAGAGAAAATAGCATTCCTTATAACTGGGGTTTTCCAGTGAAGATCCGATTTGTGCATATGGAGACAAGATAGGTTTTTCACTCACCTAAAAAGCTGGAACAAGCGCTTCGTGATTGGAACCTACTGGTCTCCCCAGAGAGGGGTAGTCCACAACCTGGCCGAGTACAGCCTTCGAGAAGAGTAAGAGCGGACTGGGAGACGGCAGGTTGGCCTTCCTAAAACTACTCTAGGTGGCACACAGCCTTAAATTCTTCTTGTGGCCTCTGTCTGCAGATGGCTTTTCTTTCCAAGACACAGCGTGGGAGAATGGTGTATTCCAAGGGACCTGGTTTTCCCTTTTTTCCCCTCTCCTGATGCTGTTTATCTGCCCCATTGCAGTATTCATACTGCCTGTTACGTTTACATAGATGTTCTTTTTATTGTCTGTTTACTTGTTTCCCTCATTTTGATGTGTATCCCCTTTTGTCGTCCCTGGGTGTGTCTGGTGAGACGTGTTCTCCACAGTTTCTAAACCTTTTTTACACATGACAGTGAAACTTGTTTCTTTAAATGTCAGGGGGCTTAACTCGCCGTTTAAACGCTCTATGTTGTGGGAGGAGGCTCGCCGAAATAAAGCAGATGTATTGTGTATACAGGAGTCCCATATGCTCGAAGGGGACAACCACCGGGTCCGTAGTCTCATGTATCCCACGGCCTTCTTTGCCAATAATACTTCAAAAAAAGCTGGTGTCTGTATCTTTGTTAAAAAGGATACTCCTTTTCAACTCCTCAATGAGATTGCGGACCCGGGAGGGAGATTTATTATTCTGAATTGTGTTATAGATGGTTCAGCATATTCTATTGTTAATGTGTATGCCCCTAACCTCTCCCATGTGAAATTTATGAGAGAATTGTTAAAAGTTGTGGAGGTGGAGGCTAGAGGCGGAGTTATTATATGTGGTGACTTTAATGTTGTGCGAACATATAAATCCCTTAAAACGAATTATTTATTTAATACATTAAAAAACACACCTATCCCAGTGAAAAAATGGTCAATGCCAAAATTAACCAGACCTAGGCTGGGATGCTACATAGCCCTACTATAAGGCTCACTGATACCTTCCTAGCCGTGGAGGTTGGCACCCTAAAAACAAGAGATGGCGCCCCCACTCAACGTGGACTATCCCTCACTCCCCTACCAGTCCCTATTCAGACAGGAGGGAAAACAATAATCTGATAGTGCAGAAATGAAACTTCAGAATGCCCTAAGCTCGAGCAAAACCTCAAACAATTGATATTGTCCCAATAGAACCCCCACATAGGGGTACATTAACCAATAAATTGCTTGTCATGTGTAGGTATGCCCATCTGATATTATAGCAATGAACATTAGAGTTGCCTCAGGCTAAAGTAGGACCCCAGGATACTATAAACGATAAAAAATCTAATACCTCCACATCATGATCATATGTGACAAACTGATATGTCCAATGGACAGATAATACAAACTAACCCCTCTCAAGGGTATACTCTGAATCATAATATAATAAACAAAGTCACTTATGTGTAGGTCAACCCCGACGCGTTTCCCCGCCTGTAGCGGTTCATCAGGAGGAATCAATAAACGTCATATCCATATATGATACCCAGATGATGCATGATAGTACCGGTGGTCAAGAATGAGTGGATTTAAATAACCCCCATGATACAAAGCCACAAATCAGCCCCACCCATTATCAGGTGGGCAAATCACATATGAGAAGGTAGTGATAGCCCAAATATCTCCACATGATACCGTAAATAGTAGCCGCCCTCAGCGTCAAACCATCACAACCGCCTACGATACATAGCGGGTGAATAAAGGCCCCACGTGTGCTCCAGGATGGCGCCAGCGTCCCACGTCATCAAAACGCCTCAGATATATAACAGGTAGATGAAGCCCCGGCGTGCGCTCCACACTGGAGCGCATCCAAAATGGCGCCGGGGACTTCCGGTTTGGGCGCATCCAATATGGCTCCGGGACTTCCGGTTTGGGCGCATCCAAAATGGCGCTGGGACTTCCGGTTTGGGCGCATCCAATATGGCTCCGGGACTTCCGGTTTGGGCGCATCCAAAATGGCGCCGGGACTTCCGGTTTCGGCAGATTTAGTTAAGCTCCAATACCAGCATTCATTTTACCCTCAAAGGGAGGGAGGAGCAAAGGGTATATGTATCAAATGGCGGGGAACAATGAAAAAGAGCAAATGGTACAGAGTATTCAAAAGTATAGAGTTTATGATTCTATCACTCATATATACTAGAATACCGCCAAGTGACTATTTATTAGGAAGACAATATTGGGGATGAAAAATTCTATATAAAGATAAACATCAGAAACAAATAATAGATATATACCGCTTTTCAATGCAGTGTATGCCTAAAAGGCATCCTCAGATATGCCCTTTAAAATAAAAAAAACCCCATTAATCCAGAATACATATATATATATATATATATATATATATTATTAGAGAACAGTCACCATATCAGGTATACTTTTTGTCCATTATATAAAGCAGGTATATGACATGCACTCATTCATCCCATCTGGGAAGAGGGACTGTAACCTGAAAATCCACTCACATTCTCTTCTCAGGATTATATTATCCAGGTTACCTCCCCTCACTTTCGGCTTTATTAGTTCAATCATAGTGAAGGAGATGTCGCTCACACAACCTTGGTGTACTGAATTCATGTGTCTTGCGACCGGGGTATCTCTCTTATTTTTTATATCCCCCAAATGCTCCCCCACCCTAACCCTGAATTCCCTAGTGGTCTTACCCACATAGTCCCTGGGACATGTGCATGTGGCTTTATAAACCAGACCTGTAGATCTACAATTGCCAAAATCTCTAATGCAGAAGGTTCTCCCATTGTATGAGCTTGTAAAGGTCTTACATTGCAACATATATTTACACCTGGAGCAATTACCGCATTTAAAAAAACCAAGGGGTCTCCTATCTAGCCATGTAGCCACCCCTTTTGGCCTTTGATAGGCTTGTCCATAGTTTCTATCTCCAACAGACCTCCCCTTTCTATATGTAACACTTGGTTTCTGTGTTACAAGACCTCTCAAATTGGGGTCAGCTAGTAAGATACCCCAATGTTTTTTAAGGACATGATATACTTTATCCGCTTGAGCATCATAAGTTCCAATAAGCCTTACAATATTTTCATTTGTATCATTCCTGGGTCCTTTTTTCTGAAGCAAAGAATGTCTATCACTTAGTAACGCCTCATGTTGCGGTCTGTCCAATATCTGTGGGGGGTACCCTGGATTAATGGGGGTTTTTTATTTTAAAGGGCATATCTGAGGATGCCTTTTAGGCATACACTGCATTGAAAAGCGGTATATATCTATTTGTTTCTGATGTTTATCTTTATATAGAATTTTTCATCCCCAATATTGTCTTCCTAATAAATAGTCACTTGGCGGTATTCTAGTATATATGAGTGATAGAATCATAAACTCTATACTTTTGAATACTCTGTACCATTTGCTCTTTTTCATTGTGCCCCGCCATTTGATACATATACCCTTTGCTCCTCCCTCCCTTTGAGGGTAAAATGAATGCTGGTATTGGAGCTTAACTAAATCTGCCGAAACCGGAAGTCCCGGCGCCATTTTGGATGCGCCCAAACCGGAAGTCCCGGCGCCATTTTGGATGCGCCCAAACCGGAAGTCCCGGCGCCATTTTGGATGCGCCCAAACCGGAAGTCCCCGGCGCCATTTTGGATGCGCTCCAGTGTGGAGAGCACGCCGGGGCTTCATCTACCTGTTATATATCTGAGGCGTTTTGATGACGTGGGACGCTGGCGCCATCCTGGAGCACACGTGGGGCCTTTATTCACCCGCTATGTATCGTAGGCGGTTGTGATGGTTTGACGCTGAGGGCGGCTACTATTTACGGTATCATGTGGAGATATTTGGGCTATCACTACCTTCTCATATGTGATTTGCCCACCTGATAATGGGTGGGGCTGATTTGTGGCTTTGTATCATGGGGGTTATTTAAATCCACTCATTCTTGACCACCGGTACTATCATGCATCATCTGGGTATCATATATGGATATGACGTTTATTGATTCCTCCTGATGAACCGCTACAGGCGGGGAAACGCGTCGGGGTTGACCTACACATGATAAGTGACTTTGTTTATTATATTATGATTCAGCGTATACCCTTGAGAGGGGTTAGTTTGTATTATCTGTCCATTGGACATATCAGTTTGTCACATATGATCATGATGTGGAGGTATTAGATTTTTTATCGTTTATAGTATCCTGGGGTCCTACTTTAGCCTGAGGCAACTCTAATGTTCATTGCTATAATATCAGATGGGCATACCTACACATGACAAGCAATTTATTGGTTAATGTACCCCTATGTGGGGGTTCTATTGGGACAATATCAATTGTTTGAGGTTTTGCTCGAGCTTAGGGCATTCTGAAGTTTCATTTCTGCACTATCAGATTATTGTTTTCCCTCCTGTCTGAATAGGGACTGGTAGGGGAGTGAGGGATAGTCCACGTTGAGTGGGGGCGCCAGCTCTCGTTTTTAGGGTGCCAACCTCCACGGCTAGGAAGGTATCAGTGAGCCTTATAGTAGGGCTATGTAGCATCCCAGCCTAGGTCTGGTTAATTTTGGCATTGACCATTTTTTCACTGGGATAGGTGTGTTTTTTAATGTATTAAATAAATAATTCGTTTTAAGGGATTTATATGTTCGCACTATTTCTGATTCCTATGAGATATATATTTCATACGTTCGACTTTTGACTTTAATGTTGTCCCTTCAAGGGCTTTAGACTGTTCACCGCGCTCAAAAGTGGGTCGAGGTGAACTGAGCTCTCTCTGTTTGGAAAAACATTTACATGATGTCTGGAGATACTTACATGCTACAGAGAGGGATTTCTCTTTCTTTTCCCATAGACACAGCTCCTACTCCAGAATTGACTACTTCCTAGTTGACAGCGGAACTCTCCCGGCATGTGTTTCGGCGGAGGTGGGAACAATCTCCTGGTCAGACTATGCTCCTGTCAGTTTGGAAATATCTGTGGGGTTTCGGCCACGGACTCCCTGGCAATGGAAACTAAATCCTGCTCTTTTAAATAGGCAGGAGGTGGGGACGGATGTGGAGGCGCAGCTGGTGGAATACTTCTCCATCAATGATAATCAGTCAGTTTCTGATGAAACTATATGGGAAGCCCACAAGGCTTTTGTTAGAGGCCTTTTTATACAAAGAGCACCCCAACTTATAAGAGAGCGCGAGCACACTAGAGCGACCTTAGTGGCTGATTTGCAACGGTTGGAACGCATTAACAAGCTTAACCCGTCCCCTTTGGTCTCTAAACAACTGGCCTTAACCCGTTCACAACTCAGGTCCTTTCTATTAGATCAGCATGAGAAGTATTTGAGGAAAATGAAAACTTCTTTTTATGCAATGGGGGACAGAGCGGGTTCATTACTTGCTAAACGTATCAAAAAGAGGGAAAGGTTAGCTCATATTGAGGCCTTGCGAGATCATTCCGGAACCCTTATACGTAACCCCATCGCTATAGCTGAGGTATTTGCACAATTTTATTCTAAATTATATAACTTAGAGGGAGATGTGAATACCCCGCTTCCATCACAGACAGATATCCAAACCTATCTAGATTCCATCTCTCTCCCAAAATTGTCGCAGACCCAACTTGAGGCCCTTAACTCTCCTTTCTCTTTATCTGAAATAAAGCAGGTTATAAAAACTACTAAACTTCATTCCGCCCCAGGTCCAGATGGACTTCCTAACGATTATTATAGACGTTTTTCTTCTGTTCTTGCCCCATACCTCCTCCGTACTTTCTCCTCGTGGCAAAGGTCTGGGTCGGTCTCTGCTATCTCCCTTCAGGCTACCATTGTCACTATACCCAAGCCAGGTAAATCTACAGAGGACCCGGGAAATTATCGTCCCAGCTCATTACTGAACTGTGATGTAAAAATTTTTTCTAAATTATTGGCATCTAGATTGAATGTAATTACCCCGTCCCTGGTTCATCCAGACCAGGTGGGTTTTGTGGCTGGTAGGAGGGCTGGAGATGGCACTAGACGTATGATTGACGTTATTGATGTGGCTGAAAAGATGGGTGTCCCCGGTGTGCTTCTCTCATTGGACGCAGAGAAGGCTTTTGACAGGGTACATTGAGGATACCTTAGCTCTGTCCTTAAAAAGTTCGGTTTTGATGGCCCAATATTGTCGGCTATTCTGTCGTTATACTCTAACCCTAATGCTAGGGTGCTATCTTCAGGTTTTTTTGTCCTCCCCCTTCCAGATCACTAACGGAACCCGTCAGGGTTGCCCCCTGTCACCGATTATATTTTCTTTGGCTATAGAACCCCTGGCTGAGTCCATAAGATCTAACAAAAATATTTCAGGTTATCATATAGGTTCACACCACCATTTGATTGGCTTATATGCAGATGACATTATTATTACTTGTACTGACTTGCATAAATCTTTACCGGCTGTTATGACTTCTCTGTCCTTATTCTCAGCAATTTCCTTTTATAAACTTAATGCGACTAAGTCTCTTATTTTTCCCATAGCAGTCCCTTCGCCGCTTCAAGAGAGACTGAAAACAGAACTCCCCATTACATGGCGGGATGACGGAATTCCATACTTAGGAATAACCCTTACCCGCTCAAAATATATCGCCTCAACTAACATGGGAAACTTGGTCTCAGCTCTAAATTCCGAAATCTCTAGACACCCTTTACATGGTTTTTCGTGGATAGCCCGCGTCCAAGCCTTTAAAATGTTTCTTCTCCCTAAAATTCTTTATTATTTTAGTTCCCTCCCTATTGTAATTCCTTCCAAATTCCTCACTAAACTCCAAAATATTACTAACCGATATATCTGGGCTAATAAAAAACCTAGAGTAGCGGGTAAAATTATGTATCTTCCATATACGTAAGGTGGCATGGGAGTTCCCTACATAGCCGGGTATTATAAGGCTGCTGTTTTAGAAGCGGTGAAAAAGTGGTGGTCAACCCCGCTTGAGAATTTGGGCTGGATACAGATAGAATCGAGCTTTGTCGAAGGGTCCTCATTACGGTGCCTACTAGAGGCAGAATCGCTCCGGCCGACGCCTTATTCCCCTCCGCTAATTACAATGCAGGCCACCCTTGTAGGTTGGAGGCGAGTGGTGGGGGATTGGATCTCACTGCCGCCGAGCCTGATAAATATCAAGGCCCTGTCCTTTCACATACCCTATATTGATCTTCTTCCCTGGATGAAGGCTGGTATCCACTCACTGGGAGATATGTTGTGGGAGGGTACCTTCTCGTCCTTTTCCAAATTATGCTCGAACTTCTCTGGTATAGAGAAAACGGTTTTCCAACACTTCCAAGTTAAACATTTATTATCATCAATACACCGCCTCTCCTTCCCCTTATTACCTGTATGCCCCTCTTTTCAAAAATTTCTCCTATCCAACCCTCACCAGTACAAGGGCTTATCTGCTATATATAAAGCTTGTAATAACCTTTTATTTCCTATAAGACCAACTTATATGTCGCGTTGGGAGGAGGATTTATCTTTTCACTCCTCGGATGAAGAGTGGAGAGCGGGAATAAAAGCAATACAGCGGGCATCTAAATGTATCAACCACCTTGAGACACTAAAAAAGATTCATCTTAGATGGTACTATGCCCCGATTACTTTATCTAAATTTGGAAAGAGTTTCTCCCCTTTGTGCTGGAGACAGTGTGGAGGAAGAGGTACTTTGGCTCACATGTGGTGGAAATGTCCTAGTTTGACTCCCTTTTGGTTAGTTGTCTCAAACTTACTTAAATCTGTGACGGGTATTGATTTCCCTCTATCTCCTCAACTGGCAGTTCTATACATTGGGATCGAAACACTTCCACTAGAATTCGTACCCTTGGTCTCGAATATATTGATGGCTGCTAGGATTAGCCTCGCTGCTAAATGGAAGGCCCCGCTCCTGCCTACCCTCGCAGAGTTGGTGGTCAGACTTAATTCAACATTTCATCATGAGTACTTTCTTTCACTAGATGCAGGGGTCAGAGACAGGGTAATGAAGAACTGGGCGGGTTGGGTTTCCCACCCCTTGGCATCTCCCATAAAGTTTAGTACTTAGTCTATACATCGGATCGGATTAGGATTTCTTGAGTCTTACCGGATCCCCCCCCCCCCTTCCTGTTCCTACGGTCTCATTGTCTGTTATTGTTATTGTTGTTTGCATTTTTGTCTGTCTATATTATGATCTTTGGTTTTCTTTCTGTAAGATCAATTCTGTCTTTGAAAATTTCAATAAAAATTTATTGGATAAAAAAAAAAAATGTGGTAGTCAGTAATGGTAAGTTTTTTTAGACCATGCAGAGGGGAAAAATTATGGAATCCCTCAATTCTGTAGGAAAAAAAAATATGGAATCACCCTGTAAATTTTCCTCCCCAAAACTAACATCTGCATCAAATTAGATCTGCTCGTTAGTCTGTATCTAAAAAGGAGTGATAACATCTTGGAGAGCTGTTGCACCAAGTGGACTGATATGAATCATGGCTCCAACACGAGAGATGTCAATTGAAACAAAGGAGAGGATTATCAAACTCCTAAAAGAGGGTAAATCATCACGCAATGTTGCAAAAGATGTTGGTTGTTCACAGTCAGCTGTGTCTAAAATCTGGACCAAATACAAACAACATGGGAAGGTTGTTAAAGGCAAACATGCTGGTAGACCAAGGAAGACATCAAAGCATCAAGACCGGAAACTTAAAGCAATATGTCTACAAAACAGAAAATGCACAACAAAGGGGGTGTGGCTGTGTAGCGGTCGTGAGAAGACGCGTTCAGGGAGAGCTCCTCACATCCTGATATTAACCCTGTCAGCGGGCCCGCCGTGCCGTGACATACCTGGCGGTACTGGACCGTGGAGCACCTCTAGAACCCCTGGGAGGCTAGTTTCAGCCGCAGACGGCGGTAAAGGCTGCGGCGGCCGGCGGGGCCTGCAGGAGTCGGCGGCCATTTTCACAAGCACGCGCTCTGGCTTAGAGACGCGGCGCTGGCTCCCTCCTCACAGCGCTGACAGGACGGTGAGCGCCTACTCTGTGGATCTGGCAGGGAGAAGCGGTGAGTGCTCTGGAAAATTGGGCCCCGCACTCCCCTCTAAGTTACCGGCTGGTCGGTGCTATTAGAACTTTAGGTCCTCTGGACTCATCCCGGGCTGCTGTGCCTGTGGGTGCTCTGGTCCCTCCCTAGCCATAAGGCCTCTCGGCTACTATACAGAGCCGAATTTTACCCTCCCGGGTGACCCTTCTGATCTGCGTTGCCCCCGAGACACTTGTCATCTTTATATTATAGCGCTGCTGCACTTATAATCTGGACTTGAGAATCTCCTGGATATATCACTTCATTTGCTCGGCTGTGCCATATTGCTATTAGAAATGAATCGCTCCAAGGGGGCAAGCGCAGCTGAAAAATTAAGAGTACGCTAGACCTGACCATTCTGATACTGCACGTTCCCTCAGAAATAACCCCTCGCAGGTTCAGCGTAAAAACCGCCCCTCTGAGAGTGAGCAGGAAGAATTAACCCTCAAGCAGGCATCTGAGCAACTGATGCAGGCCATCTCTTTAACCAGAACATCGCTGACGGGGAAAATAGAGGACGTGTATACCGAGGTGGGGCGTCTTCGCCAAGATATGCAGGCCATGAGAGGGCGCATTACGGAGGTGGAGGCAAGGGTCTCCAAGGTGGAGGATACCATCGCACCCATGGAAGCCAAGCTTACAAGAGCGGCGGGCTCGATAAACGCATGGAAGCAAAAAGCAGATGACTTGGAGAATAGAATGCGTCGGAATAACATCAGAGTCATTGGTCTGCCGGAACGCACGGAAGGTCAACATCCGGATCAGTTTCTAGAAGATTGGCTCAAAACCTCTCTGGGAGATGAATTCTCCCCAACATTTGCTGTGGAAAGGGCCCATAGGGTTCCTACAAGACCTCTACCTCCTGGAGCCCCACCCAGACCTCTTTTGGCACGTCTCCTCAACTGCAGGAACAGGGACGCGATTCTACGCCTAGCTCGACAAGAGTCCCATTAAGTTCAACAAAGCCACGATCTCAATTTTTCCAGACTTTTCCATGGAACTTAAGAAACAACGGGCACAATTCATGGAAGTCAAGAAGCGGCTTCGGGAGAGAAATATTGTGTATTCAATGATTTATCCGGCCAGACTCCGGGTGGTTCACAGGGGTCCTTCCCTATTCTTTGCGGATCCGGCGGAGGCGGCTGAGTGACTGCGGTCCCGCAAGGGGTCTGCTGAGAAGGCATCCTAATGTTTCTACTGTTAATCAGAAAAAAAATTTTCTTTTCCATTGATGGTTTGAATGGAGCTTTTTCCACGGACGCCCGGATTACCAACAATACCGGACACTGAGCTCAGTGATGGTATCCCCGTGTTTATTCCGTGATGGGAGAGCAGGACTTTGCTCCCATATTGTTTGTTTCTCTACTTTGATGTCTTTTCATAGTGGTTTTGGTTTTATTTTTTTCAGGTATAATTCACAGCCAGCAGCAATTTCAATGTACGTGTGGTGTCTCTAAACTTTCCCCGGGTACTGATGTAGGCCATATCCAGCGGAGTAAAGATTGGGTCTGAGATGATATGTATGACATGGAATGTGAGAGGTATAAAAACTCCCCGGAAAAAGATCAAGGTCTTCTCGCAGATTAGACATTACCGCCCTCAAATTGTGGCCTTGGAGACGCACCTGACCAGGGATACAACTCGATGCGTGCAGAAGCCCTGGGTACAATGGTCTGTTCACGTATTCCATGCTAGTTACTCGAGGGGGGTCTCACTGTTGGTGCATAGAGATGTTAGATGGGAGGCCAGGGAGACCCGGAGGGATCCTGAGGGTCGTTTTGTCTTTGTCTATGCATTAATAAATACCGGAAAATTGTGATTGTGTATAATCCACCTCTGGCCAATATGTCCATTCTCCAGAAGGCGTTGAGCTTCGCCCTAAATTATGCGGATGTTATTTGGGGGTCTTCAATATGGTTATGAACAATCACCTTGACAAATTGAGACTGGAGGATGGCATGGATGGGGGGGGGGTTCCTTCGGCAACCCAACTGTCGCTATTTATGGGGGGTAGCGGGTGGCTGGATTTGTGGAGAGTGCGGCATCCTGAGCTGAGAGAGTATACCTGCCACTCATCCACTAGGCGCTCCCTGTCGCGCATAGATTACATATTCGGTACCAGTGGTCTGGCAATGTGGGTGGATAGTGTGGAGCATGGTAGTAGAGGGATCTCAGACCACAGCCCGGTCATCCTCAAACTTAAGTATGGGCAATTGAATAACAGGATAATTTGGAAGTTGAACCCTTTCTGGCTGAAACTAATAGTAACCCCTGATAGAACAATCGACCAACTGCATTGTTTCATTTTGTCCCATCAGGAACCTCAGGATATTAATTTATTTTGGGATGCCCTTAAGGCATATCTGAGGGTTTGCCTGTCCTCCACGGATTCAGAGTCTGCGTACATATCTAACCAAACTAATGGCAATAGGATTGAGTGGTTGGCTGCCCAGCGATTATATACCCACCATATAGACACTAAGTCTAAGCGTAAATTATTCTTTGCTCGCCAGTCTTATTTTGAACTGGGGAACCAGGCAAGTAAGCTATTGGCCTATCTGGTGCGCCAACATAATACTTCTAAGGCCGGGGTCACACTAACCGACGCAAAATACGGTCAGTATTTTACATACGTAATACGGATGAATGGCCCCTAAACAGTGCTCCGTATGTCATCCGTAATCAAGGTGTGGTCGCGTATTTTGCGCATGTAAGCATCCGTATGTAATCCGTATGGCATCCGTATGGCGAGATTTTCTCGCAGGCTTGCAAAATGGACATATAATGGAGCCCTATGACAGGGTTTCTAACAGAAACCAAAGAATAGATATAGATATATATATGTATGTGTATTCTATGTGTATATAACTATTCTTTGGTTTCTTTATTAAACCTGTCAGTATGAGTTTACTGAATTGCCGGCTTTGCTAAAAGACACCGGGTGCATATTTCTCGCAAGTCACATGTGTGGTCCGTGTGTAATCCGTATTTTTTGCGCACCCATAGACTTGCATTGGCGTAGTACGCTGACAATCGCAGCATGCTGCGATTGGCACGGAGCGTAGAATACGGATGAGAAATATACGGCTGGTGCGAGGGACCCCATAGAGAATCATTGGTCCGTGTCTAATGCGTGCTTTTAGCGCCTCTCACTCGGCCGTATTCCTCGCCAGTGTGACCCCAGCCTAATACTATATTACAGATCCGAAAGCCGGATGATTCGTTGGTGTCTTCAACTGAGGAGATTCTTGGCTGCTTCTATGATTATTATAAGTCTTTATATGAATCTAAAAGTGGCTTTGATAATTTGGAGTGTTTGGATTACTTGTCAGATGTAATATTCCCTACCTTAGATCCTGATCAGCAAGCCTTTATGGACGCTGAATTTACCGTGGAGGAGATAGAGAATGCTATAGCGGACATGGCCTCTGGGAAGGCCCCTGGGCCGGATGGGTTCCCTATTGAATTGTATAGAAAATACCGAGATATATTAACGCCACTTCTGATAAAGGTGATTCGGGGAGTATGGGAGGGGGAATCTATACCTGAATACTTTTATGAGGCTAATATCATAGTACTTAGGAAGGAGGGGAAGGACCCTTTGGAATGTGGTTCCTATCGTCCTATATCGTTAGTAAATGTGGACTATAAAATCTTTACTAAAATTCTTGCCACCAGATTAAATTCGATTATACTGAACCTTATACATCCTGACCAGACAGGCTTTATGCCTGGTGAGAGCACTTCAATTAATATCAGACGGGTTCAGTCAATAGTCCAATATAGTTCTCTAATGCCAGATAACAAATGGGAACTGGCATCGTTAGATGCCGCCAAGGCTTTTGACTCTCTTGAGTGGCCTTTCCTCTCCACATGCCTACAGAGGTATGGCTTTGGTGATAAGTTTATAAAATGGGTTAAACTATTATATATGAAACCCAAGGCAAGGCCCGTATTATTGTGAATAAATCCATGTCTGAGTCCTTTTCATTACATAGGGGAACCCGTCAGGGGTGCCCCCTTTCCCCGGCCCTCTTTGCCCTTGCGATTGAGGCACTGGCAATACGCATAAGGTCTTCCCCCTGGCATTAAAGGTATAGATATAGCGGGTCGGGTAGATACCATAGGTTTATACGCAGATGATATGGTGATATTTATGGATGAGGCGGAGGAAACTTTGCCTCAAGTGATTGCCGCCATAGATGGATTCAGTACATATTCGGGCTTATATATAAATTGGGAAAAGTCTGCCTTGTTACCCCTGTCCCATGCCCCGATGTCTCGACTAGCGGCTCTCTCCTCGTTGCCTATTGTATCTAGCTTTAAATACCTGGGGGTTCATGTATCCCAAAACAGCACGCTCGACTTACAACTTAATATTTGCCCACTGTTGGAAACTGGTCAAAGTTAAATTTGCAACCTGAAGCAAATTACCGTTGTCTGTGGCCGGACGCATCAACCTGATTAAAATGATATTACTTCCCAAACGTAGCTATTCCCTTCAGCACAGTGCCGTAACGGTACCCAAGTCCTTTTTTGTGAACCTTAATTCCCAGGTCACGTCATTTATATGGGCGAAAAGTAGGCCTAAACTTAGGCCTAAACTCAAGTTGTCCACTCTGCAGAGGCCTAAAAAGGGAGGTGGGGCGGCGCTGCCAGATTTCTTCTTATATTATTTGGCTGGGCAGGCTAGAGCCTTAAGTAAATGGATGCCGGGTAATTATCTTCCTAATTCTGAAAGTCACTTGCTTCACGCTGCAAGAACTGATTGTCCACTGGGTTTCCTGGAGTTGGAGAGGCCTGGTGTCCCTCGTTTACTGCCCCTACTCCGTCTGGCACGATTAGTATGGAGGCAAATTGAGAAAGTGATTGGATATGGGGACATTATAGCTGAAATGCCCCTATGGGAAAATGCATATTTTTCAGTATTACTAAGTCACCCATCCACTGATTTTTGGACTCAACATAATGTCTCCTTGATAGGAGACTTGTATGATCATGGGACCTTAATGTCTTTTGAGCAGATACAGGCTAGACATGAGGTTCCGAGATCTCAATTTTTCCGCTATTTGCAACTAAGATCTGCTCTCCAGTCGCACATAAGGAGTACAGGTGGGGGCCGTGCCATTTCATCCCTACCATTGATAGGAATACTTAATTCACAGGATCCCCAGGGCCTTATCTCCTCTTTATATATGTACATGCTGTCGGTGGGAGCGGAATCTGCCATAAGTTCTGTTTAAAGGGAAGTGGGAACGACTCATCCCTAATACTCAGGGAGAGGAGTGGGAAGAGATCCTGGAGTCACCATCTGCTAATAATAGAATGATACAGTTGTATATAATAAACCAATCATACTTGACTCCGATACGACTTTCCAGGATGGGTCGATTCCAATCATCAGAATGCTTACGATGTCACTCACCAGATGCAGATTTTATTCACATGATATGGCAATGTCCCATTACCCTACAGTACTGGAAAGAGGAGACGTTATTCTTGTCATCACTGGTGCAAACTCCTGTCCCTCTTGAACCACTGGTCTGCTTGTTTGGGGTATGAGAGGAAGAGATTTGGGGTCACCATGTTGGGATCTTTCTACGTGAGACACTGTTTCTGGCATGGAAAGTATTGGCATTACGGTGGATTGATAGAACTTGGATTGATTTGGTAAATACGATTGTCCCATACGAGCGCACATTAAATTTGAAAAAATCTGGGAGAAGTGGAATTCTTCCCCTCTCACTTTGTGAAATGGAGACATAGCATGTGAGACTATATAGTGCAAGGTAGTAGGCTGCGACTTAATAGATAGTTGACGTAGTTGTAGTTTAGTTCAGAAACCCATAATTAATCTATGTTATATGAATGATACAATAAAGGCCTGTGAGATATGATTGATGCACATGCTCATAATGTATAGCCTAGTGTTCATTATATATGCTTGTTGGATTATGCATTGATCACTCATATATTAATAAGAGTGTTTAATCCTTGTTTAGTATTCAACAAAGAGACGATAATATGTATGCTCTGCACAATGTTCACAGGCAAATATGTATGTTGTACATTATATCCTTTTCTTGTTTGAAGTTTAATAAATGAATTTAAAAAAAGAAAAAATGCACAACAAAACAAATGAGTAACGAATGGGAGGAAACTGGAGTCAATGTCTGTGACCGAACTGTAAGAAACCGCCTAAAGGAAATGGGATTTACATACAGAAAAGCTAAGCGAAAGCCATCATTAACACCTAAACAGAAAAAAAACAAGGTTACAATGAGCTAAGGAAAAGCAAGCGTGGACTGTGGATGACTGGATGAAAGTCATATTCAGTGATGAATCACAAATCTGCATTGAGCAAGGTGATGATGCTGAAACTTTTGTTTGGTGCCGTTCCAATGAGATTTATAGAGATGACTGCCTGACGAGAACATGTAAATTTCCACAGTCATTGATGATATGGGGCTGTATGTCAGGTAAAGGCACTGGGGGAGATGGCTGTCATTACATCTTCAATAAATGCACAAGTTTATGTTGATATTTTGGACACTTTTCTTATCCCATCAATTGAAAGGATGTTTGGGGATGATATCATTTTTTTTCAAGATGATAATGCATCCTGCTATAGAGCAAAAACTGTGAAAACATTCCTTGAACAAAGACACATAAGGTCAATGTCATGGCCTGCAAATAGTCCCGATCTCAATCCAATTGAAAATCGTTGGAAGTTGAAGAAAATGGTCCATGACAACCTGCAAAGCTGATCTGGCAACTGCAGTCAGAGAAAGTTGGAGCCAGACTGATGAAGAGTACTGTTTGACACTCATTATGTCCATGCCTCTGAGACTGCAAGCTGTTATAAAAGTCAGAGGTGGTGCAACAAAATACTAGTGATGTGTTGGAATGTTTTTTTTGTTTGTTTTTTTCATGATTCCATAATTTTTTTTCCCACAGAATTGAGTGATTCCATAATTTTTCCCCTCTGCATCGTCTAAAAAACTAACCATTACTGACTACCACATTTTTTTGTTCTTGATTTCTTTTAGTGTTTCTTAAAGCCAGAAGTTGCCATTTGAATTGACTTTAGTTTTGTGCCATGTCTGTGATCTGCTTTTTTCTACAAAATTAAACAACTGAATGAACATCCTCCAAGGACGGTGATTCCATAATTTTTGCCAGGGGTTGTAATTGTAAAGAACGATTTTGCAATTGTTATGTATTAATATCGGTTTGTTTCTCCATTATGGGAACAGGGCTGTGGCCTTCCATCTCCCAACATACTGAATGTGAAATGTTCTTCTAGCTGCTGTTCACCTTTTATTATTCTCATTCATCAGTATAATTGTACTTATGTTTGAAGCATTGTCAGTTACAATAGCAAGAACCTGTTCTTTTTTTGAGGTTATAATCTTGCAGAACTTTTTCCACTAAGGCCTGGAGAAGCTGGCTGCTGTGATGAGCTTTAGTATCTTTTACTGCCAGCGTCTTAGTAACAATTTTTTTGTTGTCACAAACATATCGAACGTTGATGGCAAAATAGTTCACTCTGTGACGTGTGCAGGCATCCATTTTAAGAAACAATGCTTTCTCTTTCCAGAGAAACACCAAGTTTGCGGGCCATTTCTCCATTAAGAGCTGTAAAAGCTGGTGGTGCAAATAATAATGGCACACTGTCCTTCACAACAAGCTGTATGAGCTGTCTTTTAAACATATCTGCTGTCATTGTTACAGTAACTTTGTCACTTACAAAATATCTTGTAACTGATGTTTGAGACGCTCTTTCCTCCTTTGCCTGGTGGGAAGTGCTGGTCTCTGGTTTCTTGGTGCAGCTGTGATCTTTTTCAATCACAGCTTTGTAAACTTCTGGGTAGCAGCCTTGTAAAAGTCTTTTTAGATTGAAAGCTCTTGAAGGAGTATTTTTATCACTGCCTGAGTATGCACTGATTTTGTCATCACAGCATTTGTTTTCATCTGGGTCACTTAAACGCTGACACACAAAATGTTTTTTATCTTGAATCGCTGTGAAATGCTCAAATACAGCTGACTTCATAAGATGCTTCTTAGACTTATATTAGTTATAATTTGATAATGGGGGGTTGGGTTGTGTATAAGAGGTATGTCTCAAATATGTATGTTAAAACTGTGCGTGCCTTGTCTTAATTTTGCAAGTTAAAACTGTTTAATAAAAAATAATCTGATTTAAAAAAAAATATGCTTTTGTAACATTTTGTAACAAATAAGTAACCAAAATAAGGATGAAAAGGAAAGCTGAAGACTTTGGAAGCAAGCCAGGGGGAGAGGAGCGAAGGTTAGAATTGCACAGCTTATCTTCTATAAAAATAAGCAGAACAGAACACACCGACACTGGATACAATATATTGTTCAATTAAAAATAATAGCAATAATAGTTAATACTAAAATTATTAAAATATATCACCAGTGTCCAGTGAAATCAGTGATAACACACTGTTTAGAATAAAATACACCAACCACCAATCAAGACCTCTATCCCAAAGAAAACCAGACAGAGTGTAATTATTAAATTTTTTATTATATTTGCATTATACAAGTGGTTATATTAAAAACCAATTAAAACAAAAAAAGTGCACGTATAGGGACAATATAACAATGTTCAAAAAAAGAATAATAGGACCCGATTGTTATATCAGAATAAGTATACCACATATATTATAAAATGACCATTTTCCAAAGGGATAATAAAAAGTGCAAAAATTACATGAAATTATAATATAATATTAAATAATTACCACACATAAAAAAAGCCAAGTGCAATGTGCAAAATTGTCACATAACAATATTATACAAAATCACAAGAAATTATATATATATGTGCATTTTAAATACATGTGCCTCTTAAAAACACATTTATATGTATCAAAAAAGATTTCTTTACATATCCAAAATAAAGTGCAAGGTGCCTGTGCAACAAAAGAGGTATACACATGTGAACAAACAGTGCCACTTATAGCTCTGGAAATAGGCACCGGGGAGCTCGTGATAGGGACGTGGTGACCCCCTTTAGGTAATGAATTGTTTGTTACACCGCGCTATATATGAATAATTGCCTATTTCCAGAGCTATAAGTGGCACTGTTTGTTCACATGTGTATACCTCTTTTGTTGCACAGGCACCTTGCACTTTATTTTGGATTTGTAAAGAAATCTTTATTGATACATATAAATGTGTTTTTAAGAGGCACATGTATTTAAAATGCACATATATATAATTTCTTGTGATTTTGTATAATATTGTTATGTGACAATTTTGCACATTGCACTTGGCTTTTTTTATGTGTGGTAATTATTTAATATTATATTATAATTTCATGTAATTTTTGCACTTTTTATTATCCCTTTGGAAAATGGTAATTTTATAATATAAGTGGTATACTTATTCTGATATAACAATCGGGTCCTATTATTCTTTTTTTGAACATTGTTATATTGTCCCTATACGTGCACTGTTTTAATTGGTTTTTAATATAACCACTTGTATAATGCAAATATAATAAAAAATTTAATAATTACACTGTCTGGTTTTCTTTGGGATAGAGGTCTTTTGATTGGTGGTTGGTGTATTTTATAAAAATAAGCAGGCAATTGAAAATAATAAGTTAATGACTGATCAGAACAGACATAGACAAATACTCATAGATGTAGGCATGATGGAAGTGCAGGTGTGCTGAGGCTCTACACAGAAGTAGGGCCTGTAACACTGTATAAGTGCTGGAGCAGCATCAGGCTTGTAAGAACATGATTCTGCTTCCCGTAATCCGTTCTGCTTGTCTGTAACTGTAGGTAGATTTGTCTTGACAGCAAGTTGATTTGAAGACTGACTTAGTTGTCGTGACATTAGAGCAGTTTTTCACCCCCAAAATTTACATTTTTAGAAATGAGTTATATTACGTGTTTTGTCAATGGCTACATACGCATCAGTTTCCTACCCAGCTATGGACTCCTGACGACACACACAGCATACAGCTTATTCATCAAGCAAAAAGAGTTGTATTTTTATCTGCAGCTTGTTGTCCTTGTGCTAATAAAAAGGCATCAAAATGCGGTGCAAATCAGTCATGTAACAGGTATGAGCATTGCCTGACGGACCCATTAACTTATATGCCAGGAACATGTGTTTTGTTATTCTGGCAAACGTGATGAAAGGTATAGCCACCGCCTGAGTGTGAGCAGGGCACTTTAGAAACAATTAAAATTGAAATGTCACCTTTGATCAAATTTTTCATGTTGAGGTGGACACAAGGTAAATGTGGCTGCAGGATGGAATAAAACGTCCTTGGTGTAGGGTTGTCGTTTTTTTTTTTTTTTTCGCCTCTCCCTTGTGGAGTTAATTAGTAAGTACGAATGGGTGTGATCTCAGTAGATGCCAATACTTAGATTGCTAATATCTCTGCAACGGAGAGATGAAATGTAAAAAATATATATTTTGTTCTGCAGCCGCTATTACGTCATGTGTCCAGCTCCACATTTGGTAAAAGATCTTCTTTAAGTGGTTTCTCTTGGCATTTTTATACTTTACAGAAGCAGAATGATAGAACTCTCTGGTATGTCCTGCTTTTAGTTTTCTACCATGAGGAGTTCTGATTCCTGTTGCCCTTTGTATCTTTTATGTTATTATAATATTTTTTTCCTCTTATAGGGAAAGCCTACTAAAGAAGCACTTGGAGAAATAGTCTACGCAGCAGGATTCCTTGAGTGGTTCTCAGAAGAGGCACGTCGCATATATGGAGATGTGATTTCTGTTCCCATGAAAGACCGCAGGGCAGTAATCCTCAAGCAACCTGTTGGCGTGGCCTCCATTATAACACCAGTGAGTGGTAAACTATGTGTCAGAACATCTAAGTTAATATAATCTGTGTGCATTGATTCTTGTTACATCAGCTCCTTGGAATAAGATTAGCGGCTGAGCATCAGATACTACGTGGTCGGCTTTACTGATGGAGTCAGCTGGATTGATGGCTTTAGTCTGATGTGTATGGCCACCTTTCGGCCATGTGCACATGCGGTGGGCCAAAGACACGTGCAGGTTTTGTTGTGGGTTTGCACCAGTGCGATGGGTGAAATCATTAGTGAATTCTGCAGAGAGAAAATGTGCACGGAATATTTCAGCAGTGTGTGAGCTGGTACCGTATTATGCTGCAGATTTCAGAAATTTTTTTGGATTATAAGATGCTCTGGGTTATAAGACTCACCCTAAATTTTGAGGAGAAAAATAGGAGCAAAAACTTTTTTTTTAATAAAATGGTGGTGCTTCTTATAATCCATGTGTTTTATTGCTTACCGGAGGTGGTGGCTGTGGTGGTGCGGGGTCCCAGAGTCACTGCTGGAGGAGGCAAGAGTGACGCGTTGCCGCAGGCTGGGATGAGGGGGTGTCCGATGCTGCTGCGCTGTGTACGTCAGTGCTGCTAGAGGCTCTGCCGACATTTTGTGAAAGGCCAGAGTCCCCGCAGTTCTGTGGTTTCCTGTGCGGTGGACTCCGGGAAAATGGCCGCCGTGGGGCGGCGCATGCGCAGATGGAGGTCACGGCACCAAGATCTCAGGAGAGTCAAGATTGGTAATTTTTACTTTATATGGAATTCAGAGAAGTAGATTAATGGAAGGAGACATTAACTTGGCCATAAAAGCCTTTGTGCTTGATCCATCCAGCTGACTCGCTCTTTCTCCATCCCAGTGGAATTTCCCCAGTGCCATGATCACCAGGAAGGTGGGTGCTGCACTAGCTGCCGGGTGCACCGTAGTGGTGAAGCCAGCAGAAGACACCCCATTGTCTGCCCTGGCGCTTGCAGAGGTAACTATCTCATGGAAAGGTTTATTATCTGTATTATGTAATAAATCTCCAGTGTAGTAATGCTGCCGTCCTTCTCTTTGATGTGTTTTGTAGCTCGCTCACCAGGCAGGGATCCCGGCAGGAGTATATAACGTTGTGCCGTGTTCCCGGGAGAAGGCTCCAGCGGTTGGAGAAGTTCTCTGCACAGATCCATCTGTAGCTAAAATCTCTTTTACTGGGTCCACTGCAACAGGAAAGGTAAAGAGTTTCCCTACGTCTGTCATATAGGCACCTGCCATGATTGGGATTATGCCTCAAACATTAGGAATAAGCAGTATATAAATAGGCCAGTGTTTACACCCAGCAATTAATCTCGACAATGTGTCTCCATTAAAAACGCTAGGGGGTCCTCTCATCAGGACCTTCCTCGACCCACTCTTACATTGCACTCATTGCTTACTTATAAAATCCAATTGCTGCCATATATTAATCAGCATACAGCTTCTTAAAGGGGTAGGATCTATCCACAGGTTATTTGATGACTGTTTGCCAAAACCAACATCAGTAGCCAGAATGGGGGGGTCTGGTGACCTCTGCTTGATTGTTACTCTGCAGTCACTTATATCTGTTTAGACCGGTCATGCACAATTCTGTGCTTACAGAACAGTTGTCAATACGATCGGTCTGTGTGCATAAAGTATCATTTTATCGTTTACACTTTTGCTGCCAATTATTAGAACGATTTTTTTTTTTTTTATAAACCGGCTTAAAAATCATTGCATTCAATGAATGATCAGTTTTGCTGGTTCGCTCGCCTCAAGAGAAATTGTTCTGCTAACTGAATAGATTTTCTTGCAGTCACCCAATACACTAGAAACTGAGGATGAAAATGCAAGGTTTACTGGTTTCGAGGGTTTTTTTTTAATATTTCTTAAGTTCTTAAAGGGTTTGTCCAGAATTAGAAAAAATGTTAATTCTTTTGCACCTGTTTTTTGTCTAGTTTTCCTCCTTTGCGCCCAATTCATTAATTCATTATTCTACTTGCGCCTCTATTGCCTTGCATGCGCCATTTTGAGTAATTGGAGTTGGTGCCTAAAACATCAACTAACACCAAAGGACAAAAACGGAAAGTGACTTACAAAACCCCGCAAATGATGAATCTGGGTCGATGTTTTATTTATTTTCAGAATCCGCAGCATGTCTGTCCATCCACTACATATATCGCAGTGCAGGATGAGCTGCAGTCCCATGTACAAGTCCATGAACAGATGTGGCTGCCATTGTCTCTGGAATATCTAATGTGCCAGTGTAGCCGATCTCTGATCTGTAGTGATCCGCTATCATTTAATTAATCATTATTGTAAAATGTCTGGTGCAGGTTTTCGTACATGGGTCAACACTGGCGTCATCAATTGTGCATCCGAAATAACATAATTTTGCAGATTTCACTGTTATTAGACCCAAATTCCTGCCCTTGCACATGTAACTTGTTATATGAGATGGTGCATGTGGCACAGATGTATCTTTCTTCCGGTGTGACTGACGGCTTATTCCCATGTGCAGATTCTGCTTCGATATGCGGCTGATTCGGTGAAGAGGGTGTCTATGGAGCTGGGTGGACATGCCCCATTCATCGTTTTTGACAGTGCAGACGTTGACAAAGCCGCTGCAGGAGCTCTTGCTTCTAAATTTCGCAACTCTGGGCAGGTACTAAAGTTATGTAGCATCAACTAGTTGTATGTCTCTGCATTAATAGTGATTAACCCTGTGCATCAAAACTAAGGAGGATTCATTGTTATAGCCTTCCAATCACATCCATAGTTGTGAGCCCCGGTCCATTGGCCCAAGGGCCTGTTATAGAAGGCCGATGAAGGGGAATATGTTAGAATCTGTCATCTTTCACCTACTTTTCCTGACCCGGCTTTCCGGAGGTAATCCGCATTGTAGCACATGTCAGACTAATTGCCTCATGACTCTGGTCATCCAGTGTAGGAAATGGTGAAATAGACGGTTATTATTAGACACTTTTTAGGCCTGTTTCACACTTCAGTTTTTGTCCATCAGTCAAGATCCTCCGTTTTGCAAAAAAAACGGATCCGCTATTTTGTTTGGCGGATCGGTTTTTTTCCCATTGAGTTGCATTACCGGCGGATCTTGACGGACGGCCATCCGTTGGATCCGTTTTTTTTGCGGATCAGCCAAAATTTTGTCGTCCGCCGACATGCCCGAACGGAGCATGTAACGTTTTTTCACACTGCGCATGCCCAAAAGACTTCACTCAGCCTGAAATTTAACCCTAAAGTCTGTTCTGGTGCCTGGAGAAAAAAAAAAAAAAAAAATTCTCTCTCTCTCTCTCTCTCCCTCTCCCTCTCCCTCTCCCTTAAAATTCTTCATTCATCGGATCCGTCAAAAAAACGGTCCGGTGGCATCAGTTAGCAGCGGTTCCTTTAAAATTCTTCATTCATCAGATCCGTCAAAAAAACGGTCCGGTGGCATCCGTTCACATCAGTTAGCAACGGATCCGCTTTCCGCCATTTTGGTGGATTTTAACTAACACAAAAAAACGGAAGTGTGAAACACGCCTTACCAAGCTAATTCTTCTGTTTTTCTCTGCTTTATGCAGAAACAGGAAGTCTCTTTTATTGCGTTTATTATCCGCCTCTTCACCTCCTGACTCAGCTGCTCCCCCCCCCCCCCCACACACACACACACACACACACACACACACACACACACACACACACACACACACACACACGGGACTTTTGCAGTGACTTATGAGTCATGCAGGGAAAATTGCACTCCTGTTTCTACATAGAGCTTAGAAGGATTCAGCTATTCAGTTTTTAATCACGTGTTGTCAGACCTAATGGAGAAGAAAAGAATTAGCTGGGTAGAAAAGCAAAATGAGCAATTGTAAGTACACAGTGCTGTATAATATGATGATTGCAATATAATAAGAGGATAAAAACTTTGATGGGAGGAGGAGGGCTTCTTTAAGCCCTGTTCAAATGAATGAGTCTGACCTGCAATTCCAGTCACAGCCACTACTAAATGTATGGGATTGTGCCTAGTGAACAGTGACTGATTTCAGTCTGCTGATCACGGGGATTGCCGGAAGTCAAACTCCCACTAATCTAATATTGATGACCTATCCTTAACATAAGCCATCAATATCAAAATCCTGGAAAACTTCTTTAACCCCTTAGTGAGCCAATTTGGTATCTAATGACCAGGCCAGTTTTTACAATTCTGACCACTGTCACTTTATGAGGTTACAACTCTGGAACGCTTCAACATATCCAACTGCTTCTGAGATTGTTTTTTTTCGTGACATATTGTACTTCATGTTAGTGGTAAAACTTTATTTATGAAAAAACTGAAATTTGGCAAAAATTTTGAAAATTTTGAAATTTTCAAACTTCAAATTTTTGTACCTTCAGAGAGTGGTGGCACACAAAATGGTTAATAACATTTCCCACATGTCAACTTTACATCAGCACAATTTTGGAAACCATAATTTCTCATTTTTTCCAACAAAATTTAAAAAAAACTTTTTTTTAGGGACCAGTAAAGCAATGTGGAAGGAAAAAATGAACATTTTTACTTTTTTCACAAAAAATTTACTTTGGAACCAATTTTTTTTTTCACAAGGGAATCAGGAGAAAATGGACCACAAAATTTGTTGTGCAATTTCTCATGAGTACACCGATACCTCATATGTGAGGAAAAGCCACTGTTTGGGTGCATGGCAGGGCTCAGAAGGGAGGGAGTACCATTTGACTTTTTGGACGCAAAATTGGCTGGAATCAATGGTGGAGCCATGTCGCTTTCGGAGACCCCCTGAGGTACCTAAATAGTGGACACCCCCCAATTCTAACTCCAACCCTAATCCCAACCCTAACTTTAGACCAACTCTAACCCTAATGTGAAAATGTAAATAAATACATTTTTATTAATTTTATTATTTTTGCCTTACTAAGGGGGTGATAAAGGGGGGTTTGATTTTTACCATTTTTTTTTTATTTTGAGAACTGTGATAGGAAAAATTTCCTATTGTAACCGGGTGCTGGCCGGTAAATCTCAGCGGGCGTACTGCGCATGCGCCCGACATTTTCTCCTGGAAGAAGACACCGGTGGCCCAGGGGACTTCACCGGGGACGGGGGGATGCAGAAGGATCCAGGGACAACGGAGGTATCCTCTGATGTGTGCGATCACATCAGAGGAGAGAGAAATTAAATGGAAACTGACCCAAATCATGTTCTCTACCCCCGGTAGCGGAGACCCCCGGAGTAATTCAGACTCTGGGGGGGCGCGATACCCTTATTCCTCAGCGCCATTAATTAACGGCGTTGTGGTTTAAGTACCCTTAACTGCCGCTGTTAAAAGGTGTATCAGCGGTCGTTAAGGGGTTAAATAAGAAATCTAGCAGAGAATAACGTGCCAGGCCTAAAGCTAGAAATGCTCAGAAATTATTATTTTAAGAACCCCAACTCAATTGACTTATTTTTTATGTACCTTTTATAGACCCGATTATAAGCCAAGGCACCTAATTTTACCACAAAAAAACTGAGAAAACTTATTGACTTGAATATAAGCCTGCACGGCATCCTCATCCCTGTCCTGGTAAGCTCGGCATCCTCATCCGCCGTCTGGGTGTGCACGGCCCCCAGCAGAAAAAACGTTAAAAAAAAAAAAAAAAAAACATCCCACTTACCGTCCCTAATTCGCCCGCTAGTGAAGAGAAATGAATATTCATTGCCAGCGCAGTGAATATTTATATCTCTTTAGCAGCAGGCGCAGGACTTAGCCGCAGCCGCCGGCTCCTGCTTTCTGTGACCCACTGCTCTGCCGCTCCCCCTCCATCTTCTGGGACCATCATTCGAGTATAAGCCAAGGGGGCTTTTTCAGCACAAAAAAAAGTATATCCTGTAGTTTACTTTTTAAGCTGTGTAATTGGTTTTGTTAAAATTGTAAACACAGGCAAACCCATCAAATTTTGAAGCAGAAGGCTCTCCGGGAAACTCTGGTATTGTTTGTTTTTTTGGGGGAGGTTTTTGACTTTGTTCTCCTTTTTTACTTTTGTTTTGTTTCACTTTATGATGAAGAAACTACTAAAGGTTTTTTTTTTATTTTTATTTTTTTGGTGGCTATTTTTCAAGCAAAAACAATGATGAAACACTTCAAAAGACGTCTGGGTGTCCTCCGGGTGTATTTTGACATTTCCATTGATTTGTATTGTAAAATACAGAACATCTTTACATTTTTGGTGCAGAGAATAGAAGAATGGAAATGTCACACTCCTTCTTGCTGTTTGGCGTTTTTAGAAACATGAAGCGGTTAAAAGATTTTTAATAGTGTGAACATGTGTACAGCAAGTCGTTTTTACATAGAAATGTATATACTCGCGTATAAGCCGAGATTTTCAGCCCATTTTTTGGGCCTGAAAGTCCCCCCTCTCGGGTAATACGGGAGTCATATACGCCAGGGGGTCGGCGGGGGAGGGGGGGACGAGGGTGTCAGATCGTACTTACCCCCCTGGCACGTCTCTGCAGCCCCCCCCCGCTTCGCCTACAGTCTCCCTTCAGTGGTACCACTCATTAAAGTCATGAATATGGGCATGAAGGAAGGAAGGTAGACCGTGGGAGAGGCGGGAGGGGGGCTGTAGAGACCGTGCCAGGGAGGGGGTAAGTATATGCAGTATTCACTTGTCCCCGGTCCATCGCTGCTCGCTGCTGTCTGACGCGTCCTCTGTCAGTGACGTTAAGGCAGCAGAGGGCGCGATGACTTGGTTAGTGCTGAACGTCACTGACAGAGGACCCAGCAGAGAACGGCGAGCAGCGATGGACCGGGGGGGACAGGTGAATATCTTAGGTGTTGGGTCCTGAGCAAGCGGCGACACCGGCACCTGTCCTCCATAGCGCGCCTGTGTCCCTGCCTGCTCAGGACCCCAACAACGGAGCGGTATGTCTTTTTTTTTTTTTTTTTTTTATGGGGGCATAATCTATGGAGCATCTTATGGGTCAGCATATGAGGCATAATCTATGGAGCAGCATATGGTGCATAATCTATGGAGCATCTTATGAGGCATAATATATGGAGCATTTTATGGGGACATAATCTATGGAGCAGCATATGGGGCATAATCTATGCAGCATCTTATGGGGAAGCATATGGGGCATTTTATGGGGGCATAATCTATGGAGCATCTTATGGGGCCATACCTTTATGGAGCAGCATATGGGGCATATTCTATGGAGCATCTTATGGGGCCATTATTAACCTTTGTGCAGCATTATATGGGGTGTATTTTGTATGGAGCATCTTATGGGGCCATCATGAACTGTATGGAGCATTATATGGGGCTCCTGATTCAATATGGATATTCAAAAACATTTAACCTATTGATGTCTAAATTAATTTTACTTTTATTGGTATCTATTTTTATTTTTGAAGTTTACCAGTAGCTGCTGCATTTTCCACCCTTGGCTTATACGTGAGTCAATAAGTTTTCCCAGTTTTTGTGGCAAAATTAGGGGGTTTGACTTATACTCAGGTCGGCTTATACACAAGTATATACGGTGTTCATTCTTTGAAGCATTTTCTGTTTTGTTTTGTTTTTTTGTTTGTTTGTTTTTTCTTTTTGGGGGGCTATTTTCAATGCACAATCTGCACAAAAACGACATTGTGTGCTCTAACCTTAACATTGAAGCTAAAAACCATTTATTTAAAGATGTTTTTTCTTTACTTTTTTTTAATCATCAGCATATGTTTGGAGTGTGTCTTTTTTGAGCTTTTCATATTTTTCTTAATTATTTAATGTTATTACATTTGGTGCTCTTTTTGGACAGTCTCTTTTTCATATACTCAGATGTGTCATGAGGAGTAATTAGATTGGTAGTTACTGCCACACTATAACCTGGGAAGCAAACCCTAAGCCTCCAATATTAACCTTTGGGATTATCTCATTCACTTCTACATGATACAGGTTCTCCTTAGTTTGCACCTTCTCACCTGTTTGTTTTCCACCTTTCTCCACCATTCTCTTGCTCTAAAACCAGAGCTGTCAATCAAAAAAGGAGAATGGGGGTGAGATACGCACTTAAATGTTTGGCCACACCAAGTGTACCCTGAGCCGCCATGCTTGGTTTGAGCAGTCATTCTGTGCAGACTTCCTTTAAGCCACAATAGCGGTGTGTTACTGACTCTGTATGTCTTCTTTCCAGACTTGTGTATGTACAAACAGATTCCTGGTTCAGAAAGGAATACACGATGCCTTTGTGAAAAAGCTGTCGACACTAATGGGAAAGGAGCTACGTATTGGAAATGGATTTGAAGAAGGTGTGACCCAAGGACCCCTCATTAATGCGCGAGCTGTGGAAAAGGTAATGGTGTACAGGGTAATGTCTTGAATTTATTTGGCCACATGATGTTTGTAGGACTATACACTCCCTGACAGAAGTTATGTTGCTTATCCTTGTTATGTAAATAAAAGCTTATAACCTGACGTTAAATTCATCCATTGGTTGTATAAATTATTCTTTTGAAAGCTGAAACCCTCCGAAATGTGGTTTAGGTTAAGAAAATAAATTGCCATCAATGCAGAAATATTGATCATTTTAATGGACACAGAATGGTCAGATTTTGGCAACACAAAAGTTTTGTCACCCACAGAAAGTGATATTCAAAGAAATAATTAACTTAAAATACAAATATATGTTGCATAACATTGGTGAATGAAGTTGTGGTGCTATTAGAGTCATATTTATTTTGTGTGACTTCCATGAGCTTGAAGGACTGCATCCATGCGGTTCAACAATGACTCATACAATTTATCAATGAAGACATCAGGAATAGCAAAGAATGCAGTCTTACATGCCTCCCAGAGTTCATCTAGATTCTTTGGTTTTGTCTTCCAAGCTTCCTCTTTCATCCTACCCCAAACATGCTCAATGATGTTCATGTCTGGTGACTGGGCTGGCCAGTCTTTGAGCACCTTGATCTTTTTTGCCTGGAGGAACTTTGTTGTAGAGATGGATGTATGAGATGGAGCACCATCCTGCTGCAGAATTTGACCCCTTTTATGATTTGGAATATAAGTAGCAGCTAATACTTCTTGATATGTTAGGCTATTGATATTGCCTTCCACCTTGCAAATGTTTTGCACACCCTCAAACTGAATGTAACCCCAGACCATGATCTTTCCATCGCCAAATGTAACTGTTTTCTAGGTGTATTTTGGATCCATACCGGCCTCCAGTAGGTCTCTTGCAGTATTTGCGGCGGCTGTGGTGTAATTCTACTGAAGATTCATCAGAGAAATCCACCTTCTGCCACTTTTCCAGCATCCATCTGTTAGCAGGCTGTGAGACTTTGCAAATGCCACATGGTTTTTTATTTGCCTTTTGTTTAGTGCTGGCTTCTGGGCACTGATTCGACCATGGAGGCCATTTCGAGACAGAATCCTACAAACTGTTCTAGTTGACACAGGGACTTGAGGTGACCAGGCCTGTTGGAGTTCTGCTGCAGTGGAAGAGGGGCTTGCTTTGGATTTTCTAACCAACAAATGTTCCTCCTGAGCAGTTGTCTTGCGGGGGTCTGCCAGACCTGGGCTTGTCAAACACATCTCCAGTCTCTTCGAATCTTTTTTTAATTCTTTGTACTTGACGCTGAGACACATTAAAGGTGCCATCCACCTCTGCAGTGGATCTGGTCTTCAGCCTCTTGATAATCCAGGCTTTGGTCGCAGGGTGGATTTTTGGCATGTTGGCAGAGCTCAAGTTGCAGCTCAAGTGAAGGTCTGGGGTGCTGGGTTTCTTTTTATACACACCCACTAATTAACTGATCATTTACTGAGCACAGGTGAGGATGTAAACTAGGATTGGGTGCATTATATGACCAGGTGACAAAACTTTTGTCTTGCCAAAATCTGACCATTCTGTGTCCATTAAACGATCAATTATTTTCTTAACCTAAACCATATTTCGGAGGGTTTCAGCTTTCAAAAGAATAATTTATACAACCAATGGATGAATTTAATGTCAGGTTATAAGCTTTTATTTACATAACATGGATAAGCGACATAACTTCTGTCAGGGAGTGTAGAAGGGGCCCTGACAGTCTTTGGCGCCCATCTTTTTCTTACTATAGGTATATTTAAAATCTAAACTTTAGATCTTAGGAACAAACTCAAATCTATATTGATGTAACTGTAGGTTGAGCACCATGTACAAGATGCGGTTTCTCAAGGGGCACAAATTGTAGCTGGAGGCAAGCGATCCAGTGTTGGAAAGAACTTCTATGAGCCAACCTTGCTGAGCAGTGTTACCACGCAGATGCTTTGTGCTAGAGAGGAAACATTTGGACCTCTAGCTCCCGTCATCAAGTAAGAAAGCATTTAATTCTTCTTTCTAGTTTAGAGGCTCCAGTATGGCTTCTGACAGGTCACTGATCCCTCAGTGGCCTTCCCCCTAGTTTACATAATGAATAATATATATATATATATATATATATATATATATATATATATATATATATATATATTATATTGGGGGGAACAAAAATCACCTTCAGCAGGCAGGCGGCGACTACGCTGCAG
The DNA here is from genome assembly GCF_039654945.1 of Dendrobates tinctorius. Taxonomy (NCBI): domain Eukaryota; kingdom Metazoa; phylum Chordata; class Amphibia; order Anura; family Dendrobatidae; genus Dendrobates; species Dendrobates tinctorius. Next base: position 10,925,272 of record NW_027361672.1, read on the forward strand.
CATGATCGCATGTATAATGTGCATTTCTTTTATTTGCTTGTATAAATTCAATAAAAAAAAGTCTCAAAATGGCGCCGGCTGCATCTGCGCAATAGCACCTATCGGAAATCCAATAGGTGCTACTGCACAGGAGCCTGCGGCGCCATCTTGCTAGAGAAAGAAATTGCCTTCTCCAAGATGGCACCACCTGCACAGTAATATCTATTGAATCGCCAATAGCTGCTTTTTTTTTTTTTTTTTATGAATTTATGTACCGTATATACCGTATTTTTCGGACTATAAGACGCACCGGACCATAAGACTCACCCCAATTTTCAGAAGGAAAATAGGGAAAAAAATAATAATGTGTCAAATGGAGGTCCATCTTACAGTTCGAATTCAGCTTACCTGGGAAGGGATGCGGCACAGGTGGAGGAGTAGTCACAGGGGTCATTCAGTGGTCCAGGCTCGTGCGGTGGCGGCGTTGTGCTGGGGCAGCTGCGCTTGGGCAGGGGCAGCTGTGCTGGGGCAGGGGCAGCTGTGCAGACGAGATCTGAACCCGCGCATGCGCCGTCCCCGGACCGGCGGCCATCTTTCCGGCGTCCATGTTCCCGGAGGCCACCGCAACATGGCGGCGGCCAGCAAGGGATGTGCGGGGGCCTCCGGGCTGCGAGGAAATGCCGGCGGAGCCGCCGCCCCTGCACCAGAGGCCCACCCGCTGCCACCACCGCACCGCAGAGCTCCGGAGGTGAGTATATTACGACCATAATACGCACCCCCCACTTTCCCCAAAAATTTTTTTGGGGAAAAAGTGCGTCTTATGGTCGGAAAAATACGGTACTTGTGTATAAGCCGACCCCCCCCCCCCCCCTTTATTTTGCCACAAAAAACTGGGAAAACTTATTGACTTGCGTATAAGCCTAGGGTGGATAATGCAGCAGCTACTGGTAAATTTCAAAAATAAAATAGATACCAATAAAATTAACTGAGACATCAGTAAGTTAAATGTTTTTGAATATCCATATTAAATCAGGATCCCAATCTAATGCCCCATACAGTTCATGATGGCTCCATAAGATGCTCCATACAAAATACACCCCATATAATGCTGCACAAAGGTTAATAATGGCCCCATAAGATGCGCCTTAGAATGATATGCCCCATATGCTGCTCCATAAAGCTTATGGCCCCATAAAATGCTCCATAGATTATGCCCTATAAGATGTTCCATAGATTATGCCCTCATATGCTGCCCCATAAAATGGTCCTTAGATTATTCCCCATATGCTGCAGCTGCTGCTGCTGCAAATAAAAAAATTACAGTCTCCGTCACCCCTGGCGCGTCTCTGCAGCCTCCCTGCCTCTCCCACGCCTTCCTTCAACGGTCATGTGGTACGCGCATATTCATGACTTTAATGAGCAGTACCACGTGACAGCTGAAGGAAGGAAGAGCTGCCGGAAGACGCAGGGGCTGCAGAGACCGTGCCAGGAGGGGGTGAGTATATTCACCTGTCCCCGGTCCATCGCTGTGCCCGCGCTGTCTTCCGGGTCCTCTGTCAATGACGTACAGGCAGCAGAGGGCGCGGCACGCACTAACCATGTCATCGCACCCTCTGCTGCCTGAACGTCGCTGACAGAGGACGCGGAGGACAGAGTGGCTCGCAGTGATGGACAGGTGATTATCGCATATACTTACCCCCTCCTGGCGCGGTCTCTGCAGCCCCTGCGTCTCCGGCAGCTCTTCCTTCCTTTCAGCGGTCACGTGGTAACGCTCATTAAAGTCATGAATATGTGCATATTCTCATTACTTTAATGAGCGGTACCACGTGACCACTCAAGGAAGGCATGGGGGGCTGCAGAGACGCGCCGGGGGGTAGGTATGATCTCTAACACCTGCGGTCCCCCTCCCTCGCCGACCCCCGGTATATAACTCGCGTATAAGCCGAGAGGGGGACTTTCAGCCCAAAAAAATGGGCTGAAAATCTCGGCTTATACGCGAGTATATACGGTATATCACCAAATAAAAGAATTAAATGTATACTATACATGTGATCATGCTGCATTGCAGGTGTCGCCTGTTAAAGGTGTATTTTTTTTTTTTTTGTTTTTGTGGGTTTTTTTTTTTACAATATATACCGTATAATATTCATTATGCAAACTAGGGTGCAGGTCAATGAGGGATCAGTGACCTGTCGGAAGCCATACACATCTATTTATATAATTGCCTTGCAATGTTTTAATTTCCTGTTCTGTCCGTATGTCACTGTATCCCAGAATTCCTAGCGGAGGAAGTTCACCGACCGCCATATTGGGACACTCAAGTGATGGGTGTCTCAATATGGAAACTGATGCTGGTACCAACCTATTGCGCGGTGCCACCAGCGGAACACCGTCGCAACACACACTATACGCCGTACGCACCACACAGGCAAACACTCACTCACTCTCACACTCACTCACTCTCACACTCACTCTCACACTCACTCACTCTTACACTCACACACTCTTACACTCACACACACACACACATTGACACTCAGACTAACACAAGTACATTCACACTCAGACTCGCACACTCTCAAACACTCAGTCACACTCAAACTCAGGCACACACACTCTCAGACTCACGCAGCCTCTTGCGCAGTACCACCAGTGGAACACCGTCGTACTGCGGAGGAAGCCGGTCACATTAAAGAGGCTTTCCCACGAACGAAAGTTAATTTTAAAAATTGTCTGTGTCTGACCGTGTACGGAGCATACCACATCTCCTGGGCAGGGGAGGAAGTAAAAGACAATACTGACATTAGAGCAGGGGATCACAGAGGATTCATTTTGTGACGTAAAATATTTCACTGACTGTTTTTAAACAATATTTTACCTCACAAAATGTATCCTCTGCAATCTCCTGCTGTAATGTCAGTATTGTCTTTTGCTTCCTCCCATGCCCAGGAGCTGTGGTATGTTCTGTACACAGTCAGACACGGGGGAGACGGCTAAAACGAGGATAGCACAAGAGGGGAGAACACAGCACAGGAAGGAGAGAGACAGTACTCACACACTCACATGGGGTAGACGGGTCAAACAAGAGAGCACAGACTGGAGAAGTCAGCACATGGGGAAAGAGAGAATGGATAGGTGGGTGAGCACATGGGGGGGAGAGATTCTCAACTCTGCAAAGCCTGCCCCCATCGTGACATAACCGCCCTCCCGATGCGATAGCATCCGGGCCTCCATCTAGTGAACACAGAAGCAGAGAACCACGTGAAGACCCCCCCACAGGCCGCACCTGAGCACGAGCATAAACAACAACGATTTCATCACCCAAGATAACATTGTAATCAATATAACGGTGCCAACCTGACACTCTGTAGGTTACTCGGCACAATCCTGCTGACAGGTTCACTTTAAGACCAAGACTGTACATGCCTGTCCTAAGGAAGGAGGTTCCGCTCGAGTAGGGAGCGCTTAATCCATTGAGGCACACGTGACTGAATTAATGAATTTGATGCACCTTTTACAACTTTTGTACACCTCTGACAGAAATTTTACTTAGTCAGCGACTGAAATAAATTATTAGCCAAATTTATATCACCAAAGTGTCGTAAATCCTAATGAATTAGATGGACGGGCTTCCCTGTGCCTCATCCACCCATTTTGTTGAAGTTGGCCAGTACTAGTGTAAAAATGCTATATGCCTCAACTTCAAACTTTCTGACATCAGAACGTATTTTATGCCAATAAACTGGTGGAAACGCCAGCATGAAGCACCATACATGTGGAAAATATCCTTAAGTGAAAATAGCAGAAATGTCTGTCACTTGCTTACCGTAACAGAAATGGGCTGTTGTCAATGATAAATGTCGTATCTTTTTTTTTTTTTTTTTTCCTATTGCTAGGTTTGACACAGAAGAGGAAGCTGTTGCAATTGCAAATTCAGCCAATGTAGGCTTGGCAGGTATGATATCGCTCATAGTGAAAGAGTTTTGATGTAGATATTGATAGATAAAGTTATAGTCTACATCTACACTGATCAGTCATTTTATTTCTTTTTATATTAAATATACTATTAGGCTATGTGCCCACGTTTCAGAAATGCTGCGGAAATGTCCGCAGCGTTTCCGCAACTCCCCGCCGAGGGTAAAAATCAAAGGGTTTTGCAAGCGTTTTTAGCTTGCAGAATGCTTGCGCTTTTCCAGGCGTTTTGAAGCATCGCTTGGAGAAGTGATTAACAGGTTGGTCACACTTATCAAGCATAGCAGCATGAATAGTAAAAGAATGTTAAAAATAATTTAAAAAAAATAAAAAACAGATAACTTGCCCTCTGTTGGCCCCCAGAGTCCTGCCGCCTCTCAGCGACGCTGCCGGCATCTTCCGTTCCCAGGGATGCCTTGCGACAATGACCTCTGATGACGTAGCATCACGCGAGACCGCTACGTCATCAGAGGTCATTCGCATAATGCATCCCTGGGTACGGAAGATGCTGGCAGCGTGGCTGAGAGGCGGCAGGACTCCGGGGACCGACAGAGGGTGAGTATATCCCTATTTTTTATTTTAATTCTATTTTTTACAGGAATATGGTACCCAGGGCATGGTGGGCATAGCCACATGTGTAAAGTGATCGTTTCAGTGCAATCCTATGGCGGGAATCGCCGCAATTTTGCATAAGTAATGGACATGCTGTGGATTTTACCGCTATGCGATTCCGCAGCGGAAAAATCCGCAGCATGGGCACACCAGCGTAATCCCGTAGTATTGCATTGGGATTCGTTTTATTAGCGTTTTTAAGCGTTTCCGCTGTAGCAGAAACGCATAAAAAAAGCAACGTGGGCACACAGCCTAAAAGTTCCGTGGCCATTATAATGCAGCTGGAGGACCTTCTACATGGGGGTTTTATCCAGTGGAAGGATGTAGTGATGGGATAGAGAAACAAAAGGGCCCTTGTGCATGAACATTGTATGGGCCATTTGCAATCCAATCGTTCTGCTATTATAGAAACTCCTTGCTGTTTTGGAGGTGTTGGGGTATGTGCACACGTGCCGAACTGCTGTGTGGAATTTTCTGCAACTCTTGGCAGGTCAAAATCTGCGTGTTTTTTATGCGGTTTTGTGCGGATTAGGCCTGCGCTTCTACACCTGCGGATTCCTATAATGGAATGGATGTAAAATTCTGCGGAATCCGCACAAAGAATTGACATGCTGTGGGGAAAAAAAATGCTGCCTTTCCGCATGGATTTTTCCGCAGCATGTGCACAGCAAATTTTTTTTTTCCATAGATTAACATTGTTTTGATACACACTTGCGGATTAATTGCGGATCCGCAGCGGAAAATCCACTGTGGATCCGCAATAAATCCACAACGTGGGCACACAGCCTTAGGCCTGTTTCACACTTCCGTTTGTGACCATCAGTCAAGATCCGCCAATTTGAAAAAAAAACGGATCCGCCATTTTTCTTGGCGGATCCGTTTTTTTCCTCATAGACTTGCATTATCGGCGGATCTTGACGGATGGTCGTCCGTTTGATCCGCTTTTGTACGGATCCGCCAAGATTTTGGCGTCCGCTCAGCGGCCCGGACGGAGCATGTAACGTTATTTTGTTCTCCGGATCCGCTATTTACTAAATTAACCCGCATTTCTGTCTGGCTGCTGGATAAAATATTCTCTCCCTCACATCGCCGATGCTGTCCCGCGAGATCTCTCCTCCACGACAGCGCACCTACTGATGCCGCGACCACCGCCACTGAGCCCACCGTGCCCACAGCTCCCGCGTCACCATGCCCGCTCCCGGACAACGCTACATCGCCGGTATTTTTACTTTTTTTTTTTTCACTGGCGCGGTTCCTTTCATTTTTCAACTTCGGCGGATCCGTACGTCCGCCGATCCGATGCCACCCATTCCTGTCAGTCCGCCTGCGGATCCGTTTTCCGCTATTTTGGCGGATTCGGACTGACAGGAAAAACTGAAGTGTGAAACAGGCCTTAGTGGGTCCCCCTTTCCTCTTGGCTCCTGTGTCGCTGCACCAATGATATGTCCACTCCTGGATCTAGGTATGATACGATGCAGATCTTGACACACAGACTTGTCTGTCTTTGCAGGTTACTTCTATTCCCAGGACCCCGCACAAATATGGAGAGTGGCTGAACATCTAGAAGTTGGTATGGTGGGGGTTAATGAAGGATTGTTGTCATCTGTTGAGTGCCCATTTGGTGGAGTGAAACAGTCAGGTCTTGGAAGAGAAGGATCCAAATATGGCATTGATGAGTATTTGGAAACTAAATACGTTTGCTTTGGAGGTCTCTAGCAAGATATGATGTGACCATTCTAGACAATATATTCGGTGTCCTTGTGCCACATGGAAAGCTGGTGAATACATTTGACTTCTAAACCTGACTGCATGTCGGTCCTGTATTAATAGAGATTGATCTTACCTCATGTGATCTGAGAAGGAGCCAAGCTCTAGTTTCTACAACCAACACCACTTTTCCAGTGCAATATATAAGGTTTATTGACTGCAATGGTATTTAACCTGATTAATTGACATGTTGCATGAGTGTAAATAAGAGTTAGATGACTAGAAATTCTGTTGAAATCTCTAATCCCATCTTATCTGGAAAACGCTGGCATACTGTGAAAACTACTCATCACTTCAAATTTGATGTTAACACTAATGCTCAGCATTAAACAATATATTCTGCACTATTTGAGATCCACATAAAATAGGGACTGAAACTCTGATTCCAGGGTTATCAAAACTACAGCCAGAAGCCCAGTAAGTGAAACATCACTGGAATCAGATCAGTCTATTACTTTAAACTGCCATCATATTGAGGGGCCTAAACTTGGTGACAGATTCAATATAAAGTCAATTAAATGGGGTTTCCACTTAACACGTTCTGTAATCTAAAATAAGAGATGCGGCTAGTACCTGCCAGCTCCCTGCTGCTCTGGTGTCTGTGTTTTGGCTGCAGGGATGACATCATGTTGATTGTGCAGATCACTGCTGCAGCCAATCAATGAGCTTAGTGGCTATGCAGGTGTAGATCGCATGAGCCCCTGAGCTCAGGGATTAGCTGCCAAAGTGGTGCGGGTTGTCTGTTTAAAGTCCAAGGCCCTAGGCAGTGGTGAGGAGCCAATTGAGGAGAGTGGGCTCATAATATCAGTCTGTATTTTACATTACAGCAAGCATTTGGAGTCCAGATTTCCTCTCTTCTAAAAGTCTAAACCCCTTTAATGCTTATCTTAATACAAAAAAAAGCTATCAATGCTTGTCTGTTTCCCAAAAAATTTGGATTGGTTTAAAGAAAAGCAAATTTTTTCAAAAAAGTGCAGTGACATGATCAACATGGAGATGTTAGTGGTGGTCTATAGATCTAAAATAGACCATATTTAGCCCGAAACAATAGAACTTATCACCAGCCAGATTTATGTGGTCCTTGCTCGTCATTGGGACTTATGGCAGTCGACATCTGACGGTCCACAAAAGTCAGCCAGGTGCTTGGCAATCGTGGACAGTGAAGCAGGTCACCGTTATGGCTGACATTAGAAACTGAAAAGCTGGACCTCATTTTCTGATACATTGGAGTACTACAACGTGCAGTAAGTTGAGCTCCGTCCCATGCCCAATAGTATTATATTCCATATGACGGTCTCCCTCGTGCCTACAGTGTGAACAGATGTGTGTTTATGTAATGCTGTATATCGTCTATACATAGAATCCTCATTGGAAGTGTTGGGGTTTATCATCGCTAATACAAGCACAACATTTAAGGTCCTCTTTTATACTGATGAGCTGAGAATATAGGTCTATAGAGAGTTTTCCTCAGAAATCCTATGTTATGTAAGGTTCTATACCTACAGCTTGACTCTTGGACCATGTGAGTGATTATGGGCTCTGATATGCTTTCTCCCCACCAGCACTGTCTGTGTATTCAGGCAAATTCAATTAGCACAAACTTGATTAACTATATACAAGCAACTATTTTTCTGCATCCTACAATGGCACTTTTCAGCGCTAACTGATAAAAATGTGATTATCTCATTCCGTGTAGATGTGACTGCATTACACATCAGAAGTATATTTTTCTGTACTCTATACTATACATTACTGTCAATGAGTTTGTATGTTCTCCCCAGGTTTGTGTGGGTTTCCTTTGGGTACTCCATTTTTCCTCCCATGCGCCAATTAAAATACCAATTAAGAATTTAGATTTTGAGCCCCAATGGGGACAGTGATGAAAAAATCTTTGCTACAGAATATGTTGGCGCTATATCCTCAAACATTATAAATGTATAATGATTTATTAATGAATACTTGATCTGACCTTTTGTGGTATTGTAATGTCCTCCAATGTGATCATGATTAATAAATCGTTTACTGAGATCTATGATTTCATTGCATTTATTTCTCCAAAATGAATGTGCTTTTTTGAAGAAATGGCATTGTACAAATGGTGAGTGTATAAAATGATGTCTTCAGAATTCCTATTACTGCAGCATTAATGTGGTTATTGCACCAATGTGTCCGTCCATTTAGAAAGTGAACAATTGTCCCTCTTCTGACACCACTAAGAGGGGATAGACCATTTTCTCCAATTGCATTAAGGGCAGTTTCGTACGTGTAGTGACAGTTTTCTCACATACCGGAGACACTGACACGTAGACACATTCTCATGAATGTGTCTATGCAGATGTCAGCGTGTTTTCACGGACCGTGTGTCCGTGTGCAAAACACGCTGACATGTCCGTTTTTGTGCAACAGCACGGATCACACGGACCCATACAAGTCAATGGGTCCGTGTAAACACGTACCGCACTCGGATGCTGTCCGTGTGCGTTTTTAAAAGTCAAAGGGTTACATTAAACAATTTTTCAAACATGCGGACAGCACACGGACATACGGATAGCACACGGATGACCTCCGTATGCACACGGACACGGATAGCTCCGGTACCGGTTTTTCCGGTACCGGAATTATCTGGACGTGTGAAACTTCCCTAAAAGGGACACTGCACTTTTAACTTCATTATATGAAAATCCATCAGACTTACAAGCTACGGCTGCTATGAGTACATTGAAATTTTGCACTTCCACTTATTATAGGTAACCTAGCGTAAACTTTCCCTTGGAGGCTACACCCACTTTATATATCGCTTTCCAACATTGAAAGCCATGAGACATATTGTATTACTAAAATAATGCAGTTTACATTCATGAGTAAAGGAAATCTAAGTTCAACGCCATAAATTGTGTATATGCTCATGTAGACCAGTGAAAGGTGAACTCGCTGGTATATTCACATTGTCGATCTGTTGTCCGAATCTGGATGAATACACTTTTTTTTACGGTTATCAAAGTGGTAAGTGCAGTGGGCGGCAGAATGCACTTAACAAAACAATGCCTCCTTGGGTTAACATTCTGGCCACCTCCTTCTTTCTGTTGACCATTTTTTGGTGTCATGCATCGGGGTCAGGAAATTGTGTGCACGCAGTGGTCTCCTCGCTTCTGTGCGTTAACCTGCCTTCCTCAGGGCACAGTCTCCAATTTGTTAATCTTTCACTGGGCTCCAAGTGCATATAAACTATTTAGGGGGGGTCAAACGTACTGGCATTCCATTTAAAAACAAAACAACACTTTTAATTGTGTGGAGTACCTCCAATTACCACTATTTGGGCACAGAAAGACCGCCATATAACTTGTGGGAGGATCACATCACAATCCCCTCCTGATCTCGGAGCGTGACAGCTGCATTGTAATACATCATGCTGTATTAGGTCAGGAGAGGTACCGGGCCAGTCCGTGCAATGCGATCATCGCATGAGTTACCGTATATATCTGGCTGTCTGCGCCCTTACACTCATTCTGGAACCGGTTTTCTTTTCCCCCTTACGATCCTCCATTCCAATCCTATGTCACCTGGTAATAATACTAATTTTCCGTTCAACCAACTGGGTGTATACCACAGAACTTTAGTGTTGTTTTTTTTAATTGACCAGTAGCAGAGGAGAAAAGGCAAATGCCCATAGACGTTTTGTTGTATACACCAAGTTGGCTTAAAGGAAAGTTTGCATCTTATCTACCGGGGGTTCGGGGACCAAATCATCTCAGGAAAAAGTGGTTTAATGTCAATGCGCTTCAGAGTCTATCTGACTGCTTCGTCAAGACCACCACAAATGTGTCAGATTGACTCTGAAATACGTATATCATAAATCCACTCTACCCCAGAATCTCTATTAAAGGGAATCTGTCACCCCTTTTTTGAGATATCATATAATGATATCATTCAATTGTGTGTCACATAAGGATTCTCTTAGTACTTTTGCTTCCCCCTGACCCCGCACCTTTCATGCATAAATACCTTTTTTATATCGGTTCAGATGTATGTAAACTGCCACGGTCCGGTCCGCTGGGCGGGGCTTATTCACCTGCTCCCCCTCCCTGTCTTGCTCTACACATTTCTTCTTTTGTAGAGCAAGACAGGGAGGGGGGAGCAGTTGACTAAGCCCCGCCCATCGGACCGGACAGCGGCAGTTTGCATACATCTGAACCGATATAAAAAAGGTATTTATGCATGAAAGGTGCGGGGTCAGGGGGAAGCAAAAGTACTAAGAGAATCCTTATGTGACACACAATTGAATGATATCATTTGTCAGTAATTTGTCAATGCGGGAGCCCACACATTTTTTTACAACGAATTAACCCCTTAAATTAACAACCTACACCTCCCAAATTTTATACGTCAACCCTCATCTAATTACTAATGAAAGACATGCAAAACATGAAATGAAATGGTTTACTGTATGTAAACCATGTGTCATTTCATGTCGGGTTGGGGAATGATTTCACAAAAGCCGGCAATTGAATTAGCGGCTATTCTGCTATGAAGAACTCTGTGAAATATAAATATATATATATATAATGTGTCTCAATGACGTGTGTGTGTGTGTATATGTATGTGTGTGTGTGTATATATATATATATATATATATATATATATATATATATATATATAATCTCCAACAATGTAGACCAGCTCACTCCTGTGAACCACCTGGAACCTCAGCTGACCTGGTTAACTCCGTTGTGCCCGGATCTGGATGCAGGAGTCCATCCATACAAATGTGAACAACGACAAAGCAAAGTCCAGCAATAACGTGAGCAATCCAGGATGCTGTTAAAAAATTTTTTCTTTTTATTCATAAATCCATTAAAATGCAATGGTCCAAGCAGTTCAAAACAGCAATAACGCAGGAAAGTTGTGCAGATAGGACTACGCGTTTCAGCGGTAGAACCCGCCTTCTTCACGGTCCAGAATCTAATCTGCTTTCCAAACATGGAACCTTATATACATCCCACTCCCATCAGGGTAATTATAAACATATGTGAGAGACTTAAAAACATATGCTATAAAAGCAGATCAAACATATAAACTATCCACATATTGATCAGTATACAACATGCATAAAGATAAGGAAAGGATTCAACATATTGGAGAAAAATACATTAGGAATGTCCGATAACCTGACCATAAGATTTAAGGCCCTGTGCACACAGTGCAGACTCCGTGCAGTTCCCCAGCAGATTTGGCCCTGCAGAACCGCAGCAGAAAAGCAACAGAACAGCACGTGATGCACAGTACCATTTAAGGCTATGTAAAACAAAAAAGGCTGTGCACATGCTGCAGATTTTTCTGCGCAGATCTGGAGCAGAATAAAAGAAGCAGCATATCGCTTCTCCTGTGCGGCTCTGCTGCAGCTCTCCACCTGCTCCATTATAGAAATCTGCAGGCGGAAACTGCAGGGGAAATCCGCACAAAAACTGCACCAAATCTGCAGGCAAAACGCAGATCATCTTACCTAAAGATTTAGCAAAATCTACGCGGAAAATTCCACAGCAGAATCGGCACCGTGTGCACATAGCCCCAGTGGTACAAAAACATAGAAAAATAATATTAACCAGCATTATATAATACAAATATATCAATAGTGCATAATGATATCCAGGCGGTTATTAAAGCCCTGTGGCATGCGAGACCCCAGCTCAAATATCCACCTACTTTCTCTTGCAAGCACTTTTTTATGAAAATCTTCCCCCCTCAATGGTTTTTTTACATGCTCTATGCCCATAAAGGAGAAACCGCGTAAATCCCTATTATGTTTTTTTGAAAAATGTCGGGATACTACTGATGCACCAACCATAGGCAAATTACTAGCGTCTGATAGGTGTTTGCGGATTCTAGTTTTAAGGGGGTTCATCGCACAACCTACATATTGCATACGGCATATATTGCAATTAATTAGATACACTACATTCTCCGTATTACAGTTTATAAAAGAACAAACATTAAACTGTTTTTTATTGGAGATAGATGTAAATATTTTAGGTTTATTAGCAAAACCGCAGCACTTACAGATATTGGCACCGCATTTAAAAAATCCTGTTGTTTTTAACCAATTGCTAGGGGAAATTTTATCCGGATCTTTGAACATGCTGGGTGATAATAATGTAGCTAAAGTCGGGGCTCTTCTTGCCACAAAGGCAATATCATTATTTTCCACAATATTTTTCAAAATATCATTCTGAGATAACAAGGGAAGATATTTTCTGATGATTTTAACAATAGAATTAAACTGAGGACTATAATTGGTACTGAAAACCACCCTAGATTTTTTAGAGTCAAACTGTCTTTTTTTTTCTCAGTAGATTCCAACAGCTTAACCCTATCCATGCCTGCTACCATTTTCCTGGCTCTGTCCAAGGACCAATTAGGATACCCCCTTTTTTTTAAATTATTACAGGTCATTTCAATTCCTTCCTCCAATTTATCACTAGATGTGGTATTCCTTTTTAGTCTAATAAGCTCCCCCACAGGAATATTCTGAATGACATGTTTGGGGTGATTAGAGGAAGCCATTAAAATACTATTGCATGCAATGGATTTTTTATAGGGAGATATCAGAACCCCATCATTGTCCAGATCTGCGGTCAGTTTCAAATCCAAGAAGTTAATTGATACCTCATGACCACTACTAGTAAATTTTAGATTGAAATCATTCAAATCCAAATAAGAAAATAAACTTTTTGCAGACGAGAGACTACCCCTCCAGACAAATATCAGATCATCAATAAATGATGCCGATTCTGCTGTGGAATTTTCCGCGTAGATTTTGCTAAATCTTTAGGTAAGATGATCTGCGTTTTGCCTGCAGATTTGTTGCAGATTTGGTGCAGTCTTTGTGCGGATTTCCCCTGCAGTTTCCGCCTGCAGATTTCTATAATGGAGCAGGTGGAGAGCTGCAGCAGAGCCGCACAGGAGAAGCGATATGCTGCTTCTTTTATTCTGCACCAGATCTGCGCGGAAAAATCTGCAGCATGTGCACAGCCTTTTTTGTTTTACATAGCCTTAAATGGTACTGTGCATCACGTGCTGTTCTGTTGCTTTTCTGCTGCGGTTCTGCAGGGCCAAATCTGCTGCGGAACTGCACGGAGTCTGCACTGTGTGCACAGGGCCTTAAATCTTATGGTCAGGTTATTGGACATTCCTAATGTATTTTTCTCCAATATGTTGAATTCTTTCCTTATAATCTTTATGCATGTTGTATACTGATCAATATGTGGATAGTTTATATGTTTGATCTGCTTTTATAGCACATGTTTTTAAGTCTCTCACACATGTTTATAATTACCCTGATGGGAGTGGGATGTATATAAGGTTCCATGTTTGGAAAGCAGATTAGATTCTGGACCGTGAAGAAGGCGGGTTCTACCGCTGAAACGCGTAGTCCTATCTGCACGACTTTCCTGCGTTATTGCTGTTTTGAACTGCTTGGACCATTGCATTTTAATGGATTTATGAATAAAAAGAAAAAAATTTTTAACAGCATCCTGGATTGCTCACGTTATTGCTGGACTTTGCTTTGTCGTTGTTTATATATATATATATATATGTGTATTCTATGTGTCTATATCTATTCTTTCGTTTGTGTTATTAAACCTGTCAGCGTGATTTTACTGTATCGCACACTGAATTGCCGGCTTTTCTGAAGGACACTGGGTGCGTATTTCTCGCAAGTCACACATCTGGTCCGTGTGTAATGCGTATTTTTAGCGCACCCATAGACTTGCATTGGCGTACTACGGGCGTAGTACGCTGACAATCGCAGCATGCTGCGATTGGCACGGACCGTAGAATACAGACGAGAAATATATGGCTGATGGGAGCTGCCCCATAGAGAATCATTGGTCCGTGTGTAATGCGTGCTTTTAACGCCTCTCACTCGTCCGTATTCCACGCCAGTGTGACCCCGGCCGAAGACCCCCACACACACAGTCCTACCCTGGAGCACGAATAATATCATTAACTCAAAACTGAAAATAAAGATTAAACAGCAACCACAATCAGTATAACGGCTCCGACCAGACACTGTTTGTAGGTTACTGTGCACAATCCTGCTGACACGTTCTCTTTACTGAGACAAAAGCAAAGGGCATTCAAAATCTTGAAAGCCGAGAGTACTGAAATAGAATTTCAGGAGTATAAAGATCTAAATAAGAAATGTAAAAAAGAAATCAAACTAGCAAAGTTATCTACAGAAAAGATCTAAATAAGAAATGTAAAAAAGAAAACTTTGCTAGCGTGATTATCTACAGAGAAACAAATCGCCAACGATCTTAAAATAAATCCCAAATTTTTTTATAAATACATCAATGTCAAAAAGAAAAAAATAGATGGTATCGGCCAATTAAAAAGATGACAATAACAAGATAATTACAGAGGACAAAGAAAAGGCCGATATTTAACAGGAATTTTTCATCGGTGTTCACCAATGCACTGTCTGTTACAGGGATCATTCAACAGTCAAAAATCAAAGTTCACAACCTGATATAACTAGTTTAACACAAAAAGAAGTACATCTGCGTTTCGGCAATTTAAACATTGACAAATTCCCTGACCCAGATGGCATTCATCCATGGATACTGAGGGAATTGAGCTCAGTTATTGACAGACTGATGTGTTGTGAGTTCATTTTCCCCTTCATTACTGAGGCCCAAGGAACTCCCTCTTCTGGTAAAGAAAGGTAGTGAGCCTGATTATCAAACACCTGAGGCTGATGATGATGACTGGCTGAGTGGAGTTACTGACTGGATATAAGGCTGCCGACGCCCTTCTGCCCTGCGGGTGATTTCTCTGTGGGATCCTTGGAGACCAGTCTGAATTCCTGCTCCTCTAAAGCTAAGTTTGCTGCTCGGCCTTTTGCATTTGTGCTTTGACTTTGTTTTGCTTTGTTTTTCTGGATTTCTGCCATTCCCTGCTGGGGTGTGCTGAATTCCTTTAGCTCTGTCTTCTGAAAATACCTGAGTGCTGATTTAGTTTTTGAAGCCTAGCTGCTTCAGGGCCTTTTTCATATCAGCTTGTTGGCTTATGTCTTTGATAGGGTTTTGGCAGATTGCAGACAGCAGCCTTTCTGTCCTTTCCTATCTAGGTAGTTTTGGGCCCCGTCTTTGCTCAGTCTATCTTTCTGTCTGTGTTAGTGTTTTCATCTTGCTTCACCGTCATTATATGATGGGGGCTGCCTATTGCTTTGGGGTCTGCTCTGGGGCAGTTTAGATTTCCCCTTTCTTTCTTTAGGCCTATTTAATTCTCCGGCTGTGATCGAGGGGTCTAGGGCATCGTAGGAACCCCCCACGGCTACTGCTAGTTGTGTTGATAGGTTCAGGGGTCTGCAGTCTGATAGTTGCCAACTTCTCTGGTTTTCTGGACTTAGCTTGTATTTCTGTTTTTGCCTCCTACGGTGACTCATTCATAACACTGATGTATCTCATATTCTTAGACTCTATTGTAACGGGTGGTGCCACAGGATTAGAGGATGGCTGACATAGTACCTATATGTAAGAAGGTGGGTCCAGGCAACTACCGTCTGGTAAGCCTGACATCATGGATGATGTAATTTATCTGTACTTTGCAAAGGCATTTGATACTGCACCACATTATACTAAAGCTACAGAAGCAGGGACTGGGGGAAACTATATGCAGATGGGTAAGGAATTTGCTTAATGACAGGGAACAAACAGTCATAAATGGTAGGTTCTCTAAATGGGATATAGTCAGCAGTGGGGACCGCAGGGATTTGTGCTAGGACAGATTCTTTTTAACCTCTTTATAAATGACCTTGTGGATGGGATTGAGAGTAAAGTGTCAGTCATTGCTGACTACACATAACTATGTAGGATATTAAAATTTGACCTTGTCTTTACAATATTGTAAAACCATCTGGATAAGATGTCTGTATGGGGAAACACTTGGCACATGAGATTTAATTTAGATAAATGTAGTGTAATGCACCTAGGATGGCGTAATCCTATTGCTTCATATACATTAAATGGGACCATACTTGGGACTACAGAACAGGAGAAGGACTTGGGTTTTCTGGTTACAAGTAAGCTGAGCAGCAGTACTCAATGTCAAGAAGCAGCTGCAAAAGCAAAACTGATTTTAGAGTGTATAAAAAGAGAGAAAAATTCCTGTGATCCCAATGTATTGTTACCTCTTTATAAATCATTTATGTGGCCACATGTAGAATATGGGATACAATTTTTTTTCATACTGAGGACCAGGGGGCACGCATTATGGAAGAAAGGTGATTCCGGCAGCTAAATAGGAAAGGGTTCTTTACAGTTAGAGTAGTCAGATTGTGGAATGCCCTACCACAAGAGGTAGTAATGGAAGGCACTATAAGGATATGTGCACACGTTGCGGATTCGGCCCTGCGGATCCACTGCAGATTCGCAAGTGATGTACAGTACAATGTTAGCCTATGGAAAATAAAAACCGCTGTGCACATGCTGTGGAAATTTCCACGCGGAAACGCAGCGGTTTATTTTCCGCAGCATGTCAATTCTTTGTGCGGATTCCGCAGCATTTTTTACACCTATTCCATTATAGGAATCCGCAGGTGTAAAAATGCTGGCCAAATCCGCACAAAATCCACAGGAAATCCGCAGGTAAAACGCAGGAGTTTTGACCTGCAGATTCGGCAGATTCCGCTCGGAAAAATCCGCACACGAATCCGCGACGTGTGCACATACCCTAACAGCTCTTAAAAAGAGCTGACTGAGTTCCTTGATTCACAACATTGCTGGTTATAGTTAAATTAGTGACGAAATGTACAATTGGTGGGGAAAGGTTGAACTTCATGGACCTAGAACTTATTCATGTAACTATGTAACTAGCTGTGACAAATTCCTAAGTTTGTCATTGTTGACCTTTATGAGAATCATGGCTGTCTTAATTACAAAGGCTGCACAAAGAACTAAGGACAAAGCCAAGCAGTTTTAGTAATTTATTATAAATCTTTATACCTTTTCTCTAATGTTCAGATTTTGAAATAAGACAACACTAGAAACAAATTAACAGTACAAACTTTTACCTGGTTAGTAAAAACGTCAGTCATGTATTCCCCTGTGACTACATTTCGGGTACTGGAAGCTAGTATACACTTTTAAATGATATTATGACCATAAGGCTAAGTGCACACGTACCGGAACTCTCGCGGAAATTACCGCGAGAATTCCGGAATTCCAGTCCGCGGGAAAATCGCATTTTAAATTCCCGCGATTTTCCCGCGGAAAAACTAGCATTTTGCAAGCGTATTTAGCTTGCAAAATGCTAGCGTTCTCCAAGCGATCTGTAGCATCGCTTGGAGAACTGATTGACAGGTTGGTCACACTCGTCAAACATAGTGTTTGACGAGTGTAACCAACTTTTTACTACTGAGGCTGCTTATGCGGCATCAGTAGTAAAAGATAGAATGTAAAAAAAAAAATAGTGTTATTCTTACCTTCCGACGTCCCGCGCAGGCGTTCCCAGTAATCCTTTGCGAAAATGCCCGCGATGACGTCAGTTCTCGCGGGAACGCAACGTCTCGCGGTAATTCGCGATGACGTCGCGCGAATTACCGCGAGACTTCGCGATCCCGCGAGATCGGACGTCATCACGGGCATTTTCGCAAAGGACTACTGGGAACGGGAGCGTGGAGAGAGGCGGGAAGGCTGCGCGGGACGTCGGAGGGTAAGAATAACAATATTTTTTATTTTAAATTCTATTTTTTACAGTGGTATGGTACCCAAAGCCCGGAGGACAGTCTTCTCTCCTCCGGACCGTGGGTACCATCCGCAATTGTTCTGCTTACTTTCCGCATGGTGTGCACAGCCACATGCGGGAAGTAAGCGGAACAATGCATTCCTATGGGTGCGGGATCGCCGAGATTCCGCAAATTAATGAGCATGCTGCGGTTTTTACCGCAAAGCGATTCCGCCGCGGTAAGAACCGCAGCATTAGCACACCATTGCGGAATCCCATAGGAATGCATGGGATGCTTATTTTTCGCGTTTTCGCGGCAAAATCGCGCGGTTAAAACTGCCGCGGAAACGCGAAAAAAACGCCACGTGTGAACTCAGCCTAAATGTATCCCAGCAAACACCTGCAAAAGTAAAGGACTCTGAAAATATACAATGAGATGCTAGATAATTCTCATGAAACCAAAATCTCCCTCCTCAGTCCAGGTTTCCATATCAGAATATCTTTAAATGTAAAATCATTGTACAGTGCTTACCTGAGACCGTATAGGTACAGATATTATATTGGGAAGTCGGTCTTTTTCCCATTTAATTTTATTCTGCTTAAATTCCTCTTAAAATGTAAATATGTCTGTAAGAGCACGTGTGTTGTACAATAATGAAATAAAGGGTATCTCCATCTTGAGGACCACTTTACACTATGGAGATGGGATTGACCTAAAATGTTGAGTAAATCTGTAATTACATTGTGTTACTTTTTCTGTGTGGATCACTTGTATTTTAGCTCCTCACCAATGCATCATATGGACAAAAAAGTATTGGAACGCCTACACATTACTAGTAACTTGTCCTCCAGTCTCAATCCATAGACATTAAAGGGGTTGTCCATCTTTTCTAGACGTTTTTTCTTTCTTACTCAAATGCATTCAGTGGGGACCAAAAATCATTTTTATAATTGGCTTTCATAAACTTTTTTTGCATCATATCCACAATGTTACACTGTCTATTGCTGCTTGCGGAATGAGTTAAAGGGGCTGGCCACAGTATGGTTATTTTCACAGATGTGTACGGTGGGTTCTCCTCCTGCTCTTAGTGCAGCTTCCCTCACAGACTGCACAGCTCTCTGGTCCATACAATGGCTGCTGGAGGAGGAACATGTGACCAGACCTGACCGGCAGCTTTGTCCAACTGAAAACCTCATGAGAGAAAACTGCTTTTCAATTGGAGGAGACTGAAGGACAGGTCTGGTCACATGTTCCTTCACGACCAGCCATTTTGTGGACCAGAGAGCTGTGCAGTCTGTGAGGGAAGCTGCACTAACGAGCAGGAGAAGATGCTCATCAGCAACAATATTGATGAGTTTCAGCCATCAAGCGGCTACTCGATGTCAACAATGATGTTGCATCACCCTCCAGCGACAATGGCGATGGCATCGCTTTGGGAGGTTAGTATCTGCTGCTTCTATTTTATAATAGTGTTCGAAATTGATCAAACAGGATTGTCCATTAGTTTCTCCTTCAATGGAACTAGGATGATAGCCCCTGAAAAACAACCCCACAGCATTGTCCCTTCTCCAACAAACTCTACAGTGATCACAACTAAGCCTGGCAGGCAACGTTTCCCTAGCATTCACCAAACCTAAACTCATCCCACAGATAAAGAAGAGGGATTCATCATGTCACACATCACATTTCCACTGCTCCGTGGTCCAGTATCGGTGTGCTTTATACCACTCTATCCATATCTTAACATTGTGCTTGGTGATGTAAGGCTTGAATGCAGCTGCTCAGCTATGAAAATCCATGAAATGGTGCACGTTTTTTATGCTGTTAATGGCAGAGGAGGTTTGAAACTCTGCGGAGACCTGGCTTTTATGTACTTCAAGCCTTTGCACTTTGTGACCCTACTCTGTAAGTTTATATGGACTATTGTGGTTCCTAAACTCTTCCACTTTATAATAAGAGCACTCACAGTTGATTGTAGAATGTTTATGAGGGAACAAATTTTGTGAACGGATTTGTTACAGTGTTATCCTATTACAGGCCCACACTGGTATCAGTCAGCTCTTTAGATGAGCCACTCTTCCAATGTTAGTAAAGGCAGCCTGGATGGCGAAAGGCAATGGGACTGAACGACAAAACTGAATTCTAATTTAGGAAGTGTATATATGTTATTATATATTATCTTGGCTATCCCAGAGTGACAGTACAATTCTTAAATACCATGTTACTGTACAGTGTTGGGTGTAAAACCGAAATCTGTGTACAGATAGTACGTCAATGGAAAATACTGAGGGATATAGGCTCTGAAGGCTTCAGAATTATGATTGCAGCTCAGGAGTATGATCCAGGTTATAATCCAGTAACAATGTAAAATAAGTATATCAACATATTACTGAGTTACTCTACTTTACAGAATATGTAGATTATTGATGAGCCAACATGCTCGGATAAGGTGTTATCTGAGCACGCTCGTGTGCTAACAGAGTGTCTTCGGCGCGCTCTAATAATATGTTTGAGTCCCCGCGGCTGTTAGACAGTGGCAAAACATGTAGAGATTGTCAAACAGACAGCCAATCCCTGCATGTGTTGCGACTGTCGAACAGCCGCGGGCACTCGAACATATTATTCGAGCATGCTGAAGACACTCGGTTAGCACACGAGCATGCTCAGATAACATCTTTTCCGGGCGCATTCACTCATCAATAATGTAGATATAATCTGTAAGATGTAAAATGTGCTCACTCAAATCTATTTAAGTTGTAAACATTTACATTCTCGGTTTTGGTCAAATACATTTTCCTGCAATACCCATTTAGTTTCCCTATGACCTCAGTTTATCTGCATTTTGAGCTAAAATTAAAAGGAGCACCATTTTTGAGGGCACCGCTGGAAATATTTTTAGGGTTATCCTGGTCCGATTTATCACGACTGAAAATTGTGTCTTGGTCGCTGTCAAGCTCAGACTCAGAAACCATGAGGCTGGAGTTATGTTCTGTGCTCCTGTGCTTTATACCTGCAAAAAAAGAACGTGTGTCAGTGCCGGCATTGTCTGTATATAATAATAACCCAAACATACAACTTGTGGAGATGTCCTCCATCAGTAGAGATCTCAGATGACACCAGGAACCCTACTGACATATGATTAAATAAAACTGTCCACAAGACAAGGGCACGGTTTTACCCAGCCATGTGATACGTAGGGTTCACAGCTCCGCTATGAATGTGTGTATAATCTAGAAGTATACTATGTTTTTACAGGTGAATGCGCCATATTTCAGTAGTTTTCCTACTCACCATACTTGGGTCTTAATGCCATTCTTTCTTGCTCATCAAAATTATCCAGGATGGTGTACTTTGTTTTTTTCCGTATTTTTGTCCTTTTGCGGCTACAAAGTATAAAATATCAGATGTGCGCATAAAAAAAAACCTAGGTCATATTCACATTCAGACCCTGATTCATTATGAATGGCATTGTACAAGAGTCTCAATGAATGGGGGATGTGGAGGGGTAAGCGGAGCATGTCACTTAGGCTAGTTTCACACTTGCTTTTTTTTGCAGCGCGTTTTTCCCGCAAAAAAACGCATTGAAAAAACGCATACAAAAGCATACAACTGCTGCATTTTTTTCAAGCATTTTTATGAGCATGCATGAAAAAAACGCAGCGTTTTTATGCGTTTGTATGCGTTTTTAGTGCGTTTTTACCGCGTTTGCGTTTTTTTCCAACATTAGGTGGCCCCTCACACTAACCCAAACCATGACTTTACTAACCCTAACCCTGACCCTAACCCTAACCCTAACCCTGACCCTAACCCTTAACCAAATCATACTTAACCCTAACCCAAACCCTAAACCCTAACTAACCCTAACCCTAACCCTAACCCTGACCCTAACCCTAACCCTAACCCTAACCCTGACCCTAACCCTAACCCTAACCCTGACCCTAACCCTAACCCTGACCCTAACCCTTAACAAAACCATACTTAACCCTAACCCTGACCCTAACCCTAACCCTGACCCTAACCCTGACCCTGACCATAACCCTAACCCTAACCCTGACCCTAACCCTAACCCTAACCCTGACCCTAACCCTTAACCAAACCATACTTAACCCTAATACTGACCCTAACCCTGACCCTAACCCTTAACAAAACCATACTTAACCCTAACCCTGACCCTAACCCTAACCCTGACCCTAACCCTAACCCTGACCCTAACCCTAACCCTAACCCTAACCCTGACCCTAACCCTTAACCAAACCATACTTAACCCTAATCCTGACCCTAACCCTGACCCTAACCCTTAACCAAACCATACTTAACCCTAACCCTGACCCAAACCCCAACCCTAACCCTGACCCTGACCCTAACCCTAACCCTAAACCCCCTTAACTAACCCTAACTCTAACCCAAACCCCTAAATTCCATGGTTAAAAAAAAAAAACGCATATGCAAAAAAACGCATACATGAGCATGCCAGTGCGCACATATGCGCATCCATAGGCTATAATGGCCATTTTTAGCGCAAAACGTGCGCATATGTGCGCATGCGCTTTTTTGCAGGGCCAAAAAATGCAACATGCTGCGTCTGGAAAATACAAACGCACACCCCAAAAAAACGCAGCGCATGAAAATCGCATACATGCGCTTACAAGCGCGCAGGTATGCGCACCCATGTTAAATATAGGGGAAAAAACGCATGCGCACATATGCGTTTTTTTCCAGCGCTAAAAAACGCAAATGTGAAACCAGCCTTAGGCCTGTTTCACACCTCTGTTTTTTGACGTCAGGCAAAATCCGCCAATTTTCGAAAAAAACGGATCCGCCAAAAAAGGGACGGATCCGTTTTTCCCCCATAGACTTACACTAGCGGCGAATCTTGACTGACGGTTGTCCGTCCCACCCGTTTTTTGGCGGATCCCGTCAAAATTAAATTTTAGTCTCTCTCTCCTTTCCAGGCCTTAGGAAACCTGACAGCCGATACATGTTGCTCTATTCATAGGAGCATGCAGTGGCGTAGCAACTGTTTGTGGCGCCCGGGGCGGTCGAAAAATTTGCCGCCCCTTTAGTCGCTGACAATCCGGAAGAATCCGAAGAGCCCACACTACACTCAAAGATCTAATTTTTAGTCTACTACTAACTCTGCTGTTATTATTTCTAAATTTCTAGACTTTCATCTTCTTGCAGTTCTCTCTCTCTCTATATATATATGTGTATGTATTAGCGTGATGACCCTACTGAACCTCCACCACTGCCCTGCCGAGAGCTGCACCATAAAACAGTGTAAGGAGACCCACGTGTCTTCCCCCTGCACATACCCACAGTACACCCCCTACAGAGCCCTCATGTTCTCCCCTTGCACAGCCCCCCTCCCCCGTGTACCCCCCTGCACAGCCCCTCCATGTCCTCCCCTACACAGCCTCCCCATGTACCCCCCAGCACAGCCCCCCATGTCCTCCCCTGCACAGCCCCCCATGTCCTCCCCTACACAGCTTCCCCATGTACCCCCCTGCACAGTCCCCCATGTCCCTCCTACAGAGCCCCCCCATGTCCTCCCCTGCACAGCCCCCCATGTCCTCCCCCTACAGAGCCCCCTCATGTCCTCTCCCTACAGAGCCCCCCCATGTCCTCCCCCTACAGAGCCCCCTCATGTCCTCTCCCTACAGAGCCCCCCATGTCCTCCTCTGCACAGCCCCCCATGTCCTCTCCCTACAGAGCCCCCCATGTCCTCCTCTGCACAGCCCCCCATGTCCTCTCCCTACAGAGCCCCCCATGTCCTCCTCTGCACAGCCCCCCATGTCCTCCTCTGCACAGCCCCCATGTCCTCTCCCTACAGAGCCCCCCATGTCCTCCTCTGCACAGCCCCCATGTCCTCTCCCTACAGAGCCCCCCCAAGTCCTCCTCTGCACAGCCCCCATGTCCTCTCCCTACAGAGCCCAACTCTTTTGCATAATATCAGCTATATGAAGATGTAGGCAATCCAACTCCAAGGATTAGGGAGCCTCAACTTTAGAATTAGTAAATGGGGGAGAGGGAGTAATTACCTAGATGCCGCCCCCGTAGCATAACATTACATGATGGAATGAAATTCAAGGGGCAATCACATACCGCGGTGTCTCCCTCCCCTCACAGACATCATGGGCAGGCTGGGCAGCGCTTCCCGCCGTCCCCCTCACTCACCGGCTCCTGTGTCCCGGGATCCGCTCCTCCTGCGTCACCTCAGCCACACGCCACGTGTTCTTCTGGCAGCTCCGACCGAACAACCAGCCCCGAGCGGCCAACACCTCCGCCCAGCACTGGCTCAGGAGCGGAAAGCAGCCGGGGCTCCGAGTCCGAGTCCAGCAAGGCAGTGGCGTAGAAGGTAGAAAGCGCCTGCACTGTGCCTCCGCGGAGTCCGCGCTGTTCTCCCAGTCAGAGGAGAGGAATTGAATTGCTGCTGCCGCGCCGCCCCCACACACGTGCCGCCTGGGGCGGACCGCCCCCCCCGCCCCCCCCACGCTACGCCACTGGGCATGTGTCAGATACGGACTGTGAGATTTCAGACACACAGTATATGTTTGACTATATATATATATATATATATATATATATATATATATATTTCCAGCATTTCAGTGAAAATCATATTTTAGAAGCTGCTGACTACCAGTGACTCACAAGTCTCCCTATACACGCATGCAGGGAGAGACCTGTCACTCAAGGGGAGAGGGCAGGGGAAACCACTGGGAACCCCCCTTTCTGACTAGTCTCGCATGTGGCCTGGTTTACGGCGGCTTGTGAAATTATGCAGTGTCTGAAACATGCTGCTAGTGGACTGGGCACTTATATCCGCTGTCAGGTTTCCATCTTAGTGCGCCTTGCGAGAAATCTTACTCCAGTCAGGGACTGGAGTAAGATTTGTGGCGTACTGTAAGCCACAAGTGATCATGAATTAGACGGTCTGGCTTTGTCACACCCCTCTTCCTTCCCAACACCGTCTACTTTTGCAAAGCTGGCGGAAAACACCAAAAACAGCAAAAATTTGCGCACTCCTGTGTTATGCCAAACTTTTGCACCTTTTTAGGTTGTTTTATGCCAGAATTCAAGCATAAAAACCTTAATGAATCAGGTCCTTAGAGTTTTTGTAATTTTTTTTCTGACCGACATTGTATAGAAGTTTCCAAATGGTTTATGTTGATGGATGGAAAAATATAATTCACATATTTTAGTTTTGCAATGTGCTGCATTTTCTTTGCATTTTTATGGCAAAATTTTCACCATTTTGTGAAGCTGAAGATGAACAAAACATACTTAAAATATATTACAAAATATACACAAAAAAAAGGTATAAAAAATGGTGTCTCATTAATTTATTCATACTGTTTACCTTTTGTAGAAACACAGGCAGACCCATGTCAGTCCCATTAGGAAGGCAACCAAGGCAAATGTTAAGACAATTATGTAAAGAATACTCCACTCTGGAAAACAAGATGCTTGGGTCACTTGAGATGCTATTACTTCAATGATTTATTTTATTAAATTGAGTTTTCAATCTTAAAATGAAATGCTGGTATAATGACAACCCAATAGGACAGGAGATACCATTTGTTTTATGGCCCGTAGTCTGTATGAAAATCTTCTAACGGTTATAGAAACACATTGATGACTGAAGTAATTCTAAGTGCATGTGCGTATGTTAAATGGAATCTGTCACTAGTTTTTTACTACCTCATCTGAGAGCAGCATGATGTAGGCAGAGACAATGAATCCACCGATGTATCACTTAGATTACTGAGTTCAGCGGTTCTGACGTAATCACAGTTTTGAGACTTAGCACTGCAGCACAACTTAGAAAGCTTGCCCCGCCCACATGAGGCTCTGTATGTACATTGTCTATTGCCAGTGAGCTGCTTATCACAGGAGGGGGCGGAGTCAGACCAGTCCCTGCTAGTCGTAGCAATGATAATCTCCTGGTGATAAAACCTTAACTTTAAGCAAACAGAACACAGCCTGATAAGTGAAACATCGTTGAAATCTGTGTTTTAACCCCTAAATCACACTGTCCTCAGATTACATAGAAAAATCTACTGACAGATTCCCTTTAAGTTTTCGCTGCATTTCTAATGCAAATACCGAAGTTTTGGCAGGGAAAATGCAGCATGAAATAAGCGCATTGCAACGTTTTTGATGCATTTTTTTACGCATTTTTCTCTATTCATTAGAATAGATGAAAAATGCTGAAAGAATTGACATGTTGCAGATTTGATCTGCTTCCATTCTGAATGGAAAAAATAATCAAGTTGTGCATGAGACTTCAGGAGTCTCACTCACTTTGCCTTCACTAGGAAATCCTCCAGTTACTGGGATAAAACTGTGTGGACAAAACGTGACAAATGCAGCAAATGTAATGTGTGCACACACCCCAATAAGAACTATGGGACTTATTCCTTCTTTTACATACACTCCTCGTAATCAGGTTAGTGCATCTTTCATCTGCCGTTCACCAGAGACATAATTGTACTCCTGTTATGGAGCATAGTGCATTCCTGCAATATTTTATGCCACCTATGTGGCGTAAATAATAATAAATGTGAATATAGCCAGATTCAGGAATACTACATAACAATTTAACCAGTTCAACACCAGGCCATTTCCTCCCCCTCTCCCCCTTTTTAAGCAGGCACGTTTTCGTTTTTTTTTTAGTCCATGCGGAATAAAGTGCTCTTTCATTTTTTCTCATTTGGATATTCAAATTATTTTTGCATCTTTCTTTTGTGATACATGGAGCCAAATTTATAGGAAATTTCCACTCTGTTTTCGTGACTATATATATATATTATAAACCATGTTTTTTTTATTGGGGCAGGGCTAGTTACAATTATTTGGATTGGCAATAGCTTTTTTATGTTTTTTTACTGGGGCGGGGCTAGTTACAATTATTTGGATTGGCAATAGCTTTTTTATTTAATGTTTTCTGCTTTTTATTTGTCTAGTATTTATTTTTCATTTACTTCACATATTGTGCCCCCCCGCCCCCATAAAAGGTCAGAAAAGATCTTTTTTTTATCTGATTTGTTCTGCAGCTATGGAAATTCAGCCTCTGTGCTGCATAGCCGAGCTGACTGGGCCTCCTAGGATCTAGCAGCTCCTGCTCTCAAATGATCACAGGACCGCTGGGTCCAGAGGAGGAAGCGCCGTTAGTATTTCCTATATTCTGTACACACAGCTGTTGTTCTAGAGTCTAGACTGTGTATACAGAAATCGGGAAGGCAGATATGGTAGCAAACCGTCTCTACCTTCTCTGTGGCTAGTCCGACTGTGTCTGACAGCATCTCCCTGCTGCCTCATCTGCTCTACTATGCAGTGATATTTTATAACATCACTGCAGAGTACAACACGAACCACCCAAACATTTATCTGGATGTGTGCATCATAAAGTAGTTAATGCCAATTCTTAGTAAAACTGCTGTTGACTAAATTCTAAAAACTTTATGAGAATTTTAGTATATTAGACTATTAGACTGCATGAGTTAAAGTGTACTTATTTGCCTGGATCGGGGTGGTTCTCTCCACCCTAACATCCACCTATATAAAAGACACCTGTCCACACACACAATAAATCACACTCCAACCTCTCCACCATGGCCAAGACCAAAGAGCTGTCAAAGGACATCAGGGACAAAATTGTAGACCTGCACAATGCTGAGAAGGTAACAACTGTTGGCAAAATTATTAGAAATTGGAGGAAACACAAGATGACTGTCAATCTTCCCCGGTCTGGGGCTCCGTGCAAAACCTTGCCTCGTGGTTTAAAGATGATTCTGAGAAAAGTCAAGACGCAGCCCAGAACTACATGGGAGGACCTGGTCAATGATCTGAAGAGAGCTGGGACAACAGTCTCAAACATTACCATTAGTAACACACTACATCGTCATTGATTAAAATCATGCAGAGCAAGTACGGTCTCCCTGCTCATGCCAGAAAATGACCAGGCCCGTTTGAAGTTCACCATTGACCATCTGGATGATTCAGGGGAGGCATGGGAGAAGGTCATGAAGTCAGATTAGACCAAAATAGAACTTTTTGGTATCAACTCCACTTGCCATGTTTTGAAGAAGAAGGATGAGAACAACCCCAAGAAAACTGTCCCAACCGTGAAGCATGGTGGGGCAAACTTCATACTTTAGGGGTGCTTTTCTGCTATGGGGACATGACGACTGAACAATATTGAAGGGAGGATGGATGGGGTCATGTATCACAAGATTTTGGCCAAGAACCTCCTTCACTAAGAGAATTGAAGATGGATAGTAGCTGGGTCTTCCAGCATGACAATGACCCGAAAAACACAGTCAGGGGAACTAAGGAGTGGATCCATAAAAAGCATTTAAAGGTCCTGGAGTGGCCTAGCCAGTCTCCAGACCTGAACCCAATAGAAAATCTTTGGAGGGAGCGGAACCTCAATGTTGCCCAACGACAGCCCTGAAACCTGAAATATCTGGTGAAGGTCTGTATGGAGGAGTGGGTCAAATTACCTGCTGCAGTGTATGCAAACTTGGTCAAGACTACAGGAAAGTATGACCTCTGTAATTGCAAACAAAGGTTTATGTACCAAATATTAAGTTCTGATTTTTAATTGTATGAAATACTTATTTGATGCAATAAAATGCAAATTAATTATGTAAAAATCATACAATGTGATTTTCTTGAATTTTTTTTTAGATTCTGGCTCTCATAGTTGAGGTGTATCTATGGTAAAAATTACAGACCTCTCCATTCTCTGTAGTTGAGAAAACTTGCAAAATCTGCAGTGTATCAAATACATATTTTCCCCACTGTACCTAACAGAGGTAGCAATGTCAGAGTAAGTGCCGTCAAAGGTTGGGGTAATAAATTAGGAATCTACTTACCGCAATTGCTCTCTCCATCACCGACATAACGTCGTAACCAGTTCTCCATCCAAAATGGATAGCAAATGCAAGATTTCGTTATTGGGTCACAGTGTCCATGGCCCGAACATTTTATAAGGCACACTAAAGAGTAAAATTAGTTTAGCATATATGCAAATAATATCAAAGACCATTTTTACGGTGATTTAGATAATTGCATGCTGTAATATATGATCAGCCTATAAATTGAAACTTACCAGCACTGTCCACTCTGAGCACTTTGTACAGAAGAAAATCATCTTTTTCCTTTAGAAGCTGTTTCTGTAGTGTATGTGCAACGTCAGCTGACTTTCTTATTTTAATGGGATGACCACTCTGGACATAGAAGAGAATCACAGTGCTGTACATGGAGACAAATATAGAGCTTGTCATACAAAAGATAAGAAATAACACTAATGTTACACAAAGGACCTGATATAAAAAGCTGCATAAATGGGCATTACTGACAATACAACACTGAACGTTGAAACAAGAAGTTTATGAAAATGTAGTGGTTCTACAAAGACTTTGATATAGCACACCCTCAAAATTTGGGTTTAAAGGGACCCATCACTTGCTGTAAACAGCTCATCTGAATCTAAAATTATTTTTTTTCGTTCCTGTTATCCATGCAGTGTGCGGTTTCCGCACGTTATTGTCCACTTCCCCCCACTTGTATCTGGATTTGTCTTAATAAAAATTATTGATTTTACTTTGGACTTATAGTCGCTTTTTTGGAGCTTTGCTCAGTGTGTTCTCTTGGTAGATTGCGATTGTCCTTATTGTCCACTTATTAGTGTCTGCTATCGAATTATTATGCTGATTTTTTTAATATTTGAAATGCAGATATTTGTCAAGGGCATTTTTATTCAAAGCTTTTGATATAGCACACCCTCAAAATTTGGGTTTAAAGGGACCCATCACTTGCTGTAAACAACTGGTCTGAATTTAAATTATTTTTTTTCGTTCCTGCTCTTCTCTCCATTCCTGAGTTATGGACCTCTCTTCCATGTATGTAAATCTAGTCTATTTGACAAGCGGGTGTGACTCTTAAGACTGCTACAGTGAAAAAATTAGTGAAAAATTGAGGACCACGAACAGTTGGCTGAAGAGACTAAATTTATATATAGGGAAGAGAGGGTTATATTTCAGTAACAGAAACAAAAGAAAAACCACTACAGATACAGGAGATGGGAATTAATGGCAAGTGACAGGCACTGTTTAAAGTTTTTATTTCTGCATGGCATTGAAATCCCTGAGTCGATATCAGCGTCTACCCTTGTACACATACACTTTAAAATCAGAATCGTGGACAGAAAATACAGAACACAGATGTACTGAACTGATTCTAAATGTCTTGGGGCTAATTCAATAAAGCTTTTACGCCAGAAAACAGGCGGAAAATGGTTTGAAAAATTGCATGCGTATCTTAATGAATTTGGTACATCGTACTTCAGCAAACCCTTCATAAAGAGTTGTGTGCGCAACCCCAGCCTTCATGAATCGTCCCGATTGAACTCAGTTTGTAATAACTAATTGTCTAAATGTTGACATTATAATCCCTAAAACATCACAGTGATAAAAATATAAATTAGAAACAACAGCGGTAACCTGCCTATTATCTTAGTATCCACACGTGGTCAAAATTCTTGGTACCCCTCGTGTGTGTAATGACAGAAAACCCACAATGGCCACAGAAATAACTTGAATCTGACAAAATTAATAATAAATAAAATATCTACCATGCTTCCACAAAATTAAAAAAAAATAAAACTCATGAAATATGCCTGGACAGAAATGATGGTACCCCTGAAAATAATGTGACAAAAGGGACATGTTAAATCAAGGTGTGTCCACTAATTAGCATCACAGGGGTCTACAATCTTGGAATCAGTGAGTGGGCCTATATATAGGGCTACAGATACTCACTGTGCTGTTTGGTGACATGGTGTGTATCACACTCAACATGGACCAGAGGAAGCAAAGAAAAGAGTTGTCCCAGGAGATTTAAAAAAAATTATAGACAAACATGTTAAAGGTAAAAGTTATAAGACCATCTCCAAGCAGCTTGATGTTCCTGTGACCACAGTTGCACATATTATTCAGAAATTTAAGCTCCATGGGACTGTAGCCAACCTCCCTGGATGTGGCCGCAGGAGGAAAATTGATGACAAATCAAAGAGATGGATAATACGAATGGTAACAAAAGAGCCCAGAAAAACCTCTAAACAGATTAAAGGTGAACTTCAAGCTCAAGAAACATCAGTGTCAGATCGCACCATCCGTCATTGTATGAGCCAAAGTGGACTTCATGGGAGACGACCAAGGAGTACACCATTGTTGAAAAAAATCATAAAAAACCCAGACTGGAATTTGCTAAACTACATGATGACAAGACACAAAGCTTCTGGGAGAATGTCCTATGGACAGATGAGACAAAAATGGAACTTTTTCGCAAGGTACATCAGCTCTATGTTCACATACGGAAAAATGAAGCATAGCAAGAAAAGAACACTGTCTCTACTATGAAACATGGATGAGGCTCCGTTATGTTCTGGGGCTGCTTTGCTGCATCTGGCACAGGATGTCTAGAATCTGTGCAGGGTACAATGAAATCTCAAGACTATCAAGGGGTTCTAGAGTGAAATGTTTTGCCCAGTGTCAGAAAGCTTGGTCTCAGTCGCAGGTCATGGGTCTTGCAACAGGATAATGACCCAAAACACACAGCTAAAAACAACCAAGAATAGCTAAGAGGAAAACATTCTGAAGTGGCCTTCTATGAGCCCTGACCTAAATCCTATTGAGCATCTTTGGAAAGAGCTGAAACATGGCGTCTGGAAAAGGCAACCATCAAACATGAGACAACCGGAGCAGTTTGCTCTTCAGGAGTGGGCCAAAATACCTGTCGAGAGGTGCAGAAGTCTCATTGACAGTTACAGGAATCGTTTGATTGCAGTGATTGCTTCAAAAGATTGTGCAAAAAAATATTATGTTACGGGTACTATAACTTTTGTCCAGGCCTATTTCGTGAGTTTTATTTTTTTTAAAATTCTGTGGAAGCATGGTTGAAAAGCAATTTCTGACTTTCATTTGTTCATTTTCATAGACTTTATTTACTATTACTTTTGTCAGATTCAAGTTATTTCTGTGACCATTGTGGGTTTTTCTGTCTTTACACGAGGGGTACCAACAATTTTGACTGCATGTGTACATGTGCATTTTCTTACTTGTTGGGAATCATATTTAATAAGATTAGTTATGGTAAAATACCTTAAATCTGAATGTGCTTGTACCTTCTGAACCTTGACTTCAGAGTCCAGGACACTGAGGAGGACAGCCAGCTGTCTCACCAAGGTGTCTTTCTGTTGTTCGCTTAGCTGACTGACTACCACTTCTAAGATCAGCTCCACTAAGTTTCCTTTCCGTGGGTCTTTAAAAAGGGTAAGAAAAATCATCAAAGATTGTAGAGAAAAAGCAATAATTATAGCAATACCTACTACATAATAGGAAAATCAGACACATTTCTGAGCATGCACACACACTCATATATACTCTACATATACTCATATATTATCTTTAGGTATGACAATAAAGAACATAAATTGTTATAAAGCCTGATTATATTCCAGTTTTCAAACTTAGGAGGATTTGTAGGGTAGAGAGAGAGAGAATTTTTATGTGCCAGAAAGGCTGTGGGGGTTAAATTAAATTAAGAGAAATTGATCCTGGCATGCTCAGTTTGAAAAAACGGAATCCAGCGATGGATTCCGTCTTTTGATGGACAGCAACGGATCCTGCGCCCATAGGCTTCCATTATAGCCAACGACGGACGGCGCTGGATACGTCGCTGTCCGACTTTTCGACATACACAAAAAACATTACTTTGTCCGTTGTCTCCGGCCGAGACAAATTTATGATGGATCCGTCAAATGACGGATGAAACAAACGGCCATCCGTCACAATCCATCGTTAATACAAGTCTGAGAAAAAAACGGATCCAGCAGGAAAATTTGCTGGATCCGTTTTTTTCACAAAACAACGGATTTTGACTGAAACAAAAAGATTGAAGTGTGAAAGAGGCCTAAGCCATGTCGGAATTATATGTGGAAGTCAACAGTTTAGCCATGCCAAAAATATATGTGGAAGTCAACAGCTAAGCCATGCCGGAAAAATATGTGGAGGTCAACCCTTAAGCCATGCCAAAAATATATGTGGAAGTCAACAGCTAAGCCATGCCGGAAAAATATGTGGAGGTCAACCCTTAAGCCATGCCGGAAATATATGTGGACGTCAAGTACAATAGTCGACAGGTACATAAACAGTGTGGGCAGCGTCAGACTATCCTGTATTTCTCTTGAGTTACAGATTGTGCCGTATACCCCCGTTGAACAGTTCATGATAAAAATATGACATTTCCCAAAATACAAATCACCATGACTTGATTGGTGGAAACAGTGAACCAACATGCAATGATGGGAGATTTCAGCTCAGACACCAACAGCTCTAAAAGCATCTCTGTTCTATTGTATCTCTACAAAATAATAATTATATAAAGTTACTCAATGTTTTCTTTTCTTTTACTCTTTTTCTCATGAATTCCATGTGATC
This sequence comes from Dendrobates tinctorius, assembly GCF_039654945.1. Lineage (NCBI taxonomy): Eukaryota > Metazoa > Chordata > Amphibia > Anura > Dendrobatidae > Dendrobates > Dendrobates tinctorius. The sequence continues at coordinate 10,958,833 of NW_027361672.1, forward strand.
TCATCAGAAAAACCTCTGTGGGTCATCATGTAAAAATCAGACGCACATGGAGGCTCAGTTCATGGGTTCTATTATTGCTCTGCTCTAAAGCTATTTGGCAAAAAACCTCCTAATACTGGACTATTAGATGTCATTGTAAGACTGGACGGCTCTTTAAACACAACGGGGAAAGTGACTTTGCCCTTTGTTGTAATATGAATTTTGCTTTATGTTATTCCAGCCTGATAAGATTGATGACTCCATTGACGACATAGCGTAATTATTGATCCAGGTAACTTTTCAAAATGAGCTGACATGTGTATATAAGGAATAACCCTATCTATGGCCTTCATATGACTTCTGCATTATTTACCATTTTTTTCCCTCTAATTTTTTCAGTTCTCTCATGGCTGGTGGAGACTAGCTGCCAGCATGTCTTTCCTACACAGTAAACAGAAAGAGAAGATTCCTGCTCTTCTTTCTCTAGAGTACACAGGAGAAGCAGCATGGAAGAAATTATAGAGCAGTACTGAGCAGTGTGGCCTTGAATGCAGCATTGAAATTAAAGGGAACCTGTCATATGAAAAAAAAAAAACACTATTAACCTGCAGATATGGCGTTAATCTATAGGTTTATAGCATTCTGAACCTGCCAAACTCCGGTACTTAAAGGCCCACTGCCGGGAGGAAATGAAAGGAATTGTCCACTACTAGGACAACCCCTTCTTGATCTAAATGTTTAGCCCCAATAAAAGAAAAAAAGCTTACACTCGCCTCCCATGCTGGCACTGTTCCAGCGGTGTCGGCACTCGTAGTCCCAGGGTTCTCGTGCAGTTATTGCGACACGTGAGCATGGCGCTGAATCAGCGCTGACGTCAAAGTCGCGGGAGGTGATAATAAGCTTTTTTATGTTATCGGGGGCAAATGTTTAGATCAAGAAAGGGTTGTCCTAGTAGTGGACAACCCTTTTATCGTTCTTTCTCTTGACAGCGTTCAGATTTTAGTCAAAGGACTGAATTGGCATCCCCCCGATGCCAATGCGGGTTCAGTCCAGAGGGTGCGGGCAACACTGTCGCTTTCTATATACAGAGTGGAGACTGAACCCGTGGGGGCGCCACCCCTGTGACTAAATTCAAAATTTCCTCTCAGCAACAAAGCCCTAAGTGTGGGCTCTGGGCAGGTTCAGAACGCTAGTAACCTGTAGATCTGCAGGTTACTAGTGCTTTCATGTGACAGGTTCCCTTCAAAAATATTTCATAGAAGCAGCAGCTCGAATCGGATGTGTCTGCTTGGTCTCTCACTTTGTTGAGTGCTCTTCTTCCTCTTACCCTTTCAAAAAATTCAATAATAGCTGCAACCTGACATGATACTCTGCTGGCCGGCCGTCTTGTTGTAGCCAAACAGAATTTGAACTGTTTTTCGGAGTGGAAGATGAGTTCAGGAAGAAGGGGAGAGCGAAAGAAGCGGCTCATAAGTGGAGATAAAAAAAGCTAATGTCTCTGCTAACATGTCACAAAGTTTCTTATACTGTATTTCTTTGTGGCTTTGATGTATGCAAGGTTTGTTGAAATGATAATGACCATTTAACTTCTTTTTAAAAATTGTCTTTTTATCATTCCTGACATGTTTGTTCAATGATTATCTGCATCTACATCTGCCATCTACTTGTTTTTTAAACTTTCATACCAGGACGCACTTCCACTGTTGCTGTGTCAATATCTGAATCTCCTTTGGCATCTGTGACCTTCAAATGAAAGATATATATTCCCTCTACCAGATTGGTGAGATGAAGAACTGGTTTATTCTCAGATGAGTCCAGCACATCCTGGCAAATGAAAATATGTATGTGGTTAACAGATATAGGAGCGAACTGAAGAGGGGAACAGAAGAAGACTATTAACAGCAGATACAACAATTTAAATGCCCATTTACCATTTAGGATATCGAACTGTATGGTGTGTAAGGTTGACTGAAAAAAATGTATATCCTAAAGTGAATGCCCCCAAAAAATGTGATGTACACAAGTTACATACAGAGGCTTAGATTATAATCTGAGTTTTAGATCAATGTAGAATTAAAAGAAATCTGTCAGTAGGATTAACCCTTCTAAGCCGTCTATATAGACACGCAGGTCACAGGAAGATCAACAAAATGATTTCCTTTTATCTGCTATCCATTAACTTTTTCCAGAGAAATCGACGTTTTTGTTAATATGTAAATAAGCTGTTAAGATCTATGGGCCAGACATAGTTCTCGCGGAGAATCTCCCTATGGAGTTTATTTTACCCCTTTTCCAACCTTAGATGTATGGGTAAGTCTAAGGTTGGCTCCCCCTGTTTGCTTGTTTGCTGTGGGCTCTGGCGTTCAGACTGCAACTTTTCTGATTAAATCAGTTGACATGTGCCCCTAACAGCCGCGGGTGGAATCGCGATCCACCCACGGCTGTTAATACTGTATGTTAAATTCCGCTGTCAATCTCTGACAGCAGCATTAAAAATGCTCGCACCTGAAGCGCATCATTAATCCCGCCCATCAGCACCAGTGTCAAATCACCGAGGGTCGCTGACCCCTGTGGTTGTCATTGCTGGATTGCTATGAGTGCCACCCAGCAGTCAGCACTCATAGCAAGTGAGCATTTCTGCGACACAGAGCAGAGCTGAAGCATCTTCTAGTCTCCCATGGAGACTATTGAAGCAAGTGTAAAGTAGAAAAAAATGTTTTTAAAAATATTAAAAAGATGAAAAAATGTAAAAGTTCAAATAGCCTCCCATTCAAAATAAAACAACAACAAAAAAACACATATTTGGTATCGCCACATTCAGCATCGCCCAATCTATCAATTTATAAAAAGAATTTATCCGATTGGTAAACGGTGTAACAAAAAAAACAAACAGAAGACGCCAGAATTAAATGTTTTTGGTCGCCACAACATTGCATTAAAATGCAATAACGGGTGATCAAAAGATCATATCTGCACCAAAATGGTATCAATAAAAACATCAGCTCAGCACACAATAAGCCCCCGCCCAACTCCAGATCACGAAAAATGGAGATGCTATGGGTCTCAGAAAATGGCGACTTTTTTTTTTGAGACATTTGGGATTTTTTTTTCCACCAGATAAATATTATTGAACATGGTAAAAAAAACAAAAAACAACTATTGAATTGCACTTTGATTTTTTTTTTCCATTTTTCAATACAGTACTGTATATGGCAAAACCAATGGTGTCATTCAAAAGTACAAATTGTGACGCAAAAAACAAGCCCTCACATGGCCATATTGACGAAAAATAAAAAAGTTATGGCTCTTGGAAGAAGGGGAGCAAAAAACAAACTCAAAAACAAAAAAACCTCAAGGTGGTGAAGGGGTTAAATGAACGGAGTGTTACCAGTGAGACATGTAGTAACTGACAGTCTGCTCTCCTGACCTACATGTCTCACACTGGAAATGCTCCCTTTCATTTAAAATATGCTCTGTAGGCAGATTCTTAGGGAATTCTGTGCCCTGCCCATAGATCTTAACTTATTTACATATCCTAGCTTATTTACATATTAAGAAAAATGTGGATTTCTCTGGAATAATTAGATCACAGATATCAGGGTATCATTTTATTCAACTTTCTACGACCCACATGCCCATGTAGATGGCTTCTCTGGGCCACCCTTACCCATGGGCAACTTAGCAGCAGAACCGGCTGTACTTTTGGTATGCCCACCTCTGGTCCTAATAACCTGCAAAGGACATAAATACCCCAAAGAGAGGCCTCATAAGGTGAAAATTATGAGTCCCTCAAAGTCCCTCAGACTTTGCCTCATAGTTTATTCTTAAGCAAAATCTAACAGTTGCTGCCCAGAGGCTTGACTTTGACGCATAAAATATTAATGGACAACATTTTACCTCCTGCTGGGGTTAATTATGTGCTATAAAATGTTGAAAAAAAACCCGCTATTCTGCCATTGTTGCTTGGGTTTGATTTTTATAGTGCAAAGTTTGCGGTAAAAAATTACCTAGTAACGCAGGTCAGTATGATAATGGGACAACCAAATGTATATACGGTAGATATACTTTACTGCTTTAAAATAAAATTGAATTAGTTCATGACTCCATTTTCTGAGACCCGTGACTTTTTTCATTTTGCAGCAATGAAGCTGTCGAAGGGGCTATTCACCACTTCTCTTGATTGTTTTTGCCATCATTTTACATTTTGAATGATTGGACTTTTACAGACGCTGTAATACCAAATGCACTTATTCAGTCTACGGTACTTTGAAGTCCAACCCCAAACATAACTTTGTAGGAATACCAATATGATCTGCCACTTAATGCCACTGTCAGCGATCGACAGTGGCCTCTACGTCAAGGGGTTATGTATGTCAGCAAACGGTAAGGATATTTTCACACAGAACAATATTTTCCATGCTGTAGAATTATTATGTCACTGCTTTTTATTATTTCTTGAGTACTTTTATCACTTAATGTGAATTCTAAGAAGCAGAATGCAAAAAGATGCCGACTAAAAGTGTTGGTAGGTACCCCGGCTGCTGGGCTCTGGCCGTCTCTTGTCCACTTGTACGATGCTATACCTTGGTCATCAACGGATTTTGATCCATCCAGAGAAATGGAACTATTAGGAAGCACAAGAACATGTGTCCCACCAGCATTAGCCTTTGGGGGGTTGTTCTGTCCTAAAATAAGAATATTTTTGTTATAAATGTACACATAAAGTAAAAGAAACACTCGTATAATAATCATTTTATGCAAATAGTTTGGAGTCTCTAGGTCAGCACACAGTGTGGCACATATTAATAGTACTGTATGCGATAATGTAATTGTATGACAACTGGTGCAAATATCTGGTAGAAAGCCCTAAAATAGGTGTTGTCACTACATCTGATTCATGCACACCTTAGCCTCTTTTTTATAATATAATAAAACAAGTAAGACAAGAATGAGTATGATGCCAGCCAAGTACACAGTGTAGCCGTGTGGATATACTCTTTGGCCACGTAAGCACTTTGTATTCAGCCATATGGTGCCTCTGCACTTTATAATATATTCTTCCCCTTGAATATCTTCGGAATATAGCGTATGATGATAAATAACATATTATTTTAAAACTTATAAAATTATTTTGAGTCTGCATATATTGGACCTATAGATATCCACCTCTACTTTTATTACATCTTGCATTGAACCATACTACATGCAATCAAATATATAAAGCTCAAGTGTGTGTATGTGTGTATGTCTGGGATTGGCATCTGCACCGTCGCAGCTACAGCCACAAAATTTGGCACAGTCACATGTCTGGACCCCGAGAGTGTCCTAAGCTATGCTGTGAGGCGAAATTTTAACCCCGCGCATTCCAATTCACCAAACAATTTTGCCCCTATCTACATAATGGGGAAAAAGTGTGTGTGTATCAAGCACCGCCCCTCATTATGATGTCATAATGGTTGCCATGGCGACGCTGATGTCATCATAGGTTGCAAGCCCCGCCGCTCATTATGATGTCATAATGGTTGACTATGGTATGGAGGATGTGTGATGGGTATATGGGCACTGGACTATGGGATGGAGGATATGTATGACGGGTATATGGGCAAGGGACTATGGGATGGAGGATGTGTGATGGGTATATGGGCATGGGACTACGGGATGGAGGATGTGTGATGGGTATATGGGCACTGGACTATGGGATGGAGGATATGTATGATGGGTATATGGGCATAGGACTATGAGATGAAGGATGTGTGATGGGTATATGGGCATGGGCCTATGGGATCGTGGATATGTATGATGGGTATATGGGCATGGGACTGTGGGATGGAGGATGTGTGATGGGTATATGGGCATGGGACTATGGGATGGAGGATGTGTGATGAGTATATGGGCACTCAACTATGGGATGGAGGATATGTATGATGGGTATATGGGCACGGGCCTATGGGATCGTGGATATGTATGATGGGTATATGGGCACGGGACTATGGGATGGAGGATAATTATAACTTGCTATAACTAACCACAGCTAGTTATTATGCCCGGGCAGCGCCAGGCTCTTCAGCTAGTATATATATATATATATATATATATATATTGTGGTACAGTAAAGGGTGTTTTACTGGATGGAAGATATGTTTCTCCTAGCAGATTAATGTTTGGCCGGGTTTTTCCTTAACCCCTTAGCGACAGCCAGTTTGCAGCTTAATGACCAGGCCAATTTTTACAATTCTGACCACTGTCCCTTTATGAGGTTATAACTCTGGAACGCTTTAATGGATCCTGCTGATTCTGAGACTGTTTTTTCGTGACATATTGTACTTCATGTTAGTGGTAAAATTTCTTCGATAAGTCTTGTGTTTATTTATGAAAAAAACAGAAATATGGCAAAAAAATTTTTTCAGAGAGATGTGTCACATAAATTTCTTAATAAATAACATTTCCCACATGTCTACTTTACATCAGCACAATTTTGGATGCAAAATTTTTTTTTGTTAGGAAGTTATAAGGGTTAAAAGTTGACCAGCGATTTCTCATTTTTACAACAAAATTTACAAAGCCACTTTTTTTAGGGACCACATCATATTTAAAGTCATTTTGAGGGGTGTACATGACAGAAAATACCCAAAAGTGGCACCATTCTAAAAACTAGACCCCTCAAGGTGCTCAAAACCACATTCAAGAAGTTTATTAACCCTTTAAGTGCTTCACAGGAACGAAAGCAATGTGGATGGAAAAAATTAACATTTAACTTTTTTTTGGAAAAAAATTACTTCAGAACCAATTTTTTTTATTTTCACAAGTGTTAAAAGAGAAAATCAACCACAAAATTTGTTGTACGATTTCTCCTGAATATGCCGATACCCCATATGTGGGGGTAAACCCCTTTTTCAGCACACGGCAGAGCTCGCAAGGGATGGAGCACCGTTTGACTTTTTCAACGCAGAATTGGCTGGAATTAAGATCGGATGCCATGTTGCGTTCGGAGAGCGCTTAATGTGCCTAAACAGTGGAAAACTCCAACAAGTGACCCCATTTTGGAAACTAGACCCATTAAGGAACTTATCTAGATGTGTGGTGAGCACTTTGAACCTTCAAGTGCTTCACAAAAGTTTATAACGTAGAGCCGTGAAAATAAGAAATCCATTTTTTTTTCCACAAAAATGATCTTTTCACCCCCAAATTTTTATTTTTACAAGGGTAACAGGAGAAATCATACCCCCACAGTTATTATGCGATTTGTCCTGAGTACGCTGATACCCCATATGTGGGGAGGAACCACTGTTTGTGTGCATGGGAGAGCTTGGAAGGGAAGGAGTGCCATTTTGGAATGCAGACTTTGATGGAATGGTCTGCGGGCATCATGTTGCGTTTGCAGAGCCCCTGATGGGCTTAAACAGTGGAAACCCCCTACAAGTGACTCCATTTTGGAAACTAGACCCATGAAGGAACTTATCTAGATGTGTGGTGAGCACTTTGAACCTTCAAGTGCTTCACAGAAGTTTATAACGTAGAGCCGTGAAAATAAGAAATCCATTTTTTTTTCCACAAAAATGATCTTTTCACCCGAAAATTTTTATTTTTACAAGGGTAACAGGAGAAATCATACCCCCACAGTTATTATGCGATTTGTCCTGAGTACGCTGATACCCCATATGTGGGGAGGAACCACTGTTTGGGTGCATGGGAGAGCTTGGAAGGGAAGGAGTGCCATTTTGGAATGCAGACTTTGATGGAATGGTCTGCGGGCATCATGTTGCGTTTGCAGAGCCCCTGATGGGCCTAAACAGTGGAAACCCCCAACAAGTGACTCCATTTTGGAAACTAGACCCATGAAGGAACTTATCTAGATGTGTGGTGAGCACTTTGAACCTTCAAGTGCTTCACAGAAGTTTATAACGTAGAGCCGTGAAAATAAGAAATCCATTTTTTTTTTCCACAAAAATGATCTTTTCACCCCCAAATTTTTATTTTTACAAGGGTAACAGGAGAAATCATACCCCCACAGTTATTATGCGATTTGTCCTGAGTACGCTGATACCCCATATGTGGGGAGGAACCACTGTTTGGGTGCATGGGAGAGCTTGGAAGGGAAGGAGTGCCATTTTGGAATGCAGACTTTGATGGAATGGTCTGCGGGCATCATGTTGCGTTTGCAGAGCCCCTGATGGGCCTAAACAGTGGAAACCCCCAACAAGTGACTCCATTTTGGAAACTAGACCCATGAAGGAACTTATCTAGATGTGTGGTGAGCACTTTGAACCTTCAAGTGCTTCACAGAAGTTTATAACGTAGAGCCGTGAAAATAAGAAATCCATTTTTTTTTCCACAAAAATGATCTTTTCACCCCCAAATTTTTATTTTTACAAGGGTAACAGGAGAAATCATACCCCCACAGTTATTATGCGATTTGTCCTGAGTACGCTGATACCCCATATGTGGGGAGGAACCACTGTTTGGGCGCATGGGAGAGCTCGGAAGGGAAGGAGTGCCATTTTGGAATGCAGACTTTGATGGAATGGTCTGCGGGCATCATGTTGCGTTTGCAGAGCCCCTGATGGGCCTAAACAGTGGAAACTCCCAACAAGTGACTCCATTTTGGAAACTAGACCCATGAAGGAACTTATCTAGATGTGTGGTGAGCACTTTGAACCTTCAAGTGCTTCACAGAAGTTTATAACGTAGAGCCATGAAAATAAGAAATCCATTTTTTTTCCACAAAAATGATCTTTTCTCGCCCAAATTTTTATTTTTACAAGGGTAACAGGAGAAATCATACCCCCACAGTTATTATGCGATTTGTCCTGAGTACACTGATACCCCATATGTGGGGGGGAACCACTGTTTGGGCGCATGGGAGAGCTCGGAAGGGAAGGAGTGCCATTTTGGAATGCAGACTTTGATGGAATGGTCTGCGGGCATCATGTTGGGTTTGCAGAGCCCCTGATGGGCCTAAACAGTGGAAACCCCCCACAAGTGACCCCATTTTGGAAATTAGACCCCCTAAGGAACTTATCTAGATGTGTGGTGAGCACTTTGAACCCCCAAGCGCGTCACAGAAGTTTATAAACGCAGAGCCGTGAAAATAAAAAGTCTTTTTTATTTCCACAAAAGTGATTTTTTAGACCCCAATTTTTAGACCCCCAAAGTTGGTAAATAGTGGAAACCCCTCAATTCTTGCTCCAACCCTAACCCCAACACACCCCTAACCCTAATCCCAACCCTAATCCCTAATCCTAACCCTAATCCTAGTTCGCCCTAACCCTAGCCCAACCCTAGCCCAACCCTAGCCCTAACCCTAGCCCAACCATAACCCTTAACCCTAGCCCAACCCTAACCCTTAACCCTAGCCCAACCCTAACCCTTAACCCTAGCCCAACCCTAACCCTAGCCCTAACCCTAGCCTAGCCCTAACCCTAGCCTAACCCTAGCCTAACCCTAGCCTAACCCTAGCCTAACCCTAACCCTAGCCTAACCCTAACCCTAGCCTAACCCTAACCCTAGCCTAACCCTAGCCTAACCCTAGCCTAACCCTAACCCTAGCCTAACCCTAGCCTAACCCTAACCCTAGCCTAACCCTAACCCTACCCTAACCCTAGCCTAACCCTAACCCTAGCCTAACCCTAACCCTAGCCTAACCCTAGCCTAACCCTAACCCTAGCCTAACCCTAACCCTAGCCTAACCCTAACCCTAGCCTAACCCTAACCCTTATGGAAAACTGAAAAAAAAAATATTTTTTTTATTTCATTATGTGTGCCTATATAAGGGGGTGATAAACGGGGGGGTTATGTACTATTTTTATTATTTTGATCACTATGATCGTTTATCATAGTGATCAAAATAATGAATGGAATCTGCCAGCTGGAGCCAGCAGATTCCCGGCGGGCGCACTGCGCATGCGCCCGCCATTTTCAAGATGGCGGCGCCCATCGGATGACGCCGGCGGGCGCGGGACCACTGGGAGGGGACGGAGGACAAGGGAGAGGTACCGGGAGGGGACCGGGGGGATCGGGGACCCTATTTCTCTATCCTCTGATGTGCGATCACATCAGAGGAAAGAGAAATTAAATGTAAAATCGCGGCTTTTTTTTTTTTTGCGGTCGCCGTTATAGGGTTAATAACTGCGATCGCAAAAGCGGGGGTCGGTAAAAACCGACCGATTCATGTTCTCTGGGGTCTCGGCTACCCCTGGCAGCCGAGACCCCGGAGAAAATCCGACACTGGGGGGCGCTATTCACTTAAATCACAGCGCCGTGAATTAACGGCGCTGTGGTTTAAGTACCCTTAATTACCGCCGTTAAAAGGCGTATCGGCGGTCGTTAAGGGGTTAAAGACGGGACCTGCGATGATGTCAGGGTCACGTGATCAGCCCATTTGATGTCTACCTCACTGGTGGGAGGGGTTAGGCCCAATGTAATGGAGGTTGGTGATTGCCACAGTGAGAGTGTGTTTCTGGAAGCTACAGGAACTTGTGTGGACTCAGCCTGGAACTTGTATATAGGATTCCCGTGCTGCAGGACTATCGCAGCAAGACTCGGAAGAACCCTGGGAATAGCACCTGGCGGATGCCGCAGGACCTGGCAGCCGCTTAGTTACGCCCGTCCCGTGCAAGGGGTGAGTCTGGGACCAGTGGTTCTCCAAGCTGGAGTATGTGTTTGATTTCCCTTACGTTTTGTTAAGCTGCTGGTTACTGAGTGACATTAAAACCACTGAAATTGGACTTTAAGCCTGTGTGTTGCCTCATTACTGCCGCCCAGCTATTGCCTACCAGAGCGAATCCCTACAATATATACATATAAATTGTATATATATTAATGCAAATCTGTTATGTTGTAAAAATGTCAGGGCCCAAATACACTAATTTTAGTGTTTAACACCCAATGTGACATAGAAGCACTTTGCCATAGATTTATCATTTGTACTGAAGCATGATATATAATTTACCAGCACCTTGTATGACTCCACAGTTTTCACTGTACAACTTTAACAAAACAGCATGAATTATTTTTGGGCTAATTAGCTAAAAAGCTATATGCTCAGCTCAGTGTATAAATAATTCATTAAATTCATATGTGCATGTTAAATTTGGCCTGAAAAATGAAGCCGAAATGTCTTGACAGATGGGCTGGAAATCAATAAGCATGTCTACTATACACCAAACTAATGAAAACCCAATGTAGTGTGTATGGTGAATAGTAGATAGCATGTCGTTTTTTTCCATACACACTCTTTATAACCTGTTAATAATCCAGTATATTGGACAATTTGGCACCTATCATCTCCTTTTACTTTTCACTAAAAGAGTAACCATCATTTTAATTTATATTCCATAAATCATTAGTGCAGGTGAAAATAACAAACTTTGTATGATATCTTAGCGCAATCTGCTTCTTTCTCCTCCTGGACTGATCTTTCATTCTCAAAATTATGAACTCATAGCTAAAATCTGTGTTCTGTGAAGACAGATTATCACATTATTGAGATCGGAGATGGCAGTCAATGGTTTTAAATTTCTATGGATAGAGGAGCTGGGAGAAGTCAGCCACAGATATTCTGCTGCAAGCTGCATAGAACATAAGGAGTACCAACTGTCATCTATTTCGGTAAGAAAGACTGGCACTACTGCTCCTGAAGTGTACATTCTCAAGGAAAGGACTGCCATCCTGACTTCAGCACAGAAATGATGATATTGAATAAAGATCTTGATGCAATAAGTGAATATTTTATTTTGAACCGGCAAGAAAAGATCCAACGTTTCAACCAATAATGGGACTTTTGTATTGCCGAGGAGCAATGTATCAGTAGATGGGGCTGTGTGCAGGCTGTGGGAGAAAATATTCAAGATCTTCGTCCTTTATCATCATTTTGGTGCTGAGGTTATTTGCCTACACCTCCTATTTCAGTAATGGAGACATCTATATTCACTGAAGAAATATTTTATCAGTAAATGAAGAATTTTTAAGGTGCTTTCCCACTGACTGTGTCGTAGTAGACTACGTCTGAGTGTCCACCTCCCGTAGGTGTACACTCCCGAAAATGATGCACGGCAGAGCTCACGTTCGCTATGCCGTCACCATTAATGTCTATAGCCCCATCGGCGCATATGTTAGGATCCCGTTTTGTGGGGGATTTCAGACGTATGCCCCGACGCAGACACAGAGTGCATTGTGAAAGCACCCTAAGAATGAAAGATCAGTTCACAAAGAGTAAGAAGCAGATTTCTCTAATAAGACATATTACAAAGTTTCTTTTTTCATTTGTACTTTTGATTTAAGGAAAAAAAATAAAACAACAGTTACTATTTAATTCAAAGAAGCAAAATAGAGCAGGCATTAAATTTAGTAATAATAAATCTCTTAAATTAAAGTCACTACAGTAATCAGCAGTGTTCCCAGTAAAAGAAAAAAGATCCTATACCTTCTTTAACAGTTAAAGTCAGGACAGCCGAGCTCTCTAGCCCTTGATGGTCTTTGACAGTCAAACGAAAGTGGTATGTACCGATCTCAAGGTTAGAGACAACGGCCACCGGTTTATCACTCTCCTGAATGGTCACCACTGATGGCCCGCTGAAAAATGAACAGAGATATAGCTTAGATGTTGCACACATTTGTGAATGTCTTCAAGTCTATGTCCATATAGATGCTATCTAATACATCAAGATAAGGGTCACATCAGCCTGTTTTCTGTTATCTGAGAGATTTGGGCCGATTATGCAAATCACACTCTGATCAAACTCTGGTCAGAGTTTTTCCTTGGACCAGCTCGGTGCGAGGAAAAATTCAGACATGTGCACTGCCCTATAGAATAACATTGATCAGAATTTGATCAGAGTATGATTACCATAATCGGCTCGATTCTCTCGGATGAGACAATATACACTGGTGTGACCCAGCCAAGAGTGATGTTACCAATATCAACAAGGGTGAAGAAGAGGTGAGTAGTACAAACTGCTCTGAGTTACTACTGTGCTTTAACCTTCACTTGGAGCTAGATTTTGAGAGCAATTCCTGCAATATAGCACCGATGAAAGGGTGTGATATATGCCACTATATAGCCATACACTGGCATACCAAATCAAAATTCTCCCATTCTAAAAAAGAAACAAAGAAAAAAAAACACTATCCAGTAGTAGTACTGTCTTCTATTGTATTTTATATAGCAATAAAAATGGATGCCAGTGTAATGTGGAGTGGGGCATTACCTGTGGGCGAGGTACTCGTGCCTTATGCCCTGGCACGCTACATGAAAATGGGGGGGTGGACTTGCACTGTGAGGACGCCAGGCCCATGCAGGCCGCATGTAACCAATGTTGCTGGTCTGCCAGGACCAGGTGTTGGACAGTTCAATGAGGGAGACGAGACCACCATTCAAAAACAAACTTTTTACTGAATGGGAACTAGCTAGGAAATATATACCAGAGATAGCGGGCACACAGTCTTAGGCCAGTTTCACATGTCCTGATATTTACGGTACCGGAAAAAACGCTACCGGAGATATCAGTGTCCGTGTGTGTACTACGTGCGGCACACATGTGGCAACCGTGTGCCGCATCAGGGCCACAAAGACGGCCGGCGGGGAAGTAGTGCTACTGTAAGCCGCTGTCCCCCGGCGGCAGGTGCTGAAGCCGGCTGTCATCCATTTTCCCCTGCTCTGCCGCGATCAGCACAAGCAGAGGAGAATGAATGAAAAACTGACCTGCTGTGACCTCCGGACCGTCGGAGAATGCAAGTGATGAGGTCAATGTGTCAGAGCTTGAACTGCCGTGACCTCATCACTTGCATTCTCCGACGGTCCTGAGGTCATAGCAGATCATTTTTTCATTCATTCTCCCCTGCTCACCGGCAGAGCAGAGGGGAATGGATGACAGCCGCATTCAGCACCTGCCGCCGGGGAACAGCGGCTTACAGTAGCGCTTGATCCCCGGCGGCCGTCTGTGTACATGGAGGACAGTGTGCATTGCCCTCCACGTGCATGTGTGCAGCACATTTTGTGGCCTGTTTGTCCGGGTTAAAACGGACATGTCTGCATGTTTTGTACACGGACAAACGGTCCGTAAAAACACACTGACATGTACATAAACCCATTCATTTGACGGAGTCTACGTGTGTCAGTGTCTCCAGTACGTGAGAAAACTGTCACCACACATACCGGAATATCTCGCTCTCTCTCCTTTAAAATTCCCCCTTTGCCGGATCCGTTAAAACAACGGTCCGGTGCCAAACGTTGTGGTCAGTACAGGAACGGATCCGTTGTCCGCCATTTTAGCGGATTTTAACTGACGAAAAAAACTGATGTGTGAAACAGGCCTTAGCAAAAATCATTTACTTGCCCTTTTTGTTTAGGCCTGTTACATTCAAGAGTTATAAACTCTAGGCCTTGTGGCTAGGTGTCCTCTCCCAGGACCCATCTCCAAACGATCTCTCTGTCACTTCTATCCTGATATATACTTTCCCCATCCTGGTATATGCACCCTCATCCTGGTATATGCACCCGCATCATGGTATATGCACCCACATCCAGGCACGTTCCCCTCATCCTTGTATATTCCCCTTATTTTGATATATGCCCCCATCCTGGTATAAGTGAAAAATGAGGATGATTGACCTCATGGAGATCAACATCCAACACTGCGGAGACACCATCACGTGTTTCTCAACGCAGTGATTCTAGAGCACTGCCCCCATCCCTTATGGGAAATATGCAAAACATGCAAAACAGAAGCCGCGGAGACACCATCACATGTTTCTCAACGCAAGCAATGACTAGCCAGGTCTTTCACCGGGAAGGAACAACCACGGGAAGGGCAGTCTCCAATGAAGGAAACCACCTATGCCAAAACATGGTATCCATCCACAGACAGATGTTTCGGGGTATTTGCCCCTCATCAGTGTGGAGTAGGAAACTGGCTAGTAGGAGCAATGCCTAGTAGAAGACTAGGGCAAATACCCCGAAACAGCTGTCTGTGGATGGATACCATGTTTTGGCATAGGTGGTTTCCTTCATTGGAGACTGCCCTTCCCGTGGTTGTTCCTTCCCGGTGAAAGACCTGGCTAGTCATTGCTTGCGTTAAGAAACATGTGATGGTGTCTCCGCGGCTTCTGTTTTGCATATTTTGCATATTTCCCACAAGGGATGGGGGCAGTGCTCTAGAATCACTGCGCTGAGAAACACGTGATGGTGTCTCCGCAGTGTTGGATGTTGTTCTCCATGAGGTCAATCATCCTCATTTTTCACAGTCTTCTACTAGGCATTGCTCCTACTAGCCAGTTTCCTAGTCCACACTGATGAGTGGCAAATACCCCGAAACAGCTGTCTGTGGATGGATACCATGCTTTGGCATAGATGGTTTCCTTCATTGGAGACTGCCCTTCCCGTGGTTGTTCCTTCCCGGTGAAAGACCTGGCTAGTCATTGCTTGTGTTGAGAAACATGTGATGGTGTCTCCGCGGCTTCTGTTTCCCATCCTGGTATATGCACCCCAATCCTGGTATATGTTCCCCCATCCTGGTAAATGCTCCTCCATCCTGGTAAATGCTTCCCCCCATCCTGGTATATGCTCCCCCAATCCATGTATATTCCCCCCATCCATGTATTTGGCCCCCCATTCCATGTATATGCCCCCATCCTGGTATAGGCTCCCCCAATCTATATATATGACCCCCATCCATGTATATGTTCCCCTAATTCATGTATGTGCTGCACATCCATGTATATGCTCCCCCATCCTAGTATATGCTCCCCCATCCTTGTATATGCTCCCAAACCCGGCAAGTTCGTGAGCTGCAATGCACTTCAGGTGGATGTGTGTTTGAGGATGCCGATCCAGCTGAAGTAAGGACTGGCGTCACGGGGGTCCACACCTGCCAGCCCTGGTCCACAGATACGGAAAAGCTATGATGCACATGCCCACAGGGAAGTTTTCAAAATATAGCCACTATATCCACTTTCTTAGAAATCATAGACAGACAAACAGATGTGGGTACATACCTTATGTTTTCCCATTTATATGAGACAATGCCATGGTCATCTCTACTTTTACTGCCATCTAATGTCATAGAGTCCACTGGGAAAATGATTTCTTTATCAGGACCTGTCTCTGCAACTGGTGGACTGTTATTCTCTATGGGAAAAAAAAGTAAAAGGAATAGAAATGTGCTCCATCATCACTATATTACTGAGATAATACACAGGCAATGTGAAACCATGTAAGGTTAGTACCTGCATAGGCATGGTCTTTGATTCATTTTGTTGTATGTACCGTATGCATGTTTTTTTAAAAGGAAAATTTAGGATTAATACCTATTTGTGCACAGCACTGTGGAATATATTGGAAATATACAGAAAGCGATAAATAAATGCTAATTAGAGTAAATGGATCACAAAACTCCCTTGTTTCCTATACAGTGCCGCAAATATGATATGTGAACCTAGTGTGGAAATTACAAAAATGTCCTTTCTTTTACATGCTACCATGGTCTGCAGCATCTATGGCCTTGTCTCCCATCATTGAGTATATCTGGGACATCATTGGACAGCAGTTGCAGAGGGATTTGCGTGTCCAAGGGCATTCAGCGTGGTGGAACATTCCATTCCACAGACAGCCATTAATCACATGCCAAGGCGTGGAAGGGCGTGTATTTCTGGCGCTCATACACAATACTGAATAAATTGAGAAGTTTGAAACTTTTGTGTGTGTGTGTGTATGTATATATATATATATATATATACAGTGTGGTAAAAACACAAAAATTGAGCTTGGTTTGAGATGATACACATGCAGCGTATAAATGCATGTTGACATTGGCCATAAAACATAAAACCTGCAGAAGACAAAGTGAGCAAAAACCCTGCTGTAACTAAATAAGTAAAAGCAAAAGTGCATCTAAATAATACAGAGTTTTTAGTAATACTGTTTTTGATCAAAAGTAGCATGAAAGCCATCCCACCACGACAAGGTAACTCTGTTCGGGATAGTCCTACACTGTCTAATATTAAAAACCTTGCTTTGTGTCAAAGTTGACCTCAATGTGTGAACAAGGGCAGACAAAAGGACTGGGTCCCAAACAGTAGACACCAGTCTGGGGAAGCCTTATATACAATTTCCAGCTCAGGAGAGGGAGGCCACACCCCAGCTTGCACAGAATGCTAAAAATACAAAGAAAAAACACAAAAATTGAGCTTGGTTTGAGATGATACACATGCAGCGTATAAATGCATGTTGACATTGGCCATAAAACATAAAACCTGCAGAAGACAAAGTGAGCAAAAACCCTGCTGTAATTTTTAATATTAGACAGTGTAGGACTATCCCGAACAGAGTTACCTTGACGTGGTGGGATGGCTTTCATGCTACTTTTGATCAAAAACAGTATTACTAAAAACTCTGTATTATTTAGATGCACTTTTGCTTTTACTTATTTAGTTACAGCAGGGTTTTTGCTCACTTTGTCTTCTGCAGGTTTTATGTTTTATGGCCAATGTCAACATGCATTTATACGCTGCATGTGTATCATCTCAAACCAAGCTCAATTTTTGTGTTTTTTCTTTGTATTCTTTGCATTCTGTGCAAGCTGGGGTGTGGCCTCCCTCTCCTGAGCTGGAAATTGTATATAAGGCTTCCCCAGACTGGTGTCTACTGTTTGGGACCCAGTCCTTTTGTCTGCCCTTGTTCACACATTGAGGTCAACTTTGACACAAAGCAAGGTTTTTAATATTAGACAGTGTAGGACTATCCCGAACAGAGTTACCTTGTCGTGGTGGGATGGCTTTCATGCTACTTTTGATCAAAAACAGTATTACTAAAAACTCTGTATTATTTAGATGCACTTTTGCTTTTATTTATTTAGATACAGCAGGGTTTTTGCTCACTTTGTCTTCTGCAGGTTTTATGTTTTATGGCCAATGTCAACATGCATTTATATGCTGCATGTGTATCATCTCAAACCAAGCTCAATTTTTGTGTTTTTTCTTTGTATTTTTTGCATTCTGTGCAAGCTGGGGTGTGGCCTCCCTCTCCTGAGCTGGAAATTATATACAGTGTGGTGCAGTGACCGCTGTGTCCGCTAGGGGGCGCTGTGTGGGTGTCCCAGGACAGCAGTATAAGCATTACCCTGATAGGTGTAGGATACTGAAAGATCATAATGATCAGCAGAGGTACTGCTGAGTAGCACGTTCCGTTACAATGTGTCAGGGAAGCCTGTGTGTGGTTGTATGCAATAGGACCTTGTGTGAGGTCAGTCATGTGATCACCTGTGGGTGTGGTTATGGACCATATAAGGTACCT
This sequence comes from Dendrobates tinctorius, assembly GCF_039654945.1. Taxonomy (NCBI): domain Eukaryota; kingdom Metazoa; phylum Chordata; class Amphibia; order Anura; family Dendrobatidae; genus Dendrobates; species Dendrobates tinctorius. The sequence goes on from NW_027361672.1 coordinate 10,977,098, forward strand.
GAGGTCTGGTCACAAGGGGGTGAATGCTGAGACCTGATTGGTCCAGTTTGGAAGGTTCCGTGTGGAGAAGGATCTCCTCACTAACAGCACGTGTGGACACTGTGAGTAATGGCGATGTGTGCCTGACCGTTCCCAGGGAGAGGGAAGGAACGTTTGCAGTGTAAAGCAGCATGCAAGGTAACCCTGAGACGGGACTGCTACTGAGAGACTGTATAGCCTGCTGGCTAGATGAAGCACAGCCTGTGTGACTAGGAGGGCTATAGGGGAGCAGAGCTCCAGTGTGAAGATACCCTGCTGTAAGACTGTTGCATATTACTGCTGGAGGTTTATGAAGGATGAATAAACCTCATGGACTATGATTTGTTGGAAAATCCTGTGCTGGATGTGTTTTTTGATCGCTGCAAGCGAGTGTCCCCCAACCCTGAATGACAGCGCTATCTCACAAATGGTGGAGAATTGCTAAGGGCAATATAGTAGCCTTGTTGCTGGGGGCAACGGAAAAGGACTGCCAAAAAAAAAAAAAAAAACTTTGTTGCTAAGGGCTGCGGTTCCAACAGCACATGTTGCAGTGTTGGCAACGCTGAGCCAGGAGGGCTGACTGTTGTGGAAGCTGTATACTGACAGCAGCTCAGTGAAAGAGACTGCTGATTGCTAGGGTGCCTCTGCGGATAAGAGGTACCCGAGGACCTGTGTGGCCGACACAGGTAACGGACAGATGTTCGTTGTTGTACTGACCTGGGTCAGTGTTGGGAGGTTCTGGGCGAGGAATCGGATCCCTGGAACACGTGATATGACCTTGGACCTGGTGAGGCCGGTGTGTTGGGAGACCCAGGGAGGAGGGTCGGCTCCCTGAATAGCACCCGGTGTGCCCTGTGGGTTGGATGGTCTCAGGTGGAGACGGTACATCCTGAATAGCGCACAGACAAGATCCGTGAGTTTTTTTGGAGTTTTTTTTCGTGCATGTGTTTTTCTTTTTTCCTCTGCAAAACCTGAAGGTGCTTGCTGTGGCTCAGTGGGGTCACGAAGGTCTCGCAGCACAGGAACCTGGTGTTTTCCTCTTTGAGCATTGGTAGCAGACGCTGTCTGTCTACACCATCCTGCTGCAGCTTTATTGCATATGTCTAAGCGGATACAGTAGTTGTGGCTTTACACAACTATTAAGGGTGAGTACCCTGTATTATGTCATTATACCCATTATACCTGCACTGGTAAGGCCCTATGGGTGCACTTTTGTGGTTTCTTTTATCTTCGAGGGTGACAAGCGGCTTCCGGTAACCCGGCGGGGTTACGAAGGGGACAAGCTGCTTCCGGTGGATCGGCGGGTCCACGAAGACGGCGCAGCTGGAGCTGCAGGGACTCCAGCCGCTGTGTGTGTGAACAGCAGCCGGTGGTGTCGGTGATCGGTGACAGCAGGAGTTGTGGTGGTGCCAACAGACTTGTGTGGTATCGTAAAAAAGACATAAACTGTACTGTGTGAACTGTGGCATAAGAAGTTCTGCAGAACGGACATGGGGAAATCCCGCAAGGGGGCGGTGACCCAAATTGGTGTGGTAGCCCAAAAGGGGGTGGTAACCCAAAAGGGGGCGGTGACCCAAATCAGGGTGGTAACCCAAAAGGGGGTGGAGTCCCAAATTGGCACGGCAACCCAAAGTGGGGTAGTGGTCCAGAAAGGGGTCAAGTTTGAAGAAATGTCAGCACTAGATGACTCAGTGGGTATGTCTGGAGTACCGCAGTGTGTGTGTATGACTTGGTCAGAATGTGGGATATCCTTTCCGGATAGTGACGATGGGCCGCAGGTGTGTACCGTGATGCTGCATCGGGAAGGAGTCCCTGGTAGGCTGGACTCAAGGAGTCAGGTGACTCTGACAGGAACTCCGCTCATTTTATCTCTGACCGAGAAAAACGTCAGAGTTCGCTGCGTCCACAGGGTCGTTGTGAATTATAAAGTGGACAGAGTCCTGATTGAGATGACAAAGGGAGAGTGCCAAGGTGGTAGTATGCCACCAAACTTAGTGCATACCTTTGAGAGGCGCCGGGACTTTGTCATATTTAAAGATGTGGGGCAGGACGATAGAGACGTTTCTACTGTAGGGCTAGCAGACACTGAGACGCTGATGCCTCCTAACGTGGACAGCCTAGACGTAAGGGCGACCGGAGAAAGAATTGCGTCAGACGAATTTACTGACCTGACGTCACCTGAAGCGTACCACATTGTGAATGAGAATGGTGTGGTAAACAAAAAGACCGGAGCTGACACATGGATAGAGAGTGTCTTGGGGGTTCACCGTACGGTGTGGTGTGACTGTGATGTGTTATTGCCAGTAGCCACCACTAGGACAGAATCTAATGCTGTGCTGACTGAAACTCGTGACAGGACTGGTGGTAACCTGATCGAGAAGATAACGGGAATAGAAACACAGTCAGAGGGTAACCGGGGGGTTCACTCGACTGATAGGACTGACTCAGTGGTACCCTTTGACGATGTAATTAAAGAATTAGTGGTGCGACACGTGCTGGCCAAAAGAGAACAAGATCAGGAGATACAACTAATAAAAGAGACAGTGGAAGAACATGTCAAACAAGAGAGAACCTTGAGACAATTGGCTGAGCACAAGGTGGAGGGGCTCGAGAAAGAAGTCTTGGAGCTCAGAGGTCACCTGTCCACCTGGCAAAGTGTGAACAAGAGCCTTAAGGAAGAGATGGAGGAACTCAGAGGAGTAGTAGAACGTCTTCTGCGGGAGAAGAGCTTGGACGGAGATGTGCAACGGCTGGGTCCGAGTGATAACAAGACGGAACTACCGGTACCTATCTTGGCAAAGGCTCACGAGGAGATAAAATCTCCTGAAGTTGGTGAGCAAAGAGCCGAAGAAGACAGTCACCCGGTCGGGTCAACTGTAGTGAGGGAAGTGTCCATGGTAAAGCCAGAGTCTTCTGTCCAGGAAGAGAGCAAGACCACGACCTTCAAATCTGTGATCGAAGTACCCGAAGACATGCAAGAAGCCTGTGCGGAGGAAGGTGTACATGAGGCTTTCAAAGAGGCGGTCAAAGCATGTGAGGTGCACTGGGCACCTGAGGCTCGGCAGTTGGTGATAGTATCAGCCATGGAAGATACATCAAGCCGAGTAGCTGTCCTGAAAGAGATGCATTTGCAGTGTCTACGTGTCAAACAATTGGTTAGGCAGAGTAATATGAAGGCTGCTCGACGCCTAGAGATAGCAAGAGAGGCTATGGATCGGTTGGGTTTGAGGAAAGATGTGGTTCAGGTACCCAAAGCTCTGATTGGGAGAATCATTGGAAGGTCCGGGAAGGTAATGCAAGACCTTGTGAATATCTCCGGTGTGGTGAGGATCCCTCCTGATGATGAAGACCAGGTATCCAGGGAAGTGGATAGGATTTCCATCATGGTGGTTGGCTCCGTGGAAAACCTGAGAGACTTTCAGATGCTCGTGGAGTACCTGCAAGAAATTGAGCAGTTGAGGCTGGACCGCCGGCAAATTAATAAAGAAATACAGAATACCAGGTGGCGGCCGCCTCCAACCCAGAATGTAAGGAACCGAACGGTTCCTCCAAGAAGTGACATGGCAGGTGGCAGAAGAGTGTCACCAAGGGGTAGTTCGACTGGCAGGATGACGTTGAAAGACCATAGTTCCTGTGAGATGCTGACTGAGTCAGACTCAGACCAGACAGCAGGCTCTACTAAGACTTTTGACCGCACCAACCGAGAGAGATGGTCAGGGAGAGAAAGATCAGGTGACGAAGCGTACTGCAGACAGGTGGAGACTAGAGAGTGTCTGATGACGCAGACAAACCGTGACTGGGGGTCAAAGACAATGACCGGTATCATGACCGCTGGGAGCGGGGAAGGCCTAACTTAGAGATGAGGCCGTATGACAAATGGAGACGGTTCTCTCGACCTGGTGGGCAAGGTGTAGTGAGTGCCCAGTCTCGAGAGCTGGGGGTTATGCTATGTGTTCAACCCCACAGGTTTGAACATAGGGGGGAGGTATGTGGTGCAGTGACCGCTGTGTCCGCTAGGGGGCGCTGTGTGGGTGTCCCAGGACAGCAGTATAAGCATTTCCATTACCCTGATAGGTGTAGGATACTGAAAGATCATAATGATCAGTAGAGGTACTGCTGAGTAGCACGTTCCGTTACAATGTGTCAGGGAAGCCTGTGTGTGGTTGCATGCAATAGGACCTTGTGTGAGGTCAGTCATGTGATCACCTGTGGGTGTGGTTATGGACCATATAAGGTACCTCAGGTCTGGTCACAAGGGGGTGAATGCTGGGACCTGATTGGTCCAGTTTGGAAGGTCCCGTGTGGAGAAGGATCTCCTCACTAACAGCACGTGTGGACACTGTGACTAATGGCGATGTGTGCCTGACTGTTCCCAGGGAGAGCGAAGGAACGTTTGCAGTGTAAAGCAGCATGCAAGGTAACCCTGAGACGGGACTGCTACTGAGAGACTGTATAGCCTGCTGGCTAGATGAAGCACAGCCTGTGTGACTAGGAGGGTTATAGGGGAGCAGAGCTCCAGTGTGAAGATACCCTGCTGTCTGCTATAAGACTGTTGCATATTACTGCTGGAGGTTTATGAAGGATGAATAAACCTCATGGACTATGATTTGTTGGAAAATCATGTGCTGGATGTGTTTTTTGATCGCTGCAAGCGAGTGTCCCCCAACCCTGAATGACAGCGCTACCTCACAACAGTTGTGGCCAAAAGTATTGACACCCCTGCAATTCTGTCAGATAATACTCCGTTTCTTCCTGAAAATGATTGCAAACACAAATTCTTTGGTATTATTATTATCTTCATTTAATTTGTCTTAAATGAAAAAACACAAAAAGAATTGTCCTAAAGCCAAATTGGATATAAGTCCACACCAAACATAAAAAAGAAGGTGGACAAAAGTACTGGCACTGTTCGAAAAATCATGTGATGCTTCTCTAATTTGTGTAATTAACAGCACCTGTAACTTCCCTGTGGCACCTAACAGGTGTTGGCAATAACTAAATCACACTTGCAGCCAGTTTACATGGATTAAAGTTGACTCAACCTCTGTCCTGTGTCCTTGTGCATACCACATTGAGCATGGAGAAAAGAAAGAAGACCAAAGAACTGTCTGAGGACTTGAGAAACCAAATTGTGAGGAAGCATGAGCAATCTCAAGGCTACAAGTCCATCTCCAAAGACCTGAATGTTCCTGTGTCTACCGTGTGCAGTGTCATCAAGAAGTTTAAAGCCCATGGCACTGTGGCTAACCTCCCTAGATGTGGACGAAAAAGAAAAATTGACAAGAGATTTCAACGCAAGATTGTGCGGATGTTGGATAAAGAACCTCGACTAACATCCAAACAAGTTCAAGCTGCTCTGCCGTCCGAGGGTACAACAGTGTCAACCCGTACTATCCGTCGGCATCTGAATGAAAAGGGACTGTATGGTAGGAGACCCAGGAAGACCCCACTTCTTACCCCGAGACATAAAAAAGCCAGGCTGGAGTTTGCCAAAACTTACCTGAAAAAGCCTAAAATATTTTGGAAGAATTGTCTCTGGTCAGATGAGACAAAAGTAGAGCTTTTTGGGCAAAGGCATCAACATAGAGTTTACAGGAGAAAAAAAGAGGCATTCAAAGAAAAGAACACGGTCCCTACAGTCAAACATGGTGGAGGTTCCCTGATGTTTTGGGGTTGCTTTGCTGCCTCTGGCACTGGACTGCTTGACCGTATGCATGGCATTATGAAGTCAGAAGACTACCAACAAATTTTGCAGCATAGTGTAGGGCCCAGTGTGAGAAAGCTGGGTCTCCCTCAGAGGTCATGGGTCTTCCAGCAGGACAATGACCCAAAACACACTTCAAAAAGCACTAGAAAATGGTTTGAGAGAAAGCACTGGAGACTTCTAAGGTGGCCAGCAATGAGTCCAGACCTGAATCCCATAGAACACCTGTGGAGAGATCTAAAAATGGCAGTTTGGAGAAGGCACCCTTCAAATATCAGGGACCTGGAGCAGTTTGCCAAAGAAGAATGGTCTAAAATTCCAGCAGAGCATTGTAAGAAACTCATTGGTGGTTACTGGAAGCGGTTGGTCGCAGTTATTTTGGCTAAAGGTTGTGCAACCAAGTATTAGGCTGAGGGTGCCAATACTTCTGTCTGGCCCATTTTTGGAGTTTTGTGTGAAATGATCAATGTTTTGCTTTTTGCTTCATTCTCTTTTGTGTTTTTTCATTTATGACAAATTAAATTAAGATAATACCAAAGAATTTGTGTTTGCAATCATTTTCAGGAAGAAACTGAGTATTATCTGACAGAATTGCAGGGGTGTCAATACTTTTGGCCACAACTGTATATGCACAGCTCTGGCAAAAATTAAGAGATCACTGCACAGTTCTATATAAATCAGCTTCTCTACATGTCTGACAGCCATTCCATTCCAGTGTCAGTTGAATTCCAACTAGAGTGCACCTCATTCTACTTAATGTGCTTCTGATTAGGTGATCACCTGAACCAAATCTTATTTAACGAAGGAAAGTATAAAAAACCCTGCTTTGGTGTTCACAATCCTCTTGCAATAGTACAAGCTGGATAGCAAAATAAGTACTAGTAATATCCCAAAAGTAATAGGAATGAAAAAATAACTTTTAACCATGCCAATGGAGTTGAAATGAAAAGCCTTGAGTGAGGGAAAAAAAGGCTCAATTCTGGCTATACTAGCACAGGGATACAGAGAGCGTCATGTTGCCTCCATCCTTAAAATTTCTAAGACGGCAATCCATTACAACAAGGTCAAGCAGCAGACATTGGGGACAACAAAGCTACAGACCGGCAGAGGGCGAAAACGACTCTCCAATGACGTCATCTTATTCGAATGTCACTCGGCAACAGCAGGATGACATCAAGTGACCTACAAAAGGAATGGCAAATGGCAGCTGGGGTAAAGTGCACAGCAAGAACAGTTCGTAACACGCTCCTAGTGGCAGGGCTCAAGTCATGTAAAGGTAGAAAAAGCCTTTCATCAATGAGAAGCATAGGAGAGCAAGGCTGAAGTTTGCCAAAGACCAAAAGGATTGGACCATAGAGCTCTGGAGTAAGGTAATCTTCTCTGATGAGTCTAATTTTCTGCTTTGCCCAACACCTGGTCGTCTAATGGTTAGACGGAGACCTGGAGAGGCGTACAAGCCACAGTGTCTTGCACCCACTGTGAAATTTGGTGGAGGATGGGTGATGATCTGGGGATGCTTCAGCAAGGCTGGAATTGGGCAGGTTAATTTTTGCGAAGGATGTATGAATCAAGCCACATACAAGGTTATCCTGGAAAAACAGTTGATTCCTTCTACTCAGGCAATGTTCCTCAACTCTGAAGACTGTTTTTTTTTTCCAGCAGGACAATGCGCCATGCCACACAGCTAGGTCAATCAATGAGTGGATGAAGGACCACCAAAACAAATCCCTGTCATGGCCAGCCCAATCTCCAGACCTGAACCCCATTAAAAACCTCTGGAATGTAATCAAGAGGAAGATGGATAGTCACAAGCCATCAAACAAAGAAGAACTGCTTAAATTTTTGTACCAGGAGTGGCATAAGCTCATCCAAAAGCAGTATGAAAGACTGGTGGAAAGCATGTCAAGATGCATTGAAAGCTGTGATTAAAAATCATGGTTATTCCACAAAATATTGATTTCTGAACTCTTCCTGAGTTAAAACATTAGTATTGTTGTTTCGAAATGATTATGAACTTGTTTTCTTAGCATTATTTGAGGCCTGCAAACGCTTCATTTTTTTGTTCTTTTGACCATTTCTCATTTTCTGAAAATAAATACAAAATTTAGTGCTTGGAAATTCTGAGACATGTTGTCAGTAGTTTATAGAATAAAAGAGCAATTTACATTTTACTCAAAAACATACCTATAAAGAGAAAAATCAGACAAACTGAAAATTTTGCAGTGGTCTCTTAATTTTTGCCAGAGCTGTATATTTATTTACATATTGCAAATGGTTTGCTTTGTTAGTACACCTACCAGGATGCACAATCACAGTAACTTGAGCAGTAGATTGTTGGTTGGAGGAATCGGTGACTGTCAACTCAAAGTTATATTCTCCAGCCTGAATCGCTGTAGCTTGAAGATAGGGAGAGTGCACACCCTTTATAATACAAAAGGAACAAATCATGGAGCTCCATATACAGTGGATACATATTACACTTACATTATTTAAAATAGTTTTTTTTTTTAACAATACCAATGGTGCTACTGAGTAAAGGTTATGCATAATTTTGCAACCACTTTTTAAAGTATACAAATAAAGCTATATATATATACGGTACATGTCAGAAGTGTGTAACTCTATTCCATCTTTACCGTCTTCCACTAACCTGTGACCTAAAACCAAACTACACACAGACTGTGTCCTTAGTTTGTAACCATGAATACTTATGAACTTAATCAGGGAGAGAAAACAGCTCACCCTTGGGAGTAAGCGCATGGACAAGATGCGGCAATCCGTACTGCGTGAAGCACAAGAAATGGAGGTCCAGCACTTTTCTGAAGAAAAAAGATTTATGGCTTTATTGTCCACAAATTGAAATCCAGCTTAGAGCAGTAAGAAAATCATCTGAAGCATCTCAAATAAACAAATGTTCTTGAACATAGAATATGAGGCTGAGATTAAGAACATTTGTTTGAAACGCATCAAATGAGTATCTTTCTTCTCTAAGCTGGATTTTAATTTCTGGACAGTAAAGTCATAAATCTTTTAGCCTCAGAAGAGTGCAGGACCTCCTTATCTTCTGCTGTCCTATGAAGACGTATAGGTCTGCATAGAAGCTGTATACGCAAACATTAGGAAACATTTTTAATGAAACCCATTTGCTGTTAGCAAAGCTGGTGCAATTTACACAGGCCAAATGCTGTAGGGTTGGTAAATACATTTGCAGACGTCCCCTTAATGAAATCTGAAGTTTTAGTAGGATAGATATATTGAAAGTATAAATCTGACATGTGCCACTCTCACCAGCCATCTTGGGGGTGCTGCAGTGCTGACTAGTCAAGATGTCTTTCAGCAGGATGTCAATCAAGGCAATGTGGGTGTGCTTGCAAGGAGACTGCAGCTATGATTACCGGTGAGAGCGGTGCTCAGTTGGTTTCTACCTTGATTATAGTCCTACTAAAACTGCTAAGTTCAACAATGGAACCTGTGCCAAGGTATTTCTGAGCCTTATAGTATCCTGCACATGGTTTGTTAAGGTTCCCTTTCACATTTTTTGTAAGCCTTTGTTTAAACTGTTTTTTTTGTTTTCTTCTATTAGAGGTATTAAATCAACCTGTCAAGCCCATCACATTTACCTGCATGGCCATCACCTTTCCTGTACTACTGGGGCTTAGGGACCACTCATAGCTGATGATCCGGTGGTCATCGCTGCTCAGATTTCCATTTAAAGAGATGTGATTTTGAGGAAGGGTTATGAGCTGATTGAGTCCAGCATAGGCAATAGGTGGGTGGTCCACAACCTTCTTCACAATGACATTGGCTTCAGTAGAATTTGTGGCTCCATCAGAATCAGCTACAGTTAACCTGAAAGTGGAAGATATAAATCTAAGACTAAAAAGGAAACAAGAATACTCCTAAGGATAAACCAATGTCCCACCCGGAGCATTGAAATTAACATTATCTTTAAAGTACAATTTTAGAAATATGCCGGATCACTTCTTCAGTCTGTAGAGGTCATGTCATTTGTCCGTACAGTTTAATGTTCTTATTATTTATGAAAGTAAAACTCTCTTTATACAACTAGAAACGTTCAAGATCCCATCCTGTTTTTGTGATGCCGATCTGTAATATGGAGCCATAGAATAATCTGGGCCTATACTGTATCTCTGTATCCACGGATTCCATATTATTTTATAGAACATCTGTGAGAAATAAAATGTGGCATAGTGCATCGAATGCTGTAGAAAGCATATATTTTCCCATAGAAACATTGCCTCGTTGCAGTCTAATTCATCAGCACATGTAGTGTGCATGGCACATTTATAGCAATTAAAGGGAACCATTCATTAATATCCACAAACGCTATTAACCTACAGATATAGGGTTACTCTGCAAATTAACAGTGTTACAATGCTGTCTGACCACCTTATTGAAAGTGTGGCTACTGGGAGAAAATAAATATTATTTCTCCCGGGAGCCATTGGCTTTTGGTCATACATGCATGCCCAGAGAAGCTACAGTCACAGCTCAGTACACAATGGGCCATAAGCACACCCTAGGTCTTTGACAACTCACTCTGCAGCGCATTTTTGTAGAGCAATCTTTCAATTAAATTGCCCTTATAACTGTAGCCATTCAGTTACACCTCAATGACTGGCGGCTCCCAAGAGGAATAAAGTTCATTTTCTCCAGTTAGCCGCCTTTTAATAAGGTGACTGGAAAGAATTGTAATGCTATTAACCTGCAGATTAACCCCACACCTGCAGGTTAATAGCATTTTTGGACATGACAGGTTCTTTATAATTTTACAGTTAAAAATGGGAAAGGGGGGCAGGAAAATGCGGCATTCATCTCAGCCTATGCTATGGCATGAGGTAAACTGGAAACTACCTCAGACATTCTGTACACAATGAGGTTGGGTGGCTTTGTCCTTGACATCAATAGGCTATGTCATTACTTATTGATTATGGAGAGCTGAGTCCCAGGACCCCCATTAACGCTGGTTTATCATGGCTGCTCCCTCACAGATTTTCCCCGCACGGCTCCCGATGTGCATGAACATAAATATGGAAAATCACAGAAAATAGAAACAGCCGAGCACCACCGGTGATTCATAGAGCCAATACCATCAGCTGGACAAAGATACCGCAGGCATAAAACCTTTTTTCCTTCAGGTGCACACCAGAGCAAGATGCATAATTCAAATGAAATGAACAGAGGTGGCACTCACCAGAATGAAGTCCAAACTTTACTGGTCCAAAATATGTTTAAAACATCTCAGGCAGATGGGGGGCTAAAGAGTGCAAAGACGACGGCCATTTCGCTCTGTATTGCGCTTCTTGAGTGACCTGTAGAAGCGCAATACAGCGTGAAACGGCCATCGTCCTTGCACTCTTTAGCCCCCCACCTGCCTGAGATGTTTTAAACATATTTTGGACCAGTAAAGTTTGGACTTCATTCCGGTCAGTGCCACCTCTGTTCATTTCATTTGGACAAATATGGAAAAGAATTGTGTATAATGCAGCACAAATCTATTCTGGATGCACTCACACCCTTGTACAAAGTCCATTTAAAGCAAAGTGGGCAGCAGATCACAGATTACAATATGGGACAAGAGAATATTCAGTTTGTAAAAAATTATAAATTGAGACTCTCAACTATCCAGCACAAAAGAGAAAGAAATATGCCTCTCTGTGGTTATGGTAAGATATTTATTTTGGAGCGTCACTAATTAACTAATTGTTTATTGCTAATTAACATGTCTCTTCTGTTTGGGCAGATGAAGCATCTTAACCCTTTTCTGTGTTTGCAGTGAGGATGATCAAGAATACATACACACTTGTGAATAAACTATAGGAAAAATTCTGTTCCTTTCCACTGTAGGCTGCCGCGTTTTTTGCTTTGGATCTTTGGATGAACTACAACACAAATATTAACCAGGCAGGAAAAAAACTGATGGACTTCAGCTCCTTCGTTCTCTACGTTGGTGGAGGTCCTCAAGGCTAAACCTAGTGATGCCCTAATGGAGGAACCTTTTTCAGGTACATCCTCCGCTTATATCTCTGCCATTATGAAGAAGAGCAGCTAACAGCGTAAGCCGCATGTAAATATGACTGTTATAGGTGATAATTAAAGGGATCCTGTCATATGATTCGAACCACGGGCAGCATGAATCAGAGCGGCTTCTTCATCACAAACATCTTTATTTTACTCTGAAACGCTGCTGTTTCAAAGAAAAACTTACCGTAGCTGAAAGCATGACTGCAGACAAGGTGACTAGTCCATGAGGTATGTACCCGGTGGGCAATCCCACCCGCTTAGCTAGTCTGACAGGTCCTCTAGCTGAGCGAGAAGCTAAGAAGAACAGACCTCATGGACTAGTCACCTCATTCTCCGCTGCACTTTCAACTGTGTTAAACATACTGAACATATTTGTAATAAAAGAGTAGGTCTCTTCAAAGAAGACCTACAGTATTTCCATGTCAAAAGTGTCCAGTTTTTCTCTTATTTTATTCTCACTGCTCCGTTGAGTATTCTGTTTTTTTTTTCTTTATTAAAATATGCCATACTCTTCCAGAGATATGCTCTTTTTTTATTTAGTGCACATTTTCATGGCCATTACCAAGGGGGCACTGCACTAAGAATTCTCTGGGGACGAGTCCCTGGGCTGCTCGTTTGGATCTAAGCTCTGCCTGTGGCTGTTAATCTGTTAAATGCCGCTGTCAATCTGTGACAGCGTCATTTACAGCGCACCAGCAAGGGGGCGCCATTCATTGGCGCTACCGTAACGAGATTGCGGGATGCTGATGGGTTGCTGTGACATCCAGGGTTCTGCTGAAGACCCCCTTGCTTGTCATGACAGTACTCCTGTGAAAGTCAGACTGTAGCTGAGACTGATTTTTGCTATATACAGCAATACTGTGGTATTGCTATATATAGCACAAGTGATCAGATGATCGTAGTTTCAAGTCTCCTGGGGGGACTAAAGAATACAATGAAAAATTAGAAAAAATGTTTTAAAAAAATTTAAAAAATAAATGTTCAAATCACCTCCCTTTTGTCCCATTAAAAAATAAGTAATTTAAAAAATACATATTTGGTATAGTTGCACTGTAAAAGTCCACGTTATCAAAAAAGAAAATATAAAGTAATGATATGTTGCCTAAACAAACAGCTTAGCATATACTTTATCTGTAGATATTTCCATCTGCCCACTCAGTGTGTTGTACCCCACATGTCTGTAACCAAGCAAGAACCAATGGTAAATGATACCATAGAACAGTATCCATTACACCACTGACAAAGGTTTCTTATACATCATCACTTTCACAGCTGTCATTTTATGGTAGAGCATAACTCATAAGCCAAGACTAACTGATGTACAAGACTTAAGCCTTACCTAAATGTATAGTTTCCAGGAACCAAGTTGGACAAATGTAAAACTGGATTATCCCCTCCCGTCTTCATTTCTTGTAATGACCCCTCGGTCTGTTCCCAACGATATGCTATTATTTTATCATCGTCAGCACTTTCTGTTTGGAAATCAGAAGAGAAGACGCAATTTCATCAAACTTTCTACAAAGTTCCTACATTGGGTATATAAACTGGGATCCTTAGTGAATCACATGCACCGGAGCCATTACTGAAAACATTAAATTATTATGTTCTTATCCTAAAATGAAAATTTAAATTAGCAAATAATGACATTGATACGTCATGGTGTTCAATCTGAGGCTAAATAAGTCTACACTTATGTCCCATAAGAGAATAACCAGAGCACTTACGACTCCCATCAATGAAGGCAGATGTAGTGGGCAGCCATACTTCCTGCGTTCTCGGAGATACAACTGCAGTTGGAAGAAGATTGATTCTGACAGCTTCAGAAATTAGGGAAAATATTATGTTAAAATTAATGATGTTTCATTTGCTATTTCTGCTTCATATTTTAAATACAATTACACTGAATGTATGAATACGGATGCATTATTCAGGATATGGTACAAGGATTTACCACTTACGTTTATGTTTTATCACATTTACTGCAGGCATAGAATGATATACATGTATATGACACAGGCATTTATGCATACAGAGGAGAGCAACTCTGAATAATACTACAATTTTTGATTAAAGGGACCAATAGTTCTGTAGATTCATCCAGGCAAGGACCTTAACCCTAGAATGCGTGACATCTGACATATACACTTTCACATAACCCAGGCCTTTTAGGCCATTGTGCAAATCATATGGAGGAACTCAAATAAATAACTTTTACAAGGTTATTTCAAAATTGCAAAGTAAGATATGAAAAACTAAAGTAATTTTGCAGAAAATAGCAAAAAAGTAAGCTACCCGGGCCTACGCATAAATGTGGGAAACAGAAACATTGGATTTATCAAGCCAGAATTATGGCCAAATTTTGGCCAAAAGACTGTCTTTCATAACTTACAAATTCATTATGTGTTTCAGATACGTTCTGCACCTCGTATGACAAGGTGATGTGGTTTGGCTGAAAAGAGATGTACCTTAGTTGGAAAGGGTGTGTGCTAACATCCAACCTCATGCACCGAAAAATGTCCCAAAATTTGGGCTCAAAGCAGCCAACTAATAGGTGGTGCAAACTTAGAGTAAACAGGTTAAAAATGTAATATGAGAAAATGTGATCAACATATCAGCCCACATAAGGTCTCCTTGTATATTTGGACTTATGGATCTGGTGGATCCTATTAAGAATCATTAGAGGTTTAAAACCTGTTGCCTGATTGTTATGCTTGATATGTATTTTTAACCTTGTACCCCCTACATTTTTTCACCATGATATCCCTTCACAATGAATTTTAATTATTTTTCATACTTGAGGTGTTCTTTTTTTTTTAATTGTTTCTCAGTATACTAGATAGCAATTAATGGAGTTGTCAAATCTTAAAGTACAAGTCTGCAGTCACTATATGTGACTAGAGATTTGTGAATCCTCACATCGCGCACACTGCATGCTGTGAGGATTCTCCAGTGGTGGCACCTGGAGCAGCAGGCGTGTGACTACAAGCATGTGATTTGCATACATACCAACACCTCCTGATTAGATGGGCACAGCCTCGCTAAATGCAAGTGTATTGAGAGAGGTCGGATACAGTCTAGTCAAGAATCATTGAATACAAATATTATTTACAAGAAGTATCCGTTGTACAGTTATTCCTTCTTGTGCAGCCTGCATGCTGAGCATACTATGCAACGTGGCAGATAAGGTAACTGAAGATACACAATAGTAAAACATTATACATTTTGTGGAGGACTGGTTTTTTACATGGAGAACTGAGAAGATGACTGCATTACTGGAATGATAATGTAAAAATATTCTTTATGAATAAAAAGAGTTTTTATTACCTGGCTTGACAGTAATGTTAACAAATCCTTCTCCAGCCACATTTTCTCTTGAAACAGAGACTTTCAGTTTATACTTGCCTTCTGTAAGCTAACACAGAAAAAAATGAGAAAAGCTTTGAAGACATGACTGAGATTTACTAAGGCTGTATTTATACTTTGTTGGCCGTGCTTACGTCAGAAATCAAAATCTATGTCGCCATTCATTAAGAGCAATGGTGGCCTTGATGAGGTGAGGGGGCATGTTGGAGTGACAGCACCTTTTTCATGAAGAGGCGCATGCCTTAGAAATGACATACACCTCTACGTGCCTCGCCACAAATCTTGATCACTGTGGATTTTCCTGATTGTCATGATTCCACCCCTGTGTGTCTGGGATCCAGTTACTGACGGCTCAGCTGTCCAATCTGGTAAAAGCGTGTGATGAAGTTGTCAGTACTTTGACAGCTCAGTGTCCAGTCTGGTGCAGGGGCATGCTGAGATGTCGATGTTTTGATTTACAGCTCGGCCGTCCAATCTGAGACTGGGAGGTGGTAGCTGTTTCCAGGTGTTCATTGTCCCAGGTGATTGCTCTACTACTTAGCTGGGCTGTTAGGCCCAAACCTCTGCCAGAACTACGTTCAGCTCTGTGTGGGTTGTCTCTCTGTACCTTGTATCCTGCTTGTTGATTCTTTCGTTGCCTGACATGGGACCTCGCTTTGACCATCTGTCTGTTTAACTCCTTTGTTCTGATCCGCTATCTTCCTGGTACTTTGATCTTGGATTATTACCTTACTACACCTTTGTCTCTTTCCTCTGTTTATGATGAATCCTCCTAGCTTTTGACCTATCCCAATTCACAGCTTGTCCATGAGAAATGACTCAGCATCACATTACGTCTAGCCCATACGTTTTTCTTTTTCACCATTATGGATCCTGTTTGCTCGCTTAGTGACCAAGTGGCGAATTTGGCACAGATGACTCAATGTCTGGCTATCGAATGGTAGAGTCTGGAGCCATCACAATATCAGTTGCAGGGTCAAATAATTAAGTTTATGAATACTTCCTGTAGCCCTCCACTGCGGGCAGTGGCTGTGACATCCGTATCCTCTGATGTACAGTTGGTCTCACCCGAACCTGTAATGGCCCTCCCTGATGAAGTTTTGGGAGAGAAAGACCAGTTTAAGGTGTTTAGGAAGAGCTGTTTCACCCTGAATCCCTGGTAATGTGAGCTCCATTGGGTGGGAACAATCATGTAGGGGCGTACTGACCTGTCGATGTTTTCATTGACACTTCGGCCATCCAATCTAAAACTGGGAGGTGCTGGCTGTCTCCAAAGTTCATTGTACAAGGTGATTGCTCTGTTACGTAGCTGGGATGTCAGTCTCAGATCTCTGTCAGGTGTACATTCAGCTCTGTGTGGTTTGTCTCTCTGTGCCTTGTGTTCAACTTGTTGATCTTTCGCTGCCTGACCTGAGACCTTGTTCTGACCATCCTTCTGTTTAACCCCTTTGTTCTGATCCACTATCGGTATTTTGACCCCAAACTGTTACCTGACTACGCCTATGTCTCTCTCCTCTGTTTATAATGTACCCTCCTGGCTTTTGACCTCGGACTCCTTGACTTTCCCAATTCACGGCTAGTCTGTGAGAAGTGACTCAGCGTCACACTTATGAAAAAGTTGTATACTTCAAAATGCATTGACTATTAAACAGCATATCTTTGGAATCTGATCTTCTCATCATTACTGATAAGACTTGCTGTTTTTTCCAGATTGTTTTGTGATTTCACCATAAATCTTACTGCAGTCAGGAACTAAATTAAGATTTGTGGTGTACGGTATTTCATAGCTTGTCACTCTCACAACTATGCTCTGTCCCATCCCAGTATCACCCCAGCTCCGCACATTTTGGCAAAGCTGGACGAAACAGGCGCAAATGTGCCAAAAGTTACTAGTTTTTTGCGTTCTTCCAAATGTTTTATGCCAGATTCTGGCGAAGGGCAGTAATCATGTAGACAGGCTCTGATTCATGCCGCCAGCGGTTTGGGCAGCATAAATAGAGTGACGGATTTCCTTTAATGCCACAAAACTGATGCAGATCTTTAATTCCCCTATGGGGATTTATGGATTTCCATTAGTGTAGAATTATACAAAGACAATGGAAGCTCACTTACTTTTGACAGGGTAGGTGACCTTGTATTTGTCATTTTCAGCTCACCCTGAAATTCCGTAGGTTGTGATATCAGTTCCCACTCATAGGTATACGTCATGTCTGTAAATGATATATAGAACATGATTGAAAATTGCAATTTTGGCATTAGGAAGATTAAAACATTCAGATTTTTTTTTTAATGATGTCTGTTATTAACATAAAATATGATCATTATAACATTTATTCTTGGCTGTCTATAGGTATACATATCTCACCACAATAGTAAATATAATAAATACATACTGCACTAAAACTGGAAAGTATAATATGTGTGCAATATACAGTATATTCTTACAATTCTGCCAAGAACCCTCCAATTGTTCTGGTCACTTGCCGCTGATACTTCAGTCATCCAATCTGAAACAGGGAGGTGCTGGCTGTTTCCGGTGTTCATTGTCCCAGGTGATTGCTCTGCTACTTAGCTGGGGTGTCAGTCTCAGATCTCTGCCAGATGTACACTCAGCTCTGTGTGGTTTGTCTCTCTGTGTCTTGTGTTCTGCTTGTTGATCTTTTGTTGCCTGACCTTAGACCTTGTTCTGACCATCCTTCTGTTTAACCCCTGTGTTCTGATTCACTATCTTCCTGGTATTTTGATCCAGAACCATTATCTGACTACGCCTATGTCTCTTCCCTCTGTCTATGATGTGCCCTCCTGGGGTACGCTGTTCTCCTGAACCTGGTGTTTTTCTTATTACTGTGCTTTTCCGTTCCTGAGATATGGCTCCATCGTCCTTTTATGTAAATCTAGTCTTCTTAGCCTAGTGAGAATGGACTACACCATTTCTTTAGGTTCATTTTGAGATTAGTTTTAGACGCAGCTTCTTAAGTGGATGGGATTTAGAGAAATCTCTTGTCCACCTAGCTTTTTTCTCTATGCTACATAAACTGACCTGCGGTGCATTTTTGAAATCCCCAACGTGTCAATATCTCCTATGGGTACGCTAAGTTTTAAGTGTGGATTTTCCTTTTGCATGCTAAAACTGCACAGGTAAAAAACATATAATCATTTTTGTGTGTTTGCACTGTGGGAAATGGTTTTCCATGGAAATAGTGTCATTCAAAACTGCCAATCATCCCACAAAAAAGCCCTCGTATGACTCTTTTAATGTAAAAATAAAAAAAAAATGGTTCTTGGAATAAGGGTAGTAAAAAACGAAAACACAAAAACAAAAAATTGCCAAGTCGGGAAGGGGTTAAATGGAACGTAAGTGAGCTATGTTTCTTGACAGTGATCTAACATACAGTGCTCCAAACATTATCTTCACAACTATTTATATTGTACTATGATGTTAATTATAACATGAAAACTTGTGCTTACAGAAGCACTCCTCCCATCAAAGGTTTTTTCCTCTTAATATATTGCAATCATCATATTATGCAGCACTGAGTACTTACAATTTCTCATTTTACCTTTCTATCCAGCTAATTCTCGATGATTATGATCAAAACGACAGCAAGGAGTTTAGTAAGTGACACACTGCTGGAATCAGGGTCTCTGTCCCTACCTACATCTTGTTGCTCTCAGATGGGGTAGCAAAAACAGGGTGACAGATTCCCTTTATAACATATGCATAATATGAATTCACCTTCTGTCAGGCACAAGGCAGGCGTATGTATAATACATTGGTGTGCATTATCATGTTGCATGTGTCCATATTGTGCATAGTATGGTTATAAGGTACATGAGTCACCTGCTGGGGCCTCCGGGCTCACAAAGACATTAAGCTGAACTTCATGAGTTGGTAAAGTCACCTCAATGTTGCCTGCAGTGGTCACTGTGAGCTCAGTTACTGCAAGAAAAATACCACGTATAATAAATTCCAACCATTATTTAAAAGCACAAAATTCAACAAACATTTTTGAAAAGGCCTCATGCACATGGCTGAATATTGACTCTTCTACAAAAGTCGAAATAGGGTTCCTATGCTAGTCCAAGGGGGCCTTTACTGGATCTGAATTCGCCTCAACATAAAGTCGAACAATAAGATGCAAAGTGCAATATATACAGCACCCAACATAGCAGCACATGGAGGTGTGCAGAGCCCTGCCTGACTGTAGCAAGGAGCTGTCCATGTTCCACCATTCTGTCTCTCTGCATAGTGCATCAGGCCTAAAGGTCTCCATACACATTAGACTAATGTCATCCAAATCCGCCAATATCGGACAGATCAGCTGGCAGTCTTTTGTGTATGGAGGCCTCGCATCTCTCCCCCAACAGTTGAGGTCAGGGGAGAGAAGGATCCAGCATGTCCGATTTTGGACAGCTGATCCTTTTGTTCTTGGTGAGATAATCGACTGCCAGCAGCTCTCTCATAGAGAACACAGGAGCTGTTGGCTGAGCAGTCAGGAGAGATAGCCGTCAACGGTTGATCGCTTGTGCTACACATAGCAGGGCATCAGCACTATATATAGCAAAAAAGCATGATCTCCTATGAAGTTCATAGGAGTATCATCATGACAGGCATGGGCGCCTTCTGCAGACCCCTGGCTATCATGACAACCCATCGGTGCCCCGCGATCTTGTGACACGTTTCCAGCCGGTGAAAGTTAAATGCCGCTGTCATTGATTGACAGCGGCATTTAACTAATTAACAACTGTTAGAGGCACTTGACGGCTCGTTAAAAAATGAGGGCTCAGCACTGGAGCCCCCATCAAATGCAAGGATATGGCTGATGAAATAAACATATATCATTGGTCGTGAAGGGGTTAATGGCTAACAAAAATAAAATAAGTGGTTTTACAAAGCAAGCTTTCCAGACTACTGAGGTCTCTTCATCAAGCATGGCTATACACTGGTTACACCATGACTATGAACACACCTAAGTAGTCTGGAAAGCTTGCTTTGTAACATCACTTATTTTATTTTTGTCAGCCATGAAAAGGCATCATAACTACAAGATTATTATTGTGTTTCCCCACTGAGAACAATCAGTCTTTTTTCAACTGGCTAAGACGGTACCAAAACCTTTTTTGTCTTTTGGTGAAGGATATATACATGATTTGTCTATAGTACAAATTCTCAAATTCAGTCAGGAAAACTAAAACAATCATGTGCATGAGAGTAAAAATCAGCTTCTTAGTTGCATAAAAATGCTGAAAAATAAACTCACCATGTGACCATAGCCTTAGGATGATTGTATTAAAAAGTCTGTGTTGTGTATTGTGATGTGATAAATCTATTGAAACTGATTTCGTATTTCATTCTTTAGCACCCTGTTCAGAGAGGGCTTCACAAGAAGATCATCTGATCATTTTAATTTCTTTGTCGTTTTATTTGGATGTTTGCCTCCGGTTTGGAGGCACTGTATGCCACAAATAAACTTCGATTTACCTGGATTGGTTGACAAGGAGGTTGGCACCACATGATTTATGATAGAGGGACCGGTTGGCACAGTGATATTCATGTGCTCCGTGTACTCCTGAGGATCTAGAACAGTCTGGGGAGTTGGTAACTGTTCAACTTTTTCAAGAACATCAGATGAGCTGAGTTTCTCCAAAGTGGAATTAGGTAGAAAGGTTGGAAGCTGCATACATGATAACAAAAAGTCTTAGTAAAAAAATTGATTTTGCTTTATATTATTATAGTACTGATATTATATATCATTTTTATAGGATATACTATACAGCCCTATTCATCAAAGCTTTTATGCCATAATTCTGAAGTAAAAAGCTTTGAAACGTCCCAAAGTTTTGGCGCAGCATGAAGCGGCGCTAACATTTTGCTATTTATGGCATTGCCACACCATTTTCACCCAGCTCAGACATAGTAGGTAGCGCTGATACAGGTTGAGGGCATGGTGACGGCCAGTTGTCAAATTCATTATGAGCGTCAGCATTCACTGGACTGGAATAAGACTTGTGGTGAAGTGCACACAGAGCCACATGCTACTAGTCAGATGCTCCCGATTCATTAGGAAGTGTGCCTCTTGATGAATCAGGAACCTCGCACTCCAGCAATGTGGATCTAATGTTTTATTGGATAGCATTCGAACAAATGTTATACCATAGGGTCAGTGCTCAGCAGTGTTTTTTTCCCATGCCAATGCGACATGAAGAAAAGATCACGGATTGCACACCCATTTAAGTCTATGGGTGCGTGGAAAACATTGTGTTGCACTGAGATGACAAACGAGTACATTCCAATCTTGGCGAACTCACACAATGGAGAAGATGGAGAAATTCTATTCTCCTTCTTTTCCTCAGCTGTAATATGACTCATCTGAGAAAATCGAATCACACTAAATTGACACTCGGTTCAAACTCTGATTAGAGTTTGATCCAAGACCAAGAGTCATTTACGTAATCAATCCAATGCTTTCACATAAGAGAATCAATGCTTGTGTGAGCAAGCCCTGACTCTTGCTACACAGTCAAAAATGGCAGAAATAAGAGTACAAACCTCTTCTACAAATGTTGCAGTTGTTTCCATTGGTCTTGTCAAAACCATTTCAGTTGTAGTTGAACTTGATTTCCCTGGTGATGTGTCAGATAAATGGTTCACATTCCCTTTAGTCAATGACTCTTCTCGGAGAGGCTCTATTGCATCGTCACCACGTCTGCCAATTTCTATAGAAGTGATGTTCTTATTGAGTTCAGGCAAAATCCAATTTATATAGTCCAAGTCAGGTCTTATTTTAACCCCTTCTTTAGCATTCAGGTGAAGCAAATCTAATTGCGGGCTACTGTAGTCATCTCCATAATCGGTCAGATCTTCAAGTCTTGGGTTCTTAATTAGCGAAGAAAGATCTTTAAAATTTGTCATATCCTCCTCTTGGTCATCTTGATCGGTCAATGAATATTCTCGATTGGTTGGAATGTTATCGTAGAGTGCAAATGGAATAAATCTTTGCGAAGGTCTCAGGACGAAAGTTAAGAAAGACTGAATACGGTCTTCTTTTTGGGGTTCACAACTCTCTTTATGTTGACAGTTCACAATATAGCACTGCCTGCCCAACATCCAAGATAGGTCACAACCGGAATGGTTACAACAAGCCATAATGCAGTCAGCCATAGTTCTGGCGTTCGGCACTCTCTTCAAGTGCGTCTTTTGTAGATTAGGTGATATAGCGGCATTAGTGAGCACATCTCCTTCTCTGCATTGGTCACAAAGATGCCCTGGAAATATGATAATTAACACAATTGATATCTCGGACAAGTTATATATGACAACCAAAAACAGGCTTTCATTGAAATACAGAATTTAAAAAATAAGCTTTTCTGACTTTTTCCATGTGAATTTACGTAGATATTTAATATGGATAGGCTGTTTTTTGTCTTTCATTACTAAATGGTCTCTTCTTTCCTGATCAAGCGAGCTAGATTTCTGTTTTATTTGATAGCTTGTAATTAAATTTATCCCTGCCTATTATCTAATTATAGTGATAACGGTAGACAATGAGAATCTGTGGGACGTGATGCCTTCTGATATGGAATGATAAAGAGCAATGTCAAATCTTCAGTTTACTAAGGCTATGTTCACATGTCCAGCAATCTTCAGTAAAGGCCCCGTCACACTATGCGAGATTGCTAGCGATATCGCTAAAGTGTCACCGATTTTGTGCTAGTGATATCGCCATGTGTGATACTTACCTCCGACCGGCTCCCCCGCTGGTTATCGCTGATCGCGCGAGAACGTCCTGGGCCGTTTCTCGTCGGCTGCTTCCTGCTTGGCTTCCTGCTGGCGCCGACGAGCGACGCGTGGACGCGGGCGGGAGGACGTCTTCATCGCCGCGTCTGACAGGTAAGTAACGACCGTTGCTGCGTCGCTACATCGCTAGTGAGATCTGCCTGTTTGGCAGCTCACTAGAGAACACTTAGCGATGCACCAGCGATCCTGACCGGGTCATATCGTTGTCGGGATCGCTGGTGCATCGCTAAGTGTGACGGGGCCTTTAGAACGGATCCAGCAGAAATCCGTTGACAAAAAAGTTGTGCAGACAAAATTTGGTCCAGCTAAAAAAAAAAATATTGCAACTGGATCTGTTTTCTTTATCATTGATTTTCATTCATTGATTTTTTTTTTATGTTGTCTTCCTTTTGAAACTGATCCAGTAATCAAACAACAGATGGATCCTTTTCAAATGAAAGGAAAATGGATGGATATTTAGCTAGTGAGTTTTGCATAGGATTCAATGTTAAAAACGGATCCAGCTCAGCCCTGTTGAAGTTAGTGGGGCTATCTTGCAATATCAGAAAGGAAACCACTTCTTTGGTAATCTTATAGATCCCTTTAGGGGTGCAGATGTTCTCAAACTACTCTCTCATAGAAATGGGACCCTGATGGGACAACTTACAATTTGCAAGCATATGTATTCTTTATAAGTCTGGTGAAAGCACAGTTTGTAAGCATTGTGGTTGACTCGATCATATAGTGCAGGGGTCGGCAATTACTTTTCCAAAAGGGCCACATGGGAGACAGTGACTGTTGGGAGGGCCAAACCTATAGACTGAAATTAATTCTGCTTTATATTACTATTAACATGTTAATTATAATTATTATTTTAAATTAACTGTATTAATATGTTGATACCCATCTATATACTCTGAGTCAACACACAGTCCCCTATATACAGTATGAGCCCCCACACAGCCCCCTTTAATACAGTAGGAGTCCACACAAATCTCCTATAAACAGTATGAGCCCAAAACAGTTCCCTACATGCAGTATGAGCCCCCACATAGCCCTTATATACAGTATACGCCCCCATACAACCCCTATATACAGTATGAATCCACACACAGCCGCCTATATACAGTATGAGCCCCCACACAGTCCCTTTATACAGTGTGAGTCACCACAGCCCCTAAAAACAGTATGAGCCCTCACATAGCCCCCTATATAAGGTATAAGTGGAAGGGCGGCAGAAGGCATGGTGCAGCCCATGGGCCACTCTTTTCAGGGCTTCACCTGTCTCGGTCTGGTACTGGTATTGCCAGACGGCCAGATGTGGCCGGCGAGCCGCACTTTGCCCAGGTCTGATCTAGTGTATAGAGAGCTTTTTCCAAATGTCAGCATCAAATATTAATCCTCATAGAGAGCAGGAGTAAATGTAACGAGTATTATCACAGTAACTAGGCTTCAGTAGGATAATATAACTTACCCGCTATTGTGCACAGCCAGATAAAAAGAGAATATGCACACAGGGTCAAGATGTTAGGTGCCATTACTGTGTGCTATAGGCAAACACCTTCTTCTGTGTAAAAATCATATTCACATGTTATGCCTGGAAGAAAGAAAAAAAAGATTGCGCCAACGCTATGATTATTATTATATTGCAGAAGTGATGGCCAAGTGACACATGCAGTGTATGGTAATATGTATCAATATTAGTATATATAATTATGACAAAAAGAGAAATTGCACAACTACAATGAAAATATCCTTGCTGTCTTCAAGAACAATAAAAATGTTATTAAGCACATTGTGTATGTGGAACTGCCACTCAGCCCCATTAACTTCAATACAGCTGACCTCCAATGATACAGCGTATGAACAGGGGTGGCGCTATTTTTGAATGAAAGCAGATATGTTCTTCTAATCCTGAACAATCCCTTTAAAGCTGACATTTTCTGTTTCAATGTCTGCCAGCTGCTCCTTATCGAAAAACCTAAAAACCGACGATTCTCTGGTTGAAGCCAATCTCTGGCCATGGCCACTGAATTCTAGATTTGCATAATCTTACAAATAACCTATTCATCCTTATATATTACACGTGTATGCAATGATATATTACAAAGCCATTAAACATTGTCTTGTAGATGGAGAAACTCCAGTTCGATGTTTGTTCTAATGCATATGAAGATAAAATGTTTGTTCCCTCTCTGGAATAATAAGTAATTATTAATTAATCTCAATAATAGTATTTCAGAATATCTCACTTAAAGGATTTATCCAGGACTATATTGATGTTTTACTGTGGGCCTAAGAACTAACAGGAAATAAGTTGCTAATTACCTGCCTGTTCTGTTCTCCACCGATCTCTGCCAACACAGAGCGGTCACTGATTGCGCCTGCTGGCGATTCTGCGGCTTGCATTGACATCATGTCGACAGTGCTGTGGCTTCTCTTCTTCTCTGCTCTGTTGACAGGGCATTATTGCCAATATCATGCTGACTGACAGCTGGCTCCCTGCTGCACAACTGCAGGAAGCCAGCTGTCAATCACCATGGCGTCAGTACTCACGCCCCATCGACAGAGAAGAGTGGAAGTGCAGCCACTGCTCTGTCGATGTGACATCAGAGGAAGCTGCAGAATCGCCAGCAGATGTGGTCAGTGACTGCTCTGTGCTGGCAGAAGACTGCGCTGGGCTGAATGGGCAGAGATGACAGGAAGAAGAAGAGCTGCTCTGCTTATGTGGAGCAACTGATCCCGGCAGGAGAGGTCAGTGACCGCTCTGAGACGGTGCCAGATCGATAGCAGCTACCTGCCTGACAGTTTTTTGGCTTATAGTAAAAAAAATTATTTAGTCCTGGATAAACCCTTTAAAAACTCAAAAGCCAAAAAAGTATAAAAGTGTATGTCTCCTCAATGTTAGGCGTTGCATTAACAAGTGTCTTTATTCAGTGAATGTCAGCATAAAATAAATCACCTATACCTTTCTACTTCCATCTTACTCTGTAGATGTTTATACAATACTCCACACCTCTTTTTTGGGGGAAAGCAGGGTAACAATCTGTATGTTGATCATTACATCTCAGGTACCATTACCTATATTTTCCCAGAATGCTGAATTCAAAATCTGCCAATATATACAGTAATAAAAATTGTCGTAAACCTTGGCATGAGTATGGAAATGATCCGTTTCTCAGGACTATGGGAAAGCTTTGTGATAGCCCAACCGGGATCTGCTATGGGAGCCTAATTGTCGTATAAGCATCTTTCCCAGAAACAGATACGGCTGAATAGAATTTTTCCAACTTCACATAAGCATGCATGAATTTACAATGATGGATTATTATTTCTCTAGGAGGTGATGCCCTTTACATGGACTGATAAGAGGAGTGAACATCGCATTGTGTCAGGCCCATCCCATATTGAACTTCCAATATACCATATTTATCAAACGGTCCTTGTATCATGACTATTGTAAAATAAATATTAGTAAGTTAAGCTAGCACAGAAGGATATTCCTTATTGGCCTCTACATTCTTAAAACAAGCAGTCACGTCCCCACCTATGGTGAATATGGTAAATGCAGCCATATCTTTCGTATATCCCGTTTTCCCTGCATCGAGGCATAGAATAACATCACAAGGTGTACAGCTGAATAGAAGGGTTCATATTATATTAAAATGTAATGAAAGGTCTACTCCTTTAATAGAAAGACTTGACTCATTGGGATGGGGCGATCGGTGTCTTTACAGCTGACAATAATGGATCATACACCATTATGAAGCGTCGCTGATGGTGTAATGTTTTGCAATGGTTTCCAAAGGTAAAACAACTCCCATGTGGTAGATGACAGCGCTCACAGCATGAGCTTGCAGTTTCTGGCCCATACTAGGAGGATGAGAGCAGGCAGTGGTTTATGATTAGCTAGACAGACCAGGATTTGCAGCCCTAGATGCACAGTCCTTTGTCTCCTACCTGACAATGGTGCTGAGATGCTGGCTGATGCTTGTGTGATACCCAGGGTTCAGGCTGTTGCTTGTCAGAGGCTCTATATCTTGTGCTGCCTGATGTCTTCCTCTCTATCTCTTGTCTCTTGTTCACAGATGGGCTGGAGGTAAGGGGAGTGGTGGTGGTGGAGCTGCTGCTGCTGAAGGGGGTGGAGGTGGGGCTGCTACAGGCAATGCTCTGTGGATCAGACAAGGAGAGCTGATGCTTGTGCTATAATCATAAAGAAGAGAAAGGAATGATCACCCCATGTGCAATCACTTCCAATTCCCTTTATTAGTACAGCTATCAATATATAGAGAATTCCAAGTATCAATGCCTATGTCAGTGGGATCCTGTGGTTAGATAATGTGCTGCAAATCTGGACAGCTTCCCTTCATCTTCTCTCAGGAGGCAACCTAGATGCCCATGGTTCATTGTTACAACTGATCATTTTTGCTCCATAACAAAAGTAATGCCAAAAATGGTGTGCAGCTTCTGCTCCTCCCTCCCGTGTAGGCGGTTAGAATTATAGATTATCCACAGATATGGGATACATTTGACCTATGTACCTGTGCCGTCCACGTAGATGACACCATGCAATCAGGACCCTGGACTAATAGTGACTAGTGTTTGAGCATTCCGATACCGCAAGTATCAGGTATCGGCCGATATTAGCTGTATCGGAATTCCGATACTTAGTTCCGATACTTTTTTCATATCGAATACCGGAATCGGAAGTTCCCATAATGCTAGGAGCCCGCTCGATTTGATTCAGCCAATGGGGATCCTCAGAAGTGTGGGCACATCCTGTTAGGCATGTAGGCATGTTAACTACTGGCATGGCTGTGATTGGCTGCTGAAATGATGTCATGATGCACTATAAAAACCGCAGCAGCCGCCATTTCGGGTTCACTCTGCTGTGAATTCAGTTAGGGACAGGCTGCTGTTGAAGACTGTGAGGGACAGTTAGAAATAGCGATCATCAAACATATCTATTGCTCTACCCAGGCTACATAATCCACCACTGTAGCATTTTTTTAGCCCAGCAGCGCTGTTTTAATAGCTGTCTGCAAGGGCTGTGTGAGTGCAGACCCACGCTGTGTAGTGTGTCCTGCCTCATACACATTTTTCTTTTATTGCTGCTTTTTTTTTCTCCTGTATAGTGTGCTTCCATACGTATCCATATACGTTGGTTGCAAACACTAAAGGAGTGGACAGTGGAGCCTTTCAGCAGCCTTTCAGTGCTATAGCCCATTTCTCTGCACTGTTTTTGGCTGTCTGATAGGTCTCTCTGTGTGTGAGTGCAGCTCACTTTGCAGTGTGTTCTACAGCCACCGCTGGTTGTAGTCCGCTCAGCGTGTGTCACTGCCTCATACATAGTCCTTTTTTTGCAGCTAATTTGTCCAGATTTTTGCTCCTATATTAGTGTGCTTCCATCCGCATCCATTGTCATTGGTTGGTTGCAAACACTATATAGGATTAGATAGAGGAGCCTTTTTGCTGGCTTGTGCCCTTCAGGGCCAGCCAGACTAGTATCACCCTATTTTTTGGAGCCTCATCAATTGCATTGTAGGTTAGCTTCCTGCATTGTAATCGCTCCAAAAAGTTTGTGATACTATAGCTTTCAAACTTTGGTCACATCCTTTTATTTTTCCCCCCCCCAAAAAAAAAGGAAATAAAGTTCACCAAACACTCCACTTTAGAGTTGTGTAGGCCACATTAGATCATATTAAAGTGTAGTACACACACTCTTAGCAAAATTAGTGTTTCTTATACTGGTTAGCAGGTGTTCAGGAATAAGAACACTAAGCCCCCCCTTTTTTACTTTTCTGCCTATCTTTATCAGTCTACCAAGATGAAAAAGGCAGGGAGTAAGGCACGTGGTCGTGGCCGTGGAGTTTCAGCAGGGAGAGGACGGGGGGATTCAGCAGGGAGAGGATGTGGGGATTCGGTGTCTGCTGCGGCCACCAGTGACCCGGCATCCCCCACTTTTACCAGGCAACAGTCTTTCATGCGCAGCTTTGTAGGACCTCGCCGTACCCCACTGCTGCGTGACGAACAAATTGAAGCCGTTGTCGGATGGATGGCAGCTAACGCATCCACTTCAATGACTTCCGCATCCTCTCAGGGCCAGAGCACTGAAGAGCAACCATCTGTCTCTTCACCAACTGCCAAATTGCCAAGGCAGTCTGAGAGCCCTGGACAGGAGCCATCTCAATCTTTACTTCTGTTCTCAGAATCTGTTGGCTTGGAAAGAGGTGGCCAGCCAAGCAGCATTCTAGAGCGTGAAGAAGAGGGAGTATGCAGTGATGCGCAACTGCTTTGTCCCTCTGAATCTGAAGAGGCGGGTGGACCAGTGCCTATTGTCAGCACACCTCAGTACTCATCTGATGATGATGAGACTCAGTTGCCAATTTCTGGTGCGTACGGTGCTGGCGAGACAACCCAGGGCCAGCCGGTGCTTGAAAAGGGGAGTGGAGATGATGAGGTCCTTGACCCATCATGGCGTCAGCCACAGGAAGGTGGTGGGAGCAGCTCTGAGGAAGAGATTCCCCGAACGGCCAAAAGAGGAGGGAGAGGGCGGGGGCAGACTTGGTTGCCTGTAGCCTCCACTTTGGCACCCGTGAGGAGCAATCCTCTTCCAAAACACAAAACGGGCGCTCCCAGGACTTGCAGTGCGTGGTCTTTTTTTGACACAGTTGCAGATGACATTTGCTTTGTCAAATGCAAGCTGTGTCATCAGAAGGTTAAACGAGGGAAAAATGTGAGCAACCTCAATACCACAAATATGTGGAAACATGTGCGTACCAAGCACGAGGCGGAGTTACACAGACACACTGAAGATGTAGGCCAACCTTCAGCAGCACCTACCACCTCTTCAGCTCGTGTTGGGGCCTCTTCCTCCAGCTCACACACAGCTGGTTCGGCTTCCTCACTGGAACGCCATGGAAGAACCTCTGCCACTGTTGTCCAGAGACCCAGTGAAATTCCACCCACTGAACCACGTTCTCGGTCATCAGCACACTCCCAGGCCACTCACCAGCAATCGGTAGCACAGGCATGGGAGAAAAAGCGGCCATACTCGGCAAACCATCCCCGAGCACTGGCTCTGAATGCCGGCATTGCCAAACTACTGGCCCTTGAGATGCTGTCATTCAGGCTGGTGGAGACTGACACCTTCCGGAACTTGACGTCATTGGCAGTTCCACAATACAATGTGCCCAGCCGCTTTTATTTCAGCAGGCAAGCCGTCCCTGCCCTGCAAAAGCATGTGGAGGGAAAAATTAAAAATGCGCTACTAAACGCCGTCAGTAGCAAGGTCCACCTGACCACCGATGCGTGGACCAGTAGCCATGGACAGGGACGATACCTTTCCCTCACTGCCCAATGGGTCAATGTTGTGGAGCCGGGTACAGATCTGGAGAGTGGCTCTGTACGTATTCTGCCAACTCCAAGGATTGCAGGAATGCAGTCTGTACATATTGAGTCCTCCTCCTACTGTAGTTCCTCGGAATCAGCACTGCATGAGCCTGTTAGGCCAGATATGAGCGCAGGTGTGGCCAAACGTCAACAGGCCATCCTTAAATTAATTTATTTGGGGAATCGGAGCCACACAGCACAGGAGCTCTGGAATGCCATCAAGCAGGAGAGCGATGTGTGGTTTGTGCCAGTGAATCTCCAGCCAGGTTTGGTAGTGAGTGTCAATGGCCGAAATCTAGTTGCAGCTCTGGGCCTAGGCAACCTCACTCACATACCATGTCTGGCACACGTGCTCAATTTGGTCGTGCAGAGCTTTCTGAGGGACTATCCGGATCTTGATGCACTGCTGCACAAGGTTCGGCTAGAGTGTGCTCACTTGCGGCGTTCCAGCATGGCAAGATTGCACATTGCATCTCTGCAACGCCGATTCCGCCTGCCAGAACATCGCATCATATGTGACCTCCCCACCAGGTGGAATTCAACGTTACATATGTTGGAGCGGTTGTGTGAGCAGCAGGCAGCAGTAATGGAGTACCAGCTGCATCAGGCGCAAACAAATCGCACTGTGCGCCGGACACACTTCACCACCACTGAGTGGGCCACTATGAGGGACATCTGCCAAGTTTTGCGTGCCTTCGATGACTCCACGCGGATGGTCAGTGCAGATGATGCACTAGTCAGCATAACTGTCCCCCTTATCTGTCTGCTTCACAAAACCTTATAAGCACTAAGTGAGGAGGTTTTTGAAGAGGTCGAGGATGAGGAGTCAGAAAAGCCATGTGCTTCTGGCAAGTCTGCGCAACGTGCTTCCACACAAAGGCCCAGGCAGGGGACACTTAGTGAGGAGGATGACGAGGAGTCAATGGAGGAGGAGGAGCACATCTCTCCAAAGGAGGGAGGTACACAAGGCTCTAGTAGTCAGTGTGTACAGCGAGGGTGGGGTGATGCTGAGCAGGCTGAGATGCTGCCTCAAGCTGGGGACAGCGTTTCCGGTCCAGTTGGCAGTCTGCAGCACATGGTTGATTTCATGCTGCAGTGCTTGTTAAATGACCGCCGCATCGCCAACATTCTCCACATGGCTGATTATTGGGTGTACACCCTCCTAGATCCTCGCTACCGGGACAACTTACAAAGCCTCATACCACAGTTGAACCGGGAGCGTAAAATGCGGGAGTACCAAGAAACACTTGTGCAGGCCATCATGTTCTCCATTCCCCCCGCAAGTGTTGCTGGTAGTGCTTTTCAAAGCAGCCATGTAGGTAGAGGCAGTGGAGGAAGCTCTGCACAAAGAGGTAGCAGAGGCAGTGCCGCAGGACAAGGCAAGGGCAGTATGGCCCAAATGTGGAAAAGTTTTGTGGGACCGCCACAAACGGCTACACCATCACAGACGGCTCCAGTCAGCAGGAGGCAACGTTTCCGTCAGATGGTGACAGACTACTTGTCTTGCCCTGTTAGTGTACTCCCAGACGGCTCTTCCCCGTTCAAGTTTTGGGTCTCTAAGCTGGATACATGGCCAGAGCTTAGCCAGTATGCATTGGAGGTGCTGGCTTGCCCTGCTGCCAGTGTATTATCGGAACGTGTCTTTAGTGCTGCAGGTGGTGTGGTAACAGACCGTCGCACGCGACTATCCGCCGATAATGTTGACCGGCTTACTTTTGTGAAAATGAACAAGGCCTGGATCTCACCTGAATTTGCCAGTCCTCTTCCAGAATAAATAATTGCCTGGCAACAGGATCCAGGTCTCCTGTTGTGTTCATGTTTCTATGACCTGAACTTTCTTTCCTGGGCTACAGCAACGCCCGTTGTTGCTCAGAAGTGCTGTCCACACAGACAAAACACTCGCTCATGTGTAAGTGGGGTTTGGTAACGTCAGCTGATCCCCTGCTGTGTGTATGGCAAAGTGTCCTGCTCCCTCCAAACTCTAAGTACCTCAGATTTACACCTGGCTCCAAGTAGGCCTCGGCCTACTACCTGATTTTCCCTGGGCTCCGACAACGCCAGTTGGTGCTCAGAAGTGCTGTCCACACAGAAAAAACACTCGTTCATGTGTAAGTGGGGTTCGGTAACGTCTGCTGATCCCCTGCTGTGTGTACGGCAAACTCTCCTGCTGCCTACAACTTCTGACTACCTCTGATTTAATATGTTCTCTGATTTGCCCTCTGTCTCCACTCTGTTTTGAGTATTTCCTCCGGCCTACAACACTGCCTGTTTCTGCTCTCAAGTGCCGTCTGCACAATCAACACTTGTTCCTGTGTTACCTGGGTCCTGTAAGATCTGCTCATCTCCAGAGGTGAGTCCGGCAATGTCTCCTGCTTTGTCTACATTCCCACTACTTGTAGTGGAAAAGTGGACAGAGCAGGAGACATTGCCTGACTCACCTCTAGGGAGAAGCTGCTGTTACAGAACCCCAGTAACACAGGAACAAGTGTTGGTTGTGCAGACGGCATTTCGGAGCAGCAACTGGCGTGGTTGGAAGCCAGAGGAAATACTCGAAACAGAGTGAAGACAGAGGCCTAATTGGAGTACGTTGACAGTTAGTAGTAGTGTAGAAACAATCTAAAACTGCCACCAAGTAGGCCTCAGCCTACTACCTGATTTTCCCTGTGCTCCGACACCGCCAGTTGGTGCTCAGAAGTGCTGTACGCACAGACAAAACACTCGCTCATGTGTAAGTGGGGTTTGGCAACGTCAGCTGATCCCCTGCTGTGTGTATGGCAAAGTGTCCTGCTCCCGCCACAGTCAAACAACCTCAGATTTACACCTGGCTCCAAGTTGGCCTCAGCCTACTACCTGATTTTCCCTGGGCTCCGACACCGCCAGTTGGTGCTCAGAAGTGCTGTCCACACAGAAAAAACACTTGTTCATGTGTAAGTGGGGTTCGGTAATGTCAGCTGATCCCCTGCTGTGTGTATGGCAAAGTGTCCTGCTCCCTCCAAAGTCAAAATACCTCCGATTTACACCTGGCTCCTAGTAGGCCTCAGCCTACACCATGATTGTCCCTGGGCTCCAACAACGCCAGTTGGTGCTCGGAAGTGCTGTCCACACAGAAAAAAACACTCGTTCATGTGAAAGTGGGGGTCAGTAATTTCAGCTGATCCCCTGCTGTGTGGAGGGCAAACTGCTGCTGCCTCCAAATTGTAACTACTTCTGTAGTGGTGGGAATGTGGACAGAGCAGGAGACATTGCCAGACACACATCAGGGGATCTGCTGACATTACAGAACCCCAGTAACACAGGAACACGTGTTGATTGGGCAGACGGCTACTGTACGCATAAACTGGCGGTGTTGGTGGTCAGGTGAAATCCTGGAAACAGAGTGGAGACAGCTGCCTAATTGGAGCACGCTGACAGTCTGTTGTAGTCTACAACCTATATAATACTGCCACCAAGTAGGCCTCGGCCTACACCATGATTGTCCCTGGGCTCCAACACCGCCAGTTGCTGCTCAGAAGTTTTGTTGGCACGGGTACTCCCTCCTGCCCAGCCTGGTTCCAGCACGCCAGCTGTTTCCGGGTAGTGTCAAAGTCACTTTGCCACCAATCCGTTGTCCTGTCGTCTTGCGGCCGGGTTAGCCGACTCTACGGTGCCTGCAGTTTTGGTGACTCCTATGTGGACTGCGGGATCTGTCACTGAAGGCTGGATCCGTAGTGCCAATGGGACATGGACCCCCTGTAGGACTGTGGGTTTCGGTAACTGCGGCCGGCTTGCGGCCTGGCTACTTTGCTTTGAATGGATACTTTGCCTTTGGATAAAGGCTGCAATTTTATTCCTAAAAAAGGAACTACAATTGCGAATATTTTGTCCCCCAGTGATCACACTTTGCGTTTTTCATCAGAAAATAATTCAAGTTGGTTATCTGTCTCTGGTAGCTATCGTTGTGGAATAAGATCATGCGGTTTATGTAAATACATGTATAATACGTCTACATTTAAATCCACAGTTACAAAAAATGAATATGTCATAAATATGTTTGCTAACTGTAGTTCCACATATGTTATTTATTTAATAACATGTGAAACATGCTGTATTCAATATGTGGGCAACACCACACGTCCTCTTCGCAAAAGGAATTCTGAACATCTTTATGATTCATGTAATAAAACTACAAGGAGTCCTTCGGGAGCCTCTCAGCATTTTATTTCTGTACATGGAGGAGATGTCAGTACTTGTAGGGTTAATATAATAGAAACCGTCCCAAACCCCAAGAGGGGAGGTGATAGAAAAAAGGAATTGCAGTGTAAAGAAGCAATGTGGATTTTTAAGTTAAAAACACGATATCCTGCAGGCATGAATTTAAAATCTGATCTTTTATATATATATATGATTAAGATGATGTGATGATTTCCTCCATGTTCAGATACTATGCTTTTTTTTTTTTTTTTTTTTTTTTTTTGTATGGTGGAGAAAATCCTCCCTTCCTGCTATTGTGGACCTCCGCCCATTTTGTTTCCCTCCCACTTTACTTCAGCCAGCAAGTGTATATAGGTATATGCTTATTTGTAAGATGTTAAGCTATGAGTAAGGACCCTCTAGTCCGAAACGCGTAAGCGTCTGCCACATTGGTGAACCATATGTTTTTTATGCATCTATTCTGTTTTTAATCATTTTTTGGAATAAAGTCTTTTGATTTTAACCATCCTTTGGTCGAAGTTGCTGGAACATCTCCTAAGTATTTGTGCCTACAAGATTTTCCGGAATCCAAGTTCCCTGCACTGCCCAGGATTGATTGCATTCCTCCAGACTTCGCATTTGCTACGGTTTGGTGAGCTGACAAAAAATTTTTCCTTTGTGTATTTGCTTTGAATGGGTACCTTCTGCTACCCATCCGGGTGCCAGCACTGTCAGCTGGTTCTCGCCAGAGCCTTTGGCCTAGGTGCCTCCATCTCGGTATCCGAGGTCCAGCAACGTCAGCAGGTCCTTGGTAGTGCTTTCTAGCACAGGTACCTCCTGCCTAGTAACCGTGGTCCAGCACCGTCAGCTGTTCCTCGGTACTGCCATTGGCTCTTGTAGCTTTTGCTACCCATCTGGGTTCCAGCACCGTCAGCTGGTTCTCGACAGTGTCTTTGGCACGGGTACTCCCTGTTGCCCAGCCTGTTTTCAGCACGCCAGCTGTTTCCGGGTAGTGTCAAGGTCACTTTGCCACCAATCCGTTGTCCTGTCGTCTTGCGGCCGGGTTAGCCGACTCTACGGTGCCTGCAGTTTAGGTGACTCCTATGTGGACTGCGGGATCTGGCACTGAAAGCTGGATCCGTAGTGCCAATGGGACATGGACCCCCTGTAGGACTGTGAGTTTCGGTAACTGCAGCCAGCTTGCGGCCTGGCTACTTTGCTTTGGATGGGTACCTTCTGCTACCCATCCGGGGGCCAGCACTGTCAGCTGGTTCTCGCCAGAGCCTTTGGCCTAGGTGCCTCCATCTAGGTATCCGAGGTCCAGCAACGTCAGCTGGTCCTTGGTAGTGCTTTTTAGCACAGGTACCTTCTGCTTAGTAACCGTGGTCCAGCACCGTCAGTTGGTCCTCGGTAGTGCCATTGGCTCTTGTTCCTTCTGCTACCCATCCGGGTGCCAGCACTGTCAGCTGGTTCTCGCCAGAGCCTTTGGCCTAGGTGCCTCCATCTCGGTATCCGAAGTTCAGCACCATCAGCTGGTCCTTGGTAATGCTTTTTAGCACAGGTACCTTCCGCTTAGTAACCGGGGTCCAGCAACGTCAGCTGTTCCTCAGTAGTGCCATTTGCTCTTGTTCCTTCTGCTGCCACTACGGGTTCCAGTACTGTCAGCTGGTTCTCGCCAGTTTCTCAGCCTTCTTGTACCTTCTGCTACATTTCTAAGATCAAGCTTTTTGAAATTGTCTTTGGTAATCCTTATTGATCTCCATGACGACGACCCTGATGACGACGACCCTGAAGACCACACCAAAGAAGACCAGAAATATGACCCTAAATAATATGACAAAGAACATGAAGACAACCACCAAGATACAGAACAGAAGAACAAGAAGCAGAAGAAGCAAAAGCAGAAGAACAGAAAGCAGAAGAACATTAAGCATAAGACTAAAAATCAGCATAGAAGATATCAAAATTATAAGCAGAAGAAGACTAAGCAGTAAATGGGGATGAGTCTGTTCCTCCTCGTGGTGCCCCTGGAAAATGGCTGCTGCTGCAGGCCAAACTGAACGCAGACAAATCCTGTTGTAAATCTTTTGTGACAGGCAGAACGTAAGGTGTAATCTTATAACTTTTATAGATAAGTACTACAGGAATGCCTGTCACCATAAGAAAATGAAGAAAAAGAAGAATAGGAAGAAGATGAAGAAATAGCATATGAAAATTAATAATAGCTGAATAAGAAGAATATGAAGAATGGGAAAAAAAAAAATTAATGGGAAGAAGGTGAAGAAGAAGATGAATAAGGTGAAGAAAAAGTTGATGAAAAAAATGCTACTGCGGCGGATCATGAAGGAGAAAGTGTGGGAGAAGTACAAAAGAAGGTGAAGAGCATGGAAGTTGTGAAACATACATATCTGACAAAATATAAAAACGTTAACATAGTCAATATCTTTTTAACTCTGAACGTCTTGAAAAAAAAAAATTGGAATTAATGCTATGCCATGTGATTTGAATAAACCACTATGCCTTTAATGTCTCCTCCACCTCCCACAATACATTCTACATGATTCTTATTTGTTTTCAATTATGTAGAATTAGCCAACAAGGAAATAAAGGGCTTTTTTTAATTCCGATACCGGAAGTCCCATTGACTTGAATGGGACTTCTGGTATCGGAATCGGCGATACCCGATATTTTTTTCGTATCGGGCGATACCATCCGATACGATATTTTTGGGTATCGACCGGTATCGCTCAACACTAATAGCGACACATTATAATAGTGCCTGGACTAATAGTGACAATATTATTGGAAGCCGTCCCAGAAGTGTGTGGGGCCGGGCTAAAGGTGAGCGAATCTTTCAAAGCTCGGTTTGTCAATCGTCCCATTGCTCGCCGAACATATCCGAATCCCATTCAATTCAATGGGAGCAAAACCAAACGCATAGACAACACCCTCAGGGACGAGGCTGGATTTAAGAGGTGGGTGGCCCGGGTCCCATTTTGGTGGGAGGCCCATTTTTCAAGGTGTTGCAATATGTAATGCAAAAACACAAAATGAAACGAACGCAAGTTTATTTAGAAAAATCATTTACACAGAGTAATTCAGGTAAAATCATTCATTTTTTGCAATCCAGCAATCCAGGCACTTTCCTTGATTTTTGTGCTGCAAAATCACTAATGATATCACTAAAGTCCAATTCACGCAGTATATCTGACTCGATGCTCATGATAGCCAAATTTACAAGTCGTTCCTGCTTCATGGATGTCCTTAATCGGTTTTCAAATAATTTGAGTTTTGAGAAGGAACACTCACCACTGCAGTTTGTTACCATCAAAATTAGATATATCCTTAGAGCTATCTCAATATTTGGGAAAGTGTCCTGCACACCCTTTTCCATGATATGCTTGTAAATGAAAAGTTCAGTGTTGATATCTTTTGGCTCCTCTTCTGTGAATAAATTGGCAAATGTTACAAACTGACACAGTTCATCGATAAATGTAATGTCCAAGTCATCTGAATAAGACCTGGCGAGTTGCTCTGCTGTGGCCTTAAGCTCGTCTGAAGACAGTTCTTTCAGATTACTAAAAAAGCTATATTTAATTGATATATCTTTATATGCTTGAAGACGTTGGTCAAGAGAAGCGATAAACTGATCAATGATAGGCAAGAAAGTTTCTGTTCTGTATTTTTCAGAAGGGCTGATTGGGCCAGGGTTATTAGTGGGGTACCACAGGGTTCTGTACTGGGCCCCCTACTATTTAATATATTTATTAATGATCTAGTGGATGGCATAGGCTAGTTTCACATTTGCGTTTCAGGGCGCAGCAACGGCCTGCGCACGTCTGACGCTAAGCCCCGCCCCCTCCGATCGCTCCGCCTCCGGGCGCATGACGCTGCATGCGTCATGTGTCCCCTATCTTTATCACTGAGGACGCAGGCCGTGCGCAGTATGCGTTTTGGCGGCGCCTGCGTCCTTTTGACGGTGCGCCGACCAGCGCCAAACGCAACCTGTTGCAATTTGGTTGCGCTCGGCGCACCATCTAAAGGACGCAGTGATAAAGATAGGGGACGCATGACACATGCAGCGTCATGCGCCCGGAGGCAGAGCTATCGGAGGGGGCGTGGCAGGGGCGGGGCTTAGCAGCGGCCGTGCGCAGGCCGTCGCTGCGCCCTGAAACGCAAATGTGAAACTGGCCTTACACAGTAAAATATCTGTATTTGCAGATGATACAAAACTATGTAAGGTAGTTAACACAAAGGAGGACAGTTTGCAACTACAGACAGATTTGAGTAAATTGGAGAATTGGGCTGAAAAATGGCAAATGAGGTTTAACACAGATAAGTGTAAGGTTATGCACATGGGAAGGAGAAACAGATGCTATAATTACTTACTAAATGGGAAACTGCTGGGGAAATCAGACATGGAAAAAGACTTAGGCATCTTAGTCAATAAGAAGCTAAATTGGTGTGCCCAGTGTCAGGCAGCTGCCACCAAAGCAAATGCGGTCATGGGATGCATTAGAAGAGGTCTGGGGACACGAGATGAGAACATAATTCTCCCTCTGTACAAATCACTCGTCAGACCACACTTGGAGTATTGTGTGCAATTTTGGACGCCGGTGCTCAAGAAAGACATTACTGAACTTGAAAAGGGTTCAAAGGCGGGCTACTAAAATGATAAGTGGAGTTGGTTCACTACAATACCCAGAAAGGTTATCAAAATTAGGTCTATTTACTCTAGAAAAGAGAGACTTAATATATATGTACAAGTATATCAGAGGGCAATACAGAGATCTCTCCAATGAACTGTTTGTACCAAGGACTGTGACAAGAACAAGGGGGCATTCTCTTCGTTTGGAGGAAAGACAATTTCTGCACCAGCATAGAAGAGGGTTCTTCATGGTAAGAGCAGTGAGGCTCTGGAATTTTCTTCCTGAGGAAGTGGTGATGGCCAACTCACTGAATGAATTAAAGAAAGGAATAGATGCCTTTCTTGTAACAGTATAGAAGGTTACGAATAACAGAATATTATAGGTAGATGGTTGACCCAGCTTAGGGGAAGGAATTTTTTTCCTATGGAGAAAATTGGCTTCTACTCTGTGGGTTTTTTGCCTTCCCCAGGATCAACAATGCAGAACAGCTGCACTAAAAATAGGCTGAACTAGATGGACATAAGGTCTTCCTTCAGCCTTCAAAACTATGTTACTATGAGTTGTACTTCTTCCGTATGGCCATAATCCAATGGTTTGAGAAAATCGTTTCGGCGCCTGTGTCGAGTTATCGTTTGAACATACTCAGATGAACCAGACAGCTCTTCGCCTTGTTTCTCATAAATTTTGAAGGAGTCACGCTTTGATGCGATATAGTTTTGTAAGCTGGTCAGTGACGGCCACAGCAGTGTTTAGATCGAGCTTTGCGTGTTGTAGATTTTTACTAGTACAGTAGCATCTGTTCTTTGCAGGATATCATTCCAGAAGGTTGTGTTAATACCAATTTCAAGCTGATTCATTTGTCTTAACAGTCCTGCTTCACACCGTACACAGCTTTTTTTCTTCAAAGTCATTAGCAATCTATTTAAGTACATCTTTAGTCTGCTGATAGTCATGCTTAAGGGACTGATCATACCTAGATGGTCAACATAAGGGTTATCCAAAACTCATTGGTCAACTGTGGGTTGGCCTGTTTTTTATGGTAGCAGCAAGAAAAAGACAGACAATCTAAAGAGATAGCAGCCTTTATTAATAGAATAACCAGTTGGGTATAATACCAAGGTCGTAAGGTGCACAATCAAAAAATGTTTAATAGGAGAATATCAAGATACATACCAAGCAAATGTGGCTGAGGCTAGTAAGATGTGCCAATAAGGTACAAGAAACATGGATGACAATGAACGCTACCTTTCTTCCTTGCCCGGAAACTACCATTAGGGCTTAAATGAGATTGTTTGTTCGGGTGACAAATTACATTTAAAAGATTGCATTGTATCAGTGTTCCTCAACTCCAGTCCTCAAGAGCCACTAACAGGTCATGTTTTCAGAATTTCCCTTAAAATTGCACAGGTGACACAGGCAATAATTTCACCACCTGGGCAATACTAAGGAAATCCTTAAAACCTGACCTGTTGGTGGCTCTTGAGGACTGGAGTTGGGAAACACTGCATTATGTCAGTTATAGGATGTGACGTCTCTCCAGTGTCCCAAGTAAAATGTAGGAAAGAGCAAGCACAAGGGTTGTCACTAGTGATGAGCGAGTATACTCATTGCTTGGGTTTCCCCGAGCATGTTCGGGTGGCCTCAGAGTATTTTGGCGTGCTCGGAGATTTAGTTTCTGTCGATGCAGCTGCATGATTTATGGCTGCTGGACAGACTGAATACATGTGAGGAATACCTGTTTTTTAGGGAATCCCCACATGTATTCAGGCTGTCCAGAAGCCATAAATCATGCAGCTGAGGCGACAAACTAAATCTCCGAGCACATCCAAATACTCGGAAATCACCCGAGCAACAAGTATATTCGCTCATCACTAGTTGTCAGAGCTCTGCCAACATGATCAAAGCACATTACTGCAATGAAGGAGGAACAACGAGTAAATGTAGCCAAAAATGTAAAGAAATAATTATATTTATCAAACAAGATAAACTTTAATAAATATTTGTAATACAAACATCATATATAAAACAACATGCATGGGCATATATCAATGTCATGTGACTGACTCCATAGGTCAATATAATGACCAAGAAAAACGGGACCCACAATGTGAATAACATATGTACTATTCAAAAAAGAAAAAAAGTTTTTTCTATATAAAGAAATTAGAATATATTTTTTAATTCACATATTCTCCAGGGATAGGGATTTAGACGGTACTAACTTCCCCAAAACCCACTATTGCTATACCACTAAGTGAATAGCTTCACATAGACACAGATTAGCTCCTTTATGATACAGTGCACAATAAAGAAAGGTCTATAAGAAGGTAAGTGTAGAGTAATTACCCATAGCGGCGTGTGTGCAGTCCCGTCTGAACCTCGGTCAGATACCCCGACGCGCGTTTCACGATGTCGCTTCCTCAGGGGGCGTGGCCTAATCCCGGTCTCGGTCGAGCTTTTATGACAAGTGAACCTGGTCACGTGACTAAAATGTGAGGTGAAAAAAGTGCGCTAATACGGATCATAGACGTGCTGTCCACTGCTTCCAAACCTCGGTCTCGGCACACATAAGATGGTCACATGATGGGGCTGGTACCAAGCACCCAGCGCGTCACACACTTGCGGCGCCATACCGAGGGTAAATGCAATGGAACATTGAGTGAAAATATATATAAAATAATACACATAATGAGAAATGTGAGAATAATAAGAAATAGTGCCGTGAACTAAAGTAAAAGTGAAATCTAATTTTATTGATTATATATATATATAAATATACATAAATAAATATATGTGAATAAATTATGCCTTAATAAAACAAAGCATAAATAATACAAAGTGACAAAATATAATATGACATATGCATAATATATGTTGTTCATCTCTTATACTCTCTCATAACAAATAAAACATACATATTGCCAATCATACATACAAATATTAAAAAGGGGGACTTCTGTGCATACATATGCTCAAAACAATAATAATCAAATATGTAATCATTTGAGCAATAATAGAACTATGTATATTTTTCCTATTTCACTAGAGACATTGTTTTTACAGTACAACAACTTGCATATTATTAAATTACATAAAGTCTCAAAAATATAGTGAAATATTAGTAGAGAAATTTAGTTATATCCTTTAATATGTCCCTTCCCTTAAGGTAATAATCTCCACTATCTTCATTTTCTTTCTTCATTTCAAACTTCATTTTTCATATTTCTTATCTTCATCTTTATTACTCAAAAATAATGCTGTCAAAAATTGCTGAAGCAAATGATGCACAACTCCATCGCACACCTACACTAAAAATAAAAAACAACCAAGACAAAAATTATTATAAAAAACAACAGTGACAAGTAGAGATACCGTACCTCAGATGAAAATAAAAATGTATAATATATACACATTTTTATAAAAAGGAAGAAAACCCATGAGTTTCGTTGAGACCCCTAGGAGTCATGGTGTCCAATATTGTGATCCACTTACACTCTCTTTGTGCAAGGAGGCGCTGAATATCGCCTCCTCTGATTCCACATTGGACATGATCAATCCCCCGCACCGAGAGAAACCTAGGATCACATTTATGGAACTGCAAAAAATGACGTGGTAACGTTTTTAGTTGTGCTATATCAGTGGCACTTTCAGCCGCCATTATATCACGTACATGTTCCCGCGTTCGTGTACCTAGGCGTCTGGATGTCATTCCTATGTATATTTTAGGACAACTGCATCTCGCATAATATATTACCTGGGTGGTTCCACAGGTAATATGAAAATTGATAGAAAAAATATTTTTGTCGTCTGATGATGCAAATTCTGTTGTACGACAAACATTACTGCAAGCTATGCAGTTGCCACATGGGAAGCATCCCCTAGGTAGACCACGTGAACCAAAAATATTTTGTTTAGGCATTGGGACATAATGGCTCGATACAAGTAAATCTTTTAAATTTTTACCACGTCTGGAGGTCATAGATGGATATCTAGTCAAATATTTCGATAAAGTTGGATCCATAAGGAGAATGTCCCAATGTTTTTGTAAACAATTTCTCATTGAGACCCATTCTCCATTATATGTGGATATGAAACGGACAACATCTTTTTCTTTATTCATCTTAATCCGTGGGCATAATAAATCCTCTCGTTTGATATTTAGCCCTTTCATATCCTCTCCTAATGGATCTATTACTGTATCCCCTTGCTTTAAATCTAGATTTCAAGTCCTCAGCTTGCAATTCAAATCTGGCAGCTGAGGAGCAGATACGCTTCATTCTCAGATGCTGACCAACCGGGATGGCATTTATTGTAGAGTAGGGATGACCTGAATCCGCATGTAGCAGAGAGTTAACAGCCGTGGGCTTCCTGTACACATCAGTCTGCAAATAACGATTCTCATCCACCTCAATCTTTATGTCCAGGAAGTCCACTGCCTCCCTACTCATTTGATAGGTCAATTTGATATTGTACCCATTATCATTCAATTGCTGCATAAATTTATGCAACATATCCTCTGATCCTTGCCATATGACGAATAAGTCATCAATATAGCGCAACCAGCACTGCACATGGTCGACGACCCGCGCGTCTCCCCCACCAAAAACCTCCCTTTCCCAGTAACCCAGGAAGAGGTTGGCGAAAGAAGGCGCACAGGCCGCGCCCATGGCAGTGCCGCGTTGCTGCAGATAAAAGACATCCCTAAAGACAAAAAAATTCTTAGTCAGAATAAATGTCAA
Organism: Dendrobates tinctorius; assembly: GCF_039654945.1. Lineage (NCBI taxonomy): Eukaryota > Metazoa > Chordata > Amphibia > Anura > Dendrobatidae > Dendrobates > Dendrobates tinctorius. The sequence continues at coordinate 11,020,955 of NW_027361672.1, forward strand.
CAATTCAACAACAAGATCACAAATATCCACATCCCAGTTGCTTGCATCTAAGAAAAAGCGAACCGCCCGTAAACCATCATCATGCCGAATACATGTGTAGAGAGACTCTATATCAGCAACCACCAGCCACATATCTTCCTCCAATTGAATCCCATTGATCCTACATAGGACGTCCGATGTATCCCGGGCATAGGAGGGAAGTGTCTCCACAAGAGGTTTCAAATAAAAGTCAACAAACTTGCAAATAGGATCGTTTAAGCCCCCTAACCCCGAGACGATCGAACGGCCAGGAGGGTCAGTGGGATTTTTGTGTATTTTGGGGATAAAGTATAAAGTCGGAACTTTGGGTTTTTTTGTTAGAAGTCCATCCACAATTTTTTTGGGTATTGTTCCCTTCTCAAACGCATTCATTAGAATAACTTCCAATTCTTGTTTGAATCTGTCAATGGGATTGTGATCCAATGTATAGTATGTTTGTTTATCCTTCAGATGTCTCAGTGCCTCTCTCTTATAAAGGTCTTTGGGCCATAAGACTGTTTCCCCCCTTGTCTGCTGGTTTTATGACAATATCGTCATATGTCCTTAATTTTTCAAGAGCTGATCTTTGTTTAAACGTCAAGTTATCACGTCTACGCCTACTAGATATATTTTGAAAGTCCTGTAATACCATTTTTGTAAAGACCTCCACCGCCGGACACAGAGACAAAGGGGGAAACCTAGTCGATCTAGGATAACAATTCTGAGGAAAAATATTCTTTGTACCTGAAGATTGTTCATCCAGAAGATCCTCAAGTGCCATGAGTGCCTCACATTCTATATTCTCTATCGCTGGCATATTAGCGTCTTTTTCATGTAATTTTTTCAAGATTAATTTCCTTGAGAAGAGATGTAAATCTTTTGTAGCTGTAAAAAGATCAAAATTATTAGTTGGAGAGAACGATAAACCTTTCTCCAATACCTCCAGCTGATCAATAGAGAGAATATGATTTGATAAATTAATTACCTCCAAACCCTTCTTTTCTATTTTGCTGATTGACTTGAGAAGTTTTACGTTTAGTAGCTTGTCTTTCACGGTTGAAGCCGGAATTACGTAAGTCATAATATTTTGGATGTGATCTATTAGATCCTTCACTTGAAGTTACCGATATAGTAGAGGCAGATCTGGCACGAGAGGGTCCTCGGGCATGATATGGTTTTTTATTCCATCTGTATACCATATTAGATTGTTGATCACTCATATCCCGTTGGAATTTCTTTGATTTGTTTTCACAAATATTTTTCTCCCATTTGACAAATTCATTTTCAAGTTCAGTATTAAATTTAACTAAACCCTCATTAGATAAATCTTGTTTTAATTGATTTTGCAGTTCCACAATGTCTTTATCCAAATTCTCCAGAGTAGTCTGATTATTGGATACCAACAATTCCATGAATCCCCTGGAGCATGTTGTGGCCAAATCTTCCCATTTTTGACGAAAAGTGAGGTCATCAACCTCAAATGAGGGAAACACTTGAACCCCAAGACCTCTGGGTATTAATCCTTTCTCAAGGTATTTATTTAAAAAGGCCCGGTTCCACCAGGTCCTCATACGTTTATTCAAAACATCTTTTAATTTATTAAAAATATCCTGTTTGTCTCTACCATGACCCATTGGTAAAACCCCTGGATCATCACAGAAAACATCATTCAACTGTGTCAGCCACGTCTGTTCACGGGCTTTATAATCCATGTTTGAACTGGCTTTGAATGCTGTGAAAAACACAGAAATAATCAATTGCAAATAGAAACACCAGCAAAAGACGTCAAATGCCCATGCTACAAGGCGACTCAATATCATACTACAATGAAGGAGGAACAACGAGTAAATGTAGCCAAAAATTTAAAGAAATAATTATATTTATCAAACAAGTTAAACTTTAATAAATATTTGTAATACAAACATCATATATAAAACAACATGCATGGGCATATATCAATGTCATGTGACTGACTCCATAGGTCAATATAATGACCAAGAAAAACGGGACCCACAATGTGAATAACATATGTACTATTCAAAAAAGAAAAAAAGTTTTTTCTATATAAAGAAATTAGAATATATTTTTTAATTCACATATTCTCCAGGGATAGGGATTTAGACGGTACTAACTTCCCCAAAACCCACTATTTCTATACCGCTAAGTGAATAGCTTCACATAGACACAGATTAGCTCCTTTATGATACAGTGCACAATAAAGAAAGGTCTATAAGAAGGTAAGTGTAGAGTAATTACCCATAGCGGCGTGTGTGCAGTCCCGTCTGAACCTCGGTCAGATACCCCGACGCGCGTTTCACGATGTCGCTTCCTCAGGGGGCGTGGCCTAATCCCGGTCTCGGTCGAGCTTTTATGACATGTGAACCTGGTCACGTGACTAAAATGTGAGGTGAAAAAAGTGCGCTAATACGGATCATAGACGTGCTGTCCACTGCTTCTAAACCTCGGTCTCGGCACACATAAGATGGTCACATGATGGGGCTGGTACCAAGCACCCAGCGCGTCACACACTTGCGGCGCCATACCGAGGGTAAATGCAATGGAACATTGTGAGTGAAAATATATATAAAATAATACACATAATGAGAAATGTGAGAATAATAAGAAATAGTGCCGTGAACTAAAGTAAAAGTGAAATCTAATTTTATTGATTATATATAAATATACATAAATAAATGTGATGTGATCCTAGGTTTCTCTCGGTGCGGGGGATTGATCATGTCCAATGTGGAATCAGAGGAGGCGATATTCAACGCCTCCTTGCACAAAGAGAGTGTAAGTGGATCACAATATTGGACACCATGACTCCTAGGGGTCTCAACGAAACTCATGGGTTTTCTCCCTTTTTATAAAAATGTGTATATATTATACATTTTTATTTTCATCTGAGGTACGGTATCTCTACTTGTCACTGTTTTTTATAATAATTTTTGTCTTGGTTTTTTATTTTTAGTGTAGGTGTGCGATGGAGTTGTGCATCATTTGCTTCAGCAATTTTTGACAGCATTATTTTTGAGTAATAAAGATGAAGATAAGAAATATGAAAAATGAAGTTTGAAATGAAGAAAGAAATAAAATGAAGATAGTGGAGATTATTACCTTAAGGGAAGGGACATATTAAAGGATATAACTAAATTTCTCTACTAATATTTCACTATATTTTTGAGACTTTATGTAATTTAATAATATGCAAGTTGTTGTACTGTAAAAACAATGTCTCTAGAGAAATAGGAAAAATATACATAGTTCTATTATTGCTCAAATGATTACATATTTGATTATTATTGTTTTGAGCATATGTATGCACAGAAGTCCCCCTTTTTAATATTTGTATGTATGATTGGCAATATGTGTTTTATTTGTTATGAGAGAGTATAAGAGATGAACAACATATATTATGCATATGTCATATTATATTTTGTCACTTTGTATTATTTATGCTTTGTTTTATTAAGGCATAGTTTATTCACATATATTTATATATAATCAATAAAATTAGATTTCACTTTTACTTTTGTTCACGGCACTATTTCTTATTATTCTCACATTTCTCATTATGTGTATTATTTTATATATATTTTCACTCACAATGTTCCATTGCATTTACCCTCGGTATGGCGCAGCAAGTGTGTGACGCGCTGGGTGCTTGGTACCAGCCCCATCATGTGACCATCTTATGTGTGCCGAGACCGAGGTTTGGAAGCAGTGGACAGCACGTCTATGATCCGTATTGGCGCACTTTTTTCACCTCACAATTTAGTCACGTGACCAGGTTCACTTGTCATAAAAGCTCGACCGAGACCGGGATTAGGCCACGCCCCCTGAGGAAGCGACATCGTGAAACGCGCGTCGGGGTATCTGACCGAGGTTCAGACGGGACTGCACACACGCCGCTATGGGTAATTACTCTACACTTACCTTCTTATAGACCTTTCTTTATTGTGCACTGTATCATAAAGGAGCTAATCTGTGTCTATGTGAAGCTATTCACTTAGCGGTATAGCAATAGTGGGTTTTGGGGAAGTTAGTACCGTCTAAATCCCTATCCCTGGAGAATATGTGAATTAAAAAATATATTCTAATTTCTTTATATAGAAAAAACTTTTTTTCTTTTTTGAATAGTACATATGTTATTCACATTGTGGGTCCCGTTTTTCTTGGTCATTATATTGACCTATGGAGTCAGTCACATGACATTGATATATGCCCATGCATGTTGTTTTATATATGATGTTTGTATTACAAATATTTGTTAAAGTTTAACTTGTTTGATAAATATAATTATTTCTTTAAATTTTTGGCTACATTTACTCGTTGTTCCTCCTTCATTGTAGTATGATATTGAGTCGCCTTGTAGCATGGGCATTTGACGTCTTTTGCTGGTGTTTCTATTTGCAAATGATCAAAGCACATGTAGTCAGCTGGCCCAATGTCGCCATAACAGTGCGTTATATGATGGGCGTACTTTATATTTGATTTATTTTTATTCGCCACTATGTGCAAAAAAGGTTGCTGACCCTACTCTAGTATCTCATGTAGTTCTGACAGCAAACCTAAATCCAGACCTCTGCATAGAGCGTAATAAGTTCGAATTTCCAATATGTAACCTACCAACTTTCAACATGAGTGTAAATTCTGGAATAAATGGATAGGTGCCCATTACTAACCTGGGCTTAATGTCACCTTACAGTAGCAAGGTGACAATAACCCCTTATTACCCCACTTGCCACCACTACAGGGCAAGTGGGAAAAGCCAGGCAAAGCGCCAGAATTGTCGCATCTAATAGACACGCCATCTGGGCAGCTGCGGGTTGCTATTTTTAGGCTTGGGGGGCCCCCCCCAAAGATCAATGACCCCTTACCAGCCTGAGAATACCTGCCCTCAGCTGTGAGTTTTAGTCAGGCTGGTTGTCAAAAATGGGGAGGGGTGGGGAAACACCACGCTTTTTTTAAATTTATTCAAATAGTAAAAAAAAAAGGCGTGGGAACCCCTCTATTCTTGATAACTAGCCTTGCTGAAGCTGACAGCTGAGGTTTGCACCCCCCAGCTGAGTTTCATCTGGCTGGTTATCAAAAATAGGGGAAGACCCAAGGCTTTAGTTTTTATTATTTATTTATATTCAGCACTAGAGCAGCAGAAGAACACTCCTGTGATGGTGATATGCTATATGGATATCATTTTGTGTATATTGCTATTTCACTGATTTGCATAGTGTTAATCTTGATGCCTTGTATGTCTGCAGCCTGACTTTTATCTATGACTCTTGATGACCCCCTGTAGTGTCATAATACCAGGCACCTTTTGTCAAGTCTGGGAGGCCTGAAAACCGCCCCCAGCCTGTTTGACTCCCCCTGGACATAATGAGTGGGCTGGGGAGGACAGGGGCTGGGCAAGTGAGTGGCTGTGTGCAGAGCATGGTGTGAAGACAGGACTTTGGAGAGAAAGAAGAATATATGGAACATGTTATCCACTATCAGCTGGATTTTGGACTCATCTCCCTGGACATGTTATACTGTTACTGAACTGCATTCAGATTCTGGACCATCTATCCTTTGTGGGGTGGACTGAATATGGACCTTTTCGTATTTTTGCCTGAATAAAGGTCTTGGAATTGTTCACTCTTCGCTTGCTCTGTTGATTGTGTGATACCAGAGAAGGACCCCGTGACAACTGGTGGCAGCAGTGGGATCAACAGAGCGTCACCCAATGGAGAACCACCCACAGTGAGTACAGAAATTGGACTGTATGCAGTTTGCAGGAGAGAGCCAGAGACCTGGGCCTGAACTTCCAGGGACTGACTAAAGAAGCCTTAATTGACCTACTGGTGGGTGCTAGTCAGACCACCTCCTCCCATATGTCTGAAGGACGAGCACTGGAGACAGGGATCCCCAACCCCAAAAGCCAGTGGGTGTTGTGGTACGAAGAAGAGATAGGGGTTCTGGGCCCCGGAGTCTCTCAGGAGTATAAGGAAGAAGCTGTCCGCCGGGCACAGCGGAGACAAGAAGCAATGGAGCTTGAACGAGGGAGTAATGCAATGTGGAGTGTAACCCCAAAAATCCGGGAGCCTGTACGGATCACCCGGACAGAGTTTAAGCCATTTGATGAGGCTTCTGGAGATGTGGAGGGGTTCTTCAAGGACTTTGAGCAGAAGTGTGCTGTGATGGAGGTGCCCACTCTAGCTGGATGCGTTTGTTAGTGGGGCTCCTGAACGGAAGCATGGCGGAGGCTTACCGAACCATTGACGCACAGCGTAATCGGGATTATAACATTGTAAAGCGGACTATCCTGGATTACCATGCTATCACCCCAGACTCATATAGGGCCAAGTTCCGAGACCTCCCATGCACCATGGGGGGGATCGTTTAGGATGTATGCACATAAGATGTCCGAGGCATGTCGGAGATGGCTGGAAGCAGAAAACGCCTTTACTGTGGATGATGTTATACAGACGTTCCTTATAGAACAATTTCTTGCCAAGTGCCCCGCGGAGGTACGGGAATGGGTCCGGGAGCGCACGCCGTGTACCGTGGATAAAGCTGCAGTCCTGGCCGATGAAGCCCTTACTATCCGACCGCAATGGAGGTGGCTTCTGGACAATGAACCACGGCCTGCTCCCACGCCCTGTCCCCCTCAGATTATATCTGCCCTTCCACCTAGTCACAAGCCGCTGACTGTCACGCCTCCTAATCCTGGGCCCCAACAGTTCCGACCACGACCTGGGGGTATCACAGAGATGTTATGTGTGTGGGCAACTTGGACATTTGCAGTTTGGATGTCCCTCAAGGATTCGGAGGGAGCCCCACCTCGTCCAGTGCATCTGGTGCACTCCATACCGCCTGAGGAAGAGCTACCACCATCCCCACCAGAGTGGACCACCGACCACGGCACCATAGATACTACTCCTGGAGTGTACGCACTTCGGCCTCTGTCCTTTGGCTACCCAGAGCAACGGCAACGCCACCTGCAGGATGTCTTAATTGATGGATACAAAGTGTCAGGATTTAGAGACACGGGGGCATTTCTGACTATCGCTGACACCCGTGTGGTTCGACCCGAGGCAATTCACCAGGGTGCAGGAATTCCCATTGTCTTGGCGGGGGGTGTCCGCAAATATATACAGCGAGCTTTGGTGCGTTTGGATTATGGTTTTGGAGAAAAACTGTGTTGGATTGGAGTTATGGGAGGACTTCCTGCAGATATCCTCCTTGGGAACGACATTGGGGAGTTAGTGTCATTTTGTGGGAGCAGTCACCCGACTACAGGCCCTTCAAACACCACAACATCTGGACCCCACTAAGGAGCAATCTGTTTGGCCAGAAGGTCCGTGGGCCTCTCACTCTTCTGAAAGAACAATTGGAGGGAGATGTCACAGACATTGGAATGCCCATCATTCTCTACCTTCTAGAGTTTAGAGTTCAGAGATCATCTCGCCCAGCTAGTGGCTAATAATCAACAGCAAATGGCCCAGTCCAGTCAAGAAACCTGGTATGACCGTAACGCCAGGACCCGGGAATTTATGGAAGGACATCAAGTGCTTATAATTATTGCAACCCCTGCCACTGTGCAAGGAACTATAAACGACTGAGCAATGTGGACTATAGTGAGCAGGCCAGAGGTCTGTGTAGACCTCATAGCATGCTCACTTATTATGAGGGGGGAGAGGTTGTGATGGTGTGATATGCTATATGGATATCATTTTGTGTATATTGCTATTTCACTGATTTGCATAGTGTTAATCTTGATGCCTTGTATGTCTGCAGCCTGACTTTTATCTATGACTCTTGATGACCCCCTGTAGTGTCATAATAACAGGCACCTTTTGTCAAGTCTGGGAGGCCTGAAAACCGCCCCCCAGCCTGTTTGACTCCCCCTGGACATAATGAGTGGGCTGGGGAGGACAGGGGCTGGGCAGGACAGGGGCTGGGCAAGTGAGTGGCTGTGTGCAGAGCATGGTGTGAAGACAGGACTTGAGAGAAAGAAGAATATATGGAACATGTTATCCACTATCAGCTGGATTTTGGACTCATCTCCCTGGACATGTTATACTGTTACTGAACTGCATTCAGATTCTGGACCATCTATCCTTTGTGGGGTGGACTGAATATGGACCTTTTCGTATTTTTGCCTGAATAAAGGTCTTGGAATTGTTCACTCTTCGCTTGCTCTGTTGATTGTGTGATACCAGAGAAGGACCCCGTGACAACTCCCATCCGCCGCTCTTGCTCTCACTGCAATTAGTGGTAGTAGGTGTCGACTGATGGGATCAGTTGTCCCATCAGCCGACACCAGTGACCAGAGGTAAACTGAGCATGCTCAGTTAAAACCGGAATCCGTCGCCGAATTCCGTCATTTGACGGACTACGACGGATCCGTCGCCCATAGGCGTCCATTCTAGCAGACGACGGATCCGTCGCTGTCCGACTTTTCGACGGAGACAAAAAAACGTAGCTTTGTGCGTTGTCTCCGGCCGATGGACATAGAATCTCCGATGGATCCAGCGCACGACGGATGAAACGTGGGGCCATCCGTCGCTAATACAAGTCTATGAGAAAAAAACGGATCCAGCGGCATCAGTCGCTTGTTCCGTTTTTTTTTTCAAAATTCGACGGATTGCGACTGATGGAAAAAAACTGATGTCTGAAAGAGGCCTTACATAATATAAGTTTTGTGCAACGCGTTTTATTCGTTTACATATTTGCTTAATATATAAAAGAAAATCAAATTTATAACATGGTTTGAAACACAATAAAAACATTCCTAATTATATTGGTACAGGCGATAAAAAAATATTTAGATTTCCCACACAAGAGATTACTCAATTTTGCATATAAATAGTTGGCAAAGCAAGAAGAAAAGGTCTAAATCAAACAGTTTAATTAAATGAGATTTAAAAGCAGGTTAACTTCAGTTGGACTTTTCACAAAATCACATCAAAGTCACAAAAGAGACCCCAGTGATCACTAGGAAACCTTCCACAATCCAGCTTTTCAGTGCCGACTAAATCCAGAGAGTGCGGAACAACTTGGCTCCCGTCCTCCGCAGCTCGGTAGAATATACGGTCAAACCGTAACCTGCAAGTATATGAGGCTTTCAGATTGTTATTCATCTTTGTGTCCCAAGTATAGCGACAATGTTCTGGTTTCCCCAAAAGCTCCCAAATGTCCAAAATATTACTTGGCAAACCTCCAATTTTTACAACCTGTAACAGAGGGAAAAATATATTTCAGCGATAAGTTAGACTCTGTTCACATACACCTTCACTAATGAAAACAATGGAACCTCGTTATAAATTAGTAGGCTTAGTCTGATGTCTTGGCTTCCATTCCATAAATTATTATATAATATATATAATTATGTGGAGCGCATCTCTATTTTTATGAATTAGGCGCATTTTACTCCTGCATGACCCTCATTAAGAATGGCGTAGGAAAGGCCAATCTTAAAGGGGTTTTTGTGGTGAAAGTCTGCTGTCATACTTTGTGACTGTACACTTTTGAATCCTTATCGCGCGCACCGAAAGCCATCAGGATTCTCCGGTGTTACCAACGAAAGCGGGCAGTCATGTGACCACTAGAGATGAGCGAATCCAAACGGGAAAGTTTGGATTCTGTACAGTACACCTAGTGCTAAGTACCGTACCCCGAACACGGACTAACTGTACATCCAGTTTTCTGCTCGGGTTTGCCAGTCTAATAAAGCTTGTTGAAAGGCTGCAGTGCAGCCAATTAAGCTTTTAGATGCTGTGCACTTCCTGAGCCATCACAGCCATACCAAGTATTGGCATGGCTGTGATTGGCCGGCACAGCACGTGACACAGCCTGTATAAAGGCTGGATCACACATGCCGCCACCATTATGCTCTCAGTGTACGGTAGGACGCAGCTGGAGTGAGGGACAGATAGTAACTGTGCACTATGCAAAAAAACAAAAAGAACAAAACACTGTACTCTGCAACCCATATCTGTGGTAGTACCGTGCTAAAAGCCGCTGTGTGTACAATCCACCCCCACACCTGTGGAAGTTATGTTACTTTAAGCTGCTGTGTGTACTCTGCACCCCCCTATCACCTGTGGGAGTACTGTTCTTGAAGCTGCCATGTACTTTGCAACCATATCTATGTAAACACTGTTCTTTAAGCTGCTGGGTGTACTCTGCACCCCCCTGCCTGTGGGAGTACTGTCCTTTAAACCGCTGTGTAGCAAGGGAAAGCCATGTCAGAAGGGATGAATACGGCCTACATAAAGCTTCTCCCGAAGGGAGGGAAGGATTTGGAAGACCCTTCGGGATATAGACCGATATCATTAATAAATCAAGATGTTAAACTTCTCTCAAAAATAATGGCAGACAGGCTGGCTAGGATACTGCCTAGATTGATATCAAAGCAACAAACAGGTTTTGTGAAGGGAAGATCAGCCGTTACTAATATAAGGAAAGCCATGTTACTGCTAGGCAAGATTAGAGGGAAGCATTTGGAAAAGGGAGAGGATCCAGCTATGGTCACTCTGGACGCAGAAAAAGCGTTCGATAATGAGAGGTGGCCATGGCTGCGTCAAGTGTTGGATAAAATAAATCTGGTAGGTCAGTTTAGACAATTTTTGGCGGTACTATATCAGAATCCCAAAGCAAGGGTATACACGCCGGGGTTTCTCCAAGATGCCTTCGAGCTGAAAAAGGGAACGAGGCAGGGGTGCCCGCTGTCCCCCTTACTGTTTAATTTGGCGATAGAACCTATGTCGAGATATTTAAGTGATTGCAGTTCCTACAAAGGGATAGAGGTGGGAAATGAGACAGTCAAAAATGCCCTATTTGCAGATGACATAATTCTGTTCATGTACAACCCAGAGGAAGATCTCCCTATGTTGCTGCTTGAAATTGAAAAGTTTGGAAAATTCTCGGGCTTTCGTTTAAATAAGTCTAAATGTGAGATTCTGTTCATGAGGAGTGAGGTGAAACGTGGCCAGGAGAGTAATATAATGGGTATCCCGAAAGCGACAACATCTATAAAGTACTTGGGAATATATTTGGGGAGAACGCCGAAACAGATTTATGATCTCAATTATAAGCCTATCATAGACAAAATAGAGAAAGAGTTGGAGAGGTGGGGAAATCTACCCCTCTCGCTGCCACCTAATCAAGATGACAAGCTTTGCAAGATTATTGTACCCAATGCAAACTATCCCAATGTTAATTTGTCACGCAGATGTTCTCAGATTAAACAGGGCCTTTTCTAAATTCATCTGGAGGGGTAAAAGAGCGAGATTGGCTATAAGAACTCTAATGCACACAAAGGAGGGAGGGGGAGTGGGATTGCCAAATATTAGGGGATATAATTTATCGTGTTTAATGAGGAATGTAATAGACTGGATTAAGAAAACGGGGCGATATACTGACTACAAATTGGAAATGGAATTTTGTGGTTTGTGGGACCTGACGGCGCTGCTACATACGCCGCTGTCACATATACCGCCAAACATTAAATATTCGGTAATATGTAAAGATACCATTGCCACATGGAAGGCAGTAAGAAAAAAAAAAACTAAATATGTTGTGGAGAGTGTCGAAACACCTGAATCCTTGGGCATTTCCTGCCTTTAGATTAGGAGGAGAAAATAAATTATACAGACGTTATGGGACTTACTACATCTACAAGAAGGCCGCTGGTTAACAGGATTGGAAGTGATAGACAAATTTGAGCTGCCGATATTTCATTTGATGTTATATAGTCAATTAAAGTATTATGTATTAGACCTCCTTCAGGATGTGAGGAAGGAAATCGATTCAGAAATATGGGAGGACTTGGTTACCAAAGACATTGGAGAAATATCTATCACCACAATATATGGGATGCTGAGGGACATATTATGCCCTAAAGGGAAGGGCAAAATATTTCACAAATGGGAAAAACATATGCTCAAGTTCTTCATCATGTATAAGATTCTGCAGGGCTGGGAATTGGTAAGAAAGCATATCATCAATGAACAATGGAGAGATAGTAAGTTCAGAATAATGCATAAAACAATATGTGGCTTCAATATACCTCCGACTCCGCAGAATCCCGATAGGCAGACAAGTTGCCTAAAATGTACAATGCCCAAAACAGACACAGAACATGGATTGTGGTCATGTCCCAGGACACAAGAACTCTGGCTAAAAGTCCAGGATATGTATCTGAAGATATGTGGGATATGGGTAGAAGTAGATCCATTGTGTTGGCTGTTTCACTTTACGACGGGTAAAACAAGAGGGGGGACGGCTACATGACTTATTTCACACCATTGCAATGGTGACAAAACGTCTAATTCTGCAACACTGGCTAGCTAAATCACTCCCAGGGATAAAAGAGATCAAGGAAGGTTTAACATTGGTCTTATTTTTGGAAAAAAGAGAAAACAGAAAGAAAGATAAAATAACAAAAAAAAAAAAAAAAAAAAAAAAAGGAGAGTGTTTATAGAAACATCAATGACCACCAGAGAAATTCAAGACTTAATGAGCGCCTTTGTGGATTCGGAGTGGTATCTATTAGAGGATTTGAGTGGTAATCTGGGTAAACTGAAATGTGTTATATGAGCTATACGGAGGATAAGGTGGAGCTGGAGATAAGGTGTCTGACTTCAGTCAATGTAATCTATGAAAATGTGGACATAAGGGGGTTTGATAACAAATATAAAATTAAGTTTATTTTTGCTTCTATCCAGGCTTAAGGTACTGTCACACTTAGCGATGTACCAGCGATCCCGACCAGCGATATGACGCGGTCAGGATCGCTGGTACATCGCTAGGTGGTCGCTAGTGAGCTGCCACACAGGCAGATCTCACTAGCGACATCGCTGGGGACGGGGGTCGCTACTTACCTGTCACACTAGGCGATCCTGCGTCCTCCCGCCCGGCTCCACGCGTCGCTCGTCGTCACAGCAGGAAGCGCCGCAGGAAGCTGACGACGAGAAACAGTCCTGGACGTTCTCGCGCGATCAGCGATAACCAGCGGGGGAGCCGGTCGTAGGTAAGTATCAGACACAGCGATATCGCTAGCAATATTGCTATAACGTCACAATTTATAGCGATATTGCTAGCGATATCTCTTAGTGTGACAGGCCCTTTAGTTGATAAGCATGTTTAAATATGTTCTTTGTAACAATTCAATGCAACGTTTATAACATGTAATATGCAACTTCATTACAAAGTCAATAAAAATGATGTTTACAAAAAACGCTGTGTATACTCTGCACCACTCCTGCAGGAGTACTGTCCTTTAAACCGCTGTGTATACTCTGCACCCCCTCCTGTGGGAGTACTGTTACTTTAAGCAGCTGTGTTTTCTAGAAGTCTGAGAAATAAATAATTAGCACAAGCCATCTAGTTGCCATTTGTAGGCCAAAAAAATAAATTTTTCATGACCCCTGTGTGCTTTCTAGTAGTGTGACAAATAAATCTCAGCTGTAGACATCTCTTTTCCATTTGTAGGCCAAACAAATACTTTTACTGTACTGCTGTGTCTATACGAGTAGTGTGCTAAAAACACCCATCTTGGCTTATACACAAGTCATTGTCCCAGAAGGTCAGAGGGGGAGCGGTGGAGCGGGTCACAGAGGCAGGAGCCAGAGGCTGTGGCTAAAGCCTGTGCCGCTGCTGTAATAGTGCACAGTGCCAGCCGCCTTCCAGCACACAGATGTCATACTCACCTACCTGAGCAAAATGGGTGTTGGCACTGCATCTCATTTCCGAACGCCGGTGCCTGCAGCTCTTCCTGCCGAGCGGTCATGTGGCACCACTCATTAAGGTAATGAATATGCACTGCTCTCCACTCCCATAGGCGTAGAGCGCATATTCATTATCTTAATAAGCGGGAAGAGCTGCAGAAGCTGGCAGCCGGAAAGAGATGTAGTGCCAGTACCCAGGGCGCGCACGTAGGATGTTTTTCTTTTTTCAATAAGAAACAAGCAAACAGGGGTAGGGGATAAGGAGCCATGCATACAGGGAAGGGGGAGCAACGCATAAAGGGAGGGGAGGGGGGAGCCATGCATACAGGGACAGACAGGGGTGACACACAAACAGGAACTGGATGGGGGAGGCATGCATTCAGGACAGGGATAAAGGGACAATGCATACCTGGCTTATACTCAAGTCAATAAGCTTACCCAGTTTTCCGTGGCAAAGTAGGTGCCTCGGCTTATACTCGAGTATATAAGGTATTCTACTCTACCACTGTGCCTGTGAGCCTCTGCAATCCAGTCTGTGCATACTGTGCCGAAAATCCTCTGTGTGCACTGTAACAAAAAGCCTCTAGTACTGTGCAGCTGTGTCTGTACGAGTTGAAGGCCTAAAAAAATACTTAGGGTCCCATTTCACATAGCGATGCACCAGCGATCCTGACAACGATACGACCTGTAAGGACCGCTGGTGCGTTGCTAAATGGTCGCTAGTAAGCTGCCAAACAAGCAGATTTCTTCAGCAACGCAGCAACCATCCATCGATCCTCGGCGGTCGTTGGTACCTTGTCACACAGAAGCTTTTCTGAACGATTCCAGCCTGGCGTCCCTGAGTTCTGCGTCACTCGTTGGGTCAAACACAGTGATGCGCGCTGGCCAGCTGGACACAGACGATGAAAAATTGCCCAGGACATTCGAGCACGATCAGCGATATCTGGGGGGGGGGGGGGGCGATCGCCGCTACGCTACGTGTCACAAAATCAGTGACGCTCCAGCGATCTCGCTATGTGAGACGGGGGTTTTATACTCTGCACCGTGGCAGTGGGAATACTGTGCCAAAAAAACTTGTGTGTACTCTGCACGCATCTCTGCGGGCTTACTCTGTAAAACAGCCTGTGGGTGTAATTTGCAAAACACCCTTTACAAAAAAAAAAAAAAAAAAAAAAAAGTGGGTAGGCCCAAAAAACATTGTGAATGGAAACTGGAACAAACAAACTGCTGTGGAGTCTAACAACGGCTGGCTGCGGCTGGTGGCACAGTGGCTCTCCAGTCTGTTACTCTGCTGATCTAATAATCCACTTCTGTCCTCTCTATTCTTCTATCTCCCCTCTGAAAATCCCTTCATTGTCTCCCAATTCCACAACCTATCCGCTTTTAGCTACTAACAGAGACCTACAAAGCCATCAGTTGTCTCCCTCATATCTCCCACCATGTAATCTCTGGTCCTCCCAAGACCTCCTTCTCTCCTCCACAATTGTACGTTTCTCATCCAATTACCTGCAAGGCTTCTCTCGAGTAACCCCTATCCTGCAGAATTTTGTGCCGCAACACATCCAATTAACCCCTACATTCGGAAATTTCAAGCAGATCTTGAAAACCCATGTCTTTAGAACAATGTACAGCCCGCAATGACCCGCTGCCACCTCACAGTCTCCTTCCCTATTACTCTGTAGAATCTAAGGCAACAAGGGTTGGGTCCGCTCCCCTCTTTACCTGTGTCACCATTAGTCTGTTCATTGTAATTTCGATTTGTGTTTTGTATGCAACCTCTTCCGTATAGCACCAAGTAATCGATGGTGCTCTAAAAAAAATAAAAAATTAATCATCCTCCACTTGATGTTCCACCCAGCCCTCATCCCTGCCCTCCTTGCCGGACTACACACAGCGCTGAGCTGCAGCAGTTGACGCCTGTGTTTCATCATCAGAGATGTGCTGCGGTGCAGAGCTGAGCATTTGCACTACCCTTCCCATGTGCTCATACTCCAACAGAACAAGTGGTTGGGCATCAGTGCACTCAATCTCTTCCACCTGTGGGGCAGGGCCAGGGACCACAGACCCACAGCCAGCCGAGCAATCATAAATCAGAAGGGACTGCTGCATGACTTGGGGCTAAGACAGCTTGCCTGATTTGCAAAGGGGTGAGGTGGAAGACAAATGCCCATGGGCCACAGGTGAAAAATCTGCACTTTCAGCAGGGAACCGTGTGGAAGAAAAAGCAAAGGAACTGAAGGCAACCTAAGCTAACGAATCTAAAACCACCTCTACTTGTTCTGGCTTCAGTCGTCCAGAGTTACTGGTGCCCATGAAATTATGCAGAACGTCCTGGCACCTGCATGCAGCAGAGAAAGGCATTTCATTTGGGTGTGTAACAGGCACAAATCAACCATATCCTCTTCCTCCCTGCAGCAGCTACACCACCACCGACATGTTCCCCATTTGATGCTCTACTTAGTGTTTTGACACCAAAAAGGTGCAGACTATTACATGGCCTGTATACAGAGAGACTGGCCTGTTTTCAGAGTACACACCCGAAACAAACAAAAAAAGTGTTGAATAATTCCTCATCCACCTCCTCCACTTGGACCTCCTCCTCCTCGTTCTAGATGGTCATTTTCTTTTTTAGTTTGCTGTTCTTTTAACCCCCTTAAGGACCAGGGGTATTTCCGTTTTGCGTTTCCATTTTTTGCTCCCCTTCTTCCCACGACCATAACTTTTTCTTTATTTTTCCATCAATATGGCCATGTGAGGGCTTGTTTGTGTGCCAAGATGTTCTTTTGAATTGCAAAAAAAGTGCAATTCCACAATTGTTTTTTTGAATTTTTTTTTTACCATGTTCACTAAATGCTAAAACTGACCTGCCATTATGATTCTCCAGGTCATTAGGAGTTCACAGACACCAAACATATAGTATAGGTTCTTTTTTATTTAAGTGGTAAAAAAAATTCCAAAGTTTGTGTAAAAAAAAAAAAAAAGAAAAAAGTTGCGATTTTCCGAGACCCATATGATCTCCATTTTTCAGGATCTGGGGCTGGGTGAAGGCTTATTCTTTGTGCGCCGATCTTACGTTTTTATTGATATTTTGGTGCAGACATATCTTTTGATCGCCCGTTATTGCAGTTTCATTTTTATGCAATGTTGCACTGACCAAAATAAAAGTAATTCTGGTGTTTTGAGCATTTTTTTTCTCGCTATGCCGTTTACCGACTGTATTCTTTTATATATTCATAGATCGGGCGATTCTGAATGTGACAATACCAAATATGTGTATATTTGACTTTTTTTATTGTTTTATTTTGAATGGGGTGCAATGGGGGGGTGATTTGAACTTTTATATTTAAAAAAAAAAAAAATTTTCTACTTTACTTGCTTCAATAGTGTCCATGAGAGACTAGAAGCTGCCATAAGCCAATCGCTTGTGCTACATAGAGCAGGGCAGCAGCCATGCTCTATGTAGCATATATGCTCACTTGCTATGAGCGCCGACCGCTAGGCAGCACTCATAGCTATCTGGCTATGAGAACCAGAGGGGTCTCCTGCTGATATGGGGTATCGGCGACCCGCTGTTCAGGGCACGTCAGCTAATCAGATCAGCTTTCATATGCCGCAAAAGGCTCATTGCCGGAGCCCACACCAAACAGGGGGAGGCTTCCAATGACGGACTGTTGTCAGTCAATGGACGTTAAGGGGTTAAGTCAGTTCCCTAACAAAAAAAAATAAAACCCACAAACACAGCGTTGAATACCCCTCCCCTGCCTCTTGCACCTACACTGCCACCTCCTCCTCCACCTCCTGGTCTACGATTATCATTTCTTTTTTTAAAAAAAAAAATATTCTGTGTTTTAAGTAATTTACCTATCCACATTTGTTCGCAGGGTAATTGTCCTGCTCCTTCCCCCATTTAGCTTCCTTCTGCTGCCCCCCTAGCCCTGTGTATGGCCATTTTAAAGCACCGAGGTTCGGGTCCCCATTGACCTCTCTCTATTAGGTTCGTATCCAGGGTCAAGTTCGGACCCGAACTGAACTTAATACTGTATATTCATCGAACCTGAACATCCACAAGTTCGCTCAATTCACTAGTACAGTGTATCCGTAAAATCATGGTGCACTTTTGACCAGTCACAGGAAAGAAAAAAAAAAAAAAAAAAAAAAAAAAAAAAAAAAAAAAAAATAGAAATGGGAAATCTGCTCCAAATAAAAGAAAAACTCTGCCATGTTTCATACCTATTCAGTGCCGTTCGATGTGGGCTCCATTTGTTGCCCTACACACATCCAAACGATAGTGAAGTTCTTGCCACACACGGGTAAGGACGTCTGGTGTAACAGAGTGAATAACGTCTGTGTACACAGTGTTATGTCATCATCTGCGCATGTGCACATGCTGCCACATCATCCTACAGAAACTGGGAGGGTTTTCCTTTTATTTGGAGCAGATTTCATATTTTTATCGTCTTTTGTTGCTTTCCTGTGACTGGTCAAAAGTGCACCATGACTTTACGGACACACTGTATTTAAAGAGGCCGAGCACATCTAGTTGGCACGTGACTACACATAAGAAAATAAAAAAAAAAAAAATGTCCATAGGACCAGGGAAGAAATATCAAAAGTGCAATCATATAATCCCTTTAAAAACATGAAACTTTAATAAATTGAGGTAAAAAACACCCCCCTAGTTCAATAACACAATTAACAAACTCTATACATAACCTACAATAGCCCTACACTAGCCTGCTATCCCTTCCTGACAGTGGAGGTTGGCACCCTAAAAGATACAATTTGGTGCTCCCACTCCGCTGCGGCTGTCCCAGACTCGCCCTAATTGACCCTTATAAACTACAGGTGGGAAAACAATAAGCAAATAAAAGATGAAAAAGATAGTGCTTAATACACAGGCTATTAATGTACAATATATAAAAGACAGGCTATTACATGTAAACCTAGAGAAACCTCTTGTATAACCAATAGTAGCAAGTCTTGTCTTTTTGGGTATTAATTGACCACAGAAAATATAGATTCCATAAGCTACCAGTAGATAGTAGCAATCTGGTCTTTTTGGGTATTAATAGACTACAGAAAACAGATTCCAAATTCATTATGAGAGAGCCAAAAACAATCTCTCTGCAGTAAATTGGACAAGCACAGAGAAGAGGAAAAAAATAGCGTGGTTCAATAAAGGAACATCAGAATTATATCCATATTGGTTCCCATAGAAGGCAATGAAATCAATTGCCAGAAAAAAAAAAAAAAAAAAAAAAAAAAAAATCAAAGAAACCGCTGGGGGTTAACCCAAACTTAGCTTCCAGCCTCAACGCGTTTCCCCGTCCACACGGTTCATCAGGAGGCACAATATATCAGGTTTGCCTCTCTATCTGGACACCTCACATCCATGAAATCGGCTGGTTCCTTATTGTGCCTCCTGATGAACCGTGTGGACGGGGAAACGCGTTGAGGCTGGAAGCTAAGTTTGGGTTAACCCCCAGCTGTTTCTTTGATTTTTTTCTGGCAATTGATATCATTCATTGCCTTCTATGGGAACCAATATGGATATAATTCTGATGTTCCTTTATTGAACCACGCTATGTTTTTCCTCTTGTTTGTGCTTGTCCGATTTACTGCAGAGATTGTTTTTGGCTTTATTTGATAATGCATATGGAATCTATGTTTTCTGTAGTTTATTAATACCCAAAAAGACAAGACTTGCTACTATCTATTGGTTATACAAGAGGTTTCTCTAGGTTTACATGTAATAGCCTGTCTTTTATATATTGTACATTAATAGCCTGTGTATTATATAAAGCACTATCTTTCATCTCTTATTTGCTTATTGTTTTCCCACCTGTAGTTTAAAAGGGTCAATTAGGGCGAGTCTGGGACAGCCGCCGCGGAGTGGGAGTGCCAAATCGTATCTTTTAGGGTGCCAACCTCCACTGTCAGGAAGGGATAGCAGGCTAGTGTAGGGCTATCGTACGTTATTGTATAGAGTTTGTTAATTGTGTTATTGCACTAGGGGGGTGTTTTTTACCTCAATTTATTAAAGTTTCATGTTTTTAAAGGTATTATATGACTCCACTACACATAATCAAATCCCATACTTGCCCCACATGGGCTGACAGAGACTTTGACCACAAGACCAGACAATTGGAGCCTTGGTGTCAAGTTATATTAGCTTAAAAAAACAAGCTGGTAAATAACCAGAGAGCCTGCCAGTGACCGTTTCACACTGAAACCTGTACAGGATGGTACTAAGCATTGAACACAGCAGACCCATACACTGCCTAGTGGTCGCCAGCAAGTATTGCAATTTATCTTCCATTCACTTGAATAGATAATATAATGAAGTACTAGACAATAGCGACTAAGCAATGTACACAGTTGCTCTGCTTCACACCGACAACCCCACCAATCTCATAATAATAACCTATCCTATGGACAATGCGGGAAAACCCCTTCAATGAAGAGTTTAAACTGGTGATTGGAACAGACCTCTTGGTCCCTCAGGTTAGTATCTCCACCAAATATGACAGTGGTTGAAGCAGGCATCTCCCGGATCTTTTTCAATACAATCTGCAGCTGTTTCTGACGTTCACTTGCATGTTCCTTGGTACTTTCTAGATGGGAGGTCATAAGGCAAATATTCTGCCCACAGATATCAACCTATTACAAAAGCAAACACGAGTCACATTTACTCTTCACGTTAAAGAAAAATAAACAAAGAACACAAAATACAAAAAGGAATGAGTTGGAAGGATTTCTACCATAAAAACAGAATGCTCAAGGCACAGAAAAGAAAATAGGGACGAGACACAAACATTTAATAACCCAAGTACACAGATATTCTAATTAATGAATGGAATATTGTTTCAAGATGAAAATCACTTTAAAAATATCATAAACCCCTTCTCTCCCCCCTCCTAAATGCATCCCAAGCCTTAAAGGGAACATGTCACCAGGTTTGGCCGATATGAGCTACAGCCACCACCTTTCAGGGTTGCTATACAGCATTCTTTTTTTATACTCACCTGAGGAGTGTTACTCTTCTTGGTGCGGCATCTCCCTTCTTCTTGCAATGCTCGTCCTCCTTCTTGGTTCGTGTGGATGACACGTCTCGGCATCATTCACACAATCTCCTCAGCATCGCGCTCCTGTGCAGACGTACTTATCTGTCCTGTTGAGGGCAACACAAAGCACTGAAGTGCACGGGTGCCCGGAAAGGTCAGAGGTGCCCAGCACCTGCCTACATTCCCTACCTACCCATGTGCTCAGTTTGTACTGTCACTTTGGGCTAAGACCCGCTCTTCCACCCCTTAATTACATCCGCTGGCTCAAGTCAGTAGTGGGTGTATGGTGCGGGTTCAGGGGGTGAGCTTGTCCCATGCCCAGAGTAATTGCTGTGTGTCACAACCAGGATCTACCTCTAACAGAGCTCCATCCACAAATTTCAACCTATCAAATCCGCTGTCAAACTCTGACAGCAGCATTAACAGCATGCCGGCATGGGGGCGCATCATTCTATGCATCCATCAGAGTGGCCAAAATGTAATCGCGGTACGCCAATGTGTTCCTATGACAGCCAGGGGTCCGTTAAAGACCTCTGTGCCAATTATTCCGGCACTTCCTTAACCCCTTACTGCCTTGTGACGTACTATCCCGTCCATGTGCCCTGGGACTTAATTCCCAGGGACGGGATAGTACGTCACAGCGATCAGCGGAGCCCACGTGGTGAGCGCCGCTGATCGCGGCCGGGTGTCAGCTGATTATCACAGCTGACACCCGACATAATGTGTCAGGGGCGGTCACCGACCACCCCCGACACGTTAACCCCTTGCACACCGCGATCAAACACGATCGCGGTGTACCGGGGGTTAAAGGGAAGCATCGGCAGGGAGGGGGCTTCCTCCGTGCTTCCCTGAGCCCCCCACAGCAGCGCAATGTGCAGCGCTGCTGCGGGGGTCTCCTTCCCTGCAGGTCCCCGAATCCATGATGGCGACGGGGACCTTCGGGGGCCTGCAGGGAGCTGGCAGTTTTCTTCAATGCCGGTGACAGATCTGTCACAGGACAGTGATGTCCCCCCTAGGACAACCTAATAAAGTTAAAAAAAGTGTAAAAATAATAAAATACATAAAATCGCTAAATGAATGAAGAAATAAAATATTCCCTAATAAATTCATTTTTTGGAAAAAAACACAAAAAAACAAAAAAAAAAAAACAATAAAAGTACACATATTTGGTATCGCTGCGTCCGTAACGACCTGCCCTATAAAACTGTCCCATTAGTTAACCCCTTTAGCGAACCCCGTAAAAAATAATGTTTTATTATCATACCGCCGAACTAAAAGTGCAATAACGCGCGATCAAAAAGACGCATATAAATATCCATGGTACCGCTGAAAACATCTTGTCCTGCAAAAAACGAGTCGCCACGCAGCATCAGAGAAAAAAATAAAAAAGTTATAGCTCGCAGAATAAAGCGATGCAAAAATATTTTTTATATAAAATTGCCTTTATTGCATAAAAGCGCCAAAACATAAAAAAAAATGACAAACGAGGTATCGCTGTAACCGTACTGACCCGAAGACTAAAACCGCTTTATCAATTTTACCACACGCGGAACGGTGTAAACGCACCCCCCGAAAGAAATTCATGAAACGCTGGTTTTTGTTCATTCTGCGTCCCAAAAATCGGAATAAAAAGCGATCAAAAAATGTCACGTGCCCGAACATGATACCAATAAAAGCGTCAACTCGTCCCGCAAAAAATAAGACCTCACATGACTCGGTGGGTCAAAATATGGAAAAATTATAGCTCTCAATATGTGGTGATGTAAAAACTATTTTTACAATAAAATAGCGTGTGACAGCTGCCAAACATAAAAAACGCCATATATAGTAAATCAAACCCCCGTCATCACCCCCTTAGTTAGGGAAAAATAATTAAAAAAAAATGTATTTATATCCATTTTCCCATTAGGGTTAGGGGTGTGTTGGGGTTAGGGTTGGAGTTATAATTGGGGGGGGGGGGTTTCCACTGTTTGGGCACATCAGGTGCTCTCCAAACGCAACATGGCGTCTGATCTCAATTCCAGACAATTCTGCGTTAAATAAGTCAAATGGTGCTCCTTCTCTTCCAAGATCTGCCATGCGCCCAAACAGTGTTTTACCCCCACATATGGGGCATCAGCCTACTCAGGACAAATTGCAAAACAACTTTTGGGGTCCAATTTCTCCTGTTGCCCTTAGGAAAATAAAAGTTTGGGGGAAAAAAATGATTTTTTTTATTTTCATGCCTGGGCGTTCTAAACTTCTGTGAAGCACTTGGGGGTTCAAAGTGCTCAACACACATCTAGATAAGTTCCATGGGGGGGTCTAGTTTCCAAAATGGGGTCATTTGTGGGGAGTTTCAATAGTTTAGGCACAACAGAGGCTCTCCAAACGCACATGACACCCGCAGACCATTCCATCAAAGTCTGCATTCCAAAACGTCACTACTTCCCTTCCGAGCCCCGACGTGTGCCTATACAGTAGTTTTCTCCCACATATGGGGTATCAGTGTACTCCGGACATATTGGTCAACAACTTTTGGGGTCCATTTTCTCCTGGTACCCTTGGGAAAATAAAAAAAAATTGGGGACTAAATGATCATGTTTGTGGAAAACCACGATTTTTTTTGTTTTCACGCCCAGGCATTATAAACTTGTGTGATGCCCATGGGGGTTCAAAGTGCTCACCACACATCTAGACAAGTTCCTTGGGGGGATCTAGATTCCAAAATGGTGTCATTTGTGGGGGGTTTCCACTGTTTAGGTACATCAGGGGCTTTCCAAACGCGACATGGTGTCCGATCTCAATTCCAGCCAAAAAAGTCAAATGGCGCTGCTTCCCTTCCGAGCTCTGCCATGCGCCCAAATAGTCATTTACACCCACATATGGGGTATCAGCAGTACGCAAGACAAATTGCACAATAACTTTTGGGGTCCTGTTACCCTTGGGAAAATAAAAATTGGGGGTGAAAAGATCATTTTTGTGGAAAAAAATATGATTTTTTAATTGTACTGCTGAAAGTTATAAACTTCTTTGAAGCCTTTGTGGGTTCAAAGTTCTCACCACATACCTAGATAAGTTCTTTGGGGGGGGTCTAGTTTCCAAAATGGGGTCACTTGTGGGGGGGGTTTCCACTGTTTAGGTACATCAGGGGCTCTCCAAACGTGACATGGCATCCGATCTGAATTCCAGCCAATTTTGCATTGAAAAAGTCAAACGGCGCTCCTTCCCTTCTGAGCTCTGCCATGCGCTCAAACAGTGGTTTCCCCCCCCCCCCACATATCAGGTATCAGCGTACTCAGGACAAATTGCACAATAACTGTTCCAGTCAAATTTCTCCTTTTACACTTGGTAAAATAAAAAAAAAAAAAATTGAACCTGAAGTACTTTTTTTGTGAAATAAAGTTAAATGTTCATTTTTTTCTTTTTTTAAAAAAAAATATTCAAAAAATTCCTGTTAAGCACCTGAAAGGGTTAATAAACTTCTTTAATGTGGTTTTGAGCACCTTAAGGGGTGCAGTTTTTAGAATGGTGTCACTTTTGGGTATTTTCTATCATATAGACCCCTCAAAGTTGCTTCAAATTTGATGTGGTCCGTAAAAATAAAATGGTGTTGCAAAAATGAGAAATTGATGGTCAACTTTTAACCCTTATAACTTTCTAACAAAAAAAAAATTTGGGTTCCAAAGTTGTGCTGATGTAAAGTAAACATATGTGAAATGTTATTTATTAAGTGGTTTGTGTGCCGTATCTCTGATTTAAGGGCATAAAAATTCAAAGTTGGAAAATTGTGAAATTTTCAAAATTTTCGCCAAATTTCCGTTTTTTCACAAATAAACGCAAGTTATATGAATGAAATTTTACCACTATCATGAAGTACAATATGTCACGAGAAAACAAAGTCAGAATCACCAGGATCCATGGAAGCGTTTCAGAGTTATTACCTCATAAAGGGACAGTGGTCAGAATTGTAAAAATTGGCCCGGTCATGAACGTGCAAACCACCCTTGGGGGTTAAGGGGTTAAAATCCATTACATGGCTGGGCTTCAATAAGGCTGGTTTTTACTTCATTCATCAATAATAAGGTATAAGACAATGGGAGGCTCAAGTACAATAAAACATTTTTTAAAAGTTTAGAAAAAAATATGGAAAAACAAACAAAGTTCAAATCACTCACTTTCCCCCCATTAAAAATATACACTAGTATTACCGCAGACAGAAAAATTCAATCCAAAGTATAATAGTAATTAACTCAATTGGTAAACACCATAAATAAAAAATATTGAAATGCGTCAAAATTGTGTTTATTTGGTTGCTGAAAAATAAATGCTGTAAGGGCTCATGCAGACGTCCGTGCAATATGGACCACAACGCACATACTGGCCGTGGGTCTACTGACAAACATGACAGCGTCATATATTTCTATGAGGCTGTCACGCTTCAGTCAGGAGACCTGTGGCCAATCTGTGCCTTACGGTCCATTCTCGGACCAAGCTGCATGGATGTTTGCATGAGCCCTTAGAAGCCAACAAAATATATGTATCCCAAAATGGTATCAATAAAAACCATTGTTTCACCCTGCAAAATATAAGTCCTCACACAGTGCTACTGGCTGAAAATTAAAACGTTATGTTACGGGTCTTGGAGATTTGTTTTTGTTCCGTCCCTAAAACAAACAAAACTATTTAAAGAAAAGTGGACAAGTTTGGCATTGCCATAATTGTGCTTTTGAAGAGGAATCATATTGCGAGCTCATTTTTACCACACACTGTACGTCATAAAGACTAAAAAAAAAAAAAAAAAAAAAAAAAAAAAAGACATAATTGTGGGTTATTTTTTGCAAATTCCCCACACTTGATTTTTTTCCTGCGTTCCACTACACTAAGATAACATGAATGTTGTCATTCAAAAGTACAAACCGCCCCTCGAGAAAAAAGCCATCATGTGGACAGAAAAAAAAAAAAAAAAAAAAGTTATGGCTCTTGGAAAGAAGAGGAGTTAAAAATTAAAACAAAAATGGAATATTAGCTATGTCGGGAAAAGGTTAATGTCCAAAGCAAATATAGCAATTTTTCATTTATCAACATGAACTTAATTATATTTTTCTTCAAAAGAAACAGTGCATTCTTTTGGTGCTAAAAAGCAGGAAAACAGTTCTATTTAAGATAAAAAAAAAAAAAGTGCAAAAACACAGATTTTGTTAATTTAACGTGTAACAATTTTAAACTGAATTACATTTTTACTAATGTATGCCTTTAGATTTATTCTGTTATGTGTTCAGATTACATAGATATCACGCTGGTGTATTTTTTGTTTGGACTCGCACATGATCTAAAATACATTGATATATTCTACATGTAATAATAAAATTCCACATTGTCACAATATTACTTTTTTCTCTCTTTTTTTTTTTTTTAACTGTAAGCATTTTTTATAAACCTAACCCTACTCAGTTAGAAAAAGTAGTGTAAAGTTTAGTAAATTATTATTATAAATTTAAAAAAAAATATTCTAGAAAATGTATAAAATATTTTATTTTTACAGGCCCAGTTCTCATCTTTTACGCTCACATAATTACATTTAAGAGGATAGGAACGCAGCCCAGTTTCTTCCCAGGCTGTGATGAGCCCATCACAGTGATGACAGATAAGCCTATCAAAGCCTTCCTCTACACCCCGGCTGTAAATTAACGATTGGAATGAACATATGAAGTGCCGCTGTAAAAACATGGTGCTTCAGTATAAGCCCTAATAAAGACTACAGTAAAAAGGCACAATTGAAATCATTTAAGGGTTAAATCTGGAATACTATATTGTTATAAGCATCAGTTAATTTATATTAACTACACATTACATTTTTAAATTCTCAGGGTTATGACAAGTATATTATATAGATATCTCTATATCATTTTCTTTTATTCTAATTGGGCCTTTCCTCTGTTATTCCCCATAGAAACAAAGGGGGAAAAAAAAAAAAACCCCACAACTGAGAGCGTTCATTCCCTATTGGCAATTGGGTGTGTCCTACTGACACTGCAAGCTCTGTTTGGAAGGTATCATTGTGGAGGGACACAACCCATTAACAAGGGCAATGCTAAATCCCAGTTGTCAATGCAGTCATACATTTGCATTGGAAATAACAGAAGGGTGGCAGAAATGGTTCTAAAAAAAAAAGAAGCTCGATAATCGTTATTTTATGGAGGCGCGGCCCCTTTTAGAGGACCATTTTCCAATATCATATCGGGTAACCAATTCAATGATGTTTTATTGTAACTTTCTAAAACTGGTCAAGGAAGCTGACTGGTATTTCAAAGGTATTTTTGTTGGGTTTTTTTTTTTTTTTTTTATCAATTGTAATCTCTTAAAACCCAAAAATCTGTGTGTGAACATACCCTATGCTGGAAAGGATAACAAGCCTAACAGCAGCTCTGGTCTGCACAGTATAAAACATTTAGCCATCATTTCCAGCTTAGCAGGAACAGAGACTACAACAGAGATACTTACATTTGCTATCAGCAAATTTCTCATCATAACTGTACTCGGGAATGGAACCATTTCTTGACTGAGGAGTTTTACTCTTGATTTTTTCAGCATGATGGCAATAAAATATCCATCTTCATTTCCTAGAAAAGTTAGGAAATAATAAAAAAGCAACACTACAAAATATCCTTACAATGTTCCTAACACAGTCATTACAAACTTACACAAAAGTCTAGTCAATTTCATACCATGAAATACGAGAAATAACTATGGCAAGAAAATTAATGTCTCAGCAGAAAATGTGTGTCAGACATTTTAAATCAGATTTTTAATATGGGCTTTTTTTTCCTCATAAGTATCTAGCTAAATAAATCTTGAAATGTTGCCGTTTCTGTCACACTGGTCACTACAGTAGTCAAAAAAGATCATTCTGTCACCATCATTAGAGGGATAGTGTGCTAGCAGAACACTAACTTACCTTTTTTCTCCTTGGTTTAAACCATGAAGTTACCAGCAATGTCAGTTTAACCGTTTAAATGCCGCACATAATACCAACTGTAATATGGACTTGTAACTACAAGAGTTCTTCCTCTGTCAGCCTGTAGTCCACTGTGAACAAAGGGTGCTGATGGGTTTAAACGGTAGCTAGGGGACTAAAATTTGCTTCCAGGTCTTCCAAGTCTGAAAGGTTATAATGCTGTGGAATACTATGTATTTCAAAGCATTATCCAAGCCATCAAACAATGGTTTTAAAGAAAAAATAAACAGATTTGTTATGGTCACAGTTATTCTACCCCATAGATTAAAAGTTAAATTGGCAAATATACCAAACACCACACAAAAAAAGGAAATTGATAAATAAGCAAGTTCACTTGTCTTCTTTACCAGCATAAAAGAAAACAAACTAATAGGCAATAAATATGTACACCAAAATGGTATCAAACAAACAAGGACTCATGTAGGTACCTTTGAGATTTAAAAAAAAAAAAAAAAAAAAAAATAATAGGTATTAGACCTACCGGTAATGATGTTTCCAGGAGTCCATCCTGACAGCACCATGGAGGACGTCCTCCTCCTCCTTACAGGGACAGGAAGCACACGAGAGGTTAAAGGTCACGTCCCACCCCCTCTCCCTCAGTGATTTAACAAGTACCGCAAGGTGGATGATGCTAGTAACAGTTTAATGAAACAATCATATTACAGCATATGACATATCAAAATACAACATAGCATAACATAACAGGGAGGGAAATACCCGTGCTGTCAGGATGGACTCCTGGAAACATCATTACCGGTAGGTCTAATACCTATTTTCCAGGACGTCCACCTGACAGCACCATGGAGAGTACCAAAGCACCTCCTCAGGGTGGGATTACCGCCTGGAGAACTTTTCTCCCGAATGCGGTCTGCTGACCAGCCAACACGTCAAGCTTGTAGTGCTTGCAGAATATATTCAGATTGGCCCAGGTTGCTGCTCTACAGATTTGGTCAACCGAGGCCCCCGCCCGTTCAGCCCATGAGGCTGATACCGCCCTCGTAGAGTGGGCTTTTATGGACCCTGGCGGGCTAACGCCTTTGGCTTGGTAGGCGTCAGAGATTACTGAGGTAATCCAGCGCGCGATAGACGCCTTAGAGGCTTTCTTCCCCTTATTTTTACCCCCAAAAAGGATGAACAAGTTTGGGTCAATGCGCCAGCTATCGGTGGCTTCTAGATAGTCTAGCACCGCGCACCTCACATCCAGCGAGTGAAGACGCTGTTCTTACAGGGCCTGGAACTCCCCTATCCTTTTGGCCGTGGTAATGGCTACTAGGAAGGTCGTTTTACGGGTGAGGGCAGAGATGTTATTTTCTCCCCTAGGGCATAGTGGTCTGTACAGAGGGACCTGAGTACCAGACCCAGATCCCACGGCGGGGTGAGCTGCCTAATCGTGGGGCGCAGGCGCTGCGTGGCCTTTATAAATCTTATTACCCAGGGATGAGCCGCTAGCTGGTAATCGAAGAAGGCGCATAAGGCTGAAATATGGACCTTTAGCGTGCTAGGCTTAAGGCCTTTATTAAAACCTGCCTGCAAAAAACTTAGTATGCTAGGGAGGTCAGGGGTGCCTGCCACGAGATCGGACCTGCCACCCGCCAGACAGACTCTTTTCCATATCTTTCTATAGATTGCGGATGTCACCGGTTTCCTACTGGCCAGTAGGGTGGATATGACCTGGTCCGACAATCCCTTTGTCTTCAGGATGTCCCTCTCAGGATCCAAGCCGATAGATGAAGTCTTGCTGGGTTTGGATGGTAGATCGGGCCCTGGTGGATGATGTCCTTCCACAGGGGTAGCTCGACTGGATTTCCGACTGCCATGGCTCCTAGAAGGGGAAACCAGCTTCTCTTTGGCCAGTATGGAGCGATCAACATCACTCGTGCGTGGTCCTCGCGTATTTTCCTGAGCACTGTCGGTATGAGGGCCAGTGGCGGGAATGCGTAGGAGAGGGATTCTCCCCAGGTCTGACTCAGGGCATCCACACCTTCTGGGTGGTCCATCGGATTCAGGGAATAGAATCTGGGGACTTTCGAATTCTTTCGGCTTGCAAAGAGATCTATACTGGGGGTCCCCCAACGCTGACAGAGATGGTTGAAGATCTCTTCCTTCAGTTCCCATTCTGTCGGGAGGATCCGTTGTCTGCTCAAGTAGTCTGCTACTTCGTTCTGGGAACCCTCTAGGTGTACTGCGGTCACTGATCGGACTGTTCTTTCTGCCCAAGCGAATATTTTTCCCGCTAGGTCCTGTAGTGGTTGATGTCTGGGTCCTCCCTGGTGCTTCAGGAATGCCACTGTCGTCATATTGTCGGATAGTATACGGACATGACGATTCTCTAGTATCGACTGGTTCCGCCGTAGCGCTTCCCAGACCGCGTAGAGTTCTCTGAAATTGGAGGATCTGGTCTTGATGTCTATTGGCCATCTCCCCTGGAAGATTTTCCCTTCTATGTGGGCTCCCCAACCCCACACACTGGCGTCCGTGGTGACTACCACGTATGGAGAGGCTGTCCAAAATACGCCCACCTGAAGGTTTCTGGACCGTGTCCACCACCGAAGGGACTCTCTTACTTGTTCTGGCAGCCTTAGAGGTCTGTCTAGCGACGCCTGACTTCTGTCCCACCTCGCAAGGATCTCTTTCTGCAGTGATCTTCGGTTTCTGTCGCGAACGAGCGCTTCCCTGGATCTTGCCACCAGTAGGAAGTCGTCTAAATAGGGTATGATCACAATACCCTGATCTCTCAGGTAGGCCACTACTTCTCCCACCAGCTTTGTAAAGATTCTGGGAGCTGAGGCCAACCCGAATGGAAGACACTGGAACTGGAAGTGGCAGGTCCGGGCTGGTAAACTGACCGCAAACCTTAGCAGTCTCTGGGATGAGGGATGGATAGGGACCTGGTAGTAGGCCTTCTTTAGGTCTAGGGTGCACATGACGGCGTCCCAATCTATCAGGAGGGTTGCGGATCGGACCGATTCCAACCGGAATCTCTTGTACTTGACCCAGGCATTTAGAGGTTTCAGGTTTATGATGGTACGGGCCTCGCCAGACGGTTTTGTGATCGAGAACAGGGACGAATAGTGCCCTTTCCCTCTTTCTGACGGGGGAACTGGTACTATGACCTTTGATTTTACCATGTCCTGTAGATCCGTCCACATTGCGGAGTCCTCCAGGACGACAGTGGGGGTAATTTATCTTTCGGGGGGAGGTGAATAAAGCTCTATATTGTAG
Source organism: Dendrobates tinctorius (assembly GCF_039654945.1). NCBI lineage: Eukaryota > Metazoa > Chordata > Amphibia > Anura > Dendrobatidae > Dendrobates > Dendrobates tinctorius. The sequence continues at coordinate 11,051,971 of NW_027361672.1, forward strand.
CCCTCCGCGATGGTTCTGAGGACCCACTGATTGTGGGTGACTCGGGACCAGTTTGTTGCGAAGTGGCGAAGTCTCCCCCCAATACCTATGGCGTCATTGCCTCCTCGATCTAGAGGTTGATGTGAATGGAGGACCTCTGTCCCTTCCGGTCTGGCTGAAGGAGCCCTTATAGGAGCCTCTACTGGACCTTGCCCGACCCCTGAACTCGGTCTGCCTCGTAGAAAAGGAGCCTCTCCGAAAGGACTGGGGTCGTCTGGGTTTTTCCTCCGGGAATCCCTTCTTTTTATCAGACACCAGCTCTAGAATGTTATCTAGGGCTGGCCCGAATACCCTCATGCGTTGGAGAGGGAGCTGTTTCTGGCTGCAAATCTTACCGATTCGGCTGACGCATCTGATAGGAATGCCGTAGCCGATTTCATGAGCGGAAGGGATGCTAGGATGTCTGATCTAGGGGTCTTGTTGGTTAGGTGCTCTTCCAACTGCCCCATCCACAAAAACATAGACCTGGCCACCGAGGTGGCTGCTATGTTGGCCCTAATGAGAGCCGCCGACGTCTCCCACGCTCTTTTTAATAAGACGTCTGCCTTCCTATCCATCGGGTCTCGAAGACCTGATGAGTCCTCGAATGGGATAGCCGTCTTTTTGGTAACTTTAGCGACTGGGACATCTATTTTAGGAATTTCCTCCCATGCCCGGGTTTCCTCAGGATCAAAAGGCAGTCTGCTTCTAAAGTCTCGGGAGAGTGTCAGTCGACGCTCTGCCTCCTTCCACTCCTCCTGGACCATCGTTTTGATGTGTTCACTTACAGGGAACACTACCTGTCTCCGGGCCACCAGTCCTCCGAACATTAAGTCCTGTCTGGGCTGTGGTTTAGGGACCTCACTATCTGCATAGTATTTCTGACTGCTTGGACCAACTCGTCCGTGTACTCCAGTCTGAATAGGTATTTCCTGCTCTGATCTTGTCTATCCCCCCGGATCTCGCCTTCTTCCTGATCCGAATCCCGGAATTCGGACTTCTCACTCCACCTTGGACGTTTGCGACTCGGCCCTGGGCTGGGGGACTGACGCCGTGCGAGGCTGGATGTAGAGGCCCGAACTTCCTCCCTTATCAGCGATCTCATCTCGGCTAGGAGGGATGGCTGTTCCTCGCCTACGGCCCTTGAGGTACAGGGTCCGCATAGGGTCTTGCTATATGCGTCTGGCAGCTTTACTCTGCATACTGGGCATCTGACCGATTTGGAGGTGGCCTTTGCCGGGTCCTTCGCCCCCAAGGGGGATTCTGTCGGGGCTCCCTTCTCCTAATACAGAAGGGGCACCTACTCAGATCTGGGTTGGGGTAATGGGTGGGAGAGGGTGGTCTGCGCTATGCGCACTTACCCCTCCGCCTGCTGGAGCGACCCCTTCCATCCTGGCGCGGTCCGCAGGGAGCTATGGACCTCCGAAGCGTGCTCCCTGGATCTCCAGAAGCGCGCTCTGTGCCTTAGAAGTGCGCGCTGTGGACCCCAGAGGCGAGCGCTGTGTGGTTTCTGCAGCGAGCGCTCTGTGGCTTCAGAAGCGCGCGCGGGATTCAAAGGCCGGCGTCTGACGTCACCGGATGTGACGCGCGGCCTCTCGCGCTAGGCCGCCTCCTCCACTTCCTGCTCTGCGCGCGGCTATGGCGGCCTCCTCCGGCCTGCCGCCGTGGGGAGCCAACCCCCATCCGTCTGCGGCGGACTGCCACTCCGGCCTCTTTGCCTGCTATGGCGGACTGCGGAGGCCTCATTCCTGCCTCCCAGCGCCAGTCGTCCGTCGGTGCCCGCCCAGCCAGCCGCCTGCGGGGAGCCGACCATCACCTGCCGTGGCGGTGAGTTTTTGGAGCCGAGAGCCTCCCATAGGGAGGAACGGCTCCCTCCAGGAGCGTCGTCCTGCTCCTGGCCTTTGGGGCAGAGGGACTCCCCACTGGAGAGTTTCGGCCCCGGGACCTCTTGACAGGGGAAGGCTTGGACTAGCCGTACGATCCCCTGAGCCCCTCCGGTAAGCTTCTCGTGTGTCCCTCCATGCAGGGACAGGAAAAACACTGAGGGAGAGGGGGTGGGACGTGACCTTTAACCTCTCGTGTGCTTCCTGTCCCTGTAAGGAGGAGGAGGACGTCCTCCATGGTGCTGTCAGGTGGACGTCCTGGAAAAAGGAGTTATGGCCCTGAGGATGCAATGACACAAAAATCCTCTTTCAATAAACATGCTTTAATAGTGCAAAAATACAATAAATAAAACCCATGAAGGTGTTTGTTATCACTGGAGTCATACTAACCCGTAGAACAATGTTACTCTGATATTCTTTCTACACAATAAATGGTTTAAGGGCAGGGGCAGACAATTTTTTTTTATTAGCATGGAGAGAAAACAATCTGCCCGATTATGCTGATCAGCGTTTAATTGGTGGGATCAATTTTACTCAAGGTGGAGAGAAAAAAAAAAAAAAAGTTTCTCCACCTTCTCCATTAAGTCAGTCCATGAACATCAGACTGCACTAGGATGTCATCTGTGTGCGGTCTGATGTTTTACACAGACCCATAGACTTGCAATGCCAATTTTGACCGGACACTTAGATCAAAACTGGACATGTCCCAGAAAAAATGTCCTCGGACCAAGGAAAAATAAAAACCCAGACATGAGTAAGCACAGCCCCATAGAATAACATGGGGATGATTCCCATCCATGAAAACCACAGAGAGCACTTGTCCAGTAAAGTCAGGTGTGTGAATGAGCCCTAAGAAAAAAAAAAAGCTGTTTTTTTTTCTCCCTTTAAAAAACAATCCCAAAATAATAATAGAAGCTAATCAATAATGGACATTTGCCCCAACATGATGGTAATGAAAAATGCACGTGCTGCAAAAAAATATAAGAACTCGCACAGCTTTCTTCACTGTTAATCAAATGGACCAGGTCATTAAGGGGTTAATTTGTATGCCAGTTCTGTTTTTGACTTGTGGCCGACTAAAGTATACCATGGGCTGGGGTGAGCAATGTTCCTGACTTACTGCATACATTGGGCACCGCATCCAGGACAGTAAGGATTAGGCCTGTTTCACATTTCCGTTTGTTGCCATCAGTCAAAATCCGCCGCTTTGCAAAAAAAAAAAAAAAAAAAAAGAAAACGGATTCCCCCCCCCCCCCCCCCCCCCCCCCCATTTTTTTCCCCATTGAATTAGTGGATCCGTTTTTTGACGGATCCGCCATAATTCTGGCGTCTGCTGACTTGAGTTGACGGACAATGAAACCTTTTTCTGGCTGCGTCAAAATAGCAGATAGCAACGGATCTGCCGCTAGCTGCCATTGGTTATAATAGTCGCCTATGGGTGGCGGATCCGTTGCCAACCGGTTTTTCACGGAATCAGGCAACGGATCCGCTTTTTGACACTGAGCATGCCCGGAAGAACTATCTTGCCAGAAATGTAACCCCAAACTCTGCTCTGGCGGCGGAAAATCTCTTGCTCTCTTTTCCCTTTAAATTTCATAACCTTGCCTCCAAAAATGGATCCTGTGACATCCATTTGTGGCAAAACGGATCCGATTTTTCACACTCTGGCGGATTTGGACTGACGTAAAAAAACTGAAGTGTGAAACAGGCCTTAGGAGGAGCATGGCTTAACTCTGGAGACAATGGAAAATATTTATTTACATATTTCTCAATTTCTCGGTTTTAGCTGTAATTTGGGACAAAATAAGATCAGTGAAATTTAGAAAATTGAGGGAGGAATTGCTGGGATATTTAATGTTGCGTGTCCCCTTAATAAGGATCTTATTGTTCTGCTGAGGCCTAGATAAGGCAGAAGCCAAACATTATACAGTTATTCCCTGATCGCAACTGTAACAATGCATGATATTTATATACCATGACAATTACACACCCTACTGCACTGTGCATGTCATACAGGACTGGTGTATTTCTAAGATGATGCCATAACCAGAGAAAGAATTTGGGAGAAAAAAAAACAAAACAAAAAAAAAAAAAAACAACTTTCTACAGACACCAGATAAATGAAGCTAAAAATGAGTTGTTAGAATATCTACCTGCAATGATTGTGTAGCTGACAGCTCTTTTCTTCAGATATTCGTAATAGGGTGGAATAACCTCTTGCAAGAACACAATGTCAGGACTGTACCTGCAGTAGCACAGATAGTAAGAACAAATTACCGATAAACTAACCCACATTATGTGTCATCAGAAAATTATCTATTGTTTAAATCAAGCTTTTATGTTAAATGTATTTAAAAAAAAAAAAAAAACAAAAAAAAAAAACCACAACTCACTATTTATATTAAAGAATAAAAAAGCGACATCTTGTGATTTTTCATGGCCACTAGGCCTAATATTAGACTTCTACTCCCTGTTCTATTCAGCAGTGACAGACATTAGCAGCAGTACACTGACTCTGACCCTTCTGTGATGATTCTGAGACTGATGAAAGTCTATAAACTGTATATAAAAAAAAACAAACCACACCTTATTTAACCCCTTTCTGTCATGTGACGTACTATCCTGTCCATGTGCCCTGGGACTTAATACCCAGGGACGGGATAGTACGTCACAGCGATCAGCAGTGTCCACGTGGTGAGCGCCACTGATCGCGGCCGGGTGACAGCTGATTATCACAGCTGACACCCAGCACAATGTGTCAGGGGCGGACACGGACCGCCCCGACACATTTAACCCCTTGCACACCGCGATCAAACACGATCGCGGTGTACCGGGGGTTAAAGGGAAACATCGGCAGGGAGGGGGCTCCCTCCCCGCTTCCCTGAGCCCCCTACAGCAGCGCAATGTGCAGCGCTGCTGCAGGGGGCTCCATCCCTGCACGTCCCCGAATCCAAGATGGTGACGGGGACCTTCGGGGGCCTGCGGGGAGCTGGCTTCCTCATGCCTGCAAAGCGCAGGCAAGGAGGAAGCCTTGTGTAGTGCCTGTGACACATCGCTGATCTGTCACAGTGATCTGTGATGTGACACAGCAGCGATCTGTCACAGGACAGTGATGTCCCACCTGGGACAATGCAATAAAGTAAAAAAGAAAATCGCTAAATTAAAAAAAAAAAAAAAAAAAAAAAAAATATTCCCTAATAAATTCATTTTTTGGAAAAAAAAACAAAAAAACAAAAAACAAAACACAACAACAGTACACATTTGGTATCGCTGCGTCCGTAACGCCCCGCCCTATAAAACTGTCCCATTAGTTAACCCCTTTAGCGAACCCCTTAAAAAATAAAAAACAAAGCAAAAAATGATTTATCATCATACCGCCGAACAAAAAGTGCAATAACGCGCGATCAAAAAAACGCATATAAATATCCATGGTACCGCTGAAAACATCATCTTGTCCCGCAAAAAACGAGCCGCCATACAGTGTCATCAGTGAAAAAATAAAAAAAAGTTATAGCTCGCAGAATAAAGCGATGCAAAAAATAATTATTTTTTATATAAAATGGTTTTCATTGCATAAAAGCGTCAAAACATAAAAAAACGACCTAAATGAGGTATCGCTGTAACCGTACTGACCTGAAGAATAAAACCGCATTATCAATTTTACCGCACGCGGAACGGTGTAAACGCACCCCCAAAAGAAATTCATGAAACGCTGGTTTTTGTTCATTCTGCGTCCCAAAAATCAGAATAAAAAGTGATCAAAAGATGTCACGTGCCCGAAAATGGTACCAATAAAAGCGTCCACCCCCTTAGGGAAAAATAATAAAATAAAGTGTATTTATTTCCATTTTCCCATTAGGGTTAGGGGTGTGTTGGGGGTTAGGATTGGCGTTAGAATTGGGGGGTTTCCACTGTTTGGGCACATCAGGTGCTCTCCAAATGCAACATGGCGTCTGATCTCAATACCAGCCAATTCTGCGTTGAAAAAGTCAAATGGTGCTCGTTCCCTTCCAAGCTCTGCCATGCGCCCATACAGTGTTTTACCCTCACATATAGGGTATCAGCGTACTCAGGACAAATTGCAAAACAACTTTTGGGGTCCAATTTCTCCTGTTACCCTTAGGAAAATAAAAAATTGGGGGCAAAAATATCATTTTTGTGGAAAAAAAATGATGATTTTTTTATTTTCACGCCCAGGCGTTATAAACTTCTGTGAAGCCCTTGGGGGTTCAAAGTGCTCACCACACATCTAGATAAGTTCCGTGGGGGGTCTAGTTTCCAAAATGGTGTCACTTGTGGGGAGTTTCCACTGTTTAGGTACATCCGAGCCCCGACATGTGCCCATACAGTAGTTTTCTCCCACATATGGGGTATCAGCGTACTCAGGAAAAATTGGAGAACAACTTTTGGGGTCCAATTTCTCCTGGTACCCTTGGGAAAATAAAAAAATTGGGGACTAAAAGATCATGTTTGTGGAAAAAATACGATTTTTTTATTTTCACGCCCGGGCGTTATAAACTTCTGTGAAGCACTGGGGGGTTCAAAGTGCTCACCACACATCTAGATAAGATCCTTGGGGGGTCTAGTTTCCAAAATGGTGTCATTTGTGGGGGGTTTCCAGTGTTTTGGTACATCAGGGGTTTTCCAAACACGGCATGGTGTCCGGTCTCAATTCCAGCCAAAAAAGTCAAATGGCGCTGCTTCCCTTCTGAGCTTTGCCATTCGCCCAAATAGTCATTTACACCCACATATGGGGTATCAGCGTACTCAGGACAAGTTGCACAGTAACTTTTAGGGTCCTGTTACCCTCGGGAAAATAAAAATTGGGGGTGAAAAGATCATATTTTTCCACAAAAATGATTTTTTAATTATACCGCTGTACATTATATACTTCTGTGAAGCCCTTGTTGGTTCAAAGTTCTCACCACATATCTAGATAAGTTCCCTGGGGGGGGGGGGGGGGGTTGTCTAGTTTCCAAAATGGGGTCACTTGTGGGGGGTTTCCACTGTTTAGGTACAACAGGGGCTCTCCAAACGTGACATGGCGTCCGATCTGAATTGTAGCCAATTTTGCATTGGAAAAATTAGACAGCATTCCTTCCCTTCTGAGCTCTGCCATGTGCCGAAACAGTGGTTCCCCCCCTCACATATCAGCGTACTCAGGACAAACTGCACAATAACTTTTGCAGTCCAACTTCTCCTGCTACCCTTGGTAAAATAAAAAAAAATTGAACCTGAAGTATTTTTTTGTGAAAAAAAGTTAAATGTTCATTTTTTTTTTAAAAATATTAAAAAAATTCCTGTGAAGCACCTGAAGGGTTAATAAAACTTCTTGAATGTGGTTTTGAGCACCTTAAGGCTGTGTGCACATGCTGCGGATTTTGCTGCGGTTCCGCAGCGGTTTTGGCCGCTGCGGACCCGCAGCAGTTTTTGCTGCGGTGTACAGTACCATGATTCCCTATGGGAATCAAAAACCGCAGTGCAGACGGTGCGGAATTTTCCGCGCGGATTATCTGCGGTTTTCAATCCGCAGAAAGAATTGACATGTCAATTCTTTCTGCGGATTCTCCTGCGGTTTGCCATCTCCTCTATTGAGGAGATGAAAAACCGCAGGACAAAACCGCAGAGCAATCCGCAGGTCTTTTGACCTGCGGTTTCACCTGCGGATTTTACAAAATCCGCACCTAATCCGCAGCGTGTGCACACAGCCTAAGGGGGTGCAGTTTTTAGAATGGTGTCACTTTTGGGTATTTTCTATCATATAGACCCCTCAAAGTGGCTTCAAATGTGATGTGGTACGTAAAAATAAAATGGTGTTGCAAAAATGAGAACTCGCTGGTCAACGTTTAACCCTTATATCTTCCTAAAAAAAAAAATGTTTGGGTTCCAAAATTGTGCTGACGCAAAGTAAACATGTGGGAAATGTTACTTATTAAGTTTTTTGTGTGCCGTATCTCAGTGATTTAGGGGCATAAAAATTCAAAGTAGGAAAAATTTCAAAATTTTCGCCAAATTTCCGTTTTTTTCACAAATAAACGCAAGTTATATGAATGAAATTTTACCACTAGCATGAAGTACAATATGTCACGAGAAAATGTCAGAATCACCAGGATCCATGGAAGCATTCCAGAGTTATTACCTCATAAAGGTACAGTGGTCAGAATTGTAAAAATTGGCCCGGTCATGAACGTGCAAACCACCCTTGGGGGTTAAGGGGTTAAACAATAGGTTTATAGGGACCCTCAAGATAAAACTTATACATTATTAGGTCTAGTGCAGAAACTAGGGTGGTAGAGGACACACGGCTTCTCGCTTTCAAGTTTATTTTTATTCTATTTTCCTGCATTTCGAGCCTACTACAACAAAATGTCACATTTAATCTCTATCCTGTGACATCACATTGCATCTATAAGATATTCATGCTGGCGGAGTACCAGGGCAAAACTTTAGTGATCAGTAATAAATTCTTATTTTACTATTCATCAAAACTTGTGCTATTAGGCCGGATTCACACATCACATCCACAGTCCAAATATGAGTCATGATGTCCGTACTGGCCTCATGTCTCCTGATTAAACTCAACAGCTTTGTAAGACATCTGTACACCAACCTTAGTGACGTGAAGTTTGCCCACATCACGCCTGGCAAAAAAATCTACTACGTAAGGTCTCATCTGCTATTCATATTATTTATCCAAACTCTAAATTAGGGATGATCAGAACAAAAATACCGACATAATAGACTTACAAAGCCAAATAAGAACACACTCCCCGAGCTCGCTCTTGAAGGTTGGACTGGTCAATTCCATCAACATTCCAGGTAAGGAGAGTAATGTGGCTCTCGTCTTCTTGGTTCAGAGTTTTGGGACCTTCTATGACAGGTGCCTGCTTTATGACAACTGGTGCGTCTTCTGTCAAGTCAATGCTAGATAAGAAATCCAAAACCATCACTATTAATGGCACTCTGAGCACCTACTCTAACAAGTGTAGCGTTGGATGTAAAAGAAAAATAAGGCCTCATTCAGAATTCAATTTTTTTCTCCTTAGGAAGAACAAAGGACTTTTTCATTAATGCAAAAAGGAAAAGGTACTCTGATGACATCCATGGGGTATACATTTTCCCACAGAGCCATTGGTTTAATAGGTGTATAAATGTACAAGTAAGAACAATTTGTAGATTAATTGGCCTACAAGAAAATAGACATGAAAAGCCCCATAAAATATAATCGTTATGTATTGCATCTGTAAATAAAAAGAGAACACGTATGTGAAAGAACACGCATGTGAAACACAGACATTTGAATGTGACCTAGCTACAATATTTCAATTAATGGCCAATTCTTAGTTGTGCTCAGCAAAAATTTTCATGGACAAGTATGCAAAGAAGAATTAACAAAGATCATCTATGGGTTTGACTCTATGTCATCCTCCCTACTGGACCTAATACCAGACAACCCCCAAATAGGTACCGTCTACATGTTACCTAAAATACACAAAGAAGGTAATCCAGGGAGACCCATCATCTCTGGTATTGGGACATTAACTGAGAATATCTCTGGCTGGCTGGAGAACATTTTGAAACCCTTGGTGAGGCAAACACCCAGCTACATCCAGGACACCACAGACATTCTCTGCAAATTGTCAGCACTAGGTCCACTTCCAGAGGAGACAATATTGGCCACCATGGATATAGAGTCCCTATACGCCAACATTCCTCACAGAGATGGGATTGCTGCATGCAAATATTTCCTAAAAAAAAAAAAAAAAAACAAAAAAAAACAAAAAAAAACAAACACAATCTGGCCACGGAACCAGCCTTACAATTCATCTGGTTTGTGCTCCACCATAACTATTTTTCCTTTGGAAACAATATATACCAACAGTGCATGGGAAGCACCATGGGAAGCAAAATATCACCACAGTATGCTAACCTGTTTATGGCTAAACTAGAACAAGACTTTTTGGCATCCTGCACTATCATACTTCTGCTACATTGATGACCTACTAATAATCTGGAAAGGCTCAAAGGAGGACCTGCCTACCTTCCACAAAAACTTCCAACAAGTTCCACCCAACCATCAAGCTCACCATCAACTTTTCAAAATCCCAAATCCATTTTCTAGACACAACTATACACATCAAAGACAATACCGTACAAACGACTATTTACCATAAACCCACAGGACGTCCGGCATACCTGAGATGGAACAGCTTTCATCCGAGACACACACACACACAAAAAAAAAAAAAAAAAAAAAAATCAATCTACAGTCAAGCTCTAAGGTACATTCGGATCTGTTCAGACAACGAGGACAGAAAACGACAACTACTATTACTCAGAAAAACATTCCTACACCAAGGATATCATCCACTTGTAATTGATGAACAAATCCACAGAGCTACAAGGAGCAGCCTCCTGGATTACAAACAGAAGGAGGATAACAACAGGGTGCCGCTTGTGGTCACGTACAACCCTCACATGAACATTTTAAGGAAAATTGGCGCTGACCTCCAACCCATATTCCACAGAGACCACAGACTGAAAGCAATATTCCCAGAACTGCCACTGCTCTCCTACAAACAGCCTCCCAACCTAAGGAATATCCTTGTCAGATGTGCCCTCGCATCACCATCAGGGACAGACAAAGTCCCCTGTAACAGTAAGAAATACAAGACCTGTACCCACATATCACCAACAGATAAAGTCCCCATACCCAACACAAATCAAGACTATAAGATCATGGACTATTTTTCATGTACATCCTCCAATGTTGTATACATGATACAATGTACAAGGTGCAATGCAGGGATATACATAGGAGAAACGAAGCAAAAACTACAAACAAGGATGAATCTGCATAGAAATAAGATAAAAAGTGAGCTGGACACACCTGTAGGAATACACTTCTCCAGACCTGGACACAGCTTGGCAGATCTAAAAGTCCTAATATTGAAAGGTCATTTTAATAGTGACAGAGAAAGGAAAATTTGGGAGTATAATTTTATAAATGTTTCATTCTCTAACAACAGGACTGAATTTTACACCTGGATTCATGACTCATTACATGGACACAGTTCACACCTCCACAAGAAGGTCTTCAGATCTCTAATAGAACACTGCCACCTCATTTACATGTGTAACAAAAACCTTAATTTAATTTCCTTGGCCTGTATCACCTCATGTCCTGTTGTAATTTCTATTTAAATGTTGCCATCTCTTCTCAGTTATTCACTTGTAATCTAGCCTGATGAAGGGGCCTTTTGAGCCCTGAAAGCTTGCTTGCAAATATAATTTCTCTGCTTAGCCAATAAAGGTATCACTGCTTCAATACTTGTCTCAATTTTTTTTTGGGGGACATAAGTATTTACATGGACAAGTATCAAACACAAATCAAGAGCCAAGTGCCCCTAGAAGACTGTAGATGGCGGGTTCTCCAGCCACTTAAAGGGAATCTGTCACCCCTCCCCCAGGGCCTTTTAAAGTAAAAAAGCCACCTTCAGCAGCACTAAGGCTGTATTCTGTGAAGGTGACTCTTATGCTTATTATCCCTAAGAACGCTGAAATAATGACATTTATAAATTGCCCGCCATACCTCTATTGAGTCACTGAGGTATCTTTTCTCCCTGTCTCACCCGCCTCGCAGCCGTCCATCATCTCCCTCTTGCCTCCGTGCGCCGCCTCCTGTTTCTCGTTACGTCACCGGCGCCCTGCACGCTGCCCAGGGACTTACATCAGGTGATGATGTAAGGATATCACACCTGCGTGTGAGGCCCCAGATCCCGCCCTGCAGTGTGTTATGATGTATTCACACTGCGGGGCTGGGAATCTGGTGCCTGCGCAGTGAGGAACTATGACGCTGCCGACGTATTCCGGTGGAGGAAAGAGGAGGAGGGAGATGGGGACAGGCGCAGAGATCCTCACTGCGCAGGCACCAGATTCCCAGTCCCACAGTGTGACTACATCATAACACACTGCGGGGCAGAATATGGGGCCTCCACTACACGCAGGCGCGATATCCTTACATCACCTGATGCAAGTTCACGGGCAGCGCGCACAGTGCATGCCCGAGAAATGATTGCAGAGCGCAGGCGATGTAACAAGAAACAGAGGAGGAGGTGCACGGAGGCAAGAGGGGGATGATGGACGGCTGCGAGGCGGTTGAGACAGGGGGAGAAAAGATACCTCCGTGACTCAATAGAGGTATGGCAGGCAATTTATAAAAAAAAAAGTCATCATTTCACCGTTCCTAGGGATAATAAACATAAGAGCGACCCTAACAGCATGAAGCCTTAGTGCTGCTGAAGGTAGCTTTTACTTTAATAGGCCCTGGGAAGGGGGTGACAGATTCCCTTTAAGAACTTTGGCAGCACACGCTGTCCAATTATCTTCACATCTTCATGTACAATACAGCAATTTAACTCCCATTTAACCTCACCATGTGTCTGACGATGTTACAGGCATGGTTTCTGATGTAGGTGGACTTAAATTAGTTGAAGCCTCTTCCCTTGGAGGAATCTCAACTTCTGGTTCAAAGTAAGAGTTAATCGCTCTCTGAAAATTAAAAAAATATATATATTTTATATTAAAAAAAAACAAAAAAAAAAAAAAAAAAACACAACAAAAGCACATTCTAAAACGACTACATAATGACAAAGATATATTTTACATCTTTCTTATGAGACATAATCTACATAGATCTGTTAATAATGTTTCGATGTTGACAGCCAGTACAGTTCTGGGAAAACTTAAATGGAATCTGTCAGCAGGTTTTTGCCATGTAATCTGAGAACAGCATAATGTAAGGGCAGAGACCCTGATTCCAGGGACATGTCACTTGCTCAGCAACTTGATGTTGTTTCAATATAATTAGCGTTTTATTAGCAGGAGATTATCACTGCCAGACAGTCCAGCTAACCTGTGTATAACCCCCATCCACACAACTGATTCGCAGTTTGCCATGTACACAGTAATCAGGAGTGTGAGTGGGGTTATATACAGATCAACATTCTGACCACAGGTTGGAGCCAGACGGGATGTGGCCATGACCACCCATCAAACCTGGCAATTTTTATGCCATAAATGCACCTAATTCATTACGGGGTGTTACCTTTAATGAATTCTGAGCATCGTACTCCAGCAATCCCTTCATCAATACTGCAGTGTGAAGCGCCCCCAATGAGTTTTCCCTACTCAAGGGGGACATGACTTCTCCACAGCACAGCTAACCTTGCTCCGCTATAAAACTACCTATTCACTAAGGCCGTGCAGCAGACGGTAAAATCTGTCCTTGGCAGTTCCACTGCGTAGAACGTCTGATCCCGGGGTCTCCGAGGAGTCCAACAATTTATGAACAGTTTCATATACTGTACATTAAATAACCCTCACAAGATGTAAACGAGCAAGGTTATAAGAAAAGCGTCAAAACAATAAAAAACATTGTGCGCTGTGGGGTCGGGAGGTCCGAACTATCACGGGATTTAGCCCACATGGTGAATTCACTATTAAAAAAACAAACAAGAAGGACAAATGCTAGGAGTGAGAATTGCAGAACTTTTGTTTTTTGGTCACTTAACATCTCAAAAAAAACATCCGTAAGGGGAGAACTTTGGGCATTTTTTTTACTCCCTTCACATTTACCAATTTTATTCACTCGGGACTTCTGTAATTTCTCACCACCTGGTGGAGACATCTGCAGCCACGAGATTGTACTGCGCCACGGCATAGGTTACTGAGCCAAACATGACTTTATTACTATTCATTCCACCCTGAAAGGAGGTTTATTAGGCGACCGATACCAATAGCCCCTGATCACAGGGCAGTGATAGGAGCTGCTGGCTGTGCTCACACAGCGGTATACGCGTACACATAGGATGCCCCACATGAACCCTCCCTCCCTGCCACTACTGGGAGTAGCCAGCGCACAGCCATACTTCCAGCTCCCAGTCATTCTCCGCCAGGTAACACTGCGCCACAGCCCGGTCACAGCCCACAACGGTGGAGAACTCGGCACATCTGCGCTCCCTGTCCGTTATCAGGGCCGCATCCCCCGGGGAGAACCCCACAGCACCGGGCACCTCCATGCCACAGTCCGGAGCCACTGTAGCTGCGCGCCTCCAGCACCGTCCACCAATCAGCGTATGAGCTGCACTGAGCCACTATCCCATTGGTTGGGAAAGCTCAGCGAGGATTATCGTGAGATGCACGTACTATAACGTTTAATCACGTGCTGCGTTCCACTGTGGAACGCGGAAGTAGAAGTAGCGCATGTTAATTATTGTGCTCTCTTGGGTCGTTTCTGCATAGCTCGTTGTAGTGCTGGCACTGGTCCTCGGTGAAGTAATTCCGCTTCTGTGCTGGGGAGTGGAGAGCCGGCTTCGGAAGCCCCTTTAGCAACGCCCTTAACGTGTTGGGGGCGGGGCTTGTCAGCGCGTGAATTCCCTTGGAGGTGACCTGCACTGTATAGACCCCGCATATTGGTGCCGGGATTGTGCTGACCCGTCATGAGCGCTTTAACCACGAGCACGTTACGATCGTTGATCAAAGTCTTAGGAGAGGGGGCAGGATTTGACCGAGTCCTGAGCAAGGTATACAGCGCCGTGACCGGAGTCATTGCACTCATCCTACAGTAACCAATCAGATTACTGCTTGTATTCAAAACATTGGGCTGACAGAATGAACCCTGGATTCTGATTGGTGGCGACGGGCAACGCCTCTACTTCTGTCAGTGTTAAAGGGAATCTGTCACCTATTTTTTGGAGTATCAGCTGCAGGCACCGCCATCAGGGGCATTATTCTGTAATGCTGTAGATAAGCCCGCGATGTATCCTGAAAGATAAGAAAAATGAGTTATATTATACTCACCCAGAGGAGGTCCGGGTCTGGTTTGGCGCCTCCCATTTTCTAACGATGCCGTCCTCTTCTTTGCTTCCCGTCGTGGCTCCTGCGCAGGCGCACTGCTCTGCCCTGTAGAGGGCAGGGCAGAGTCCTGCAGTGCACAGGCGCCGCGAGAGATCCGGCAAAAAAATAGGTGACAGAATCCCGTTAAGTATTTTTTTTCAACCCTTAAGCCCTGTTCTCACATAGGGAGATCGCTAGCGAGATCGCTGAAGCGTCACCGATTTTGTGACTCAACAGCGATCTCGCTACATGTGACACGCAGTGCTGACCGCCACCCCCGCTGGATATCGCTGATCGTGCTCAAATGTCCTGGGCCATTTTTTTCGTCATCGTCGCGCATCTCTGTGTTTGACGTCGACGAGTGACCTCGTTGGTGACGCAGAACTCAGGGATGCAGGAATCGTTTGAAAAGCTGCCGTGACAAGGTACCAGTGACCGGCGAGGTCGTTATAAGGATCAACGGATCGTTGCTGCGTCGCTGAAGAGATCTGCCTGTTTGGCAGCTTACTAGCGACCATTTAGCGACGCACCAGCGATCCTTTCCAAGTTGTATCGTTGTCGGGATCGGTGGTGCATTGCTAAGTGAGACGGGACCCTAAGGGTATGTGCACACACTGCTGATTCTGGTGCGGATCCGCAGCAGATTCTCATGCGGTGTACAGTACCATTATATCCAATGCAAATTAAAAAACCGCTGTGCACATGCTGCCGAAAATTCCGTGCGGAAACGCAGAGGTTTATTTTCTGCAGCATGTCAATTCTTTGTGCGGATTCCGCAGCGTTATTACACCTATTCCATTATAGGAATCCGCAGGTGTAAAAACGCAGGCCAAATCCGCAGGTAAAATGCAGGTCATTTTACCTGCGGATTGTGCAGATTCCGCGTGGAAAAGTCCGCACAGGAATCCGCAACTTGTGCACATACCCTCAGACTAATAAGACTGTCTTATGCTTTGAGGTCAAGAGAATCTGTCGGTAAGATTACCCCCACCCCCTAAAAAAAACACACCTAAGGGCATGGAAATCCATCCACACCTTTATATTTAGTATCTATTGCTGCATTCCTGAGGAAATGGTGTCAATCTCATGCAAATGAGCCGCTATGTGCTCTGGGGTTGACCGAGGAGCACTTCCCTGCCCAATTCCAGCCATTGATATAATCCCGGCCTTAGTTCTTTGTTTGGTGTTTTACATCACACAGACGATGAGCTACCAATGGAGCAAAAGAGGCCGGCGCTGGGTGAGAAAATCACCGCTGGCGGCCGGGGCTCGGGGAGTGCTTTGTCACGGCCAGAGAACTTAACGCCTTTTTTCCATATGGATAAAAGTGATTTGTGCAGAATATATAGAGGGGTGATGGCTTTGGCCTTCAGTGACCTATGTGCTGGAAATGAGCAATAAGTCTGAGTGGAATTGAATTCTACTAGAATTTTGTGCATTTTCTTACAATTTGCTTCCGCACTAAGTTAGTAAACTGGCTGTTGTTGGCTGGCATCTTCCTGAACCATAAAGGGTTAAAAAAAATAAAATCCTTTTCACTTTTCCAGCCGCTCCGCTCTTCACTGCCACCCTCCAGCCCTCATCACCGACACTGGGCATGCTAACATCCCTGGGCCTCACGCACTAGGCCGAGGCTTCTAGGTTAGATAGACCCGGGAGTGTTCTGAGTATGTGTCCACACCGACATGTATAGTGCCACATTACTGTGAGGCTTATTTACCTGTGAGCCCTGGGAATGGGAATCGCGGGGGTCTATGCACTGTGCTGCGACTAAATATAAATATTCCCACAACATTTACTTTCAGCTGAGCTGCAATGTTCAGCACGGCCTAGGAAGAAATGAACATGTCGCTATGATTTTCTTTTTTGTGTGAGAACAACAGATGTGTTTCCATGTTTCGTGTTGCTTTGGTGTTTCCTCAGCTCCAGCTTGTGTCGGAAAGTCCTGGGAAAATTGTTTGTGAGCTGAAAGTTGATGAGGAGCACACAAATCGTGGTGGCACGATGCACGGCGGCTGCACGGCTACCTTGGTGGACACCGTTTCTACTGTTGCACTGATGCACACAGAAAGAGGAGCTCCGGGCGTCAGTGTGGACATGAACATCACGTGAGTTTGGCTTCGTGGTGTGACAAGCAGGAGGTTTTTGCCCAAGTAATGACAATTTATAACCTGTCCACAGGAAAGACGATAAATGTATCTCTCAGTGCTTCACTGATCACTACACCAGGGGGTCCTGAGTAGTATAGGGATTAATCATGTGCACCGCTACTTATTTTACTACTAGATGGAGGCCCGGTGCAATTGCATCGGGAGGGCGGTAATGTCGCTACGGGGGCAGGCTTTGTATCGTTGAATCTCTCCCCACCCCATGTGCTCTTCCAGAGTCTCATTTGCCCTTTGTTGTCTTTGATGTTGTGCCTTTGCTGCTTTCCTTTCATTGTCATTGGCGTACTTTTTAGGAGGAGCCATGTTGGCATTGATATTTGTTTTTTAAAGGGGTTTTCCCACGTGTCTGACCGTGTACCGAATATACCACATCTCCTGGGCAGGGGAGGAAGCAAAAGACAATACTGACATTACAGCAGGAGATCGCAGGACACATTTTGTGAGGTAAAATATTTTTTAAAAACAGTCAGTGAAATAGTTTACCTCCAAAAATGAATCCACTGTGATCCCCTGCTGTAATGTCAGTATTGTCTTATGCTTCCTCCCCTGCCCAGGAGATGTGGTATGCTCTGTACACGGTTAGACACAGTCAATTTTTAAAATGAACTTTTGTTCGTGGGAAAACCCCTTTAATGTGACCGGCTTCCTCAGCCTGTAGACACATTGCGCATCTGCCTCTGGGATCAGCCGAATGATTCACTGCACCTGCGCGTAATTCGCGCAGGCGCAGTAAATCAGATCGCTGCCATCTTTGTGTAGACAGATAGCGGCGGTCACATTCAAACTGCGCATGCGCTCCTGTACAGAGATGGCGGCAGTCAGTGAATCATTCGGCTGATCTCGGCAGCAACGTGTTCGCGACGGTGTTCCGCTGGTGGTGTGAATCTCACCAGCACACGCAGTGTGGGCTGCAGGAATTTGCCAGTTTCTGACCCGGGACTTGAGGGTATGTATGTGTTATACATACTCCGAGCCAGTGGGCACGGCCTTGCTTCCATACACTTGTATATAGCGAGTCCGTGCCCTCTAGTCGTCCACGCCCACGTCACTAGACAGGGTGCAGCCTCACTCAATATTAGTGTATAGAGCGAGGCCGCGCCACTAGAGGGGCTCTGACTAGACCTGGAGTATGTGTAACTCATGCATACCCTTGATCCCAGGTTAGAAATCACACTCACCCCATAGTGCTTGCGCTGAAGAGTTTCATAAGTCTACAGTCACACAGAGTGACTGCAGACTTATCGATATGGACTGGACAACCCCTTTAACCCAATGGATTTGGCCATATGCCAGTTAGAGGGGTTGTCCAAGCCTCTGGCTCAAATTTGTAGTCACTCTGTGACTGCAGACTAGTGAATCCTCACAACGTGCATAGTGCAAGCTGTCAGGATTTTCTGGTGCCAGGAATGGGCAGTCATATGACCACAAGTATGCAATTTTCATACTTTAGGCCACATTTCAACTACACATGTGCACGCTTTTATTGAGCGAGGCCGCACACATCCGATCAGCTCGTGACTGCATGTATGCAAATCGCATACTTCTAGTCATGCGCTACTTGTACCACTTGCAGATTCTAGGCTTAAGAACCAGCTCATGTCGCTTTGCAGCTGCCAGGATCATTGAATCCAACCAGTCTGTGCCCTTGAGCTTCTCTCATGCAGCCACTGCTACAGCCTGGGAGAGTGCAGTGTTTGAACTGGCGGCAGGATCACACTGCTGGTCTGAGCAGTCAGCCTTCAGGAGCACACCACTCCTAGTAAAGCAAGAAGCCGGGGGCTGGGAGTGATGCGTTCCTGAAGATACAACATTGGTGCAACGCTTTAAGCCACCAACGTAGAGCAGCCCTTGTTCTGAAGGGCTCATTGTTACCATGCATTCTGTTCTTTGAAAGGATATCCTTCATTGCTACATTGACAGCTGAAGAATGAGGAACGAAGCTGGTGGAAATTGCCAGTGGGTCCTCAGAGAAGTGAATATAAACATTTCTGAGGGCGCATGCATCTTCGCAAAGAGATTTAGGGAACTGCAGAGGCTCCACTGTATTCGTTAGCCGTGATTGATCAAGGCTGGCATTTTGTTACAATGGAGTAAGATGCGTGAAATTCTTTGCAGCATGAATATGGTTCATTTTTGTTGTTGTCATGCGCCAGCATAAGAAATATATGCCAGTCCGGGACTTGGGTACATATTTGAAGTAATTAAAATGGTATTCCGATCTCCAAGACCTTATCCCAATATGTAGCATGTGTAGTAATAACAATAATATTAGCAAATACATCCAATTAGAAATGTAGTATAGATTTTCTGGTTCGCTCGGTCTCTGTCGTCATGTAAAGAGCATTGCAGGGCCTTAGGTATCCATGGTTACGACCACTAGCAACCAGCTGTCACTATATCAGTGGTCATAACCATGGTCCTGCAATGCCTGAACATGAGGAAAGAGGGATTTTTGGTACTTACCGTAAAATCTCTTTCTTGGAGCCTTCATTGGGGGACACAGGTTACCATGGGTGTATGCTGCTGTCACTAGGAGGCTGACACTATGCAAATAAGAAAAAGTTAGCTCCTCCCTGGCAGTATACACCTACCGACAGGCACAAATTACCTCAGATGGTGCAAAAGCAGTAGTAGGAGCAACTATAAGAAATCAACCTATTGTAAGGTAGTGCCTATTGTTCATGTTCGGAGACACTCACTTGGCAGCGGATTAATCATGTCAGGCATGGGTTGTTCACATAAATCAGTTCATCAGGTTTATTGTGCAGCATAAACCATATAGCAGCAACAGTCTTACATCAGACCAAATGAAGATTCATAGTGGAGCACCGCTCCCTTATCCCTGTGGTCACACAGGCTGTGCTTTGTCCAGCAACCAGGCTTTACAATCTCAGTTAATTCCCCCTGTCCAGGTTACCTCTTGGCTGCTTCTCAGTCCTGACGTCCCTTCCCTCCTGGGGACTGTCCAGTACTCACAGGCTATTACACACAGGCCACACACGGTCAGTGGCGTCCACATGTGCGCTTCAGGAAGGTAGCCCACCTTCCAGCATGACAGCCTTCCGGGACCTTTCCACACGGACCAATCAGATCCAGGCGCTCACTCATGTGACCTACCCTGGTCACCTTATATGGTCCGTAGCCACGCCCACCGGATCACATGGCTATGACCTCATTGCAGGTCCTATATCAGACACCCATGCATGCATACATACATATACAGGCTTACTATGGGCGTTTTTAGACACACGCCCCTGGGTGGGTTTGTAGGTGACTGGTCCCACCCGTCTCACCAGCCACCTGAAAGCTCTCCCTCATACTTTGTAACAAAAACCTCAGCAGTACCTCTGCTGATCAACACTCATTCAAGCTTCCATCCCAGTGCCACCCCCCCGGGATACATAACGGTCATTTACCATCCTGGCATTCATCCTACCTCCATTACCACAATGGATATGCCTGTGTGCATGACCCATACAGCGCCCCCTAGCTGTCGCAGTGGTCACTGCACCACACTATGTACCAACCAAACGGTACATTGGCCAACACGGCACAACATTAAGGGAGGGTGCTGTGTCCCCCAATGAAGGCTCCAAGAAAGAGATTTTACGGTAAGTACCAAAAATCCCTCTTTCTTTCTCGCTTCATTGGGTGACACAGGTTACATGGGACGTCCAAAAGCAGTCCCAAGGGTGGGAAAGAAATGCTGAGAGAAGGGTACTTAGGTCAGCCGGTGGGAGACCGCCACCTGCAGTATCTTCCTACCCAAGCCTGCATCAGCAGAGGCGTATCTACCTTGTAAAATCTCACAAAGGTATGGAGGGACGACCAGGTAGCAGCCTTGCAAACTTGCAAGGCCGAAGCCTGGTGACGAATGGCCCAGGAAGCTCACAGCCCGGGTAGAGTGAGTCCTCACCCCGGAGGAGGCTGTTTGTCCGGGACCACGGTACGCCTTTGGAGGCTGGAAACCCTTTCCGACGACCTTCAGAGGCGACAAACAGGGAATCGGACTGACAGAAGGAAGCAGTCTTAGCAAGGTAGACGCAAATTGCCTTGACCAAGTCCAAATTGTCGAGGGATCTCTCCAAGGGATGAGTTGGAGAGGGACACAGAGAGGGGAGGACGATGTCCTCATTGATGTGAAAGGCAGAGACTACCTTTGGCAGAAAGGCAGGAACCGGTCTGACGACTACCTTATCCTGGTGCAAAACTAGAAAAGGAGAACGGCAGGACAATGCTGCTAACTCTGAGACCCTCCTAATGGAGGTGATGGCGACCAGGAAGGTCACCTTCCATGAGAGGACGGAAAAAGAAATATACTGAATCAGCTCAAAGGGCGCACGCTGGAAGGCGCTCAAAACAAGATTTAGAGCCCATGGATCGACCAGAGACTGGTAAGGAGGCGCTATGTGAGCGACGCCCTGAAGAAAAGTCTTCACCTGGGGAAGAGAAGCGATATCTCTTTGGAAGAGGATAGCCAGAGCGGACACCTGACCCTTTATGGTACTGAGGGAAAGGCCGGAGTCGAGACCCGTCTGTAGAAAACTCAGAATGGAGGGAAGAGAAAAAGTCATAGGAAACAAACTGTTGACCTCACACCACCGAAAGAAGGCTTTCCAACATCTGTGATAGATGCGTGATGACGCTTCCTTGCCTTAATCATGGTCTGGATGACCTTGTGGGAAAAACCTGCATCCCTCAGGACCGCGACCTCAACGGCCGTGCCATTAAATTCAGAGGCCGAGAATTCGGGTGGAAGAGGGGCCCTTGCAATAGAAGTTCTGGACGGTCTGGAAGCCTCCAGGGAACGTCCGAGAGCATGTTCACTAGCTCCGCATACCAGGCCCTCCGTGGCCAATCTGGAGCTACTAACAGAACGGGGACCCCTTCTGCCTTTATCTTTTTCACGATTCTTGGAATCAGGGAAAGAGGTGGGAACAGATAAGGCATGCGAAACCGGGACCACGGGATCACGAGTGCGTCGCAACCGACATCCATCGGATCCCGAGACCTGGCTACGCATCGGGGAACCTTGTGGTTTGTTCGAGACGCCATGAGGTCGACATCCGGAGCACCCCACCTCAAACAAATTTGGTGGAAGACTGCGGGGTTGAGAGACCAATCGCCTGACACGAGCCCCTGACGGCTCAGGAAATCGGCTTCCCAGTTGTCCACCCCTTGAATGTTGACGGCCGATACAGCGGGAACATGGCTTTCCGTCCAACGCAGAATCTTTGCCACTTCCAGCATGATCTGCTTGCTGCGAGTTCTGTCTTGGTGATTTATATACGCCACGGCAGTGGCATTGTCCAACTGGATGCGGACTGGCTTGCCTTCGAGGAGGGGCTGCCAGCGGATGAGGGCAAGAAGGATTACCCTGATCTCCAAGTGATTGGGAGGAGATTCTCCTGAGCATCCCAGCAGCCCTGCGCTGTGAGGTGGAGAAAAAAACGCTCTCCAACCCCAGGAGACTGGCATCGGTGGTGATGACCTGCCACCGAACAGGAAGGAAGGATCTCCCGCGTAGGACCAAGTTGGAAAGCATCCACCAGGTTAGGCATTGCCTCACTTTGGGAGGCAGAAGTACCGGTCTGTCTAGGGAAATCGTCGTCTTGTCCCAGGCAGACAGGAGGGCCAGCTGGAGAGGGCGGGAGTGAAACTGGGCATACGGCATTGCTTCCATGGAGACAATCCTCTTCCCCAGGATTCTCATGCAGAGCCGAAGGGGAAGAGGGACCGGGCGCTTTAGGGCTTTGATCCCCTGCCAGAGGGATGAAAATTTCTCCTTTAGAAGGAAGAAGGAAACTTGGATGGTGTCGAATCCCATGGCCAGGAAAACGAGACGCTGAGTTGGCATCAGGGTGGACTTCTTTTTGTTGATTTTCCAGCTGAGACGGCGCAGCGTGTCCAGAGTGATCTGGAGGCTGTGATCGCAGTCTCGGCGAGAAGGGCCCTTGACCAGGAGATCGTCGAGATAAGGGATTGTAAGAATCCCCTTTGAACGAAGGATGGCCATGACCGCTGCCATGATCTTCATGAAGACCCTGGGGGCGGACGCCAGACCGAATGGGAGAGCTGTGAACTGGTAATGGTACTCCTGTATGGCAAACCGGAGGAACCTCTGATGCTGCACACAACAGGAACGTGCAAATAAGCATCCTGAATGTCCACAGAGCAAAGATATTCCTCCGGTTCCATGGAGGCGATCACCGAGCGCAAGGACTCCATTCGAAAGTGGCGAACGCGAATGTGGCGATTCAACTGCTTGAGGTCCAAGATCAGGCGAAGAGAACCGTCCTTTTTTGGGACTACGATCAGGTTTGAGTAAAACCCGGAAAACCGTTCGTGCCAAGGAACAGGAACAATTACTGCTGAGCTTAGGAGGGAAGAGACGCCCTGGGACCTGAGAGGGCTGTTTTGGTGAACGAGAGAGGAAGAAACATTCTTTTGGGGCGAAGAAAATTCTATCTTGTAGCCTGATGTGACAATCTCCCTGACCCAGGCATCGTCAACCGCCGCCAACCAAGTCTCCTTGAAAAGAAGAAGCCTGCCTCCCACCCTGGAAAGATTCCTAGGTGGGGGTGACCCGTCATTTTGAGGAAAATCTGTGGCCGTGAGAACCGGAGGGCTTAGAGGGACAGCTCCTAGACCTCCAGAGAGGGGTAGGTTTGAAGGAAGGTTTCCTTCTTTCCCCTTGTGCGGAAGAACGGTCCTGCTGGGAGGATCCGCCTGAGGAAGAGAGAGGTCGAAAAGGCTGGGGGCCCTTTCTGTTGAAGGGGCGTCTTGGCCTGGATTGGGGCAGAGAAGTACTTTTGCCTCCGGTGGCATCCGAAATGATCTGGTCTAGCTTGGCCCCAAAGAGCCTGGAGCCCTGGAACGATAGGCCAGTGAGATTTTTTTGGAAGCTGGATCTGCGTTCCATGCCTTCAACCAAAGGATGTGGCGAATAGCAATAATGTTGCTGTTTGCTCTTGCTGAGCAAGCAGCAGCATCCAGGGAGGTATTCAACAGGTATTTACCCGCATGGGCAATTTGGTCTGCCAAATTTGCTAGCTCTTCTGTGGGAGCTGCCGCCACAATGCCTCGACAAAGTATCTTGGCCCAGGCAGATATTGCTTTCACCACCCATGTGGAGGCAAAGTTTGGGCAGAAAGAAGTGCCTGACGCATCAAAGGCTCATTTGGCTAGAGCCTCAATCTGTCTGTCCGTAGGGTCCTTGAGAGACGCCGAATAGGGAATGGACAGGACTGTGTGAGATGCTAAGCGTGAAACCGGCGGGTCCCCCTTAGGAGATTCAGACCATTTTCTGACAAGGTCTGAACTAAAAGGGTAAAGGATGTCTAGTCGTTTTCTTCCCGGGAAGCGTTTGCCGGGATGTTCCCAGTGTCTAGAGGTAGTGACCACAAACTCGTGATTGGGAAAAAGTTTGGAAGGATGTTTTACCTGTTTGAATGAAACTGACTGGTCCTGAGCAGTAGCGTTTTCTTTTATTTTGAGGGTTTGAATAATAGCCAAAATAAGGCCATCTACCATGTCCTGCGTTCCAGAGTTCTGATCTGCATCAGAGTCAGAATCTGACAGAGAGGCTACATCTGACCAGACGTCCGCCTCCGAGGAGGGGGAACGGACAGAGAGGGGTACCCTTGGTGCTGTCGAATCTGAAGAGGAGCTAGACAGAATCAACTTCCTAGACCTCTCTCCAGATCTGTCCCTGCGTGCGACTCACCATGTGAGGTGTTCGGAGCATTAGTGGCGGCAGTGAGATGCGGCATACGTTCCAGGAAACCGACTTAGACATGGCAACAGTCAAACCTGAGACCGACTGGGACACGGCAACAGCCCACTCCGGGGGGGGGGGTGCTTTCATCACAGGCGTTAGAGGTCTCCTGAGGGGCAGACATGGTGGAAGGACTGCAGGACGGACAGAAGAGGGATGGCTGGCCTGAAGCCCACTTTCTCTTTTATAGCGGGCACAAGCGTAGTCAATTACCGTAGGGATATAGCCAGAAGCCCCTGTAGAGTTGGGCATAGGTAGAGCCTATGTGAAGACTGCAGCAGCACGCTATGAAGGCGATACTGCTGAGGGGAGCTAAGAGTAACAAAAATGGCCAGGGGAGTGGAAAATGCAGAGCCTACCAGACACCCAGCGATGAAGGTAGCAGTGTCCCCCACTGGATCCCTGATGGATGCTGCAGAAGTGCAGGAAGCTGTGACCCCCCCCTCCCCCCCGTGGCACAGACGCCGCCGGAGCAGGTGGAAGATGGACGCTGTCCTGTGACCACGAGATGCGCTGAGGAGAGTGGTGGGCGGGGTTATCGTCCTGAGGAAAGAGGTAAGTCAGAGACTCCCTGTCATTGGCCTGTCAGGTCGGGCGCGCAGAAAAGAGAAAGCATCCTAATAGGCTGGCATGCCTGTGGGGGCGTGACCAGCCTGTTATGTGCCCAACACCAGCGTCGGGACCGACGCGCAGGCCAGGGGGGGGGGGGGGCGGTTGTCCGGCGCTGGCAAAAAACGAAAGCGCCGCGCACATTGGTTGAGGCTGGCAGAGGGGCATGGCCGGGACTGAGGATGTGCAGGGGAAAATTGCCGAGCCAAACTGGGGGGCGTGTGCGGCAAGGAGCGGAGCTCGCTGATAGGGTGAATATCGAGAGGCATGGCCTAACGAGAACAGCCGGGTTAAGAATACGGCTGAAAAATGTCAGACTGAGCACGCTGGCTAAGAAAAAAGGGTGTGAATTTTGAAATCTGGTCCTGGGTAGAAGGAGAGCACAGGAGCTGCTGGGCCTATACCGGTGAGCGGGGTCATACTAATTTGCTTCTTGAATCCGGCTCCTCTTCATAGCTGAGGATCACATCAGGAGCCCTCGGGATGGAGAGGGTCCTGGGAGAGAAGATCTGCCTTCCCACACATCTCCAGATGGTGCAGAAGACGGCGTCAACCCCTTAGGAACTAGGGGGAAGGCCACCACCGGTGACCACCGTCTTCCTCTCGGCCCTTTCCGAGGATCCGAGGAGAGGGGTGAGGAGGGGAATAGGCAAGGACTGGCCAGCGAGTCACCCTGAAACACCCCAAAGGGGGGATGGGGGACAAAGTCCTGCCAGCGGGTCCGAGAGTGGGCGATACCACACTGCTCTCTCGGTCGCTTAAATGTGGGAAAACAGGGTGAGAAATCTGCACCCTGTTACCCGACGAGCTGTATCTGAAAAACAAAGGTGAAATGATTAATAAACACACAAAAACCTGTAAAGTAAAAGACACTGCGGATCTGGTGTTAGATCCAGGTCCACCTCCTACAGACACCAAGCAAAAACTGGGGTAATTTGTGCCTGTCGGTACGTGTATACTGCCGGGGAGGAGCTAACTTTCTTATTTGCATAGTGTCAGCCTCCTAGCGACAGCAGCATACACCCATGGTAACCTGTGTCCCCCAATGAAGCGAGAAAGAAAGAGACATAGCGAATCGGAAGAACTATTCTACATTTCTTATTGGAGTTATTTGCTAATATTATTATTACAGCAAGATCTTGGAGATGGGAATGACCCTTTAGGGTATGTGCACACATAGGTTTTTTGTCTCTGCGGATTTTGTAGAGAAAACTGCAGGAAATCCGCAGGACAAAGTGCTGCGGTTTATCTGCGGTTTTGCCCTGCAGTTTTACACCTCATAATGGATGAGGTGTTTAAAACTGCAGCGTTTCTGCACCAAACAATTGACATGCTGCGTTTTGAAAACCGCAGCAAAACCGCGCGGAAAAAAACGCATCATGTGCACAGCTTTTTTTTATTTCCATAGGTAATAAAGGTACTGTACAATGCAGCAGAATCTGCTGCGTTTCTGCAGAGCCAAAAACACTGCGGAAACCGCAAAGTGTGCACATACCTTTAAAGTAACTTTTATGAGTGTCCATTCTGAGGACAACAATCAAGTACTTGTTTTTGTTTCCCTAATATACCCTTATCCACCCCATCTACCTTGGCAAACATGGAGAAAAATAGTTGCCAAAGGGGATGTCTTTGCTTATGATATTAATGAACACCCGCCATCCTTAGCGTATGTGCACATGTTGCAGATTGCTGTGCGGATCCGCAGCGGATTTGGCCCTGCAGATCCACAAGAGAATACGGTACAATGTTATTCTATGGCGAGGAAAAAAAAGGAGATTTTTGTGTACTCACCGTAAAATCTCTCTTAGCCTTTAATTGGGGGACACCTTGGGTGTTATGCTGCTGTCCACTAGGAGGCGACACTATGCATAATCTGAAAAAGATTAACTTTGGCTCCTCCTCTGCAGTATACACCCCTGGACGGCGTCAGCCTTCTCCAGTTTTGTGCCAAAGCATAAGGAGGAACGTAACCAAATAACATAACCATGCCTGTAAGAAGGCTACTATGTACGAGCTCAAAGAACAATATGAGAACTCAACAGGAAACAACGGCCCGTAAGGGCAACAGGGTGGGAGCTGTGTCCCCCAATTAAAGGCTAAGAGAAAGAGATTTTACGGTGAGTACACAAAAATCTCCTTTACTCTGTCGCCTAATTGGGGGACACAGAACCTTGGGACGTCCCAAAGCAGTCCCTGGGTGGGAAGCAGTGGACGAATATTGTGCTGACAGTCCCCTAGACTTGGGGTACTGCCGCCTGCAGAACCAGTCTACCCAGGCTCGCATCCGCTGAGGACTGGGTATGAACACTGTAGTGTTTCGTAAACGTGTGTAGGCTAGTTCAAGTGGCCGCCTTGCACACTTGTTGTGCCGAAGCCTGATGCCGAATGGCCCAGGAGGCCCCTACTGCCCGTGTAGAGTGTGCCGTGATACCGGCCGGAAGAGGGGAACTGTTAAGTCGGTAGGCCTCATGTATGGTGGACCTGATCCACCTGGCAAGGGTAGCCTTGGAAGCCGGCAACCCCTTGCGACTACCTTCCGGAAGAATGAAGAGGGAATCAGATTTCCGGAAAGGTGCAGTCCTGGACACGTAAATTCGCAATGCTCTGACGAGGTCAAGCGTATGCAGAGCCTTCTCCACTCTATGAACCGGAACCGGGCAAAGGGAAGGCAGTGAAATCTCTTCATTAAGGTGAAAGTTGGACACAACCTTCGGAAGGAAGGATGGTACCGTGCGGAGAACCACCTTGTCCTGGTGAAAGGCTAGGAAAGGCCGTCTGCAGGAAAGTGCTGACAATTCCGACACTCTGCGTAACGAGGTGATCGCCACTAGAAAAAACCACTTTCTGAGACAGAATGGAGAGTGGAACTCCTCTAAGAGGTTCGAAGGGTGGAGCTTGCAATGCTGTCAGGACCAGATTGAGGTCCCACGTATCCAGCGGACGTTTGTAGGGAGGAACCAATCGGGAAACTCCCTGGATGAAAGTCCTTACTTGCGGTTTAATAGCAATGCGCTTTTGAAAAAGGACTGAAAGCGCCGACACCTGACTCTTAAGCGAACTTAAGGATAGCTTGGCATCTAGGCCCGATTGAAGAAAACTTAGTACCTTCGGGAGGGAATAAGGGAGTGGGACTTGTCCATGAGATTCGCACCAAGAAAAGAAAGCTCTCCAGGTATGATAATAGAGCTTGTCGGAGGCAGGCTTCCTTGCTCTGATCATAGTTGTAATGACTGCCGGTGAAAAACCTGCCTGGGTTAGAATCCAGGTTTCAAGGGCCATGCTGTCAAATTGAGAGCCCCTGAATTCTGGTGGAAGAACGGACCTTGAGACAGAAGGTCGTGACGGTCGGGTAGACGCCAGGGGGCGTCTGCCGTAAGTTGGACGATGTCGGCGTACCAAGTACGTCTGGGCCAGTCGGGCGCGATGAGGATGGTCGGAACTCCCTCTTGCTTGATCTTCCTCACGACCCTGGCGATTAGGGGGAGGGGTGGAAAAATGTACAGGAGTCTGAACTGGGACCAGTCCTGGACCAGGGCATCCGCTCCGAGCGACCGCGGGTCGTGTGTCCTGGCCATGAAATTGGGAACCTTGGTATTGAGATGGGATGCCATTAGGTCCACATCCGGGGTTCCCCAGCGTTGACAGATCTGGTAAAAAATCTCGGGATGGAGAGACCACTCCCCCGAGTCCATTCCTTGCCTGCTGAGGAAGTCGGCTTCCCAGTTTTCTACACCCGGAATGTGTACCGCAGAAAGTACCGACCTTGTGTCTTCCGCCCAGCGGAGGATATGAGCCACTTCTCTCATCGCCTGGGCGCTGCGGGTCCCGCCTTGGTGGTTCACGTATGCCACAGCCGTGGCATTGTCCGACTGTATCCGTATGTGCGAGGCTGCAAGCAAGTGATGAAAGGCTCTCAGTGCCAAGAGAATGGCCCTGATTTCCAGAACATTGATGGGCAATGTCACTTCCCTCGGTGACCACTTGCCCTGTGATGTAGGTGCACCGCCCCCCAGCCTGTCAGGCTTGCATCGGTAGTCAGGATCTTCCATTGTCCTGAGAGGAATGGCTTCCCTTGTGTAAGCGAGGTTGGTTTGAGCCACCAATGCAGGGACCTCCTGGTTGATGACGTCAACCTGAACTCCCTGTCGAGGGAGAAGGGGTTCCTGTCCCAAGATCTGAGCATGGCTAGTTGAAGGACCCTGAGGTGAAACTGGGCAAATGGCACTGCCTCTATTGCTGCTGCCATCCGGCCGAGGACTCTCATGGCAAACCGGAGAGATCGAGGAGGACTGCGAAGGAGTAACATAGTTATTAAGGTTGAAGGGAGACTTTAAGTCCATCTAGTTCAACCCATATCCTATCCTAACTTGCCCTAACATGTTGATCCAGAGGAAGGCAAAAAAACCCCATGTGGCAACAGTAGGCTTCACATTGGGGAAAAAAATTCCTTCCCGACTCCACATACGGCAATCAGACTAGCTCCCTGGATCAATGCAATATTAAGGAGACTAGTGTATATACCCTGTAATATTATACTTTTCAAGAAAGGCATCCAGTCCCTTCTTAAATTTTAGTAGTGAATCACTCATTACAACATCATATGGCAGAGAGTTCCATAGTCTCACTGCTCTTACAGTAAAGAATCCGCGTCTGTGAGTATGCTTAAACCTTCTTTCCTCCAGACGTAGAGGATGCCCCCTTGTCCCCGTCACAGGTCTAAGAGTAAAAAGATCATTAGAAAGGTCTTTGTATTGTCCCCGCATATATTTATACATTGTAATAAGATCACCCCTAAGCCTTCGATTCTCCAAACTAAATAACCCCAAGTGTAATAACCTGTCTTGGTATTGCAGACCCCCTAGTTCCCTAATAACCTTGGTCGCTCTTCTCTGCACCCGCTCCAGTTCAGCTATGTCTTTCTTATACACCGGAGACCAGAACTGTACACAGTATTCTAAGTGTGGTCGCACTAGTGACTTATATAGAGGTAAAATTATGTTCTCCTCATGAGCATCTATGCCTCTTTTAATGCATCCCATTATTTTATTTGCCTTTGCAGCAGCTGCTTGACTCTGGCCACTAAATGTGAGTTTGTCGTCCACCCATACACCCAGGTCTTTTTCAGTGACTGTTTTGCCCAGTGTTTTACAATTAAGCACATAATTATACAACTTGTTCGTTCTACCCAAGTGCATGACCTTACATTTATCCCCATTAAAGCTCATTTGCCATTTATCAGCCCAAGCTTCTAGTTTACATAAATCCTCCTGTAATATAAAATTGTCCTCCTCTGTATTAATTACCCTGCAGAGTTTAGTGTCATCTGCAAATATTGAAATTCTACTCTCTATGCCCCCTACAAGGTCATTAATAAATATGTTAAAAAGAAGCGGGCCCAAAACTGACCCCTGTGGTACCCCACTGCTAACCGTGACCCAGTCCGAGTGTGCTCCATTAATAACCACCCTTTGTTTCCTATCCCTGACCCAGCTCTTAAGCCACCTACACATATTTTCCCCTATCCCCATTGTTCTCATTTTATGTATCAACCTTTTGTGTGGCACCTTATCAAAAGCTTTTGAAAAGTCCATGTACACCACGTCCACTGCATTCCCTTGGTCCAGTCCGGAACTTACCTCTTCATAAAAGCTTATCAGATTAGTCTGACAGGAACGGTCTCTTGTAAACCCATGTTGATATTGGGTCATAAGGTTATTCTTCTCCAGATACTCCAGTATAGTATCTCTTAGAAAACCCTCCAGGATTTTACCCACAGTTGAGGTTAAACTTACTGGCCTATAATTTCCAAGTTCAGTTTTTGTCCCCTTTTTGAATATTGGCACCACATTTGCTATACGCCAGTCCTGTGGTACAGACCCTGTTATTATGGAATCTTTAAAGATTAAAAATAGTGGTCTATCTATGACTGTGCTTAATTCCTGCAGTACTCGGGGGTGTATCCCATCCGGGCCCGGGGATTTGTCAATTTTAGTGATTTGTAGATGCCGCCGTACTTCCTGCTGGGTTAAGCAGGTGACATTTAATGGAGAATTTTATCCCTGATCATGTTATCCGTCATGGGATTTTTTTGTGTAAATACTGTTGAAAAAAAGTTATTTAGCATATTGGCTTTTTCCTCATCCTCATCCACCATTTCACCCAGACTATTTTTAAGGGGACCAACACTATCATTTTTTAGCTTCTTACTATTTATGTAGTTAAAGAATATTTTGGGATTATTTTTACTTTCTCTGGCAATGAGTCTCTCTGTCTCAATCTTTGCTGTCTTGATTTGCTTTTTACAGAATTTATTTAATCTTCTGTATTTAGTTAATGCCTCATCACTACCTACTTGCTTTAATTCTCTAAATGCTTTATTTTTGTCCCTTATTGCGCCCCTTACAGCTCTATTTAGCCATAGTGGTTTCCTCCTATTTCTCGCGTGTTTATTCCCATACGGTATATATTGTGCACAGGTCCTATTCAGGATGCTAATAAATGTCTCCCATTTTCTTTGTGTGTTTTTATGTTTCAGGATATCGTCCCAGTTAATTGCACCAAGATCATCTCTCATCCGGTGGAAATTTGCCTTCCTGAAGTTTAGTGTCCTTGTAACCCCTCTACTACACGTCTTATTAAAGGATACATGAAAACTTTTTAATTTGTGATCACTATTACCCAAGTGACCCTCAACCCTTACATTTGATATGCGGTCTGGCCTGTTGGTTAATATTAGGTCTAGCAGTGCCCCCCCTCTTGTTGGGTCCTGAACCAGTTGTGAAAGGTAATTGTCTCTCATCGTTGTCAGAAACCTATTACCCTTGCTGGAACTGCAGGTTTCGGTTCCCCAATGTATTTCAGGGTAGTTGAAGTCCCCCATAATAATGACTTCTCCTTGAGTCGCTGCTTCATCTATTTGCTTTATGAGGATATTCTCTGTAGCTTCCATTATTTTTGGAGATTTATAACAAACCCCTATCAGTAATTTATTATTTTTCCTCCCTCCCCTTATCTCTACCCACAGGGACTCTACATTTTCATTAGATTCATATATATTATCACGAAGGATGGGTTTTAAGGATGATTTTACATATAAACACACGCCTCCCCCTCACTTATTTGTTCGGTCATTTCTGAACAGACTATAGCCCTGTAAATTAACCGCCCAGTCTTGGCTCTCGTCCAGCCATGTCTCAGATATCCCCACCATGTCATAATTATGTTCCAACAACATTAACTCCAATTCCTCCTTTTTGTTGGCGAGACTTCTGGCATTAGTATACATGCACTTTATGTATCTCTCTGTACCTCTATTCTTTCTTAAATTATTAACTGTTCTAACCCCACCCCCCATGCCACCTCCACCCCCAATGTCATTATTTGTGCCCAGGTCTCTATCTGCACTGTCTTCCCCTCCTATAAAAGGAATACCCTCCCCCCCGTCCCTAGTTTAAACACTCCTCCAACCTTCTAGCCATTTTCTCCCCCAGCACAGCGGCACCCTCCCCATTGAGGTGCAGCCCGTCCCTAGCGTAGAACCTGTAGCCAACTGAGAAGTCGGCCCAGTTCTGCAGGAACCCAAACCCCTCCTTCCTACACCAATTCCTGAGCCACTTATTAACCTCCCTAATCTCCCGTTGCCTCTCTGGTGTGGCACGTGGTACAGGAAGTATTTCCGAAAATACCACCTTGGAGGTCCTTGCTTTAAGCTTACAGCCTAATTCCCTGAAATCATCTTTAAGGACCTTCCACCTACCTCTAACTTTGTCATTTGTGCCAATGTGCACCATGACCGCTGGATCCTCTCCAGCCCCTCCCAGTAATCTGTCAACCCGCTCAGCGATGTGTCGGACTCGAGCGCCAGGTAGGCAGCACACCGTTCGACGATCCCTGTCTTTGTGACAGATTGCCCTATCTGTTCCCCTAATAATTGAGTCTCCCACTACCAGAACCTGTCTGGCCTGCCCTGCTCTCCTATTTCCCCCCTTACTGGAGCAGACACTCCTCCGGCTTTCAGAGGACATGCCTTGCTGCAGCAGTGCTACTCCTGCACTAACACTCCCCTCATCTGCCAACTTAGCAAACTTATTGGGGTGTGCCAGATCAGGACTAGCCTCCCTGGTGCTCTTCCCTCTACCCCGCCTTCTAACTGTCACCCAGCTAGCTGCTTCATTTTCCTGCAGCTCCAACCTAGCATCCCCCCCCTCATCTATCCCATTGAGCGTCTGCTCAGTGAGCAGAAGACTCCTTTCCATATTGTCTATGGATCTCAGTGTTGCCAGCTGCACATTTAGATCCAGTATCTGGGCTTCCAAATGCACAACGTGCTCACATCTCGCACAGCAGTATGCACCCTCGACCGGCTGTTCAAGGATTTCATACATGCGGCAAGACGTGCACTGGATGGCATTGGCAATAGTGGAGCACATCCTAATGGGGATTGCACCAGACAATAAGATAAGCAAAAATAAATTAAAAAAAAAAAAAAAAGAATTAATATAACAGCAATTCAGTAAGACCTCCCTTGGAAACTCCCTGAATCTAAAGTCACTGAATTTCAAGTCACACACTTACCACAGTTCGCACTTACACTCAGGTCACACTCAGCTCGTTCACACTCGCTCAGGAAGAAGATTTAAAAGAGTTTTTTTTTTTTTTTTTTTTCCCCTTTTACCAGCACACCACCTTGCTGCTCAATGCACTTCCAAAAGGACTCCCAGACGGATGGCCAGTGTCTTGTCCTTGGGAAGGAGCACCAGGCCCCTGGCGGTGTCGAATACCATTCCCAGGAATGTTAGAGTCCGAGTTGGGATGGTCGACGATTTCTGTAGGTTGACTAGCCATCCCAGGCGACTCAGAGTGTCTAGAGTGATTGAGACACTGACCTCGCAGTCTTTGAAAGTGGGAGACTTGACGAGGAGGTCGTCCAGGTACGGGACGACTAGGATGCCTCTTGAGTGCAGGACGTCCATGGTGGCCGCCATGACTTTGGTGAACGTTCTTGGAGCCGTGGCGAGTCCGAACGGAAGGGCGACAAACTGGTAGTGGTTTTGGTTGACCGCGAACCTGAGAAACCTTTGGTGGGCGGGAGCAATTGGTATGTGGAGATACGCATCCTGTATGTCTATGGAGGCGAGGTATTCTCCCTGCTCCATGGATGCAATGATGGACCGGAGGGACTCCATGCGGAAATGACGGACCCGTACGTAATTGTTGAGCTGTTTTAGGTCCAGTATGGGTCGGACGCCGCCTCCTTTCTTGGGGACTACGAACAAATTTGAGTAGAATCCTCGGAATCTCTCGTTCGCGGGAACCGGCACCACAACTCCTGATTGAAGGAGAGAGGAAACCGCTTGGTGGGAAAACACGAGCCTTTTCTGGTTGTGTTGGAGGAACAGAAAGGAAGAACCGGTTCGGTGGAACGGAAGTGAACTCTATCTTGTATCCGGAAGACACTATTTCCCTGACCCACCTGTCTTCTGTAATAGGCAGCCAGACTTGCTGAAAGAGTAAAAGTCGGCCGCCTACTGGTGGGGTGTCTTCCGGAGGTCTCGAGTCATGATGAAGTGAAGTTCTGAGGTTTTCCTCCCTTGGGTTTCGCTTGGCCTGCTTTCGACTGCCAAGCCCTGTACGGTCGCTGCTGAGTCCGTGGGTTGTCTCTGCGTGGAGAACGGTTGCGGTTTTGCACTGGGCGCGAAACGGACCAGCCTGAGGAATTCCGAAAGGATCGGAATCGCGTCTGGTTTCTTCGTTTAAACGTGCGTTTCGGTTTTAGTTGAGGGAGAGAGGTACTCTTACCCCCAGTGGCATTGGCTATCATGGTGTCCAACTTTTCGCCGAAAAGTCTTCCAGTAAAATACGGAAGTCGCGTGAGGGACTTCTTTGAGGCCGCATCCGCTTTCCATTCTCGCAGCCAGAGGATGCGTCGGATCGTGATGGCGTTTGATGCTATTCCCGCTACACCTCTGGCGGAATCCAGGGCTGCATGAATCATGTAGTCTGCTACCACTGCCATCTGGACCGCTTGGTCCGAGAGTTCAGGATTTGAAGCCTGAAGACCCTCCTGTAGCTTTTTGGCCCAAGCCAGGATGGCCTTGGATGCCCAAACTGAAGCAAATGCAGGGCCCAGAGAGGCGCCTGCCGCTTCGAAAATAGAACGAGCCATGCGATCTACTTGCCGGTCTGCTGCGTCCCTGAGGGTTGAGCTATCCGGCAGAGAGAGTAAAGTCTGCGCTGCTAGCCTAGAAACCGGAGGGTCCACTTCAGGTGGATCTGTCCATTGTTTGGTGTCTTTCTGTGGGAAGGGGTACTTCGCTTCCAAATATTTGCGATTATCGAATTTTTTGTCAGGCTGCGCAAACTGTTTGGTAAGTATTTTCTCAAACTCATCGTGATTAGGGAAGACCTTAGGTGGTTTTTGAACACTTTCGAAGCAAATCCTATGTTCTGGGACTTCCGGGGGCGACTCTGGAATTTTTAGCACCCGATGAATGGCAGAAATTATGTCTTCAAGTAGCGCTGTATTGCTAGGGGGAGAAGGTACCACGGACCTGACCGTTTCATTATCTGAGTCGGAGTCACAGATGCCCTCTGAATCCTGTGCCTCGCTAAGGTGATCCCTGGAGGGCGACCTGGGGCGGGGGTCTTCTGTGATGGGGGATCCCTGTGGTAAATTGCACTGTCTGTCTGTGGCAGGGGACTGCCCAGGAGACCTGGAATGACGCTGTCTCTCCCTAGAGGGGGACGACCTTGTGCTATAGTGCGACTTAGGTGATCGAGACCTGTGGGTCCGCTTACGACTGTGAGAGTCGGAAGCAGCATGTTCCTGAGACAAGCTGTCCGTTTGCTGTGTACCGTCCATAGCCGGGGCCCGACTCTGCAGAGCTTGCAGTAATGTAGCAGTTAGGATGTCTATGGACTGTGACATAGACTGAGACATCTGAGTTGCCCATTCCGGCGTGGCCTGTGACACTGAAGCGTCAGTAGGGACTCCCTGGGGTTCTGACCCAGAGTTCTGGATGCAGTCCCGGCAGTGCGGATACGTGCTGCCACTAGGGAGCGTGGCTTTGCAGGCTGTGCAGAATGCATAGAAACATTCCTGCCTGGTTCTCTTCCTTGAGCCCGGCATAGTGCACAGAGGCTGGCTATAAGGGATCGTACAGGGGTGGCTACGCAGAGGGAACCCACAGAAAGCCTTATAGGAAGTATAGATTCACAGCTGAGTAATGAGAACCCAGCTGTGAGCTTACCCCACCGGTGTGCCCCTAGGTCCAGCGCCGACAGATCCAAGTTCTGTGCCCCCCGGAGACCGCTGTGATGCTCCTCTCCTGGATCTCATCCAGAAAAAATGGCCACCGGGGCTCTGAGGAGAGGGAGGAGGGGGCGGAGAGCTGAAAAGGGCGCGATGGGCTGTGTAAAAACGCGCCCTTTCTGCCTCAATCCGCCCCTTCTATGACACTCCAGCGTGTCATTTTGGTCATCCGGGGGGCGGGGAAAAGGCGGCGGCTTCGGCTAGGCCGAAGCCGCGGCCTAAATTAGAAGCCTGATGCCCAGGAGGGCTCCAGAGCGGCGCGGTAGTCCGGGGGGGGGGGGGGGGGCGGATTTGTACCAGACCCCCCCAGAATGGTCAACTGGATAGCAGTGGGGGTAGCAGGGGTAGCGGTTTTTGTATTGGGTGCCCCTGAAGCGCTATGGAGCCGCTGCTGTTGCAGAGACAGGGACGCAGAAAAACCCTGTCTCTGCTGTGCCAGCCAGTCCGCACCCTCCCCCGGCCGCAACAGGATCCCTCAGCCAGCCTGGGGTCCCTGGAAGCTGCGAAATGCCGCCTGATCTCCGACCCTACCTGAGGCGTCTCAACCTAATACCCCCTGCGGGGGATTAGGGAGGGTGCGTCTGTCACCGTCAGGGGGTCTTCATCCTCGCCTCAACCCAGACCCCTTAAAGGGGTTGGGGAAGGAGGGGGGTCTCGACCTCGAACCAGGACCCGAGGGACTGGGGAGGGAGCGACATGGGGAAAAAACCACCTCGACCTCAACCGGGTACCCCTAATAGGGGACCGAGGAGGGAGCCATGCCGGGAGTCTCGCTGGAGACCCACTTTTCTTCATCTGTATTTCCGTGGAAAAAAGGAAAAAAACGGAAGAAAAAAGGTGTGCCTCCTTGCAACACTAAGCAAAAACTGGAGAAGGCTGATGCCGTCCAGGGGTGTATACTGCAGAGGAGGAGCCAAAGTTAATCTTTTTCAGATTATGCATAGTGTCGCCTCCTAGTGGACAGCAGCATAACACCCAAGGTTCTGTGTCCCCCAATTAGGCGACAGAGTAAACCGCTGTGCACATGCTGCGGAAAAATCCGTGCGGAAACGCAGTGGTTTATTTTCCGCTGCATGTCAATTCTTTGTAGGTATTCCGCAGCGCTTTTACACCCATTCCATTATAGGAATCCGCAGGTGTAAAAACGCAGGCCAAATCCGCACAAAAACCGTAATAAATCAGCAGGAAAAACGCAGATTTTGACCTGCGGATTCTGCCAAAATTAGCCGATTCAGAGTGGAAAAATCCACACATGAATCCGCAACGTGTACACATACCCTTATAAAGGACAGCCACGTTTCCGGATGCCCTCCAATCTGATATTAATCATCTATCCCAAGGTGAGGTCGTCCATATCATAAGCCTGGACAATCGCTGAAACTGTATAGTCAAGTAGCTCAGGCTACACTCTGTATGTTGAAGTGCTGCTTTTGGATGAGGATATGATCTTCCACAAACAGTATGGCAAGGAGACTGGTCATTGCATTTTCAGAATACTTTTAATTTTCTTAAAATGGCATTTTTTAGTCTCAACAAGACAGATACATTAATTTGTTTCAACCAACCCATAGGCAGTTAAAAAGTACAAAGGTTGGGCTAAAACGCATCCATGCATCTGTCTTATTGAAACTGAAAAAGCTATTTTAAACAAATAAACATTAAGATGTTGAGTACTGGGACTTCTTGCTCTTTAACCTGGACAAAGTCCCTGTGCTAGTGAGAGAACATGCGAAATCTATGACAAGGGTTAGGGAGAAGGTAACTTTATTACATCTAGTTATGAATATTCATACTGTCTAGGCAATGATTGGATTGTGAATTATTAAAGCTGGGTTCACACAGGGTTTTCTATTGTTTCCATGACCTTTGGACCACTCAGAGGAGAGGACTCTGGGAGGGTTGTGGGGCCAAGTATTCTTAAAACTGCTCCAAAAAATAATCAGTAACTTTTCCTTTGCTCTCTTAAAGGTATATGAATGCTGCCAAAATTGGAGAATCAGTTCTGATAACTGCACAAATTTTAAAACAAGGAAGAACGCTGGCGTTTGCAACTGTGGATCTGATTAATAAAGAGACGGGGAAACTAATCGCACAAGGAAGGCACACAAAACATCTTGGAAGTTAGAGCCTTCAATTCTCATGAAGGACTTTGGAAAAAAAATATGTAATGAGAATTATCACTCCTTTCAGTTTGTTTTTTCTCTTCATATAGTTCCATTTAATAAAATTCACTGCTTAATGTCCTCTTTCACATTTATTGTACAGGGTGGGCCATTTATATGGATACACCTAAATAAAATGGGAATGGTGACAGTTTTCTTGCATGTCTGGTAATGCCATGCCCCCAGCCTCGCATGACGCTACAAGATATCTAGGGGATACCCTGTGTCGGCCGTTATTCCACACAAATGAAGCTATCGTGCTCTCCAGTGTCTAAGTTACACTCTCGTGAAATAAGTTATATATAATTTATATATCTGCAACACAACATTGTTTCAAAGGGTCATTTTATTTACTTATTCTAACTGCGGTCGATAATGGGGAGTTTTTGCCATCTTTAATTTTAGACCGTAGGTGGGGAAAAAGCAGAGTTGCCTCAAGCTGGCTGTATTGTGTCACAGATCTGGAGACGACTCTCAAACATGTTGGTTGATTCTCCTAATACTGGTACATGTGCCACAGATCTAGAAGGAGGCTAATATACATGTAAACTGTACTTGGACCAATTAATCTAGAGTCCAGACAAGGAACCGAAGTGTAGACAACCCATAAAGGCGTTCGAGCGACAAGTCAGGATCTAGAAGATAAAAGGAGTGCATCCTCTGCATATAAACTTTCACTCACTGGGGGTATATCAAAACGGAGTTTTATAGGGTCCTGCTGTAGATATACTGCCAGTGGTTCGAATGCTAATGCGAAAAAAGTGGTAATAAATGGCCGTCCCACTTGGTGTCGTGTTGTAACTAATCTGAGATTCACCATTGCCTGGGAGTTTGGTTTAGTGTAGAGAAGACATACCCCTGAAATAGATATCCCTGAACCAAAAATCTGTAGAGTATGAAACAAGAAACACCAGTCTCAAATAGAATGCTTTGGAGACAGTCACCCTGGACCTGATGTGGCAGTAAGTTGCTGGTAGACTTTATATAAAACCAAAAAAGTATATTAAGGGTTGTTGAGCAACCAAAGCCCATTTGGTCAGGGTGTATTGAGCAAATCACTGAATTTAATCAATTTTAATATTTGATTGCATTCTCTGCACTGATGAGGGCCAATAGCCCAAAACACTGCCAACAGATTCTGATTTGGCTTCTATCCCAAGTGATATTGCAAGACTCGTTAAAAAGGATTGATAGAAGTGGCAATCCTACAAGTTACTACAGGTGGTGCTTTACAGGTTCAAGGCAACTTCCTCTCTGAAGAGGCATGAGCCAATGAGGTGTTAAACAACATTACCACTTGCAATTGTAATCTTGACTAGTAGGTGGAGCTCAGATTTAGAGATATAGTTGCTAGGACACCAAGTTCTCGCTAACCCAGGGGTCCCCAACCTGTAGCTCGGGAGCCACATGTGGCTCACGGTCCCATGAATTGTGGCTTGCGACTGTGCCAGCTCGGTGCATTAGCTCCAGGTCTAGCAAAAGCGTACATCACAAAATAGTGATTTACGCGAGTAGCCCTGCACAGAAGAGCAGACCTGGATGCACATTTAGGCCTGTTTCACACATCAGATTTTGTCCATCAGTCAAAATCCACCGTTTTGCCAAAAAAAAAAAAAAAAAAATGGATCCGCCATTTTTTTGGGTGGATCCGTTTTTTTTTCCCATCGAGTTGCATTACCGGCGGATCTAGACGGATGGCCATCCGTTGGATCCATTTTTTTTGCGGATCCGCCAAAATTTTGACATCCGCAGACATACCCGAACGGACCATGCAATGTTTTTTTCGGGCAGCGGAATCCACACCTCACTGCGCATGGATGAAAGACTTCACTCAGCTGGAAATTTAACCCTGAACTCTTCTGGCGGCTGAAAAAAAAAAAAAAAAAAAAAATCTCTCCCCAGGCAACAGTTCCTTTAAAATTCTTCCTTTCACGGATCTGTTAAAATAACGGTCCAGTGACAAACATTGTGGTCAGTTCAGGAACGGATCCGCTATCCACCATTTTAGCAGATTTGGACTGAACACAAAAACTGATGTGTGAAACAGGCTTTACTGGTCTTGGGGGGTTTAGAGATGATTTAGGTATGGTACGCTGGAGGATGGTACTACCTGTTAGAGGAGGTTCTTGAAGCTGGATGCGACTATGTTGGGAGTCCTTGATGGGAGAATACTGAATGGGGGTATTGTGGGAACCCCTGGATCTCAGTGTACTGCTTTGGAGTGATTTCTATGGAAAAGATTTGGTTATCATTATACCTGTAATGGGGCTTTGGTTGACACTACTTTGGGGGGGCTGGATGTTTCTCGTGACCCTCTCTAAGCTGAATGTGGTTCTCAAGGTCAGAAAGGTTGGGGACCACTGCGCTAACCCATAGATGGGGCTCATGAGCAAGATTTTAATTGTGCAATAATACAGCTGTAATTCAAGCTTTTATCAGGAGATGGCACTGAGACAGCCACATTGATTTCACTTAAGAGTAGCCTAGAAGCAGCAAAGCTAACAAACAGCATCTCAGAGACTCTGCAGGCCAGCACTATAAGATCAATGTCTACTGGGCATCCACTGACTACACAGGGCGTTATAGCAGGGAAATCACTCCTCCAGCTCCAGTTATGCAGCTTCAGTGACACCCTCACCTGACAGGACTGAGATCTGTCAATTCCCCAGTGCCTTTGCCTTACCTCTGAAACTCCCCTCTCCTTATAGTAGACAAAGCTCTTGTGCAGCTTCTCTGTTTCAACTGTCCAGCTTTCTTAGCTTGGATACCAGAGTCACAGTGGAAAACTATTGCAGTTTCTCCAAGCACTGACTTCACTGCAGCCTAGGCTGCTGGTCTCACATTTGGAGCACGCCACACTGCTTCTAGTACAGAAACTGCCTCCTTTGTAGCTTGAAACAGGTAACCAAACCTTACCTTTGGGACATACCAAGTACCTCAACCAGGTGAGTGGTTTGTCAGGATGTTGGTAGAGAACTATGAAAAAAGGATTTGTATAGCAGAGCTTGCTCAGAGCACATCTGTTGTCCTTGCTGTGCAGACCACATTCCCCTGATTACTGTTTTCACACTGCTTAACAGTACTACAAATTTACTACTTTACATTCTCACAATCATTGGATAGCGAATAAAAGACAGACAATGTGGACATGGAGATTCAAGCTTGTTTATTTTAGATTTTCAATGTAATCCAATTTCAAACAAAAGCTAGAGATACAAATTGAAACCAGGTAAGCACTAGTATTAGCCAACAGGAGCAGGCCTATACAAGTTTAATCAATAAAGGTACTGAAACCCTTTGAGCAAAGCTTTCTTTCAATACAATACAGTAGTCAACTTTATTTTCATTGCACAAAATAAAAATATCCTTATCCAACTTGGCACGCTTTAACTTTCCATTACAGTTTGCAACTGCTTTATAACTTAGTTTCAAGAACCCACCATGGGTTTACTATTATAGAAGTATTACTTTACTCTAGAAAAAGTAATAATTGCCCAGATACCAGCAGGTTTATGCATCATTTCCTCCATCCAGAGCGTGTTTTCCACAGTGTTCCCAAATACTTGACTTACATTTAATATAGTCACTGCAGACTTCCAAGCTATATTAATGTTAATGCACCCACAGTGGGAAATGCAGATTGTATGCAGCAACTGGGAGAAGAGATCAAATATGTCAAGTGCCTGAACACTTTTTATTCTCATTCCTGCAATAAGAACTAAGGTATGAAAGCAAATTCTGAATTAGCAGGATTTCTTATAAATCTGTCCAAGGCCAGCCTTTATTTACTGCAGAAAATCCTTGCTTAATTGAAGCGATTCAGATAGTGCTTTCATAGTTTGGTAAAGCAGTGACGCTTTTATACCTGTTACTTTCATGTTTCACCCTACTATAGTCTAACATTAGAAACTTTGTTAAGGGGATATGACCAGTGCAAATGGGAAGACCACAAAAACAAATAATACCTTGTGCTTTCTGATACATTTGATTCAGTGTGCCAAAGTCCCATCATTTCACATTTTACAAGGCTAAAGCATAGATGTTTCAGAACATCCTTTCTTTCACAAGGTCCATGCAAAACGAAAGAAAAAAAAAAAAAAAAAAAAAAGTATGGTGAAGGAAAAA
Organism: Dendrobates tinctorius; assembly: GCF_039654945.1. NCBI lineage: Eukaryota > Metazoa > Chordata > Amphibia > Anura > Dendrobatidae > Dendrobates > Dendrobates tinctorius. The sequence goes on from NW_027361672.1 coordinate 11,094,921, forward strand.
AAAAATAATTCAGGTACAAAAGTGAAAAAAATAAAAATACAAAATTATCCAGCAAGACGGTTCACAACGTACAAGTGTTCTGAGCATGAGTCCATATTCTTCTTGAGATTGGATAAGAAAACAAATTAACTGATCTTCCCAGTTTGACTGGTCACAACCTTACTCTGGCATGTACGGGCGAAGGTGATCCTCAATGGTTCCAACCGCCCAATGGGTGAGCTGCTCCTGTGGCAGGTAGAGGCAGATGCTGCATAGCTTGAGGATTGTGGCTTTGCTTTTAGGAGTCTGCAGAAAAGAAACAGAACAAGTCACTTTTATATTGGACACTGAAAAATTTACATTTAAAGGCTTTTTTTGACACATCACTTTTTTGGCACATGTGCCATCAGTTACTTTTACAGATCGATCACAAATCTATTACAATGTGTGGGTTTTTTTGCAGGCAGAAAGCCTACAAAAAAAAAAAAAAAAAAAAAAAAAAAGTCAGCTGCAGATCAAGTTTTATATGCAACATGGGAATTTTTTATGCAGATTACAACAGTATATTTCGACAAAGTGAAATCCACAGGCCGGGGGTCACTTGTGAGTGTGATGCGAGTCTCTCGCATCGATACTCGGGATCGGTGTGTGCGGCTGCACAGAAATACATGCAGCCGCACACGCCGGTCCCGAGTGCCGAGTATTGATGCGCTAGTTTCTCGCATCACACTCGCAAGTGTGACCCGGCCTTGCAACAACATACGCATGCAGATCAATGTGAGATTTTTTTCTTTAAAAACCCAACTTAAAATGCATTGCAAGATTTCTGCAGATATGAAGTGCAATTTTCAAGCAATTCCAAGTTAGTTACCAGTTAGACTTGCGAGACTAACCTGCAAGTGCTGTTTGTCTATGAAGAGGAACACTGACTGGTTAGGATTGTTCAGAACAATTCCAGTCTTGTCATTACGGCTTAGTACATGCAGAAGATGTTTTTCATAATCACCATGATGAAATTCAAACTTCGCCTATAAAAGGAAAAAGAAAAAAAAAAAAAAAAAAAGTTTGATAAAGACACCATCAGTACAAACTGGTAAACGCAGCAAAACTGTATGAGTTTTGCGTAGATGCCACATGTGAACATACCCTAAAGCTTCATGTTGTTCCAAGACAACCATGTACAAACAGGACGACAAAAAGTTTGCTACAACTCCTATTCTGTAGTCACATGGCTGTATGAAAAAGCGTCCATTTCACTAGCTAGTATATATACACAAAATATAGAGTACTTGCCAAAACAGGCCTGTAGGGCTCCTCTGATCCCTTCCATCTTGAAAACAGAAGACAAACAATCTTCTCTATATCATTCCGAGGCCAAAGAATAAAGTCCATCTCTTGAGTACACCCAATTACATCCTATAAAATGCAACAAGTGTTAAAATTTATATCTGTATGAATAAAATGCAATTTTTATTTAAATGTGCCTCACATAGTAATTAACACTGAAGAATATACCTTGGACAGTGAACAGATTGTTTAGCATTGACCTTTCACAAGTAGCATTTCCAAATTCAAGAATTTGCATTTTGCGCATGTGAATGATAAAATACAAAGGGAAATCCAGAAGCCAAGTGTGAAACTAGAAGACTGATTCTAGACAGGTTCAGATGGCAGTATGGCACAAAATAAAAAGCCAGCCACCCACTAACTGCAGGTACGATTGGCTTTATGTGCTTATCCACCTTCTACTGAATGCATTATTCTGTTCAATAAAACAGACCAGACTAATGCATGTTGTGATTTTGCTCCATGTGGACCATCAATTTGTGTACTAAATTACCTATGTGCATTAGTTTATAAGTCTGTGCACAGTCCATTAACATGCTCGTCTAATAGAGCCCTTACCCTGCGCATTGACTGGTAGCGAGGTGCATGAAGCTGTACTACATCCTTCTGTAGAAGCTCAAGGGAACTCTCCAAGGAATAGCTGGAATCCCGCACGCCTTTCAGAATATTTTCTTCGTAGTTATTAGTCATAACTGGTATAACATCAGCCACTTCAAAGAGAGCCGACTTCTTTTTCTAATAGAAAAAAAAAAAAGACAGCATGAGATGTAATAAGTGCAATCTTCTGAGCTGGGTTCACAGCAAAAGGAGAAGCTGCGCAATCTTCTGAGCTGGGTTCACAGCAAAAGGAGAAGCTGCGGAAGAATTACACAGCCACATTTTATGTTTTCATAAAAATGTTTAGTTAAACTCAAGATATTAATTGCAAACTAACTTTTTTTTTCTTTTCCATGTAACCACTAGAATCAAGAGGACACAACTTAGGCCATGATCATATCACACATGAAAGCTATGTTTGAGGATATGCTAAATGCAAAGAGATCCTACATCACCTATTGGGGCCAGAAAGATTGTCATTTTGGCATATTCTGTGATGCAACAAAGGCAAAAGCCTAAATTTGGTATGCATGAACACTATCTGATATATGTAGAGATTAGCTACATATAGGCAAGACAGGAATGTTCTTTATGAACACACCAAGTACTACTATAGAGGCTCTTAGATCAAAGCTGGTGTGCCAATCAAAGATACCCCATGGCTTCACAGTCACCGTGGCAGTGATGGGCAGTACTTATTGCGAGTTGTGTCAGTGAGATCGCACAAGTTCCCCCGACATGCTTTAACTGCGTGATAGTTATATTTTTGGCTAATGGTTTCTCAATTATCAAGAATTCCTGGAGACAAGATGAGATTATTGATTCACAGGACTCCGGTTCAAACCCCGGTCAGTGGTACCTGGCAACTAGTCGGGAGGCCCACGAATCTCTTACATGCGTCACATCGCATAAATGACGTGCGAGACCCGGCTAATCAAATGCTGATCCAGGGACGTCAGAAGGCACTAAGATTTTACCTTCTATCTAGCTCCCGGGTGCCACTGACCTAAACCAGAGGCCACAAAATGATCTGCTCATCTATAATGAAGAGATTTCCTCTTTCACATACCTTAGTATCATTTTATAGCGAGTTATAAAGCACATTTACCAATGTAAAAACTTGTACATCTTTAAAGTTGTCCACTACTTGAACAATTTCTCAAACTCCTTGCTTAGTCCCGACAAATTTATAAAAACTGTACTCCTTTTGCGCCGTTCACACGTTATCGGCGCTCGCTCTACCCAGGGCTCCCATGCTGTTGTGACACGCGACGCTGGCACCCAATCAGCACTGGTGTCACTGTCTCCGCCTCTGGACAAATCCAACATAAAGAGGAAGTCTGAGCTGCAGCTGATCCCTGTCTTCCTCTTCATGTTCGATTTGTCTGAAGGCAGACAGTTACGCCAGCGCTGATTGGACATCGTCACGTGTCACAACAGCACTAGAGCCCCAGGAACAGCGAATGCCAATTATTTTATCGGGGCCAAACAATGATTAAGGGGTTGTCCTAATAGTAGACAACCCCTTTAAGGGGAATTTCTGCCACTTTGAAATCATTGACAATCCTTAGCATAGGTCAACATCAGATTAGCAGTGGATCCTCCACCTTCAGCTGTAGTCACCTCCTGCAGATCAGCTCCTATAATTAGAATAGGCGAGAGTCTACATTTGCCAGGAGCATCCCCCGGAAGATGAGGGCGAAACACACGTCAGGGCGCGGGGATTCAAACCGCAGACCACAGGCACCTCCTAATCTGATTCAGGTATTTGCACTATTACCCGCAATGTATTTTTTGTCTATGTTTGGATTCTAGGAATCCCTTGTAGAGAATAATACATAAGATCAACGGATCCGAGCAATGTTATTATATATTAGACTAGATGGGGAGAATTGACCCTTTTAGGGGTATGTGGTTGTGCAGTTTCTGGATAGGGATAATATTGCTCGTTTGAGATTAAATTGGAGGTCATTTCCAGTGTATTATTGATGATGCATTGTTGCAATTTTATATGAGATGACACTTGATAAAAACCTCCAATATTATTTTCTGCTATTAATCCCTGTTTGGGGTATGTAACCTGTAAAGAATGAATTTGTAGCCTATGTTTTTTTATTTTTGCTCAATAAAATTACGTATTCTTGGTTCGCTTCATTATGGATGGGAGAGATTGATACTCTTCTTTTCCGCTTGTGTGGAGCAATAAACAAAGCAGTCTAGACATGCCCCGAGAGGATCCTGTAAAAACACCATGTAAATTAGCACTAAATAAAAAATGCCTGGAACTATATGGTGGATTAAGTGAAAGAGAAAAAAAAAAAAATAAAATAAAATGAATATTCAGGAGAGCAGCAGGAATAAAACAAAAGCAAAACTGGTCAATTAAAGAAATCCGTGCCCGGATGTGCAATTGCAACTAGGTATGTTTCACTTAAACACTACAGAATTTCAAGAAAGCTTTTTTTTTTTTTGTCTGCCCCCCCCCCCCCTTGATGTCAACTGTGGAGAGGAGTCATTCCTGTGTGACACTTGACAAAGCAGGTCGTTTCAGAGTAAGATATACCTGATCAATCGCTCAGCCAGGCTTTGATACATGCCCCTTGTGAGAAAGGCAGCTTGAATCTTAAAGACAGGTCCCTTTAAATATTTGGACTGGAGTAAATAATATTCCAATAAGTCAATTCAGTCTGTTCCTACCAATATGGCAGCCATTATGGTATTGACAAGAGTCTTAGCTTTGGGGCAGACAGATCATCTCTGCATGTGACAGATTTACCACTTAGTCTGGGGTCACACTGCGTTAATGCAGTCCGTTCAACGATGGACTGCGTTAACGCTATAGCATAACGCGATCGCATTATGCTATACCGCTCGAACCCTCGAATGCTGCAGACCGCGTTCAAGGGTCCGTCACAGAATGACAGCACATCGTTAACGCATGCTGCTTATGACGTGTTAGTGATGCGGTCGGTAATGGCAGTGTACGGCAGTGCCATTAACGGATTGCGTTATGCCACGGTGTAACGCAATCCGTTAAACGGACTGCATTAATGCAGTGTGACCCCAGTCTTAGGAATCCACCCCCGCACCTAGCCGTCATCTTCCAGCTTCCCCTGGAACAGATGAACTACTCAATAACTTTGGTTTGTGCTGTAGCCGCTCGTCAGATTGTCTGGAGGACAATTTACCTTATCTTTGAACACAAAAGCGATGTACATCTTGAAGTCGAACTGGTCAGCTAGAGACTCTTTCTTCTTCCTTAGCTGAGAGCGCAGTCTGTTCAGAGCCTGCTTCTTCCGCGAGTTGGGGTCCCCCATTTTTTATTTTTGTAATGCCGCCACAAAGGCCTACGAAACTTATAAAATTATCGCTAAATTTCGGGTACTTTTTTGTGCATGTGAGACACCTAAGTCAACAGGAACAAGCCATGCTACCTCCTTCCAATGACTCAGTCAGGTCAGCACTACTAGCAACAGGCCTGTCATACTACCGGGGTCAGGAAACGGAGCGGCCAGACAACCATGACACGAAGGAGGTTATCATCTGATGAAACTAATAGAGGCATCATATACATGTGGAAAACCAGAAACACAACTCTTAAAAAAATGCTAAGGTGGGGGGCCAACAATGGAAAAAAAACAAAGATGTCACCGGCTACTAGCCTATACCATAAAATCAAAAGCCATCCTGCTTGGTAGGCCTCCCTGTTCACAGAAAGGAAAACTGCTCTGCCAGCCCCGAGATTGCATCATATGAGAAGAGATGACGTCACTGCACTTACAGATCCCCCTTGTCCTCCTACTACAGTGCAAAAAAAAGAACAGCTAGAGATTATTTCTCCGTCTGACAGGTGGGGGTGGGGTGTTCACAGCAGAGTCGCCCCAAAATACCGGGCTTGGGGGCAGAGAGGAAGCCCATGTGGAAGATCAGTCGACACCCCATAGGGAAGAACACCATGATGGCGGGCGTACAATAGGAGAGACTGACCCTGTCACCAGCTGCCTGAGGGGGTCAACGGTATGAACTACAGGAGGGCATATCGTGATCACAGGCGACAGAGAGTAGATGACACGGCTTGTGCGATAGTCGGCCGATCAGTGCGGGGCTTACACGAGGTCAGGAGGGGCTGTCTGCTGTTCTAGCCACGCCGGCTACCTGTCATGTCTGCTGGAGGCGGAGTGCTGCTGTCAGGGTGGCGGATCAGCGGTCTGTTCGGGGGCAGGCTGGCGAGGAGGAGAGTGATGACTCCGGGGGGATCCATGTCAAGAAAACACCAGGGACCCCAACGGACCCCTCTGCTTGTGAGCCGCACTGCTCAGCGGGCTGTACAGCCTACTCCACCCCGACCCACCCATACTCCGGACCGGGGGTCTCGCTGTGAGAGGGGGAGGAGGCGGCAGGCCAAGGCCTCGATACCACGCAGTCCAAGAACTGACGAAAACCCCGACCCGTCTTCCTTTATGTTCTCCAAGAAGGCAGCGCGAACACGCAGAGGCGTCCTCACAGCTCGGGAGCCGTCCGCAAACAGCAAGCAGCAGCACAACCACACACACAGAAGGAGAAGATGGCCGCCGCTGCGTCACCTCCTGCCTTCTCCCGCCAGGGATCCTCCGGGTTATACCATTACCAGGCAGAGGGCGCACTTATTTACATTACTGGACTGGTCAGGCGCCATTCTTAAAAACATAAACAGGACAAAATGTAAAGTCTAATATTAAACCACGCCACAATTAGCACCTGAATACTATAGCAATAGCTCTACGCGGCAGCAAGACACCCCCCTCCACGAATGGTAGCGCCCAGACTGGAGATCCCTATGTTTAGTCGAGAGCAGCTGATGACGTCTCCCCACATGATAAGCGGGAGAGCTGGTTAGTGTGGGCCTCACTAAACTTTATTAACATGGAAGTGAACAACAGTCAGCTGGAGACCAGGCACCTCAGGCTGTGCGGAGTCTTTTGAATCCAGAATATTTCGGCCATGTTCACACTCTCAGTATTTGGTCAGTGTTTTACCTCAGTATGTGTAAGCCACAACCAGGAGTGGTTGATAGTGGTGACGGGTTTCTATTCTACTTTTCCTCTGATTGTGTCACTCCTGGTTTTGGCTAAGGCCTCTTTCACACATCAGTTTTTTGCCTTCAGGCGCGATCCGGCTTTTTTTGGAAAAAACGGATCCGGCAAAATGCAATGCCGGATCCGGTTTTTCCCCATTGACTTGCATTAGCGCCGGATCGCGCCGGATGGCATTGCGGTTCATCCGTTTTTTGCCGGATCCGGCAACTTGTCTCATTCCGGCGTCTTGAAAAAACGTCTACTGTAATGTCTTTTGTCTCCGGCGAAAAAGCCGGAAGCGCCGGATCCGGCGCTTCCAGCTTTTTGCTACAATGAAAGTCTATGGGCGCCAGAATGCGCCGGATCCAGAAAAAGACGGATCCAGCAACCGGATCCGGTTTTTTTAAGTCTGCGCATGCTCAGATCCAATTGGCCAGCCGCCAGGAACAGAGACGGATCCAGCAAAAAAACGGATCCGTTTCTACAGTTCTCCAAAATTTATACCGGATCCGTTTTTTCTAAAAAAAGCTGGATCATGCCTGACGGCAAAAAACTGATGTGTGAAAGTAGCCTTACAAATACTGAGGTAAAAAATGACCATATACTCAGCGTGTGAACGTGGCCTTAGAAGATTCATTTTTACATTTGCTCCTGTGTTTTGCTAAGTTGGTGTTTTTGCCTTTTTTTTATCCTATTTTATGTGCTCCCCTCACTTATGTTTGCCTCCGGGGTGGGCTTTGGGGTTTCCACTTTTTGAAAAGCTGCAAGTTTTTTTTTCTCTCAAATGTACTCTAGTTCTTTTAGTACCATTTTTCTGCTAGTCTGTGAAATTTCTGACCCTTTTTGCTGTAAAAAGTTGACAAAATAGGTTAAACACAAACATAAAGACTGTTGTTACAGCCCAGAAATCATGAAGTGCCTGAGTCATTGTAAAAAAAATTTGGCACAGAAGTGAAAAGTGACTTAAAACCCCCTAGAAATGATGAATCAGGGCCTTTTTTTGTCCTGTGGTATTTGTTGCCGTGTTTTGTGCCATATTCGTCAAAATGGCTCACGCGGTTCATAAATGTTGCGGAAAGTCAAAAAAATGCTTTTTATTTTTCTCTTTTAACCTTTTTATAACTTTTTAATGCAAAAAAGACCCATGTTCAAAAAAACTGTGGCAAAAATACCTGGCGTAAAAGCATATAAATAGACTTAACCTCTTAGTGACCGAGCCAATTTTCACCTTCCTGACCAGGCCTAATTTTTTGAAATCTGACCAGTGTCCCTTCATGCGGTAATAACTCTGGAATGCTTCAACATATCCCAGTGATGCTGAGTTTTGTTTTTTTGACACATTGGACTTTATGGTAATGGTAAATTTAGGTCAATATTTTGTGTTTATTTGGAAAAATATCGGAAACTTGGCAAAAAATTAGAAAAATTTGCAACTTTCAAATGTTCACTTTTTATATTCCTAAACAAGTTAGTCATGCTGTACACTATAATTAATAAATAACATTTCCCATATGTCTACTTTACATCTGCATCACTTTTCAAATGTCATTTCATTTGTTAGGGTGTTATAATAGTTACGGTAAATGTTTAGCAGGAGTTTTTCTTTTTTCCCCCAGATATTTACGAAACCTGTTTCTTTAGGGACCTTTTCAGATTTATATGGACTTTGCAGGGCCTATATATTGTAAACTCCCCAAAAGTGCGGCCATTTTAAAAACCGCACCCCTCAAATACTTCAAAACTGCTGTCAGGAAATTTGTTAAATCTTTGCTACACAGGAATTAGTGCAAACTGGAATGATAAACGAAAAATTGCAGTTCTTCCTGAAAAATATTGTTTTAGCCCTAAATTTTTCACTTTTCCAAGAGACAGCACAAAAAACTAACTCCACAATTTGTTACCCAGTTTCTATTGAGCACACTGATACCCCACTTGTGGTCTGAAACCTCTGTTTTTACAAACGGCAGGGCTCAGAAGGGAAGGAGCACTATTTGAAATTTGGAACACAAATTTGTCTGAAGTAGACAGTGGGCACCATGTCACACTTGCCGATCCCCTAAGTACCAAAACAGCAGAAACCCCCCAAAAGTGACCCCATTTTGGAAATTACACCGTCCGAGGATTTTATCCAGGGGAATAGTGAACATTTTGAACCCACAGGTATTGCACAGAATTTAATAGCATTAGATTGACATATAGAAAAATTGTAATTTTTTTTAATGAAAATGTTGATTTAGCCCCAAATTGTTCACTTTTGCAATAGGTAACACATAAGAGTGGACCATACAGTTTGTTACCCACTTTCTTGTTAGTGCAGCAATACCCCATATGTAGTCAAAAAGTTCTGTTTGCACACACAGCATGGCTCGAAAGGGAAGAAGTGATATTTGGTATTTGCAGTGTAAATTTGGGTGGAATAGATTGCAGACACCATGTCTCATTTGCAGAGCCCAGAGTTACCAAATCAGCAGAAACCCCCCAAAATGACCCCTTTTTTAGAAACTAGACCCATCCAGGAATTCATCTAGGGGTGTGTTGAACCTGTAGGCGCTTCTCAGAACTTTTCAAACTGTAGATGTGAAAACCAAAACTACATGTTTTCCAATAAAATGTTCTTTTAGCCCCAAATTTGTAATTTTCACAATGGATAGAATATAAGAAATATGACCCATAATTTGTAACATAATTTCTTTAGAATGTGATGATGATCCATATGTGGTCAAAAACTGCTGTTTGTCATCATGATAGGGCTCAGAAATGCAAGAGCGCTATTTGATTTTTGGAGTGTAAATTTGTCAGGAAAAGATTGTGAATGCCATGTCATATTTGCAGTGCCCCTGACATGCCAAAACAGCAGAAACCCCCACAAGTGACCCCATTTTGGCAACTAGAACCCTTAAGGAATTAGTCTAGTGGTGTATTGAGCATTTTGAGGCTGTGTGCACACGCTGCGGATTAGGTGCGGATTCATCCGCGCGGATTTTGTAAAATCCGCAGGTGAAACCGCAGGTCAAAAGACCTGCGGTTTTACCTGCGGATTGCTCTGCGGTTTTGCCCTGCGGTTTTTCATCTCCTCAATGGAGGAGATGGCAAACCGCAGCGGAATCCGCAGAAAGAATTGACATGTCAATTCTTTCTGCGGATTGAAAACCGCAGATAATCCGCGCGGAAATTTCCGCACCGTCTGCATTGCGGTTTTTGATTCCCATAGGGAATCATGGTACTGTACACCGCAGCAGAAACTGCTGCGGGTCCGCAGCGGCCAAAACCGCTGCGGAACCGCAGCAAAATCCGCAGCGTGTGCACACAGCCTTAACCTACAGATGATTCACAAAACTTTATAACATTTCGATGTGCTCTTCTAGGCATAATCCGGATGTCCATATGGTGCTGGATTAGCAGTTCTGAAAGAACCAGAGCCATACTAAATATATATATATTCACTATAATGAATGACAGACCTGGCAAATCAAATCGCCGATCACATGCTTCAGCTTGCCTCACTTCCTGTCAGTGGGGACGTGGCCAGAAACACCAGTAACTGATAATCTCTTTTGCACTTAAATACGTGCCTGTACACCAGTATCCACACATCCCCTGACAAAGCTATGTTGCAGTGATACGTATGGCGCTTGTGCCTTACACCCCTGTCACTCTGGGCAACCATCAATCATTTCCATTTCTACCCTTACATGTGCCTCTGTGAGTTGATGCTAGACTTTCTTCTACTTGATAGCCTACTCTCATGGAATTCTGTATATTGTTACGGACCCTGACTCTTTTGTGTATATATTATGACCTTCCTTCGCCATCTTTCTATCCCCCCTAGTTGCTGGTCATAGTTTGGCAGCCATTTCTGACTGAACAGGTCGTGTACTTCTATCCTGGTTACCATCAGCTTGGTCATTGCACATCGTGCACACTGCACGTTTTATGGGGATGTCCATTGATTTACACTGTTGTCAGCATCATGAGAGACAGCCATTTTCTATATTTTACTGTTGGATTATCTCTGCATCTACTGTCTACACTATTTTGGATATGACGCCAGTTTTATAGTACTGTAGGAGATTATATATGCAGATTTAGCACATTGTCTACATTGCTTATAATATTATGGTTGTTGTATCCATTGTGGATTCAGGGGTGTTGTTACATTGTGCTTCTTTCATATGGTATTAAATGTTTCTATATTGTTTTACTTGATTGTTTATTGGTGTCCATAATAAAAACATATTTTTATTGATTCATTAGGTGTGCACAACTCATATGTTTTGTCCTTTCCCTTTTGGCTTTTCCAGAGTCTTTGTTTTACCAGTAACTTGGGAACCTCCTGTGAGGTAGCGCTGTCATGTAAGTAGGGGATCAATCGCTTGCAGCCACAAAACCAGATCCGGCACAGGGTTTTCCATAAAGACATAACAGTCCATGTGGTTTATTCAGCAGCATAAACCCATAACAGCAACATAAAGTTCACTTAACAGCATAGCGTCCGTGACAGAGTTCAGCTCTGTAAGGCTGAGTGCAGACGTACTTTTTGGCCCTGCGGATTTTTCCGCGCAGAATGGAAGAAATCCGCAGGTCAAATGACCTGCATTTTTCCTGTGGATTTCTTCCATTTTTCATGCGGTTTTCATGCGGTTTTTGTGCGGTTTTCCATCGCGGTTTTCCCCCTGCGGATTTGGTGACAGGGGAGATGGAAAACCGCACAAAAGAAGTAACATGCTGCGGATTTTGTACCGCGGGAAAACCGCGCGGAAAAATCCGCAGCGTCTGCACAGCGTTTTTTTCTCTACATTGATTTTAAGGCTACTGTACATCACAATGCGGATATGCAACGTTTCTGCGCAGTAAAATCCGCTGCGGAACCGCTGCAAATCTGCATCGTGTGCACACAGCCTTACTCTGTAGTCATACAGGTTATGCATACACAGGCTTTCTAGCCTCGGTTATCTCACCCACGTCAGGGTCACTCATGATTCCTTCACCATCATGCGGCAGACGTCCATTCCCTCCAGGGAATTACCAGGCACGTGCAGCCATTACACACAGCGTTCACTTGCTGTCAGAAGGCAGTCCCATCTCACTCAGACGAGACCTTCCACACTGGACCAACCAGGTCCCAACATTCACCCCATGTGACCTACCCTGGCCACATTATATGGTTCATAGCCACACCCACCGGGTCACATGACTCTGACCTCATCACAGGTCCTTCAAGCCTTTACACACTCTTTACAATAGTGCTTTAAACACACCCCCTGGGTGGGTTTGTAGGTAACCAGGCCAGCCCATCTCTCTAGTTACCTGGAGACTTCTCCCTTACACATTGCAACAACACCTCAGCAGTATCACTGCTGATCAACACATAAGTCTCCATCACAAAGCCACCCACTTTGAGATACATAACGGCCATTCAGTATTCTGCCACTCATCCTCTCTCTTGGGACATCCACACAGCGCCCCCTAGTGGACACAGTGATTACTACACCACATACCTCCCCCTTTTGTTCACACTTGTGGGGTTGAACACACAACATTACACCAGGCTCTCGAGACCAGGCACTCATTACACCTTGCCCCACAGGTCGAGAGAACTGTCTCCGCCTGTCATACGGCTTCATTCCTTCGTTAGGCCTCCCCCGCCCCCAGCGGTCAGAATATCGGCCCTGATCTTTGGCCCTCCAGTCACAGCCTGTCTGCGTCATCAGACACATTTTAGTCACCACATTCCTTGACCAGCTCCCCCGGTCAGTGCGGTCATAAATCTTAGTTAAGCCCGAGTCTGACTCATTCAGCGTCTCACAGGAACTACGGTCTCTCAACGTCGTCCCGCCAGTCGAACTACCACTTGCTGACATTCTTCGGCCATCTGCCATGTCACTTCTTGGCGGAACCCTTCGGGTCCTTACATCTTGGGTTGAAGGCGGCCGCCACTTGGTGTTCCGAACCTCTTTATTGATTCGCCGACGGTCCAGCCTCAACTGCTCAATCTCTTGCAGGTACCCCACTCGATACTCCAAGAGCATCCGAAAATTTCTCAGGCTTTCCACGGAGCCAACCACCAGGACGGGAATCCTACCCTCTTCACTGGATACCTGGTCTTCATCAGGAGGGATCCTCACCCTCACCACAGCGGAGCTATTTACAAGGTCTTGCATTACCTTCCCGAATCTTCCAATGATTCTCCCAATCAGACCTTTGGGAACCGGAACTACCTCTTTCCGCAAACTCAACCGATCCATAGCCTCTCTTGCTAACTCTAGGCGTCGAGCAGCTTTCATATTACTCTGCCTAACCAACTGTTTGACATGGAGACACTGCAGATGCATGTTTTTCAGGACAGCCACCCGCTTTGCTGTGTCTTCCCTGGCTGACATTATCACCAACTGCCGAGTCTCAGGCGCCCAGTGCACCTAACACGCTTTGACCGCCTCTTTGAAAGCCTCATGTACACCTTCCTCAGCACAGGCCTCTTGGATGTCTTTTAGTACATCAATCACAAACTTGAAGGTCATGGCCTTGCTCTCTTCCTGGCCAGGAGGCTCTGGCTTTACCACGGACACTTCCCTCACTACAGTTGACCCGACTGGGTGACTGTCTTCTTCAGCTTTTTTCTCCCGCAGAAACCCTCTTACAGTTTCTTTGAGCTCCAAGACTTCTTTCTCGAGCTCCTCGACCCTGTTCTCGGCCAGTTGTCTCAGGACTCTCTCGTTTGACATGTTCTTCCATCTCTTCCCTAAGCGTCTTGTTCACGTTTTGCCACGTTGACAGGTGACCTCTGAGCTCAGAGACTTCCTTCTCTAGCCCTTCCATTCTGTGCTCTCTTTCTCTCTCAGAGCCACAGTCACCCCCAGAGTCTGAGTCACCCCGGCCTGTCGAGTAATCCTTCCAGTTACCCACTAACCCTGTTTTTCCCCAGTCATCTCATCTCCCAGCCCACCATCCGTCATATCACGAGATGTCAGGTCCGTAAGTTGGGCAGATGTGCTTCTTCCGGTCAGTTCTACCTCTGACCTGTCCACGTCAGGAGCAGTCACTGTCTCAATATCAGTAGAAACGTCTCCAACCTCCTGCCATATGTCATCAAACACGACAAAGTCCGGGCCCCTCTCCAAGGCATAGACTAAGTCCCGTCATATCCCACCCCTTTGGCACTCACAACCTATGGGCCCCTCAAACATCACTCTGTCTACCGTATCGTTCACCGTGACCCCATGTTTACAGCAAACCTGGACCATTCTCTCGGTCAGACAGAAAGTGAGAGGAGATCCTGTCAGAGTCACCTGACACTTTGAGTCCAGCCGACCCGAGACCCCTTCTCGGTGCAGCATTACGGTACACACCTGTGGCCAGTCATTATCCGGAAAGAATATTCCACATTCAGAAAACATACACGAACATTGCTGTTCCTCTTTTGACACACCGGCCCCTTTCAGGACCACCCCAATTTGGGTCACCGCCCCCTCCTGGGACTCCACCCCTTTTTGGGTTACCCCCCCAATTTGGGTCACCGCCGCCCTCTGGGACTCCACTTCTTTTTGGGTTACCACCCCAATTTGGGTCACCGCCCCCTTCTGGGACTCCACCCCCTTTGGGCCACCGCCCCCTTTAGGGACTTCCCCATATCCGTTATACCGGTCTTCTCAGACCACAGTTCACACAACACAGTTTGTCTTTTAACGATACCACACAAGTCCTGGCTGGCACCACCACAGCTCCTGCTGTCACCGATCACCGACACCACCGGCTACTGGTGTCACCTTCGTAACCCCGCCGAGTTACAGGAAACCGCTTGTCCCCTTCATAACCCCGCCGAGTTATCGGAAGCCGCTTGTCCCCTTCGTATCCCCGCCGAGTTACAGGAAGCCGCTTTTCACCTTCTTGACTCCCACTGAGCCACCGCAGGCTGAGTTGAGAAGAGAAGGAAAAAAAAAAACACCACACAAAACTCACGTGTCCTTTCTGTGTGCTATTCAGGACGTTCCGTCTCCGCCTGAGACCGTCCAACACACAGGGCGCATCGGGTGCTATTCAGGGAACGGCCCTCCTCCCAGGGTTTCCCAACACACCGGCCTCACCAGGTCCAGGGGCTTAGTGGGTGCTTCTTCAGGACATCCGTCTCCGCCTGAGACTGCCCAACACTCACGCCTCACCAGGTCCAAGGTCATACCACGTGCTCCAGTGATCCGATTCTTCTCCTAGAATCTCCCAACACTGACCCTCCAGGACCTTGCTCACTGAACCTTCCAGGTACACAGTCTTTCCCACTGACCCAGGTCAGTACAACACAAACACCTGTCCGTTACCTGTGTCGGCCACACAGGTCCTCGGATACCTCTTCTCCACAGAGGCACCCTATAGCAATCACCAGTCTCTTTCTCACTGACCCCGGTCAGTACAACACGGCTTTCACAACTGTCACCTGCTGGCCGCGCAGGTTCTCGGACCCCTCTACAGCAGAGGTGTCCTATAAGTCTCTTTCTCCTGGGGAAACGGCTGCACTGGGCTCACCGATCCGGACAGTGCCTTACTCACTAGGCAGCCCCACGGTTCCAGAACCACAGCCGGGCAGTGGCTTCCCCAACCATCAGCCCTCCTGGTTCAGCGTTGCCAGCACTGCAACATGCGCTTTTTGGAAACCGTTGCCCTTAGCAACCGAATTTTGCAGTCCTCTTCTGTTGCCCCTAGCAACAAGGCTACAACACTGCCCATAGCATTCTCCACCAATTGTGAGGTAGCGCTGTCATGTAAGTAGGGGATCACTCGCTTGCAGCCACAAAACCAGATCCGGCACAGGGTTTTCCATAAAGACATAACAGTCCATGTGATTTATTCAGCAGCATAAACCCATAACAGCAACTTAAAGTTCACTTAACAGCATAGCGTCCGTGACAGAGTTCAGCTCTGTTACTCTGTAGTCACACAGGTTATGCATACACAGGCTTTCTAGCCTCGGTTGTCTCACCCACCTCATGGTTCCTTCACCATCATGCGGCAGATGTCCATTCCCTCCAGGGAATTACCAGGCACGTGCAGCCATTGCACACAGCGTTCAATTGCTGTCAGAAGGCAGCCCCATCTCACTCAGATGGGACCTTCCACACTGGACCAACCAGGTCCCAACATTCACCCCATGTGACCTACCCTGGCCACATTATATGGCTCATAGCCACGCCCACCGGGTCACATGACTCTGACCTCATCACAGGTCCTTCAAGCCTTTACACACTCTTTACAATGGTGCTTTCAACACACCCCCTGGTTGGGTTTGTAGGTAATCAGGCCAGCCCATCTCTCTAGTTACCTGGAGACTTCACCCTTACACATTGCAACAACACCTCAGCAGTATCACTGCTGATCAACACATAAGTCTCCATCCCAAAGCCACCCACTTTGAGATACATAACGGCCATTCAGTATTCTGCCACTCATCCTCTCTCTTGGGACATCCACACAGCGCCCCCTAGTGGACACAGTGGTTACTACACCACACTCTATATGACAAACCTGAGTGGGGACTAATTTGGTTGGGTATAAATTAGGGGTTTTGTTGGGATACATAACATTTCTGATCACTTTCAGTATAAGGCTGGGATCACATTCTTCTGTGTTTACTGACAACCTGCAGTGGTGACCTCATGACTACAAGCGCACGTGATTTCTGCAGCCAATCACTGGACTAAATAAGTTGTATATTTTCTCCAAAAGGCTTTGTATTATTCCTGTGCTATCTACAGGAATGCCAGATACCAGGGAACAGTCTTTATACACCAAAATAACAAAGCAGCTTCTGTTTGGAAACATGGCAGAGGTGACAGAATTCTATGTTTGTGAATTATGTACCCGGAAGAGTGTGGGAGCAGCACTCTCATAGTGAATTATTTGCCACTATGAGAATGCTGTGTTTTGTCTGCTGCAAGAGTGACATACACAAAGACATGTCATGCCAGTGCATTCTGAAAAAAGGCACTTTTTTAAGTTTTTCTGTCAACATTGCTCTATTACATTTTTTTTTGTGGCACAACCTATATTTATTTTCATGGCACCTTTTGGGCATATATATGAAGCATTAACTAACACATTGACATCCAAGCAATTTTTATTTCTGCCACTTTCATTTTATCCTCCCGCTTGTGTAAGAGCTGTAACTTTTTTTATTGTGGGGAGCTGATAGGAGTCGATGCATTACGTTCACTGTCGAATTCTCCATTTAAATGCTGCTGTCGGTGATTGACAGTGGCATCTAAATTGTTAAACAGCAGCGATTGGAGCTAGCTCCAGTCAATGCTGTTACAGACAGATCCTGGCAGTGTATCATAGTCGACACCAGCTGCGTGCGGAGTGGAGTGTGGAGCCAACTTCACATATGCGCCCCCCGCAAATGCACAATTACGTCCATAAGTGCCAACGGGATATCCATTTCTTTCTAAAACTGGCCTCAGGGTAGTCTAAAAATAATAATAAAAAATATATACTCAACTACTTTTTTGTTGGCATGAATAGCTACCCAGGTCCACTCTCCTTGCTTTCTCTTTTTGTGGGAATGTGTATGTGAGCACTGCAGTCAATCAGTGGCCACAGAAGTGGTCAGTCAGTGATTGGCTGCAGCATTAACTTGTCCATGCAACCAGAACAGGATATAGAAAGCTGTTCTCTGTATTCTATGTTCTGGTCTCTTGGTCACGTGACTGTTGCAGCCAGTTAGTGGTCACAACAGTGACCAATGCGGCGGCCAGTGATATGCTGCAGAGATCACATAGCAGGAAGTGTCAGCAAGGAGACTATCAGGCAATAATATAGAAGAGTTACAGATGTACAGGGTTTTTTTTTAATTAATTATAGACCTTGCTAGGTCTTATTTTATTAAAAAAAAATCTGATAACTCTTTTGAACTGTAATTTTTATCTATATTAAGGGTGATTTTCTTTATTTAACACTTTATATTTTTGCTATGTACCATATTTAGTGCTTCAGATGCTTATAACAGCATAACAGCAGGGAAATACATTCTATTATTGATTTAGTTGAAGAACTTGGCTTTTGCATCATTTCGAAAAATAAAATTTTGGTTGGAGAGTTAGGAACATTTCAGTTTGCTATCATGAAAACATAAATGGGTTTCTAAACAAAACCAGTCCGAACATCTGAAAAATAAAATATTACTTTTATATTATTATTTTTTTTTTTTTTTTTAGGCCCCACTTAGGGTTTGTGGTTGCAGCATTGTACCCAGTTTAACATGTCTTTTAGCAATGAAGGTTAGAATTAGGCTTTTTTGAGCGCATAAGAAAGTTATCTTTACTGCCCCATGTTACTGATTAGTGCATTACTTGAGGTTATAAAGGAAAAAAAATGTGAGAATATCAGAAAAATGATTTTCAGTGAGATTATCAGGTGTTTTATGATGTGTGCTGCCGTACAAACTGCACAGGGAAGGTGCATTAGATGCCCTGGGCACAGGGAGAAGATATTATTACAGATTAGATATTATAAAAACCTTTTTCACGGTGAGGGTGATCAATGAGTGGAACAGGCTGCCACGAAAGGTGGGGAGTTCTCCTTCAATGGAAGTATTCAAACAGAGGCTGGACAGACATCTGTCTGTGATGGTTTAGTGAATCCTGCATTGAACAGGGGGTTGGACACGAACCTGGAGGTCCCTTCCAACTTTAACATTCTATGATCTCTATCGATGCTCCACACTAGAGTGCCATCATACGGACGTATGAATAAGACCTAAATAGAACTACAAGCTTCTCTACAGTACAATATTATGGCTTTGTGTGTCCTATGGGTGCTTGGCTTCTTCAACTTGAGAAGATTTTGGGACCATACTGTGTACTTTCCTCTGATCTCCTATAGAGGTTGTGGCACACTTCATCAGATGCCAAATAATCCTAATTTTGCCAATACCCAGACAGATTAGCAAAATTAGGATTATTTAGTCTAGAAAAAAGACGACTGAGGGGCGATCTAATAACCATGTATAAGTATATAAGGGGACAATACAAATATCTCTCCGAGGATCTGTTTATACTAAGGAAGGTGACGGTCACAAGGGGGCATTCTCTGCGTCTGGAGGAGAGGTTTTTCCACCAACATAGAAGAGGATTCTTTACTGTTAGGGCAGTGAGAATCTGGAATTCCCTGACTGAGGAGGTGGTGATGGCGAACTCAGTCGAAGGGTTCAAGAGAGGCTTGGATGACTTCCTGGAGCGTAACAATATTGTATCTTACAGTTATTGTTAGGTTCTTTAGAAGGACGTAGATCTGGGGATTTATTCTGACAGAATTTTATAGGCTGAACTGGATGGACTAATGTCTTTTTTCGGCCTTACTAACTATGTTACTATGTTACTCAAATGTACACTTTCTCTCAACTTGTGTTCAGACCTCCAATGGCGGAAGCAGTTCTCCTGAATAGCCCATATGTGGCAGTGTTGCTTTTTGGTTTGTAATGTATAGCGTAGAGTTGTCATTCTTTCAGGGTCTTCTAGCTTTTTCCTGGAAGCAAATAGTGCCACTCATTTAGTGTGAACGTATTATATACCGTGCGGTAAGGATTCATTTTCTGAACTCAGTTTAAATGTCCATTATGCCATGCCTCTGTTGTTTGTTTGTTTTTTTGTTCATATATTTGTGTTTCTTCATATACTCTGTTATACCATGCCTGAGGAAGGGACCTAAGAAGTCCTGGAAGCTTGCTTTCTACCATCTCTTATTTTAGTTTTTGTTAGCCATTAAAAGGTCTTATATCTACAAGATTATTTTGTATTTTACACTGAGTCAGAGATCAGCAACAGTCCAGACTTCCTCTTCATGTTCAATTCAACAGAAGGAGGGGACAGTAACGCCAGCGCTGACTGGGCATCGGGCTCACGTGTCACAACAACGGTACGGGGAAAGTGAGTGCCAACACCGCAGGAAGAGCACTGGCATGGTAGGTGACTATAAGCTTTTTATTTTATAGGGGCCAAACATTTAGATCAAGAAGGGCTTGTCCTAGTAGTGGACAACCCCTTTAAATACCCCAAAAATAAGAGCGCAGCCATATTGTACTGTGTATAGAAAATGGAAATAATCACAGCGGCAGGCATACAGCTGCTCTTTCAGTCAAGAAAAAGGAAACACTGCCACTGTACAAGCATCAGTAAAACTGATAACACTATTATACACAGACCACATTGATAAGATACTGGCAGGGCCAACGTTAGGGGCAGGCAGACCAGGCAGCTGCCTAGGGCCCCCGCTCCCCCAGGGGCCCCCAGCTAGCGGCACATCACGCAGTCGCTATGGGGCCCGTGAGGTAGGGGGGCCTGCCCGCCGCCAGCGCCGACTCCCCCTACCGCATTGAACTATACCGGCGTCTGCCGGTACAATTCAAAGCAATGATGGAGGAGAAAGCGTCAGCTGATGCACCCTCTCCCATCATTCCTCTGTGCCTCTGACACTGCAGGTGCGCTATGACGTCATCGCGCACTCACTGTGTGCCGGGCAGACTGCAGCTGTTGAGACAGGAGCCAGCCGGGAGCAGCACGAGGAGAGGTGAGGTTTGTATTTTTGTTTTCTTTAATATAACAGTAAGTACTAGACTGTGGGGCCATTCTCGAGGGGGGGAATTGTGGGCTGTGTTATATACTATGTGGGCTGTGTTATATACTATGTGGCTGTGTTATATACTACTTGGCTGTGTTATATACTATTGGGGGTATATAATATACTATGGGGGTATATTATATTCTATGGGGGAGGCTGTGTTATATACTATGTGGTTGTGTTATATACTGTCTGGCTATGCTATATACTATTAGGGGTTTCATTATATTCTATTGGGGAGACTGTGTTATATACTATGGGGGTATATAATATTCTATGGGGGAGGCTGTGTTATATACTATGGGGGTACATTATATTCTATGGGGGAGGCTGTGTTATATACTATGGAGAGGTGGGCTGCATTATATTCTATTCAGGGCTACGTTAAATTCTATGGGGGCTGTATTATATTTATTATATTCTACGAAGGGTGATTGCATCATACTCTATGAGGGGGCTACTTTATACTATATGAGTGGGGCTGCATTATATTCTATGGGGGGTTACATTATACTCTGTGGGGTGGTTGCATTATACTGTGGGGTGGCTGCATTATGCTCTATGGAGTCGCTGCATTATACTATATGTGGGATGCATTATACTGTATTGAGGACTATGGGGAATACATTATACTATATGAAGAACTATGGGGTGCATTATACTATGGGAAGTGAATTGTACTACAAGGATGACTATGGCGGTGCAATATACTATATGGAGCACTATGAAGAGTGTATTACTGTATACTATGTGGAGGACTGAGCAGTGTATTTTAATATATGGAGGACTATGAGAAGTGTATAATACTATATGGAGGACTGAGGAGTGTATTTTAATATCTGGAGGACTATAGGGAGTGTATTATACTATATGGAGCACTATGGGGAGTGTATTATACTATATGGAGGACTATAGGACATATATTATTTGATGGACTATGGGGTGTGCATTTTACAATATGGAGAACTGTTGTGCACATTATAATATATGGAGGACTATGGGGTGTATTCAGGTCCATTGTTAGGGGCAGGCAGACCAGGCAGCTGCCTAGGGCCCCCGCTCCCACCTACAGCCAGCACCGACTCCCCCGCCGCCGCATTGAACTATACCGGAGTCATAGAATCATAGAATCATAGAATCGTAGAGTTGGAAGGGACCTCCTGGGCCATCTGGTCCAACCCCCTGCTCAAAGCAGGATTCGCTAAATCATCCCAGTCAGATGTCTGTCCAGCCTCTGTTTGAAGACTTCCATTGAAGGAGAACTCACCACTTCTCGTGGCAGCCTGTTCCACTCATTGATCACTCTAACTGTCAAAAAGTTTTTTCTAATATCTAATCTGTGTCTCCTCCCATTCAGTTTCATCCCATTGCTTCTAGTCTTTCCTTGTGCAAATGAGAATAAAGTTGAGCCTTCTACAATGTGACAGCCCTTTAGATATTTGTAGACAGCAATTAAGTCTCCTCTCAGTCTTCTCTTTTGCAAACTAAACATTCCCAAATCCTGCAACCTTTCCTCATAAGACAGGGTTTGCAGACCGGTCACCATTCTGGTCGCTCTTTTCTGAACTTGCTCCAGTTTGTTGATGTCTTTTTTAAAATGTGGTGCCCGATAGATAGACGCCGATACAGTTTAAAGCAATTATGGAGGAGAGAGAGTCAGCTGACGCTCCCTCTCTCATCATTCCCCGCTCTGTTTCTGACACTGTGGGCATGTAACAACGTCATCACGCACTCACTGTGTACCAGGCAGAGCAGGAGACAGGAGCTGGAAGCAGCGTGGGCATGAGAAGAAGTTGAGGAGTGTGGGTTTTTTTTTGGTTTTTTTTAAATCATTGTGAGTACTGGACTGTGGGGCCATTCTCGGGGGGGGCTATATACCATGCTGTGCTGCATACCATGGTGAGCTATATACCATGGTGGGCTGTATACCATGCTGGGCTGTATACCATGTGGTACTGTGCTGTATACCATGTGGTACTGTGCTATATACCATGGTGGTACTGTGCTATATACTATGGTAGGCTGTGCTATATACCATGGTGGGGCTGTGCTATATACCATGTGGTGTTGGGCTATATACCATGTGGTGCTGGACTATATACTGTGCGGCTGTGTTATATACCATGGGGGGTACATTTTACATTATATTCTATGGGGGAGGCTGTGTTATATAATATGGGGGCTACATTATATTCTATGGGGAGGTGGGCTGTATTATATTCTATTTGGGGCTACATTATATGCTATGGGGGGGCTGTATTATATTTATTATATTCTATGAAGGGTGATTGCATCATACTCTATGAAGGGGCTACATTATACTATATGAGGAGGCTACATTGTAATCTATGGGGGGCTGTATTATATTCTATGGGGGGCTAGATTATATTGTATGGGGGCTTCATTATACTATGAGGGTGCTACATTATATTCTATGGGGGCTGCATTATACTATATGAGGAGGGCTACATTGTATTCTATGGAGGGGCTACATTATACTATATAAGGGGCTGCATTATACTCTATGAGGGGGTTGCCATATATTCTATGGAGGGGCTGCATTATACTATATGAGGGGGGCTGCATTATATTCTATGGGGGTTACATTATATTCTGTGGAGTGGCTGCATTATTCTCTAAGGGGTGGCTGCATTATACTATAAGAGAAGGGCTGCATTCTATTCTATGGGGGGTTACATTATATTGTATGGCGGGGCTGCATTATACTCTGTGGGGTGGCTGCATTATACTATATGTGGGCTGCATTATACTGTATCGAGGACTAGGGGGAATACATTATATGAAGAACTATGGGGTGCATTATACTATGGGAAGTGAATTTTACTACATGGATGACTATGGCGGTGCATTATACTGTATGGAGAAATATGAGGAGTGTATTATACTATATGTGTTAACTGTAGATGTGCTGCTGATAACATGATACTGTATGGGGACAGATTGATCTATTAGTGATTGTTCTGTCCCCATCATTCTTTCTCAGACGGTGGAAAGAGGCCGGGAAACAAGTGTTGAAAGATTTCAATATTGTCGATCACACTCATTTAGCATCCTGAACTCAGCGCATGTAAATATAATCAAAATGCTTCTGTGTGATGTGCAATATGTTAGCATTTGGGGCCTCAATTTAAACTTTGTCTAGGGCCCCACTTTGCCTAAAACCAGCCCTGGATACTGGATCTACTCAGAAGGGTAACAGAGTACTATCCCTCTGCAAACTCTATGTGTAAAATACAATACTGATTACATGCAGTCACAGGTAGAATACAAGACAATGTGTGTAATTACTATGTTATACTTTATGGAAATGTATTTATATATTTTATTATTTTTATCAATCTCATTGTCAATTACGTGTGTGCTCCTGTAGTAGTAGGGGTAATCTCCACTTTGAAGTGTCTGGGATTTATGTTATAGTGGAGTGAGATCAGAAGAAATATATGGTATGGGCGTGTGATTTCTAGCAGTCTCCAAAGTCCCAGCTCCCAGAGTACTTGTTTTTTAATACCCAAAAAGCATCTTCAGGTGTCTGTATGAATATTTTCATTGTAAGAAGAAATGATCTTGAAATCATACAGTAAATGATTAAAATAAGTTACATACTAACAATGTGTGAATTATGGATTTTAAAACACTGTTCACATGCTGCAGAAAACCCTTGTGATT
Source organism: Dendrobates tinctorius (assembly GCF_039654945.1). Taxonomy (NCBI): domain Eukaryota; kingdom Metazoa; phylum Chordata; class Amphibia; order Anura; family Dendrobatidae; genus Dendrobates; species Dendrobates tinctorius. The sequence continues at coordinate 11,119,184 of NW_027361672.1, forward strand.
TAAGGGAATATTACAAATTTTCAGATAAACAGATTTCTTTACGGATTTATCATATATATCACCCATTGCTATGCAATTATGTATGTGTAAGGACATAGACCGGATTGCGGGTACCTGCATGCCGTGTCCGGAACTAGAAGGGCTGCATCCTTTGTTCCTGGGGGACAGCTTTGAGGAGGTGGACCTTCCCCTGCAGCCTGAGGGAAGCCTGAGTTGGAGGAACCTTCCTGCAAATCCAGAGAGGCGGGGAGAGAGTTAGAAAGCGCGCGCAGCAGCTGGCATAAAAAGAGGAAAAGTGCGCGAAAGACGGGACTTTGGCGCGAACGCAGAGGAGTGTGCAGAGCGGTGAGCGGCGCGCTCGGCTGCCCCTTCCCCCAACGGGTACCGGCATTGCGGCAGGGTCCGACGATCTAGAGCGGAACCGCTGCCAGGAGAGTAGCCGGGTGCAGAACATAGCAGAGCCGCTGCAGAACAAAGCAGAGCCGGTCATGCCGCAGTCAGAGAGAAGTGCTTTGTCCGGGGAGTACCAGTGCCCCGCAGACCAGCGACCTTCTTTTCCCGACGCCAGCAGCCAGGAACAGAGAGCGAGAGGGACGTGCAGTGTGTGCCGGTGACTAACAGTAAGCAAGGCTCAGAGCATTCCGTGTCCGTGAGTACAACACATGTGCCCCATAAGAGTGACCGGGGACAGGACAGACACTTGCACCCTGACTGGGCCATTAAACACCTGCGGAGCCACGTTGGGCTCGTACAAGACCATGACCCGTATTACCGTCAGCCACTTTGAGCCCGCTTGACTGAGACTGTCAGGAAAGTTGTGCAAGAGTCACGTCGGGCTTAGACAGTACTGTGGCCCGTAACCTTGTAGGCATCTACAGTACATGGACTAGGGGCAGTGGAAGATATCGGAGACCGGCCACTGTTACGAGATGAAGGGGTATTGTTTGCTTGCTGGACCCCATTAATAAGGACCACGTCGGCCGTTGCCGAGGCTGTTGTGTTCGCAGCAGGAGCTGCAGTTTAAGGACTTCCTTACATCTGTGCTAATGAACTTCCGTTATCTGAACCGTTGTTGTATCCTTTGCCTTAATGTACTGTTGGTCTCCCCTGTCTAACCCTTTATCTCCCGACATCCTTGTCCATTTATGCTGTTTAACTTTTTACCTCACCGCCTGGCGTATTCCCCTGTAAATAAACCTGTTAACCCTTGCTCTGCTGACTGCGTACCGTCATTGTATCCTGCGTTCCTGCTCGTTATCTTACACTTGGCATAGTCGGCAGGATGCCGTCTACGGGCGCAGGGGTGGCAGACCAAGCGGTTGGGGGAGCTCCAAGGACCAGTATACCGCTGGGGACAATTTTGAGTAACCTCCCCAAGTTTACAGGGAGCAACGTTCTGTTATGGAGCTGGAGTGAGCGGGTCAGGGGGATGATGAGAATGTACCCCATGACTCCTGCATTAGCGGCAGAGGTTGCCCTGATAGCTCTAGACGAAGAGGCCATGGATTCCATCATGCTACGACCTCCCCATGAGTGAGACACCTTTGACAAAGTACTGAAAATACTCGAAGAGACTCACGGAGACTCCACGGACGTAGGGGAGTTACGCACGTGCTTATTTAGGCGTATTCAAAGAGGGGGAGACTGTGATGCAGTACATGAAGGTGCTACAGGAGTTACACACTGCAATTCTTAAGAAAGACGGCATAGGACCCCCCGTCATAGTGCTGCGAGAAAAGTTGGTGACAGGCCTGAGAGATGTGCTGCTTGGGCGGGCGTTGCGTCAGCGCCTGTGGGGCTAACCTACGCATGACTTTTGCAGAAATTGGGGCAGAGGTGCGCATAGGCAAGCAGGAGCAGGGGGTTGCAGCCTTGACAGCGATGGTCCGGTGTTGCAGAGTACCCAGCCCAAACGAGGAAGAGCTGGCATGGTCCCCCAAAATTAGGGAATACAGAAGGTGTGAGAAAAACTGGAGGAAGCTCTTACGGCTGTCTTGGAGTCCCGTGCCATACCCCAAGGTGACTCGCAGCAAAACCTAAAGGAAGTCAGGGGAGAGGTGCGGAGCATCAGAGGTACCCCAGTAGTTGTCCCGAAGTTTGCTTCCAGGTCGAGGAGTGAAGAACGAATTCAGAGGGGCATGCTTCCCTCCGAGGGTCCTGCGAGTTGGAGAGAATGCCGTCCCTGGGAGAAATGGTACAGCGAGAAGAGAGCAGCCGCACCCAGAGCAAGACAGAGCCACAAAGTCGGGAGCTGAGAAGAGATGGAGAAAGAGTCGAGTGTCTACGGTGAGGTGTCTGCATTGGTCAGGGACGTGGAGGCGAGCCTGGTTGAACTCCAACTTGGGTCTGAAGGTTCCATCTGTGAGAGTTAGCCCGAAGGAAAGGAAGGGACGTCCACCCGAGAACCATCGAAGTGTTTTGCTACCTTGCCTACCACAAGTTCCCGAAAAAGGGGAGAAAGTTCCACGTGTTCCTGCGACGCTCATTCCCGAGGTTTCTGATGGTGAGGAGGAAGAACCACTTGTTCTTTTCTCTGAAGTGGAAGGTTTGCCGCCCGCAAGCCCATGGGATCCTGACCAAGTAGAGGAGATGCAAGGTGTGCCTGAGAAGTTTCCTCCTGCAGCTATGGAATATGAAGAGGGAGAATTTCTCGACCTGTCATATGTTGATCCAGAAGAGGAACAGGCCTCGGAGGTTTCTACTCCATGGGACCTGGGTGAACCCCCATTCCCTGCCACTCAACCTGGTTTGGAATGACCCTAACAAGCTTTACTGGCAGACTGGGATGCAGGAGAGGCAGGAGCATATGTAGAAATTGTGGGCATCTGTCGGCCCTCAGAAGAGCATATTGGAGTACGAAGAGTCCTCACCAGTGATATGATGAGCTAAAAGAGAGGGGGAATGTAAGTAGATAGACCAGACCATGGGTACCTGCATGCCGGGTTCGAAATAGAAGGGCTGCATCCTCTGTTCCTGGGGGACAGCTTTGAGGAGGTGGACCTTCCCCTGCAGCCTGAGGGAAGCCTGAGTGGGAGGGACCTTCCTGAAGACCCAGAGAGGTGGGGAGCGAGAGATAGAAAGCGTGCACAGCAGCCGGCATATAAAAAGGAAAAGCGCGCGATCGATGGGACTTTGGTGAGAACGCAGAGTGGTGAGCAGCGCAGTCGGCTGCCCCTTCCCCCACCGGGTACCGGCATTGAGGCAGGCTCTGACGATCTAGAGCGGGACCGCTGCCAAGAGTAGTCGGGTACAGAACAGAGCAGAGCCGCAACAGAGCAGAGCCGGTCGTGCTGCAGTCAGAAAGAGAGAAGTGCCTTGTTCGGGGAGTACCAGCGCCCCGCAGACCAGCGACCATCATTTCCCGCCGCCAGCAGCCAGGAACAGAGAGCGAGAGGGACGTGCAGTACCAGTAAGCAAGACTCAGAGCAATCCGTGTCTGTGAGTACAACACATGTGCGCCATAAGAGTGACCGGGGATAAGACAGAAAAATATTTAGTATTTAGTAAATATTTAGTGGTTGATACCTTTTAATGGCTAACTGAAAAGATGGTAACACATTGCATCTTTTGAGACTTCTCAGGTCTCTTCATCAGACTAGACTAATACAACATCTGAAGAATCACATATTTATACACAAAACAGCACAGAAATAATGCAATGGATAAGACAAGTGACATGAAGCATGTCATTATGGGAGTGGGATAAACATAAATATTGGAACAGTTCATAGATAAAGAGTGTGAAAGTTATATTGTCCTCTGATTGGTGTCTGGTTCTGTGTTGTGTGATGCCCCCAGAAGGTCTGAAGAGCAAATTCCTTAATTGATGTAAAAAGATATAAATCCATGCGACACATTCATTCCTGTACTGAGACTGAGTGTGTCAAAGGACGTCATAAATTTATACTCCCAGACTCTTCTGTCTCTCTGAGACATTAAGTTACCTTTTAATACAAGTAATTTAATGTCCATCATGCTATGACCGGGGATACATGATACATTACCAGGGATAAAAATTCTCCATTAAATGTCACCTGCTTAACCCAGCAGGAAGTATGGCGGCGTCTAAAAATCACTACAATTGACAAATCCCCGGGCCCGGATGGGATACACCCCCGAGTACTGCAGGAATTAAGCATAGTCATAGATAGACCATTATTTTTAATCTTTAAAGATTCCATAATAGCAGGGTCTGTACCACAGGACTGGCGTATAGCAAATGTGGTGCCAATATTCAAAAAGGGGACAAAAACTGAACTCGGAAATTATAGGCCAGTAAGTTCAACCTCAACTGTGGGTAAAATCCTGGAGGGTTTTCTAAGAGATACTATACTGGAGTATCTGGAGAAGAATAACCTCATGACCCAATATCAACATGGGTTTACAAGGGACCGTTCCTGTCAGACTAATCTGATAAGCTTTTATGAAGAGGTAAGTTCCGTACTGGACCAAGGGAATGCAGTGGACGTGGTGTACATGGACTTTTCAAAAGGTTGATACATAAAATGAGAACAATGGGGATAGGGGAAAATATATGTAGGTGGGATAAGAGCTGGCTCAGGGATAGGAAACAAAGGGTGGTTATTAATGGAGCACACTCGGACTGGGTCACAGTTAGCAGTGGGGTACTACAGGGGTCAGTTTTGGGCCCGCTTCTTTTTAACATATTTATTAATAACCTTGTAGGGGTCATAGAGAGTAGAATTTCAATATTTGCAGATGACACTAAACTCTGCAGGGTAATCAATACAGAGGAGGACAATTTTATATTACAGGAGGATTTATGTAAACTAGAAGCTTGGGCTGATAGATGGCAAATGAGCTCTAATGGGGATAAATGTAAGGACATGCACTTGGGTAGAACAAACAAGATGTATAATTATGTGCTTAATTGTAAAACACTGGGCAAAACTGTCACTGAAAAAGACCTGGGTGTACGGGTGGACAACAAACTCACATTTAGTGGACAGTGTCAGGCAGCTGCTGCAAAGGCAAATAAAATAATGGGATGCATTAAAAGAGGCATAGATGCTCATGAGGAGAACATAATTTTACCTCTATATAAGTCACTAGTGCGACCACACTTAGAATACTGTGTACAGTTCTGGTCTCCGGTGTATAAGAAAGACATAGCTGAACTGGAGCGGGTGCAGAGAAGAGCGACCAAAGTTATTAGGGAACTAGGGGGTCTGCAATACCAAGACAGGTTATTACACCTGGGGTTATTTAGTTTGGAGAATCGAAGGCTTAGGAGTGATTTTATTACAATGTATAAATATATGCGGGGACAGTACAAAGACATTTCTAATGATCTTTTTACTCTTAGACCTGTGACGGGGACAAGGGGGCATCCTCTACGTCTGGAGGAAAGAAGGTTTAAGCATAATCACAGACGCGGATTCTTTACTGTAAGAGCAGTGAGACTATGGAACTCTCTGCTATATGATGTTGTAATGAGTGATTCCCTACTAAAATTTAAGAAGGGACTGGATGTCTTTCTTGAAAAAGTATAATATTACAGGGTATATACACTAGTTTCCTTAATATTGGGTTGATCCAGGGAGCCTGAGCAACAGCTAAAGACGTTCCACGAACAGTTTAATCAATTTCATTCCACCATCAACTACTCCAGCACTGAAATTAACTTTTTAGACATCATCATTAAGCTAAAGAACAATGAAATAGAGACATCTCTGTATCAGAAGCCAATCCACCGTCCAACGTACCTTAAATGGGACAGTGTTGTGAACTCCCTTGCTCGGATTTCTGAGCCGAAGCTCCCTCTGCTCCCTCTGGTGGTTACTGAGAGTAGTGGAACGGGCCAGGTGGATGGAGGTTCTCCACCTGACGATGATAATTGGGAATCTGGGATTGCTGGCTGGGAGCATATAATGGAGCTGGCTGCTTTTGAAGGTTGCTGGTGATTTTTTCCTCTATGTGCATTTGGAGCTCTTTTGTCCACTGCCTGATCTGCATTTTCAGCTAAGTGATTCTTTTGCTAATACTTTGCATCTAATCTGGTATTGTCTTTTTTCTGCTTTGCTGCTAGGGTTCAGCGTGCTCCCTGCTGGGGGCAGCGCTGGGCCCTGCTTCATATGTTGCAGCTTTTTCAGTCCCCTGTTATGTTAGTATCTTTTTGCTTGCTGCCAGTTTATACCAGAGTGCTGATCTAGCGGGGGTAAGATCGTGTGATCGCAGGTCTTTTTTGTATATCAGAAGTGTTGGACTTTTTCAGGGTTTTGCACGTGATTGCAGACAGTATCTTTTTCTGTCCTGTCTAGACAGCTTGGGCCCCACCGTTTGCTCAGTTTGTTCTCTGCCTGTGTTTGTGTCTCATCTAGTCTCACCGACAATATTTGTTTGGGGGCTGTCTATTCCTTTGAGGATCTGCTCCGGGGCAGTTTAGATTTCATCTTTCTGTCTTTAGGCTTAGTTAGTCCTCCGGCTGTGACGAAGTGTCTAGGGCATCGTAGGAACGCTCCACGGCTTCTGATAGTTGTGCGGATAGGATCAGGGGTCTGCAATCCGCTTAGTTACCAACCTCTCTGGTCTTCTGGTGGCTTAGCCTGTTCCTGCCATCCTCCTCAGTGACCCATTCATAACAGGACAGTTTCCATCCAAAACACATAAAAAACAAAAACATTATTGTCTACAGCCAAGCCATCAGATACAATCGTATATGTACCAACCCCATGGATAGAGACAAACACCTTGGTCACCTCAGAAAAACCTTTTTGAATCAGAGCTACCATCCAAGAACAATTGAAAGCCAAATTACAAGAGCCACCAGAATATCAAGGAATCACCTGCTACATTACAAAGCTAAAGATGAAAATAAGTGGGTGCCCCTAGTGGTCACCTACAATCAAAATTTGGAGGTGCTAAGGGGAGCTGCACGGAAATTGCAACCTTTACTGCAAAAAGATACCCGATTACAATTCATATTTCCAGACCTCCCACTACTGTTTTATGCAGCCCCCAAATTTAAGCAGCATCATTGTCAGAAGCTCCCTGTCCTCCCCAACAGCTGCAGGAACCTTTCCTTGCAACTAGAAAAAAATGTAAAACCTGTCCATTTATAATGACCACGGACAAGATAAAGATCCCCAACTCACATCAGGGCTACAAGATCCCAGGTACTTTCAGCTGAATCACATCTAATGTGGTGTACCTAATCATTTGTACTAAATGTCCAACTGGGGGTCTGTATGTAGGGGAGACCAGGCAAAAACTGAGAACAAGGATGAATTCTCATTGTCACACAATAAGAGAAAAAAGAATGGATCTACCTGTGGCCAAACATTTTTGTATCCCCGGTCATAGCATGATGGACATTAAATTACTTGTATTAAAAGGTAACTTCAAGTCTCAGAGAGACACGAGGGTCTGGGAGTATAAATTTATGACGACCTTTGACACACTCAGTGCAGGAATGAATGTGTCAAATGGATTTATGTCTTTTTACATCAATTAAGGAATTTGCTCTTCAGACCTTCTGGGGGCATCACACAACACAGAACCAGACACCAATCAGAGGACAATATAACTTTCACCTTATAACCTTATCTATGAACTGTTCCAATATTTATTTTTATCCCTCTCCCATAATGACAATTCTGCTTCATGTCACTTGTCTTATCCATTGCATTATTTCTGTGCTGTTTTGTGTATAAATATGTGATTTTTCAGATGTTGTATTAGTCTAGCCTGATGAAGAGACCTGAGTAGTCTCGAAAGCTTGCAATGTGTTAGCATCTTTTCAGTTAGCCATTAAAAGGTATCAACGACTGAGGACTCTCAATTCTGAATATTTTTCTACTAGATGGTGGCCCAATTCTAATGCATCGGGTATTCTAGAATATGGCCAATTCGCATGAATATTACTCCTTATTCTCCAAAATGAAGTGAACCACAATTATATTAAAAACATGAACTTTATTAAACAAAATTTAAAATTGGCTACATATTCATTGTTTCCTGATAACATACCCCAAAAGGGGAAAAAAACAGCAGACAATAACAATGGAGGTTCTTTTGGATATGCATCATCCGTGGTCTTTCGCGCAAAGCATTACTGGGAACGTGAGATGCCGGGCGCGTGGTAAGAAGAAACAAAGAGTCTGGGGTCCGTCGGAAGGTGAGTATATCACTATTTTCAATTTTAATTCTATTTTCGACAGGTTTATGGTACCCAGGGTCCGGAGGAGTCTCCTCTCCTCCGAACTCTGGGTACCGGCTAGCGCCGGTCATCTCCCAGCTGCGTCGCCGCTGACATCAGTGTGGCCGGAGAAGAGCCGCGGCAACCGTCGGGAGATCAGCAGCTAGCGGCGCTGATCTCCTGACGGTAGCGGTGGGGTGCGTCCTTCGAATTCCAGACTGCGCCTGCGCACTGCGCCTGTCGCTGATTGGCCGCAGCCGTCCGGCCACGACCAATCAGTAACGCGGGATTTTTGTTACAGACAGACAGACAGAATTAGATGATGATATAGTAGATATACTGGCTAGCATGGAACAAAGATATATATCTTTCCTGTCTCAAAATCAGGGACAGCACAGACACTTGCACCCTGGCTGGGCCATTAAACACCTGCCGAACCACATTGGCCTCGTACAAGACCGTGACCCGTATTACCATCAGCCACTTTGGGCCCACTTGACTGAGACTGTCAGGAGAGTTGTGCAAGAGTCAAGTTGGGCTTAGACAGTACCGTGGCCTGTAACCTTGTAGGCATCTACAGTATATGAACTAGGGGCAGTGGAAGGTACCGGAGACCGACCACTGTTACCAGAAGAAGGGGTATGGTTTGCTTGCCGGACCCCATTAATAAGGACACTGCATCGGCTGTTGCCGACGCCGTTGAATTCACAGCAGGAGCTGCAGTTTAAAGACTTCCTTACATCTGTGCTAACACATTGCCGTTATCTGAACCGTTGTTTTATCCTTTTCCTTAATGTACCATTCGTCTCCCCTGTCTAACTCTTTATCTCCAGACATCTTTTTCCATTTATGCTGTTTAACTCTTTACCTCCCTGCGTGGAGTATTCCCCTGTAAATAAACCTGCTAACCCTTGCTCTGCTGCCTACGTACCATCACTGCATCCCGCATTCCTACTCGTTATCTTAGGCCTCTTTCACACTTCCATTTTTTCTTGTCAGTTAAAATCCGCCAAAATGGCAGAAAGCGGATCCGTTTGTCACTGATGCAAACGGATGCCACCGGACCGTTTTTGTGACGGATCCGTTGAATGCAGAATTTTAAAGGAACCGCAGAGAGAGAGAGAATTTTTTTTTCCACCGCCAGAAAGGATTTCAGGGTTAAATCCCCGGCTGACTTCCTTTCTCCGGTCATGCGCACTGAAAAATGCGGATCCTACAGCCAAAAAAACGTTGCAGGGTCCGTCCAGGCATGCCGGCGGACGCAAACATTTTGGCGGATCCGCAAAAAAACGGATCCAACGGATGGCCATCCGTCAAGATCCGCCGGTAATGCAACTCAATGGGGAAAAAAACGGATCCGCCAAAAAAAGGCGGATCCGTTTTTTTCAAAAACTGGCGGATTTTGACTGATGGTCAAAAACGGAAGTGTGAAAGAGGCCTTACATATGTATTGTGACAAAATCACTAACAAAGTACTTTAGGGGAGATATGTATCACTGTGGTTGTGTATGTCAGCAGCCGGTCTTGATCGCATCTGACTTCAGTAGGGAATTCTTGGTCCAGACAGACACCTCAGCGGTAGGGTGGTGAACTATTTTGTCCCAGGAAGCAAATGGGGAGGAGCATCCTCTTATATATTTAAGTAGGAAACTCTCCTCCTGTGAGAGCAACTATGCCATTACAAAAAAGAATGCTTGGCCATCAAATTGGCAAATGACACCCTGAGGTACTACCAGTTAAGCCTGAAGTTCAGGCTAGTGCCATATCATGCGCTACAGAGATAGTTGAGGGAAAGGAAGGGGAAGAATGCTTGGGTGACTAGATGGTCTCTAAGGCTAAAGGACTTCAACTTTCATGTGGATCACAGGCCTGGGAAGCTGCACGGTAACAAAGATGCCCTGTGTACACTTCACTGTTTGGTGACTGAAGGTGCCAAAATCCCCAGCTTTGGGCAGAGGGGGGGAGAATATATGACAAAGTCACTGGCAAAGTAGTGAAGGGGAGATATGTATCACTGCGGTCGTTAGCTTCAGTGATATGAACCTAGGAAAATGCTCCAGCACACTAACCTAATTGGCCAGGGCTAGGTTGTGTGAACAGCTGTAGAGTGGGCCAAGTTCAGAGGATAAATACACAGCCTTCTGGCTCATTCAGTGTTGAGCGTGCCTGGAGGTGCAAGCTCCAGAGCTGTGTTTTCACGACAAGGAAAGCTGAACTTTTTTTGTTTATTGCTGAGTGGGCCAATTCCCAAAGCAACACAGACTGTGCCATATGTTATGTTTTGCTTTCCTGTTAGGCCAGAAAGGCAGTGTTTATTTTGCTAATGCTGCACTGGTTGATACAGTACCTTTAATAAACCAGTGGAAGAATTAAAGAAACAGAGTTCCTGTGTCTACCTCTACATGCAGCCAAGTGAGATGCTCTACTACAGTATGTATGGTAATGTATGTAATGCGCTGTGGAATACGATGGAGCTATATAAGAGAACCATAATAATAATAATGCAATAGGTAAATTCAACTGGAAACTCTTCATTACAAGCTGTATATCATATATGCAGAATTTGCTGCTTATTTCAGTCTATTCAACAGCGGATCTGATCCACTGTGGGAACATAGCGGATAAAAGACATTGCTGAATGCATTAGACAATAATGTCAATTCCCAAACCCTATCATGAAAAACCTGAAATCTGATTAGTTGTCTGAGCAATATACCGTATTTTTCGGACCATAAGACGCATCGGACCATAAGACGCACCCCAAATTTTGAGGAGGAAAATAAGAAAATAAAGAATACAGTATTTCTCGGACCATAAGACACACTTTTTCCCCCAAAATTTTGGGGGAAAGTTGGAGGTGCATCTTATGGTCGCAATATACTTACATCCGTCCATGACTGGTGCGGGTGCCGCGGGGCTCTGTGGTGCGGTGGTGGCAGCGGGCTGTGCTCCGGTGCAGGGGTAGCGGCTCTCTGTGCTCTGTGGGGGGCTCCGCCGGCATTTCCTCGAAGCCCGGAGGCCCCCGCACATCCGTTGCTGGCTGCTGCCATGTTGCGGTGGCCTCTGGGAACATGGACGCCGGGAAGATGGCCGCCGGTCCGGGGACGGCGCATGCGCAGGTTCAGATCTCGTCCCGAGATCTCGCTGCCGAGATTTGAATCTCGTCTCCCGAGATCTCGGGACGAGATCTAAACATACACATGCGCCGTCCCCGGACCGGCGGCCATCTTCCCGGCGTCCATGTTCCCGGAGGCCACCGCAACATGGCAGCAGCCAGCAACGGATGTGCGGGGGCGTCCGGGCTTCGAGGAAATGCCGGCGGAGCCGCTGCCCCTGCACCGGAGCACAGCCCGCCGCCACCCTCACCCCACAGAGCCCACCTGCCCCAGCACCGTTGCCCCAGCACAGCACAGCTGCCCCAGGCCACCTGCCCTAGCACAGCCCACCTGCCCCAGCACAGCACAGCTGCCCCAGCACAGCCCAACTGCCCCAGCACAGCCCAGCCCAGCTGCCACAGCCCAGCCCAGCTGCCCCAGCACAACCAACCTGCCCCAGCACAGCCCAGCTGCCCCAGCCCAACCAACCTACCCCAGCACAGCCCACCTGCCCCAGCACAGAGCCGCCGCCACCGCACCAGCCTGGAGCACTGAATGACCCCTGTGACCACTCCTCCATCTGTGCCGGATCCCTTCCCAGGTAAGCGGAATTCGGACTGTAAGACGGACCCCATTTGACACATTATTATTTTTTTCCCTATTTTCCTTCTGAAAATTGGGGTGCGTCTTATGGTCCGGTGCGTCTTATAGTCCAAAAAATACGGTATTTAATGTGAAAATGGGGGGGGGGTCTGTTTTACAGGACAAATTTAGCTTACGGGGGGGTAAGCTTTGTTTAGAGGTGGGTAAAAGGGAGGAGGGTACTGGAAAAGTGATGAGCAAAAGATTTCTGTATGTTAGACTACATTCCCATGGGTAATTGATGAGTTTTTTATGTTACGAATTTTCTGCATATGTTAGCTAAGGCTAGTTTCACACTAGCGTTTATGAGCGCAGCGACGGCCTGCACACGGCCGCCACTAAGCCCCGCCCCCTGCCGCACCTCCGCCGGTAGCTCCGCCCACCGGTGCATGACGCTGCATGCACCCTGCGTCCCCTATCTTTATCACAGGGGGCGCAGCCCGTGCGCAGTATGCGTTTGGTGGCGCATGCGCCTTTTTGACGGTGTGCCGACGCAACCAAACTGCAGCAGGTTGCGTTTGGCGCAGGTCGGCGCACCGTCAAAAGGACGCATGCGCCGCCAAACGCATACTGCGCACGGCCTGCGCCCCCAGTGATAAAGATAGGGGACACAGGGCGCATGCAGCGTCATGCGCCGGTGGGCGGTGCTACCGGCGGAGGCGCGGCAGGGGCGGGGCTTAGCGGCGGCCGTGCGCAGGCCGTCGCTGCGCTCATAAACGCTAGTGTGAAACTAGCCTAAATTGAGTGACTTAAGTTTTTTCATCGCCTTTTTGAGTAATTCTTTTACATACATTTTTATCCCATATTTGACTCTGCAGTTTTCGTCTCTTTTTGGTTTGTCGTGTTTTAATTTAAGCTGCGTTGTTTTGGATACTCTCTGGTATTTGGCTTTGACAAAACTATATTGAAATAGTTTTGTCTGGAATACTTGCGATTTTAGTGCGTTTTTGCAATGGAAGAACACTGAAAAATGTGTTTTTTCTGCATCTAATGCAATTCTACGGGGAATATGTGCATATAAAACGCAGCATACTTGCAAGAGAAATTGACATGTTGTGGATTTAAAAAATGCACCGCAGGTCAGTTTATGCAACATAAAAATCTTTTTTATACATCCCATCTACTTTCCTGGAACTTTAAGATATTGCATTTTTTGTACAGCAGAAATATACAGTATCATAAACTAAGAAAAATGTGTTGTGGGAACTTATGCTTACATTCTGCAGAAACAAGAATAATTTGTCATGGTGTTCTGGGCCAGATTGAGAAGAATGGGACAATTGAATGAGAACAATCAAAGAGTACATCACCAGTGAGTCACTGGAGTTACCTGTACGTTACACACATAGAGGCTATAGAGAGCATTGCTGTAAAACTGGCATCTACCAAGGATCACTGTATAGTTTTAATATTGATCTTGGTACAGTGTTTTTATTATTAATGATCAGTGTGGTGGCATTATTTGGTAATTATGAGGTGGTAATATGTGGTCATGGTGTTACGGTATAATTTTTAAAAAAATATTGGTAGTATTATTGGTAGTTTTGTATGGTGGTATTAATTACTTGCATAGTAATTTTATTTTATAACTATAAGACTGTGTTTTCTGTATATATTTGTGTTATCTTTTCTTTTTGAGAGAGGAGCAACATTTAGCTTTATAGATGCAAGCAGAGCCACAAGGGCGCATGATTCAGAGCTACAAACTGGTAGTTGTAGGGGGACCGAGGTCCAAAGGTTTCCTTGGAGCTCATAGTAACATAGTAACATAGTTATTAAGGTTGAAGGGAGACTTTAAGTCCATCTAGTTCAACCCATATCCTATCCTAACTTGCCCTAACTTGTTGATCCTGAGGAAGGCAAAAAAAAATCCCATGTGGCAAACAGTAAGCTTCACATTGGGGAAAAAAATTCCTTCCCGACTCCACATACGGCAATCAGACTAGCTCCCTGGATCAACGCAATATTAAGGAAACTAGTGTATATACCCTGTAATATTATACTTTTCAAGAAAGGCATCCAGTCCCTTCTTAAATTTTAGTAGGGAATCACTCATTACAACATCATATGGCAGAGAGTTCCATAGTCTCACTGCTCTTACAGTAAAGAATCCGCGTCTGTGAGTATGCTTAAACCTTCTTTCCTCCAGACGTAGAGGATGCCCCCTTGTCCCCGTTACAGGTCTAAGAGTAAAAAGATCATTAGAAAGGTCTTGGTATTGTCCCCGCATATATTTATACATTGTAATAAGATCACCCCTAAGCCTTCGATTCTCCAAACTAAATAACCCCAAGTGTAATAACCTGTCTTGGTATTGCAGACCCCCTAGTTCCCTAATAACTTTGGTCGCTCTTCTCTGCACCCGCTCCAGTTCAGCTATGTCTATCTTATACACCGGAGACCGGAACTGTACACAGTATTCTAAGTGTGGTCGCACTAGTGACTTATATAGAGGTAAAATTATGTTCTCCTCATGAGCATCTATGCCTCTTTTAATGCATCCCATTATTTTATTTGCCTTTGCAGCAGCTGCCTGACACTGGCAGCTGCCTAACACTGGCCACTAAATGTGAGTTTGTCGTCCACCCATACACCCAGGTCTTTTTCAGTGACTGTTTTGCCCAGTGTTTTACAATTAAGCACATAATTATACATCTTGTTCGTTCTACCCAAGTGCATGACCTTACATTTATCCCCATTAAAGCTCATTTGCCATTTATCAGCCCAAGCTTCTAGTTTGCATAAATCCTCCTGTAATATAAAATTGTCCTCCTCTGTATTGATTACCCTGCAGAGTTTAGTGTCATCTGCAAATATTGAAATTCTACTCTCTATGCCCCCTACAAGGTCATTAATAAATGTTAAAAAGAAGCGGGCCCAAAACTGACCCCTGTGGTACCCCACTGCTAACCATGACCCAGTCCGAGTGTGCTCCATTAATAACCACCCTTTGTTTCCTATCCCTGAGCCAGCTCTTAACCCACCTACACATATTTTCCCCTATCCCCATTGTTCTCATTTTATGTATCAACCTTTTGTGTGGCACCGTATCAAAAGCTTTTGAAAAGTCCATGTACACCACGTCCACTGCATTCCCTTGGTCCAGTCCGGAACTTACCTCTTCATAAAAGCTTATCAGAATAGTCTGACAGGAACGGTCCCTTGTAAACCCATGTTGATATTGGGTCATAAGGTTATTCTTCTCCAGATACTCCAGTATAGTATCTCTTAGAAAACCCTCCAGGATTTTACCCACAGTTGAGGTTAAACTTACTGGCCTATAATTTCCAAGTTCAGTTTTTGTCCCCTTTTTGAATATTGGCACCACATTTGCTATACGCCAGTTCTGTGGTACAGACCCTGTTATTATGGAATCTTTAAAGATTAAAAATAATGGTCTATCTATGACTGTGCTTAATTCCTGCAGTACTCGGGGGTGTATCCCATCTGGGCCCGGGGATTTGTCAATTTTAGTGATTTTTAGACGCCGCCGTACTTCCTGCTGGGTTAAGCAGGTGACATTTAATGGAGAATTTTTATCACTGATCATGTTATCTGTCATGGGATTTTCTTGTGTAAATACTGTTGAAAAAAAGTCATTTAGCATATTGGCTTTTTCCTCGTCCTTATCCACCATTTCACCCAGACTATTTTTAAGGGGGCCAACACTATCATTTTTTAGTTTCTTACTATTTATGTAGTTAAAGAATTATTTGAGATTATTTTTACTTTCTCTGGCAATGAGTCTCTCTTTCTCAATCTTTGCTGTTTTGATTTGCTTTTTACAGAATTTATTTAATTTTCTGTATTTATTTAATGCCTCATCACTACCTACTTGCTTTAATTCTCTAAATGCTTTATTTTTATCTCTTATTGCACCCCTTACAGCTCTATTTAGCCATAGTGGTTTCCTCCTATTTCTAGCATGTTTATTCCCATACGGTATATATTGTGCACAGGTCCTATTCAGGATGCTAATAAACGTCTCCTATTTTCTTTGTGTGGAACTTTACTTACGCCGAGGGGTGAGATTCAAATTTTAAAAAGCAGGTTAAGAAACCACACCTATTTTAAAGCCACACCAATTTTGTTAACCACACCCATTTTAACACCCAATTTTCTCAACCATGAAATACAGGAGCTAAAAGTAAAAGAGCTTTCCCCTTTTAACCTCATAGTTAGTCTCATTGCCTCCTGTCATGTGCACATTGTTTCAGTCACTGTCAGTCATGTCTTACTATAGTGAATAGTATTAAAGGATTTTCTAAAAGTTTTTAAAATTAAATAATAAAGGAACACTGCTCAAATAGAAAAGGATGACCACCTGTCTGTCACCTCAACTGTCTGCAGCACCTAATCTCTACAGCATTTACAGGCCAAATATGTGCAAAATACTGCCACACCATTATCAGACCGCATATTACCACCACATAGTGACCGAATACTGATCATTAATGAAAAACCACAATACTAATAACACTATTATCATCACCAGTGACATTATAAACATTAGCTCTGTGTATAGTATACAGGTGTTAGGCGTCGGGTTCCTGCAGCGGCTCAGCAGGAATCCAGAGCCTCACATTCTGCGGTCTCTCATTGTCTATCGACCGCAGAGAAGATTGCTCAGCAGTCTCAGCGTCCCAGATGCTCTGCCCAGACCTGCTCTGTGGGTCTGGCTGTTGCTGCCACCTTTGGGTCAGCAATAACAATGCAGGCTGCTTTGCAGCAAAACGCTCCAGAGGCTGTCTCCCGTGCGTCCATGTCCACACCCATGCCGACAATTTCCCATCTCCCGTTGCCCGATAAATTTTCTGGTGACAGCGCCACCTCTAGGGGTTTCATGAGCCAGTGCTCTATACAGCTCGAGTTACTGGCCGTGTGATTCCCTACTGAGCGGGCTAAGGTGGGGTTTATCGTCTCCCTCCTGTCAGGCAGGGTGTTGGAATCGGCTACGCCACTATGGAAGCGTGATGACCCTGTGGTACTGAGTGCTGCTCAGTTTCTGAAATCAATAAAGCAGGTCTTTTTGGGGCCCTGGGTCACTCACGACACCTCTCTCCAGTTACTTGCATTAACACAGGGATCCCTGTCGGTCAGTCAGTAAGCCGTCCGTTTCCGGACACTGGCTTCCGAGCTGGAGTGGCCTGATAAAACACTCATCCCTGTGTTCTGGAGAGGGTTGGCAGAGCATGTCAAAGATGCTTTATCTACCAGGGAGGTTCCCTTAAGCCGAAAGGAGTTGATTGCGATTGCCACCCGTATTGACCTCCGTTTTACAGAGCGCGGGCTGGAGCGTACTCAATCCAGACAGAAGCTTGGGTTGGCACCCGACTTCTCTGAATTTCTTAACCCCTCTGATCTGGAAGTTATACCTCCTGAGCCCATGGATGTGTCTCGTACCGGTCCCAAACTGCGTCCGGCACAGGGCTCCACATGCTGTTACCTGTGTCGACAGTCTGGTCACCTGGCTAACAGGTGTCCGCAGCGATCGAAAAAAAGTTCACCTCCCGTAGTAGTAGGTGTCATGCTCACCATGTCTGTTATGTCCGCCATGTCTATTTTGCCTCTTGACCCTGGAGCGGTGTGCACGCGCATCTCATGTCTGCTATCCTGCTTGTTCCCTAGAGCAGTGTGCACACTCACCTCATGTCTGCTGAGCTGCAAGATGCCTGCGTTTCTGCTTTGCCTTCTGTGATCTTCTCGTCACGTCTAGAAACCTTGATCATGTGACGTTTCCTAAGATCCTGCACTGTCTGGTTCTGCAATCATCTTGTCATGTCTGAAACGCTGATCATGTGACCTTTCCTAGGATCCTGAACTGTCTGGTTCTGCAATCATCTCGTCATGTCTGAAACTCTGATCATGTGACCTTTCCTAGGATCCTGTACTGTCTGGTTCTGCAATCATCTCGTCATGTCTGAAACCTTGATCATATGACGTTTCCTAAGATCCTGCACTGTCTGGTTCTGTGATCATCTCGTCATGTCTGAAACTCTGATCATGTGACTGTGCTCTGTAATCCTGGAGCATCTGAACTAGGAAGTTCTCCCCTAGTCCTGACCCGGAAGAGGAGGTGCTATGCCTTATATTAGACCGCCTCTTCCTGTGTTGTGTCCCTGCATGGCTGCTTGGTCTGTGGGGCGCTCCCTCTATTCTGTGCCCTTGTACCTAGCTCTGTAGTGCGTCTCTGTACACGCTCCGTGCTCGTACTCCGTCTCTTGTCCCGTGCCTTGTCTTATGTTTGTCCGTTGTGCCATGTTCGTCCTTGTCCTGCTTGGACTTGTGGTCCTTCTGTTATTCTCTGCCTTGCCTGTTTTCGCTATGCCTTGTTTCGTACCTTGCCTTGCTCTGCCTGTTCCTCCCTATGGTCTCAGTCTTTGCTTGCTCTGCCTCGCTCTCTCCTATGGTGCTCTGTAGTGCTCCCTGGCACATGCACCATCCCTCCTTTCTTTCCTTTTGTGCTCTTTTCCATGTCTAGTCCCAAGGCTCTGCCTTGGCCCGGCTCTGGGCTTCGGCCCACGCTCCGCTGCTAGACTCTTTCCTTTTATGCTCTCTTGCACGTTTCTAGGCTAGTCCCAAGGTTCTCCCTTGGCCCGGCTCTGGGCTTCGGCCTACGCTCCGCTGCTAGCTCTGTTCTTGCTCTGACCTGATTCCATGTTTCTGCCTATGCTTCCGTCCCTGGTTCTGTACTCTGTCTAAGCTCTGCCTGGTTTCTTGTCTTGTCTTCCCTTGCTGCTTCGTGTGCTCTTTGCATGCGCCTGGCCTTCCTAGCCTCCTGTTTGTACCTCAGTCGTGCCCGCCCTAGCCGTGCCCACCTACTTGTGCCTCAGCCGTGCTCGTCGGTCAGTGACAGCTGTGTCGCCTGCCATGCCTCAGTCGGGTTCGCTGGAGTCTTGCCCGTCTGTTAGTGCCGCAGCCCGATCAGCTATCCAGTGCCCCAGCCGTGCTCTCTGTGCTCTCTTGCACCTCATGCTGTTCCTGCACTGGGCTCTACGTGCTCTCTATAGCACGCGCAGGTCTCGCCTGCCCATGGCATACCTCCCCGTGCTTCTTTAAAAGTGCGCGCAGGCTTTGCCATGTCCCCTGTCGTGCCCTCTTGCATGCACAGGCCCTATCCCTGTCCTGGAACCCTGGCCCTGGCGTGCCTCTCTGCACGCGCAGGACTCTGCCTCGCCTGACCCTGGCGTGCCTCTCTGCATGCGCAGAACTCTGCCTCGCCTGACCCTGGCGTGCCTCTCTGCACGCGAAGGGCTCTGCCTCGCCTGACCCTGGCGTGCCTCTCTGCACGCGCAGGACTCTGCCTCGCCTGACCCTGGCGTGCCTCTCTGCACGCGCAGGACTCTGCCTCGCCTGACCCTGGCGTGCCTCTCTGCACGCGCAGGACTCTGCCTTGCCTGACCCTGGCGTGCCTCTTTGCACGTGCAGGACTCTGCTTTGTTATCTTGTGCCCTGGCGTGTCTCTACACACGCACTCTTTCTTACCGTATGCTTTGGCGTGTCTACACACGCACCCTGTCTCGTTTTGTGAACCCTGGCGTGTCCCCTACACACGCACCTAGCCTTGAACCCTGGCGTGTCCCCTTTACACGCACCTTGCCTTGCACCTAGCCTTGGACCTTGGCGTGTTCCCTAACACGCACCATGCCTGGATATCTGTCGTGCCTCCTTGCCTGAACCCTGGTTTGCCTGCCGAATGCCCGGAACCTGCCGATCGCTGCCAGAGATTGTAAGCTGGATGACTGCAGCCTGATGCCCTGATCATGTCGATCGTTGCCAGCAGTCCGGAGTCTGATGCCATTGTGCCTTTACCTGTACCTAGGCGTGCCACCTGGCACGTACTATGCTATGGACCTTGGCGTGCCCACGTGCACCTTGCACGTTTTGCTTGTTTTCATGTTTGCACTGAATGTGATCCTGAAGATCTTAATGAAGATACCTTGCACTTATCTCTTGTCTTGTCTTGTTTCCTGCATGTCCCTGGTCGTCAGACACTCCCGTAGTGTCCCCCTGAGCCGGCCGTCTGGTCCCAGCAGTCGTGGTGGCTCACCCCCTTGGTCTTGCCCCTGACACTCCCTGTACAGGGGGTGGGTTCTCACTAGGTCAGCTTGCCCTAGGTGGGTGGGTGCCACGGCCCAGAGGGTCCACTCTAAAAAGGAAAATGGGCTCAGCAGGAGCCGAGTCCGTCGCAGTAGGTGGGGATCTACCTAATATGAAAACTTTCTCCTCCAAACCGGTATTCCGATGGACGTTAGACAGTGGAGCTTCCACCTGGGAGGTAGAGGTCACGGTGGACTCTGGGGCAGAAGGAAATTTTATGTCTTCGGCCTTCGCCCAAAAGCATGCTATTCCACTGGTGCCACTTCCTCACCCCGTGACCATCAGGGTGGTCAACGGATCTACCTTACCATCTCAGATTACCCACCAGACAGCACCCCTGGGGTTTTCAATCTCCCCATCTCATCACAAGACTTTGTCCCTGCGCATTATGCCAAAGGGCATCGACCAGGTGCTTCTCGGACTTCCCTGGCTCCGTTGCCATTCCCCTGATATAGAGTGGTCCTCGGGGAGTATACTGGGCTGGAGCAAGGACTGTGTGGGAAGGTGCATGGGGAGCAGTGTCCAAGTAGCCTCTGTGGAGGTGCCCGCGGGTTATTCCGCGCCCTCCACTGGGAATCTGAGGTCCACTGTTACGGCTGCCCTTGAATCAGTGCCGTTGGCCAAGACCTTTGTCCCACCTCACCTGCGGTCCAAGGTTCTCGCGTGGGCACACGCGTCCAGGATGGGTGGTCACTTTGGTTACAAGCGGACCACAAAACTTCCTGGCATGGTCTTATTGGTGGCCGCACAGGGCTCGGGACACTAAAAAATACATTCAGGCATGCGCCTCTTGTACTCAGAGCAGCTCCTCTAAACAGAGGCCGGCTGGGTTACTGTATCCCTTGCCGGTGGCAGACTGGGCAATGGAGGTTCACTCAAGCCTCTAAAGAGAGAATGAAGATGCCCGCCGACACATATCGGCACCCCGCTCCAACTTTTGCTCCTGGCGACTTTGCCATCCCTGACGCCTTTCACATGTCCCTTTTCAAACCTGCTCACATGTCCCGGTTTTCCGAGTCATCTGCCGGGACATCAGATTTGTCTTCGGACGAGTCTGAGGCCTATGCCTCTATGGGACACAAGGTGGTACGTGGCAAAAAAAATTTTTTTATGGATTGGAAGGCTCAGGGGGGAGGGGGCCCTAGGAGGGGGGGGTAATGTTAGGCATCAGGTTCCTGCAGCCTGCAGCGGCTCAGCTGGAATCCAGAGCCTCACATTCTGCGGTCTCTCATTGTCTATCGACTGCAGAGGAGATTGCTCAGCAGTCTCACCGTCCCAGACGCTCTGCCCAGACCTGCTCTGTGGGTCTGGCTGTTGCTGCCACCTTTGGGTCAGCAATATCAATGCAGGCTGCTTTGCAGCAAAACGCTCCAGAGGCTAAGTCCTCTCGTCGCATTACTGGGCATGCTCACGAGACGATCTCCCATTGGAGATCGGGAGTCACATGCTCTGGTCCTTCTCCTGATCTCATTGGTCCATCTCAGAGATCTGGAAGGTCCCGGAAGCGCACGGCTATAAAAGGTCCGCATGGCCGCTCGGCCATGCGCTAGTATAGTCTCTAGTTGCTACTGTGTGAATGATGATGGATGCATGAACCTGCGAATGACTCATTAAGATCCCCTTCCTCTGATATTACGAGTGTGTATAGGGACTTAGGTTTAGAGTCTGCACCAGCCAGTGGCAAGCTTCAAGCCACAACAGCTTCCTCCACAGTGCTAGCGTCCGACAGTGCGCCAGCTATCGGGCATTGTTGATTAGCGGCAGTATCTGTCGCCGCTCTGCAGTCTGCAGCTCCTCTTGGCGTCCGCAGTTGCGACACCGCACGCATGGTAGGTCTAGACGGACTCTGACCCTCTGCCTAGGGTTCAGCTCCTGTGACCTTATACTGTGCGTGCACTTCTCTGAGACTTGTGAGTCCAACAGGCTCAGCATTTGTTAATACCTTAGGCATCTCTGTGAAGCTAACAGAGTACGCTTAGCACACACCGGGTGACGTCCAACCCGCGAGCAATAATACCGCCATATTTAGTGTTCGCCATTATTTAGCAGCAGTGTTAACACTTTCTGTACGGTGGACCCCGAGCGGCGAAAACACTTTATTATTTATTTAGTGCGTTCCGCCGTTCCTAACAACAGGTAATACATGGATCACCAGTGAGATTATACACAACAGCTCTGTACATGGTGTAAAGTGGATAAGCACATCTGAAGATAAAAAAAATCTTCAAGCTTTATTATAAATCCATATCTTTAAAAGTCCTTAAGTGAATAGTGGTACAGAAACCACTCTCAGAGATAAGGCAATACAGTGATTACCAGTGACATTATACACAGGAGCTCTGTGTATAGTGTTCAGGTAATACAGTGATCTCCAGTGATGTTATACAGAGAAGTTCTATATATAGTGTCAGTGTACAGGTAATACAGTGATCACCAGTGACATTATACACAGTAGCTCTGTATCTAGTGTACAGGTAATACAGTGATCACCGGTGACATTATGCACAGGAGCTCTGTATATAGTGTACAGGTAATACAGGGTTCCCCAGTGACATTATATTTAGGAGCTCTGTATATAGTGTATAGTGTACAGGTAATACAGTGGTCACCTGAGACATTATACACAGGAGCTCTGTATATAGTGTCAGTGTACAGGTAATACATTGATCACCAGAGACATTATACACAGGAGCTTTTTATAGTATACATGTAATACAGTGATCACCAGTGCCATTATACACAGAAGCTCTTTACATAGTCTGTTACCACGGCTGGTCAGGAGACAAATCTCCAGGAGTGGACCCTCTGGACCGTGGCACCGAAGGGCCCCGGGCGAGCTGCCAGGTGGAGCCGACCCCTATACAGGGATCGTTAGGAGCAGGCCCAGGGGTTCGGGTACCAAGATAGCCGGTACCAAGAGGGGTGGCTCAGGACGGACTGGAGTAGGAGTGCGTGACTGAAGCATAGACAACAGAGCAGGATCACTGGAGCCTGGACCGGAGTAGAACTGCAGGACTGGAGCATAAACAACAGGACGGAGCAGGAACACGGGAGGCAGGACTGGAGTAGGACTGTAGGACTGGAGTGTGAATAGCAGGATGGAGCAGGAACACCGGAGGCAGGACTGGAGTAGGACTGTAGGACTGGAGTGTGAATAGCAGGATGGAGCAGGAACACCGGAGGCAGGACTGGAGTAGGACTGAAGGACTGGAGTGTGGATAGCAGGATGGAGCAGGAACACCAGAGGCAGGAATGGAGTAGGACTGAAGGACTGGAGTGTGGATAGCAGGGTGGAGCAGGAACACCGGAGACAGGACTGGAGCAGGACTGAAGGACTGGAGTGTGGATAGCAGGATGGAGACAGGACTGGAGTATAGATAGCTGGACCCACGGAGCCCGGACTGCGGGGCTACTGCAGGGACCACAGAAGGCAGGACTGCGAGGCTACTGCAGGAATCACTGAAGACAGGAGCAGAGAGCACACGAGGAAGCAGGGCCCAGTGTGCTTGCAAACACAACGATCAGGCGCCTCCCTCAGGGGGAAACGGCCTGATATGGCCCTGTCAGGTCTGCCATTGGTCGGTAGGTGCTTCTGGGTCAGGGCATTGCCGGAGCACAAGTAACAGGAGGGAGGCGCGGCCGCGGTCTATAGCGCATGCGCATTGCATGCAGAGACCTCGTTGGCCGCGAGCCTGTCAGAAGGGACTGCCGTGGCTGACGGGCGGCGGGGGCTGCGGCGTGGGAGCGGAGGCCGGGTGAGTATGCGGCGGCGGCGTGACATAGTCTCAGTGTACAGGTAATACAGTGATCACGCTCTCACGAGCAGGGTCGTCTTATTTCGTCTTATTTTGCTTTAATTATTGTATTGTTAACGTTGTTACTTATGACTTGTGTTTTGAAACTTAAACTGTAAAGCGCTGCGGAATATGTTGGCGCTATATAAATAAATATTATTATTATTATTATTATGCACAGGAGCTCTGTATATATTGTACAGGTAATACAGTGATCACGGTGACATTATACACAGGAGCTCTGTATATAGTATTCAGGTAATACAGTGATCACCGGTGACACTATACACAGGAGTACTGTATATAGTGTACAGGTAATACAGTGATCACTGGTAACATTATACCCAGGAGTTCTGTATATACCAAATACTTTCAGTGTACAGTTAATGCACTAACTTACCAGTGTCGTCTTTATTTGAAGTCATTCACGTTTCCCATTCATCCAGTGCAGACCGCTATCACTTATTCCAGCCAGGACTCGACTCTGCAGACAATAGCACACAATCATCTATAAGTGATCGATTCTAGAGCAACTTTCTCACTTTTCCCCTGACTTCTATACTGCGCCAGATGAAGAAAAAAAGCAATATAGTGTCACCCTGCACAGTAAGAGGACCTCCCTTTTGTTTTTCCTCCATGTAAAACTGTATCCTTAAAAGTAAATTATTTTACAGCAGTAATATTGTCCCCAAATTGGCCCCAACAGTAATTATATCCCCCAATTGCCACCATAAATTAATAATCTACAGTACGTTCCTGATGCTGGCCCCCATACAATAATTATGCCACGCATCCTGTCCCTTCCTGAAATAATGCCCCCCATCCTGTAATAATTTACTCAGTCCTGGCACATTTCAGTATTAATGTCCCCCATCCTGGACCCCTTCCTGTAATAATATCACCATCTTAGCCCCTTCCTGTAATAATGTCCCTCCTCCTGGACCCTTTACTTAATTTCCCGATTCTAGGCCCCTTCCTGTAATAATATCCTCCATCTTTACTCCTTTATGTAATAATGGACCCCATCCTGGTCTCCATATGTCCCTCATTCTAGTCCCTATGTCTCTCATCAGGGGTCCCATTTGTCATCCATCCTGGTCTCCATATGTCCCTCATACTGGTCCCTATATATTCCTCATCCTGGTCCCCATATGTCCTTCATCAAGGTCCCCATATCTTCCTCATCCAGATCCCCATATGTCCCTCATCCAGATCCCCATATGTCCCTCATCCAGGTCCCCATTCCATATGTCCCTCATCTAGGTCCCCATACCATATGTCACTCATTCAGGTCCCAATATGTCCCATTTATCTAGGTCACTTTATGTCCCTTATATTGCGTTCTACTGTAAGAAAATAAAAAAAGATTCTTCTTACCTGTCTGTTGTCAGCAGCATCCTCTTCCTGTTTCATTGGTGGCGTGGTTGGGCCTGCGCATGGCAGTGATGTCATACACAGCAACGTGTGCACCAACGTCAGCTGCAAGCCTCTGATAGGCTACTTTAATTATGAAGGTGCAGGAAGGGCTTCTTGCACCATTACATATTTCAATTAAATGTGCGTCCAAGGATGCACATTCTGTTGAAACTGGCGGGCCCCCAGAACCCAATCAGGACACTGCTTCCTGCTGGTTTGGGAAATCGGTTGCATTTTTAGCAATCTGTTCCCCCCCGAACTGGTATGAATCAGCTGAATCTCGCCTCTGATTACATTGTTTTTGCTTACAAATACTGACCAAAATCCCTCTCTTTACCCCTGTGAAAGAGTCATAAAGGTAAGAAACACACATTTAAAATGGTAATGACCATGTGCTTTGTATGTTAACCACCTTAGGGTGAAGATTAGACATTCAATTACTGTAATTACAATAGCTCTACATGAGGGAGCATGAGAATGCAAGTTCTAAATAAAGTCCTTTTTACCACCAAACACCCAATCTGGGAAAAACAGTATAATGTACATTCCTTGTTTACAACAACTGTCCAATTTCCAGCCAACAGTAACAAGGAAATGTTTCTAATGCTGTTTTCCTAGTCCTGAAGCTACTCTGCTATTGTGTGTTACTACACACAATAGCAGAGTAGCCTCAAGACTCGGAAAAGCTCTACATCATGGTATCTTACTAATTGTGTCTCAATTTACAATTTCTTTTAAAATAAAAATGCAAGAAGAATTAAGAAATGAAAGTTATGCTAACTTTAAACGGAATAAAATGACACCTTGATATCTGTGATTCCAGAGATACCCATGTTTTTCTTATATGTAGATGAGCTTTTCCAGACTATGGGCCTGACACTGATCTGCATGAGAATCTGTCTTCAGAGCTTATTATAAGTGAATGGGGTAGATACTAGTATGATATGTATTGGCAGCTCTCTGCTGTCCTTATCTCCCTGCAGAGCTGTGTGTGATTATACCTGACACATCTGCAGGTTCCTCTCAGCTTCAGCTTCCATCTCACAGGTGGACAGGGTTAAATTATTGTTACAATACAGCAGAGCTGAGAGCTCCAGCTGCAAATCTGTTATGAGGCAAAGTTCAGTTCTACGGTTCTGTGTTAGTTACTTGTCTCACAGTGATTATTCCCCCTTTTATTTATTATAATCTCCAGAGGCAGGTTCTCATGCAGATCAGTGTCTTGTCAATAGTCCTGAACAGTTCATTTACATATAAGAAAAACATGGACATCTTTGGAATAAGACATTGGATCGTAGCTATCATGGTGTATGCCTGCAGTATCTCATGTGATACATATGCCACACCTTCTCATGTGATGTATGTGTCCCAGCCTCTCATGTGATGTATATACCCTAGTGTTTCCAGTGATGTATATGCCCCAGCATCGCCTGTAAATTATATGCTCCTTTTTGGATGCATTTGCCCCAACATCTCCTGTGATGTATATGCCCCAGCGTTTCCTGTGATGTATATGCCCCAGCATTTCCTGTAATGTGTATGCTCCCAGCATCTGCTGTGATGTATATGCTCCCAGTGTCTCCTGTGATGTATACGCCCGAGTCTCCCATAATTTATATGCTCCAGTGCCTCCTGTGATGTGTATATGTCACAGCCTCTCCTGTGATGGGTGTCATGACTGCGGCTGCTGCGACCGCTCCACCTGTAATGTCCGCAGCTGCCGCGCCCGCCTCACGCTCCTCTATGTACCTCCCCATTCCGGCGAGCCGCCTTCCCGCTGGTCAGGGGTCCCGGCGAATCTCTCCTTTGCTGTCGGTCTCCCGGCCGGCGGCGGATCTGCGAATGCGTCTTAGCCCGTGGGCACACGCTCTGCCGTCCCTTTAACCCTGCAGCACCTGATCCGGAAGTGCTATCGCTCCTATCAGGTGCTGTCTCAGGGTATATCAAGCGTCTCCTCCATAATGGAGGAGCCTGATTATCATGCGCATCTTGTACACTTGTCTAGGCCCCTTTTGTGGCTACTTGCCCACTATTCACATTTAACCCTGTCTATGCTTGTTTCTCCTAGGCCAGTCGGCTGCCATTGTCTCCGTGTTCCCTGCCTCCTGCTCCGTCCTGGTTGTTCCCAGCCTCCTGCTCCGTCCTAGTTGTCCCCAGCCTCCTGCTCCATCCTGGTTGTCCCCAGCCTCCCGCTCCGTCCTAGTTGTGTCTCCATCAGTTCCACTAGTCTAGTCCGAGTTGTTTGTTTCTTCTTTAGCCGTCCCTCTCGGTGCCAGCTGTCACGGTAGCTGACCCCCTCTGGCCTGCCCCTAACAATCGCTGTATAGGGGTTGGCTCCACCTGGTCCGCTCACCCGGGGGAGCTTCGGTCCTGCGACCCAGAGGGTCCACTCTGGAAGCACGCCACCCCTAGGCGTCTCAGCGGGTATGCTCCAGTGTCTCTTGTGATGTACAGGGTAAGCCATCTATATGGATACACCCACCTGGGTGGGTCATTTATATAGATACACCTGGGTGGGCCGACTTCAAAATGGCCACCATGGTCACCACCCATCTTGAAAACTTTTCCCCCTCCCATGTACTAATGTGCCACAAACAGGAAGTTGAAATCACCAAACATTCCCATTTAATTTAGGTGTTTTCATATAAATGGCCCACCCAGGTCTAACCTTATAAATGGCCCACCCTTTACATGCCCTAGCTCCAGCATATCCTTTGTGATGTATATGCTCCAGTCCCAGTGTATCCTGTGTATTGTATATACTACAGCCACAATGTCTCCTTTATTATGTATGTACAGTAGTCTGTGTCTCTTATGTGATGTATATAGTGTAGTCTCAGTGTCTCCTATGTGATTTATATACTGTAGACCCTCACACTGCTTGAGTTCTATACATTTTACTTGAGCAGTGATGAATTTCACATTTTGAGGAAGACATGAAGTGTAATATACATCTGTGTTCAGAACTTACTGCTGTAAGTTATTTTCAAAATTCATCATAGAGTTGATTGCTCCAGACTGATGCAAATCTGAAAAAGTAGTTGTGTCACGGACCACCCCCGACACATTAACCCCTTGCACACCGCGATCAAACACGATCACGGTGTACCGGGGGTTAAAGGGAAGCATCGGCAGGGATGGGGCTCCCTCCGTGCTTCCCTGAGCCCCCCACAGCAGCACAATGTGCAGTGCTGCTGCGGGGGTCTCCTTCCCTGCAGGTCCCCGAATCCAAGATGGCGACGGGGACCTTCGGGGGCCTGCAGGGAGCTGGCTTCCTAAGTGCCTGCAAAGAGCAGGCAAGAGGAAGTCTTCTTCAATGCCTGTGTCAGATCGCTGATCTGTCACAGTGATCTGTGATGTGACAGATCAGCGATCTGTCACAGGACAGTGATGTCCCCCTGGGACAACCTAATAAAGTAAGAAAAAAAAAAGTGTAAAAATAACTTATATATATATTTATTCCCTAATAAATTCATTTCTTGGAAATAAAAAAAACCCAAAACAATAAAAGTACACATATTTGGTATTGCCGCGTCCGTAACAACCTGCCCTATAAAACTGTCCCATTAGTTAACCCCTTTAGCGAACCCCTTAAAAAATAAAAATAAAAAACGAAGCAAAAAATGTTTTATTATCATACCGCCGAACAAAAAGTGCAATAACGCGCGATCAAAAAGACGCATATAAATATCCATGCTACCGCTGAAAACGTCATCTTGTCCCGCAAAAAACGAGCCGCCACGCAGCATCATCAGAGAAAAAATAAAAAAAGTTATAGCTCGCAGAATAAAGCGATGCAAAATTATTTATTATATAAAATTGCTTGTATTGCATAAAAGCGCAAAAACATAAAAAAAATGACAAACGAGGTATTGCTGTAACCGTACTGACCCGAAGAATAAAATCACTTTATCAATTTTACCGCACACAGAGCGGTATAAACGCACCACCCAAAAGAAATTCATGAAACGCTGTTTTTTGTTCATTCTGCGTCCCAAAAATCGGAATAAAAAGCGATCAAAAAATGTCATGTGCCCGAATATGATACCAATAAAAACGTCAACTCGTCCCGCAAAAAATAAGACCCCATATGACTCAGTGGGTCAAAATATGGAAAAATTATAGCTCTTAATATGTGGTGATGCAAAAACTATTTTTACACTAAAAAGCGTCTTTGAGGCTATGTGCCCACGCTAGTGTTTTTAAACGCTCAGGAACCTGATCCCCTTCCCAGAAAACGCGCGTCTTTTTTCCGCGCGTTTCTTGCAAAAAAGCCGCGCTTTTTTTGACTTGCAATTTCTGGGAACATTGGGGAAGGCTAAAAATGCTCAGCAATGCGGAAATGAATGAGCATGCTGCGTTTTTAGCCGCTAAGCGATTCCTGAGCGTTTAAAAATGCATGCATTGGCACAAAAAAACAAAATCTCATGCACATTAATTTGAAGCATCTTTTAAGCTTTTCTGCAGCATCTAAGCCGGCACAAACGCTGCGGAAACTCTTAAAAAAAACGCAACGTGGGCACACAGCCTTAGCGTGTGACAGCTGCCAAATATAAAAAACGGCATAAATAGTAAATCAAACCCCCCTTTATCACCCCCTTAGTTAGGGAAAAATAATAAAATAAAAAAAAATGTATTTCCATTTTCCCATTAGGGTTAGGGTTGGAGTTAGAATTGGGGGATTTCCACTGTTTGGGCACATCAGGTGCTCTCCAAACGCAACATGGCGTCTGATCTCAATTCCAGCCAATTCTGCGTTGAATAAGTCAAATGGTGCTCCTTCCCTTCCAAGCTCTGCCATGCGCCCAAACAGTGTTTTACCCCCACATATGGGGTATCAGCCTACTCAGGACAAATTGCAAAACAACTTTTGGGGTCCTATTTCTCCTGTTGCCCTTAGGAAAATAAAAAATTAGGGGCAAAAATATTATTTTTGTGGAAAAAAAATATGATTTTTTATTTTCACGCCTGGGCTTTATAAACTTCTGTGAAGCACTTGGGGGTTCAAAGTGCTCACCACACATCTAGATACGTTCCGTGGGGGGGTCTAGTTTCCAAAATAGGGTCACTTGTGGGGAATTTCAATAGTTTAGGCACATGAGAGGCTCTCGAAACGCACATGACACCCGCTGACCATTCCATCAAAGTCTGCATTCCAAAACATCACTACTTCCCTTCCGAGCCTTGACGTGTGTCAATACAGTAGTTTTCTCCCACATGAGGTATCAGCGTACTCAGGACAAATTGGACAACAACATTTGGGGTCCAATTTCCCCTGGTACCCTTGGGAAAACAGAAAAAATTGGGGACTAAATGATCATGTTTGTGGAAAACTACAATTTTTTTATTTTCACGCCCGGGCATTATAAACTTGTGTGAAGCCCTTGGGGGTTCAAAGTGCTCACCACACATCTAGATAAGTTCCTTAGGGGGTCTAGTTTCCAAAATGGTGTCATTTGTGGGGGATTTCCACTGTTTTGGTACATTAGGGGCTTTCCAAACGTGACATGGTGTCCGATCTCAATTCCAGCCAAAAAAGTCAAATGGCGCTGCTTCCCTTCTGAGCGCTGCCATGCGCCCAAATAGTCATTTACACTCACATATGGGGTATCAGCGTACTCAAGACAAATTGCACAATAACTTTTAGGGTCCTGTTACCCTTGGGAAAATAAAAATTGGGGGTGAAAAGATCATTTTTGTGGAAAAAATATGATTTTTTAATTGTACTGCTGTACATTATAAACTTCTGTGAAGCCCTTGTGGGTTCAAAGTTCTCACCACATATCTAGATAAGTTCCTTGGGGGGTCTAGTTTCCAAGATGGGGTCACTTGTGGGCGGTTTCCACTGTTTAGGTACATCAGGGGCTCTCCAAACGTGACATGGTATCCGATCTGAATTCCAGCCAATTTTGCATTGAAAAAGTCAAACGGCGCTCCTTCCCTTCTGAGCTCTGCCATGCGCCGAAACAGTGGTTCCCCCCCACATATCAGGTATCAGCGTACTCAGGACAAATTGCACAATAACTTTTCCAGTCCAATTTCTCCTTTTACACTTGGTAAAATAAAAAAAATTGAACCTGAAGTATTTTTTTTGTGAAAAAAAGTTAAATGTTCATTTTTTTTTTGAATATTCAAAAAATTCCTGTGAAGCACCTGAAGGGTTAATAAACTTCTTGAATGTGGTTTTGAGCACCTTAAGGGGCGCAGTTTTTAGAATGGTGTCACTTTTGGGTATTTTCTATCATACAGAGGCCTCAAAGTGGCTTCAAATGTGATGTGGTCCGTAAAAATAAAATGGTGTTGCAAAAATGAGAAATCGCTGGTCAACTTTTAACCCTTATAACTTCCTAACAAAAAAAAATTTTGGTTCCAAAATTGTGCTGATGTAAAGTAAACATGTAGAAAATGTTACTTATTAAGGCTGGTTTCACATTAGCGCTTTTTAAGTGCACGCACGGCCGGGGGTAGCTCCTCCCCCGAGCCGGCTCTCTGCCCGGCGTGCCCGCCCCTTGCTTGTAGCGCCGCCTCCTAGCGGACAGCGGCGCCTGCGATCGGCGCACCCTATCTTTAGCATAGGGTGCGCAGATCGTGCGCAGGCCGTGCGCTAGTTGCGCTTTGACCTGCGCTGCGCACTTTTGACGGTGCGCCGTGCGCGCCAAAATCGAACTTTTCGGAAATTGCGACATTTTCAAGATTGCGACATTTGCGACATTTTCAAGATTTTCGCCAAATTTCCAATTTTTCACAAATAAACACAAGTTATATACATTAAATTTTACCACTATCATGAAGTACAATATGTCACGAGAAAACATTGTCAGAATCACCAGGATTCATGGAAGCGTTCCAGAGTTATTACCTCATAAAGGGACAGTGGTCAGAATTGTAAAAATTGGCCCGGGCATTAACGTGCAAACCACCCTTGGGGGTTAAGGGGTTAAAAACTATATTGACTATTGGCATCACTATATACATAGTTATTCTTCTCTAATGTGTAATGCTAATGCCAATGTCCCTACATATTCCCTCTTCCTCCTCCTAGCAGAGACTAACATATTTACTATCCCACATAAACGTCAGGTTTCAGTACGGTCCAGAGAGGTTAGGAAACCGTCGTGTCTGGCTCGTCCTTACAAGCACCGCCTACTTAGACAGCGGTTTACTCTGAATCTATGCAAGTCAACTGCGAAGGAATTGTGCTACTACTGTGGTAACATGGAACATCTCATCTGCTTGCCATAAGAAGTCGGAGAAACTCTAAAACTTTGGGTCTGTAGGAGAAGTGAACCTGGGCAGGAGTAGTTCCTCTCCACCATTGACCCTGAATGTATCTGTATCATGTAGAGGTGCTCAGTTTGTTGAAACCTAGATTCTGGTTCAGCAGGAAATGTTTTTCAGCAAAACATGGTGGATTGGTATTAGATTCCCGTCTGACGCCTCCAGAATCCCTTAATGGTGTCCTCCATCAAGGGAAAGGCTCTATCCAAAGTTGTTCAAGTTATTACAAAGCAGGTAAACCTTCCTGTAGGAGTGCTGCATATGGAGAATATCGCTTTTTATGTGCTGCCTGGTCTGTTGCACCCACTACTCCTAGGTCTTCCGCTGTTGTGTACTCATGATCATGTCCTTGACTGGAGGTCCGTTGATGTGCTTTGTTGGCAGGGCCGTATTTGGTGTTCATGCTGCCCTAGGCACTCTAAGTCGTGACGCCCCCTACTGATAAGCCATACTAAAAGTGCCCATTATCTTTAGATATTAGTTAAAGTCCCCCATACACCCCAGACTAGTGTCGGCCAAACTCGCCGGTATCACCGGGTTCGGCTGGCAGTCTAAGGGACAAGCGTATGAGAAGTCACCTGGGTTTCATCCAGAAAACTTGGACAATTTTCATC
Source organism: Dendrobates tinctorius (assembly GCF_039654945.1). NCBI lineage: Eukaryota > Metazoa > Chordata > Amphibia > Anura > Dendrobatidae > Dendrobates > Dendrobates tinctorius. Next base: position 11,152,281 of record NW_027361672.1, read on the forward strand.
AGATTTTAATCTATGCGCCAACCGTGTGTCCATTTTTTATGTCCGTGTGAGAGCCGCTTTTATACAACTACTTTAAAACACGTCCATGATCACATACAGTTTCCTAGGTTTCCATGGGAGATCAGATTTTTTTCTCGCACCCAAAGACTTCAATGTGTGAGTCTCATCTGAGACTCAGTAGAAAGTAGTGCCTGCTGACATTTTATTCTCATGGACAGTCGGAGTGAAAAAAAAAAATCGTTCAACTGAACAGTCCTAATGCATAACATTGATCAGTGTGCTGTCCGTGTGCAATCTGATCACAAATCAAGACAGCAAAAGGCTGTAAATGCTTGTCTGCATGAGCCCTAAGGCCACATTCACACATCGATTGTGAGAAATAAAATCCAAGATAAACAGCCAATGTTTCCTCAGGTGTCGTCCTAGTTGTCCCTATTTGCTTCTGTGTGTGGAGGAGTCCATGCTTCCAAAGCAATAAAAGCCTTTGGAAGATCACGATTTTACTCAAGTTTATCACTAAGCAACAAATCCATGATGAAAAACGGAAGCAAAATGTGAAGTCTCCAATCTGCAGCTAGTCTCATTGATCTCCATAGACCTGAGTGACCAAGTCTGATCAGCAGATAGGTCAGATTAAGACCTGTTCTGAGTTACAGGGATCTCACTACCAGATCTATGGTTGTAACAATGTGTGAATACATCTATTCTACTTTATGGGACAAATATGGGAAAAATAAAAATTGGACAGAACCCGGATGCAGTCATACAGCCGAATAACACGGACGACGACGATCACAATGCTTGGACTGACCAACGGCGGTATCTCTCGTCAACCGAGCATGACAGATGTATAGAAATATGCTCAAGTCAGGAGAGCCGCCAGCCAGTCCGAGCACTGCGATGTGACAGTCATCCAAGTTATACGGCCTCCTGACTGCGCCTCAGGCTAAGGTTCTGCAATGAGTATTTTGCTACATGCGATTTATTGCGTTTCTGCTCATATAGCCCAAGCAACCCCATATATACCCCTGCAACCTCCACATATATCCCTCAACCCTCACATGTACCTCTGCAACCCCCACATATAGCCCTGCATATGTACCCCCATATAGCCCTCCATATGTATCCCCATATAGTCCTGTATATGTATCCCCACATAGTCCTTCAACCCCCATATATACCCCCACATAGTCCTGCAACCTCCATATAGCCCTGCATATGTACACCCATATAGTCCTGCGTATGTACCCCCATATGTACCCTCACATAGCCCTGCAACCCGCAACCACTATATATAGCCCTGCATATGTACCCCTGCAACCCCACATGTACCTCTGCAACCCCAACATATAGCCCTGCATATGTAACCCCATATAGCCCTGCATATGTATCCCAATATAGTCCAGCAACCCCCCATATAGCAATGCATATGTATACCCATATAGCTTTGCAACCCCACAGCCCTCCATATGTACCCCCATATAGTCCTGCAACCTCACAGCCCTCCATATGTACCCCCCATAGTCCTACAACCCCCCATGCCCTCCATATGTACCCCCATATAGCCCTGCACCCCCACAGCCCTGCATATATACCCCCATATTGCCCTGCAAATCCCATATGAACCCCCACATATGTACCCCTTACATAGCCCTGCAACCCCACAGCCCTGCATATGTACTCCTATATAGCCCTGCAAATCCCATATGTACCCCTCATATAGTCCTGCAAACCCCATATTTACCCCCACATAGCCCTGCATATGTACCCCCATAGCCCTGCAACCCCACAGCCCTGCATATTATTATAGCGCCATTTATTCCATGGCACTTTACATGTGAGGAGGGGTATACATAATACATACAAGTACAGTAATCTTAAACAATACAAGTCACGACTGGTACACAGGACTGTGGAGTCGGAGTCGTGGAGTCGGAGCTCATTTTGGTGGAGTCGGTATAAAATGGACCGACTCCGAAAATATATAATAAATTGGGTACAGTAATTCAATGCAGGATGTGCTGAATATTTTTTCATAGGAATTTGGGGAGATTATGAAATGTCCTATAAATGGCTGTAATATTCCTGATCTAAGGCTACATTCACACAGCGTTTTTCCTGCGTTTTTTGAGGATACGTTTTTCAGCTGCTAAAGCCGATCAGCTTATTAAAAAACTGCATCACCTGAAAGGTTTTTGCGCTCAAAGATAATGTTTTCAATAGCAAAAGCAGATTAGAAATCTGCTCTATCTATCCATATCTGTCTAGCCATATCGTATCTGTACCAAAAAGAATGAAAACCGGGTAGTACACAGACTAACACTCCTTTTTTTTAGCACCAGTCAGGTACACCTCATAGCTGCCAAAAAGGACGCCCAGGACAGGCATTGCTCGTCTTCAGTAAAACATCAACATCAATTGATAGTTGGAATTAATAGACTGCATTCATCACCACCACATCTTCTTAAGGTGCAGGCTTTATTTTCAAGTGTAGGGGTGTGCAGTATGAGGTTCTGCAGCAGCTGAGGTGTGCAGTATGAGGTTCTGCCCCCCCCAGGTTTGATCCTGGCTACGCCCATGGTGTGAATGTAGCCTGAGGATCTAGGCTTTGTCTTGCTGAGATAAGTCATAGTGTTAGTGTATGTGTATATATATATACACACAGTACAGACCAAAAGTTTGGGCACACCTCATTCAAAAAGTTTTCTTTATTTCAATTACTATGAAAATTGTAGATTCAGTCTGAAGTCATCAAAACTATGAATTAACACATGTGGAATTATAGAATTAACAAAAAAGTAAACCAAGGATGGTACCCGCTGAATGTTGAATCTCATTAGGGTGGCGGAACTGTCGGGCCTTCCCAGTGCATTCCTGTCCTTGGACGCTGAGAAGGCCTTTGATAGGGTGCACTGGGGATATTTGGGAAGTGTTCTTAGGAAGTTTGGTTTGGAGGGCCCCATCCTTTCGGCGATTTTAGCCATATATTCCACCCCATCTGCCAGAGTCCTAGCCTCTGGGTTTGTATCTACCCCTTTTTTGATCACTAACGGGATGCGACAGGGATGCCCACTATCCCCCATTATATTTGCATTATGCATGGAGCCACTGGCGGAGAAAATCCATCTTAACTCTGATATCTCAGGTCTGATGGTGGGCCCGGCTGCTCACAAGATCGCTCTTTACGCGGACGACGTCATCATAGCCTGTGTGGACCTGGAGCGGTCGTTTTCGGCCGTCATGGTTGAACTAGAGGAGTTTGCGTCAGTATCCTATTACAAATTGAATGCATCCAAATCACTGGTATTCCCTGTCGCGGTCCCTTTGGTCACCAAAGTTGAATTAGAGAATACGTTTCCCTTTCGTTGGACTGATCAGGGTATCCCTTACCTTGGTATAAAGCTTACACACTCTCAACATATCATAGAGGCGAACTATACTGCTTTATTCAGACAGATAAAGACTGAGCTGGACACCTTACATCTGTTTATGACCTCTTGGGTGGCTAGAATTAATATTTTCAAGATGAAAATTCTCCCCAAGATATATTATTTCAGATGTCTCCCTTTGAGGGTCCCAAGCAAAATTATAACAAACCTTCAGCGCTTAACAAACAAATACATATGGGCCCACAAAACACCTCGAGTGGCCAAGTCCCTTTTGTATTACCCTTATGATCTGGGGGGAATGGGATTGCCAAATTTGATGGCGTATTACAAGGCCTCAGTGGTAGCGGGGCTGCGGGATTGGTGGCAGCTAGATGAGGATCATAGATGGTTGCAAATTGAAAATTTCTATGCGACTAGAGGCTCCACCCGATTTATGTTAGAGGTTGAAGCCTTTGGGCCGCGGCCTTGTAATCTCCCTCTACCAACCATGTCTACTGCACTGCATTTTTGGAGACAGACGGTCCCGACTCTTATTAAAATCCTGTTAACTGAAGTGTCACTGAAGGCGCTAGAATTACATATCCCGTATATAGATTTACAGCCATGGGTACTGGCTGGGGTAAAATCACTTCATCAGCTGTGTGACGGCACAGCGATTAAGCCGTTTGACCGCCTAGTTGCAAAACACCCAGATATTCGACATAGATTTTATCAGTTTTTGCAACTAAGACATCTTATACACACTACACACCCGTCGTACTTCTTTAATTCTAACCTAGACCGTACAGTAAATGGCCTCTTCCTGGTGCCCGGACCTAGTACTCACAATGTATCTATCTTGTATAGATCCCTGAATGATCCTAACCCAGAGGTTAAACTGCAATTCATGAGACAATGGGAGGTAGACTTGCAGGTCACCCTAGCGCCTGATGGGTGGCGGGAGGCGGTGTTAGAGGTTCGGAGAGTTTCCTCTTGTTTAAACCATCTGGAACAATTGAAAAAAGTCCACTTACGCTGGTACTATTACCCAGTTAAAGTTGCTCACTTTGGCCCTCAGTGCTCCCCATTGTGTTGGAGAGGCTGCGGTATGTTGGGGACTCTTAGCCACATGTGGTGGTTGTGCCCGAAATTACTAAATTTTTGGGCTAGCCTAGAGGACATGATAGCTGAGGTAACTGGGATCCGGATGGCCTTACAACCCAGTATGGTTTTATTGCATATCGGTTTGGATGAGATCCCGTATGTGTTGAGAGGAGTGTTCTCACATTTGTTTATAGCCGCTAGACTGGCAGTGGCATCCAAATGGAGAGTGGCCAGCGCTCCGACCATACAATTTGTGATTGACAGGATGAACCTTCATTGCCAATACGAAAGGGCTCTGGTATTATCTGCGTCATCTAAAAAGAAAAAGTCCCAGATTTGGGAACCATGGCTTGGTAGCAGTCTCTCCTTCAATCCACCGTGATGATGCTTGTGCTACTTCGATTCAGGGTCTGATATTCCCTGCCCGCGATGAACCCTGCTATGTGTCTAGCTTATATGCCACTTTGATATTCAGGAACCTGCACTTTAGCAGGTCAGTTTCTGTTAAGACCACCCCTTTTTCCCCCTTATTCCTTGCCTCCTACGTTTGTATGTCTGTTTTCTTGATGTATTATTAATCTACTCTGCACTGTTTGCGGAATTGATGTGTTTTCATGTTTAACTATGTAAAATTTCAATAAATATGATTTTGAAAAAAAAAAAAAAAGTGTGAAACAACTGAAAATACTGCATGTCTTATATTCTAGGTTCTTCAAAGTAGCCACCTTTTGCTTGATTACTGCTTTGCACACTCTTGGCATTCTCTTGATGAGCTTCAAGAAGTAGTCACCGGAAATGGTTTTCACCTCACAGGTGTGCCCTGCCAGGTTTAATAAGTGGGATTTCTTGCCTTATAAATGGGGTTGGGACCATCAGTTGTGTTGTGCAGAAGTCTGGTGGATACACAGCTGATAGTCCTACTGAATAGACTGTTAGAATTTGTATTATGGCAAGAAAAAAGCAGCTAAGTAAAGAAAAACGAGTGGCCATCATTACTTTAAGAAATGAAGGTCAGTCAGTCTGAAAAATTGGGAAAACGTTGAGAATGTCCCCAAGTGCAGTGGCAAAAACCATCAAGCACTACAAAGAAACTAGCTCACATGAGGACCGCCCCAGGAAAGGACCAAGAGTCACCTCTGCTGCGGAGGATAAGTTCATCCGAGTCACCAGCCTCAGATATCGCAGGTTAACAGCAGCTCAGATTAGAGACCAGGTCAATGCCACACAGAGTTCTAGCAGCAGACAAATCTCTACAACAACTGTTAAGAGGAGACTTTGTGCAGCAGGCCTTCATGGTAAAATAGCTGCTAGGAAACCACTGCTAAGGACAGGGAACAAGCAGAAGAGACTTGTTTGGGCTAAAGAACACAAGGAATGGACATTAGACCAGTGGAAATCTGTGCTTTGGTCTGATGAGTCCAAATTTGAGATCTTTTGTTCCAACCACCGTGTCTTTGTGCGACGCAGAAAAGGTGAACGGATGGACTCTACATGCCTGGTTCCCACCATGAAGCATGGAGGAGGAGGTGTGATGGTGTGGGGGTGCTTTGCTGGTGACACTGTTGGGGATTTATTCAAAATTGAAGGCATACTGAACCAGCATGGCTACCACAGCATCTTGCAGTGGCATGCTATTCCATCCAGTTTGCGTTTAGTTAGACCATCATTTATTTTTCAACAGGACAATGACTCCAAACACACCTCCAGGCTGTGTAAGGGCTATTTGACCAAGAAGGAGAGTGATGGGGTCCTACGCCAGATGACCTGGCCTCCACAGTCACAAGACCTGAACCCTATCGAGATGGTTTGGGGTGAGCTGGACCGCAGAGTGAAGGCAAAAGGGCCAACAAGTGCTAAGCATCTCTGGGAACTCCTTCAAGACTGTTGGAAGACCATTTCCGTTGATTACCTCTTGAAGCTCATCAAGAGAATGCCAACAGTGTGCAAAGCAGTAATCAAAGCAAAAGGTGGCTACTTTGATGAACCTAGAATATAAGACATATTTTCAGTTGTTTCACACTTTTTTGTTAATTATATAATTCCACAGGTGCTAATTCATAGTTTTCGGTATCCACATGAAGAAATGGTTGTAATCATCGAGTTTGAAGGAATTCATGGGTTTATTGACACGTATATCACATGTCGGGCCGGGGGAGTGACATAAGGAGTGCAAAAAGGCTGACAACGGCCGATTCGCGCTACTCGAGCGCTTCAAACTCGATGAGTGCGACCATTTCTTCATGTGGATTCCGAGGATTGTCTATTTCAGGTCAAGCACCCGAGTTCACCAGCCGTCTGCTTCCTGCATACCGCACACCTTCTGAGAATATACGGTAACAGCGGTGCCATCCGCGTTTTTTCTTGATTGTTGCTATAATTCATAGTTTTGATGCCTTCAGAATGAATCTACAATTTTCATAGTCATGAAATAAAAGAAAACTCTTTGAATGAGAAGGTGTGTCCAAACTTTTGGTCTGTACTGTATATATGTAATCGATATTACATAGTGTATTACATATTTACAATTTATTACAGTTTTTTGTGTTCTAAAGTTGTATTCCAATAAATATATATTATGTTCTATCTAAATATCTTGATTATTGATCATAAAAATGAGTAAATGTCTGATGTTCACATTGTACTACAATAAATTTTTCACTTAAATATAAGCAATATATGTGGGAGTCGGAGTCAGGGAAATTGAGGAGTCGGAGTCGCAGGTTTGGCTTACCGGTACAGGATGAGAGGACCCTGCCCGCGAGGGCTCACAATCTACAAGCATATTTACCCCCATAGCCCTGCAACCTCACAACCCTCCATATGTACCCCCATATATAGTGTATCTACCCCCACATAGTCCTGCAACCTCCATATAGCCCTGCATATTTACCCCCATAGCCCTGCAACCTCACAACCCTCCATATGTACCCCCATATATAGTGTATCTACCCCCACGTAGTCCTGCAACCTCCATATAGCCCTGCATATGTACCCCCATATAGTCCTGCACTCTGCAACCCCTATATGTAGCCCGGCATATGTACCCCCCATATACAGCCCTCCATATGTACCCTCACATAGTCCTGCACCCCCCAGGCACAGGGTGGGCAGGGTATTGAGTGACGGGTGATGCCCGCAGACAGGAGCTCGGGTGCAGACGGGTGGTGACTGGGGCAGTGCAGACGGAGGCGGGTGGCAGACATTGCAGCGGGCAGGCACGTGTGACTGGCGGTGGTGGTAGAGGATGCACGCCGCTGTCTCACCTGCCTCTTCCCAGGCTCCGGCGCCGTGCTTCCCTCCGATCTTCTCTCCGTATCCCCCCGGCATTAACACATTATGTCTTGCTGCTCCTGGAGATGATGTCACCGGGCCGGGCGTGTACACCTCGCTGTTCTGCCCTCCACGCTCCCAGAGCCAACGACAATCCTGCTGTTTTCCCGGTACAGGCCGAGCTCCCTCCAACTGCCGAGCATTCCCCATCAGAGGTGACAGAGCATCACCAAGGACGGGGTCATCCTTTCCCAAACTAACACATACACTAATCATAGGAAGGGGCGGGATTAGTGATGTAAAAAGGCGTATCCATGTGTTCACTTTTCTCCGCTGTGTCCTAAAGTCTCCATGTCTATCCCCAGACTTAAAAAAAAAATCTTGCTTAGGTGCCGCCCCCTCGCATCCTGGTGCCCTAGGCACGTGCCCTCAAGTGCCTAGTGGTAAATACGCCCCGTTTGTTGGGAACAACCTTGTCATGAGAGATGTCTGGTTCCTGTACGACCAGTACAGCTGCCGGTGATATCATCTTCTCCGCCTTTTCTGCCATCTTGCCATTTGCACAAACGATGATTCCATTCACCTGGCTCTGGGATCCTCACCCTCTTGAGGTCGTATTATCCCAAACACCAAACTGAAGATGGACCAGGAGAAGGTATCTTCAATCCTTTTCTTTAAACATGTATAAGGTGGTCAGGATGGTAGTCATGGCGAGGGGCTGCTGTTTCGGCACACCCTGGCACCCCACAAAGAAGCTACAAAGTCCCAGCTGCTGTGTTATATGGGTGCAGTGCCTCAGTGTTCTTATCCTAACCTTACCTTCTAATCTACAGTGCCCCCACTGTACTAAACCGTATATTACCCATTACTGTTGCTAAACCTTAGGGTCCCGTTACACATAGCGACGCTCCAGCGATCCTGACAAAGCTAAGACCTGGTAAGGATTGCTGGTACGTCGCTACATGGTCGCTAGTAAGCTGTCAGACAGGCAGATCTACTCAACGACGCAGCAATGATCCGACGATCCGTATAACAACCTCAGCGGTCGTTGGGACCTTGTCACACAGCAGCTATTCTGACGACTCAGACCTCTATAGGTGTGCTTCAACGAGGTCGCTCGTCGTTGTTGTGGCGAGCGGGACACCAATGATCAAAAATGGCCTAGGACATTCGAGTACGATCAGCGATATCGCAGCGGAGGAGGCCGGTCGCCGCTGTGTGTCACATGTAGCGATATCGCTGGCGAGGTTGCTGTTGCGTCACAAAACCTGTGACGTTTCAGCGATCTCGCTATGTGTAAAGTACCCTTTACTCTAACACTGTATTTCCCTATCTCTAATCCTAGCCCATAGAGATATATAACTTACACAGTACACAAATATCATTACATTGTTTAACATGTTAATACACAATAAAACAGTACCACATAACACATCACGTTGCACATAAAACATACCCGCTTTATTAGGAAGAAACGTTAAGGGATGCGGGGCATAACTTAGCCCCCCGGCACACCCCTTACACAGGTTTACAATGAGAAGGCGGAGATATTGTCTCCACACAAATCGTATGTTGTTCTCATTGATCTGCTCTCGAACCCTGAAATGAAGATGGACCTTGAGACGGTGTGGAGAGAATTCGGCCTTAAAAAGAAATTGGGTCCATTGGCCTGTTTTCAGGATCCTCACCCCCATCGAGATGCATCATTCCGAACCCCAAATTGAAGATGGGCCAGAAGAAGGTTTCTTCAATTCTTTCTTGAAGCAGGTTTTCACCTCTACTTCTGTGCTCTTGAGGCCCGAAGGTCTAGTGGTCTGGAGAGGATTTGACCTTGAGGAGAGATCATGGGAATCCAAGAAGAATGTCTGTGCCACACTTCTTCTGCAGAGAATTCTTGCAGGGTGAAAGAATAAGGGCGTAAGGGGGGTACTGTAATGCTAATGCCGGCGCCCCTGCATGTTACCACTCCCAGCAGAGACGTTAACATACTCATTGTCTTGGCTGCTCAACAGTGTCTCTGAGCCCTGCACAGTTTCCTGGTTCCCTGGGGCCTGCGCCCACCACCCGCTGTCGCACCTAATGCGCACGTGCGCTCCACGTTTCTTAAAGGGACAACGCGCGTACTTGGAAATGCCCCCAGCCAATAGCTGGGAAGAATCTAGTTCTTAAGGCACGCCCACCCCTGTAGGGAGGTGTCTGTACAACGCCTTTTTAGTTTTCATTTGTGTTTGTCCCTGTAAAGTTAGTTCTCAGGCCCCTGAACCTATTCTTGAACCATTCACTAAACTTATTCTGTTAGTACCTGAATCTGTTGTAGAACCCGCTTAGTCTGAACCTGTGCCTGTGTCTTGTGTTGTCCAACACAGAACCGGTTCTTGTTGTCTGTGTTACCTGAACCTGAAACCGCTCTGGCGGTATGTGACCCTCAAACCGCTTTGGAGGTATATGAGCGTGAAGCCGCAACAGCGATACCTGAACCCTGAAGCCTCTTTGCTGGTACCTGAACCTGACGTTGCACTGGTAGTACCTGAGCACAACACCGCTCCAGCGGTACCTGAATCTGAAACAGCATGAACACCATTGTCTGTTCTGGTTAGCGTTGGAGCCTGTTCCGGTATCCGAATCCAGTCCTGTCTGTGACTGTGAATCTGTGTTCGTTCTGCCCAGTGACCTAAAACCCATGTTGTTTGAACAGGACTGAGACCTGTCCTGTCATAGACTGAGTTTGTGCCCATTCTGTTGTCTGAACAGTGTCCAAATCTTGTCCTGCTAGAGACTCCAAGCCTGTGTCTGCGATCCTGACCTCTGCAGTAAGCAGTTGCAGTATCGGGACTGTCTAGGAGTGGCACCTGACTACTGCCTGCAGCTCAAGCCTAACTCCACCATCAGGAGCACTAGCGAAAACCAGGTAGCTGCTTAGTTGTGCTCCTAGCTAAGCCTAGTCCTGTGGCACATGTGGGTCCATGATCCACTTATGATATAATGGTTCTAGGGTGTAATACCTCCTATTAATCAAATGTCCTTTCTCCAGGACTGGGCTTTGTTTCCATGGCCTATGGCTTCTGCCATTTCCTTTCATTCATGCTGGGTTTTACAAGTTGCCAGGTGAACTCCAGTGAAATTACCACACAAGGCCTTGAACGGACTATAAATTTTCAGTTCCTTTGTGTTGCCCATGTCGCTTTGTCATCTGGTGTTCCCCGCTTTGCTTGGATTATCTGTTTGTAAGGCAATCCCTGCATGTATTGCGGTTGTGGAACAGCTGCAAGATATGCAGGCACAGAGAATCACCACTTGTGCCCTCGACCCACTCCTGTCTCACCTCATCCCTAACTTGGCCACAGTCTTCATCCCATCTCTAACACACCTCTTCAACCTTTCACTTACAAATGGTGTCTTTCCCTCATCCTTCAAACATGCCTCAATCACACCCATCTTCAAAAAGCCCTCCCTTGATCCATCCTCTGTGTCTATCGCCCGATATCTCTTCTCCCTTACGCCTCAAAACTACTGGAACAGCATGTATATCTTGAACTGTCCTCCCACCTCTCCTCCTGTTCCCTCTTTGACCGGTTACAATCTGGCTTCCGACCGCATCACTCAACTGAAACTGCCCTAACTAAAGTCACTAACGACTTACTAACCGTCAAGAGCTAGCGACACTACTCTGTCCTCCTTCTCCTGGAACTGTCCTCTGCCTTTCTACACCGTAGACCAGTCCCTCCTGCTACAGACTATTTCATCTCTTGGTATCACAGACTTAGCCATATCCTGGATCTCATCATACCTAACAGACCGAACATTTAGTTAGTGTCTCCCTCTCACACACCACCTCCTCACCTCGCTCCCTGTCTGTTGGTGTTCCTCAAGGCTCTGTCCTAGGACCCCTACTATTCTCCATCTACACCTTTGGCTTGGGACAGCTCATAGAATCCTACGGTTTGCAGTATCACCTCTATGCCGATGACACGCAGATCTACCTATCTGGACCCAACCTCGCCTCCTTACTGACTGAAATCCCACAATGTCTGTCTGCTATCTCAGCCTTCTTCTCTGCTCGCTTTCTCAAACTGAACATCGACAAAACAGAATTCATCATTTCCCCCATCTCACTCTACCCCTCCACCAGACCTATCCATCAATGTCAATGGCTGCTTTCTTTCCCCAGTCCCGCACGCTCGGTGCCTTGGGGTGATCCTCGACTCTGCGCTCTCTTTCAAACCACATATCCAAGCCCTCGCCTCCTCCTGCCGCCTCAAACTCAAAAATATTTCCCGGATCCGCTCATTCCTCAACCACGAAACCACAAAAACACTAGTGCATGCTCTTATCTCCCGCCTCGACTACTGCAACCTCCTACTCTCTGGCCTCCCCTCTAGCACTCTGGCTCCGCTCCAGTCCATCCTACACTCTGCTGCCCGACTACTCCACCTGTCTCCCTGCTATTCCCCAGCCTCCCCCCTATTCGCCAGCCTCCCCCCTATGCCAGGCCCTTCACTGGCTTCCTATTGCCCAGAGGCTCCAATTCAAAACCCTAACCATGACATACAAAGCCATCCACAACCTGTCTCCTCCATACATGTGACATGGTCTCTAGGTGCCTACCCGCACGCAACCTTTGATCACACCTACAATTCCAACAACTATTTGCTCTTTTTCTTCCTAATCCTACTGATTTCAGGTGACATCTCCCCCAACCCTGGTCCCCCATCCCACAACCTCAACCCCTACCCTACCTCATATCGAAACCATAAGGCTGTGTGCACACGCTGCGGAAAAGGTGCGGATTCATCCGCGCGGATTTTGTACAATCCGCAGGTGAAACCGCAGGTCAAAAGACCTGCGGTTTCACCTGTGGATTGCGCTGCGGTTTTGCCCTGCGGTTTTTCATCTCCTCAATGGAGGAGATGGCAAACCGCAGGAGAATCCGCAGAAAGAATTGACATGTCAATTCTTTCTGCGGATTGAAAACCGCAGATAATCCGCGCGGAAAATTCCGCACCGTCTGCACTGCGGTTTTTGATTCCCATAGGGAATCATTGTACTGTACACCTCAGCAGAAACTGCTGCGGGTCCGCAGCGGCCAAAACCGCTGCGGAACCGCAGCAAAATCCGCAGCGTGTGCACACAGCCTAATAATCTTATTAATATTACTTGCACTCCCTCATCTCAATCTTTTAATTGTGCCCTCTGGAATCCACGGTCTGCTTGTAACAAGCTTCCTTTCCTACACAACTACTTTCTGAACAACTCTCTTAATCTGTTGGCCCTCACTGAAACCTGGATTCAGGATTCTGACACTGCCTCTCCTGCTGCCATTTCCTACGGTGGCTTACAATTCTCCCACTCCCCGAGACCCACAAACAGACATGGTGGTGGAGTCGGCATACTCCTGTCCCCACAATGCACTTTCCAGGTCATCCCCCCAGTTCCATCACTCTTATTCCCTTCTTTTGAGGTCCACACCATCAGGCTCTTTCGTCCCCTCTCCCTCACGGTAGCGGTCATATACCGGCCCCCAGGCTCACCCACCAACTTCCTTGACCACTTTTCAGCCTGTCTGCCGCACTTCATGTCCTCAGAACTTCCAACCCTTATCCTGGGAGACTTCAACATCCCCATTAACAGCCCTACTTCCACATCTGCATCCCAGCTTCTATCACTAACCAACTCTCTAGGCCTCTCACAGCTTTCACCCTCTGAGACACACAAGGACGGTAACACCCTTGATCTGGTCTTTGTCCGGCTCTGCTCAATCTCCCACCTAAATAACTCACCGCTTCCACTCTCTGACCACAACATTCTCTCCTTCACGCTCACAAATCCTCGCCCACCCCAGCTCACTCCTACCTACCACACAGTCAGAAATCTACAAGCCATTAACCCTCAGACACTTTCAGACTCCCTACACTCATCACTGTCCCCAATCTCCTCTTCTTCCTGTCCTAATCTGGCTGTTCATCACTACATTGACACTCTTAGAAGCACCCTTGACCAAGTAGCTCCCCTCACCCTCAGAACCTCCAAGCACAGAGTAAAACAGCCTTGGCTCACATCGCAAACTAAATTTCTCCAGTGATGCTCTAGGAGTGCTGAACGCCTATGAAGAAAAACCCGCACACCAGAAGACTTCATCCACTTCAAATTTATGTTAAGAACCTATAACGCTGCCCTTCACCTCGCCAAACGGACCTACTTCACCACCCTGATCTCCTCACTAGCCAACAACCCCAAGAAACTTTTTGACACTTTTCACTCCCTCCTCAGGCCAAAAGCACAAGCCCCTATCACAGACATTTGTTCTGATGACCTGGCCTCCCACTTTACAGAAAAAATAGATAATATCCGTCAGGAAATCTTCTCCCAACCACCAAGTGCTGTGACTCCCATCCCTTCCTGCATCTCCCCTGGCTCACTTTCCACATTTGATCCCATCACAGAAGAAGTATCCAGACTCCTCTCTTCTTCTCGTCCGACTACATGCACTACCGATCCCATTCCCTCACATCTCCTCCAGTCTCTCTCTCCAGTTGTCACAGCCCACCTAACTACAATCTTTAATCTCTCCCTCTCCTCGGGCATTTTCCCATCCTCCTTCAAACACGCCATCGTTACTCCATTACTAAAGAAACCCGCTCTCAACCCATCCTGCTCAAACAACTACAGACCAGTCTCCAATCTCTCCTTCATCTCTAAACTTTTGGAGCGCCTTGTCTACTCCCGCCTTACCCGTTACCTCTCCACCCACTCCCTTCTAGACCCTTCACAGTGCGGCTTCTGCCCTCTACAGTCGACTGAAACTGCACTCAAAGTGACCAATGACCTTCTGACAGCAAAACGTAACGGTCACCACTCTCTGCTCATTCTTCTTGACCTATCTGCAGCTTTCGATACTGTTGACCACCATCTCCTACTCTCTAGGCTCCAGTCACTAGGCATTAAGGACACTGCTCTCTCCTGGTTCTCTTCCTATCTCTCTGACCGCTCCTTCAGTGTTTTGCTCTCTAGCTCCACTTCATCTCCTCTTCCTCTTGCTGTCGGGGTACCTCAGGGTTCAGTCCTTGGCCCCCTTCTCTTCTCTCTCTACACAGCCCCAATTGGACAGACCATCAGCAGATTTGGCTTTCAGTACCATCTTTATGCTGATGACACACAACTATACACGTCATTCTCCGACCTTACCCCCTCTGTACTACAGAACGCCAGTGACTGTCTGTCCGCAGTCTCCAATATCATGTCCACTCTCTATCTGAAACTCAACCTCTCCAAAACTGAACTTCTTCTGCTCCCGCCGTCTACTAACCTCCCTAAATCGGACATTTCCCTCTCCGTGGGTGGTACCACAATAACACCCCGGCAGCAGGCGCGCTGTCTGGGTGTTATGTTTGACACCAATCTCTCCTTCACATCCCATATACAATCTCTTGCCCACTCTTGCCGCTTACACCTAAAGAACATCTCTAGAATCCGCCCTTTTCTCCCCATGGAAACGACAAAAACCCTCACGGTAGCATTGATCCACTCCCGGCTGGATTACTGCAACGCTCTATTAATTGGCCTCCCCGTCACTCGACTATCCCCTCTCCATTCCATACTTAACGCAGCAGCCAGGGTTGTCCATCTGGCTGATCGGTACTCGGACGTGTCCGCTCTTCGTCAGTCATTACACTGGCTGCCCATTCATTATAGGATCCAATTCAAATTACTTGTTCTCACCCACAAAGCTCTCCACGGTGCGGCACCCCCCTACATCTCCTCCCTCATTTCTGTCTATCGGCCTAGCCGATCGCTGCGCTCCGCAAACGACTTTCGACTAACCTCTGCACTAATCCGTACCTCCCACTCCCGACTCCAAGACTTCTCCTGTGCTGCTCCTATCCTCTGGAATGCTCTACCCCAAGAAATTAGGACTAACCACAATTTGCACAGTTTTAGGCGCTCCCTCAAAACACATTTGTTCAGAGCGGCTTATCACATTCACTAATCAAAGTCATTCTATGTGTAAGTGTGCGTGTGTAGCCCATTCACTATCTCCATCCATCTTTCACTCCCTCAAGATGGCTGGACCATCATTATAAATACACCATTGTAAATACACCCCTGTACTCTGTATCTCCCCCACCTCATTGTAGATTGTAAGCTCTCACGAGCAGGGTCATCTTATTTCGTCTTATTTTGCTTTATTGTATTGTTAATATTGTTACTTATGACTCGTGTTTTGAAACTGTTAAACTGTAAAGCGCTGCGGAATATGTTGGCGCTATATAAATAAAGATTATTATTATTATTATTATCTCAAGATCACCTTCTCTACTCTCCCCTTATCTCTTCTTCCCACAACCGCATACAAGACTTCTCCCGTGCTTCCCCCATACTCTGGAACTCCCTGCCGCAACACATCAGACTCTCACCATCAATGGAAACCTTCAAGAAGAAACTGAAGACCCACCTGTTCTGACAAGCCTACAGCCTGCAATGATCCTCGGTCTACTGAACCACCACACGACCTGCTCTACCCTCTCCTACTGTATCCTTACCCATCCCTGTAGACTGTGAGCCCTCGCGGGCAGGGTCCCCTCTCCTTATGTACTTGTGTGCCCCTTGTCTTACACATGTTTATTATACTTGTCTATATTTCCCCTTTTCACATGTAAAGCGCCATGGAATAAATGGCGCTATATAAATGCATAATAATAATAATAATATTATTTGAGCACACAGAAGACACTTGGTTAGCACCAAAGCATGCTTGGATAACACCTTATTCGAGCATGTTCGGCGTTCACGCATCACTAAAAACTATCTGATTTAAAGGCATAAATATAAAAAAAAAAAATCAAAAATTTCAAATTTTTTATATTTTCATAAACATATGCAAATCATTTTGAACAAAATGTATCACTAACATGAAGTACAATATGTCACGAAAAAACAGTCTCAGAATCAGCGGGATCCATTGAAGCGTTCCAGAGTTATAAATACATTAAATGACACTAGTCAGATTTCTAAAATTTGGGGGTTAAACGTAAATATGTGTTATTTTCTATTGTTAAAATGGGTTGTATGGTATGGTCTTTACTACATTGAAGTAAACATGCCCGTAGACTATTACTAGCCAAGCGTATGCGAAGACTGACCCTTTGCATACATTTGGCTAGAATACAGTTATCCCTTTTTATCAATTCTACGGAAAAGCATAAGCTGCTGTCCTTTTCATTTCAACCGTCTGACATTTTTTTCTCAACAGAAGCACAGGTTCAAACATGCTTCCCAAATGTCCTACCGTAACCTAAAGTGAAACAGCCGAATACGTACCTGCCAACTGACATTCACATTCTGGGAATGTTACCTGTTTGAAAGATTTATCTAAGGGATCAATGTTATTTTAGTTTATCCTACCTGGCTTTGTTTTCCTACACGTTCTATCAACTAGGACTATGAAAGGAAATGTACTTTTACTGATACATTGTTAAGTGTCAGAAACAGTGGAGCACAGGCTTCATAAAAAAAAGTGAATGCTACATTTTTTAGGGATTTAATTTATGTCAAGGAAAATGGCAAATAAAGAGTAAATTTACCCCAGTATGTTGTGATCTCAGCCATCTGCTTCAACTCGTGTGTAGAGGTTGAGTAGACATGCTACATTGACTCTGAACAACAAAAGTTAAAGAAAATTCTAATCTTTGCCTAGGGGTGCATCTAAATTCTAAAGAAGTAATTAAGGAGCTTTCTACTACAAGTACCTTGGAGTGTCTTTACACATAGGACCATGCAGGTGTAATTACAGTCTAAATTTCTCTGCCGTACATTATTTACCAATCATATTAGTCAGCAGACAGACATGTAAGGCTATGTTCACATCTCTATTGGGTATTGTTCACTACCAGATAACCCTTTCTTAACTGCTAAAGTGCTACAGTTAAAATAAAAAAAACACTAATTCACTGCCTGTACCAGTGTTGTTCCAGCGATGTAGGCCACTGATTGGCTGCAGCGGTCACATGTTATGTCACATGACTACCAGGAGACACAAGGCCAACATCATTGGAACATCTCCAGTCCGGAAGGTGTTTTTTTTATTATCTGGGGCACTCCAGCATTTAAAAAAGATTCTGACACTTTTGACGGTAACTATAGATCACTTTGGAGCGTTATTGTTGACATCAAAATGATTAAAACCACAATATAATGGCATTTGGGTCTGTTTCTTTGATAACATGCTCTGCTGGTCACCTGACCGCTGCAGCCAATCAGTGGGTACAGCAGTCCTCTGATTCCCAAACAGAACAGGAATCTCTTAGGCTATGTGCACACGGTGCGGATTGTGCTGCGGATCCGCAGCGGTTTTGGCCTGCGGGTCCGCAGCAGATTTAGGTGCGTTGTACAGTACCATTGTTTTCAATGGTAAAATGAAAAACGCTGTGCACATGCTGTGGATTTTTCCACGCGGATTTGCTGTGGGTTCAAATCCGCGGCATGTCAATTCTTTGTGCGGAATCCGCTGCGGTTTGACACCTCCATTGTAGAGGTGTGAAACCGCAGGACTAAACCGCAGGCTAATCCGCAAGTAAACCGCAGGACTTTTGACCTGAGAATTTACCTGTGGATTTTTCCAAATCCGCACGGAAAAATCTGCAGCACCTAAAACTACGTGTGCACATAGCCTTAAGGAGTAGGCACAGGCCTCTGAGTCTGTTTGGAGTGCCGTAATGTGACTATGCCACCATTTTCTATTTTAAGCACATCCATGTCCTAATTTTATTTTCTATATCGGACAACCCTTATAAATATAAACCATAATGTGGATGTTAAAAGAGCTTTAACTGACTTGCAGACATGTTTTTTTTTTTTTTAATTTTTAACCAGTCTAGTCTAGGGTCTATTTATGTGAGCCGACCACAGCCATTTAAATCAACCACTGATCGGCTACGTATACAAGCAAATCAGTGGTCATTTAATGGCTTATTTACACAGGCTGACCCGAATTTCATGCACACAAAATGATCGTTAATACAATTGTTCTTTACACGAAGACTATCGTTATTATTGCCACCACATCTCCTGTTTAATAAAAAGGATAATTTTAATGCTGGCATGAAGGATCCAATCAACTGAAGAACGAGCGTTTTGCTGGTACGTTATTTGATTGCCAGCATCTTTAGTCAAGGTCGTCTCTAGGGCACCAGTAAATATGATGAAGTCAGTGAGGCGATTACACCATAATTAGCAATGTCAGTGATGTCATATATAAAGCTTTGTTTCCATTTATCAGGCCATTCAGCTTTTCATTCTCTCCAGCATGGAATAAAGAACGCCAGAGAAAAACTGATGTGGGAAGTGATCTCCAAATTTTCTGTGGGATCATACCCATTCTTTTACCACATCACTTGTTGTGCCGGATTAGTTTTGGATCCAGTTCAGAAACTGCTTCATGCAGCACTTTCAAATCTGAAGGACTCCAGACCAATGCACAACTTTGCATCAGTTGAGCTTGGCCTAAAACCTAAGGAACGCAACTGCTAAATGGAAACCCAGCCAAAGGTTGCTGTCATTAGAACAGTACTCCCGAGATTTAAATAATAACTCTTTGTCCCTTATGTGTAACATCAATAAGGTTATTTGTGAGGATGGATGGATAATAGAAAAGAGTAATGTGCAATGTACTTGCTCAATTTTTTTTGTCTCTTCAGAAAATCCCACTCAGACTCGATGGATGATGAGATCAAGGTTCTGTGAGGGACAAATCCTCACTTCCAGGACCCCTTGTTCTTCTTTACTCTGAAGATAGTTCTTAATGACAGTGGCTGTATGTTTGGGGTCACCTCCCTAATAGTATCTCATGATACATAGGGATCTGCCTGTATTGCTACGCTTAAAGGGGATCTGTCACCCTTTTTATCCCCTATTAGCTGCCGGCATAGACATCGGGGGCTTATCTACAGCTTTCTGTAATGCTGCAGATAAGCCCCTGATGTAACCTGAAAGAGAAGAAAAACAAGTTATATTATACTCACCGAGGTGGGCGGTCCGGTCCGATGGGTGTTGCGGTCCGGCGCCTCCCTTCTTCATGCGATGACGTCCTCTTCTCCCGTCATGAAATGGCTCCGGCGCAGGCGCATTGCTTTGCCCTGTTGAGGGCAGAGCAGAATTCTGCAGTGCGCAGGCGCCAGACCTCTCCCGACACGTTAACCCCTTGTACACCGCGATCAAACGCGATCGCGGTGTACCGGGGGTTAAAGGGAAGCATCGGCAGGGAGGGGGCTCCCTCCTTGCTTCCCTGAGCCCCCCACGGCAGCGCAATGTGCAGCGCTGCTGCGGTGGTCTCTTTCCCTACAGGCACCCGGATCCAAGAAGGCGACGGGGGCCTTCGGGGGCCTGTAGGGAGCTGACTTCCTCACTGCCTGCAAAGCGCAGGCATGAGGAAGTCTGCAGAACTGCCTGTGACAGATTGCTGATCTGTCACAGTGATCTGTGATGTGACAGATCAGCTATCTGTCACAGGACAGTGATGTCCCACCTGGGACAAGGTAATAAAGTAAAAAAAAAAAAAAAAAAAAAAAAAAAAAGTGTTTAAATTTAAAAAAAAAAAAAAAATCGCTAAATAAATTAGTAAAAAAAAAAAAATATTCCCCCAATAAATCGATTTTTTCAA
Source organism: Dendrobates tinctorius (assembly GCF_039654945.1). Lineage (NCBI taxonomy): Eukaryota > Metazoa > Chordata > Amphibia > Anura > Dendrobatidae > Dendrobates > Dendrobates tinctorius. The sequence continues at coordinate 11,172,675 of NW_027361672.1, forward strand.
AATAAAAAAAACAATAAAAGTACACATATTTGGTATCGCCGCATCCGTAGCGACCCGCCCTATAAAACTGTCCCATTAGATAACCCCTTTAGCGAACCCCTTAAAAAATAAAAATAAAAAACGAAGCAAAAAATAATGATTTATTATCATACCACTGAACAAAAAGTGCAATAATGCGCGATCAAAAAGACACATATAAATATCCATGGTACCGCTGAAAACGTCATCTTGTCCCGCAAAAAACGAGCCACCATATAGCGTCATCCGCAAAAAAATAAAAAAGTTATAGCTCGCAGAATAAAGCGATACAAAAATAATTATTTTTTATATAAAATTGTTTTCATTGCAAAAAACCGACAAAACATAAAAAAACGACCTAAATGAGGTAACACTGTAACCGTACTGACCTGAAGAATAAAACCGCTTTATCAATTTTATCGCACGCGGAACGGCGTAAACGCACCACCCAAAAGAAATTCATGAAACACTGGTTTTTGTTCATTCTGCGTCCCAAAAATCGGAATAAAAAGCGATCAAAAAATGTCACGTGCCCGAAAATGGTACCAATGAAAACGTCAACTCGTCCCGCAAAAAATAAGACCTCACATGACTCGGTGGGTCAAAATACGGAAAAATTATAGCTCACAATATGTGGTGATGCAAAAACTATTTTTACAATGAAAAGTGTCTTTTAGCGTCTGACAGCTGCCAAACATAAAAACCGCCATAAATAGTAAATCAAACCCCCCGTTATCACCCCCTTAGTTAGGGAAAAATAATAAAACTAAAAGAAAATGTATTTATTTCCATTTTCCCATTAGGGTTAGGGCTAGGGTTAGGGCTCAGATTAGGGTTAGGAGTGTGTTGGGGTTAGGGTTGGAGTTATAATTGGGGGGTTTCCACTGTTTGGGCACATCATGGTGCTCTCCAAAGGCAACATGGTGTCTGATCTCAATTCCAGCCAATTCTGCGTTGAAAAAGTCAAATGGTGCTCCTTCCCTTCCAAGCTCTGCCATGCGCCCAAACAGTGTTTTACCCCCACATATGGAGTATCAGCCTACTCAGGACAAATTACGAAACAACTTTTGGGGTCCAATTTCTCCTGTTACCCTTAGGAAAATAAAAAATTGGGGGCAAAAATATCATTTTTGCGGATAAAAATGATTTTTTTATTTTCACGCCCAGGCGTTATAAACTTCTGTGAAGCACTTGGGGGTTCAGAGTGCTCACCACACATCTAGATAAGTTCCGTGGGGGGTCTAGTTTCCAAAATGGGGTCACTTGTGGGGAGTTTCAATAGTTTAGGTACGTCAGGGGCTCTCCAAACGCACATGACACCCGCAGACCAATCCATCAAAGTCTGCATTCCAAAACGTCACTACTTCCCTTCCGAGCCCTGACGTGTGCCCATACAGTAGTTTTCTCCCACATATGAGGTATCAGCGTACTCAGGACAAATTGGACAACAACTTTTGGGGTCCACTTTCTCCTGTTACCCTTGGGAAAATAAAAAAAATGGGGACTAAAAGATGATGTTTGTTGAAAAAATAAGATATTTTTATTTTCATGCCCGGTCGTTATAAACTTCTGTGAAGCACTGGGGGGTTCAAAGTGCTCACCACACATCTAGATAAGTTCATTAGGGGGTCTAGTTTCCAAAATGGGGTCACTTGTGGGGGGTTTCCACTGTTTAGGTACATCAGGGGCTCTCCAAAGGCAACATGACACCCGCAGACCATTCCATCAAAGTCTGCATTCCAAAACGTCACTACTTCCCTTCCGAGCCCCGACGTGTGCCCATACAGTAGTTTTCTCCCACATATGAGGTATCAGCGTACTCAGGACAAATTGGACAACAACTTTTGGGGTCCAATTTCTCCTGTTACCCTTGGGAAAATAAAAAAATTGGAGACTAATTGATCATGTCTGTGGAAAAAATACGATTTTTTTATTTTTATGCCTGGGCATTATAAACTTCTGTGAAGCCCTTGGGGGATCAAAGTGCTCACCACCCATCTAGATAAGTTCCTCAGGGGGTCTAGTTTCCAAAATGGGGTCATTTGTGGGGGGTTTCCACTGTTTAGGTACATTAGGGGCTCTCCAAAGGCAACATGACACCCGCAGACCATTCCATCAAAGTCTGCATTCCAAAACGTCACTACTTCACTTCCGAGCCCCGACGTGTCCCCATACAGTAGTTTTCTCCCACATATGGGGAGTCAGCGTACTCAGGACAAATTGGACAACAACTTTTGGGGTCCAATTTCTCCTGTTACCCTTGGGAAAATAAAAAAATGGGGACTAAAAGATGATGTTTGTGGAAAAAATACGATTTTTTTATTTTCACGCCCGGGCGTTATAAACTTCTGTGAAGCACTGGGGGGTTCAAAGTGCTCACCACACATCTAGATAAGTTCCTTGGGGGGTCTAGTTTCCAAAATGGTGTCATTTGTGGGGGGTTTCTACTGTTTTGGTACATCAGGGGCTTTCCAAACGCGACATGGTGTCCGATCTCAATTCCAGCCAAAAACGTCAAATGGTGCTGCTTCCCTTCCGAGCTCTGCCATGCGCCCAAATAGCGGTTTACCCCCACATGTGGGGTATCAGCGCACTCAGGATAAATTGCACAATATCTTTTAGGGTCCTGTTACTCTTGGAAAAATAAGAATTGAGGGCGAAAAGATCATTTTTGTGGAAAAAATATGATTTTTTAATTGTACCGCTGTACGTTATAAACTTCTGTGAAGGCCTTTTGGGTACAAAGTTCTCACCACACATCTAGATAAGTTCCTTGGGGGGTCTAGATTCCAAAATGGTGTCATTTGTGGGGGGTTTCCACTGTTTTGGTACATCAGGGGTTTTCCAATCGCGACATGGTGTCCGATCTCAATTCTAGCCAAAAACGTCAAATGGCGCTGCTTCCCTTCCGAGCTCTGCTATGCGCCCAAATAGTCATTTACACCCACATGTGGGTATCAGCGTACTCAGGACAAATTGCACAATAACGTTTAAGGTCCTGTTACCCTTGGAAAAATAAAAATTGGGGGTGAAAAGATCATTTTTGTGGAAAAAATATGATTTTTTAATTGTACCGCTGTACGTTATAAACTTCTGTGAAGGCCTTGTGGGTTCAAAGTTCTCACCACATATCTAGATAAGTTCCTTGGGGGGGGTCTAGTTTCCAAAATGGGGTCACTTGGGGGGGTTTCCACTGTTTAGGTACATCAGGGGCTCTCCAAACGCGACACGGCGTCCGATCTGAATTCCAGCCAATTTTGCATTGAAAAAGTCAAACGGTGCTCCTTCCCTACTGAGGTCTGCCATGCGCCGAAACACATATCAGGTATCAGCGTACTCAGGGCAAATTGCACAATAACTTTTGCAGTCCAATTTCTCCTGTTACCCTTGGTAAAATAAAGAAAATTGAACCTGAAGTATTTTTTTTGTGAAAAAAATTTAAATGTTCATTTTTTTTTTAAATATTTAAAAAATTCCTGTGACGCACCTAAAGGGTTAATAAACTTCTTGAATGTGGTTTTAAGCACCTTAAGGGGTGCAGTTTTTAGAATGGTGTCTCTTTTGGGTATTTTCTATCATATAGACCCCTCAAAGTGGCTTCAAATGTGATGTGGTCCCTAAAAATAAAATGGTGTTGCAAAAATGAGAAATCGCTGGTCAATTTTAAACCCTTATAACTTCCTAACAAAAAAAAATTTTGGTTCCAAAATTGTGCTGATGTTAAGTAAACATGTGGGAAATGTTATTTATTAAGTTTTTTGTGTGCCGTATCTCTGTGATTTAAGGGCATAAAAATTCAAAGTTGGAAAATTGCGAAATTTTCAAAATTTTCGCCAAATTTACGTTTTTTTCACAAATAAACGCAAGTTATTTGAATGAAATTTTACCACTAACATGAAGTACAATATGTCACGAGAAAACAAGGTCAGAATCACCGGGATCCATGGAAGCGTTTCAGAGTTATGACCTCATAAAGGGACAGTGGTCAGAATTGTAAAAATTGGCCCGGGAGTTAACGTGCAAACCACCCTTGGTAGTGAAGGGGTTAATAACATTTACATGTTGCAACTGTCATGCCCACAGATGATGCACATGGTTTGTAGACCCACTGTGCTACAAGGCCAGAACTGCCTAGGAAGGGGCTTAGATAAGTATTGCCAGGTGTTCACTGGAGTTCCTGATGGTGGAAACAAGATATGCTGCAAGTATACTGACTGGGGGACGAGGATCATGCACTGGGACCAGGGACTTCGAATTCAGAACTGGTCGCACATGGATCGGGGTTGAGGTTCAGGCACTGGCCTCACTAGGACCAGGTTCTTCAAGTTCAGGACTGGCCACACTAGGACCAAGAGTCCGGGTTCAGGACACAGGCAACGCAAGAACCAGGGGTTTGAGTTCAGGAAACGCAAGGACCAGGGGACCTAACAACTCACTAGTAGGAGAAACTAAACACTAATGAATGCTGTTGCTTCGAAGACTCCCTATAGTGAAGTCTTATATACAAGATGCCACCCAGCAATTGACTGGGAGCTATCTTGCATGTCACCCCTGATACTAAATGCCCCTAAGCTATTGGCTGGGGGCATTTTATTATGTGCGCGTCCTGCCCCTTTAAGAAGGGGGGAGCGTATGCACACTAGACTTGCCTCTAGGAAGTGCAGCATGCACAAGTAGAAGGCACGCCAGCAGAAGGGGAAGTGACTGGGCTGCAGAAACGGGGAGTATGTCGGCATTCCTGCACTGGGGAAGGAGGAGAGCCATGTGGAAATGTCGGCATTAACGTTACAGCAACATCATTGCCATATGTAAAAGGTTTAGACATGCATTCAGCACTATTAATTCCAGGTCTACCTACTGTTTTATTTGATTTTGATGACTGAAGAGATGAGAGTGACTCATGTCTGACCAGATTGATGAGCCCATGGTTGGGTCAGTAATGGGCACAGAACCACTTTGAGTCACATGTCAGCATGGTGGAGGTCAGACCCTGCTATTGGGCGGGTAACATTAAAGAGGAGTTAGTTGGACCATTTCAATTTTTCAACTGACCGCTGCTGGCACATAGTGCTGGGTGTCAGCTGTGATAATCAGCTGACACCCGGCCGCTATCAGCTGCGCTCCCCCCATGAGCGCAGCTGATCGCGACGACGTACTATTCCGTCCACGGTCATTTGGACCCGGGTCACCTGTATGACATAGTACGTCTCATGTTATAAAGGGGTTAAAGGGGTTTTCCCACAAACAAAAGTAATTTTAATCAATACATCTTGGAATAATAATAATTTCCACAATTTAATGTGTTTAAATAAAATGCTCCTGTGCTGAGATAATCTTATAAATGTGCCCCTGCTGTGTACTGTGTAATGGCTGTGTCTGACCGTACAGGAACATGATCTGATCATACCAGAGTCTGACCGTACAGGGACATGATCTGATCATACCAGAGTCTGACCGTACAGGGACATGGTCTGATCATACCACAGCTCCTGAACAGGAGAGGAAACAAAAGAGAGTATACAGACATTACAGCAGGGGGGTCATATCTGATTTTTTCTGTGAGGGAAAACATTTCCCTGCTGTTTTTAAGCAATGTTTTACCTCAAAGAAAGAATCAGCAGTGATCCCGCATTGTCCTGTCTGTGCATTCTTTTGCTTCCTCCCCTGCCCAGGAGCTGTGGTATGATCAGACCATGTTCCTGTACGGTGAGACACGGCCATTACACAGTACACAGCAGGGGCACATGTATAAGATTATCTCAGCACAGGAACATTTTTTTAAACACATCCAATTGTGGAAGTTATTATTACTCAAAGCTCTATTAATTAAAATGAACTTTTGTTCATGGGAAAACCCCTTTAAAGATGAAAGAATAAGGACATGGTCTCTACCTCACTTGATCTAAACCCTGTAGAGAACTTGTGGTCGCTTCTTAAAAACAGGAGATTTACGGTGAAGATATCTGGGAGGCTGTCCAAGATGTTGATCGTCAACAGATTAAGAAACTGACCGATTGCATGGATGGAAGGCTTATGACTGCTATTAAAAAGAAGGGCTGTTTGATTATTATATTATTATTTGTTCTCAGTTTACACACACAGTATGATGCTCTTCTATACACAGCATAATGACCTCCGCACTATATAGTACCCCCCACATAGTATACTGACCCCTTAGTAGCCCCCAAACTGTTTGATGGCCCTAACACTGTACAAAGACCCCACATTAGCTCCCACTATGTGTGATGGCCCCCTCCCTGTAATCCCCACACTGATGGCCCCCTAAATACCCTCCATATAGTATAGTATAATGCACTCCCCATAGGCCTCCATACAATATAAAGCCTTTCCCATAAGCCTCAATACAGAATAATGCTCTCCCCATAGTCCTCAATACAGAATAATGAACTCTCCATAGGCCTCCATACAGTATAATGCACTCTCCATAGACCTCTATATAGGATAATGCACTCCCTGTAGGCCTCTATATAGTATAGTAAATTTGTTCCCTCTAAGTGGACAGACAGTGGATGGGTTGCCCATAAGATGGGTCTGGTCGGAAACAATGATTTGGTCTCCTACAGTCATTCATATAAATTAACCTCAGAAAGAGGAGGGCAATACAGCGATCACTGATGATTTGCTCCACAACCTGGGCAGAAATTACTAACAGGATGGGGTGCGCATATGAAGGTCAGATGACCAAGGAGAATTTTATATTTCATACTGACTCAAAGAATAAAACTGTCTGCCTCGCGAAAATCAGAATATAAAGTGAATAAAAAATGTTCTGTATCCCAAACTTGGATGCTTCACAGAATTTTATAATATTGGGTCGTGAAAATTAAATATTAGTATTTTTGTCCACAAAAATGTTGCTTTAGTCCAAAATGTCTAATTTTTACAAGGATAACAAGAGAAAATGGATCCCACAATTGGTTATCCAATTTCTCCTGAGTACACCGGTATCCATATGGTCAGAAACTTTTGTAGCACAATTTTTACTAGAATAAATTGTGGATGCCATGTCACATTAATGGCAATCTGACACCAGATTTTTGCAACCTCATCTGAGAGCATCATAATATAGGGAAAGAGACCCTGATTCCAGCGATGTATCTTTTAGTTTACTGGGTGCAGCAATTGTGATACAATCAGAGTTGTCTCTGCTGTACATAGTAGTTCTCAGAAAGCTAGCCCGGTCCGCATCAATGATTAGCAGCTTTCTTTGTACACTATACACTGTCTAAAAACACTGAGAAATATAGAAAAAAAACTGTGCAGGGGTATGACTGTGTATTTAATATTAAATATGATAAAAAACCTGACACAGCCAAAAGACCTGTATCACCCTATTCTAAACATATTGCTGTGACTACCTTCCAGCGGAGGTTGGCACCCCTAGATACTAGATTGGTGCCCCCGCTCAACGGCAGCTCTCCCTCACTTCATACAACTGCACCAGGATTTGAGTTTTCTTTGACGTTATAAATAAAACTATTTTTCAAGGGATTGTATGCTCACCTACATTATTGTCTTCCCTTGGTGAATTATTCATTGTGTTACACTGTATGTGTAAAACTACACATTAAAAGGAATTCATCTGGAGGTGTTTTGGGCATTTTAAACCCACAGGTTATTCACAGAAATTGATAGCATTGAGCTGTGAAAATGAAAAATTTAATTTTTTTTCCACTAAAATGTTGCTTTTACTTTTAACTTTCAAAAGGGCTAATCGAGGAAAGTAGACCACATAATTTGTTACACAATTTCTCCTGAGTACGCCAATACCCCATATGTGGCTGGAAACATAATTTGCATAGCTCAGAAGGGAAGGAACGCCGTATTGGATCGCAGATTTGGTTGGAATGGTTTATGGGTGCCATGATACATTGGCAGAGCCCCTGAGGTGGCATAACACACACTTTACAAACTAAACCCCTCAATGAATTCATTAAGGGGTGCCGGGGGTATATTAACACCAGAGGTGTTTCACATAATTAATTTTAGACCATTCGCAATGATGAAAACATAATTATATTTGTACCACTAAAATAATATTTTAGTCCCAGATTTTATATTTTCACAAGGCAGAAATATGTAACAAAAAAATACAATAATCTGTCACCCAATTTCTCCGGAATGTGGCAATACCCGATATGTGGCTGCTCAGTACTGGTTGGCCACAAATCAGAGCTCGGGAGGGAAGGTTATTTCACTTTGATGCACAAATTTTCCTAGAATACGTTGCAGACTCCATTTACAGAGCCCCAGAGTGCCAGAACAGCAGAAACCTCCTTCAAGTGACCCCATTTTGAAAATGACACTTCTCTGGAAATTCATTTACGCGTTCAGTGACAATTCTGACTACATGGATGTTTCCAAGAAACAAGCATATAATTGGTGTTGCAGAGTAAAAATTGCAAATATGCCATTGTAGTGCCCCATACATTGTGCCCAGCTTGTGCTTCTGGAGACATGCACCCCACAAATAAGTGGGTTCTTCCTGCTACAGTATAGTCAAACTGAAGTTTAGGCACAGCGTGGAGCTCAGGAGGGGCATTTGGATTTGCGAGAGCAGATACTGCTGCATTTCTTCAAGGGTGGGTGCTTCTCCAAAGCCTTTGTGACACGAGCATTATGGAAACTATATTTCCAGAGACTTTTACTAAATTTTTTCTGAAGATATAGGAAATCCTAAGTGCTCCTCTGATGTGGCAGGCACATGCTTCATCACATTGGTGGACTTGTTTTACCGTTTAATGACCGACCGATTGTTGGGTCGTGTCACACAGGGCGAGTCACTTCGTGACATTATAACCAACTTTCCCATTTTTTCTGGTGAGCCATGGCCCAAATGCAGACCTTTGTCCAACTGCTTCAGATTCTCACTGATGAGTTTAGGGTGCTGCGTAGTGAGGTGGTGCAACAGCTGCAGCAGTTGGTGGGGTTCTGAGCCTCGGCTCAGGTACAGGCTCAACCAGAGCCCAAGATATCTCTCCCTGAAAGGTTTTCTGGAGGGAGAGATAAATTTTTGTTATTTCAGGCCTGCAAGTTGTACTTCAGGCTCCGCCCTCGTTCAGCAGGGAGCGAGGAACAACGGGTGGGATTCATCATATCCCTTCTTAAGGGTGATTCCCAATCCTGAGCCTTCTCCCTGCCGGCCAAATCACCATCTCTACGGTCAGTGGACGAGTTTTTTGCAACATTGGCGCTGGTGTATGGTGATCCAGATGGCGTATCTCTGGCGGAATCCCGGCTCCGTAAAATCAACACGCAGTGGAATGACCCTGCCCTTAGGAGCCACTTTAATCAGGGTCTGTCCTCTAGGTTGCAGGATACTCTGGTGCAGTACGCCGACCCTAGGTCGTTGGAGGCCGCCATGTCCCTTGCCATCCGGGTAGACAGACTCCTCAGGGAGAGGCATACACCAAATGTGCCCCCGTGATCCTTGCTAAAGAAGACACACTGGTGCTGACGGACGAAACGATGCAGGTGGGCGGAGTTAGTTCACAAAATGGTGTCACCTACGGTTCGTCGTGGGGGCATGTTTTTACTGTGGGCAGACTGTTCATTTCATCGTTGTCTGCCCAGCTTGCGCCAAAATTTCTGTACCATCTAAGAAGCCGCGTCCCCCTGGTTGTGTGGAGGGAGGCGACCAGGGAGTGTATATTTCCTCCATTTTTTCTCCTTAGTGTACCTTACCTGCTGAAGTGGTGTTTGGCGTGTTAACAGAGTATACTGGTGCTTGTGGACAGTGGAGCAGGTGTCAATCTAGTGGATGCTCACTTTGTCCAGACCCATGGCCTGAGGTGTATGGCACTAGCAAAACCTCTAAGCGTCCAGGCCATTGACTCTGTCCCACTTAGCCAGGGGAGGTTGACCCAAGTCGTGGATGATATACATCTGCATATAGGGACTCATCATGAGGAGTCCCTGTCATGGTACGTCTTGAGGGGAATGCAATCACCTATCGTTTTAGGCCTCCCTTGGTTGAAAAGACACAACCCGGTCTTAGATTGGCGGTCCAGGGAAGTTGTCATCTGGGATCAGTCGTGTGAGGGCTGCTGCCGAGGGGCTACTGTCTCTGCCGTCATTCTACAACGGTTCCCTTCTTCTCCAGTGGGGGCAGCAGAGGTGCTGCCAGGTAGTAGAGGCAAGTCTCAACCCTCCCCACAAGCTAACCCTGAGTGTCGGAGTCCTCAGAAGAGGGGGGTGGTTCCTTATGAGCATTGTGGGGGTGTGAGTGTGACGACACAGGAGGACGCCTCTGTTGTCGGCTTTGTAAAGAGTTCACCATCTTGTGGCAAACGTGTGTGTGGCAATAAACGTTCAGGTCCGGACCTGTGTGTGAACGAGTACGTATGGGTGTCCACCAAAAACATCCGGTGGAAGTGTGCTGCTGGGGCCTGGAGTTCTCGGGTGATCGGGTGTTGGCCATTCTCGGCCCGGGGACTTACCAGCTGGAGTCACCCCCAGTAATGCCCGTACACAACTCATTCCCCAGGTCGGCGCTCTGGAGATTTGTAGCACCTCCGGATCATACGCTATTGTCACTTCCATCAGTCTGTGTTTGCCAGAAACCTGAGTCAGGTGACTGCTGAGGTGAACTCTGGTGGATCGAGGCATCCTCACCGTAGGTTGCTTTCAGGTGAGGTCTGGTGTTGAGGGTCCAGAGGCCCCTCATTGAGGGAGGGGTACTGTCACGATCCATTTTTGGATTGGTGGCAGATCTGGATTCTCACATATAAACTTTTTTCCTTTCTGGCCATCGGGGGTTAATGTCTGTTTCCCCCCCCCGGTGGCCACTGGTGTAATTACATTGCTGGTGAGTTTGCTGATGCAGGTGGTTACCACTCCCACCTTCCTTTAAAAGGTCACCTGATGCATCAGCTGACGATTTGTTATACAGGTCCTTTTTGGATACCAACCGTGCTGAAGACAGGAGGTTGCTGGTGCAGTGGTGCTTCAGCTGAATGCTGTTATCTGGTGCCAAACTCTGCTGAGTGGTGCATTGCAGCAGAGAAAGCTAAGTGTGGTTTTTGTTACCCTGTTCCTTTTGCTGTCTGACTATCCTTACCTTGTGTTGTACAGTATTAGTGCAGCGGTGGGACCAGTGTCTTCACTTGCCAATTCCCTACTTAGGGATAGGGGCAGGGCAAGTGAGGGCTAAGGTATACTGCTCGGCGACAGGTTGAAAGAACCTGTATAGGGACGCTAGTAAGAGCAGGGCACATCCTCAGTTGAGTACAGGAGGTGTCCATTTCCCCGTTTCCTATCGCAGGGCTCACCATTGTAATTGTGTCCCCGGTGTTCCATTGTTTGTTTTACCGTTTAGTGACCGACCGAATGTTGGGTCGTGTCACACAGGGCCAGTCACTTTGTGACATGAGCATTTTGCTTGTTCAACAAGTGCTCAGCAGTCTGCTTACACTGAAAGTTTATTATGAATGAGCGCTCACACAAACTGTGTAAGTGCACCTTTAGGCTGGGTGCCATTCACATTTGTATCCTTGACTCCTCCATCTAGGGCTTCCATCTGAATCCCTGATAAACAGGATTAACTGGCCCAAGTTGTGGTGTGAACCAAGCCTAAGGAGATTTCCAGAATACTGGTAGCTCACGTTTTTTTCAGAGCATCTAGAGACTTTTGGCAGTGCTTTCAAACTTCATGTAAAAAACGGTTTATTGCCTTTAAACTTTTATTCTTAAGGCCATTCATGTACCGGACCAGTCGTGCAACTGCTGATCTTAACTCGCCAGCCTCATAGGCATACAGCGGGTGAAAGAACTATTGATCACGTCACCGATTTTCTAAGTAAATATATTTCTAAACGTGCTTTCTCATTATTACACATAACTTAATTTATAAACATCTATGGTTTGATTTCTTTACCTGTGTGGATTGGATGGGTTGTTACTGACATTTGGTGAGAATTTCATGTTAATAGCACCTTTAGAAATATATTTACTTAGAAAATGTTAAGCGTCGGATTCCTGCAGTGGCTCAGCAGGAATCCAGAGCCTCACATTCTGCGGTCTCCCATTATCTATCGATAGTAGAGGAGATGTCCCAGACGCTCTGCCCAGTCCTGCTGTGGGTCTGGCAGTTGCTGCCACCTTTTGGGTCAGCAATAGCAATGCAGGCTGTACAGTAGATAATCGCTCCAGAGGCTAAGTCCCTCCGTCGCTCTACTGAGCATGCTCACGAGACGATCTCCCATTGGAGATCGGGAGTCACGTGCTTAGGTCCTTCTCCAGATCTGATTTGTCCATCTCAGAGTTCTGGAAGGTCCCAGAAGCGCACGGCTATAAAAGGCCCGCATGGCCGCTCGGCCATGCACTAGTATAGTCTCTAGATGCTCCTGTGTGAATGATGATGGATGCATGAACCTGCAAATGACTCATTAAGATCCCCTTCCTCTGATATTACGAGTGTGTATAGGGACTTAGGTTTAGAGTCTGCACCAGCCAGTGGCAAGCTTCAAGCCACAACAGCTTCCTCCACAGTGCTAGCGTCCGACAGTGCGCCTGCTACCGGGCATTGTCGATTAGCGGCAGTGTCTGTCGCCGCGCTGCAGCCTGCAGCACCTCTTGGCGTCCGCAGTTGCGATGCCGCACACACGGTAGGTCTAGACGGACTCTGACCCTCTGCCTAGGGCCCAGCTCCTGTGACCATATATCGTGCGTGCACTTCTCTGAGACCTGAGTCCAACAGGCTCAGCATTTATGTTAATTCCTTAGGCGTCTCTGTGAAGCTAACAGAGTATGCTTAGCACACACCGGGTGACGTCCAACCCGTGTGCAATATACCGCCACATAGCGCGTCTGCCATTATCTAGCAGCGGTTTAAGGGTATGTGCACACGGTGCGGATTCTGCTGCGGTTTACAATTCGCAGCATGTCAATTCTTTTGTGCAGAAACACTGCAGTTTCACACCTCATCCATTATGAGGTGTAAAACCGCAGATAAACCGCAGGACTTTAGTCCTGCGGATTTATCTGCGGTTTTCACTACAAAATCCGCAGAGGCAAAAAACTCCGTGTGCACATAGCCTAACACCTACTGCACGGTGGACCCCGAGTGGCGAATGCGTTTAGTGCGTTCCGCCGTTCCTAACAGAAAATTGGTGACGTGTTCAGTACTTCTTTCACCCGCTGTATATGAGGCTGTTGAGAGTGGATCAAGTCCCCCGCTTTAGGTCAGGACAACATGGTTTGTGCTTGGACCATGAATACCTGACCTATAAAACTAGTGAATCACAAATCTGGGTAAATAAGCCCAAACAATGAGTGAGGCAACACAACCCCAGTATTTATAATTAAATTAATGCTTTATTCAAATGAATTAAAACAGCAAAGTCACTCTAGAAAAGAGAGGGAACAGCTGAGTCCCAGACTGGAGTTAGAATTAGTTGTAAATAATCAGTCTAAACAGCAAGTGGCAGTATTTATACAAATGTATATATATATATATTTATTATGCAACACTCCAGCTGATGCGCGTTGTGATGGGCGCCAAAGCAATGGACACACGGGACAATACAGGTGAGACTAGGACGAGTTTTCTTCTGTTCCCAACCTGGGAGAACTCAACCTGTTTGTAAGATTTGGGTGATTGTGATGACGTCAGACGGCTCCGCTCATCTCTAAGTGTGATGACGTCAGACTGCTCCGCTCATCTCCAAGTGTGATGATGTCAGACGGCTCCGCTCATCTCTAAGTGTGATGACATCAGACGGCTCCACTCATCTCTAAGTGTGATGACATCAGACGGCTCCACTCATCTCTAAGTGTGATGACATCAGACGGCTCCGCTCATCTCTAAGTGTGATGACATCAGACGGCTCTGCTCATCTCTAAGTGTGATGATGTCAGACGGCTCCGCTCATCTCTAAGTGTGATGATGTCAGACAGGTCGGCTCATCCCTAAGCGTTATGACATCAGACGGCTCCGCTCATCTCTAAGTGTGATGACATCAGACGGCTCCGCTCATCTCTAAGTGTGATGACGTCAGACGGCTCCGCTCATCTCTAAGTGTGATGACGTCAGACGGCTCCGCTCATCTCTAAGTGTGATGATGTCAGACGGCTCCGCTCATCTCTAAGCGTGATGACGTCAGACGGCTCCGCTCATCTCTAAGTGTGATGATGTCAGACGGCTCCGCTCATCTCTAAGTGTGATGATGTCAGACGGCTCCGCTCATCTCTAAGTGTGATGATGTCAGACGGCTCCGCTCATCTCTAAGTGTGATGACGTCAGACTGCTCCGCTCATCTCTAAGTGTGATGATGTCAGACGGCTCCGCTCATCTCTAAGTGTGATGACATCAGACTGCTCCGCTCATCTCTAAGTGTGATGATGTCAGACGGCTCCGCTCATCTCTAAGTGTGATGACGTCAGACTGCTCCGCTCATCTCTAAGTGTGATGATGTCAGACGGCTCCGCTCATCTCTAAGTGTGATGACGTCAGACTGCTCCGCTCATCTCTAAGTGTGATGATGTCAGACGGCTCCGCTCATCTCTAAGTGTGATGACATCAGACAGGTCGGCTCATCTCTAAGCGTGATGACGTCAGACGGCTCCGCTCATCTCTAAGCGTGATGACGTCAGACGGCTCCGCTCATCTCTAAGTGTGATGATGTCAGACGGCTCCGCTCATCTCTAAGTGTGATGATGTCAGACAGGTCGGCTCATCCCTAAGCGTTATGACGTCAGACTACTCCGCTCATCTCTAAGCGTGATGACGTCAGACGGCTCCGCACATCTTTTTTTTTTTTTTAAACCAGTTATTTTTATTTAGGTTTCAAAAGATTTTAAACAATAAACAGTGGATATCAATATACATGTAACAATTCACATATCTTGTAGTAATACAATCAAAGCCATCCCCCCCTCCCCCAATACTCCTTATGCCGGGTATACTTGAGAGTCTTAGCAATCATATCACCGCCATCCAGGCGGACCATATTTTTTCGAAAGTGCTTTCACCATGCCTTTGCCTGTAAATGCTTTCCTCTAAATGCATTACCGTACGTGTCTGAGCAATAAATTCCCTCCTAGTGGGGGGTTCTGAATCCTTCCATTTTCGTGCTATTAGTTTGCGTGCCACATACAGCAACCTCGCTATTGCCACTTTGTAATGTTCTGAGACAGGTATCCCATCCACCTCCCCCAAAACACACAGCACTGGATTCCTGTCGAGCGTACATGCATAAGCTCTCTCAATTTTGTTGATAACGACCAGCCAGTATGCCACTAGCCGCGGACACGACCATAACATATGTAACAGTCCGGCCTGGTCTGTGCCACATCTAGGGCAGCTAGAGTCTCCCCTCAAGCCCGCCTTGAATAGGACCAGCGGTGTTTTGTATGTTATATGTATTACATATAATTGGGAGAGCCGTGCCTGCTCGCTTAGAGAGATCTTCGGGACATATTCAAGAATAGCCTCCCATTGTTCTGTTGTGAGGGTACCCACCGCCCTCTCCCATTTACTCTTTGCAGTGAGGTGATTGTCCCCCAGATAGGAGTGTAGTAGATCATGATATATGCTCGATATAACTCCCCTCGTCCCTCCCTTCATACACACAAAGTCTAGTACAATGTCGCCCTGAACCGTCATGGCTCCCAATCTACACTGTGCCCTCCAAGCATGTCGAAGCATATAGTATTGAAACCCCCATACCGAAGGCAAATCAAATTCCTCTCTCAATGTCTCAAAGGTCTTCAGGGTCCGTTCCACTCTGCAGCTGGCACACATCTTACTCCTTTCGCCTTCCAATTGCCCATTTGACGCAGCTTATTAAGTTCCGGCAGATGCTCATTGTCCCACACCGGTGAGTACCTAGTCAGCTCATCCACCCCTCTGATCCTTTAAATGGTGTCCCATACCTTTTGAATCATGCCTATGGTAGGATATGGTGCTCCCAGTTTCTTAAAGGTACCATCCTCTAGACCCTGGATAAGTGGGCGTCTCCCCGTCACATGTACCAGCACCCGGTGAGCTGCTCCTCCACAATCGAGCTCTCTCCATCCCCTGACATGCTGGCCCTGTACTGCCAAGAAATAGACCCATGGATTTGGTGCGGCCAGTCCTCCCTCTTCCTTTCCTTTTTGCAGAGTTCCAAATTTAATCCGTGCCTGCTTCTTGCCCCATATCAAGGATCTGAAGATAGAATCAATGACCCGAAACCGTTTTTTTGGTAGCCATATCGGCGAATTGTGCAAAACGTACATTAGTTGTGGCATAAGGACCATCTTAATCAGCTTAGTTCTACCCGTTACCGTTAAAGCCAATTTGCACAATGCACCTATTTTCCCTTTAAATTTCTCTAGCAGAGGAACCAAATTCAGACCCGTGAATCGGGACAGTGGAAGAGCTACCCATATCCCTAGGTATTTAAACTGTGAAACTAGCTGGAGTTGTTTCCCCCTCTCATCTATCTCCTCCGCTTCTATTGCTCTATCCACAGCCATGACATAAGACTTGTGCCAATTTATCTCCAGTCCCGAAATGCTCCCAAATTGTTTAATTACATCCATCGCGCACCCCAGTGTCTCTCCTGCACTTTCCAAAAACAACAGGATGTCGTCGGCATACAATGATATTTTTTCTTCCAGCTTCCCAAATTTAAATCCGACCACTCCCCTCTCAGCTCTGATCTTGGCCGCCAGGGGCTCCACTGCCACCGCGAACAATAGCGGGGACAGCGGACACCCCTGCCTTGTGCCCCTATGCAAGCCAAACATCCCGGACTGTTCTCCATTCACCTTAACTACCGCCTTTGGGGATGAGTACAATAACTTCACCCAGGCCATGAACGCGGGGCCGAATCCCATCAGTTCCATGATTTTCCATAAGTATTGCCATTCCACTCTATCAAATGCTTTCCTAGCGTCCAATGACATCACTATTCTCCTGCCACCATTATCAGCAGGCAGTTGCATATTAAGAAATAATCTTCTTAAGTTAACAGCCGTGGAGCGGTTAGGCATAAAGCCCGACTGGCCATCGTGTATAATGGTATGCGCAACCCCGGTGAGCCGGGTGGCCAGGATCTTAGCGAGTATTTTGACATCCGTTGTCAACAACGAAATGGGCCTGTACGACTCCGCATCCATGGGATCTTTTCCCTCCTTCGGCAGAACTACTATCACCGCTTCCTCCATTGATCTCGGCAGTGCCCCGTCACTAAAGCCTCATCAAGCACAGATTTCAATTTCGGAGCCAGCAGTTCCACTAACTCCCTGTACACCTCCCCAGGTAGACCATCAGCTCCCGGTGATTTGTTATTGGGCATAGACAGTATTGCACATTCCACCTCCTCCACACTCACAGGTTCTTCCAACCTCAACCTATCTTCCTCAGACAATTTAGGTAGTGAAATGCCTTCCAAAAATTTCTCCATACCCCCGTGTCCCGTGCTCTCGAAGTGTACAGTGCCATGTAATATGCCTTGAAGACCTCCAGTATGTCCTTTGTGTCTGTCAGAGTCGCCCCTGTTTGATCTCTCAGTTTATAGACCCTGGAAGACTCCCTTTGTGCCGCAGATATCACCGCCAACAAGTGACCTACTCTCTCTCCTTCTTCAAAGAATTGAGCTTGCTGAAATGCCCTTTTCCTCTCAGCTTGCATCATGTGCAGTTTATCAACTGCCTCCTGAGCCAATTTTAGTCTATTGTGAGCTTCACTCGTTGGCGCCAAAATCATGTCTGCCTCCGCTCTTGTCAGGTCATCCTTTGTTGATCTGCCAATTTAGTTTTGGTCTTACACCTCGCAATCTCACTTATAAAAAGTCCCCTCGTAAACGCCTTCATGGCATCCCATACCGTTGCGGCCTCAGTACTCCCTTCGTTCATTTGGAAGTGCTCTAGCTCTTTGGTTATGCCACCCATGTCCACCACTTTAAGCCACGTCGGGTGAAGACGCCAACCTCCCCTCTGACCCTGAGCAGATCTCACCAGAAGTGTAACCACCATAGGACCATGATCCGAGAGTCGTCTGTAGGTATTCCACCTCCCCCACCATCCCGTCCATAGCGGTATCCCCCAAAGCCAGGTCTATCCTCAACAGTGTTCCATGTGTTGCCGAATGACATGAAAAAGTCTTCTTACCCTCATTTCGTACTCTCCACAGATCTACCAGCCCAAGTTCCCCTACATACTTGCCAAAGGCAGTCATCCTGTCCTATCCAGCTTCCGTACCTGCCGGTCGTACTTTATCCCAATAATCATTCATAGTGTTAACATCTCCCATAATCAACAATGGAGTCTCCCCCCATCTGCCCGTCAGTTCCAGTACTGCTTGTAGTTTCTTTTTAGAGTAAGGTGGAGGGATATATAAAGCCACTAAAATCATTTTGTGTCCGAACAATCTGCAAGCAATCCATACATACTGCCCTTCACTGTCTACATGCACTTCCAGCTCTTCATAATGTGTGTTTTTGTGTATTAGGACTGACACCCCCCTGGAGTACGAGGAATAAGTAGAATGATATGTCTTTAGCATCCAGGCTCTTGACAACCAGTGCATAGTGTCTCTAGTGAGATGTGTCTCCTGCAAGCACGCGATCATAGGTTCACAGGACTTGATATGATTCAGAACAGCCGCCCTCTTAACCTTATCAGATATACCACGTACATTCCAACTTAACATCCGAACAGTACGGTTTACTCATTGTGCATTAGAAAGAACAATCCATCATCATCATCAAGTAACATCAATACATTGTGGTCCCAATCATACCCAGTCAAACAGCATGAAAACCCCCATCTCCCTACAAATCCGCCCCACCCACCTCCCCCCATCCCTCTCCGCTTCCCCTCCCCCCACCCTTCCCCTTTTGCAGTTGTCACTCTCTCCCCAACGTGAGAGTGGGAGCTCAAAGAACCTGAGCAACTTCTCAGTATTCCGCACTTCAACATGCATCGTGTCCTCCTCCATCATTGGCAGCCTCTCCGCCATATTGTCAACAGTATGCATAGTCCCGAACCATTAGTCAAACAATTAACCATAATACGTAGATACCAGTGGGGAGTTCTCACCCTCCTCTGCGCTCCTATTTCGCAGAGTAAAGCAGCGCCACAACCCTGTCCAGTGATCAGTCTAGCAGGGTCATGTGGTCATATTGCCATTATCTTCTCTCAATTTGCTCCGGTTGCGCTCCAACCACGAAGCAGCCTCAACCGGTGATGGGAAAAAAATGACCTTTCCAAAAGCTTCCACTCTTAATTTAGCAGGATAAATTGTAGAGTATTTCAAATGCAAAGAGCGGAGCTGTTTCTTCACTTCGCCATACCGCAGTCGCAACTTTTGCACCTCGGCTGAACAATCCGGGTATATTTCGATTCGTTTGCCCTCCAGGTTAAGATCTGTCAACTTTGCAGCCTTTCGTAAGATAGTGTCCCTGTCTCTGCAATTCAGGATTCTGGCTAGCATTGTGCGAGGTCCATCGCCCGGCACTGGGGGTCTCATGGGTATGCGATGGGCACGCTCCACCGCAAACACTCTCGACAAGTTATCAGCACCAAACTTGTCCAGCAGCCAGGTTTCAATAAAGGCTGTGGGGTCAGCACCCTCAGGGATGCCCACAATGCACAAATTGTTCCTACGTGACCGGTTTTCCAGGTCATCATTTTTATTGGCTACTACCGTGATCCTCTGAGTGTGCTGTTGTTGTGTCTTTTGCACTGAGGTTAAGTGATCTTCTGTTACACCAACTCTGTCCTCCACCTCAGTTAATCTGGCTGTAACTTTCTGCATAGATGTTTTTATGCCTCCCATTTCTTCTTTCAAGCAATTCACTTGCTTTGTTAGAGCAGTTAAGGCAGTCTTGCAGTATAAGACAGCTTGGAATACATCCCACAGGGTGGGCTCTGCTACATCTGCACTTTTAGCTAACTGCACAGTGTCACCATCCCCCTCTTCCTCCTGCTCCAGCTCTGCATTCAGCACAGGCATCTCCTCATCGTCTTCCTCCTCATCTCTGTGCTTCTCACTCCCTCCATTTCCTTCTTCATCTGTCTCTATGCCCTTCACATACCTGTTCAGCCGGGCTGAGACTTCCAGCCTCTGTGCAAAGGCTGTGTTTCTTCTTCCCGCCTCCTCCTCTCTCTCAGCACCATCTTGGACTGAGGCACTGCTGCAGGCTCCGACATCTTTCTGCCTTTTGCGGCCCATGTGTGTCTCTCTGAGTCTGGCAGAAGCTTACCCCTGACTCCTGGGACCTTCAGACATCTGATTCTGGTAAAGGAATTAGCTGGTTCGGGCTCTGTGCAGGATAATTGAGGCTAATGGTGGCAGAGAAGCACAGCCACCCGACTTCTCACATGAAGAGCTAGGCCCCGCCCCCGGCTCCGCTCATCTCTAAGTGTGATGATGTCATACAGGTCGGCTCATCCCTAAGGCTAGTTTCACACTAGCGTTTTGGAGCGCAGCGACGGCCTGCGCATGGCCGCCGCTAAGCCCCGCCCCCTGCCGCGCCCCGCCGGTCGCTCCGGCCACCGGCGCATGATGCTGCATGCGCCCTGCATCTCCAATCTTTATCACAGGGGGCGCAGGCCGTGCGCAGTATGCGTTTGGCGGCGCATGTGTCCTTTTGACGGTGCGCCGACCTGCGCCAAACGCAACCTGCTGCATTTTGGTTGCGTCGGCGCACCGTCAAAAAGGCGCATGCGCCGCCAAACGCATACTGCGCACGGCCTGCGCCCCCTGTGATAAAGATAGGGGACGCAGGGCGCATGCAGCGTCATGCGCCGGTGGGCGGAGCTACCGGTGGGGCGCGGCAGGGGGCGGGGCTTAGCGGCGGCCGTGCGCAGGCCGTCGCTGCGCTCCAAAACGCTAGTGTGAAACTAGCCTAAGTGTGATGACGTCAGACGGCTCCACTCATCCCTAAGTGTGATGATGTCAGACTGCTCCGCTCATCTCTAAGTGTGATGATGTCAGACGGCTCCGCTCATCTCTAAGTGTGATGATGTCAGACAGGTCGGCTCATCCCTAAGTGTGATGATGTCAGACTGCTCCGCTCATCTCTAAGTGTGATGACGTCAGACGGCTCCGCTCATCTCTTAGCGTGATGACGTCAGACGGCTCCGCTCATCTCTAAGTGTGATGATGCAGACTGCTCCGCTCATCTCTAAGTGTGATGATGTCAGACAGGTCAGCTCATACCTCAGTGTGATGTCGTCAGACTGCTCCGCTCATCCCTAAGTGTGATGACGTCAGACAGGTCGGCTCATCTCTAAGTGTGATGACGTCAGACGGCTCCGCTCATCTCTAAGTGTGATCACGTCAGACGGCTTCGCTCATCTCTTAGCGTGATGACGTCAGACGGCTCCGCTCATCTCTAAGTGTGATGATGTCAGACTGCTCCGCTCATCTCTAAGTGTGATGATGTCAGACAGGTCAGCTCATCCCTTAGTGTGATGTCGTCAGACTGCTCCGCTCATCCCCAAGTGTGATGATGTCAGACAGGTCGGCTCATCTCTAAGTGTGATGACGTCAGACGGCTCCGCTCATCTCTAAGTGTGATGATGTCAGACTGCTCTGCTCATCTCTAAGTGTTATGACGTCAGACGGCTCCGCTCATCTCTAAGGCCTGTTTCACACTTCAGCTTTTTGTGTCAGTTAAAAAGGCGGAAAGCGGATCCGTTGCTAACTGATGTGAACGGATGCCACCGGATCCGTTTTTTGACGGATCCACCGAATGAAGAATTTTAAAGGAACCGCTGGCCGGGAAGGAGAGAGAGGGGGAGAGGAATTTTTTTATCCACCGCCAGAAAGGATTTCAGGGTTAAATTTCCAGCTCACTTCCTTTTCTCCGGGCATGCGCACTGTAAAATGAGGATCCTACAGCAAAAAAAACGTTGCAGGGTCCATCCAGGCATGCCGGCGGATGCTAACATTTTGGCGGATCCGCAAAAAAACGGATCCAACGGATGGCCATCCTTCAAGATCCGCCGGTAATGCAACTCAATGGGGAAAAAAAAAACGGATCCGCCAAAAAAAGGCGGATCCGTTTTTTGTCAAAAACTGGCGGATTTTGACTGATGGACACAAACGGAAGTGTGAAATAGGCCTAAGTGTGATGACGTCAGACGGCTCCGCTCATCTCTAAGTGTGATGACGTCAGACGGCTCCGCTCATCTCTAAGCGTGATGACGTCAGACGGCTCCGCTCATCTCTAAGGCTGGTTTCACATTAGCGCATTTTCAGCGCGCGCACGGCCGGGGGTAGCTCCGCCCCCGAGCCGGCTCTCTGCCCGGCGTGCCCGCCCCTTCCTTGTAGCGCCGCCTCCTAGCGGACAGCGGCGCCTGCGATCGGCGCACCCTATCTTTAGCATAGGGTGCGCCGATCGTGCGCAGGCCGTGCGCTAGTTGCGCTTTGACCTGCGCTGCGCACTTTTGACGGTGCGCCGTGCGCGCCAAAATCAAACTTTTCGGATTTTGGCGCGCACAGCGCACCGTCAAAAGTGCGCAGCGCAGGTCAAAGCGCAACTAGCGCACGGCCTGCGCACGATCGGCGCACCCTATGCTAAAGATAGGGTGCGCCGATCGCAGGCGCCGCTGTCCGCTAGGAGGCGGCGCTACAAGGAAGGGGCGGGCACGCCGGGCAGAGCCGGCTCGGGGGCGGAGCTACCCCCGGCCGTGCGCGCGCTGAAAAAGCGCTAATGTGAAACCAGCCTAAGCGTGATGACGTCAGACTGCTCCGCTCATCTCTAAGCGTGATGACGTCAGACGGCTCCGCTCATCTCTAAGTGTGATGACGTCAGACGGCTCCGCTCATCTCTAAGTGTGATGACGTCAGACGGCTCCGCTCATCTCTAAGTGTGATGACGTCAGACGGCTCCGCTCATCTCTAAGTGTGATGACGTCAGACGGCTCCGCTCATCTCTAAGTGTGATGACGTCAGACGGCTCCGCTCATCTCTAAGTGTGATGACGTCAGACTGCTCCGCTCATCTCTAAGTGTGATGACGTCAGACGGCTCCGCTCATCTCTAAGTGTGATGACGTCAGACTGCTCCGCTCATCTCTGAGTGTGATGACGTCAGACTGCTCCGCTCATCTCTAAGTGTGATGACGTCAGACTGCTCCGCTCATCTCTAAGTGTGATGACGTCAGACGGCTCCGCTCATCTCTAAGTGTGATGACGTCAGACGGCTCCGCTCATCTCTAAGTGTGATCACGTCAGACGGCTCCGCTCATCTCTAAGTGTGATCACGTCAGACGGCTCTGCTCATCTCTAAGTGTGATGACGTCAGACTGCTCCGCTCATCTCTAAGTGTGATGACGTCAGACGGCTCCGCTCATCTCTGTGATGACATCAGACGGCTCCGCTCATCTCTTCAGATGCCGTCAGATTTTATGTTACTACCGGACGTTTCCCACCGATTCCTCGCGGACCGACCCTCCAGCATGGCGTGCTGCTGCTCGCGCCCCACTCACTGTGATTCTCGTTCTTACCACACGCTCCACAACCCGCAGCTTCTCCAATCTCCACGAGCGGGAGCTCACACGTGACACCTGGGCGCTCAGCACGGAAAGGGCGGGGAAATCACGTGACATCTGGGCGCTAAGTATAAAGGAGGCGGAGCGCGGGAGTCGCACACAATCACATTTATTGCAGGCGCTGGAAGTGGTCGGTGGCCTCTGCTGGAGCGGTAAGTCCCAGGAATATTGGCGCGCCTTGTAAGTGGTGTGACGTCCTACCGGCTGCTGGGGCATGCAGAGTGTCTCTGACAACAGTCCCTGCACGGTTATCCGCTGTCCCGCCATTTTTCATGCTCAGCTGTTTCCCACGGGTTGTGGAGTGTAGACCCTGGGTTTGGGTACGGCCTCACAGAGGTGCTGTGTGCTCGTGTTCATGACGGAGCCCTCGCAGTGCGGTGGTCCGTGCTAACCTCTGATCCCGGTGGTGTGCGGCGGCTCTTACCTCCCGGAGGCCGAGCAGTGCGGTGGTCCGTGCTAACCTCTGATCCCGGCTGTGTCCGGGCCCCCTGTCCGGTGGTGTGCGGCGGCTCTTACCTCCCGGAGGCCGAGCAGTGCGGTGGTCCGTGCTAACCTCTGATCCCGGCTGTGTCCGGGCCCCCTGTCCGGTGGTGTGCGGCGGCTCTTACCTCCCGGAGGC
Organism: Dendrobates tinctorius; assembly: GCF_039654945.1. Taxonomy (NCBI): domain Eukaryota; kingdom Metazoa; phylum Chordata; class Amphibia; order Anura; family Dendrobatidae; genus Dendrobates; species Dendrobates tinctorius. The sequence goes on from NW_027361672.1 coordinate 11,196,821, forward strand.
CGAGCAGTGCGCCGTGGGCTGCCGGGCCCCTGTTGGGCAGGACCAGTTCGCGCTGATTTTCCTGATGCTTGGAGTGACTCTTCCCACTGCCGGTGTCGCAGTGTCCTGTACAGATCTCCATGATGTGGCTGCTCCTATCCTCCTTGCTGCAGAATTCAACTTTCAGGTCCCTGAAACGCTAATTCTCCCCCCCCCCCCCTAATATACCTGGCCGCTCAGTGGTGGGACTGTGGGTAGGTTTTTGGCTCTGCCGTGGACCTTCTGTTTGTATGAGCCTCCCTTTTTGGGAACTTTGCTCTGCCTTTGATGCTTAAAGGGAACCTGTCCCCAGGTTTGTCTGATATAAGATGAGGCCACTGCCTTTCAGGGCTTGTCTACAGTATTCTATAGTGCTGTATATATGGTGTGCCCCTGCCCACCACCTGGTCTGACCTGCATGATAAAAATAAGTTTTATTGTACTCACCAGGGTGGTCTGGGTCAGCACCCCCCATCTTATCACTGGTGCCCTCCTGCTTGCTTCATGGCTCCCCGGCATCGCACTTCTGCGCAGGTGTACTGATCTGCCCTGTTGAGGGCTGAGTAAAGTACAGCAGTGCCCAGACCCTGGGCCTCGCTGACCTTTCCTGCCAACTTTGCTCTGCCCTCAACAGGGCAGATCAGTACGCCTGCGCAGAAGTGCGATGCCGGGGAGCCATGAAGCAAGCAGGAGGGTGTCAATCATGACACTGGAGGTGCCAGACCTGCGACACCCATAGAATGCTGTAGATGGGGCCACTGCCTTTCAGGACTTATAGTGGCCAAAAAGGTGACAGGTTCCCTTTAAGCACATTCTGGGCTCAATGATGTACTGAGATCTCAATCATGCACCGGCACCATTTTGCTGGAGACCACTGGGAGACGAATGTGTGGAAGTGCTGCCAGCGGCTAGGATGGCGCTAGTGCAGACTTTAAGGGCTCTTACAAATGCAGATGGGGCTGCAGCAGAGCTTAAACAGTCCCACCCTAATGCAAGAGGATATTGCACCCAAACTTCTAATGTGAATTAAACAAGAACCAGGATCTGGGTTTCTTGGTAGCTAGTATATCAGTATAAAAGCCCCATTATGGTCTTGCCTTTTGTTTTAACATACTAAATTGTGATAACAGGTTCCATGTAAGGGCCCTGGCATCTGTACCATTAATGATGCTTACTGCAGATCTATAGTAACCACTACATGGGCTTGAGAGCCCCAGGGACTGCCTACTTGTAAGGAGAGTTTCAGCAGTTAGCAACTTGTCATGCCCACACAACTATACCTGCCTGATGTGCTGGCACTGTTCCATGGTTTTGGCACACTGTCTCCTGTGTGGTTGATGTGATGCTGGTGTCTGTCTCCTGTCAAATTGAGCATGAAGAGGAAGTCTGAGCTCAGCTGCAGCCTGGACTTCCTCTTCATGTTCAACTTGGAGGCAGAGACAGTGATACCAGTGCTGATTGGGCGCTACAAGTGCACAGTAGCCCTGGGAGACTGAGTGTGGACATCGTGTGAACGGTGCTGGCATGGGAGTTAAGCATAAGCTTTATGGGGCTAAACATTTGGCTCAATGGGTTGTCCTAGTAGTAGACAACCCCCTTTAACTTGTGATGGTCTCTTGTGCAGATGTGGACATCGCCCAAATCAGAGGGGTCACTTGGTTGTGTTAACATGATGTGACCTAAGGTCATTGACTTCCTATTTGCTAAGCTTTTCCAAGCTCCCATCTGAGTAACTTTACTAATATATATATGCTCTACTTGTGTACATGTCGAGCAAGGCTGGTGATGCACTTAATAGCAGGTGGCTTTCACCACCTCCCACTGCATGTTAAATTTGCTTTCAATGGGGAAAGGCCAAACCTGCTGTCATTTGGAGTGGCTTATTTCCTTTAAGAGCAAAAGTTCATGTCTGATCATTTCCCCCAGCATTTTTCACTGTCTGTGCATGTAATTAGGGTCTGTGTTGGAGTGTATTATGTACACAACATAACTTGCCTATAGTAAAAAATGTGTTTCTCTGTATGCTCTACAGATTATCATGCATTCCAACAAGAAAACCAGAACTGATGTGGACAGACCTGCTACTTCTATCAAGGTAACTATTTACACCCTTATCTTGCCAGTGCTTTCTTCATTTAACAATCTGTACACCTTTTTGGTGTTAAAGATGAATGCTAAACTCTGTATTGAGGTGAAGAAAACTGATCGTTCACAGTAAATATGCAAATAAACTTCAGTGAGCCCAAGAAAGTCAGTCTTCTATCCTGCAGTGATCTGAAAGCTCCACTTGAAACACAGCAATGGAGTTATCATTCATGCTATGTAGGCAGATCAGAATTTCTTCACGCTGACAGTCATTTGGAAAAGTAAAACCTCCAACTCTGAGCATCTTTGCATAGAAATTAACTTGCACTGCTGATGATAAAGGTCTGTTTTTATGGACTAACTGGTGGAACTAAATCAGTAAAATGTTGCTATCATTCATTTGGTTGGCCTGTGTAAGCAGGCTATTAAAGTATTTGATGCGATCTGTAATGGATTGTTCCAGGCACGTAATCTGCCAGTGTTGCAGGCAGATTAAATCCAGCAGTTAAAATTATACCTTGCTAATCAGTTTTAAAGAGAACCTGTCATCAGAACTTTGCTTAGTAAACTACAGACAGTGTCAGGATGGCACTGTTAAGCTAGTTTCACATTTGCGTGTCAGTGTGCAGCTACGGCCTGCGCACGGCCGCCGCTAAGCCCTACCGGCGTATGACGCTGCATGCGTCCTGCGTTCCCTAGCTCTATCACTGGGGACGCAGGCCGTGTGCAGTATGCGTTTGGCGGCGCATGCGTCCTTTTGACAGTGCGCCGACCAGCGCCAAACACAACCTGTTGCAATTTGGTTGCGCTCGGCGTACCGTGAAAAGGACGCATGTGCCGCCAAACGCATACTGCGCATGGCCTGCGTCCCCAGTGATAAAGATAGGGGACGCATGCAGAGTCATGCGCCGGTAGGCGGAGCTACCGGAGGAGGCGCGGCAGCCATGCGCAGGCCGTCGCTGCGCCCCGACACGCAAATGTGAAACTAGCCTTATACTGATTAAAATGATGGCTTTGACACCCATCTTGTGATTGTTTAACTGAAAACTGCAATTAGGCCGGTTTCACATTTGCGCTTCAGGGCGCAGCGATGGCCTGCGCACGGCCGCCGTGCCTCCGCTGGCAGCTCCGCCTCCAGGCGCATGACGCTGCATGCGTCCCCTATCTTTATCACTGAGGACACAGGCCGTGCGCAGTATGCGTTTGGCGGCGCCTGCGTCCTGTTGACAGTGCACAGAGCGCAGCCAAATTGCAACAGGTTGCGTTTGGCGCTGGACGGCGCACTGTCAAAAGGACGCAGGCGCCGCAAAAACGCATACTGCGCATGGCCTGCGTCCTCAGTGATAAAGATAGGGGTGGGGCTTAGCAGCAGCCGTGCTCACTCCGTCGCTGCGTCCTGAAGCGCAAATGTGAAACCGTCCTTACAGATTACCTTTTTGTGCTTCAGGGCAGTTATCTTGTTGCCCTGTTCTCATATTCATCCTTACGGGCTTAAATGACATGTCACCAAACCTTCAGTGACCTCCTATTACTGCACTTGAGTAGTTGATATTGTGGTCTTTAGTTAAAATGTAATTTTTTTACAGTACAATGCCAGTGCATGCACAGTAGCTTATATTGGCAAGTGATGCTACTGCACATGTGCTGCTGCTCGTGCCAAGTTTTGTTGTAACCAAACTTTTATTTTTTGAAGACCACACTATGAACTGCACAAGTGCAGTATTTAAATAGGAGACAGGTCACAGAAAGATCAGTGCATGTGTATGTAGCAAGACTTTTCACTCTAAAAGCAGCTGCTGACCATTTCAACCCCACACAGCCCTAAAGTGACTTTCTGAAATTCCTCATTGATTCAAACGTGCCATACAAGTCATGTAGGCAGTGATGCATGCTGCTCAAGCCACAGGCAGAATTTATCAAATGTTGGCTTCTGACCATGTTAGATCTGTTGCTGCAGCATTAACCCTCTACACTGCATAGCATATCTGCATGTAATACTTATTTTGCTAGGGAATCCTCAGACTTCCAGTTGTTTCCTTAAGAGTCCCTGTTCTGTGCAACCGTGGCATAACTTTAGGATATACCATAAATGTTTTAGTAGTTTTCCACCAATGGGACTTGTGTTCTATCTTGCACAAACCCTGTCAATGCTGATTGTAGAGGTGGTTACTGGGTATTCCAACCTCCACTCCCCTGGTGGCTGTATACATTGGGGCTGTGTTCTAATGGACACATCTATGACGTGATCTAAGTTTTGCAAAGTGTTCAACTGGATTTGATACGCCTCCACTTATTCAATGTGGCTATAGCAGTTTTCTGGTGTTAAACAGGGTTGTGGAGTCGGTAAGCCACAGTTGCGACTCCGACTCCTGGATTTTATCAGGCTCCGGCTCTGACTCCTTCATAAATGGCCAATTCATAACAACAAATTTACTGTTGTAAAATATTAAACATCGTGCTTATTCAGTTTCTCTCCATCATATAAGTAATCAGACCACTTGGAGCAAAAACTACATTTATAATACAATTAGAATATAGCAAATAACTTTTATAAACTTTTCTAAACTGTAAGTAAATATGCAATAAACACTTTTATGCAGTTAATAAGAAGAAATCTATAAATTTGACCTCAGAAAAAGTATTGCCTCTGTCAGATCCTCCTTCATGGATGCCCTCAAATCTGATCTAATTATTTTGAGAGCAGAGAACAACCTCTCTACACTAACTTGTGTTGGTGGCAAAGCAGTAACCACTCGGGCAACATCTCTGACAATGTCAGGATACAGAGGAATCGCTTGTTGCACTGTTATTTTTGATCGGTCAAATTTCTCATTTTCTTTTAGTGCACATGAAAAATTCTGCTGAAATGTACTGGCTGTGTTCCTTGATGGGGATGACTCTTCTATGTGGGAACGCTTTGCACGGTCCTTGTGATCCAAATATTTTTTGAAAATAAATTCTTCATCAGTTGATGATGAGGGTGAAGATGTGGCAGGACGACCAAATTCTTCTTGTTCCTCCTGACTGTTCTGCAACCCTCTCATCCTTACTGCTATTTCAAACAGAGCTTCTTTTCCTTAGCTGTTGATCATCTAGAAGAATCCGATGCATTGGGTCTACATAAACAGCTGCCAAAAGAATGTTATTTTGTAATAGTAGCTCCTCTCTCTGTTTCATTGATGTAGCAATGCCACTTGCAATTAACCCTCCTCTTTGGGACAGGCGAAACATCAGGTTCTTCCACTCCTTTAAGAAAATACCTGGAGTTAAGTCCTCTGCTTGTAATTTTTTAGTCACTGTAAATGGGTGCTCTAGCAATTTTTCCAGCTCAGTCACCTGATTCCACTGACTTTCATTTAGCGTCAGTTGAGGGTTAGCCATGTCTACAAGAGAGGTTTTCAGTTCAACCAAGCGCTGAATCATTAAGTAAGTACTGCCCCATCGTGTGGCTTGATCAATAATTGCCCCTTTTCCAGCACATCTCTTCAAAATTGAGTCAACTTTAGGGGTTCTGGCAACAGCCAATTTTCTCACCTTGCCAATCAGTGCAGCAGCATGTCCTTCTTGCAGACTGTCTCTTATAGCCAGCTGTAGCGTATGCACAACACAGCGCATGTGATGAATGAAAGAACATATTGACACAGTTTCAACAAGATCATCTAAACTATCATGTTGCTGTTCATCTGAAGCAACTTCAGTTTGCTCCTCAGTTACAATACTGTGTTCCTCTATTTCAAACATTTCTGTGTCTGTGGACCCAGAATGTTCTTCTAGCTGCTGGTCACCATCATTACTCTCATTCATTAGCTTAATAGTACTTATATTTGAAGCATTGTCAGTTACGACAGAAAGAACTTGCGCTTTTTTAAGTTCATAGTCTTGCAGAACCTTTTCCACCAAGACCTGGAGAAACTCACTGGTGTGATGAGCTTTGGTGTATTTTACTGCCAATGTCTTGGTAACTATTTCATTTTTGTCACAAACAAATCGGACATTGATAGCAAAATAGTTCACTCTGTGACGTGTGCAGGCATCCATTTTAAGAAACAGAAAGCGTCCCTTGAGAGTTTTTTTTTAAGTTCTTCCTTTTGTTTAAAAGCTTCTTCGATTACTAATTTTCTAATACTCTCTCTCCAGAGAAACACCAAGCTTGCGGGCCATTTCCCCATTCATACACACAAAAGCTGGTCGTGAAAATAATGAAATAGGCACACTATCCTTTATAACAAGCTCTATGATCTGTTTTTTAAATGTATCTACTGTCATTGTCACAGTAACTTTGTCACTGACAAAATATCCTGCAACTGATGGCTGCAAAGTTCTCTGCTCCTTTGTTTGGCTGGAAGAGCTGGGCACTGGTTCATTGGTTTGGATGCAGTCTTTCTCATCCACTGCTTTCAGTACTTCTGGATGAAAGCGCTGTAAATGTCTCTTTATATTAGAAGCTCTGGTAGGAGCATTTTTATCTTTGCCTGAATATGCACTCATCTTGGCTTCACAGCATTTGTTTTCGTCTGGATCATTTGTCATACACTGACAGACATAATGTTTTCTATCTTGAGTGATGGTGAAATGTTCAGATACAGCTGATTTAATGTGATGCTTCTTTGACATTCTCAGGTTTTTAATTCTGCATTCACAATCCAAATGACAATTGTTTTTCCTAAAAACAATTGTACAAAATTATTGCCAGGTCGTACAACTGATAGTGGTCAGTAATACTGTTATTATTCCTCATCTGCTCAGTTAACTGATGCAAAATTTGTTGAAAGGATAATACTTCTTACAGTCTTCCTCTTCTGAGGAGCAGGCAGCTGTGAGATGCTTGGAAGACGCACACCTAGTATGATCTAGTCTAGAGGAGGAGCTTTACTACTAAGAATTTGCAACACATTTTCACTTTCAGTTTCATACATTGTAAGTAGGGGGGTTGGGGCAGCATGAGGTTAACCAAGTATAAGATTAGATAAGGGCAGTGGAGAACAGTGACACACAAGAAGTAAGAAATGTCTCTATCTCCAGCAGAACTGTTTATCACTGTTCATAGTTTGATAGAACATATATATTTGAGTAACATTTATAAAATTCATATGAAAGTTCAATTATGAAATATTAATACTTTTTTTTTTTCTTTCTTTTTTTTTTTTTTTAAAGCCGGAGTCAGTACATTTCTTCCAACTCCAACCAAAACTAACTCCGACTCCACAGCCCTGGTGTTAAAGTCACAAACTATTGTGCTTGCTGGAACTTACAACTTGCCACATTTATTTTATTTAATTTTTTTTTAGACTAAGATGCACTGCAAATTTTCAGAATGGGGGTGGAGGGAATTAATGTGTCAAATGGGACCTGTCTAAAGGGCCAGTCACACTAAGATATCGCTATAACTAGTGACGTTATAGCGATATCGCTAGCGATATCTGTGTCTGTTACTTACCTACGACCGGCTCCCCCGCTGGTTATCGCTGATCGTGCGAGAACGTTCAGGACTGTTTCTCGTCGTCAGCTTCCTGCTGTGACGCGTGGAGGCGGGCGAGAGGACGCAGGATTGCCGTGTGACAGGTAAGTAGCGACCCCCGTCCCCAGCGATGTCGCTGGTGAGATCTGCCTATGTGGCAGCTCACTAGCGACCACTTAGCGATGTACCAGTGATCCTGACAGCATCATATCGCTGGTCGGGATCGCTGGTACATCGCTAAGTGTGACAGTACCTTTACAGTCCTAAATTCAGCTTACCCTGTGGGATCAGCAGTGCTGGTGGAGCAGTCACAGGGGGTGTTTGATGGTCTGGCGATGATATGACCCAGACTGGTGCAGCAGGTTCGGCAGTGCTAAGTGGGGGCTCGCTGACATTATGTGACAGTCTGGAGTCCCTGCACATCCACTGTTGCAGTGTTGTGGTCTCCAGGAAATCCCATTCCAAGGCTGGTGCAGGGGCTCCAGCGTCATTTTGTGAAAGCCCGGAGCCCACACACTTCCTTGGCCTTTATGCTGTGGCCGCCAGAGCCCCTTCACCTGTGAACCTGCCACTCTGGGATGGGAGTGAGATGATCACCCTGTGGCATCAGACCACAGGAAGAATCGTCTGACTCCTGCTGCCACCTCACTAATTGTAAGTACAGTATATTGCGACTAGAAGACACACCTGTTTTCCCCCCAACTTTTTTTTTTTTTTTTTTTTTTTTTTTTGGCGGGGGAGTGCATCTTATAGTCTGAAAATACAGTAACTTGATGCTGATGGCACACTGGGCAGAGTTTAGTGGAAGTGGATGGAGCTGCATGACTCGTTACTGTAAGTGCGCACTTACCCATGCCTGGCATAGATCTTTCTGCTGTTAACAGCAGGTTATTCCCATTTTTGACCTGGATTAACATTGCAGAGATGTTCTTTGTCTAGTCAAAAGGGTGATTGTAAGGCCATGTGCACACGTTGCAGACCCGCAGCATTTCAGGCTCTGCGGGTCCGCAGCAGATATAGCTGTGTTGTACAATACCATTGTTTTCAATGGTAAATTGAAAAACGCTGTGCACATGCTGCGGCTTCAAATCCACAGCATGTCAATTCTTTGTGCGGAATCTGCAGCGGTTTCACACCTCCATTGTAGAGGTGTGAAACCACAGGGCTAAACCACAGGCTAATCAAAGGTAAACCGCAGGTCTTTTGACCTGAGAATTTACCTGCAGGTTTTTCTAAATCGTGTGGGGAAAAATCCACAGCACCTAAAACTACATGTGCACATAGCCTTGTACCCCAACTTTATATATTTATATACTCAGTATTTACAATGTTAGTTTGACTGATGGGTCTGTATAGTTTGAATGGACAGTTTACTGCAGGCTAAAATCAGATTTTCCCATGAGATAACATGTGCTGTACAGTTACCTGTCACAGCAGTCACTGGTGTCAAATGTTGTGAGAATGTGATAATCCATAACTTTAAAGGGCTTGACATAATGGTTGAAATATTTAACAATGCAGGTTCCCACAGTCTTCAACACTTGTTCTTTTGATTGACAGTAAGATAATAATCAGCAGTAGAACCTGACCGTGGGAAAGCTGAGCTCATGTCAGAGTATAGTGTGAATCAGTGACTTTCTCACGGTATTGCAGTGATACAGTTCTAACCTGTTATCTAGCTGCTTGTTTGCTGTAGTGTGGTGGCGGTACAGATTATAAATCATTATCAATGTAATCCTTGTTTACACTACTTTAAGTATATTGATTAAATCTTTTATCCAAATGGCTTGTCTAGGCCTAAGAATAGGCCTCTGTTGTATGTAAGAATTGGGGGACAGTGCTGTAAGGTGTAAAGCTATTTGATGACACAAACATTTTTCTTTTAGGACTATTTTAATGACAAAGCACATGGAAATGCACAGAGGAGGACTCTTAAGGTGATTCAGCAGTCTGCCACTGGTCAGCTTGTTGGCCGTATTACTGAGGTATGTAGTTCCCTTCACATCTACTCCATGTCTAGAGGTACATGCTCACAATACAGAATAGCAGCACTTTGGACGCAGCTCACCTGCGCTGCATCAAAATCACTGTTCTATGATGCAAGCTTGGTGGATGGGATTTATAGCAATCCCATGTCTTTTGTGTTTCTATTTGACACTGCATAACCTCACCCGCAGCATGCCTTTATGATGTCTAGCTGCAGTGGAGACATTGGTCTCACCCATAGCCGTTCCTTAGATGCAATAAATCTGCAAGGTTTAATGAACAAATGTGAGTTTACCTGCATGATTAGAACAGTGTTTTGGATGCAGTGAGTACAGTGTCAAACCCTGCAATATCTTGATCGTGGTTGCAAAGCCTTGTTTTATGTTAGTAATATAGTACACAATAGCATCTGCTGTGCACACAGTGAATCTTCACACAGTTTGCTGTATTTTAACATCTTGTCTTTTTTGTAGACCAAAAACTCAACAAAAAGGAAAATATGGAATGATCAGATCATTTCAAAGAAGGCAAAGGTGGAAGTTGCTATTGACCCAGAGCAAAGGGAGAATAAAGACTGTTCAAATGAAGCTTATGAACTTATGGTGAAAGGTAAATGCCCATTGCCTGCTGTACTTAATCTACAGGCATCCCATTTTTGTTGTGTGTTTTTTTTTTTTTTTTTTTGTTTTTTTGTTTTTTTTAATCCTGAACTCTTGTCTATAGAAAACCCCACATACCAGTATTGGAAGGAGCTTGCAGAGGAAAGGAGAAAGGCACTCTATGAAGTACTACAGGAGAATGAAAAGGTAACCAAACTTCAAAAGTTATCTAGGAACCTTAAAATGAAGGTTGGCCCAAAGATAAGCTTTCAGTATTTGATCATTTGGGGGTGAAATGCTGCACTCATAATTAGCTGTTTGAAGTTGCTCCTGCAAGAGCAGCTGCCCATTGTTGGGTGCAGTTCTCTAGTCTTGAGGTATTTGCATACATTTGTTCTGAAGCTGTAAAAATGCATGTATAAAGTACAGTGGCATGCTGCAAACCACTGCTAAAACTGTGTAGCTGTGAGAAATGGGACAGGGTTCAGTGGAGACTTCTCACACCAATGGAGACATGTTTTCTAGAGTTGCATTTCTGACCTTACAGAAACCACACTATTAATGCTTTTTGTAAAATGACTACAGCATTCACATCTTGGGTACATGTATTATAGGGGTGCTTAAAACTAAATTGGCTGGTTTCTGAAGCTCCATGCTTTGTCTCACAATTTTTCAAAGTTTGTTTTATTACTCAACTTGCTGAAACTTGAACATAAAATAACTTTACACTGACTATGCAAGTCTCCAAAGCAGTAGTCCCCATGTGAACAATCTGTTTTCCTTCTGTGATTACTTCAGCTAGGGGTTGTGACATGTCACACTGCTGCATAACATACTATGCAACTTGTCTTAGACTTTAGGTTAAAGGTCTTCACTCAAATGCTAATCTTGCCATCTGTTTGACAGCTGCACAAAGAAATTGATCTGAAAGATGAGGAGATTGCACGACTGAAGCAGGAAAACGATGAACTCATGGAACTAGCAGGACATGTGCAGTACATGGCAAATTTAGTTGAGGTGAGTCCAACACTGGATTTAAAGTTCTGATGCTTAATTTATATATGCCTCATTGGCACTAGCATCTTTGTGTAGTATTATTCCCTTTAGCTTTCTGCAATAACCTTCAGGTTTCTTTTAGAGGCTTACTGGAAGTGCACCTCAGAGTCTCGAAGATTTGAAAAACTTAGACTTGGAAGAAGCCAGATGTGAAGATGCAGCAGACTTGGAGGATCAACAGTCAAGTTTATCTTCCAGTATGGAACATGATGAACCATAAATAATAAAACGGCATAAGTGGACTGGGTTATAAAAGGTGTAAACTGGCTGGAACTGCCACTACAAATTCAGCCTGTTTACTGGAACTTGTGGAGTATTTCAAGAGTTAAAAGGAAGTCTATCTTGATGCAAAGTAACTGCCAGTACAGACACAAGTGTCCTTATAGTTGCCCTCCCAGGGGCCACTTGTCATAACTGCAAATACTATGTATTTCACCTGTAAATAGTTTTTAATCCACTAGCCTTGATAAAAGGTGGCTGTAAACTAGTGTTTTGTTTTTTTTGTTTTTTTTAATAAACTTATGCATTTAAGTCAAGAGACTGCTTTGAATGTAAGTCTTTCAATAAAATGCAAAGACTGTAGCTTCATGGGATGGCTCGATTTATGGCTGTCAGCAAAAAAACACAAACCCATTCATCTTTCTAATTAGAATAACTTTTTGCTGGATAATTTTTGCAAAAAACATAACTGACTGGCATGTATCAGTGCATGTGGTTTATAACATAAGATGGGGTCCCTTAGCAGTGGATGAAGAGGGGGTTTTATTCTCCCCCCTATTTCTTAAATTAATTTATTAAACAACAAACAGATTTACATTTTGTAAATAACCAATGCAATGTGTGCATGATCATATCTGTAAAGGGAGAAAACCAACAAGTTAACATTGAGTTATTTGTACAGGTCTCAATTTCACAGGTCTTCACTCTTGCAAGGCCTATGAATCTAGGAGTAGTTACAAAAACTCATTCATCTATACAACTGTTTGGCTAAGCATAACCCAGAATGATACATTACAACCAACATATTTAACATAATACAAAACTACACCTACCTTGCTGCCAAAATGCCCTCCATAGCACTGATGACATTATAAACCTATAAAGTGTAAGTCAATATATTTTTCACTACAGCTATTATGCTAATAACAGACCACTATCTACACGTTGTTATAGTAAGATAGGCTGTATGGAATACATCTCAAGTTTTTTTTTATTAAACTTCCCCAAGCAACACCTTTTCTGGTACAGTATCCACTCATAAGGTATAATTGAATTTAGTAGTTCAATCCAAGCTTTAAGAAGGATGTTGATTACCCATCCAGCATAAGGGCAATATTATCCTGGCTAAAAAGTTTCTCCCACAGGAAAATTCTGATGTGGTGTCCCCATTTCTCTTCCTCCAGCACACCAAACAGACATACCAATGGAGTGAGAGGAACAGGAGTACCTATGAGGGAGGCTAACAACAAGGTCACCTTGCTCCAAAAAGATAGACTAGTTGGGCATCCCCACACCATATGTATAAAATCTGCATCCATTGTATGTCCTCTTAAACATTCTGTGGATTGGGGTCAGATATGACTGGTGCACTATATACATTTGAGTCATTTTATTGGCTGAGGGTTCTCCAACCGGGGTGTCTAAGGATCTCCTCCCAATCTCTTTGGATATCTGGAACTTGGAGAACTCCACCTCCATTGCTGATGATAAATCAGAGTCTGCAGACAACATATAAGTTTATAAGGTAGAAATAAGACCCTGAGGGCCTTGTAATTTGAGAATCCCTATCGAAGGGAAGGACGATATTGCTGGTATTTGTTACGCAAGTGTGATTGAGTTGCTGATCTAAGCTGTAGGTATTGAGAAAATTGGGACCTTGGGACAGTGTTTATTTTGCATTTGCTCAAAGGACATTATGAACATATAAAGCATTAATTGAGGAAACAATCAGAATTGAGTGGACAGGTGGTTTAATAGCAACGGGAAATGGGAGTTATTCCATAATGGCATTTCAGCTATAACTTCAACAAAGCAAACCACTCGTTTAAGTTGTCTCCAGACTAACATTGCCAACCGAAGTAAGGGTAATAATCCAGAGTCATTAGGATTGTCTACTTCTAAAAACCCCAATAGTCCCTGCTGCATGAGCCAGATGGATGAGTTAAGGCCCCGTCTCACTAAGCAATCTCAGTAGCGAGATCGCTGCTGAGTCACAACTTTTTTGACGTATCAGCGATGTCACCAGCGAGATCGCTGTGTGTGTGACAGCGATCAGCGAGCGGCCCCCCTGCCGGGATCGCTGCAAGAAACCTCTGGACATTTCTTTGGTCGCTGGTCTCCCGCTGGCCAGCACGCATCGCTGTGTGTGACAGCGGGAGACCAGCGATCAGGTGTAAAAGAAAAAAAAAAAAAAGGTTCTCACCTTCCGATGTCACGTTCAGCATTCCTGCCTCTCTCCACGCTCCGGTCCCAGTGATCCTTTGCATGAATGACCGTGAGACTTTGTTATCCCGAGAGACCGTGACATCTCGCGATCATTCGTGCAAAGGATCACTGGGACCAGAGCGTGGAGAGAGGCCGGATGGCTGAACGGGACGTCGGAAGGTGAGAATAACTTTTTTATTTTGATACTATTTTCTACAGCGATAGCCAGCGATGCCGGGCGCTCGGCATCGCTGTGTTGATCGCTGGTGAAGCTGTCTGTGTGACAGCTCACCAGCGATCACATAGCGACTTACTAGCGATCCTGACACCTTCATATCGGTGTCGGGATCGCTGGTGAGTCGCTTAGTGTGACGGGGCCTTTAGGCAAACAAGCATCCATCTACTCATGGCTCTGACCTGCCCAGCCAAGTAATCTAAAGAAATCTGGCAATGCTGCCCTGCCCAACTGTTTAGACCTATGTAAGGTAGACAATTTGAGTTTATATCGGGGAAGACTAGAACTAAAGGATGAGATTAAAGGGAATCTGTCACCCATTTTTTAGATATCATGTAAAGATATTGAATTGTGTTACCGAAGTATTCTAGTCGTACTTTTGATGCATAAATACTTTTTCTTTTTTTTTTTTTTTTAACCCTTTGCCACAACAGCACCCACTGGCAAGAGGGATCTGCCCATAGGAACAGGAAACCTACAGAGATGAGAGGGCAGTCTACCTCTCCTCAGTTGGTTTCCTATTCCTATGGGAAACCGCACAATTCTTCTACAGACATACCTGGGCCAGGGAGCAGTCTGTGCAGGAACGGCAGGGGTTCCTGTCTAGAAGCAGTGACGGGAGTGCTGTAATCTGGCTGTGGAGCACATAAAAATCCCAGCTACAGGGAGTCCAGCGTGCAAGCAAGTCTTCCCCAGGACAAGGCACGCATCCCCTGGCAGGTGATATTGCGCCATCCAAGGACCACTCTGGCAGAGGTTCCTCGGACAGAAGCCACGGCAACAAGCCTCCATCTCGGCCTCCTGATCCGATACCTACAGTACAGCTTCTCTGGGTGCGTTGATGACTCTCTGCCTATCAAGCTGACAAATACTCCTCTCACTCTCTCCTCACTACGTCTCCTCCCTCAGGCTAAAAGAAAAATCCAAAAATAATGTGCCCTTTGTAGATGCCTCCTACCAGACACTTACACCAAAAGGCTCTAAAAGATGCATTAGTGAGACTGCGAAACAAGCATCGGTATCAGCCACAGACATAAGGGCAATGATAAGGGAAGAGTTACAGGCCCTAACCCAGTCTAGCAGTACACATACTAAGACCAAAAAAACGACTGGCCAGCTCAGACTGTGACGAGGACGAGGCTGTGATCTCTGATAGCTCTAATGCATCCACATCGCCATCCTCAGATACGGAGGGGCGTTCGTGTTTTCCCTTAGAGAGCATAGACAATTTAGTAAAGTCTGTGAGAAACACCATGGGGTGCACAAACAACGCAAGAAGTAATGTTTGCAGGACTAACTGATAGGAAGAGGAGAGCCTTCCCTGTTATACCGGCCATGAAAAGTCTCTTTAGGAAAGAATGGGAGAAACAGGACCAGAGAGGTTACCTCCCTTCGGCCTCAAAGAGAAGATACCCCTTCAGTGACGAGTTATTAACGTGGTCTAAGGTCCCGGAAGTGGACGCTGCGGTCGCCTCTACCTCAAAGCAATCATCTTTACCGGTAGAGGACGCAGGGGTACTAAAAGATCCACTTGACCGCAAAGCCGATGCCTCACTGTAAAGGGCTTGGGAGGCAGCTACCGGCACATTTAAGCCGGCAATAGCCAGCACTTGCATGGCCTGTTCGATGCTGGTCTGGATTGATCAACTAGACCAAAAACCCTCCAGGGACAAATTACGAGCCGCTATCCCCTTGATCCGTGGTGCGGCCGCATTTATAGCTGACGCCTCTGCTGACTCTTTACGTTTGGCAGCCAGGACAGCACGCTTACTTAATAACACCAGGCATAGTCTGTGGCTTAAAAGCTGGAGAGGCGATACGCAATCCAAGGCAAAGCTCTGTGCCATCCCTTGTGAGGGTAAGTTTCTGTTCGGGAAAACCCTAGATGAGTTCCTCACTAAGGCGAAGGAAAGGAAAAAGGGCTTCCCTAACCCCTCTATCCCATTTTATAGGAGGGCGTTTAGGAGATGGCCATTTGGCAGAGGAAGACCAGCGGAAAACCAAAATCGTTGGTCCTCAAAGGAGGACAAAAACAAAGGTGTCATATTTAAAGGATCCTCCTTCTGTAGAGACAGGCACTAAAGAGCCAGTCCCTCCAGTAGGAGGAAGACTAAAGTTTTTCAGCCAAGAATGGGAAAAAATTACAGCCAGTTCTTGGGTCCTGGACATTATTAGGAATGGGCTAAAAATAGAGTTCCACCATGTTCCCCATAACTCAGTTATTATAACATCTCTCAACTCTCCAATCCAACAGCAGGCCCTTGAAGTTGAGATTCTAAGCTTATTGGACAAAAAAGTGTTGGTCCGGGTACCCAGAGGACAGGAAGGGAGATGATTTTATTTCCCTTTTATCCCTGGTCCCTAAGCCAGATAGCTCTTTCAGGACAATCAACAACCTGAAAAAGCTATACATTTGTCAAAAATCATAGATTTAAGATGGAGTCTATCAGATCTTCAATTAAGCTTCTCTTGCACAATTGTACGATGGCTGGCTTAGATCTACAGGATGCTTATTATCATCTTCCCATCCATTACAGGTATCAGAAATACCTCAGAGTGGCGGTCTCCCTCGATGGCATCATACACCATTTCCAGTTCACAGCCATGCCATTCGGCCTTTCCATTGCACCACAAGTCTTTACAAAGGTGATGCTGGAAGCAATGGCCTTCCTACGCCAGAAGTACACCTTGATAACATCCTATCTGGATGACTTTTTAATAATAGGGAACTCAGCTCGACAATGTAATAGACGAGTTGCTGACAGTCTCATCCCTACAGGCTCTAGGTTGGATAATAAACTTTAAGAAGTCCAGTGTCGAGCTGCAATCCGTCCAGTCCTTCCTAGGTCTCCAACTAGACTCCACAAAGCAAAAATGTCTGCTACCACAGGTAAAAATCTCAATGATCAGACAAGCAATGGACAAACCAGCCATGTCCATAAGAGAAGCAATGTCCCTCTTAGGATCCCTTACTTCTGTATCCCGGCGGTTCAGTGGGCCCAGCTCCATACCCTGGAACTACAACACCAAATTCTCCTCGAGGAGGCTTGTGCCCGAGGGAATTTAGCGAGGAAAATCACCTTATCTTAAACAGTCCTAACCTCCCTAGCCTGGTGGTTAGATGGCAACAACCTATCGGGAGGAGTACCTTGGGTAATAACACCTTCCCGTATTATTACTACTGACGCCAGCCCTACAGGATGGGAGGCTCATATGGGAGGATCCTTCTCCCAAGGCCGGTGGGATATAAGCGAGAGACAGGATTCTTCGAACTTAAAAGCTGAATGCGGTTAGTCGTGCGTTATATCACTTCTTTCTGCAGCTACAAGGAGAACACCACAGTGGTAGCATATCTGAACAAGCAGGGCGGGACTCGATCTGACAGCCTAATGTCTTCCGCAAGAAAAGACTTATCTTTAGCCGAAAAACAATTTTTGTCTCTCTCGGCTCTCCACATAAGAGGAAGAGACAACTCGGAAGCAGACTTCCTAAGTCGCCACACGTTACGGCAAGGAGAATGGTGCCTGAGCCGGCAAATATTCAAACACATCGTGTCACTGTGGGGCCTTCCCCAGATAGATCTCTTTGCCACAAGACAAAACAGACAGGTGCAAAGGTTCGCCTCCCTGAATTGGCAGACTGCCCGGAAATTCTGGATGCCCTCCAAGCCCCATGGCAGTTTGGACTGGCATATGCCTTTCCCCCAATCATACTACTGCTGCAGGTCATCAGGAAGATCAGGGCAGAAAAGGCGAGAGTAATCTTAATAGCGCCATTTTGGCCCAGGAGGCCATGGTTCTCATGCCTACAAGCAATGTCAGTGACAGACCCTTGGGTGCTCCCCTCAACCCCCAAGCTACTCTCTCAGGGGTCATTTTTCCATCCTCAAGTGGAAAATCTCCACTTGACGGCTTGGAACTTGAGAGGGAAATGTTGAGAGCAAGGGGGTTCACGGAGGGGTTAGTCAATACTCTCCTACAAAGTTGAAAATTGACTACTACAAAAATTTATACCAGGGTATGGAGGGAGTTCCTAGAGTTCCACACAGCCCCCGACTCTAGAGAAATCCCGATAACACCTATTCTAGAATTTCTACAAAATGGGAAAGAGCTAGGGCTATCTGTCAACACACTAAAAGTTCAAGTGTCTGCTCTAGGGGCCCTCTATAATCATAACGTGGCAGGCAATAGATGGATATCCAGGTTCATCTCTGCCTGTGAACGGAGCGAACCATTACATATACCCAGAGTGCCTCCCTGGGACTTAAATCTGGTACTAGATGCCCTAACAGGTCCCCCCTTTGAACCATTAGACTCAGTATCCCTTAAGCACCTATCTCTTAAGACAGTACTCTTAGTGGCACTAACTTCAGCCAGGAGGGTCAGCAACATGCAGGCACTTTCAATAGAACCTCTGTTCCTATAAACATTCCAGGATCAGTTGATATTAAAACCAGACCCCTCATATCTGCCAAACGTAGCAGGGAAATTTCATAGGTCGCAAGAAATCCACCTCCCTTCATTCTTTAGTAACCCTTCTACTCCAGAGGAAGATAAATTCCATACACTAGACGTGAGAAGAGCATTATTACAATACATTGATACATTGAGAGGTCTAGCAGCTGGAGGAAGAGTAGGGCTCTATTTATATCCCTCCAGGGCCAGAAGGGCTATGGAGTCACAAGGGGTACCCTATCTCGGTGGATCAGGGACACGATCTATTTGGCATACTCCGCAAGAAATGAAGATATCAGGGCACATTCTGCCAGAGCTATGGCATCCTCATGGGCGGAGAGGGGAGACATTGCAATTGAGTCTATATGTAAGGCCGCAACTTGGTCGGCGCCTTCTACCTTTTATAACCACTATAGGCTTGATTTATCATGCTCATCTGACCTAGCCTTTAGTAGAGCGGTCCTCAGCACGGTGGTGCCTCCCAGGTGAAGGTCTCTGAAAGTCTCTCCAGTGAGTGCTGTCGTGGCGAAGGGTAAAAAGACGGATTACTAACCGGTAATGCTCTTTTAATGAGTCCACGACAGCACCCGCTCACTACCCTCCGTAGAAGTTAACATAGTGTATATACACCTTCTTAGATATAGAATTGATAAATTAAAATATTGAATAATATAATGGCCTAATAATTGGCGGTCCTCCGGGTACTCTGAAATCCAACTGAGGAGAGACGGACCGCCCTCTTTGATCTCTATAGGTTTCCTGTTCCTATGGGCAGATCCCTCTCTCTAGTGGGTGCTGTCGTGGACTGATTAAAAGAGCATTACCGGTAAGTAATCCGCCTTTTTTCACTCTTCCGATGTATGGAAATCGCCACGGTCCGGTCCAATGGGCATGGCTTATTCTCCTCCCCCTCACCTTGGCTTGCTGGACGTAATTTCTTCTGTGAATATCACAGATGCCGTTGTTTATTCTTGCCTGCGCATTGATAAGGCTGCTCGCGCTTGCGCAGTATGCTTTGCCCAACTGTGGGCAAAGCATATAATCACTACTGCGCATGCGCCAGTATTTTTCCCTGTGTCTATGACCCAGAAGTCTTCATATGCACATGAAGACTTCTGGGTCATAGACACAGGGAAACGTACCGGCGCATGCGCAGTAGCAATTATATGCTTTGCCCACAGTTGGGCAAAACATACTGCGCAAGCGCGAACGGTCTTTTCAATGCGCAGTCGCTGACATACTACGTGAACGCAAGACTAACAATAACTAAATACGCAGAGCAGGACAAGGGTGGGGGGAGAGAATAAGCCACGCCCATCGGACCGGACCGTGGCGATTTCCATACATCGGAAGAGTGATAAAAAAGGTATTTATGCATCAAAGGTGCGGGGACAGGGGGATCAAAAGTATGACTAGAATGCTTAGGAAACACAATTCAATGATATCTTTACATGATATCTCAAAAAATGGGTGACAGATTCCCTTTAATGAATTTAGGCCTGAGAGAAAGGATTTAGGAATCAGTACTGCACTATGTTGCAGGGAGTAACTGAGTTTGGGGAGTAGGATCATTTTAATCAGGTTAATACGTCCCGAAACAGATAATAGCAATTTACTCCAGATACCCCCCCATTTCTGAATAAAAAAAACCCGCACAACTCCTGGAGAACAATCATAAACCTAAAACATCTCAACAGCTGACTGATAGTTCCCTCATTCAAGATGAAGACCGTAAGATCAGTGGCAAAACTCTTCTTCCCACAGTGTTACATGGCGGTCCTAGACGTCAAGCGACGCATACTACAGTATCCATATCCACGAGCAGGACTGCAAATTCCTCTGAGTAGCAGTGGAAATAAAATCTCAAATAGCCCATTTTCAGTACAGAGCTCTGCCCTTGGGGTTAGCAATAGCCTCTCAGGTGTTCACCAAGCTGATTTCAGAAGTCACGGCCCATAGGACAGAAAAGGACATTTTAATAATACCGTATCTAGCTGACATCCTGATTGTGGGGAGAAGTTTTCTTCACTGCCAGGAACAAGTCAGGATAGTCATGGAGACCTTGCAGACTCTAGGATGGCAGCTAAATCTAAAAAAATCCAGACTGAAACCAGCAAAGGTACATATTTTATTGGGGCTAGTAACAGACTCGGTGGCATAGGAGTGCTGGCTCCCAGAGGAAAAGATCAATTAGTCTCGGCGTTTATAGAGAAGCCAGAAATGACACTCGGGAAAGCAATGTCACTGGGGTCTCTTACCTGCCTGCATACCAACAGTGAAATGGGCTCAGTTCCACACAAGGGAACTGTAAGTGGTGTGTACTACAGAACAAGCTAGTACTGCAGGGTCACTTAGAAGGAAAGCTTACCCTCCCAGACAGTAGTCCGGTCGCGCAATTGGTGGCTGCAGATCGAATCAGCTCTAAGAGGGGATCCCTGGGTATACAGGGCATCCAGGATAGTCACAATGGATGCCAGTCCCTGGGGGTGAGGAGCTCACCTAGACACTCTGTGGCTCCAGAATCCATGGTCCCAAGAGGAAAGGGGCCTATCATCAAATACATGGGAGCTTCTGGCTATCGAAATGGCACTGAAAGGGCTACTATGGCAGCTACAAAAGCAGCATTTGAGAATCCTGTCAGACAATCAGGCAGCAGTAGCCTACATAAATCACCAGGGAGGCACTCTATCTTGACTGCTAATGGGAATAACAGAGAGGATCTTAAGTCTGGCGGAACATCATTTCCTCTCATTATGGGCCCTGCATATTTGAGGGTTAGACAACCTAAAGGTGAACTTCCTAAGTCGCAATCATTTAAAACAAAGAGAATGGTCTCTGAAAGGATCAGTATTCAGTCAGATTGTGGACATGTTGGGTCAGCCCACAATGGATCTTTTTGCTTCAAGGAGCAACAGGAGTGTCCAGAGATTTTGTTCCTTAAGCCCAGCGGACAATCTATACACAGTAGATGCCTTCAGGGTACAGTGGACATCAGGGCTGCTATATGCCTTCCATCCAATATGCCTAATACCGGCGGTCTTGAGAAAGATCAGAGAAGACAGCCAGAGTAATTTTAATAGCTCTATTTTGGCCAAAGAGGCAATGGTACTACTGGCTAAGGACAATGTCTGTGACGGATCCGTGGGTCCTCCTAGAGGATCAAGACCTGCTGACGCAGGGACCTTTCCTTCAGCCTTAAATGTCCGGGCTGCATTTAACAGCCTGGAATTTGGAAGGTCGCTTCTAGAGGGGAAAGGTTTTTCAGCAGGGTTAGCTTCTACACTGCTTAGTAGCAGAAAGCTGATAACTACGAGAATTTATTGGATAGTCAGGAAGAAATTTTTATCCTTCTATGGGCCAGTATGGGAGGGGGAGGTCCCGGTAGTTGCTATACTAGAGTTTCTCCCAAAGGGGCTAGAGCTGGGATTGGCAGTCGGCACCCTTAAAGTGCAGGTCTCAGCTCTGGCTGCCTTATTCAACTGTGACCTGGCAAATGATAGAAGGGTGGCCAGGTTCATCAGAGCCTGTAGTAGAACAAACTCTCCCTTCTATACCTCCTCCTTGGGATCTAAATCTGGTCTTGTCAGCCTTAGTAGAGAGTCCCTTTGAGCCTTTACACTCTGTTTCAGAAAGAGTAATTTCATTAAAGACAGCCTTAATAGCACTCACTTCAGCCCGTAGGGTAGGGGACTTGCAAGCCGTATCAGCAGACCCTCCCAATACTCAGGTCATGGACGATAGAATAGTGTTGAGGTTAGATCCAGCCTACCTCCCCAAAGTGGCATCAAGGTTCTATAAGGCTCAGGAAATAGCCCTACCATCTTTCTGTCCTAGCCCGAGCAACCAGAAGGAGGAGAGGCTTCATTGCCTGGATGTCAGGAGATGTCTCTTACGCTACTTAGAGGTAACGGAGCCCTGGAGGGAAGCAAAGGGCCCTGTTTCTGTTGTTTCAGGGGTCGAGGAAGGGCCTTAGGGCGTCCAAACAGACTATAGCTAGATGGGTGAGAGAGGCCATTAAGCTAGCTTATGTCAGTGCAGGCAGGGCTATTCCTGAAGGTCTGAAGGCCCATTCCACGAGAGCCATGGTGACATCCTGGGCAGTGAGAGCAGATGCTTCCATCGACCAAATTTGTAAGGCGACCACTTGGTCCTCTCCTTCTACTTTCTTCAGACACTAGGTTAGATCTGTCTGCTTCCTCTGACCTCACATTCGGGAGAAGGGTGTTACAAGCCGTGATCCTTCCCTAAGTAACTACAAATCTCTGTAATTCTCTCGTGCCGTCATGGGTGACTGAAAAACATGGGTATTACTTACCTGGTAATGTGTTTTTTTGTAACCCATGACGGCACCCTTAAATTCCCTACCTACTTATCCCTCTTGTGTGTTCGGTGAATCTTAGTTGTTAGACACTCCCATGGGCGTGGATAGTAAGAATTTAAATATATTGTTGGATAAGTTATTTGAGTGTACACTAATCATCGGAATTCCTCTCATGCTCTGGAAAACAACTGATGCGGAGAGAGGAGCTGCCCTCTTTATCTTGAAGGGCGGATCCCCTTTCTCGCTAAGCAGTGCTTGGCCCTTCACTCTGAAGCCTGTTTTCACCTTCTTAACAAAGTCAATTCTTACAATTCTGACCACTGTCACTTTGAGGTAATAACTCAAGCGCTCGATCCCACTGATTCTGAGTTTTCTTGTGACATATTGTACTTCTTGATAGTGGTAAAATTTCTTTGATATGACTTGCTTTTATTTGTGAAAAATGGGAATTTGGTAAACTTTGCAGTTTTCAGACTTAATTTTTATGCCCTTAAATGAGTCATATCACACAATAAGTCACTCATGACAGCACCAATAAGAGGGGTTCTGCCCTTCAAGGACAGGAAACCTTTAAGTAAAAAGGCAGCTCTTTGCATCAGTGGTTTCCTGTCCTTGACAGGGTATCCTTCAGTCCTGAACAGTGTTAGATGGCAAGAAGCAAGTTCCCAGACCTGGGTCAGTTATTTGGGGCAGGGCACAGTCTCTGTTGCGGCCAGCGCTAGGATTGCTGGAAGCGCCGTGGGGGCACTGATGGGGTCTCGTCGGTCGAGCAGAGGTCTGAAGCACCATCACTGCATGGTAAGCTGGCAGCCTAAAGGCCCCGTCACACTAAGCGACTTACCAGCGATCCCGACACCGATATGAAGGTGTCAGGATCGCTGGTAAATCGCTATGTGATCGCTGGTGAGCTGTCACACAGCTGGCCATCCTGTAAAAAATAGAATCAAAATAAAAAATATAGTTATTCTCACCTTCCGATGTCGCGTTCAGCCATCCTGCCTCTCTCCACGCTCCGGTCCCAGTGATCCTTTGCACGAATGACCGCGAGATGTCACAGTCTCGCGGGATAACAAAGTCTCGCGGTCATTCGTGCAAAGGATCACTGGGACCGGAGCGTGGAGAGAGGCAGGATGACTGAACGCGACGTCGGAAGGTGAGAATAACTATATTTTTTATTTTTTTTATTATTTTTTACAGCTGATCGCTGGTCTCCCGCCTGTCACACACAGCGATGCATGCTGGCCAGCGGGAGACCAGCGACCAAAGAAATGTCCAGAGGTTTCTTCCAGCGATCAGCGATACCGGCAGGGGGGCCGCTCGCTGATCGCTGTCACACACAGCGATCTCGCTGGTGAGATCGCTGTTATGTCACAAAAGTTGTGACTCAGCAGCGATCTCGCTACCGAGATTGCTTAGTGAGACGGGGCCTTTACAGAGCACGGCCAGAAGTCGCTCTCTGATGCGGCCGGACCTTCCAGCCAGAGTACTTCCGGGGGGGCACATACCAGAAACTGCAGGTGCATGCCAGCATGTAGATCACCGACACTAAAATACTTAAGGGTGGATCGCCAGCCAGGCAGGAGTCACCAGTACAGTGATGGATGGACAGCAGCCCTTGCTGCAGCAGCATTTGGAGCCAGAGCAGCCACAACAACCCCAGCATCAGATATGACCACACCAGGATAAAAGCAGGGCACATGGGTCCAAAGATTCCAGGACAAGTCAGCATAGCTGTCAGAATGGAGGATTCCATGGTCTTTAAGGGAGACCTTTCAGACGACATTCTGCCTCCTGTTCCGGGTACCCTTCAATTTCCTGAGTGGTGAGTGAGCTACAAGAATGCCATATTAATAATGCAAATCTCTCTCTCCCTCTGTCCTCTTGCTTTTCTGATAGGATCACCATAGAAAATGCACAGGGAAATCGAAGCACAGAGCCTGTGCTGTCAGGGTCTAGCTAGTACATGGCCCAAGAAGCTGTGCCAAGCATGTACAGTTGTGCTCAAAAGTTTACATAATTTTTGCTTTCTTGGCCTTTTTGCAGAGAATATGAATGATAACACCAAACCTTTTTTCTTTCTCTTTTTTAAATCGTAATGACAACCCAAAACATCCAAGTGACCCTCATCAAAAGTTCACATACCCTGGTGACTTTGGCCTGATAACATGCTCATAAGTTGACACAAAATGGGTTTGAATGGCTACTATAGGTAATGTCCTCACCGGTGAACTATTAGCTTTTGTGCACACACGAGTGAGTTTCTGGGATCCAGACAGACTCTTGTATCTTTCATCCAGCCACTGACATTTCTGGATTGTGAGTTATGGGAAAAGCAAAATAATTGTCAGCGGATCTATGGGAAAAGGTAATTGAACTGTATAAAACAGGAAAGGGATACAAAAAGATATTCAAGGAATTAATAATGCCAGTCAGCAGCGTTCAAACTGTGAAATCAAGGGCTCTGTAAAAACAAAACCACTGTCAGGTAGACCAACAAAAATTTTGCCCACAACTGCCAGGAAAATTGTTCAGGATGCAAACAAAAACCCACAAATAACATTAGCTGAAATACTGGACTCTCTGAAAACTAGCGGTGTGGCTGTTTCAAGATGGACAATAAGTATCTTGCCTGCAAAACAGCACAGAGACAAGCCTCAAAACTTCTGTAACAAGGTAATTTGGAGTGATGAGACCAAAATTAAACTTTTTGTCCGCAACCATAGACGCTCCATTTGCAGAGAGGTCAACGAGGCCTATGATGAAAGGAAAACCATTCCTACCATAGAGCACAGAGGTGAATTGCTGATGTTTTGGGGATTTGTGAGCTACAAAGGCACAGGAAACTTGGTCAAAGCTGAAGGAAGGATGAATGCAGCACATTTTCGTCAAATACTGGAGGCAAACTTGCAATCATTAGCCTGGAAGCTGCACATGAGAGGTACTTGGATGTTCCAACATGACGATATAAAACACAAGGCCAAGTCGACCTGTCATTGGCTACAACAGAACAAGGTGAAGGTTCTGGAGTGGTCATCTCAGTCTCCTGACCGCAATATCATTGAGCCACTCTAAGGAGAGCTCAATCGTGCATTTCATGCTAGACAACCCAGAAATTTACAGGAACTGGAGGCTTTTTGCCAAGAAGAGTGGGCCGCTTTACCATCTGAGAAAATAAGGAACCTCATCCACAACTACCACAAAAGACTTCAAGCTGTCATTGATGTTAGACGGGGCAATACACGGTATTAAGAAATGGGGTATGTGAACTTTTGATCAGGGTCATTTGCATGTTTTGGATTGTCATTATTTAAAAAGAGAAAACACAGTAGTTTGACAATAAATGGTTTCACCCAACCACCAACCATGTGTGGGGAAAAAGGTTTGGTGTTATCATTCATATTCTATGAAAGAAGTAAGCAAAAATTCTGCAGGGGTATGTAAACTTTTGAGCACAACTGTATCAATGACACAGTGGCAAATGAGACCCCAGATTTCTTCTCCACCCTAAGAACGCTCATAAGGACGGAGGTAGAAAAATTCATTAAGATCCCAGTCCCTCTCAGAGGAAACACCACCCAGAGATAGGGCTAAAATATCTCCCACATCATCGGCTATGTACCCAGATGAGAGGGTTCTAAAGGATTCTTCAGAGATGACTGGAGCAGGCTATTGCCCCCCCCCAGAGGAAGTGGATAATTTAGTTAAGGCCGTGAGGTCCACAATGGGTCTAGTCGACCAGAAGGCCAATAAATCTGTCCAGGATATAATGTTTGGGAGATCATCTCTTCCTTTTGAGGATGCAGGATTACTGAAATACCCCCTCGATAGAAAGGATGACACCTTTCTCAAGGCTACCTGGGAGTCACCGGCAGGCCCTTTAAGGCCAGCCATTGCAGCAACCTGTAGAGCAAGGTCTCTTATGGTCTGGCTGAGTAGGTTGGAAGACCAGCTGAGTGAAAATTTACCCAGAGACTCCATTCTGGCGACACTCTCAATAATAAAGGGGGCAGCAGGCAGACTAGCCGCAAGATCTGTCGCATTATCCAACGCAGGTCAGGGAGCAGTCTCGTTAAATGGTTGCCCCAGGGGCGTGCAAGCAAAAGGGAAACTGTGTTATCTACCTTGTGAAGGTCAGCATTTATTCGGTTTAGCTTTGGATGACATCTTGAAAAAAGCTGCAGATAAGAAGAAAGGGTTTCCAACACCTCCCTTCTGTACTTCAGGCAGTCCTTTCGAAGGAAGAAATACAGTAGAAGGAGACTGAACACAGTAGATGGAAGATCGAGCAAGGAAAGGCAAGGGGTACCTATTCAGCAATCCTTCCCAGGATAGTATGAAACCCTCCAAATTACTCCCTACCCCAGGTGGGAGGAAGACTCTTCTTTTTCCTTCCAGCCTGGGAGAAAATTTCCTCCAGCACTTGGATTCTCAGCCTGGTAAGATCAGGATTAAAGCTGGAGTTCCTGAGATATCCACCAGACTGGGTTATCATGATGGCCCCACGGACATTCATCTTGGAGCAAGTAGCCCTGGAATCAGAGATACTAAGCTTCCTAGAGAAGAAAGTTCTGCAGGAAGTTCCATCAGGAGAAGAAGAGAAATTCTTTTATTCTCCCCTGTTTCTGATAAAGAAGCTGGACGGCTCATACAGAACGATTATCAACCTGAAAGGCCTGAACAAATTCTTGAAGATTCCCCGGTTCAAGATGGAGTCAATAAGATCAGCAATACAACTGCTCTTTCCTGGTTACTATCTGGCTGTCCTGGACCTGAAAGACACATGCAGCGTTCTGGAAATTTCTCAGAGTAGCAGTACCAGTAGGGGGCACCACAAGGCACTTCTAGTACAGGGCCCTCCCCTTTGGCCTGGAAGTACCTCCTCGTGTGTTCACGAAGCTAACAGTGGAGGTTGTGGCCCACCTCAGAGAAAAAAAATGACTGGTCATCCCATACTTGGACGACTTCTTAATAATAGTGGGTCATTCGTTCAATCATTGCCAGAGTCAAATGAGAGAGATAGCCACCATCTTGGAAGACTTAGGTTGGTGTTTAAACCTAGAAAAATCAAAGTTAGACCCACAAAGGACATGGATCGTTCTGGGGCTCTTACTTGACTCATGTCGCCTACTGGATCAAAAGAAGGAAAAGTTATTCAGTCTCCTCTCCAGATCAATACAAGATCCAGTGATGTCCCTCAGGAAAAGTGCTACAAACAGTGCTTACCCATGTGGGACATAGATACAGTGCACGCTGGG
Source organism: Dendrobates tinctorius (assembly GCF_039654945.1). Taxonomy (NCBI): domain Eukaryota; kingdom Metazoa; phylum Chordata; class Amphibia; order Anura; family Dendrobatidae; genus Dendrobates; species Dendrobates tinctorius. The sequence goes on from NW_027361672.1 coordinate 11,224,712, forward strand.
TCCTTGGCCCCAATGCACGTTTCGCGCTATGGGCTTCTTTGGGGGGCTTGTGTCACAAGCCTCCTGAGGAAGCCCATAGCGCGAAATGTGCATTGGGCCAAGGACCCAGCTTGCACTGTATCTATGTCCCACATGGGTAAGCACTGTATGTAGTACTTTTTTAAGCACTTGGCACTTTATTTCGTTCTGTTTATATTTTCTTGCTTGTTAACCAGATATTTTGTCCATGGTGGGAGTTGCTAATTTGGTAACTCCTTATGAGATTGTTCACACTTCTGACATCATTTATTAGTCTATGGAGTTATACCACATGTGGCTCCTGAGATGGACAACCTCTGGTGCACATAAAATACTTTATACAAGTATATACATTGTGCATTTTTGAGTGTTTAGCTGCATGTTGCTAACATAGAGTAGTATGGTGCTGCTGTTTGTGTCCGTTGTGTCATCACCATCTATCCATCATTATTACTGAATTTTTGTATATACTTTTTCCCTTTATGTTTTTGTATTGATCAATAAAATTTGTACATTTTTTTATTAAAGTGGTATTTTGTTTATATATGATTTTTGGGTTTTATTCTCCGCTTTTCTCTATAGGAATCATCAAGAATTGACATTATGGAGATTTTAGTCTGCTGCAAATCTGCAAGGAAAAAAAAAGCAGTGTGTGCATGAAACTTCACGGATCTAATTTACGTCGCTGTAAAACCTTGCATATATTACATGTGCACATAGCATTACAGGTAAGGCTAGTTTCATACTAGCGTATGTCCGAGGTGCGGAGGGCTGTGGGCTTTCTCCGTGAAGCTCTGCCCCCGGCCGCACCTCCTCCGTTCTGCCCCGCCTCTGTCGGCATGCGGCCTGCTTACCCTCTCTTTAGCATTAGGTACGCAGGCCGTGCCGATGAATGCTGATGCCTCCGCATGCGTCTTTTTGACGGTGCGGCGAGCCCACCAAAATGCAACATGCTGCGTTTGGCGCAGGACGGCGCACCGTCAAAAAGACGCATGCGGAGGCATCTGCATTCATTGGCACAGCCTGCATACCTAATGCTAAAAATAGGGTACGCAGGCCGCATGCTGACTGAGGCGGAGCAGAACGGAGGAGGTGCAGCTGGGGGTGGAGCTTCACGAAGGAAGCCCGCAGCCCTCCTCACCTCGGCCATACGCTAGTGTGAAACTAGCCTAATTGGGGAGAGTCACAGACTGATTACCGTATGTACTCGAGTATAAGCTGACCCGAGTATAAGCCAAGACCCCTTAATTTTGCCACAAAAAACTGGGAAAACGTATTGACTCGAGTATAAGCAGAGGGTGGTGCTGCACAAGGGTTAATGGTGGCCCAAGAAGATGCTCCATAGATAAATACCCCCCCATACAATGCTGCACAAGGGTTACTGGTGGCCCAAGAAGATGCTCCATAGATAAATACCCCCCCATAAAATGCTGCACAAGGGTTAATGGTGGCCCAAGATGATGCTCCATAGATAAATACCCCCCATAAAATGCTGCACAAGGGTTACTGGTGGCCCAAGAAGATGCTCCATAGATAAATACCCCCCATAAAATGCTGCACAAGAGTTAATGGTGGCCCAAGAAGATGCTCCATAGATATATACCCCCCCTAAAATGCTGCACAAGGGTTAATGGTGACCCAAGAAGATGCTCCATAGATAAATACCTCCCATAAAATGCTGCACAAGGGTTAATGGTGGCCCAAGGAGATGCTCCATAGATAAATACCCCCCATAAAATGCTGCACAAGAGTTAATGGTGGCCCAAGAAGATGCTCCATAGATAAATACCCCCCCATACAATGCTGCACAAGGGTTACTGGTGGCCCAAGAAGATGCTCCATAGATAAATACCCCCCCATAAAATGCTGCACAAGGGTTAATGGTGGCCCAAGATGATGCTCCATAGATAAATACCCCCATAAAATGCTGCACAAGGGTTACTGGTGGCCCAAGAAGATGCTCCATAGATAAATACCCCCCATAAAATGCTGCACAAGAGTTAATGGTGGCCTAAGAAGATGCTCCATAGATAAATACCCCCCATAAAATGCTGCACACGGGTTAATGGTGACCCAAGAAGATGCTCCATAGATAAATACCTCCCATAAAATGCTGCACAAGGGTTAATGGTGGCCCAAGGAGATGCTCCATAGATAAATACAGCCCATATATTGCTGCTGCTGCAATAAAAAAATTAATATATATAAACTCACCTCTCGTCGCTGAGGGCCACGTGCCGGTGTCCTGAGCAGGCGGGGAAACTGGCGCGCTATGTGGACCAGGTGCCGGTGTCGCCGCTTGCTCAGGCCCCAGGCACTGGCGATATTCCCTGTCCCCGTTCCATCGCTGCGCACTGCTCTGTGTTCCGGGTCCTCTGCAGTGACGTTCAGCAGAGGGCGCACACTGACTACGTCATCGCGCCCTCTGACCTGAACGTCACAGTCAGACGTGACACCATTTTGGAAACTAGACTCCTTAGGGAACTTATCTAGATGTGTATTTAAGCACCTTGATACCACAGGTGCTTCACATAACTTTATAACGTTAAGCCGTGAAAATAAAAAAAAATTAACTTTTCCTGCAAAAATCTTTTTAGCTCCAAATTTTGCATTTTCACAAGGGTGACAGGAGACAATGGACCCAAAAAATTGTTGTGAAATTTCTCCTGAGTTCACAGATACCCCATATGTCATCCAGCTACTTTTGAGGCACAGTGCAAAGCTCAGAAGGGAAGTAGCGTCATATTACAGTGCAGATTTTGATGCACTTGTTTGAGGGTGCCATGATACATTGGCAGAGCCCCTGAGGTGCCAGAACAGCAGAGTCCCCCATAAGTGATTGCATTTTACCAATTAGGCTGTGTGCCCACGATGCGATTTTTAAGCGTTTTTGCAGCGATTTTTGTTGCAAAAACGTTGAAAAATCTTGTACAGAACGCACCCCATGCATTCCTATGGCATTCCGCACATGCTGTGCTAATGCTGCACTGTTTTCCGCGGCGGAACCGCATCGCGGAAAAAATCGCAGCATGCTCATTCTTTTGTGCAGAATCGCAAAGAATTGCCGCGATTCCGCACCCATAGGAATGCATGAGAATCGCTTACTTCCCGAATGTGGCTATGCCCACCATGCGGGAAGTTAAGCGTCTCATGTGCGGTTGGTACCCACGGGGTGGAGGAGAGGAGACTGTCCTCCAGGCCCTGGGTACCATACCCCTGTAAAAAATCGGGGTATATTTACCTTCCGACGTCCCGCGCTGCATTCCCGGGCCTCAGCGTTCCCAGTAATGCCTTGCGGCAAGGTCCTGTGATGACATAGTCTCGCGTGACTCTAGCAGTCTCGTGAGATCGCTATAGCAACGCGAGACCAACGTCATCACAGGTCTCGCAAGGCATCGCTGGGAACGGGAGCGTCGCTGAGGCTGCGCGGGACGTCGGAAGGTAAATATAACCCGATTTTTTATTTTTTTTTTATCATTTTTAACATTATATCTTTTACTATTGATGCTGCATAGTAAAAAGCTGGTCACACTTGTCAAACACTATGTTTGACGAGTGTGACCAACCTGTCAATCACTTTCCAAGCGATGCTTCAAATCGCATGGAAAGTGGTTGAATATCGCACGCGAAAATCGCGAACATAATCGCAGTAAAATCGCTGTGAAATCGCGCAGAAAAAAACGCGCGATTTCTGGGAAGGAGTCCGGTTTTCAGTGTCCGGATTTAAACGCAACGTGATCCCTCACTGACCTGCCCCCTATTTTATATACTGCATATCTTATTGTCGTTTACAAAAAATTTGCAGTTTGCTGCAGCCACTTTTTTTTTTGCTCCAGTAAAATGGTAGCAGCGGTGGTTGCGCAGTAGCATCTATCACATCTCGATAGATGCTACTGCACATGCGCCACAGACGCCTTTTTTTTTTAATGAGGTTAAATATTTTTTTTTTTCCCTACAATATGCATAATGCGATACATGCTACTGCACAGGTGTCATTTTACTGTAATTTTTTTTCTAACCTCACAATCTGATATGCAGTGTATAAAATAGGGGGCAGGGCAGTGAGGGATCAGTAACCTGTCATTAAGCCATACAGATGATTATGTAAGCAGAGCAGCACATATATTAATTGATTGGTTTGATCTTCAGGCAATCCAGGGCCTTGGTCCTGCAGGACTCCTTTTAGTATGGTAAAATGGTCTGTAATCAAGGTGTAGTCGGAGCCCAGAAGACCAGTGAAAGAACAGTCCTGTGTTATTAAGCACATGTGCGGTTATTGGTCTGCAGCAATCCTCATGGTGGTTGTGGCAGTGGCTATCACCATACTTCTGGTGGGCAATAAGAGGTGTTTATGGTCTATTCTGTGGCTGCGGTGTTCTAAGTATAATCTGTCTAACAATCACTGCGGCTCATTATTGGTGTTGGGATACAACAGTGGAGGGTCTCCATCTCTCCCTCTGTTTCTGCTGCATATTTTGTCTACCACATTTATCCTGAATATTTGGCATTACAGACATATATCTGACACTTGCTACGGTGACTTATCTTTGCATAGTTGTCTAAATTTTCTTCTGATCTTACAGATCATTTACTATATATAACATAGTTGTGCCCAGGACTTTGGTCCATTTATGGCACCCTGGTGCTATTTCGCTGGTACTACTCCTGTGGTGCTGTTGTGGCGCCCCCCAGGAGTATGGCCGCCACAGTGGCATTGCCTTCCTCCATGGAGGGTAATGTCATGCTTGGAAGCAATGAAGGGTCTCTCTAACAGTTAATCATTTACATGCAACACGTTCCCTCTCCAGGCCAGCAGAGGGAGCTCTGAACCAGGATTGGGGGAGGAGCGTGCTCTGAGGGCCAGGAGGGGAAATAGATAGTTAGTGAGAAGAGGGCAACGAGTGTAGACATGTGGAGAGAAGCTGGAGGTTGGGCTGAGGACAGAGAGCTCCCTCCTTGTGATAGCGCATGATCTGGAGCCTGGTCTCCATGGTTGTATGGATACTGAAGGTCCTGCAACAGAAACCAGAGGAATAGGAAGCTGTAAATGCTCTATTCCCACCTAAGACTCGGAGGCACAACAGCGACTGGTGAGCCAAGAGAGATAGAGGGCTACAACTGTCTCCCATACGAGGTAGTTCTAAGAGAAGATAAGAAGGAGGAACTTCAGTGTAACACGGTATTGCATGTACCTCAAGCCAGCGCTAGGAGGACACTACACAACCCATCTGATAGAGAGATACCTGAGTTGCTTCCAGGCTAGCCGGCTCCTGTGCCATCTGTAATCAGGACCCTGGACTGCGTTTGCCAAGTAAAGGTAAAGAAACTGCACCCCTTTGTGTCCTTGCCTCCTTCCTGCAACATCCTCAGCACTGCTACATCTCTGTGCCAAACACTGCAACTTCTTCCTAACCCTTTATCTACCCTGCCCTGGGACTACAGCCCTGCCTGTGGAGGGCTACAACATTATAGCTGCACTACACCATCAGTCCCAGAGGATCTGCATGCAGCGTTGGCTTAATATCTCCCTTGCCGAACACCACAGGTGGCGTCACGAATCACTTATAAACTTTATTCCCAACTCAACCCCTTTTATATGGGCGCCCAGGGCCAAGGACCGGGTCACCGCTGCTGTGACATTCCCCTCTGAAGGACCAGCCCGGTACCGAGTACCCCACAGCCCTGGGATGGCGACCCATTTTAGAGTCATGAACAGGATCACGGAGCCCGGTATCCCCGGGTCCTGTGTGCCAGTGACTGTGTTTTGTGCAAAAGACTGTTGGTATCATTGCCGCCATTATCCTGCTGCTTGGCGCGCGCGGGAACCCAAAGAGGCGGGCCGTCGTGGGCGGAGCCTGCCGCAGAGCGCGAAGAGGTGAAGTACCGCGCGGGAAGAGGATAGCACGCGAGAAGTGAGAAGCTGAGGCCTGCAGCTCCGGCGTCACCTGATCCAGCCGAGGAGCGGCATCTGGTAAGCCAGCGCAACCCCGCGGCCTGGCTCACGTTAACTAGGGGGGAGAGAAAATGTCTGAGGACAACCCCAGTGCAGTGGAGGGCGCTCCCGCAAACCCCTCAGCGCCCACCGCAGCGGTCCCCATAATGCCGCTGTCCATGCCCTACATACCGGGAGCGGCCTGGCTGCCGCTGTACTCTGGTGAGTCACATACCCTCAGTGAATTTAAAGAGAGACTGTGCAGTTTGTTTGAGGTGTATCCTCTCTCTGAAAGCCAAAAGGTGTGCATCCTTATTGGGCAGCTAACAGGTGCAGCACAGAGAAAAGTAAAAGCCTGGCAGGACACTGACAAAGAGACTGCTAAAAAGATCCTGGCTAAGCTAAGAAGCACCCTTGACACCCGCACTGCAGCTGAAATCAAGATGAGGTTCTTTGGATGTAAACAGAAAGTGCAGGACAGTATAAGGGACTATGCTCTTAACCTGCAGGAGGCGCTGCGAGCCGTCAAGCAGATTGACCCAGACAGTGTGAAAGAAGAAGACCAACTGTTAAAGGAGCAGTTTATTGAAGGACTCCTATCCAGTACCCACAGAGCGCAGCTGCGCATCATAACCCTACAAAACCCTGACCTGGACTTTGCTGATTTCAAGGACAGGGCTATCCGGGTACTGCAGGAACCAACTGTCAACCGTCCAGCGCCCCCTAGGCGCCCTGCGATCACCTACCACCAGGAAGCAACATCTTCCCCTTCCATCCCTGTGGAGGCTGATGCCCAGACTCTGGATAAAGACCCATCTGCAGACCTACGTCTTCAGGTCCAGGAGTTGACCAAAGGTATGGCTGCACTTACTAAAACCATGCAGTCCCTGCAGGTGTCCTCCAAGGAGAAGATCCAGCTTGCTTCCAGTCCAGAGGATGTCCCGTGGCTCCAGAAGAGGAGAACCCCCGCCACTCCAAGGGAGGAACAACGACCGCTATGACCAGGACGGATGTCCCATCTGTCGTCGCTGCCACAAGGCAGGTCATCTTGCAAGATTCTGTCCTTTAAACGAGTAACCCCTGGGGCAGAGGACCAACCCCCAGGAGTAGGACCACAAGGCCCAAAGAACTGGAGAGCCAAGTATGTTGGAGGGAGACCAGTCCTTCCAGTGGTGATTGACGGCATCCCCATGAACGCTTTGCTGGACACTGGCTCGCAGGTGACCACTATGCCCTATATCCTCTACAAGCGGTATTGGGCTGACTCTGAACTTACCCGTGGCCCAACTGATGAACTGACGGTAGTTGCCAGTAATGGTCAGTCTTTACCTCAAGTAGGGTGTAAAGAAATTACTGTTAAAGTGGGTCGGGTAGAGCTAAAATCTCAAGGTCTGATAGTTGTGGATATTGATCGACGAGAATGTAATCCCATGATGACTCTTGGTACAAATGTATTGGGCTGACTCTGAACTTACCCGTGGCCCAACTGATGAACTGACGGTAGTTGCCAGTAATGGTCAGTCTTTACCTCAAGTAGGGTGTAAAGAAATTACTGTTAAAGTGGGTCGGGTAGAGCTAAAATCTCAAGGTCTGATAGTTGTGGATATTGATCGACGAGAATGTAATCCCATGATGACTCTTGGTACAAATGTAATTGAAAATTGTCTTTCCGAGGTTATTGTCTTGTTGCAACAGGTGGCTGAGACTGTTCCAGTGAACAACGAGTCCTGCAGAAGGAGATCAAGGCCCTCATGCAAAGACAACAGGTAGAACTCTCTGGCGGAGAAATTGGCAGCGTCAGAGTGAGTGATGCTTTTCCCATTGCAATACCCCCCAGATGTGAAATGTTGGTTTGGTGTCGGGCAGCTATAGGTCTCAGAGGAAAGGATTACCAGGCATTGGTAGAGCCAGTATACTCTGATAGCAGGCCCACTGCCCTGACAGCCAGAGGGGTAGTTGATGTATGTAAAGGGAGAGTACCTGTATGCCTTTTGAATTGTGGGGAGGAGGAGGCCACAATACCTCGGTACGCCACAGTTGCTAAGCTGCTCACTGTCAGTAACAATGCAATGCAGGCAGCAGAGCCCTTGGTCTCATCCGACCAAGTGGAGGACAATGGCTCTGTAAAGCAGCTGGAGGAGTGGTGCCAGCAACTGCAGGTGGGGACTGACTCTACACCTTCATACCAGAAAAATGGGGTTTACAGGGTGACCCAGGAGAATGAGCGGGTATTCAGTAAACACCCCCTAGATTTTGGGAAGGCAAAAGGGGTTCAACATCATATCCCCACTGGGAATCATCCACCCATAAAAGAAAGGTAGCGGCCTATACCCCCAACACAATACCAATGTGCTAAAGGTATGTTGAGAGAGATGAAGGAAGCTGGGGTTATCAGAGACAGTTGTAGCCCATGGGCAGCTCCCATAGTTTTTGTAAAGAAAAAGGATGGTACCATGAGAATGTGTGTTGATTACAGGAAAATTAATAGCATTACACATAAAAATGCCTACCCATTACCTAGAATTGAGGAATCATTAGCTGCACTTAAAACTGCTAACTACTTTTCCACCTTGGATCTCACTAGTGGGTATTGGCAGGTTCCCGTGGCAGAGGCAGACAAGGAGAAAACAGCATTTACCACCCCAATGGGTCTCTGTGAGTTCAACTATATGCCATTCGGGCTCTGCACCACCTCAGGAACATTTCAACGGCTAATGGAGTGCTGCCTGGGACACTCCTGTTGTACCTTGATGATGTCATTGTTTTCTCCAAGACTTATGAATACCATCTGGAACACCTGGCTGAGGTGTTTGAAGCCCTGTCCAACTTTGGCTTGAAGGTGAAGCCTTCCAAATGCCACCTCCTGAAGCCCAAGGAACAGTACCTCGGTCATGTGGTGAGTGCAGAAGGTGTGGCACCAGATCCGCACAAAGTCACAGTCATCCGGGACTGGCCGAAGCCCAGTAACCTCCTTGAAGTACGCCAATTCCTTGGACTGGTAGGCTACTACCGAAGATTCATCAAAGGCTTTACTGAAATAGCCACCCCTATGCAAAATCTTCTGGTGGGACAGTCCAAGAAAGCCAAACAGAAAAGTTCCACCTTTGAATGGACTGAGGAGTTGGAGAGATCCTTCACTCGACTGAAGATGGCTCTCACAGGGGATGAAGTTCTGGCCTACCCAGATTATGACAAACCGTTTGTGTTGTATACTGATGCCAGCAACGTGGGACTAGGAGCAGTACTGTCACAGGTACAGAATGGAAAAGAAAGAGTGATCTCCTACGCCAGCAGGAAGCTTCGTCCCACTGAAAGGAACTCCGACAACTACAGTTCCTTCAAGCTGGCGTTCCTTGCCATAGTCTGGGCTGTGACTGAAAGATTCAAGCATTACCTAGCTTCAGCCAAGTTTACCATCTTCACAGACAACAACCCTTTGACTCACTTGGAAACTGCAAAGCTAGGTGCACTGGAACAGCGATGGATGGCTCGGCTATCTAACTATGAATTCACCATCAAGTACCGAGCAGGGCACAAGAATGCCAATGCTGATGCGCTGTCCAGAATGCCTAATCTGCCTGATGCCGGAGAAGACCCTGAGGCTCTCGAAGAGATAGAGTTACCTCCCTTCCACCGACCAATTGCTGCCCAACGTGCTCAAGGAGTGAGAAACAGACGGTCTAGCTTGAAAGAGGTCACCCTAAATCCATTGCCCCATCATGACTGGGCAGAAACGCAGGATAGTGACCACATGGTGAAGAAGCTACTGTCACAAGCTGACTCACGCCCAGAGTCGAATGCTCCTGAAGAAACCCAGCAGTTGTGGAAGGAAAGAGGCCGGCTGTTTATCTATGAAGGAAAGCTGTGTCGGAGGAGTATCAATGCCCGCACTCATGAGCTGGTCTGGCAAGTGGTAGTCCCAAAGAGAGAGGCATCAATGGTCTTGGAAGCATACCACAATGGAGCTGGACACTTCGGATGGAAGAAGTTGGAAGCATTGCTCCGGGAGAGATTCTACTGGGCTGGTATGAGGAAAGCCATTGAAAAGTGGTGCCGGGAGTGTGGACAATGTAACCTGCGCAGAAAGGATCGAAACAGCCAGAGAGCTCCTCTGCAGCCAATAGTAACCAAACAGCCACTCGAGTTGGTCGCCCTTGACCATGTGTAGCTGGTCCCAAGCCGGTCCGGCTACATCTATGCTCTTACCATCGTGGACTACTACTCAAGATTCCTGGTAGTTGTGACTGTCAAAGATCAAACAGCCAGGACAGCAGCCAGAGCATTCCAACAGCACTTCTGTAGACCACATGGGTATCCTGAGCGAGTGATTACAGATCAAGGTCCCGCCTTTGAGGCAGAAGTGTTCCAGGAATTCTGTAACTTGTATGTTTGTAAGAAGATCCAGACAACACCATACCATCCACAGACCAATGGCATGTGTGAAAAGATGAACCAGGTAGTGATTGACCTATTGAAGACCTTGCCTTTGGAGGAGAGGAATCTGTGGCCAGAAAAGTTGCCAAATCTGGTAGACCTTTACAATCACATCCCGTGAATTCCACCAACTGTACTCCAGCCTACCTAATGAGAGTGAGGCCTGGCAAGTTACCTATTGATTTGGACATGGGAGTCCTTACACCTGAGGTGACAGCCCCAGATGCTGACTGGGATACAGAAAGGCAACAACAGTACCGTAGAGTACAAGAGTGTGTGAAAAAGAGTCTAGCTCAGGCAAGACAAAAACAAGAAAGACACTACAACCAACATGCACCTGCAGTTCCCTTGTCACCAGGAGAGCAAGTCCTCAAGAGGAAAAGAAGACTGCATAAATTATAAATTGGATGATCAATGGGAAGCTGAACCCTACACTATTTTACCCTCAAACTTTGACAATACCAAGGTGTGCCTTATTAGTAAAGATGGAGGAGAAACCTCAGCAGCAATATCAAGGGATCATCTGAAACTGTGCCCTGACCAGTTAAAAAAAGAATGGAAGAACAAAATAACATCCCACCCATAGAAGAAGAAAAGGTCAGCACTATACTTGGAGAATTCCCTGCCAATTGGACTAAAGTAAATGATGCTACGGTGGTGCCAGTGTTGACATTTCCCCAACTGGTAGTACAAGAAGACGTGACTCAAGAGAACTCTGAAAATCAGGAAGTTCAGGTAGCAGATGCCATACCAGCAGTGGAGCCAGAGAACCCTCGGCCTGCCAGTGGTGAATCTGTCATACCCATGGTGAGTCTAAGGCTACTTTCACACTTGATTTTTTTTGCAGCGCGTTTTTCCTGCAAAAAAAGCATTGAAAAAAGGCATACAAACGCATACAAATGCTGCGTTTTTTTCAAGCATTTTTATGAGCATGCATGAAAAAAACGCAGCGTTTTTATGCGTTTGTATGCGTTTTTAGTGCGTTTTTACCGCATTTGCGTTTTTTTACAACATTAGGTGGCCCCTCACACTAACCCAAACCATGACTTTACTAACCCTAACCCTGACCCTAACCCTTAACCAAACCATACCCTAACCATAACCCTAACCCTTAACCAAACCATACTAACCCTAACCCTTAACCAAACCCTACTAACCCTAACCCAAACCCTAACCCTAAACCCTAGCTAACCCTAACCCTAAACCCCTTAACTAACCCTAACTCTAACCCAAACCCCTAAATTCCATTGTCTAACTAATGGTTAAAAAAAAACCACATGCGCAAAAAAACGCATACATAAGCATGCCAATGCGCACATATGCGCACCCATAGACTTATAATGGGTGTCTTGCTGTAAAAAAACGCATTGCGCGCACATGCGTTTTTTTGAGGCAAGTCGGACGCCCAAAAAATGCAACAGGATGCATTTTGTGCGCCCGAGCGCATACCGCAAAAAAACGCATGCGCGGAAAAACGCATACAAACGCATGTGTATGCGCACATAAGCGCATCCCATGCAAAATATAGGGGAAAAAACGCATGCGTTTTTTAGCGTTAAAATCCAGAGCAAAAAAACGCAAGTGTGAAACCAGCCTAAGAGTTCGCAGGATACTACCCAGTTTACCCACACCAGAGTTACGTAGATCTACCCGTACTACACAAGGTATACCACCCATTAGATTCCGCATATAAATAAATTAAAGTAATGGTAACCTGTACATGTACATATGTAACTGTTTAAGTTTTGTCAAGCAAATGTCCTGAGTATTTTTTTCACCACCTCAATAATGATTATGAAAATCCCATATCCACCACCAATAAATGGCAGAAAGAGAGCCATAGAATAAAATTCCAACAATGTTTATTACATAACAATTTTCACAAAATTCATATTTAACAAGGTAAGTACACATAAATTAGCGCCATGGGTACATATAAAGAAACACTGTGAGGACAAAATTGTATACAGGACTAATACCAATAATTTCTCAATGAGATTGGAAAAATTGAACAAAAAACTTCATAGCTATTAGGTTAGCACTAGAGATGAGCGACTTTGCCTTTTTTCGGGTCGAGTCGGGTTTCACGAAAACCGAATTTCACAAAAGTCGGGTCGAACGAAATCGGCCGATTATCGTAAAAAGCCGAAGGCCGACTGAAACACGAAACCCAATGCAAGTCAATGGGGAAGCAAAGTCGGCAGGGAGTTGAGGACAGGAAACACACCTACAGTGCCCTTTTGAATGCCAAAAACATCAATTCTTATTACTGAAGTATTTCAACCTTAATTTACTTCATAATACTAGTTACGCACTGAAAAATGGGGGTTATTTGGCTAAATTTGTGGGGGGGTAGGGCTGGCTCCAGGTTTTCATGTGCCCTGGGCCAAAGAGCGCCCCTTTAACACATAGCACAACTCATGATGCTCCGATACGGCAGAGAAATAGCGGTATAGTACAATGAAAAATACTTCACTTTTTACATCTCATGACTGATATCCATTTTAAATTCTCCAATAGCTCCAAAAACGGACAGTATATTACTCCATACAGTATTATGGCCACCGCATAGTGCGCTATACAGAGTAATGAGGCCCATATATTTCTCCATACAGAATCCCATATAATGTTTGAAACAGTATATGATGAGCTCCACATAATGATACAGTATATGTTGGTCCCCATGGATGAAGCTGCACTGTCTCATGGGCCCAAATAATGCTCCATATATAATGGGCCCCATTTCTAATGCTCTAGTGTATAATGGGCCCTGTAAATGCTGCTCCAGTGTCTGATGTCCACCTTTGGAATGCTCCAGTGTATGGTGGGCCCCATCTATCATTCTCCATAGTATAGTGCTCCCCAAAAATTGCTGTCCCAACATTGAAAACAATTAAATAAGTCTCCTCGCTAGGGAATCCCTGTACTAGTCTGGGCGTACAGACGTGATGTCATTGCGCTCTCTGATCAGAATATCACTGTCAGGAAATGCGGAAGACGTCATGGCAGTGGAGCAGGGAGAGGTAAGTATTTCAGCTTTGCAAGTGCTGTGATCCTGAGCAAGCAGGGGGGGCCCTCTCGTTGGCGACGGCACTGGCACAGGGCCCCTCATAGTACGGCGGTGTGTCTGACGGCGGGTGTGCACCCCCACCGTCAGAGACACTTGATTGCACTATGAGGGACCCTGTGCCAGTGCCTGCGCCCAAGAGTCGGCCCACCCACCTGTCCAGGGCAACGGCACTCGCATGGTTACGTGTGCTAGGTGGTGACCCCGGCCATGGGGGGAGGAGGCAGCCCAGTTAGGGAGGTTTACAAAATGGCATATGTTGATGTGGGACATTCACCTGCTGCGAAAGGTGAAATTGGTCAAGTCCCAGGAAGAGGAGGACCAAAGAAAGCTATTTTTCTGTCACCCTATGTGTCATCAGGGTAAGGTGTGACAAAATCCTTGGAAACCCATGCATGGTTCATTTTAATGAAGGTTAGATCATCCACATTTTGGGTCGAGAGACAGGTCCTTTTTTCTGTCAGGATTGATCCAGCAGCACTGAAGACTCTTTCCGATAGCACACTTGCAGCTGGGCAAGCGAGCTCCTGTAAGGCATATTGTGCCAATTCAGGCCAGGTGTCCAGTTTAGCGGCCCAATAGTCAAATGGGAATGACCTGTGAGGGAGAACATCGATATGGGACGAGAAGTAGATTGTAACCATAGTTGACAAGTGCTGTCTCCTGTCACTTTCAATTGATGCAGTATTACCAGTCGTGTGAGCGGGACTTGAAAAATCAGTCCACAACATGGTCATGAAACCCCTGTCTCCAACGCCACTTCTGATGTGTGCACCACCAACACCTCTTCCAAGCTGCCCCTGGCCCCTACGGCTCATGTGAGAACCATCACCGCTGCTGTGTGCTGGGAATGCCTCAACCAACCGGTTTACCAGAGTTGCTTGTTTGTTAGCCAATATTAGGTCAAGGTTCTCCTGTGGCATGATGTTTTAGAATTTGCCTTTATAGCGTGGATCCAGGATGCTGGACAACCAGTAGTCGTCATCGTTCATCATTTTGGCAATGCGGGGGTCCCTTTTTAGGATCTGCAAGGCATAATCTGACATGTGGGCCAATGTTCCCGGTGTCAATGATGCACTGCGAGTGCTGGGTGGAGGAGCACTTTCTGGCAAATCCACATCCCTCCAGTCACGCACAAACCCTGTACCAGACCTTGCCACGCCAACATTTTCTCTTGCCCCATGAGAAGCATCCTCCGCCCCTAAATAATCATCCCCATCATCATCCTCCTCCTCTTCCTCTTCTTCCTCCACCTCGTCCAGGAGAGTTCCCGGAGCAGATAATGGCTGTCATCAAGGCTTCCCTCCTCCTCTTCCTCATCATCCTCGGCTGCAGACGCCTGCTCCTTAATGTGCGTCAAAGTTTGCATGAGCAGACGCATAAGTGGGATGCTTATGGTTATGATGGCGTCGTCTGCGCTTACCAGCCGTGTGCATTCCTCAGAACACTGAAGGACTTTACAGAGGTCTTTCAGCTTCGACCACTGCACACCTGTCAACTCCATGTCTGCCCTCAAAGTGCCTGCCCATGTATCCTCCCACAAATGCATTACGGCCTGCCTCTGTTTGCACAGCCGCTCAACCATGTGCAGGGTGGAGTTCCACCTTGTTGCTACGTCGATAATTAGGTGGTGCTTGGAAAGGTGGAGCAATCGCTGCAGCTTCTGCATACGACTGGAGTGTACCGGCGACCGGCGGATGTGCGAGCACAGTCTTCGGACATTCTGGAGCAGGCCTGTTAACTCCGGATAATTATTGAGGAAGCACTGCACCACCAGGTTCAAGGTGTGAGCCAAGCAAGGTATGTGTCTGAGTTTTGAAAGGGCTATGGCTGCCACAAAATTCCGTCCGTTATCACTAACTACCTTGCCTGCCTCAAGATGTAGACTGCCCAGCCATGACTCAGTTTGTCGCTGAAAGTAGTCGGCCAGTACCTCTGCGGTGTGTCTGTCGCCCAAACACATCATCTTCAACACAGCCTGCTGACGCTTTCCATTAGCTGATCGATAGGGGGACACCTCGTGTGCAACACTGGCAGCTGCGGATGGAGTGCTCGTGCGACTGCGTTCTGTGGACGAGCTTTCGCTTCTGGAGTAGGAGGAGGAGGAGGGTCGAACGCCTACAGCCAACTGTTTCCTATACCGTGGGCTAGGCAGCACTGTCCCACCACCGCTGTCCCCTGTGGACCCTGCATCCACCACATTAACCCAGTGCGCAGTGGTGGACACGTAACGGCCCTGGCCATGCCTACTGGACCGTGCACCTTTCCACTCACTGATTGCTTGAGTGCATGTAAAATGCGGTCTTTCACATGAAGGTGGAGGGCTGGGATGGCTTTGCGAGAAAAGAAGTGGCGACTGGGTAGGTCATAGCGTGGTACTGCGTAGGCCATGAGTTCTCGGAAAGCTGCGCTTTCAACCAACCGATAGGGCATCATCTCTAACGAGATTAGTTTGGCAATGTGGGCGTTCAAACCCAGTGTACGCAGATGATTGGATGAGTACTTTCTTGTCCTACTCATAGTCTCTGGTAGGGTGAGCTGGACTTGAGAGCTGCATATGGTCGAACTAGCAGTGGACATGGCGGACTGAGAGAGGGTTGATGATGGTGATGGAGTTGGTGTTCTTTCTGGTGGCCTAGATTCAATCTTTTGTTGCAATAACAGTGTGATTCCCTGACTGATTTGCCCTTGCGACGACAACTCATCATTTGCTGCTGGTGGTGTGCTAACCGGTGGGCTTACAGTGGGGGAAACAATGTAGTGTTGCTGACTACCTTCTTTGGGAGCAGTTGCACATGTGGTACGTGAGTTTTGGTAGTCCGTCCACGCTTGCAAGTGCATGGTGGTTAAATGTCTTAGCATGTAACTGGTATTCAAATTTCTCAGATTTTTCCCTCTGCTAAAGGTCTTTGCGCACTTCTTACATATAACCTTTGCCTGATCATTAGGATTTTGTTCAAAAAAGTGCCACACTGCACTCTTCCTACTATCCAAGACATTTTGAGGCCTTGCACGCTGTGCTATTTTGACCGCCTGGCCAAGCTGTCCTGCAACTCTTTTGGTTTTTGTAACCTGTTTTTGGACTGCTTCGGGCCTGCCAGATAACAGCTGTTGTGATGTTGATGCCCGCTGCGGATGCTCCTCCTCCTCTTCTGAGCTATTGGCAGCGGCACCCTCTTCCCCCAATGGATGCCAATCTGGGTCAACAACTGGGTCATCCATCACCTCCTCTTCAATGTCATGTGCACCTTCCTCTGTGTCACTGTGTATGGTTGTATAGTATGCGGGAAGGGGCACCTGAGTTTCATCAGGGTCAGATTCTGCCTCAGTACACTGCGAGGACAATGTAGTGCTCTGAGTGAATGTACCAGCAGAATCATCTATCAGTGGCTGTGCATCAGTGCACTCCATGTCAGATTCACCTTGGCCTGGGTAATTCACGATTTGACTTGATAACCCTGGCATGGTATGTGAAAACAGCTCCATGGAGTAATCTGTAGTGTGGCCTGCCGCTTCCTTCAATTTTGGTTGGGGTGAAGGACACAAGGAAACGTGTGGTTCATGACCATGAGCCTCCAATGACGACTCAGTGCTTTTATTTTTTAAAACTTCAGAAGAGGAGGCGATAGAGCTGGAGGCTGAGTCAGCAATGTAAGCCAAAACTTGTTCTTGAAGCTCCAGCTTTAAAAGCGGTTTACCTACTCCCAGAAAAGGGAGCCTTCGAGGCCTTGTGGAGCCAGTCGATGACGCAGGCTCAACACCTCCTGCATTAGGTGCTATTTTGCTTTTGCCACTACCAGCAGATCCACCACCAACACCAACACCATCATTACCAGCTGCCAACCCCCGCCCACTTCCACGGACTCTTCCACCACACTTCCTCATTTTTGGGGAAAATCTACCCAAAAAACCACCAACTATATGGCACTGTAAAACAAGGTACAAGGTGTATATAGGAGTGGGGAGAATTTGAATCTCTCTAGACTTCAGGACACAGTTGGATTCTGTCAGGCCCTGTTTATATTACACCGCAATGTGACAGGCAGATTCTGGATGGTGTAAGAAAGGTGTATAGAGGACTGTGAAGAATTTGAATCTCTCTAGAGTTCAGAACATAGTTGGATTCTGTCAGGCCCTGTTTATATTACTCCGCAATGTGACAGGCAGATTCTGGATGGTGTAAGAAAGGTGTATAGAGTAATGTGGAGAATTGGAATCTCTCTAGACTTCAGGACACAGTTGGATTCTGTCAGGCCCTGTTTATATTACACCGCAATATGACAGGCAGATTCTGGATGGTGTAAGAAAGGTGTATAGAGGACTGGGGAGAATTGGAATCTCTCTAGACTTCAGGACACAGTTGGATTCTGTCAGGCCCTGTTTATGTTACACCACAATGTGACAGGCAGATTTTGGATGGTGTAAGAAAGGTGTATAGAGGACTGTGGAGAATTGGAATCTCTCTAGACTTCAGGACACAGTTGGATTCTGTCAGGCCCTGTTTATATTACACCGCAATGTGACAGGCAGATTCTGGATGGGGTAAGAAAGGTGTGTAGAGGACTGTGGAGAATTGGAATCTCTCTAGACTTCAGGACACAGTTGGATTCTGTCAGGCCCTGTTTATATTACACAGCAATATGACAGGCAGATTCTGGATGGTGTAAGAAAGGTGTATAGAGGACTGGGGAGAATTGGAATCTCTCTAGACTTCAGGACACAGTTGGATTCTGTCAGGCCCTGTTTATATTACACCACAATGTGACAGGCAGATTCTGGATGGTATAAGAAAGGTGTATAGAGGACTGTGGAGAATTGGAATCTCTAGACCTCAGGACACAGTTGGATTCTGTCAGGCCCTGTTTATATTACACCGCAATGTGACAGGCAGATTCTGGATGGTGTAAGAAAGGTGTATAGAGGACTGTGGAGGATTTGAATCTCTCTAGACTTCGGGACACAGTTGGATTCTGTCAGGCCCTGTTTATGTTACACCACAATGTGACAGGCAGATTTTGGATGGTGTAAGAAAGGTGTATAGAGGGCTGTGGAGAATTGGAATCTCTCTAGACTTCAGGACACAGTTGGATTCTGTCAGGCCCTGTTTATATTACACCGCAATGTGACAGGCAGATTCTGGATGGG
Organism: Dendrobates tinctorius; assembly: GCF_039654945.1. Classification (NCBI taxonomy): domain Eukaryota; kingdom Metazoa; phylum Chordata; class Amphibia; order Anura; family Dendrobatidae; genus Dendrobates; species Dendrobates tinctorius. The sequence continues at coordinate 11,243,308 of NW_027361672.1, forward strand.
GTAAGAAAGGTGTGTAGAGGACTGGGGAGAATTAGAATCTCTCTAGACTTCAGGACACAGTTGGATTCTGTCAGGCCCTGTTTATATTACACCGCAATGTGACAGGCAGATTCTGGATGGTATAAGAAAGGTGTATAGAGGACTGTGGAGAATTGGAATCTCTAGACCTCAGGACACAGTTGGATTCTGTCAGGCCCTGTTTATATTACACCGCAATGTGACAGGCAGATTCTGGATGGTATAAGAAAGGTGTATAGAGGACTGTGGAGAATTGGAATCTCTAGACCTCAGGACACAGTTGGATTCTGTCAGGCCCTGTTTATATTACACCGCAATGTGACAGGCAGATTCTGGATGGTGTAAGAAAGGTGTATAGAGGACTGTGGAGGATTTGAATCTCTCTAGACTTCGGGACACAGTTGGATTCTGTCAGGCCCTGTTTATGTTACACCACAATGTGACAGGCAGATTTTGGATGGTGTAAGAAAGGTGTATAGAGGGCTGTGGAGAATTGGAATCTCTCTAGACTTCAGGACACAGTTGGATTCTGTCAGGCCCTGTTTATATTACACCGCAATGTGACAGGCAGATTCTGGATGGGGTAATAAAGGTGTGTAGAGGACTGGGGAGAATTGGAATCTCTCTAGACTTCAGGACACAGTTGGATTCTGTCAGGCCCTGTTTATATTACACCGCAATGTGACAGGCAGATTCTGGATGGTATAAGAAAGGTGTATAGAGGACTGTGGAGAATTGGAATCTCTAGACCTCAGGACACAGTTGGATTCTGTCAGGCCCTGTTTATATTACACCGCAATGTGACAGGCTGAAATTGCCTAGTGTATGACAAACTACAATGTGTATATAGAATTGGGCAGATTTGGAATTTCCCTAGAGTGTAGGTCTGTAAGAACTGACAAACTCCTCTGCTTTTACTTACAGTCACACACTTAGATAGCTTCAATTTGGCCGTGATAACAGCCGTTACACGGTACTGAGAGAGGAGCGTGCACGTACACCGCTGTACGGTGTATGTAAAATTGTCAAGCTCCGTGTTTTTGTATACAGACTGACACGCTGTCTCTCTCTAGTTTTGAATGTAATCAAACAGCAAATATACTAAACTGTTTGAAAAATGGACAAAACTATAAGGTGTAGGTCTGTAAGAATGGACAAACTCCTCGACTTTTCCTTACAGAGTCACACACGTAGATAGCTTCAATTTGGCCGTGATAACAGCCGTTATACGGTACTGAGAGAGAAGCGTGCACGTACACCGCTGTACGGTGTATGTAAAATTGTCAAGCTCCGTGTTTTTGTATACGGACTGACACACGCTGTCTCTCTCTAGTTTTGAATGTAATCAAACAGCAAATATACTAAACTGTTTGAAAAATGGACAAAACTATAAGGTGTAGGTCTGTAAGAACGGACAAACTCCTCGACTTTTACTTACAGAATCACACACGTAGATAGCTTCAATTTGGCCGTGATAACAGCTGTTACACGGTACTGTGTGAGGAGCGTACACCGCTGTACGGTGTGTGAAAAAATGAATGCTCACTACCTCACCAGGACAAAACAATACAATTTGGATTGCTTTTAAAAAAGCAGTTTGAACACCAGTGTGCACACAGCAATGCAGCTAGCCTTAAAAGGCAGGCTAATCACCACCAGCGCTGCTGCACAAAAGCAAAAATCTTCACCTTTCACTGCACAGTAACTACAGTGAAAAGCGCTAGCAGCAGAAGCAGTTAATTTTCTTTTTGCCTTCCTAACGCTCTCCCTACAAAATCAGCAGCTGCAGCAGCTCTCCCTATTCTGAGATCAGCATGAGTAACATGGCGGTCGGCGTCCCCGCCCTTTTATACCCCCTGTGACGCCACACAAAGCAAGCCAATCACTTGCATGCCCTTCTCCAAGATGGTGGTGACTGCTGCCTATGTCATCACGTTGCCCACAGTGTCCGTTCTTCCTGATTGGCTGAAAAAGGGCGCAAAAGCATCTTTTGAAACGTGACTTTGGCGCGATGGTCGCCGACCTCGTGGCCGACCTCACGCTAAGGTCGGGTTTCGTTTCATGAAACCCGACTTTGGCGAAAGTCGGCGACTTTTGAATTTTTTCGACCCGTTTCGCTCAACTCTAATTAGCACCACAAAATATCAGATGCATATTATCAAGAGATTGTTTCTGTGAATCCACACTAGATCTAAAACATTTTTTTCAACTGGTCCAATCTCCATATAATGAGAATTCATTGTATCCACAGCACTACAAGCTCTAGTACAAAAAACAATGTTTCAGATCATGTGTATTTAATTGCTGTGATACAAAAGAAGCACATAATGCAAGTCCAGAAAGGTGAGGGGAATTTCCATTACTGCAATACACTTGCTAGCCACCACATTATAAGAAAAAGAAAAAGTCCTTCACTTACATGTGCAATGCCTCTTAGATAAGTGCCCACAGCCACCCCTGACAGCGCCGTTTCGCCAGATAGGCTTCCTCCAATCTTTAAGTTTTGTGCCTGCAGATAATCTGTAAGATTGTTCTTTTTGAATTTTTCCCGCTTGTTTTCATAGACATTGTGACCACAGGACTGTGTGTGGTCACTACTCTTGTAAATAGTTCACCATTTGCCCAGGAATGGACCATGGAAGTTGATGCTTGGACTTATCATCACAGGACTATTTTTGGAGCTTTTGTTTTTTGTAATTTTTTCCTTTTTCAAATCTTGCAACCTTCATATTGTTTATTTGTTTATTTATTCATATGTTTTTCATCAGCCCAGGAGTGCTGACTTGCACTAGGGGGGAATGTGGCACCCCCCAGGAGTATGGCCACCACAGTGGCATTGCCTTCCTCCAGGGAGGGTAATGTCATGCTTGGAAGCAATGAAGGGTCTCTCTAACAGTTAATCATTTACATGCAACACGTTCCCACTCCAGGCCAGCAGAGGGAGCTCTGAGCCAGGATTGGGGGAGGAGCTCGCTCTGAGGGCCAGGAGGGGAAATAGGTAGTTAGTGTGAGGAGGGCAACGAGTGTAGATGTGTGGAGAGAAGCTGGAGGTTGAGCTGTGGACAGAGAGCTCCCTCCTTGTGATAGCGCATGATCTGGAGCCTGGTCTCCACGGTTGTATGGATACTGAAGGTCCTGCAACAGAAACCAGAGGAATAGGAAGCAGTAAATGCTCTATTCCCACCTAAGACTCGGAGGCACAACAGCGACTGGTGAGCCAAGAGAGATAGAGGGCTACAACTGTCTGCCATACGAGGTAGTTCTAAGAGAAGATAAGAAGGAGGAACTTCAGTGTAACACTGTACTGCATGTACCTCAAGCCAGCGCTAGGAGGACACTACACAACCCATCTGATAGAGAGATACCTGAGTTGCTTCCAGGCTAGCTGTCTCCTGTGCCATCTGTAATCAGGATCCTGGACTGCGTTTGCCAAGTAAAGGTAAAGAAACTGCACCCCTTTGTGTCCTTGCCTCCTTCCTGCAACATCCACAGCACTGCTACATCTCTGTGCCAAACACTGCACCTTCTTCCTAACCCTTTATCTACACTGCCCTGGGACTACAGCCCTGCCTGTGAAGGGCTACAACATCATAGCTGCACTACACCATCAGTCCCAGAGGATCTGCATGCAGCGTCGGCTTAACATCTCCCTTGCCGAACACCACAGGTGGCGTCACGAATCACTTATAAACTTTATTCCCAACTGAACCCCTTTTACATGGGCGCCCAGGGCCACGGACCGGGTCACCGCTGCTGTGACATTCCCCTCTGAAGGACCGGCCCGGTACCGAGTACCCCTCAGCCCTGGGAGGGCGACCCACTGTCCAGAGGGACGGACTGGAAAAAGGGAATTAGACCTACCAGTAATTCGGTTTCCAGAGGTCCCTCAGAACAGCATCCTTATTTTCCCTCCCTTATGTTTATCTTTTGGCTTGCACAAGATCGATCTTTTTGCAGATTTTTTTTATACTTCAACAGGGCAGAGAAGTACGCTGCGCAGGAGCACGATGCCGGTGAGCGATGAAGCAACAGGAGGGCGGCATCACAAGAAGATGGGAGGCGCCGGACCTGGACCTGCGACACCCATCGGACCAGACCACCCCTATCCCCCGAGTGAGGATAATAAAAGTTATTTTTCTTATCTTTCAGGTTGGACTGGGGGCTTATCTACAGCATTGTAGAATGCTGTAGATAAGCCCTGAAAGGCAGTGGCCACATCTTATAGCGGCCAAAACAGGTGACAGGTTCCCTTTAAAGTGACAACGGGTGGTGATTGATCTTTATGAATGTGACCATTTTAATAAGCCCCCTTGTTTTTTTTGTTTAAATCACTACGACAGACCAAAAAAAAGCTAGCTATAAGAAAAGGAACAGGGAATGTGTGCCATGTAAAACCCCCACTAGCAGTGGATTGGTAGCAAAATCTCTGTTCAGACTGCATCCACAAAACGAATAGTGAAGAGTGAGACCCAAGATTTGCCGCAAGCCTTAGATCCGTTATCAGGGCTTAGGTGAAAGGTTCCTTAAAAACCCTATTAAAAAAAGGGAAGAAAAAATCTAGGGGAGTCTCATCTGATTCTGACGTTTCTCTGTTATCAGAGGGAGGGTACCACAGTGAATCTTTATCCTCCTCCTCATCGGACAATGATATGGGGGACAGACCATGTTTACCGGTGGAGGATTAAGATAGGTTAGTTAAAGCTGTTAGGCTTAAAAGAGAAAATGGCTAGATCCCTAGAGGACGTGATGTCTGAGGGTTGGAGCAGAGAAAGAAATGCACCTTACTGGTTAGTAATAATTCCAATAACAAGGAATGAAAAAAGCCTGTTAAAACCGGTGCCTTTCCATCATCTTCAAAAAGGAGATATCCTTTGGAGAAGAAGGTCACCCGCACTTTCCAAACTTAGGCCGGGGTCAGACTTGCGAGAAACTCGCACGTCAATACCTGGCACTGCCGCCGGCACTCGGGACCTGAGCGTTCAGCTGCATAGAAATTCATGCAGCTGAACGCTCTGATCTGAGTGCCGGCGGCAGTGCCGCGTATTGACGTTCGAGACTCGTGCAAGTTTCTCACAAGTCTGACCTTGGCCTTATAGAAATATACAGGCCGTTAACACCCAGAAACTTATGAAGAACTTGCAGTCATCATTGGCCCCTATCTCAACCCTCTCATGTCCTGACTCTGCACTGAAGCATTACAGTGAAACACTGCAAAGTGCCCTGTATGAAACCGCACTTCCTATACATAGAGCAGCTCGACACAGACTGCGACAACCCTGGAACATGCTGCAAACACGTTTCCTACAGCGGTGCTCCAGGTGCTCCGAGTGTCTGTGGAGAAAATCCAATCTACCTGAAGATTTCATCCATTATAAGTTTATGCTTAAAACACACAACACTGCCTTTCACCTCTCCAAACAAACCTATTTCAACACCCTCATCACCTCACTATCCAATAACCCTAAACGTCTCTTTGACTCTTTTCATTCACTACTCAACCCAAGAGTGCAGGCCCTAACGACGGATCTCCGCGCTGATGATCTGGCCAATTACTTCAAAGAAAAAATGAGCCTTATCCAATGGGAAATTTTCTCCCTATCCCCCAATACCATGCACTGTTCTCCCTCCCCCCCACTGCATCGAGCTCACTCTCTGATTTTGAACAGAAGAAGAAGTGATCAGGTTCCTTGCATCTTCTTGCCCTACTACTTGCACCTGTGACCCTATTCCGTCACATCTCGTCCCAGTCCTTTTCCCCTGCTATCACCACTCACCTAACAAAAATATTCAACCTCTCTCTCTCTTCCGGTATCTTTCCCTCCTCATTTAAGCATGCCATCATACATTCATTACATAAAAAACCATCCCTCGACCAAAACTGTGCTGCTAACTATAGACCTGTCTCTAATCTTCCCTTCTCTAAATTCCCCGACCGCCTGGTCCACTCACGTCTTATCCGTTATCTCTCACGTAACTTTCTTCTCGACATTCTTCAATCCGGTTTCTGCTCTTTACACTCTACTGAAACTGCACTCACTAAAGTCTCATGATTTACTAACAGCTAAATCTAATGGTCCCTACTCTATGCTAATTCTCTTGGATGTCTCTACAGCATTTGTGGCGCCCCTGAGGGTTCAGTCACCACAGAGATACTGCACCTCCTCCTGAAATGTGGTACCCCACCATCCAGGTAAGGTGGAGACACCTGACCACACTCCAACACCTGCATCCCACACAACATAGTAGTGTAGCAAAGCACCTTTGGTGGCTCCCTGCTTGGAACACGAAGAGTGCTTGGAGGTGGGTGGAGCTTAGTCTGCACAAGAGAGCGGGAGATTATTAGGACTAGGTCAGTCTGTGAGAAGAGATCCCTTGAGTGGGATGGATGGAAAGAGGTGCTGCAGCAGTCTCCTGTGACCTGGAGCTGCTGGCACGGGAAAGAGATATAGAAAGCCTGATTCTCCATAAGAAAGATTGATTTGTACGGAACATGAGGAGAAGAAGAGAACTAAGGACTAGGGTCAGAGTGGAACCCTTCCTCAAGTTCTAAGCGCATGGCCGAGGTCCGGTCCCCAAGGTTGTATGGCTACTAATGGTCCTGCAGCAGACACCGGAGGAATAGAAGTTGTCACCACTTTATTCCCACACAAGATTAGGGGGCACAAAAGCAACGTGAGTGAGCCGGGACTTGGTAGCAAGGAGTCCCCGAAGCAGGCTACAGCTGTATGCCGTACAAGTAGAGTTCAAAGGAACATCTTAAAGGAGGAACTTGGGTTTAACACACAACCACAAGTACTTCATTACAAGCGCTAGAAAGGAGACGTTCAGGAAAGGCATATGTTGGCGGAGTGTTGGAACGGAGTACTTAATCTTGCCTGGAGGTTGACTGAGCCCCTGACCTGGAGGACACAGCAGAGGCGTATCTAGGCTTCCTGGCGCCCGGGGCAGAATTTGGTTCGGCGCCCCCACCCCCCCCCAAGTACATATGCGACTTGCACACTTAGCCATGTACCCACGAGCTGCTCTCCCTAATGCTCTCAATGTTCAGTAAAAAACTGAAAGCAGGAAGAGAAGCTCATTGTAAAGTATGAAAATCGCATATGAGTGAAGTGTCCGTGTGACGACTACTGGAACCTGCAGAGCTGAATCCTGACATTGCAGCTTCTGAATTCTCACAACGAATGCACTGCACACATTTAGGATTCTCCTTTGCCGATGTACAGTCATGTCAGCACAAGTATGTGATTTATATACTTCTGGCCACACTCCGACTAGACGTGCCCGGCCTCGCTCCGTTCATTTTCATTGAGTGAGGCCACACATGTCTAGTCAGCATGTGACCGCATGTATGTAAATTACCAGCATGAGAGAATCATAACAGCGTTCAGTGCGCACTGTGAGAATTCAGAAGTCTACAGTCACATAGAATGACTGCAGACTCCGTACAAACCTGGAGAACCCCTTTAATGTTCCTAACAAATAAAAACATGAGAATAAGTCAGTTGCACAAATAACATTTACATCCAGGTACCTTATAGATGACGTCGTCTCTGGAGTCGTTCTCCTTTTCTTCTTCTTGTCCAAACCCCATGATGAGTTTTCTCATCCACAGCCGTCTCTGCAGACTTCCATCTTCTCCGGTCTTCTGCAGCAAATCTCCACACGATGCCCTTAAACACAGAAGTGTCATTATAATGCTCCTAAATACAAATATCTGCAATATACTGTGGCCTCACACTATTCCCCTCCCTCCTCTAACATCCCTCTGTTCACCATACTGTCTCATCATATATTTACCCCCTCACTCTCTATATTGTCTGCTCACACATACCCCCGACTCCCCATACTGTGTCCACATACATTAACCCGTTCTCTCCCCATACTATTCGCACCCAACCCGCATACTGTTTCCTCATACATACTCTGTGTCCTGAAATCTCCCCACACACATTAAATCCCCCCCATCCCCACTCCAAATCCCTCACACACATTAAGTAACCCCCATCCCCACTCCTAAATCCCCCCACACATTATGTACCCCCACTCCAAATCCCCCACACATTAACCCCCATCCCCACTCCAAATCCCCCACACATTAAATAACCCCCATCCTCACTCCCAAATCCCCCACACACATTATGTACCCCCCACTCCAAATCCCCCACATATTAACCCCATCCCTACTCATTAACCCCCCCAAACAATAACCCCCATCCCCACTCATTAATTCCATCCCCACTCATTAACCCCCCCATCCATACCCCCAAATCCCCAACACATTATGTACCCCCCACTCCAAATCCCCCACACATTAACCCCCATCCCAACTCATTAACCCCCCAGACATTAATTCCATCCCCACTCATTAACCCTCCACAAATTAATTCCATCCCCACTCAATAACCCCCATCCCCACTCATTAACCCCCCACTCAATAACCCCTATCCCCACTCATTAACCCCCCACACATTAACCCCCATCCCCACTCTTTAACCCCCCACACATTAACCCCATCCCCACTCTTTAACCCCCCCACACTGTAACCCCCATTCATTAACCCCATCCCCACATTAACCTCATCTCCACTCATTAACCCCCCCACGCATTAACCCCATCCCCACTCATTAACCCCACTACACATTAACCCCATCGCCACACATTAACACCCCCCATCTTCGGTGGTTTCTTCAGCTCCACATTGGAGCACACTTACCACCAGCGCTGAGCGTTCACTGAGCACTCTGGGCGTCGGGGAGTGACGTCAGCAGCGTGATCACTTGACATGTCACGCTGCTGACGTCGCTCTGGCCCGGCGGTCAGAGCTGCAATTGTACTGGCGTCTATACAGACGCCAGTACAATTGTTCCCTGGGAGCCGGCACGCGCACCTTCTCTGCGCCAGCTGTCAGCTTGACAGCTGACACAGAGAACCGCCGACTCTCAGGCTGGGGGGGCACTGCGGACCGCTGCATTGCGGCCTGGACTGCGCCACCTGCCGGCTGCGCCCGGGTCAACTGCCCCGGCTGCCCCCCCTAGATACGCCCCTGGGACACAGCACCGAGGTGGGCACCTGTATGCACAACAGACTGAGTAAAGCTTTGAAACTACATGCCCTGGTGTCCTCCGCTTATTTCTGCGTCAACCCTCTCAGCACTGCTACATCTCTGTGCTTAACTCTGCACCATTACGCTCTCCTCACTATTTCTCCATCTACACTGCCCTGGGACTACAGCCCTACCTGTGGAGGGCCACAACATCATTGCTGCACCACACCATCTGTCCCAGAGGATCTGTCTGCAGTGTCGGCTTAACATCTTCATTACCAAACACCACAGGTGACGTCACGTATCATCCACTTATAAACTTTAATCAGCCACACTTACACCATTCCTTTTACATGGACGCCCAGGGCCACGGACAGGGCCACTGCCACTGTGACAACTCCCATTGAAACCCAAGGGCCCAGTACCAAGTACCCCACGGCCCTGGCGACCCACATTCGACAATGTGGATCATCAGCATCTCCTCACTATGCTCCGCTCCATTGGCCTCAAGGACACCATTCTCTCCTGGTTCTCTTATCTCTCTGACCGCTCCATCACTGTATCTTTTGCTGGTTCCTCCTCCTCTTATCTTTGCCTTACTGTTGGGTTTTCTTAAGGATCAGTCCTAGGCCCCCCCTCTTCTCTTTGTATACTCCCCCTATTGGACAATCAGTAGATTTGGTTTCCAGTACCATCTCTATGCTGATGACACCCAATTATACACCTCCTCTACTGACATCACGTCTGCCTTTTTAGAAAATACCAATGATTGTCTTACCACTGTCTTCAACATCATGTCCTTCCTCTATCTGAAACTCAACCTGTCTAAAACTGAACTCCTTGTGCTTCCTTCCTCTACTAACCTACCTATGCCTGACATTGCCATTTCCGTGTGTGGTTCTACCATTACTCCCCAGCAACATGCCCGCTGTCTTGGGGTCATACTTGATACAGAGCTTGCATTCACCCCCCACATCTGATCACTGGCTCGTTCTTGTTATCTGCACCTCAAAAACATTTCTAGAATTCAACCTTTTGATACTTTCGACTCTGCAAAAACTCTTACTGTTTCTCTTATTGATTCTCGTCTGGACTATTGTAACTCTCTGCTAATTGGTCTCCCTCTTACCAAACTCTCCCCTCTCCAATCTGTCTTGAATGCTGCAGCCAGGATCATATTCCTTACCAGCCATTACACCGATGCCACTACCTTGTGCCAGTCATTACACTGGTTACCCATCCACTCCAGAGTTCAGTATAAACTTATTATCCTCACCCACAAAGCTCTCCATGGCTCAGCACCACCCTACATCTCCTTCCTCGTCTCAGTCTACCACACTACCCGTTCCCTCCTTTCTGCTAATGACCTGAGATTAACATCCTCAGTAATCAGAACCTCCCACTCTGGTCCCCAAGACTTTTCACGTGCTGTGACAATTTTTTAGAATGCACTACCCAGGTTAGTTCGATTAATCCCTAATACCCAGTTTTAGGCGTGCCCTAAAAACGCATTTCTTCAGACTGGCCTACCGAATCAACACAATAATCTAACGTTCACTATGTTGCCCATTCAAAATGTTTACCATAACCAGGTTCCTTGTATCATGTTCTCATATGCCTTATGCATTTAATAGCCATCTGTGTCTGTACTGTTACACTAAAATGTAAAGTGCTACGGAATATGTTGGCGCTATAGAAATAAAATTATTATTATTAAGGACTCAGAGACATAGGTTACGGTCCCTAAGATTGATGTAGCTGTGTCAAAGTCCTCAAAGAGGTCGACCCTACTTAGAAATCCGTTAGATAAAAAAGCAGATGGATATCTAAAGTACACGTGAGAAGCGACAGCAGGGGGTCTGAAGCTGATGATTGCCGGAAACTGCACCGCCCGTTCACTTATAATTTGGCTGCAAAAAGTGGAGGAACCACTCAGCGATGAAACCCCATGGAATAAGATTTTGGCCAACCTACCTTTGTTACAGGGAGCTGCAGCATTTTTGGCAAACACATCTGCAGACTGTGAGGCTAGTAGATAGGTCTGCTGGTTTGTCGAATGCAACAAGACTAGCTTAATGGCTCAAAGGTTATCCGGGAGATCTTAAATCTAAAAATAAACTATGCTCAATACCGTGTCATGGCCAAATTTTGTTAGGGGAAGAAATTGGACGACATCTTAGAAAAGGCTGGTGAGAAAAAGGGCTTCCCAGGTTCACAAATGATACAAGGAAGACTTCCTTTCAGAGGAAAAAATATAATAGGGGACGTCCTCCAGGGAAAAGAAGGAAATGGTCCCACCCTAAGATGTTTCAATTCTCCATAAATCTCTCAGGTGTGCTTGTAATAACGTGCAGGAGGAATATATGTCTTACGGAGCAGGCAGACCAACAGTAAAAGGGGAGGTTTATTTACAGGGAGTAATACTGGTAAACATACAATATAACAGAGAAAGTACTGTAAAAGGTTATATCAGAAACTGGAGAAATAACAGAGGTGCAAAACAACAGAAAGTTATTCTCTTATGGGGAAGAAACTTATCAGTTCCTGGAGGTCTTGATTGCAGAGATCACTCTTCTCCCACGTAGGCACCGAGGCACAAGCGGTGCTTGATGTCCTCTGTCTCTGGGGTCCTAGGTATAGTCCAACTGGTGTATAGGGTGTTAACGTGGGAGCCCAAGGGGTATGCGGATGGCGTTATCCCCCTGTACTCAAGGTCCTTCCCTCTGCTGAGGCAGCGGCGTTCTCTCACCAGGGTCAGGGGCTCTGCCAGGGACAGTCTCTCTTGGCAGGTCAGTGTCATGTTACGGTACGTCCCTTGGTCACAGGGAAGTGTCTCAGGGCAAGGCAGGTTCTCACTGCAGGGGAGCGTCTTGTCAAGGCACGTGGTCTGTCGGTGTGAAAAAGTCTCTACCAGGAGGGGAGCGACCAGCCCTCCAAGCGGTGCAGTGACAGGCTTTTCGTACTCAGTCTCGTGCTCAGTGCTCATTGCCTGTGTCTGCGGTCCCTCAGTGTTACCCTTCTCCTCTCCTCTCCTGTGTCAGCGTCCTCTCTGCTCCCGTCCCTGCGCTGATCTGCTGAAACCGCGCCCAATTCTCCCGCTCCCAGTCCTGCCCTCTTCCTGGTTCTAGTACAGTTCCCTAAAGCATCCCCCGGGGAACCTAATGCCCTGCTCGATGGTTCCAGTCAAGGAGCTAGGAATGCAAGCCCCCCTCGGCTCCTTCGGTGCTTCACCCCCTTACATGCTGTTGTAGTGCTAGGAGGTACGCAGGATGCAGTGTCGAGTCACAAGACAACTCTGGTGCTTTTTATAATAACGTTTATGAGACTTGAGGGGACTTTCCTCAGTCACGGCCTGATCACCGAAACAGGGGTAACACAGGTGGCCCACGCAGGAGCTCTAAACTAGCAAACACAGTTGTGTGGAACACGACTACTCCCGGCAACAGCCGGTCACTATAGGGCCGCGGTATGGCCGACTACGGGTCCTTAAGTCTAGAGTCTATTTAGCCGTCCAGACGTCCCTCGCCATTTGGGCTGGTGGTCTTTCGGCGGAGTAGTTGCTGGGCCCAGTTGCTGAGGCGTTGATGAAGTCTTTGCGCTCTCCGGCGCGTTGAGGACACTGGAGCCCCACAGGCCCCAGCGGAGTCCTTGGTCGGACGGGCCACAGCTCCCGGACCGGAGCAGGCGGCAGCGATGTATGGTGGCGAGTCACAGGCCACCTGCGCAGCTAACGGCTGCGATGGGGAGTCCGCAATCAGCAGAGGCCTGGCCCATGCTGCGGACCAAAGCGGGACAGTGGTGGCCACAGACGGCGCGGTGCTGGCCGCGGCCACTGGTGGGAGCAGGGCGGCCGCGGGTGGCAGGGAACAGGCTGCGGCTGCGGGCTCAGGAGAGGCGGCCGCGGGCAACCGCGGGTAGGCCACAGCCGAGGGCAGGGGGAGGCGACAGCGGCCACGAGCTGGAGCGGGGAAACAAGTCTCGGACGGGTCTCCGGAAACCGTCCCTCTGGAGTCTTCAGTGGGCGTCCTCCCTGGCGCTGGTGAGTCGCTCTAGCTGGCAGTCGCTCCCACGCTCTCCTGCTGTCTATGTCCCGGTCTGCTGACTCATCGTCTGGGGAATTCCCCGCCTCCTTTATACCGGTTCCTCCCCCAGCCCATCTGTCTGTCACAACGGTCCGTCCTCGAATCCTGTCCCCCGGGAACAGTTTCCCCTGGAGCCCAGATGACGGCACCTCTGGTTCCGGCCTAGACACTCGACGGGGGCCGTTCCTCCCACACTGTCATGGGTGAAGAGAAAACAAGGTCACTTACTGGTAGCCATTTTTTCCAGAACGCATGAGAGCACTCATATATCCCCCCCACTTTCTCATCATATGGGTCTGCACAATATATTGAGTGCTTTTTTTTGTGATGTCGGTTATGTATATAATTTTTTTGGGGAGGTCCTCTCATGCTCTGTAATCCAACTGATGCGGGGGAGGTGTGCTGTCATGGGTTCTGGAAAAATCGGCTACAGGTAAGTAACCTTGGTGTTGTGTGAAATCAAGGTTTCACTGGCAAGCATGTTAATTATGGCAATATGTATAACATATAGGCTCAAATTCATCATTTGTAGTTTTTTTTAAATACTTTTCCTTATTATCTTGTGTTATTAGTTGCTGTTTTTTTCTCCAGAAATTCTTCAAAATGACACATGCCATTCATGAATTTAGGTCAAAATCAAATTTTTCTAAAAGTTTTTGGCACCAAAAGTCAAATGTTTATCAAAATGTTGCAAAAACTGACATACAGTACTGGTGTACTCGAATACATCAAGGGGGAGTAGAGTTGTACCAAACCTTGACCTTTTTAAAGTCACAGTTGATCAATCTGGGATCGCTAAACTACATTCAGTTCATTTTGTGCCTTTGTCACTTTGGGCAAAGTACAAAACAAACTGTCACAGTCAATTAATCCGTTCCTTGCACGTTTGTGGTAACATCCACATGGTGATGGCTGTGCATCTAAATCTCTGCTCGCCTGCAGTGGCTACAGAACTTTTTTTATTTTTTGGGATTGTCTTAGTGGGTTGAAAGTACACATCCAGTGCATTGAATGAAATTCTCTGAAACTACTGCTACCCAATTTTAATTTCCTCTCCTATAACTGAACTTTTTTTTATTATCTGTTGCCTTAAGGCTATGTGCACACATTGCGGATTCTGCTGCGTTTCCGGCCCTGCAGAAACGCAGCAGTTCCGCAGACATGGTACAGTACCATGTTATCCTATGGCATTTCAAAACCGCTGTGCTCACACTGCGTTTTTTTCCGCGTGGTTTTGCTGCGGTTTACAAACCGCAGCATGTCAATTGTTTGTGCGGATTCCGCAGCGGTTTCACACCTTTAACATAGTAGAGGTGTGAAACCGCAGGTCACTACCTGCGGATCCGCGAGGAAAAACCCGCAGGTTAATCCGCAGCGTGTGCACATAGCCTTACTGTTTGTTCATGTCCCCTCTTTGTAAAGTGCTGCACAATATGTTGACACTAATTAAATGATTAATTTTGATGCCCTCTATTCTTCAACAGTGGAGAAAAATGGCTGCTTTCCTGTTACTATGTACAGTTTATTAATAAAAATTTTATGAAGGTTCCTCGTTAAGGGGCAGTGCACCAAAGAAAGAATGGGGTTAATGCACCATAAAAAGACTCATGCCTAATTCCTATTACCTGGATGCAGCACTGGTGTACCATAGTCAACACTGCAATACTGCAGCCAATAACTGGACAATTATTTTATTTAGCCTTTTTTCATATGACATTAGGATGTTGAGTGTAATTTACGTTACACTCTGCTCTTGAGTAACATACTTTTGCATATTTAAAAGTAATCCGTCACCAGGTTTTCACTTCCTCATCTAGGGGCTAGAGACACTGATTTCAGTGATATGTCACTTACTGGGCTGCTTGCTGTAGTTTTTATAAAATCACTGTTTTCTCTGCTGCATATCTTGCAGTTGTTTAAATGCTGAGTCCTGTATAACCCCGCCCACACCACTGATTGGCAGTTTTCTGTGTACACTGCATAGGCAGAAAGTTTCCAATCATTGGTAGAATAATAGAGAACTCATAATTGCGGAGAATTTCATGGCAGCAGGTTTAATAAAATTACTATTTTATCCGTAGATTATGAAAACTACATCAAGGAGCCCAGCAAGTGATATATTGCTGGAATCAGAGTCTCGGTCTCTGCATCACGCTACTTTCAAATTAGGTGGTAAAAACCTGGATACAGATTTCTTTTAAGCATTGCTGTAAAGGTGTAACACAACTAAGGATGTTTGTTGCAGTGTACCACCACTTACTCCTTGTATGTGTGCATTAAATATAGCAGCTCACTTCAGATTTATTGCCAATTTAAAAAAAAAAAAAATCAGATCCATATCCAATTCAACGGTTATTAATGAATTGGTCATGTTTTGATGTTTTGCTCAAAACTGATGTGTATGACCTTTTTAAAGCATGAACATTGATGTTGTAGACCATGGTTTGAGAGAATGGACACAAACCTTGCTAGCAGACAAGCACAAGATCAAGTTGGCTCCTTATCAAATTCATGATTAAAGTGGTTGTTACACCCACAGGGCGTGAAGATGTATAGTGGACTCACTAGACTACTGATGGTGCTGTGGTAGCTGTATACCCGATACACAAGAGACAGGATGACAGGATGTTGAGAAGGCTGAACTTTTAAATTCCTATTTTGCATCTGTTTTCTCTCAGAAAGGAAATGTAACATCAACTGTTATTCACTGTCCTATTAAGGGAATACAAGAATCCAGGATATCTATAAACAGAAAGATAGTGAGGAAACACTTAGCTAACCTAAATGAATTCAAGTCTCCAGGTCCAGATGAATTACACCCCAGAGTACTGAAGGAGATAGCAGAAGAAATTTTTGAACCCCTCTCCATAATCTTTGAAAATTCATGGAGAACAGGAGAAGTGCCAGAAGACTGGAGAAGAGCAAATGTTGTTCCTATCTTCAAAAAGGGGAAGAAGGTGGACCCAGGCAACTATAGGCCGGTGAGTCTGACTTCTATACCAGGAAAGATCTTTGAACAAATTATTAAACAACATGTATGTCAATACCTGGATAAGAATGAAGTGATCAAACAGAGTCAGCATGGGTTTGTAACTAATAAGTCATGTCAGACTAACTTAATTTCCTTCTATGACGGTATCACTGATTGGGTGGATCAAGGAAATGCTGTAGATATAGTATATCTTGACTTCAGCAAAGCATTTGACAAAGTCTCTCATACAATCCTTATTGAAAAAATGACTAAGTATGGAATGGACAAGGCAACTGTTAGGTGGATTCATAACTGGCTTAGTGATCGGACCCAAAGAGTGGTCGTAAATGGCTGCACATCCAGTTGGAAGAATGTCTCAAGTGGGGTACCACAGGGCTCTGTCCTGGGCCCTGTATTGTTCAACATCTTTATCAACGATTTAGATGAAGGAATTGAGGGTAAACTGATTAAATTTGCTGATGACACAAAGCTAGGAGGGATAGCTAATACTAGAGAAGAGAGAGAGAGGATTCAAAAAGATTTAAATAAACTGGAGAAGTGGGCAGCAACTAACAGAATGGTTTTTAACAGGGAGAAATGCAAAGTACTACATCTGGGCAATAAAAATGAAAAAAGCATATATAGAATGGGAGGAATAGGGCTAAGTGACAGCACATGTGAAAAACACTTGGGTATACTAATAGATCACAGACTGAATATGAGTCAACAGTGTGATGCAGCAGCAAAAAAGGCAAATGCAATTCTAGGATGTATTAACAGAAGCATACAGTCTAGATCACGTGAAGTCATTATTTCCCTCTACTCCTCTTTGGTCAGACCTCATCTGGAATATTGTGTCCAGTTTTGGGCACCACATTTTAAAAAAGACATCAACAAACTGGAGCAAGTTCAGAAAAGAGCGACCAGAATGGTGACCGGTCTGCAAACCCTGTCTTATGAGGAAAGGTTGCAGGATTTGGGAATGTTTAGTTTGCAAAAGAGAAGACTGAGAGGAGACTTAATAGCTGTCTACAAATATCTAAAGGGCTGTCACATTGTAGAAGGATCAACTTTATTCTCATTTGCACAAGGAAAGACTAGAAGCAATGGGATGAAACTGAATGGGAGGAGACACAGATTAGATATTAGAAAAAACTTTTTGACAGTTAGAGTGATCAATGAGTGGAACAGGCTGCCACGAGAAGTGGTGAGTTCTCCTTCAATGGAAGTCTTCAAACAGAGGCTGGACAGACATCTGACTGGGATGATTTAGCGAATCCTGCTTTGAGCAGGGGGTTGGACCAGATGGCCCAGGAGGTCCCTTCCAACTCTACGATTCTATGATTCTATGAGAATGAGCTTCAAAAAACCAACGATGGTTATTCAAGGAAGCAAACAAATGCAAAAGGTGCCTGAGGGAAGAACCCTCTGGACCACGACACAGAACCACATAGTGGAGCACAGGGCAAGGAGTACCCCTATACAGGGGCTCCCCCGTCGCAGCACCAGGTGACCTTAATGCCGCCATACCCGGAGCAGAGGGACGACCCATACAGACCGTATAGAGGAGGTGGCGAGAATCCCGGAAGATCCGTGGAAACTTAGAAAGGCGGATATAGCCAGCAATGGTAACTGAATGATTTCCAGAGAACAGCCTTGGTCAGTCTGGGGTAGAAACCGGAGAGTCCCGAAGGATCCAGGAGAAGGAACTTCCAGCAGAAGATTCTGAGGAGACAGCGATATATTAGAATATAGCAACAGCCTTCAGTATGCAGAGCAAAGCAGAGTGTGGCCTGAGTGGAAGCCAGCGATCCCACAGAATGAACACGTTGTTCAGGCACCTCCCTCAAAGGGAGGATGCCTTTTATGCACAGAACATCAAAGAACAGACAGCCCTAATAGCAAACAGGTGCCCTGCTGTTTTAAGTATGTGCAGGAAGAGGGGGGCACGTCTCCTAAGAGCATTACCAGGAGACCTGCCAAGAGGACGTAGGTTCTTAGCAGAGAAAGGAGCCACTGATTGTCTGGAGCCACGGACAGGGTGAATAGTACCAGTGGAGCTGCAAGATTGCTGCGCAGCAGAGACCGGGCCTGCGGCTGAGGGCATAACAGTACCCTCCCCCTTACGCCCCCCCTTCTTCAAACCTGCCAGGAACTTTCTAAGAAGAACTAGAGCATTAATGTTCTCCTCAGGCTCCCAAGATCTCTCCTCAGGGCCGTATCCCTTCCAGTCAACCAGAAAGAGTGACCTGCCCCCTCTTCTCTTCATGGCCAGGATGTCCTTCACTTCATAGACATCCTCGGAACTGACAGGAGAAGGAAATTTACCTGGATCCTGGAAGAAGCGACTGAGAACAACTGGCTTCAGCAGGGAGACATGGAAGGAGTTATGGATCCATAAGGAGGCTGGCAACTTCAAACGATAGCACACATCGTTGATCCGGTGGAGCACTTCAAAGGGACCGATGAAACGAGGAGCCAGCTTATAGGAAGGGACCTTAAGACGGATGTGCCTGGAAGACAGCCATACCTTTTCTCCGGGTTGGTAAGGTGGAGGATCCAGACGTCTCTTATCCGCATGCTTCTTGGATCGAACCGATGCCTGCTCCAGTGAGGTCCTGGTCTCTGTCCAGACCTTTGAGAAGTCCTCGGCCAGGGACTCAGCTGCAGGATTGCCGGAAGCAAGAGGCAGTGGAGTCGAGATCCTAGGATGCTGTCCATAAACAATGAAAAATGGGGAGTTAGAGGAGGACTCACCAACATGATTGTTATAGGAAAACTCCACCCACAGCAGCAGGTTGGCCCAGTTGCTGTGGTGACCATCCACAAAGTGTTGCAGATAGTTTGTGAGGACTTGATTCACTCTCTCTACTTGGCCATTAGATTGTGGGTGATAGGCTGAGGAGAAGTCCAGGGTGACATCCAACAACTTACAGAGGGACCGCCAGAAGCGGGAAATGAACTGAACTCCTCTGTCAGAGACAATGTGGAGTGGAAGTCTGTGAAACCGAAGGACATGCTGAATGAAGAGCTCTGCGAGTTTAGGAGCGGAAGGAAGACCGGACAGCGGAGTGAAATGTCCCATTTTGGAGAACCGGTCAACAACCCAGATTACTCTACAACTGGATGATGCTGGCAGATCCGTGATAAAGTCCATGGTAGTGTGTTGCCAGGGAGCAGATGGAATCGGGAGCGGGCAGAGGCGACCGGCTGGCAGTTTCTTGGGTGTTTTATTACGAGCACAGGAGGGACAGGCTGCAAGGAAGTCCAGAACATCTTGGCGCAAGGTGGACCACCAGTAGTGTCGAGATATTAGTTGTAGCATCTTTTGACCGGCCTGTCCAGCAAGCTTAGAAGAATGACCCCAGCGTAGAATTCGCCTCTTGTCTCTTTCAGTTACAAGAGTCTTACCGGGAGTTATCTGCGACAGCCTGACTGGAGCCACCGTGACTGCATCTTGGATGGTTCAATGATATGCTGTGGCTCTTCTTCAAGGTCGTCTGGCAGGAAGGACCTGGAAAGTGCATTGGCTTTTATATTCTTCTCTGCAGGATGGAAATGGAGAGAGAAACTGAACAAAAAATAAAGACCAACGAGCCTGGCGAGGGTTGAGTCTTTGAGCTGACTGGAGGTAGGACAGGTTCTTGTGATCCGTGTAAATGATGACTGGATGAACTGTGCCTTCAAGCAGATATCGCCATTCTTCTAAGGCTAACTTAATTGCCAGTAACTCTCTATCCCCAATTGAGCAGTTAAGTTCGCAGGGTGAGAATACCTTGGAAAAGAAACCACAGGTCACCATCTTTCCGGTAGACAGTTTGTGTGAGGACTGCTCCGGCTGACGAAGCGTCCATTTCCGGAAAAACTGCTTGTTGATTATTGGTCTGTGAAGAGCCGGGGCAGTAGAGAAGGCTTGTTTGAGGAAGGTAAAAGCTGACTTGGCCTCAGGAGTCAAATCCTTTGGTTTGGCACCTTTACAAGTCGGAGCGGTGAGTGGTCTTACCAGAGAGGAGAAGAGCGGAATGAATTGCCGATAGTAATTGGTGAATCCCAGGAACCGCTGTATGGCCTTGATTCCCTCAGGTCGGGGCCACTTGAGAACGGCGGAGACCTCTGGATCCATCTCAAGACCTGTATCAGAAATGATAAAGCCAAGAAAGGGTAAAGATCTCTGTTCAAACAGACATTTCTCAAACCTCACGTAGAGGCGATTTTCTCTCAATCGTTGAAGAATGAGACGAACATTCCTCCTGTGAGATAAGTCATGAGAAAATACCAGGATGTCGTCCAGATACACCACCACACAAACATAGAGCAGGTCATGGAATACGTCATTGACAAACTCCTGGAAGACGGCGGGCGCATTGCTTAATCCGAAGGGCATCACCCAATATTCGTAGTGACCATCTCGTGTGTTGAAGACGGTTTTCCACTCGTCACCAGATCGTATCCTGATGAGGTTGTGAGCCCCACGGAGATCCAACTTGGTAAACATCCTGGAACCTCGAAGACAATCAAAAAGCTTTGGAATTAAGGGAAGAGGGTATCTGTTCTTTACAGTTATTAGATTGAGACCACGGTAGTCTATACACGGACGAAGAGATCCATCTTTCTTCTTGACGAAGAAGAATCCAGCTCCAGCCGGAGAGGAGGACTTCTGGACAAACCCCCGAGCCAAATTCTCCTTGATGTAATCAGACATGGCTTGAGTCTCAGTGGGAGAAAGAGGGTAGATCCTACCTCGAGGCGGAGTGGATCTGGGGATTAGGTCGATGGGACAATCGTAAGGCCTGTGAGGGGGAAGAGTTTTGGCCTCCTTCTTGTCGAATACGTCTGCGAAGGACCAGTAGGCAACAGGTAATCCGGGTAAGGCTGCAGGAGGGCGTGGAGATGAACCAGGCCATACGGGTATGAGCCAGTGATCGTGACATGACTGACCCCATCGAAGGACATCTCCTGACTGCCAATCCAGGACGGGTTCATGATGGCGCAGCCACGGAAGACCTAGTAGAAACGGTGGAGAAAGATTCGGTAACACAAAGAAGGCAATTCTCTCCTTGTGGAGTGCTCCAATTTGAAGTTCCACCTCTTCGGTGACACCAAGAATGCGATCTTTCAGGGGTCTTCCATCTACGGAGATGATGTGCCGGGACTGCTGCAACGGATTTATAGGAATCCCGAACCTCCTGGCCACTGCTTGCTGGATGAAGTTTCCACCAGACCCCGAGTCCAGATAGGCCATCTCAGAGAACCGCACCTTTCCGAAGATCACCTGTATGGAGTTAGTTAGTGGAGGAGAGGAATCATTCTCACCAAGGGAGGCCTCTCTTACCTGTCCCAGGCAGAAGAGTTTCTCCGGCCACTCCGTGCCACTGCATAGACTGGGAGCAGGGCGTCCACCATAACGATGCGGATTCCTAGCGGACCATGTCTCCTGCCTATTCCTCTCCACCTTAACGCGATCAAGCCCCATGAGTTCTTTCTCTGAGACCGAAGCGGGACAAGGCGGAAACCGAGGTTTCTGTGAAGATGCAGGACGAGGGAACCGCTTCTCGAGAATCCTCTCTCTGGAGCGCTCCTGGAGACGCAGGTCAATTCGAATGGCGAGGGATATGAGATCATCCAGGGTCTCAGGAAGGTCCCCGACTGCCAATTCATCCTTGATTCTTCCGGATAATCCTCGCCGGAAGGCTCCGACCAAAGGCTCATTGGTCCACTGGAGCTCCGAAGCCAGGGTACGGAAACGGATGGCATACTGACCGACAGAGAGAGCCCTGTTGCAAATTGAAGAGAGACTCCATGGCAGATGTGGCACGACCAGGCTCATCGAATATCTTGCGGAAGGTGTCCAGGAATACCTGCAGATCAGACACGATGGAATCATTCCGCTCCATTAGGGGGTTGAACCAGGCTAAAGCCTCTCCCTCCAGGTGAGAGGCAAGGAAAGCCACCTTGGCCATGTCATTCGGATAATACTGAGGCAAAAAACAAAAATGTAACAAGCATTGGTTGAGAAATCCTCTGCACAACTTGGGGTCACCATTGTAACGAGGAGGCTTGCAGAGACGAGGGCTGGGTCCTGTAGTGGGCACAACCATAGAATGCAGTACTGGAGGCTGAAGGACTGGGGAAGGAGCAACCAGCAGTACTTTAGTTAACTGGTCCTCAACAGAGGTCATGTAGTCGAACAGGCGAGTCTGCATCTTTAATTGGTGAGTGAGTTCCAGGTGGAGCTCTGCTAGCTGGGTCGCGTTGGTGGGCTCGGTAGCCTGTAGAGCAGACAGGTGGGTATCCAAGGTTTGTATAAAGGCCACTAGCTGATCCTGACTCTGTCGAAGCGCAGCCAGCTCTCTGGGCTGAGTATCGGGTATCAGCAGAGTCCATGGCCTGAACAAACTGTTACACCCACAGGGCGTGAAGATGTATAGTGGACTCACTAGACCACTGATGGTGCAGTGGTAGCTGTATACCTGATACACAAGAGACAGGAGAATGAGCTTCAAAAAACCAACAATGTTTATTCAAGGAAGCAAACAAATGCAAAAGGTGCCTGAGGGAAGAACCCTCTGGACCACAACACAGAACCAAGTAGTGGAGCACCGGGCAAAGTGTACCCCTATACAGGGGCTCCCCCGTCGCAGCACCAGGTGACCTTAATGCCGCGATACCCAGAGCAGAGGGACGACCCATACAGACCGTATAGAGGAGGTGGCAAGAATCCCGGAAGATCCGTGTAAACTTAGAAAGGCGGATATAGCCAGCAATGGTAACTGGATGATTTCCAGAGAACAGCCTTGGTCAGTCTGGGGTAGAAACCGGAGTGTCCCAAAGGATCCAGGAGAGGGAACTTCCAGCAGAGGATTCTGAGGAGACAAGAGATATATTAGAATATAGCAACAGCCTTCAGTATGCAGAGCAAAGCAGCGTGTGGCCTGAGTGGAAGCCAGCAATCCCACAGAATGAACACGTTGTTCAGGCACCTCCCTCAAAGGGAGGATGCCTTTTATGCACAGAACATCACAGAACAGACAGCCCTAATAGCAAACAGGTGCCCTGCTGTTTTAAGTATGTGCAGGAAGCGGGGCGCGTCTCCTAAGAGCATTACCAGGAGACCTGCCAAGAGGACGCAGGTTCTTAGCAGAGAAAGGAGCCGCTGATTGTCTGGAGCCACGGACAGGGTGAGTAGTACCAGTGGAGCTGCGAGATAGGTGCTGGTCTCCCTGCGCAGCAGAGACCGGGCCTGCGGCTGAGGGCATAACATTGGTTTTCCAATTTTTTTTTTTTTAAATGGACCCATGGTCATTTATAAACGAAAAACTAAATGCTCATCTGTGTTCCCCTTTTGGAAGAAAAAGCTAGTAATCCATTGAGGGACAACGAGCAACATTTCTGTTAAATGACGAGGGTCTGGGAAAGTTTTTATATTTTAGACTACTATGGATCATGGGCCCATTTTTTAAAATTTTTTTTTTTAAAGTGGTCAACTCATTCTGTGGTCTGCTATGCAGTTTGATGATATAAAAGCCAAACAAAACAACATTTTTTATTTCACCCCTTAGTGACAGAACCAATTTGGTACTTAATGACCAAGTGTTAGTGGTAAAAATTTTTTCGATATAACTTGCATTTATCTATGAAAAAAAGCAAAAATTTGGCAAAAATTTAGAAAATTTTGCAATTTTCAAACTTTTAATTTTTGTACCCTTACATCAGAGAGTGGTATCACACAAAATAGTTAATAAATAACATTTCCGACATGTCACCTTTACATCAGCACAATTTTGGAAAGAATTTTTTTTTTTTGTTGTTAGGAAGTTATAAGGGTTAAAATTTTAATTTTTCCAACAAAATTTACAAAACCACTTTTTTGAGGACCACCTCACATTTGAAGTGAGTTTGGAGGGTCAATATAACAGAAAATGCCCAAAAGTGACACCATTCTGGAAACTACACCCCTCAAGGTGCGCAAAACCACATTTAAGAAGTTTATTTAACCCTTCACGTGCTTCACGAAAACTAAAGCAATGTGGAAGGAAAAATGAGCATTATACTTTTTTCACAAAAAATTTACTTTGGAACCAAATTTTTTTATTTTCACAAGGGTATCAGGAGAAAATGGACCCCAAAATTTGTTGTATAATTTCTCTTGAGTACGCCAAAACCCCTTACGTGGGGGAAAGCCACTGTTTGCACGCATGGCAGGGCTCAGGAGGGGGAAGCACCGTTTGACTTTTTGAACGCAATCAATGACTGAATGGCTGGAATCAATGATGGGCACCATGTCATGTGTGGAGACCCCCTGATGTACCTAAACAGTGGAACCCCCCAATTCTAACTCCAACCCTAACCCCAGCACACCCCTAACCCTAATACCAAACCTAACCATAACCCTAACCATAGCCCTAACTACAACCCTTACCCTAATCCCAACCCTAACCGTAATCCCAACCCTAACCCCAACAACAAAATAGTAACCCTAACCCCAACATAACACCAACCCTACCCCTAGCCCCAACCCTAACTCTAAGCCCAACCCTAACCCTAATGGAAAAATGGAAATAAATCCTTTTTTTATTATTATTTTTACCTAACTAAGGGTGTGATAAAGGGGGTTTTATTTACTATTTTTTTTTATTTTGATCACTGTGATATGGTCTATCACAGTGATCAAAATTAACCAATAGGAAAAATTTCCTATTGTTGCTAGGTGCTGTCCGGCAGATCTCGGCGAATGCACTGCGCATGTGCCCGCCATTTTCTTCCCGGAACATGACGCCGACGGCCGGGGGACAGGACCGGGGGATGCAGTAGGGTCCAGGGACATCGGAGGTACCGTGGGGGCTCCATTTCTCTCACCCCTGATGTGCTAGATCATATCAGAGGTGAGAGAAATTAAATGGGAAATCAGACTTTTTTTTGTGTGGTTGCCGTTATTTGGTGAATAACAGCGATCGCAACACTGGGGTTTGCAAAAACTGACCTGGATCATGTTCTTCGTGGTCTCAGCTATCCCCGGTAGCCAAGACCCTGGAAAATTTCCGACACTGTGGAACGCTGTAACCTTATTTCTCAGCACCGTTAAAAAGCTGCGTTGAGGAATAAGCACCCTTAACTGTCGCTGTTAAAAGGCGTATTGGTGGACGTTAAGGGGTTAACCCTATTCAAAATTATTTCCAAAGGTGTCCATATCTTATAGGCTGGGTTTACACGGTGACCAAAGTTAGCTAGTTTTCACTGCTACATCTCACTGCAATACAGCTGAATGGGTAAGCTCCAAGTGATTCACAAACTCTTTACCTCTTGCAATTTTTCCTTCCTGGGCCTCACTGAAGCATGGCTGACATCCATCCTTGCCTCCCCTGCTGCGCTTTGTTACTGTGGTCTCCACTTCACTCACACTCCTCGCCCTGGCAACAGACATGGTGGAGGAGTTGTCTTCTCCTTTCTACCAACTGCACTTTCAACCCAATCCCACCTCTTCTTTTTAAGTCCACTCTGTCTGTATCTACTCTTCTTCCAATCTCTAACTGGCCGTTATATACCGACCTCCAGCCCCAACCACTGCCTTTATTGACCAATTCTCCACCTGGCTTCTTCACCTTCTCTCTGCTGACATCCCCACCATCATCATGGGTGACTTTAACATCCCCACTGACACCTGCCAGTCAGTAGCCCCCAAACTCCTGTTGCTTACTTAATCTTTTGGACTTACTCAGTGGTCCTCCTCAGCCACCCACACAGAAGGACATACATTAGACCTTATCTTCACCCATCTCTGCTCCCTATCTAACCTCACAACCTCCCCTCTCCCCCTATCTGACCACCATCTACTCACATTCTCATCACTGGCCTCCTCACCCATGTCCAGTAACTAGCGTACTCTTGCAGAAACCTCGCACATCTAGACACTTGCACACTCTCTGACTCTATGCTACCACTGACATTCATATCTTCACTGTCACTGCTTTCTACAATGCCACTCTCGCATCAGTTATTGACACGGCTGCCCCTCTCGCGTAAGGCATAGTGTGACAAATCAGTAGACAACCCTGACACAATAAACTCACTAAAAAGCTCCGGCACGTGTCCAGGGTTGCTGAGCAGCGTTGTAAGAAAACACAATCGCAAGATGACTTCACCGCATTCAAACAAGCAATACTCGCATTCATATCTGCTCTCACATCTGCTAAACAGGTCTAATTCACAACCCCCATATCTTCCTTATCCTACAACCCCATACAGTTATTCAAAAGTTTTAACTCCACTGCCCCGTCCAACCTCCCTAATCTCTGTTAAGGACTTTGCCACACACTTCAAAAATAAGATCGATCATACAAGGCAAGTCTTTATTGTTCGACCATTACAACCCCTTTGTATACAAGACAAATCAACCAATACCTCATTTAATGTATTTATTTTTACATCTTTTATTGCACTTATCATTTTTTACAGGATGCAACCAGGCCCTCTTTTTGTTGGCTGGGAGTACTGGGGCGTCTGTCCCTGTGGGTGCATGTATACAATATAGTGCTGGTCAGCCTGCATGACATTTTATTATGGACGTCATCAATAGGTTGGAAGCTGGACACTTTGCACGACACATACCTATGTGACTGGCGTTCTACACAAGCCTCATTTCTGTGCATTTTTTCTGATAGGAAAGAGAAGTATGGCTGATTGGGCTCTCAGACCAAGACAGACTCTTGTTTTGGATGGAAAAGAAACTTCTTTACTTGGTCAGTATGTCCTCACAAAGCTTTTCAGCGGTGAATCCGCCTTCATCAAGTGGCAGCTGAGAGGGAAGTGTCAATGGGGATGTTGAAGTCACCCATGATGATAGTGGGGATGTCAGCGGAAAGAAAATGAAGTAGCCAGGTGGTTAAGTGGTCGAAGAAGTGGTGGCTGGCCCTGGGAGGGGCGGTACATGACAGCTAATTGACACCTCAAAGGAAGGGAGGGTAACAGAGGATGGCAGTGGGATTGGGGTGAAGGAGCAGTTATCTGGCAGGAGAAAACCAACTCCTCCGCCATGCGTGCTACTGGTGCGGAGGTGTGGGAAAGGTGGAATCCACCATACGAGAGTGCAGCAGGAGAGGCTGTGTCAGAGGGGGTGAACCAAGTTTCGGTGATGGCGAGGTAGGAAAGTTTGTGAGTAATGAAAATATCATGGATGTAGGAAAGTTTGTTGCAGACAGAGCGAGCCGTCCATAGAGCTCCTGTTAGTGGGACTGGGGAAGCAGTGGCTGGGAGAATGAGTATAAGGTTAGAGATGTTACGGAAAGTTGTGATAGAGCGTGGATGGGAGGTAGAAATGACTGTGGGAATGTAGTGAGGGGGACCAGGATTTGGAGCAATATCACCAGCAGTGAGGAGGAGCAGAGAAAGTGTTAGCAGGTGGGAACAGGAGAGGGCATGAGGGGGCTGTCTGTGTTTGGAGACAGATGATTGTATTTTGAGAAACAGTTCTGAGAAGGAGGTGAGATGGATGGGGAGGATTGAAGAAGAGATGAGCAGTTCCTTGCTAGGTGTAGGGACTAGGGGGTTAGCAGAGAGTGAAGTATTATAGGAGTGAGAGAGAAGACAAACAGAAACATTGTCTACAGTGACTGTATCCAGTTACCTTCAGTTCCCTTCTGGTTCAATTTTGGATTAATTCTGAGCTTCACAGTTGTATGATACACACGTATATGATGCACTCTGCAGACTGATGTCTTGGCAGACTTATGCTATGCATTATATGTGCAACAAAGTTCATTCAGGTGTGAAGCAGAGAGGAGTGGTCTATGCTCAACTTGGTCGGATAATTAGGAATAAGCCATATGTATACGATCAAGGAAGAGTAAACAAAGTCTTAAATAACATTGGGGGTATTGCAGGGGTCAGTTGAAAAGCATACCAAGTTTTGCAACAGTCTGAGGTAGGAAAGTTCAGTGTGGAAAAGCTGGGTGACGTACCAAGTTTTGCAACAGGTTAAGGTAGGAAAGTTCAGTGTGGGAAAGCTGGGTGACGTACCAAGTTTTGCAACAGGTTAAGGTAGGAAAGTTCAGTGTGGGAAAGCTGGGTGACGTACCAACTTTTGCAACAGGCTAAGGTAGGAGAGTTCAGTATGGAAAAGCTGGGAGACATACCAAGTTTTGCAACAGGCTGAGGTAGGAAAGTTCAGTGTGGAAAAGCTGGTTGACGTACCTGTAAGGAGAATAGTTATATGGACATGCTGATTAGTGTGCGATGATGTCAGATGACAGGGTGCAGTCTGTATACATCATTCTGGATTAATTCTGAGCTTCCCACTTGTATGATGCACACTTATATGATGCACGGTGCAGACTGATGTTTTGTCAGACTTTATGCTATTCTTATGCTTACTCCCACACTACCTCCTCATCCCGCCGTCACTCTGTTGGATTCCCTCAAGGCTCTGTCCTAGGAGCCTTACTCTTCTCCATCTATATCATTGGCCTGGAACAACTGAAAGTCCCATGGCGTACCATCTGGACGCTGATGACACTTAGATCTACCTCTCTGGCCCAGACATTACCTCTCTGCTGTCCAAAATCCCAGAGTGTCTATCAGCCATGTCCTCCTTCTCTTGTTTCCTTAATCTCAATGTCGACAAATCTGAACTCATAATTGTTTCCTCCCGCTCATGTATCTTCCATACCTGATCTATCTATCACAATAAATTATATCACGCTTTCCCCTGTATCGGACATCCGCTGCCTCTGAATATCCCTTGCCTCTGCCTTGTCCTTCAAACCGCAAATTCAAGCTCTCACCACCTCCTGTTGCTTCGAGCTCAAAATATTTCCAGAATCCATCCTTTCGTCAACCCATTTCTCTACTAAAATGCTTATGCATACCCTCCTAACCCCTCCTCATGCACAGAACCATGGAATAAATGGTGCTATATAAATAAATAATAATAATAATTTCAACACCGAAGCTACTGCGACAAGGAAGTCGCAAAAAATATGACGCAATTGGTCTAGCGATTTTTTTCGCAGTCACAATGAGACCCCATTCACTTGTAATGTGCTGCGATATAGCAGTGATATGGTGAACATTAGTCGCGTGACAGTCCACGTGTAGCCCCAGCCTTAATCCTTACGCACATATAAACTTTTAAATAACATAATATGCTCTCATTATTCTTTTCCATATCCTTTGGATTAGTTAATTTCTTGAATTTGAGAAGATTGCTGTGGAGCATTTGTCTCCATCAGGACAGTGACTGCACACTTGATTCATGGGTATGAGAAGATAAGCTGTTAATGGATGAATCTATCTGCTGTTTTCTTGGTGATGGACACTGACCTTCTAGTTTAGGTTTGTGGCTAAACATTTGCCATGTAGGTAAATATTGATTAGGATAAACCAAAGTTCTTTGTTTAATGCAGGCGTCCTTAGGTTGATAAGTGATGTGTGAGATTTGTCATTTGTCATATATTGTGAAGAGGTATATTCCTGCAAACATTGCTATTGGTGTAGTGTATATCACAAAGTATAGACTCACAGTCACTAAACTGCTGTAAAGTCTAACTGAGCTTCTTGTTATGAAATGAAGAAAAATCTTACACGAGTCATATAGACATTGCTTCAGAAGAGCAGGGGACATCACAATTTCTAAGAGCTTTGATATACTGTATATTTAACGTAAGCTAATAACAGGCCTGGGAAAATGTAAGTAACTTGAGTTAAACAGGCATTTCATTTATCTATCAGGCATTTGCAGTTGGACTTTGAGCAGACATATAATGAGAAGTGGTGAGTGATTCCTGAAGATTCATCACATATGCATTGTCGGGTCCAGGAAGTGTCTTTCATCCAGGAGAAGATGGGATATCGCTAGCAAAGTATGCAACTAAGCATACTAAGTAACTAAGGGCTTTGGTAACTCCTGTTTTAGCCTGGGTTTTATGCAATAACAGGCATGGTTTGGTTACAAGCTTGGTCTGGTTTTCTCTGTAGCCTTCAGTCAGACCAGATGTTATCCTGATGAATTACTGGGTTTAGAAATATGTGCAATGTTGAGGGGGGAGGAAAAATGAAGTTACAGGAGGTGTTTTGACCGCTGATCTTCAGTTAAGGGGGTTTTACACATAGCGATCTCTCTAGCAATATCGCTAAAACGTCAATGGTTTTGTGACGTTATAGCGATATCGCTATGTGTGATACTTACCTCCGACCGGCTCCCCCGCTGTCCATCGCTGATCGCGCCAGAATGTCCGGCTCCATTTCTCGTCGTCTGCTTCCTGCTGCGCTTCCTGCTGTGACGACGAGCGACGCGTGGAGGCTGGCGGGAGGACGTCTGGATCGCTGTGTGTGAAAGGTGAGTATCGTGCGCTGCGTCGCTGCTGCATCGCTGTGAGATCTTTCTGTATGAAAGCTCACTAGCGATCATTTAGCGATGCACCAGCGATCCTGACCGGGTCATATCGCTGGTCGGATCGCTGGTGCATCGCTAAATGTAAAAGGGCCTTTAGTGCTATATTGGTATGAAGTAACACTAGAGTTGGGGCAAATCGGATTGCAGGACCCAGTCCATTGGCCACGTCACTAATCTGTGACCATTGGCAATCTCTGAAATTTGTGGCTAAATTGATGGCATTCATAGCTCTGCTTTTGATTAGCCAGTCTTGCTTTATCTCATCGTTGCAGCGTGACGTAGCATCCTTGTTTATTTCTTTTTCAGGCATTTGGTAGGTCATGTGTATGTGGGAGGAATGGTCCCCCACGTTGAGTGTCCGGGCCGGAACCAAAGGAGCCGTCATCCAGGTTCCGGGGGAAACTGTTCCCGGGGGACAGAGTTCAGGGACGGACCGTTATGACAGACAGGAGAGCTAGGGGAGGGACCAGTATAAAGAGGGCGGGGAATTCCCCGGGCAATGAGTCAGCAGACCGGGACAGAGGCAGCTGGAGACGAAGGGAGCAACTGCAAGCGAGAGTAACTTACCAGGGCCAGGAAAGACGCTCACTGAGGGCCCCAGAGAGACTACACCAAGACGAACAGCTGAGACTCGTAGCCCCAGTCCAACCCGCGGCCGCTGCCGCCTCTCCACAGCCCGCGGCTGCGGCCTGCCCACGGTCACTGCCGCCTCTCCTCAGCCTGCAGCTGCGGCCTGTCCCCCGCCACCCGCAGCCGCCCCGCTCTCATCAGTGGCCACGGCAAGTACAGTGTCGTTGGCGGCCACCACTGTCCCGCTCCGATCCACAGCAGGAGCTGAGTCTCGGCTTGCCGCGGATTCCCCGTCGCAGCCGTTAGCTGCGCAGGTGGCCCGTCATTCGGCACTCGACATCGCTGCCGCTTGCCCCAGTCCAGGGGCTGCGGCCTATCCGTCCAAGGACTCCGCCGGGGCCCGTGGAGCTCCAGGGTCAACAGCGCGCCAGAGCGCGCGAAGATTCTGCCAACGCCTCAGCAACTTGGGCCCAGCAACTACTACGACGAAGGACCACCATCCCGAACAGCATGGGACATCTGGACAGCTAAGTGACTGTATCATTACGGACCCGTAGTCGGCCATACCGCGGCCCTATAGTGACCGGCTATTACCGGGAGTAGTCGTGTTCTAACGTTTTGTGTTTGCTTGTATCCAGCCCCTGCGAGGGCAACCCGTGTTACCCCTTTTTTGTTGATCAAGCCTTGACTGAGGAAAGTTCCCTCTAGTCGTATAAACGTTATTCTAGTAAGCACCAAATTGTCTCGCGACTCGTCACTGCATCCTGCGTACCTGCAAACACCACATTTGGCGTAGTCGGCAGGATGCAGTCTCCGAGCGCCGACAATGAGGGGGCCCCCGGCCCAGCATTTCTTTGGGGGCCATGCTGAGCAATCTGCCCAGGTTCTCCGGCAGCAGTACTATGCTGTGGAATTGGATGAAGCAAATTAGTGGGTTATTCAGGATGCATCCGCTTACCCCTGACCTAGAGGCAGAAGTGGCCCTGATGGCGTTGGACGGGGAAGCCCGGGATACTGTAATGTTGAGGCCCCGGGGGCAGCGAATTACCTTCGTGAGGGTGTTACAGATTTTAGAAGAGGCCTATGGGGACCCGGCCGATGTGGGGGAACTGAGAACCCAGATGTTTAGATGCATGCAGAAAGAGGGGAAACAGTGACCCAGTATATGAATGTTTTGCAGGAACTGTTTTTAGCCATTGAAAGGAAGGATGGAGTCGGCGTGGGGACTGTGGACGTAACATTACGTAACCTGTTAGTGACTGGGTTACAAGACAACCTGACAAGACAGGCTTTGCGAGAGCGGGTGCGAGTGGACCCACATCTGACCTTTTCAGAGATAGGGAAGGAGGCACGGGTTCGGGAGCAGGAGCAGGAGGTGACGGTCCCCGTGGGGATGGCTCGGAGTATCAAAGCATCCGTAAGTGCCGTGAGCGAACCCCACTGGGTACAAGAGGTGAAGTGAGAGATACAGAGCATTAAAGGTGAACTGGCCGAATCCAAGAAAGCAGCCACAAGGAGTCGGCCAGGGCCAGGTTAAGGAGGCATGAACCATCGCGGCCCCCAAGACCATTTGCCTCTTACGATTGTGGAGAATTGGGACGCCGCCCGAAGCTGGAGCCCATCACACGGGGTGGAGGAAGTCGCGAAGACCTGGTCACGCGGTGCCCAGTGGTATGGGCAGAGATCGAAGGCCGTGCCGTGCGATGCCTAGTAGATACGGGATCGCAAGTTACGACCATGCCAGAGACTGATTTTCGGCAGCATTTTCCCGAAGCAGTGAAACCTCAGTGGGGGACCGTGATAAAGTTGGTAGCCGCCAACCAGTTACCAGTTCCTGTCGTCGGAGTAGCCTGGATGCAGATTTCGATAATCGGCAAATCAATCGGCCGCCGGGGAGTGGTCCTGACCCAGGGAGACACAAACAGCAAACATCCGGTTATTCTGGGTATGAACATACTATGAGAGTTCGGCCACCTCCTCCTCAATGAACCCACACAGGAGACTCTGAGCCACTGGGGTTCTCGCACGGCCCAAGGGCAGGTCTTCCAGCGGTTGCTGCGGGAGGCGCGAGTGCTCCAGGAGTGACAGGAGGGTGAGGCGTTGGGCAAGGTCATCGCACCGGTGGCCCCCCCGCTTGTGCTTCCTCCAGGGCAGACAGTGGTGGCTCTGCCGATCTGCGCCCCGATGCCACTGGAGGGCGTGGAGGTGCAGGTGGAACCATGTTACTCAGAGCGCCTGCACCCTGGCATACTGGTAGCCCGCTCCCTGGCCACGGTGCGGGAGGGGACCGTCCTGGTGCGTTGTGTCAACCTGGAAGACCAAGAAATTGCCCTGAAGCCCCCGGCCGAAATGGCCAAACTAGTGAGGCCTTTGGAGGAGATGCTGCCGGACCCCGTGGTCCAAGTTGAAGGTGCAGCCCGAAGATCCTTGGGCAGTAACGGTACGAATCCAACAGTCTGTCGCACCCTCGACCCAAGAAAAAGGACAAGTCATCCTGGAGAGAATGCGGGCCGAACTCTCCGGCCTAGCACCAGCCCAGCTTCTCCAAGTAGAGACACTTCTTGGACAATTTTACAGTGTCTTCACCAGCCACGAGGATGACTTTGGATGTACCACAGCCATCACGTATGGGATCCCCACGGCAGGAGCGGCCCCCATCCGGGAGCGATATCGGCAAATACCACCGCAGCTATACCAGGAAGTGAAGACTCTGTTAGCCCAAATGCTCCGGAAGGGGGTCATACGGGAAAGCCAAAGCTCCTGGGCGGCCCCTATTGTCCTGGTTCGGAAAAAAGATGGCACCCTGCGTTTTTGCGTGGACTATCGGAAGTTGAACGCCTGCACCATCAAGGATTTGTATCCACTGCCCAGCATAGAAGAGTCTCTGTCCGCCCTGGGGAATGCGACATACTTTTCAACCCTCAACCTGGCCGGTGGGTACTGGCAGGTGCCGATGTCGGAGGAAGACAGGGCCAAGATGGCATTCATCCTTCCCATGGGACTGTTCGAGTTCAATCGGATGCCGTTTGGGCTGGCCAACGCTCCAGTGACTTTCCAGTGGCTGATGGAGCGGTGTCTAGGAGACCTCAACTTTGAAGCCACGTTGATATACCTGGACGACATTATCATCTATTCCGCCACGTTCGAGGACCACCTGAAGCAATTGGGGCAGGTGCTCGGCCGGCTGCAGAAGTACGGGTTAAAGGTAAAGCCCCAGAAATGCCACCTGTTCTGCACCCAAATCGAGTACCTGGGGCATATCGTCTCGGCAGAGGGCGTCCGACCCTCCCTGGAAAAGGTCGCTGCCATCCAGGGGTGGCCCACCCCCGAGACGGTGAAGGACGTGCGGGCCTTCTTGGGGTTGGCCGGCTACTACCGTCGGTTCATGAAGAACTTTACACGCCGAGCTCAAGCCCTGCAAGACCTGCTGAAGGGGGCTCCCGCCGGGTCGAATGGACGGAAGATCCAGTGGCAGCAGCCGCAGGAGGATGCGTTTCAAGATCTCAAGGCTGCTCTCTCGGACGCCCCGGTATTGGCATATGCGGATTTCTCACAACTGTTCATCCTGCATACCGACGGGAGCCTCCAGGGACTAGGAGCTGTGTTGTCACAGGTGCAGAACGTCTGGGAGAGAGTGATCGCCTACGGTAGCCGATCGCTGCACAATTCAGAACGCAACCCGGACAATTACAGCTCCTTTAAGCTCGAGCTCCTCGCGGTAGTGTGGGCAATGATGGAGCGATTCGCAGAGTACCTGGCGGGCTCCGAGGTAGTAGTGTGGACCGATAACCCATTAGCCCATCTGGAGAATGCCAAACTGGGGGCCCTCGAGCAGCGGTGGGTGGCTCGGATGGCCAAATTCAATTATAAGATCATCTACAAACGGGGAGCTGAAAATGTGCACGCCGACACGCTCTCCAGAATCCGACACACCACCCCAGGACGAAGTCGAGACGACGAATTGGAAGTAGACGAGACGCCATTCGCCCTTACCACCGCCGCGCTTACAGCCACTGCACAAGAAGCGCCTTAGCCGGGACCCTTAGAGAGAATGCTGGAACAGCCGCGCGACAAGTGGATCCAGCAGCAGCAGGAAGATGGAGAAATTGGACTCCTGCGCCGATGGGTGGCCACCGGCAAATTGCCCACTGGCTCACAGAGACAGACTTTGACCCAGGATATGTTGCTGATGTTGCGCCAGTGGGAGAAACTAGTCATCAAAAAGGGACTTTTATATCGGAGAGCCGTGTCACAAACAACGTCTGTGCTAGCATGGCAGGTAATCGTGCCCAGAGCCCATCTCAGCCAACTGGCTCGGGAAGCCCACGAAAAGGGGGCTCACTTTCGTGCTCAAAAGACGTTGCAATGGCTGCAGCGGATAGTGTACCATGCACACTTGCACACTGCTGTGGAAGAAGTTTGCCGAACCTGCCGCCCATGTGAGCTCGCTAAACCTCCCGCGGAACGAGCCCCGGTGCAGACAATTGTAACATCAGCTCCCCTCGAGCTTCTCACGGTGGACTATCTGACCATAGGTCCTGTCTACCAGGGGTATGAGCACTGTCTCGCTATGGTGGATCATTTCACCAAGTTCGCTGTGGTCACCCCCACCCGAGACCAGACAGCGGAGTCGGCCGCCTATGCGATTTGTAAAAACTTTATCCAAGTGTACGGCTGCCCGC
Organism: Dendrobates tinctorius; assembly: GCF_039654945.1. Classification (NCBI taxonomy): domain Eukaryota; kingdom Metazoa; phylum Chordata; class Amphibia; order Anura; family Dendrobatidae; genus Dendrobates; species Dendrobates tinctorius. The sequence goes on from NW_027361672.1 coordinate 11,279,060, forward strand.
AACCAATACATTCGGACCAAGGAGCATGCTTCCTAGGAAGAGTCATGGAAGAACTACATCATCTCTACGGTATCGATAAGTCTCGGACTACACCATACCACCCGCAGGGAAACGGAGCCTGCGAACGATTCAATCGGACACTAATCCAAATGCTGCGAACCCTGGAGAGCGACCGAAAGGCCCGCTGGCCTGAATACGTCCCTGAGCTGGTGTGGGTATATAATAACCGGGTGCACCGGGTGACTGATTACATCCCCTACTCATTGCTGTTTGGACGGGAAGGCAAAGGAATCACGGAAGTGGAGTTAAACCCGGAGGAACCTCTACCCTGGACCGGAGTATCCTCGGGGTCCGAAACCACTGGCACCGGCTGCAGACCCTCCACCAAATCGTCCATACAAAGCTCCAGGATCTAGAACACCCGGGGGAGCGGTGCCCCCACCAATTGACTTCCAGGCTGGGGATCGGGTACTCGTACTAGATCAGCGCCCCCAAAACAAGTTAGAACCAAGGTGGGAGAAGAACCCATACCGAGTGTTGCGCCGGATAAGCCCCGACGGGCCTGTGTATGAAATACAATCGGAAAGAGACAGTGCACCCCTCACTCGTACTGTGCACCGAAATATTTTGCGCCCCTGTGCGTCCACTGATCCCATACGACCTGAGCCGATCACTCAGGTCCCCGACCCCCCGTCAACAGTCTGGGACCTGGATGACGAAGAGCACTTCCCATCCACATCCGCAGGCCCTCCAAGTAATGACATTACAGCAGACCCAGTCAGCCCGCCAGAATCGACCAAATCACCACCACCCTCCACCCCAGAAAGCTCCACCCCGGTCGAACTTAGACGCTCCGAGCGGTCAACAGCTGGCAAACCCCCTGAACGTTACGAACAGGACCAGTTCGTATGGCGGCAAGGACTGTCGTCCCAAAAAGCTAAACCGAGTCTACAAAAACCCTCACCCGAGGACTGGCGAGCCTACAGGGTGGGGGAGTGTGGGAGGAACGGTCCCCCCGTCGAGTGTCCGGGCCGGAACCAAAGGAGCCGTCATCCAGGTTCCGGGGGAAACTGTTCCCGGGGGACAGAGTTCAGGGACGGACCGTTGTGACAGACAGGAGAGCTAGGGGAGGGACCAGTATAAAGAGGGCAGGGAATTCCCCGGGCAATGAGTCAGCAGACCGGGACAGAGGCAGCTGGAGACGAAGGGAGCAACTGCAAGCGAGAGTAACTTACCAGGGCCAGGCAAGACGCTAACTGAGGGCCCCAGAGAGCCTGCGCCAAGACGAACAGCAGACTCGTCGCCCCGCTACAGCCCGCGGCCACTGCAGCCCCAGTCCAACCCGCGGCCGTTGCCGCCTCTCCACAGCCCGCGGCTGCGGTCGCCCGCAGCCGCCTCTCCTCAGCCTGCGGCTGCGGCCTGTCCCCCGCCACCCGCAGCCGCTCCGCTCTCACCAGTGGCCGCGGCAAGTAGTGTCGGCGGCCACCACTGTCCCGCTCCGATCCGATCCGCAGCAGGAGCTGAGCCTCGGCTTGCCGCAGATTCCCCGTCGCAGCCGTTAGCTGCGCAGGTGGCCCGTCATTCGGCACTCGACATCGCTGCCCCTTGCCCCAGTCCAGGGGCTGCGGCCTATCCGTCCAAGGACTCCTCTGGGGCCCGTGGGGCTCCAGGGTCAACAGCGCGCCAGAGCACGCAAAGATTCCGCCAACGCCTCAGCAACTGGGCCCAGCAACTACTATGCCGAAGGACCACCATCCTGAACGGCATGGGACGTCTGGACAGCTAAGTGACTGTATCATTACGGACTCGTAGTCGGCCATACCGCGGCCTTATAGTGACCGGCTATTGCCGGGAGTATTCGTGTTCTAATGTTTTGTATTTGCTTGTATCGAGCCCCTGCGAGGGCAACCCGTGTTACCCCTTTTTTGTTGATCAAGCCTTGACTGAGGAAAGTTCCCTCTAGTCATATAAACGTTATTCTAGTAAGCACCAAATTGTCTCGTGACTCATCACTGCATCCTGCGTACCTGCAAACACCACATGTATACTCGGGGTAGTCAAACACCACTGTTGCAGGATCTGGGTGGAGGCGCTAATAGTTTTTACTGCCTGACTTCTGCTGAACAAATGAATACCTAATATAAATTTAGATGATTAGTTAGTCTTAGGGTATGTGTTGGGGGTTTGAGGTGTCCAGGTAGAGGTAGCACTTCAGGTGGCGGGCTTGCCATGTCTTTTCAGGACTGCTCGCCCATCTTTGATCCTCATCTGGTACTCAACTCTCATCTGTACCATTAAGTAACAGCAAGCATACAGCAGTGGGTACCCCTAGAACACTGCCTCAGCAGACGGGTCAAACTAGGTGAGGGTAGCAGTCCATTCTGAGTCCCATGGTGACTTAAGGGTTTGCCTTCCTGTGCATGTAAAGACTGGATTTTGTGGACAGTGTAGAAGAAACCATCTATGATTGGACAGAAAAATTATTCCCAGCAAAGTGTTATGCAGAGCTGAGAGGGCGCAGCAAGGAATATATCGGATGCGTCTGGCCATCCTTTGCATCCTGACCTATCTCCAGTCATCTCGACTAGTTGTTGCCACTGGGACTTGATAGGTACGAATGAGAGAGTGAGGCTGATGACCTGCGCAACTCTTCCTCACTTTAATCGAAGTTAAGTGCAAATCATGACTTTAATCACCGTTCTTTAAAGTTCTGTGGCAATGGGGGAGCAGTGAAGCTGCAGGTGTAGAATCACAGAATACTGTAGTCGCAAATCTGCACAGAGGCAGCCCAGTGCATATGGTCCCTCCCGATTGGACTGAAGCAGCAGTGGAGTTGAGCAGCCCCCTGGATGTCTCATCAGCCCTTTTAACGATCCCTATGCTCACCTTCATTGATGAAGGGACATGAAAAGGTGCCTCAAACATTGTCTGCTTCATCTTGTCCTGGTCAACCTACTGCAGCTGGTGGGTAAGTCTCATAGGGGTCGACACACAAAGAAGAAAATGATGAACTCGTATTTGGCTCATGGAACTTGAGAACTATCAAGGCAGACAGAGCAGAGAGAACGGCACTGGTTGCTAAGTAGCTAGCCCACTACAATGTGGACATAGCAGCTCTTAGCAAAATGCGCTTAGAAGTTGAGGGCCAACTGACAGAGCATAGTGGTGGATACACACGTTTCCGGAGTGGTCGAAGCAGCATTGAACGATGAGTAGCAGGCGTGGGATTTGCTGTCAAATCTCACCTCGCCCGTAAACTTGCCCAGCTTCCAAATGGCATCAACAACCGCCTGAATACACTTCAGCTCCTACTTGCAAACAACAAGCGTGCTAGGCTGATTAGTGTCTGTGATTCCACCATGACCAATCCAGATGACATTAAGAATAAGTTCTATGATTAACTTGACACACTTATCTCAGCAATCCTACAGTCAGACAAGCTCATTATACTCGGAGGAAACATTAATGCCAGAGTAGGAAGGAACAGACTATCAAAACAAGGAAGGAGTCATTGGGAGACACAGCATTGGCAAGTGTAACAGTAATGGCCTTCTGCTCTTCAAGCTGTATGCCACACATGACCCTGTCCTCACTAACACCCTCTTCCATCTACCCACTTGCAAGGAGAAATCTTGGATGCACATGCGTTCGAGGCACTGGCATCTCATTGACTAATCCTGCCGAGGTATACAAAGCAGGCGGTCCTGTCCTGATGCAAATTATGAATGAACTATTCCAATCCATATAGAAAAAATAACAGGTTTGCAACAGCTGTAAGATGCCAGCATAATCCACATTTATAAGAGAAAAGGTAACCACCAATCTCACGACAGACATTAAGGCATCTCCCTTCTGACAATTGCTGGGAAGATTCTGGCTCGCATCTTGTTCATCCCCCTCTTTCAGCACATTGAGCAAGGTCTATCGCCCAAAAACAAGCGCTGATTCCTTGCTGAACGTGGGACAGCAGACATGGTTTTTGCGTCGTGCCAGTTCCAGGAAATCTGCCTGGACCAATGCAGCAACCTTTTTGTGACCTTTGTCGACTTGACCAAGGTGTTCGATACAGTCAGCAGAGGCCTGTGGAAAACCATGGGAAAGTTCATCACAATCATCCAGCAGCTTAATGATGGTGAAAGTTCTGAATGAAGGAGACAAAACGGAGGCCTACCCAGGTACAAATGGCGTAAATCAAAGTCAGCATGCTCACGCTGACCCTGTTCAGTATGCTATTTTCTGTCATAGCGACCGATGCTTTTAGAGACTGGGAAGACTGAATCCATGTCAGGTACAGGACTGACTGCAAGCTATTCAACCCCAGATGCCTGATGGCTGTTACAAAGGTGCATGACTTTTTTTTTGATGATGACTACGCACTCAACACCAGCACAGAGCAGAAGATGCAGCAGCAAATGGACTGTTTTTCACAAGTTTGCTGCAACTTCGGTCTCATGATCAATACTAAAAACACCACAGTTATGTATCAATCTGCTCCAGGAAAACATTACCAGAAGCCATGCATTGAAGTGAAAGAGCAAAACCTCAAAGCAGTACACTCTCCCGTGTAGTAACCAAAGATGCTGAGGCCAACAACAAAATTGCCAAAGCCACCATCTCGAAACTGTAAGAACATGTGGGAGTGGAGGAGACCCAGCCTTACCACCAAGCTGAAGGCCTACTGCACTGTGGTCCTTACTACACTTCTCTATTCAAGTGAGGCCTGGACTGTATAGTCCATGGGCGTGGAGAGCAGTGAATATTCATTTCTTTTTAGCAGCGGGCACAGGAGTTAGCCGCAGCAGCCGGCTCCTGCCTCCTGTGAACTGATACTCCACCACTGCAGCTTCCCTACCTCCCCATCCACAGCCAGGGCAGCTATATCTGTACTATAAGACGCACCCCCCATTTTTCTCCACAGTTTTGGAGGAAAAAAGTGTGTCCTATAGTCCAAAAAATACAGTATTTGCTGCAGTCCCAGTATCTCCTATGTGATGTACAGAGGGGAAAATAAGTATTTGACACACTAGCGATTTGCAAGTTTTCCCACCTACAAAGAATGGAGAGGTCTGTAATTTTTATTGTAGGTCCACTTTAATTGTGAGAGACAATATCTTAAAAAAAATCCAGAAAGTCATATTGTATGATTATCACATAATTATTTGCATTTTATTGCCTGAAATAAGTGTTTGATAACTTGCAGATTTCTGGCTCTCACAGACCTGTTAGTTTTTCTTTAAGAAGCCCTCCTACTCTGCACTCATTACCTGTATTAATTGCACCTGTTTTAACTCATTACCTGTATAAAAGACACCTGTCAACACATTCAATCAATCATACTCCAAACTCTCCACCATGGCTAAGCCCAAAGAGCTGTGTAAGGACAACAGGGACCTGCACAAGACTGGGATGAGCTACAGGACAATAGGCAAGCAGCTTGGTGAGAAGACAACAACCATTGGTTATTAGAAAACGGAAGAAACACAAAATGACTGTCAATCTTCCTCAGTCTGGGCTTCATGCCCCTTTCGCCTCAAGGGGTAAGGACGATTCTGAGAAAGGTCAGCAATCAGCCCATAGCTACACAGGAGAACCTGGTCAATGACCTGAAGAGAGCTAGGACCACAGTCTCAAACATTACCGTTAGTAACACACCACGCCATCATGGATTAAAATCCTGCAGTGCTCATGCCAGCACATGTCCAGTCCCATTTGAAGATTATCAGCGACCATCTAGATGATCCAGAGGAGGCATGGAAGAAGTTCATGTGGTTAGATAAGACCAAAATAAAGCTTTTTAGTATCAACTCCACTCGCCGTATTTGGAGGAAGAAGAAGGATGAGTACAACCACAAGAACACCGTCCCAACTGTGAAGCATGGTGGGAAAAAAAATCATACTTTGGGGGTGCTTTTCTAAAAAAAGGGAACAGGATGACTGCACTGTATCGAAGGGAGGATAGATGGAGTCATGTATCACTAGATTTTGGCTGACAACCTCCTTCCTTTAGTAAGAGCATTGAAGAAGGGTAATGGCTTGATCTCTAGCCTGACAATGAGCTGAACACACAGCCAGGGCAACTAAGGAGTGGCTTCAAAAGAAGCATTTCGAAGTTCTGGAGTGGCCTAGCCAGTCTCCACACCTGAACTCAATAGAAATTCTTTGGAGGGAGCTGAAACTCAATGTTGCCCAGCGACGGCCCAGTAACCTGAAAGATTTGTAGAAGATCTGTATGGAGGAGTGGGCCAAAATCCTTGCTGCAGTGTGTGCAAATCAATCAAGATCTACAGGAAACATCTGACCTCTGTAAAGCAAACAGGTTTCTGTACCAAATATTAAGTTCTATTTTTCTATTGTATCAAATACTTATTTCATGAAATAAAATGCAAATTAATTATGTAAAAGTCATACAATGTGATTTTCTGTATTTTTTTAAGATTCTGTCTCTCACAGTTGAAGTGTTCCTACGATAAAAATTAAAGACCTCTCTAATCTTTGTAGGTGGGAAAACTTTCAAAATCGGCAGTGTATCAAATACTTATTTTCCCCACTGCATGTACAACAGTCTCAGCGTATCCTATGTGATATATATAGCAGTCTCAGTGTATCTTATGTGATGTATATACAGCAATCTTGATGTCTATGTGATGTTTACTACAGATCTCCAAGTGCTTGAGCTATGTAACGTGGGCAGTGATGAATTTCCCACAAGAAGTGTAATATACATCTGTGTTCAGAACTTACTGCTGTGTGTTCTTTAGAAATCGACTCATCGCAATGAGTTGACTGCACTCCAGACCGACATAAATGAAATAGTAGTTGAAAATAGCTACATGTTTTCATCTTTTATTTTCTTTCCAGTGAACTGTAAAACAAAGAAGCCCAATATCACCTTTCCTCCAAATCACCAGTTCTCACTTACTAGCGATAATTGTGTAACGTATTAAAATAATTCAAATTCCATTATCGGACTTTCATTACATTTTTCTAAATTTACAAGAATCAGGTTTTGCAGCGTTTTTTTCTGCATTTTTGGTGAATAAAACTAATTTTTATTAAAAATGTACTGTAGACAAGTCACACATGAATTCCTCACCCAAAGAAGGAGCAAAAAAGGAAGCAAAATACATCAAAACCTGCGTTTTGAACGGATAATTTTTACTGCCAAGAAAGCAAATTTTGGCTGCAGAACAAAACAACGCAAAAATACTGCTTGTGAACATAGCCTTACTGCCCCTGCTCCAGGTTACAAGGAACGTTCTTAACTTGAAATTCCATTACTTAAATAAAATCAAAATTAAATCAGGTTTGTGCTTTTATCCGTAATTTTACTGAAACACATGTTAATGAGCTGGATGAACACAGTCTAGAGATAAACATTAACAGGATGTCTTTTAACTATTCTAATTTAACAGCGAGGAAATGAGACATTAACACTAATCCAACTACAGAATGATAATACAAAGGTTGAATCAGTCACTGGAAGAAAAGATACTCGCCTAAATACATGTACAATGCAGTTTTTAAGCTGCATGTATACATTATATATATATATATATATATATACAATCATGGGAGAAAGTGTTTGCACTCTTGAAATTGGTCCAGAAAATGAACTATTTCTCCCAGAACCTACAATCAAATATGGTGGAGGTTCAAAGATGTTTTAGGGTTGTATTGCTGCCTCCGATGATCACCAAAGGATCCTGGGTCGCAATGTAGTGCCCAGTGTCTGAAAGTTGGGTTTGTTTCACAAGTCATGAGTCTTCCAGCAGGACAATAACCCCAGACATACTTCAAGAAGCACCCAGAAATGGATAAAAACAAAGTACTGGAGAGTTCTGAAGTGGCCAACAATGAGTCTGGAGCTAAATCCCATGGCATGGAACACCTGTGCAGAGGCAAAGTGTCAGCATGTGTCACCATGGCTAAAGTGGCTACCAAGTGGACAAAGTGGTTACAGAGATGCCGAATGTGCCAAAGTGGCCACCAAGTGGCCAAAGTGGCTACTGAGATTCCGAATGTGCCAAAGTGGCTACCAAGTGGCCAAAGTGGCTACTGAGGTGCCAAATGTGACAAAGTGGCTACCGAGGTGCCGAATGTGCCAAAGTGGCAACAAGTGGCCAAAGTGGCTACTGAGGTGCCGAATGTGCCAAACTGGCTACCAAGTGGCTACAGAGGTGCTGAATGTGCCAAAGTGGCTACCAAGGTGCCGAATGTGCCAAAGTGGCTACCGAGGTGCCAAATGTGCTAAAGTGACTACCAAGTCGCCAAAGTGGCTACTGAGGTGCCGAATGTGCCAAAGTGGCTACCAAGTGGCCAAAGTTGCTACCGAGGTGCCGAATGTGCCAAAGTAGCTACCAAGTGGCCAAAGTGGCTACCGAGGTGCCGAATGTGCCAAAGTGGCTACCAAGGTGCCGAATGTGCCAAAGTGGCCACCAAGTGGCCAAAGTGGCTACCGAGGTGCCGAATGTGCCAAAGTGGGTACCAAGTGGTCAAAGTGGCTACTCAGATGCCAAATGTGCCCCAGTGGCTACCGAGGTGCTTAATGTGCCAAAGTGGCTACCAAGTGGCTAAAGTGGCTGCAGAGGTGCCGAATGTGCCAAAGTGGCTACAAGTGGCCAAAGTGGCTACCGAGGTGCTGAATGTGCAAAAGTGGCTACAAGTGGCCAAAGTGGCTACCGAGGTGGCGAATGTGCCAAAGTGGCTACAAGTGGCCAAAGTGGCTACCGAGGTGCCGAATGTGCCAAAGTGGCTACCAAGTGGCTACCGAGGTGCCGAATGTGCCAAAGTGGCTACCAAGTGGCTACAGATGTGCCGAATGTGCCAAAGTGGCTTCCAAGGTGCCGAATGTGCCAAAGTGGCTACCGAGGTGCCAAATGTGCTAAAGTAGCTACCAAGTGGCCAAAGTGACTACCGAGGTGCCAAATGTGCTAAAGTGGCTACCAAGTGGCCGAAGTGGCTACCAAGTGGCCAAAGTGGCTACTGAGGTGCCGAATGTGCCAAAGTGGCTACCAAGTGGCCAAAGTGGCTACCGAGTTGCCGAATGTGCCAAAGTAGCTATCAAGTGGCCAAAGTGGCTACCAAGGTGCCGAATGTGCCAAAGTGGCTACCAAGGGGCCAAAATGGCTAACGAGGTGCCAAATGTGCCAAAGTGGCTACCGAGGTGCCAAATGTGCCAAAGTGGCTTTCAAGTGGCCAAAGTGGCTACGGAGGTGCTGAATGTGCCAAAGTGGCTACCAAGTGGCCAAGGTGGCTACCGAGGTGCCGAATGTGCCAAAGTGGCTATCAAGTGGTCAAAGTGGCTACCGAGGTGCCGAATGTGCCAAAGTGGCTACCAAGTGGCCAAAGTGGCTACTGAGGTGCCAAATGTGACAAAGTGGCTACCGAGGTGCCGAATGTGCCAAAGTGGCTGCCAAGTGGCCAAAGTGGCTACTGAGGTGCCAAATGTGACAAAGTGGCTACAGAGGTGTCAAATGTGCTAAAGTGGCTGCCAAGTGGCCAAAGTGACTACCAAGTCGCCAAAGTGGCTACTGAGGTGCCGAATGTGCCAAAGTGGCTACCAAGTGGCCAAAGTTGCTACCGAGGTGCCGAATGTGCCAAAGTAGCTACCAAGTGGCCAAAGTGGCTACCGAGGTGCCGAATGTGCCAAAGTGGCTACCAAGTGGCCAAAGTGGCTACAGAGGTGCCGAATGTGCCAAAGTGGCTATCAAGTGGCCAAAGTGGCTACCAAGTGGCGAAAGTGGCTACCAAGGTGCCGAATGTGCCAAAGTGGCCACCAAGTGGCCAAAGTGGCTACCGTGGTGCCAAATGTGCCAAAGTGGGTACCAAGTGGTCAAAGTGGCTACTGAGATGCCAAATGTGCCCCAGTGGCTACCGAGGTGCTTAATGTGCCAAAGTGGCTACCAAGTGGCTAAAGTGGCTGCAGAGGTGCCGAATGTGCCAAAGTGGCTACAAGTGGCCAAAGTGGCTACCGAGCTGCTGAATGTGCAAAAGTGGCTACAAGTGGCCAAAGTGGCTACCGAGGTGGCGAATGTGCCAAAGTGGCTACAAGTGGCCAAAGTGGCTACCGAGGTGCCGAATGTGCCAAAGTGGCTACCAAGTGGCTACCGAGGTGCTGAATGTGCCAAAGTGGCTACCAAGTGGCTACAGATGTGCCGAATGTGCCAAAGTGGCTTCCAAGGTGCCGAATGTGCCAAAGTGGCTACCGAGGTGCTAAATGTGCTAAAGTGGCCAAAGTGGCTACCGAGGTGCCAAATGTGCTAAAGTGGCTACCAAGTGGCCGAAGTGGCTACCAAGTGGCCAAAGTGGCTACTGAGGTGCCGAATGTGCCAAAGTGGCTACCAAGTGGCCAAAGTGGCTACCGAGTTGCCGAATGTGCCAAAGTAGCTATCAAGTGGCCAAAGTGGCTACCGAGGTGCCGAATGTGCCAAAGTGGCTACCAAGTGGCCAAAATGGCTAACGAGGTGCCGAATGTGCCAAAGTGGCTACCGAGGTGCTGAATGTGCCAAAGTGGCTACCAAGTGGCCAAGGTGGCAACCGAGGTGCCGAATGTGCCAAAGTGGCTATCAAGTGGTCAAAGTGGCTACAGAGGTGCCGAATGTGCCAAAGTGGGTACCAAGTGGCCAAAGTGGATACTGAGGCGCCGAATGTGCCAAAGTGGCTACCAAGTGGCCAAAGTGGCTACAGAGGTGCCGAATGTGCCAAAGTGGCAACCAAGTGGCCAAAGTGGCTACTGAGGTGCCGAATGTGCCAAAGTGGCTACCAAGTGGCCAAAGTGGCTACCGAGGTGCTGAATGTGCCAAAGTGGCTACCAAGTAGCCAAAGTGGCTACAGAGCTGCCGAATGTGCCAAAGTGGCTACCAAGTGGCCAAAGTAGCTACTGAGGTGCCGAATGTGCCAAAGTGGCTACCAAGTGGCCAAAGTGGCTACTGAGGTGTCAAATGTGCCAAAGTGGCTACCAAGGTGCCGAATGTGCCAAAGTGGCTATCACGTGGCCAAAGTGGCTACCGAGGTACTAAATGTGCTTAAGTGGCTACCAAGTGGCCAAAGTGGCTACCAAGTGGCCAAAGTGGCTACTGAGGTGCTGAATGTGCCAAAGTGACTACCAAGTGGCCGAAGTGGCTACCGAGATGCCGAATGTGCCAAAGTGGCTACCAAGTGGCCAAAGTGGCTACCGAGGTGCCGAATATGCCAAAGTAGCTACCAAGTGGCCAAAGTGGCTATCAAGTGATCAAAGTGGCTACAGAGGTGCCGAATGTGCTAAAGTGGCTACAAGTGGCCAAAGTGGCTACCGAGGTGCCGAATGTGCCAAAGTGGCTACCAAGTGGCTACCGAGGTGCCGAATGTGCCAAAGTGGCTACCAAGTGGCTACAGAGGTGCCGAATGTGCCAAACTGGCTACCAAGGTGCCGAATGTGCCAAAGTGGCTACCAAGTGGCCGAAGTGGCTACTGAGTTGCCGAAAGTGCCAAAGTGGCTACCAAATGGCCAAAGTGGCTACCGAGGTGCCGAATGTGCCCAAGTGGCTACAGAGGTGCTGAATGTGCTAAAGTGGCTACCAAGTTGCCAAAGTGGCTACCGAGGTGCCAAATGTGCCAAAATGGCTATCAAGTGGCCAAAGTGGCTACCAAGGTGCTGAATGTGCCAAAGTGGCTACCAAGTGGCCAAGGTGGCTACCGAGGTGCCGAATGTGCCAAAGTGACTACCAAGTGGCCAAAGTGGCTACCGAGGTGTCGAATGTGCCAAAGTGGCTACCAAGGTGCCGAATGTGCCAAAGTGGCTATCACGTGGCCAAAGTGGCTACTGAGGTACTAAATGTTCTTAAGTGGCTACCAAGTGGCCAAAGTGGCTACTGAGGTGCCAAATGTGACAAAGTGGCTACCGAGGTGCCGAATGTGCCAAAGTGGCTGCCAAGTGGCCAAAGTGGCTACTGAGGTGCCAAATGTGACAAAGTGGCTACAGAGGTGTCAAATGTGCTAAAGTGGCTGCCAAGTGGCCAAAGTGACTACCAAGTCGCCAAAGTGGCTACTGAGGTGCCGAATGTGCCAAAGTGGCTACCAAGTGGCCAAAGTTGCTACCGAGGTGCCGAATGTGCCAAAGTAGCTACCAAGTGGCCAAAGTGGCTACCGAGGTGCCGAATGTGCCAAAGTGGCTACCAAGTGGCCAAAGTGGCTACAGAGGTGCCGAATGTGCCAAAGTGGCTATCAAGTGGCCAAAGTGGCTACCAAGTGGCGAAAGTGGCTACCAAGGTGCCGAATGTGCCAAAGTGGCCACCAAGTGGCCAAAGTGGCTACCGTGGTGCCAAATGTGCCAAAGTGGGTACCAAGTGGTCAAAGTGGCTACTGAGATGCCAAATGTGCCCCAGTGGCTACCGAGGTGCTTAATGTGCCAAAGTGGCTACCAAGTGGCTAAAGTGGCTGCAGAGGTGCCGAATGTGCCAAAGTGGCTACAAGTGGCCAAAGTGGCTACCGAGCTGCTGAATGTGCAAAAGTGGCTACAAGTGGCCAAAGTGGCTACCGAGGTGGCGAATGTGCCAAAGTGGCTACAAGTGGCCAAAGTGGCTACCGAGGTGCCGAATGTGCCAAAGTGGCTACCAAGTGGCTACCGAGGTGCTGAATGTGCCAAAGTGGCTACCAAGTGGCTACAGATGTGCCGAATGTGCCAAAGTGGCTTCCAAGGTGCCGAATGTGCCAAAGTGGCTACCGAGGTGCTAAATGTGCTAAAGTGGCCAAAGTGGCTACCGAGGTGCCAAATGTGCTAAAGTGGCTACCAAGTGGCCGAAGTGGCTACCAAGTGGCCAAAGTGGCTACTGAGGTGCCGAATGTGCCAAAGTGGCTACCAAGTGGCCAAAGTGGCTACCGAGTTGCCGAATGTGCCAAAGTAGCTATCAAGTGGCCAAAGTGGCTACCGAGGTGCCGAATGTGCCAAAGTGGCTACCAAGTGGCCAAAATGGCTAACGAGGTGCCGAATGTGCCAAAGTGGCTACCGAGGTGCTGAATGTGCCAAAGTGGCTACCAAGTGGCCAAGGTGGCAACCGAGGTGCCGAATGTGCCAAAGTGGCTATCAAGTGGTCAAAGTGGCTACAGAGGTGCCGAATGTGCCAAAGTGGGTACCAAGTGGCCAAAGTGGATACTGAGGCGCCGAATGTGCCAAAGTGGCTACCAAGTGGCCAAAGTGGCTACAGAGGTGCCGAATGTGCCAAAGTGGCAACCAAGTGGCCAAAGTGGCTACTGAGGTGCCGAATGTGCCAAAGTGGCTACCAAGTGGCCAAAGTGGCTACCGAGGTGCTGAATGTGCCAAAGTGGCTACCAAGTAGCCAAAGTGGCTACAGAGCTGCCGAATGTGCCAAAGTGGCTACCAAGTGGCCAAAGTAGCTACTGAGGTGCCGAATGTGCCAAAGTGGCTACCAAGTGGCCAAAGTGGCTACTGAGGTGTCAAATGTGCCAAAGTGGCTACCAAGGTGCCGAATGTGCCAAAGTGGCTATCACGTGGCCAAAGTGGCTACCGAGGTACTAAATGTGCTTAAGTGGCTACCAAGTGGCCAAAGTGGCTACCAAGTGGCCAAAGTGGCTACTGAGGTGCTGAATGTGCCAAAGTGACTACCAAGTGGCCGAAGTGGCTACCGAGATGCCGAATGTGCCAAAGTGGCTACCAAGTGGCCAAAGTGGCTACCGAGGTGCCGAATATGCCAAAGTAGCTACCAAGTGGCCAAAGTGGCTATCAAGTGATCAAAGTGGCTACAGAGGTGCCGAATGTGCTAAAGTGGCTACAAGTGGCCAAAGTGGCTACCGAGGTGCCGAATGTGCCAAAGTGGCTACCAAGTGGCTACCGAGGTGCCGAATGTGCCAAAGTGGCTACCAAGTGGCTACAGAGGTGCCGAATGTGCCAAACTGGCTACCAAGGTGCCGAATGTGCCAAAGTGGCTACCAAGTGGCCGAAGTGGCTACTGAGTTGCCGAAAGTGCCAAAGTGGCTACCAAATGGCCAAAGTGGCTACCGAGGTGCCGAATGTGCCCAAGTGGCTACAGAGGTGCTGAATGTGCTAAAGTGGCTACCAAGTTGCCAAAGTGGCTACCGAGGTGCCAAATGTGCCAAAATGGCTATCAAGTGGCCAAAGTGGCTACCAAGGTGCTGAATGTGCCAAAGTGGCTACCAAGTGGCCAAGGTGGCTACCGAGGTGCCGAATGTGCCAAAGTGACTACCAAGTGGCCAAAGTGGCTACCGAGGTGTCGAATGTGCCAAAGTGGCTACCAAGGTGCCGAATGTGCCAAAGTGGCTATCACGTGGCCAAAGTGGCTACTGAGGTACTAAATGTTCTTAAGTGGCTACCAAGTGGCCAAAGTGGCTACTGAGGTGCTGAATGTGCCAAGGTGACTACCAAGTGGCCGAAGTGGCTACAGAGATGCCGAATGTGCCAAAGTGGCTACCAAGTGGCCAAAGTTGCTACCGAGGTGTCGAATATGCCAAAGTGGCTACCAAGTGGCCAAAGTGGCTCTCAAGTGGTCAAAGTGGCTACAGAGGTGCCGAATGTGCTAAAGTGGCTACCAAGTGGCCAAAGTGGCTACCGAGGTGCCAAATGTGCCAAATTGGCTACAAGTGGCCAAAGTGGCTACCGAGGTGCGGAATGTGCCAAAGTGGCTACCAAGTGGCCACCGAGGTGCCGAATGTGCCAAAGTGGCTACCAAGTGGCTACAGAGGTGCCGAATGTGCCAAAGTGGCTACCAAGTGGCCAAAGTGGCTACCGAGGTGCCAAATGTGCTAAAGTGGCTACCAAGTGGCCGAAGTGGCTACCAAGTGGCCAAAGTGGCTACTGAGGTGCCGAATGTGCCAAAGTGGCTACCAAATGGCCAAAGTGGCTACCGAGTTGCCGAATGTGCCAAAGTAGCTATCAAGTGGCCAAAGTCGCTACCGAGGTGCCGAATGTGCCAAAGTGGCTACCAAGTGGCCAAAGTGGCTACAGAGGTGCTGAATGTGCTAAAGTGGCTACCAAGTGGCCAAAATGGCTAACAAGGTGCCGAATGTGCCAAAGTGGATACCGAGGTGCCAAATGTGCCAAAGTGGCTATCAAGTGGCCAAAGTGGCTACCGAGGTGCTGAATGTGCCAAAGTGGCTACCAAGTGGCCAAGGTGGCTACCGAGGTTCCGAATGTGCCAAAGTGGCTATCAAGTGGTCAAAGTGGCTACAGAGGTGCCGAATGTGCCAAAGTGGCTACCAAGTGGCCAAAGTGGATACTGAGGTGCCGAATGTGCCAAAGTGGCTACCAAGTGGCCAAAATGGCTACCAAGTGGCCAAAGTGGCTACAGAGGTGCCGAATGTGCCAAAGTGGCAACCAAGTGGCCAAAGTGGCTACTGAGGTGCCGAATGTGCCAAAGTGGCTACCAAGTGGCCAAAGTGGCTACCAAGGTGCCGAATGTGCCAAAGTGGCTACCAAGTAGCGAAAGTGGCTACAGAGCTGCCGAATGTGCTAAAGTGGCTACCAAGTGGCCAAAGTGACTATCAAGTGGCCAAAGTGGCTACAGAGGTGCCGAATGTGCCAAAGTGGCTACCAAGTGGCCAAAGTGGCTACTGAGGTGCCGAATGTGCCAAAGTGGCTACCAAGTGGCCAAAGTGGCTATCGAGGTGTCGAATGTGCCAAAGTGGCTACCAAGGTGCCGAATGTGCCAAAGTGGCTATGACGTGGCCAAAGTGGCTACCGAGGTACTAAATGTGCTTAAGTGGCTACCAAGTGGCCAAAGTGGCTACCAAGTGGCCAAAGTGGCTACTGAGGTGCTGAATGTGCCAAAGTGGCTACCAAGTGGCCACCGAGGTGCCAAATGTGCCAAAGTGGCTACCAAGTGGCTACAGAGGTGCCGAATGTGCCCAAGTGGCTACAGAGGTGCTGAATGTGCTAAAGTGGCTACCAAGTGGCCAAAATGGCTACCGAGGTGCCGAATGTGCCCAAGTGGCTACAGAGGTGCTGAATGTGCTAAAGTGGCTACCAAGTGGCCAAAATGGCTAACGAGGTGCCAAATGTGCCAAAGTGGCTACCGAGGTGCCAAATGTGCCAAAATGGCTATCAAGTGGCCAAAGTGGCTATCAAGGTGCTGAATGTGCCAAAGTGGCTACCAAGTGGCCAAGGTGGCTACCGAGGTGCCGAATGTGCCAAAGTGACTACCAAGTGGCCAAAGTGGCTACTGAGGTGTCGAATGTGCCAAAGTGGCTACCAAGGTGCCGAATGTGCCAAATTGGCTATCACGTGGCCAAAGTGGCTACTGAGGTACTAAATGTTCTTAAGTGGCTACCAAGTGGCCAAAGTGGCTACTGAGGTGCTGAATGTGCCAAAGTGACTACCAAGTGGCCGAAGTGGCTACAGAGATGCCGAATGTGCAAAAGTGGCTACCAAGTGGCCAAAGTGGCTACCGAGGTGTCGAATATGCCAAAGTGGCTACCAAGTGGCCAAAGTGGCTATCAAGTGGTCAAAGTGGCTACAGAGGTGCCGAATGTGCTAAAGTGGCTACCAAGTGGCCAAAGAGGCTACCGAGGTGCCAAATGTGCCAAATTGGCTACAAGTAGCCAAAGTGGCTACCGAGGTGCTGAATGTGCAAAAGTGGCTACAAGTGGCCAAAGTGGCTACCGAGGTGCCGAATGTGCCAAAGTGGCTACCAAGTGGCCACCGAGGTGCCGAATGTGCCAAAGTGGCTACCAAGTGGCTACAGAGGTGCCGAATGTGCCCAAGTGGCTACAGAGGTGCTGAATGTGCTAAAGTGGCTACCAAGTGGCCAAAATGGCTACCGAGGTGCCGAATGTGCCCAAGTGGCTACAGAGGTGCTGAATGTGCTAAAGTGGCTACCAAGTGGCCAAAATGGCTAACGAGGTGCCAAATGTGCCAAAGTGGCTACCGAGGTGCCAAATGTGCCAAAATGGCTATCAAGTGGCCAAAGTGGCTATCAAGGTGCTGAATGTGCCAAAGTGGCTACCAAGTGGCCAAGGTGGCTACCGAGGTGCCGAATGTGCCAAAGTGACTACCAAGTGGCCAAAGTGGCTACTGAGGTGTCGAATGTGCCAAAGTGGCTACCAAGGTGCCGAATGTGCCAAAGTGGCTATCACTTGGCCAAAGTGGCTACTGAGGTACTAAATGTTCTTAAGTGGCTACCAAGTGGCCAAAGTGGCTACTGAGGTGCTGAATGTGCCAAAGTGACTACCAAGTGGCCGAAGTGGCTACAGAGATGCCGAATGTGCCAAAGTGGCTACCAAGTGGCCAAAGTGGCTACCGAGGTGTCGAATATGCCAAAGTGGCTACCAAGTGGCCAAAGTGGCTATCAAGTGGTCAAAGTGGCTACAGAGGTGCCGAATGTGCTAAAGTGGCTACCAAGTGGCCAAAGAGGCTACCGAGGTGCCAAATGTGCCAAATTGGCTACAAGTAGCCAAAGTGGCTACCGAGGTGCTGAATGTGCAAAAGTGGCTACAAGTGGCCAAAGTGGCTACCGAGGTGCCGAATGTGCCAAAGTGGCTACCAAGTGGCCACCGAGGTGCCGAATGTGCCAAAGTGGCTACCAAGTGGCTACAGAGGTGCCGAATGTGCCAAAGTGGCTACCAAGTGGCCAAAGTGGCTACCGAGGTGCCAAATGTGCTAAAGTGGCTACCAAGTGGCCAAAGTGGCTACTGAGGTGCCGAATGTGCCAAAGTGGCTACCAAGTGGCCAAAGTGGCTACAGAGGTGCTGAATGTGCTAAAGTGGCTACCAAGTGGCCAAAATGGCTAACAAGGTGCCGAATGTGCCAAAGTGGATACCGAGGTGCCAAATGTGCCAAAGTGGCTATCAAGTGGCCAAAGTGGCTACCGAGGTGCTGAATGTGCCAAAGTGGCTACCAAGTGGCCAAGGTGGCTACCGAGGTTCCGAATGTGCCAAAGTGGCTATCAAGTGGTCAAAGTGGCTACAGAGGTGCCGAATGTGCCAAAGTGGCTACCAAGTGGCCAAAGTGGATACTGAGGTGCCGAATGTGCCAAAGTGGCTACCAAGTGGCAAAAGTGGCTACAGAGGTGCTGAATGTGCTAAAGTGGCTACCAAGTGGCCAAAATGGCTAACAAGGTGCCGAATGTGCCAAAGTGGATACCGAGGTGCCAAATGTGCCAAAGTGGCTATCAAGTGGCCAAAGTGGCTACCGAGGTGCTGAATGTGCCAAAGTGGCTACCAAGTGGCCAAGGTGGCTACCGAGGTTCCGAATGTGCCAAAGTGGCTATCAAGTGGTCAAAGTGGCTACAGAGGTGCCGAATGTGCCAAAGTGGCTACCAAGTGGCCAAAGTGGATACTGAGGTGCCGAATGTGCCAAAGTGGCTACCAAGTGGCCAAAATGGCTACAGAGGTGCCGAATGTGCCAAAGTGGCAACCAAGTGGCCAAAGTGGCTACTGAGGTGCCGAATGTGCCAAAGTGGCTACCAAGTGGCCAAAGTGGCTACCGAGGTGTCGAATGTGCCAAAGTGGCTACCAAGGTGCCGAATGTGCCAAAGTGGCTATCACGTGGCCAAAGTGGCTACCGAGGTACTAAATGTGCTTAAGTGGCTACCAAGTGGCCAAAGTGGCTACCAAGTGGCCAAAGTGGCTACTGAGGTGCTGAATGTGCCAAAGTGGCTACCAAGTGGCCACCGAGGTGCCGAATGTGCCAAAGTGGCTACCAAGTGGCTACAGAGGTGCCGAATGTGCCAAAGTGGCTACCAAGTGGCCAAAGTGGCTACCGAGGTGCCAAATGTGCTAAAGTGGCTACCAAGTGGCCGAAGTGGCTACCAAGTGGCCAAAGTGGCTACTGAGGTGCCGAATGTGCCAAAGTGGCTACCAAATGGCCAAAGTGGCTACCGAGTTGCCGAATGTGCCAAAGTAGCTATCAAGTGGCCAAAGTGGCTACCGAGGTGCCGAATGTGCCAAAGTGGCTACCAAGTGGCCAAAGTGGCTACAGAGGTGCTGAATGTGCCAAAGTGGCTACCAAGTGGCCAAAATGGCTAACGAGGTGCCGAATGTGCCAAAGTGGCTACCGAGGTGCCAAATGTGCCAAAGTGGCTATCAAGTGGCCAAAGTGGCTACCGAGGTGCTGAATGTGCCAAAGTGGCTACCAAGTGGCCAAGGTGGCTACCGAGGTGCCGAATGTGCCAATGTGGCTATCAAGTGGTCAAAGTGGCTACAGAGGTGCCGAATGTGCCAAAGTGGCTACCAAGTGGCCAAAGTGGATACTGAGGTGCCGAATGTGCCAAAGTGGCTACCAAGTGACCAAAATGGCTACCAAGTGGCCAAAGTGGCTACAGAGGTGCCAAATGTGCCAAAGTGGCAACCAAGTGGCCAAAGTGGCTACTGAGGTGCCGAATGTGCCAAAGTGGCTACCAAGTGGCCAAAGTGGCTACCGAGGTGCCGAATGTGCCAAAGTGGCTACCAAGTAGCGAAAGTGGCTACAGAGCTGCCGAATGTGCCAAAGTGGCTACAGAGCTGCCGAATGTGCCAAAGTGGCTACCAAGTGGCCAAAGTGACTATCAAGTGGCCAAAGTGGCTACAGAGGTGCGAATGTGCCAAAGTGGCTACCAAGTGGCCAAAGTGGCTACCAAGGTGCCGAATGTGCCAAAGTGGCTACCAAGTGGCCAAAGTGGCTACTGAGGTGCCAAATGTGCAAAGTGGCTACCAAGTGGCCAAAGTGGCTACCGAGGTGTTGAATGTGCCAAAGTGGCTACCAAGGTGCCGAATGTGCCAAAGTGGCTATCACGTGGCCAAAGTGGCTACCGAGGTACTAAATGTGCTTAAGTGGCTACCAAGTGGCCAAAGTGGCTACCAAGTGGCCAAAGTGGCTACTGAGGTGCTGAATGTGCCAAAGTGACTACCAAGTTGCCAAAGTGGCTACCGAGATGCCGAATGTGCCAAAGTGGCTACCAAGTGGCCAAAGTGGCTACCGAGGTGCCGAATGTGCCAAATAGGCTACCAAGTGGCCAAAGTGGCTACCGAGGTGTTGAATGTGCCAAAGTGGCTACTAAGTGGCCAAAGTGGCTACCGAGGTGCCGAATGTGCCAAAATGGCTATCAAGTGGCCAAAGTGGCTACCGAGGTACTAACTGTGCTTAAGTGGCTACCAAGTGGCCAAAGTGGCTACTGAGGTGCTGAATGTGCCAAAGTGACTACCAAGTGGCCAAAGTGGCTACCGAGATGCCAAATGTGCCAAAGTGGCTACCAAGTGGCCAAAGTGGCTACCGAGGTGCCGAATGTGCCAAAGTGGCTACCAAGTGGCCAAAGTGGCTATCAAGTGGTCAAAGTGGCTACAGAGGTGCCGAATGTGCCAAAGTGGCTACCAAGTGGCCAAATTGGCTACTGAGGTGCCCAATGTGCCAAATTGGCCACAAGTGGCCAAAGTGGCTACCGAGGTGCTGAATGTGCAAAAGTGGCTACAAGTG
Source organism: Dendrobates tinctorius (assembly GCF_039654945.1). Classification (NCBI taxonomy): domain Eukaryota; kingdom Metazoa; phylum Chordata; class Amphibia; order Anura; family Dendrobatidae; genus Dendrobates; species Dendrobates tinctorius. The sequence goes on from NW_027361672.1 coordinate 11,299,455, forward strand.
GCCAAAGTGGCTACCGAGGTGCCGAATGTCCCAAAGTGGCTATAAGTGGCCAAAGTGGCTACCGAGGTGCCGAATGTGCCAAAGTAGCTACCGAGGTTCCGAATGTGCCAAAGTGGCTACCAAGTGGCTACAGAGGTGCCGAATGTGCCAAACTGGCTACCGAGGTGCCAAATGTGCTAAAGTGGCTACCAAGTGGCCAAAGTGGCTACCGATGTGCCAAATGTGCTAAAGTGGCTACCAAGTGGCCAAAGTGGCTACTGAGGTGCCGAATGTGCCAAAGTGGCTACCAAGTGGCCAAAGTGGCTACTGAGTTGCCGAATGTTGCAAAGTAGCTATCAAGTGGCCAAAGTGGCTACCGAGGTGCCAAATGTCCTAAAGTGGCTACCAAGTGGAAAAAGTGGCTACAGAGGTGCCAAATGTGCTAAAGTGGCTACCAAGTGGCCAAAATGGCTAACGAGGTGCCGAATGTGCCAAAGTGGCTACCGAGGTGCCAAATGTGCCAAAGTGGCTATCAAGTGGCCAAAGTGGCTACCAAGGTGCTGAATGTGCCAAAGTGGCTACCAAGTGGCCAAAGTGGCTACTGAGGTGCCGAATGTGCCAAAGTGGCTATCAAGTGGTCAAAGTGGCTACAGAGGTGCCGAATGTGCCAAAGTGGCTACCAAGTGGCCAAAGTGGATACTGAGGTGCCGAATGTGCCAAAGTGGTTACCAAGTGGCCAAAATGGCTACCAAGTGGCCAAAGTGGCTACAGAAGTGCCGAATGTGCCAAAGTGGCAACCAAGTGGCCAAAGTGGCTACTGAGGTGCGGAATGTGCCAAAGTAGGTACCAAGTGGCCAAAGTGGCTACAGAGCTGCCGAATGTGCCAAAGTGGCTACCAAGTGGCCAAAGTGGCTACAGAGGTGCCGAATATGCCAAAGTGGCTACCAAGTGGCCAATGTGGCTACTGAGGTGCCGAATGTACAAAAGTGGCTACCAAGTGGCCAAAGTGGCTACAGAGGTCCCGAATATGCCAAAGTGGCTATCAAGTGGCCAAAGTGGCTACCAAGGTACTAAATGTGCTTAAGTGGCTACCAAGTGGCCAAAGTGGCTACTGAGGTGCTGAATGTGCCAAAGTGACTACCAAGTGGCCGAAGTGGCTACCGAGATGCCGAATGTGCCAAAGTGGCTACCAAGTGGCCAAAGTGGCTACCGAGATGCCGAATGTGCCAAAGTGGCTACCAAGTGGCCAAAGTGGCTACCGAGGTGCCGAATGTGCCAAAGTGGCTCCCAAGTGGCCAAAGTGGCTACAGAGGTGCCGAATGTGCCAAAGTGGCTACCAAGTGGCTACAGAGGTGCCGAATGTGCCAAACTGGCTACCGAGGTGCCAAATGTGCTAAAGTGGCTACCAAGTGGCCATGTGGCTACCAAGGAGCCAAATGTGCTTAAGTGGCTACCAAGTGGCTACCAAGTGGCCAAAGTGGCTACTGAGGTGCCGAATGTGCCCAAGTGGCTACCAAGTGGCCAAAGTGGCTACCGAGTTGCCGAATGTGCCAAAGTAGCTATCAAGTGGCCAAAGTGGCTACCGAGGTGCCAAATGTGCTAAAGTGGCTACCAAGTGGCCAAAGTGGCTACAGAGGTGCCGAATGTGCTAAAGTGGCTACCAAGTGGCCAAAATGACTAACGAGGTGCCGAATGTGCCAAAGTGGCTACCGAGGTGCCAAATGTGCCAAAGTAGCTATCAAGTGGTCAAAGTGGCTACAGAGGTGCCGAATGTGCCAAAGTGGCTACCAAGTGGCCAAAGTGGATACTGAGGTGTCGAATGTGCCAAAGTGGCTACCAAGTGGCCAAAATGGCTACAGAGGTGCCGAATGTGCCAAAGTGGCAACCAAGTGGCCAAAGTGGCTACTGAGGTGCGGAATGTGCCAAACTGGCAACCAAGTGGCTAAAGTGGCTACAGAGCTGCCGAATGTGCCAAAGTGGCATATTCGACACCTCAGTAGCCACTTTGGCCACTTGGTAGCCACTTTGGCATATTCGGCACCTCTGTAGCCACTTTGGCCACTTGGTAGCCAAAGTGGCTACCAAGTGGCCAAAGTGGCTACTGAGGTGTCGAATGTGCCAAAGTGGCTACCAAGTGGCCACCGAGGTGCCGAATGTGCCAAAGTGGCTATCAAGTGGCCAAAGTGGCTACCGAGGTACTAAATGTGCTAAAGTGGCTACCAAGTGGCCAAAGTGGCTACCGAGGTGCCAAATGTGCCAAGGTAGCTACAGAGGTGCCGAATGTGCCAAAGTAGCTATCAAGTGGTCAAAGTGGCTACAGAGGTGCCGAATGTGCCAAAGTGGCTACCTAATGGCCAAAGTGGCTATCAAGTGGTCAAAGTGGCTACAAAGGTGCCAAATGTGCCAAAGTGGCTACCAAATGGCCAAAGTGGTGCCAAAGTGGCTACCAAGTGGCCAAAGTGGCTACTGAGGTGCCGAATGTGCCAAAGTGGCTACCAAGTGGCCAAAGTGGCTACCGAGGTGCCAAAGTAGCTACAGAGGTGCCGAATGTTCCAAAGTAGCTACCAAGTGGCCAAAGTGGCTATCAAGTGGTCAAAGTGGCTACAGAGGTGCCGAATGTGCCAAAGTGGCTACCAAGTGGCCGAAGTGGCTACCGAGATGCCGAATGTGCCAAAGTAGCTACCAAGTAGCCAAAGTGGCTAGAGAGGTGCCGAATGTGCCAAAGTGGCTACCAAGTGGCCAAAGTGGCTACCGAGGTGCCGAATGTGCCAAAGTGGCTACCAAGTGGTCAAAATGGCAAACAAGTGGCCAAAGTGGCTACTGAGATGCCGAATGTGCCAAAATGGCTACCGAGGTGCTGAATGTGCCAAAGTGGCTACCAAGTGGACAAAGTGGCTACTGAGATGCCGAATGTGCCAAAGTGGCTACCAAGTGGCCAAAGTGGCTACCAAATGGCCAAAGTGGCTACAGAGGTGCCGAATGTGCCAAAGTGGCTACCAAGTGGCCCAAGTGGCTACAGAGGTGCCGAATGTGCCAAAGTGGCTACCAAGTGGCCAAAGTGGCTACGGAGGTGCTGAATGTGCCAAAGTGGCTACCAAGGTGCCGAATGTGGCAAAGTGGCTACCAAGTGGCCAAAGTGGCTACCAAGGTGCCGAATGTGCCAAAGTGGCTACCAAGTGGCCAAAGTGGCTTCCGAGGTGCCGAATGTGCCAAAGTAGCTACCAAGTGGCCAATGTGGCTACCGAGGTGCCGAATGTACCAAAGTGGCTACCAAGTGGCCAAAGTGGCTACAGAGGTGCCGAATGTGACAAAGTGGCTACCAAGTGGCCAAAGTGGCTACTGAGGTGCCGAATGTGCTTAAGTGGCTATGCACAACATTCATATTCTAACTTTACTTTCTTACAGTCGACACCTGATGCACTGCTGTAAAGCTGGCATCGCTGTTCAAGCACCATTTATTTCCTTCAGGAAATGCCCATCTATTTATTCTAAGTAGTTTTACATGACACTCCCATTGATGACTGATTAAGAATGCCGAGAATATTGGAAAAGCAACAGTCTATGGATACGTCTATTAATATAAAATTTTTGTTCACGCAGATTATTTGATGAATTACATCTAGCAGTTACCAGAAGATTGGCACCCATTAGATGTAGATCGTGGACAAGGAAAATAGGAATGTGGTGAGATAATAGCTTAAACAAACTGAAATATACTATTCGCTGTATTTCACAACCTCACCTTTGTAGCAGAGTTTAACTGTTCCTCATCGTTTTAAGTTTCCAACACAGTGTTTCTATTATTGACTTTGTTTCAATCTATATATGAATATTATGATCATTATCACCTTTTTGGTACAATTGGTGACTCTTACATCTGCCCAAAATCCTATAAAATTTCTGACTTTGTTCAAGTGTACCTAGAAGAATTCATGCTGTCTTTAAGGTAAAACGTGATTGCACAAACTATTGCTTTGATTCAGCTTTCTCTTTTGTACATTCACATTGTAGTTTACGAATTGGTAAAAATCCAATATTAACACTTCTATTTTTTAAAGCATTCTTACTTTGCAACATTTTTCTAAACCCGGCCTAAAAGTTTTGTACATTGCTATGTATATATACATACAGGCGCTTCTCACAAAATGAGAATATCATCAAAAAGTTAATTTATTTCAGTTCTTCAATAAAAAAAAGTGAAACTCATATTATATAGAGTTACAAATTTAGTGATCTATTTCAAGTGTTTATTCCTGTTAATGTTGATGATTATGGCTTACAGCCAATGAAAACCTAAAAGTCATTATATCAGTAAATTAGAATAATTAACATTAAAAACCTGCAAAGGCTTCCTAAATGTTTGAAAAGGTTCCTTAGTCTGTTTTAGTAGGCTCCACAATCATGGGGAAGACTGCTGACTTCTGGACAGAAGGCAGTCATTGACACACGCCACAAGGAGGGTAAGCCACAAAAGGTCATTGCTAAAGAAGCTGGCTGTTCACAGAGTTCTGTATCCAAGCATATTAATGGAAAGTTGAGTGGGAGGAAAAAGTGTGGTGGAAAAGGTGCACAAGCAACTGGGATAACTGCATCCTTGAAAGGATTGTTAAGAAAAGGCAATTCAAAAAATTGGGGGAGATTCACAAGGAGTTGTCTGCTGCTGGCGTCATTGCTTCAAGAGCCACCACAAAGAGACTACAAGTGTCACATTTCTTGTGTCAAACCATTCATGACTAATAGACAACACCAGAAGCATCTTACCTGGGCCAAGGAGAAAAAGAACTGGACTGTTGCTCAGTGGTCCAAGATGTTGTTTTCAGATGAAAGTAAATTTTGCATTTTATTTGGAAATCAAGGTCCCAGAGTCTGTAGGAAGAGTGGAGAGGCACACAATCCAAGCTGTTTGTGGAAACTTCACACTAGACATCAATCAGTGATGATTTGGGGAGTCATGTCATCTGCTGGTGTAGGTTCACTGTGTTTTATCAAAACCAACGTCAGCGCAGCCATCTACCAGGAAATTTTAGAGCACTTCTTGCTTTCCTCTGCCGACAAGCTTTTTGGAGATGGAAATTTAATTCTCCAGCAGGACTTGGCACCTGTCCACACTGCCAAAAGTACCAATACCTGGTTTAAAAACAATCACATTATTGTGCTTGATTGGCCAGCAAACTCGCCTGACCTTAACCCCATAGAGAATCTATGGGGTATAGTCAAGTGGAAGATGAGAGACACCAGACAGACCCAACAATGTAGATGAGCTGAAGGCTGCTATCAAAGCAACTTGGAATTCCATAACACCTCAGTAGTGCCACAGGCCGATCACCTCCATGCCACGCCGCATTGAAGCACTAATTGATGCAAAAGGAGCCCAGACCAAGTATTGAGTGCATTTACTGAACATACATTTCAGTAGGCCAACATTTCAGATTTTAAAATAATTTTTCAAGCTGGTGTTATAACGTATTCTAATTTACTGAGATAATGACTTTTGCGTTTTCATTGGCTGTAAGCCATAATCATCAACATTAACAGAAATAAACACTTGAAATAGATCACTCTGTTTGTAATGATTTTATATATTATGAGTTTCACTTTTTTGTATTGAAGAATTGAAATAAATTAACTTTTTGATGATATTCTAATTTTGTGAGAAGCATCTGTGTGTGTGTGTGTGTGAGTGTGTGTGTGTGTGTATAAAAAAAACTCCCTTCTCACCCCCCAATGGGGGTGGTCTTTTTTTTGTCCTTTTTCATGGTAACACAAAACACATACAGTCATATGTAAAAGTTTGGGCACCCCTATTAATGTTAACCTTTTTTCTTTATAACAATTTTGGTTTTTGCAACAGCTATTTCAGTTTCATATATCTAATAACTGATGGACTCAGTTATATTTCTGGTTTAAAATGAGGTTTATTGTACTAACAGAAAATGTGCAATCTGCATTTAAACAAAATTTGACCGGTGCAAAAGTATGGGCACCCTTATCATTTTCTTGATTTGAACACTCCTAACTACTTTTTACTGACTTCCTGAAGCACTAAATTGGTTTTGTAACCTCATTGAGCTTTGAACTTCATAGCCAGGTGTATCAAATTATGAGAAAAGGTATTTAAAGTGGCCACTTGCAAGTAGTTCTCCTATTTGATTCTCCTATGAAGAGTGGCATCATGGGCTCCTCAAAACAACTCTCAAATGATCTGAAAACAAAGATTATTCAACATAGCTTTTCAGGGGAAGGATACAAAAAGTTGTCTCTGAGATTTAACCTGTCAGTTTCCACTGTGAGGAACATAGTAAGGAAATGGAAGAACACAGGTACAGTTCTTGTTAAGCCCAGAAGTGGCAGGCCAAGAAAAATATCAGAAAGGCAGAGAAGAAGAATGGTGAGAACAGTCAAGGACAATCCACAGACCACCTCCAAAGACCTGCAGCATCATCTTGCTGCAGATGGTGGCACTGTGCATCGGTCAACAATACAGCGCATGCATAACGCCTTTTTGTATGACCAAACAACTCAATCTTTGTTTCATCAGTCCACAGGGCCTTCTTCCAAAATGTAACTGGCTTGTCTTAATGTGCTTTTGCATACCTCAGGCAACTCTGTTTGTGGCGTGCTTGCAGAAACGGCTTCTTTCGCATCACTCTCCCATACAGCTTCTCCTTGTGCAAAGTGCGGTGTATTGTTGACTGATGCACAGTGACACCATCTGCAGCAAGATGATGCTGCAGGTCTTTGGAGGTGGTCTGTGGATTGTCCTTGACTGGTCTCACCATTCTTCTTCTCTGCCTTTCTGATATTTTTCTTGGCCTGCCACTTCTGGGCTTAACAAGAACTGTACCTGTGTTCTTCCATTTCCTTACTATGTTCCTCACAGTGGAAACTGACAGGTTAAATCTCTGAGACAACTTTTTGTATCCTTCCCCTGAAAAGCTATGTTGAATAATCTTTGTTTTCAGATTGAGAGTTGTTTTGAGGAGCCCATGATGCCACTCTTCATAGGAGAATCAAATAGGAGAACTACTTGCAAGTGGCCACCTTAAATACCTTTTCTCATGATTTGATACACCTGGCTATGAAGTTCAAAGCTCAATGAGGTTACAAAACCAATTTAGTGCTTCAGGAAGTCAGTAAAAAGTAGTTAGGAGTGTTCAAATCAAGAAAATGATAAGGGTGCCCATACTTTTGCACCGGTCAAATTTTGTTTAAATGCAGATTGCACATTTTCTGTTAGTACAATAAACCTCATTTGAATCCAGAAATATAACTGAGTCCATCAGTTATTAGATATATGAAACTGAAATAGCTGTTGCAAAAACCAAAATTGTTATAAAGAAAAAAGGTTAACATTAATAGGGGTGCCCAAACTTTAACATATGACTGTACATACTCAATAAAAAACACAAACACAATAGATGAAAGAAAACGGCCGTGATGTTTATTCAGGGTAACCAAATGAACTTTCTAATAGATAAATAAATCAATAGACAGAATAACCATAAATAAACCTCCAATCAACAAATCCACCCAGAGAGCTGGGTGATTTTCCTTCAAATAAAACATCACGACGAGGAATAGCAATAAACTTATATTCTTGGGGGAGTAAGAGTGGGATCTTCTTTTCTTCAAAATGATCAATGAAAGAAATAGCCCAGAAGTGGGCCTTATATAGAACAAATTCTCACTTGTGTTTTTTTTTTTTTACAAATCCACCAATGAGATTACAGGAAAAGTGCGCCAACAGAACCGGTCAGAACTGGAAACAACCTGCTCGTGGTTCACCACAGCTTACTGAGCTGAGCTTTAACCCTGGCCTGATAGCCATTACTAATAAAATCTATTAAAGACATGATTAACAAAGTTGATTATCATAGAATCATAGAATCGTAGAGTTGGAAGGGACCTCCTGGGCCATCTGTTCCAACCCCCTGCTCAAAGCAGGATTCGCTAAATCATCCCAGTCAGATGTCTGTCCAGCCTCTGTTTGAAGACTTCCATTGAAGTAGAACTCCCCACTTCTCGTGGCAGCCTGTTCCACTCATTGATCACTCTAACTGTCAAAAAGTTTTTTCTAATATCTAATCTGTGTCTCTTCCCATTCAGTTTCATCCCATTGCTTCTAGTCTTTCCTTGTGCAAATGAGAATAAAGTTGATCCTTCTACAATGTGACAGCCCTTTAGATATTTGTAGACAGCTATTAAGTCTCCTCTCAGTCTTCTCTTTTGCAAACTAAACATTCCCAAATCCTGCAACCTTTCCTCATAAGACAGGGTTTGCAGACCGGTCACCATTCTGGTCGCTCTTTTCTGAACTTGCTCCAGTTTGTTGATGTCTTTTTTAAAATGTGGTGCCCAAAACTGGACACAATATTCCAGATGAGGTCTGACCAAAGAGGAGTAGAGGGAAATAATGACTTCACGTGATCTAGACTGTATGCTTCTGTTAATACATCCTAGAATTGCATTTACCTTTTTTGCTGCTGCATCACACTGTTGACTCATATTCAGTCTGTGATCTATTAGTATACCCAAGTCTTTTTCACATGTGCTGTCACTTAGCCCTATTCCTCCCATTCTATATATGCTTTTTTCATTTTTATTGCCCAGATGTAGTACTTTGCATTTCTCCCTGTTAAAAACCATTCTGTTAGTTGCTGCCCACTTCTCCAGTTTATTTAAATCTTTTTGAATCCTCTCTCTCTTCTCTAGTATTAGCTATCCCTCCTAGCTTTGTGTCATCAGCAAATTTAATCAGTTTACCCTCAATTTCTTCATCTAAATCGTTGATAAAGATGTTGAACAATACAGGGCCCAGGACAGAGCCCTGTGGTACCCCACTTGAGACATTCTTCCAACTGGATGTGCAGCCATTTACGACCACTCTTTGGGTCCGATCACTAAGCCAGTTATGAATCCACCTAACAGTTGCCTTGTCCATTCCATACTTAGTCATTTTTTCAATAAGGATTGTATGAGAGACTTTGTCAAATGCTTTGCTGAAGTCAAGATATACTATATCTACAGCATTTCCTTGATCCACCCAATCAGTGATACCGTCATAGAAGGAAATTAAGTTAGTCTGACATGACTTATTAGTTAGAAACCCATGCTGACTCTGTTTAATCACTTCATTCTTATCCAGGTATTGACATACATGTTGTTTAATAATTTGTTCAAAGATCTTTCCTGGTATAGAAGTCAGACTCACCGGCCTATAGTTGCCTGGGTCCACCTTCTTCCCCTTTTTGAAGATAGGAACAACATTTGCTCTTCTCCAGTCTTCTGGCACTTCTCCTGTTCTCCAAGAATTTTCAAAGATTATGGAGAGGGGTTCAAAAATTTCTTCTGCTATCTCCTTCAGTACTCTGGGGTGTAATTCATCTGGACCTGGAGACTTGAATTCATTTAGGTTAGCTAAGTGTTTCCTCACTATCTTTCTGTTTATAGATATCCTGGATTCTTCTATTCCCTTAATAGGACAGTGAATAACAGTTGATGTTGCATTTCCTTTCTGAGAGAAAACAGATGCAAAATAGGAATTTAAAAGTTCAGCCTTCTCAACATCCTGTCTTACCATTTCATCATTTTCATCCTGTAAAAATCCTATAGCATCTTTGACTTTTCTTTTACTTTTGACATATCCCCAAAATCCTTTATTATTGCTTTTGACATCTCTTGCAAGCCTCAGTTCATTTTCAGCTTTAGCTAATCTGATTTGTGCCCTGCAGGTTCTGCAGACAGCATTATATTCTTCTTTAGATATGCCTCCCTCTTTCCATTTTATAAACATTTTTTTCTTCCTTTTTAGCATGTGCTTAAGTTCTGTGTTCATCCATCCTGGTTTCCTTAAATGCTTCCTATTCTTCCCTCTTTTCGGAATTGTTAACAACTGTGCTTTGAGAATTTCATTTTTCAAGATTTCCCATCCTTCCTGGACATTTTTGTCTTTAAGGATATCCAGCCATTGGATCCCTCCAATTCTCTTTCTGAATCCCTTAAAATCTGCCTTTCTGAAATCTAACCTTGACGTCTGAGTCTTCACAGGTCTTCCACCTCTAGTTATCAAAAATTCTAAAATAGCATGGTCGCTACCTCCTAGGGTCCCAGCCACAGATTAATTCTGGGTCTGTGTTACCATGAGACCCCCCCTTTTTTATTTTTGTTTTTTTTGGGGGGGGAGGGCTACCATGGTAACACAAAACCCATACACACTCAATAAAAAAGCACAAACACAATAGATGGAAGAAAATGGCCGTGATGTTTATTCAGGGTAACCAAATGAACTTTCTAATAGATAAATAAATTATTAGACAGAATAACCATAAATAAACCTGCAATCATCCAATACACCCAGAGAGCTGCGCGATTTTCCCAAATGCCATGACTCAAAGATTGGTAATTCAAATTAAAAATGTCCAATCCAATATCTGAAAGGTGAACCATGTCACGCCTATAAATTCTAGATCCACGTGTTTAAAAGAAAAAACATTAACCAAAGGCATAAAGCTCTCCATTCCCTTATTAACCCATCTCCAAATTTTTGCTAAGAACGATAATTTATTCCCTGACCATAATAATCTAGGAACGATCTCGGAAAAAACAAAACCAGAATGAGGGAACTCCAACTTAATACCAGAAAGATCCTTCCTCATTATAGCTAACAAATCAAGAGTTTTAATTTTTCCAAGGTTGTTCCCACCCAGGTAAAAAATAATAAGATTGGGATAAGGAAAGCGAATAGCTAGCTTCTTGAGTTCCGTGACTAAATTTATCCACTTCATTCCCCTTATACTGTGCCAAAAAACCTGAACTGAAGAGGAATTAAAGGATAAGTTCTCGGTATAGGACCTCTGGCTAGCCCAGAATATAAAAGAATGTCCAAAAATCCAAACTACCAAGAGACCTGAAAGTGAATGTGAAAATAATCATAAAGATCATGACGAACATATAATTTAAACCTACCAGACTCCCATCTGCCTAACTTCACAATTTTGCCATCGCACAGCCCCAATCTAGAAGCTTCCGTAGCTGCACCGATCCAAAAAGAATGGGATGTAATTTTAAGCTCGTCTTTTCCAAGGATACATAAACATTTTTTAAGAATGGCATTGAATTGATAAATGGTAGCTGGTTCACTATCCATGTGAATAAATAAAGAGCCTATCACGTTAGGCCTCTTCACGTTAGGCCTCTTTTCCAACCATCTCTTTGTATTGACAACTGGACAAATTACTGAGTCAGGAATAGAATCGAGCCTTACTCTTGAGCCCCTACCCATTTGATCATTTTTGGACTTTCTTATGAATAATGTTAAATAAGAATCTTTAATAAGTGAAACATCGGAAAGCAATAACCCGGAGGGTTCGGATTTTTTTGCCGAAACTAATTCACCTACTATAAGGGCTCAAAAAAAAGCTAAGCAAAAAGCCGAACTAAATAAACGTGTTTCATCTAAATTAGTGCAAACTGTATTTAATGATAAACAGAGCTCCCGCAATAAAGCAAAAGATATAAGGCGTCTAGAGTCTGCCTTGTAGTTGCCTCTTTTAAAACCCTTTAAGAACTGCTTTATTCGGAATAAGCTGGTTAGAGGGGGTTTACCGATTAAGTTGAAAAAGAATGATACCACGGCCATAGATTTTAATAATGCTGAATAAGATGGGCCTTTATTAATCAAAAACTCAGCAAACTTCAGCCCTGAAATAGGAGAAGATACCGCAAAGTTAAAATTATTCAATAGGCATAAATTAACCCACTGTTGCTATGCCACTGAATAATCAGCCCATGATCTATCGGCTAGAGAAAGTTCGATGAAATGAGGAATCAGCCCAAATTTATGTCCCAAGCAAGTGGGGGGCAAGGTGTTGCTTCTTCATCGGCGTCTGGTGCCTGCTAGTGAAATATCGACCACTGGCGGTGACAAAGAGAATTAGCAGTTAGCATTTTTTTTGCTTGTGCCCAATCTAGCCTTAAGCCAGATATTAAATTTCAAACAGTTCAAAACAAGCTGTCTGATAATCCTAGACGCCCATATGTTTTTAGAGGAGAGGTCTTTAATGGAAAAAATGAGGCCTTGGTTGGCTGAAAAGATTAGGAATGTAGAATCACGCATAAGGGAGCACCATAACTGAATGCCCCAAAAATTTAAAAAAAGTTTGAGTACCGCAGAATGTTGTGTTACGTCATTGGCTACCCAGCTTTCTGGCCAATGATGAATGGACCAATGGGAAGAGAATAAGAGTCCAAAACCTATGGAAGCATCAGTCGAAAAAATAAAAGGTAAAGAGTCTGCCAAAATAAATGGGCTCTGCCAGCAAGATCTACCATTGAAAGTGGAAAGGAAATCTAGCCAGATTTTAATATCCTCATTTAAATCTGACCAGACTCTGATATGAGAACCAGGAGACAAAAGACCTTTTGTGGCGTCATAAAGGCACCTAGAAAAGGCACGGCCTATGGGAATAAATCGTAGAGCAAAATTTAATAAGCTTAGTAGCGATTGAAGTTCCTTAAGGGTAATCTTTTTCTTAGATAAAAAACCTGATAACTCATTTCACAATTTAAGAATCTTCTCTTCCGGGAGTCTGCATTCCATTTTATATGAATCGAAGGTGCCCAGAAAGTCTACAGAATGAGTTGGTAAAACCGTTTTCTCCAGGGCAATTGGAACACCAAAATTCTGACACATTAACATGAATTTATTCAATAAATGCATGCAGTTCTGGGACCCGGGGGGGCAATAAAAAGAAAATTGTCGAGGTAATGGAGAATGCCCCCCATGATGGGAATCCGATTCTATGACCCAATGCTAAAAGGAAGAAAAAGTTTTGAAATAAAAACTAGAGAGGGAAAAAACCCATGGGCATGCATCTATCAAAGAAAAAACTATTATCAAAATAGAACCCTGATGAATTAAAGTCATCTGGATGTACTGGGAGGAGTCTGAATGTAGATTTAATATCCGACTTGGACATTAATGCATTTTGGCCGAATTTTCTAAATAAATCGACTGCCGAATCAAAGGAGGAGCAGCTAACTGAACACAAAGATTTATCTACCTCGTCGTTTAGAGAAAGACCATGGGGGTAAGATAAATGATGTATTAAGTGGTAAGAGCCTGAATCCTTTTTAGGGACAATACCCAGGGGGCAGATACGAAAATTCGGAAAGGGTGGAGAATGAAAAGGTTCTGCTATTCTGCCTAGTTCCAACTCTTTGTAAATTTTTTCTCTTGCTATATCAGGGTATCTCGACAGGGAGGGTAAAATATTAACCAATTTGCAACCCGTCCCTTTAAAAGGGGATATAAAAACCTTGAGAAAAACCCTGGTATAGCAAATCCATACTCTACCGACATGCTACCATTTTTTCCACTTTCACTGGTGTGGAAACTTTTGAAATTAAATTCTCTAATTGATGACTGTTGTGTGTTCTGTTTTCTAAAGCATTTTGCTATGAGGTGCAAGCCCCCGCAGAATGAACATTCATGGCGAAACCTGCAGTTATTGAGCAATTTGCAAGATGTTTAATTAAACGCAGAGCAAACGCCCTTCCTACTAAAATTGCTGGCAGGTTGCTTTACCAAAGAATGTCTGTGTGTGAGCATTAAATTGATCCAAAGGCCAACATCTTTGACACCCCAGGTAACGTTTGGATGAACTGACACTTTTTGTCTGAAAGCCTCATGTATTATGATTGGGTCACCGAGGAGGAAAGCAAGACCAAGCTAAGCCACTGAAAACCAGAGAGGTTGGTAACTAAGCGGATTGCAGACCCCTGATCCTATCCACACAACTAGTAGTAGCCGTGGAGTGTATCTACGATGATCCTAGACGCCTCGACACAGCCGGAGAACTAAATAAGCCTAAAGCAAGAAAGGGAAAATCTAAACTGCCCCAGAGCAGACCCCAAAGGAATAGATAGCCCCAAAACATATATTGTTGGTGAGACAAGATGAAAACACAAACGCAGGTAGGAAAATAGACTGAGAAAACGATGGGGCCCACACTAACTAGACAGTACAGGAAAGGAAAGACACTGTCTGCAATCACGTAAAAAACCCTGCAAAAAATGCCCAACACGTCTGACAGAAAAATACTGAAGTCACTAGACTTCGCCCACTATATCAGCACTCTGGTATATTCTGAAAGCAGAGCAAAAAGAGACCAATCTAATAAGGGACAAAAACAAACTGGCACAAGCAGTAACATAAGGATGGAAATTCAGCACAGCCCCAGCCGGAGCTGGCTGACCACACAAAACTGAAATAGACAAAACCAGATAAAATGTGAACAATAGCAAAAGAACACTTAGCTGAGCATGCAGGGACTGAGCTGGAAACTAAGACCTCAGGAGGCAGGAAAAAATCACCAGCAGGGATAGAGGGAGTCGGCTGTCTTGAATCCAGTCAGAAACTCCAGATCTCCAGTCATCCTCCTCATTATCAGGTGGCAGGCCTCTGTTAATTAGATCAGCTCCATTACCTCCAGTAACCACCAGAGGGAGCCTGGAAAGAGAACTTGCGACCCCTCTGTCAATATAACCAGCTCCACTACCTTCACTAGTAACCAGAGGTAGACCAGAAAGCGAATTCACAACAGTACCTCCCCTTGAGGAGGGGTCACTGAACCCTCATCCATGCCACCAGGCCGATCAGGATGGGCCCGGTGAAAAGCACGAACCAGTCTATCAGCATGAATGTCAGAAGCAAAGACCCAAGAGTTATCCTCCTGGCCATAACCCTTCCATTTGACCAAGTACTGGAGTCTCCGTCTAGCCAAACGAGAATCCAATATTTTCTCTACCTCATATTCCACATTGCCTTTAACCAATACAGGGTCAGGAGGAGCCGCCATAGGAACTACTGGCTCCACAAACCTCTTCAAAAGAGATTTATGAAACACGTTATGGATCTTAAACGTAACTGGAAGAGCCAATCGAAAGGAAACAGGATTAAGAATCTCCAAAATCTTATAAGGTCCAATGAATCTTGGCTTGAACTTTGGAGACGGAACCTTCATAGGAATATTCTTTGACGACAAACAAACCATATCACCCACTTTAAACCGGGGACCAATGGTCCTATGCCGGTTGGAAAACCTTTGGGCTTTTTCCTGAGAGAGGGACAACTTATCCACCACTTGGTCCCAAATCTGCTGCATTCTCTCTACCACAGTGTCCACACTTGGGCAGGTCGAAGATTCCAACTGCCCTGAAGAAAATCGAGGATGAAACCCAAAGTTACAGAAAAAGGGCGACATCAAAGTGGCAGAACTAGCTCTATTGTTTAGTGCGATTTCGGCCAAGGGCAAAAATGAGACACAGTCATCCTGATCAGCAGATATAAAACATCTCAAATAGGACTCCAAAGTCTGGTTTGTTCTCTCAGTCTGCCTATTGGTCTGAGGATGAAATGCAGAGGAGAAAGATAACTGAATTCCCAGTTTGGAACAAAAAGCTCTCCAAAATCTGGAAACAAACTGGACTCCTCTGTCCGACACAATGTTCTCAGGAATCCCATGCAACCGAACCACCTGTTGTAAAAACAAGGGCACCAACTCTGAAGAAGATGGCAACTTTGGGAGTGGTACAAGATGGATCATCTTAGAAAATCTATCACAAATCACTCAGATAAGTCTTTCTCTGAGAGACAGGAAGATAATAAATAAAATCCATTGAGATATGGGCCCATGGCCTCTTGGGCACCGGCAGGGGCATCAGCAACCCACTAGAACGAGAACAGGGTTTAGACCGAGAACAAGTCCCACAGGACTGCACAAAATTCCTGACATCACGAGATAAGGCAGGCCACCAAAAAATACCAAAAATACCTGGATGACCAGCCAACGCGGAGCAATGAATTTCAGACATTACTCTCTTCCTTCACTGGTCAGGAACATACAATTTTCCCATAGGGCAACGTTCAGGTTTGTCCTCCTGAAATTCCTCTAGGGCATGTCTCAAATCGGGTGAGATGGCGGAAAGAACTACCCCCTTATTTAGAATGGTAGTAGGCTCGGTCACAATAAGAGAATCTGCAAAGAAACTCCTAGAAAGGGCGTCCGCCTTAACATTCTTAGTGCCTGGAAGAAAAGAGACCACAAAATTAAAACGCGTGAAAAACAAGGCCCACCTAGCCTGTCTAGGATTCAACCGTTTGGCTGATTCAAGATAAATCAAATTCTTGTGGTCGGTGAGGACCACAACTTGATGTCTAGCTCCCTCCAACCAATGTCTCCACTCTTCAAATGCCCTTTTCATGGTCAACAATTCCCGATTCCCCACGTCATAAGTACGTTCAGATGGGGAGAATTTTCAAGAAAAGAAGGTACAGGGATTCATTTTAGAAGTCACCGGATCTTTTTGGGACAAAACGGCCCCTGCACCAATCTCAGAAGCATCTACCTCCACCTGAAATGGGAGAGAGACATCAGGTTGCTGTAGAACCGGAGCAGAAGTGAATCTCCGCTTTAGCTCCTGAAATGCCGAGACTGCCTCTGGAGACCAATTCACCACATCAGTGCCCTTTTTGGTCAGATCAGTCAGTGGTTTGACAATACCAGAAAAATGACATAAATTTACGATAGAAATTAGCAAAACCCAAATACTTCTGGAGAGCCTTCAAAGAAGTGGGCTGAACCCAATCATAAATGGCCTGTACCTTGGCCGGGTCCATTTCAATAGCCGACGGGGACAAAATAAATCCCAAAAATGAAATCCTCTGTACACCAAATAGGCACTTCGATTCCTTAACATACAGGGAATTTTCCCTCAAAATCCAGAACACAGTCCGGACATGTTCCACATGACAATCCCAATCACTGGAAAAGATCAAAATATCATTCAGATAAATGATCAAAAACTTATCCACAAAGTCCCGGAAAATATCGTTCATAAAAGATTGGAAGACAGAAGGGGCATTAGTGAGCCTAAAAGGCATCACCAGGTACTCAAAATGTCCCTCCGGAGTATTAAAAGCCGTCTTCCATTCATCCCCGTGCTTGATGCGAATAAGATTATACGCCCCCCTGAGGTCAAGCCTGGTAAACCATCTGGCACTTTTAACTCTGGAGAATAAATAAAAAATCAGAGGTAACGGGTACTGATATTTAACAGTGATTTTGTTAAGGGAACGATAGTCAATACAAGGCCTTACTGAACCATCTTTCATGGCCACAAAAAAAACCCCAACACCTAAAGGTGAAGAGGATGGTCTAATATGACACTTCTCCAACGACTCCTTGATATAAGATCGCATAGCATCATGTTTGGGTACCGATAGTTGAAAAGCCGACCCTTGGGAAATTTACACCCGGGCATTAACTCAATTGCACAGTCATAACTCCTATGAGGAGGCAAAGACGCAGACTTACTCTCACTAAATACATCAGAAAAATCAGCCAAATAATCAGGAATATCATGAGACTGGGGAGAGGTGGAGAAAACAGGAGTGTCACTAAGAACACACTGACTACCCCAACTCACCACAGACACAGATTTCCAATCCAAAACAGGATTATGAGTCTGCAACCAGGGAAAACCCAGAATAGTATCATGCAAATTGTGCAACACCAAAAATTTACAATTTTCTTGGTGGTCCGGGGCAAACCGCATTATCACCTGGGTCCAAAATTGGGGTTTATTCTCCGCCAAAGGAGTAGCATCAATACCCCTCAAAGGGATAGGAGTCCGCAGGGGTATCATGGGAAAACCACAACATTTAGCAAAGTCCAAATCCATCAGATTCAAAGCTGCTCCTGAATCTACAAAAGCCTTAGCGGAAAATGTAGACAAGGAGCAGATCAGAGTAATTGCCAAAAGGAACTTAGGTTGTACACTGCCCACAACAAATGTGTGCACAAAACATTTTTCTCGCTTAGGGCAGTCAGAAATAGTATGAGTGGCGTCTCCACAGAAAAAACACAGCTTATTACGCCTTCTAAACTCCTAACTTTGTGCCCTAGACAAAACCCTATCACATTGCATGGGTTCAGACGTTCGTTTCAAAAGGCGGCAACACCTCTCGTGTAGTTTTACGTTCACGTAAACGCCGATCAACTTGAATGGCTAATGACATAGAATCATCAAGACCATAGGGAACAGAAAATCCCACCATAACATCTCCTACGGCCTCTGCCAAACCCTTCCGAAAGAGCGCTGCTAAGGCACCGTCATTCCATGTAGTAAGGACCGCCCACTTTCGGAATTTTTGACAGTATAACTCTGCAAAATCTTGACCCTGGTTCAATGCCAATGGATTTTCTCAGCTTTATCAATAGCATTAGGTTCATCATACAACAACCCCAAGGGTTGAAAAAATGCATCCACATTAGTCAAAATAGTCGACGGGGACAAAATAAATCCCAAAAATGAAATCCTCTGTACACCAAATAGGCACTTCGATTCCTTAACATACAGGGAATTTTCCCTCAAAATCCAGAACACAGTCCGGACATGTTCCACATGACAATCCCAATCACTGGAAAAGATCAAAATATCATTCAGATAAATGATCAAAAACTTATCCACAAAGTCCCGGAAAATATCGTTCATAAAAGATTGGAAGACAGAAGGGGCATTAGTGAGCCTAAAAGGCATCACCAGGTACTCAAAATGTCCCTCCGGAGTATTAAAAGCCGTCTTCCATTCATCCCCGTGCTTGATGCGAATAAGATTATACGCCCCCCTGAGGTCAAGCCTGGTAAACCATCTGGCACTTTTAACTCTGGAAAATAAATAAAAAATCAGAGGTAACGGGTACTGATATTTAACAGTGATTTTGTTAAGGGAACGATAGTCAATACAAGGCCTTACTGAACCATCTTTCATGGCCACAAAAAAAAACCTAACACCTAAAGGTGAAGAGGATGGTCTAATATGACACTTCTCCAACGACTCCTTGATATAAGATCGCATAGCATCATGTTTGGGTACCGATAAGTTGAAAAGCCGACCCTTGGGAAATTTACACCCGGGCATTAACTCAATTGCACAGTCATAACTCCTATGAGGAGGCAAAGACGCAGACTTACTCTCACTAAATACATCAGAAAAATCAGCCAAATAATCAGGAATATCATGAGACTGGGGAGAGGTGGAGAAAACAGGAGTGTCACTAAGAACACACTGACTACCCCAACTCACCACAGACACAGATTTCCAATCCAAAACAGGATTATGAGTCTGCAACCAGGGAAAACCCAAAACAATAGTATCATGCAAATTGTGCAACACCAAAAATTTACAATTTTCTTGGTGGTCCGGGGCAACCCGCATTATCACCTGGGTCCAAAATTGGGGTTTATTCTCCGCCAAAGGAGTAGCATTAATACCCTTCAAAGGGATAGGAGTCCGCAGGGGTATCATGGGAAAACCACAACGTTTAGCAAAGTCCAAATCCATCAGATTCAAAGCTGCTCCTGAATCTACAAAAGCCTTAGCGGAAAATGTAGACAAGGAGCAGATCAGAGTAATTGCCAAAAGGAACTTAGGTTGTACACTGCCCACAACAAATGTGTGCACAAAACATTTTTCTCGTTTAGGGCAGTCAGAAATAGTATGAGTGGCGTCTCCACAGAAAAAACACAGCTTATTAGGCCTTCTAAACTCCTAACTTTGCGCCCTAGACAAAACCCTATCACATTGCATGGGTTCAGACGTTCGTTCAAAAGGCGGCAACACCTCTCGTGTAGTTTTACGTTCACGTAAACGCCGATCAACTTGAATGGCTAACGACATAGAATCATCAAGACCATAGGGAACAGAAAATCCCACCATAATATCTCCTACGGCCTCTGCCAAACCCTTCCGAAAGAGCGCTGCTAAGGCACCGTCATTCCATGTAGTAAGGACCGCCCACTTTCGGAATTTTTGACAGTATAACTCTGCAAAATCTTGACCCTGGTTCAATGCCAATGGATTTTCTCAGCTTTATCAATAGCATTAGGTTCATCATACAACAACCCCAAGGGTTGAAAAAATGCATCCACATTAGTCAAAATAGGATCTCCAGATGTCAGAGAAAAAGCCCAATCCTGGGGATCGCCGCGCAGCAAGGAGATGACAATTTTAACCTGCTGCACAGAGCTCCCCGATGAGCTAGGCTTCAAGGCAAGAAATAGTTTACAATTATTCTTAAAATTCAAAAATTTAGACCGATCCCCAGAAAACACATCAGGAGTAGGGATTTTTGGTTCAACAGCAGATGATTGAGCGAGATAGGCGGAAATTCCCCGCACGTCAGCAGCGAGCTGCTTAACAAGATCAGACAATTGCTTAATCTCCATTAAAGAAAAAATCCTCCTACGGCCCCAGAGAAAAAGAGGAAAAAATATATATATAAAAAAAATTCTGATACTGTTATGATTGGGTCACCGAGGAGGAAAGCACGGCTAAGCTAAGCGACAGAAAACCAGAGAGGTTGGTAACTAAGCGGATTGCAGACCCCTGATCCTATCCACACAACTAGCAGTAGCCGTGGAGCGTATCTACGATGATCCTAGACGCCTCGACACAGCCGGAGAACTAAATAAGCCTAAAGCAAGAAAGGGGAAATCTAAACTGCCCCAGAG
Organism: Dendrobates tinctorius; assembly: GCF_039654945.1. Lineage (NCBI taxonomy): Eukaryota > Metazoa > Chordata > Amphibia > Anura > Dendrobatidae > Dendrobates > Dendrobates tinctorius. The sequence goes on from NW_027361672.1 coordinate 11,320,007, forward strand.
CAGTGGCTTGGTCCCTGCTGCTGCTTCTTCCTGTTCGTGTGAGCGCACGGTCACGTGGTACCGCTCATTAAGATCATGAATTTGGATGCCACTCCACTCTCATAGGCGTGGCGCCCATATTCATGACCCTAATGAGCGGTACCACGTGACCGCGCGCTCAAACAGGAAGCAGCAGCAGGGACCAAGCCACAGGTGAGCCAGGGGGAGAGAACGAGCGGTGGGGGGAAGAGAGAAAGAGCGACGGGGGGAGATAGAAAGAGCGGCGGGGGGAGATAGAAAGGGCGGCGGGGGGCAATGGGCACTGGGGGGGTATAGGATGAGCGGAGCCTGCACTGGGGAGATGGCTGCACTGAGGAGATGGGTGCTCTGAGGAAACGGGTGCACTGAGGAGATGGCTGCACTGAGATGGCTGCACTGGGGAAACGGGTGCACTGAGGAGATGGGTGCACTAGGGAGATGGCTGCACTGAGGAGATGGCTGCACTAGGGAAACAGGGGCACTGAGGAGATGGGTGCACTGGGGATATGGCTGCACTGGGGAAACAGGTGCACTGAGATGGGTGCACTGGGGAGATGGCTGCACTGGGGAAACGGGGGCACTGGGGAAACGGGTGCACTGAGGAGACGGCTGCACTGAGATGGCTGCACTGGGGAAACGGGTGCACTGAGGAGATGGCTGCACTGGGGAAACGGGTGCACTGAGGAGATAGGTGCACTGGGGAAACGGGTGCACTGAGGAGATGGGTGCACTGAGGAGATGGGTGCACTGGGGAAACGGGTGCACTGAGATGGCTGCACTGGGGAAACGGGTACACTGTGGAGATGGCTGCACTGAGGAGATGGGTGCACTCAGGAAAATGGTGCACTGAGGAGATGGCTGCACTGGGGAAACGGGGGCACTGAGGAAACAGGTGCACTGGGGAGATGGCTGCACTGGGGAAACGGGTGCACTGAGAAGATGAGTGCACTGGGGAAACAGGTGCACTGAGGAGATGGGTGCACTAGGGAGATAGGTGCACTAGGGAGATGGCTGCACTGAGATGTCTGCACTGGGCAGATGGGTGCACTGAGGAGATGGGTGCACTAGGGAGATGGCTGCACTGAGGAGATGGCTGCACTGGGGAAACGGGTGCACTGAGGAGATGGCTGCACTGGAGAAACGGGTGCACTGAGGAGATGGCTGCACTGGGGAAACGGGTGCACTGAGGAGATGGCTGCCCTGGAGAAACGGGTGCACTGAGGAGATGGCCGCTCTGAGGAGATGGCTGCACTAGGGAAATGGGTGCTCTGGGGAGATGACTGCACTGGGGAAACGGGTGCACTGGGGAGATGGCTGCCCTGGGGAAACGGCTGCAGTGTGCAGGGTAATCACGGTACCTCAGGCCCGTTGCTTGGGCTTTCCAGAGCATGCTCGGGTGTCCTCAGAGTATTTTGGCGTACTCGGAGATTTAGTTTTCGTTGCCTCAGCTGCATGATTTATGGCTGCTGGACAACCTGAATAAATGTGAAAATGCCTGTTTGTTAAGGAATCCCCTCATGTATTCAGGCTGCCCAGCAGCCGCAAATCATGCAAATGCATCGACAAACTAAATCTCCGAGCACGCCAAAATACTCAGAGGACACACGAGCATGCTCGGGAAAACCCGAGCAATGAGTATACTTGCTTATCATTATTAATAATTTTATACGGCCCCCGAACGCTATTGTAAAATTCCAAATGGCCCTCGGCAGAAAAAAGGTTACCCACCCCTGCCTTAAGAGGAGGATCTGCCGCAGCGCTTTTATGGCTGCGGCGGTTAAAGGCTACATAGACGGCATCTGATGACGTCTCCGTCGCGGCTGGATGACAGCATTGGAAATCTCGTGCCGGGCTCCTAGACTTCTGGGGACAGGGCCGCTGGGACTTCTCACGCATTTCCTGTGCGCGTCTGCCGGACTTCGGTGAAGGTGAGTAGGAGACCATGGGACTCCGTATCCTGTTGGCGCTAGCGATTCTCCGAGATGAGGGCAAGTCTTGATGCGGACGCGGGTCTATAGCAGGAGGGCTGGTTTGGGATGCTGCCGAAGGAGGGTTTATAGCCAATCAGCTCCTTAGCCATTCTGTTCTGTCCTTCTTGCCGGCCCTCAAAACGAGTTGCTGAAGAAGATTCTCCATTCAGGCATCTTCTTCCGCTCCAACAATGACTGGAATCTTCTTTTCTTCATAACGATGAATAAGAGCAATAGCCTAGAAGTGGGCCTTATATAGAACAAATTCTCCCGTTTTTTACAAATCCACCAATGAGATTACAGGAAAAGTGCGCCAACAGAACCGGTCAGAACTGGAAACAACCTGCTCTTGGATCACCACAGCTTACTGAGCTGACCTTTGACCCTGACCTGATAGCCATTACTAATAAAATCTATTAAAGACACGATGAACAAAGTTGATTAATTCCGGATCTGAGTTACCATGAGACCCCCTTTATTTTTTTATTTTTTTTTGGGGGGAGTGCTACCATTCTGGGGTCCTTTACTAGAGGACTGGGAGTTTGAGGGTTCTGTGCAGGATCCTCGTTGATCCCAGCATTGCGCTTTTCTGGACAGAGTTCAGATGTTGCTCCTGAGATCTGTTGTAGCCATTTTCCCAACTTAGGGGTCACTGCTCAAATTGCTGCTATCACCATTGGAATCACTGTTGCCTTCACCTTCCACATCCTCTCCAGTTCTCCTTTGAGGCCCTGGTATTTCTCCATCTTCTCATATTCCTTCTTTCTGATGTTGCTGTCACTTGGCACTGCCATAACTATTATCATTGCTGACTTATTATTATTATTATTATTATTATTTATTGTTATAGCGCCATTTATTCCATGGCGCTTTACATGTGAGGGGGGTATACATAAAAACAAGTACAATAATCTTAAACAATACAAGTCATAACTGGTACAGGAGGAGAGAGGACCCTGCCCGCGAGGGCTCACAATCTTCAAGGGATGGGTGATAATACAGTAGGCGAGGGTAGAGCTGGTCGTGCAGCGGTTTGGTCGATCGGTGGTTACTGCAGGTTATAGGCTTGTCGGAAGAGGTGGGTCTTCAGGCTCTTTTTGAAGGTTTCGATGGTAGGTGAGAGTCTGATATGTTGTGGTAGAGAGTTCCAGAGTAGGGGTGATGCGCGAGAGAAATCTTGTATGCGATTGTGGGAAGAGGAGATAAGAGGGGAGTAGAGAAGGAGATCTTGTGAGGATCGGAGGTTGCGTGCAGGAAAGTACCGGGAGACGAGGTCACAGATGTATGGAGGAGACAAGTTGTGGATGGCTTTGTATGTCATGGTTAGGGTTTTGTAATGGAGTCTCTGGGCAATTGGGAGCCAGTGAAGGGATTGACAGAGGGGAGAAGCTGGGGAATAGCGGGGGGACAGGTGGATTAGTCGGGCAGCAGAGTTTAGAATAGATTGGAGGGGTGCGAGAGTGTTTGAGGGGAGGCCGCAGAGCATGAGGTTGCAGTAGTCAAGGCGAGAGATGATGAGGGCATGGACTAGGGTTTTTGCAGATTCTTGGGTGAGGAATGAACGGATGCGTGAAATATTTTTGAGTTGAAGTCGGCAGGAAGTGGAAAGGGTTTGGATATGTGGTTTGAAGGAGAGATCAGCATCAAGGATTACTCCGAGGCAGCGAGCTTGTGGGACTGGGGAGAGTGGGCAGTCATTTACTGTAATTGATAGGTTCGTAGGGGGGGTCACGTGAGATGGGGGAAAGATGATGAATTCTGTTTTGTCCATGTTGAGTTTCAGATATCTAGTGGAGAAGAAGGATGAAATAGTGGACAGACATTGAGGGATTCTGGTTAGTAGGGAGGTGATATCTGGTCCAGAGATGTAGATCTGTGTGTCATCAGCATAAAGATGATACTGAAAGCCATGAGATTCTATGAGCTGTCCCAGGCCAAAGGTGTAAATAGAGAACAGCAGGGGCCCTAGGACTGAACCTTGTGGGACTCCGACAGATAGGGGGCGAGGTGAGGAGGTGGTGTGTGAGTGGGAGACGCTGAATGTCCGGTCTGTTAGGTATGATGAGATCCAGGAGAGGGCCAAGTCTGTGATGCCGAGGGATGAGAGGGTCTGTAATAATAGGGAATGGTCCACTGTGTCAAAGGCAGCCGACAGGTCCAGGAGGAGGAGGACAGAGTAGAGTAGTATTATATATATATATATATATATATATATATATATACACTCACTGGCCACTTTATTAGGTACACCATGCTAGTAAGGGGTTGGACCCCCTTTTGCCTTCAGAACTGCCTCAATTCTTCGTGGCAGAGATTCAACAAGGTGCTGGAAGCATTCCTCAGAGATTTTGGACCATATTGACATGATGGCATCACACAGTTGGCGCAGATTTGTCGGCTGCACATCCCTGATGCGAATCTCCCGTTCCACCACATCCCAAAGATGCTCTATTGGATTGAGATCTGGTGACTGAGGAGGCCATTTGAGTACAGTAAACTCATTGTCATGTTCAAGAAACCAATCTGAGATGATTCGAGCTTTATGACATGGCACATTATCCTGCTGAAAGTAGCCATCAGATGTTGGGTACATTGTGGTCATAAAGGGATGGACATGGTCAGCAACAATACTCAGGTAGGCTGTGGTGTTGCAACGATGCTCAATTGGTACCAAGGGGCCCAAAGAGTGCCCAGAAAAAATTCCCCACACCATGACACCACCACCACCAGCCTGAACCGTTGATACAAGGCAGGATGGATCCATGCTTTCATGTTGTTTACGCCAAATTCTGACCCTACCATCCGAATGTCGCAGCAGAAATCGTGACTCATCAGAGCAGGCAACGTTTTTCCAATCTTCTACTGTCCAATTTCGATGAGCTTGTGCAAATTTTAGCCTCAGTTTCCTGTTCTTAGCTGAGAGGAGTGGTACCCATTGTGGTCTTCTGCTGCTGTAGCCCATCTGCCTCAAAGTTCGACGCACTGTGCGTTCAGAGATGCTCTTCTGCCTACCTTGGTTGTAACGGGTGGCAATTTGAGTCACTGTTGCCTTTCTATCAGCTCGAACCAGTCTGCCCATTCTCCTCTGACCTCTGGCATCAACATGGCATTTCCGGCCACAGAACTGCCGCTCACTGGATTTTTTTTCTTTTTCGGACCATTCTCTGTAAACCCTAGAGATGGTTGTGCGTGAAAATCCCAGTAGATCAGCAGTTTCTGAAATTCTCAGACCAGCCCTTCTGGCACCAACAATCATGCCACGTTCAAAGGCACTCAAATCACCTTTCTTCCCCATACTGATGCTCGGTTTGAACTGCAGGAGATTGTCTTGACCATGTCTACATGCCTAAATGCACTGAGTTGCCGCCATGTGATTGGCTGATTAGAAATTAAGTCTTAACACACAGTTGGACAGGTGTACCTAATAAAGTGGCCAGTGAGTGTATATATATATAATGTATAGTCTCAAAAAAACAATTTACACCCTCTTTGAATTCTATGGTTCTATGCATCAGGACTTAATTTTTAAAAAAGGCTCCTTAGAAAGTCTTAAAATAAGGTACATGTAATCTCAGATGAACAATAGCGCATGACAAATTACTCCATCTCAATATTTACTTAAGACTAGCTCATATGCAGAAGCCGTGTTTGAAAAAATTAAGTACACCTCATGAATCAAAAGCTTGAAAAAAGTAATCATTTTCTGTATGACTCAGTCTGTCACATCGTTCTGAAGGAATTTTGTCCCGCTCTTCTGTACCATCGTTTAAGTTCATTGACGTTTGCTGATATTTCTGCACAGCTTTATTAAATTGGTGTTTCGAAGTCAAATTTAATTTTAAATCCCTATCTATATCATGCCATAATCTAAACTCATACACTTGCATTAAAAATGCCTTACAATTCCTTAACTACACAATCTAACAGCTTTTCTACTTTTTTCCCTACTTCCTTTGTGATGAGGCTTCATTTGGGAATCTGTTCATGCTGGGCTACTCAAAGCAGCACTGACCTCAGGGTCTCCTCCTTCTATGAAACAAAGCATCTTTGGTGACGCTCGTTTCAGGGGCAGGGCTAGTCCCTGGACACTGTGCAATGTGTACAATCACAACGTGCTTTTTGCTGGCTCAAATTAGTGATCACGAGACGGCAACAGAGCGCTGTCAGAGACCAATGATGTCACCTGCGGAGACACAATACAAAAAAATTGTATCAGCTAGAGAAGGTTCACATGACCTCAGGGACATTGGGTGGCCTTACCCATAATATATTGCAGCTTTAACCTCACATAGTGGAGTGTCCCATCCCCTCATTACGCTGATTCATTGGACTTGTCCTCCATCTCGATATCAGTCGAGTACAAATGCTGACTGTTCAGCTCATGAAAAAAATCCCCGTTAGCCCTGAAGTGGTAAGGAAGAGGACTAAAAGATAGAAAAGACAGATGTGTCATTGATGGAATTAAAAATCTGCAATTAGTAGCATAACAGAGTCATATGGGCCCAAGGACAAGATTTTTGCTTGGGTTCCCTACCAGCATGCTGCTTTGATGCATGGGCCCCAATGGCATCACCACAGCCTGTAATGGCATATGTGTTTGCCTCACACTCGTAAAAAAAAAATACAGATAAAATATATAAAACTCACACAAAATGCAGTAGCAAACTATTTCTTTTAAATAAAGTAGTCATACAGTTACCAAATCACAAATATTATTGCTGACCTACACAAGAGGCAAATAATGCTGCCACACCTTGACCACATAGTATCTGAAAATAACCACCTTCCTGTTACTGAACAAACTTCACTATACAGTTGTGTTCAAAATAACAGCAATGTGTTCAAAAACTAGAATTAATCACAAAATCTTTATACTAGTTTTTATTTCCATGCATTGGGAACATTGCACACTGTTTTCTAATTCAAAACATGAAGAGAAATGTATATAATGTTTAACTAGTTTACAGAAAATAACAAAAAATTAACATTGGGCTGTACTAAAAAATAGCAGTGTCTGCATTAGTGTTTACAAACTCACAATATGTACTATTTTTGTGTAATTAGCATTCCTGTGAATCCCTAACCTAATATTTAATTGTATACCTACTATTTTTTTTAGAACTGCTCCACATCTACAGTATGTTTCATCGAGTCAACCAACTTCTGGCACCCATCACCTGTTATTCCAACCCAGGATGCTGGGACTACATCCCATAATTTTTTAACATTTGTTGACTTTGCCTCAGAAACGCCATTTTTAATGTCACCCCACAAGTGTTCTATCGGATTAAGGTTCAGGGATTGGGCTTGCCACTCTATAACCTCCATTTTGTTGGACAGCAACAAAGATTTTGCTCATTTACTGATGTGTTTAGGGCCGTTGTCTTGTTGAAACACCCATTTCAAGAGCATATCCTCTTCAGCGTAAGGCAACATGACCTCTTCAAGTATTTTAATATATGCAAACTGGTCCATGATCCCTGGTATCCAGAGAATAGGTGCGGCACCATAGCAAGAGAAACATGACCATATCATGATGCTTGCACCACCATGCTTCACTGTCTTCAGAGTGTACTGTGGCTTGAATGCAGAGTTTGTGGGTCGTCTGATGAACTGTCTGCGGCACTTGGACCCCAAAAGAACAATTTTACTTTCATCAGTCCACAAAATGTTTCTCCATTTCTCTTTAGGCCAGTTGATTTGTTCCTTGGCAAATTGTATCTGCTTAAAGTATGTCTTTTTTTTTTTTAACAGTGGGATTTTGTGGGGACTTCTTGCTAAGGCTAAGTTCACATTAGCGTTCGGGGGCTTTGCAGAGAGTTGCGTACTTCCTCCACTAAGCTCCGCCTGCATCCGGCGTACCTATCTTTAACATTGGGTACGCAGGACATGCGGATGTATGCGGATACATTTTGACGCGCCTGCCGACCTCATGGGAATGCAAGAATGTTAAAGATAGGTACGCAGAACGCATGCAGAAGTATGCAGAAGTAGGCGGATCTTAACGGAGGAAGTACGCAGCCCTCCGCAGAGGCCTGAACGCTAATGTGAACCCGGCCTAAGAGATTAGCTTCACACAGGCGTCTTCTGTCACAGTACTCACAGGTAACTTGATCATCCTAGAGCTGATCATTGACTGAGCCTTTGCCATTTTGGCTATTCTTCCATCCATTTGAATGGTAGTCTTCGGATTTATTCCCCGTCTCTCTGGTTTGGCTTTCCATTTTAAAGCATTGGAGATCCTTTTAGCTAAATTGTTTGACACGTGGTAATATAATTTATACCAAAAACAGTGATTCATTTGGTTAGTCATATTGGACTGCTATTATTTTGAACACTACTGTACTAAGACCAATATACAAAAAATATCACTATATAATGGACAAATAATAATGCCACGCCATGACCATTTATTGCCATCACATACAGTGGTGAGTGGTGACCGAATAATACCACCATTCTGATAATGGACAAAACAGACTATACTAACATGAACATTATCACCAATGACCGTTATACCCAGCAGCTCTTTAGATCATATATGGATATAAAATATAGTAAATCCATCGACTCACCGGTCAGACCGCTATGGCTTCTTCCAGCCACAATTCATCTCTTCAGAATGTAACATCTATGCCTGATCGCTGAGCACAATCTCCACTTTTCCCCCCATTTCTACACTGCGCTAGATGAAGTGTGAGTGTGCCCTTGGTGTCCTACATAGAAATAGTACCTCCCTCTTTGCTCTTTGTTCCCTCAACAGTGAGAGTATCCCAAAATATAACATAATTTACAGTAATGTCCAAATTTGTGTCCCCTTCACAGTAGAAATGTTCCCTTTTTCGTCTCCCAAAGTATTAAATACAGACGGACATATTCCAACTAAACATGTTAGACGCCGCTTAACTTGAGTTGATCGAGACTGAGCACGTCTAGTCGGCATGTGACGTATGTATGTAAAATGCATACTTGCTGTCACGTGACCAATTGCTCTCAACGACACTACCAGAGAATCCTGACAGAGTACGATGCACAAAATGAAAAGATTCAGAAGTCTGCAGTTACTGAAGACTGTTATCAAATGACTGGACAACCCCTTTAATGTTTATATCCCCTGTTGTGGCCCCAACACAAATTCCTCTTTGTGTCCCCACAGAGTACTAATGTTCGTCTTTATGTCCAAATACAGCATTGCCCCCCACCATCCCCAAGGCTGCGCCCACTACACAGTTGACTGTTCAGCTCCGCAACTGCTAACATAGGGTGGGCAGCGGCATTGAGAACAGCTGATTGGTGTGGCTACCGGACCCAACTAATCTGATATTGATGAGCTATCCTTAGGAGAGGTCATCAATATAAAAGCAGGGGAGCAATCCTTGAAGAACAAAAGAAAAGTGTAATTGAAACGCAGCAGCTGTCATATGCACTATAATCACTGTTGTGATCAATCACTGCTGCTGCCAGCTCTCCTTCCTTCCTTTCACCACCTGTCAATTGAATTTCTAATCCAACCGTGGCGACGTTCATAGGAGGTCATTGTTTTTGGAATACATAGCAGTGACAAAGCTCTGCTATGTATAGCACAGGCGATTGAGGGATCACAGCTTAACCCCTTCACTCCCGGAGCTTTTTTCGATTTTTCATTTTCATTTTTCGCTCCCCTTCTTTCCAAAGCCATAACTTTTTTATTTTTCTCTCAATATGGCCATGTGAGGGCTTATTTTTTGCGGGACGAGTTGTACTTTTAAACAACACCATTGGTTTTACCATGTCGTGTAATCGAAAACGGGAAAAAAATTCCAAGTGCGGTGAAATTGCAAAAAAAAGTGCAATCCCACAGTTGTTTTTTGCTTGGCTTTTTTTGCTAGGTTCACTAGATGCTAAATCTGACCTGCCATTATGATTCTCCAGGTCATTACGAGTTCATAGAGACAAAACATGTCTATGTCCTCTTTTATCTAAGTGGTGAAAAAAATTCCAAAGTTTGCTAAAAAAAAAAAAAAAAAAAAAAAATTGCAATTTTCTGAGACCCGTAGTGTCTCCATTTTTCATGATCTGGGGTCGGGTGAGGGCTTATTTTTTGCGTGCCGGGCTGACGTTTTCAATGATACTTTTGAGCAAATATGTTCTTTTCATCGCCCGTTATTACATTTTAATGCAATGTCGCGGCGACCAAAAAAACATCATTCTGGCGTTTTGAATTTTTTTCTCGCTACGCCTTTTAGCGATCGGGCTAATGCTTTTTTTTGTTGATAGATCGGGCGATTCTGAACGCGGCGATACCTAATATGTGTATGTGGGATTTTTTTTTAATTGTTTTATTTTGATTGGGGCGAAAGGGGGGCGATTTGAACTTTTTTTTTTTTTTTATTTTTAAACATTGTTTTTTTACTTTTGGCATGCTTCAATAGCCTCCACTTGCAGTACTCAGCAGCGGCCAGTAAACAGTGTTCAGAGCTGCTGTGCTCCACTCTGTTCATTACATCTGGCCTTCGTCGGAGCAGAAATCAATTGGTCGGTGGGGGTGCCTGGCAGTGAACCCCCAACAATCTCATATTGATAACCTAATCCAGGAACTACTTCTGTAATTTCCTCTTCCTGGCAATGTTTACTGCTAGATTTCCCCCACAGATTACATCTTGTGGTCCCAGCAGTAGCTTATTTTTAAGGGCCACATCTAACATACAGGTTGTGGACCACCTCTTCTTATTAGATTAAAAATTACAATTGAAAAAGGGGAAAAAAAAGAAACCTGGAGCCGTTGAAGCACCGGTAAGATGCAAAATGGCCATCGTCCATAAGGATATTTGCTTCCCCAGTTCCATGTTTTAAATGTTCGAATAAAGTGTAATGAAGATCACCACGTGTGTACGAGTGCCACCTTCATCTTCCCTACACTTAAAAATGACAATGCACACTATATGCTAGTATTTCAAAAATAGTCTTTATTGTACCTTATACACAAAGGAAAATAGGCTTAGTACAAATACTGCAGATCTATAAAGGCACAATAGCACAGGTCAGTCCGAACGAGGAATCACCTCATGCAATAGAACGAGACACTGCTAGGAGTTTAACATTAATCCTTTTCAAGGACCAACAAGCGTCACAGACCTCGAAATCAACTATTGAAAGTAACTAATACATCTTAATTTGTTCCTGTTAAATAAAACCATGAGGAATAGACATATAATGTAATAAGGATACACTCTATCAATAAATATACATGGGTCCTAACTAACTTTTCTCAAAAAATAGGTCCTGCCAAGTGTCTTGGGAAATGTTAATGCTGGAACGGTAGAGTTTTTCCATAGCGTTACAGCATAGCACAACACTGCAGACTGTGTAGAAGACAAGTAACAATGCCTCATCAATTACTCCCGGCCATATCAAAGCACCACAAGCTTTTATTCATGAGCCGAGGTGCGTGAAAACCTCTTACCTGTTGGTGACATTATGACAAAGAATTGACTTCAAGGGCAATGTTCTAGTAGATGTAGCAGACTCCCCGCCACCTTCATCTGCTCATAAAAGGTGAGCGCGACAACATTTATTTACATTACAAAGATACCGTACGGTTACCTGAACGTCCCTGAATAAATAGAAATGTTCTCATAGTACAAAACAATATCAACATTTTATTTCCATCCTCCTGGCGCCTCACTTAGGTGCGGGAACCGAATGACCTTTGTATCTCAGTGACATGTTGCATCTTTTGGAAATTGATCACAACCATGTAAAAGGGGTGAACTTTGCGGACCATCTGGCATTCTACTGGATCAAAACACAGTATTCGGCAAAATATTTAAAATAATAATTTATAGATTTTGGAACATATTATTTGCAGTGGTTAAAGGGAATCTGTCACCAGATTTTTGTTATGTAATCCCAGAGCAGCATGATGTAGGGGCAGAGAATAGTGATGAGCAAGTATACTCGTTATTCGAGATTTCCGAGCATGCTCGGGTGTTCTCTGAGTAGTTTGGGCGTGCTCGGAGATTTAGTTTCTGTCGCCGTAGCTGCATGATTTGCGGCTGCTAGCCAGGCTGAATACATGTGGGGGGTTGCCTATTTGTTAGGAAATCCCACATGTATTCAGGCTGTCTAGCAGCCGCAAATCATGGAGCTACGGCGACAGAATCTAAATCTCCGAGCACATCCAAACACTCGGAGATCACCCGAGCATGCTCGGAAATCTCAAGTAACAAGCATACTCGCTCATCGCTAGCAGAGACCGAAATTTTAGCGATGTATCACTTACTTGGCTGCTTGCTGCAAACTTGATCAAATCATATGATAACCCTCGTACAAGAAAAGCTGAAGTCTGAATGAGCTCTGAGGGTACTTATTTAATAGCTGTCAGCCGAATGCTTGTTCTGCCAACAGCCATCTCTCCTGACGCTCCATACATATGCACATTTGGTTTGGTTGAGTGCACATGTATTCCTAAGGCTAGTTTCACACTAGCGTATGGAGGAGCTGCGGAGGGATGCGGACTTCCTCCTTGAAGCTCCGCCCCCTGCCGAGCCTCCGTTCATCTCCGCTTATGATGGCATGCGGCCTGTGTACCCTATCTTTAGCATTGGGTACGCAGGCCATTCCGATGTGTTGGATTTTGTTGCAGTCGGCGCACCGTCAAAACGACGCATGCGGAGGCATCCGCATCCATTGGCATAGCCTGCGTACCCAATGCTAAAGATATGGTACCAGGCCACATGCCGACGTAGGTGGAGCTGAATGGAAGAGGCAGGCAGGGGCGGAGCTTCACGGAGGAAGTCTGCATCCCTCCGCAGCTCCTCCATATGCTAGTGTGAAACCAGCCTAACTGGGAGAGCGGAGGAAGCCTTTTTGCTGGCACCGGTTCATCTCCAGGGAGAATAAAAGGATCGGCATATCATATTCAACATATCACTTCTTTTTTGGAGTCCGAAAACCCTCGCCCTTTACAAGTATGACAATAGGCTGATCTGCTGAAATTGTCAGGTTCAGCCAGCTTAAATGTATATATGGCCTTAAAATAAAATAAACTGCTCCAGAGTAAGCTTAAAGGGGTTTTCCATTTTCAGAAAACTGGACCCCTATTGTTTCCTAATATAAAATGGCAAAATCAGATGATACACTTGTCGGGTCCCACTCTGACTTTCTGATGCTGCTCTGTGTTCTGGCTGCAGCTGTGACGTCACATCGACAGCTCACATCACAACCGCAGCCAATCACTGAGCTGTGACCAATAATGGATGATATTTAATTGAACTCCAGTGTTCCTAATGCCTTCAAGATCAAATACAAATATATAATTTAAAAGGAAATTTTCACTGTATAATAAATATATCTGCTCAGAAGAGCAGATACGTTATCTGTAGTCTGATACAAGGAGTTGATTTATCTAATAGGAAAATGTATTTACAAAAGTGCCCATTAGAAAATTGGTGCAAAATTACAAACAAAAGCATCGTTCTTTATCACTAGATACATTTTACAAATTACAGAATTATTTCTTAGAGTCAGCAATGTGGATGAAAAATGCTCATGGCCATATACCCTGTATGGTATAGAGCAAGGATAGTGCAACAGGAGCATACGAACATTACTTGATCAGGTAAATCATTTTTCGGCAGCTGTGTGTATGCCGAAATCCTTTACTTTAAGGCTACGTTCACACGTTCAGTGTTTGGTCAGTATTTCACATCAGTATTTGTAAGCCAAAACCAGGAGTGGGTGAAAAATCCAGAAGTGGTGACGTGTTTCTATTATACTTTTCCTCTGATTGTTCCACTCCTGATTTTGGTTTACAGATACTGATCAAATACCGAATGTGTGAACATAGCCTTTTAGCGTTCCTTAATCTCTATATATAAAAATGAATGCATGTATGTGTGTATCAACAACATATCACGAAGCATCATTCATTTCACCAGAGCTGTTCAAAAGAAGCTCAGCTCTGATTGGCTGCTATGATCAACAGTTTTCCTTGCAACCAATCACTAAGCATCTCTCATTTCACCAGAGCTGGTTAAAAGTAGCTGAGCTGTGATTGGTTGCTATGAGCAAGTTTTCCCACTTGACAATACCTCAGCAGACACTGACATGGTGGGAGAAATCTAGCATCCCCAGGAACATAAGCTCCCAGCCATTGTCTGCCCCCCAGAAAGGAGCACAGAGCACATGACAGAAATGAATCCCCCCTTCCGTGGATCAATGGTATGCAAGTGAGGGCAAATCCACTCAGCGTTTTGGTACTGACCCCAGGCCTTTCTTAAAGGGATCTCCGGTATGGAAGGCAGTGCAAATCCATCCAGTGCTTTGGTTCTGACCCCATGCCTCTCTTAAAGGGATCCTCGGTATGGAAGTCAGGGCAATTGCCTTCAAATCCTCTAGTACTGACCCCAGGCTCTCTTAAAGGGATCTCCTGTACGGAAGTTAGGGCAAATCCCTCAGCGCTCTGATTCTGACCCCAGGGTTCTATTAAAGCAGTGTTTCTCAACTCCAGTCCTCAAGACCCACCAACAAGTCAAGTTTTCAGGATATCCTTAGCATTGCACAGGTGATTTCAACACCTGCTCAAGTATTAATTCCATCACCTGTGCAATACTAAGGAAATCCTGAAAACATGACCTGTTGGTGAGCCTTGAGGACTGGAGTTGAGAAACACTGTATTAAAGGGATCATCGGTATGGAAGTTAGGGCAAATCCACTCAGCGCTCTGGTTCTGACCCAAGGCCCCTCTTAAAGGGATCCCTGGTATGGAAGTGAGGGCAAATCCAATCTGCACTTTGGTACTGACCCCAGTCCTCTCTTAAAGGGATCCCCGGTATGGAAGTCAGGGAAATTGCCTTCAAATGCTCGGGTACTGACCCCAGGATCTCTTAAAGGGATCTCCTGTACAGAAGTTAGGGCAAATCCCTCAGTGCTCTGATTCTGACCCCAGGGTTCTATTAAAGGGATCATTGGTATGCAAGTCAGGGCAAGTCCACTCAGCGCTCTGGTTCTGACCCCAGGCTTTCTTAAAGGGATCCCCGGTATGGAAGTTAGGACCGTTCCACTCAGCGCTCTGGTTCTGACCCCAGGCTGACGGGATGATGTGGGATATTAGGGGTAGTAGTCCGGTGGCTCTGGCTGACGGGATGATATGGGATATTAGGGGTAGTAGTCCGGTGGCTCTGACGGGATGATGTGGGATATTAGGGGTAGTAGTCCGGCTGACGGGATGATGTGGGATATTAGGGGTGGTAGTCCGGTGGCTATAACAGGATGATGTGGGATATTAGTGGTAGTTGTCCGGTGGCTCTGGCTGACAGGATGATGTGGGATATTAGGGGTAGTAGTCCGGCGGATGTGACGAGATGATGTGGGATATTAGTATTAGTTGTCCGGTGGCTCTGGCTGACAGGATGATGTGGGATATTAGGGGTAGTAGTCCAGTGGCTTTAACGGGATGATATGGGATATTAGTAGTCCAGTGGCTCTGGCTGATGGGACGATGTGGGATATTAGGGATAGTCCGGTAGCACTGGCTGACGGGATGATGTGGGATATTATGGGTAGTAGTCTGGTAGCTCTGGCACTAGAGTCATGTGTACAAAGAAATGAATGATTCTTGGATAGGGAACATACATACAACTAGATAAAAAATGGAATTTACAAGTCAGAACATTTTTGTAGAGATTCGTTGATGATACAATATAAAATCCTGGTTGTATAACTACAGCTGTTTAGGCTGTCTACTATGAAGTGAATTCAATTGAACGGCACTGCACTAAAGGTACTGTCACACTAAGCGATATCGCTAGCAATATCGCTATAACTTGCGACGTTATAGCGATATTGCTAGCGACATCGCTGTGTCTGATACTTACCTACGACCCGCTCCCCTGCTGGTTATCGCTGATCGCGCGAGAACGTCCTGGACGCTGGACGCAGCTCACTAGCGACCACTTAGCGATGTACCAGCGATCCAGACCGCGTCATATCGCTGGTCGGGATCGCTGGTACATTGCTAAGTGTGACAGTACCTTTACAAATACTGCCCTGCACTTACAGATACTGTCCTGCACTTACAGATACTGTCCTGCACTTACAGATATTGCCCTGCACTTACAGATACTGCCCTGCACTTACAGTTACTGTCCTGCACTTACAGATATTGCCCTGCACTTACAGATACTGCTCTGCACTTACAGATACTGCCCTGCAATTACAGATATTTCCCTGCACTTACAGAGACTGCCCTGCACTTACAGATATTGCCCTGCACTTACAGAGATTGCCCTGCACTTACAGATATTGCCCTGCACTTACAGAGACTGCCCTGCACTAACAGAGACTGCCCTGCAATTACAGATATTTCCCTGCACTTACA
The DNA here is from genome assembly GCF_039654945.1 of Dendrobates tinctorius. Taxonomy (NCBI): domain Eukaryota; kingdom Metazoa; phylum Chordata; class Amphibia; order Anura; family Dendrobatidae; genus Dendrobates; species Dendrobates tinctorius. The sequence goes on from NW_027361672.1 coordinate 11,336,354, forward strand.
GAGACTGCCCTGCACTTACAGATATTTCCCTGCACTTACAGAGACTGCCCTGCACTTACAGATATTGCCCTGCACTAACAGAGACTGCCCTGCACTTACAGATACTGCCCAAAGACAATGGGTTGCAGTTTAAAAAAATTCTGAATTTAACTAATAGGATATCCCCTTTAACCATTAGCAGGCGCATTAATTCTGTAAATGTTACCTATATATTAGGTTATCAAAAACAAAACAGAATGGATTGAATGAAAGAATAAAAAAGTAGACATGCGAACACTCATGGTGGTTTCTAGTGTCTTCTGTCAGTTTAGCACTAAAGAATTGTGGGTAATGAAGAAAATCTCAACAAGACATTAAAATGCTAAGATTTATAACAAATTCACATTGGCCAATATACATTAATGCAGACATTATCAATATTTTTTTTACTGAATACAGCACCAACTTCTAAAGGCAGATATAATCCAATTCCTATACTCAGTAGTAACCTACAGAACACTAAAGAGCAGTGGCCGTAGCTGGGACTCTGTGCTCTTCCATGGTCGCTACTTCTGGAGTAGTTTCAACCAGACATTCATTGTCTTGCTTTCCATCTTCTGTTTCTAGAGTTAGTTTATCAAGGAATTCATGTGCCTGCTCTCCATCTTCTTCCGTTGAAGCAGTTTTCTGTAGATCTTCAGGTACCCACATTCCATCTTCTCCATTTGAAGTCGCTTCCTCTGGACATTCATGTGCTTGCCTTCCATCTTCTTCTACATCAGCTTTCTTAGCACATTCATGTCCCAGGATGTCATCTTCCCCTTCTGTAGCAGCTCTCCTAGGACATTCATGTGCCTGCTTTCCATCCTCTGTGTCCAAAGTGACTGTCTCAAGGCATTCAGATGCCGGTCTTCCATTTCCACCAGGAGGTGCCCTTTGAAGAATTTCATATGCCTGCCTTCCATCTTCCCCTTGAAATAAAAAGAAAACAGGGTCGGTCAACTTAATCTTACTCTGTTTAATATTGCATAAAATCAGGGTTACATATAGCTGTGTATGTACACTCACTGGCCACTTTATTAGGTACACCTGTCCAACTGTGTGTTAAGACTTAATTTCTAATCAGCCAATCACATGGCGGCAACTCAGTGCATTTAGGCATGTAGACATGGTCAAGACAATCTCCTGCAGTTCAAACCGAGCATCAGTATGGGGAAGAAAGGTGATTTGAGTGCCTTTGAATGTGGCATGATTGTTGGTGCCAGAAGGGCTGGTCTGAGTATTTCAGAAACTGCTGATCTACTGGGATTTTCACGCACAACCATCTCTAGGGTTTACAGAGAATGGTCCGAAAAAGAAAAAAAATCCAGTGAGCGGCAGTTCTGTGGCCGGAAATGCCTTGTTGATGCCAGAGGTCAGAGGAGAATGGGCATACTGGTTCGAGCTGATAGAAAGGCAACAGTGACTCAAATTGCCACCCGTTACAACCAAGGTAGGCAGAAGAGCATCTCTGAACGCACAGTGCGTCGAACTTTGAGGCAGATGGGCTACAGCAGCAGAAGACCACACTGGGTACCACTCCTCTCAGCTAAGAACAGGAAACTGAGGCTACAATTTGCACAAGCTCATCGAAATTGGACAGTAGAAGATTGGAAAAACGTTGCCTGGTCTGATGAGTCTCGATTTCTGCTGCGACATTCGGATGGTAGGGTCAGAATTTGGCGTAAACAACATGAAAGCATGGATCCATCCTGCCTTGTATCAACGGTTCAGGCTGGTGGTGGTGGTGTCATGGTGTGGGGAATTTTTTCTTGGCACTCTTTGGGCCCCTTGGTACCAATTGAGCATCGTTGCAACGCCACAGCCTACCTGAGTATTGTTGCTGACCATGTCCATCCCTTTATGACCACAATGTACCCAACATCTGATGGCTACTTTCAGCAGGATAATGCGCCATGTCATAAAGCTCGAATCATCTCAGATTGGTTTCTTGAACATGACAATGAGTTCACTGTACTCAAATGGCCTCCTCAGTCACCAGATCTCAATCCAATAGAGCATCTTTGGGATGTGGTGGAACGGGAGATTCGCATCAGGGATGTGCAGCCGACAAATCTGCGCCAACTGTGTGATGCCATCATGTCAATATGGTCCAAAATCTCTGAGGAATGCTTCCAGCACCTTGTTGAATCTCTGCCACGAAGAATTGAGGCAGTTCTGAAGGCAAAAGGGGGTCCAACCCCTTACTAGCATGGTGTACCTAATAAAGTGGCCAGTGAGTGTATATATAGAAATATAATATATAGTTGAGTCACTTGGAATTTGGCTTCTTTGCCACAATTCTTCCATGACCACTGCTGGCCAGACTTCTCTGAATAGTAGATGGATGTAGCGGAGTACCACTGGTTGCTGCCGCCTGTGAGCTGATGGCACTGCCAGACACTTTCCAATTTTGAAGAGAAGTAAGCATGATCATCCTTATCACTAATGTCCTACCTCTCCATGTGCCAAGCCAGGCCTCATCTGAGCTGGGAATTGAAAAGTAACAAGGCACACCGATCGCACATTTTGCGTTCTCCTTGACGTTGTTGAATGGCTTTTGCACTTTTTGGTAAAAAAATTGTTAACTAAGTACTTTTACATTTTTAATGTTTACAGCAAAAGTGGAGTTCATGTATTCATTAATTGCAGTGTGCTGACGTATAGTGTATTGTAGGGGTTTGTTAAAAGTCCCCAAGCATAATGGAAGAAGTAGAAAATCTATTCATAAAGCCTATAGAGGAGACAGAAAATCAAGGCAAAGTAATTATTATGGGGAGCTTCAACTACCTGTCAACATTTGGAGAGCACAAAACTGGAAGTCCATCAAAATAAACAGGTTTTTGACAATAATGAAAGACAATTACCTTTCATACCAAGTCCTAGACCAAGCAAGACTTGAGTGTTTTAGACTCAATTTTAATAAATAGGCTCCACAGAATGTAGGGGTTGTGGGTCACTTACCCTGGCTTATGAAAGTATTTACCTCCTTGGCTTTTTACCTATTTTGTTACAATACAACCTGTGTTTAAATATTTTTGCAATCCGATTTGTGTGTAATGCATCAGCACTAAATAGTCAAAGTTGGTGAAGTGAGAAAAATATTGGCATAAATTAAATTTATGGGATCCAATAACTAAAAATTGGCATGTGCATATGTATTCACACTTTTGTTATGAAGCTCCTAAAAATTTCAGGTGCGAGCAATTACCTTCATAAGTCACACGATTAGTGAGTGGGTGTCCACCTGTGTGCAATCTAAGTGTAACATGGTCTATCAATATATACACACCTTTTCTGAAAGGCCACAGAGGCTGCAACACCATTAAGCAAGAGGCACCACTAACCATACAACACCATGAAGACCAAAGAGATCTCCAAACAAGTCAGGGACAAAGTTGTTGAGAAGTACAAGTTAGGATTGGGTTAAAAAAAAAAAATGTCCAAATCCAAATTCCTGATGATCCCCCAGAGCACAATCAAATTCATTATCATTAAATGGAAAGAACAAGGTAGCACAACAAACAGGTCAAGAAAGGGACACTCGCCAAAACTCTAAGCCGGGGCAAGGAGGGCACTAAACAGAGAAGCAGCACAGAAATCACAGGTAACTCCTAAGCTATACACTCCATATAGGTGGTCTTTATGGAAGAGTGGGCCGAAAATAAGCCTTTACTAACAAAAATTATAAGGCTCATTTTGAGTTTGCCAAAAGACATATGGGAGATTCCCCAAATGTATGGAGGAAGGTGTTGTGGTCAGATGAGACCAAAAGTTAACTTTTTAGCCACCAAGGTAAATGCCATGTTTCACGACAAATCAAGACAACTCATCACCCCAAAAACACCATCCCCACAGTGAAAATGGTCAAAGTCAAGGAGAAGATGGATGGTGTAAAATACCGGTTTCAGTCTGTCAGTCATTTGAGACTGGGACGGAGGTTCACCTTCCAACAGACAGAATCACTGATTGGGTGGATCAGGGAAATCCTGTAGATATAGTATATCTTGACTTCAGCAAAGCATTTGACAAAGTATCTCACACAATCCTTATTGAAAAATTGTGTATGGAATGGACAAGGCAACTGTTAGGTGGATTCATAACTGGCTTAGTGATCGGACCCAAAGAGTGGTCGTAAATGGCTGCACATCCAGTTGGAAGAATGTCTCAAGTGGGGTACCACAGGGCTCTGTCCTGGGCCCTGTATTGTTCAACATCTTTATCAACGATTTATATGATGGATTTGAGTGTAAACTGATTAAATTTGCTGATGATACAAAGCTAGGAGGGATAGCTAATACTAGAGAAGAGAGAGAGAGGATTCAAAAAGATATAAATAAACTGGAGCAGTGGGCAGCAACTAACAGAATGGTTTTTAACAGGGAAAAATGCAAAGTACTACATCTGGGCAATAAAAATGTAAAAAGCATATACAGAATGGGAGGAACAGGGCTAAGCAACAGCACATGTGAAAAAGACTTGGGTATACTAATAGATAACAGACTGAATATGAGTCAACAGTGTGATGCAGCAGCAAAAAAGGCAAATGCAATTCTAGGATGTATTAACAGAAGCATACAGTCTAGATCACGTGGAGTCATTATTGTCCTCTACTCCTCTTTGGTCAGACCTCATCTGGAATACTGTGTCCAGTTTTGGGCGCCACATTTTAAAAAAGACATCAATAAATTGGTGCAAGTTCAGAAAAGAGCGACCAGAATGGTGACCGGTCTGCAAACCCTGTCTTATGAAGAAAGGTTGCATGATTTGGGAATGTTTAGCTTGAAAAAGAGAAGACTGAGAGGAGACTTAATAGCTGTCTATAAATATCTCAAGGGCTGTCACATTGTAGAAGGAACATCTTTATTCTCATTTGCACAAGGAAAGACTAGAAGCAATGGGATGAAACTGAATGAGAGGAGACACAGATTAGATATTAGAAAAAAACTTTTTGACACTTAGAGTGATCAATGAGTGGAACAGGCTGCCACGAGAGGTGGTGAGTTCTCCTTCAATAGAAGTCTTCAACCAGAGGCTGGACAGACATCTGTCTGGGATGATTTAGCGAATCCTGCTTTGAGCAGGGGGTTGGACCAGATGGCCCAGGAGGTCTCTTCCAACTCTACGATTCTATGACATGGCGATTTTCTGTTCTCGTTTTCTCCTGCCCTTCTTCCAAGAGCCATAACTTTTTATTTTTCAGTCCATATAACCCTTAAATGGGTTTTTTTTTTTTTTGGCGGGACGATTTGTACTTTTGAATAACATCATTCATTCTATGAGATAGTGTACTGGAAAACTGTAAAAAAAAAAAAAAAAATCCAAGTGCTTTGAATTTGCAAAAAAAGTTTAATGACAATGTATTGTTTTTTACTTAAGTGGTGAAAAAAAGCACCGGAAATTTGTAAAATAAAAAATTATATATTATATATATATATAGCTTTTGTAATAGGAGGTGATATGAACTTATGTTTTTTTCCCATATTCTTAAAAAAAACTTTTTTCTTCATTTTTTACTGTATTTAATAGACGTTATAGGGGACTTGAAGCTGCAACTGTCTCATCGCCTATGCATAACAGTGCATTTTCCTTTCATCAGTCCACAAAATGTTTCTCCATTTCTCTTTAGGCCAGTTGATGTGTTCTTTGGCAAATTGTATCTGCTTCAGTACAGGTCTTTTTTTAAACAGTGGGACCTTGCAGGGATTTCTTGCTAAGGCCTGTTTCACACATCCGTTTTTCCCCATCAGTCAAAATCCACCGTTTTGCAAAAAAACAGATCCGCCATTTTTCTTGGCGGATGTTTTTTCCCCATTGACTTGTATTAACGGGGGATCTTGACGGATGGTCATCCGTTCGATCCGTTTGTTTATGGATCCGCCAAGATTTTTCCGTCCGCTGAGCGGACAGGACGGACAGTGAAACGTTTTTTTCTCTGGCCGGATCTGCATTTCCTATTGCGCATGCCCGGGAGAAATGCCTGTGTCGGAAATTTAACCCTAAATTCAGTTCTGGCGACTGAAAAAAATATATCTCTCTCTCTCCTCCCCGGGCAGTGGTTCCTTTAAAATTCTTCCTTCTCCGGATCCGTTAAAACAACGGTCCGGTGGCAAACGTTGTGCTCAGTACAGGAACGGATCCGTTGTCCACCATTTTAGCGGATTTTAACTGACAGAAAAAACTGATGTGTGAAACAGGCCTAAGAGTTTAGCTTCACACAGGCGTCTTCTATCTGTCACAGTACTCACAGGTAACTTGAGAATGTCTGTGATCATCCTGGAGCTGATCACTGGCTGAGCCTTTGCCTTTTGCTATTCTTCCATCCATTCGAATGGTGGTCTTCCATTTTCTTCCATGTCTCTCTGGTTTGGCCTTCCATTTTAAAGCATTGGAGATCATTTTCGCTGAACAGCCAATCATTGTCAGTCCTTCTTTATAAGTTTTACCCTCTACAATCAACTTTTTAATCAAAGTACGCTGTTCTTCTGAACAATGTCTCAAACGACCCATATCAGGCTTTCCAGGAGAAATGCATGTATAACATGTCCTGGTTTCACCCTTAAATAAGGGCCACCTGATTCACACCTGTCTCTTCACAGAATTATTGACCTCACTAGTTGAACTCTACATTGCTATTATATTGAACACAACCCTTTCAATTAATTATTCTAATACACCAACTCAAAAACATGCAGATCATGAATGCAGAGTCTGGTGGTTTTCTTAGAATCTACTGCGCCAACTGGTAAATTGTGTGACATGTGGTAATATAATTTATACCAATACCAGTTATTAATCTGGTTAGTCATATTGGACTGCTAATATTTTGAACACTACTGTATGCAGGGCCCATTATTGTTTATGGAGAAGAATATGGGTCCATCATTCTGTATGGAGGACTATGTGGGGTCCATTATTCTGTATGGGGGACTATGTGGGGCCCATTATTCTGTATGGGGGACCATGTGGGGTCAATTATACTGTATACTGGTTGGCCTGCGACTTTGTGCAAGTATTTCATTTTGGACGTCTATGTGTTTGAGTTTTACACCCCTGCTCTAGATAAACATGATAGGTTAAACTTGGTCGACTGGTGTCTTCTTTCAACCTCTAAATTATGTGTCGCTGTTTTTTTTTTTTTTCCCCAAAGGTCAGATAAATGCTTTCATTTATTTGCAAGATTGAAAAGAACATGTTACAGCACACAACAGAAAAATTTTCATTCATTTTGTGGCCACCACAAAGCAGTTATTCTGGCTATACATATAAAGATGGTTCAAAGGTCGAATGACCTCTTTAAGCTGCAATTGTATCCAATTTACGAACCAACGTATGAATCCTTCAAAATCAGCCATTAGTTTAGACATTTCCTAATAAATATAGAATCTGTGTACCTCAAACTATGTCAGGCTCCTATACAATGACACTTTATGCCTCCATTTACAGCGATGGTGCACTTAGAAGGTGTGTATAATGGACTTACCTAGAGACATCAATGTCTCCGAAGCAACCTTATTAAGCTCTTCATTATCAGACTGACAGATGGTGACAAGAATATTAATGCTTTCTTTAGCCTAAAATACACAAAGTGCACAGGGTTACATAGTTGACACATGTTGGATGAGTTCAACATTTATAAATGTACAAAACTTTCATGAGAACCAGAGGAAGGTGATGAACTCCCGTTAATGTACAGTCTAATTGCCCTATGAAAATGACATTCTCCTTCAATCATTCTTTAATATCTGTATAATTGAAGACATTCTTGGATATTAATGTTCAGGACACTGAAACATTATACTGTAATTATAAAAAAAAAATATTTCCACCACTGACCAATACCAATTTTTGAAGGTTTTTTTTTGCGCATATTTACAGAAAAGTTCTTCCTTCAGATGTATAGTTTGACCCTTTGTATATTAGAATGCTGAATACTCCAAATTACCACATGGTCAGCATGGGTTATTCATACATCATGCAGTCTATTTGTAGAACTGGTTAGGTAGTCACTAGTCAGCAATTCAAGTCAATACCCTGCTAAAATGGTCAGGAAGAAAAAGGGTCAAGCATGATGTTCTGCTAAAAGTGCCTGGAAGCAGTTTATTCACCTTTTCCTAATCTACTATATAATTGTCTATTTCTGTCTGTTTGTAACGGAAATCTCGCGTCGCTGGGATGCGGGATTTCCATTACAAACAGACAGAATTAGATGATTATATAGTAGATAGTTAGATTATACTCACCCCGGTGTTCGGTCCGGTCCAATGGGTGTCGCCGTCCCGTCCGGCGCCTCCCATCTTCATACGATGACGTCCTCCTCCTTGCTTCTCCCTCGGCTCCTGCGCACGCGTTCTTTATCGGCCCTGTTGAGGGCAGGGCAGAGCAGAGTACTGCAGTGCGCAGGCGCCGGACCTCTCTGACCTATCCCGGCACCTGTGCACTTCAGTATTTTACTCTGCCCTTAACAGTGCAGATAGAGTACGTGTGCGCAGGAGCCGAGGGAGAAGCAAGGAGGAGGATATCATCGTATGAAGATGGGAGGCGCTGGACCGGGACACCCACCACACCCGCCCCCCGGTGAGTATAATCTAACATGTTTTTCTTATTTTTCAGGTTTCATCGGGGGCTTATCTACAGCATTACACAATGCTGTAGATAAGCCCCTGATGGCAGTGGCCCCAGCTAATGGGATAAAAATGGGGTGACAGATTCCCTTTAAATAAACAACATACATATTCTAGAATACCCGATGCGTTAGAATCGGGCCACCATCTAGTGATACCAGAAGCATGCTTGGTTAAACTGAGTGTGCATGGAGGTCGAAAAGAATAATTATCGGACCAACATGCAATTGGTTGATAGCTATGGAAAGTCTTTTTAAGAGAAAGATGGCACTTCTGAGAGACAGGGACGTTGTCCCCTTCACCAAGTGATGAGACAAAATTATGGCCCCAATTCATCAAAGCAATTTTGGCAGATTTGCTTTGAAAAGTTACTTTGTATAACTCAGAGTTGTGCAAACATTTGGTAACTTTTAGTGTTTTCACACCAGTTTCTCTGAGCTCCACCAAAATGGTAGGGCTGGGGCGGGATGGAAGTGCAAAGCCATAGGTGGCAAATTCATGATGAGCTGTGGCATTCTTTACACCAGAAATCTTACTCCATTCTTTGACTCAATTAACATATTTGACAAGGCGCACAGAGGTGCACGCCACTTACCAGTCATTCTTGATTCATTAAGACGTGTACCTCTTATTGATTCAGGAGTGCCTGACTCCAACACAACCCCTCATCAAGACCGGTGTGAAAATTGCCATTTTTCATGAATCAGGGAATGTGTGTGTAGCTTGTGCTAGGATAGGTTATCAATATTAATGTCCTTTAAACAGTCTTTAAGGTTTTTTTTTCTCAGCTGAATACATGATGTTGTTATTTTGAGTTCTTAGATGGGTGAACTATAAGAATGACTTCACTGGAGCCATATAAAAGAGCTCCCCGTACTTTGTTGGGAAGATTCTACTATACATAACTGATGACAGCTATTCATAATGTTTACTTTTGGTAGTTCATTTTTAAATCTGGAAATGCTCTTTTTGAATTCAGTTCTTTACAAGATTTTACATAGTTATGAGTGTGTTTCAGAACTTGGTTTGGATCAGTTCCATTTTTATCCCGCCAAGATCAGCATGTAAAATGTAAACGCTTGGTCTTAGGAATACAAGAACAGGGCGCTAGAAGATAACCGTCAAAGAAATAGACTTTAAGAAGACCTGTAGACACATGCCCATGCCACCTGGTGAGCGGCAGACAAAGGACGGATTGGTGCAGCTAATGAACATCTAACAGACTCTACACTTGGTCTGGCACCAGGAATTAGCTATTTTTTAAGAAATTAAAACTCTTAAACAATGGGACATTATAATGCGGTTATAGGTAGTGCCAGCCACGTAGACAGCTAACTACCAAACAGCCAAGAGACCTGCACACACAACTTTCACAATGTCATGGTGATGATACTTAAGCATACACAAATGAATTTCTTGTCTGGAATGATAAATCTACAGAATTACCTTACATTTACTGCTGAGTGTTTCATATTTTAAAACTAGTTGCATCTTTAAGACTTCCATTGTTCTTGTGCCTGATTCTAGCTGTCCTCCTTACCTGCCAGTGGTCATACTTTAGTAGAGTCCACAGCTTACTGCAACCTGCTTTACATGGGCCATGGGTCCAGTTATGAGGTATTAAAATAAAATAATTAGGCATAGGTAATAGATGTCTGCATAACGACTGACGATCTAAACCTGAACTCCACAAATGTCCATGATTTGATGGGCATGAGGACAGGGTCAGTGACATTCCTAAAATGCAACATTAATATCCAGTGGCACATGCGGTTTGATTATTCCGTATAATTGTAAAACTTACTAAACTAAGTTTATACCACTTACTAGTTGGCTTAGTTTGTGCCAAAAAAGTGCAACGCAATACTGGCATATTGTCTTGTATGTTAGGTCACACCTTATTCCAGTAAACCACACTCCATCTCTCTTACAACACCACCTGTCATTGGAAGAGTCTTAAAGAGAACCAATCAGAAAATTATCTACGGTTTAAATCGAAATTTTGTGTTAAAGGAATTCTTTTGTAATTCTTGGCAATGTTTTTTTTTTTATTATTGTTACTTTTACACATCACTCACAATCTATGTTAAAATAAAATTCTTGCAATTTTCACACTAGCCACTAAGCCTTTTTTAGACTACCTTCTTTTTGGTTTCAAGAAACAACACATGTACATAGCCACATTGCTCAGACTCTGACTATATCTTTGGAATTCACTAAAGAGCCTGTGCAAAGGTCATTATGAAGAGAGGGTGAGCAGGGTCAGGTGAAACATCTCCTATTGTGATTGGTGGATCCTGTGTTATTATCAGATGTGTATACAGGTGTTATCTGTTATTGTAAACCTGCCTTGGACAATATGGAGCCTAATTTGTAGCTTGGTGAGAACTCTTCCTGAATAAACAGGAAGAATTAGTCTAAAGGGCATGTCACACTAAGAGATATCGCTAGCAATATCGCTATAACTAGTGACGTTATAGCGATATTGCTAGCGATATCGCTGTGTCTGATACTTACCTCCGACCCGCTCCCCCACTGGTTATCGCTGATCGCGCGAGAACGTCCAGGACCGTTTCTCGTCGTCAGCTTCCTGCGGCGCTTCCTGCTGTGACGACGAGTGGAGCCGGGCGGGAGGACGCAGGATCGCCTGGTGTGACAGGTAAGTAGCGACCCCCGTCCCCAGCGATGTCGCTGGTGAGATCTGCCTGTGTGGCAGCTCACTAGTGACCACCTAGCGATGTACCAGCGATCCTGACCGCGTCATATCGCTGGTCGGGATCGCTGGTACATCGCTAAGTGTGACAGTACCTTAAGAAAACCCCAGTGTGAAAATTGTAAGATCACATTTGTTTTTATTTAGTAAAGATCGTGATATGAAAAAAAAATATTGTGAACATTTATAAAAAAAAAAAACCTACATGTAACATGAAAACCTGATTGAAGCATAAGGTTATTTTCTGATAACAATATCCCTTTAAGAAAAAGTCTAAAACATCATCAAAAATATGATGCGGATCATAAAACAATTTTTGGAGCAAAATATGCCACAATTTTTGAAAATTTATCTTGCTTGGCATGCCACAGTAGGTATAAACTGATAATGACCCATAAAAATCATACTGCTGCTCATTCATCTCTTCTTTCTTTCCTTGTTTTTTCCTCATCAGTCTCTTAATTGCATCCTGTTTGGCGTTTCGCTATGTTCACATTTTTCCAGATGTCTCAATCACTTTGGACAGAAAAAATGGCACTCTGACAATAGACTGCATTACAGAACATCGACGACCGCATTATACATCAAATGGGTCTATTAAGTCCTGTTGGTGTTCATCGTTGAAAAGGTCAGGCACATCTTTATGGTTTTTGTTCTTAAAGCACCACTCCAGTGTTTTTTTTTTATTAAACCACTGGAGTGGTGTTACTAATGTATGTTTCCTGTCCCTAGTAATAAACTTACCAGCCGCTGTGTTCTTCTGTTATTGGTGCCGCTCCAGTTGGTCTCCAGCAGTTTGTGACCTGCAGATCACTCCAGTGTTTGCTAGGCGAACTGGAAGTCACTTCTCAATGTCAGTCTATGAGAGCCAGAATGAGGCTCTCATAGACTTCCATTGACAGCTTACGACCATTAGCTCTGACTTCCAGTCAGTCAGGAGAATCGATGGCAAGATGGCAGAGCGGGATCGAAGTGGTACCGGGAAGAGCAGACGCCAGTGGTTGGTAAGTATATTACTGGGGGCAGGGAACATAGATTAGTGATATCACTAATGGTGAAATAAAAAAGCCCGCTGGAGTGGTGCTTCAGCCACAACCACATTGCATATGTGAATAGAGCCTTAGAAATATACCTAAGTAAAATCTCCACTATTCCTACAGAGTTTTTCTAATGTAGTTTGGACATCACCTAAAACATGACCGCATTAACTTTCTTTTATCAATTATAACTAGAATTACCTTACTGATGTCTTGTGCTCCTTTTTCCATGGAATTATAACTCATGTGATAAGCTTAAAGGAATTGTTCACTGCTTGGACAACCCCTTCTCATTCCTCATTAAAATAAAAACACATCTTGTGCCAGCGCTTTTCCAGCGGTGTCGGCACTCACTCTGCCATGGATCTCATGAGGTTATGAGACATGAGCTCTGAGCCCTGTGGTACCCCACTTGAGACATTCTTCCAACTTGATATGCAGACATTTCTGACCACTATTTGGGTAAGATCACTAAGCCAGTTATGAATCCACCTAACAGTGGCTTTGTCCATTCCATACTTGGTCATTTTTTCAACAAGGATTGTGTGAGATAATTTGTCAAATGCTATGCTGAAGTTAAGATATACTATATCTACTGCATTTTCCTGATCAACCCAGTCAGTGATTTCATCATGGTCATCCTCTCATATGTATTTCTGTTTATTATACATTAAATATACAGTTAACACTGTACAATGAAAGATGACGGTTAGAGACTAAGATAAGAAACATTTCTGATTTTGCTCAAAATTCATGACCCATGTGCGCCATTTTGAATAATTTAATGCAAAGGACAAAAAAGAGAAATTGCAAAAAAAAAAATTGTATATAATGAATCGGTCCTTTGTTTCTGACCTACAGTGGGTCTCTAACACGTAGGTCATGATTTGTATGCTCAGGCTATTTTATTACCTTCAACATATTGACACTTCATAATAACCTGCGGATGAAAAACCATCAATATTAAACAAAAATTCACAAAAGCATCAAATGAATGAATAGAATATTTCCGTCTTGATTTATTTGCACAATTCTGACCAGTTGCTATAGAACCAGAAATGTGCAATGTGTTTTTCAGTTTTTGGTCATGTAAAGAATTCCTATCCAGCCCATTCAGATATCCCAGAGGCTTAAAGATTTCACTTTCCCACGACCATAAGGCCAACTTTCTGCACAAAATGAGCTCAGTGGCGGTATTACCAGCAAACCAGGTTTTTCCCTCTGTATCGGTGTGATTGCTATGTTTAACAGTACACGTGGGAACTGCCCGAGGTGAAACAAATTACCTGAGCAGTGGCCAAAAATATGACAAAAGAAACAAAGCTACGTACATAACAACTGACAAGGGCATACACAGGGCTCAGAATCCTACACATATATTACATCTACACTGCAAAGCATTCTGTTAAGATTAATTATTATTTACTGTGTGGTACTCGCAGGTACGAAGGACGCAGTGACGAGGCGCGAGACGGTTTAGTGCTTTTAGTATTAACGTTTATAGGCCTAGAGGTAACTGTCCTCAGTTGTAGCCTAACCAACCAAAGGGGTAACAAGAATTGCCCTTGCAGGGGCTCTATACAAGCAAACACAAACGGGGTAGAACACGACTACGTCCGGCAAGAGCCGGTCACTATAGGGCCCGCGGTATGGCCAACTACGGGTCCTTAATTATATAGTCAACTTAGCTGTCCAGATGTCCCTCACCGTTCGGGATGGTGGTCTTTCGGCGTAGCAGTCGCTGGTGCTGAAGCGTTGACGAAGTCTTCAAGCGCTCCGGCGCTCCGATGACGCTGGAGCACCACAGGCCCCGGAGGAGTCCTTGGACGGATGGGCTGCAGCCCCCGGACTGGGGCAAGCGGCAGCGATGTGGGGTGGCGAGGGGCAGGCCACCTGCGCAGCTACCAGCTGCGACGGGGAATCAGCGGCGAGCAACGGCCCTGCCCTTGCCGCGGACCGGAGCGGGACAGTGGTGGCTGCCGGCGACACTGGACTTGCCGCGGCCACTGGTAGGAGCAGGGCGGCCGCGGGTGGTGGGGGACAAGCTGCAGCCGCGGGCTGGAGCGAGGCGGCAACGACCGCGAGCGACCGCGGGCACACCGTAGCCGCGGGCAGGGGCGAGGCGGCAGCGGGCAGAAGTGGGGAAGCGGCTCTCGGACGGTCGTCTCGGCGCTGTCCCTCTGATGTCCCCGAGGAACGTCTCTCCTGGCTCTGATAAGCCGCTCTGGTTCTCAGTCGCTCCCACGGTCTCCTGCTGCTTCTGTCCCAGTCTGCTGACTCACGGTGACTAGCGTTCCCCGCCCCTTTTATACTGGCTCCTCCCCCAGCCCATCTGTCCATCTCAACGGTCCGTCCCTGAACTCTGTCCCCCGGGAACAGTTTCCCCCGGAACCTAGGTGACGGTCCCCTTGGTTCCGGCCCGGACACGCGGCGGGGGCCCTTCTTCCCACACTCCCCCGTCCTGTATGCTCGCCAGTCCTCGGGCGAGGGTTTTAGTAGACTCGGGTTAGCCTCTCGAGACGGCAGTCCTTGTCGCCATACGAACTGGTCCTGTTCATAACGTTCAGGGGGGTTTGCCAGCTGTTGATCGCTCGGAGCGTCGAAGCTTGGGTATGATGGAGTCTTCTGGGGTGGTGGATGGTGGTAGGATAGTCGATTCTGGTGGGGTGCCCGGGTCTACTGTGGTGTTACTACTTGGGTGACCCGCGGATGCAGTTGGGGGGTCCTCTTCATCGTCCAGGTCCCAGACCGTGGGCGGGGGGGGCCAGGGACCTGCGGGACCGGTTCGGGTCGTAGGGGGTCAGTGGACGCACAAGGCCGTAAAATGTTACGGTGCACAACACGAGTGAGAGGTGCGTCGTTTCCTTCCGATTGTATTTCATACACAGGCCCGTCGGGGCTTACTCGGCGCAACACTCGGTACGGGTTCTCCTCCCACCGTGGTTCTTACTTTTTTTGGGGGCGTTGATCTAGCACGAGCACCCGATTCCCAGTTTGGAAGTCAATCGTTGGGGGCAGTGCTCCCCCGGGTGTTCTATATCCTGGATCTTTGTATGGACAATTCGATGGAGGGTCTGCAGCCGCTGCCGGTGATTTCGGACCCACGAGGATACTCCGGTCCAGGGCTGGGGTTCCTCCGGGTTTAACTCCACTTCCGTGATTCCTTTACCCTCCCGTCCGAACAGCAATGAGTAGGGGGTGTAACCAGTCACTCGGCGCACCCGGTTATTATATACCCACACCAGCTCAGGGACATATTCAGGCCAGCGGGCCTTTCGGTCGCTCTCCAGGGTACGCAGCATTTGGATCAGTGTCCGATTAAATCGCTCACAGGCTCCATTTCCCTGCGGGTGGTATGGTGTAGTCCGAGACTTATCAATACCGTAGAGGTGATGTAGTTCTTGCATGACTATTCCTAGGAAGCACGCTCCTTGGTCCGAGTGTATTCATTGTGGGCAGTCGTTTCACTTGGATAAAGTTCTTACAAATTGCGTAGGCGGCAGACTCCGTTGTTTGGTCTCGGGTGGGGGTGACCACGGCGAACTTGGTGAAATGATCCACCATAACGAGGCAATGTTCATACCCCTGGTAGGCCGGACCTATGGTCAGATAGTCCACCGTGAGGAGCTCAAGGGGAGCTAATGTTACAATTGTCTGCACCGGGGCTCGTTGCGCGGGAGGATTGGGGAGCTCGCAGGGGCGGCAGGTTCGGCAAACTTCTTCTACAGCGGCGTGCAAGCGTGGATGGTACACTATCTGCTGCAACCATTGCCAAGTCTTTTGAGCACCGAAGTGAGCCCCCTTTTCGTGGGCTTCCCGAGTCAGATGGCTGAGGTGGGCTCCGGGCATAATCACCTGCCATAGTGTAGCAGACGTGGTTCGTGACACGGCTTTCCGATATAAAACTCCCTTTTTGATGACTAGCTTTTCCCACTGCCGCAACATCAGCAACATATCCTGGGTCATAGTCTGTCGCTGTGAGCTAGTGGGCAGTTTCCGGTGGCCACCCATCGACGTAGGAGTCAAATCTCTCCATCTTCCTGTTGCTGTTGGACCCACTGGTCGCGTGGCTGTTCCAGCATTCCCCCTAAGGGTTCCGAATGAGGCGCTTCTTGTGCATTGGCTGTAAGCACGGCAGTGAGGGCGAACGGCGTCTCTTCTCCTTCTAATTCGTCGTTTCGATTCTTCCCTGGGGTGGTGTGTCGGATTCTGGAGAGTGCGTCAGCGTGCACGTTTTCAGCCCCCATTTTGTAGATGAACCTGTAGTTGAACTTGGCCATCCGAGCCACCCACCGCTGCTCCAGGGCCCCCAGTTTGGCATTCTCCAAATGGGCTAGTGGGTTGTTGTCAGTCCGCACTACCACCTCGGAGCCCGCCAGGTACTCTGCGAACCGCTCCGTTATTGCCCACACTACCGCGAGGAGCTCGAGCTTAAAGGAGCTGTAATTGTCCGGGTTGCGTTCAGAGTCATGCAGCAACCGGCTACCGTAGGCGATCACTTTCTCTCGGCCGTCCTGCACCTGTGACAACACAGCTCCTAGTCCCTAGAGGCTCCCGTCGGTATGCAGGATGAACGGTTGCGAGAAGTCCGCATATGCCAATATCGGGTGTTATGAGCTCATTTTCTCCTTCACCTTTGATGTCCGATGAACTCCCTCTGCTGGTGAAAGGAGGTAGTGAAATTGATTTGGATGGGAAAAACCTATCATCTAAACAGGTGGAGTGTGATTGGACATCCGGAATCTGAGTGGATATAAGGCCGCCGACGCCCTGCTGGGTTGCTGGTGATCCTCTCTGCTCTGAGCTCTGGCCTCCAGTTTAGTCCTGCCTACTAAAGCTAAGTTTTTGCTCTGCTATTGTTCCATGAGATTTTGTCTGTTTACTTAGTATTTGTGTTCAGCCAGCCCTGGTTGGGACTGGCTGAACTCCATTTTTGTCTCTGATCAGTTGATCTCTTTGCTCTGTTTTCAGAATATACCTGAGTGCTGATATAGTGATTTTGAAGTCTAGTGACTTCAGGGCCTTTTCTATCAGACGTGTTGGACATTATTTTTGGCAGGGTTTTTGCGTGATTGCAGACAGTTGCTTTTCTTTCCTGTCCCATCTAGTTAGTGAGGGCCCCATCGTTTGCTCAGCCTGTCTTTCTGTCTGTGCTTGTGTTTTCATCTGTTTTCACCGTCAATACATGTTGGGGGATGTCTATTGCTTTGGGATCTGCTCTGGGGCAGTTTAGATTTCCCCTTTCTTTCTTTAGGTTTATTTAGTTCTCCAGCTGTGAACGAGGTGTCTAGGACCACCGTAGGAACACCCCACGGCTACTGTTCATTGTTGTGAATAGGATCAGGGGTCTGCAATCCGCTAGCTACCAACCTCTCCAGTTTTCTGGACTTAGCTTGTATTTTCGTTTTTTCCTCCTCCAGTGACTCATTCATAACAATCGGGGCGTTCGAGAGAGCGGCTTTGAGATCTTGAAATGCATCCTCCTGTGATTGCTGCCACTGGATCTTCCGTCCATTCACCCCGGCTGGAGTCCCCCTCAGCAGGTCCTGCAGGGCTCGGGCTCGGTGTGCGAGATTCTCTGCGAACCGACAGTAGTAGCCGGCCACCCCTGAATGGCAGCAACCTTTTCCAGGGACGGTCTGACACCTTCCGCCGAGACGGTATGTCCCAGATATTCTATTTGGGTGCGGAAGAGGTGGCATTTCTGGGGCTTTACCTTCAACCCGTACTTCTGCAGCCAGCCGAGCACCAGCCCCAACCGCTGCAGGTGGTCCTCGAACGTGGCGGAATAGATGATAATATCGTCCAAGTATATCAACGTGGCTTCAAAGTTGAAGTCTCCCAAACACCGCTTCATCAACCGCTGGAAGGTTCCTGGGGAGTTGGCCAGCGCAAACGGCATCCGATTAAACTCGAACAGTCCCATGGGAAGGATAAATGCCGTCTTGGCTCTGTCTTCCTCCGACATCGGCACCAGCCAGTACCCACTGGCCAGGTCCAGAGTTGAAAAGTACGTCGCGTTCCCCAAGGCGGACAGAGACTCTTCGCAGTATGTTCATGCCCAGAATAACTGGATGATGGCCGTTAGTTTCTCCTTGGGTTAGAACCACTCCCTGGCGGCCGAGAGATTTCCCACACAGCGTCATCTGGAGCCACACCACTCCGGCAACAGGGACCATATCATGGACACCGTAGTCGTATCATGGACACCCACTGGGGTCTTGCCACCTCCGGGAAGTGCTGCCGGAAGTACGTTGCAGGCATGGTCGTTACTTGTGACCCCGTATCCACTAGGCACCGTACAGCACGACCCTCGAGTTCGGCCCACACTACTGGGCACTTAGCGACCAGATCTTCGGGACTTCCACCACCCCTTGTTGTGGCTTCTGGCTCCAAGCGGCGTCCCCCATGCCCGGAGCCCTCTAGCTTAATGCCCGACGGGGTGGGTATCTCCCATGCCGCGGACACTCTTGTGCGAAGTGGCCCAGTTCTCCACACTCATAACACCGGGGCGGTGAGGCCCGACCACCCCTGGTATTGCGAGGCCCCCAAGGTCCGGGATTGTTGCCAGGCCGGCCGCAGGCTCCGTTGTTTTCTTCACTTCAGCCAGCTCGCCCCGGATACTCTTCAACTCTTGCCTCATTTCCTCAATCCACGGAGGCTCTCCGACAACGCTTACGGAAGCCTCCATGCTCCGGGCCTTCCTCACGGGAACTGTGAACCCCTGCTCCTGCTCTCGCACCCCGCCCTGTCTCCCCACTTCAGAGAAGGCTATACGTGGGTTCACTTGGATCTGCTCCCACAATGCCTGCTTGATTAACGGGTCCCGGAGTCCGGTCACTAACAGGTCATGCAGAGTAATGTCGATGGGCCCTACTCCTATCCCGTCCTTCCGCTCTATGGCTGTGTATAGCTCCTGAAGAGCGTTCATGTACTGGGTGATGGTCTCTCCCTCCCCCTGCATCCGACTAAACAACCGGGTCCTCAACTCTCCCATGTTTGTTAGATCCCCATGGGTTTCTTCCAAAATCTGCAAGACCCTGGCAAAGGTGTTGCGGTGCCCGGGATGTCTCAACATCACTGACTTCTGGGCTTCCCCTTCTAGCGCCATGAGGGCCACCTCGGCCTCTAAATCGGGGGTCATCGGATGCATGCGGAAAAGGCCCCGCATACGTTCTGTCCAGCTCCACAACAGCGTATCGGAGCCAGAAAACCGGGGCAAATTACTTAGCATAGCCCTCAGAGGCTGGAGCGGGGTCCCCCATTATCATCAGCACCCGCGGCCCCACTTTGGTCGGGCGCACCGCCGTCTGCGCTCGGAGACTGCATCCTGCCGACTACGCCAAATGTGGTACTCGCAGGTACGCAGGATGCAGTGACGAGGCGTGAGATGGTTTAGTGCTTTTAGTATTAACGTTTATAGGCCTAGAGGTAACTGTCCTCAGTTGTAGCCTAACCAACCAAAGGGGTAACAAGAATTGCCCTCGCAGGGGCTCTATACAAGCAAACACAAATGGGGTAGAACACGACTACGTCCGGCAAGAGTCGATCACTATAGGGACGCGGTATGGCGGACTACGGGTCCTTAATTATATAGTCAACTTAGCTGTCCAGATGTCCCTCGCCGTTCGGGATGGTGGTCTTTCGGCGTAGCAGTCGCTGGGCCCAGTTGCTGAAGCGTTGACGAAGTCTTCGAGCGCTCAGATGACACTAGAGCACCACAGGCCCCAGAGGAGTCCTTGGACGGATGGGCCGCAGCCTCCGGACTGGGGCAAGCGGCAGCGTTGTGGGGTGGCGAGGGGCAGGCCACCTGCGCAGCTGCCAGCCGCGACGGGAAATCCGCGGCGAGCAACGGCCCCACCCTTGCCACGGCCCGGAGCAGGACAGTGGTGGCCGCCGGCGACACTGGACTTGCCACGGCCACGGGTAGGAACAGGGCGGCCGCGGGGACAAGCTACAGCCGCGGGCCGGAGCGAGGCAGCAACGGCCGCGAGCGACCGCGGGCAGGGGCGAGGCGGCAGCGAGCTGAGGTGGCAGCGGCCGCGGGCACAAGCGGGGCAGCGGCTCTCGGACAGTCGTCTCGGCGCCGTCCCTCTGATGTCCCCGAGGAACGTCTCTCCTGGCTCTGATAAGTCGCTCTGGTTCTCAGTCGCTCCCACGGTCTCCTGCTGCTTCTCTCCCAGTCTGCTGACTCACGGTGACTAGCGTTCCCCGCCCCTTTTTTACTGGCTCCTCCCCCAGCCCATCTGTCCATCTCAACGGTCCGTCCCTGAACTCTGTCCCCCGGGAACAGTTTTCCCCCTGAACCTAGGTGACGGTCCCCTTGGCTCCGACCCAGACACGCGACGGGGGCCCTTCTTCCCACAACTGTTGCTGCTAATCTACTAGGGATCGATTTCAATAGACCCATTACTGCCAGGGGCACAATTATATTTCAGGGCACTATACAAGGCACCAATTACTTTAGGGAACACTAGGACTCATTTACTAAAGAAGCCTTTAGACCATGTATGTAGACGAAACAGTTCTACAATTTTACAAATTTCTCAAAGTGGCTAATGCTGGAGTATAAACGTTGTGCATTTTTAGCTTCCCTAGTAGTGATGAGCGAACATGCCAGGATAAGGAGTTATTCCAGCATGCTCTTGTGCTTACCAAGTGTCTTCGACGTGCTCGAAAAATATGTTCGAGTCCCCGCAGCTGCATGTCTCGCGGCTGTTCGACAGCAGGGATTCTCTAACAAACAGGCAATCCCTACATATGTTGCGGCTGTCAAACAGCCGCCAGACATGCAGCCTCAGGGACTCAATTATATTATTCGAGCACTCCGAGGACACTTAATTAGCACCCGAGCATACTCGGATAACACTTTTCCAGGGTACGTTAGTTCATCACTGCTCTCTAGAATTAGTTGACATGACCTATGAGTTGACTTACTTTGCACTAGAAAACTACCCTTAAATGTTGGCGCGTGATGTTTCATCTTAACGGGAAAGGGTCACCAGGTTTTCCCAATATAAACTACCTTTAACTCCACTTTAACAGAAGTATAGTAACCTATATATAATCCCCAACCCTCTGCACAGCCCAAATATACCTTTTAGAATCCCCCATATGACACGATCCGGTTTGATGAGTGTAACTCGTCTTGACCGTGCTTTATAAGGAGATTATAAAAGGCATTTTTGGGGCTATGCGGAGGGCTTGTGGGCTTATGTACAGCTTACTAGAAGGCAGTACAAGTGGCATTAAAGGTGGTGTCTGTAGCTTACATTGAGATAACCTGGTGACAGGTTCCCTTTAATCCTTGTGCCCTTCCAACGAAGCTCAAATCGTAAGATACCCTTGTCACATGATCGGCAGATATCATTGCGTTGATTAAAATGGGACATGAGCACAAGACCTGCTGATCATGCGCGCATCCAAGCGCCACTGGAAGTAAGCAGCTCCAGATGTCGCCAGACTACCCTTCAAGACAGATATCTCGCATATTAAGCTTAGCAGATCTTTCCCATTGGGTACCACTTACACCTGTAGGGGGCACTATTTTGTGGTATTCATATTTTCAGGAATATCTTTATAGCACAACTTTCTGAGGAACAGTATGTGGGGGCAATGGGTGGCACAGTATTCAGGGTAGAAGAAGAATTCCACTGCTGTTAGGGCACCAGAAAGGGGACTCTGCATTGAGGAGGTGGAGAGGATGAAAATGTGAGGAACCTAAAATGTGTAGACAGCAGAGACAAGTAGTAGCTGAAAGAAACATTAACGATGGACTGTGCTGAAGAGAGATGAATAAAAAAAAACATCTACAGTCAGGGAAGATGTCTCTAGTCAATCACTAGAAGTAATAGTGAATTTTGCCAGTGCCCGCATCTGGTCATTGCTGTATTCCCCGATATGTTCTGTAGAGGTGAATTTAGTACTATTCATCCAGTGACTGTACTACTGAGCTGTAAGTATCTAGGCCTAACATGTATAATGTGCCTTCAGCGTGAGGAGAGGTTTGACTGTGGTACATTTAGGCTATGTCCACACGCTGCGGATTCACCAGCGGATTTTTCCGTGCGGATCCGCAGGAAAATTGACCTGCGGATTGGCCTGCGGTTTAACACCAGGACAATGGAATAGGTGGCAAACCGCAGCGGAATCCGCAGAAAGAATTGACATGTCATTTATTTCTGCGGATTCAAAACCGCAGCTTTTTCGCAGTGTAAAAACCGCAGCATGTGAACTGCGAATTGTAAATCCCATAGACTTACATTGTACTGTACACTGTCTGCAGAACTGCTGCGGATCCGCAGAGGCCAAATCCGCTGCGGATCTGCAGTAGAATCCGCAGCGTGTGCAGATACCCATAGGCTGGGTTCACACGTAGCGGAATTCCCGCGGAAGTTACCGCGAGAATTCCGTAATTCCATTCTGCGGGAAAATCGCATTTTAAATTCCCGCGATTTTCCAGCGGAAAAACTAGCGATTTGCAAGCATAATTAGCTTGCAGAATGCTAGCGTTTTCCAAGCGATCTGTAGCATCGCTTGGGGAACTGATTGACAGGTTGGTCACACTCGTCAAACATAGTGTTTGACGAGTGTGACCAACTTTTTACTATTGAGGCTGCCTATGCAGCGTCAGTAGTAAAAAGATCTAATGTTAAAAATAATTAAAAAAAATAAAAAATCGGGTTATATTCACCTTCTGACTTCCTGCGCAGCGTCCCCAGGCCTCCGCGATGCTCCGGCAGGTCCCGTTCCCAGTAATGCATTGCGGCAATGACCTTTGATGACGTCGCAGTCTCGCAAGACGCGACGTCAGCAAAGGTCATCGCAATGCATTACTGGGAACGGGACCTGCAGCGTTTATCGCTGAGGCCTGGGGACGCTGCGCGGGACGTCAGAAGGTGAATATAACCCGATTTTTTTATTTTAATTCTATTTTTTACAGGGATATGGTACCCACAGCCGGGAGGACAGTCTCCTCTCCTCCGGACCATGGGTACCATCCGCAAATGTTCTGCTCACTTTTCGCATGATGGGCACAGCCACATGCGGAAAGTAAGCAGAACAATTCATTCCTATGTGGGCGGAATTGCCGCGATTCCGCAAATTAATGAGCATGCTGCGGATTTTTCCGTGATGCGATTCCGTCGCGGGAAAATCCGCAGCATTAGCACAGCATTGCAGAATCCCATAGGATTGCATGGGATGCTGTTTTTTTGCGTTTTTGCTGCAAAATCGCGCGGTAAAAACCACCGCGAAAAAACCTGAACGTGTGAACGCAGCCATACATTACAGCTTTTGTTTCTGATATTAAAGGGTATGTCACATTTAGGTATTCAACATGGTTTTTGGCACAGATTCCATGCCAAAATGGCAACTAGCTTCCCTTCATTTGAATGAGAAAACACCCTTAATACACACCGCATTTTTTCTCCCTTGTTTTTAACGCTTGTTAGAAAAAGCATCATGGCAATTCTTCGGGACATTTTCTGTGCACAATTTGGAATAAAATGTGCATTTTTTATGCAGTTTTTTCAGATGTTTTGCAGCAGAAACGTGCCAAAAGCACACTATTGCTAAGTCTCTTATTAAAGTGACATGTAAAAGTTGGTGCACTCTGGTCAAAATTATTGTAAATGTGAACAGTTAAGCAAGTTGAAGATGACATGATCTCAAGAACTACCGTATTTTGCGGATTATAAGACACACCCCAAATTATGAGAACAATAGGAAAAAAATCTTTTTTTTAAATAAAATGGTGATGCTTCTTATAATCCATGCGTCTTCTTGCTTACCGGGAGTGGTGGCTGCAGTGAAGCGGGGTCCCAGGGTCGCTGCTGGAGGAGGCAAGAGTGGAGCGTTGATGCAGGCCGCAGGCTGGGATGAGGGGGGTGTTCGGAGGTGCGGTGCAGCACGCCGCTGCAGGTGTTCGGTGCTGCACGCCGCTGCAGGTGTTCGGTGCTGCAGGCGTTTGGTGCTGCAGGGGCTCTGCCCACAACTTGTGAAAGCCCAAAGCCCCCGCAGTTACATGGTTTCCTATGCGGTGGACTGGACGCCGGGAAAATGGCTCCTAGCGCTGAGATCTCATCTCTCAAGATCTTGGTTCCGCCCCCTGCTGGCAGCCATTTTCCCGGAGTCCCGTCCACCGCATAGGAAACCATGTAACTGCGGAGGCTCTGAGCTTTCACAAGCTGCTGGCAGAGCCCCCGCAGCACTGAATACCTACAGTGACGCGCCACACATCCTGCGGCCGGTAAGGTATATCTGCATTATAAGAAGCACCCCCATTTTCCCCCCAAATTTGGGGGAACAGAAGTGTTTTATAATCCGAAAAATACAGTATACTACATTTCTAGTTGGAGGTATTTGCTAATATTATTATTACTACTACACCTACTATATATTGGGATAGGATCTTGGAGAAGGGAATGCCCCTTTAAAAATGAAGCTCTAAGGCATTAATACCCTGTATGTATTGACAATATATTTGAATGGGTATCATATAACAACTAATATGGGAACAACCACAGCAATGAGGTTGAAAAATATGAAAACCTCTTGAAACCACCAGATGAGTTAAAGCGAATCTGTTAGCAGGATTTTACAAAGTAAACTACAGGCATTGACAGGTTGGCGCTGATAAACTCATTGAAATGATACGTGGGGTGAAGAAATCCGTCTTGTGGTTCTTGTGTAATCAGTGTTAGAAGTTTGCAGCTAATAATATGCCCGTGCTCCAGGGCATGATTGTAGGCTGAGTCTTATCTTTTGTTCTAAGCCAGAGGAACCAAGGAAAGACCTGCCTACAGGCCGCCTCGCAGTATAAACAGTATGTCTCTATGAAGAGTAACATGTTTGTGCTTCGGGGCAGCCTGTGGGCAGGTCTTTTCTTGGTTTCTTTGGCTTTTCAGCAGTAAGATAAGACTCTGGCTACAGTCCCGCCCCGGAGCACAGGCATCTCATTAACTGAAAACTTCTAACACTGATTACACAAGAACCACAAGATGGATTTCTTCACCCCAGGTATCATTTTTTAATCAGTATCCATTTAATCACTATAACAATGTCAACATGGCAATGTCTGTAGTTTACTTAGCAAAATCCTGCTGACAGATTCGCTTTAAATCCTTGGCTATATACACATAAAGTGAAAACAAAACAACAACAAATAGAAAGCAATGTTTTAATATGTACAGTACATGTACATAAAAGGGTTATATTTTCAAACAGAGGATAAAACATCAAATCTGAGTACACCAAACGAAAGGGGTATTAATTACTAAAATCTCTACCACTAATAAAAAAACAATCTATTCTACCTCGAGGTCATCATGTGCTTCCATTAACACCAGTAATTTACAGCATTACCAGTACACAGCATACATAGATCATATATAGCTTAGACACAGAACTATTTGCAAAACCGGTCAGTCTGTCTTGCTGCTCTGGGGGAAAGTAAGACGTTTGACATGACTGGTTATAATAGCCTGCTATCATCACTAACACTCACCTGAAGACATCTAAGAGCCAGGCACGCAGCTTTCTGGAGATGAACTTTAGGTTGAGTCAGTGCCTCACAGTAGTACGTCAGAGCCTGAAATAGTGCCCAACCAAAACCAATTATAATCAGTAATTAGAAAATTACACCTTCTTTGACATTATTCAAGATTTAATACTTGAGTGTATTCAGCAATTGCTTCCATCTGTTACAGGAACTGGTTACTGTTAGATTTGTATAGCTTGCACCACCAGCAAGTCAATACACTGCCGGATTTTAGGACATTAAACAGGACGCTGTATAAATGGTTTGTTATATCTATATGGCGGCATCCAGGACATGACAATGTACAGAAAGGGTCAATGCCATGGCACCTTACATCACTGCGCCTGGTCTTGTGCCACCTGACTTCTCCCATAGTTTACTTATAACACGCACTGTAAGTGAATTTCTTTTTATACATATGGCCAGAACAGGGAGTTTTGACACAGAACAACAAACCCGTGCAGTATAACACTACACTGGTTGTTTGTGATATGGGCCACTGGTTTTGTTTCTGGATGATGAAGGAAGGCGATGCTCATTAAAGGGACTGTCTGCAAACAGATGTATGTGATTTCTCTGCAGTGCCTCCATAGGGTATATTAGGCATTACACAGAATTAAGCATAATAGTTTGTGTAGTACATAACAGGACTGGTCCTCCAGAATGACAGTAACGCTTTGTAGCCATTCTCCAGCAGGCCAATATGAATATCCTGGAAATAAGACCCATTCAGAACGCAGAATAGGGAATATTAAATTGGGTTTTCTATACGAACCACTTTAATTAGAAAACCAAACTGTACTAATGGTATTGCATCAGTCTGTATATCTGAAAGAAGCCACAACAAAGTCTTAAGGGCGAGTCCTCAATGATTCGAAATTGTAGTTAATTTCCAAAACAAAAATGTTCCCACGTAGCTCCTACATTACATGAGAAATACATGTATATTCCAAAATTTTAAGTGGTATTGGGTAAAAAAAATAGAATTTTAACAAAATTTCTATTCACACCTTTATGTAGGTCTTTAATTCCAGTGGGATTGGAGTGGATACTTTTCCCCAGAGCTACAAACCCCCTATACGAGTTACAGCTTCTAAAGTAAGGACATAGTTTTGACCTTCCTGCTATTTGATGTAAAAGTAGATGTATCACAGAAAAAAAGATAAAAAGCACTCATCAATAGAAGCACAAATGTTTCATGCTGATCATCCAGCCCGGACTTAGGTTTCGCCTAAACAGGTTTCTTCTGTGGCAGACTTTAGTAGGTGGAACTATAAAAGGTGCGTAGAGGAGGTAAAAACTATCCACTATACCTTAGAACGAAGAACCTACATAGCAATGGAAAAACTAACACCAGCAACCTTATTAAAAAAACATGGATTTTTGTGAGTCATCACCGTAAAATCCTTTTCTCCGAGACGCTCATTGGGGGACACAGAGACTGTGGGTGTGTGCTTCTGCCGTCTGGAGGCTGACACTAAGTATACAAAAAAAGAGTTAGCTCCTCCTCCGCATACACCCTCGCCCCCAGACCGGGCGTAACTCAGTTTAGTGCATAAGCAGTAGGAGAACGCGCCTTAAACTCAGGCAAGAAATTATACGTCTGGAAAAGGGACCACCCTGATCCTTACATAAGGATTTTTATAACTTAAAATAAGCAAAAGCCAACTGGCTAGTAGGGTGGGTGCTGTGTCCCCCAATGAGCGTCTCGGAGAAAAGGATTTTACGGTGAGTACTCACAAAAATCCATGTTTCTCCTTCGTCTCATTGGGGGACACAGAGACTTGTGGGACGTTCTAAAGCAGTCCCTGGGCGGGATCTTAGCTCACCCAATCCATGCTATTTTGCGCCCCTGATTAGAGGTGCGCAACTGCTGCCTGGAGAATCTTTCTTCCCAGGCTTGCATCCGAGGATGCCTGGGTATGTACGTTATAATGTTTGACAAACGTATGCACACTGGACCAGGTAGCTGCTTTGCACACCTGTTCCGCTGAAGCTTGGTGTCGCAGTGCCCATGAGGCACCCACTGCTCGAGCCGAGTGTGCCTTGATCCCTGCCGGAACCGGCGTGCCACTGATTTCATAAGATTCTTGAATCGTCAGGCGAACCCATCTGGCCAAAGTCGCTTTGGACGCAGCAAGCCCCTTCCGCCGCCCTTCTGGGATCACGAATAGAGAGAGTGTGCGGCGGAAAGATGCTGTCCTTGTCACATACCTCCTAAGAGCTCTTACCAGATCCAGTGTGTGCAAAGCCTTTTCTACCCTGTGCACCGGTGCCGGGCAAAACGAGGGTAAGACAATGTCTTCGTTGATATGGAATGCAGAGACAACCTTCGGCAAGAAGGGAGGAGCTGGCCTTAAAACTACCTTATCCTTATAAAAAGTCAAGAACGGCGGTTTACAAGATAAAGCCGCCAATTCCGAAACCCGCCTAATAGACGTAATAGCTACCAGAAAAACGACCTTCCTGGACAGGTAAGGTAAGGAGACTTCTTGTAAGGGTTCGAAGGGGGGCTCCTGAAGGGCCCTGAGCACCAAGTTCAGGTCACATGATTCCGTCGGCGCCTTATAGGGGGGTACTAAATGTGCGACCCCCTGCATAAACGTCTTAACCTGCCAGACCGAAGCGACCTTTCGTTGAAAAAGGACCGACAGGGCCGAGATTTGCGTCCTGAGCGAACTCGGAGCCAATCCTGCGTCCAGCCCTGCCTGCAAAAAAGCCAGTACGTTGGGGATTGAAAAAACCAGAGGAGCCACTCCGCGATCCCTACACCAACGGAAAAAAACTTCCCAAGTCCGATGATATACCTTCGCCGAGGAAGGCTTTCGGGCACTCACCATCGTGGCCACCACATCGCGCCTGAATCCTGCCTGTGTTAACAGCCAAGATTCAATGGCCACGCCGTCAAACACAGGGCCCCTAAGTTCGGATGGTAGATCGGCCCCTGGGACAGCAAGTCCGGCCGATCTGGTAGACGCCAGGGTACGTCCACCACTAGCTGAACCAGATCTGCATACCAGGCCCTCCGAGGCCAGTCTGGAGCTAGCAGAATTGCTGGAACCTTCTCTCTCCTTAACTTTCTGATGACCCTTGGAAGCAGAGGTAGCGGGGGGAACAAGTACGGGAGACGAAACTGGCTCCATGGAAGCACCAGAGCGTCTGCTGCGATCGCCTGCGGGTCGAGGGATCGAGCGACGAACCTTTGTACTTTGGCGTTCTCTCTGGATGCCATAAGGTCCACGTCTGGTGTCCCCCACCGTTGGCAGATCTGTTGAAAAACCTCGGGGTGCAGGGACCATTCCCCTGCCGCGACCCCCTGTCGGCTGAGAAAATCTGCCGCCCAGTTTTCGACTCCCGGAATGTGCACCGCTGAAATTACCACGTGGTTCTTTTCGGCCCAACGCAGTACCAGCCCAACCTCGCGCATGGCTGCTTGGCTGCGCGTGCCCCCCTGATGGTTGACATATGCTACTGCTGTAGCATTGTCCGACTGAATGCGCACCGGCCGGTGTCTCAGGAAACACTGAAAATGTCGCAGGGCCAATCGTATTGCCCGTATCTCCAGAATGTTGATCGGGAGAATTATCTCCTGAATGGACCACCGCCCCTGGGCTGTGTGACTCTGGAAAACTGCTCCCCAACCTTGCAGGCTTGCATCGGTCGTCACCACCAACCACTGTTCCGGGGGAAAGGGTTTCCCCTGGACCAGAGATGAGTCGCGAGTCCACCATCGGAGTGATCGTCGGACCAGCGGAGACAAATTGCACCGATAACTGAGGGATAGCAGCCTTCTGTCCCATGCTGACAAGAGCGCATGCTGAAGCGGACGGAGATGGAACTGGGCAAACGGGATTGCCTCCATCGCCGCCACCATTCTGCCCAACACACTCATGCCGTACCGGATGGATCTGGAGCCTGGCTGTAGAAGGTTCCGTACCCCCTGTTTGATCTTTCGCGCCTTGTCCTGAGGGAGGATCACCAGCCCCCGGGAGGTGTTGAAAACCATGCCTAGGAATACGATTCTCTGGGCTGGAACCAAAGACGACTTGTTCCGATTGATCAACCAGCCTAGACGCGCCAGGGTATCCAGCGTGATACTGACATTCTCCTGGCACGCCTGAAACAACGGCCCCTTTACCAAAAGGTCGTCCAGGTAAGGTAGTACCGTTATGCCCCGAGCATGCAGGATGGCCATAACCACCGCCATTATCTTCGTAAAGACTCTGGGAGCAGTAGCCAGACCGAAGGGCAGAGCAACAAATTGAAAATGTCGCCCTCCGATCGCAAAACGCAGGAACCTCTGATGTGGAGGAAAAATCGGAATGTGCAGATATGCATCCTGCACGTCGATCGAGGCCAGGAACTCCCCTGGATCCATGGCTGCAATGACCGAACGGAGGGATTCCATCCGGAACCGCCTGACTCTGATGAATTTGTTCAGGATTTTTAGATCTAATACTGGCCTTACTGTCCCGTCCTTTTTGGGGACCGAAAACAGGTTGGAGTAAAAACCTTGTGTCTCTTCGCTTTTCGGCACTGGGACAATGACCCCGTTGCTCTGTAGCGTCCTTATGGCCTGTAACAAACCCTCCGCCTGCGATTCTGTTCCGGAAAGCCGGGAACGGAAGAATCGCCGTGGCGGGAGTCCGAGAAACTCTATCTTGTACCCGGACGATATCAATTCTGCCACCCAAGCGTCGCGTGCCACTGCGACCCAAACGTGGCTGAACCTTAGTAGGCGTCCGCCCACTCTGTCGTCCGTAGGTACGAAGCGCCTCGAGTCATTTTGCTGGAGGCTTTTGGGATCTGGCCCCCCTTGTTCTGGGCAAACGGCCTCGGCCTCTACCCAGCGGATTGGCTCTGTAAGAGGTTTGCCTTTCCCTAATCTGACCATCATTTGCGGAGGTGGATGCTCTGGCCGAAGTCCCCCTCCAGGGGTTACGAAAGGGCCGAAAACGCCTCTGTGTCTGCCTGAATGCTGGCCAAGTCCTCTGCTGCGGGAGGAAACTACTCCTCCCCCCTGTGGCTTCTGAGATAAGCTTATCAAGCTTCTCACCGAACAACCGATTGCCCTGAAAAGGCAATGAGGTCAAGGACTTTTTGGAGATAGAATCCGCTTTCCACAATCTCAGCCATAATGCTCGCCTAACGGCGATCGCATTTGCTGCTGCCACCGCAGAACACTCGGCCGCGTCCAGAGAGGCGCTGACGAGAAAATCACTTGCCCCTAAGATCTGATTTGTCACCTCCAAGACCTCCGCAGGCAGATCTCTGTTTTGGAGGGCATTCTGCAGAGCGTCCGCCCATGAAACCATGGCCTTAGCCACCCAAGTAGCCGCAAAGGAGGGGGCTAGGGCCGACCCCGCTGCCTCATACACCGAGCGGGCAAGCCCCTCTATAAGGCGATCAGTTGGGTCCTTGATAGAAGAACCGCTGGGTATCGACAATAGCGATCTGGACGCTAAACGTGATACCGGTGGGTCCACTACTGGCGACTCCATCCCTTATGGAGTTCAGGAGGAAACGGATACTTAGCTTGCAGCGCTTTTTGCATTGCAAAACGCTTATCCGGGTGTTCCTTATGTTTCTGAACTAGCTCCTCGAACTCCGGATGCGTGGCAAACCTTCTATGCGGTCGCCTGGTCTTTTTGAAGGAGACCTTGTGACCTGAGGCCGTGGACACATCGTCCTCGATCTCTAATGTCTGGTTGACTGCCTCAATGAGGCTGTCCACCGAGTCTTGGTATCCCAGGCTTTCTGGATTCCAGGCCTCCTCCTCGCCCTCATCCTGCTCGCTTCCTGAGCTCGGCGACGGGGAACGAGATACCCTAATACCTGCCGCCGAAGCCCCAGAGGGTCCGGCCGACGGGGAACGAGCTCTCTTGCTATGAGCTTGTCTGGTGCTGGAGCGGCCTCTAACGGTCGGAGGGTCCTGAGACGTGGACGAGCTGTCTTCCGCTGGCAGACCTCCATCCTTGTCCCTGCCTGGGCCTTGGAGAGACTCAATTGCCCTTGTAAGGGACATCATAGAGTGTGATAAAGACACCGCCCATTCTGAAGGGTTCTGACCTCTGGGCTCTGCAACAATGGGGGGCTCCTGGGCTCGCTCCGACTCGCAGGCTTCACAAAATTTACCCGGCTGCGCTTTAGGCAGCCTGACCCCACCGGAAACGCAAACAGCGTATAGGAAAGAGTGAGCTTTCCCTTTGCCAGACATATTGCAAGGTAGGGTAGGAGGAGGAGGATAACCCCTTCCTTGACTACTAGTGCGGCACTCGCAACGGGGTTGCACTTACCCACCGGTAATGTCCCACCTTGCGTCTCTTCCACGGGGCGTGCGGCGTTACTCGCCGGGGCACTCGCACTCCGGGAGATAGGGGGCGGCTTCCGGCCCCACTTCGGCGAGGAAATGCAAGGAGGGGGGCGGGAGGTCCCCGGTAACTGTGCGCGCCCGCCGCTCTCCGCCCCCGGAAGTTAGTGGGCGGGGCTTCCGCTACCCCCGGAAGTCGGCGGGCGGGCGCGCGGAACTCCGGACCTCCCCATACAGCGGGGACTGTGGCCGCCCGCGGGGCTCTGGCCGCACTCCACGTGCGGCGTTCGAGGGAGGGGGGCGGGAGCTCCCCGGTCACTGTGCGCGCCCGCCGCTCTCCGCCCCCGGAAGTTAGTGGGCGGGGCTTCCGGCTACCCCCGGAAGTCGGCGGGCGGGCGCGCGCTCACGGATCTCCCCATACAGCGGGGGCCGTGGCCGCCCGCGGGGCTCCGGCCGCACTCCGCGTGCGGCGTTACCCGCCGGGGGCAGCGCCGGGTGAGAGGCGGACTACCTGGTCCCGGCCTATTAACAAAAGGTGAGCCGGGCCGCCGAGGGGGCTCTCATGAGGTGCTTCTCAACCCCATCCCTGGGCAGGGAGGGGGAGGCTACTGTACCGCTCTCCGCTTCAATCCCTTGCTTACCTGCGCCTCCAACTCCACCCCTGGACTCACTACCTAGGGGTGGTAGGGGCATTTCCACGTTGCAGGAGAGAACAACGTGGAGGATCACTCACACGTGCTCGCCCGTTGGGGACGATGGGGAAACCGCAATCCTCTTATCAGGATGCGTTGCCGCCTCTTTATAAAATAAAAAAGAAAAATGGTTGTCTGGGGAAAAGTCCCAGATGTGTCCCTCGGTGCGGGAGAGAAACACGTGGAGGGTTACTCACACGTGGTCGCCCGTTGATGATTTGGGGAGATCGGACCCTCTCTATAGGATCCGTCGCCCCTGTCTTATCTTCATAGAAAAAAAGAAAAAAAAAAAAAAATCTAGTCTGGAGCTCCAGACTGCGTGTGCCTCCATCAGACACTAAGCAAAAAACTGAGTTACGCCCGGTCTGGGGGCGAGGGTGTATGCGGCGGAGGAGGAGCTAACTCTTTTTTTGTATACTTAGTGTCAGCCTCCAGACGGCAAAAGCACACACCCACAGTCTCTGTGTCCCCCAATGAGACGAAGGAGAAATTCTTCTTGTCAATAGAGCTGATAAGTCATCAGTGTTTTACTTAATGCAACTTGACATTTTGGAATATCTATAGTATATATATATATATATATATATATATATACGCTTTTCTCATTGATATAGTGTTATATGGACATTTTTTGCTTTGGCACTTTAATGAGGTTGTCTGGGACTTTTATATTGTTGGCTGCAATCAAGCACTACCGATCGCCACTGGTTATAGAAACAGCCAATAGCAGGAGAACTGGGTGTTGCACCCCCACTAATCAGATATTGATGGCCTATCCTAAGGATATGAAAAAGATACTTGGCACTCATTAAATACATTCAACAGGAGTATTTTATTAAATACGGAATATCCAGAAAAGAATAAGATGTTTCGGTCAACCAGACCTTCATCAGTCGTCTGGATCATAAGAAACTGCAAACGGCAATTCTGAAGGAGAGTCTGCGGCATTCACCGCTTAGAAAATGAAGTGCTCC
This sequence comes from Dendrobates tinctorius, assembly GCF_039654945.1. Taxonomy (NCBI): domain Eukaryota; kingdom Metazoa; phylum Chordata; class Amphibia; order Anura; family Dendrobatidae; genus Dendrobates; species Dendrobates tinctorius. Next base: position 11,370,262 of record NW_027361672.1, read on the forward strand.
ACCACTAACAGATCAGGATCCTACTTGTGAACCTTTGCATCCAGAAGTGCCATGTGTTTTTTCACTATCCTAAGGATAAGGATAGGCTATCAATGTAAAAGTCAACCCCTTTAAATAACTGTATTTTTATATTAAAACACCTGTTCAGTTCCATAACCACAGCCAAGGCTTGACAGCTAGGCACATTACTGAAAATCGTACTGGAAGAATGGTGTACTGCACCTCCTACCAGTTCACTGAATACATTTTTGCAACTTAGGCATCCTTTGCTGGTATACACTAAGGCTGGCTTCACACTTGTGTTGTGTAGAGCTGCGAATGGCAGCCTACTTCCCTCTTTCTTCCTCCGTTAAGCCTCGCCCACTGCCACACCTCTTCCTTCAGCTCCGCCAACGTTGGCATGCATCCTGTGTACCTATCTTTAACATTGGGTACGCAGGCCATGCGGATGTATGCTGACGCTTCCGCATGCGTTGTTTTGACGCTGCGCCGAACGCAACATGTTGCATTTTGTTGCGGTCGGAGGGTGCAACCGAATGTTAAAGATTGGTACGCAGGACGCATGCAGACGTAGGCGGAGCTGAAGGAAAAGGTGTGGCAGTTGGCAGGGCTTAATGGAGGAAGAAAGAAAGAAGTAGGCTGCCATCCGCAGCACTACACAACGCAAGTGTAAAGCTAGCCTAAAGTAGAGGGTTATCGATGATTGCGTCCTTGCTCCTTCTTCCCTTCGATGAATTGCTAGATATTAGAAACGGGCAAAAATGATCTGCAAAAACGTTATGAACATTTTGGTGTTGTTCTTAATTATTTTTATGCTTCTTTTTCTTCATTGATAATAATAAGCATATAAAAAACACATTATGAAACTTCTATTTCAGAATTTCCATTTGCAAAAAGGTGGTTTTTGATCTGAAGAAAACTGCAGAATTCCATGTTTTTTTTTAGTAGCTGTGGTATGACAGTATAACACACCATCACAATGCAAATTATTAAGCAGGTTATATTATTATTATTTATTACTAGCTTGGCCCGTGCAAATTTTTCGCACATTGGGGGCGCAGGCAATTTCAGAAAGAGCAAGCTGGTCAAATGTAAATGTATTTCATGAGCTGATGAACACAGACAGGTATGATAAGTAGAGGCCAAAAAATGTTTTCCGGTTGAGGTGCCACCTGCAGGTCATTGTGTCTTTCTGCAGGTTTATGAAAATGAATGTTTAAACTGTATTTAGTGATAAAATCGTGATTGTGTGATTTGTTTGGGTGTTTTCTTGCTGAAGGGATCAAGTTTACCTTTCAAATGGTGTATCGTGTGTGTGGGGCAAAGTAATCAGAGAAAAAGTAGTGCAATTTTACAAATGTGTGGGTAGTGTGCTTTGGGGTACTGTGGTGCCACCTGCAGGTCATTTTTCCTTACTGCAGGTTTATAAAAATTAATGTTCAAACTGTATTTTGTGATCTAATCATGGATGTGTGGTTTGGCTATTTTCTTGCTGAAGGAGGCAAGGTTACCTTTCAAATGGTGTATCATTTGTGTGTGTGAGTGCAGTATGAACGGGAATACAAAGGAATCATCGAAAAACAGTATTTAGAAATAATAGAATAGAATATAGCGCCATTTATTCCATGGCGCTTTACATGTGAGGAGGGGTATACATAATAAAAAACAAGACCAGTAATCTTGAATAATACAAGTCGCAACTGGTACAGGAGGAGAGAGGACCCTGCCCGTGGGGGCTCACAATCTACAAGGGATGGTCGATCGGTGGTTACTGCAAGTTGTAGGCTTGTCGGAAGAGGTAGGACTTCAGATTCTTTATGAAGGTTTCCATGGTAGGCGAGAGTCTGATATGTTGGAGTAGAGAGTTCCAGAGTAGGGGTGATGCACGGGAGAAATCTTGTATGCCATAGTGGGAAGAGGAGATAAGAGGGGATTATAGAAGGAGATCTTGTGAGGATCGGAGGTTGCGTGCAGGTAAGTACCAGGAGACAAGGTGACAGATGTAATTAGGGCAAAGGTTGTGGATGGCTTTGTATGCCATGATTAGGGTTTTGAACTGAAGTCTTTGAGTAATGGGGAGCCAGTGCAGGGAATGACAGAGTGGAGAAGTCGGGGAACAGCAGGGTGGGCAGGTGGATTAGTCGGGCAGCGGAGTTTAGAATAGATTGGATTTATGCGAGAGTGTTAGAGGGGAGGCCACAGAGCAGGAGGTTGCAGTAGTCAAGGCGGGAGATGATGAGGACATGGACTAGGGTTTTTACAGATTCTTGGTTGAGGAATGTATGGATCCATGAAATATTTTTGAGTTGAATTCGGCAGGAAGTGGAAAGGTCTTGGATATGTGGTTTGAAGGAGAGATCAGTGTCAAGGATTACCTCGAGGCAGCGAGCTTGTGGGACTGGGGAGAGTGGGCAGCCATTTACTTTAATGGATAAGGCGTTGGGAGGGGTCGAGTGAGATGGGGGAAAGATGATGAATTCTGTTTTGTCCATATTAAGTTTTAGAAATCTTGCTTTACTTGGTACCCCAGAGGCCGGGAAACGGTTAAAGGAAGCTCAGAATAATATGGATAAAACTCTTTTGGAAAGGGCGGAGAGGAAAAGAGTTTCAGCAACTGGCTTATTACCAGGAAGGGGAGAAGGTGGGCCACATGCTGTCGCTGATTGCTTCTGCCCTGAGGAGTACCTCGTTTGTGCATTCATTGGTTTCAGGAAATGGCATGAAGGTGTCGGAGACCCCTGACATTTTAGGGGTCTTCACGGAATTTTATGCGGATTTATACTCCTCTCAGGTGGGAGCATCGGTGGGAGACACTGTGGCATTCTTGGAGGGGCTTGGGCTGCTTAAACTGGGAGATACTGACAGGAAAAGCTTGGAGGCACCTATCACGGACAAGGAGCTGAGCCGGGCACTAGGGTCAATGTCAAGGGGGAAGGCGCCAGGAGTAGACGGATTACCAGCCGATATTTATAAAGGTATGGAGGAAGTGTTAGTGCCCAGATTGAGTGTGGTATTGGAGAATGCTAAGTGTAGAGGAACATTGCCAGCTTCAATGAGAGAAGCCAAAATAGTGGTAATACCGAAAAAGGATAAAGATCTACAGCAGCCTGAGTCATATAGCCCAATCTTTTCGCTAACAACGGATGTTAAGCTTCTGGCCAAGGTATTAGTGAATCTGCTGACGGGTGTTGTCTCGAAGTTGATACATCCGGATCAGTCCGGCTTTATGCCCGACAGATCTAAGGCTGTTAACCTGAGAAGGCTTTTTATGAATATGCAGCTGCAGGCCGACAACTGCGGTCAGAGGGTTATTGCATCCTTAGATGCTCATAAGGATTTTCATAGCATGGAGTGGGGATATTTGTGGCAGGTTCTGCGCTGTTTGGGCTTTGGTCCGCAATTTCTGTCATGGGTTCAACTGCTGTATGCGCAACTGTTAGCAAAAATCAGGGTGAATGGGGAGCTATCCCAAACTATAAAGTTGCACAGAGGGACGAGACAGGGGTGTCCACTCTCCCCTCTTTTGTTTGCTTTGGCAGTGGAACTGCTGGCCGCAAAGATTCGACTGTCTACCGCTGTGTCTGGGTTCAGGTATGGGTCAATAGAGAAAAAGACAGCGCTCTATGCGGACAATATTCTATTGTTCTTGGGTGATCTAGACACTTCTCTGGGGAATGCCATGCGGCTTATTGAGGAATTTGGATCCTTGTCGGGGCTGGTGATAAACTGGAATAAATCAATTCTGTTTAAGGTCGATGATGTAGTGGATGAGGTGAGGGACGCCGTAGGCAGGGGCAGACTTAAAGTGGCAGATCAATTTAAATACTTAGGGATATGGTCTCTATGCCGCTTACAGACTATCTGCATAAGAAACTGACTCCTGTACTGGGGGTTCTTAAGGCAAGGGTGGGGGCCTGGACTAAGCTACACTTGACGGTGGTTGGACGAGTCAATTTCATCAAAATTATTCTGATGCCTAAAATACTGTATGTACTTCACAATGCACCTATTTGGATACCCTGTGGGAAATTTAAACAGATCAACTCTTTATTTAGGATTGTGGTATGGGGGAAGCAGCATCCCCGTATTAGGTTGGAGATGCTTCAGTGGCCTAAGGAAGAGAGGGGATTGGCTTTGCCTAACCCTGAAATATTTTTTATTGCAGCACAGTGCCAGCATCTTAAGGGTTGGGCGGATGAGGAGAAATCCAGCGTGGTACAGAATTTGATAGAGGGGCTGAGGAAGAGAAGACCGGTGGTTCAGTGCTTGGATGATGGGTCCCTGGGGGCACTTGGGAAAATCTACCCAGCACTATTTCTGATACATAAAATATGGGGGAGGATCAAACAAATTCTGGGGGTCACAAGTCTAACTAGATTTTCTCCGTTATGGCATAACAATCTTCCGGAGTTTATGACGTTGGGATGTTTGTCGGAATGGCTGGCCAGGGGGATACGGTATGTCTTTCAGATATTAGAGCAGCGGGAGTTGAAATCTTTTTCCAGGCTGCAGTCGGAATATAGTCTTAAGGCCTCTGGGGAATATCAATATGCTCAGATGTGGCATGTGTACAGAGCTCAAAACAGAGATGATTGCCTTAACATTCAGGGCGACCTAGTGCTGGAGTATGTGTGTGTGGGGGGGACTACGAGGGTGGTCATCTCCTCTCTATATAGAGACCTAATACATACTCATTTACTTGGATATCCAATCAATGCGAGGACTAAGTGGGAAAGAAAGCTGAGTCACTTGGACAATGAAACGTGGGAGTCGATTCTGGAGTGGATACCAAAACTGTCACTGAGTGAGCTGTATAGACTCTCTCAGCTTTATATTTTACATAGAGTATATAGGTCTCCGGAAGTTATGTATAGGGCTGGATTACGGTCTAAGGCCGGGGTCACACTGGCGAGGAATACGGCCGAGTGAGAGGCGCTAAAAGCACGCATTAGACACGGACCAATGATTCTCTATGGGGTCCCTCGCACCAGTCGTATATTTCTCATCCGTATTCTACGGTCCGTGCCAATCGCAGCATGCTGCGATTGTCAGCGTACTACGGCCGTAGTACGCCAATGCAAGTCTATGGGTGCGCAAAAAATACAGAATACACACTGACCACACGTGTGACCTGCGAGCAATACGCAGGTCTTTTGGCTGGTGACAGGAAATGGGCCAATCCATCATCAGGAAGCCTAGACATGCAAATGAGCTCAAAAAGCGCTCCAGACATCCAGGAAGTACGCCTCCAAGGAGTACAGCAGCATCATGGCGTCCACTTACATTAATGTGGAAATGTTAATAGTCCTGATGCAGGAGCGTCCCGAACTCGGGGACCAACGTGATGCCAATTATTCCAACCGGGCAAGAAAGGAGGCATCATGGAGGCGCATCTGTCGCCAGATGTACCATGACTTTGGTGATCGGCCACGTGAGGAGCAGCATAAAATTCGTAAGTACAAGCCAAAACATGAGTAACCTTAGCGCACAACAAAAAAGGAATATAGAATCAGCACCCCCCTTCCTCTGCTTGTACTTTTTTCCCTCATGAGGCCGTTAGATTTGGATGTGACACGTGGATTCACACATCCATAATTTGGGTTTAGGCCACAAGCTCCTCATCCTCCTAGACAAAACAATTATTAAGTGTAGCTATTTGATACATCAACTAAAGAGACCCTGTGTATCTGCCCAATTAGATATGCCACCATGGGTAGAAAGCACACCCCTGAAGGCGAAGGCCCCATGCCTAGACAACTGGTAGCAAATGGGACCTATCAAATATGTGATTTTGACAATATTTCCTGTCACATTGCAGTGGAAGATGTGATGAGACGCTGGCGAAGCATCCGGGACCAATACCGCCGGGAACGCCAGCAGCGGTCCAGGAGTGGGAATGCTGGCTACGTTAAACGAAAATAATAATCTTTATTTTTATATAGCGCTAACATATTCCGCAGCGCTTTACAGATTTTGCACACATATATATTACGACCGCCTCTCCTTCCTCAACCCAATTCTGGATCTGAGACCGTAAGTAGATACCTCACACCACATTACACAGATACTTTACAGGGCCAAAAATAGATATTTAAGTTTGGCTCTGTTATATTTCTTCACAGAACTCAGTCCAACCTTACGGACAGAGGCACTGGCTCGGAAACAGACCCCATCATTGATCCTGGGTCTGCAGGGGAAGAGGTGGCTGGCCCATCTTCTCCCCCTACTAGGAGCAGGGGTGAAGACTCGAGTCAGGATGTGCCCTTGCCTGCGCCCCAAAGCCCACCACCAGGACCATCTGGTGCTGCTGCTGCATCAGCACCAGCAGAGGATCAGGGCAATATCAGCAGCAGCCCAACTGGCCACATCCGGGGCTCCCCTCAGCCTGCTGCCACATCCCGGCGAGGAAGAAGCCGAAGACGGCAAATACCTGCCCCTGATACCCGCACTAATGTGGACACTGGGGTCCTGAATTATTTAGCCAGAGTTAACACTGATGATGGGGAGGAGGCATACTCTCGCAGCCTGGCCAATTAACTCCGTGCCCTTTCCCGTGAGTTCAGGCTCCATATTAGAGGATGCTTGCAGATCCTGCTTGATGCCTGCACATACCCCAATACGCCCTTACGAACTATTTGAATACATTGAGAGGTGGCAGCTTTCACCACGAAATCTCATGCGCCTTAGGCACCCCCCACAAATGCAAGCTCAAGCAGGATCTGAGGATCCTCAAATACGTGGGCCTACACCTCACCCCCTTCCTCCCACTACCCAACCTTCTATTCAGCAGCCACAAATGTCAGCCTCTAGCCAACCCCACCAATATGGCCACTTGTACCCACCCAGTGTTGGAGGCTGGTCCCAACCTGGTTGGGGACGATATGGCTATCTTGGTGGGTATGAGCCACATGCCTACCACAGCCAACAAGATGCCCCTCCCCATCATTACTCTGGCCAGTACCCCCAACATTCCCAGGAGGCAGGACAATTCCCACATCATGGGCAACAGTATGGCCCCACACAGGGCGATGTTGGCCACAGTGTCCAGCAGCACCCACAGGCTGCTCTTCCACGTTCCCCTTCCCCAACCTATGAGGATTTATAAGTCTGATGGCCGTAGATGTCCAGTGCGGTTTCACTGGTGCTCCAAATACAAAGGAAAAAACAGGTGGTCTCCATCACCAAACTTTGTTAAAAAATGTAACATTAAAATTTTTGAACAATGTTTTCCAATCATATTAAGGCTGAGTTCACACGTGGCGTTTTTTTCGCGTTTCCGCGGCGGTTTTAACCGTGCGATTTTGCCGCGAAAACACGAAAAATAAGCATCCCATGCATTCCTATGGGATTCCGCAATGCTGTGCTAATGCTGCGGTTTTTACCGAGGCGGAATCGCTTCGCAGTAAAAACCGCAGCATGCTCATTAATTTGCGGAATCGCGGCAATCCCGCACCCATAGGAATGCATTGTTCCGCTTATTTCCCGCATGTGGCTGTGCACACCATGCGGAAAGTAAGCAGAACAATTGCGGATGGTACCCATGGTCCGGAGGAGAGGAGACTGTCCTCCGGGCTTTGGGTACCATATCCCTGTAAAAAATAGAATTTAAAATAAAAAATATTGTTATTCTCACCCTACGACGTCCCGCGCAGCCTTCCCGCTTCTCTTCATGCTCTCGTTCCCAGTAGTCCTTTGCGAAAATGCTCGCGATGACGTCCCTTCTCGCGGGATCGCAAAGTCTCGCGGTCATTCGCGAGACGTCGCGATCCCGCGAGAACTGACGTCATCGCGGGCATTTTTGCAAAGGATTACTGGGAACGGAAGCGCGGGACGTCGGAGGGTGAGAATAACACCGTTTTTTTTTTTTTTTTTTTTACATTCTATCTTTTACTACTGATGCCGCATAGGCAGCCTCAGTAGTAAAAAGTTGGTCACACTCGTCAAACACTATGTTTGACGAGTGTGACCAACCTGTCAATCAGTTCTCCAAGCGATGCTACAGATCGCTTGGAAAACGCTAGCATTTTGCAAGCTAATTACGCTTGCAAAATGCTAGTTTTTCCGCGGGAAAATCGCGGGATTTTAAAATGCGATTTTCCCGCGGACTGGAATTCCGGAATTCTCGCGGTAATTTCCGCGAGAGTTCCGGTACGTGTGCACTTAGCCTTAGAATCCATCATGACAGGCAAGGCTACCTCACGCCTTTTAGACAGATATTACATGTCTGTACTAAAGAGAATATTTAAACGCGCTATACTGTAAAGTCAAAGGATGAAAATACACTACTCACTTGCTAATGCCTAGGAAAGGCGTACTGGCCTTAGTGAAGTAGTCACCTTTTTTGCTAGCAATCTATAGTAACAAATCAAGGCGACCAGCATTCAGAATATCACGCTCTCTCTATGTCTTAACAAGTGAGTTTTGTTTTTTCATCCTTTCCAGTATAGCATGGTTAAATATTCTCTGTTCTACAGACATGTAATATCTGTCTGAAAGGCGTGAGGTAGCCTTGCCTGTCATGGTGGAATATTTCTATGATTGGAAAACATTCTGAAGAAATGTGAGTGTTATCTTTTAGCATTAAGTTTGGTTATGGAGATCACCTATTTTTTTCCTTTGTATTTAAATATTCTCATGCAGCAATGTTGTTATTGCCTAATGTTTTTTTGGGTTATGTTATATAATGTTACTTTTCAAAAAAGTTTAATAATGCAAAAAGGGCAATTTGGCCCATTGCCAAAGTTTTCATATGGCAATATTATGTTTGCCTTTAAGAAAAAAAAAAACAAAAAGGCAAAACTAAAAATTTGTCTACTACAGTTAACGTCTCTGTGTGATTTCTCAAAAACCCTGTCAATATACTAACATATGCTAAACAATGCAATGAAACAGTCATAGAATCATAAGGGGTTGAGTAATATATATTTACACACACTTCAAGAAACAAATTATAACATAGACACAGCATGGTCTTGCCAAGAAATTGCCCCCTCAGGTGAGATAAAGTAATTAGTGAAAATATCACGCACTTTGAGGCCAGAGAGCGGTCTACGTTGAGGGTTCATAGGTGGTCTCACCATGCGCACATTGTCCGGCCTACGCACAACACCAGCAGAGGAAGAACAATCATGTATCCTGGTGAAGTTATGAAGAACCACACAGGCTTTCACAGCTTCATTAACATTCTGTTCACTCAACTGAATGGCAGACTGGAGTACCCGCCATTTGGCACAAAGAATGCCATAGGAACACTCCACCAGTCGCATAGCACATGATAGGCGCAAGTTAAAAATTCTGCGCCTGTGGTCAAGGTTGCTCTGGGGATATGGCCTCATGACATTGCGCGATAACTGAAACGCCTCATCTGCCACAAGGATATAAGGGACTGATTCTTCAGTGGAGCCTGGTAGCTGGTGTGGTGGTGGTAGATCCAACTGGTTGGTGCGTAGCCGCCGAGCCATTATGGAAGTATTGAAGACTCTAGAGTCTCCCGTCCTTCCATAGGCCCCAATGTCAACAATTATAAACTTGTATTGAGGGTCTACCAGAGCCAACAATACAACAGAAAAGTATTGTTTATAATTGAAGAATTGGGAGCCAGAGTTCGGCGACTTACGCACCGTATATGTTTGCCATCCAGGGCCCCAATACAATTAGGAAACTGGCATTCCTCCTCAAAGTCCCTTGATATCCTCAACAAGTCTTCCATCCTGGGCTCGGGCATGACCACTTGATGGAGTCTTGTCCAGATTTCTGTAGATGTTGACCTCACTATGCCAGAAATGGTAGATCTTCCAATGAGAAACTCATGGTGGAGGGCGGCATAAGACAGGCCAGTGGACAGGAAGCTGTAGAACAACAGAAATTGATAATTTTAGAATGCAGAAAGTCCAAAAACATCAGTTACAGTGGGGAAAAAAAGTATTTAGTCAGTCAGCAATAGTGCAAGTTCCACCACTTAAAAAGATGAGAGGCGTCTGTAATTTACATCATAGGTAGACCTCAACTATGGGAGACAAACTGAGAAAAAAAAATCCAGAAAATCACATTGTCTGTTTTTTTTTCATTTTATTTGCATATTATGGTGGAAAATAAGTATTTGGTCAGAAACAAAATTTCATCTCAATACTTTGTGATATATCCTTTGTTGGCAATGACAGAGGTCAAACGTTTTCTGTAAGTCTTCACAAAGATGCCACACACTGTTGTTGGTATGTTGGCCCATTCCTCCATGCAGATCTCCTCTAGAGCAGTGATGTTTTTGGCTTTTCGCTTGGCAACACGGACTTTCAACTCCCTCCAAAGGTTTTCTATAGGGTTGAGATCTGGAGACTGGCTAGGCCACTCCAGGACCTTGAAATGCTTCTTACGAAGCCACTCCTTCGTTGCCCTGGCGGTGTGCTTTGGATCATTGTCATGTTGAAAGACCCAGCCACGTTTCATCTTCAATGCCCTTGCTGATGGAAGGAGGTTTGCACTCAAAATCTCACGATACATGGCCCCATTCATTCTTTCATGTACCCGGATCAGTCGTCCTGGCCCCTTTGCAGAGAAACAGCCCCAAAGCATGATGTTTCCACCACCATGCTTTACAGTAGGTATGGTGTTTGATGGATGCAACTCAGTATTCTTTTTCCTCCAAACACGACAAGTTGTGTTTCTACCAAACAGTTCCAGTTTGGTTTCATCAGACCATAGGACATTCTCCCAAAACTCCTCTGGATCATCCAAATGCTCTCTAGCAAACTTCAGACGGGCCCGGACATGTACAGGCTTAAGCAGTGGGACACGTCTGGCACTGCAGGATCTGAGTCCATGGTGACGTAGTGTGTTACTTATGGTAGGCCTTGTTACATTGGTCCCAGCTCTCTGCAGTTCATTCACTAGGTCCCCCTGCGTGGTTCTGGGATTTTTGCTCACCGTTCTTGTGATCATTCTGACCCCACGGGGTGGGATTTTGCGTGGAGCACCAGATCGAGGGAGATTATCAGTGGTCTTGGATGTCTTCCATTTTCTAATTATTGCTCCCACAGTTGATTTCTTCACTCCAAGCTGGTTGGCTATTGCAGATTCAGTCTTCCCAGCCTGGTGCAGGGCTACAATTTTGTTTCTGGTGTCCTTTGACAGCTCTTTGGTCTTCACCATAGTGGAGTTTGGAGTCAGACTGTTTGAGGGTGTGCACAGGTGTCTTTTTATACTGATAACAAGTTTAAACAGGTGCCATTACTACAGGTAATGAGTGGAGGAAAGAGGAGACTCTTAAAGAAGAAGTTACAGGTCTGTGAGAGCCAGAAATCTTGATTGCTTGTTTCTGACCAAATACTTATTTTCCACCATAATATGCAAATAAAATGAAAAAAAAACAGACAATGTGATTTTCTGGATTTTTTTTTCTCAGTTTGTCTCCCATAGTTGAGGTCTACCTATGATGTAAATTACAGACGCCTCTCATCTTTTTAAGTGGTGGAACTTGCACTATTGCTGACTGACTAAATACTTTTTTTCCCCACTGTACATGCCAACCAAACTTGGTAGGAATTGAGATAGAATAACACACACATATTTGGTTGCACAATGACTAAGTGATATGCAGGACATATTAGATGTAACATTCTGCAGTGTCAGGTGAAACATATTTGGAGTAAGATGAGGGCATTAAACTTAGTCCAAGAAGGCAAAAAAACATACTTTAGCCCACACATTATGAACATAGACAATGTGGTTGTGTAGTACATACCGTATTGTGAGTAGAAGTCGCTCCTCTGCAGATATAGCTTTGCGCATCCTTGTGTCCTGAAAGGTTATCCCAGGGCGCACTGTCTCCAAGAGTCGATCAAATGTGGAAATGCTCATGCGACAGTATTGGTAAAATTTCAGTGGATGCTCCCGCAGAGAAGAATAGAGGCGGTGAAAATGACCTCTTGTGAGTCGTTGCCTCAAAAGTGGATGTACCCATATGCGTCTCCTCCTCCGCGGATCCACTATCACTGGGTATGGTTGCCCAAAGCGCCGTGACAAAAGCCAGTTGAAGAGAACCTGCTCAGTTGTATTGAAACTCAGACCCTCTGCCATGTTGCACATACAACACCAACACACCTAGTGAAGGCAAGGTGACAAATGGACAAAATGGAGGCAGCCACCTGTTCTTGAGCCAATAAATAGGGTGGAGGCTAATGATTTAAATTGTTAGCAGGCCTCAAAACCGTTAAATGTCCATTTTGCAAGGCTACAAGAAAATCTCGCCATACGGATTGCAAACGGATTACATACGGATGCTGACATGAGCAAAATATGCGACCGCACCTTGTTTACGGATAACCTACGGAGCACTATTTAGAGGTCATTCATCCGTATTACGCCTGTAAACTACGGACCGTATTTTGCGCAGGTTAGTGTGACCCCGGCCTAACTCTGAGTGTCCTCGGTGTAAGAACGAAAATGATTATTTCATATGCTGTGGACGTGTCCACGATTGGCTGCTTTTTGGTTAGTGATCCTGAGTCGTGTGGAAGTGGCTTATAGGTGTGTGGTCCCAAGAGAGCCAGTGGTTTGCTTGCTGGGATATGTGGAGGAGATAAAAGTCGAAAACAATCTCAAGGTGGCAATTGCTAGATTACTATATATGGCTAGAAAGGTAATAGCGAGGAATTGGATAAAGGAGGATCCACCTTCAAGGGGAGAATACCTTGCCTATGTGAAGCATGTCCTTAAGGTCTGTTTCACACAACCGTTTTTTGGCATCAGTCAAAATCCACCAATTTCCGAAAAAAACGGATCCGCCAAAAAAGGGGCGGATCCGTTTTTTTCCCACATAGACTTACATTAGTGGTGGATCTTGACTGACGGTCATCCGTCACACCCGTTTTTTGACGGATCCGCCAACATTTTTCAGTCTCCCGGGCGGATGGGACGGACACTGCAACGTTTTTTTTGACTTGACGGACCTCTCTCTGTCTCTCTCTCATTTTTTCTGGGCACGGGTTCCTTTAAAATTCAGCCGTCACCGAATCCGTCTGAACAATGGTCCGCTGCCATGCGTTGCTCTCAGTCCGCCGACGGATCCATTTTCCGCCATTTTGGCGGATAGCAACTGATATGAAAGACGGATGTGTGAAACAGGCCTTAGCTGGAGAAGGGGATCTACAAGAAAAGGGGAAAACTTGTGATATATGACAAACTGTGGACGCCTTGGATGGAATTGGGATGAGTGCATAGGTGAATGAACGGTCTCGGGGGTATGTATATGTGGGGTTTTTTTCTACACTGCTATAACAGATGATGTTGTATAATGCAATTTTATATACGTGTACAGGTAGTGTTAAAGGGATAATACGAGCTGTCTAAAGGGGGAAGGGCTGGGGGTGGGGTGAGTTTGCATTGCTGAGGGGGGGTGGTTTATGGGAAAATCAAAAATGTTTGTACCACTGTTGTATGAATACTGTGATGTTTTTCTTAATAAAAATCTATTTGAGTTAAAAAGAAAAAAAGTTTTAGAAATCTAGCGGAGAAGGATGAACTAGCAGACAGACATTGTAGGATTCAGGTGTATCTGGTCCAGATATGTAGATCTGTGTGTCATCAGCCTCCGAGGTGATACTGAAATCTGTGGAATTCTATGAGCTGTCCCAGGCCGAAGTTGTAAATGGAGAAGAGCAGGGGCCCTAAGACTGAACCTTGCGGGACTCTGACAGATAGGGGGCGAGGTGAGGAGGTGGTGTGCAAGTAGGAGACACTGAATGTCCGGTCTGTTAGGTATGACGAGATCCAAGATAGGGCCAAGTCTGTGATGCCAAGAGATGAGAGGGTCTGTAGTAATAGGAAGTGGTTCACTGCATCAAATGCAGAGGACAGGTCCAGGAGGAGGAGGACAGAGTAGTGTCGCTTGGCCTTGGCGATTAATAGGTCATTGGTAACCTTAGTTAGGGCAGTTTCAGGGAGTGGTGCAGTCGGAAGCCAGATTGTAAGCGGTCCAAGAGGGAGCAAGAAGAAAGGTGGGCGGATAGTTCAAGGTGGACGTGTTGTTCCAGTAGTTTTGAGGCATAGGGGAGAAGTGATATAGGGCGATAGCTAGATACAGAGGATGGCTCAAGAGAGGGCTTTTTTAGGAAAGGTGTGATTGAGGCATGTTAAAGCTTGAGGGGAAAACACCACTTGTTAGTGTTTTTCCATTAGGATTTCAGATTCCTGCATTTTTGTATGTTTTTTTCATTTTCAAATGAGGGCTTGCACCAAAGTCAAGTTTAATCCTTTCCTAATTTTTCAGATCCTATTGTGGATTTGTCTACATATAAATGCACAAAAAATCTGCATTTTGTGGACAAGACATAAATGGAAATGAGGATCAAATGTTAAAATTCATAATATAGAAAGGGGGAACCAAATGTTATTGCACCTCAACCACCTAGTTAGGTTGTCACAAACTAATGTTGAAATCTTCTCCTTCAGCTTCCAGTAACTCTTCAGAAAACACAACTTACCTTTTCTCTGAACTCCTTGGATTTGGATGCAGCTGAGGAAAGCAGGTCCAGTGCTTGACTGACATCATTAACATTTTCAGACAGCAGCAGATTTAATGAAGTGTTGATTTCCGGGGAATGAGGCACAGTGAATGTCTCCAGGGCTGCCATTTTACCAGTATCCATCGAGGTCTCCATCAATGGTTCTAATGAGGCTGCCACGATAAAAATAATGGAGAAGATGATTGTAAGAAATTATCTCAGAACAATAATATTTTTACACTTGGTATTAAGTTTCGCATGCGATCGCTCTTCCTCAGTGTACCTACTATAAACTGCGGAACTTTTATTTAAACATGCAGACATAATAATCTGCAGCAAAAACATTGTTAATTATTTTCTTACTGACGTTATAAGCCTCAAACTGATTAAAACATGACATAATTAACAGTTATCAAAAAAGAAAACCGACCAGGTTGAACCTGAAGTCTGATCCGTGGGCAGCATATAATCAAGCTGGATGGGCTGAAAAAATTGATATATAGATTGTATCAAAGCCAGGTAGGACTTTGTTAAATCCTAGCACTACAGGTTTATTAATAAGGTGCATCTGGCTAGCTTTGACTAAGAACTAGGAAATGGGTTCACCTTGTGTCAGTCTGCTGGGGAATGTTGAGCAGAGTAGAGTGTGGTGAAGCTGGTGAGTGTCCGGCCAAAATGTGAGCTGTAGCTGGGAAAGAGACATACAAGTTTCTCTCTGAATGGATACTGCATGGGTTAGCTAGGAAAGCTGAGCAGCCTGTATGTTGGAGCTGCAGAGTAACGTGTGGATGTGCAGCCTGTTCAGTGTGAACTGTGCACGGAGTTGAATACTTCAGTTTGGAGCTGTGAGCTGCTGTAGCTCAGGTTGAAGGTGGTATTGAGACTGGTAGGACCCTACCTCTTCAGTGTATAAAGTTTAATAAGGGAGAAAGGAATGCAATCTGTTCAAGTGAGCCTGCACGGACATATATGTGACTGCTGAACAAACTATTTATTTGCTGATATGCCGGAAAAGCCGGATTACTTACCGGTAATGCTCTTTTAATGAGTCCACGACAGCACCCACTTGGAGAGAGGGATCCGCCCTTAGGAACAGGAAACCTACAGAGATAAAAGAGGGCGGTCCGCCTCTCCCCCTCAGTTGGATTTCAGAGTACCAGGAGGACCGCCAATTATTAGGCCATTTTATTGTCCAATATTATAATTTTATTAACTTTACAACTAAGAAGGTGTATATACATAATGTTAACTTCTAGGGAGGGTTAGTGAACGGGTGCTGTCGTGGACTCATTAAAAGAGCATTACTGGTAAGTAATCCGGCTTTTTACTCTTCGCCACGACAGCACCCACTTGGAGAGACTTTCAGAGACCTTCACCTGGGAGGGACCACCGTGCCGAGGACCGCTCTACCAAAGGCTAGGTCAGATGAGCATGATAAATCAAGCCTATAGTGATTATAAAAGGTAGAAGGTGTAGACCAGGTTGCCGCCTTACATATAGATTCGATTGCGACGTCTCCCCTTTCTGCCCAAGAGGAAGCCATAGCTCTGGCGGAATGTGCTTTGATACCCTCCGGAGGATTTTCATTGCTCTTGGAATATGCCAGACTGATCACGTCTCTGATCCACCGAGACAGAGTACCTCTTGTGACTTCATATCCCTTCTTTTGGCCCTGGAAGGAAACAAACAGAGCCCTACTCTTCCTCCAGCTACCAGACCTCTCGATGTATTGTAACACAGCTCTTCTAACGTCTAGTGTATGGAACTTTTCTTCCTCTGGAGAAGAAGGGTTACTAAAAAATGAAGGGAGGTGGATCTCTTGCGATCTATGAAACTTCCCTGCTACCTTTGGCAAGTATGAGGGATCTGGTTTTAATATTAGCTGATCCTGAAATGTCAACAGAAAAGGAGGTTCTATTGAGAGTGCTTGTATGTCGCTAACTCTTCTGGCTGAGGTTAGTGCAACTAGCAGTACCGTTTTGAAGGATAGGTGTTTAAGGGATATTGAGTCTAATGGTTCAAAGGGAGGACGTGTTAGAGCCTCCAGAACCAGGTTTAAGTCCCAAGGAGGAACTCTAGGTATGTGCATTGGCTCGCTCCGTTCACAGGCCGAGATGAATCTGCCTATCCATCTATTGCCTGCCACGTTATAACTATAGAGGGCCCCTAGAGCCGATACCTGGACTTTTAGTGTATTAACAGATAGGCCTAATTCCTTTCCTCTCTGTAGGAACTCTAGGATCGCTGTGATTGGAATTTCTCCAGAATCAGGGCCTGTGTGTGATTCTAGAAATTTTCTCCATACTCTGGTGTAAATTTTTGTCGTTGCCACTTTCCGACTTAGTAGGAGTGTACTGACTAATCCCTCCGAGAATCCCCTTGATCTTAACATTTCCCTTTCAAGTTCCAGGCCGTCAAGTGGAGATTGTCCACTTGAGGATGGAAGAATGGCCCCTGAGAGAGGAGCCTGGGGGTTGAAGGGAGCACCCACGGGTCTGTCACTGACATTGCTTGCAGGCACGAAAACCATGGCCTTCTGGGCCAGAATGGTGCTATTAAGATTATCCGTGCTTCTTCTGCTCTGATCTTCCTGATCACCTGTGGTAGTAGTATAATTGGTGGAAAAGCATATGCCAGTTTGAATTGCCACGGGGCCTAGAGTGCATCCAGAATTTCCGGATTGTCTGTTATATATAGAGAGGAGAACCTTCGCACCTGCCTGTTTTCTCTGGTGGCGAAGAGATCTATTTGGGGTAGACCCCATAGCGACACGATGCGTGTGAATATCCCCCGGTTTAGACACCACTCTCCTTGTCGCAGTGTATGGCGGCTTAGAAAATCTGCCTGGACATTGTCTCTTCCCCTTATGTGGAGGGCTGAAAGAGACAAAAAATGTTTTTCTGCTAGGGATAAAATCCTTTTTGCGGAAGACATTAAGATGACTGATCGAGTTCCGCCTTGTCTGTTCAGATACGCGACTACTGTGGTGTTGTCCGAAAGGATTCTTACGTTTTCCCCTTGCAACTGTGGAAGAAAATGACAAATTGCATGATAGACTGCTTTTAGTTCTTTTAAATTTGACGAATCCTTATCTTCGCCTACATCCCATAGGCCTTGGGCAAAAATATTCCCCATATGGGCTCCCCATCCTTTGGGGCTAGCGTCCGTGATAATTATATGGGAGGGTGTTATAACCCAAGGTACTCCCCCCGCTAGGTTATCGTCCGTTAGCTACCATGCAAGGGAGGTTAGGACTCCCTGGGATAGCGTGATTTTCTTTGTCAGATTCCCCCGGACACGAGATTCCTCTATGAGAATTTGGTGTTGTAGCTTCCTCGTGTGGAACTGGGCCCACCGAACTGCCGGGATGCAAGCCGTGAGGGATCCCAGAAGGGACATTGCTTCCCTTAAGGACATGTATGGTCGATCTATTGCTATCCTAACCTTCTTTTTAATTGCTGAAATTTTTACCTGTGGCAGCAGACACTTTTGGTATATGGAGTCTAGCTCGAGACCCAGGAAGGATTGGATAGACTGTGGCTCGATTCTGGACTTCTTGAAGTTTATTATCCACCCTAGGGCCTGTAGGGACAAGATTGTATCAGCAACTCGCTCATTACATTGTCGAATTGAATTCCCTACTATCAAGAAATCATCCAGATAGGGTACTATTAGTGTATCTTTCTGGCGTAAAAAAGCCATCACTTCCAGCATCACCTTTGTAAATACTCGTGGTGCGATGGAAATGCCGAATGGCATGGCTGTGAACTGGAGATGTTGTATTTTGCCATCGAGGAGGACCGCCACTCTGAGGTATTTCTGATATCTGTAATGGATGGGAATATGATAATAAGCGTCCTTCAGATCCAAGCCTGCCATCATACAATTGGGGAAGAGAAGTTTAATCGTGGATCTTATGGATTCCATCTTAAATTTATGATTTATTATAAATGAATTTAATTTCTTTAGGTTGATTATCGTCCGGAATGATCCGTCTGGTTTAGATATCAGAAAGAGAGGGGAGTAAAATCCTCTCCCTTCCTGCCCTTTAGGAACCTGGACCAAAACTTTTTTGTTCAGTAGGTTCCAAATTTCAGCTTCCAGGGCCTGCTGTTGGACCGGTGAGCTGAAGGATGTTATAATTAATGAATTACTGGGTACATGATGGAATTTTATCTTTAACCCTTCTTTAATAATGCCCAGAACCCAAGGGCTAGCCGTAATTTTCTCCCATTCTCGAAGAAAATTTTTTAGCCTTCCTCCTACTGGAGGGATTGGTTCCTCAGTTCCTGTCCCTGCGGAAGGAGGATCCCCTAAACATGGCACCTTTGCCTTTTCCTTCCTTTGTGGTCCAGCGGTTTTGATTTTCTGCTGTTCTTCCCCGACCAAATGGTCTTCTCCTAAACGCCCTCCTATAGAATGGGAGAGGAGGGTTAGGGAATCCTTTTTTCCTTTCTTTTGCCTTCATAAGGATTTCATCTAAGGCTTTCCCAAATAAGAACTCACCCTCGCAAGGAATGGTACACAGCTTTGTTTTAGACTGGGTGTCACCTCTCCAGCTTTTAAGCCATAGGCTACGTCTGGCGTTATTAGCCAATCCTGCTGTTCTGGCTGCCATGCGTAAGGAATCCGCAGAAGCATCTGCTATATATGCTGCTGCGCCACGGATTAGTGGTATGGCGGCACGTAGCTTGTCTCTGGAGATCTTCTGGTCTATCTGCTGGTCTAATTGATCGATCCAGACTAGCATAGTACGAGCTGTGCATGTACTGGCTATTGCCGGTTTAAACGTACCGGTAGCCGCCTCCCATGCCCTTTTTAAAGCAGCGTCTGCTTTGCGGTCAAGAGGGTCTTTTAGCACCCCTGTGTCCTCTACCGGTAGGATCGTTTGCTTTGAGGCGGAGGCCACTGCTGCGTCCACCTTCGGGACCTTACCCCATGTCGACAAATCTTCGTCGCTAAAGCGGTACCTTCTCTTTGAGGTTGAGGGCAGATATCCTCTCTGGTCCTGTCTCTCCCATTCCTTCTTAACCAGAGCTTTTATTGCTGGAATGACCGGAAAAACTCTCCTTTTCCTATCCGTGAGCCCCGCAAACATAATTTCCTGAGTCGTTTGTGGCTCCTTTGTGTCTGTGCATCCCATTGTATTCCTTACTGATTTAACTAAATTATCCATATTATCTAAAGGAAAACAGCAACGGCTCTCCATCTCTGAGGAGGACGCTGATGTGGATGCATTGGAATCATCTGAGGCTATTTAGCCCTCATCGGTGTCTACGGCCCCTGATGGCTTAGTAGTTTCGATACTAGTAGGCCTGCTAGACTGGTTTAAGGCCTGTAGTTCTTCTCTAATTATGGCCCTTATATCAACGGCTGATGTTGATGCCTGTTTCGCCGTTTCGCTAACGCATCTTTTGCACAGTCTTTTTGTGTAAGAGTCCGGTAGCGGACATGTACACAGGGCACATTCTTTATTTTTTTACTTTTCCTTCCTCTTAGTCTGAGATGGGGACATTATGACGGAGGAGAGAGGGAGATCGAGAGAGAGAGAGAGAGAGAGAGACATATCATCAGCTTGATAGGCAGAGCGACGTCCACTCACCCAGAGAAGCTGTAGGTACCGGCTCAGGAGGCTGAGAAGGAGGCTTGTTAGCGTGGCTTCTGTGGCTACGATCCGAGGAACCTCGTCTTGCGTGGTCCTTGGCTGCTGCTGCATCGCCTGCCTGGGGATGCATGTCCTGCCTTGGTGAAGACATGATTGCACGCCGTATACTTTTGCCCCCGGCCTTTTGTAAGCCCCTTCATACCTGGTACCTCCCCCTCCAGGTGCGCCTACCTGCGGCTTATTAGTATGCGCTTCAGCGCTCCTCTAGCCGCCGCTCAGCTAGTAAAATCATCATCATTATTATTATTTTTTTTTTTTCCTCTTCCTCCCTGGAGGGGGCGGGGAGCGCCTGCGTCTGTGGTGCCGCCCAGCCGCGCATGCGCTGTGAGCCGAGGAGCCTCCGGTGACCCGGAAGCTCCTCCTTACCACTTCCTGCCGCGCTGTATGAGAGTTCTCCTGGACGCTGAAGCCCCTCAGGAACGCCGGAGGCTGCTGTTTTCTCCGGTTCCTGCGCCCCCAAATGGACAGGAATGGATCTCCTGCCGGTGTCATGATCTCTTCAGAAGAACACCGGTCGGCGCCACCCGGTACCGGTGTTTCTGGCTCGTAGTATATCCCAGCCGAGGAGGGAGCCGGATTCCAGCACTCCCCCGTCGCTGCCTCTGGACCGGAACCCCTGCCGTTCTCACAGCAACTGCACAGGCGGTTCCTTGGCCCAGGTAAGACTGTAGTGTATCCTGCGATTCCCCTTAGGAACAGGAAACCAACTGAGGGGGAGAGGCGGACCGCCCTCTTTTATCTCTGTAGGTTTCCTGTTCCTAAGGGCGGATCCCTCTCTCCAAGTGGGTGCTGTCGTGGCGAAGAGTAAAATAGTTATTTTGATTTTGGAATCCTCTGGAGTTTAATGAAAGCAATATAACTGCACATGTTGGAACCAAACCTCATTTTCTGTGTGAACGCTACCTAAAGCTTACCTGAGAGCGCAAATCCCTACACAGTTTGTTGAGAACGAGTCAATGTAACTTGTCCCTGCATGACACAAACAATACACTGGTATCAATGAGAACCATGTCATGATTTGGGGTCACTGCTGGGTAACTGGACACTTCCCAAGTTGCCCTGCTAACTACTTGGTGGTCCCAGATTATTTTCAGGGGACCTTTCCATTAAAAAGAGATTTAAGAATGCGGACAACACCTTTGATATTTAAAAACAGGTAATATGAATTAAAAATATATATAGTACCTTCCTTTGTGAGGTGTGACAGATAGCTTTTGAGGTCTGTAATATTATGGCTACTGAAAAAATCATAATACTGAAAGACTGTGATTGTTTCTGCAGATAAATTAGGTGACAACATGTTTTCTGTTTTATCAAGAATATGAGCGACCAGCGTTCTGTAAACTAAAAAGAGAGAAAAAAAAGAACAGTATTAGTAATAAACATACATTATACATAAAAGCAAACAAAATTATCGCCTGGGCACCAAGTTATGGGTAATAGACCAAGTGTCTGGACACTCGGGATCCATGTCCTGCTCAGCCCTTATCTATATTGAGGTCGGCTGATACAAGCTGAGCCAAATCACATACCATAGAAGACAAAAAAGCAGGACAAAGGCACAGCTGTATGACCTCGGGTTAATGAAGCTGAACACACATCAGGGAATACAGGTGCCACTTCCAAGGAAAATAGTCTGTATATCCATAGAAAAGAAAGTGGATAGGCACAATCCGTCCCATGCAAAGAATATCCTTTATTGTGGCATCAAGTTACCAACAGCAGGCAGATAAAACCATGGCGCAAGTACATCCGACAATCGTTTCGTGCTTATATTGGTCTATGGATACAAGCTGAGGTTTTAATATCAGAGATAGGATAGGACCGTCCCGATTGGATACACCTTGTTGTGGTGTAATGGCTTCTACACTTTTTTGATCAAAATAGTGTTAACTAGTTACCTTATGTTATTTACATGTAGTATTATTATTATTATTATTTATTGTTATAGCGCCATTTATTCCATGGCGCTTTACATGTGAGGGGGGTATACATAAAAACAAGTACAATAGTCTTAAACAATACAAGTCATAACTGGTACAGGAGGAGAGAGGACCCTGCCCGCGAGGGCTCACAATCTTCAAGGGATGGGTGATAATACAGTAGGCGAGGGTAGAGCTGGTCGTGCAGCGGTTTGGTCGATCGGTGGTTACTGCAGGTTATAGGCTTGTCGGAAGAGGTGGGTCTTCAGGCTCTTTTTGAAGGTTTCGATGGTAGGTGAGAGTCTGATATGTTGTGGTAGAGAGTTCCAGAGTAGGGGAGATGCGCGAGAGAAATCTTGTATGCGATTGTGGGAAGAGGAGATAAGAGGGGAGTAGAGAAGGAGATCTTGTGAGGATCGGAGGTTGCGTGCAGGAAAGTACCGGGAGACGAGGTCACAGATGTATGGAGGAGACAAGTTGTGGATGGCTTTGTATGTCATGGTTAGGGTTTTGTAATGGAGTCTCTGGGCAATTGGGAGCCAGTGAAGGGATTGACAGAGGGGAGAAGCTGGGGAATAGCGGGGGGACAGGTGGATTAGTCGGGCAGCAGAGTTTAGAATAGATTGGAGGGGTGCGAGAGTGTTTGAGGGGAGGCCGCAGAGCATGAGGTTGCAGTAGTCAAGGCGAGAGATGATGAGGGCATGGACTAGGGTTTTTGCAGATTCTTGGGTGAGGAATGAACGGATGCGTGAAATATTTTTGAGTTGAAGTCGGCAGGAAGTGGAAAGGGTTTGGATATGTGGTTTGAAGGAGAGATCAGCATCAAGGATTACTCCGAGGCAGCGAGCTTGTGGGACTGGGGAGAGTGGGCAGTCATTTACTGTAATTGATAGGTTCGTAGGGGGGGTCACGTGAGATGGGGGAAAGATGATGAATTCTGTTTTGTCCATGTTGAGTTTCAGATATCTAGTGGAGAAGAAGGATGAAATAGTGGACAGACATTGAGGGATTCTGGTTAGTAGGGAGGTGATATCTGGTCCAGAGATGTAGATCTGTGTGTCATCAGCATAAAGATGATACTGAAAGCCATGAGATTCTATGAGCTGTCCCAGGCCAAAGGTGTAAATAGAGAACAGCAGGGGCCCTAGGACTGAACCTTGTGGGACTCCGACAGATAGGGGGTGAGGTGAGGAGGTGGTGTGTGAGTGGGAGACGCTGAATGTCCGGTCTGTTAGGTATGATGAGATCCAGGAGAGGGCCAAGTCTGTGATGCCGAGGGATGAGAGGGTCTGTAATAATAGGGAATGGTCCACTGTGTCAAAGGCAGCCGACAGGTCCAGGAGGAGGAGGACAGAGTAGTGTCGCTTGCTCTTGGCAGTTAAGAGGTCATTGGTGACCTTAGTAAGGGCAGTTTCAGTGGAGTGGTGTGACCGGAAGCCAGATTGTAAGCGGTCGAAGAGGGAGCAAGAAGAGAGATGGGAGGACAGTTCAAGGTAGACGTGTTGTTCCAGTAGCTTGGAGGCGTATGGGAGAAGTGATATAGGGCGATAGCTAGATACAGAGGATGGGTCAAGAGAGGGCTTTTTGAGGATAGGTGTGATGGAGGCATGTTTAAAGCTTGAGGGGAAAACACCAGTTGTTAGTGATAGGTTGAAGAGATGGGTTAGGGTTGGGATGAAGACTGTGGTGAGGTTTGGGATGAAGTGGGATGGGATCGGGTCGAGTGCACAGGTGGTGAGATGTGATCTTGAGAGTAGAGTGGAGAGTCGATCTTCTGTAATGGTGGAGAAGTTGGTTTTGAAGGTGGAGGGCTGGGAAGTCGGGAGGAAGGGCTCTGGGGGTTGTTGACCAAAACTGTCCCTGATGTTATCAATTTTCTGCTTGAAAAATGAGGCAAAGTCTTCAGCTGAGATGAGTGGGGAGGGAGGAGGTGCTGGGGGGTGGAGGAGAGAATTGAAGGTGTTGAATAACTGTTTAGGGTTGTGAGACAGGGAGGATATGAGAGATGAGAAGTAGGTTTGTTTAGCTGTGGCGAGTGTGGTCTTGAAAGTAGTGAGGGACTGTTTGAATGCGATGAAATGCTCGTTGGAGTGGGATCTTTTCCATCTGCGCTCAGCAGCCCTGGAAGCTCGCCTCAGCTCTTTGGTCAGGCTGGTGTGCCAGGGCTGTCTGTTGATTTTGCGAGTTTTGGTATGTGTAAGTGGGGCAGCGGATTCCAAAGCTACAGCTATTGTGGTGTTATATAGAGCGGCAGCGTCATCCGCATTGTGTAAGGAACTTATATCTGTAAGAGGGAGGAGGGATTCGGAGAATGAGTGTAGGTCAAGGTGTTTAAGATTCCTGCGAGGGTGTGAAAGTTTGTGGGGTGGGGATTGTAGACATGGAGTGAAGAGGGAAGAGAATGTGAGCAGGTTGTGGTCAGAGAGAGGAAGAGGTGAGTTAGAGAGGTTAGATAGGGAGCAGAGGCGGGTGAAGATGAGGTCCAGTGTGTGGCCATCTTTGTGAGTGGCTGTAGAAGACCATTGAGTGAGGCCGAAGGAGGAAGTGAGAGATAGAAGTTTAGTGGCAGCTGAGAGGGAAGTGTCAATGGGGATGTTGAAGTCGCCCATGATGATAGTAGGGATGTCCGCGGAAAGGAAATGAAGTAACCAGGTGGTGAAGTGGTCAAAGAAGGTGGTGGCTGGCCCTGGGGGGCGGTAGATGACAGCCAGTTGGAGGTTGGAGGGGGAGTAGATGCGCACAGAGTGCACCTCAAAGGAAGGGAGGGTAACAGAGGGTGGCAGTGGGATTGGGGTGAAGGAGCAGGTATCTGACAGGAGAAAACCAACTCCTCCACCATGTTTGCTGCTGGGGCGGGGGGTGTGAGAAAGGTGGAAGCCGCCATACGAAAGTGCAGCAGGAGAGGCTGTGTCAGAAGGGGTGAGCCAGGTTTCGGTGATGGCGAGGAAGGAGAGTTTGGTAGTAACGAAAAGATCATGGATGTAGGAAAGCTTGTTGCAGACAGAGCGAGCGTTCCACAGAGCTCCTGTTAGTGGGACTGGGGAAGCGGGGGCTGGGTGAATGGGTATAAGGTTGGAGAGGTTACGGAAGGTTGTGATAGAGCGTGGATGGGAGGTAGAAATGACTGTGGGAATGTGGTGAGGAGGACCAGGATTTGGAGAGATATCACCAGCAGTGAGAAGGAGCAGAGAAAGTGTTAGCAGGTGGGAGCAGGAGAGGGCATGAGGGGGCTGTCTGTGTTTGGAGACAGAGGATTGTATGTTAAGGAACAGTTTTGAGGCGGAGGTGAGGTGGATGGGGAGGATTGAAGAAGAGATGAACAGTTCCTTACTAGGAGTAGGGATTAGGGGAATTAGCAGAAAGTGAAGGATTATTGGGGTGAAAGTGAAAACGTCGCTGTGCTGATCGCACGTTGATATCGTTGTCGGGATCGCTGGTAAGTCGCTATGTGTGACTCCAGCTTTAGTCACGGCAGGAGTCAGAACCCCACACTGTGAATCTGTCTCTTTCGGGTACGTCAGCTGAGTAAGCACTTCCTATTACTTGGATCTATCTTTTCAATTTACCCTCTTACTCCTTCACCATGTTTACATATGCCCTCACAGTGTTTGCTCCATTAATCCTCACTCTCCTTCGCAATCCCAAAACCCCAGCACACTCTAACCAAATAATCATCTCCCCTTCCCTCTTACCTCCCCACCTGACCTCCTCTACTGACCTGCTCCTCAACCTCAAGTCTGTCCTAATTATACATAAAACAAGCTGCCCACTCTCCTTCTCCCACCTGCTCTCCCTTTCTCTGCTTCTCCTCACTGCTGGCGACATATCTCCCAATCCTGGACCCCCACAGCTCATACCTCCCATTACTACCTCTTCCTACCGCTCCCTATCTAATAAGAACTACCGCACTCTTTCCAACATAAAACCTGTGCCCTTGATGCCCACCCCCCCTGCTCCCTCTCTCTGGAGCACTCTGGAGTGACCGCTCCATGTGCAATAAGCTTCATGTGATTTATGACCTTTTTCTCTCTCGCAATTTTGCCCTCGCAGAAACATGGCTGACACCCTCTGACACCGCTTCCCCTGCTGCGCTGTTACGGCAGCCTCAATTTCACCCACACGCCTCGCCCTGGCAACAGACATGGTGGAGGAATGGGTCTTCTCCTTTCTTCCAACTGCACCTTTAACCCAATCCGACATCTTCCCTCCCTAATCCTCCCCTCTTTGGAAGTCCACTCTATACGCATCTACTCTCCCTCCAAACTCTAAGTGGCCGTCATATACCGACCTCCGGGCCCGACCATTGACCAATTCGCTACCTGGCTTTTTCACTTTCTTTCCACTGACATCCCCAGTGTCATCATGGGTGACTTCAACATCCCAACATCCCCACTAATACCCTTCAGTCAGCATCCTCCAAACTCCTGTCCCTTACTTAAGCCTTTGGACTTGCTCAGTGGTCCTCCTCAGCCACCCACCTCTGCTCTCTATCTAACTTCAGCACCTCCCTTCTCCCTCTATCCGACCACCATCTATTCACTTTCTCATCCCTGTCCTCCTCTCCTGTCACCCATGTCCAGCAACATGCGCAACCTCACACACCTAGACACCCACACGCTCTCTGACTCTATTCTACCACTGGCATCAATATTCTCACTCCACGACACAGACCGTGCCACTGATTTCTACAATGCCACTCTCGCATCAGCTATTGACGTGGTTGCCCCTCTCGTTCATGGCAGAGTACGACGTATCAACAGGCAACCCCTCCAACCTCCCTCATCTCTGCTGAGGACTTTGCCACACACTTCAAAAATAAGATCGACCAAACAAGGCAAGTCTTCATTGTTCAAACACCACAACCCCTTTGTATACCAGACCAATGCCCAAACCCCATAACCTTCCTATCTAACATCACTGAAGGGGATCTTAATTGTCTCCTCTCCAAATCGCACCTCATAACCTGTGCACTTGACCCCATCCCATCCCACCTCCTCCCCAACCTCACCACCACTCTTATCCCATCCCTAACCCACGTCTTCAACCTATCAATAACTTCTGGTACCTTCCCTTCTGCTTTCAAACATGCCACAATCACGCCTATCCTTAAAAAGCCAACCCTCGACCAAACAGCTATGTCCAGCTATCGGCCAATATCGCTGCTCCCATTCGCTTGGCACCTAACTTGCTCTTTGACAGTCTACAATCTGGTTTCCACCCCCACTGAGACAGCCCTGACCAAAATTAGTACCGACCTACTTACAGCCAAAGCTAATCGACAATACTCTATACCCCTCCTTCTAGACCTGTCCTCTGCTTTCGAAACAGTTGATCACTGCCTCCTACTACAGATCCTCTCCTCCTTTGGCATCAGAGACCTCGTCCTATCCTGGATCTCCTCATACCTTTCCAACCGCACATTCAGCGTCTCCCACTCCGACACTACCTCATCCTCCCACCCTCTCTCTGTTGGAGTCCCCCATGGCTCTGTTCTAGGACCCCTACTCTTCTCAATCTATACAATTGTCCTGGGGCAACTCAAAGTCCCATGGATTCCAGTACCACCTTTATGATGATGACACTCAGATCTACCTCTCTGGCCCAGACATCACCTCTCTGCTGTTCAGAATGCCGGAATGTCTATCAGCCATATCCTCCTTCTCCTCTCACTTTCTCAAACTCAATGTGGACAAATGTGAACTCATCATCTTTCCCCCATCTCACAGATCTTCCTTACCTGACCTATCTATCACAATTAACGACATCACGCTTTCCCCCGTATCAGAAGTCCACTGCCTCGGAGTAACCCTTGTCTCTGCCCTGTCCTTCAAACCGCACATCCAAGCTCTTTCTACTTCCTGTTGCCTCCAGCTCAAAAATATTTCCAGAATCCGTCCTTTCCTCAAACCTCAATCTACTAAAATGCTTGTGCATGCCCCCATCATCTCCCGCCTCGACTACTACAACATCCTTTTCTGTGGCCTCCCTGCTAACACCCTCACACCTCTCCTGCCCGACTAATTCATCTCTCTCCTTGCTACTCCTCTCTGCAAATCTCTTCACTGGCTCCCATTCCCTCAGCGTATCCAGTTCAAATTACTAATATTGACCTACAAGGCCATTTATAACCTGTCTCCTCCATATGTCTCTGAGCTAATCTCCCGATATCTTCCCTCACGTAATCTCCGGTCCTCCCAAGACCTCCTTCTCTCCTCCACACTTATTCGCTCCTCACCCAACCGCCTCCAAAATTTCTCCCGAATATCCCCCATCCTCTGGAATTCTTTGCCTCAACACATCCAACTTTCAACCACATTCGGATCCTTCAGACGGAACCTGAAAACCCACCTCTTCAGGAAAGCTTACGGCCTGCAATGACCCTGCTGCCTCCTCACCACTACTGGAGCTACCGTCTCACCAACACAGAAGCTGCTGCAACCCCCCAACCTACTATCTCCTTCTCCACCATCCTGTAGAATGAAAGCCCGCAAGGGCAGGGTCCTCTTCCCTCTGTACCAGTTTGTCATTGTTAGTTTACTATAAGTGATATCTGTAATTTGTATGTAACCCTTTCTCATGTGCAGCACCATGGAATCAATGGTGCTATATAAATAAGTAATAATAAAAAAAAATGGCCACAGTGTGAACGTGCTCTTACCCATTGCACGTATACCAATGTATGCTCCGGCTCATTTCTTTGTTTTCCCAACCTGCTTTTATTTCATACTGGACCCACTATGTTTGATTACGATCATTGACTACATAGACACACATTACAGAAGTACTGAAGCACACACATATTGAGTGTCACCATATTTGCTTAATTATTGTATTATCTTTAACTTTGTTACTTATGACTGTTGTGTATGAACTGTTGAATTGTAAAGCGGTGCGGAATATGTTGGCACTATATAAATAAATATTATTGTTATTGAGAATATCACATACCTGCATCAGCAAGTCCTGGGCTTTCAGTATTCACCATTTGGCTAAATGTTACGTGCAGCTGTTTTACAATTTTGTCTGCACTTATGTGGTACATGTGAACAGGCGTGGAACATTTTGTCCAGAAGGCCAGAAGTGACGGCATGTCATGAAATCCAGCGATAACTAAGACAAAGTAAATACGATGTTACTATTATATTAATTGAAACATTGAATTATTTTTAGAATGGGTTCACTCCAATACAGTATGCATTAAAGGGGTTGTCTGGCATAAAGAAGTTATCACCTATCCAAATCATCGGTGATAACTTAGGTCCGACCAATAGGATCCCCATTGATTCCCAGAATGGGGCCTCTTTATCCCTGCTTGAATGGAGCCCTAGTGCATATGATTATCCATCCGTGTTGAGTATATGCACCACTGCTCCATTCTGGTGGGGATGAAAGTACCCTGTTCTTATGATCGGTGGGTGTTCTACTGCTCAGACCCCCACCAATTTGTAAGTTATAGTTGACTGAACAACCCCTTTAAATCTTCGGGCCAGGAGAGCAGACAGTCTGCTTTCCTAGGCAACTTCACTATGCTGAAAGCCTCTCCTGCAAAGCTCCTTGCAGTCAATCCCCTTTTAGTCATAATACTTTTCCAGATGCATGACATCCCCAGCAGTCAAAGGGTTAATTTAGCTTTGACATTTATTTATTCACTCTGGTCTTTCAAATGAACTTTTTCAAGAAACTCTGCACTACTCGTGCCTGACACTGGCAGTAATAATGGCTTCTGCACGACACTTGGCTGCATATTAGAAATTGCCACAATGATGTCCCTTCTCGGGCATCACGTCTGGCCTGATAAGCTGATGCTGTACCACAGTGACGTCCAGCTCTGCCAGTTCATGCAATGTACATACTGTATCTCTTAATGCTAAAAGCTCCTTGAAGCCCTCTCGGTTAATTCCTCCCGATCACTTCAGGTCTACAGTTATGTCACCATGGACAGATAATCATAGGAACAGATTTTTAAAACGCGAGAGAGAAAACCAGGAAATGCCAAACAAATATTATCAAAAGATCTGAAGATAAAGGTAAGGCCAAAAAATTATTTTCTGAAAAGTTGAGTAGACGTCACAAGAAGCCAATCATCGTAAATCAGTGACACAGCCTCCAAGAAAGTTGTCAATATTCTAACTTAAAACATTACGCTTAACATTGGGACTGTTGCATGCATGATCTCAGACTTTTTCTCCTTATAGCATTGTCTACCTCCATGGCACCTTACCGGTTTTTCACTTTTGTAGGGTTTGCTATTGGCTGCACCGTCCAAGAGTTACACAGTTGGCATATGACTGCGCTTTCATTGGCCATGTGTGGAGCACGCTATGCACTTGTACCATACATGGAGGTCACATGTTCCCAACGAGTTAACTAGTAGGCTTCACTTCGCTTTTGTAATCTTGGCATCAGTTCTACTCTCCTATGTTTCCAAGGTGCTTTTATTTAGCATAAAACTGTAAAAGATTTTTTCCAAGGGTAGGGTCCCACCGTGCAGTTTCAGCATGCAGTCTAGAGCCATGCCCAGCTGCCTGTGCGAATGAGTGCACAGGTGAGTTGCTACCTGCACACTGTGCGCTCATTTGCCCACTCTCGTGGGTATGCTCTTTTGTTGCACACAGCAGTTGCACAGTGGGACCCTGCCCTAAGATTGTTCTTTACATGTGCACAAAGTGTTTTTTATTTATCGGTTCACTTGAGTACAGAGTTGTGCGACATTCTCTCTTGCTCTGATGCTTGTAGGAAGTCGTATCTCAAACACAAGGGGCTAAACCTAGTAGTAGTGGATGCTGTCATATTGCAGGATTGCTGTGTGGTCCGTGGATCCAAGTCCAGTCATGGGCTGATGGTCCGGGCTGGTATTGTAAAGATTTGTGGCTCTACTGGTTCAGGTCATTGGGTCGTAGACATGTTGGGACTTGCGGTCATGGTGTAGGGGTGGAGTTGTACCCATTTTGCACATCTGTGGAGCTGGTCTTGGAGTAGGGACTAATGATGAGTGACCGTGCTCGAATAAGATGCTATCCAAGCACGCTTGTGTGTTAATAGCGTATCTTCAGTCTGCTCGAATACTATGTTTGAGTCACTGTGGTTGTATGTCTCATGCCTATAAGCAATCCCTGCATGTTTTGTGGCTGTCAAACAGCTGCGAGACAAGCAGCCGTGATGACTCAAACATAATATTCAAGCACGCCGAAGATACTCTATTAACACACAAGTGTGCCCGAGTAACACCTTATCCGAGAGCACGCTTACTCGTCACTAGTAGGGAACCATTTTAAAGAGTTTCCCATGTAGGACTTACACACACTACATAGATACAGTTACATGTTTTCGAAATATAACCCTCACATACATTTGTGAAAGATTATGCTTACCACTAAATAGATCACGGTGGAGCACGTGGATTATTGGATGTGTCATCATTGGCATATTGTGACTTTCTGAGCTAATGCTTCTAGCAGGCACAAACATACTACAATCTCATTCAAGATGAGGGATACACAAATTCTCTGCTGCTTCCATTGGAAGAATAGCTTAGATCCTATACCTTATCAACAAGCCATCACGTCATGGGCCTGTGCGTACAAATCCTCGTCTCAGAACATCTGAATCATCTGGCATGGTTAAATATTTGCTAAGAAACTATGCAGTGTTAAGCACGATTATATGAACAAAGCATATTTGTTAATTATGGTAAATGTGCAGTGTGCATGTTCTATGACTGAGCAAAAACCAGCTTCAGGCTATGACAAGAAGAATTAGCGCTGTAAATATCAACCTGGCAACCAATAGAGCATTTAACATTATAGTAGCACACCATTTTTTATACATGTCACCATAAAAAAAAAGTTGCTGCTGCACAAAACCGCATAAAAAAGATGAAAAGTGCTGAATTCTGACAGTGCACAATGTACTCACTATGAGAATTCTGCTCTGTTTCACACTCCTGGCTCTCAACATGTGACTACTGACATGTGATACACATACTTGAGACCATTAAGAGTACAGTAAAGAGTATGATAAATACAGAAAAAAAGTGATACACATGAATATTGGCAAGCTTGACTTTACTCACCTTCTACAACTGAATTGGTGCTGCCCATGCTGTCTTTGCTGATGTCTGACAATTGCTTGATGACTTGACTCTGTCTACTCAGTTTCTTCTTTAGATCTCTCAGGACAAACAGCGCGTCTCCTGAAGTAACAATTTGCTATAAGAAACATAATGAGATGGCAAAATGTTATGGAATCTGTGTGCTTGGTACAAAACCCATTATTTTCCCAGCTAATGGCATGATTGCGCATAACACTGCTCTAAAGGGTTACAAAGTGCTGGATAATATCCACATATGCAGTAAACTATATTAAAGAGTTTGTCCATTGGCATCAGAGAGAATCCCCAACAATTAGATCATTGTAGGGGCTCCACTGCCATAGACTCCCATATCAGATGTTCGCTGGTTAAGCAATGCAAAGGAAATTGTGTATACATGGTGCCCAAAAATAATTTTGATTTAAAATGATTCATCAAAAAATACAAGCCAAACAAAACAGAAAAACATAAATACTAGTATCCGAAAAAAAACTGTTCCAGCTCCTTGAATAAAATTCAGAATGTATTTAAAGGGAATCTGTCACCCCTATTTTGAGATATCATATAATGATATTATTCAATTGTGTGTCACATAACGATTCTCTTAGTACTTTTGCTTCCCCCTAACCCCGCACCTTTCATGCATAAATACCTTGTTTATATTGGTTCAGATGTATGTAAACTGCCGCTGTCCGGTCCGCTGGGCGGGGCTTATTCACTTGCTCCCCCCCTCCCTGTCTTGCTCTACGCATTTCTTCTTGTGTAGAGCAAGACAGAGAGGGGGGGAGCAGGTGAATAATCCCATCGGACCAGACCGGACTGTGGCAGTTTACATACATCTGGTGTCGGTTGTCATCACCCCAATGGTCTGGGGGGAAAGGTTTCCCCTGGGTCAGAGAGGAACTGGTTAACCACCATCCGAGCGACTGCCTGACTTGAAAAGACAGTAGGCACTGCCGATCGAGCGTGAAGGGATTCTTGTCCCCAGCTGACAAAAGGGCGTGCTGCCGGGGGTGAAGATGGAACTGGGTGAACGGTACCGCTTCCATTGCTGCCACCATTTTCCCTAGACTCCTCATCCCGGATCGGATAGTATGAGGGACTGGTTGCCGAAGTGTCCGGACTCCCTGCCAGAGCGCTCGCACCTTTTCCTGAGGGAGAATTACCAACCCTCGGCAAGTATTGCCCGTATTGAAGGGCCTTTGACCAAGAGGTCGTCCAGATAAGGCAAGACGACTATGCCTCGAGAATGCAGTATGGCCATGACGACTGCCATAACCTTTGTGAACACTCTGGGGCCGTGGCTAGCCCGAAGGGTAGTGCTACGAACTGAAAACGTAGATCGCTGATGGCGAAACGTAGAACCCTCTGATGAGAAGGAAACATGGAAATAAGCAGATATGCGTCCTGGATATCTATTGAGGCCAAGTATTCTCCCTGCTCCATGGCCGATGTGACTGACCAGAGAGACTCCATCCGGAAATGTCTGATCCCGATGAATTTGTTCAGAAGCTTCAGATCCAAAACAGGCCTGACAGACCTGTCCCTTTTGGGAACCGCAAAAAGGTTGGGATAGAACCCCTGATTCTTTTCGTGTTCCGGTACTGGAACAATGACTCCGTTGTGCTGGAGCGATTTGATGACTCCCAATGGAGACCTTGCCTTGGCATCCACTCTGGGAAGCCGGGAAAGAAAAAACCGTCTTGGCGGGTATCTGACAAATTCTATCTTGTAACCTGAGGCCACTAATTCCTCTACCTATGCGTCGTGAGCGACACTGGCCCAGACGTGGAATAACCAGAGTAGGCGGCCGCCCACCTTGCCGATGCCGTCTGGTAAACGCCTCGAGCCATTTGGCCGACAATCTTTGGGATCTGGATCCCCTCGATCTGGGCTGCTGAGTACGTAATCTCCCCAATGGGTTGGCTCTATAAGAGACCTGCCGCTCCCTTATCCTGGTTGGGGCGGCCTGAGGCGGGGGAATTGGCCGCTGTAGTCCACTCGGTGTTGCAAAAGGCCCGAGAAAGTGCCTGAAACGGGTGACAAAAAAGCGGTTTGACCCTTTGTTGAGGGAGAAACCCGCTCCTTCCTCCTGTGGAGTCAGAGATAAGTTGATCCAACTTCTCCCCAAATAGGCGGCCGCACTGATAAGGCAGGGAAGTCAAGTACTTCTTAGAAGAAGAATCAGCTCTTCTGATCGAAATTGCATTAGCGGCAGCAAGTGCCGAGCAATTGGCTGCATCCAAAGACGCATTGATTACATAGTCTCCGGCCATCGCCATCTGACCTGCGACCTCCGAAATCTCTGCAGGTAGATCCTGCTCCTGCGCAACCTTGTATAATGTCTCTGACCATGATATCATAGCCTTGGCTACCCAAGTTGCTGTGAACGAGGGAGTGAGTGCTGACCCTGACGCCTCATATACTTAGCGAGCTAAGCTCTGTATAAGGCGATCCGTAGGATCCTTAATCGAGGAAACACCAGGGACAGATAACAGGGTCTTAGTGGCTAGGCGCGAAACCGGAAGATCGACCATCGGGGATTCCATCCATCTTTTACGGAGGTCCGGAGCAAATGGATACCTTGTTTCGAGTGCCTTTTGACCCGAGAAACCCCTGTCTGGACGTTCTCTGTGTCGCCGCACTATGTCCTCAAACTCTAGGTGAGAGGAACAAATTCTGTGCTGGCGCTTCACTCACTTAAATGCTACTTTATGCCCCGTAGCCGCTGCGGGATCATCCTCAATCCCCAGGGTCTAATTGACGGCTTCTGTGAGGCTGTCCACTGTTTCACGTGACCCTGGAGTGTCCAGGTCAATGGGCTCGTCTGGATCGCAATCTGAGGTCTGCTCGCATTCAACCACTGGTAACGGGGAGCGAGAAGCAGAGTTTACGGATGCCAAGGCACCGGATGGACAGGGCGACACCGTGTGGATTTGTTTCCTCCGGGTCTGCCTGGAGTGAGAGCAGCCCCTGCAGGCCGGAGGCTTTTGTGAGGTGGAGGTTCCCTCTGAGGCTGGCGAGCCATCGTCCCTGCCCCTATCTGGGGCTTGAAGGGACTCCATTGCTCTCGTAAGCGACACCATGGACTGTGACAGTGATCAGGCCCACTACGGGGGATTTGACACATTGGTCGCGGTCGCAGGGGAGGGCTCCTGGGCGCGTTCGGATTCGCAGGCTTCGCATAATCGCTTGCTCTGCGCCGGCGGAGACGCAGCCCGACAAGAGATGCATGCAGCGTAAAAGAGCGTGTGCATCTTTGCCTTTTCGGACATACTGTATCTGTCCGCTGCTGGGGATGTGGGGAGGAGGTAGCACCTCGTTTTTCCTGGAGCGTGGCCTCTCGGGCAGCACTTACCCCAGTCCTGCGCCCCCCCATCCTGGCTGCTCCTTCAAATCGCGTTCCACCAGCTGTGGGAGTGAGCCAGTATGTAAAACCCGCTCTAGGGGCAGTGCTTTCGTTCTGCGGCCTAGCCGCGCTCCGAAGCCGAGGCCTAAATTTCTTCGCCGCCGCCCAGTGCGGGGCGGGCCGCCGGAAGTGACACGCGACTCCAGGGGCGGGAGTTTCCGGCCGCGGCCTAGCTCCGGCTGAAGCCACGGCCTCAATTTTTCCCCTACCCCACGGGGGGGGGGGGGCACACGGTTCCATGGCGCTGACAAAACATGGCGCTACTAACCGGCGTGGCGCCGCCTGACGGATCCAGCCCTCTCTTGCCTTGCATGGCCGGTGGCTTCCGCCGGCTGGGGCTCCAGCCCTCAGATTTTTGCAGGAGCCCTCCCAGACCCTCTCCTCACCGATGATCCTATTCAGCCTGAGCGCAGGTATGTGAGGGGGCCTTGATAAAAAATAGGATGGTGCAGGCACCCTAGCTCCATCTAACCCCTTCAGGGGGTGAGGAGAGGGACCGTCCGCCACCTTGCAGCACCGCAGTCTAAGCATTGGTGGATCAGTGGGGGCCGCACGGACTAGTCTTGTGCCTCTGTACAGCCCATGGTTTCAATACCTAGGGGTGGTCAGGGCTAAGTCCGGCATTGTGTCCCACGAAGCGGGAGAGGATACGTGGAGGCGACACTCTCACGTGCTCGCCCGTTGTTGGTTTGGGGAAATAGGACCCTTTTAATAGGATCCGTTGCCCCTGTCACATCTTCATGGGAAAAAGCCGAAAAAAGTCTGGAGAGAAAAACCAGACGTGTGCCTCCATGGACACTAAGCAAAAAACTGATTTCCGCCCGCAATAGGGGCGAGTGTGCTTACTGCGGAGGAGGAGCTAACCTCTTTTTTTCACTTAGTGTCAGCCTCCTAGCGGCAGAAGGATACACCCACAGTCTCTGTGTCCCCCAATGAGGCGAAGGAGAAAAAAATATTTAATCCTTCAGAGAGATAGCAGAAATCAACAATTTGGTACATTCTGAAAAAAAGTGCACTGGTGGGTTTGGGAACTCAAAAAGGTGTGGATACATATATTGATTTATATAGATATATATATATATATATATATATATATATATATATATATATATATAGATATATAGATATATATATATAGATCTATCTATATATATATAGATATATATATATATATATATATATATATAGATATATATATATACAGTGGGGAAAAAAAGTATTTAGTCAGTCAGCAATAGTGCAAGTTCCACCACTTAAAAAGATGAGAGGCGTCTGTAATTTACATCATAGGTAGACCTCAACTATGGGAGACAAACTGAGAAAAAAAATCCAGAAAATCACGTTGTCTGTTTTTTTTTTCATTTTATTTGCATATTATGGTGGAAAATAAGTATTTGGTCAGAAACAAAATTTCATCTCAATACTTTGTGATATATCCTTTGTTGGCAATGACAGAGGTCAAACGTTTTCTGTAAGTCTTCACAAGGTTGCCACACACTGTTGTTGGTATGTTGGCCCATTCCTCCACATGCAGATCTCCTCTAGAGCAGTGATGTTTGTGGCTTTTCGCTTGGCAACACGGAGTTTCAACTCCCTCCAAAGGTTTTCTATAGGGTTGAGATCTGGAGACTGGCTAGGCCACTCCAGGACCTTGAAATGCTTCTTACGAAGCCACTCCTTCGTTGCCCTGGCGGTGTGCTTTGGATCATTGTCATGTTGAAAGATCCAGCCACGTTTCATCTTCAATGCCCTTGCTGATGGAAGGAGGTTTGCACTCAAAATCTCACGATACATGGCCCCATTCATTCTTTCATGTACCCGGATCAGTCGTCCTGGCCCCTTTGCAGAGAAACAGCCCCAAAGCATGATGTTTCCACCACCATGCTTTACAGTAGGTATGGTGTTTGATGGATGCAACTCAGTATTCTTTTTCCTCCAAACACGACAAGTTGTGTTTCTACCAAACAGTTCCAGTTTGGTTTCATCAGACCATAGGACATTCTCCCAAAACTCCTCTGGATCATCCAAATGCTCTCTAGCAAACTTCAGACGGGCCCGGACATGTACAGGCTTAAGCAGTGGGACACGTCTGGCACTGCAGGATCTGAGTCCATGGTGGCGTAGTGTGTTACTTATGGTAGGCCTTGTTACATTGGTCCCAGCTCTCTGCAGTTCATTCACTAGGTCCCCCCGCGTGGTTCTGGGATTTTTGCTCACCGTTCTTGTGATCATTCTGACCCCACGGGGTGGGATTTTGCGTGGAGCACCAGATCGAGGGAGATTATCAGTGGTCTTGTATGTCTTCCATTTTCTAATTATTGCTCCCACAGTTGATTTCTTCACTCCAAGCTGGTTGGCTATTGCAGATTCAGTCTTCCCAGCCTGGTGCAGGGCTACAATTTTGTTTCTGGTGTCCTTTGACAGCTCTTTGGTCTTCACCATAGTGGAGTTTGGAGTCAGACTGTTTGAGGGTGTGCACAGGTGTCTTTTTATACTGATAACAAGTTTAAACAGGTGCCATTACTACAGGTAATGAGTGGAGGAAAGAGGAGACTCTTAAAGAAGAAGTTACAGGTCTGTGAGAGCCAGAAATCTTGATTGCTTGTTTCTGACCAAATACTTATTTTCCACCATAATATGCAAATAAAATGAAAAAAAAAAACCAGACAATGTGATTTTCTGGATTTTTTTTTCTCAGTTTGTCTCCCATAGTTGAGGTCTACCTATGATGTAAATTACAGACGCCTCTCATCTTTTTAAGTGGTGGAACTTGCACTATTGCTGACTGACTAAATACTTTTTTTCCCCACTGTATATGTATATATATATATATATATATATATATATATATATATATATATATATATATATATATATATATATATATATATAAAATTGAATGTATGTGTGTATCACCAACCAATCACGAAGCATCTTTCATTTCACCAGAACTGTTTAAAAGAAGCTGAGCTGTGATTGGTTGCTATGAGCAACAGTTTTCCTTGCAACCAATCACTAAGCATCTTTCATTTCATCAGAGCTGTTTAAAAGAAGCTGAGCTGTGATTGGTTGCTATGAGCAACAGTTTTCCTTGCAACCAATCACTAAGCATCTTTCATTTCACCAGAGCTGTTTAATAGATGAAAGCTGAGCTGTAATTGGTTGCTATGAGCAACAGTTTTCCCACTCCACAACACCTCAGCAGACACTGACCGGGTGGGAGAAATCTAGCATCCCCGGGAACATAAGCTCCCAGCCAGAAAGGAGCAGAGAGCACATGACAGAAATGAATCACCCCCTCCCGTGCCCATATACCCATCACACATCCTCCATCCCATAGGAACATCTTCCCTCTTAAAGGGATCCTCGGTATGGAAGTTAGGGCAAATCCCTCAGTGCTCTGATTATGACCCCAGGCTTCTATTAAAGGGATCATTGGTATGGCAGTCAGGGCAAATCTATTCAGCGCTTTGGTTTTGCCCCAGGCCTGTCTTAAAGGTATCACCGGTATGGAAGTTAGGACCGTTTCACTCAGCGCTGTGGTTCTGACCCCAAGGTCTCTTAAAGGGATCATTGGTATGGAAGATAGGGTAATTCCACTAAGCGCTCTGGTTCTGACCCCAGGCCTCTCTTAAAGGGATCCCTGGTAAGGAAGTTAGGACCGTTCCACTCAGCTCTGTGGTTCTGACCCCAGAGTCTCTTAAAGGGATCATTGATATGGAAGTTAGGGCAAATCCACTCTGCGCTTTGGTACTGACCCCCCAGGCCTCTTTTAAAAGGGATCTCCGGTATGGAAGTTAGGACAAATCCCTCAGCGCTCTGATTCTGACCCCAGGCTTCTATTAAAGGGATCATTGGTATGGAAGTCAGGGCAAATCTATCCAGCGCTTTGGTTCTGACCCCAGGCCTCTCTTAAAGGGATCCCCAGTATGGAAGTTAGGGCAATTCGGCACAGCGTTCTGGTTCTGACCCCAGGCTCTCTTAAAGGGATCCCCGGTATGGAAGTCAGGGCAATTCGGCACAGCTTTCTGGTTCTGACCCGAGGATCTCTTAAAGGGATCCCCGGTATGGATGTCAGGGCAATTGCCTTCAAATGCTCTGGTACTGACTCCAGGCTCTCTTAAAGGGATCTCCTGTATGGAAGTTAGGGTAAATCCCTCAGCGCTCTGATTCTCACCCCAGGATTCTATTAAAGGGATCATTGGTAAGCAAGTCAGGGCAAATCCACTCAGCGCTCTGGTTCTGATCCCAGGCTCTCTTAAAGGAATCATTGGTATGGAAGTTAGGGCAATTCCACTCAGCGCTCTAGTTCTGACCCCAGGCCCCTCTTAAAGGGATCCCCGGTATGGAAGTGAGGGCAAATCCGCACTGCGCTCTGATTCTGACCCCAGGCCCCTCTTAAAGGGAGCCCTGGTATGGAAGTGAGGGCAAATCCACTCTGTGCTTTGGTACTGACCACAGGCCTCTCTTAAAGGGATCTCCGGTATGGAAGTTAGGGTAAATCCCTTAGCGCTCTGATTCTCACCCCAGGCTTCTATTAAAGGGATCATTGGTATGGAAGTCAGGGCAAATCCACTCTGCGCTCTGATTCTGATGCCAGGTCTCTCTTAAAGAGATCCCCGGTATGGAAGTTAGGACCGTTGATGTGGGATATTAGGGGTAGTAGGCTCTGACGGAATGGTGTGGGATATTAGGGTAGTAGTCCGGTGGCTCTGATGGGATGCTGTGGGATATTAATGGTAGTTGTTTAACCAGCCAATGGATAGAATAATTAAAATATACCTTTTATTGATTTTTACAAAATAAAGTGCAAGGTGCTCAAGTAACGTTAAACACAACAAAGAAGAACGCATAAATGAAAAAAGCTAGTATTGCCCATCGTTACTGAGTATCCCAATTATCAAGCATATTCATTGGGTATTTTAAATCAGTCCAGAACAACCAACCTTTTCAAAAGACATAAGAATTTCTCAAAATAGTCTCTAGGCTTATCATATCATAGCGTTGGCCGTTTTTATTGGAAACCGGTGTCATGCCATCAGTATGTTCCCAAATATGGCATACCCGTTTCCCTCTCCTCATCAGGAGTACTGTATACTACAGGGTACAATACTGCTATAAACATAAAACAGAACCACATAACCTCAGTTATTACGTTCGCTGCGGGTTCTATGACACATACATAGTATATCAGATAAAAATGTATCAAGTGTCCTATACAAGATATAATCCCGCATACCCTCCTTATATATCAGCAACAAATCTGAATCCACCAAGTATGCATAAATATCTTAGATAGACCGTCTCTTATATAATGAGACCAATATCTAGACACCAAAGTATTATATACAACACGGAACAATCTCACCCAATTAGCAGGGGCATTTTTTGATTGATTGCCATCTCCGTGACTAGTAGGCGCGACACCCCTTTCTCCCGACGCGTTTCGTCCTATCTCATCAGGGGAGTCCAGTGGGGTTCATCTGAATGGTGTATCACGCATGGCCGTTCTATACTTCATCCGACATTATGTGTACATACACTCATGCATGCCTCCTTTTAAATGTTGGCGCCGTGGCGTCTCGGGAAGCCGTCACTTCCGGTCCCTGATCCACCTCACATCCTGTGTTCGGGTCGCGCGCATCATCAGCGTGCTCGCTCAACAGAGCGCGTCACACGCTGAGAGCGCGTACCACCAACTGGGCATGCGCACATAGCGCTGCCCCCTCCAAAGGGAAAATGATATATATACTTTATATTATTATATTGGCGTCATTTAATTGCGGCATCACACAGCCCCTGTTGCACTATATATGCGCCTATCATTACCATCCATACAACAGCAAAATATCATCTCATGCTAATTGTGGGAGCCCCTCTAGAGTTTTAATTCTTGGAGATATTTATCATATTTTGAAGTATCCCCTACTACGATCATGTGCAGGAATTCATATATACGGGATTAGTTCCATATTAAATCAGGGGTTTTAGTTAATACAACTGCAGAATCAACAGACTCCTTCAGAAATATATCAGTTCTAGAAAAATAGGCAGTTATGAAAATTATTGCTATGACAGTACCGACTCACTTTGACCAGTGCCACTTATAACCACCGAAAAAGTGAAAGGGGTGCCACTATATTGTCCCTATAACAGTTCCTAGACTACCTCTCCCTACCTACCGCGGAGATTGGCACCCTAAGACCTGCGCAGATGGCGTCCCCACTCAACGTCGGCTTTCCCTCACTGCTGACCCTATTAATCCCTTTGCTAGATGAAAGATACAAAGGATAGTTGATCATTAAGACCCTTTGGATATGTAGTTTGTAACCAGAAGATCCATTTTGTTTCTTTTTGAAGGATCATCTGGTCCCAATTGCCTCCACGTGTAGGTGGTCTTATTTTGTCAATACCCATAACTTTGGTCAGTTCGTTGGGGGACTAAATGACAATGAGATTGGTTTGCATTTTACCTATGAGGTTAATAAATGCAGTCTGACATTCCTAGACATCCTAGTCCAAAAGAACGAGAATGGTGAGCTCATGACAAAAAACTACCGTAAACCTACGGCTACAAATTCCCTCTTAAGATGGGAAAGTGGGCATCCCAACTCCCTTAAGAGAGGCATTCCGAAGGGACAATATCTTAGAATCCGTCGGAACTGCTCAAATACAGCCAATTATAAGGAACAGGCTGATGATTTAAGGCAAAGGTTTTTGGATAGAGGCTATCCTAAGAATGTGCTAACGGAAGCCTACCAAAACTCTCTGACAAAAAACAGAAGAGATCTATTGAGCCATGCACCTCCGAAACGGGAGGATAATATCTCTAGGTTTATAACGAAGTTTTCTAGTGGGGCTAAAGAGATACGTAAAATCTTAGAACGACACTAGGCAGTGTTGTTTATGGACTTGGATGTCAGGGATACAGTGGGCCCTACCCCTCAGGTCACCTTTCGTCGAGGTAGATCACTGAGGGATAGATTGGTCCACAGTCATTTTCAGAATCTGTGCAACCAGACATGGTTGGGGTCACCTCCACTGGGATGTCATAGATGTGGGAAATGCAAAGCTTGTGCTTCTATATCCCCGGGTAAAACCTTTAAAAGTAATAACACTGGAAAAGTGTACTCTATCAGACAGTTTATTAATTGCCAAAGCACAGGAGTGGTGTATAAGGCAACATGTGAATGCGGCCTGGAATACGTAGGAAAGACCAGGAGAGAGTTTCGGAGGAGAGTAGGAGAACACATACGTGACATCAGTAATAAAAGAGACACGTCCATTGCTAACCACATAAATGGATACCATCAGGGTAACTCCAAGGCTATTACATTTATGGGTATTGACAAAATAAGACCACCTACACGTGGAGGCAATTGGGACCAGATGATCCTTCAAAAAGAAACAAAATGGATCTTCTGGTTACAAACTACATATCCAAAGGGTCTTAATGATCAACTATCCTTTGTATCTTTCATCTAGAAAAGGGATTAATAGGGTCAGCAGTGAGGGAAAGCCGACGTTGAGTGGGGACGCCATCTGCGCAGGTCTTAGGGTGCCAATCTCCGCGGTAGGTAGGGAGAGGTAGTCTAGGAACTGTTATAGGGACAATATAGTGGCACCCCTTTCACTTTTTCGGTGGTTATAAGGCCCATCTGGTCAAAGTGAGTCGGTACTGTCATAGCAATAATTTTCATAACTGCCTATTTTTCTAGAACTGATATATTTCTGAAGGAGTCTGTTGATTCTGCAGTTGTATTAACTAAAACCCCTGATTTAATATGGAACTAATCCCGTATATATGAATTCCTGCACATGATCGTAGTAGGGGATACTTCAAAATATGATAAATATCTCCAAGAATTAAAACTCTAGAGGGGCTCCCACAATTAGCATGAGATGATATTTTGCTGTTGTATGGATGGTAATGATAGGCGCATATATAGTGCAACAGGGGCTGTGTGATGCCGCAATTAAATGACGCCAATATAATAATATAAAGTATATATATCATTTTCCCTTTGGAGGGGGCAGCGCTATGTGCGCATGCCCAGTTGGTGGTACGCGCTCTCAGCGTGTGACGCGCTCTGTTGAGCGAGCACGCTGATGATGCGCGCGACCCGAACACAGGATGTGAGGTGGATCAGGGACCGGAAGTGACGGCTTCCCGAGACGCCACGGCGCCAACATTTAAAAGGAGGCATGCATGAGTGTATGTACATATGTACACATAATGTCGGATGAAGTATAGAACGGCCATGCGTGATACACCATTCAGATGAACCCCACTGGACTCCCCTGATGAGATAGGACGAAACGCGTCGGGAGAAAGGGGTGTCGCGCCTACTAGTCACGGAGATGGCAATCAATCAAAAAATGCCCCTGCTAATTGGGTGAGATTGTTCCGTGTTGTATATAATACTTTGGTGTCTAGATATTGGTCTCATTATATAAGAGACGGTCTATCTAAGATATTTGTGCATACTTGGTGGATTCAGATTTGTTGCTGATATATAAGGAGGGTATGCGGGATTATATCTTGTATAGGACACTTGATACATTTTTATCTGATATACTATGTATGTGTCATAGAACCCGCAGCGAACGTAATAACTGAGGTTATGTGGTTCTGTTTTATGTTTATAGCAGTATTGTACCCTGTAGTATACAGTACTCCTGATGAGGAGAGGGAAACGGGTATGCCATATTTGGGAACATACTGATGGCATGACACCGGTTTCCAATAAAAACGGCCAACGCTATGATATGATAAGCCTAGAGACTATTTTGAGAAATTCTTATGTCTTTTGAAAAGGTTGGTTGTTCTGGACTGATTTAAAATACCC
The DNA here is from genome assembly GCF_039654945.1 of Dendrobates tinctorius. NCBI lineage: Eukaryota > Metazoa > Chordata > Amphibia > Anura > Dendrobatidae > Dendrobates > Dendrobates tinctorius. Next base: position 11,414,695 of record NW_027361672.1, read on the forward strand.
AATGAATATGCTTGATAATTGGGATACTCAGTAACGATGGGCAATACTAGCTTTTTTCATTTATGCGTTCTTCTTTGTTGTGTTTAACGTTACTTGAGCACCTTGCACTTTATTTTATAAAAATCAATAAAAGGTATATTTTAATTATTCTATCCATTGGCTGGTTAAACAATTTTGGAAGTGGATATCCTAGTGCTGTATATATATATATAGGGATATTAATGGTAGTAGTCCGGTGGCTCTGGCTGATGGGATGATGTGGAATATTAGTGGTAGTTGTCCGGTGGCTCTGGATGATGTGGGATATCAGGGGTAGTAGTCCGGTGGCTTTGGACGGGATGATGTGGGATATTAGGGGTAGTAGTCTGGTCGTTCTGACGGGACGATGTGGGATATTAGGGGTAGTAGTCCAGTGGCTCTGGCTGACGGGTCGATGTGGGATATTAGGGGTAGTAGTCCGGTAGCTCTGGCTGACGGGATGATGTGGGATATTATAGTGAATGTGGCTATGCGGAGTGGGCGGGGCTCTACACTCAGCTTTATATATATATATATATATATATATAATCATTATAATTTGTTATAATTAACCGGGCTCTTCAGCTAGTATTAGCTATAATCTAAATGAAGTAATCTCAAACAGGCTATAAGGCCCCCAAAACACACTTAAAGAGGACCACTCGCCAAAATTTTCACGTTAAACTATCCACACGATGTAATAATGACTGCAATGAAACTTAACAGGTGTTAGCTGTAACGCTGCTCATTTGTTCTAGCTAACCCATGTTACTGCATCAGATTATGCAAGGGACATACAGCAGACCATCTAACATTTTGCTAGACAATCATTTTTAATTTATATACTTGCAAACAAACAAGAAATGAGCACTCATAATAATAAAACAGCATGTGTCACTCTGATCTGGTTTCGCTCTCAGTGGCTTCTTCTGGGCCATCACTCCATTGACAAATATGACCCGCTATTTCTATAACATGCATGAAAGTAAACATTCATTGCCTTTTTACATCCTTCACATCTCACCTTAATAAGTTCAGAGCAGTACTGTAGATGTCTGATCAGTGTGATGTCCAGGCTCTCATTTCCTGTAGTGAGGGGCAGGGGACTGCTTGCAACACTAGTGCCAACACCAGTGTCTTCAGTTAATGCTTCGCTGAGGTGTCCCCTGGCTTCTGGGTGGTCTGATCTGTAACTGTAAAACATACACGTTAGTAGAAACCGGCTTTGCCTGGCTATACAAGATAATACTATAATGATGGCAAAACCATGCCGCACACTTACTGACATATCTGAAATTGATCTGGTTTAATGCATTTAATACTGTGTCAACCTATTTTGGAAGATCAAAGACATGGACTAGAATAGCAAGTCTTGTAGTGCACACAAACACAGAGGAGGGGACCCTGGGGTGACAGAAGGCAAGTTTACAGTGTAAATAGTGATTGAGTAGTGTAAATATTTATATGTAACGCTGTCATCATGAACTCTATAAGTATCCTTCCATGCTGCTCTGAAGATAATAGTGTCTGATTGTCCACTTAAAGGATTGTTCACTTCATAGACTGGAATCGAAAAGTGTATTAAACTGTGACATCGTTCTTGAAAATAAGAATACACATTCATACTGCACTCCTATGTTAATACATACTATTATTTTTTACCATTTAACAGCTGTGTAAAGTGTGTTTTGACTACTCTGGACAACAAGTGTGACTTTTCATAATGGTACAGGTTTACTAAAACACTCTGACCCAGTTTCATCAGTGTTTTTGTCATTAATCTGGTATAAAACACTCATAAGTAAAAAAAAAAAAAAAAGCAACTGCTGGCTTGTCCATGCCAGTTTCATCCAGCTCCGCTTAATTCATAATGAGCCGTTGCGAACCGGACACCAGAAATCTTACTCCAGTCCCAGTCTGGAGTAAGCTTTGTGGCAAGGCCCACGCCGATTTTCAAACAGGTGTGAGGTGTGCTCCTCTTATTGAATGAAAAGTGTCTGACTCCTAAAGACACCCCACATCAAGATTTTCTTGTCTTGAGGAATCGGGGCCTCCAATTTTTAGACTATATTTAGACTAGATTCATCACAGTAGCTCAAATTTGTTTAGACTGTTCAGTATAAGTTTACATCAACTATTAGCAGGCTTAATTTAGGGTAGAAATTTGCATCGCCTCACCCATTCCATCACTCATTTCCATACATGAGATGGATCTTATTTTGTAACAGAATAGGTGAGATTTTAATGACTTTTCTGTTCACAAAGTGGTATTTCTGCAGTCAGAGGTTTATTCATTTCTCCACCCTGCCACTATCTGTGATCTGGAACATGTGTCTATAGAATGATCTAACATAACCTTTGATTTCTATAAAACGAGTTCTTATATGCCCCTGTAAAAAACTGATTTTTTTTTTATTTTACAAAATCGGTAAATAAAACATGATTTAGTGACAAAACAACCCAAGCTTCATTTGTAATTCTAAATTTTTTTTTTTTTTTTGAGAAAATAGTGAAACGTGTTCTCTTGAATCGCGCAGTATTGACTCAAATCCGGCGCCTACCAACAATACAATCAATCAGTTTGTTTGTGTTGTCATCCAGTGTACGTTAAGGGTTGAGCTATTTGGAGGGGTCAACAATGGGCTGTGAAATCTCCAAGTTATATATACAGTTAGTAATGTTTGAATAGTACAATGTGGATGTAAGGCCGTGAGAAAATTACACAGCAGGTTTTCCCTCCACTCTTTGCACACGGTATAGTAGTAGTGTAAAGGGGCATGGTTTAAAAGGAAATCCCCACAATCTAAAGACAGGCTAGCCGTACTGGAGTAGACCATTTTCCATCAAGTAAATGTTTTCGAATGGAACTATAAGAAAATCATGACACCTAAGGGTGCACCTAAACTACCTGATTTTGTGGCATTAAACGACCGCCGATCAGTATTTATTTAGCGATCACCTGTCATTTAGTAGCCTTTTTACACAGACAGAGTGCTCTTCAGGTGCGCACTCAAAGACCTGTACTGGATCATTCAGATGACAGGGTCTGCCACTGTTCCCGGCAGCACATCGTCTTGAAGCCCAAAAGATCATTTCATCCACAGAACGCGGGTTTCGCCTATTTAGACTGCATGATTATCAGAAAACGAGCATCACTATGAACCTTTGTTTGTTCACGATAATCTTGCAGTGTAAATGAACCTTAGGTGCAATTTATTTAAAGCAGATTTACAGGAGTTTTGAAAGCCTTGTAACTAGGATTTGTTATTAAGGTATAAAGAAGAGTCACCACGTTGTCTGTTTGTTTCCACACTTTTTGCCCCCTATCCTTTGAATAGGTTCTACATGCTGACATGGCTTACATGTTTGGGATGGGTCTGAATCTTGACTTCAGCGCTGAACTACATGCCCATATTCCTTGGCATTTTCTCTCCCAGCACGTTTTTGTCATTCCCAGTCCAGCTACTAGCTGTCATGACCGTCCACCTCTTTGCTGTCAGCATAGTGTAAACCAGAGCTAGACAAACTGCGGCCTGTGAGCCACATCCGGCCCTCTGGCTGTTCCAGTCTGGTCCGCAGACCAAGGCTGGCTAATGGCTGAAACAGTGGCCTTTGCGCTGCACCATGTCCTTGTCCACGGTTGTCCGCCACCTGGTTTCAATGCTATTAGCAATTTCAGGATATAGAGGTGAATACACTGATGGAGAACCGAGCAGCCAGCTCCTTTTTCCACCAATAAGCGCGTTCGACTGAAACAGCAGACTCCATGACATCATTACATCATGTTTGTGTGCGGAGAGTCAGTGCACCGGACACTGGAGCAGAGCGCCAAGACAACGGGAGTGAGGGGAGTGGGTTTTTTTCCTATGTGTATGGGATGTTTGCATGTATATAGTAGGCTATGTGGGGGCTCATACTGTATATAGGGGCCATGTGGGAGCTCATACTGTATATAGGAGGTTGCGAGGGCTCATACTGTATATAAGAAGTTATGTGGGGTCTGATACTGTATATACAGGCTTTGTGGGGGCCATACTGTATATAGGAGGCTATGTGGGCGCTCATTGTATATAGAGAGACTATGTGGGGACTCACTGTATATAGACAGTTATGTGGGGTCTCATACTGCATATAGAAAGGCTATGTGGGTGCTTCACACAGTATACAGGGGACTATGTGGGGGTTCACTGTATATACAGGGGCTATGTGAGGCTCACACTGTATACAGGTGGCTATATGGGGACTCATGCTCTATATAGGAGGCCATGTGGAGGCTCAATGTATACAGGGGGCTATTTTATATAGAGTCTATCTGTGGGCACATACTGTATATAGGGGGTTATGTGGGGTCTCATACTGTATATAGAGAGGCTATGTGGGTGCTCACACTATGCAGGGGCTCATACTGTATATAGAGGGCCTATGTGGGGACTTACTGTATATAGAGGGGCAATGTGGGGGCTCATATTGAATGTAAGGGTTGTGTGAGTGCTCACACTGTATACAGGAGACTATGTGGGGGTTCACTGTATATAGAGGGGCTATATGGGGGCTCATCTAATATATAAAGCTCAAAGTGTGTATGTATGTATGTATGTATGTATGTATGTGTGTGTGTGTGTGTGTGTGTGTGTGTGTGTGTGTGTATGTCCGGGACAGGCATCCGCACCGTCACAGCTACAGCCACAAAATTTGGCACAGTCACACGTCTGGACCCCGAGAGCGTCCTAAGCTATGCTGTGAGGCGAAATTTTAACCCCGCACGTTCCAATTTACCAAACAATTTTGCCCCTATCTACATACTGGGGAAAAAGTGTGTGCGCGTCAAGCCCCGCCCCTCATTATGATGTCATAATGCCCCTATCTACATAATGGGGAAACAGTGTGTGCGTATCAAGCCCCGCCCCTCATTATGATGTCACAATGGTTGCCATGGCGACGCTGATGTCATCATAGGTTGCAAGCCCCGCTCATTATGATGTCATAATGGTTGACTATGAGATGCAGGATGTGTGATGGGTATATGGGCACTGGACTATGGGATGGAGGATATGTATGATGAGTATATGGGCACGGGACTATGGGATGGAGGATATGTATGATGGGTATATGGGCACGGGACTATGGGATGGAGGATGTGTGATGGGTATATGGGCACGGGACTATGGGATGGAGGATATGTATGACGGGTATATGGGCACGGGACTATGGGATGGAGGATATGTATGATGGGTATATGGGCACGGGACTATGGGGTGGAGGATAAGTATGATGGGTATATGGGCATTGGACTATGGGATGGCGAATATGTATGATGGGTATATGGGCATGGGACTAAGGGATGGAGAATATGTATCATGGGTATATGGGCACGGGACTAAGGGATGGAGAATATGTATGATGGGTATATGGGCACAGGACTATGGGATGGAGGATATGTATGATGGGTATATGGGCACGGGTCTATGGCATCGTGGATATGTATGATGGGTATATGGGCACGGGACTATGGGATGGAGGATAATTATAATTTGTTATAACTAACCACAGTTAGTTACTATGCCCGGGCAGCGCCGGGCTCTTCAGCTAGTGCTGTATATAGGAGGACATGTGGGGGCTCAATGTATACAAGGGTGCTAATGTATATAGAGAGGCTATCTGGGTGCACACACCGTATATAGGGGGTTCTGTGGGGTCTCATTCTGTATATAGATAGGCTATGTGGGTGCTCACACTATGCAGTGGGCTCACACTGTATATAGAGGGGCTATATGGGGACTCACTGTATATACAAGGGCAATGTGGGGGCTCATACTGTATGTAGGGGCTGTGTGTGGGCTCATACGGTATATAGGGGGATGTCAGCATATCAGTAGATTGCAAGTTACAGATAGAGCATAGAGAGGGGAAAACGGGTGAGAATGCAGGATATAATGCACATAATGACCTGAATTGGTGTTATTCCTTATGTACACACGCAGGACACCTTATTCTGAATATATACTTGAAAGCAGTTATCGTTAATCTGTTAAGATTAGGCAAATATCTGATTAGGGTGATTCTCCCATCAGAATAATAACATATGCAGTATTAGGAATGAAATTCAAAAATTGGAGGCAGCACACCTTTCAAAGTGAAAAAAAAAGAAGAGCTTCTGTTTAATGGCCTATCATGGTGACGTTTCGGTTCATTAGGCCTCTTTCACACTTCAGTTTTTTACAATCAGTCACAATCCGCCAGGTTTTGAAAAAACGGATCCTCAATTTTTTTTAGAGGATCCGTTTTTTTTTCCCCATTGAATTGCATTAATGGCGGATTGTGACGGATTGCTGTCCGTTGCATCCGTTTTTTTTGAGGATCCGCCAAAAGTTGCTGTCCGTCACCATCCTCAAAGATTTCAAAATGGAGCTTGTAACGTTTCTTTCTCTGGCGGATCCTCCAGACACTCATTTAACCCGAAAATCTTTCTGGCTGCCGGACAAAAAAAGATTCTCTCTCATTCTCTCTCTCTCCAGCTATTCCTTTAAATTTCCTCATTTTCAGGATCCGTCTGAAAACGGATCCTGTGCCATCCGTTCACATCAGTTGACAACGGATCCGCTTGTCTGACTTTTTGGCGGATTTGAACTGATGCAAAAAAACTGAAGTGTGAAAGAGGCCTTAGTGAGAACCTTTCTCAGGGGTCCTACCCTCTGCCTTGGGTCTGTGCACATTTCTATTGGTAAGCCCCCCTTCTTATTTATGGTCATATGCCCACTTGGGTTTTAGATTTAGGTGACAATGGGGGTGAAGCCTGCTTACACAGTGTATATAGCCAGTCACATTGTGTGACTTCTGTAATGGCTGACTATATTGCTATTTGATATGATGCACAGGATTTTTCTCCTTGTTTTTGTGTCTGTCCTGTTTTTTGCTATTATTTTATTGTATCTAGACTGGATTTTGACTAATAAAGATGGAATTTTTTTTACTCTATTTAATCCTATACTCCGGTGGTTCTATTTTTTTTTTTTTTTTTTTACCTTTTTCAAGTATTAGAAATGGATATAAATGTCATTATGTGGTGCCATTTTAGGAATAAACATTAACATGGATTTAATTTAATACCATATTTTCCCTGCAAAATATCTAAACTATAGCATCCTTCCTTGGTAACAGTGGCTAATCGCTGTACGCCTGCATCTGCAAAGTAAGTTGTACTGATGTGACATGCCTTTATAAAGGACCACTCCAGCAAACTTTTGCCCTCTATTGCCAATTAATAATAGGTTTACAGTATGCATTGAAATACTAACCGTTCCGCGTCTTCTGCAGTTTCCAGTGCTGCTCCGATTCTCTACTGCATCACGTTACGGCTGTTGTGACCTGCCGGCTCACGAGTAACTTTCTCAATGTAAATTAAGGAGACTCAGAACCAGACTTTATAGATATGCATTAAGAAAGGAGCTAATTTTCCCCTGTGGGAGCCGGCAGGAAAAAGCTCGGGTCACATGACGTAGAAGAAGACCGGGAGCAGCACTCGAAACAGCAGAAGACAGAAATCAGTAAGGCTGGTTTCACATTAGCGTTTTTTAGCGCAGTGCATCGTGCGCTATTGGTCGCATGCGCCCCTATGTGTACCATGGGGGGGCGCATGTTCTTGCGTTTGCACGCGTTCGTATGCATTTTTGCGCCCATGCGGTTTTTTAAGGTGTGCGCCTAGGCGCGCCAGACGCAATCTGTTGCATTTTTGGGTCCATCCAACGGTATCAAAAAAACGCATGCACACACTTGCGCACGGAATGCGACAAAATAACGCATTTCAGTCTATGGGAACGCAGGCGTGCGCATGTACATGCGCACGCCTGCGTTACAAAACGCATACGTTTTAAGAGTTAACACAGCTTGAAACTGGTTAAACCGCTTGCGCCTAAAAAACGCAAATGCATGCAAAACGCATGATGCGTTTTTTGCATGCGCTTCTATTGCGCACGAAGCGCTGTGCTAAAAAACGCTAATGTGAAAGTAGCCTAAGTATTTTAATGCACTCACTACACACACTACTGTTTGTTCTTTTGCCCCCTTTGTTACTAAACAAAAATAATAAGTTAAAATACGAACGATGACCGGTAAATCTGAGGGACAGAGAGAAGAATACATGTACTTAACAGTAGAATACCAGAAAATATACATTTATGAAGACAAAGACACCTAAATAAATAGTAGACAGGAACCAAAGCACAAAACATGCAGTGAAAAAACATCTTGCCAAAGCAAAACACACCCCATGCAACAGGACTAGTTCATGGCATTTGTAATTGACAAGCTTATTCCACTGCAACTTTGAAGACGTTAGTAACATCATTACTTTCAAAGAAGATTTTTTTTAGCCAGTCATCACTTGTACTTTAATAATCTATCATCACATATTACCATTTCTTCTTGGTATGACTAATCACAATTGTGCTCAGAAGCAGGGCTGGGACAAGGGGTAGGCACGAACCTAGGGTTCTACATCCTGCCTCCCCGAGGGGACACACTTTGGGAAAATGACATGGCTTAATGCCTGTGGCTGCCTGCCCCCTTCCTTCGGCTGCAGACATTCAGCACAGTCAGGAGCGGGGCGCAGGCACATATTGAGCAGTGTCGGTCACTGCCACCACTCACCCCTCCGGCTGCCGCTCCCTCCCTGCATTCAATTGTATTTGAATCTTACAGTCAGGGGGCAGCGTGAAATGTGGGCCCAGTATGGAGAGAAGTTAGCATGGTGGGCACAGTGTGGAGATACAAGAGTGTAAAGGAAAACAGTGGAGAGGGGGCAGGCCTGGTATAGGCCGTGGTTCATAATGGAGGCAGTTATAGATGATAATGGCAGACAGTGGGGTGGTTGTGGATCAGTAAGGCAGACAGTATGGAGGTCATATACCATAGGAGGCTTATTTAGGGCATAGTATGGACAGATATTTTTCAAGCAGAGGGCGTTTTAATAACGCTTATTTTTAAGGGCATCGTGTGGGGATGTGCTGCAGAAGACCGGAGATGAGAAAAGTCTGCAGAGAAGAGCTGTGGATGTGAAAGTCATCATGTTGTCTGGTCAAGATGAAGACAAAAAGAAAGAAACTACTTAAATCAGAGAAGATATCACTTTTAAGGTACCTGGATGTAAATGTTTACGTGTGATACTGCCTGTGCTTCATCAGTATTGTGGTTCCTGTATGGTCCAAAGTCTGATGATGGATGATAAACAATGGTAAGGAGATGCTGGGAGTTGTTGGTTCATGAGATTCAAATATATGCGGACCTTCCTTCACATTACAACTGATTGTTGCACAAATGTTGGTTCTGGTTATACTGTATATCCATGTACTAACGGTGGTTCTGGTGACATATAAATGTACTGATGATGGTGCTGGTGTTGTACTTATTTACTGACTGTGATTCTGGTGATGTATTCATGTACTGAAGATGGTTCTGGTGATGCATTTATCGACTGATGGTGGTTCTGGTGCTGTATTCATGCACTGATGGTGGCTCTGGTGTCGTATTCATGTACTGAAGATGGTTCTGGTGATGCATTTATCGACTGATGGTGGTTGTGGTGTCTTATTCATCATGCACTGATGGTGGTTCTGGTGTCTTATTCATCATGCACTGATGGTGGTTCTGGTGCCGTATTCACGTACTGATGGTACAAAAAGTAAAATGAGCAAATACAAATGTTTGGGCACCCTTGGAGATGTGTATGCATAACTTTGACCAAGGTTTCAGAGCTTAATTAGTCTTTTAGGGTTATGGCTCATCATCATCGTTAGGAAAGGCCAGGTGATGCACATTTCCCAGATTTATAAAAACCCAGCCTCCTGGGTTTTGTGCCAAAAAGAGCAGCCTAGCACTATGAAAATGATGGAGACCCACAAAGCAGGAGAAGACTATAAAATGATAGCAAAGCGTTTTCAAGCTGCCTTTTCCTCAATTCAAAATGTAATTAAGAAATGACAGTAAACAGGACCAATGGAGGTCAAGATAAAATCTGGAAGGATTGCTAGAGAGGCAAATCCGAACCATTGACTGCAAAAGACCTTCAGAAAAATTTATCAAACTCTGGAATTATGGAACATTGCTCTAATGTTCAGTTCAGAGACACCTGCACAAATATGGCCTTCATGGAAGGGTTATCAGAAGAAAATCTAACAAGCCTGATGCATTTTGAAAACAATCCTGTGGATCGATGAAGTTCAAATAGAACTCTTTGGCCAGAATTGTTAAAAGGTGTAGGTGGAAAAAAAAGGGCACAGAATTTCAGGAAAAGAACATCTTGCCAACCATTAAGCATGGAGGTGGATTACCTATGCTTTGGGGTTGTGTTGCAGCCAATGGCACGAGGAAAATTTCAGGGGTAGAGGGAAGAATGGATTCAATGAAATGTCAACAAATTCCTGACGCAGACATAACACCATCTGTAAAAAACCTGAAGTTGAAAAGAGGATGGCTTCTACAAATGGATAATGATCCTAAACACATGTCAAAATCCTCAATAGACTACCTCAAAAGGCACAAGCTGAAGGTTTTACAATGGCCCTCACAGTCCCCTGATCTGAACATCATTGAAAATCCATGGCTAGACCGCACAGTAGCAGTGCATGCAAGACAACCCAGGAATCTCACAGAACTGGAAGAATTTTCCAAGGAAGAATGGATGAAAATCCCTCAAACAAAAATTGAAAGACTCTTGATTGGCTACAAAAAGCGCTTATAAGCTGATGATTGATAAAGGGGGTGCTACGAGGTATTAACCATGCAGGGTGCCCAAACTTTTCCCTTTTTGTAATTTTTAAAATGTAAAAGATAAATTCATTTTCATATATTTTTTTGTCTAAAAGGAAATGTGTGATTTATAACTTTAGCCCTTTTAGAGATCATTTCATCTTTAATTTGCTTAATTGTTCAGAGTAACACTAATTTTTACAGGGGTGCCCAAACTTTTACATGCGACTGTATGTATTGGTGATGGCTCTGGTTTTCTATTTAAGTAGTGATAATTATTTTGGTTTCGTATTGATGATGGTTCTAGTTACAAATAAGTCACCAGAACAATTATAACATGAGTACATTTTAAAAAACCAACATATATACATAAATTCGTCACCAGAACCATCATCAGTACAGGAATACGGCACCGGAACCATCATCCGTTTTGCAAACTGTATTTGTCACATGACAGACATAAAAAGCATCATGTGTGTCCCTTTTTCAAAACGGGTTCTGTTTGGTTTCAATTAGGGAGTCCAGCATTTGGCAGATATCCAATTAAAAACTAAACAGCCCCCATTATAGTCAAGTTAAGCTATACTAGTTTCCATGACCAACCTTAGGTCTGATGTTTAAAATATAGGATGTCAGCAATGAATATAGCAATTTGTCCCTTGTATTGTGTAAATGGTCCGCAAACAGCAAGGCATCAGGGAACTTGTTACTTCTGTCTCCGACCCATTTCTTTACTTGGAAGCTGAGGGTTCATTGGGAAATGGGGGGGGGGGCTAGGCTTCAACAAGTCCCTAGGGCACTAAAATACCTTCCCAGCCCTGCTCAAAGGTATAAACTAGTACTCCCTGACTGTCATGTAGATGTTGCTCTGAAGTGGTGAAAAAAAGTCTTCCTTGAATCACGTAAGCACCAGGTAAGGCGCATGCTACTACTTACCTTGTCTTTTCCATTACAGTGTCTGTGAACACAGAGTCTGCACCGCCACCATTACAAACCATACCACCACCATCCTCATCAACATCTTCATCATCAAAGTCAGAGGTGTTCAGGAAATCAAAGCTCTCTAAAGCACTCTCAATAGTTAGACTTATACTGGTAGACCTGCTTCGGTTTACAGATGGCTTGCACTGCAAAGGTAGAAGGCACCAATGAAGACCAGACACATAGCAAAGCTCAGAAAAGACACATAGTTATCTTATGAGTTTTCGCATGATGTTATGTCTGCAATTTAATGAGAAAACATATAATAAACATTAAACCGTTTACAGATATTTTTCAAAAAGACTAATCATTGAGCAATAATTGTTGCATTCCATAAAAAAAGTTCCCACAGGGGTGAGAATGGGCTGAGGTGTATAGTAGCTTTTTTTCAGTTTTGAAAGACAAAATGTTAAAGGCACACAGTAGACGTCAATATGGTAGTTACAGTGAGTGACCCAATATTTGTGCATAAAACCTGTCTAATTATTTTTGCCACCTACTCGATAAATGACTACGTGTACCGTAAAACCTCGAGGCTGTGAAACATAGGTAAGGAGTACGATTTACTAGATTCATAGTAGATGTAAGAGTCTTGCTGAGTCACGATAAACCAGCAAAAGGTTTTATAAGTGGAGCATGGGTTTAGGGTGCACGCACAATCCATTTGCAGTGTACGTTTGCTGTAGGCACTAGGAAAGCACCTGGGGTAGATGTCAAACACACCTATAGGACCAAAGTCGCCAAAAGTCCTAAAAGGTGTCATTTTGACCTCAGTCAAGTAGAAGCTTTGTCCCATCTTAGACATTTATGACATAAGTACAGGGTCGCAGTAGGACTTACAGTTATCTAAAAAATTGGGCATTGCCACCATTTATTTGTATAGAAGTCCTAAAAATTGCAGCTCAAGTATGCCCAGAACTCCTTTATAAATGAGTGGACAGCATGCATGTACAGCCACTTCGCTCCCAGTGGCACAAGACAGGACCTGGTTCTCAAGACAGAAGGGGGCGACAGCGGTGGGACCTGCAGCCATCAGACACTGACATAAATGTCCAAGATAGGACTTCAAAGACATACTGATAGGGAATTTAGATTGTGAGCCCCCATCGGGGACAGTGATGAAAATGTGTGCAAACTGTAAAGCGCTGCGGAATATGTTAGCGCTATATAAAAAATAAAGATTATTATTATTACCTCTCAGCAGTCAGTCCTCACTTTAGACTCCTTCGGATAATTTCTTGGCCCCTTCACCCATGTTATTTATGTACTTTAACAGTTTTCTTATTTTTAACAGCAACCAACTGGTTTTTCATGAAATTGAATAAGGATTTACTAAGTCCAAAGCATAAGATCATTTAACCAAACCCTTTCCTGGCTCTCAGTTCAGTTCTCAAACCCTCTTAAGAGTAAGTTCACATTAGGCGTCTTTTCAGCATTTTTTTTTTTCTACAGCAAAACATGATCTCTTGGCAGGAAAGAAGCTGCAGGAAAAAAAGCATGTTTCCTTGGTTTTTCTTGCATTTTTTGCAGAGGTTTTGGCATGCTAGCTTTGTTTCTTGTGCATGCTGATAAAGTTTTGTGTTGAACAAAAAAAAAAAAAAAAAAGTCCTATTCCAAAGAATCAGGTTTTGGCAGAAAAAATGCAGCAAAACATGATACCTGCATTTTTTGCGTGTGAACTTACCCTACAGAGAGTTTATCACCAGATTTTTGCTACTCCAACTGAAAGCTACAATATGTAGAGACCCTGATTCCAGTGATGTACGACTTATTGGACCGCTTGCTGTAGTTTTGATAAAGTTTATTGTTTTAAACAGCAGGAGATTATCACTACAGGACTAGTATGCCTGCGGCTATGTAGTCCTCCATATTCAGGAGCTCTGTATAACCCTGCCCTCATCACTGACTGTACACAGAAAATTACCAACCGGTGGTGTGGGCAGGGTTTACACAAACTCAGAACTCACAGAACGGGCAGATTTGTAGCAGATAAAAACAATAGTTTTACCAAGACTACAGCAATTAGCAAGTTAAGCGACACATAGCTGGAATCAGGGTCCCTGCCACTCAGATTTGGTAGCAAAAGCCTGCTGGCGAAGGCCCTTTAAAGTGTTATTTCCTACATAAGGGCCTCATTCACGAGTCAATTTTATCGTATGTGTTCTATCTGCGTTTTCACAGGTAGAACATGTACCCGTTAAGAGTCTACGGTGCTGTTCACATTTCTGTGGTTGTTTGGGGGAAAATAATCATGTAAACATGTTAAATTTCATCAGTCACATATCAAAATCACTCATACAATTTATGGGTCTGTGAAAATGGCACACCGGTAACGTCACTGATGGTAAAAATGGGCACACTGAACTACACGTGGGAAACCTTATCCAACACGCTAATGAAAATCAGACCATCACAAGAAAAAAAACACATCTGAATGAGGCTTAGAAGTGATCACTTATCCAAAGGACGGATGCTAACTCGCAGATCTGTAGGAGTCTAACCAATTCTCAAACTTTTAAATTTTTATGCCCTTAAATCAGAGTCATATCACACAAAATAGTTAATAAATAACATTTCCCACATGTCTACTTTACATCAGCACAATTTTTTGAAACAATTTTTTTTTGTTAGGAAATTATAAGGGTTAAAAGTTGACCAGCGATCTAATTTTTACAACATATGCAAAACCATTTTTTTTTTTTTTTTTTTTTTAGGGACCACCTCACATTTAAAGTGACTTTGAGGGACCTATATGGCAGAAAATCCCCAAAAGTGACACCAATTTAAAAACTGCACCCTTCAGGGTGATACCAATTTAAAAACTGCACCCTTCAGGGTGATGCGGGGTCCCGATCATTGCCATGGCAACCTGATGTCCAGGTCGTGAGAGCTAGGAAAGTTGCCTGAACAGCAAATTTCTCTGTCAGTATAGAGCAGACAGTTTGCAAAAGTATAGGGATGCGGCTGCATCCCCATGGTTTACAAGAGATCAGTCTACAAAAAATGATAGTCCCATAGTGGCACAAAGTAAACATTTTTTTAAAATAATTGTAGAGATATTAAAAAAAAAAAAAAAAATCAAAAGATATTGCATCTATAAATAAATATTTTTATGAAAAAAATAAATAAAAGAACACATATTTGGTATTGCCGTGTCTGCAACAACCAGACCTATAAAACTGTCCCACTAGTTAACCTTTAGTGAACACCATAAAAAAATAAAAACAAGGCAAAAAACAATGCTTAATCATCATGTCGAACAAAAAGTGGAATAAAATGTGATCAAAAAGACGGATATAAACATGGTACCGCTGAAAACATCTTGTCATGCAAAAAAGCAGCTATACAGCTCCAACAGCAGAAAAATGATGCAAAAATAATTATTTTTTCTATAAAATAGGTTTCTTATGCAAAAGCGCCAAAACATAAAAAAAGATATAAATGAGGTATTTCTGTAATCGTATTGACCCAAAGAATAAAACTGCCTTATCAATTTTAGCACACACGGAAGTCGCCTAATCACTTATACTGCACAAGGAATGGCGTAAAAAATAAAACCCAAAACTTCACCTGCAGTTGTTTTTTTTTCATTCTGTCTCCCAAAGATCGCAGTAAGACTCGGTGCACATTTACCCTGTGCTCTGCGCTGAGCGCTTACATCGGGGTTTTTGTGTAAATCTCTGAAATACGTGATTCAGACGTAATCTCTAGAAGAAGATTCCCTATAATGAGGCAGATGGAGGCACTGTGGACGCCATCTTTACTGTGATCCGGCGGTGTCCATCTTTTAGGATTGCATAAAAGTGCTATCGGCCACAGTTTTGTGGACTTCTGAAAAGAAGGATACCGCTGAACAGAGGCCAGTCGGAGTCCAGAGTAACTCTGCTGCCTCATTATAATGAATGGATCCATCGGTGATTTCATCTTTATCACGTCACTCAGAGATTTAGATGGAAACCCCAAGGTTAGTGCTCAGAGTAGGGCGCCGGATAAATATGATCCTTAACGTTACATAAAATGTTCCCAATAAAAACTTCAACTCAATCCACAAAAAAAGCAAGTCCCCACTCAGGTCTGTCATCTGCTAACGAAATATAGGGGGCGTCCACGTTACTAGTACTACAAAGGCTCTGGAAAAAAACAAAATCGCTCCTCTCCCCTCAAAATAAATTCAGCAAATTCTCTGCTCCCAAATTCAAATGCCCCCTCCCTTCTGAGCCCAACAGTGTTCTGAACCCACATATAGCATCCATGTTTGGCATTTCTGAAGCGATGAGAGCCCGCCTAACTTACAGGTACATGCATCCAGAAGCACCGGCTGGGCATAACGTACTGGTAACTGCAATGTACTGGTCACTACAACAGCAGTTTGCAAATTTTTTTTTTTTTAAATTTGGTACAACAGTTTGCAATTTTCACTCGGCAACATTCATTGCTGCTTAATTCTGGAAAATACCTATGGAGTCAAAATAGTCACTACACCTGTAGATAAATTCCCCAAGGGGTATAGTTTCCAAAATGAAGTCGCTTGAGGGGGAGTTCGGCTGTTTTAGCAATTAGGGGCCCTGTATAAGGAGTCCGCAAACTGTTCTAGGAAAATCTGTGGTCCATGAGGCAAATAGAACTTCGTTCCTACCGAGTCTCTCCGTATGGCTAAGTAGTACTGTACAGCCACATATGTGGTATTGCCACGTTCAGTAGAAATTGTGGGACAAATTTTGGTGTGATTTTTACCTACCTCTTGTGTGAAAATGTAACATCTGGGGCTAAAACAAAATTTTGGTGGCAAAAATGTAGCTATTTTTTCTTCACCACCGAATGGTGTAAAATTCTGCCACACACCTATGGTGTCAATATGATCACTGCACCCTTAAATTAATTAATTGAAAGTTTTAGTTTGTAAAATGGGGTCACTTATAGGGGGGTGGGGGTGGGTTCTACTATTCTGGCACCTCATGGGCTCTCCCAGTGGTTCATGGCAACTGCAAACCATAACAGTAAAATCTGGCGCTCCTTGCCTTCTGAGCTTTGCACTGTGCCTGAAAAATATTTCCCGATTACATGTAGAGCTTGTTATAAAAAAATTTCCTATTAGTCCTTAGAAAATTTAAACTTGGGACTAAAACAACATTTTAGTGGTAAAAATGTAATTTATGCTTTCTTCACTGCTCATAGTATTGTGAGGAAAGGGGGAGACACAAGCGCAATATAGGGTCTTATCCCACAAATAAAGTAAGCGGTTTGACAAAAAACTGCTCACCTGGTAGTAGGTATTAAAAGCATGTATAGATAAGGGCTGCCGCAGATCCACAAGTCGGTCACCGACTATCTGAAACAGAACTCTGCAAAGGAATACGTGGATTTCGTCCGCGCTGCCCAGATGATGAAATTCCAGAAGGTTATTAAAGTTTGAGAGTGGTTTATTCTACTCATTTCAAGGTTTTTTGAAACTTCTTCAGGTATTTCAGGTGTGCCTGCCGTTTTTTTTTTTTTTCCACCCTCCTCTTGCGCCACCCCCGTGCGCACATCCAGCAGTCGCCGAATTTTGATAAGTGACACGCAGTTTACTTATCAGAGCTAGGGCCTGCTGTTTTAGGCTTTTTTTTCTACAGGCATTTTTTTCTCCCAGCTTTTTCTTTTCAGAATAGTTTACACCAATCACTATCTCCCCCCCCATACATACAGTTATCAATAAAGTACACACAAAGCACCATATTCACACAAAAAATGTCCTCCTCATCAAATTTGTCCCAACAGCGCTATTCAGTGGAGGAGGCATAGTCTTTCCTTGCCTCCGACACTAATAGCGAGGGCGAGGATCCCACATTTCTGTACTTTTCAGATTCTTCATCCTCATCCTCCTCCTCATCTTCCTCCTCGGGTCCTGCGAAACCGCCACGCAGACGCCCCAAGACAGAAGATGAGGCAGCGCCCACCATTCCCGCAGCTGAACCAGCGTACCCCGTATGGACCTCGCCAACCCCCCCCCCCTCGAAAATTACAAGCCACTGATTCTTGATTTTGTGGCAGAACCATGAAGTAAGTTTGACAACACCGGCCTCACAGAAATACTTTTTCAAAGTCTTTTTCGCTGAGGATTTTGTTAACCTCATGGTGGAGCAAACTAATTTGTACGCTCATCAATTTTTGGAACAAAATCCGCGTTCATTTTCTAACTGGTCTCCTGTAGATGCAGTTGAAATAACGCAGTTTTGGCGCCTGGTCCTTCATATGGGGATCCTGAAGAAACCAGAATTTCTGCAATACTGGAGTGTTGATATTTTATATAACACTCCAGTGTTCCGAATGGTCATGGCCCAGACGCGTTTTGAGGCCATCTACAAATTCCTGCATTATACTGATAATGAACAGTGTCCCGCACGAGCTGACCCCAACATTGACCGTCTGTTCAAAGTTCGGCCGGTCATCGAACACTTCAACAAAAAATTTGCTGAAGTGTACGTGCCCCAAAGGGACATCTGCGTGGATGAGTCCTTGGTTCATTTTAAGGGAAGGCTGCGATTCGGTCAATACCTGCCCAGCCAGAGGGCCAGGTATGGAATCAAACACTACAAACTGTGTGAGAGTACCTCAGAGTACCCCCACAGATTTAGAGTTCACGAAAGGAAGGATACCAGGATTGAACCCCCTGAGTGTCCTCCTTTCCTGGAAGTGAATGGGAAAATTGTGTGGGATTTGGTGTACCCACTGCTAGATAAAGGTTATCACTGCTACACTGATAACTTTTATACCAGCGTCCCACTCTACAAATCCCTCTCTGCGCAAGGTACCGCAGCCTGAGGTACTGTCCGCAAAAATCAGAGAGGCCTCCCAAAAACACTACTTTAGCAGATGCTCAGAAAAGGTGAGAGCAGAGCCCAATGTAGCGACCACCTGCTGGTGGTCAAGTACAAGGACGAGGGATGTCCTTCTCTTGACCACCATACACGGTGATGGCAGTGCCCTCTGCACTGTACGGGGTACCTCTACACAGGTCAGCAAACCGACCTGTGTACTGGGGTACAATAAGAACATGGAGGGCGTTGATCTCTCCAATCAACTCCTCCAACCGTAAAATGATTTGAGGAAGGACAAGGTGTTGTACAAAAAGCTGGCAGTGCACGCCACACTGATACATCGTACCTTCAGTTCCAAGAGGTAGTGACCCTGTTATTTGGCACTCCAGAAGGAACGGGCCCCAGTACTTCTGGAACTGAAGGTGCTCGTATTGTACCAGGTCAGCATTTTCCGGGGGGTGGTCCTGCCAACCAGAAAAAAAGGTAAGCTGCAAAAAAGGTGCAAAGTGTGTTACAAAAGGGGAATACACAAGGACACCACTTATCAATACGACACCTGCCCCGAAAAACCTGGCCTGTGTATGAAGGATTGCTTCAAATTGTATCACACCTCCATGCACTACTAATTTACTTTACCAGAAACATTAGATTAGTTGGGGCACATCTAGATTTGTTCTTTGTGTAAATCATGTTTATTGAATTAACAATATTAAAATAAAACATTGCTTTCAACAATATCAGGTCTGGTTCTTGAATGAAAAACAAATTGTATATTAATTCCATTGTTGCGCACTTAACACCAATATTATCTTCTAATTGGAATAACAACTATAAATACCATTCAGTCCAGAAAATTGTCATACACAAAACAACCTCTGTGTTGTGTATTCTCATGAAAATTAAAATAGAATAGATTTGTTCTTTGGGGGTCTAGTTTCCAAATGGGGTCACTTGTGGGGGGGGGGGGTTCTACTGTTTAGGCACATCAGAGGTTCTGCAAACGGAACATGACGCCCGCAGACCATTCCATCAAAGTCTTCATTCCAAAACGTCACTACTTCCCTTTCGAGCCCCAACGTGTGCCCAAACAGTAGCTTTCTCCCACATATGGGGGAATCAGCGTACTCAGGACAAATTGGACAACAACTTTTGGGGTCCAATTTCTCCTGTTACCCTTGGGAAAATTAAAAATTGGGGACTAAAAGATCATTTTTGTGGGAAAAAATAGGATTTTATATTTTCACACCCGGGCATTATAATCTTTAGTGAAACACTTGGGGGTTCAAAGTTCTCACCACACATCTAGATAAGTTCCTTAGGGGGTCTAGTTTCCAAAATGGGGTCACTTGTGGGGGGTTTCTACTATTTAGGCACATTAGGGGCTCTGCAAACGGAATAGGATGCCCGCAGACCATTCCATCAAAGTCTGCATTTCAAAACGTTATTACTTCCCTTCCGAGCCCCGACATGTGCCCAAACAGTAGTTTTCTCCCACATGTGGGGTACCAGCGTAGTCAGGAAAAATTGGACAACCAACTTTTGGGGTCCAGTTTCTCATGTTACCCTTGGGAAAATTAAGAATTGGGGACTAAAATCATTTTTGTGGAAAAAAAAAATTAATTTTTCACGCCCGGGCATTATAAAGTTTAGCAAAACACTTGGGGGTTCAAAGTGCTCACCACACATCTAGATAAGTTCCTTAGGGGGTCTAGTTTACAAAATGGGGTCACTTGTGGGCGGGTTTGCACTGTTTAGGCACATCAGGGGCTCGCTAAACACGACATGGCGTCCAATCTCAATTCCAGCCAATTTTAGGTTGAAAAAGTCTAACGGCTCCCCTTCCCTTCCGAGCCCTACGGTATGCCCAAACAGTGGTCCCCCCCCCCACATATGGGGTATCGGCGTACTCAGTACAAAAACTTTTGGGGTCCAATTTCTCCTGTTACCCTTGGGAAAATATTGGGGACTAAATGATCATGATTGTGGAAAAAATGATTTTTTATTGTCACGCCCGGGCGTTATAAACTTCGGTGAAGCACTTGGGGGTTCAAAGTGCTCACCACACATCTAGACAAGTTTCTTAGGGGGTCTAGTTTTGAAAATGGGGTCACTTGTGGGGGGTTTCCACTGTTTAGGCACATCAGGGGCTCGTCAAACGCGACATGGCGTCCGATTTCAATTCCAGTCAATTTTAGGTTGAGAAAGTCAAACGGCGCTCCTTCCCTTCCGAGCCCTACCGTGTGCCCAAAGAGTGGTCTCCCCCCACGTATGGGGTATCAGCGTACTCAGGACAAATTGGACAACAACTCTTGGGGTCCAATTTCTCCTGTTAGCCTTGGGAAAGTAAAAAAACTGTTGCTAAAAGATCATTTTTGTGACTAAAAATTAAATGTTCATTTTTTCCCTTTCACGTTGCTTTTGCTCCTGTGAAGCACCTAAAGGGTTAATAATCTTCTTGAATGTAGTTTTGAGTAGCTTGAGGGGTGCAGTTTTTAGAATGGTGTCACTTTTGGGTATTTTTTTCCATATAGACCCCCTCAAAGTGACTTCAAATGTGAGGTGGTCCCTAAATAAATGGTTTTGTTAATTTTGTTGTAAAAATGAGAAAATCGCTGGTCAACTTCCTAACAAAAAAAAAGAAATTTGTTTCCAAAATTGTGCTGATGTAAAGTAGACATGTGGGAAATGTTATTTAGTAACTATTTTGTGTGACATATTTCTCTGTTTTAAGGACATAAAAATTCAAAGTTTGAAAATTGAAAAATTTTCGCCATATTTCTGCTTTTTCATAAATAAACACAAGTTATATTGAAGAAATTTTAACACTAAGTTAAGTACAATATGTCACGAGAAAACAGTTTTAGAATCGCCAAGAACCGTTGAAGCGTTCCAGAGTTATAACCTCATAAAGGGACAGTGGTCAGAATTGTAAAAATTGGCCTGGTCGTTAACGTGCAAACCAACCTTGGGGGTATAGGGGTTAAACAGTAGTTTTCTCCCTTATATGGTGTATTGGCGTACTCAGGAGAAATTGCACTACAAATTTTATGGTGCAATTTCTCCTGTCACCCATATGAAAATGCAATATTTGGGGCCAAAAATATTTTTGTGGGGAAAATGATTTATTTTTACGGCTCAAAGTTCTAAACTTCTGTGAAGGACTTGAGGGTTCAATGTGCTCATCACACAGCTAGATGAGTACCCTGAGGGGTCTAGTTTCCAATGTTGTCAATTGTGGGGGATTTTCACTGTTTAGGCACATCAGAGGCCAATTGCTCCAGCAAATTTTTGCATTTGAAAAGTCAAATAAGGCTCCTTCCCTTCCAAGCTCTGCCGTGCGCCCAAACAGTGGTTTTATTCCTCATACTGGGTATTTGTGTGCTCAGGAGAAATTACACAACAAATTTTGGGGTCCATTTTTTCCTGCTACCTTTGTCAAAATAAAAAAATTGAATCTGAAGTAAAAATTTTTATGAAATAAAGTTAAAAATGTTTATTTTTTCCTTCCACATTCCAAAAAATTCCTGTAAAGCACCTGAAGGGTTAATAAACTTCTTGAATGTGGTTTTGAGCACCTTGAGGGGTGCACTTTTAAGAATGGTGTCACTTTTGGGTATTTTCTATCATACAAACCCCTCAAAGTGACTTCAAATGTGACGTGGTCCCTAAAAAAATGGTTTTGTAAATTTTGTTGGAAAAATGAAAAATCGCTGGTCAACTGTTAACCGTTATAACTTCTTAACAAAAAAAATTCTCTGTGATTTAAGGGCATGAAAATTCAAAGTTGGAAAATTGCAAAATTTTCACCAAATTTCTGTTTTTTTCACAAATAAACGCAAGTTATACCGATGAAGTTTTTAAAAAACAATCTCAGAACCAGTGGGATCTGTTGAAGCATTATTACCTGATAAAGTCACTGATCAGAATTGTAAAAATTGGCCTGGTCATTAACGTGGAAAACCACCTTCGGAGGTAAAGGGGTTAAAATCCCCTAAGGCTCAGCTCACCCCCTTTTTCCCAATTAAAAAGAAATAAAAAAGACATGTGGTATCGTTAGGTCTGTAAAAGTCTGATTATAGCGAGAAAAAAAAAAATCTAATAAAATGCCAGAATGATGCAAATTTTTGTCCACCACTTAAATTAAAACAAAAACTATGCATGTTTCGTATCTCAGTAATCGTAATGACCTGGAGAATCATACTGCCAGGTCATTTTTACAATGGTATATAATAAACTCAGAAAAACAATTGTGTTTTTTCATAATTTTGCCACACTTGGAATTCATTCCCACTTTCCAGTACATTACATGATAAATAGAATGGATTCAAGCAAAAGTATAATGTGTCCCGCATAAAAAACAAGCCCTCATATGGCTATGTTAGCAGAAAAAAGAAAAGTATTAGGGCTCTTAGAAAAAGAAAAAAAAAAAAACTAAACGCAAAAATGGATCACAGCCATATTGGGAAGGGGTTAATGAATCAGTCGCCTCGCACTGCAGCACTTAATCAAAACTGTGAACAATGCTAGTATTGATGAATATGGCCAAAGTTTATTTTTTTAATTTCTCATCTCTGCTGTAGAGATATTAGCTTGTAAATTTTATATGCTAATTTTCACTAACTTTCGACTCTGGGGGAAATTATCTATTTTTTTCCTGCAAGATGTTGACTATTCATAATCAGGAGGCATCATGCAGGGGTAAAAAAAAAAACAAACAAAAAGAAAAAGTTCAGGTGTAACAAATGCACATGGGGCCGACCTGAAATTGCAATTGATCGCTGTACTAAGCTTGGCGATTTATTCATGTACTAATGGTGGTTCTGATCTTGCACATATGCAGCAATCCAAAACTTGCAACACGGCCATGTTCAAACGTAATAATCTTCAGCACTCCAAGTTAGCGTATGTTCACACTTAAAAACTGAGCAGAATCTCTCCAAATCCTCCTCAAATATATAAATACATCACCAGAACCAAGTTTTGAGTACGTACTGCTTTACATTGTTTTGCGGCCCTTGGGATAGCGTCACAATGCCATCGCGACCCTTGAACCAAAAAATGTTGTGTTCCCCTGATCTTTGAGATTGCAAACGGGAGAGGGGAGTAGACCGGAGCTGTGTCACATCACAAATATTTTTGAAGCTCTCCCAATTAGTCAGTGTGGGGTAAGAGGTGTAGGGCAAAGCTGACAGCTCTCCATCACAGCAACATATCCGCAACGGAGATGAGAAATTAATATAAAAAGTCAGTTTTATTCAGCTCTACAGTCACATTCAGCTCTATTCCATGTTGTGGCTGGTTAAGCACATTATGTGGAGAAATGTCCTCTTTAAACTTTTTCTTTTTCTAGGAGCTCACATGGCACTGCATTGTGAAATCTAAAGGGTTAAACAGCAAGGACTGGTAATGGATAAATTATACATGCAAATGAACGGGAAGGAGTTGACGAATATAAAAATAAGCTACGATGCGGCCACAACACTACATACTCACTTCATAAAACAGCACAACCAAGCATGCGTTTGAATGGAAAAAGGACTGAAAACGCAAAGAACATGCAATAAACATTTAAATTTTATTTTTGTGAAATATGAAACATGAAGTTAAGTAAATGGATATAAATAGTCACATTCGATAGCATGTGTAAACTACAGCCTTCAGATATGCTGTCACTTATTACATGCTTCACCACGGCTCATGTAACATGTGAGGTTTAATACATTTCAAACAAAGTAAAAAACAAAACCAAAAACACACCACACAAATGCACAAAATACTTTAAAATGGGAAAAACTCTTCTGTGAACCAAACCCCTAAATCACATATTAACAAAATATCTATACGTTATATATACACACATACAATAGGAGACTCCTTCTCTTTTTGCATCAAATTAAGACTAGGCAACAATATACATCTGGAAACTATGTATATACACAGCATCTACTAAAAATTCTACTGTGAATGGTCAGGCTTTGATGGCCTAACAATCTATTTCACTATTTAACACTTCAGTTTTGAGCATTAAAAGGTATTCTCCACTGTTATAATAAATATTAATGGACCACAAGGGTTGCAAGGTTGAAAAACCAAACTATGCTGCATCACTGTAACCTGTACTGTGTTCCCGCCACTAATTGGTTGCAGACTTTACATCCTGCTTGAAAAAAAAATCCTCCAATCAGCGACTACGGATTGGCTGTGGCAGTCACGTGAAACCTATCTCCCTATGCCCAGCTGTAAGATTTTTGCTACTTTTCATTGAAGTACAGTTTTGCTCCAATGGGTAAAACTGTTTTACAGAGCAGCAGCACCACTTCAGAGAAGAAATGTAGTTTTTCTTTAAGACTCATTCAGGTTTATTGTGATAGCAGTGGATAAACCCTTTAACTTACTCCTTCACATTTATCAAGGCTAAAAACAGAAACTAAGTAAAATAAAAAAGGAAAATCTAGTAACCTAGAAAGTAGAACCTCTATAAATTATTAGAATGTGGTTATTTTTTAACTAGAAATGCCATCAGGCACAAACCTCAGAGATGCCAGAGATCATCTAAAGACAGAGTGATGCTTTGCATTCACTTACTTTTAGGACATCTTCAAGGTGAGTGATTTCATGGTACAATTCTTGGTACTCTGGATACTGGTCTTTACAAGGCTCGAGAGTCAGGAGAAGTCCTTGCAAAGACTCCTCTAAAGTTCCATCCAAGTAGGACCTGGAGGTCTCAGCTTCACTGTACGTGGAGCTATCAGACTGGAGTCTCTCTGGGGTAGAAGGTATTTCTGTAGATGTAAGCCTTTTTACCAGCTGTTTGGTGATATTCCCTTCACAGGTGTCTAACTCCACTGGCTTCAGCTCAGAGGCTTCCTCAGAGTCTTGCAAGATTGACACTGAGACATTTGAAGTAATATATATGTTGTTACTGTCCATGATGGGCAGACAGCTTTGGCAAGCGGAGAGGTCTGACTTATCTCCTGCAATGGTTTCCTCTGTGTCACTAGCGCGCTCTACAATGCATTGGGAGTCCTGCGACTGACTAGCTGAATCTGCAGAAGAACTGGCACTCGTAATGTCTTTCACTGGTTCCTCTGATGACAGATGAATGAGGTGATGTTCTGGTGGGCTGACAGTGATTTCAGGATTTGAGTAGCCCAGAGAAGATGAGGGAGTCGATCTTGGCGGCATACGTTCACCATTAGGCAAGTTGTCGAAACTTAAGGAGAGGGCTCTCTTCTCAATGGTTTCTACACTGCTATCGAAAACATCATCTTGCAGATTGGACTAGAACAGAAAATACACCATATAAATCAAAGGATTGCTGAATTCTAGTACAATACTACTAATAGTTAATCTAAAACATATGGCCACACTCAGTATAGACAAGTCATTACACGCACCACAGCAAATACAACAAAGTCCAGAAATTATGCCCAACAAAAAATATTCCTATTATATCAGTAGAATGTTCTGTTCGGTCATGGTATTTTATCATCATCAATTTTATAATTTAATCATAATTTCTGGCATACCAAAATAGATTTTTAGTCACGGGACTGAAGATCTGACTATATATCATTAAAGTGTACCTCCAATGGTGGACCTAAAAAACAGCTAATACATGCACCATGCCATGGAAATAATTTCTAATGCAAGATGAGAAAAGTATTTTATGAACTGCATTCACTTTACCCAGCCTGTTTCTGTAGAAGGAACCTGCTAGATAACAAATTCCAGATATTACTGCCAGTAAGGAAAGGCCTGATACCCTGTTAGCTACACACAGCTTGTAGACCGGGTAACCAGGTCTGGGCTGCAGCTCGTCTGTGTCTCTCACATGGCAAGCAATGAACTTCCAGATTGGGAAGGAGCCGCCTGCACTACAAAAATCAGAGATTTGAGGGTAAAGAGTCAAAGGGGGATTGTACATTTAAGTATCCAAGAGCACCATTTCTTTAATTATCTACAGGAGGTACACTTTAGGAACAAGACAATATATGTTGTAACTGGCGACAGTTTGAGAAGGCAGAAAAAAATGAAAGCACACACAGATAATGAGCTGCAATCAGGCAATGAAAGGTTTCCTTGACTACTGAAAAGGTGAAATCTCTGGGCCACATATCTGTTTTTCGTAATTTTCTATAGATGTTGAACTAGCAGCCATACTGGATTTTCTAGTGTTCTGCATCTTATGGGCCCATTTGGGGCACTAAATGTATAAAAACCCTCATCACATACTTACCTCATAAAATGGATTGTGTTCCTAAACAACTGCTCCCTAACCAACCGGTAGACCAGGACTGCCGGGAAAATCTTGCCTTCAAAAGCCACATATAAAAGTCATATACACAATTCTAACATGTGGTTCTTTCATGTGCTTTTTCATAGAATCAGTAAGATGATATTTCTCTGTGACATAGTAATGATACAGTGCCTTGAAAAAGTTTTCATACCACATGAATGTTTACACATTTTTCTCACATTACACCCACAAAAAAATATATATATATTGGCCTTCCATGTGCTACACCAACACAAAGTAGCAAGTATTTGTGAAGTGTAAAGGAAATGAACATGGTATTCTAATTATTTTAACACTATCATTCTGAAAATTGTGAATTGCATTTGTATTCAAAACCTCACCCCCGCTGAGTCAATATTTTGAGGACCATAATTCATTGCGATTATTGCTGCAAGGAAGAATGGTAAAAATTTCAGCCTCTAGATGTGCAAACTAGCTCTATCTCAATGAGGTTGGATAGAGAGTGTCTGAACAGCAATTAAATCTCATTGAGAAGACTTAAAAGAAGACTTAAGTCTAGATGGTGGCTGGGACATTCACACACACATGAAGATGCTTTGATCTAAACTATTCCATTACCGCTGTCAGTATGTATAGGGTCACTGTCTTGCCGGAAGGTGAACCCAAGTACCAGTGTCCAGGCTTTTGCATCTTCCAATAGGTTTTCCTCCAGGATTGCTCTGTATTTGGCTCTATCCATGGTCTCATCAGTTGTGGCCAGTTTCCCGGACACTGCTGAAGAAAAGCATCACCACAGGATGATGCTGCCACCACCATCTTTGACGGTGGGAATGGAGTTTTCAGGGTGAGATGCAGTGTTAGTTTTCCACCACACATAGCATTTTGCATTTAGCCCCAAACGTTCTACTTTGTCTCATCTTATCAGAGCAAGTCTCCCACATGCTAGCTCTATCCCCTACATGACATTTTGCAAACTGTAAACAGGACTTATGGAAGAGTGGAAGAAAGACATTTTTTAAAGCAAACCATAATGGACAGATTTGTTGAGTACACGATCAACAGTTGTTGTGGGGACAGATTCTCCCACCTGAGCTGTGGATCTCTACAGCATTTCCAGAGTAACCATTGGCCTCCTGGCTGCTTCTCTTATTAGTGTCCTCCTTGCTTGAGATGTTGATTTAGCTGTACAGCAATGTCTTGGTAAGTTGCCGTTGTGTCATACTTCTTCAATTTTAAGATGATCGATTGAACAGTGCTCTGTGAGATGTCCAGAGCTTGGGCCATTTTTTTTTAAATATACCTAGCCCTGCTTTATTTACTCTTCTCCTCAACTTTATCCCTGACCTGTCTGGTGTTTTCCTTGGTTTTCATGATGCTGTTTGATCCCTAATGTCCTCAAACCTCTGAAGCATTCACAAAACACTTATAGTTATCCTGAGAATACATTACAATTTACTAATTATGTGACTTCTGGAGGAAATTAGTCACTCAAGATTTTATTTAGGGTTATCAGACTACAAGGGAATTAATAAAAATGCACGTCACAATTTTCAGATTTATATTTTTAAAATATTTATAAAACCATGTATCGTTTCCTTTACACTTCACAAACACTTGCCATTTTGTGTTGGTTTACCACATAAAATACATTTACGGTTGTGGACGAAACGTGAAACAAAAAGTGGAAAAGTTTACAGGGTGTGAATACTTTTTAAAGGCACTATATATGTGTACATCGCACAAATGATCTATTGATTTGTCTTGTGTGGTATTGGCAACAAGTAGGTACGTTTTTTCAACTTTTTCCTTATGTGCTGCATTTAACCAATATAGTCTACTTTTCATTCAACAATGTGTTGGTTAACACTCAAAAAGATGAAGACATCAAAGAAATGAGGAGAAGAATACTGCATGCATGAAAATGTAATCAAGATGTCAGAAAAAAAAAACCACATATCAACTGGTGTATAACTCACATATCTCTCTGTGCCTGATCTAGGTCTCAGCCTGAGAGATGGCAGGTCACTAAAAGAGCGACTGCGCCGGAGTTTGTCAAAGAAAGTCTCCTGGAGCACATCCATAATGGACAGCCGTAGCCTGTCTTGCGGAGGGTTGAACCATTTCTTGAGCAGGTTAAAAGCAAACGGGATGTTAGTAATCACAGTGCAAACAAGTTACCAAGGTGCTGAAAGGTTTGCGATATTTTAGTAACGCATGAACTTTGAGGGGTAAAGTAGGATGAACTATGCACCATTCTAGGTCTTATTATTCACCAAAGGCAAAATACAAGCCGATTACATGCAGAGTATTATCCAAGATGCTGAGAAATGGATTCTTAAAGGCTTCTAAAAAAGGACACAAATTTCACAAACAATAATTAGAAGCATTAGGTAGTGAGAGGATATAACCTGTAGTAAGAGGAAATTACTTACAAAGAAGGAATGGTCTTTAAATGTGGGCGTCTCTGGAGTGCCCTGGCTGTATATGGAGACTCTTCTCTGGAGAGCAGCAGCTTTGTTTAGATTGCCTGTTGATGGGGTCAGATCCTCTGTATCGAATGGACTGCAACATAAAAAATGGAATTATCACATTACAGCAATCTCGTGGTAATAATACGTGTGAACTTAGGTTTTAACACATTAACTACATTCAGCAAGTTCTGCAGGCTTAGGCTATGTTCACACGCAGAATTTTTTTTTTTTTTACAGCCAAACTTTGACTTTGAATCATGTGCCCAAAATCCATTCTTTTTAACTTATACTTACCTTCCACTATCCAGCTGAGTGCGCTTGCCCCTGCTTGCTCTGGATTGGGTTTCCATGGTGACATGTCCTCTGGCTTTGCTTTTCCATGCCCGCACCATGACAAGTCTGGTGAGAGCGGGCGGAAGGAACGTCGGTTTGTGCCTTCCTATTCACAGATGCAGGGGATGTGTGCACCCATACAACCGCTATGGGTGAGTTTTACTATAACTCCCCGTACACTCTAACATCACCCCTCTGAGGAAGCTGTACGCAAAACGCTCGTCAAGGGCAAATTGCTTATTATAGGAATTTAATCATGGTCTTCTTGGTTCATATGTAGTTTAGTCCAAGAACATTCTCCATTTTGGATCTTCTTACAGGGCGTTCTATGTGATTTGTCTGACATTTTTTCTATTATACCATTTTTTAGCCTACATGTCATCTACTTTTAGAAGACATCTGCCTCTGGGATACTTATCCTCATAAGTTTGGATCCTCTTTGCCTCATTGTGGTATATTATTTGGTGCATTTATCATAAGTATTTTTGCTTGGTAGTACTGTTTTTGATCCACCCTGCATCTTTGTGGTGTATATGCAATTCCTTCCCGCATACGAATGCAAAGATTACTATTATTGTTCAAGTGACTATTGATATTTAAGTTTACAGGTCCTGTGTGTGCTTTGTCTATATCTGATACGCTTCTTTTTAATGTTTTAATACGAGTATGTGTTACGATGATTTAATAAAGATTGGTATTTTTATACATGGCTTGTACTCCCATGTGTTTGTAGGATTTTAAGCAAGCAGTTTTGATGATGAAATCCTGCAGATTCCTTTTAAAACTAGACTATATAATCTGAAGTATGAATAAAGCTTGATTCCCGCTGTATCTAGGAGCACGGACCGATTTTGAACAGGGAAGATATGAAGTTAGGGACATTTTGGAGAGCAGTATAAAATCTATTAAATCAGTGGTACTTACCACCAAGTTACTTCAAGGTTAAGTTTGATAGTACCAAGGTCGTTTATGTCCACAGCAACAGCTTGAGGATGAGCTGCAAAAAGGTCCTTTGTTTCACAAGTAACACTTCCAACTAGGATATGAGTTGCAATCCCTTTAAGTTCGGTCACCTTAGGAAATAAAGAACATACTGTAAGCCATCAGCTTGAAATGTACAGAGCGGTGTGAAAGGTGGTCTTTAATTTCCACAACAAAAGCTGTTTGTCACAGAATTCCATGTATATAACTTACATCTATCACTGTACTGTCTGTATGTAACACTGGGAACAATAGAGTTGTACCTTAATCGATATTAAACTGTGAATTAGAGGAACAAAAAACATTTCATCGCTGTCCCAACTCTGCTTGCCATTAACTTCAATTTTGCCTTTTAGTTTCCATCTCTGTCTTCCGTACCGCATAAATATCTGAAAATTAAGAATCAAAACTTGTTTTTCATATATGGCATTTGGTTGGTGTTAAATCATAATCTATTAGTAGAATGTCATGTAAATATTGTAGATATGTTTACAGCAAATGGAGCAAGAAACAACATTTAGATAAAGCTGTTTTGAACATATGGAAGTCTGTTTCAAGGGTCAGAAAAGTCTGATGCAATCTCCCCACATCAAGGGTTTTTCCAGAACTAGATTAAATAGAGAATTAATCAATGGGATACAACGATGTCTTTAATAGCTAAATATTTCTATGCTGTACCGAAGTACATTGTCTGACCATGGATAATATACAGATGAGACTCCCAACACACACAGTCCTTCCTTTCCCAGATGTATTTTAAGCAGGTGTCACCCTCTACTGGAAACTGCTAGAAGCTGCAATGAACACAGCGTTTATGATCACGAACAGCTACTTATTGCTATTTTCTTTTATATAGGCATACAGAGTTGTGAGATATTTAACTGGAGGATAGCTAATAAAATGAATCTACAAGTAATGACATCCTTCCACTGCTTTTGGTGAGTGCGGATTTCAGATATCTAATGAGCATCTACCATTCCTAGAATAATCATTAGAAATGAGGGCTCCTATAGGCCTAATCCAGACGAGCGTATAAATCGACACAGTCCTGCTCATAGTTATTGGCACCCATGAAGTGTAAGAATATAATGTGGAATATCTCCTGAAAAAAAATAATCAAGTGAAAGTTATTTTTGTATAGAGCACTTATGTTAAATACAAAAAAAAAAAAGAGAAAATGATAGACAATTTATGACAAAAAACAATGGGAGGGAAAAATAGAAAACCTACAGATTGCTGTGACACTGGTATTAGCAGTCTTTACTCTAAATTAGTATGGAGACATGTTTTGACTTGCTTGTGGTAAAATCACAAATGAGAATCACCAGTGATAGTCGGTGCCCATTTGACATGAATTAACTAATGCATGATGACTTTAGTATTTCAAAAAGCCACATGGTAGGGCCTGTTCCCTTGTCATAATGGTGAAGACAAAGTAGCTGTCCGAGGACATCAGGGAGGAAATGGTTGAGGAAGTAAAGGTGGCTGGGAATTTAGGAGGCAGCGATCATGCTATCCTCGAATTTTGGATTATAAGAGGAGGAAGACCAGAGAGGACTAAGAAAGGCAGATTTTAATGGACTCAAAGAGGGTAGGAAAGGTCCAATGGCTGAATGTTCTAAAGGACAGAAATGTCCAAGAAGGATGGGAGATTTTGCTAAATGAAATTTTTACCACACAATCGGTAACAATCCTAAAAAGAAGGAAGAACTGGAAGGTTTTAAAGAGATCACAGTGGATAAACACAGAGCTTAATCGCATGTTAAAAAGAAAAAAATAAATGTATATCAAATGGAAAGAGGGGGCATATCTAAAAAAGAATAAAATGCTGTTTGCAGTGAATGCAAAGCAAGAGTTTGAAGAGCTAAAGCCAGTAATAAAGTAAGATTTGCAAGGGAGACCAAAAACAGCAAAAAAAGATTTTGGGGGTATGTCAAAAGCAAAAGAAAAATCAAAGACACTATAGGACTTTTACACAATGAAACGAGTTAAGTGGTCAAAAATTATGTTGAGAAGGCCGCACTTTTAAAATTTCTATTTTGCATCTATGTTTTCTAAGAAAACAAATGCAACATCAACTGATCATCACGGTGCCATCGAGGGAATAAAAGAATCCACTCTATCCATAAACAGAGATTGCGAGGGAAGACTTGGCTAATTTAAATTAATTTAACTTTTATGGTCCAGATGAATTACATCCTAGGGTGCTGAAAAAGTTAGAGGAAATTGCAGAACCACTAGCCAGAATCTTTGAAAAATCCTGAAAAACAGGAGAAGTCCCAGAAGATTGTTGTCCCCATCTTCAAAATAGGAAAGAAGACGGAGCCAGAAAACTACAGGCCTGTGACCCATACTTCTATACCAGGAAAGATATTTGAACAAATTATTTAACAGCGTGTATGTAAGTACCTGGATAAGAATGCAGTAATTAACCAGAGCCAGCATGCGTTTGCAGCAAATAAGTTATGCCAGACTAATCTAATTTCCTTCTATGATGGAATCACCGACTTGGTGGATCAGGGAAATGCGGTAGCATCTCGACTTCAGCAAAGCATTTGATAAAAAAAATCTCATACTATCCTTATTGAAAAAATGACCAATTATGGGATTGACAAGGCTACGGTTAGGTGGATTTATAACTGGCTCAGTGATCTTACTCAAAGAGTGGTAATAAATGGTTGCACATCCAATAGGAAAGTGTTTCAAGTGGGGTACCACAAGGCTCTGTCCTGGCCCCACTGTTAAACATTTTTATGAATGATCTAGAAAAGGGAACTGAAGGTAAGGTAATCAAGTTTGCAGACAATGCAAAGTTAGGAGGGATAGCTAACACTAGAGAAGACAGAGAAAAAATTCTGAAGGATATAGATAAGCTTGAACAATGGGCAGCGACTAATAGAATGGTATTAAACAGGGAGAAATGCAAGATTCTACATCTGGGCAAGAAAAACGAAAATTACATCTATAGAATGGGAGGAATAGAACCAAGCAACAGCACGTGTGAAAAACACTTCGGTATTACTAATAGATGACAGGTTGAACACGAGTTAACAGTGTGATGCAGCAGCAAAAAAGACAACACCGTTCTAGGAAGTGTTAAAAGAAGCATAGAGTCTAGATCATGTGACGTAATTATCCCCCCTCTACTCATCCTTGGTCAGGCCTCAACTGGAATACTGTGTTCAGTTCTGGGCAGCAGATTTTAAAAAAGACATTGAAAAACTGGAGCAAGTTCAGAGAAGAGCTACCAGGATGGTGAGCGGACTGCAAAGTATGTCCTACGAGGAACAGTTAAAGAATCTTGGAATGTTTAGCTTGCAAAAAAAAAAAAAAAAAAAAAAAAAGGCCAAGAGAAGACTTAATAGAAGTCTACAAATATCTGAAGGGATGTTACAGTGTAGAGGGATCATCATTATTCTCATGTGCACATGAAAACAAGAGAAGCAATAGAATGAAACTGAAAGGGAGAAGATAAAGATTAGATATTATAAAAAACTTTTTGACAGTGAGGGTGATCAATGGACAGACATCTGTCTGAAATGATTTAGTGAATCCTTCATTGAGCAGGGGGTTGGACACGATGACCCTAGAGGTCTCTTCCAACTCTAACATTCTATAATTCTATGAACTGCTATTATTAGCAAACACAAGACTTCCAAAGGGTATAAGGCTATCCCCAAAGACCTTGGTATTCCAATTTCAACGGTGTGCAATGTTATTAAGAAGTTTGCCAAACATGGAGCAGTCAAGAACCTCAGTGGATGTGGGGGAAAAGACGAAAATTGACAAGATGTCTTCGAAGGTTGTTGCAAATGGTGGAAAAAAAACACCCCGTCAAACATCTGAAAACCTGAAGGCCAACCTGGAACAATCTGTGGTCATGATTTCAACAAGTACCATACACCGCATACTAAACCAAGCAGAGATTTATGGACGAAGGCCAAGGAAGGACCCATTGCTGAAGAAAAGACATAAAAAGGAACGACTGATCTTTGCCAAAAAGAGTACCTTGACAAACCTCAAGCCTTCTGGGAAAATGTGCTGTGGACAGATGAAACAAAGAGAGAGCTTTTTGGCAATGCAAAGCAACAGTTTGCTTACAGATGGCAAAATGAAGTTTATAAAGGAAAAAAAAAAAACACCCTACCAACAGTTAAGCATGGTGAAGGTTCCATAAAACTGTGGAGTTGCTTTGCTGGGTCTGGTACTGGAGGCATTGACTGTATCACAGGAATCATGAAGTCAGAGAATTATCAAGAGATTTTAAAGCAAAATATCCTAAACCAGTGTAAGAAAATTTGTTTTGAGTTGAAGATCATGGATCCTCCAGCAAGACAATGACTCAAAGCACATATCCAAAAATACACAGGAATGGTTGAAAATGAAAAAAAATGGACTGTTAAAATGGCCAACAATGAGTCCTGAGCTCAGTCTCATTGAAAATCTTTGAGGTAAGCTGAAATCTGCCATTGGGAAAAAGAACCCTGAAAACATTCAAGAGCTTGAAAAAACTGCAAAGGAAGAGGGGAATAAAGTACCAGCTGAGAAGTGCAAGAAGCTTATAGATGACTACAAGAAACGTTTGGCAATGACACTGGATGTGCAACCAAGTATTAATTAGGGGTGCCTTTACTGCTGCCCATGCTGTTTCTTCATTGAAATTGGAAAATGTAAGTTGAAAAACAATGTTTTATTGTATTACTTTGGATCACTAATTAAAAAATCCTGAGGATATAACTTTGGTACATTTCCATTTATTTCTGAAGATATTGTACAGACTATGAAAAAGCTGAGGGGGTGCCAATAACGATGAGCAGGATTGCATGCAGTCTGATTCTTTTAGTTGAAAAAAGAAAAAAAAACTTGAAAAGGACACTGAACCATGTTATTCAATAGCGTTGTTCATAAAGTTTTAGTATAAATCTAGGAAACTATTTGATCATGTACATTTTTTAACTTCGTTGTATAAAAATGTCAACAGTGTGATGCAGCAGAAAATGCAATTCTGGGATGTATTAACAGAAACATACACTCTAGATCACGTGAAGTCATTATCCCCCTCTACTCCTCTTTGGTCAGACCTCATCTGGAATACTGTGTCCAGTTCTGGGGACATTTTAACCCCTTAATGACCGTTCATAGACACCAAACATGTCTAGGTTCTCTTATCTAAGTGGTGAAAAAAAATTCCAAAGTTTTCTATAAAAAAAAAAAAAAGCGCAATTTTCCGAGACCTGTAGCGTCTCCATTTTTCGTGATCAGGAGTCGGGTGAGGGTTTATTTTTTGCGTGCCGGGTTGACGTTTTTAATGATACCACCTTTGTGCAGACACGTTCTTTTGATCACCCATTATTGCATTTTAATGCAATGTTGCGGCGACCAAAAAAAAAAGGTAATTCTGGCATTTTGACTTTTTTTTCGCTACTCCATTTAGCGATCGAGTTAATCCTTTTTTTTTATTGATAGACCGGGTGATTCTGAACGCGGCGATAACAAAATATGCGTACGTTTGTTTTTTTTAATTATTTTATTTTGATTGCGGGGGTGATTTAAACTTTTTATGCTTTTTTTAATTTTTTTAATTTTTAAACATTTTTTTTTTTTTTTTTTACTTTTGACATGCTTCAACTGCCTCCATTGGAGGCTAGAAGCATGCCATACTTGATCGGCTCTGCTACATATAGGCGATGCTTAGACCGCCTATATGTAGCAGAAATACAGCATTGCTATGAGCGCCGACCACAGGGTGGCGCTCGTAGCAATCTGCTAGCAACAACCATAGAGGTCTCTGAGACCTATGGTTGTCACGGCAACGCGTCGCTGACCCCCAATCACGTGACTGGGTCGGCGATGCGCTCATTTCCGGCCGTGCGCCGGAAGCGCTAGTTAAATGTCAGCTATCAGTGACAGCGGGATTTAGCTAGTTAATAGGCGCGGGCGGATCACGATTCCGTCCACGCCCATTGCGGCCACATGGCGCGGCTTTGAGGTGGGCTCACCGCCGGATCCCACCTCAAAGCAGGGGACACAGACCACTGACGTACTATCCCGTCAGTGGTCGGAAAGGGGTTAAAAAGAGGGATTTTGGGTTCTTACCGTAAAATCTCTTTCTTGGAGCCTTCATTGGGGGACACAGAATACCATGGGTGTATGCTGCTGCTGCTAGGAGGCTGACACTATGCAAAACAAGAAAATTAGCTCCTCCCCGGCACTATACACCCACCGACAGGCACCAAGCACCTCAGTTGGTAAAAAAGCAGTAGGAGAAGCAACCAAAAACCATGAACATATGTACCAACCCAACAAGGGACTCGAAGACCCAGCACGGTACAACTTAAACAGGGAGGGTGCTGTGTCCCCCAATGAAGGCTCCAAGAAAGAGATTTTACGGTAAGAACCCAAAATCCCTCTTTCTTTATCGCCTTATTGGGCGACACAGAATACCATGGGACGTTCCAAAGCAGTCCCGAGGGTGGGAACAGCAATAAAAGGAACGACAGAAGGAAGGGCTTAGGTCGGCCGCTGCGCGACCGCCGCCTGCAGAACCTTCCTACCAAGAGCTGCATCAGACGAGGCCTGGGTATGAACCCTGTAGAACCTCGCAAAGGTGTGCAAAGACGACCAGGTCGCGGCCCTGCAAAGTTGTGAGGCCGAAGCCTGGTGTCGCATAGCCCAAGAAGCCCAAACAGCTCGGGTGGAGTGGGCTTTCACTCCCGGAGGGGGCCGTTTCTCTTGAAGTCGATAGGCTTCCAGGATGGTAGACCGAATCCAGCGAGCAATTGTGGATTTGGAGGCCGGAAGACCTTTCCGGCGACCCTCAGAAATGAGAAGCAGGGAATCAGATTGGCGAAAAGAAGCGGTCCTGGCAAGGTAAACACGCAAGGCTCTCACTACATCCAGTTTGTGGAGCGACTTTTCCAGAGGATGAGCAAGCGCAGGACAAAACGATGGAAGGACGATATCTTCGTTAATGTGAAAGGGAGATACCACTTTTGGAAGGAAGGAAGGAACTGGCCTGAGAACAACCTTATCTTGGTGGAGGATAAGGTACGGAGAACGACAGGATAAGGCC
The DNA here is from genome assembly GCF_039654945.1 of Dendrobates tinctorius. Lineage (NCBI taxonomy): Eukaryota > Metazoa > Chordata > Amphibia > Anura > Dendrobatidae > Dendrobates > Dendrobates tinctorius. Next base: position 11,452,351 of record NW_027361672.1, read on the forward strand.
GCCAGCTCAGAAACTCTCCTGATGGAAGTAATGGCGATTAGAAAAGACACCTGCCATGAAAGAAAAGACAGAGGGATGTCCTGGATTGGTTCGAACGGCGCCTTCTGGAGGGCGCCAAGAACAAGATTGAGATCCCATGGATCTATCGGAGAATGATGAGGAGGAGCCACATGGGCGACTCCTTGGAGAAAAGTCTTCACTTGCGGTAAGGAAGCTAGATCCTTCTGGAAGAGGATTGCTACGGCAGACACCTGGCCTTTGAGAGTACTGAGGGATAGGCCCGTATCCAAACCAGATTGGAGGAAACGAAGAATGGATGGAATGGAGAATGACAGTGGAAGAACATCGTTATCATCGCTCCAACGGAAAAAGGCCTTCCAGTACCTATGGTAAATGCGGGAGGAAGCTGGCTCCCGAGCCTTGATCATGGTCTGAATGACCCGGCTGGAAAACCCTGAATCCTTCAGAATTGCGGCCTCAACGGCCATGCCGTTACACTCAAGAGACTGAGAATTCTGGTGGTAAAGAGGGCCTAGCGAGAGATCTGGACGGTCTGGAAGCCTCCAGGGGACGTCCACGAGCATGTTCACCAACTCCGCGTACCAAGGGCGTCTCGGCCAGTCTGGAGCCACTAGGATGACTGGGATGCCCTCTGACTATATCTTTTTGACCACTCTTGGAATGAGGGCAAGGGGAGGAAACAGGTAAGGCAGCTGGAACTGGGACCACGGAATTACTAGGGCGTCGCAACCGACGGCTAGAGGATCCCTGGACCTGGCTACAAAGTGAGGAACTTTGTTGTACATCCGAGATGCCGTGAGATCGACGTCCGGGGTGCCCCAACGCTGGCATATCTGACTGAAGACTGTGGGATGAAGGGACCATTCGCCTGACGCTAGACCTTGGCGACTCAAGAAGTCGGCTGCCCAATTCTCCACCCCTGGAATGTGAACAGCGGAGATCGCCGGAACGTGACGCTCTGCCCAGCGCAGTATCCTTGCCACTTCTGACATTACCTGCCTGCTGTGAGTACCGCCCTGGTGGTTTTTGTATGCTACAGCCGTGGCGTTGTCTGACTGAATGCGGACTGGTTTGCCTACGAGGAGATGCTGCCAACGAAGGAGAGCAAGGAGGATTGCCCTGATCTCCAGAAGGTTGATGGGCAGAAGAGTCTCCTAGGCGTTCCAGCGCCCTTGGGCCGTTTTCTGATGGTAAACCTCCCCCCATCCTAGGAGACTGGCATCGGTGGTGATGACCTGCCACCGAGGTGGAAGAAAAGACCTTCCGCGGAGAACTGACGCCGGCAATGCCCACCAAGTCAGCGATTGTCTGATTCTGAGCGGAAGAAGAATGGGGCGGTCCAGAGAAAACGAGGTCTTGTCCCAGACTGACAGGAGGAACAGTTGGAGAGGGCGAGAGTGGAATTGTGCGAAGGGCACTGCTTCCATAGAAGCTATCATCTTCCCCAGGACCCTCATGCAGGACCGAAGGGACTTGATCCTCGAGCGTTGTAGGGACTGGATCCCTTTGGAAAGGGTTGAAAACTTGTCCCTCGGTAGAAACACACGGGCTAGATTCGTGTCGAACTCCATGCCCAAAAAAGTCAGACGTTGGGTAGGGCGCAGGATGGACTTCTCCTCGTTGACTATCCATCTGAGGCGGCTGAGGGTATCCAAGGTTATCTGAAGACTGTGAAGACAGTCTTGGCGGGACGAACCCTTGATCAGGAGATCGTCCAGGTAAGGAATGATAAGAATCCCTCTGGATCGAAGGATGGCCCTGACTGTTGCCATCACCTTCGTAAAGACACGGGGAGCGGAGGCTAGTCCAAAGGGGAGGGCCGTGAACTGATAGTGATTGTCCTGAATCGCAAAGCGGAGGTATCTCTGATGCCGCAGAGAAATGGGGATGTGGAGGTAGCCATCCTGTATGTCCACAGAGCAGAGAAACTCTCCGGATCTTCACGTAGCGATTGAGCAACTTGAGGTCCAAAATTAGACGAAGAGAGCCGTCCTTTTTCGGGACTACGAAGAGATTCGAGTACAACCCTAAAAACCCTTTGTTTGCAGGAACGGGAACGATGACCCCTGCGGAAAGGAGGGAGGAGACGGCCTGAAGGAACCCTGGAATCTGTGATCGCTGTCTTGGGGATCGAGACAGAAAGAAGCGACTGGGGGAGAAGAAAACTCGATTTTGTATCCGGATGTGATGATTTCCCTGACCCAAGCGTCGTCGATAATGGATAATCATGCGTCTTTGAAAGAGGAAAGTCTGCCTCCCACCCTGGAAAGATTTCCAGGTGGGGGTGACCCGTCACTTAGATGAAAATCTGTCGGATCGGGAGCCTGAGGACCTGGAGGGCTGACCTCTGGATCTCCAGCGGGGAGCTGGCTTATAAGAAGGCTTTCTCCGGTCTCTGGAAGCAGGATGCCGGTACTGCTGGGATGAACCTTCTGCAGGAGAGGAGGGGCGAAAGGACCTAAATGGCCGAGAAGCCTTCCTGTTAAAGAACCTCTTAGGGCGGGACTGGGGAAGGGAAATGCTCTTTCCACCAGTGGCATCCGAGATTCGCATTCCACGACTTCAACCAAAGAATGCGGCGTATGGCTACTATGTTGCTGTTAGCTCTTGCTACGCACCCAGCCGCGTCCAAGGAGGCAGCCAAAAGGTATTTGCCCGCATGACTAAATTGGTCTGCTAAATCCGCCAGCTCGTCCTGAGGAGCTGCTGCTGAAATGCGTTTGCGCAGAATCTTTGCCCAAGCCGAAATGACCTTCGCCACCCAAGCGGAGGCGAAGATAGGACAGAGGGAAGCGTCGGATGCCTCAAAAATTGACTTAGCCAACAACTCTATTTGCCTGTCTGTTGGATCTTTAAGAGAAGCTCCGTCCGGAAGGGAAAGAACAGTCTTAGAGGAAATCCGAGAAACTGGTGGATCTACCTCGGGAGCTTTGGTTCATTTCGTGACTAGATCTGCATCGAAGGGATATAGTACATCTGAGTACTTGCGGCCTGAAAAACGTTTCTCAGGATGTTGCCAGTGATTGGCTAAGGAAGTGTCGAACTCTTTGTGATTAGGAAAGGTTCGGGATGGAAGCCTCGCTATCTTAAAGGAAACAGGGCATTCCTGAGGGGGTGCCTTATCCTCCTTTATCTTTAGAGTTTGGAATATAGCCGATATGAGACTATCTACCATATCCAGAGTTCTAGCTATGTTGTCCGCTTCTGAGTCAGATCCAGATTGGGAATCATCGTCTGACCTAGGATCGTCTGTTGAGGATGGAGACAAAGAGCGTAGCCTGGGAGAAGCGGAGGGACCCTGCGAACTGGAAGAAGAGCCAGACAGGACCCGCTTTCTAGAGCCCCTACCCGGCTTGTCCGTCTGAGGGTCGCGGTCCGGTGCTGGCGACTCACCGTGAGAGGCGGTCGGCGCACAGGTGGCTGCAGATAGCTGGGGTAACCGCTCTAAGACCTGGACCAGAGATTGAGACACTTTCGTGAGATCAGAGACCGACTGAGACATCGCCACGGCCCACTCAGGGGGTGAGGTGTTCTCAACCCGGGGCTCGGAGTGCTCCTGAGGGGCAGACATGGAGGAAGGGCTGCAGGACGGACAGAAGGGAGACGACTGACCTGATACCCACTTCTTTTTATAGCGCGCGCAGGCGTAGTGAATAGCGGTGGGTCCTAGAGCAGAGAGCCCCTGCAGGATTGGGCATATGTCAAAGGGGTAGAAACACTGCCTGATGCGGAACTGCGGAGGGGAGCTAATTCTAGCGTCAGCTGAAGCAGCGCCGAGCTTACCGAGGTTCAGATGCAGAAAAACCAGCATTGTGTCCCCCAGGAAGAAATCTTGTGAAGAGAGAGGCAGGAAGAGATGCTAGCGGAGGGCGGGGCTTATTCGCCAAGCCCTGATTGGAAGAGGACCGAGGAGGGGGCGCGGTGAATGTCCCACTGACAGGGCTGAAGTGAAAGCAGCCCTGTGATATGCTGTAAAAGTGCGCGAAGAAAGCGCGCGCAGGGAGAGGGGAGAAGCTTCCTTAACTTTTTTTTTTTTTTTTTAAACGAAAGTGAAGTGCTCCCTCTGCCCTCATGAGCGACGGCGCGCCCGGAGCAAAGAAACCACAGGGACAGGACCCACAGAGACCGGGAGGCCAAGGGATAGGAAAATCACAGGGACAGGGCAGCCACCGGGTAGGATGCTGCCTGTGGAGGCCACCGCTGAATCCCCCGATGAGAAGAGCGTCTAACAGCGCTTGGAGAAGGAAAACTGGCGGGAAATTCAAAAAAAGGGAGAAGGGTACTGATCCTGATAGCGTGGTGCAGGGCTGTATTTTAATACAGCGCAGTACTGGCTGTAACGCTGCAGGGCTGATGGGTCGGCTAGGGTCCATATTTGAGAGCGGGGCTGGAGGGGACATCTGGATCCGCTTACCTGACGTCCTTGAGGAGGATGACCGCAGGGGCCCACGATAGCCAGCAGGCCGCTGGGAGAAACGATCCTCAGTACCCGCACTATGTACGTATGGTGCAGAAGACGGCTCATGGTAGGGGAAACGTCACCGCTGGCGGCCGCCGTCTTCCTCTCAGCCCTGTCCCGGGAGAGGGGTGAGGAGGGTACTTGGCTAGGACCGGCTACCGTTATAAGCCCATAGCACCCGAGGGTGATAGGGGAAGGTCCTGCCTGCGGTCCTGAGAGTTGCGATGTGGGCAATACCACATTGCTCGCTCAGCCGCATTAATAGTAAAAGCAGGATGAACTCACATCCCGTTTCCTGAAGCTGTATCTGGAAAAGAAAGGGGAAATCATTAAAAAAACACAGCTAAAACCTGAAAAGAAAAGGATTAAATGCGGATCTGGGGAGATCCCGGTCCGCCTCCTACAGACACTAAGCACAAACTGAGGTGCTTGGTGCCTGTCGGTGGGTGTATACTGCCGGGGAGGAGCTAATTTTCTTGTTTTGCATAGTGTCAGCCTCCTAGCAGCAGCAGCATACACCCATGGTATTCTGTGTCCCCCAATAAGGCGATAAAGAAAAGACATCAACAAACTAGAGCAAATTCAGAGAAGAGTGACCAGAATGGTGACCGGTCTGCAAACCATGTCCTATGAGGAACAGTTACAGGATTTGGGAATGTTTAGCTTGCAAAACAGAAGACTGAGAGGGGACTTAATAGCTGTCTACAAATATCTCGAGAACAGTCACATTGTAGAAGGATCATCTTTATTCTCATTTGCACAAGGAAAGGCTAGAATCAATGGGATGAAACTGAATGGGAGTAGACATAGATTAGATATTAGAAAAAAAACTATTTGACAATTAGGGTGATCAAGGAGTGGAAGAGGCTGCCACGAGAGGTGGCGAGTTCTCCTTCAATGGAAGTCTTCAAACAGAGGCTGGACAGACATCTGTCTAGGATGATTTAGTGAATCCTGCTTTGAGCAGGGGATTGGACCAGATGACCCGGGAGGTCCCCTCCAACTCTACCATTCTATGATTCTATGAAATGGATTTCACATGGATGAAAATTAGAAACAAAATTGTCTCATGTATGAAACGCAGATGATTTCTTATACTTCGGTCTGCAGATCCTTTTACACAAAGTGCTCTGCTCACCCATTAACTACAAGGGTAAATGTGGTATCTTTCTCATGTCCAAAAGTGGTGCCATGTGCATGTTTGTACATCTATGTACAGTATGTTTTTTTTCACCTGCTTTTGGTTGTCAAAATACAAAAACATGAGAATACAGTTTTTTTTTCTCTAATCGAGGCTAAACCTTTTGTCAGCTAATAGCTATAATTGTCGTCTGTGTTTCTCTCTAGATATTTCAAAAAAGAAAAGGTTAAAAAAGAAAAAATATATATACTTTGGAATACTGCTTAACCAGATCATGGCTGAAGGAAATGTGCAAAGATCAGGCGCCAAGAGGCCACAATGGAAGCATTCACAATATGTTGAGAACATTTGATGTTTCCTCCCACATTCCAAAGACATATTGATAGGGAATTTAGATTGTGAACCCCATCGGGGACAGTGATTATGTCTGTAAAGTGCTGTGGAATTAATGGCGCTATATTAAATGAGTAAAATAAATAAATAAATAAAAAAAGTGTACAGCAAAAGCCTAGATAAGCAATTATTGACATCCATCTCTAGACTTGCAAGGGTCTTCTTCCCATGTACAAAACATTTTATCTACTGAAAAAGTAACTAATTCACAAACCTCATACTGGTCTCCAGGACACAGGCGTGCAAAACCAGCTAGGCCTATAAAAACAAAAAAATATATATTTTAGTTTAATAACTTATACAGAAAAGTCATTAGCCTATATTAAGTTCTAGAGTTTTAGTCCACATTAAAAGGTGTTGTCCACTACTTGGACAACACCTTCTTGAGCTAAATGTTTGGCCTCGAGAAAATAAAAGACCTATATTCACCTCCCTTGCTGGTGCTGTTCAGGGACTCTGGTGCGGTTGTTGCGCCAGTGTCATTGTCTCCACCTTCGGACAAATCGAACATAAAGAGAAGTCCGGGCTGCAGTTGATCTCGAACTTCCTCTTCCTGCTCAATTCGACAGGAGGCGTGGACAGTAAAGCCAGCGCTGATTGGGCGCCCGGGTCCGATGTCACAACAGCACGGGGGCCCTAGAGAGAGCGAGCGCCGACACAGCTGGAACTGTACCAGTACGAAGAGGTGAGTATAAGTTTTTTTTACTTTATCGGGGCCAAGCGTGGGGTATGACAAGAAATTGTCCAAGTAGTGGACAACTTCTTTAACCATTTCACTACCAAGCAGGGCTGTGGAGTTGGTAAGCCACAGTTGCGACTCCGGCTCCGACTCCTTCATAAATGGCCAATTCATAACAACAAATTTACTGTTGTAAAATATTAAACATCGTGCTTATTCAGTTTCTCACCATCATATAAGTAATCAGACCACTTAGAGCAAAAACTACATTTATTAGAATACAATTAGAATATAGCAAATAACTTTTATAAACTTTTCTAAACTGTAAGTAAATATGCAATAAACACTTTTATGCAGTTAATAAGAAGAAATCTATAAATTTGTCCTCAGAAAAAGTATTGCCTCTGTCAGATCCTCCTTCATGGATGCCCTCAAATCTGATCTAATTATTTTGAGAGCAGAGAACAACCTCTCTACACTAACTTGTGTTGGTGGCAAAGCAGTAACCACTCGGGCAACATCTCTGACAATGTCAGGATACAGAGGAATCGCTTGTTGCACTGTTATTTTTGATGAACGGTCAAATTTCTCAATTTCTTTTAGTGCACATGAAAAATTCTGCTGAAATGTACTGGCTGTGTTCCTTGATGGGGATGACTCTTCTTCTATGCGGGAACGCTTTGCACGGTCCTTGTGATCCATATATTTTTCGAAATTAAATTCTTCATCAGTTGATGATGAGGGTGAAGATGTGGCAGGACGACCAAATTCTTCTTGTTCCTCCTGACTGTTCTGCAACCCTTTCATCCTTACTGCTATTTCAAACAGAGCTTCTTTTCCTTTACTTAGCTGTTGATCATCTAGAAGAATCCGATGCATTGGGTCTACATAAACAGCTGCCAAAAGAATGTTATTTTGTAATAGTAGCTCCTCTCTCCGTTTCATTGATGTAGCAATGCCACTTGCAATTAACCCTCCTCTTTGGGACAGGCGAAACATCAGGTTCTTCCACTCCTTTAAGAAAATACCTGGAGTTAAGTCCTCTGCTTGTAATTTTTTAGTCACTGTAAATGGATGCTCTAGCAATTTTTCCAGCTCAGTCACCTGATTCCACTGACTTTCATTTAGCGTCAGTTGAGGGTTAGCCATGTCTACAAGAAAGGTTTTCAGTTCAACCAAGCGCTGAATCATTAAGTAAGTACTGCCCCATCGTGTGGCTTGATCAATAATTGCCCCTTTTCCAGCACGTCTCTTCAAAATTGAGTCAACTTTAGGGGTTCTGGCAACAGTAGCAAATTTTCTCACCTTGCCAATCAGTGCAGCAGCATGTCCTTCTTGCAGACTGTCTTATAGCCAGCTGTAGCGTATGCACAACACAGCGCATGTGATGAATGAAAGAACATATTGACACAGTTTCAACAAGATCATCTAAACTATCATGTTGCTGTTCATCTGAAGCAACTTCAGTTTGCTCCTCAGTTACAATACTGTGTTCCTCTATTTCAAACATTTCTGTGTCTGTGGACCCAGAATGTTCTTCTAGCTGCTGGTCACCATCATTACTCTCATTCATTAGCTTAATAGTACTTATCATATTTGAAGTATTGTCAGTTACGACAGAAAGAACTTGCTCTTTTTTAAGTTCATAGTCTTGCAGAACCTTTTCCACCAAGACCTGGAGAAACTCACTGGTGTGATGAGTTTTGGTGTCTTTTACTGCCAATGTCTTGGTAACTATTTCATTTTTGTCACAAACAAATCGGACATTGATGGCAAAATAGTTCACTCTGTGACGTGTGCAGGCATCCATTTTAAGAAACAGAAAGCGTCCCTTGAGAGTTTTTTTTAAGTTCTTCCTTTTGTTTAAAAGCTTCTTCGATTACTAATTTTCTAATACTCTCTCTCTTCAGAGAAACACCAAGCTTGTGGGCCATTTCCCCATTCAGACACATAAAAGCTGGTTGTGAAAATAATGAAATAGGCACACTATCCTTTACAACAAGCTCTATGATCTGTTTTTTAAATGTATCTACTGTCATTGTCACAGTAACTTTGTCACTGACAAAATATCTTGCAACTGATGGCTGCAAAGTTCTCTGCTCCTTTGTTTGGCTGGAAGAGCTGGGCACTGGTTCATTGGTTTGGATGCAGTCTTTCTCATCCACTGCTTTCAGTACTTCTGGATGAAAGCGCTGTAAATGTCTCTTTAGATTAGAAACTCTGGTAGGAGCATTTTTATCTTTGCCTGAATATGCACTCATCTTGGCTTCACAGCATTTGTTTTCGTCTGGATCATTTGTCATACACTGACAGACATAATGTTTTCTATCTTGAGTGATGGTGAAATGTTCAAATACAGCTGATTTAATGTGATGCTTCTTTGACATTCTCAGGTTTTTAATTCTGCATTCACAATCCAAATGACAATTGTTTTTCCTAAAAACAATTGTACAAAATTATTGACAGGTCGTACAACTGATATAGTGGTCAGTAATACTGTTATTATTCCTCATGTACTCACAGTTAACTGATGCAAAGTTTGTTGAAAGGATAATACTTCTTTAAGTCTTCCTCTTCTGAGTAGCAGGCAGCTGTGAGATGCTTGGAAGACGCACACCTAGTATGATCTAGTCTAGAGGAGGAGCTTTACTACTAAGAATTTGCAACACATTTTCACTTTCAGTTTCATACATTGTAAGTAGGGGGGTTGGGGCAGCATGAGGTTAACCAAGTATAAGATTAGATAAGGGCAGTGGAGAACAGTGACACACAAGAAGTAAGAAATGTCTCTATCTCCAGCAGAACTGCTTATCACTGTTGTTCATAGTTTGATAGAACATATATATTTGAGTAACATTTATAAAATTCAAATGAAAGTTCAATTATGAAATATTAATACATTTTTTTTTAAAGCTGGAGTCGGAGTCGGTACATTTCTACCGACTCCGACTCCAACCAAAACTAACTCCGACTCCACAGCCCTGCTACCAAGGGTGGTTGCACGTTAACTCCCAGGCCAATTTTTACAATTCTGACCACTGTCCGTTTATGAGCTAATAACTCTGAAACGCTTCCATGGATCTCGGTGATTCTGACATTGTTTTCTTGTGACATATTGTACTTCATGCTAGTGGTAAAATTTCAAAATCAAATAACTTGTGTTTTTTTGTGAAAAAAACAGAAATTTGGCGAAAATTTTGAAAATTTCGCAATTTTCCAACTTTGAATTTTTATGCTCTTAAATCACAGAGATACGGCACACAAAAATCTTAATAAGTAACATTTCCCACATATTTACTTTTTTTTGTTAGGAAGTTATAAAAGTTAAAATTTGACCAGCAATTTCTCATTTTTGCAACGCCATTTTATTTTTACGGACCACATCACATTTGAAGCCATTTTGAGGGGTCTATATGATAGAAAATACCCAAAAGTGACACCATTCTCAAAACTGCACCCCTTAAGGTGCTCAAAACCACATTCAAGAAGTTTATTAACCCTTCAGATGCTTCACAGGAATTTTTTGAATATTTAAAAAAAAACAAAAAACTTCAGGTTCAATTTTTTTTATTTTACCAAGGGTAACAGGAGAAATTGGACTGCAAAAGTTATTGTGCAGTTTGTCCTGAGTACGCTGATACCTGATATGTGGGGGGGAACCACTGTTTGGGCGCATGACAGAGCTCAGAAGGGAAGGAGCGCCATTTGACTTTTTCAATGCAAAATTGGCTGGAATTCAGATCGTACGCCATGTCACGTTTGGAGAGCCCCTGATGTACCTAAACAGTGGAAACCCCCCACAAGTGACCCCATTTTGGAAACTAGACCCCCCCAAGGAACTTATGTGTGGTGAGAACTTTGAACCCCCAAGGGCTTCACAGAAGTTTATAACGTACAGCCGTACAATTAAAAAATCATATTTTTTCCACAAAAATGATCTTTTCACCCTCAATTCTTAATTTTCCAAGGGTAAAAGGACCCTAAAAGCTATTGTGCAATTTGTCCTGAGTACGCTGATACCTCATATGTGGGTGTAAACGACTATTTGGGCGCATGGCACAGCTCGGAAAGGAAGCAGCGCCATTTGACGTTTTTGGCTGGAATTGAGATTGGACACCATGTTGCGCTTGGAAAGCCCCTGATGTACCAAAACAGTGGAAAACCCCCACAAATGACACCATTTTGGAAACTAGACCCCCCAGGGAACTTATCTAGATGTGTGGTGAGCACTTTGAACCCCCCCCCAGTGCTTCACAGAAGTTTATAATGCCCGGGCGTGAAAATAAAAAAAATCGTATTTTTTCCACAAACATGATCATTTAGTCCCCAATTTTTTTATTTTCCCAAGGGTACCAGGAGAAATTGGACCCCAAGAGTTGTTGTCCAATTTGTCCTGAGTACGCTGATACCTCATATGTGGGAGAAAACTACTGTATGGGCACACGTCGGGGCTCGGAAGGGAAGGAGTGACGTTTTGGAATGCAGACTTTGATGGAATGGTCTGCGGGTGTCATGTGCGCTTGGAGAGCCTCTGATGTGCCTAAACTATTCAAACTCCCCACAAGTGACCCCATTTTGGAAACTTGGCCGCCTAAGGAACTTATCTAGATGTGTGGTGAGCACTTTGAACCCCCGAGTGCTTCACAGAAGTTTATAACGCTCGGGCGTGAAAATAAAAAAATCATAATTTTTTTTCCACAAAAATGATATTTTTGCCCCCAATTTTTTATTTTCCTAAGGGCAACAGGAGAAATTGGACCCCAAAAGTTGTTTTGCAATTTGTCCTGAGTAGGCTGATACCCCATATGTGGGGGTAAAACACTGTTTGGGCGCATGGCAGAGCTTGGAAGGGAAGGAGCACCATTTGACTTTTTCAAAGCAGAATTGGCTGGAATTGAGATCAGAGGCCATGTTGCGTTTGGAGAGCACCTGATGTGCCCAAACAGTGGAAACCCCCCAATTCTAACTCCAACCCTAACCCCAACACACCTCTAACCCTAATCTCAGCCCTAACCCTAGCCCCAACCCTAGCCCTAACCCTAATGGGAAAATGGAAATAAATACATTTTTTTAATTTTATTATTTTTCCCTAACTAAGGGGGTGATAACTGGGGGTTTGATTTACTATTTATGGCGGTTTTTATATTTGACAGCAGTCACACGCTAAAAGACGCTTTTCATTGTAAAAATAGTTTTTGCATCACCACATATTGAGAGCTATAATTTTTCCATATTTTGACCCACAGAGTCATATGAGGTCTTATTTTTTGCGGGACGAGTTGACGTTTTTATTGGTATCATTTTCGGGCACGTGACATCTTTTGATCGCTTTTTATTCCGATTTTTGGGACGCAGAATGAACAAAAACAGCGTTTCATGAATTTCTTTTGGGGGGTGCGCTTACACCGTTCTGCGTGCGGTAAAATTGATAAAGCGGTTTTATTCTTCAGGTCAGTACAGTTACAGCGATACCTCATTTATGTCTTTTTTATGTTTTAGCGCTTTTATGCAATGAAAACAATTTTATATAAAAAATAATTATTTTTGCATCGCTTTATTCTGCGAGCTATAACCTTTTTATTTTTTCGCTGATGACGCTGTGTGGCGGCTCGTTTTTTGCGGGACAAGATGACGTTTTCAGTGGTACCATGGATATTTATATGCGTCTTTTTGATCGTGCGTTGTTGCACTTTTTGTTCGGCAGTATGATAATAAATCATTATTTTTTGCTTCGTTTTTTATTTTTATTTTTTAAGGGGTTTGCTAAAGGAGTTAACTAATGGGACAGTTTTATAGGGCGGGTCGTTACGGACGTGGCGATACCAAATATGTGCACTTTTATTGTTTTTATTTCCAAAAAATGAATTTATTAGGGAATATTTTTTTTTTTTTTTAATTTATTAGCGATTTTTTTAAAATTATTTTTACACTTTTTTTTTTTTTTTTTTTTTTAACTTTATTAGGTTGTCCCAGGGGGGACATCATTGTCCTGTGACAGATCGCTGATCTGTCACATCACAGATCACTGTGACAGATCAGTGATCTGTCACAGGCATAGACGCAGACTTCCTCATGCCTGCGCTTTGCAGGCACTGAGGAAGTCCGCTCCCTGCAGGCCCCCGAAGGTCCCCGTCGCCATCTTTGATTCGGGGACCTGCAGGGATGGAGCCCCCCGCAGCAGCGCTGCACATTGCGCTGCTGTGGGGGGCTCAGGGAAGCACGGAGGGAGCCCCCTCCCTGCCGATGCTTCCCTTTAACCCCCGTTACACCGCGATAGTACTTGATCGCGGTGTGCAAGGGGTTAACATGTCGGGGGCAGTCCGTGACCGCCCCTGACACATTGTGCCGGGTGTCAGCTGACACCCGGCCGCTGATCACACTAGACATACTATTCCGTCCTTGGGACTTAGGTCCCAGGTCACATGGACGGAATAGTACGTCCATGGTAGGAAAGGGGTTAAAGTCTGTCCTGAAATGACAGACTACAAAAATTAATCTAAGGTCAGGGCTACAGAACTATAAGTGACCACTGGGTGGCAGCAGTGATTCTCGTTAGCACAGAAACACCACAATCGAATACGGTAAATATAATTTTAATAACAATTTTATTCGTCTACACAATAATTAGAAAGTGATGGTATGGTTACACATAATCTGGTGTTAAAAAAAAAAATACACCATAGTGTCTCAGAAAAAAAGTATCTGGAAATGTTTAGACTATCCCATGTAATGAACAGGAAGACTCTGTACAGATCATCTTTGATAACGCTTTAATAAAGATATGCATGTATAGCGCAAAACAGAATTACCTCACGTAATTTTAGATGTTCTTTTATTTAGTGTGCTAGAACGGATGGTTCTCCAGCTGCTAGGACTGGTTACAACCAGCATGCCCTAACTGTTGTGGCTCTCGGGGCAGTCCCTGAAAGGCCGTAGGCTACAGACACATGAGAGCATGTCGCTTGGCGTCTAGAAAGCCTCTGGCTCTTAGCACATTTTTTTTGTGCACCAACACCTGACATTTTAGGAAAAAACGGAATCTTGGATGTGATGCATACATGCTAATAAATATTCAGAGCCTTGATAAAGGTCACTGCAGAATACAAAAAACACCTAATAACTTTGAATATAGTTACAGTTAGCCCTTCCATACAATGAGCTGCTACACATTGGAGAACATATATTGGATGAAACTTTTTTTTTATGCAAGACAAAAATGAACTGATGTGTACGCACCGTAACATGACAAAGAATTAACTACCTTTCATTTTGATGTAGAATTCCCCCAGTAGATTTTCCATTTCAGCCTCCACCGTGCACATATTCTAAAAAGTGAATTGACAAAGTTGTCAGTAAAAAAAATTAAATCAAAACATTCCAAAGTTATTAATCCAGAATCTTCATGGCTGTGTCCTTTACATAATGATAGCTACAAGAACCTATAGACATCAAACGTGCAAAGTGTATTTTAATTGAGAGATCTTGAAATAAAAGGAAGTTCCACAATTTGATGAGGTGTTAACGTCTAAATTACTTAGCTGTAAATGGGTTTTTCCAAAACCCATGACAGCACCACCTAAGAGAGGGGATCCGCCCATCAAGGACAGGAAACTTTCAAAGAGCTGGGTCTGGCTTTAGGATAACCTTGTCGTCCAGGATTTGCGTAAATGGAGTATTACCCGACAAGGTCTGAATATCACCAACTATTTGAGCAGATGTTAGGGCCACCAGAGAAACTGTTTTTTCAACTAAAGGTTCTTGACTGATGCAGAATTGATCGGCTTGAAAGGGTAGTGAGTCAGCATCAGGTTCAATTCCAAGGTAACCACTGGTTTTCATCTGTCACATGTTTTTATGAATCTCATTATCTTCCTATTACTTACTAAGTCATCATTATATAGAGCCCCCAAGGCCGATAGCTGTACTTTAAAGATGCTAACAGATAACCCACTATCTAGTCCCTTCTGGAGAAAATCTAAGATAGGCTTTAAAGAAATATTCTTACAGTTTTACACCTGAGCTGCTAAGGTACTTTTCCCATGTTCTACTGTAAATTCTAGCTTTTACTGGTTTACTACTTTTTAGCATTGTTGAGACTAAATTAGGTGAAATCCCTCGCTGCACCTCTCAAATTCCAAGCTCTCAAGTGTAGCCTAGCTGCTGCGGGGTGACAAATGGGACCTTAGATGAGAAGATATGGATCTCACAGTACCCAAGGATCAGTGACAGACATCAACCTCATTCAGTTAGAATGGTGCTCTTAAAATTATGCTTGCATGATCTTACTCAATACTGCTGAAATAAACACTCTGGGATTTAGTGAGGAAAACGAGCACTCTATTGGGACTTTAGGGAGTCACAATTGCGATAATCATATAATTACTTGCTCAATTGAATACACATACATCCTCATTTTGGATGTATTTAAATTTAATGATTTTTAAGCCTATATTATCTAATTAATTAATAAGTTACCATTTGTATGTGAATAAAAACTCTTTTTTCCTTTTCCCCTTCCCTTATATTCTACCAATAAGACACATAATCAAGTTTTGTGGCACTGCCAAAAGTCCTTCCCAAGACGCGGGTATTAAATATTCTGTAGTTCGGAAATGTGATGAAAATGTTCTCTTCATTACCGATGCTTGTTTGGACCTTACTCAGCTAGGGTTAAAATGAACTGGAGGAGACTGTTAGTCTCATAGAAAACGTGAAATACAATGGATGTACAGGGCATACTAGTGTTGTCCATTAGCGAAGCTAAGACATTATCTCCGCTAGAAATTATTAACTAGATTTTCAGGCACTTCTTCTGCTTGTTCTGTCTTAGTGTGAAGTACCCCTTAGGGTCCCGTCACATTTAGCGATGCACCAGCGATCCCGACCACGATACGACCCGGTGAGGATCGCTGGTGCATCGCTAAATGGTCGCTAGTGAGCTGTCAAACAGGCAGATATCACCAGCGACGTAGCAGCAGTCGGCAGTCGTTACTTACCTGTCAGACGCAGCGATGAAGACGTCCTCCCGCTCGCGTCCACACGTCGCTCGTCGGCACCAGCAGGAAGCCCAGCAGGAAGCCGCCGCCAAGAAACGGCTCAGGACGTTCTCGCGCGATCAGCGATAGACAGCGGGGGAGTCGGTCGGAGGTGTCACATATAGCGATATCGCTAGCAAAATCGGTGACGCTTAAGTGATATAGCTAGCGATCTCGCTTAGTGTGACGGGGCCTTTACACTGGAGAAGCAATGCTTCCGAAGAGGATTGACGGCCCATTTTGACAGGCTGATCATTGTACAAACACTTGTTTCCTGATTAACAATTATCAGCCCATCCAAACAGGCCAGCAATCTCTCTACAAAGAAACAAAACTCTTGTTAGTTGGGTGTAGTGATTTTTAAGATGGTTTAAAAATAGCTGTTCCCGGTAGCAAACCAGCTTGTCCTGCCAATAGCATGATATTCAGCACACACAGAACGATCATGAATATGAAGTCTGGGAAACCTATTGAAATAGGCCATTAAACGTCCACTCATCAACTTTGTGTAGCCAATTGAAAGTTTTTTAAGGTACTGTCACACTTAGCGATGTACTAGCGATCCCGACCAGCGATATGACGCGGTCAGGATCGCTGGTACATCGCTAAATGGTCGCTAGTGAGCTGCCACACAGGCAGATCTCACCAGCGACATCGCTGGGGACAGGGGTCGCTACTTACCTGTCACACTAGGCGATCCTGACGTCCTCCCGCCCGGCTCCACGCTCGTCTCTCCACAGAAAGCGCCGCAGGAAGCTGACGACGAGAAACAGTCCTGGACGTTCTCGCGCGATCAGCGATAACCAGCGGGGGAGCGGTCGGAGGTAAGCATCACACACAGCGATGTCGCTAGCAATATCGCTATAACGTCACAAGTTATAGCGATATTGCTAGCGATATCGCTTAGTGTGACAGGCCCTGCGTGTAAACCCAGCCTACATGCAGTACAGCTTTGTGGGGTAGCCACTGACGAACTGTCATGGAACAGCATTTCAGCTATAATCCAAGACTAGACAGGGCAGGAAGAATTGGATATCTGAACAGTTTATGCCACGCGATATATGTAATATAGTATTGCCCACACAAATTTCTAGAAACACTGCTCATGAAGTGGGGAGTGAATGGATGGAGCAGTGGACAACATTTAAGGACCTACCTCAGTGTACTCTTTGTAACTCTTATTTATTTCAGACAGACTCTCCCGAGCGGCCCTGCTTGAAGGTGATACAGCAAATGCCTGCTTCATTTTACATGCTCCCTCACGTAGACGTCTCTGGATGCCGTACGCTTCATACAATTCATCGGCCTTGCAAAAAAAAAAAAAAAAAGGATATTAGACACTAGATAGATACACTACATAGATTGTAAGATTTATACTAACGATCCAAAAGACAGCAGCAGGTAACAGTTTCAGTGGAAAAAACAAAAAAACGTGTAGGATCCTTTATTTTTCACCCATACAAGCTACGTTTCAGTTCCCTCCAGGAAGCCTTACTACAGTATACATATATATTTGTTTCACAAAATCAATTGAAACCATCACTAATCATATTGGACTAAATGTTGGGGTCTGACGATCTACGCCAAACATCTCCTTACATTAGGGTTTGGGGCATAAAAGTACATACACATCTGATCTCGATACTTTGAAACAATCTTACATTTTTCAGACTATTATAATATAGGTCAATTAAGACCCTTAAAACATTGCAAAAATCTCTTGGATTGCATTGCTTGATTTTTCATAGATGAAATGTGTTTTTTTTTTTTTTTTTTTAATTTCTGTTCCCTACAAAACCATACATACACAATGAAAAGTAAATTATATCAGTTTTCAATAAAGAGGAAGAATACTTGGAAACATTGCAGGACTCAGGGCAACAGGTGGCACCAGAGAAGGAGAAGTGGCTATGTGCTGCCTACAACACAACCAACCACAAGACAGCTGGAAACCCTGTTATTTAGCAGAAAAAAACACCACACTATTTATAGCAGCTCTGTTACATGGATATATAAGGCGGTTTCCGAGGAGAAGTACAAAGGAAAAAGTAAGACTGAGATACACAGTTACCTTCTTAGTAATTTACTATATTGTGCTCCATCTGCAGGGGACAAGATAAGCTTCCATTGTTCCCTAAAAGCCCCAAACAGTCATATAGTGTATGCAATTCCAATCTGGCCTCTAATGTTTTTAACCCAGTAAACATACAGCAACTGAATCCAGATTTTTAGGTTTACAAACTTATATGAATCTGTACTGGCTAAAAAAATGTGCATCTGATCAACACCTTCATTAGGGGTATAGACAACCTTGTTTTCTGCAGTTTAGCATCAGTTTGTGAATACATAGCATTCCAGGAGAACAGTAAACCAGGCCATGGTCAAAAGGACCAGGGGCAAATTTTGAAGTTTCAGTACTTAGACAAGACACTAAAAGGTTCACAGATTGTTTAGTTTACAACATTCTGAACTATGGGCATACGTACCATGGTAGCAAGCATGCTTCTATGGGGTCAAACAATAAAAACAAGTCAGAGAAAAGGCAAAATAAGTATTGAATGAACGCTGAAAGCAAGGATTTGGATTTCTGGATCATGGAGTGAATTACCTATATGGTGGACTACTTGCTAGAGATGGGGGGCACCTTTTGAAGACTGGAAAACATGTACTTGGAAGTCGCCTTGCTACACTCATCAGGAGAGCTTTAAACTAGAACAATGTGGGAAGGGAAGCAAAAGGCCAGAAAAAGCCATACACCTGGCAAATGCTATTGAGAACTCTGCTATTAGAAGTAGAAAGGAAGAACAAAGACAAAAAAAATCTAAATAATAATAATATTGGAGGAAGATAAATCAATCACAAACTAAAATTTTTTTATACAAATGCACAAAGCATGGGCAACAAACAAGGAGAATTGGAACTAATAACACAGGAGAAGAAATATGATGTCATTGGAATCACTGACACTTAGTGGGACGGATACACATGATTGGAATACAAGGCTAGAAGGAACAGGCTTGATAAACGAGGTGTCGCATTGTATGTTAGAAAAGCGTATATCTGCACAGAGATCCAAGCTTCAGAGATCTGTGGAAACTGGGCAAGAATACAAGGAGAGAACAACGGAAAAGACACCATTGCAGGCATTTACTACAGGCCGCCTGTGCAAGCTGAAGATATGGATGAACTTTTTATGCATCAAATGGCCAATTTCTCCAAAAAAAATATGACGTAGTGGTCATGGGAGATTTCAACTATCCTGACATTTGTTGGGAATCTCTCTCAGGCAAAACTAACAGGTCAAGCAAATTCTTATCCTCTCTTGCTGACAACTTTATATTCCAAGAGGTAGGGGAGAAACAAGGGGAACTGCTACCTTGGATCTAAATCCTTATAAACAGAGAGGAAATGGTTGAGGTAAGACTGGCTGAGAAGCAAGGAGGTTGCAACCATGATATTTTAGAATTTTGAATAATTAGAGGAGGAAGACCTGTGAAGACTCAGACTTTTATGTTTATATTTTAGAAAGGCAGATTTTAAGGCACTCAGAAAGAGAATTGGAGGGATCCAATGGCTGGATATCCTTAAAGACAAAAATGTCCAGGAAAGATGGGAAATCTTGAAAAATGAGATTCTTAAAGCACAATCGTTAACAATTACGAAAAGAGGGAAGAATAGGAAGCATTTAAGGAAACCAGGATGGATGAACACGGAACTTAAGCACATGCCTAAAAGGAAGAAAGAAATGTTTATAAAATGGAAAGAGGGAAGCATATCTAAAGAAGAATATAATGATGTGCGCAGAACCTGGCAGGGCACACATCAAGTTATCTAAAGCTGACAATGAATTAAGGCTTGAAAGAGACGTCAAAAGCAATAAAAAAGGATTTTGGGGAGATGTCAAAAGTAAAAAAAAAAATCTGCTATAGGATTTTTACAGGCTGAAAATGATGAAATGGTATGAAAGGATGTTGAGAAGGCCGAACTTTTAAATTCCTATTTTGCATCTGTTTTCTCTCAGAAAGGAAATGTAACATCAACTGATTTTCATTGTCCTATTAAGGGAATAGAAGAATCCAGGATATCTATAAACAGAAAGATAATGAGGAAATACTTTGCTAACATAAATGAATTCAAGTCTCCAGGTCCAGATGAATTACACCCCAGAGTACTGAAGGAGATAGCAGAAGAAATTTTTGAACCACTCTCCATAATCTTTGAAAATTCTTGGAGAACAGGAGACAGTATTCCAGATGAGGTCTGACCAAAGAGGAGTAGAGGGCAATAATGACTTCACGTGATCTAGACTGTATGCTTCTGTTAATACATCCTAGAATTGCATTTGCCTTTTTTGCTGCTGCATCACACTGTTGACTCATATTCAGTCTGTGATCTATTAGTATACCCAAGTTTTTTCACATGTGCTGTTGCTTTGCCCTATTCCTCCCATTCTGTATATGATTTTTTAATTTTTATTGCCCAGATGTAGTACTTTGCATTTTTCCCTGTTAAAAACCATTCTGTTAGTTGCTACCCACTGCTCCAGTTTATTTATATATTTTTGAATGCTCTCTCTTCTCTAGTATTAGCTATTCCTCCTAGCTTTGTGTCATCGCAAATTTAATCAGTTTACCCTCAATTCCTTCATCTAAATACTTGATAAAGATGTTGAACAATACAGGGCCCAGGACAGAGCCCTGTGGTGCCCCACTTGAGCTCGCAAAAGAGAAGACTGAGAGGAGACAAAATAGCTGTCTACAAATATCTCAAGGGCTGTCACATTGTAGAAGGATTATCTTTATTCTCAATTGCACAAGGAAAGACTAGAAGCAATGGGATGAAACTGAATGGGAGGAGACACAGATTAGATATTAGAATAAACTTTTTGACAGAGTGATCAATGAGTGGAACAGGCTGCCACAAGAGGTGGTGAGCGCTCCTTCAATAAAAGTCTTCAAACAGAGGCTGGGCAGACATCTGTCTGGAATGATTTAGTGAATCCTGCTTTGAGCAGGAGGTTAGACCAGATGACCCAGGAGGTCCCTTCCAACTCTACGATTCTATGATTCTATGAATATGCGCATATTCATGACTTTAATGAGCGGTACCACGTGACCGCCGAGACCATGGAAGAAGCAGGGGCTGCAGAGACCGTGCCAGGAGGGGGTGAGTATGATCTATGATACCCTCGTTCCCCCTCCCCCGCCGACCCCCGGTATATGACTCGAGTATGAGCCGAGAGGGGGACTTTGAGCCCCAAAAAATGGTCTGAAAATCTCAGCTTATACGAGTATACACGGTATGCAGATCCTGAGCAAGAAGTTGTACTGACTTTGAAACGTGTTGAGAATAGAGAATAAAATACCATCCTTTATCATCTATATGACTGTATCGTCATTGCTACAGCAGCGCAAGGAATATCCATGTTTTCTTTCAATTTGACAGTTCAAATCAGTCAGTGAATTGACCTGTGGATCTGCGGCGGCTGTCGACTCTGATGAGTCTTAAACACTCTAATAGTGTGGAATAATAAGTGAGTGCAAGCCGAGTGGTTTTTTTTTTTTTTTCAAATTTACCACCAGATAAGATCCTAATAGTGCTTTATATCTCCTATCGTGTTTCTGAGTATCTTCTAAAAGGGGAAGAGGGTGGACCCAGGGAACTATAGGCCGGTGAGTCTGACTTCTATATCAGGAAAGATCTTTGAACAAATTATTAAACAACATGTAAGTAAGTACCTAGATAAGAATGAAGTGATTAACCAGAGTCAGCATGGGTTTGTAACTAATAAGTCATGTCAGACTAACTTAATTTCCTTCTATGACAGAATCACTGACTGGGTGGATCAGGGAAATGCTGTATATATAGTATATCTTGACTTCAGCAAAGCATTTGACAATGTATCTCAGTCATTTTTTCAATAAGGATTGTGTTAAGTATGGAACGGACAAGGCAACTGTTAGGTGGATTCACAACTGGCTTAGTGATCAGACCCAAAGAGTGGTCGTAAATGGATGCACATCCAGTTGGAAGAATGTCTCAAGTGGGGTACCACAGGGCTCTGTCCTGGGCCCTGTATTGTTCAACATCTTTATCAATTATTTAGATGAAGGGAATTGAGGGTAAACTGATTAAATTTGCTAATGACACAAAGCTAGGAGGGATAGCTAATACCAGAGAAGAGAGAGGATTTAAAAAGATATAAATAAGCTGGACCAGTGGGCAGCAACTAACAGAATGGCTTTTAACAGGGAAAAATGCAAAGTACTACATCTGGGCAATAAAAATGAAAAAAGCATATACAGAATGAGAGGAATAGGGCTAAGCAACAGCACATGTGAAAGACTTGGGTATACTCTAATAGATCACAGACTGACCATGAGTCAACAGTGTGATGCAACAGCAAAAAAGGCAAATGCAATTGTGGGATGTAGTAACAGAAGCATACAGTCTAGATCATGTAAAGTCATTATTGCCCTTCTCTTTCGTCAAACCTCTTCTGGAATACCGTGTCCAGTTTTGGGCAACACATTTTAAAAAAAAGACATCAACAAACTGGAGCAAGTTCAGAGAAGAGCGACGAGAATGATGACCTGTCTGCAAACCATGTCCTATGAGGAATGGTTACACTATTTGGGAATGTTTAGCTTGCAAAAAAGAAGACTGAGAGGAGACTTAATAGACTTAATTACACTGCTAAATGCTATAACCTGATAGCAATCATGCAGTCTGGTCTATTACCAATGATCAAATTATTTAGCAGTGTAATGATATCATGATCATGGATTCCGCGCAATATCTTTATTAATTGGTATATACAACCACCTTTTATATCACTTGGGTGATCATTATACCCTGCTAATCACTCATTATTTGACATATGACACATTTATAAAATCCCACTCTTATTATCTGTTTTCATTTCCCTCTGATCCATTATCTTCAATACAGATTGCTTCTTTTTATTAATGTATAATTTACTTCAATTACTTATTATAGTCTCTTTCAACGCCACATTGATTTTTTAACTTGACTTGGGCAAGTTATGGAGGCCTTGCGTCTAATAAAGCATTTATAATTTTATTTGTGGCTACATTTTTATTGTACGTTACCTTTGACTTAATGGAATACTTTCTTTGGCGTACATAGTTAATGTAGTATTCAGTGGCACTCAGATTTTTGTTTGTATTGATTTATTGGAATTTCTTCTTAAATTAGGCTTCTAAACTATAGGCTTGTGTAGGAGGCGACTACCAAAATAATTAGATGAGCTCATTATCACTTATCAGTCGGGAGCAGGTGTATGGAGTGCTGAGCCTGCCCTATACCCGGCAGATAGCTGCAGATGCTGGCTGTGTGTCAAAACCACTAACATCCATAAAAAGGAGCAGAGCTCCATCTACAGCTGTCAATCTGTGACAGCAGCATTTAGAGTGCGCCAGTACAGAAGAGCACCATTCCACTTGCACATCGCCTCCGCTCAACCAAGACGTGATCAATCACTCAAGTACTATACTATCAAAAAGGATATAGTTCCTTTCATGGGCATACCTCAATAATAGTGGATGTAAGTGAGGCTCATGACCATCTACTGCTAGTATAAAGAGGACTAGTTTTTGGCTGCCCTTTTAAATTTATGAAAGCAGGGGCAGTCATAGGCTGAGGATGTTATTAAACCAAATTAATCCTGGCAAGCAGAGCGGGATCCCACAACCTACCACAGTCCACTCACTGTGCAGCATCAGTTATTAAGTAGTTAATTAAAGAAGATTCCAATTGGTAACTGCATAGCATGGGTATGTGCACACAATGCCTTTTTTAGATGTATTCTGCCTGGAACATGGCTGAAAAAGTGCTCAATAAACGTTAAATATAATTAACATATGTAGGGCAAATAATTTTGACATTGCTATGCATATGTTTCATCTTTAACTACTTCAGATTTCAAAAGTCAAGAAGAGATTAAAAGAATGGACCTCACCATTCTTCAGGTGGCTTCTGTTTGGAAGCTTCCACCATCTTATCTATAGTTAGGTCCAGAAATATTTAGACAGTGACAAGCTTTGGCATTTTAGCTGTTTACCAAAACATATTCATGATAAGGTTATATAATCAATACAGTGTTAATGTTCTGACTCTCAGCTTAAGTCTCTCGCATCAATACCTGGCACTGCCGCCGGCGGTTCGGACCAGAGCGCTCAGCTGCATAGAAATACATGCAGAGCACACTCCGGTCCCGAGTGCCGGCGGCAGTGCCGGGTATTGATGCGCAAGTTTCTCGCATTGCACACACCAGTGTGACCCGGGACTTAGTTTGAGCATATTCACATCCTAATTAAGTAAGGGTTTAGGAATTACGACTATTTAACATGTAGCTACCTAGGTTTAAAAAGGGAAGTAAACCAATTGGACAGTCATTTCAAAAGCTCTATAAATGGGCTGCATGGGCTATTTCCTCGTTAATTCATCAATTAAGCAGCTAAAAAGTCTGGAATGGATTCCAGGTGTGGCAATTGCATTTGGAAGCGGCTGCTGTGATCCCAAAACATTTTGGTACATTCTGCAAAAAAAAAGGAATGCACTGGTGAGCGTGTGAAAACAAAAAGGCCTGGACGACCACGGAAGACAACAGTGGTGGATAATTGCAGAATCCTTTCCATGGTGAAGAAAAACTCATTGGAAACATCCATCCAACCAGCCCAGTTCTGGAAAAGCATTCTTTGGACAGATGAAACAAACATCAACCTGTACCATAATGATGGGAAGAAGGAAGTATAGAGAAAGCTTGGAACGATCATGATTCACATACTCTAAAACTTGGTGGAGGTAGTGACGATATTGGCATGCATGACTTCCAATGGCACTGGATCACTAGTGTTTACTGATGATGTGACTGAAGACAGAAGTAGCCGGATGATTTCTGAAGTGTACATGGCGATACTTTCTGCTCAGATTCAACCAAATGCAGAAGGACTGATTGAACAGCGCTTCACAGTACAGATAGACAATGATGCAAAACATACTGCAAAAGCAACCCAAAGGCAAACAAGTGGAAAATTCTGCAATGACCAAGTCAATCACCAGATCTCAACTCTATTGAGCATGCATTTCACATGCTTAAAATGTAATACAGAAAGACCCACAAACAAGCAACAACTGAAGTCAGCTGCAGTAAAGGCAGCAAAGCATCACAAAGATGGAAACTCTACAAAGTATTAAACACGAACATTTTATTTATCGTAAAGATAATTTGTCCATTTACTTTTGAGCCCTGAAATGAGGAGGCTTTGCAGTGAAATGGTTGCAATTGCGAAACGTGTCACTGTTTTGCCAAACCCCTTTATTTAATCCTGAAAGTCTACACTTCAATGGCAGATCAGTGGTTTCATTTTAAATAAAAAAAAAAAAAAAAAAAAAAAAAAAAAAAAGTGGCATGCAGAGGTCAAATCATGAAGATTCGGTAAATATCCAAATATTCCTGGACCTAACGGTATAAAATGTAAGAAAAAAAACAAAAACAATGAACACAAGGAAACAGATGCTTGAAGAAATTAGATGCTTACATACATGTATTACGTATAACCATCCCTGTTTAGTATTGCTGCAGTCATTCTGACCTGAATGATCATGTTGCCAGGTAATTTTACTGCACTATGAATACTGTAAAAACAAAAACTCAAAAAACAATGGCTGAGTGGAGTATTTTTTTTGCTACCATTTAACTACGGTACATTTTTTGTATAAAAAAACACAACAAAATCATCCTGCAAAAAACAAGCCCATATATGGCTGTGTTGATGCAACAAGGATGCCTATTGGAAAAGGAGTAGAAAAAAAAGAAAGTGCAAAAATATAAATGCGCCAAATCATGAAAGGTTTAATTAAAAGAAAAGCCACAGGAAGGCTCATTCATGATCATGTTCAGTGTAAACACAGCTTTTATCTATTGGTTTCTTATTGATGCATGCATGATATAAACTGTATCTCTCCATATTTCTGATTAAATTACCTTACTCATGTGAAACTCCAGTCGCCTTATATATCTTTCAATAGTCTTGATTTGCTAAGAAAAAAAAATTGCATTTCTTTTGTTAATATATACTACCAAAATTGTGCAGTTAAAACAAATAGCTATCAGATGTGTATGAAAAACAGTTTCAAGCGCTCTCTGAGCTGC
Organism: Dendrobates tinctorius; assembly: GCF_039654945.1. Taxonomy (NCBI): domain Eukaryota; kingdom Metazoa; phylum Chordata; class Amphibia; order Anura; family Dendrobatidae; genus Dendrobates; species Dendrobates tinctorius. Next base: position 11,478,256 of record NW_027361672.1, read on the forward strand.
GGATGAGTAGATGCTTAATTATTCTACACTCCCCTGGCCATTTTCTTTAAAGGGGTTGTGTGGTGTAAGAATTGATAAGTCTGCAGTCAGTGTGTGACTGCAGATTTATGAATCCCCCCAGCGTGCACGCACTGTGCGCTGCAAGAATTTGCTGGTTTCTGAGCCAGTGTACTGTGCACGGCCTCGCTCCATACACTTTTATTGAGCAAGGCCGAATTCACTAGACAACCGCGTCACTAGGCATTCCATGGCGTCACTCAATAAAAAGTGATTGGAGCTAATGCACACCCACTAGATGGGTTCTGCCCGCGAGTATGTATACGGCATACATCACAGCCGTTTCCAGCTCAGAAACCGGCGAATCCTCACAGTGCACATTGCGTGTGCTGGGGGGGGATTCATAAATATGCAGTCGCACAGAGTGATTGCAGACTTTGCATTTTGGACTGGACAACCCCTTTAAGTCTCTGGACAGTTTGTAGGTGAAGAGATCATGTCCAAGCTATTGTGTGACCTAAACAGGTAAGCTAGAGCTATGCTTGTTGCTAAACAGAAAATGTAACATCAGATCTCGGAAACTCAAACAAGAATGGATATTGCTACACTTGGACCACACGGTGAACTAAGATGAAAAAGGAAGTCTTGTTTCATAACTTTTTTCAAGAAGTGAGTTTTGCAAGTGGACCTTCTTTTGACGTTCTTTGAAACTATGTCACGTTTTCACAGCTATAAAATTACACATTAATTGCCAAAAGCAATATGAAATTCTGGGGAGGCAGCACAGAAGACGTGGCAAATGTGATTACTAATAAGACTTTACACATTACAGGAATTACCCGTTTTACTAATATTGAAAACGCTCAGTGATCAAAACCTTTCATGTTGTAAATATTTGCACACAAAATGTCCAAAAGAAAAAGATATACTAATTTACACGAATTATAAATTACACGAATTATAAAATACTTTGATGTTAAATCGTCACTGATCTACATGTGTAGGCAGGCATTTATGAAATTATTCAATGGTAATAATCTGAATAGAATAATAAGTTATATATCAAATGTAAACCATGACGTGTAAAGATCATGAGTATTTATTACATGGGTACGACATTTACCATTGACAAGCCATATCCAAAACAAGTAGCAAGACATGTACAAACACATACCTTATCCAGATCATACAAGACCCCCTAAAATGAAAAATGGATACATCAATATCAGCTGCAAAGATAAGAATAATTCTACCACTGTGGGTATAGATACCAGAGCTGGGCGACACAGTCACCATCTACTGTAGGATACAATAGAGTGTACATGACTCGGGTTTCTAGGGCAGTCATCAGTGGTTGTGTACGGTATTCACAAGCCCCCAAGCTACCAGGATTACCCACACACTCCAGGATGAATTCTAGTGCTGGCGACTTACCAGTCTTGAATTTCTCTTCATGTCCTTTAGTTGGGCAGTCAGCTTGTCTAGCTCAGTCTGATGTACTTCCAGGCACTCACTATCAAGAGAAATCAAACACCAGACATCATTAGTAATTTAGTCAGCCTATTATAGGAACCAGAGCTTATGGTTAAATCACATATATGAGAGCCGACATTGTACTGAAGAAAAGCACAGCAAAATCATGTTAATATGAACCAAACACATACATTAAAGTAGATATCAATATTCCATCTGTTACACATGATCATGTTCTCACTAACAAGAGAAAAAAAGTCATTAGGTCTCCTCTTCATCTGTTCTAGAAAATTCTGTCCTGGGAAAAATATGTAGTAAAATACAGTTATAAAAGTATGAAATTTAGCCAGGAAAACTCGTATGGATGGTCAAATTGGTTTAAATGTGGCTCTATGGATGGATTCACAGTGCGTCATCGTTCAGCTGCATTTTCTAGCCATAACAGAAATAATGTAAATTGTATCACTCGTAAGCCTTTGTTCCACAATGGAGTTTTTTTATTTTATTTATTATAACAAAAAAAAACTAGGATTGGAGAAAAAAAAAAAAAGGATTTAGGAAAATAAAATCTTTACCTTATACTATTTTTCTCTGTTTTGTAGTTGTATAGAGAATGCATCCAGGGTCAGGAAACGCTGCGGATTGGACGCTGCGTAGTCACAGCGTTCAATCCGCAGCATCCAGATATTACAGCAGAGTGGAAGGGATATTATGAAATCCTGCCTTCACTATGCGTACAAAGACGCAAGTGGCACACACAAAATTACGGACATGCGGCGCGTCTTTACAGACCGCAGCATGTCTATTTATCTTGCGGAGAAGCTCAGTCTCCACAAGATAAATTACACAGTCTATGTATAGGATGCGGCGATTCCGCATGCGTTCAATGAACACATGAAGAATCACCGCGTGTACAAAAGTCGGCAGCGCTTTGGGTGGAGCTGCGTCCAAAGCGCTGCATATATGCCACGTGGAAACATACCCTAAAGCTGCAAACCTATACACGGTGATCCAGCAAATCAGGTCGCTAATAAAATACTGAAGAAGTGTCAGGCTACCGGACTGATTCCTTTATAAATGCACCATGGAAAAACCCATGCTGCACAGCACCTCACATTTCTGCACCTAGAGGGCCAGCAATACTGATCAGGAAAGACCGAGCATGGCATAAGTGAGCCTGGTAGATACTCAGTGCTTCATATAAATCTATTGCCAGGCTTGGCCTACTCTGTACAAGCCTAATCAAAAGGGAAAGCAATCCCCACACAACATCTTCACTGGCTTGTAAAAGTATTCAGCCCTCCCCCTTGGCTTTTTACCCATTTTGCTACATTAGAACCAGTGGTTAAATATTTTTGCAATTCTATTTGTGCTAAATAGTCTAAGTTGGTGAAGTGAGAAAAATATAAGCATTAACTAAATTTTTGGAATCAAATAACTAAAAATTGGAATGTGCATATGTATTCATCCCTTGCTATGAAGACCCTAAACATTTCTGGTGAGTGAGTCACGTTTACCTATCTTTAACATGTTGTATGCAGTTCGCATGTATCAGCGTACGCATGCGTCGCTATTCAGTGTGCAGCGAGGGTCCGGCGAACGCAACATGTTGCATTTTTGGAAGCGGCAAAAATCCGTCAAATATGCGCAGTCATGCGCATGAGTGCGTCAAAACGCATTACTGTCTATGGGAACGCATGTGTACGCAAGGACATGCGTATGCACATGCGTTCAATACGCATGCGTAATTTTAATGAGTTGGTCCAGGAAGTGATTCAACCACCTGCGAATTGATAACTCTATAAAAGGAAGTGTGGACACAGCAAAGCTATAACTCTCTGGACGATACCACAACACTGGCTATGTAAGTATACAACCTTAGAAAATGTCTGTCTCTCTCACTCCTGTTTGTACTTGGTACTAATTTTTTTTCCTGTTACTTTTAGACGTGTCGACTGTCCTGGTGCAGTGGTTGGCTCCTGGTGAAATGGTTTTCTCCTGGTGAGGACAACACTGTCTATGTAAGTATAGAAGCTTTGTAAATGTCTGTCTCTCTGAATGCTTTTTCTGTTCCTTGTAGACTGGTTGACTCTCTGGTGCAGTGGGTGTCTCCTGGTCGTCTCATGGTGCTGCTTTCTGTCGTGGTGAGGACAACACTGTATATGTAAGTAAAGAAGCTTTGTAAAGGTCTGTCTCTCTGAATGCTTTTTCTGTTCCTTGTAGACTGGTCAACTCTCTGGTGCAGTGGGTGTCTCCTGGTCGTCTCATGGTGCTGCTTTCTGTCGTGGTGAGGACAACACTGTATATGTAAGTAAAGAAGCTTTGTAAAGGTCTGTCTCTCTGAATGCTTTTTCTGTTCATTGTAGACTGGTCGACTCTCTGGTGCAGTGGGTGTCTCCTGGTGCAGCGGTTTTCTCCTGGTTGTCTCCTGGTGCTGCTTTCTGTCGTGGTGAGGACAACACTGTATGGGCAGAGACAAACTGGCGTATTTCTCCTGCGATAATCGCATCGCACTGAACGGACTGGCCGGCACCTCTCTGACCTGAGCATGACAGCATGATGGATTACTATGCAGCTGTCAAGCTCAGTTCAGGAGAGCAGGCAGCCAGTGCGAGTTTTACAATGCGATTCTCGGACGAGAAATACGGCAGTGTGACTCTGCCCTATATGTAAGTATAGAAGCTTTGTAAATGTCTGTCTCTCTCAATGCTCTTGCTGTTCCTTGTAGACTGGTCGACTCTCTGGTGCAGTGGGTGTCTCCTGGTGCTGCCGTCTGTTCCTGGCCTGTGCTGACTGCTATGCTGATGGACTACTGCCTGTAATACAAGTATTGGTGTCCTTTTTTTTTTTTTTTTTTTTTTTTTTTAATCTTTACAAGTATAATTTTTCTTCTCTGTTCTTTTCTGTAGCGTTTCATTTGACTGCTGCCTGCTCTTCAAAATGTCCTCAAGCGAAGAACTGACTTCTTCCCAGGGTGGACCCAACAAAGATTATGTAATCACATTTGCTATACTGATTGGTATGTATTGACTGGCAATATTACACATATGTTAAATCATGTAATTTCTTACAGGTACCTGCCACTGATGAAGAGCAGGAGCAGTCGAGTGGAGAGGATTCTTCAGAGTTGTAATACAATTTTTTTCAGTTTTACTTAAAATTCTTTTTTTCTATTTTACAGTTAGGTCCATATATATTTGGACAGACAACATTTTTCTAATTTTGGTTCTAGACATTACCACAGTGAATTTTAAACAAAAAAATTCAAGAAGTTCAGACTTTCAGCTTTCATTTGAGGGTATCCACATTAAAATTGGATGAAAGGTTTAGGAGTTTCAGCTCCTTAACATGTGCCACCCTGTTTTTAAAAGGGACCAAAAGTAATTGGCCAGATTAAATAATTGTAAATAAAATGTTCATTTCTAGTACTTGGTTGAAAACCCTTTGTTGGCAATGACTGCCTGAAGTCTTGAATTCATGGACATCACCAGACGCTGTGTTTCCTCCTTTTTGATGCTCTGCCAGGCCTTCACTGTGGTGGTTTTCAGTTGCTGTTTGTTTGTGGGCCTTTCTGTCTGAAGTTTAGTCTTTAACAAGTGAAATGCATGCTCACTTGGGTTGAGATCAGGTGACTGACTTGGCCATTCAAGAATATTACACTTCTTTGCTTTAATAAACTCCTGGGTTGCTTTGGCTTTATGTTTTGGGTCATTGTCCATCTGTAGTATGAAACGACGACCAATCAGTTTGGCTGCATTTGGCTGGTTCTGAGCACACAGTATGGCTCTGAATACCTCAGAATTCATTCGGTTGCTTCTGTCCTGTGTCACTTCATCAATAAACACTAGTGACCCAGTGCCACTGGCAGCCATGCATGCCCAAGCCATCACACTGCCTCCGCCGTGTTTTACAGATGATGTGGTATGCTTTGGATCATGAGCTGCACCACGCCTTTGCCATACTTTTCTCTTTCCATCATTCTGGTAGAGGTTGATCTTTGTTTCATCTGTCCAAAGAATGTTCATCCAGAACTGTGCTGACTTTTTAGATGTTTTTAGCAAAGTCCAGTCTAGCCTTTTTATTCTTGATGCTTATGAGTGGCTTGCACCGCGCAGTGAACCCTCTGTATTTACTTTCATGCAGTCTTCTCTTTATGGTAGATTTTGATATTGATACACCTACCTCCTGGAGAGTGTTGTTCACTTGGTTGGCTGTTGTGAAGGGGTTTCTCTTCACCATGGAGATTATTCTGTGATCATCCACCACTGTTGTCTTCCGTGGGCGCCCAGGTCTTTTTGCATTGATGAGTTCACCAGTGCTTTCTTTCTCAGGATGTACCAAACTGTAGATTTGCAATGTTGCTAATGTTGTAGCAAATTCTCGGATGGGTTTTTTCTGTTTTTGCAGCTTAAGGATGGCTTGTTTCACCTGCATGGAGAGCTGCTTTGACCGCTGTTTACTTCACAGCAAAACCTTCCAAATGCAAGCACACCTCAGATCAACTCCAGGCCTTTCATCTGCTTAATTGAGAATGACATAAATGCCATAAAGGGATTGCCCACACCTGTCCATGAAATAGCCTTGGAATCAATTGTCCAATTACTTTTGGGCCCTTTAAAAACAGGGTGGCACATGTTAAGGATCTGAAACTCCTAAACCCTTCATCCAATTTTAATGTGGATACCCTCAAATGAAAGCTGAAAGTCTGAACTTCAACTGCATCTGAAATGTTTTATTTAAAATTCATTGTGGTAATGTCTAGAACCAAAATTAGAAAAATGTTGTCTGTGTCCAAATATATATGGACCTAACTATCTATAGGTTTCACAACGGGAAGGAGCCACACTCGATATAGACAACGAGCACTTATTTCACCTTGTGCAAAAGCGAGTACAGTTATGGGACACCCGTGACAGCACTCCGACAATGTGGTGATTTGACGTCTCTGGGAAGAAGTGGCAACATCGCTGCCGGCTGATTGGGACCATGCCACCCCGCGTGCCAGAACTGCTTTTGGTAAGTATTGCAATGTGGTCTAAAGCGGCAGTGAACCTGTTGTTAATGTATGTGCATTGTTTTCCAATTAATTTTTTTTCCAAGAGAATCAAAATTCGTTGGCGTTCGATGAAGGACCACTTCAACAAGGACATGAGAGAGGAGATTCGGATTTAAAGTGGGGCTGCCGCCAGGTTCCGCAAATACAAATACCACCGAAACCTTGCCTTTCTGACGCCTGCCCTTGCTCAGCGAACGTAAGTATATATCTTTTTTTGCTTGTTTTTATTTTCTTTTTAATAATGTTTTATTTTTTTCTCACATAGAACATGCAGCAGCACAACACAATCTGGATTTTTTCACTAATGTTTTTCTCTTTTCCACACAGAACCTGGTGCAGGTTTTTTTGGTGGGTGTTGAAGCGGCCACTCATCTACCAGCCACTGCACAGACGCAGTCCCAATCATCCACCAGCGATGGAGCAACCTTGCAGGCTTCACAGGCTGGAGAACAGGCAGCCGGTCCATCAGGTTTTTCCCTCTCTCAGCCCTCTGCTGCTGCTTATGGTTGGTCTTCTCATCAGCGGCAGAGGGCATGGAGAGGTCAGGCATGCCCGAGTATATGCAATTAAGCTTGGTCTTCCAGGATGGGATTAGGATGATTGCTGACAGAGAGAAGAGTGGGTTCAAGGAAGTCAACAAACGCCTTAACCACCTGGAAGCCGACCTTGAGAGACCTGCGCAACATTTTCTTTCTGCAATAGAGCGGAACAGATCGGAAAACCTTACGCCTCAACTCCAGCTGAACGTCATGCAGGCCTGCCAGGCTGCTTACAGCCATGCAATGCAGCAGCAGCAACAGTCACAAAGCTACAATCAACAGGCCAGAGGATAGTACCAGCAGCCTATTTTCCAGCTCCCAAAGCACCAAACTATCTGCCGCCGCCACCACCACCACCTCCAGTTCACAGAGCGATCACGCTGCCAAGTTTATCAACCCTGCAGCCAGCAGCATCCACCATGCTTTAGAGTCCAGCACCCATGCAGCCAGCAGTATCCACAATGCGGCCCAGTCCAGCACCATGTCTGAGAACTGCTACAGAGGCTACCACTCCCACTCGGCCAAGAAAACAGAGATCCAAAAAAAAAAAAAAAAAAAAAAAATTATATATAAAAAAAATTAAAAAAATTATATATATATATATATATATATATATATATATATATATATATATATATATATATATATAATTTTTTTTATTTTTTTATATATATATATATATATATATATATATATATATATATATATATATATATATATATATATATATATATATTTATTTCCACCAGGACAAAAACTAGGAGCCAAGAAACTATTCCCACATTGAACCCACCACCTCCACTCTCACCTACCAATTTGTCAATACCTTCCCTTGTGTCTGTCTGTTCCTTCCAGTTTGTCTATCGATTCCCATGATTCCACTTTGTCATCTATCCCCAATGTCTCCACTGCCATCCCTGATCAAATCCTTCAATTTGTTGCCCCTTCCCCTGTCACCCTTTTTTTGGACTATGAGCTGCCGGCATTGACATCAGGGGCTTATCTACAGCATTCTGTAATGCTGTAGATAAGTATCCGATGTAACCTGAAAGATAAGGAAAAAAAAAAAAAAAAAAAAGAGTTAGATTATACTCACCCCAGTGTCCTGTCCGATGGTTGTCGCCGTCCGGTCCGGCGCCTCCCATCTTCATACGATGCCGTCCTCTTCTTCCTTTCCTGTCGTGGCTCCAGCGCAGGCGCACTGCTCTGCCCGGAGTCAGTGCGCCTGCGCCGGAGCCATGACAGGAAGGGAAGAAGAGGACGGCATCGTATGAAGATGGGAGGACCCGGACGGTGACACCCATCGGACCGGACGCTGGGGTGAGTATAATATAACTCTTTTTTCTTATCTTTCAGGTTACATCGGAGGCTTATCTACAGCATTACAGAATGCTGTAGATAAACCCCTGATGTCGATGCCAGCAGCTCATAGTCCAAAAAAAGGGTGACAGATTCCCTTTAAAAACAAATTCGTCGCAGAAGTCCTGTCTGCACTGTTTGCAGTGGAGAGAGCCCACCGGATCCCTTCCAGACCCCTGCCACTGGGTCACTATACTGAGGAAGGCCAGAGATATGACTGATCTCTCTATTAATGGACATAAGATCAAGATGGAAAAACAAAGGATGAAATTCTCAGAGGTTAAAAGACGCATTTGTCCGGTGCAAAAGTATGGGCACCTCAACATAAAAGTGACATTAATATTTTGTAGATCCTCCTTTTGCAAAAATAACAGCCTCTAGTGGCTTCCTGTAGCTATTAATGAGTTCCTGGATCCTGGATGAAGGTATTTGTGACCATTCCTGTTTACAAAACAATTCCAGTTCAGTTAAGTTTGATGGTCGCCGAGCATGGACAGCCCGCTTCAAATCATCCCACAGATGTTCAATGATATTCAGGTCTGGGGACTGAGATGGCCATTCCAGAACATTGTAATTGTTCCTCTGCATGAATGCCTGAGTAGATTTGGAGCGGTGTTTTGGATCATTGTCTTGCTGAAATATCCATCCCCTGCGTAACTTCAACTTTGTCACTGATTCTTGCACATTATTGTCAAGAATCTGCTGATACTGAGTTGAATCCATGCGACCCTCAACTTTAACAAGATTCCCGGTGCCGGCATTGGCCACACAGCCCCAAAGCATGATGGAACCTCCACCAAATTTTACTGTGGGTAGCAAGTGTTTTTCTTGGAATGCTGTGTTTTTTAGCCTCCATGCATAACGCCTTTTTGTATGACCAAACAACTCAATATTTGGTTCATCAGTCCACAGGACCTTCTTCCAAAATGTAACTGGCTTGTCCAAATGTGCTTTTGCATACCTTAGGGGACTCTGTTTGTGGCGTGCTTGCAGAAACGGCTTCTTTCGCATCACTCTCCCATACAGCGTCTCCTTGTGCAAAGTGCGCTGTATTGTTGACCGATGCACAGTGACACCATCTGCAGCAAGATGATGCTGCAGGTCTTTGGAGGTGGTCTGTGGATTGTCCTTGACTGTTCTCACCATTCTTCTTCTCTGCCTTTCTGATATTTTTCTTGGCCTGCCACTTCTGGGCTTAACAAGAACTGTACCTGTGTTCTTCCATTTCCTTACTATGTTCCTCACAGTGGAAACGGACAGGTTAAATCTCTGAGACAACTTTTTGTATCCTTCCCCTGAAAAGCTATGTTGAATAATCTTGGTTTTCAGATCATTTGAGAGTTGTTTTGAGGAGCCCATGATGCCACTCTTCATAGGAGAATCAACTAGGAGAACTACTTGCAAGTGGCCACTTTAAATACCTTTTATCATGATTTGATACACCTAGCTATGAAGTTCAAAGCTCAATGAGGTTACAAAACCAATTTAGTGCATCAGGAAGTCAGTAAAAAGTAGTTAGGAGTGTTCAAATCAAGAAAATGATAAGGGTGCCCATACTTTTCCACCGGACAAATTTTGTTTAAATGAAGATTGCACATTTTCTGTTAGTACAATAAACCTCATTTGAATCCAGAAATATAACTGAGTCCATCAGTAATTAGATATATGAAACTGAAATAGCTGTTGCAAAAACCAAAATTGTTATAAAGAAAAAAGGTTAAACATTAATAGGGGTGCCCAAACTTTTACAGATGACTGTATTCCTGATGGGGTAGCTATCAGAAGTGAAGATATTATAATGTTTTTTCTTTTCCCTCCAAACTACTTGACCTAGGTTGGTGTGGTACCATACACTGAAACATCTGCAGAGATAGGTAAACTTCCTGCCATTAAGTCTGAGTTCTAACTATGTAAATGTCTACTGTCCTGCTAACTGCACTAGGAGTATTCTCGCCTACTCTCAGGGCAAGAGAGGAAAACAATACTCCACTGTTTGGGGGGGAGGGAAGGTTACTTGTTATGTATGGGGGGGGGGGGCGCAATCACAGGAGGAGTCCTTGAGGTACTGGCATATAGTAAAGGAACAATGTAATAGCATTCACAATAAGATCCCAAATACAATATATGATCCTTGCAATAATGTCTGGAACAATTGAGATCATAAGCTGGAATGTCAGGGGTCTTTCAGATGGGACAAAACAAGCAGCGATCCTTCAATATATCCAATCACAAAATCCCTCTATAGTAGGTTTGCAAGAAACATACCTCACAAAAGAGAGGCTTTATACCATGAGGAGATGGATGCAGGAGAGTTACCACTCCATCTTCTCTTTATTTTCTAAGGGAGTCTCTATAATGGTTCACACTTCTTTACCATTTAACCTAATTAATGTAGATATAGATTAAGAAGGACGATTTGTATGTAACCTGTAAGATATCTGATACTGTGATCTCCATCGTTTGTCTACGTTCTGCCTCCATAATCTGGCAAGGTTAATATTAGCTTTATCTGCATCTAATCAAGGGACTCCGCTCTTGATTATTGGGGATGTTAACAACATTATGAACTCCCAATGGGATAAAGATAAAAATGACACCATTAGAAAAGAAGGGAACATAACACCTTTTGGGCCCTTCATTAAAGAGGTTGCGCTGGTAGATTTATGGAGCAATAGATTTCCGGATACCCTTCAATACTTGTGTTATTCAACAACACATAATGCCTTGTCATGTATAGATATGGAGCTGGGGAATATGGCTATGGATCGCCTGGTGGGAGATATTCAATACTTGCTTAGAGTTCTCGGATCACAGTTGTTTTCTGGTTTCACATAAATTGGGCACAAACTCACCTAGGCTCTGGAGATTAAATCAGTTCTGGCTACAAATCATAAACGTAGAAAAAGTAGCCATACACCTCAAAGAGTTTTTTCAAATTAATAATAGAACAGCATCTATTCCAACGGGGTCTATGAAGGCTCACCTGAGAGGGATAATTATTAGAGAAATAACTAGGAGCAAAATGAAAAGTAAAAAAGCAGATTGGGCAGTATTTAAAGAACTCAGGCAGGCTGAAGTTAACATGATAGATGATCCTACACCGTATGCTCAAAGTAGGTTTAAAAATACAGATTATATTGAGGCATAAGACAGGCGTGTCCTCTGTCCCCATTATTGTTTGCCATTGCAATAGAACCCTTAGCGGCAGTGGTGAGGAATTCTTCTGAAGTTAGAGGATTTCAATATGGAAATATAGAAGAGAAGATAGCATTGTATGCGGATGACCTTCTGCGATTTCTGGGAGACTATGGTAGATCCCTGAATAGTGTAATGGATATACTTAAACAGTTTGGGCGGTTGTCAGATCTGACTATTAACTGGGATAAATCTGTACTAATCCCCTTAGATGGCCCGGTAGACTGTTCAGACATTCAACATACCCAAATAGAGGTGGTTTCCCAGATCAAATACTTGGGGTTGGTAATTCATCCCCTCTCAGAGATTATGAAAAACAGAATCTACAGTCATGGCCAAAAGTTTTGAGAATGACACAAATATTAATTTTTACAAAGTCTACTGCTTCATTTTTTCTAATGGCAATTTGCATATACTCCAGAATGTTATGAAGAGTGATCAGCTTAACAGCAATTACTTGCAAAGTCAATATTTGCCTAGAAAATGAACTTTAATCCCCAAAACACATTTCAACATCATTGCAGCCCTGCCTTAAAAGGACCAGCTAACATCGTTTCAGTGATTGCTCCATTAACACAGGTGTGGGTGTTGATGAGGACAGGGCTGGAGATCAATCTGTCATGATTAAGTAAGAATGACACCACTGGACACTTTAAAGGAGGCTGGTGCTTGGCATCATTGTTTCTCTTCTGTTAACCATGGTTATCTCTAAAGAAACACGTGCAGTCATCATTGCACTGCACAAAAATGGCCTAACAGGGAAGAATATCGCAGCTAGAAAGATTGCACCTCAGTCAACAATCTATCGCATCATCAAGAACTTCAAGGAGAGAGGTTCCCTTGTTGCCAAAAAGGCTCCAGGGCGCCCAAGAAAGACCAGCAAGCGCCAGGACCGTATCTTAAAAGTGTTTCAGCTGTGGGATCGGGCTACCAGCAGTGCAGAGCTTGCTCAGGAATGGCAGCAGGCAGGTGTGAGTGCATCTGCACGCACTGTGAGGCGGAGACTCTTGGAGAAAGGCCTGGTCTCAAGGAGGGCAGCAAAGAAGCCACTTCTCTCCAGAAAAAACATCATGGACAGACTGATATTCTGCAAGAGGTACAGGGAGTGGACTGCTGAGGACTGGGGTAAAGTCATTTTCTCTGATGAATCCCCTTTTCGACTGTTTGGGACATCTGGAAAACCACCATGGTTACTTACCGGTAGCCGGTTTTTCCGGAACCCATGACAGCACCACATGAGAGAGGGATCCGCCCCGCCAGGACAGGAACCTACTGAAATATAAGGGGCGGCACCTCTCCCCCGCTTCAGTTGGATTACAGAGCATTGAGAGGACTTCCCGGTTAGTTACATGTTTATCCAACACCACATCACACAAATACACCCGACTATTGTGCACACCCATACGGTGAAAAAAGGGGGGGGAATATACGGGTGCTGTCATGGGTTCCGGAAAAACCGGCTACCGGTAAGTAACCATGGTGGTTTTCCCTTCACCCATGACAGCACCACATGAGAGATTTTTGGAGACTTCGAAACACCTTTAGGGAGGGACCACCGCTTGCAGCACCCTTCTACCAAAGGTCAAGTCAGCCGAGGAGGATAGATTTAATCTATAGTGCTTAAAAAAAGGTTGAGGGTGAGGCCCAGGTAGCGGCCTTATAAATTTGCTCAATTGATACCTCTGCCTTTTCAGCCCAGGAGGTCGCCACGGCTCTGGTGGAATGAGCCTTGATGCCATCAGGAATCGGAACACCACTAGCTGAGTAGGCTACACTAATGGCCTCCCTAATCCATCTGGCAATAGTCCCTTTCGATACTCCATAACCTTTCCTGGCACCCTGGAAGGCTACAAATAGGGACTGGGACCTCCTCCACTGGCTGGTTACTGATATATACTCTAAAAGGGCTCTTTTCACATCTAGATTATGGAATTTCTCCTCTCCTGGGTTTTTCGGATTTTCACAGAAGGAGGGGAGGACGATTTCCTGGCTACGGTGAAAATCCGACACCACTTTCGGTAAATAAGCAGGGTCTGTTTTTAGGACAATTCTGTCCTGGTATACCTGGGTATACGGTGGACTAACTGATAGGGCCTGCAGGTCACTTACCCTACGTGCCGATGTAAGGGCCACTAGAATAATGGTTTTTAGGGTAAGATATTTCACTGATAGTTGTTGTACTGGTTCAAATGGTTCCTTTGTGAGAGCTTCTAACACAAGGTTTAAATCCCAGGGAGCCATTTTTTGCGATGGGACTGGTCTAGACCTGTGGCAGAATTTAATAAACCTAGCTATCCATCTGTTTGCCGCTATGTTACAATTATATAGAGCGCCTAGCGCTGAAACTTGTACTTTGAGTGTATTTACCGCTAGGCCTAGCTGTAGACCTGCCTGTAAGAACTCTAAGATAGTCTTGATCGGGGGTTCTTGGTCTAATGGTTTCCCCAGAAACTGCAGAAACTTATTCCATATTCTACCGTATATATTAGTTGTTACTGGCTTCCTACTTTTCATCAGTGTAGCCACCAACCCAGGGGAGAATCCTCTATTACTTAAAAGTGACCTTTCAAATTCCACGCCGTCAGATGGAACCCCTTGACTTGCGTGTGGAATACCGGACCCTGAGCTAGCAGGTCTGGAATCTCTGGCAGTACCCACGGATCTGAGAGGGACATTATCTGTAGTAGTGAGAACCATGGCCTTTTTGGCCAGAACGGGGCTATTAAGATCACTCTGGCCTGATCTTCCCTTATCTTTTTCACTACTACTGGGATTAGAGCTACCGGAGGAAAGGCATAACTTAGCTTGAAATCCCACAGAATTTGCAAAGCGTCCACTGCCCATGGCTCTTCCTTTGGGTTCAGTGAACAGAATCTTTTTACCTGCCTGTTGCTTCTGTTGGCAAAGAGGTCTATTATTGGCTCTCCCCAAAGATGTACTATCTTTTGGAACACTACCCGATTCAGGGTCCATTCCCCCTGTTTTAGTGTGTTGCGGCTTAGGAAATCGGCTTGTGTGTTTTCTACCCCTCTGATGTGTAGGGCTGATAGGGAGTGTAGGTGTCTCTCTGCCCTGTGAAAGATCTCGTTGGTTTCGAGCATTAGGGAGCGTGACCTTGTCCCTCCCTGGTGGTTGATGTAGGCTACTGTTGTGCTGTTGTCCGACATAATCCGGACATTGCGGCCTTCTAGAGTGGGCATGAATATCCTTAGGGCTCTGTTTACTGCCCGTAGCTCTCTTAGGTTGGAGGATGCGTTTTGCTCTAGGTGTCCCCAGGGTCCCTGGGCTACCTGTCCCCTTAGGTGCGCTCCCCACCCCGAGGAGCTTGCGTCTGTCATTATCACGTCGGACACTGGCTTCTGCCACGATGTCCCTGTTAGTAGGTTTGCTCTGTCTAGCCACCATCTGAGAGAGCCTTTGGTTTTTACGGAAAGTTCCAGCCTTCCTTCTAAACAGCCTTTTAGCGACTTCTGTGCTGATAGGACCTCTGCTTGTAGTTGACGGGTATGAAATTGTGCCCATCTGACCGCTGGGATACAGGCTGTCAGAGTGCCCAACGAGGACATTGCCCCTCTCAGGGTCGTGTGAGGTTGATCTATTGTTGCCAAGATCATATCCCTTACCTTTTCCACCTTGGCGTCTGGTAAGAGACAAATTTGTTGATTTGAGTCCAAGATGAAACCTAAGAACATTTGCCTTTGTAAGGGTTGTAGCCTTGACTTCTTGACATTCACCATCCAGCCGAGATTCCGTAGGGTATCCATCACCCTTTCTACTTGCTCTGTGCAGTGACGTTCTGAGTTGCCCACAATTAGAAAATCGTCTAGGTAGGGTACTATAATTGTGTTGTGGATGCGGAGGAATGCTGTCATCTCTGCAACTACTTTTGTAAACACCCTCGGTGCTATGGATATGCCGAATGGAAGGGCTCTGAACTGAAAATGTTTGAGGTTGCCCCGAATGTAGAGCGCTACCCTTAAGTATTTTTGGTATTCTGAATGGATCGGGATGTGGTAGTAAGCATCCTTTAGATCGACTACCGCCATGAAGCAGTTGTGGTGTAACAGCCTTATAGCTGAAGTCACTGACTCCATTTTGAAGGTTTGGTTCTGTATCCAACGGTTGAGGCCTCTCAGGTTTATAATCGTCCTGAACGAATGATCCGGTTTTTTTATTAGAAAGAGGGGAGAGTAGAAACCCCTTCTTTCCTGTCCTCTTGGGACCTCGATCAGGACATGTTTGTCCAGCAGGCTTAGGATCTCTGCCTCTAAGGCCAACTGTTCTTCTACCCCTCTCCTGACGGGGGTCACCACAAATGATGCTCTTGGCTGTTGAAAAAAGGGGAATTTTAAACCTTCCTTTATGATGTTTAAAATCCAAGTATTGGAAGATATATTTTCCCAGGCCTGACCAAACAGCATCAGTCTCCCCCCTACGGGGATGCCGGCGTCATTGAGGGGACTTTTTTGCGGATGAAGCGGCTCCCCCGAACATGAATCCAGACTCTTTCTTCCTCGTCTTCCCATCTTTTCCGATCTCCCGGAGGCCGGCCTCTATTGAATTTCCCCCTCCGAAAGGGCGGTCTTCTTTGATCTCCCTGAAACCTGGGGAAGCCCTTCTTCTTATCACCCGCTTTTTCTAGGATTTCGTCCAGATTTTTTCCAAAGAGAAATTGTCCATCACATGGAAGGGAGCATAATTTGGCTTTTGATTGTAGATCTCCCGGACACCCTTTAAGCCATAATGCACGCCTTGCAGCATTTGATAGTCCCGCTGCTCTCGCCGTCAACCTCATGGAATCGGCCGAGGTGTCGGCTAAAAAGGCGGCTGCTCCGTGTAGCAGATACATGTCTCCTAAAATTTTCTTCCTAGACATCTTGGAAGCAATTTTTTCTTCTAGCTGCTGTAGCCAGATCATTAAAGACCGGGCTGTACAGGTACCGGCTATCGCAGGTTTTAGTCCCCCCGCTGTTGCTTCCCAAGCATGCCTTAGGTAGGAGTCTGCTTTCTTATCTAGTGGATCTCTTAGTACTCCTGAGTCCTCTAGGGGCAGGGCCGACCTTTTGGATGACCTGGATACTGCCGCATCGATTTTTGGGACCTTGTCCCATATTTCCGTATCCTTAGGGTCAAAGGGATATCTCCTTTTTGAGGAGGAAGGAAGGCTACCTGATTTTTCAGGCTTCTTCCACTCCCTTTCGATGAGCGCCTGGACTTTTTCATTAACTGGAAAGGTGCGTTTCTTCCTTTCCTGTAACCCACCAAACATTACATCTTCTAGGGATTTGGTCGCTTTTTCCTCCTGAAGGCCCATAGATGACCTAATGGCTTTAAGGAGACTATCAGTATCCTCAACCGGAAAACACGGTCTGCCCCCTGTGTCACTATCCGAGGAGGAAGAGGACATGCGCTCAGCCTGATATTCGGACGAGGAGGAGTCTGATGAAGAACTTGGGGAGTTTCTTCTACTTTTTTTCTTTTTCTTTAATAATAATTTAAGTGAACCTTCCACCTCTGATTTTATGACAGATCTGAGGTGAGTTGCTAGGCTCGGCACTTCCTCCGCCACTGTTTGCTGTATACAGCTAGCGCAAAGGTTTTTTTGTCAATCTTTCGCTAGGGGGTTCTGGCATATCGCACACTCCCTATTATTTCTTTTGCTCCCTGCATTTTTGCCTTTCACCTAAGGAAGCAAATAACACACAAAAAGGACCCTATTAATAATGGTCTAACATTCGCGAAGATCCACTCACCACCCACAAAAACGGGTACCGGGCTGGAAGGCTGCTCTGGAGCATGTGGTCTGTGTTCTCTCGATCTCGAGGAATCATTTGATCTATGGCTCGGACGGCTGCTGCTCTTACCGCTCGAACGGCTACCGTGCTTCCGTGCCGAGGTCTGCGACGGGGGTAGAGACAGTAGGGACGGTGAGCGTTCCTGCTGTGACCCCATTGTAACAGCCCGGCCGTTCTGCTCCTTGCCTCCTTTAAATAGGCCCCGGTGAGCGATCCTTTTGACCCTCCCCCCTGCGACCGCCGGCCATTCTTCTTTTTTTTTTTCCTTCTTCTTTTGTGGCCGGCGCCGCACTAGGCGCCATGTCCGTCGCGTCCGTGACGTCAGCCGGCGCATACCCAAGCTGCACCGCGCCGCTGACGTCAGGCGCTGGAAGTCGCGCCCGGCTTCCCCTGTCCCAGGGAGAAGGAGCGAGCGAGCGGGCGCGCGCGCAGGGGGAGGGAGGCACGGAGGAGCGCCCCGAATGGAGGCCGCCTTACCGCACCCGCACGAACCCGGGGCCTGCTGGAGGAACCCCGGGGACTGCGCTTCCAGGCGCCGACGGCCAGCGCTGCAGGTAAGCTGACCTGCTCTTCCCGCGCCGGGACGGCCCTGGGTCCATGTCTTCATCCATGGCAGGCACCGCCGCTGTCAGCCTGGGATCCCGCTCCAGGACAGGAACCCAACTGAAGCGGGGGAGAGGTGCCACCCCTTATATTTCAGTAGGTTCCTGTCCTGGCGGGGCGGATCCCTCTCTCATGTGGTGCTGTCATGGGTGAAGGGAAAACTGCTTATTCGGAGAAGACGAGGTGAGCGCTACCACCAGTCTTGTCTCATGCCAACTGTCAAGCATCCTGAAACCATTCATGTGTGGGGTGGCTTCTCAGCCAAGGGAATGGGCTCTCTCAGTCTTGCCTAAAAACACAGCCATGAATAAAGAATGGTACCAGAATGTCCTCCGAGAGCAACTTCTCCCAACCGTCCAAGAGCAGTTTGGCGATCAACAATGCCTTTTTCAACATGATGGAGCACCTTGCCATAAAGCAAAGGTGATAACTAAATGGCTCAGGGAACAAAACATAGAGATTTTGGGACCATGGCATGGAAACTCCCCAGATCTTAATCCCATTGAGAACTTGTGGTCAATCATCAAGAGACGGGTGGACAAACAAAAACCTTCAAATTCAGAAAAAATAAAAGCATTGATTTTGCAAGAATGGACTGCCATCAGTCAGGATTTGATCCAGAAGTTGATTGAGAGCATGCCAGGGAGAATTGCAGAGGTCCTGAAGAAGAAGGGTCAACACTGCAAATATTGACTTGCTGCATTAACTCATTCTGTCAATATAACCTTTTGTTACTCATAATATTGTTGCAATTATATTTCTGTATGTGATAAAAACATCTGACAAACACACATAAAAACCAGAGGGCAGCAGATCATGTGAAAATATAATATTTGTGTCATTCTCAAAACTTTTGGCCATGACTGTACTGCCTCTTCTAGACAAAATTAAGTGCAAAGTAACAGCATAGTGTAAACTCCAACTCTATGTAATGGGCAGGTTAAATCTTATCAAGATGGTGTTGATGACTCAGATTTTATATATTCTACATAATGCTGCCAATTGGCTCCCGCTATCTAGTTTCCATAAGATAAACATGTTTTTCAGAGATTTGAACTGGCGTAAAGAGCAGTCAAGAATAAGGGTACCGTTACACTAAGCGATGCACCAGCGATCCAGACAACGATATGGATCGCTGGTGCATCGCCAAGTGGCCGCTAGTGAGCTGCCACACAGGCAGATCTCACCAGCGACAAAGCAGTGGTCGGGGGTCGCTACTTACCTGTCAGACGTGGTGATCCTAACGTCCTCCCGCCCGCGTCCACGCGTCGCTCGTCAGCGCCACAGGAAGCCCAGCAGGAAGCGCCCGACGAGAAATGGTCCAGGACGTTCTCGCGCGATCAGCGATAGCCAGCGGGGAAGCCGGTCGGAGGCAAGTATCACATGTAGCGATATCGCCATAACGTCACAAAACTAGTGATGTTACAGCGATATTGCTAGCGATATCGCTATGAGTAACGGGCCCTTAAGACTAGAAACTCTGCAGAGGCCAAAAGACGACAGTGGCCTGGCACTGCCCAATGCATGGTTATATTTTCTGGCGTCTCAATGCCAATGGAGCGCCCCGCAGAGCCGTGGGTTACTCGGTACCAGGCCCGTTGACTTCAATGGGGGATGTCACGGTGGCAGTGACCCGGTCCGTGGCCCTGGGCATCCAGTAATTAAACAGAGGAAAGTTGTGTGATGTTTAAGTGCGACGCCACCCGTGGTGTTCGGCAATGAGTGGCCGACGCTGCGGTTTTGGTCCTCTGGGGCTGATGGTGACGCAGCCAAGATGTTTCCGCTCCCCACGGGTAAAGCGGGGGCCCCAGGGCAAAAGATATTTGATTAATTGTTCAGATGGCGGTGAATTTTGGGGTGCAGAGAAATAAGAGAAGGACACAAAGAGGTGCAGTTTTCTTTACCTTTTACTTGCAAGTGGTTGTAATCCGGTGTACCACATACAGGTGATGGATTGAGTCCGGCTCGCCTGGAGGCATTCAGGGGATCCACCCTGCCAGGTGGGGTTTGGGACCTTCCTTCTGCGCTTTGTTTTCGGGTCCCTGCTGTTTGTAACTAAGCTGCAACCCTCTCTTGCGTGATGGTTTCTCTAACCTTTATGGCTGACAGCGTGAGCCTATATCAGGGGCACTGTCCTTTTCACTGTGAGCCCCGGGATCTTGATCTGCTGCCGTGCCTTCAGGTGTTCAATGTCGCCCAGGAACTTGCAGTCCCCTGTACTTCCAGATTCGGCGGTCAGGGCATACAGCTCCTGCCCAGCCCAGGACTCTGGCGTCCCTTTTTCTATATTAGCGCTTCGCTCTGGGGTCTGCTATATGCAATTTTAGCTTCCCCAGAGCCTCTTATCTCCGCTCCTGTACTTTTCCTCCTCACAGATCAACTCCCCGTCGTCAACTGACTGGACCTTCCAGAAAGATCCTTTACCTCAGGCTTAACTGTCTTGTCATCAGCTCAGCTGCTCTCGTTTGCATGACAACTCCCTGTTTTCTCTCTCAGCTGACTCCTTGCTGACTCACTAACCCCATCTACTGGCCAGAATTTATAAGGCAGCTCCCCTTTCTGACCAGCAGCAGGAATTGACATATAATCTATGTTACCTGGCATGGGGGCCCCCCCTCCTACCTCCAGGCATGACTTTACCCCTTAGAGGGAGGCAATGTCACTGTGACAACCGGAATCTGGGGTGTCACACCAACATATGAAGGGATGGAAAGAAAGGGACACGGGCAGTTCGGTCTGTAAAATTATTCAAAACACTGTGGGACAGGGGCCCCTTGTGGAAAGGCAGGCAGGATTGGGGGTCTCTCAGTATACCTTACATTGGACTTTGTTATTTGTTAATTTTCAAGGTTTGGCTTAAAATCAGAGGTCGAACACTTCTCAATGTACACACCTATTTGGAGTAATCACTTGCTCTCAGAATTTGCCAAGCTAACCGAGTTCGGGAACTGGAAGAATATGGGTATACAGTACATTCACCAGTTGGTCGGCAATGAGGGGGGCTTAAATCCTTTGACTGTCTGCAAAAAGGGTTCCATCGACCTGATAGCTGCTTCTTTTATTACTTTAATCTGAAACACGCCTATAGAACCCAATGTAAAGTGAATGATGTTAAAACTCAGAGATGAGGCATTGGACACTATTTGCTCAGAGGTGTTTAAACACCTTTGGTTGAGAATGTTATTTGTATATGTGCAACTGTTATAAAATTAATAAAAATTTACTTTAAAAAAAAAAAATATATTCATGACATACTTAGACTGATGTACTCAACACATTTCATAACATAGCTGAACAGACTAATGGTATGTTATTGGTATGAGGATCATTATCATCCTGAAAATTTGGGCAACGTCCAAAGCTGTATTGAGCAGCCAAATTATTAATACATAAGTGAAAAAAAGAAAAACACAACATGAAGAACTCAAGAGCTCTTCGACTTCCTGTTGATGTTCGATTTGACTGAAGGCAAGGACAGGACAGTGAAGCCTGCAATGATTGGGTGCAGTGCTCATGTAACGCAACAACCTCCCATGAGCCCCAGGAGAGCAAGTGCAGACATCACTGGGACTGCGCTGGTACCAGACGGGAGTAAAATTTATTTTAACGGTTGTAAACATTCTGATCGAGAAGGGGCGGTCCTAGTAGTGTACAGCCCCTTCAATGACACTCTGCTCAAACTCTGCTCCCTGTTTTGAGCAGATTGTCAGCTTAGTGTGATCCAGTTCTCTTGCATGAGAAAAATCGAAGCTCAGGTGTAGAAAAGGTGGAGAACTTAATTTCTCCATCTTTTCCATTGTCGGCTTTTGTAGAAATGAGACTGTACTTGGATGACATGCACCAAGATATGGTCAGATGTTAAAATCTCCATCCAGTACCAGGTGGTACAGATCACTAGTTGTCCACAACAGTTATACTATGCCAACATTGAACCATAAATACAATGGAGGCGGACACTAACATAACATATTTAGGAAGGGTGAACCTCCTCAACGTGACAGTAAAGAAGGCATGGCAATCTTGGCACATCTCATTGTCTATCTAATTAAAACTGAAGGAAGAGGGATACAAACTATCCATTTCACACGTTTACATGGAGAGTGAAAGGGAATCAGGAATCACTTAAAACATATAGTAGAGTGGAGGGAGGATGGAGGTATAAATTTTAAAAATATCAGAAATTAAATCATAATAGCCCAAGTCTAAAGAATCCATGAGTGGATATTGCAGGCATCAAATTATGCATTAATCATGTAAGAACAGCAAATGTTGAAAACCTGCTCATTAACCAACCTCCTACACACACCACATGCACAAATGACCGAAGAGACGAAATACAACACCCTATTGTATACAACCTGGAAGGCTTGGAGCAAAATTAGGAATCAACCACATGTATCGCCTTTGGTACATCCGTACATATGACTTGTAAGTAATCCGATCTTCCAAGATGGTGACCAACAGGTGATATTAAAATCTGGAGGTGGCACGGAATCTACAGAACACAAACATGTAACAAAAAAAGATCCTGACTAAGGAAGAAATTAAACAAAATACTCTAACATTCCCATACTTCTCTTCTCATATCCACAGGTTTGGAGCTATATACTGCAGGCTATGACTCAGGGACAGACTGGAGCCAAGTCCAATATACTTGGCACACAATGGGACAAGTGGGGAGGGACAAGTCACAAAATGCTACCACTTACTATACGCATCACAGATAGACCCCTGACTAAATAGTACAATGACTCCCCAGAATTCACAAATCAAATAACAAACAGCCAAGAATTGAGCAGATAAGTGCCCCACATCAGACAGATATTTTGAAATGCAGTAAAAATCAGTCACGGGGCATACTTCGCCCTCTTGAAAGGTTCCAGAATGAGCATATACTCCAATGCTTTAAGATTCACGTAAAGGAATCAAATCTATATCACAGTCTATGGACCTGCCAGGCAATCCAGTGTTATCAGGAAAGGATTAGACTTTTCACTACAGCACATATATGAGTGATTTTTGGATATTTAGGTCGGTGCTAGTAAAGGCTAAAATGCAAACATGATTGCACGAACAAGCAACCCCATTTAAAATGTTATTGGATAAACGATCATTCCTTAGCTAAAAATGGCTTGTCTAGAGGCAGAACTGCAGGAGGAAAAACCAAGTAGCGACTTTCTTTCAAACTACCATTGTGTCATTACTGCCACAAATACAAACAAACATCAAGGAACATTTAGAATCTACACTTTGCCATCAAGAAACATCGGAAGCGGGAGAACTGCCAAATTGAGGTACTTCTTTTCAGATTAGGGGTACACAACATCTATACTGAGGAGTCTGCAGTTCCACCAAAGGCCGCACGATGAGTAAAAATAATGGTGGTGGTGTTATTCAAAGTAGAACACCATCACTAATACAATAAAGAAGGTGCAAGTTTATGGTTAATAGGTTTCAACACTTAAAAATCTACTTGGATTTAAAATGGAGAATAAATAAGAAACCATGATGGTGTTAAGGTTGGATGCACAGTATATGTATGGAAGAGAGGTGGACCAAGGTGGAAACTTGGCAACAGAAAAGTTAGCACTAAGTTGGCAACAGAATGATGATGTGAAGAGTTAATCAACTCTGCAAGGGACCATTCAATACATCACTCCAGATGGGCAAACAGAGAACAAACTGAAAGAATATTGCCCAAATCTAGACGATACTTTCCTCCTGGACAGGTGCCAATCCTCCGATGTCACCACAGAGTCACGCGATATTGTTTAACAAGTCTTTACTATTCCGTCAGAGCAGACTTCTAGTTCAGGCAATTTTATCTAATGTATAGATGATCGGTTTTACAACTTGTACGTATATCAAACATTTATTCATAAAACTTACTCAAGGCCATTTTTTAAGGCGCTGTATATCTCTTCGACTCTTTCTGGCTGAGGTTCTTTGGAAGCACTGCTGTTTTTGTGGCCCAGATTATGCATTCTCTTTTGCTTTGCTTGTGGCTTTTTTGGAATTGGAGAGTTCCCAAGAAAAGAATTACATCTGTTAAAATAAAAACACGGATCAAAGCTCTTAAAAGAAAAAAAAAAAAAAGAAAAGTAAACTAGTCAAGAATAAGCACATATGTAACCTAAAGCAAATGTAAGGCAGATCCCAATTAAGGCAAAATATCCTTTTTCTCTAGAAGGTGTGAAATATATACAAATAAAAAATAAACATGCAAGTCAAAATATAACACTGCAGAAAAAAAATGGAGTGCTAGATTCTGGGTGCACGACCATTCCTTGTCTGAGAGTCACATTATGGAACCAAAACCACTTTTGAAGACCTGAATAAATATGTAAGGGAAATTACTGTGAGACATTTATAACATCAAAAGTATATACTGTATGTGTCAGATAAGTGCAAATTCTACTTCCAGTACGCAAATCATTTGATGCTACGGAGTCCTCTTCCCCAATCAACACTTTAATTACCATAAGGGCCACTACACATGCATTTTGTTATGGTAACTGTAACTGCCTAGCATCTTACAATCTTCATAAACTGCAATGGAGAGAGCCACATGGACAAATGGCTACCCCTAACTCATATACTCCTTTCTGAAATGCCATATCGTGATCATGTGGACCCATTCTCCTGATAAATGGTGAACAAGAGAGGTCTACACAGTGCACCATTAGTGCGTACCTATCCTTGCTCCTGGACTGCTCCTTTTCTGATATTGCAGTAGCTATACACAGACAAGTGTTTGTGTCGTGATAGAGGAGGAGCACACTACTATTCCCATCAGCCTACGCCTGCTGCCACTAATAACAGAGAGAGCAGGTGGCGGCTGATGGGAGTATTCATCAGCTGGCGCTCTAAATAATTTTTTTTTTTTTTTTTTTTTTAAAGTGTGGTTTCCTCTGTATTTTTGATAGCCAGCCAGGCAAATCTGACAGCTACAGGCTGTAAAAAAAACGGGTGGGGGTCTCCCCCCATTTTTGACTAAAAGCCAAGATAAAGCAGACAACTGGGGGTTGGTATTCTCAGGCTGGTAAGGGGCCATGGATATAGGACCCCCTCAGCCTAAAAAATAGCAGCCCGAAGCCGCCCAGAAACCGCACATCTATTAGATGCGCCAATTCTGGTGTTTTGCCCGGCTCTTGCTACTTGGCCTGTGGCAGTGTCAAGTGGGTTTCATATTTGTGGGGTTTGATGTGACCTTTGAATTGTCTGGTGGCATCAAGCCACAGCTTAGTAATGGTGAGACGTCTATAAGACACCCATCCATTACTAATCATATAGTTACATTGTAAATAAACACACAGACAGAATAAAAAGTATTTTATTTGAAATAAAAAAAAAATTAAATAAATCAGTGCAGGTTTCTGACAGAGTGGCCACAAAAAGCCATTATTAATTCATTAAGCCGGATTTTGCTAATTTTACTTGAACTGAAATTATAAGTCCATTTGAAAATATAAAAATAAATACGTTGAGAATTACCTTAAATCAACGTAAAGTGCCGTTATGCTTGAAAGGTTAAGATGATTAATTCCAGGACAGACAAGAGAAGCTGGCGGTTAATAGAGCACAAATTTAATTACTTGTATATATACGCAAATTCTTATATTTATAGGTTAAATTCTTCAATGCTAATTCGTATCACTTGTTTGAATTAAATGAATGGTATGGTTAATACGAATTACCTTAAATCCTAGGGACTAGATGTCCACATGTAAAGTGCTGTGTGCTTAAGAGGTAGAGATCAGCGATTCCTTTCAGGTGCTTATCCAAGATGGCCAGAGGGAAAGGAATCTATCTAATAAAACATATTGCAATAAGTTATAATAACTGGGATTCAAGTGGTTAAGCAACATTGGCGAAAAGGGGATTTCATTAGAAAAATGTCAAAAGCAGAGAGCCAATGGATCTTTGAATTGGATACATTAAAACCAAGAGGACTGAATAACGAAATTGAACTTTTTGCATTTGAATAAATTGTAGCACTATAAAAACGCTACTCCAGGAGATTGGGACCATCCCTGAGGAAGGAAAACGACATTTTTCTGAAACGCGTAGGAAAGTCTTAGTTACTCACCGGTTAACGGTGTTTTTCGGAGTCCATGACAGCACCACCTGAGAGAGGGGATCCGCCCTTCAGGAACAGGAAACCTACAGATACAAAAGGGCGGCACCTCTCCCACGCATCAGTTGGATTACAGAGCACAAGAGGACCACAATGGTTAATGGCAAAATTTATATACAGTACTTTTACACAACTATTCCTTACCAGTGTACATACAAGAGGAAGAAGTGCACACCCAAATTTAAACTAAAGGGAGGGAATATACGGGTGCTGTCATGGACTCCGAAAAACACCGTTAACCGGTGAGTAACTAAGACTTTATCGGTCGTCCATGACAGCACCACCTGAGAGAATTACAGAGAGTAAAACTATTTAGGGAGGGACTACAGCCTGCAGTACCCTTATACCAAAAGAGAGGTCTCTGGAAGCACCCAAGTCTAGCCTATAATGACTATAAAAGGTGCTCGGAGAGGACCAAGTAGCCGCCTTACATATCTGGTCAATGGACACTTCTGATCTTTCGGCCCACGAGGTCGCCATGGCTCTGGTGGAATGAGCCCTCAGCTTCCGGGGTGCCGACCTGCCTTTTGAGGTGTATGCTATTAAGATCGCTTCTCTAACCCACCTGGCTAGTGTACTTTTTGACGCTCTACAACCTTTCCTAGGGCCTTGATAAGAGACAAACAGGGCATTATCTTTCTTCCAGGGATCTGTAACCGCCAGATATTCTATGAGGCATTTTCTAACATCCAAAGTGTGAAGTTTATCTTCCTTCTCATTAGCTGGGTTAGGGAGGAAAGATGGAAGGACTATCTCCTGTGTCCTATGAAAACTGGAAACTACCTTAGGTAAATACGCCGGATCGGGTCTGAGTATTACCCTATCGTCCTTGAACTGTATATAAGGAGGACGTCTAGATAATGCCTGGATGTCGCTTACCCTACGAGCTGAGGTTAGGGCTACCAGGAAGGCTACTTTGAGGGACAGGTTCTTTATGGAAGCTGATGAGATAGGTTCGAATGGGGCTTCTGTCATAGCCGTGAGGACTAGGTTCAAGTCCCACAGCATGAATCTATCTATCTATCGCTATTGGCCTGGATCGACCTGCTGCCTTAATGAATCTACTGATCCAGTAATTACCCGCGATGTTGCAGCTAAAGAGGGCCCCCAAGGCTGATACTTGTACTTTAAGGGTACTAGTGGAGAGCCCCATATCCAGACCTTTCTGAAGAAACTCTAAGATATGGTTTACAGTTGCTGAGGTGCCAGCGACCACTCCAGAGTTCTGCAGGAATTTTTTCCAAATTCTGACATAGATTTTGGTGGTGATGACTTTCCTACTTTTAAGTAGGGTGTTAATCAGGCCTGGGGAGAAGCCTTTTTCTCTCAGCAGTGTCCGTTCAAACTCCACGCCGTCAGATGTAGGCCAGCCACCTGAGGATGGAACACTGGGCCCTGGGATAGGAGATCCGGAATGTCCGGAAGGACCCAAGGGTCGGACACCGACATGGTCCTGAGGCAAGAAAACCAAGCCCTCCTGGGCCAAAATGGAGCGATAACTATCACCCTTGCTCTGTCTCTCCTGATTTTCTTCATCACCAGGGGCAGTAGCGATAGGGGAGGGAAGGCGTAGGCTAGCCTGAAGTCCCACTTTACCAGAAAGGCATCTACCGCCAGGGGGTTTTCTCTGGGATTTAGGGAGCAAAATTGTTTTAATTTTCTGTTTTCCCTGGTAGCGAAGAGGTCTACCTCTGGTTGTCCCCATTTTTGTACAATTAGGTCAAAGATGGAGGTGTTTAGGGACCATTCTCCTTGTTTTAGTGGATTGCGGCTCAGGAAATCTGCTGTGATATTTTCCTTCCCTTTTATATGTAGAGCTGTTAAAGATTGAAAATGCTGTTCTGCTAGCTGGAATAGCCGCTCTGCCACATTCATCAGGGGTTTGGAACGAGTCCCGCCTTGGTGGTTGATATAAGCCACGGTAACCTGATTGTCGGAGAACACTCGCACATGATGGCCCTGTAGATACATAAGTAGCTCCTTAGCTGCCTGCTCTACCGCTGTCAACTCTTTCAGATTAGATGACATTTCTATCTGATGATGCTCCCATAGGCCCTGTACCAGAATCTCCCCCATATGAGCCCCCCAACCGGAAGGGCTAGCATCCGTGGTGATTATGCGGGATATGTCTTACTCCCAGGAGACCCTTTTGGATAAGTTATCCTTGACTAGCCACCACTCTAGGGATTCCCTTGTGTTTCGGGACAAGGTTAGCTGGCCCTCTAAGTAACCCTTAAGGATTCTCTGATGCCTTAAGACCTCGCCCTGCAGTTTTCTTGTATGAAACTGTGCCCACTGGACTGCCGGGATACAGGACGAGAGGGAACCCAGAAGGAACATGGCTTTCCTGAGGGACATGGTAGGGTTATTGGAAGCGTTCAGGACCTGATAGTGTAGGCGAACAAGCTTCTCCGGGGGCAGACGGCATTCCTGTTTCTCAGAGTCTAGGATCAGGCCCAAGAATTGTTGGACTCTCACCGGCTGTAACCGAGACTTTTTAATGTTAAGCAGCCATCCTAACCCCTCTAGGGCAGACATTGCCCTTTGTAGTTGTTCCAGACAATGTTCTGCTGTTTTCCCTACGATCAGGAAGTCATCTAAGTAGGGGATCACCAGAATGTCCGATTCACGTAGATGGGCCATAACTTCCGCTACTACTTTGGTAAACACACTGGGAGCGACTGCCACCCCAAAGGGGAGGGCCGCATATTGGAAATGTTGGACTGACCCATCCAGCTGAACCGCCACTCTGAGAAACCGCTGATGAGCTGCATGAATGGGAATATGGTAGTAAGCGTCTTTTAAATCTAACACCACCATAAAACAGTTTTGAAACAGTAATTTTATTGTTGATTTAATTGTCTCCATCTTAAACGGGCGTATGACCAGGAACTCATTGAGGGATTTAAGGTTTATTATAGTCCTGAAGGACCCGTCTGGTTTGCGGACCAGGAACAGGGGGGAGTAAAACCCTTTCCCCGTTTCTCCCTCTGGGACCACCGTTAGGACCCTCTTATGGCAGAAATCATGCACCTCGGCCTCCAGGGCAGCTTGTTCTGGTGTGGAAGACCTGAGCGGGGTGACTTTAAATCGATCTTGGGGGACCCGGGCGAATTCTAGGCGTAGACCCGCAGCTATCACCCCCAGTATCCATTTACTATTGGAAATCAAGGACCAGGCTGGGTAGAAGGCAGCTAGTCTCCCCCCTACCGGGGCAACTAGTCATTGGGGCGGTTTTTTAGTGTCACGTGCTGGACCTTCTTGACGCCCCCCTCCTCCGAACATGAAACCTGTACCTCTCCTTCTTTTGTCCTCCCATCTGCCCTGATCTCTGGACGGCCTTCTACGGAAATAGCTTTTCCTGGTAAAGGGACGTCTGTAAGAAGGATTCGGTAGACTGGGGAACTTCTTTTTATCATCCCCGGCTTTCTCTAGGAGTTCATCCAAGACTGGCCCAAACAGATATTCACCCTCACATGGAATGGAGCAGAGTCGTGATCTGGCCTGGATATCTCCCGGCCAGCATTTTAACCAAAGG
The DNA here is from genome assembly GCF_039654945.1 of Dendrobates tinctorius. NCBI lineage: Eukaryota > Metazoa > Chordata > Amphibia > Anura > Dendrobatidae > Dendrobates > Dendrobates tinctorius. Next base: position 11,507,948 of record NW_027361672.1, read on the forward strand.
GCCCTTAGAGCTGCGTTAGATAAACTCGCAGTTCTGGCTGCCAGCCTCGCAGAGTCCGCTGAAGCATCCGCCAAAAAAGCTGCAGCACTTTGGATGATTGGCAGCGTTTTTCGGATAGAAGCTCTTGAGACTCCTTCCTTTAGTTGGGAATCCAATTGGTCTAGCCAGACCATCATGGATCTGGCCGTACATGTGGCCGCTATCGCTGGTCTTAGAGCACCTGCTGACATCTCCCAAGTTCCTTTCAAAAAGGAGTCTGCTTTCTTATCTAGTGGGTCTTTTAAGGAGGCCATGTCATCGAAGGGAATGGAGGATTTTTTGGAGGCTTTAGCTACTGCCGCATCCAGTTTAGGGGCTTTATCCCATCTGTCTACCACTGGGTAGTCAAACGGGTACCTCCGCTTGAAGGCCGGAGGTAAGGAGCCTCTTTTTTCAGGTCTCTTCCATTCCCTATCTATTAGGCTCTGGACCTTATCGTTTAATGGAAAGGCCTTCCGCTTCCTGGGATCTAGACCCCCGAACATAACGTCCTGAGCTGAAAGTTCCGGTTTTGTGTCTGCTACCCCCATGGTGGACCTTATTGCTTTAACTACCATATCCATCTGGTCTAAGGGGAAGCAGAATCGACTCGAGTCTTCCTCCAAAGAAGATGAAGTGGAGGCCGGGGAATGTGAAGAGTCATCGATCATTAGGGCAGTCGAGGACTCTGAACCTGAGAAACTACATTCTCTTCCCCTAGAGGAGTCCTTTTTAGATAGGGCCTTTATCTCTGTCCTGATTATGTCCCTCAGGCTCGTGGTGAAGTCCGGCGTTTCTTCCGCTACCTGTATGGACGGGGGAGAGTGTAAGGGCCTGTCAATCTACCCCAGGGCCAACGTCCCCTTCCACCCCTACCGTTTGTCTCACGCATGGCTGACACAACTTTTTAGGGTGGCCGTCCGGCAAGGGGCAACTACAGAGGGCACATTCCCTGTGCTTCTGTTTTCCCGTAGCTTTCCTCCCCTGCGAAAAAACAAAACATAAGGGAACACTGCATCAGGGTACATTCACGGAGATCTCTTACCCATGCAGATGAGGCAGGTACCAGATCACGGAGGGAGGCAGAAGGGCCCTTTGTCCTGGAGGAACTTCTGTGGCTCTGTTCGCTCGGACGTTTCTGTTTCTTTTGCTGGCCACTCGCATGTGGTTTCACTATGGCCTGTTTCTGTGGGTGCTCCTGCACCTCGTCCAGCTGCTCTATGGGGGCTTCTGTCGTATCCATCGCTGGCCTTCAGAAGCACCCCAGCAGCGTCATTTCCTGCCTTTTAAGGCCTCCTTGTCCGGATCAGCAGGGCTCTGGCGCGCACCTCCCACCCGGGACCCCCCCGCGACCCTCCCCCCCCGCCCCGGCCACCGCACGCCGCCCAGCATCGCCATGCACACGCGGCGCGCGCCGGAAGCCGGGCGGCACCCGACTTCCGGTTTCGGCGTCCCCGGCCCCGCCCCCTCCGCCGTGTCACTTCCGCCGCCCGTCTGAGGCCTGCGGGGACGCGCAGAAGGAGCCGGCACGGCTCCCCCGGCTCAGGCCAGGCCACAGCCCCCACGCGCGCTGACCTGCGCCCGTCGACCGGGCGCCACCGCCGGCCCGGCCGGAAGAGGGGAGAGCGGACCACGGGGAGAGCGCACCAGGAGGGGCCCGGGACATACATACCTCCTGGTGCGGCAACATGGAGGCGGCTGTCCACCGGACCCCTGGCTCCACCTGCTCTCACCACCGTCGTGGAGACCTACCCGGCCCCACCGTGGCGCTTCCAGGGACCCGAGCTTGACCGAGGTAGGAGACCCCCTCGCTACCTGGGTCGGTCAGCCGGCCTGGGAATCCCTCGGCGACTCCATGATGGACGATCTGAAGGAAGTCCCGTCCTCTAGGAACAGGAAACCAACTGATGCGTGGGAGAGGTGCCGCCCTTTTGTATCTGTAGGTTTCCTGTTCCTGAAGGGCGGATCCCCTCTCTCAGGTGGTGCTGTCATGGACGACCGATAAATGGTCCTAATCACCTATCGTTGAAGAGTGTACACCATCTGAACTGCAAAAGAGTCGGGTGACTGAAGACGTCACGTAGGTCCTACAGTTCCTGAAGCCAAACACGCGCAACACGCGCTGTAGTGCAGGACACCGTTATTCAGCGCATGTCACCGGCCGGGACAACGCTGCAATTAAACATCGAGTAGCTGGTAAGCTTTTACTCTGGACAAGCATCCACATTTGGACATAATGGTTTAATGAAATACAGCAACTCAGCATCCATTTACTGATCCTTATCTCAAGGAATTAAGGTAACTGAATAATTTTCTGCCTCCATTTAGTAGTTACAGGAATGCTCGGCACAGGAGCTATGGATATTGTTTTATAAGGAATTTGTATAATTTATTGAAATACGTTTTATTAGATAAATAGATTCCTTTCCCTCTGGCCATCTTGGATAAGCACCTGAAAGGAATCGCTGATCTCTACCTCGTAAGCACACAGCACTTTACATGTGGACATCTAGTCCCTAGGATTTAAGGTACTGTAATTTGTATTAACCATACCATTCATTTAATTCAAACAAGTGATACGAATTAACATTGAAGAATTTAACCTATAAGAATTTGCGTGTATATATACAAATAATTAAATTTGTACTCTATTAACCGCCAGCATCTCTTTTCTGTCGTGGAATTTTAACAAGTACTTACAATGGGAATTAATCACCTTAACCTTTCAAGCACAACGGCACTTTATATGAGAGCACCTACTATCAATGATTTAAGGTAATTCTCAACGTATTTATATTTTCAAATGGACTTATAATTTCAGTGCAAGTAAAATTAGCAAAATCCGGCTTAATTTATTAATAATGGCTTTCTTGAGGCCACTCTACCAGAAACCTGCGCTAAGATTGTTATTTAATTTTACTTCTGCTTTTGACCTTGTTGGTTTAGACCCTAGTTTTTGCTGCGGATTCTAGGGGGTATTAATACGCCACTAATATTATTCATCATCATCTTGAAATTTCCTTTTATTTAAAAATAAACACTGTTGTTAGGTGAGTAACGCCCATTACATTGAAGCCATGGTCTCCTATAAAAAAAACAACCATATCCCTTACCGGTTCATCGTACTATCCTATGCCGTAATCTATGTCTGGGGATAAACCGTTTTAAATCGCGACGGTGCCAAGATGCTGCTTTCATTTTCACGAGGAAACAGGAGAAGTGCACAACAAATTTTGGGTTTATTTTCTTCTGAGTACACTGATACCCCATGTGGTTGAAAACTACTTTTGAGGCAGAGTACAAAGCTCAGAAGGGAAGGCGTGCCATAGTACAGTGTAGATTTTGTTGCACTGGCTTGCGAGTGCCATGTCATATTGGAAGAGCCCCTGATCTGCCAGAACAGTAGAAACCCCCATAAGTGACCCCATTTTACAAACTACACTTACCAATGAATTCATCTAGGGGTGCAGTGAGCATATTGACAACACAGGTGTGTCACAGAATTTTATACCATTGGGCAGTGAAGAAAAAATAATTTATATTTTTACCACCAACTTGTGTATTAGCTCCAAGTTTTACATATTCATACTAGGAAATGGGCAAAAATGGCACCAAAATTTGTCCCACAATTTCTGCTGAATGTAGAAATAACCTATGTATGGCTGTACAGTACTGCTTAGCCTCACAGCGCTCCATCCCTACAGAGTCTTGCCATTTGCATCCTGGAGCAGATTTTCCTAGAATAGTTTACGGACTCCATATACAGACTCCCCCAAGTGCTAGAAAAGCAGAACCCCCCTCCTCAAGTGACATGATTTTGGAAATTATACAGATTTGGGAATTTATCTACAGATGTAGTGACGATTTTTACTCCATGGGTATTTTACAGAAACAAGAAGTAGTGGATTTTACTGAGTGAAAATTGAAAACTGCAATTGTAGTGCGCAGTACATTATGCCCAGCCAATGCTTCTGAAGACATGCACCTATAAGTTAGGTAGGCTCTCATCACTACAGAAGTGCCAAACATGTTGTTCGATAAATGTTGTTCAGGCACACTTGGGCTCAGAAGGGAGGGGGCATTTGGATTTGGGAGAGCAGAATTTTCTGAGCTTTTTTTGAGGGGCGAGAAGCCATTTAGCTTTTCCAGAGCCTTTGTATAACCAGTAACGTGGAAGTCTCCTATATTTCCGTTAACAGATGACAGATCTGAGCGAGGGCTTGCTTTTTTTGTGGATTGAGCTGAAGCTTTTTTTGGAAACATTTTATATAATGTCATATTTATCTGGCACTCTACGCTGAGCACTTTGGGGTTTCCATCTAAATCTCTGAGTGACATGACAGATGAAACTCCTGAGAAATCCATTCACTATAGTGAGGCAGCAGGGTTACTCTGGACTCCGTCTGGCCTCTGTTCATCAGCTGTGTCCTTTTCAGAAGTGCACAAAACTGTGGTCGACGGAACTTTTATGCAATCCTAAAACGAACACCACCGGATCACAGGTCCTATGTCGTCCACAGTGCCTCTATCTGCCTCATTATAGGGAATCTTCTGCCGGGAGTTCCGTCTGAATCATGCATTTCAGACATTTACACGGAAACCCCCGATGCATGCGCTCGGCACAGGATAAATGTGCGCAGAGTTTCACACTAGCGTTTTGAGGCGCAGCGGACGCTTGCCGTGAAACTCCGCCTCCTGCCGTGCCTCCTCCGGTCAGCTTCTCCTATGGGCGCATCTTTAGCATTGGGTACGCAGGCCATGCGCAGGTATGCTTTTGCCACCGCAAGCGTCCTTTTCATGGTGCGGCGAGCGCACCAAAATGCAACACGTTGCGTTTGGCGCAGGTCGCCGCACCGTGAAAAGTATTAAGTATTTTCTGTGATTTAAGGGCATGAAAATTCCAAGTAGGAAAACTGCAAAACTTTCAACATTTGCCAAATTTTCGTTTTTCACACAAATAAAAGCAAGTCATATCAAAGAAATTTTTACCATTATCATGAAGTTAAATATGTCACTGAAGCATTCCAGAGTTATTACCTCATAAAAGGGACAGTGCATGTTCATAATCAGTCCAATTTTCACAATTTTGACTAAACTACCCTCGTGGATAAAGGTGTTCATTAGTATAACAGCGCCAACCTGACACTGTCTGTAGGTTACTCAGCACAATCCGACTGACAGGTCCCTTTAAGCCCATATTGATTATATAACTGTATTTTGAATATATTCAGTTAAAATGCCAATACTTGTGTAATTGTCCAAACATTGACCCAACTGTAGGCCCTCCCAATTCATCAAAGCATTTACGCCAGAGTTCTTGCATGAATCGTTTTGAAGATATCCAACATTTTGACGCAACAAATTTTCTCAAAAACTGTGGCTTTTGGCATTGTATGCCAGTTTTGTCAAAATTGTCGGAGCTGGGAGAGGGATGTGACGGGGACAAAACGCCATAGCTTGCCCAATTCATGACTAGCTGTAGCATAACTTACGACAGAAACATTCCTTGTCTTTCAACTGGAAAAGCTGACTAGGGTGCTACACAAAATAAGAAGTGTCAGCCTATTGTGTCGGGGTCTGGCCAGAGATAAAATTTTGAGTATTTCAGGTTCTTTGTCATACATTTAAAAAAAAAAAAAAAAAAAAAAAAAAGGACACCAATTTTCTTTAACCCCTTTCTGTCATGTGACGTACTATCCCGTCCATGTGCCCTGGGACTTAATTCCCAGGGACGGGATAGTACGTCACAGCGATCAGCGGCGCCCACGTGGTGAGCGCCGCCAATCGCGGCCGGGTGTCAGCTGATTATCACAGCTGACACCGGCACAATGTGTCAGGGGCGGTCACGGACCACCCCCGACACGTTAACCCCTTGCACACCGCGATCAAACATGATCACGGTGTACCGGGAGTTAAAGGGAAGCATCGGCAGGGAGGGGGCTCCCTCTGTGCTTCCCCGAGCCCCCCATAGCAGCGTAAAAAAAAAATTCCCTAATAAATTCATTTTTTGGAAATAAAAAAAGCCAAAACAATAAAAGTACAGATATTTGGTATCGCCGCGTCCGTAACGACCCCCCCTATAAAACTGTCCCACTAGTTAACCCCTTTAGCGAACCCCTTAAAAAATAAAAAACTAAGGAAAAAATAATGATTTATTATCGTACCGCCAAACAAAAAGTGCAATAACGCGCGATCAAAAAGACGCATATAAATATCCATGGTACCGCTGAAAACATCATCTTGTCCCGCAAAAAACGAGCTGCGATACAGCATCATCAGCAAAAAAATAAAAAAGTTATAGCTCGCAGAATAAAGCAATGCAAAAAATTATTTTTTATATAAAATTGTTTTCATTGCATAAAAGCGCCAAAATATAAAAAAAACAACATAAATGAGGTATCGCTGTAACCGTACTGACCCGAAGAATAAAAGCGCTTTATCAATTTTACCGCAGGCGGAACGGTGTAAATGCACCCCCCAAAAGAAATTCATGAAACGCTGGTTTTTGTTCATTCTGCGCCCAAAAAATCGGAATAAAAAGCGATCAAAAGATGTCATGTGCCCGAAAATGATACCAATAAAAACTTCAACTCTTCCCGCAAAAAATAAGACCTCACATGACTCGGTGGGTCAAAATAAGGAAAAATTATAGCTCTCAATATGTGGTGATGCAAAAACTATTTTTACAATAAAAAGCGTCTTTTAGCGTGTGACAGCTGCCAAAAATAAAAACCCGCTATAAATAGTAAATCAAACCCCCTTTATCACCCCCTTAGTTAGGGAAAAATAATAAAATTAAAAGAAAATGTATTTATTTCCATTTTCCCATTAGGGTTAGGGCGAGGGTTAGGGGTGTGTTGGGGTTAGGGTTGGAGTTATAATTGGGGGGTTTCCACTGTTTGGGCACATCAGGTGCTCTCCAAACGTGACATGGCGTTCGATCTGAATTCCAGCCAATTTTGCATTGAAAAAGTCAAACGGCGCTCCTTCCCTTCTGAGCTCTGTCATGCGCCCAAACAGTGGTTCCCCCCCACATATCAGGTATCAGCATACTCAGGACAAACTGCACAATAACTTTTGCAGTCCAATTTCTCCTGTTACCCTTGGTAAAATAAAAAAAATTGAACTGGAAGTATTTTTTTGTGAAAAAAAGTTAAATTTTTTTTTAAATATTCAAAAAATTCCTGTGAAGCACCTGAAGGGTTAATAAACTTCTTGAATGTGGTTTTGAGCACCTTGACGGGTGCAGTCTTTAAAATGGTGTCACTTTTGGGTATTTTCTATCATATAGACCCCTCAAAGTGCCTTCAAATGTGATGTGGTCCGTAAAAATAAAATGGTGTTGTAAAAATGAGAAATCGCTGGTCAACTTTTAACCCTTATAAATTCCTAACCAAAAAAAATTTTGGTTCCAAAATTGTGCCGATGTAAAGAAAACATGTGGGAAATGTTACTTATTAAGTTTTTTGTGTGCCGTATCTCTGTGATTTAAGGGCATAAAAATTCAAAGTAAGAAAATTGCAAAATTTTCGCCAAATTTCCGCTTTTTTCACAAATAAACGCAAGTTATTTGAATGAAATTTTACCACTAACATGAAGTACAATATGTCATGAGAAAACAATGTCAGAATCACCAGGATCCATGGAAGCGTTTCAGAGTTATTAGCTCATAAAGGGACAGTGGTCAGAATTGTAAAAATTGGCCCGGGCATTAACCTGCAAACCACCCTTGGGAGTTAAGGGGTTAATAACAAAACCGAATATAGATCCATAATTGAAAACGGACATTAAACAATTTAGCAGGTAGTCTGTAGAAAACGCTGTAGAGCAATATTCACAAGTAAGCCCCAGAAGAAAGGACAGTGTGTTCACAAGGGAGTCATAAAGTAGAAAAAGTAAACATTTTGCCTGCAGCAGTTGCGTATTGTGACTTACCTAGATCTCCTTTCTGGAATACCACTAAAACCAGCAAATGACTGACTTCGAAGAATCCCATTAGGCCCTCCTGGAGGAAATGTCTGAGAGCCTACAGACATGATGTCAGGACTTCTAAAAGATAACTCTGTAAAAGAAAAAAAAAGCAGACTTTATTTTAATGCACAGTCTGTGTAAAATGAACACAATAAGAAGTGTTCTGTGTAATCACATCTGATAAGTGATGTCTGAACCACAATGATTTAAGGCAGTGATGGCTTTCTTCATTAGGGGGGCAAATGAGTTCAAGCAGAAACACTGTTCTGATTATTACAACTAAAGGAGATGATATATATTAAGGCAGTCTTTACCAGCTATAGAAATATAGATCCAAAGAGCATCTACTACAGAAATATTGCTTTATGCAAACTTGGCCTATTACATTACCAACAAATGCCGCAACACATCAGACTCTCACCATCAGCGGAAACCTTCAAGAAGAACCTGAAGGCCCACCTGTTCCGACAAGCCTACAGCCTGCAATGCTCCTCGGTCTACTGAACCACTGCACGACCCGCTCTACCCTCTCCTACTGTATCCTCACCCATCCCTGTAGACTGTGAGCCCTCGTGGGCAGGGTCCCCTCTCCTTATGTACTTGTGTGTCCCTTGTCTTACACATGTTTATTATACTTGTCTTTATTTCCCCTTTTCACATGTAAAGTGCCATGGAATAAATGGCGCTATATAAATGCATAATAATAATAATAATAATAATAATAATAATAAAATGCGAAGCCAAAAGTTGAAAAGGAAATACGTAAAATTTGGAAATAGGTTATTCCAATTAAATGAATGATATTCATTTCATTAAAAAGCGGACACTTCACTGGATTTTTTTTTATTTAAAACAAAAGTTCCTCGTCAATTGCAGGTGCGCCACAGATTTCTTTTTCTGTGCCCCTCCATTTGAAACTTCTGCCCTAAGGTAATAAAGAATATACAGAATGCAAATTTTACCTTTACTCAACTGGATACATGTACACCACAGAACTTATCAGAGGCCATGTTCACACATTGCAAAACTGTAAAGAAGCTGCTAACAAAGAGCAGATTTTGCTGTGTTTCTATTGTGTATGCTGATAAAGTTTAATAGTTTACTGCCCCCCACCAAAAAAAAAACCATAGCAACTTCCTAAGGTTTTTTTTCACCAAAACCTGATACTTGCGGTTTTTTTTGCTGCGTTTTTGCACTCACAAACTGCTTTCTATGGGTGAAAAAAATGCTGAAAACACACTGAAAGCATTGACATGCTGCAGTTTTCAAAAACGCAGCACTTTTCAATTCAGTCAGGAAAAAGAAAACAAGGTGTGTGCATGAGATTTCTGAAATCTCAGCTTTTGCTGGTATTGTAAAACGCAGCTTAAAATTTGCAAAACAAAGCAAAAACACAAGGCTTCTACTCACTCGGCTGTGGTTTGAGTTAGACACGGGAAGTGGTTTCAGTAAAACGCCAATGCTACTTTTTTAAAACTCCACAAACTGCCCAGGATAACTAAACAAAAAACAGCCTTTTCTAGCACAGAGTGAAAAAGTAATTGGTCCATACAGCAGTGCGGTTTCGACTGCTCGAGTAAGGCTGTGTGCACACGTAGCGATTTTTAAGCGTTTTTGCCGCGATTTTCGGCGCGAAAACGCTTAAAAATCGTGTACAGAACGCACCCCATGCGTTCCTATGGCATTCCGCACATGCTGTGCTAATGCTGCGCTTTTTTCCGCGGCGGAATCGCATCGCGGAAAAAAAATCGCAGCATGCTCATTCTTTGTGCGGAATCGCAAAGAATTGCCGTGATTCCGCACCCATAGGAATGCATGAGAATCGCTTACTTCCAGCATGTGGCTATGCCCACCATTCGGGAAGTTAAGCGTCTCATGTGCGGTTGGTACCCACGGTGTGGAGGAGAGGAGACTGTCTTCCAGGCCCTGGGTACCATCCCCCTGTAAAAAAAAGGATAAAAAATAAAAAAATCGGGGTATATTTACCTTCCAGCGTCCTGCGATGCATTCCCGGCCTAAGCGTTCCCAGTAATGTCTTGCGGCAAGGTCCTGTGATGACGTGGTCTCGCGAGATCGCTATAGCAACGTGAGACTACCTCATCACAGGTCTCGCAAGGCATTAGTGGGAACGCTGAGGCCCGGGAATGCAGCGCGGGACGCCGGAAGGTAAATATACCCTGATTTTTTATTTTTTTTTTTAGCATTTTAACATTCTATCTTTTACTATTGAAGCCGCATAGGCGGCCTCAATAGTAAAAACCTGCTCACACTTGTCAAACACTATGTTTGACGAGTGTGACCAACCTGTCAATCACTTTCCAAGCGATGCTTCAAATCACTTGGAAAGTGCTTGAATATCGCACGCGAAAATCGCGGCGAAATCGCGCGGAAAAAACCACGCGATTTCTGGGAAGGAGTCCGGTTTTTAGTAAGCGTTTTAAAACGCTACGTGTGCACATAGCCTTACTGTCCAGCTCTTTAGTCTTTAGCAAAGGCAAACACCACTAGAGATCTGCACAACTCCACACACAGACGGAATAGAGTTCAGGGTGAGAAATAGGTGAGCAGTCAGTCCCACCCATCTCTCTTAACTGCTCGTAATCCTGGCACTGATAACTCTTTCTGCACTAACAGCACCAAGGCTACCAACCTTGATGATACATTTCTCCCCTCAAGGAACTGTCCAGTGGCCATCTTACCAGGCCTGGGGAGTTGGATTTCATTTTGTTTGAGTCGGAATAAGATGGACCGACTTCAGCAATATATAAATGTATTGGGTACAGTAGTTCAGTGAAGGATGTGCTGTAATTTTTCATAAGAATTAGGGAAAGTTATGAAAAGTCTTATAAAAGTCTGTTCTGCTCCTGATCTAAGGATCTCGGCTTTTAGTTGAGATGAATCTGTGCTGCACTATGTACATGCTCAGTAGTGACCAGTGCTGTGGGGTCGGAGTCAGAAATGGAGGAGTCGGAGGTTTGGCTTACTGACTTTCCTCACCTGGGCATTCAAACCACAACCGAATAACAGCGATCACACGCACACAAAAAAAGTTTGATTTAAAATTTATTTCTCTCTTCTCTGAAATGATATGATCCATTGTATCAGAGAAGAGAAAGTGGGTCACCGAGCCCCCCACGGTACCTTAGGTACTGGATCTGTCAACCCCCACCTTCTTCTGCAGAAAGAAAATGGCGGGTGCATACACAGTGCACCTGAAAAGATCTGCCTCCTTGCACCTGCCAACCGCTGGTATTTTTCTTATTGGCTGATAGCTTTTGATTACTGTGATAGGGTCTATTAGGGTGTGTGCACACGCTGCGGATTCTGCTGCGGATTGATCCGCGCGGATTTTGCAAAATCCGCAGGTCAAAAGACCTGCGGTTTATCTGCGGATTAGCCTGCGGTTTTGCCCTGCGGTTTATCACCTCTACAATGGAGGAGATGGTAAACCGCAGTGGAATCCGCAGAAAGAATTGACATGTCAATTCTTTCTGCGGATTAGAAACCGCAGCAAATCCGCGCAGAAAAATCCGCACCGTCTGCACTGCGGTTTTCATTTCCCATAGGATGTTATGGTACTGTACACCGCAGCAGAAACTGCTGTGGATCCGCAGGGCCAAAACCGCTGCGGATCCGCAGCAGAATCCGCAGCGTGTGCACACACCCTTACAGTGATCTAACACCCCCAATATTTGGAAATACGGCAGTACTTCGGCTGTGCCTCTCTCCTCGTAGTTGTTATGGGAGAGAAGAGAGAAACACTACATTCAAGTGCTGCCCTGTCAATGAAGAAAATGTAAAAGGAAAATCAAATTTCTACCTGTCTGTAAATCCCCTAAGCCTTATTGATCACATCCTTCTCTGTCATCCCCCTTGTCAGATTAATTCCTTGCAGTTAGGTTTACGCTGTTCGGTATTTTCAAAAGTTGAAAAAAAAAAAAAAAAAATTGTGTGTGTGTTCGATTCGGTTTAGGGTTAGTAGTGTTAGATTATGTTTATTTTTTTGTTAGGCAAGCGTATAAAATAAAGCAATGGCTCACAGAACATTCAGCGCTGAGCAAGTGTACAGCCTGCTTTGCTCCTCTGAACCAGTGCAGTTTTCAACAAGTGCCGACGGCTCTTCCTCCACAGGATCAGACGGCCCCGATGGTAGCGGAGTCGGTCATCACTGCTGAAGCTTCAGAGGCAGGACCAAGTATCACAGTCGAACCATCGCTGTTGAATCACAAAAGTGCATTTTCCCGTCAAATTTCCCCTTTTTTAGCAGCCTTGATATAAAATTAGATGACACCAATTTTTTTCCCCTTTAATTTTTTAAAAATTTTCATTACCCTAGAAGTCCTACAATGGATTGCCCATGAAACCAATTTAAATGCCTGATTATACACTTCTCAATAACCTACTGCCTTTCATGGATCCCCACAAATGTCCTTGAAATAAAAAAAAAAAAAAAAAACACTTTAGAGACTCACCTCGAACATGGGATTAGTAAAAAACAAAAAAAACCACACACACCACTCCTCTCCTACTGGGCAACAAAATCTGTCAGCAGCTGTCATGTCCCAAGCCCATTATGAAGCCCTAATGAGATTCTTCCATTAAAGTGATAATTCCCAAGCTCCCCCCAAGAACTGACCCCAAGAGCGACCACGTAAACAAATTTCGCTCCTACATCATTAATTTCTGAATTCATATACCCCAGTGCAAAATGTGGCGAACAGTCCTTGATGAGTTTCAAGGGAATCCTGTCATACCACCAATTCATACCCTCCCAGCGAGCCAAATACGACATCCAACTGAATTGTCTGGGAGCTAGACACCCTTTCTTCATCGAGGGTACCACGTGTATACCGACGACTATTACACAAGTATCACCTTATACCAATCTCTCCATGTTGCAAATACAGGGGCCTATGGGACAGTCAGGAAAAACACAGTGGGGTTGCAGTCACAGTTGGGGAGTCATTCTTATTTGCAAGCAACCAACATCTTGCAGTGAAGTGAAATGACAGGAAGCACGTGTACATGCATGTGGACACCACTGAGACGATCAGATACAGGGGCGCCACAAGGGACAAACAAACCACTCTGCCTCACAGATTACAATAAATTCATGGGTGGCGTTAACCTGTCATACCAGGCGCTTCAACCATACCCAGTAAAGTGCAAGATCAGGGCCTGGTATACAAAGTGATGAAAGACTGGAGGACAAGAAGTACAAGTGCAAAGTATTTTTAATACAAGTGTTTAAACACAAAAATATCATACAAAGGACGTTGATACAAAAGTTAAAAGATAAGCAAATGAGGAGAGAGCACCAACCATGGTAATCCCATCATATACAGTGGGTACGAAAAGTATTCAGACCCCTTAAAATGTTTCACTTTTTTTTAGTTTACCAAATGGCTTCAATGATCATTTTTTCTCATTAATGTACTCTCTGCACCCCATCTTGACTGAAAAAAAATCAGAAATGTAAAAATAGCCCGTTTAATATTTCTCTGGCTACAGCCACGATGAGTAAATCTCTGTTTTAAAGTCCAGGGCCTGGCACTCGAATCTGTCATTAATGGAACAGATCCGCCTCATCCATAGGAACTGTCCAACCGGCACGGCCCTAATGGTGGCTGGATTGTGATCTGAAGTAGCATGGATTAGCGCATTGACAGAGGTCGGCTTTCTGTACACATCAGTCTGTATGGAGAGATCAGGATCAATCCTCAGAGTGATGTCCAGGAAGTCGACCTCTGCAATGCTATATGAATAAATAAGTCTGACGTTACAGGTATTGTTAAGTGAATCCACGAATGCTTCCAGCTGATGCACTATCCCACGACAAAAAAACAAAAACATAATGACATCAATATTCCTTAGCCAGCGCAGCACATGCTCGGCAGCCCACGCTTCAAGGAAGAGATTGGCGTTTGAGGGCGCGCTGTCCGCACTCATGGCCTTGCCACGTTACTGTAGATAAAAGTGATTCTTGAAGACAAAGAAATTATGGGTGAGGAAAAAGCGCAGCAGCGACAGGAGATCACCCACAGGACCGTCCAGGCCAGAGGTCCCCAAGAAGATGCGGACCGCATCCAGGTCCTGTGGTTATGATCAATGCACGTGTACAATGTCTCAACGTCTTCAGTGACTAGTAGGGTGTCCTCATCCACAAATGGTATAAATAGGTAGCAATCTATCTAAACCAAATTGCTACATACAACATTTTTGTCCTGTACAAAAAACCCAAGGAGCACTCAGTTTTCTCCAGTTTCAGGAGAATATTGTGTGTGTCTCATATCTGACTCGATGGCACAGGAGGAAGCCTTAGAGTCGAAGGAGGTCCAGAAACTTGCAGAGTGCCATTTTCTTTGATCCGTCTCCACCACTCCCACCCAGAAAAGTATCCTCAGAAGAGATGCCGGGTTTGTAGGTAGCACGGTAGAAGGAGTGATTCCTGACACTATTGCCACATGTGCCCATCCCACCAGGCCTTTGTATCTCCCCCAGTTTTGAGACTTACCAGACATCTTACAATTAGTTTTTTTTTTCAAATTTATATTTTCTGCTTAGAGGCCCCCATTAGAGTAATTTTCATGTTACCAGTAAGAGAATATTTTCATCAGTAGATCACATCTTACCCCATTTTCACAATTAATTACATGCCTTAATCAAATCACATACCAAACTATTATTCAGACAAGTTCTCCTCCATATGCCCACGTTATTAAATTCACTGACTGATTATAAACTCAATATCTCTAAGAAATATCACCAATAATTCACTGTCTAATCCAATTGGAGTAAAATATAGAAATATAAAACCCAACTTTTAATATTTAAAATAGATAAATACACATTACAACAAACATCAATACAAAAATTCTCTCAGTACACAGTCTATTGCTGTAACAAGGTATTATTTGGGAATAAGTCTATTAAATGGCTATTACGGTATATTAATTTTCTAAGCTCAATAACCCTTGTCAAATATAACCCTTTATTGACATTAAGGACACTCCAAATCTCCAATCAAAAAACTAGAATATACTATCCTTAACCCCTTTACCCCTAAAGGTGGTTTGAACGTTAATGACCAGGCCAATTTTTAGTAACTCTGGAATGCTTCAACAGATCCCGGTGATTCTGAGACAGTTTTTTTTTTCTTTTACTACATTTTGTACTTCATGATAGTGGTAACATTTCTTTGATAAAACTTGCGTTTGAGAAAAAAAACAGAAATTTGGAGAAAATTTCACAATTTTGAATTTTCATGCCCTTAACTCACAGGCATATATCACACAAACTACTTAATAAAGTAACATTTCCCACATGTTTACGTTACATAAGCACAATTTTTGAACCAACATTTTTTGTTAGGATGTTATAAGGGATAAAAGTTGACCAGCGATTTTTCATTTTTCCAACAAAATTTACAAAACCACATCACATTTGAAGTCACTTTGAGGGAGACTATATGACAAATACCCAAAAGTGACACCATTCTAAAAACTGCACCCCTCAAGGTACTCAAAACCACATTCAATATCACATTCAAGAAATTAATTAACCCTTCAGGTGCGTCACATTTTTGGAATGTGGAAAAAAAAAAAAAAAAAAGAACCTTTGTTCACAAAAAATTTACCGTACTTCAGATCCAATTTTTTTTATATTAATTTGACAAGGGTAACAGGAAAAAATGAACCCCAAAATGTGTTGTGTAATTTCTCCTGAGAATTCAGATACCCCATATGTGGGAGAAAACCACTGTTTGGCCGCACGGCAAGACTCGGAAGGGAACAAGCTCCATTTGACTTTGTGAATGTAAAATTTCTTGGAATCATTAGCAGATGTCATGTCCCACTTGGAGAGCCCCTTATGTGCCTAAACAGTGGAAACCCCCAACAAGTGACCCCATTTTGGAAACTAGACTCCTCATGGAATGTATTTAGATATGTGGTGAGTACCTTTAACCCCCAGATGCTTCACAGAAGTTTATAACGTAGAGCTGTGAAAATAATAAAAATCACAAAAAATGCTATTTAAGCCCCAAATTTTGCATTTTCATAAGGGTAACAGGAGAAATTGCACCATACAATTTGTTGTACAATTTCTCCTGAGTACACCAACACCACATATGTGGGGGGGGGTTACTACTTTTGAGGGACAGTGCAAAGCTCACAAGAGAAGAGGCGCCATATTATAGTTCAGATTTTGCTGGAATGGACTGAGGGTGCCATGTCACATTGGCAGAGGCCCCTGAGGTGCAAGAACAGCAGAAACCCCCTATATGTGAACTTATTTTATAAACTACACTCCCTAATTAATTCATCTAGGGGGTGCAGTGATCAGATTGACACTACATGTGCCTCACAGAATTTCCTACCATTGAGCGGTGAAAGAAGAATACCGTAATTACATTTCTAAATCTAAAATGTTTTAGCTTCTAGTTTTTAATTTTTCTAAGGGTTAATAAGAAAAAAAATGAACCTCAGTTTGTTGTAAAAAAATTTCCTGAGTGCGATAATCCCTATATGTAATCGGGAAATATTTTTCAGGCACAGTACAAACCTCAGAAGGCAAGGAGCGCCAGATTTTACTGTTATGGTTTAAAAGTGCCATGACCTAATGGGAGAGCCCATGAGGTGTCAGAACAGCAGAAACCCCCATAAGTGACAACATTATACAAAATACACCTATCAATGAATTCATTTAGGAGTGTAGTGATCATATACTGACCTCATGGGTGTTTTACAAAATGTTATACCATTGGGCAGTGAAGCCCCAGATTTTACATTTTCACATGAGAACTTGGTAAAAATGGCACCAGAATTTGTCCCACAATTGCTACTGAATGTGGAAATACCCCATATGTGGCTGTACAGTACTGCTTTGCCATACACAGATACTCGGGAGGAACGGAGCGGTATTTGCCTCCGGAAATACAGATTTTCCTAGAACTGATTGCGGACTCCATATACAGAACCCCCAATTGCTAGAAGAGCAGAATCCCCCCTCAAGTGACCCCATTTTGGAAATTATACCCCTTGGGGAATTTATCTACAGGTGTAATGACGATTAGGACTACTGGGTATTTTTTAGAAACAAGCAGCAATGAATGTTGCAGAGTGAAAATTGCAAACTGCCGTTGCAGTCACCAGTACATTATGCCAAGCGTGCCACTGGAGGCATGCACCCTTAAGTTAGGCGGGCGCTCATCGCTTCAGAAATGCCAAACGTGGACACTATATGTGGTTTAGGTACACTGTAGGGCTCAGAAGGGAGGGGAGCATATGGATTTGGGAGAAAAGAATTTGCTGAATTTCACATTTCGAGAGCCTTTGTACTACCAGTAACGTAGAAGCCCCCTATATTTCCGTTAACAGATGATACCTTAGCCAAGACTTGCTTTTTTTTGTGGATTGAGATGAAGCTTTTATTGGGAAGATTTTACATAATGTTTGGGATCACATTTATCCGGCCGCTCTACGTTGACCACTTACTTTGGTGTTTCCATCTAAATCTCTGAGTGACGTGATTGCGATGAAACCTCTGAGGGATCCATTCACTATTATGAGGCAGCAGAGTTACTCTGGACTCCGTCTGGACTCTGTTCAGCGGTGTCCTTTTCAGAAGTCCACAAAGCTATGGCCGACGGCACTAATGAAATCCTAAAAATCACAGGTCAAACTGCATCCACAGTGCATCCACCTGCCTCATTATAGGGAATCTTCCGCCAGAGGTTCCATCAGAATCACGTATTTCTGAGATCTAAACGAAACCCCAGTGCAAGCGCTCAGTGCAGAATGAATGTGCGCCGAGCCCTACTGCGATCTTTGAAGGCAGAATGAAAAAACAAAAACAAAATAGCAGGGGAAGAATTGGTTTTATTTTTTACGCTGCTCCTCGTGCGGTATTAGTGATTAGGCGACTTTATTCTTTGGGTCGGTGCGATTACAGCAATACCAGATTTATATCAGATTTTTATGTTTGGCTGCATTAGTTTTTGCATTATCACATTTTGAGAGATATCATTTTCCCATATTTTGCTCACAGAGCAGAGTCAAGGGAAGGCTTGTTTTATGCGTAACTATTTGACGTTTTTATTGGTACCATTTTCGGGTACATGACTTTTTTTGATTACTTTCTAGTCAGATTTTTGTGAGGTAGAATGATCAAAAAACAGCAATTCGGTTTTTTTTTTTGGGGGGGGGGTCAGATTTACAATTAATTTCTTTGTAACGAAACGCGCGTTGGGGCTGCGTATTCCGGGTTTCTTTTGGAGAGGCACTATGGGTAAGAGTTGCGTTTTTGTTACTTTGTAATTGTTATCATTCATGGCTGTTATTGGTGCCTTATTTCGGCTACTGGGATTTTGTATGATCACACTGTGCGGTCACAATTACTATGGTGTGATAAACTTTGGCTGTATATGCACTTTATTAAGGACCTTTAGTGGTCTAAATGACTTGTTTACAGATTGCTATTTGCACTTGTTTGCTGCAGTCATGATGTATTTTGTTTAGATGGATTAGTGCTGCCACTGTCCACCTCTATATACATGTTATGTAAGGCCCCCGGATTTACATATTCAATTGCTTGTTTATATCCCTCTTTTTTATGTACTCCTTATCCTTGTATTTGTATACTTATGTGATGATAGTCATAATAAAATATTGAATTTATCATTTTTTGGATGTACACTTTTTCTGTATATCAGTAATTAGTAAGTGTTCCAGGTTGCTATTCTTTTTTGGTCCCTTTATAATAAATTTTTGAGGATCATTCATGATGCACGAATAATGTATTCCATTCTAATTTGTATACGTCATATATAAAAAAGGTCTGCACAAGAAATAGCGGAATATCTTTTATCTGTACAGTGATATGAATCTAGCTGTGCCTCATGATAAATTGTGAATGTTTCACCACATCTGAGAAGGTGTGCAATGACTGGGCACGAGAGACAGTACAACGTTTTACACAGGTTGCAGGCTTGAATTGACTACCTCACAGTAAAAAGGGCAAGTTGTCATACATTTTGGTTAACCTGACAGATTATATATTACTAGCTGAAGAGCTTGGCGCTGCCTGGGCATAGTAACTAACTACGGTTAGTTATAACAAATTATAATGATTATATCTATATAAAGCTGAGTGTATAGCCCTGCCCACTCCGCATAGCCTCATTCACTATAATATCCCACATCATTCCGTCAGCCAGAGCCACCGGACTACTACCCATAATATCCCACATCATCCCGTCAGCCAGAGCCACCGGATTACTACCACTAATATCCCACATCATGCCGTCAGAGACACCGGACTACTACCCCTAATATTCCACATCATCCCGTCAGCCAGAGCCACCGGACTAATACACCTAATTGCCCACATCCTAACTTCCATACCGGGTATCCATTTAAGAGAGAAGATGTGCCTATAGGATGAAGGATGTGTGATGGGGATATGGGCAGGGAGGGGGTGATTCATTTCTGTCATGTGCTCTGCTCCTTTCTGGGAGGCAGACAATGGCTGGGAGCTCATGTTCCCGGGGATATTAGATTTTTCCCAACATGGCAGTGTCTGCTGAGGTGTTGTCGTGGAGTGAGAAATCTATTGCTCATAGCAACCAATCACAGCTCAGCTTCTTTGCTTAGTGATTGTTTGCAAGGAAAACTATTGCTCAAAGCAACCAATCACAGCTCAGCTTCTTTTAAACAGCTCTGGTGAAATGAAAGATGCTTTGTGATTGGTTGGTGATACACACATATATATATATACACACACACATTGGGGAAAAAAAGTATTTAGTCAGTCAGCAATAGTGCAAGTTCCACCACTTAAAAAGATGAGAGGCGTCTGTAATTTACATCATAGGTAGACCTCAACTATGGGAGACAAACTGAGAAAAAAAAATCCAGAAAATCACATTGTCTGTTTTGTTTTCATTTTATTTGCATATTATGGTGGAAAATAAGTATTTGGTCAGAAACAAGATTTCATCTCAATACTTTGTGATATATCCTTTGTTGGCAATGACAGAGGTCAAAAGTTTTCTGTAAGTCTTCACAAGGTTGCCACACACTGTTGTTGGTATGTTGGCCCATTCCTCCATGCAGATCTCCTCTAGAGCAGTGATGTTTTTGGCTTTTCGCTTGGCAACACGGACTTTCAACTCCCTCCAAAGGTTTTCTATAAGGTTGAGATCTGGAGACTGGCTAGGCCACTCCAGGACTTTGAAATGCTTATTACGAAGCCACTCCTTCGTTGCCCTGGCGGTGTGCTTTGGATCATTGTCATGTTGAAATATCCAGCCACGTTTCATATTCAATGCCCTTGCTGATGGAAGGAGGTTTGCACTCAAAATCTCATGATACATGGCCCCATTCATTCTTTCATGTACCCGGATCAGTCGTCCTGGCCCCTTTGCAAAGAAACAGCCCCAAAGCATGATGTTTCCACCACCATGCTTTACAGTAGGTATGGTGTTTGATGGATGCAACTCAGTATTCTTTTTCCTCCAAACACGACAAGTTGTGTTTCTACCAAACAGTTCCAGTTTGGTTTCATCAGACCATAGGACATTCTCCCAAAACTCCTCTGGATCATCCAAATGCTCTCTAGCAAACTTCAGACGGGCCCGGACATGTACAGGCTTAAGCAGTGGGACACGTCTGGCACTGCAGGATCTGAGTCCATGGTGGCGTAGTGTGTTACTTATGGTAGGCCTTGTTACATTGGTCCCAGCTCTCTGCAGTTCATTCACTTGGTCCCCCCGCGTGGTTCTGGGATTTTTGCTCACCGTTCTTGTGATCATTCTGACCCCACGGGGTGGGATTTTGCGTGGAGCACCAGATCGAGGGAGATTATCAGTGGTCTTGTATGTCTTCCATTTTCTAATTATTGCTCCCACAGTTGATTTCTTCACTCCAAGCTGGTTGGCTATTGCAGATTCAGTCTTCCCAGCCTGGTGCAGGGCTACAATTTTGTTTCTGGTGTCCTTTGACAGCTCTTTGGTCTTCACCATAGTGGAGTTTGGAGTCAGACTGTTTGAGGGTGTGCACAGGTGTCTTTTTATACTGATAACAAGTTTAAACAGGTGCCATTACTACAGGTAATGAGTTGAGGAAAGAGGAGACTCTTAAAGAAGAAGTTACAGGTCTGTGAGAGCCAGAAATCTTAATTGCTTGTTTCTGACCAAATACTTATTTTCCACCATAATATGCAAATAAAATGAAAAAAAAAACAGACAATGTGATTTTCTGGATTTTTTTTTCTCAGTTTGTCTTCCATAGTTGAGGTCTACTTATGATGTAAATTACAGACGCCTCTCATCTTTTTAAGTGGTGGAACTTGCACTATTGCTGACTGACTAAATACTTTTTTGCCCCACTGTATATATAGATAGATAGATAGATGCCTCCTTTGCAGAGGAAGTGACCGTGCAGCTACCACTATCCTATGTAATAACGATTACCATACTGATGAGACCTATGGAATGAATAGTGGTTACCAACCAACAAAGAATTGTGTCAAAGTAATAATTTTAGGCAGATAAAACACTCAAATAAATAAGTTTACAGTAAGCTATGCGTTTTGAGATCCCGAATGAAGCCAGAATGACCAATTGAAGCCAATGTAAACATGGAAAATCCCTCCTGTACTGTTGGGATTGGACATCTAGCTCAACCATGAAAACGTGACAGCTTCTATGGAATATAATACAAGGTGGAAGATCGAACTAATGCACAATTAGATTCTGTAGTTACTCAGGGGTGTACATGGAAATCATGGCGCCCCATAGTGAAAACGTGTCATGGATACATCTCAACTTTTAAAACATAGGGATAAGAATATATATTGTAGTACTAACACAAAGTGTTCCCCTGATGAAGCAATTTGGTGTTCCACCCATTATTATGCCCCTTTTATGGACCCCAAACAGTATAAAGCCCAGACAAAATGCACCACACACACACACATAGTGAATTGGTCATCAAAATTTTCCCCACAGCACTTCCTGCACACACACAGTACAGTGACCGCACAGTACCCCCAAGGCAGTATGATGCCCGCACAGTTCACACACACACACACACACACACACACACACACTAATGCCTCCATAGTGACCCCCACACCCTCAGTATGAAGTCCCAACTGTGACCACATTCATACATTGATGCCTGCCCCACAATATAATGTTCTTAAAATGACCTCCAATAATGCCCTACAGCATGATAAGACCATTCCCCCACACAGTATGATGCTAAGACACAGTAGGATGCCCCCACAGTAGTACTGATGGACAAAATAATGATACTTCTACAATTAGCGACATATGCCCAGATTCACTGATACGCAGCTCGGTCTGTGCTGTGTGCAGCCTGAGGATACATGCAGCAGACGTGATCTACTGAGGTCATTGTGCATGCTGCACCGAAAACCAGACAGACTAGGATGTCCTCACAGCCCCCTCAAGCACACATTATGATGCACCCACACCATGATATCTCCATAGTTCCCCCCCCATACACGGACTGAGTCCACACAGAAGTATTGATTGAAAAACAAAACAGCTGTTCGACAACGGCGCTCCCCCATATGCAAGAGCTCCATAGCGGTCTTTATTAGTGGGGCACTCCACAGCAGCTGCTCAACATCTTCTGTAAATGAATCCTAAATATAAAAAAAGAACAACTCCGGTTATATTTATATATATATATTACATATACATACATACATACACACACATTACACACACAACCCGCGCAGAACACGTGCTGCAATTTGTTGAGGTCGCCGCATCATCAAAACGACGAATGCAGACGCATCCGCATACATCCGCATGGCCTGCGTACCCAATGTTAAAAGATAGGTACGCAGACCACATGCAGACTAAGGCTACTTTCAGACTTCAGTTTTTTTAAATCCGGCGGGCTGCGGCGAAAAGTTGTCAAACCTGATCCGGTAGAAGTCACAGCCCGCCGGATCATCTGTTGAGGCTGGAGACGGTGCAGGAGAGAGAGAGGGTGAGAGAGTCTTCTGGCATGCGCAGTGGAAAAAAGTGGTCCGGCGCTGTCAAAACACATTGCCGGGAACGTTTTTTGCAGACGCCGGACAGGCATTTTTTGCCGTATCCGGCAAAAGCCGGACACGCCGCATGGCCATCAGGCGCAATGCGGTGATAATGCTAGTCTATGGGAAAAAAGCCGTATCCGGTGGCAACCGGCTTTTACATTTTTCGCCGCATCGCACCTGATGCTTAAAAACTGATGTGTGAAAGTAGCCTTAGGCGGAACTGACCGGAGCAGGTGCGGCAGTGGGCGGAGCTTTACGGAGGAACTACACAGCCCTCCGCAGCTCTGCTGAACGCTAGTGTGAAACTAACCTTACCTCCCCACCTCACCCAGGTAACAGTTATGGTGGAGGAGTGGGTCTTCTTTCAACCAACTGCACCTTCAACCCCATCCCACCTCTACCCTTCCTTATTCTCCCTTCTTTCGGAGTGGACTCTGTCCATATCTATTCTCCTTCCAACTTGCCATCACATATCGACATCAGGGCCTGGTCACTGCCTTTATTGACCAATTCTCCACCTAGCTTCTTCACTTTCGCTTTTGACATTTCCACCATCATGGGAGACTTCAACAATCCTACTGACACCTTTCAGTCAGCAGCCTCCAAACGCCTCTTGCTTACTTCATCGTTTGCACTTATTCAGTGGTTCTCCTCAGTCAACCACACAGACTGGCATACATTAGAACTCCTTCACCAGTCTATGCTCCCCATCTAACCTCACAACCTTCCCTCTCCACCTTTTTGACAACCATCTAGTTACTTTCTCATCCCTGTACTCCTCACATGTCTCCCATGTCCAGAGACTAGCACCCCCCCTGCAGAAACCTCGCACATCTAGACACCCACACACTAACATTCTACCCCTGACATCCATATCTTCAATCCATGACACAGACAGTGCCACTGCTTTCTACAATGCTACTCTCACATCAGCTTTTGACGCGGTCACCCCTCTTGTGCATGGCAGAGTGCGACAAATCAAGGGACAACCCTGGCACAATAACCTCACTAAAAAGCTTCGGCAAGTGTCCAGGGTTGTAGAGCGGTGTTAGAAGAAAACAATCGCAAGATGACTTCACAGCTTTTAAACAAGCAACACTCGCATTCAAATCAGCATTCACCTCTGCTTTTTTATCCTACAAAACCAAACAGTTATTCAACACTTTTACCTCCCTCCTCTGCCCACCACTACACCCTCTGACCTCCATCATCTCTGCTGAGGACTTTGGTCAATCTTATTTTTGAAGTGTTGTGGCAAACAAGGCAAGTCTTCACTATTCATCTACCACAACCACTTTGTACACCAGATCAATTCCTTTCCCCTCCATAAACTCCCTCTCCAACATCACTAAAGGAGAGCTTACTCATCTTCTCTCCAAATCAAACCTCACCACTTAACCCAAACCCTATCCCACTTCCTCCCCAACCTCACCACCGCACTCATCCCATCTCTTCAACCTATCATTTAATTCTGGTACATTTACTTCTGCTTTGAAACATGCCACAATCAAGTCTATCCTCAAAAAAGCCATCCCTTGACCTGATCGCTATGTCCAGCTATCGCAACATATCGCTGCTCCTATTCGCTTTCAAACTCCTTGAGCAGTACGTCCATACCGAACTTTCCGCGAACCAGTCATCTAATTTGCTCATCCACAATCTACAATCTGGCTTCCTACCCCATCATGCCACTGAAACTGGCCTGCGCAAAACTACTAATGACTTACTTACAGTCAAAGCTAACAGATACTTCTCTATATCCTTTCTAGACATGTCCTCTGGCTTTGACACAGTTGAGCACTGCCTCCTTCTACAGATCACCTTCCTTAGGTGTCAAATACCGTGGTCTATCCTGGATCTCCTCACACCTTTCCAACTACACATTCAACATCCCCCCACAATACCTCCTCACCCCTCCATCTATGTATTGGAGTTCCTCAAGGCTCTGTCCTGGGATCCCTCTTCTCCACCTATACCCTTGGCTTGGGTGCAATTTAAAGACCCATGGCTTCCAGAACCACCTATATGCTGATGACAGATCTACCTCTCTAGTCCAGACGTCATCTCTCTGCTGTCCAGAATCCCGGAGTGTCTATCAGCCATATCCTCCTTATCCTCTTGTTTCCTCTGTGGCCTACCTGCTAATACTCTCTCACCTCTCTAGTCTGTCCTTCACTCTGCTGCCTAATTCATTTCTCTCTTCGATACTCCTCCGCTTCTCCCCACTGAAAATCCTTTCATTAGCTCCCAATACCACAGCATACCCAGTTCAAACTACTAACACTGACCTACAAATCCATCCATAACCTCTCTCTACTGTATATTTCCAAACTAATGTCCCAATATCTTCCCTCATGTAATCTCCAGTCCTTCCAAGCCAAGATCTTCTCTTATCTACACTTAATTCCTAAAGGTACTGTCACACTTAGCGATGTACCAGCGATCCCGACCAGCGATATGACGCGGTCAGGATCGCTGGTACATCGCTAAGTGGTCGCTAGTGAGCTGCCACACAGGCAGATCTCACCAGTGACATCGCTGGGGACGGGGGTCGCTACTTACCTGTCACACCAGGCGATCCTGCGTCCTCCCGCCCGGCTCCACGCGTCGCTCGTCTCTCCACAGGAAGCGCCGCAGGAAGCTGACGAGAAACAGTCCAGCCTGTTCTTGCGCGATCAGCGATAACCAGCGGGGGAGCGGGTTGTAGGTAAGTATCAGACATAGCGATATCGCTAGCAATATCGCTATACCGTCACAAGTTATAGCGATATTGCTAGCGATATCTCTTAGTGTGACATGCCCTTAACCCAATCGCCTCCAAGACGTCTCCCGAATACCCCCTATTATCTGGAATTCTGTGCCCTAACAAATCCGATTATCCACCACATTTGGATTCTTCAGATGGAACGTGATAACCCGTCTCTTAAAGAAAGCTTACACTGAGAACCATTGAAGAGTGAAGGTGAAAAGGAAAAGGACAGCTTTCTTCAGGCAGAGCCACTGGATCAGACATGGATGCAGACTGAGCCCAACCCTGTTCAATATCTACATAAATGGACAGGCTGCATCTCTGGAATCCTCTTCCGCCCCACGCCTAGGTCTGTACGACCAAGAGGCGAAGTTCTTGCTGTAGGCAGATAACCTCCCCTAAACCAGGAGTCTCAAAGCAAGCAGCAGAAACACTGAGAAGAAAAGCGTGCAGAACCTTCCACTTCATCAGAAGACAACTGTACCACCTCAAACCACGGGTAAGAGTCTGGCTTAAGATATTTGACTGCGCAAATCACTCCTATACTGCTGTAAGGCAGCAAGGTATGGGACCCAGTGATATACCCAGAGAAAACAAAGTGTGATTTCAGCCCAATTGAAGTCTTCCACCTGGAGTTCTGCAAAGATCTCCTCTAGGTTCATCGCAGCATCTCAAATATAGCCTGTCAGGCAGAGCCGGGCCGATTACCCATATGGCCTACTATACACAAGATGGCGCTATCACACCAGGCGCAAATACAGAGCAGCAACCCCAGCTCCTACCATCATAAGAAGATGGGAGGTGCCGAACCAAGAACAGCGACACCCTCGAGACTGGATCGACCAGCAGTCAAGTATTAGGAGTTATTTTCTCTTACAGATTGGGTTGGGGGCCTATATACAGCATTTAGAATGCTGTATATCAGCCTTGAAAGGTGGCAGTCATATCACACATCGGCCAAACCTGGTGACAGGCTCCCTTTAACAAAGCACAAAAATGTACCAATAAAAGTGCCCACCACCCGTGCGTAGAACAGGTTCAATAGCTAGCATGTATGTGTAAAATATATTTACACTAGAGGTATGCCCGATGCTATTGCATCGGGAGGGAAATGTGTGTGAGTGCGCGCGCATGTGAGTACGTGTGTGTGTGTGTGTGAGTGCGCGCGCATGTGAGTACGTGTGTGTGTGTGAGTGCGCGCGCGCATGTGAGTACGTGTGTGTGAGTGCGCGCGCATGTGAGTACGTGTGTGTGTGTGTGAGTGCGCGCATGTGAGTACGTGTGTGTGTGAGTGCGCGCGCGCGCATGTGAGTACGTGTGTGTGTGAGTGCGCGCGCGCGCATGTGAGTACGTGTGTGTGTGAGTGCGCGCGCGCGCATGTGAGTACGTGTGTGTGTGAGTGCGCGCGCGCGCATGTGAGTACGTGTGTGTGTGTGTGAGTGCGCGCGCGCATGTGAGTACGTGTGTGTGTGTGAGTGCGCGCGCGCGCGCGCATGTGAGTACGTGTGTGTGAGTGCGCGCGCGTGCGCGCATGTGAGTACGTGTGTGTGTGTGAGTGCGCGCGCGCGCGCGCATGTGAGTACGTGTGTGTGTGTGTGAGTGCGCGCGCGCATGTGAGTACGTGTGTGAGTGCGCGCGCGCATGTGAGTACGTGTGTGAGTGCGCGCGCGCGCATGTGAGTACCTGTGTGTGTGTGAGTGCGCTCGCGCATGTGAGTACCTGTGTGTGTGTGAGTGCGCTCGCGCATGTGAGTACCTGTGTGTGAGTGCGCGCGCATGTGAGTACGTGTGAGTGAGTGCGCGCGCATGTGAGTACGTGTGTGTGTGTGTGTGTGAGCGCGCATGTGAGTACGTGTGTGTGTGTGAGTGCGCGTGCATGTGAGTACGTGTGTGTGTGTGTGTGTGAGTGCGCGCGCATGTGAGTACGTGTGTGTGTGAGTGCGCGCGCATGCGAGTACGTGTGTGTGTGAGTGTGTGTGAGTGCGCGCGCGCATGTGAGTACGTGCGTGAGTACATGTGAGTGCGCTCGCGCATGTGAGTACGTGTGTGTGTGAGTGCGTGCGCGCATGTGAGTACGTGTGTGTGTGAGTGTGCGCGCGCGCATGTGAGTACGTGTGTGTGTGTGTGTGAGTGCGCGCGCGCATGTGAGTACGTGTGTGTGTGAGTGCGCGCGCGCATGTGAGTACGTGTGTGTGTGAGTGCGCGCGCGCATGTGAGTACGTGTGTGTGTGAGTGCGCGCGCGCATGTGAGTACGTGTGTGTGTGTGTGTGAGTGCGCGCGCGCATGTGAGTACGTGTGTGTGTGTGTGAGTGCGCGCGCGCATGTGAGTACGTGTGTGTGTGTGAGTGCGCGCACATGTGAGTACGTGTGTGAGTGTGCGCGCACATGTGAGTACGTGTGTGTGTGAGAGCGCGCGCGCATGTGAGTACGTGTGTGTGTGTGTGAGTGCGCGCGCGCGCATGTGAGTACGTGTGTGTGTGTGAGTGCGCGCGCGCATGTGAGTACGTGTGTGTGTGTGAGTGCGCGCGCGCATGTGAGTACGTGTGTGTGTGTGAGTGCGCGCGCGCATGTGAGTACGTGTGTGTGTGTGTGAGTGCGCGCGCGCATGTGAGTACCTGTGTGTGTGTGTGAGTGCGCTCGCGCGCATGTGAGTACCTGTGTGTGTGTGAGAGTGCGCTCGCGCATGTGAGTACCTGTGTGAGTGCGCGCGCATGTGAGTACGTGTGTGTGTGTGTGAGTGCGCGCGCGCATGTGAGTACGTGTGTGTGTGTGTGAGTGCGCGTGCATGTGAGTACGTGTGTGTGCGCGCGCATGTGAGTACGTGTGTGTGTGAGTGCGCGCGCGCATGCGAGTACGTGTGTGTGTGTGCGCGCATGTGAGTACGTGCGTGAGTACCTGTGTGTATGTGAGTGCGCTCGCGCATGTGAGTACGTGTGTGCGCGCATGTGAGTACGTGAGTGTGCGCGCGCGCATGTGAGTACGTGTGTGAGTGCGCGCGCGCATGTGAGTACGTGTGTGTGTGTGAGTGCGCGCGCGCATGTGAGTACGTGTGTGTGTGTGTGCGCGCGCGCGCATGTGAGTACCTGTGTGTGTGAGTGCGCTCGCGCGCATGTGAGTACCTGTGTGTGTGTGTGTGTGAGTGCGCTCGCGCATGTGAGTGTGTGTGTGAGTGCGCGTGCATGTGAGTACGTGTGTGTGTGAGTGCGCGCGCGCGCGCATGTGAGTACGTGTGTGTGAGTGCGCGCATGCGAGTACGTGTGTGTGTGCGTGAGTGCGCGCGCGCATGTGAGTACGTGTGTGAGTACCTGTGTGTATGTGAGTGCGCTCGCGCATGTGATTACGTGTGTGTGAGTGCGCGCGCGCATGTGAGTACGTGTGTGTGTGTGTGAGTGCGCGCGAGCGCGCATGTGAGTACGTGTGTGTGTGAGTGCGCGCGCGCATGTGAGTACGTGTGTGTGTGAGTGCGCGCGCGCATGTGAGTACGTGTGTGTGTGTGTGAGCGCGCGCGCATGTGAGTGCCTGTGTGTGTGTGTGAGCTCGCGCGCATGTGAGTACCTGTGTGTGTGTGAGTGCGCTCGCGCATGTGAGTACCTGTGTGAGTGCGCGCGCATGTGAGTACGTGTGTGTGTGTGTGTGAGTGCGCGCACGCGCATGTGAGTACGTGTGTGTGTGAGTGTGCGTGCATGTGAGTACGTGTGTGTGTGTGTGTGTGTGTGTGTGAGTGCGCGCGCGCGCATGTGAGTACGTGTGTGTGAGTGCGCGCGCGCATGCGAGTACGTGTGTGTGTGTGTGCGCGCGCGCGCATGTGAGTACGTGCGTGAGTACCTGTGTGTATGTGAGTGCGCTCGCGCATGTGAGTACGTGTGTGTGTGAGTGCGCGCGCGCATGTGAGTACGTGAGTGTGCGCGCGCGCATGTGAGTACGTGTGTGAGTGCGCGCGCGCATGTGAGTACGTGTGTGAGTGTGAGTGCGCGCGCGCATGTGAGTACGTGTGTGTGTGTGTGTGTGCGCGCGCGCGCATGTGAGTACCTGTGTGTGTGAGTGCGCTCGCGCGCATGTGAGTACCTGTGTGTGTGTGTGTGAGTGCGCTCGCGCATGTGAGTGTGTGTGTGTGAGTGCGCGCGCATGTGAGTACGTGTGTGTGTGAGTGCATGTGAGTACGTGTGTGTGTGAGTGCGCGCGCATGTGAGTACGTGTGTGTGAGTGCGCGCGCGCATGCGAGTACGTGTGTGTGAGTGCGCGCGCGCATGCGAGTACGTGTGTGTGAGTGCGCGCGCGCATGCGAGTACGTGCGTGAGTACCTGTGTGTATGTGAGTGCGCGCGCGCATGTGAGTACGTGTGTGTGTGAGTGTGCGCGCGCGCATGTGAGTACGTGTGTGTGTGAGTGTGCGCGCGCGCATGTGAGTACGTGTGTGTGAGTGCGTGCGCGCGCGCATGTGAGTACGTGTGTGTGTGTGTGCGCGCATGTGAGTACGTGTGTGTGTGTGTGAGTGCGCGCGCGCATGTGAGTACGTGTGTGTGTGTGAGTGCGCGCGTGCATGTGAGTACGTGTGTGTGTGTGTGTGTGTGTGTGTGTGTGTGCGCGCGCATGCGAGTACGTGTGTGTGTGTGTGAGTGCGCGCGCGCATGTGAGTACGTGTGTGAGTGCGCGCGCGCATGTGAGTGCGCTCGCGCATGTGAGTACGTGTGTGTGAGTGCGCGCGCGCATGTGAGTACGTGTGTGTGTGAGTGTGCGCGCATGTGAGTACGTGTGTGTGTGAGTGCGCGCGCGCATGTGAGTACGTGTGTGTGTGTGAGTGCGCGCGCGCATGTGAGTACGTGTGTGTGTGTGAGTGCGCGCGCGCATGTGAGTACGTGTGTGTGTGTGTGAGTGCGCGCGCGCGCATGTGAGTACGTGTGTGTGTGAGTACGTGTGTGTGTGTGAGTGCGCGCGCGCATGTGAGTACGTGTGTGTGTGTGAGTGCGAGCGCATGTGAGTACGTGTGTGT
This sequence comes from Dendrobates tinctorius, assembly GCF_039654945.1. Classification (NCBI taxonomy): domain Eukaryota; kingdom Metazoa; phylum Chordata; class Amphibia; order Anura; family Dendrobatidae; genus Dendrobates; species Dendrobates tinctorius. The sequence continues at coordinate 11,538,750 of NW_027361672.1, forward strand.
GTGTGTGAGTGCGCGCGCATGTGAGTACGTGTGTGTGTGTGAGTGCGAGCGCATGTGAGTACGTGTGTGTGAGTGCGCGCGCATGTGAGTACGTGTGTGTGTGAGTGCGCGCGCATGTGAGTACGTGTGTGTGTGTGAGTGCGCGCGCATGTGAGTACGTGTGCGTGTGTGTGTGAGTGCGCGCGCATGTGAGTACGTGTGTGTGTGTGAGTGCGCGCGCATGTGAGTACGTGTGTGTGTGTGTGTGAGTGCGCGCGCATGTGAGTACGTGTGTGTGTGAGTGCGCGCGCATGTGAGTACGTGTGTGTGTGAGTGCGCGCGCATGTGAGTACGTGTGTGTGTGTGTGCGCGCGCATGTGAGTACGTGTGTGTGAGTGCGCGCGCATGTGAGTACGTGTGTGTGAGTGCGCGCGCATGTGAGTACGTGTGTGTGAGTGCGCGCGCATGTGAGTACGTGTGTGTGAGTGCGCGCGCATGTGAGTACGTGTGTGTGAGTGCGCGCGCATGTGAGTACGTGTGTGTGAGTGCGCGCGCATGTGAGTACGTGTGTGTGAGTGCGCGCGCATGTGAGTACGTGTGTGTGAGTGCGCGCGCATGTGAGTACGTGTGTGTGAGTGCGCGCGCATGTGAGTACGTGTGTGTGAGTGCGCGCGCATGTGAGTACGTGTGTGTGAGTGCGCGCGCATGCGAGTACGTGTGTGTGAGTGCGCGCGCATGCGAGTACGTGTGTGTGAGTGCGCGCGCATGCGAGTACGTGTGTGAGTGCGCGCGCATGCGAGTACGTGTGTGTGAGTGCATGCGAGTACGTGTGTGTGAGTGCATGCGAGTACGTGTGTGTGAGTGCATGCGAGTACGTGTGTGAGTGCATGCGAGTACGTGTGTGAGTGCATGCGCATGTGAGTACGCGTGCATGTGAGTACGCGTGCGTGCGCGTGAGTACGCGTGCGTGCGCGCGCGTGTGAGTGCGTTTGCGCGAGCGTGTGAGTACGTGTGCGCATGTGAGTACGCGTGTGCGCGCATGCGAGTACGCGTGTGCGCGCATGCGAGTACGCATGTGCGCGCATGCGAGTACATGTGTGCGCGCATGCGAGTACGTGTGTGCGTGCATGTGAGCGCGCGCGATGTGAGTACGTGAATGTATGTGAGTACGTGTGTGTGCGCATGCGAGTGTGTGTTCGTGAGTATGTGTGTATGTGAGTACGTGAATACGTGTGTATGTGTGTATGTGAGTGTACGTGTGTGTGTGTGTGTGTGTATATTTGAGTACAGGCGGTGGTGGTGGGGGTTAAGCGGCAGCTGGTCCAGCGGTGGGGGTCCTGCACAGGCCACAAGCCGTGGTCTTTCCTGCCGGCTGTGACGGAGGTGGGTGGGAGGGCAGCAGCGGCGGGGGGTCCTGGCGGGAGCCAGCCGGCAGGAAAGACCGCGGCTTGCGGCCTGCGCAAAGACCTCCGTCACAGCCGTGGTCTTTCCTAGCGGCTGTGACAGAGGTGGGTGGGCAGGCAGCGGCGGCGGGGGTCCCGTCGGTGTCTCGCTGGTGATCCTGGTACCATCAGCGGGCGCCATATTGGAAAACCCATCACTGGGGTATTTCAATATGGCGGTCGGCGTACTTCCGGTTGACGCGGTGGATTGTGGGATTCTGGGACATCCAGACAGAAGTGGATGATTGACAATTTAAGGTAATATAAGATATATATATATATATATATATATATATATATATATATATATATATATATATATATATCTCTATCTATCCCCATCTCAGTTTACTCATTCTGTTCCATCTTCAGATTAAGAAAGACATAATGTAAGATTTGAAACTAATATTAACCCCTTTCTGTCACGTGACGTACTATCCCGTCCATGTGCCCTGGGACTTAATTCCCAGGGACGGGATAGTACGTCACAGCGATCAGCGGCGCCCACGTGGTGAGCGCCGCTGATCGCGGCCGTGTGTCAGCTGATTATCACAGCTGACACCCGGCACAATGTGTCAGAGGCGGTCATGGACCGCCCCCGACATGTTAACCCCTTGCACACCGCGATCAAACACGATCGAGGTGTACCGGGGGTTAAAGGGAAGCATTGGCAGGGAGGGGGACACCCTCCGTGCTTCCCTGAGCCCCCAACAGCAGCGCAATGTGCAGCGCTGCTATGGGGGGCTCCATCCATGCAGGTCCCCGAATCCAAGATGGCGACGGGGACCTTCGAGGGCCTGCAGAGAGCTGGCTTTCTCATGCCTGCAAAGCGCAGGCAAGGAGGAAGCCTTGTGCAGTGCCTGTGACAGATCACTGATCTGTCACAGTGATCTGTGATGTGACAGATCAGCGATCTGTCACATGACAGTGATGTCCCCCCTGGGACATTGTAATAAAGTTAAAAAAAAAAAAAAAGTGTAAAAATAATTTGAGAAAAAAAAATTCGCTAATATATATATATATATATATATATATATATATATATATATATATATATATATATATATATATATATATATATATATATATTCCCTAATAAATTCATTTTTTGGAAATTAAACAAAACAAACAAAACAATTAAAGTACACATTTGGCATCGCCGCGTCCGTAACGACCTGCCCTATAAAACTGTCCCATTAGTTAACCCCTTTAGCGAACCCCTTAAATAAAAACGAAGCAAAAAATAATGATTTATTATCATACCGACGAACAAAAAGTGCAATAACGCGCGATAAAAAAGACGCATATAAATATCCATGGTACCGTTGAAAACGTCATCTTGTCCCGCAAAAAACGAGCTGCGATACAGCATCAGCAAAAAAATAAAAAAGCTATAGCTCGCAGAATAAAGCGATGCAAAAATAATTATTTTTTATATAAAATGGTTTTCATTGCATAAAAGCGCCAAAATATAAAAAAACGACACAAATGAGGTATCGCTATAACCGTACTGACCCGAAGAATAAAAGCGCTCTATCACTTTTACCGCAGGCGGAACGGTGTAAACGCACCCCCCTAAAGAAATTCATGAAACGCTAGTTTTTGTTCATTCTGCGTCCCAAAAATCGGAATAAAAAAAATCAAAAGATGTCACCGGAGCGAAAATGATACCAATAAAAACGTCAACTCGTCCCGCAAAAAATAAGACCTCACATGACTTGGTGGGTCAAAATATGGAAAAATTATAGCTCTCAATATGTGGTGATGCAAAAACTATTTTTACAATAAAAAGCGTCTTTTAGCATGCGACAGCTGCCAAAAATAAAAACCCGCCATAATTGGTAAATCAAACCCCCCCGTCATCACCCCCTTAGTTAGGGAAAAATAATAAAATTAAAAGAAAATGTATTTATTTCCATTTTACCATTAGGGTTAGGGCTAGGGTTAGGGCTGAGATTAGGGTTAGGGGTGTGTTGGGGTTAGGGTTGGAGTTATAATTGGGAGGTTTCCACTGTGTGGGCACATCAGGTGCTCTCCAAACGCAACATGGCGTCTGATCTCAATTCCTGCCAATTCTGCGTTGAAAAAGTCAAATGCTGCTCCTTCCCTTCCAAGCTCTGCCATGCGCCCAAACAGTGTTTTACCCCCACATATGGGGCATCAGCCTACTCAGGACAAATTGAAAAACAACTTTTAGGGTCCAATTTCTCCTGTTACCCTTAGGAAAATAAAAAATTGGGGGAAAAATATCATTTTTGTGAAAAAAAATGATTTTTTATTTTCACGCCCGGGCGTTATAAACTTCTGTGAAGCACTTGGGGGTTCAAAGTGCTCACCACACATCTAGATAAGTTCCTTAGGGGGTCTAGTTTGCAAAATGGGGTCACTTGTGGGGTGTTTCCTCTGTTTAGGTACATCAGGGGCTCTCCAAAAGCAACATGACACCCGCAGACCATTCCATCAAAGTCTGCATTCCAAAACGTCACTACTTCCCTTCCGAGCCCTGAGGTGTGCCCATGCAGTAGTTTTCTCCCACATATGGGGTATCGGCGTACTCAGGACAAATTGGACAACAACTTTTGGGGTCCAAATTCTCCTAGTACCCTTGGGAAAATAAAAAATTGGTGACTAAAAGATCATGTTTGTGGAAAAAATAAGATTTTTTTATTTTCAAGCCCGGGCGTTATAAACTTCTGTGAAGCCCTTGTGGGTTCAAAGTTCTCACCACACATCTAGATAAGTTCCTTTGGGGGTCTAGTTTCCAAAATGGTGTCACTTGTGGGGGTTTTCCACTGTTTTGGTACATCAGGGGTTTTCCAATCGCGACATGGTGTCCGATCTCAATTCCAGCCAAAAACGTCAAATGGCGCTGCTTCCCTTCCGAGCTCTGCCATGCGCCCAAATAGTCGTTTACACCCACATATGGGGTATCAGCGTACTCAGGACAAATTGCACAATAACTTTTAGGGTCCTGTTACCCTTGGGAAAATAAAAATTGGGGTGAAAAGATCATTTTTGTGGAAAAAATATGATTTTTTAATTGTACCGCTGTACGTTATAAACTACTGTGAAGTCCTTGTGGGTTCAAAGTTCTCACCACATATCGAGATAAGCTCCTTGGGGGGGTCTAGTTTCCAAAATGTTGTCACTTGTGGGAGGTTTCTACTGTTTAGGTACATTAGGGGCTCTCCAAACGTGACATGGCGTCCGATCTGAATTCCAGCCAATTTTGCATTGAAAAAGTCAAACGGCGCTCCTTCCCTTCTGAGCTCTGCCATGTGCCGAAACAGTGGTTCCCCCCCCCCCCCCCCCACATATCAGGTATCAGCGTACTCAGGACAAACTGCACAATAACTTTTGCAGCCCAATTTCTCCTGTTACCCTTGGTAAAATAAAAAAAATTGAACCTGAAGTATTTTTTTTGTGAAAAAAAGTTAAATGTTCATTTTTTTTTTTTTTTTCAATATTCAAAAAATTCCTGTGAAGCACCTGAAGGGTTAATAAACTTCTTGAATGTGGTTTTGAGCACCTTAAGGGGTGCAGTTTTGAGAATGGTGTCACTTTTGGGTATTTTCTATCATATAGACGTCTCAAAGTGACTTCAAATGTTATGTGGTCCATAAAAATAAAATGGTGTTGCAAAAATGAGAAATCGCTGGTCAACTTTTAACCCTTATAACTTCCTAACAAAAAAAAAATTTTGGTTCCAAAATTGTGCTGATGTAAAGTAAACTTGTGGGAAATGTTATTTATTAAGTTTTTTGTGTGCCGTATCTCTGTGATTTAAGGGCATAAAAATTCAAACTTGGAAAATTGCGAAATTTTCACCAAATTTCTGTTTTTTCACAAATAAACGCAAGTTATATGAATGAAATTTTACCACTAGCATGAAGTACAATATGTCACGAGAAAACAATGACAGAATCACCGGGATCCATGGAAGCGTTTCAGAGTTATTACCTCATAAAGGGACAGTGGTCAGAATTGTAAAAATTAGCCCGGTCATGAACGTGAAAACCAACCTTGGGGGTTAAGGGGTTAAAAAGATTAAATATTGTATGCCATTCATAATGCAAAGGAAGACTATTTTCCTCTATGTAGTGTTCTTTTCGGAGCCGTGTTTGTTTTAATGATTGCTTTTCTCTCCCATATGAAATTTTGTGCCAAATCAAGATGTTTCCATGGCAGCAACTGCTACACCATATTAAATCAGACGCCACAAGAGCCAACCCGATTTATACTCAGATTAAAACAGTGAAAGCTTGTGGGATTAACAAATCCTAATACAAGGGAAATTTGCTATAATTACTGTAGTTGTTGCTTACAAATTGAGAGGGGTTGGCCAAATTACACAGGTCTGCAAAAAAATAACATTTCAAGAACCATTTTGGTTATTCCACGTAGTCTTGTTTTTTGGTGCACTGAATCCGAAAATGACCTCCGTTTTGTCATCACGTTTCCTGACAATTTAAATAACTATGTTAAATAAGGCAATACCGCAAAATAAATGCAAAAAGACTTATAAATTTTTTTCATTACAAATACTCCATGAAAAATAATTTTTGAACTGAAATGAGCTCACCAACACTCACTAACAATCAATTTTTTTTCCCTGTGAGGCTCCTCTTGGTACATTTATGCTTGTGAGTAGCAGCTGGAATGTCTCAAACAAGCATCCAACAGTACTCTGCCATCACTGTAATTCTCCATTTTCCCTATTATCTTCTTTCCATCTCTAAAATCCTGGTGGAATCGTTCCCCTTGCTCTTCACTCACAGCTCCCAAATTTTCAGGAAATTAGTCAAGGTGGAAATGGAGTAAATGCACTTCCAAATTCATCAGGCAACCTAAAGCTTGAAATGCTTTCATAATTCGGCTGACGATCGTTTTGTAGTCAGGATCTTTTTTATTTCCTAAAAATTTCTCTACAACCTCTTTAAATGCAATCCACCCTTTTTTTTTTTGAGGATCTGTCATGGTATTGACAAACTCTTTATCAGCTAGAAGCCTTCTAATGTCTGGTCCGACAAACACACCTTCCTTCACTTTTGCCTCAGAGAGGCTTAGAAACTTGGTGACCAAGTATTTGAAGCATTCCCCATTTCTTGGAAGTGGTTTTACAAATTGCTTCATTATGCCCAATTTTGTTTGGAGAGGTGGTAGGAGAACTTTATAAGGAGGTGCCAAAGTTTCTCGGAGGAATTTTTTTCACCGATTGTGAGCACCCTCGGCTGCCAACTCTTCTTGGTTGAGCGATTTTGTCAGTCTCGACTGTCCCACAGTCCCAGAAAACAAGGGTATTTGGTATACCCAGCTTTCGTTCTCAAAACACCAAAATACAAAAATAATTATATGAAAATAATCAAACAGCTTTTTAGTCGCAGACCTTGGGGTATGACATATAAAAGTATCACAGTTTCTGCACCAATTTCCTTTGTAAGATGCTGCTCGCTTGTTAACGTAAAAAGAACTAACATTGTTAAAAGGGAATCTGCAAAAAAGCCAAAAGTGATGGCCATGGTGGCTCATTCCACCCCAAGAGTTCTAGTTATAGGGTCACATTCATCAAAACAATGTTTTCAGAATTCTGGAGTCAAGTGTTTGGCACAGCTTCGAGTGTACCCATAGACATAATAAAAACACTGAATTTATCAGAGCTAAGTACACAGGAAAGCAGAAAAGTCCAAAGAAGATGTATGCCAAAATTGGAAAAAATGTGCCGAGCAAGAGTAGAGAAGGAGTAAATCAAAGCCTAGGAGGTTACCTGTAAAACTGCCCCAATGTACAGTTCCGGAAGAATTCACTGTGCCAAAACGAACGTTGGGACAGGTGGCACCGCAGTTTTACAAGTAACCTCCTAGGCATTGATTTACTCCTTTTCTACGCTCTTGCTCAGCACATTTTTTCCCAATTTTGGCATACATCCTCTTTGGACTGCTTTCCTGTGTACCTCTAAGCTTGGATACATTCAAAACTTGTCTATGGGTACAGTCCATTGCACAATGCACATGCACTTTTGAGCAATTTGTATATACAGTACCTTATATATATTTATTTACATTGCCTGCTGGTTTGCCTATCTATATTGTGGTTACATCGTTTTGGCTTACAATTGTCATTTTCTTATTTACTTGAATCTATGTTTTTATAAATAAAGTTTCACATGTTGTAGTACTTGGTTCCGTTTGGTGCCATTTTTTCTTTGATATGATTTGCATTTGTAATTATGTAGATAATGTAGTGCATCTGTATCAAAATACTTTTTAATACAGCGTTTGATTTTCAGTGATGCTCTCGCCCACACAAGTTTATGAGACTGAGTTAGGAGGCATAAAGTTACATTGACAATGTGACTTCAGGTACACTGGCTCACAGTGTCTGATTTTAGGTCATGTAGGCAAGTAAAGAACTGGTAACGAGTACCTCTTTATAACCCTTTTTCTATAGTTCAGGATACCATGAAGGGCTTATAGCTCCACTATTAAAAAGGGGAATAATTCAGTCTAAATTGTGCATTCTCCATAAGGCCGGGGTCAGACTCGCGAGTACAATGCCAGAAACTCGCGTGAGTCTCTCGCATCAATACCCGGCACTGCCGCCGGCACTCGGGACCGGAGTGTGCGGCTGCAGAGAAAGACATGCAGCTGCACACTCCAGTCCCGAGTGTTGGCGGCAGTGCCGGATATTGATGCGCGAGTTTCTCGCATCACACTCGCAAGTGTGACCCCGGCCTCATTGTACTAATAAAGCAACAGACTAACTAGTCTTTGAGATCCCGTGGAGAACAAGTTTGGGCTTGAAGGAGAAACTGTTACTATGACTATAGCTGCTTGAATGGACAGAAGGAGCACATTCTAAGGGAAGGTCATTAGCAGGTAGACTTACTACTGTGAATATCTGATGTAACCACTTAAAATAGGGCAGGAGGGATGGTGGAAGGCCCTATTGTCAGTATTTAACAACATGATGGCTCACGCTAATCAACACTTGGCCATGGACTTTGTACGTCTACAACCCACAAACTCTTACACCTTCCAATCAGCAAATAGGAATGCAATCTAGGACCCAAGTTGTTGTCATGATAAAGAACTAGTGTACCTCAAAATGCGTGACCTAGGCCGGTTTCACATTAGCGCTTTTTAAGCGCACGCACGGCCGGGGGTAGCTCCGCCCCCGAGCCGGCTCTCTGCCCGGCGTGCCCGCCCCTTGCTTATAGCGCCGCCTACTAGCGGACAGCGGCGCCTGCGATCGGCGCACCCTATCTTTAGCATAGGGTGCGCAGATCGTGCGCAGGCCGTGCGCTAGTTGCGCTTTGACCTGCGCTGCGCACTTTTGACGGTGCGCCGTGCGCGCCAAAATCCGAAAAGTTTGATTTTGGCGCGCACGGCGCACCGTCAAAAGTGCGCTGCGCAGGTCAAAGCGCAAGGCCTGCGCACGATCTGCGCACCCTATGCTAAAGATAGGGTGCACCGATCGCAGGCGCCGCTGTCCGCTAGTAGGCGGCGCTATAAGCAAGGGGCGGGCACGCCGGGCAGAGAGCCGGCTCAGGGGCGGAGCTACCCCCGGCCGTGCGTGCGCTTAAAAAGCGCGAATGTGAAACCGGCCTTAACATGTTTTTATAAACTATATTTTTACATGTTTCAATCAAATAAATGATGTTTTAATGAATTTTGCGGTTGCTGGATTTCCCACTTTTTTTTTCCATGTTTCACTTGCTCGGGCCTGAATCTTCCGTGCACTGCACCCTCTTTTCAGGCATTTCTCAGGCCGGTGAGTTGATGATTGCGTCCTAAAACGCAATGAAGCAAACTACTTTACAGTAGGTTTCATTAATTTCTCTTAACGCTATATTAAATATTAACCTCTTCCTGACATGTGACCAGGGCCCGTATGACCGTGGATGGGATAGTACGTCATCGCAATCAGCTGCGCTCACGGGGGGTGCGCAGATGATCGCGGTTGGGTGTCAGCTGATTATCACAGACAGCTCTCGGCACATTAACCCCTGGCACACTGAGATCAAACATGATCGCAGTGTTCCGGGGGCATATGGAAGAATCGCGCAGGGAGGGGGCTCCCTGCATGCTTCCATGAGACCCTCGTCACAACGTGATGTGCTCGTGTTGTTCTGAGGGCCTCCTCAGGGAGGTGGCTGCTCAGTCCTGCTGAGAGCAGGCGCTGAGAAGCCGCCTGCACTGCCTGTCAGATTGATGATCTGACATAGTGCAGTGCAAAGTGTCAGATTAGCAATCTGACTTTACACAGTAATGTCCCACCATGGGACAATGAAAAAAAACCAAAACAATAAAAGTACACATTTAGTATCGCCGCGTCTGTAACGACCCACCCTATAAAACTGTCCCACTAGGTAACCCCCTTAGTGAACACCTTCAAAAAAAAAAAAAAAAAAACCACACAAGGCAAAAAACAATGGTTTATCATCATACCGCCGAACAAAAAGTGCAGTAACACGTGATCAAAAAGACGGATACAAATAAACATGGTACCGCTGAAAACGTCATCTTGTCCCGCAAAAAATGAGCTGCCATACAGCGTCAGTGAAAAAATAAAAAAAAGTTATAGCTCGCAGAATAAAGCAATGCAAAAATAATTATTTTTATATAAAATTGTTTTCATTGTATAAAAGCGTCAAAACATAAAAAAAAGACATAAATAAGGCATCTCTGTAATCATACTGACCCGAAGAATAAAAACGCTTTATCAATTTTACCACTCGCGGAACGGTATAAACGCCCCCCCCCCCCCAAAAAAAAAAGGAATTCATGAATTGCTGGTTTTTGTTCATTCTGCTCCCCAAAAATCAGAATAAAAACCAATCAAAAAATGTCATGTGCCTGAAAATGGTACCAATAAAAACGTCAACTTGTCCTGCAAAAAATAAGACCTCACATGACTCTGTGGGTCAAAATATGGAAAAATAGCAGCTCTCAAAATGTGGTGATGCAAAAACTATTTTTTGCAATAAAAAGCGTCTTTTAGCCTGTGACAGCTGCAAAACATAAAAACCCGCCATATATAGTAAATCAAAGCCCTCCCTTTATCACCCCCTTAGTTAGAGAAAAATAATAAAATAAATAAAATGTATTTATTTCCATTTTCGCATTAGTTAGGGCTAGGGTTGGGAATAGGGTTAGGGGGTGTGTTGGGGTTAGGGTTGGAGTTAGAATTGGGGGGTTTGCACTGTTCAGGCTCATCAGGGGCTCCCCAAACCCGACATGGCGTCTGATCTCAATTCCAGCCAATTCTGCGTTGAATTAGTCAAACGGTACTCTGTCCCTTCCAAGCTCTGCCATGCGCCCAAACAGTGGTTTACCCCCACATATAGGGTATCAGCCTACTCAGGACAAATTGCACAACAACTTTTGGGGTCCAATTTCTCCTGTTACCCTTGGGGAAAATAAAAAAAATTGGGGACTAAAAGATCATTTTTGTGGAAAAAATATATTTTTATTTTCATGACAGGGAGTTATAAACTTCTGTGAAGCACTTGGGGGTTCCAAGTGATCACCACACATCTAGATAAGTTGCTTGGGGGGGGGGGGGGGGGGGGGAGTCTAGTTTCCAAAAAGGGGTCACTTGTGGGGGGGTTTCCACTGTTTAGGCACATCAGGGGCTCTCCAAACGTGACATGGCGTCCGATGTCAAATCCAGCCAATTTTGTATTGAAAAAGCCAAACGCGCTCCTTCCTTTCCGAGCTCTGCCATGTGCCGAAACAGTGGTTCCCCCCCACATATTAGGTATCATCGTACTCAGGACAAATTGCGCAATAACTTTTGCGGTCCAATTTCTCCTGTTACCCTTGGTAAAATAAAGAAAAATTGGACCTGAAGTAATTTTTTGTGAAAAAAAGTTAAATGTTCATTTTTTTTTTTAATTTTTTTTTTAAACATTCAAAAAATTCCTGTGAAGCACCTGAAGAGTTAATAAACTTCTTGAATGTGGTTTTGAGCAACTTGAGGGGTGCAATTTGTAGAATGGTGTCACTTTTGGGTATTTTCTATCATATAGACCCCTCAAAGTTACTTCAAATGTGATGTGGTCCCTAGAAAAAAAAATGGTGTTGTAAAAATGAGAAATCGCTGGTCAAAGTTTAACCCTTATAACTTCCTAACAAAAAAAAAAAATATTGGTTCCAAAATTGTGCTGATGTAAAGTAAACATGTGGGAAATGTTACTTATTAAGTATTTTGTGTGCCATATATCTATAATTTAAGGGCATGAAAATTCAAAGTTGGAAAATTGCAAAATTTTTTCCAAATTTCCATTTTTTTCACAAATAAACGCAAGTTATTTCAATGAAATTTTACCACTAACATGAAGTAAAATATGTTACAAAAAACAATGTCAGAATCACTGGGATCCATAGAGTTAATACCTCATAAAGGGATGACAGAACAATGTGGGAAGGGAAGCAAAAAGCCAGAAAAAGCCATACACCTGACAAATGCTATTGAGATCTCTGCTATTAGAAGTGGAAAGGAAGAACAAAGACAAAAGAATCTAAATAATAAAAATATTGGAGAAAGAGAAACCAACCACAAACTAAAATGTTTCTATACTAATGCACAAAGCATGGGCAACAAACAAGGAGAATTGGAACTACTAACGCAGGAAAAGAAATATGATGTCATTGGAATCACTGAAACTTGGTGGGACGATACACATGATTGGAATACAAGGCTAGAAGGAAACAACTTATTTGCTAGAAACAGACTTGATAAACGAGGAGGAGGTGTCGCATTGTATGCTAGAAACGCGTATATCTGCACAGAGATTGAAGCTTCAGAGACTGGGAGTTCTGTGGAAACTGTTTGGGTAAGAATACAAGGACAGAACAATGAAAAGGACACCATTGTAGGCATTTACTACAGGCCGCCTGTGCAAGCTGACGATATGGATGAACTCTTTATGCATCAAATGGCCAAGTTGTCCAAAAAATATGACATAGTTGTCCTGGGAGATTTCAACTATCCAGACATTTGTTGGGAATCTCTCTCAGGCAAAACTAACAGGTCAAGGAAATTCTTATCCTCTCTTGCTGACAAGTTTATCTTCCAAAAGGTAGGGGAGTAAACAAGGGAAACTGCTACCTTGGATCTAATCCTTATAAACAGGGAGGAAATGGTTGAGGAAGTAAAAGTGGCTGGGACCCTAGGAGGTAGCGACCATGCTATTTTAGAATTTTGGATAACTAGAGGAGGAAGACCTGTGAAGACTCAGACGTCAAGGTTAGATTTCAGAAAGGCAGATTTAAAGGGATTCAGAAAGAGAATTGGAGGGATCCAATGGCTGGATATCCTTAAGGACAAAAATGTCCAGGAAGGATGGGAAATCTTGAAAAATGAAATTCTCAAAGCACAATTGTTAACAATTCCGAAAAGAGGGAAGAATAGGAAGCATTTAAGGAAACCAGGATGGATGAACACAGAACTTAAGCACATGCTTAAAAGGAAGAAAGAAATGTTCATAAAATGGAAAGAGGAAGGCATATCTAAAGAAGAATATAATGCTGTCTGCAGAACTTGCAGGGCACAATGAATTGAGGCTTGCAAGAGACGTCAAAAGCAATAATAAAGGATTTTGGGGATATGTCAAAAGTAAAAGAAAAGTCAAAGATGCTATAGGATTTCTACAGGATGAAAATGATGAAATGGCAAGACAGGATGTTGAGAAGGCCGAACTTTTAAATTCCTATTTTGCATCTGTTTTCTCTCAGAAAGGAAATGTAACATCAACTGTACTTCACTGTCCTATTAAGGGAATAAAAGAATCCAGGATATCTATAAACAGAAAGATAGTGAGGAAACACTTAGCTAACCTAAATGAATTCAAGTCTCCAGGTCCAGATGAATTGCACCCCAGAGTACTGAAGGAGATAGCAGAAGAAATTTCTGAACCCCTCTCCATAATCTTTGAAAATTCTTGGAGAACAGGAGAAGTCCCAGATGACTGGAGAAGAGCAAATGTTGTTCCTATCTTCAAAAAAGGGGAAGAAGGTGGACCCAGGCAACTATAGGCCGGTGAGTGACTTCTATACAAGGAAAGATCTTTGAACAAATTAATAAACATGTATGTAAGTACCTGGATAAGAATGAAGTGATTAAACAGAGTCAGCATGGGTTTGTAACTAATAAGTCATGTCAGACTAACTTAAATTCCTTCTATGACAGAATCACTGATTGGGTGGATCAGGGAAATGCTGTAGATATAGTATATCTTGACTTCAGCAAAGCATTTGACAAAGTATCTCACAAAATCCTTATTGAAAAATGGCTAGGTGTGGAATGGACAAGGCAACTGTTAGGTGAATTCATAACTGGCTTAGTGATCGGGCCCAAAGAGTGGTTGTAAATGGCTGCACATCCAGTTGGAAGAATGTCTCAAGTGGGGTACCACAGGGCTCTGTCCTGGGCCCTGTATTGTTCAACATCTTTATCAATGATTTAGATGAAGGAATTGAGGGTAAATGGATTAAATTTGCTGATGACACAAAGCTAGGACGGATAGCTAATACTAGAGAAGAGAGAGAGGATTCAAAAAGATATAAATAAACTGGAGCAGTGGGCAGCAACTAACAGAATGGTGTTTAACAGGGAAAAATGCAAAGTACTACATCTGGGCAATAAAAATGAAAAAAGCATATACAAAATGTGAGGAATAGGGCTAAGCAACAGCACATATGAAAAAGACTTGGGTATACTAATAGATCACAGACTGAATGAGTCAGTGTGATGCAGCAGCAAAAAGGCAAATGCAATTTTAGGATGTATTAACAGAAGCATACAGTCTAGATCACGTGAAGTCATTATTGCCCACTACTTCTCTTTGGTCAGACCTCATCTGGAATACGGTGTCCAGTTTTGGGCGCCACATTTTAAAAAAGACATCAACAAACTGGAGCAAGTTCAGAAAAGAGCGACCAGAATGGTGACCGGTCTGCAAACCCTGTATTATGAGGAAAGGTTGCAGGATTTGGGAATGTTTAGCTTGCAGAAGAGAAGACTGAGAGGAAACTTAATAGCTGTCTACAAATATCTCAAGGGCTGTCACATTGCAGAAGGATCATCTTTATTCTCGTTTGCACAAGGAAAGACTAGAAGCAATGGGATGAAACTGAATGGGAGGAGACACAGATTAGATATTAGAAAAAACTTTTTGACAGAGTGATCAATGAGTGGAACAGGCTGCCATGAGAGGTGGTGAGTTCTCCTTCAATAGAAGTCTTCAAACAGAGGCTGGACCGACATCTGTCAGGGATGATTTAGCGAATCCTGCTTTGAGCAGGGGTTTGTACCAGATGGCCCAGGAGGTCCCTTCCAACTCTACGATTCTATGATTCTATGACAGTGGTCAGAATTGTAAAAATTGGCCTGGTCATTAACATGTAAACCACCCATGGGGGTAAAGAAGATTAAAAAGTGTAAGGATGTTGGAATGGGTGGTTAAAAAAAAAGGCCATTTTGTAGTCGGGTGAAAAAAAAAAAAAGTGTACAAGATACTAATTTGTGCGAGTGCAGAAACTAGTTTCGATTTTACTAAAATCCTAGAAAACTCTCACTGCCTAAGAAATAAAAAAAATAAAATGTAAATTACATGTGACAAAGCTAAGCAAACTGTCAGGCAGCTGATTCTAAGCATTAATTTGAATTGTGGAAATAGCTTCTAGTTTTTGAGAGTCTGAAAGGTCACAGGCTTGGGGCTCCAACTGGGTTTTTAAATGGGAAAACAGCTTGTGAGCACAGTGCCCACTGACTGCAATGGGACAGCAGTAATTAGGTGCCTGACTTGCTTAGTCAAAGTCAATCTGCAGTCGGTAGTGAGAACTGGCATTTTAGATGCTTTAAAGGGCTGGCAAATAACTATGTGCAGTTCAAGCTCTGTGCCAGGTCCAAGGAGATGTCACTTTTGATTTGTTCCTTCCTCTAATAAAGAAGTCTGCTGTTAGCGTTAATGTGCCAAGCTCTAGTGTCTCAATGTCTAAAAAACCCTTAGTAAAGCAGTGCTGTGTGGATAACAAAAACAGCTTTAAACACGCTGCGTTGTTTGTGCTATAAGCATTTACACTTTGGAATCACAATCAGCATTGTGTCGCATTTACATGGCACATCTTCTGGGGTCTGGACTCTCCATGGTCCCCCATATTAAAGGTTTTTTCAAGATAAAAGTGTTCTGATTGCTGGTTTAGTAGACCATTTTAGAATAAATTCTTCCCCCACTATAATATAAAAGCAGCTCTTCAAACACAGATTTTTACACACAGTGGCTTAACTAGAAAAAGACCAGTGCCACAGCAAGAAGGAGTAAAACAAAACTGCAGCCTCAATCATCGAGCCTCAATCATCGAATTAAGGGTATGTGCACACGGAGTTTTTTTGCCTCTCCGGATTTTGTAGTGAAAACCGCAGATAAATCCGCAGGACCAAAGTCCTGTGGTTTATCTGCGGTATTACACCTCATAATGGATGAGGTGTGAAACTGCAGCGTTTCTGGACAAAAGAATTGACATGCTGTAGATTGTAAACCCGCAGCAAAACCGCGCGGAAAAATCCGCAGCATGTGCACAGCATTTTCCAATTTACCACTGAAAACAATGGTACTGTACAACGCACCTAAATCTGCTGCGGACCCACAGCTGCAGAAACGCTGCGGATCCGCAGAAGAATCCGCACCGTGTGCACATACCCTTATAAGGCAAATGACAACTACTTCTCAATTAAAAGAAACTTATTTCTGCATTCAAAACCCATAAAAAAAACATACTACAAATATATAGACATATAAAAAGTCTTCACCATGAGCAGAGCTCCCAGTGCCGCAGAAGCACGAGAGCATTGACATCCTAGTTTGGTGTATGGTTGTTTTATCACCTTTTCCAA
The DNA here is from genome assembly GCF_039654945.1 of Dendrobates tinctorius. NCBI lineage: Eukaryota > Metazoa > Chordata > Amphibia > Anura > Dendrobatidae > Dendrobates > Dendrobates tinctorius. Next base: position 11,555,069 of record NW_027361672.1, read on the forward strand.
GAAGGAGACAATGAAGCTTTAAACTTTTTGGGAGTTCTAGTAACACCCACCTTTTAAATAGTGTCAGACATTTAACAGGGTCTATAAAATAGATCATGACGGGTCAGCATCTGGTAAATGAGGCTCAGTGCTGCGTCCATTGCGCATGGAGGACCAAATACAAAAACAATTCCATCTGTTTTGGGGGTGGAAGTGGCCCCTTACCTCATGGGCCCATGTGTGGCTACACAGAGGTTGCACCAATGTTATGTCCACGCCTGCACTGGGTCATCTATGCTAGCTAGACACTAAATCATTGCTGCAGGAGGACATGGTCAGCCCAAAATCAATAGATTTACACTAATTTAGAAATTCTTCGCCAGCTGTTGCATTTTTGCTGTATGTTCATAAAAAAAAGTTTAAGATCTTCATTTTTGTTTTAACCCCTTTCTGGCATCATACGTACTATCCCGTCCATGGAACCCTGGCCCCTATGCCCAGGGACGGGATAGTACGTCTAGCGAAATCAGCGGCCGGGTGTCAGCTGATTATCACAGCTGACACCCGGCACTGTGTGTCAGGGGCGGTCACGGACCGCCCCCGACACGTTAGCCCCTTGCACACGGCGATCAAACACGATCGCGGTATACCGGGGGTTAAAGGGAAGCATCGGCAGGGAGGGGGGCTCCCGAATCCAAGATGGCGACGGGGACCTTCGGGGGCCTGCAGGGAGCCGGCTTCCTCATGCCTGCAAAGTGCAGGCAAGGAGGAAACCTGCACACTGCCTGTGACAGATTGCTGATCTGTCACAGTGATCTGTGATGTGACAGATCAGCGATCTGTCACAGGACAGTGATGTCCCCCCTGGGACAACATCCTAAAATTTAAAAAAAAAAAAAAAAAAAAAAAAAAAAAAAAAAATAATAATCCCTAATAAATTCATTTTTTGGAAATAAAAAAAAAAAAAACCAATAAAAGGACACATATTTGGTATCGCCGCGTCCGTAACGACCTGCCCTATAAAATTGTCCCATTAGTCAACCCCTTTAGCGAACCCCTTAAAAAATAAAAAACGAAGCAAAAAAATAATGATTTATTATCATACCGCCGAACAAAAAGTGCAATAACGCGCGATCAAAAAGACGCATATAAATATCCATGGTACCGCTGAAAACGTCATCTTGTCCCGCAAAAAACGAGCCGCCACACAGAATCATCAGAGAAAAAATAAAAAAGTTATAGCTCGCAGAATAAAGCGATGCAAAAATAATTATTTTTTATATAAAATGGTTTTATTGCATAAAAGCGCCAAAACATAAAAAAATATGACATAAATGAGGTATCGCTGTAACCGTACTGAACCGAACAATAAAACCGCTTTATCAATTTTACCGCACACAGAACGGTGTAAACACACCCCCCAAAAGAAATTCATGAAACGCTGGTTTTTGTTCATTCTGCGTCCCAAAAATTGGAATAAAAAGCGATCAAAAAAGGTCACGTGCCCGAACATGATACCAATAAAAACGTCAACTCGTCCCGCAAAAAATAAGATCTCACATAACTCGGTGGGTCAAAATATAGAAAAATTATAGCTCTCAATATGTGGTGATGCAAAAACTATTTTTACAATAAAAAGCGTCTTTTAGCGTGTGACAGCTGCCAAAAATAAAAACCGCCATAAATAGTAAATCAAACCCCCCGTTATCACCCCCTTAGTTAGGGAAAAATAATAAAATTTTAAAAATGTATTTATTTCCATTTTCCCATTAGGGTTAGGGCTAGGGTTGGGGCTAGGGCTGGGGCTAGGGCTGATATTAGGGTTAGGGGTGGAGTTATAATTGGGGGGTTTCCACTGTTCGGCACATCAGGTGCTCTCCAAACGCAACATGGCGTCTGATCTCAATTCCAGCCAATTCTGCGTTGAAAAAGTCAAATGGTGCTCCTTCCCTTCCAAGCTCTGCCATGCGCCCAAAGTGTTTTACCCCCACATATGGGGTATCAGCCTACTCAGGACAAATTGCAAAACAACTTTTGGGGTCCTATTTCTCCTGTTGCCCTTAGGAAAATAAAAAATTGGGGGCAAAAATATTATTTTTGTGGGAAAAAAAAATACGATTTTTTTTATTTTCACGCCCGGGCGTTATAAACTTCTGTGAAGCCCTTGGGGGTTCAAAGTTCTCACCAAACATTTAGATAAGTTCCTTGGGGGTCTAGTTTCCAAAATGGTGTCATTTGTGGGGGGTTTCCACTGTTTTGGTACATCAGGGGCTTTCCAAACGCGACATGGTGTCCGATCTCAATTACAGCCAAAAAAGTCAAATGGCGCTGCTTCCCTTCCGAGCTCTGCCATGCGCCCAAATAGTCGTTTACACCCACAAATGGGGTATCAGCGTACGCAGGACAAATTGCACAATAACTTTTAGGGTCCTGTTACCCTAGGGAAAATAAATATTGGGGGTGAAAAGATCATTTTTGTGGAAAAAATATGATTTTTTAATTGTACCGCTGTACGTTATAAACTTCTGTGAAGCCCTTGTGGGTTCAAAGTTCTCACCACATATCTAGATAAGTTCCTTGGGGGGTCTTGTTTCCAAAATGGGGTCACTTGTGGGGGTTTCCACTGTTTAGGTACATCAGGGGGTCTCCAAACGTGACATAGCATCCGATCAGAATTCCAGCCAATTTTGCATTGAAAAAGTCAAACGGCGCTCCTTCCCTTCTGAGCTCTGCTATGCGCCGAAACAGTGGTTCCCCCCACATATCAGGTATCAGCGTACTCAGGACAAACTGCACAATAACTTTCCAGTCCAATTTCTCCTTTTACTCTTGGTAAAATAAAAAAAATTTAACCTGAATTATTTTTTTTGTGAAAGTTAAATGTTCATTTTTTTTTTTTAAATATTCAAAAAATTCCTGTGAAGCACCTGAAGGGTTAATAAACTTCTTGAATGTGGTTTTGAGCACCTTGAGGGGTGCAGTGTTTAGAATGGTGTCACTTTTGGGTATTTTCTCTAATACAGACCCCTCAACGTGGCTTCAAATGTGATGTGGTCTGTAAAAATAAAATGGTGTTGTAAAAATGAGAAAAACGCTTGTCAACTTTTAACCCTTATAACTTCCTAACAAAAAAAAAATTTTGGTTCCAAAATTGTGCTGATGTCAAGTAAACATGTGGGAAATGTTACTTATTAAATTTTTTCTGTGCCATATCTCTGTGATTTAAGGGCATAAAAATTCAAAGTTTGAAAATTGCGAAATTGTCAAAATTTTCGCCAAATTTCCGTTTTTTTCACAAATAAACGTAAGTTATATGAATGAAATTTTACCACTAACATGAAGTACAATATGTCACGAGAAAACAATGTCAGAATCACCGGGATCCATGGAAGCGTTTCAGAGTTAAAGGGAAAGTGGTCAGAATTGTAAAAATTGGCCCGGTCATGAACGTGCAAACCACCCTTGGGGGTGAAGGGGTTAAAGAGTTGTGTATAAAAATCTACTGAATGATACAATAATCTGCAGTTTCATACTATATTGAAAGGTACTGTATGGCACTTTGACCTTGCAGAAGATTGTGGGGTACAGTATAATATACAGTTTATCAATTACGAATTTTTTGCACTTGCCAAAAGTAAAAATTTTAGATTACAAATCTTTCAACCACTACAATTTTTAAAGAGAGGCGATTAAAAATGTGCTTACAGCTCCTAGCGAGACTCTACAAAAAGCCTGAAGTTGCAGGATGCTGAAGTCTTGGTAAAGCTATAGAGTTTGATTGTGACACTGATATACATTTCCTCCATGGTACTGATATTTTAAACATTACATGGTAATAGCTTGTAATAAAAATGCCCTAGTTGAAATCTCGGATCCCTTAACGTATGTAATACATTATACGTGTTCGCTTTGCATTAGCTATTTGTGTGTTTCTTGAGAGGAGCAGATGCTATATTCAGCTACATGTACATGGTTGCCTCTAGTGGATTCTGTACTGTTCAAGCTCTATTTTTGTATACCTTCATCATAATTGGAGCTCGCAGCAGGCATTGTCAATACAATTTCCTAGTAGGATGCTGGAGCTATTGCAGTAAAGTAATTAAGACAAACATCTCTTACAGCCATTATTTTATGACTCAGTATGCCAAGGAAGCCAAGAAAAAAAAAAAAAAAAAAGGGATTAGAGGTTTCACCATCGAGGCTGGATTCAAGCAAAACCATTACTGAGTGCCTAGTGCAGGCCATGATTAGTATTCTATTGTCATGTTTGCGTCACCAGAGAAAAGGTTTACCATATGAATCTCTCACATTTGGCACGGTTTTTCCCCAGCTACTGCGGCATAAATACCTAGTTGGCAGTGTTTTTTTCTTTCCCTTTAGGGATCAGTCAGACAACAGTATAAGTCGAACAAGAACCGAAACGCAATGCTTACACCAGCCATCAGCTCTCACAACCAGAGCGTGACAACATGCATTTCTGTGCAGCTGATAACAGCACACAACCCCAAATTATAACGTGAGGAAAAAGCGGTTAAATTGAAAGTTTGATTTAAAAAAAATTAAATCTTTATCATACAAAATTAAAAAAAGTCATAAAAAGTCAACCTATGGAACCAAAAGCAGTGCACGAGCATTGCAAAAATGTTTGAAGGTAGGTGGCAGTACTATTTATGCACCATGTATATCTATTGCAGTTCAACGCAGATAACACAAATAAGTATGTCAAATAAACATGATTAAAGATTAGCCCTTGGATTTTTGAGAGAGTGTCATCACTGTGAAGGTTAATTGTGTTTTTCTCAATAGCTTCATATATTAAAGGCCCATTTACATTTAGCGATGCACCAGCGATCCGACCCGGTCAGGATCGCTGGTGCATCGCTAAATGATCGCTAGTGAGCTTTCATACAGAAAGATCTCACAGCGATGCAGCAGCGACGCAGCGCACGATACTCACCTTTCACACACAGCGATCCTGACGTCCTCCCGCCCGCGTCCAGCGTCGCTCGTCTCACACAGCAGGAAGTCTCAGCAGGAAGCGCCCGACGAGAAATGGAGCCGGGCATTCTCGCGCGATCAGCGATGGACAGCGGGGGAGCCGTCGTTGGTAAGTATCACACATAGCGATGTCGCTAGCAATATCGCTATAACGTCACAAAGCCAGTGACGTTTTAGCGATATTGCTAGCGATATCGCTTAGTGTAAAACCCCCTTTAGTGCATAAGCATCAATAAAGGTTGAGATATCTCTCTAGTAAGAGATACAAGTTTCTCAGCGATGACAGTCTTCTCAAATCCAAAACTTTGTTTACATGTACTAAAGTGTTTTATAGAACTATTCAAAACAATGTCTGCAAAGAATACATTTTAGTTTTAAAGGGGGAGGATAGTATTTCCTCAAGTCTCTAAAGAAGGTACTTACAACTGTGCTTTGTATTAAAACAAAAATGTTTTCTTTGCAGACATTGTTTTGAATAGTTCTATACAACACTTACATGTAAACAAATTTCTGGACTTCAGAAGACTGTTATCGCTGAGAATCTTATATCTCTCACTACAGAGATCTCTCAACCTTTATTGATGCTTATGACTTGCACTTTAATACACTGCTCAAAAAATAAAGGGAACACTTAAACAACAGAATAAAACTCCAAGTAAATCAAACTTCTGTGAAATCAAACTGTCCACTTAGGAAGCAACACTGATTGACAATCAATTTCACATGCTGTTGTGCAAATGGAATAGAAAACAGATGGGAATTATTGGCAATTATCAAGACACCCTCAATAAAGGAGTGGTTCTGTAGGTGGGGACCACAGACCACATCTCAGTGCCAATGCTTTCTGGCTGATGTTTTGGTCACTTTTGAATGTTGGTTGTGCTTTCACATTCGTGGCAGCATGAGACGTACTCTACAACCCACACAAGTGGCTCAGGTAGTGCAGCTTATCCAGGATGGCACATCAATGAGAGCTGTGGTAAGAAGGTTTGCTGTGTCTGTCAGCATAGTGTCCAGAGGCTGGAGGCGCTACCAGGAGACAGGCCAGTACACCAGGAGACGTGGAGGGGGCCGTAGGAGGGCAACAACCCAGCAGCAGGACCGCTACCTTCGCCTTTGTGCAAGAGGAACAGGAGGAGCACTGCCATAGCCCTGCAAAATGACCTCCAGCAGGCCACAAATGTGAATGTCTGCACAAATGGTTAGAAACCGACTCCATGAGGATGGTCTGAGGGCCCGATGTCCACAGATGGGGGTTGTGCTCACAGCCCAACACCGTGCAGGACGCTTGGCATTTGCCACAGAACACCAGGATTGGCAAATTTGCCACTGGTGCCCTGTGTTCTTCACAGATGAAAGCAGGTTCACACTGAGCACATGCTACAGACGTGACAGAGTCTGGAGACGCCTTGGAGAGGGATCTGCTGCCTGCAACATCCTTCAGCCCGACCGGTTTGGCAGTGGGTCAGTAATGGTGTGGGGTGGCATTTCTTTGGAGGGCCGCACAGCCCTCCATATGCTCGCCAGAGGTAGCCTGACTGCCGTTAGGTACCGAGATGAGATCCTCAGACCCCTTGTGAGACCATATGCTGGTGCGGTTGGCCCTGGGTTCCACCTAATGCAGGACAATGCCAGATTTCATGTGGCTGGAGTGTGTCAGCAGTTCCTGCAAGATGAAGGCATTGACGCTATGGACTGGCCAGCCGGTTTCCCAGACCTGAATCCAATTGAGTAAGTCTGGGACATCATGTCTCGCTCCATCTACCGTCACGTTCCACCACAGGCTGTCCAGGAGATGGCAGATGCTTTAATCTAGGTGTGGGAGGAGATCCCTCAGGAGACCATCCGCCACCTCATCAGGAGCATGCCCAGGCGTTGTACAGTAGGGAGGTCATACAGGCACGTGGAGGCCACACACACAATACGGAGCATCTTTTCCTTGCCGTGAGGAATTTCCACTGAAGTTGGATCAGCCTGTAATTTGATTTTCCCCTTTGATTTTGACTATCATTCCAAATCCAGACCTCCATGGGATATTCATTTTGATTTACATTGATAATTGTTATGTTTTAGTCTTCTGAACACATTCCACTATGCAATGAATAAAAATTTGCAACTGGAATATTTCATTCAGAGATATATAGGATGTGGTATTTTAGTGTTCCCTTTATTTTTTTGAGCAGTGTATATGAAGCCATTAACAAAAACACAATTAACCTTCACAGTGATGACACAGTCTCTCAAAAATCCAAGGGATAATCTTAAATCATGTCCATTTGACATTGCTATTTATGTGTTATCTGCTTTGAACAGCAATAGATGTACATGGTGCATAAATAATACTGCCACCGTCTAACATTTTTCCAATGCTAGCGGACTATTTTTGGTTCCATAGCTTGAATTTTTATGACTTTTTAATATTAAATAAAGATTTTTTTATTTATTTTTTTTTTAATCAAACTTGCGATTTAACCACCTGTTTCTCACTTGATTACTTTGGGTTGTGTGCTGTTATAATAATTGGTAGATTTTTTTGCCCTAACAAAATCCTACGATTGTGTTAATATTTCTATGTGGCTGTCATGCTTGGGTCTGAACAGCCTGCAATGGTTTAGTGAACTCTGCATTGAGCAGAGGTTGGAGACAATGACCCTGTAGATTCCTTCCAACTTTAACATTCGACGATTCTAGAAATCTGCCATAAAAGTCTGATCAATAGGGTTCACATGGCTGGAATATGCATCTGTCATAAGAATGATGGTCTCCTGACCTCCATTATAATCCGGACTAGAATCTTAGTGGGAAAAAAAGTGGAGATATGATTGTCCATTGACTGCTATGGCAGTTCTGAGAACAGCAGAGAATACAATTCCTTCCACCACAGCACAATATACATTCTGATTATCATAGACTGCAGCTCTAAATCCCACCCTAAAATCATTAAATACCCCAGTGCAACATCAAACAAATACTCTCCCAGTATAAGTACTGAATAAGTACTACGGCGCAGCTCTACGTATATCCAGCAGCCATACAAATAACACAGCATTGCTTCCGTGGCCCGCCTGATCACCACCACCACCACCACTTGCAGCAGTACTAGCCACATTTTCAACCGATAGCAGAAAACACACCCTCCTTTTCCACTGTAGCAGCATTACACCACCATTAATAACAGCATCCCTCTATCTTTTTTGGAATAAAAGGAATATTGTGGATATTATCTGCACTGCTGAATAAAATTCCAATCCAGACAAGATGAGTGAAATATGGTGGTTGATGAATAAACCACAAGATTTTACTCATCTCGTCTGGATTGGAATTTTATTCAGGCAGTGCAGATAATATCCACAATATTCCTTTTATTCCAAGCTTGATATAATCACCTGCTGACCCGTGGATCTGCTGCAGTGGACATTTCCCTGATAATCTTCACCTCAATAATGGATATATCAGGTTAGTATAATCTAAGCAAACATTTGAAATATCCACCGGATAAAAAAATTAACATCCAGCGCCTTTTGTAAAAAAGGCATAAAAGCAGACATACAGATGCAACTCCATGATCAAGACCTGTTCCGGTCAAAACATGTTGGTTTCTATGCTTTTTTTTTTTACAATCATGAGTGTATTCAAACTGCATGACCTTCTTGTTATAAACGGATGTTTTAAGAAACCTTGGATTTCCTGGGATCATCCAAAAAGGCGCTGGATGTTAATTATTTTGTGCACATCAACTTTCACCCAGTGGATCCATGCAGCCTGGAGGACATGGTAACTGGAGGAGAAGGTGAGCAGACAATCTCATTTTACATTTATCCACTGGATAAGACCCTATATTGCACTGATTTTTTTCCCCACAGCTCTATAGTTGATTGATCTTGATCTTTTTGGTACCTGTCTGGCTACTTCCATATGTACCACAAAATGAGTATGGAATGGTGCAGTACACCATTAATCCTTTATGGATGATAGGTTTCCCTGGTGTGTGTGTGTGTGTTAGATTTTACACACAAACACACACCTTGGAGAACCACAGGTCTGTGAATGTAGTCTTGTACAAATCCCTGTCTTTCCATGTATTCTCACACAGAGATTTCCATCAAAACTGCATATGATTGGACAGGGTGTTGAAACCGGGAATGGAAGCATGAGTCTATGCATTTACAATTCCAATTCTAAGCAAACAGAGTCCGATGGCAGTACAAGTCAGACGAGGATCGCAAAGCAATGTTCAGACTGGTCATCAACTCCCCTGATCCAAGCATGACAACTGTATAGAAATGCATAGTCACGTTCTGGTCAAGAGAGCAGCGGCAAGTCTCAGAATTGCGTTTCGACCCTCGTTCGAGTTATACAGCTGCCTGACTCTTCCCTAAAGGAAAAAGCCACTGCCACACAGGTCTGTCCAGCCTCTGTTTGTAAACTTCCATTGAGAGAGAACTCACCACCACCTGTGGCAGCCTGTTCCACTCATTGATCACCCTCACTGTCAAAGTTATTTCTAATATCTAATCTGTATCTTCTTTCAGTTTCATCCCATTGCTTCTCGTGTTTCCACGTGCAAATGAGAATAAGGGATGAGCCCTCTACACTGACACTGCTTCAGATATTTGTAGACAACTATTAAGTTTCCTCTTAGCTTTCGTATTTCAAGCAAAATATTCCCAGATTCTTTAACCATTCCTCGTACGACATACTTTGCAGTCCGCTCACCATCCTGATAGGTCTTCTCTGAACTTGCTCCAAGGTTTCAATGTCTTTTTTAAAATGAGAACTGCACACTGTATTTCAGATGAGGCCTTGACCAAGGGGGATAATTACTTCAAATGAAAAAAATGAAACACTTTCTAATTGGATATGCAACCATTTTATCATCACTTTTTGAATAAGATCACTGATCTAGTTATGAATCCACCTAACCATATCCTTCCCATTCTTGGTCATTTTTTCTATAAGGATAGTAAGAGATACTTTATCAAATGCTCTGCTGAAGTCTAGATATAGTTTATCTACCGCATTTCCCTCATCCACCCAGTCAGTGATTCCATCATAGAAGGAAATTAGATTAGTCTGGCATTAGAGCCTGTTTAATATTAGAATACCACTTTACTAAAAGTCATCACGAATACTGACTAATCCTAATTGCTCCATCATTGTGGTATCCATTTGTGTAGTCTGTAGTTTGATACTCTGCAGATCAACGATCTAGTCTCTCTCAATTTGATCAGTAAAGAGTGAGTGATAAGTGAAAGTCAAGAATTATTTTTTTAATGGAGAAAAGGATCTTTTTCTGTTATAGGATATTTTCGTATGCCTTGTATTACATATTTATGAAAACAAGATTAATGTACTTACGTAATTTTTTGACCACTTCTCTATGTTTAACAAAATTGACTAGTTAATTATCTGTGGCTCAATAGGAAAGATCTTGATTATAAATTGTTTTTTTTAAAGCCATTATTTTTGTTTTTAATAAAAGCATTAAAACACACATACACACACTCACTCTTTCACTGATCACCCATCCCCGCTGGTCTTTATTAAGCAGGAAATGCCCACTAAGGCTATGTGCACACGCTGCGGATTCACCTGCGGGTTTTTCCGCGTGGATCCGCAGGTAAAGTGACCTGCGGTTTTCCTGCGGATTAGCCTGCGGTTTTGCACCTCTACTATGTTAAAGGTGTGAAACCGCTGCGGAATCTGCCCAAACAATTGACATGCTGCGGTTTGTAAACCGCAGCAAAACCGCGCGGAAAAAAATGCAGCATGAGCACAGCGGCTTTGAAATGCCATAGGATAACATGGTACTGTACCATGTCTGTGGAACTGCTCCGTTTCCGCAGGGCCAAAACCGCTGCGTTAACGCAGCAGAATCCGCAACATGTGCACATAGCCTGAGACAATTACTGGAGGCAGCAGACCAGACTAGGATGCAGAGACCTTAGGGGTACTTGGGATTTACCGCTTATTTGAAATAATTGTAGATATTTCTCATAGTGTATGTATATTGTATTGTTATGAAATTACATGCTCAAACAGGATTTCTAGGATAGTTTATGCTTACAGAAAAATTTACATATAGGTCCAGATTCATAGCGATTATGACAGTAAAATGCTTTGAAAAGTCTAACTTTTTGTGCAAAGCAGAGTTGCACAAAAAGTTTGCAACTTTTGGCACTTTCAAGTCAGTTTTAGCCAGCTCTGCCAAAATGGGTGGAGCTAGGCTGTGGTGACACATACTTGTCCAATTCAGGATATCCTGCAGTGTGCCTTACAGCACAAATTTTACTCCAGTTATTGACTGGAGCAAAATTTGTGGGAGCCCAATGTCAATTTTCATACACACCTGATCCATTAGGAGGCATGCGCCTCTTAAAGAATCAGGCACCTCTAAATCCAGCACACCACCTCACCAAGACTGGTGCGAACAACACCATTCTTAATGAATCAGGGCCAGTGTTTGTAGTACCTGGTATGTCTGTAGTGGGCCTTGAAGCAAAGGCTAAGTAATGGAAATGTGCTATAAAGTTTACTTTTTTTTTTTTTTAACTAATTGCAATGACCAGAAATTGTTGTCTTATGTAGGTCACGAAAAAAAACAATCATATTGCTATTAAACCCAAGTGTCAGTCCTGAAGGACCAAAATCAGCTAACTTTATATGTCCATGATGATGCATCCTTTACAAGCAAGATTTTTAATTTTGTTTGATAACTACAAATGTAACTCTACAGATAAGTCACATGAAGTGAAGACACTGCAAAGTCAGGAGGGAAAATAATGCTGCAGGCCAATAAATTCTGAATATACTTTTATACTGCACATATAATGCACTGGTTGATGAATTAGGCACCTAGAGGCATACAAGTTCTATTAGATAAAGGGACACTTAAAACAGAAAAACCACATAGGATATACCTCCATTGAAGGACATAGTCAATTGTAATTTAAAAAGATGTTGTACAGAAGGCAACAGATTTTTTTTTTTAATGGTTTAGTTCCTATTGAATATCAGGTCATACCAGGAGAGTGCAAGTGGTGATCGGAACAAACCCCATTAAAGTAAAACTGTATTCCCATACTAGCAACAATTCTGTATGCAAATAGTCTGTTTACAATAGAGAAAAGCGTAACATTGGAATACAAGGGGGGGGGGGGGGACAAACATGTAATAAAGTATGTGTTTGTTTCCTGCTTATAGTTAGTCCAAAAATGGGGTTGTGTACTTTGGACAATTCTTCCTGGGACCACCAGAAGTCTTCCTAGACCTGACCATCCAGCCAAACTGAGCAATCGTGGGAGAAGATCCTTGGTGAGAGAGGTAAACAAGAACCCCAAGACCACTGTGACTGAGCTCCACAGATGCAATAGGGAGATGGGAGAAAATTCCACAAAGTAAACTATCACTGCAGTCTACCACCAGTCAGGCCTTTATGGCAGAGTGGCCCAACAGAAGCCTCTCCTTAGTGCAAGACATATGAAAGCCCGCACAGAGTTTGCTAAAAACACATGAAGGACTCCCAGACTATGAGAAATAAGATTCTCTGGTCAGATGAGATGAAGATAGAACTTTTTGGTGATAATTCTAAGTGGTATGTGTGGAGAAAACCAGGCACTGCTCATCACCTGCCCAATACAATCCCAACAGTGAAACATGGTGGTAGCAACATCATGCTATGGAGGTGTTTTTCAGTTGCAGGGACAGCACGACTGGTTGCCATTGAAGGAAACATGAATGTGACCAAGTACAGAGATATCCTGGATGAAAACCTCTTCCACAGTGCTCTGGACCTCAGACTTGGCCTAAGGTTCACTTTCCAACAAAACAATGACCCTAAGCACACAGCTAAAATAACAAAGGAGTGGCTTTAGAACAACTCTGTGACCATTCTTGACTGGCCCAGCCAGAGCCCTAACCTAAACCCAAGTGTGCATCTCTGGAGAGTCATGAAAATGGCTGTCCACCAACGTTCACCATCCAACCTGCTGGAACTGGAGAGGATCTGCAAGGAAGAATGGCAGAAGATTCCCAAATCCAGGTGTGAAAAACTTGTTGCATCATTCCCAAGACGACTCATGGCTGTAATAGCTCAAAAGGGAGCTTCTACTCAATACTGAGCAGAGGGTCTGAATACTTATGACCATGTGATATATTTCAGTTTTTCTGTTTTAATAAATTAGCAAAAAAATCTACATTTGTTTTTTTCAGTCAAGATGGGGTGCAGAGTGTACCTTAATGAGAAAAAAAATGAACTTTTTTGAATTCACCAAATGGCTGCAACAAGTGAGAAATTTATAAGGGTCTCAATACTTTCTGTACCCACTGTACATCCAATCATTTTGTTCTCAAGACAGACTTTCTTCTCCCTTTATACTGAATACATACACACATGGTCGATTAGGAAAAGGCTATAAACATCGGCCCCAGCAGTCTGCGTTCCCTCTGCTGGTTACGAAAATTCCACGGGAGCCCACACCATATTTTTTCCAAAAAAAAAAAAATCTTTTTAAATACATGTACAGTAAGCTGCACAAACACTCTACTAATTGTATATGCCACTGACATCTATATATCTACCTATTCCAATTGTATTTACTGTATGTAATCCATCTCTATCCTGTCGGCTCCTGCTGTGATTTTAGGGTGTGTGCACACGCTGCGGATTCTGCTGTGGATCCGCAGCGGTTTTGGCCCTGCGGATCCGCAGCAGTTTTTGCTGCGGTGTACAGTACCTTTATATTCTATGGAAAACAAAAACGCAGTGCACACGGTGCAAATTTTTCCGCGCGGATTTGCTGCGGTTTCAAAACTGCAGCATGTCACTTCTTTGTGCTGAATCCGCAGCGGTTTCACAACTGCTCCATTGTAGAGGTGTTAAACCGCAAGCTAATCCGCAGATAAACTGCAGGTCTTTTGACCTGCAGATTTCACAAAATCCGTGCGGACAAATTCGTAGCAGAAGCCGCAGCGTGTGCACACACCCTTACAGTACACAGCTCATGAATTGCCAGCTTTTCTTGTATCTATCTACGCAATATAAACTGACAAATTATATATTACTAGCTAAAGAGTCCGGCGCTGCCCAGGCATAGTAACTAACTACGGTTAGTTATAACAAATTATAATGATTATGATATCTATGTATAGAAAGCTGAGTGTAGAGCCCCGCCCATTCCGCATAGCCACATTCACTCTAATGTCCCATATCATCCCGTCAGCCAGAGCTACCGGACTACTACCCATAATATCCCACATCATCCCGTCAGCCAGAGCCACTGGACTACTACCACTAATATCACACATCATCCCATCAGCCAGAGCTACCAGACTACTACCCATAATATCCCACATCATCCCGTCAGCCAGAGCTACCAGACTACTACCACTAATATCTCACATCATCCCATCAGCCAGAGCCACCGGACAACTACCCATAATATCCCACATCATCCCATCAGCCAGAGCTACTGGACCACTACCACTAATATCCCACATCATCCAGTCAGCCTGGAGTCAGAACCAGAGCGCTGAGTGGATTTTCCCTCACTTCCGTACCGGGTATCCCTCTAAGAGAGCCTGGAATCAGAACCAGAGCGCTGAGTGGATTTGCCCTGTCTTGCATACCAATGATCCCTTTAATAGAACCCTGGGGTCAGAATCAGAGCGCCGAGGGATTTGCCCTAACTTCCATACAGGAGATCCCTTTAAGAGAGCCTGGGGTCAGTACCAGAGCATTTGAAGGCAATTGCCCTGACTTCCATACCGGGGATCCCTTTAAGAGAGGTTTGGGGTCAGAATTAAAGCGCTGGATGGACTTGCCCTGACTTCCATACCGGAGATCCCTTTAAGAAGGGCCTGGGGTCAGTAGCAAAGCGCAGAGTGGATTTTACCTAAATTCCATACCAATGACCCCTTTAAGAGACCCTGGGGTCAGAACCACAGAGCTGAGTGGAACTGTCCTAACTTCCATACCGGGGATCCCTTTAAGAGAGGCCTGGGGTCAAAACCAAAGCACTGGATGGATTTGCTCTGACTTCCATACCAATGATCCCTTTAAGAGGGAAGATGTGCCTACGGGATGGAGAATGTGTGATGGGTATATGGGCGGGGGGGGGGGGGGATTCATTGCCGTCATGGGCTCTTTGCTCCTTTCAGGGGGGATAGACGATGGCTGGGAGCTTATGTTCCCAGGGATGCTAGATTTCTCCCACCATGTCAGTGTCTGCTGAGGTGTTGTCAAGTGGGAAAACTGTTGGTCATAGCAACCAATAACAGCTCAGCTACTTTTAACCAGCTCTGCTGAAATGAGTGATGCTTAGTGATTGTTTGCAAGGAAAACTGTTGCTCATAGCAACCAATTACAGCTCAGCTTCTTTTGAACAGCTCTGGTGAAATGAAAGATGCTTCATGATTTGGTTGGTGATACACACACACATTCATTTTTATATATAGAGATGTGTATATATCTATTCTAACCTGTCAGTGTGATTTTACTGTACTTGGCACATGAATTGACGGCTTTTCAAAGGACACCGATGCGTAAATATGAAAAGGAAAAAGCGTTCAGCTCACAAAGGTATGTTCTGGCTCCTTGGCTGGTGAGCGGCGCACGAAGCCACCCTGATCTCGGCAGTAAGGAAATCCAATGTGCAAGAAGAGTTGTATCCAGCGACCACAGGAGATATGATTCTTAAAACTTGACATTTATTACGCCATTATATTAAAAAAAGCACAGATGTATGGAAAAAACAATCCCAGTGCAGGGAAGGAATCCTACATGTTTCAACCTAAACGGTCTTAATCATGGGTGCGTAAATATCGGACAGTACTCTCATGGTCCGAGTACTGTGCGATTTTTTTCTCACACACATAGGCTTGCATTGGCGAATCTCGGTGACATTTGCAGCCTGCTGCGATTTTAAACACACGCTGAATACATACGAGAAAATAAACGCTGATGTTATCTGCCCCATAGTGTTATGCAATGTTTTCTCGTATAGTACTCGGCCGCATTCTACAGTAGTGTGACGCTGGCTTATGAGTGTTAATTTGTCGATCAACCCAAGTAAAAGTGCCTTAAGGTATATGCATACGAGGTATCATAGAATGGTAGAGTTGGAAGGGACATCCTGGGCCATCTGGTCCAACCCCCTGCTCAAAGGTCTTTAAGACTCCAGCACAAATAGCCAAAACGTTTACCTAGGAAAAGTCGCTTTAGGAAAGAATTTGGTATTTTTCCTGAAGTGCCTTTGCTGGTGGTTGTCTGTGGTTTTTGTGGTGCTGACATCGCTTTTTCCCCCTTTGTGGTTTAAACTATAAAGGTACATTCCAACAGTCAGTAAACTCTGCGGGTTGGACGCTGCGTACTTGTGCAGCGTCCAACTTGCAGCCTCCAGAGCATAGAGGCGATTCTTTTCTCCTGAGGAAGCCACGTTTAGTGGCAATACACGTGCGGCTCCTCCTTCCATACACCATGCTGTGACCAGGCTCTTGTATCTTTGAATCCACCTACAGGTCTATTGGTGTCTTTTTCATCCCTTGGTGGTTTTTACCATGTGCCACATCCTTTACCTTTAGGTTAGTGCTCAATTGGACTTTTTACCATTCAGGGTCTTTCATCTTCATTCCATCTTCGGCTCCTTATGCAGCTTGATTTATAGGATGTTTGGTACCATATCTGTTTTGGAGTTGCTTATTCTGGTAGATTTATGACCACAAATTGAATTTATTGACTTTTGTCCTATACACATATTTTTGATACTTCTGGTGCACACAGTGGAGGAGTCTGGAAGGTACTCATATTGGTCCTCCAGGTGATATTTGTACCTTTAATGTTTATTAATATGTTTTGTACTATGCTTGTATAATCATATCATAATAAAATATTATTTTCTTATATACCTGAAATTTATTCCTGGTGATCCTGGCCATTTGTGTACACACAAATTTCTTCTTAGTTTCTTGTGCTTAGTCCCAAGTGTGGGGCCAGTAATCCCAAGTGTTATTTTGTGGTGCCCTCAGTTTTGTGTCATGTAACAGTGCATAGTGGATGGGATTTCAAGAAATTCTATGCCCACTATGCGTGCACCAACACCTGCGGCTTACCTGCAGAGGCGCAGCATGTCTATTTATCTTGCTGAGATGAGAGTCTCCACAAGATAATTTCACATGGTTCAACGAACACATGTGGAATCACCTACATTCAAAAGCCGGCAGTGCTTTGAACACAGCGGACAGGTGCTGCGTCCAAAGTGCTGTCAATTACTGACCGTGTGCACATACCCTACCTAATTAGTGACAAAAAAAAACGAACATGTGCACACCAATTTCGTTTTGACATTGCTGTAACTTGTGTTCATTTTTTCTGTGGTGGTTTTAGGATTCATTTCTAGCCTGAATCCGCTAGAAATGTATTATCGTGGGCACATTCCCTTAGGCCTCTTTCACACGTCCGTTTATTTCTGGTACCGGAAACACCGGTACTGGAGATATCCATGTGTGTACTATGTGTGGCACACTTGTGCCAACCGTGTGCCACCTGTGTGCCGCATCAGTACCACACAGCCAGCCGCCGGGGAAGAAGCGCTACAGTAAGCGCTGTTCCCCAGCGGCAGGTACTGAAGCCGGCTGTCATCAATCTCCTCTGCTCGCTGGCAGAGCAGGGGAGAATGATGACAGACGACTTCAGTACCTGCCGCCGGGGAACAGCGCTTACTGTAGTGCTTCTTCCCCGATGCATGTCACACGGAGGACATCAATGTGTGTTCTCCATGTGTGGGACATTTTGCTGTACGTGCTGACAGCAAAAAACGGACATGTCAGCGTGTTTTGTCCACAGACACATGGTCCGTGGAAACACACTGACATATGCACAGACCCATTCATTTGAACGGGTCTATGCGAGTGCGTGTGAAAACTGTCACCAAACGTATCGGAGACATGGACGTGTGAAAGAGGCCTTAAAAAGTAAAGAGTCTCCATTTTATCCAAAAGAATCTATTTGTCCATTAGACTATGTTACCGGGATGAGTTTTTGATGTTGCAGAATTTCTACACCTATTTAAATTAGGTTAAATACGTTTTTAGTGCGTTTGTGTGCTTATTTTAACATGCATTTTTAAGCGCGTTTTTATCTCTTTTTGGTGTGTCATGCTTTAAATAAAGCCGCTTTGTATTTGATACTTCCGTATATTTGAATTTGATAAAACTTTGTCATACTTAGGTGCTGATTACAAATATTTTTGATGCCTTTCCACTGCAGAAACACTTAAAACGCTTGTGCATTTTTTACCTTTGGAATTTCTGCTCCTAATGCAAGCCTATGGGGAATATCTGCTCAGAAAACTTAGCGTTCCCACATGAAACAAACAAAAAAAAAAAAATTGACATGCTGTGGATTTGAAACTTGCCCCGCAGTTCAGTTTATGCCCTGCAGTAGGCAAGACATTTCTATAAATCCCATCCACTTTGCTGGAACTGCAAGACGTTGAGCTTTTGGGCGTGTTTTTTACTGCATCAAAAAGCGCATCATGGAAACATAGCTTTAGATTAAAGAAACGTCACACTACCTTCCCCACCCAGTTCCGGCTATACAGATGGTGGTTTTAAAAACGAAATTCTATGTTGTGATGCGAAACACAGATTGTAGATTCAGTTAACCTACTAAAGGATATGAAACCATAACCTCTCTCCTCCACCCAACAGGCAACACTGGAGGTCCGCCTTTCCTGTATCTAGACAAGATGCTTTTCAGCAAGAAGGTTCAAAGCCATCTCTCAGAATCTAGAGGTTTATGTTCCTCTAAGGCCATATTTGTATGACTGACGTGCAGGAGGTTGTATGGTGGCATACAGAGTCCCAAACACACTGCTGGCTGCCATATGCCAGCGATATTCATATTTATTAGCAGTAGTGCTTGTGAGTGAGATTAGCCAATTACTAAGAAAACTACCGTATTTCAGTTGGAGCACAAGATTTTTTTTTTTCATAATGTTAAATTCCATATGGAATTGGAAGCAAATCTAGACATTGCAGCACTATGGGTACCGTATCACAACTCAGATCTTGCAAGGAGATGTGCAACATTTTTAAATTTTTATGTGTCGTTTTGCAATAAAAAGATGCTTTAAATAAAAAAATAAATCCTTAATTTTTCACAAAATTCATCATCAACTTACATGCACCAATTTTAAAAAAACAAACAAAAAAACAAAACAAAACACACACGACCTATAATTTTATATATACCTGAAATTCCACTTAACATTTTCTATATAAAATATTGGGCATTTGCATGTTACGGGGCGCAAATGCAAAGTGACAATCCAGAGTTAATCAATGCTTGGCTTCTTAAGCCAGGTTAATAAATTGCAGTAATGTGCCATAAAACACTCAAGATTTACCACAAATGGTCTCAGTGTTGTGGTTATTGGCCATGCAGTTTTTTTTCCACCAAGTGAAAAATGTGATTGCATTACAAACCCATTGCAACTTTTTCCTATAGGTGGGTGATAATATCAATCTGACAAAGAATAAAAGATTTTTCTCTATATACCGTATTTTGATTGTAAATGGTTTCATTTCAATATACTAATGTGAACAGACCAAGCAAATAATAATCATGCTATGTGGGAGTCTGAAAAATGCAACACTTTCCAGGTTCCTAGCATGACGTAAAGACAGACCTCCAGTATATACACATCCCACAATATGTATACATACCTTGAATGAAAGAATTTGCATTATAAAAAGAAAAAAAAAAAAAGAACTTTGTGCCAAGTGATCTGGTGCTCATGTCTTTTTATAAAGTCATACATACAATTTTTAAATCCAAACTTACGGTATCTCCTTTCAAAAAATGGAAATCATCAATTCTATTTAGTAACATGGATATAGGAACGCATCACTTCATAAATTGGCAGGCTTATTGCTTACAACTACATAGGAAGTCTCTCACATATCTCTCCACACCACTAGTAGCTATTATTGCAATGCAATCTTTTTTGGGTGGGGGGGGCCTCCTGATTGCAACTAAAACACCCATACGTCCCTGCACAGCAAAGTATTTTCAGGCTTTGTATGAGCCTCATGTCAGATTTTTCAGTGTCACGCCAACAAGCGCTCTGCATGACAGCAGCATTAACAGTCACTTTATATTATATATGAGCAAAAACTAAATGACAACATATTTAGTCTTGTGAGTTGGGATTCTCTTACCTTCAGGGTGTTGGTGGATGACTGGTACCCCTGCTCAGATCTGTGGCTTTGCACTCATTCAACAAAGCTTCATTTCTACCGGTCTGGAGCCATTGTATCTGATAATACTTCCAACAAGCCCAGGCTTCAGAGCCAAAAAAAAAAGAGATCAGTCAGCAGCCTGTCTTCTGTGACTGGCTGGCATAGCCCACACTGCTAGCAGCCACTACCACACTCACAGAGGAGAGAAGGGGGCAGTACAGGGGCTGGATCTAGCCTGATTCTCCTGTCATCTGAACTCAGGGAAGTTACAGATTCTTACTTCCACACAGCTGCTTGCCTTTAAAGTTGTAGGAACTGTCACATATTCCAACAAGCATCTATTTTTACTTTTAAGAGCTGCTACTTTAAGAATGTGCTTCCTTGTCATGATACAGAAGCTGATTATTATGGTATGTTCACACATTAAGTATTGTACCATATCTGCATCTCTTGGCAGGAAAAATGTTGTGTAAAATAGGTGATTTTTTTATGTGCATTTTTTTTTGGAGAAGCTTTTTCCACCACTCATCAGTATGGGTGAAATCTGCAGCAAAAAACGCTCAAAGAATTGATATGCGGCTGATTTACATCTGCATGTCACAAATAAGCAGCGGGTGCATAAGACTTCAGGATTCCCATTCCCTTTGCTGGCATCAGGAAACCCTTCAGGTTTTGGGACAAAACGGAGCAGAAAAACAAAAAAAAAAGGCACAACAAATCTGCAATGTGTGCTCAAGCCCCAACAGTATCAATGTTAAAGAATACAGAGGAAAGTATGCCAAGACACTAGATTCCTCAATTAGTTACCGTAATCTAATGATAGAAACAATGGCTAATGTAGTAAATTAAATGGGATAGTCTAATTATCCATTCTGTAAGTGACCAGAGTCATTATTAGCAGAGATCCAGTGTACTGGAACAAGGTGCTCATTGCGTTAAGCGGTCAGCCGCCCACCCACAGGGTGGGATAATGACATAGTGTATATCTTGTATGAAATGCACATAAATAATGGATAAGTCCTGACGATTATCCCATTATATGACTTGATGATGTCACTGCCAGCAGATGTTCTTGTTGTGTGAAAGGAAAAGGCCAGCTGATGGAAAATGTACGTCATTCACCAGAAGTCGATCTAGAACCAGCAGTTTGGTGTCACAAATATGAAGTAATATTGGCAGCAGACTATCAAAAAATGGAAGAATACAGGATACATATAATAAATTATAATATATTATATATATATTTTTATATTATACACACACACAGCAATCAAAAGAACAAATGATGTAGGAAGCCAGCCTGGTGCTCCCGAAAATTATATCGTGCTAAAAAGGCTTGTTGAAAAAAGTTTTTCATGCTACATATTCCAAGCAAAAACAACGCGTTTTGGCTTGAAAGTGCTAAAGACTTCATCAGGTAAATTATACAACCATACTGAAAAGATAGCCATGTCTTTTTTAAAACCTTTTTTGCAAAGTGAAAGGGAGCAATCAGAACACCGTAGGTGCGATATTTATAGGGTTGCGTTTATACTGTCAGTTTGGGCTGACAGGCTGTTTAATCTGCAAACCAGGTGTAGTACGTCAAACACTTATTTTAAAGCCAAGTCCAATAGCCACTTACATAATAATTTGGGAAGCACCTAGATATAAAAGACGTATTGGGAAAGAAGACACCAGATGACGTGCAGCATCCACTTTGGCGACAGTGCTGCGTGTGGGATGATGGACATTACAAGAAGAGAATACGTTCTTGGAGAGTTTACATAACATGGTGAGGAGCATTAAGTTTTCCTTTGCTTTTGTGCATGCAAAAAGAATATACGGACTCAGTGGGATTGGACACTTATTAGATGTTATCTGTATTTCATTATGGCAGTAAAGGCATAAAGCTCTCAGCCCACTGATGTGTCTGTAAACCCATGAATAGCTCTCAATAGCACTAAACAAACATGCTGTCCTCGCTAGTCCTAGATCTCTGGTCACATTAAACTATACTGAGATCATGTCTGCTATAGACAGGCCCAGGTTCTTTCCCTGCGTATCTTGTTTTGCTAATTCAGTAGAAAATGCCAGATAATGCTCCATCGTTCATTCCATAATTAGACAGGCATAAAAGCTGTCATTGTGCATTGTTGTGATAGTGCTACCTATAAATTATTCACTCTATTGAAGTGCAATCTGCTGTGCCATTGTCAAGCAGGGACTAATGAAATAGGCGCAGGAAGTGCAAAACTTGGAGGTATCAGATCACACGGCCGCAAAACATAAGATATGGCTCACAAAACAGTTTTCATGACAACTGTGACTTTAATTGATTTAGGATTCCATACCCATGGTGTGAGGAGGGGGAGAATGCGACAAGTGAACTACAGCTGTCCACCAAACATCCATGTGGATATGCTAACCATTCCATGGGTGTGCACAGTGGAATATTTGAGATTCGTGCCAATATCAGATAAATAGTCGTAAGGCAACGTTCACATGTTCAGTATTTGTAAGCCAAAAATCAGGAGTGGAACAATCAGAGAAAAAGTATAATAGAAACACGTAACCACTTCTGCATTTATCACCCACTCCTGGGTTTGGCTTACAAATACTGATGTAAAAAAACTCAAATACTCAACACAGCTTGCGTTTTCTTGAAGCATCTGCAAATACTTGAGAACATGTCCTGTACAGATGCACACTGTCACCTGACTGCTGCAACCTGTCAGCCCCCTTCCACTGGCTGCAGCCTTCACTATACTGTAGGAGTGGAGAGAGAATGTCACAGGGCTGCAGGGGAATGCAGCAGTGACATACTTGGATTTATTTATTTCACAATGCCAAATAGATCAGACATCCCCGCTATCTGTTTCTTTTTTCATATGTTTACTTTAGGATTAAAAAAGAAAGCAAAAAAAGCAAACAAACCCACAACCTACACTGTGGTAGCCCTCTCAGTTTGCACTGGTTATATTATATCGGTACATCCCGAACCCCAGACTTTTTCCATGGCATGGGTGCATTAATTAACCGAGTGGTGTATAGAATGAATAAAATGTCTGACGAATTTCACAATGAGGCACAACAAGTAGCTACAAAATGTATTTCAAAGATCTTGTGATTATTCAACAAGGTCTATTCATGATAATGCAACCAGATCCTGCATTAAGAGCCATTCAGCTAGATGGCAATTAATGCTGAATCTACAATGGGACTTTGTGAATAGTCCCCATAGCTCATAGCCATGGCAAATAGCCCGGCTTAGTCTAGCCAATGTCCACCAAGCATTCCAAGCTTTAAGAATGTACATTTTTTTTAATGCAGTACATTTGAGAAAATCTAACTATACAGAGAGGATTTTTTCCAATTGCGAATGTAAGGCAGTTTATGCATCAAAGCCACCCGTATAGCTTCGACACATTGCTACGCAGAGTTAATCTCCGCAGATATATTCTCGACTAAAGGCTTCTACAAGTGAAAACCTCTGTGCATACAGAGTCTGATAAAACAGGTCATTTAAGACATTAGACACAAGCAGAGGTACAGTAGGTCACCATGCTCCTCCATGGATGCCCTATTACAGTGCTTTATAACAGAGAGCAAATTATGCTCAGGGGCATGAGCCATAAATGTTATTCAATCCTGAAGAGTACAAAAAACACGCACAGTATTCTAACTAATATTATTCAATGAAAGCGTGCTGATGACTGAAAGAGACACAGTATAACATCCGACTTTTACAACTACATTGCAATTCTGTACATGGGAAACTATAAATGGTATGGTTTTAAGCATAATATATTTAATGCCAAGCGTTATTAAAAGCTACGAGTGCAACGGTAATGGGTGCACAACATTGGAATCTGACACAACTACCGTTTCAGGGGTTGTTTACTACATGGAGTAGTCTCACTTCTCCAGTCTGTTCATTCATCCTAGTGAAGTGGGAGTGCAGCAGCCCAATAGTGGTCGCTGATTGGCTGCAGGGCTCACGTGGCACAATAATCACATGCAAATCCCAGCAGTGCTGGCAACGAGCAACTACCTCATTTAAAAAGGGGTTATCAAGTAGTGAACAACCCCTTTAAAGGGAATCTGTCACCCCTTTTTTGAGATATCATATAATGACAGCATTCAATTGTGTGTCACATGAGGATTCCCTTAGTACTTTTGCTTCCCCCTGACCCCGCACCTTTCATGCATAAATACCTTTTTTATATCGGCTCAAATGTATGTAAACTGCCGCTGTCCGGTCCGCCGGGCGGGGCTTATTCACCTGCTCCCCCCCTCCCTGTCTTGCTCTACGCATTTCTTCTTGTGTAGAGCAAGACAGGGAGGGGGGAGCAGTTGAATAAGCCCCGCCCATCGGACCAGACCGTGGCAGTTACATACATCTGAACCGACATAAAAAAGGTATTTATGCATGAAAGGTCAGGGGGAAGCAAAAGTACTAAGAGAATCCTTATGTGACACACAATTGAATGATATCATTATATGATATCTCAAAAAAGGGGTGACAGATTACCTTTAACAGCCTTTTCCTACAATACATTCAACCAATAGCAATCAAAATAGCAGGATGCTCTTAGTACATATAAGCCTATTAGTAGGCTACCTACTCCTATTCTACGTGACATTTGTGGGAGCTGCACAGCCAACTTTACCAAGTTCTTGTATAAATTAATTTCACAACTATCAGAAAAACTGAAGAGTTTTTAATGAGAACTGTTGTTCACACTGTGCCTTAAAGTCTTAAATCTTGTTTGTGGATTAAATGAGGTTACAAGACTAATTTCATATACACATGTTTCTGTGGAAGACAAGCCATCTACAGGGAAGACTGGAGAAATGCAGACATGATTAAAGTGATCGTGACACCGATGTCTAAATTATCAAGGCAAGTTCTGGGCCACAAATCTCAAGATAAAACTTCAAAAGACATGTAAAGGTAACAGACAAATACTGTAAGAAATACTTGTCTATCTGCCCCCATTTCCTACACGTTATGTAAGCGAGATAAAATTGAAAATGTTAGCGTGATCTTTTAGGTAGATTCACTGTGGCAATCCATGCACTGCATTCCTATACATGTGCCTCCTATTTCTTGTGATGTTAGTCTAAGTACTTAATACATTTGCATGTTAAATTACACATAGCTTAGTGGGGTGAGACGCTTTCAGCTCTCTGAGGAGTTGGGTGAGCTGTGGATTCCAGACTGGTGCTTAGCAACGACTGCAAGCAGCGAGCAGCAGCAAGCAACACACAGCAACCCACATCCAGGTCTACACAGCAGCCCACACCAAGTTTTTGCTTCACTCTATCTTACAAAGAAATTTCATTAAGCTAAGTGCAAGCATTTCAGGGAATTTAACGTCAATCACAGGCAAGAGAGCAGAATGTGGGTTTTGTAACAGAGATATGACAAATGTGCAGTTGTGCCTTTTACATTTAATATATCATGGAAATTCAGAGATCAAGAGAAGTGACACTCGCCACCAGTAATTTCAATAAAATGCACTTCATTTTGGTCACAGGATTGCAGAGAGAGACATCAGTGAAATGAGCAACAGCTGTTTCGCAGGAGTACACGCTTCTTCTGGCTTGAGACCCTTAGGGCTCATACTCACTTGCAACAGACTCGCACAATTCTCGTGCGAGTCTCTCACATGAAAACATGGCACTACCACCGGCACTCAGACCAGAGCGTGCGGCTGCATGTATTTCTATGTAGCCGGACGCTCCAGTCCCAGCGGCAGTGCCAGGTTTTCAAGCGAGAGACTCGCACGATTCTCGCAAGCGAGTATGAGCCCTTACTGAAATAATGGTGCAGCTCCCTACCAATCTGATTAAGAGGCACTAGCGCTCCATCTCCTCACAGATCTGATCTTTGCGACAGGCCATCAATTTTGCAGTTCAGGAGAACTGCCTTAGGCTGGTTTCAAATTTGCGATTGTGTCCGCATGCGTCGTGTTTTCCTATCTTTAACATTGGGGACGCAGGTACATGCGATTGGATGTTTTTTGCAGTGTTTGACGACGCATGCGTTGTTTCGTCGTCTGCGGCTGGGCGCGGTAAACGCAACATGCTGCAATTTTGGAGGTGTCAATTTGCCGCCTTGAAACGTATGCGGAAGAAATGTGTCGAAACAATGCATTGCAGTCTATGCGAACGCATGCGTTCTTTTCTAGGTTCCAGAATGGGATGAAGACCTCATTGATAACGACATCCTCATATCCCTGGTCCATGAACGAGTCCCGTTGTGGGACACCCAGGTTCCGCAGCACTCGGACAACGTGTCAATCCGGCGACTATGGAATGAGGTGGCCCGAGCGATGATGGATGGATGGGACGACGCCCCGGATCGGGTCCGCAAGGCATTTCATAAGGATTGCAATGCTGTGTGATGCAGCAGTGACCTTGGCCGGGATCACACAACTATGTGTGATGTGAGAAACTCCTCAGAGTTTCTCTCATTGCACACAGTTGTGTGATCCCGGCCAAAAGTGCATTGTCTAACCATTGGTTTTTTTTTTTTTTGCTTTTTTTTTTTTTTTTTTTACACAGTGCTCAAAGACAAAACACGTTGGCGTTCGATGAAGGATCGCTTCAACAAGGACCTTCGTCAGGTGAACCGGGTTCCCAGTGGTTCTGGAGCAAGGATCAGAAAATATAAACACCACCACATGCTGGCATTTTTGAGACCGCTCCTTGCCCAGAGAACGTAAGTATTTTTGTGGTCTATTGGATTGTGTTGTACGGCCTAATCTGTATTTTTCTATTCCACAGGAGTTGGCGCTTTTACT
Organism: Dendrobates tinctorius; assembly: GCF_039654945.1. NCBI lineage: Eukaryota > Metazoa > Chordata > Amphibia > Anura > Dendrobatidae > Dendrobates > Dendrobates tinctorius. The sequence continues at coordinate 11,582,077 of NW_027361672.1, forward strand.
ATTGTAAATGTTTGGCACTAATATTTTTTTTCTTTTCACAGCTCCTGGAGCAGCACCCTTGAGCCTGGTTCCGGAGTGGTCCTTCATCGAACTGCCACGGACCCGTCCCAGCCATCCACCAGCGAAGCAGCAAGTGGGCCGGCAACACAGACTGGAGACCAGGAAGCTGTTCCATCAGTGTTCCCCTGTCCCAGGCCTCTGCCATTTCTTTTTCGGCGTATCCCCGCCAGCGGCAGAAGGCTTCGGACAGGACACTCATGCTCCAGTTTTTGCACTTGAGCTTGATTTTTCATGATGGACTCAAGACAATGGGAGACAGACTGGATAATGGCTTCAACCTTATGAAGACACTTAACCAGGATGTCAACCGAAGCCTTGACCAAGTGAAAGCCGACCTCCAGAGGCCAGCCCATCAAATTGCACAGGGCATGTCGGAACACCTTACTCCTAATTTCCAGCTGAATGTCATGCAGGCCAGCAATGCTGCTTATGTGCAGGCTATGCAGCAGACTCGGTACTTGCAGCAGTCAGTGGTGGCATTTCTACCTGTGCCAACACTGACATGCTTGACCTCAATGCCAAGCTCTGCTGCATACCACTGCATGGCCACCACCATTCCAAGCCATGCCGGACACCACTACAGAGCCAGCACCATGCCGAGTGCTGTTGGACAGCCCACCACCATGCCAAGTGCTGCTCCTGCTTGGACATCTTCCACCACGACCAGCATGCAGCGTCACTACCCGCATCCTGGCAGGACATCCTCCACCGCCACCAGCATGCAGCGTCACTACCTGTACCCTGGCAGGACATCCTCCACCACCACCAGCATGCCGCAGCAGCACCCGGACCCTGCCAGCACCTTCACCACCATCACTAGCATGCATCAACAGCAAACGGACCTTGACAGGCTGGCCATCAGCACCAGCAGCAGCACCTGGACCCTGCAAGGCCGAACACCATGACCAGGCCGCAGTAAGACACCACACCGAGGCTCCCCAGAAACCAGAGCAGATCCCAACGGAAGAAAAAAAAAAAAAAAAAAAAACGCAGACTCTTGCACTCCCTCCCCCCTCCCCTCCCAATGTGTCTGTGATGTCAGGTTTGTCTCTCCCTTCCTGTGTGTCTATCCTCTCCTATGCCTCCAGTACCATCCATGACCCCACTAATTTGATCGCCCCTTCTCCTGCAACCCCTGCCCGTCTTTACCCAGCCAGGCATCACAGCTCAACACCCCCTCAATTACGTCACTCTACCACCAGCCGCCGCAGTTCATTTTTTATTTTTGTAAAATGCAGAAACTTTCCCATGGTAATTAGTTCATCTCCGGGCAGCCAGGGAGGCTGCGCAGAGATGAACTAATTCATTCTGGCAGTGGTTTACATGGGGCTGGTTGCATTAGCACCAGTCCCTGTGTAAACCACTTAACCCTTTCTGATGGATTGCAGCGGGGGACCTGACTGAGCAGCGGAGAGAGAAGGATATCGTTGCTTTTTTTGTTTTGCTTTTGTTACAGGTCGATGGTTTATTATTGGATTACCAGAGCAATAAATCTTGTCAAAAACTAGGTGTCTATTTCATTAAAATAATTTCTAATGTCTGTGTTTTTTTTCTAACTGTTTAATAGTCTAGAGTTAATAATGGATAAGTGTCTAATTGACACCTCTCCATTATTAATCGGCTTAATGTCACCTTCCAATTGCAAGGTGACATTAAGCTATTAATATTAACCCATTAGCCGGGGGGGGGGTTTGGACAAAAACAATGGTCTCTCTCAAGGCTATTAAAATCTGCTCTCACTCACCTGCTTTACCTCTCTGGTTGCGATTATACAGCGGGAGCCCACGCATTTTTCCCAACGAATTAACCCCTTAATTTAACACCTACACGTCCCAAATTTTACACACAAACCTTAATTTAATTATTAGTCAAGGGCATATAAAGAAATACATGAAATGAAATGGTTTGCTGTATATAAACCACGTGTCATTTCATGTTGGGTTTGGGAATGATTTTCCAGAAGCCGGCAATTGATTTTGTGGCTATTCTACTATGGAGAACTCCATGAGAGATATATATATATATATATATGTCTCAATGACTTGTGTATGTATATATATGTATTCTATGTGTATATATCCATTCTTTCGTTTCTTTATTAAACCTGTCAGTGTGATTTTACTGTATCGCGCACTGAATTGCCGGCTTTTCTAAAGGACACCGGGTGCGTATTTCTCGCAAGTCACACATCTGGTCCGTGTGTAATGCGTTTTTTTTTTCCAGGTTGAAATCCAGGTTGAAATAAAAGCTCTCCATGCGAAGATCCATTGTGACACAGGATACAGGAGCAAAATCTGAAGAGTTCAGCTGTACAGAGTCTATATAAAGATATCCCATAACACACGCCCTCTGTTGTCCCATTGGTGCTGTCTATCTAGATTTTTCTAATGTAAAATTTTCCAACATGTACACAAAACGCAAACGCATGTAAAACGCAAGAAAAAGCATGCAAACTCTGCGGTTTTTTGACCGCATGCGTAGGCTGATACGACTAAAAACCACTGTGTTTGCATGCGTTTTTTAGTGTGTTTGAGGTTGCGGAAGGTACGCTGCGGATTCAACCGCAAATGTGAAACTAGCCTTAAAGCTATACATTTTTCTTTTTAATTAAATGTGTGCACATTGTGAGGCAGGGAGGGGAATCCTATATAAGGGTTATTACATATCTCCCATGATGCGCATAGAAACATACAAAACCCGCTGGAGAGCGCTGCTCTGTACAGGCCTTGCTGTGTTAAACTAAACACAAACCAAAGACTTGAGCAAAGTCATTACCACACCCTCAGATTATACATTGGGGCAGTAGTCCGGACTGACAAAGATGTTCAGGATGAGAAACAGCAGGATAAAGTTTTGGATTTGTTTGTACGTTGGAAAATAAAACAGTTTCTAACTTGGTCTGACATGCGTTGTGAGGTCTTATATAGACAGGTGTGTGCCTTTACAAATCAAGACCTATCAGTTTAATTAAACATAGCTGGACTCCAATGAAGGAGTAGAACCATCTCAAGGAGGATCACAACAAAATGGACAGCATGTAAAGTAAATATGAGGGTCTGAATACTAATGACCATGGGATATTTCAGTTTTTCTGTTTTAATAAATTTGCAAAAAAATCTACATTTGTTTTTTTCAGTCAAGATGGGGTGCAGAGTGTACAATAATGAGAAAAAAAAATAACTTTTTTTTTGAATTTACCAAATGGCTGTAATGAAACAAAGAGTGAAAAATTTAAAGGGGTCTGAATACTTTCAGTGCCCACTGTATCCTTAGGATAGGGAATCAATAACATAAGTGGGGTGCTGGGTGACAAACCGCCTTGGGAGAACTGGAAGTTTAAAAAAAAAAAAAAAAAAAGTGAATGGAGCAGAACACCAACAATCTATACACATTTTAGTGACCCCATAGGTCATCATTATCAGTAGTGGAAGACCCTTTTAATAGTCACAAATGGTTGACAGAAGTGAAAAAGTACAGTCCACTCTACAGGGCTGACAAGCTTCATTATATTCCTACACAGTCTGGAAAATTAGGGCTATCCTACCTTATCTAGGCCTCCAGTAGTACAATAGAGCTGTCATCAGCCCCCAACCCTCTGCTTAAACTGTCTCATTGTACAGATGCCAATCTAATATGTGTGCCGTCAACATGGAAACTAAAAGAACATCCTCCTAGTTTTATATAAGAAAATAAAACAGGTTTATAATATATATACACCTTATCGTGTCTGTCTGTAATCGAAATCGCGGTCCGCCGAATGGTGGCGGCTGCCAGGCCGCGACCAATCAGCGGCAGGCGCAGGCCTTAATCTGTAAAAAAGAGAATTAAAATAAAAAAAAGTTATTCTCACCTTCCTGTCTTCTTTCCACGAGCCCGGCCTCGCGTTCCCAGTAATGCTTTGCGGCATAGACCGCTGATGACGTCACTCTTGCGAGAGCGAGAAAGAAGACCGATGTCATCAGCGGTCTAAGCCGCAAAGCATTACTGGGAACGCGAGGTCGGGCGCCTGGAAAGAAGACAGGAGGCCGTCGGAAGGTGAGAATAACTTTTTTTATTTTATAATATTTTTGTACAGAGCCGCGGCAGTGATTGATCGCGGCTACAGGGCCGCGTTGCTGATTGGTCGCTGCTACACGGAAAGGGGGGTGAGGGGACCATGCAGCATACCAGGAAAGGGGGGTGAGGGGACCATGCAGCATACCAGGAAAGGGGGGTGAGGGGACCATGCAGCATACCAGGAAAGGGGGGTGAGGGGACCATGCATACCAGGATTGGGGGGTTAGGGGACCATACATACCAGGATAGGGGGGTGAGGAGTCCATGCATACCAAGATTGGGGGGTGAGAGGACAATGCATACCAGGATTGGGGGTGAGGGTACCATGCATACCAGGATGGGGGGGGGACCATGCATACCAGGAAAGGGGGGGTGAGGATACCATGCATACCAGGATTGGTGGGTGAGGGGACCATACATACCAGGAAAGGGGGGTGACGGTGAGCATACATACCAGGATAGGGGTGTGAGAGGACCATGCATACCAGCAAAGGGGGGGTGAGGGGGACCATGCATACCAAGAAAGGGGGGTGAGGGGACCATGCATACCAGGATAGGGGGGTGAGAGAACCATGCATACCCCGAAAGGGGAGTAAGAAGATCATGCATACCAGGATTGGGGGGTGAGAGGACCATGCATACCAGGATTGGGGGGTGAGAGGACCATGCATTCCAGAATTGGGGGGTCAGGGGACCATGCATACCAGGATAGGGGGTTGAGGGGTAGCATGCATATTAGGATTGGGGGAGAGAGAACCATACATATCAGGATTGGGGGGTGCATTATTGCATTACTATTAAATCTTCAAAAATAAACTGCATATATATTCTAGATTACCCGATGCGTTAGAATCGGGCCATCATCTAGTAGTCTGATATTAGGCTACTTTCACACTTGCGTTTTTTTGCGCTGCGCACCGTGCGCAGTGCAAACGCACATAAAAATGCATGTTTTTGAGCGCGTTTTGTTTTTTTAAATGCATGCTTTTTTTGTGCATTACCATGCACACATCAGCGCACTCAGACTTTAATGGGTAGTTGGGTGAAAAAAAAACGTTTTTTTGGACAAGTCGGACGCACAAAAAGTGCAACAGGATGCATTTTGTGCGCCGGAGCGCACACTACAAAAAAACGCATGCACATACAAACGCGTACAAATGCATGTGTATGCGCACCCATGTAAAGTATAGGGGAAAAAACGCATGCTTTTTTTGCGCAAAAAAACACGTGTGAAACCAGCCTTAGGGCAGTATTTTGTTTTAGGACTCGCTCACACTGGCGTATAACACGGCCAAGTGCTATGCGATGTTTAATCAGATAGCACTCGCCCCAATGGGGCAGCGTGGATCTGCGATTTGTTTTCTCAAGCGGAATCGTCAGCAGAAAACATTGCAGAATGATGCGGGTGCATTTGATCGGATCACGTGCACCCAGGCCGGTGTTAGGGGCAGGCATCTGCCACAGTGGCGTGCCACATGCAGCCACTACAGGGCCAGTGAGTCCTCCTTCTCCCCCCGCCACCGCATTTATTCACAGTCATCATAGATAGTATATACACACACACACATTCATTGCTTGTGTGTTCCTTTGCTCTTAGAGTAGCACGCTGACCAAAAATTGCAGTAGTATGATTGTATGCTAACTCACTTGATATATTGTTAATGTCACCAGGTTTTTCTACCCCAACTGAGAGCAACATGATGTAGGGGCAAAGACCCTGACTCCATTGATATGTCACTTACTGAGCTGCTTGCTGCAGTTTTGATGAATATCCCTGTTTTCTCAGCTGTAGATATACCCATTCTCCGAATGCCAAGGTCTATATACCCCTGCCCACACTATTGATTGGCAGCTTACAATGTATACTGTGCATAGCCAGAAAGCCATCACACGGGTTTGGGGTCAGGGTTACACAGAGCTCATGATTATGAAGGACTACTTGACAGGAGGTTTACTAGTGATGATTTCATCAAAAGTACAGCAAGCAGTCCAGTAATTGACAAATCACTCGAATTTGGGTTTCTGTCCCTACATTATGTGGTTTCAGTTGGGGTAGACACAATCTGGTGACAAATTCCCATAAAAAACAAGCGGCCCTGTAGGTGACACATCGTTCTACCACTACACTATGCTGGTTTCAGATTAGGTGACAAAAAATAACGACAGATTCCTTTTAAAGGGAACCTGTCAGCAGGATTATGCTAACACCTGTCTCACTGTCTCAAAATGGTGCTGGCTGCGCCTGCGCAGTAGCAGCTATTGGCGATCCGATGGTTGCTAATGGGCCCGCAGGGCCATCTTGGAGGAGGCAATTTTTATTTTTTTTCTCTAGCATGATGACGCTGCCTGCACAGTAGCATCTATCGGATCACCAATAGCTGCTACTGGACGGGCGCGGCCAGCGCCATTTTGAGACAGGCTTTTTTTATGAATTTATTTATAGCATCAAAAGAATTAAGTGCACATAATACATGTGATCACGCTGCAGCGCAGGCACTGTAAGATAAATTGACATGCTGCGGTCTAGAAAGACGTGTCGCATGTGCGTATACGCGGGTGTGCCGCCTGCGTCTTTGAATGCATAGTGAAGATTGGATTTCATAAAATCCCATCCACTATGCTGTAACATCTGGCCGCTGCGGCTGTACGCAGCGTCCAATCCGCAGCAAATACTGAACGTGGAAACATACCCTAAAGGGCATGTCACACTAAGAGATATCGCTATAACTAGTGACGTTATAGCGATATTGCTAGCGATATCGCTGTGTCTGATACTTACCTACGACCGTCTCCCTCGCTGGTTATCGCTGATCGCGCGAGAGCGTTCAGGACTGTTTCTCGTCGTCAGCTTCCTGCGGCGCTTCCTGCTGTGACGACGAGCGACGCGTGGAGCCGGGCGGGAGGACGCAGGATCGCCTGGTGTGACAGGTAAGTAGCGACCCCCGTCCCCAGCGATGTCGCTAGTGAGATCTGCCTGTGTGGCAGCTCACTAGCGACCACTTAGCGATGTACCAGCGATCCTGACCGCGTCATATCGCTGGTCGGGATCGCTGGTACATCGCTAAGTGTGACAGTACCTTAACAGTAAGCTATGAAGATGAACACAGATCTGCATAGGGGATCCAATCACATCTGTGAATAAGAGTGTCATGCAGAGCAGACATTATGGAACGTGGAGAATCAAAGTGCTCACACACACCCATTATTACAATAAAAGTGAAGACTTATTTGGCAAAGAGTTGACTCCTTCAGTCCTGAAAGTATACAGCAAGGTATCTGGAGATTTACTGATGAAAACTTCTAATATTTCGCCATACGTGTTGTGATTTATAGAAGCTAGATACTTTTTTGAAGAAGGTTTCTTGGAAAGAAAGTATGTTAGTACAGTAGAAGAAGAAATAGAAATAAATATTTAAGCACTGTTCCTTAGACAAATTGCAAAAATTGACATTTTCGAAATCCTCACAGAAGATCCAATTGTAATCATTGCGTAATATAAGTTACACTATTACTGTTGCCCAAAGTATCTGCTAACAAATAATTTGTCAATCCAATAGTGAACTAGAAAACCCGTTACCCTGGTGACCAAGCACTGCCTAATTAATTGTGTTTTCACACTGAATCAGAGAATCTCACCGGCATCTCAATGATGCCAACTGAAAAGATTGATGCAGCCACATGTGCTGCAGTCTAGTACAAAGTGTACAATGTGCCTGAAAGGGACTGATGGCTAGGCTAACAGCATAACAGTGGGGAATTTGAATTGCTAAAACCTTCTCCTTTTTAGCTTGCATAGAAAGCATTGTACTGTTTGATAAACTGTGCAATGAATGTAGCCCACCTAAAAAGACAACATGACATCTTTGTTTTTATTCTGACTAAAAGGATTGTCTCACAATAAGGCTGAGTTCACACGTGGCGTTTTTTTCGCGTTTCCGGGGAGGTTTTAACCGCGCGATTTTGCCGCGAAAAATAAGCATCCCATGCATTCCTATGGGATTCCGCAATGCTGTGCTAATGCTGCGGTTTTTACCGCGGCGGAATCGCTTCGCGGTAAAAACCGCAGCATGCTCATTAATTTGCGGAATCGCGGCGATCCCGCACCCATAGGAATGCACTGTTCCGCTTATTTCCCGCATGTGGCTGTGCACACCATGCGGAAACTAAGCAGAACAATTGCGGATGGTACCCACGGTCCGGAGGAGAGGAGACTGTCCTCCGGGCTTTGGGTACCATATCCCTGTAAAAAAATAGAATTTAAAATAAAAAATATTGTTATTCTCACCCTCCGACGTCCCGCACAGCCTTCCCGCTTCTCTTCACGCTCTCGTTCCCAGTAGTCCTTTGCGAAAATGCTCGCGATGACGTCCCTTCTCGCGGGATCGCGAAGTCTCGCGGTCATTCGCGAGACATCGCGATCCCGCAAGAACTGACGTCATCGCGGGCATTTTCGCAAAGGATTACTGGGAACGGATGCGCGGGACGTCGGAGGGTGAGAATAACACCGTTTTTAATTTTTTTTTTTTACATTCTATCTTTTACTACTGAGGCCGCATAGGCGGCCTCAGTAGTAAAAAGTTGGTCACACTCGTCAAACACTATGTTTGACGAGTGTGACCAACCTGTCAATCAGTTCTCCAAGCGATGCTACAGATCGCTTGGAAAACGCTAGCATTTTGCAAGCTAATTACGCTTGCAAAATGCTAGTTTTTCCGCGGGAAAATCGCAGGAATTTAAAATGCGATTTTCCCGCGGACTGGAATTCCAGAATTCTCGCGGTAATTTCCGCAAGAGTTCCGGTACGTGTGCACTTAGCCTAACAAGTTAGGCTGGAGTCACACTTAACGTTTAAAAATACGGTCTGTATTTTACAGTCGTAATACGCAGAAATGTTCCCTGAACAGTGATCCGTATGTCATCCGTTGGCAAGGCGTTGCTGCGTTTTTTGCGCATGCAAGCATCCATATGACATCTGTATGGCATCCGTATACCGAGATTTTCTCGCCGGCTTGCAAAATGGACATATAAAGGATTCCAATGACAGGTTAAACACAATCAATAGAATAGATATAGATACGTAGAATACATATACCGTATATACTCGTGTATAAGCCGAAATTTTTCAGCCCATTTTTTTATACGCGAGTCATATACCGGGGGTGGGCGGGGGAGCGGGAGTGTCAGAGATCATACTCGCCTCTCCTGGCACTGCAGCCTCTGCCATCTGCTTCCTGCATTCAGCGGTCACGTGGTACCGCTCATTAAACTCATGAATATGCGCATATGAGTTTAATAAGCGGAACCACGTGACCATCTGAATGCAGGAAGTAGACGGCAGAGGAGAAGCAGTGGCTGCAGAGAAGTGCTCCTGAAGCTGCCAAAAAATTGAAAGGGCAAGGTAGCCCAATTTGACAATCGGAGGGGTTTCTGACTGAGGAACCCTCAGAAACAGATAGGAGCGTTGGAGAAGCAAAACGTGGTACAGGAGGGTCCACCGGAGGGACCTGTAGTCGACCGTTCATTAGGTTGCAGAACCGCAGCAGAATCCGCAGCATGTGCACACACCCTAAAGGTTCAAATCACCCCCCTTTCGCCCCATTGAAAATTAACGGGTTAAAAAAATAAATATACACACATTTCGGTATCACCGCGTTCAGAAACACCTGATCTATCAAAATATAAGATCAATTAATCTGATCGGTAAACGGCATAACATACCATACATAACGCGGGATATGCACAACGATAAATACTAAAACATTTAAAATTGCAATATTATGTGCCATTGAGCAACCAGTAAATGAGAACTAATCTTAAAAAAAGAAAAATATAAAATATCTATGACCACCTTTGTAATGTCATGCGACATTAAGCCCAGAGGTCAGTAAAGAAGAGGAGTCTATAAGACGCCCCCATTACTAACCCCATAGTCATATTGTATAAAAACACACAGGATAAAGTCGTTTAATTGAAAGTGACACAGACTCCTTTAATAAATCTTAATTACAATATGTTTCCACGGTCAGGATTGGCTCAGTATTTGACACAGGTGAAATCTGCATCTGAGGTCACCTGCGTTTTCTGATGCATTTTTTTCATGCGGATTTGTATGTGTTTTTTAAAGCTAAATAAAGATGTACCAAAAAAAAAAAAAAGAATTGTGATGTAATTTCCTTGTCCAACCTCTTCTTTTACATACTCCATTGAAGAATAGTGTTTACACACACAGATAGATCGATAGATCTATAGATAGATAATACCAAGCTCGAAGTTTAGATAGAAGCATAATAAAATGGTACATAAAGAGTTAGGCCGGGATCACACATGCGAGAAACTCTGGAGCGGAGCGTGGGGCTGCATGTATTTTGCGGTTTTACCGCATCTAATGATAGTCTACGGGAAATTTACGCTGCGGGGATGAAGCATCTCCCCACTATAAATAGACATGCTGCTTTCTAGAAAGACGCGCCACATGTCCGTTTATGGTCTGCTGCCTGCGTCTCTGAACGCATAGTGGAGTTGGGATTTCATTAAATCCCTTCCACTATGCTATAACATCTGGATGCTGGGGGTTTGACACTGCGGGTATACAGCTGGCATGTGCCCGCAATAGGCGCGGGTGGAATCGTGATCCACCCGCGCATTTTAACTAGTTAAATGCCACTGGGTCCACTGCATCCAGATAGTGCATTTGTTTGGAGGCCTGGATGGGTAAACCTCTCTGCTTTTTTGCTGTTTTTTGTATTATTGGAGGATTTTTAAGTCCTCTTTTTGTGCTATTTCAGTAGTTAAATGCCACTGTCAAACTGACAGCATTTAACGCGTGCTTCCCACCATAGGGCTGGAAATACGTGCACCACTGACCCCCGTCACTTGATCGGGGGTTATCGGTTCGTCGGCATATCAACCATAGGTCTCCTTGACACCTCTATGGTTGTTGATGCCAGATTGCTATGAGTGCCACCCTGTGGTTGGCGCTCATAGCAATGCAGTAATCCTGCTACATAGAGGCGATGCTCAGATCGCCTCTATGTAGCAGAGCCGATAAAGTTGTGGCAGCTCCTAGCCTCCCATGGAGGCTATAGAAGCATGCCAAAAGTGAAAGAAAATTATTTTTTTATATTTTTAAAACTAAGTTTAAATCACCCCCCCTTTCGCCCCATTCAAAATAAGAGAAAAAAAAACAAAACACATCGACATACACATATTTGGTATCACCGCGTTCAGAATCGCCCGATGTATAAATAAAAAAATGGATTAACCTGACCGCTAAACGGAGTAGAGAGAAAAAAAAATTGAAAACGCCAGAATTAGGTTTTTTTTTAGTCGCAGCGACATTGCATTAAAATGCAATAACAGGCGATCAAAAGAATGTATCTGCACAAACGTGGTATCATTAAAAACGTCAACTCAGCATGCAAAAAATAAGCCCTCACCCAACCCGAGATCACGTACAATGGAGACGCTACGGGTCTTGGAAAATTGCTTAATTTTTTTTTTCTTTAGCAAACTTTGGATTTTTTTTTCACCACTTACCGTATATACTAGCGCATAAGGCCTCTTTCACACTTCCGTTTTTGACCATCAGTTAAAATCCGCCAGTTTTTGAAAAAAACGGATCCGCAATTCTCTCTCTCTCGTCCCCGGACTGCGGTGCCTTTAAAATTCTTCAGCCAACGGATCCGTCAAAAAAACCGCAACGCTGACATCCGTTCAGTTAACAGCGGATCCGCTTTCCGCCTTTTTGGCGGATTTTAACTGATGACAAAAAAACTGAAGTGTGAAACAGGCCTTAGCCGACCCCCCCTAATTTTGCCACAAAAGAACTGGGAAAACTTATTGACTCATGTATAAGCCGAGGGTGGTACTGCACAAGGGTTAAAGGTGGTCCAAAAAGATGCTCCATAAATATAAACCCCCCCCATACAATGCTGCACAAGAGTTAATGGTGGCCCAAGAAGATGCTCCATAGATATATACCCCCCCTAAAATGCTGCACAAGGGTTAATGGTAGCCCAAGAAGACGCTCCATACATAAATACCCCCCATAATATGCTGCACAAGGGTTAATGGTGGCCCAACAAGATGCTCCATACATAAATACCCCCCATAATATGCTGCACAAGGGTTAATGGTGGCCCAACATGCTCCATACATACAGCTAGGTCCATATATATTTGGACAGAGACATCATTTTTCTAATTTTGGTTCTAGACATTACCACAATTAATTTTAAACAAAACAATTCAGATGCAGTTGAAGTTCAGCCTTTCAGCTTTCATTTGAGGGTATCCACATTAAAATTGGAAGAAGGGTTTAGGAGTTTCAGGTCCTTAATATGTGCCACCCTGTTTTTAAAGGGATCAAAAGTAATTGGACAATTGACTCCAAGGCTATTTCATGGACAGGTGTGGGTAATCCCTTAGTTATGTCATTCTCAATTAAGCAGATAAAAGGCCTGGAGTTGATTTGAGGTGTGGTGCTTGCATTTGGAAGGTTTTGCTGTGAAGGAAACATGCGGTCAAAGGAGCTCTCCATGTAGGTGAAACAAGCCATCCTTAAGCTGCAAAAACAGAAAAAACCCATCTGAGAAATTGCTACAACATTAGGAGTGGCAAAATCTACAGTTTGGTACATCCTGAGAAACAAAGAAAGCACTGGTGAACTCATCAATGCAAAAAGACCTTGGTGCCCACGGAAGACAACAGTGGTGGATGATCGCAGAATAATCTCCATGGTGAAGAGAAACCCTTTCACAACAGCCAACCAAGTGAACAACACTCTCCAGGAGGTAGGCGTATCAATATCTAAATCTACCATAAAGAGAAGACTGCATGAAAGTAAATACAGCGGGTTCACTGCACAGTGCAAGCCACTCATAAGCATCAAGAATAAAAAGGCTTGACTGGACTTTGCCAAAAAACATCTAAAAAAGCCAGCACAGTTCTGGAAGAACATTCTTTGGACAGATGAAACCAAGATCAACCTCTACCAGAATGATGGAAAGAAAAAAGTATGGCGAAAGCGTGGTACAGCTCATGATCCAAAGCATACCGCATCATCTGTAAAACACGGCAGAGGCAGTGTGATGGCTTGGGCATGCATGGCTGCCAGTGGCACTGGGTCACTAGTGTTTATAGATGATTAGTGTTAAGCATTCCAATACTGCAAATATCGGGTATCGGCCGATATTTGCTGTATCGGATTTCCGATACCGAGTACCGATATTTTTACAATATCGAATACCGGAATCGGAAGTTCCCATAATGCAATGAGCCAGTTGTGTTAGCCATGTTAACTAATGGCATGGCTGTGATTGGCTGCTGAAATGATGTCATCATGATGCGCGGTCTGTGCGGGCCTGCCGGGGGTTGTGTGTGTAGGCATCGTCCGATGGGACTACAAGTCCCATCGGGCTATGCCTGCTACAATAACAGTGATTGACACATTAGCCAATGATGGGACAGTAGTAGTCCCATCATCCGGCTAATGTGTTGAATGTAAAAAAAAAAAAAAACATACTATATATATATATATATATATATATATATATATATATATATATATATATACACAACATATATACATACTACACATACTTCATATATACTACATTCATACAACATACATACTACATTCATACAACATACTACATACAATATGCTACATACAATACATTCATACAATACATACATATAGACATACAGTACATACTCACCATCACTTGTCACTTTGATCCCCCGAAGCCAGTGTCATTCTCACTGTAAAAAATATTAAAATAACAAACAACCGATATACTCCCTGATCCACAGAAATCCAGAGTGTCCCACGACGATCTCCTGCAGTGCATCACTGAGAGGATACTATAGTTCACTGGTCTCACTTTGTGGCAAAAGCTGCGTGGGAACTTTCTCACACAGCAATGCCAAAAGTGAGACTAGGGACTTTTTTTTTTTTACAGTGGCGGAGGAATACAGTGCGGAAGGATACCTAGCTCCCGTCATTGTATTCCTGGGGCCCCTAGAGAGCGGTCGCATCAGCTGATGCTGCTGTTCTCCATGGTAGATCATCGTGGGACACTCGTGGATTTCTGCGGATCAGGGCGTATATAGGTTGTTTGTTATTTTAATATTTTTTTACAGATGACACTGGCTTCGGGGATCTAAGTGACAAGTGATGGTGAGTATGTACTCTGTTTTATGTACTGTATGTCTATATGTATGTATTGTATGAATTCATTGTATGTTGTATGAATGTAGTATGTATGTAGTATATATGTTGTATGAATGTAGTATGAATGTAGTTTGAATGTAGTATATATGTAGTTCTTTTGAGGATCCGTTTTTTTCCCCATTGACTTCCATTATTGGCGGATTGTGACGGATTGCCGTCCGTTGCATCCGTTTTTTTTGCGGATCCGCCAAAAGTTGCTGTCCGTCACCATCCTCAAAGATTTCAAAACGGAGCTTGCAACGTTTTTGTCTCTGGCGGATTCTCTCTCTCTTAATGCAGGAACAGCTGGGGCGCCGATACCATGGGGGAAGCAGGGGTGCAGAGACGAGCCGGGGGGGGATGAGTATGGTCTCTGTCACCCCCACCCACCCCGGTATATGACTCGCGTATAAGCCTGGGGGGGGGCCTTTCAGCTCCCAAAAAATGGGCTGAAAATCTCGGCTTATACGCGAGTATATGTGGTACATAAAAAAAGAACCCAGACATGTTTGGTGTCCATGAACTCGTAATGACCTGGAGAATCATAATGGCAGGTCAGTTTTAGCATTTAGTGAACCTAGCAAAAAAGCCAAAACAAAAAACAAGTGCATTTTTTTTTGCAATTTCACCGCACTTGGAATTTTTTTTCCCCATTTTCGAGTACACAACATGCTAAAACCAATGATGTCGTTAAAAAGTACAACTCGTCCCACCAAAAATAAGCCCTCACACGGCCATATTGACGGAAAAATAAAAAAGTTATGGCTCTGGAAAAAAGGGGAGTGAAAAACGAAAATGCAAAACTGAAAAAAAGCTCCGGTCATTAAGGGGGTAAAGGACTTTAACGTGTGTGTGTGTGTGTGTGTTTATACAATATGACTGGGGTTAGTAATGGGGGTCTAATAGACGCCTTTCCATTACAAAATTCTGGGCTTAAGGTCACATGACAAAAAGTTGGCATCAACCCTTCCACTCCTCCCCAACTAATACCCCACTTGCTTTTGCTACAAGTGCTACAAGGGGAGATTAAGCTGAAGTTCCAGAATTGGCAGATCTTTTAAATGCACCTTTTCTGGGGCGGCTGCAAGCTGTTTTTGTTTTTTAAGCCTTGGGGGGGGGGGGGGGGTTGGTGGGGGCCTGTATCCACGGCCCCTTCCTAAGCTCTTAATATCAGCCTGCAGTTGTCTGGCTAGCCTTTGCTGGTTATTAATTCTAGGGAGACCCAAAATCATTTTTTTGGGGGGAGGTCCCCAATTTTAATAGTCATTAAAGGCCAAGTATACAGTTGTGAGCTGATATTAAAAGCCTGGGAAGCTCCATGGAAATTTCTCTTTTCCCTGGCTATGAATGTCAGCCCCCAGCCATAAGCTTTCCCTTTGCTGGTAAAGAAAATTAAGAGGGAGCCCACGCCATTTTTTTTCAGAAAAATAATCTTTGAATAATTAAATACATGTAAGCTGCACACGTAATATACTAATTGTATATATCACTGACGTATTTATCTAGTCTATGTGTATATACTGTATGTATTCCATCTATTCTATCCTGTCATGCTGTAATTTTAGCGCACGCGGCTGCTGAATTGTGTGTGTGTATATATATTGTGAGGTAGCACTGTCATTCAAGCAGGGGATTCTCGCTTGGCAGCCAAATAATCACATCCGGCACGGGTTTTCCATAAAACAATCTCAGTCCGCGTGGTTTATTCAGGCATCATAAACCATAACCAGCAACATAAAAGTTCATATTAACAGCATAGCGTCCTTGACAGAGCTTCACAATGTTCCATACGCAGGCTCTTCAGCATCGTAGTTACAGTTGTGGCCAAAAGTTTTGACACCCCTGCAATTTTGTCAGATAATACTCAATTTCTTCCTGAAAATGATTGCAATCACAAATTCTTTGGTATTATTATCTTCATTTAATTTGTCTTAAATGAAAAAACACAAAAAGAATTGTCCTAAAGCCAAATTGGATATAATTCCACACCAAACATGAAAAAGAGGGTGGACAAAAGTATTGGCACTGTTCGAAAAATCATGTGATGCTTCTCTAATTTGTGTAATTAACAGCATCTGTAACTTACCTGTGGCACCTAACAGGTGTTGGCAATAACTAAATCACACTTGCAGCCAGTTGACATGGATTAAAGTTGACTCAACCTCTGTCCTGTGTCCTTGTGTGTACCACTTTGAGCATGGAGAAAAGAAAGACGACCAAAGAACTGTCTGAGAAACCAAATTGTGAGGAAGCATGAGCAATCTCAAGGCTACAAGTCCATCTCCAAAGACCTGAATGTTCCTGTGTCTACCGTGCGCAGTGTCATCAAGAAGTTTAAAGCCCATGGCACTGTGGCTAACCTCCCTAGATGTGGACGGAAAAGAAAAATTGACAAGAGATTTCAACGCAAGATTGTGCGGATGTTGGATAAAGAACCTCGACTAACATCCAAACAAGTTCAAGCTGCCCTGCAGTCCGAGGGTACAACAGTGTCAACCCGTACTATCTGTCGGCGTCTGAATGAAAAGGGACTGTATGGTAGGAGACCCAGGAAGACCCCACTTCTTACCCCGAGACATAAAAAAGCCAGGCTGGAGTTTGCCAAAACTTACCTGAAAAAGCCTAAAACGTTTTGGAAGAATGTTCTCTGGTCAGATGAGACAAAAGTAGAGCTTTTTGGGCAATGGTATGAACATAGAGTTTACAGGAGAAAAAAAAAGAGGCATTCAAAGAAAAGAACACGGTCCCTACAGTCAAACATGGCGGAGGTTCCCTGATGTTTTGGGGTTGCTTTGCTGCCTCTGGCACTGGACTGCTTGACCGTGTGCATGGCATTATGAAGTCTGAAGACTACCAACAAATTTTGCAGCATAATGTAGGGCCCAGTGTGAAAAAGCTGGGTCTCCCTCAGAGGTCATGGGTCTTCCAGCAGGACAATGACCCAAAACACACTTCAAAAAGCACTAGAAAATGGTTTGAGAGGAAGCAGTTTGGAGAAGGCACCCTTCTAATATCAGGGACCTGGAGCAGTTTGCCAAAGAAGAATGGTCTAAAATTCCAGCAGAGCATTGTAAGAAACTCATTGATGGTTACCGGAAGCAGTTGGTCGCAGTTATTTTGGCTAAAGGTTGTGCAACCAAGTATTAGGCTGAGGGTGCCAATACTTTTGTCTGGCCCATTTTTGGAGTTGTGTGTGAAATGATCAATGTTTTGCTTTTTGCTTCATTCTCTTTTGTGTTTTTTTCATTTAAGACAAATTAAATGAAGATAATAATACCAAAGAATTTGTGATTGCAATCATTTTCAGGAAGAAACTGAGTATTATCTGACAAAATTGCAGGGATGTCAATACTTTTGGCCACAACTGTATCTCACCCGTCAGGATTCTACCTCATGGCTGTTTCTCCATGCTGCAGCGTCCATTCCCTCCTCTGGGGACTCGCAGACACGTGCAGCCACTACACACAGGCACTTCAGGGAGGCAGACATCTCCCAGCGAGACCTTCCAAACAGACGAACCGGGTCCCTGCATTCACCCATGTGACCTACCCTGGCCACATTATATGGTCCGTAGCCACGCCCACCGGGTCACATGGCTATGACCTCATCACAGGTCCTTGAACCCTTCACACACACTTTGCAAAAGCGTTCTTAAACACACCCCCTGGGTGGGATTGTAGGTAACTGGGTCCACCCGTCTCCCCAGCTACCTGGAGACTTCTCCATGACACATTGACACAACACGTCAGCAGTATCACTGCTGATCAACACACACCTCAGTCTCCATCTCAAGGCCACCTACCTTGAGATACATAATGGTCACTCATGACTCTGCCATTCATCCTCTCTCCTAGGACATCCACACAGCGCCCCCTAGCGGACACAGTGGTCACTACACCACTATATATATATATTTTTTTTTTTTTTGAAGAATATTTCCTTTGAAACTGTGTAAATGACAGAATTGTGTAAAAGCTCATGTAAAATAAAAACAAAAAAATATCGCATTGTAAATGGACAGCAATCTCACTGCATTCGGATGTAAATCAGATGCTAGCTGTGAAAAACCGGATTGTACTCGCATAAAAAACGCATGATACTTGCATTACACTCATGCAACTCTCGGCAGTAAGAATGACCGATTTTTTTTTTTTTTTTTTTTATACGCTCAGTGTGACTCCAGCCTTAGAGGAGCTTCCAGCAAATGCTTTATGTTAAAGTGGACACAAAATTCAATAATGGCTGTAAAGCTGAATTTTTTATTTTGCCTTTCTGTTGCGGACATACAAGATGCCAAATACTTTGATTGCTAAAGTCTCTGCAACGGAAACATGATAAAATCTGCAGTAAATCTGCACTAAATCCGCAGGTAAAACACAGGTCATTTTACCTGCGGATTTAGCAAAATCAGTGCAGAAAAATCCGCAGCAGAGCAACGTGTGACATACCCTCAGAGTGTGAAGAGGGAGAAAAGAAAAGTATCCAAGTCTTCAGGGAGGGTGGGCAGATCACACATGTACTGCATCAGTGCATTGATGAGGAAAGCGTAAACTGGCAGTCTGTAGAGGCGATGGGTGAATCACAGATGGAGATCTAATGTTGTTCCTTCATTATGTAGTTGGGTGAGAACAATAGAGGAATGGTGTGACAAATTAATATTTTTTTTGTAGGCTTTAGGCTGTGTGCCCACGTTGTGGTTTTTTATGCGTTTCCGCCGCAGTGGAAACGCATCTCCATCCAATCCTATGGAATTTCGTAGTTGCTGTGCCCATGCTGCGGATTTTTCCGCTGCGGAATTGCATAGCGGTAAAATCCCCAGCATGTTCATTATTTCTGCGGAATCGTGGCTATTCTGCCGCCATAGGATTGCATTGAAACGCTCACTTTAGGCTCTCCTCCATGCCCTGGGTACCATATTCCTGTAAAAGATTGAATAAAAAAAAAAAAAAAAAAAAAAATCGGGACATACTTAGGCTGTGTGCACATGCTGTGGATTTTGCTGCGGTTCAGCAGCGGTTTTGGCCACTGTGGACCCGCAGCAGTCTTTGCTGCGGTGTACAGTAGCATGATTCCCTATGGGAATCAAAAACCGCAA
Source organism: Dendrobates tinctorius (assembly GCF_039654945.1). Taxonomy (NCBI): domain Eukaryota; kingdom Metazoa; phylum Chordata; class Amphibia; order Anura; family Dendrobatidae; genus Dendrobates; species Dendrobates tinctorius. The sequence continues at coordinate 11,601,500 of NW_027361672.1, forward strand.
TGCAGACGGTGCGGAATTTTCCACGCGGATTATCTGCGGTTTTCAATCCGCAGAAAGAATTGACATGTCAATTCTTTCTGCGGATTCTGCTGCGGTTTGCCATCTCCTCCATTGAGGAGATGAAAAACCGCAGGGCAAAACCGCAGAGCAATCCGCAGGTAAAACCGCAGGTATTTTGACCTGCGGTTTCACCTGCGGATTTTACAAAATCCGCGCGGGTGAATCCGCACCTAATCCGCAGTGTGTGCACACAGCCTTACCCTCTGTCGGCCCCCGGAGTCCTCCCACCTCTCAGCCACGCTGCCAGCATCTTCCGTTCCCAGGGATGCATTGCGCGAATGACCTCTGATGACGTAGCGGTCTCACGTGATGCTACGTCATCAGAGGTCATTGTCGCAAGGCATCCCTGGGAACGGAATATGCTGGCAGCGTGGCTGAGAGGCGGGAGGATACCGGGGGCCAACAGAGGGTGAGTATATCTCTATTTTTTCAACATTCTATCTTTTACTATTGATGCTGCATAGACAGCATCAATAGTAAAAAGTGTGTCACACTTGATAAGCACTATGCTTGACAAGTGTGACCAACCTGTCAATCACTTTTCCAAAGCGATGCTTCAAATCGCTTGGAAAAGCGCAAGCATTCTGCAAGCTAAAAACGCTTGCAAAACACTTGTGTTTTACGGGAAAATGAATGCGAATGCGTTTTACCTGTGGCGGGGAGTTGCGAAAATGCTCATTTCTGCAACGTGGGCACATAGCCTTACAGTAAAGCCTGCAAAAAGCTGTTATTATAATAAGCTTATTTATTGTATTGTTTTTTGTATACTTTCCAAGGTTTAAACTGCATCTGTGGTTTTTGACAGCATTTAAACTGCAGGAGGTCCACTGGAAATGTTCAGCATTTGGGACAGTCCTGCTGTGACTATTGTGCAGACATGAATCATGGATTAAATGCTTTATCATGTACCCCTTCAAGACTATTTCATATCAGGAAAAAAGAAAAATCTAAAAACACCTCTTGACTAAACATAGCAGAGATAAAAGAAATGCCTATGCCTCACATGAGCACATAACCAAACCACAGTGGTTACAGAGAACACTGGTTGGCGTGTGCCACACCTCAATTAGTAGCTGAAGACGACATACACAATAAGCTTGAGGGCACGGCATTAATTCTTATGTAAACCTAGTGGCTACTGAAAATGCAGTCTAGACTTGAAAATGGTAGAAAAAAACAAGAATAACAGTCACTGCTCACTATAATGGATTGTAATAAGGAGAAATTTTACAATACATGAGTATGACAGTCAGAAGAATGCCACATATGGCAGCCTGTATTCTGTCCACAGAAGAGTGGCTTGGTCGGTAGTTATGTTGTCCTTCAGTTTTGGGGGCCTGGCTTCAAATCTGTCCAAGAGAACCATCTGCATAAAGCTTTTATGTTCTACTTGTGTTTTCAGTGGGCGTCATATGGGAACTCAAGTTTCCCAACATTCAAAGACAGAATGTTCAAGAGTTCCCATCACTAATGACGGACTGGTGAGCTACATGCAAATATTACATAACCCTCATCCACAAATGTATATATGGCAATAAAAAAACTAAGCATTTGTGAGCCAGATAAGAGACATCCCATCACCAGTTTGTCAATGCCTTTTTAAGGGGAAAAAAAAAAAAATACATACGTCAATGTTCTAGAAGACACCCCAATATCCCCGGAAAGACCAAACTTACAGTCGGTAAAACACTGGGAAAATATTTGGCAGTGCTGGCATAGCTCCAGTCTCAGATTCATTGGGACTGTCCTGATCTGAGGGGTCAATCTCGCTGTCCCAACATGTCACAAGACTTTGTCCTAACTCCCAGTGCGACATCTTCATTCTTTCCTAGCTCATCTTCCTCTGGGGCTAGGCCGGCCCACATCTATGCACACTTATGATTGAGAAAATAAGTAATTCTCTTCTTGTGATCTGGTCTCCCAAGGATTCAAACCCACAACATCCACCATTGCAGGCAGTAGAGCTATGAAGAAAAGGCGAAGAAAAAAGTCCGATTTTTTTGTTTCTGTAAAATTACTTAGAAAAAAAAAAAAAATTAACAGTTACAAAAATGCCACATTTTCTTTTTGAGATCTGGTCTCCTGGAAATCAAACCCACAGCCTCTATCATTGTATGCAGCAGGTAAAGCTATGAGCCACTGCTCTGACTTCACCGGGACAATTTTGTGATTATACTGGTAGAAATAAACTGCTATGTACAGATGTATCTTATGTCCCTGTATTCTAGATGGAAAATAAAACAAAGATGCACAGAGGTAGGAGTTTTCAGGAAATCCCATCCACTTTGCTTGGATAAGGCAGTGTTCACATGTAGCATAAATGCTGCATTTTTTTCTGCAGTGTTTGACTGTCCAAGCAGAGTGGATATGATTTCACAAAGACTGCACCAACTGTGTCTAAAGATCCTGCTAAATTGTGCAGTTTTGGTCATTTTTTGTCTCCTAGGTTTGTAAAAAAAAAAAAAAAAAAAAAAAAAGATATATAATATTATATATATATATATATATATATATATATATACACACATACACACACACAGTCATGGCCAAAAGTTTTGAGAATGACACAAATATTATATTTTCACATGATCTGCTGCCCTCTGGTTTCTATGTGTGTTTGTCAGATGTTTTTATCACATACAGAAATATAATTGCAATCATATTATGAGTAACAAAAGGTTATATTGACAGTTAGAATGAGTTAATGCAGCAAGTCAATATTTGCAGTGTTAACCCTTCTTCAGGACCTCAGCAATTCTCCCTGGCATGCTCTCAATCAACTTCTGGATCAAATCCTGACTGATAGCAGTCCATTCTTGCAAAATCAATGCTTTTATTTTGTCTGAATTTGAAAGTTTTTGTTTGTCCACCCGTCTCTTGATGATTGACCACAAGTTCTCAATGGCATTAAGATCTGAGGAGTTTCCAGGCCATGGTCCCAAAATCTCTATGTTTTGTTCCCTGAGCCATTTAGTTATCACCTTTGCTTTATGGCAAGGTGCTCCATCATGTTGAAAAAGGCATTGTTGATCGCCAAACTGCTCTTGGACAGTTGGGAGAAGTTGCTCTTGGAGGACATTCTGGTACCATTCTTTATTCATGGCTGTGTTTTTAGGCAAGACTGAGAGAGAGCCCATTCCCTTGGCTGAGAAGCAACCCCACACATGAATGGTTTCAGGATGCTTGACAGTTGGCATGAGACAAGAGTGGTGGTAGCGCTCACCTGGTCTTCTCCGAATAAGCCGTTTTCCAGATGTCACAAACAATCGAAAAGGGGATTCATCAGAGAAAATTACTTTACCCCAGTCCTCAGCAGTCCACTCCCTGTACCTCTTGCAGAATATCAGTCTGTCCATGATGTTTTTTCTGGAGAGAAGTGGCTTCTTTGCTGTCCTCCTTGAGACCAGGCCTTGCTCCAAGAGTCTCCGCCTCACAGTGCGTGCAGATGCACTCACACCTGCCTGCTGCCATTCCTGAGTAAGCTCTGCACTGCTGGTAGCCCGATCCGCAGCTGAAACACTTTTAAGAGACGGTCCTGGCGCTTGCTGGTCTTTCTTGGGCGCCCTGGAGCCTTTTTGGCAACAAGGGAACCTCTCTCCTTGAAGTTCTTGATGATGCGATAGATTGTTGACTGAGGTGCAATCTTTCTAGCTGCGATACTCTTCCCTGTTAGGCCATTTTTGTGCAGTGATGACTGCACGTGTTTCTTTAGAGATAACCATGGTTAACAGAAGAGAAACAATGATGCCAAGCACCAGCCTCCTTTTAAAGTGTCCAGTGGTGTCATTCTTACTTAATCATGACAGATTGATCTCCAGCCCTGTCCTCATCAACACCCACACCTTTGTTTATGGAGCAATCACTGAAACGATGTTAGCTGGTTCTTTTAAGGAAGGGCTGCAGTGATGTTGAAATGTGTTTTGGGGGATAAAGTTAATTTTCTAGGCAAATATTGACTTTGCAAGTAATTGCTGTTAAGCTGATCACTCTTTATAACATTCTGGAGTATATGCAAATTGCCATTAGAAAAAATGAAGCAGTAGACTTTGTAAAAATTAATATTTGTGTCATTCTCAAAACTTTTGGCCATGACTGTATATATATATATATATATATATATATATATATATACACACACACACACACTGAAGTTACCGTACTTCTTAAGTACAGAATCAAAGCTTTTCTGTATTCTAAAAACCACATTAAAATGCTGCACCAAAAACACATCAAATAACGGGGAAAAGACATGAAAAAAAAAAAGAGTAGATTGTTATTGCAAAGTTTGGTGCGGACAACTGCAGAAAACAAACAGTATTTATGCTATGTGTGAACATGTCCTTACAGACACCAAAAAGCCAGATGCCATAGTGAAGCTTATAGGGTATGGTCCCACGTTCAGGATTTGCTGCGGCTTTGACGCTGCAAATTTATGCATCATCAAAATCACTGCTTGCAGATGATACAGCATAGTGGATGGGATTTCTAGAAATTCTATGTGCACCTTCAGATCGCCGGCAAAAACTGACATGCGGCGCGTCTTTCAGATCCACAGCATGTAATTTTTTTCGTGTGGAGATGCTAGTCTCTGCAACAGAAAATTCCACAATAGAATACGTACGGCTGAGTGAACACATGCAGATTTTCCTGCGTTCAAAAGGAGGCAGCGCTTTGGACAAAGAACATACACTATTGTGGGCATATATCCGCAACATGTGCACATACCCATAAGGTGTTATCCGAGCACGTTGAAAGAGAGAGAGAGGTTGATTTTTTGTGCCAGAACGGGTTTTGGGGTTAAATTTCATGAAAGGAAATTCTTCCGGGCATGCTCAGTTGAAAGAAACGGAATCTGTCAACTGATTCCATCATGTGACGGACGGGGACGGATCCGTCGTCCATAGGCATCCATTCTACCAGACAACGGACGCCGACGGATCCGTCACCGTCCGCCTTTTTGACGCAGACAAAAAACGTTCCTATGGACTGTTTTTTTTCCCCAGACGGACCCCAATTTTATCACGGATCCGCCGCAGAACGGACGAAACGGAAGGCGATCAGTCACAATCTGACGCCAATACAAGTCTATGGGGAAAAAAAACGGATCCGCCAGGCAAATCCGTCAGATCCGTTTTTTCCCCAAATGGCGGATTGTGACTGACGCCTGCAAACGGAAGTGTGAAACAGGCCTTAGGCAATCCCTGCATGTGTTGCAGCTGTCAAACAGCCGCGGCAACTTGAGCAATTTTTTCGAGCACGTCGAAAATACTCGATTAGGACATAAGCGTGCTCGGAAAACACCTTATCCATCACTAATAAAGATGAGAAAGTTTTGGTTGCTAGGACTGTGAATGAATGAACAAAGAATAAATCCACAGATCCCAACCAGAGATGAGCTTGATGCACAGATGACGTCTCGCCAGCCCTGGCTAATCAAAAGCCACGCCGATGTTGCCAGAAGGTAACAGATTCGCAGGCCTCCTGTCCAACTGACAGGTACAAACAGCCTGGACTAGAGTCCCGTGAATTGATCTGCACACATCTATTCCCAGCCATTCCGAATACAGCAGACCGTCCCAGATTTGGGTCTACGCATTGCAGTATCGGGCAATTGCTGAAGGTACCTCACTGCCACCACCCCTCTGACATCTCCTCCTACCAGAGTAGAAAGAAATAGTAAATGGTTGTGGTTGGCTGTGGCCAACATTTGCTGCGGCATACTACACATGATTTGTCCTTCTTTCTCTTCTTGAGAATGAGGGAGAAATAGTGCAAAGAGTGAGATGTCGCTCTTTCTCTGTGAGGGGGGCTTTGGAGTGTTGTGGGATCCCGTTCTGTATATCGGGATCCCACAACACAAGTTTTAGCTTGACTTCTGCTAGAAATTCAGGCACATTTGGGGGGCCATTAGTGTTACTTTTGGCTACTTTTGTTAGGTAACAGATAGAAAAATCACCAGTTATCTGTGACAACTGACTATTAAAGTTTATTTAAAAAAAAAAAAAAAAAACACAACAGTCCGATTTCCTGCAAAAACCTTTGTGATAGTGTTGAATGACCATTAATCTTAACCAAATTCCCAACTCCATTTACTCAAGTGCAGCCCCAAACTTGCAAGGAACCTCCATTGTTTCCTGCAGACAGTCATTTTTGTATTGCTGTCTAACCTTTTGGTGACAAACTCTTTAGCAACCGCCTAATTATTCAATTTGTCAGTCCAGAGCACATGCCATTTTTCTGCACCCCAGTTTCCATGTTTTTGTGCATAGTTCAGTCACTTGGCGGCCTTGTTTCCATGTCAAAGGAATTTTTTTTAGCAGCAATTCTTCCATGAAGACCACTTCTGGCCAGACTTGTCCCAACACTAGATGGGTGTAGCTGGGTCCCACTGGTGGCTGCCAGTGATGAACAATTTCAGATATGCTTGATGTGCTTTTCACCTGCTGCAAGAAGTTTATTTGGTTGACCACTGTGTTCATGGTCCTCAATGCTGAGAAGTATAGACGGATACTTATCCAACATGCAATAACCCCAAGGGAGGCATCTGACTACAATTTATTCTGCAGCAGGGCATCAAACCCAAACATACAGTCAATGTCATTAAGTACTTTCCTTGACAAGTAAAACAAGCAGTCCTAGAAGTGATGATATGCCCCCCCACTCCCTGTACGACTTCAAGTTTGGCTGGGATTACATGAAGAGATGCAAGCCTATATCTACAGAAGATCGGTGGCCAGTTTTCCAAGATGTTCAGAGCACCCTCCGTGCAGCGTTCCAAACACTAGTGCAAGTGATTTAGATTTTGCCTTTGTTCATTCACTCTTCATATTGATAGATTAAAAAAATGTATTAATAGTTTATTATTTTAAAGCATTCTTACTTTGTAGCATATTTTTCACATCTGCCTAAAACTTCTGCACAGTACTGATATATGTGTATTACATATTCTATCCCCCCACAGAGTAGCCTAACCTCACACCGTGTGACTGCAGACTTATGAATTCGCCGGTTTCTGACCGGGAACCCGAGGGTATGTACAGTATGTGTGATACAGACTCTCGGGCCAGTGGACGCAGCCTCACTTCCATACACTTACAAGCAGAATGTCTAATGTCCCATCCCCTGATGACATGCAGTGAAACATGTTGGGGGGACTTGTGCTATAATACCACTTGTCCTTTTTTGCTATATAGACAATGGCACCCCAGGGTGTTATCCAATGAACATAAGAGGTGACAATCACTAAAATAATAATCTCAAGGCAGATTAGGGACAATAATTTTATAGCCATATGAATTTTAATATAAGCAGTAATAAAAGCCAAGTTTTATGGCTTGATAGAGAGGGATTTCTTTGGGATTCTCCCCACTTGGTTAATGAACCGAACTTTGGCAGAACCCAAAACATCCACGGGTCCCCTCATCCCAACTCATTTATGAAACCTCTAAAACCCTAACCTAAGGCACCAACAGTACTGTATGTTCATAAGGTTTATCAGGGTTTTTGTCCACTCTGAAAAACACTTAATAAAAGGTCTTTTCCTATTAATTTTTCCCTGAAAACTCACTTTTATGCATTTTTTTTTTTAACAACTTCAGGTTTAAAAAAAAAAAAAAAAAAAAAAAAAAAAACGGCAAGCAGTTAAAAATGAGTTAAAGGGAATCTGTCACCCCTTTTTTCAACTATGAGCTGCCGGCACCGACATCAGAGGCTTATCTACAGCATTCTGTAATGCTGTAGATAAGCCCCCGATGTAACCTGAGAGAGAAGAAAAAAGGGTTAGATTATACTTACTGGGGGGCGGTCCGGTTTTGGTCCGATGGGTGTTGCAGTCCGGCGCCTCCATTCTTCTAACAGTGACGTCTTCTTCTTTACTGCCTGTCATGGCTCCTGCGCAGGTGCACTGCTCTTCCCTGTTGGGGGCAGAGCAGAATACTGCAGCGCGCAGGGGTCGGAGCCACAGAATACTGCAGTGCGCAGGTGCCGGAGCCACTACAGGAAGGAAGGGGACGGCATCGTCCGAAGAAGGGAGGCGCCGGACCGGACGCCCGGGTGGTATAATCTTAACTCGTTTTTCTTCTCTTTCAGGTTACATCGGGGACTTATCTACAGCATTACAGAGTGCTGTAGATAAGCCCCTGATGTCGGTGCTGGCAGGTCATATTCGAAAAAAAAGGGGTGACAGATTCCCTTTTACAATCAAGTGTCATGAAGCTGCTCCATAACTAAAAAAATTAAAGTTGACAAAGGCAAAAAAAAAAAAATACAATAAAAAAAAAAATAAAACTTAAGGAAATGTTCACAATGAGCTTTTAATGTTCCAGATTTTCTGCACCTATTATGTAAATTGGATTACATGCGATTTTTTTTCTCTTGTTGATATTATGTTTTTAATAAAGCTGCTCTGTTTTTTTTCTATACTTCCTAATATTTGGCTTTAACAAAGCTTAATTGATACAGTCATGTGCGGATTACACGTGCGCTTTTTTTTACTGTCAGATTTTCTGCATCTAATACAAGTCTAGGCGGAAAATCTGCACAGAGAACGCAACATATTTCCAAGAGAATATTAACCCATAAAGAACAGTAATTACTCCCTTCTTTTGGGTCTTTATTTGCAAGAGAAACCGACAAGTTGCGGACTTCTTGAAACCCGCATCACGGGTCAGGTTATGCAGGGTTAAAAAAAAAAAAAAAAAGTGGGGCAGGGTTTCTAGAAATCCCATCCATGTGCTGGTCTGGGAGATGTTTTTTTTTTTTTGCTTCAGTCATAAACTCGCCACAGGGCCCAACATGAAGGCTAAACCAATTACTAGATATCTTTCACATACATATATATACATACATTATATATATACATATATATATATATATATATATATATATATATATATATATATATATATCTCACCTGTATATATATATACAGCCCGAGAGGGAAAACCTTCCCAGCTGACAATCCCAAACCCCTGAGGGGAATCATGGCCTCTAGAAACTGTCCCCATTAATAAGTTAGGTGTACCCGTGGGGGTCTCCGATTCCAGCCCCCATTGCTGGCAGACACTGCCCTCCATCTCAGCAGGTGCAGTGTGAGGGAAGGAGTTACCTCAGGGCTGAGCTGTCCCACATGTGCAGCAGCAGCCATGCTGCCGCCTCACACCGGCCGCCGGTGGGAGCGGTACATTGCCGCCGTGTTATCAGCAGGACCACGTACGAGAAGTCACTACCTTCAGCCAGAACGTCGTCCGTCTCCTCCAGGTCTCCCAGGTGGCTCATCTCCTCCTCTGTGGACATCTTTTCCAGAGTGACGTCGTGCTGCTGCCTCCTCACAGCACAGCGCGCCCTGACTGACTGAGGAAAGCCGTGCCTGCCGCCCCCTGACTACACCGCCACATTAGGGGATAATATCGCCGGTGACACGGGGTAATGCTCCGGGATGGGCACAGCTTTATGCTCGCAGGAAGTTGTAGGTTGGCATGGAAACAGAGGGTGAGGAGCTGTGCGGTGCCAATGTTGTGTAGGATGCTCTGGGGCATGAGATAAGTGATGTGGTTGTATATACAGACACACCCAGGAAGTGAGCCGAGCGAAACGGGAGACATTTGTTAATATGGCGAGTCATCAGACCTGCTAATGGACTGCTCTAGGACAACCAATCAGGAAGCAGCTGTTATTCTTCAGAGGATGCGACAGAAATGAGAGCTGAGATCTGATTGGTTACTCTGGGAGGCTGCACCAAATTTCTGTTTCACTGGTTTTGATAAATGTGTGGAAAGACTGGCACCTTGCCTGGAGAAGGGGGACGTGGCCTGAAGAAGGGGTACATTGCCTGGACGAGGGGCACATGACGCGGAGAAGGGGCTAAAGGCCCGAAGAAGGGGCACATGGAATGGAGAAGGGGCATAAGGCCCGAAGAAGGGGCACATGGCCAGGAGAAGGAGCATACTGCCTGGAGAAGGGGCACATGATCAGGAGAAAGAGCAAACTGCCTGGAGAAGGGGCACATGGCCAGGATAAGGGGCATACTGCCTGGAGAAGGGGCACTTGATCAGGAGAAAGAGCATACTGCCTGGAGAAGGGGCACATGATCAGGAGAAAGAGCATACTGCCTGGAGAAGGGGCACATGATCAGGAGAAAGAGCATACTGCCTGGAGAAGGGGCACATGATCAGGAGAAAGAGCAAACTGCCTGGAGAAGGGGCACATGGCCAGGATAAGGGGCATACTGCCTGGAGAAGGGGCACATGATCAGGAGAAAGAGCATACTGCCTGGAGAAGGGGCACATGGTCCAAAGAGGGGGCACATGGCCATGAGAATGAGCATATTGCCTGGAGAAGGAGCACATGATCAGTAGAAAAAGCATACTACCTGGAGAAGGAGCACATGATCAGTAGAAAAAGCATACTGCCTGGAGAAGGGGCACATGATCAGGAGAAAGAGCATACTGCCTGGAGAAGGGGCACATGATCAGGAGAAAGAGCATACTGCCTGGAGAAGGGGCACATGATCAGGAGAAAGAGCATACTGCCTGGAGAAGGGGCACATGATCAGGAGAAAGAGCATACTGCCTGGAGAAGGGGCACATGATCAGGAGAAAGAGCATACTGCCTGGAGAAGGGGCACATGATCAGGAGAAAGAGCATACTGTCTGGAGAAGGGGCACATGATCAGGAGAAAGAGCATACTGTCTGGAGAAGGGGCACATGATCAGGAGAAAGAGCATACTGTCTGGAGAAGGGGCACATGATCAGGAGAAAGAGCATACTGCCTGGAGAAGGGGCACATGGTCCAAAGAGGGGGCACATGGCCATGAGAATGAGCATATTGCCTGGAGAAGGAGCACATGATCAGGAGAAAGAGCATACTGCCTGGAGAAGGAGCACATGATCAGTAGAAAAAGCATACTGCCTGGAGAGGGAGCACATGATCAGTAGAAAAAGCATACTGCCTGGAGAAGGGGCACATGATCAGGAGAAAGAGCATACTGCCTGGAGAAGGGGCACATGATCAGGAGAAAGAGCATACTGTCTGGAGAAGGGGCACATGATCAGGAGAAAGAGCAAACTGCCTGGAGAAGGGGCACATGGCCAGGATAAGGGGCATACTGCCTGGAGAAGGGGCACTTGATCAGGAGAAAGAGCATACTGCCTGGAGAAGGGAGAAGGGGCACATGATCAGGAGAAAGAGCATACTGTCTGGAGAAGGGGCACATAATCAGGAGAAAGAGCATACTGCCTGGAGAAGGGGCACATGGTCCAAAGAGGGGGCACATGGCCATGAGAATGAGCATATTGCCTGGAGAAGGAGCACATGATCAGGAGAAAGAGCAAACTGCCTGGAGAAGGAGCACATGATCAGTAGAAAAAGCATACTGCCTGGAGAAGGAGCACATGATCAGGAGAAAGAGCATACTGCCTGGAGAAGGAGCACATGATCAGTAGAAAAAGCATACTGCCTGGAGAAGGAGCACATGATCAGGAGAAAGAGCATACTGCCTGGAGAAGGGGCACATGATCAGGAGAAAGAGCATACTGCCTGGAGAAGGGGCACATGATCAGGAGAAAGAGCATACTGTCTGGAGAAGGGGCACATGATCAGGAGAAAGAGCATACTGCCTGGAGAAGGAGCACATGATCAGGAGAAAGAGCACATGATCAGTAGAAAAAGCATACTGCCTGGAGAAGGAGCACATGATCAGGAGAAAGAGCATACTGCCTGGAGAAGGGGCACATGATCAGGAGAAAGAGCATACTGTCTGGAGAAGGGGCACATGATCATGAGAAAGAGCATACTGCCTGGAGAAGGGGCACATGATCAGGAGAAAGAGCATACTGTCTGGAGAAGGGGCACATGATCAGGAGAAAGAGCATACTGTCTGGAGAAGGGGCACATGATCAGGAGAAAGAGCATACTGTCTGGAGAAGGGGCACATGATCAGGAGAAAGAGCATACTGTCTGGAGAAGGGGCACATGATCAGGAGAAAGAGCATACTGTCTGGAGAAGGGGCACATGATCAGGAGAAAGAGCATACTGTCTGGAGAAGGGGCACATGATCAGGAGAAAGAGCATACTGTCTGGAGAAGGGGCACATGATCAGGAGAAAGAGCATACTGCCTGGAGAAGGAGCACATGATCAGTAGAAAAAGCATACTGCCTGGAGAAGGAGCACATGATCAGGAGAAAGAGCATACTGCCTGGAGAAGGGGCACATGATCAGGAGAAAGAGCATACTGTCTGGAGAAGGGGCACATGATCAGGAGAAAGAGCAAACTGCCTGGAGAAGGGGCACATGGTCCAAAGAGGGGGCACATGGCCAGGAGAAGGAGCATATTGCCTGCAGAAGGGGCACATGATCAGGAGAAAGAGCATACTGCCTGGAGAAGGGGCACATGGTCCAAAGAGGGGGCACATGGTCAGGATAAGGGGCATATGGCCTGGAGAAGGGGCATATGGCCTGGAGAAGGGGCATATGGCCTGGAGAAGGGGCACATGGTCAGGAGAAGTGACACATGGCCAGGAGAAAGAGCATACTGCCTGGAGAAGGGGCAAATGGCCGGGAGAAGGGGAGTATTGCCTGGAGAATGGGCACATGATCAGGAGAAAGAGCATACTGCCTGGAGAAGGGGCACATGGCCAGAATAAGGGGCATATGACCAGGAGAAGGAACACATGGCCAGGAGAAGGGGCACATTGCCTGGACAATGAGAACATTGCCAGGAAAATAAATACATATCCAGGAGAAGGGGCACATTAATATGAAAGAGAAAAAAAGATTTGGCCAAGTTTATCAAAATGGAGCACACAACATATTACATTTTGAGGAACCGTATGCACTACACGGCCGGGGAACATAGATATTTTAAAGGAAAATTACTCAAATAGCTAATTAATGTGTTGTTACCTTTCCAATTTAGTAGCCCCTGTTCCTTTAGGCTTCCTTCACATGTAGGTCTTCTTACATTTATAAATGGGTTGTCCACCACTTTTGTATTACCTTAGCAGAGGCCATCAATGGTAAAACAATGCGTCACCTCAACTGATAAACCCTGGCAGCATCTAGATGTAAATGTTTATGGTCACCAATAAATGGTGGAGTGCAGCGAGCTAGACCATCACCTACAGCCAAGTAACACCTTTTAATAATTTCCAAGCATGTGACATTCATGTATGTCCCACACCAGGCACAGATGAGTGGAATTGGCTCAGGAACTGTGCTTTACAGCTTGCCTCTGCATGTATCTGCAGTGATTAATGCTCATCAAAGCCCCGATCACTGCTATTAACCCCATTAACTGCAGCTGTCAATCTCTGACAGTGGCATTTAAAGCGAGGGCTGTGGGGTTGCTAAGCCAAACCTCCAACTCGTCAATTTCCCTGACTCCACGACTCCGACACCACAGCACTGCCTCTCTAATGAGCAAGTACTGTACATAGAATGCAGCTAAGATTCATCTCAACTAAAAGCTTAGATCAGAAACAAGTTCCCCAAATCCTTATTTACAGCACATACTGTATTGAACTACTGCACCCAATTTATTATATATTTTAGGAGTCGGTCCATTTTATACTGATCCTGACTTCACCAAAATGGACCCTGACTCTGACTCCACAGCCCAGTTTAAAGTGCACTGTGCCCGGTGTCCGTATCCCCATCCCACCACAATTTGATAGCAGGGTGCTGTTCAGTTGTCTTAACTGCCATGTATCATAAGAAACAGTGATTTTACCTATATACTCTTGAAAAATAGAATTTACATGTCTCAGAAATTGACCTACCAGATCAAATTTTTTTTTAAAGGTTTCTGAATTTTTTTCTTCACTAAAATAAAAAAACTATGCAATTTTAGTATTACCATAATCATATTGATCTGAAGAATCATTTTGATGGTTCATTTTTACCGCGCAAACGCTGTAAAAATAAAACCCAAAAAACAATGTAATAACTGAGTTTCATCCTCACTGTTTCGCCACGCTTGAATTTTTGTTCCTGTTTGTCAGAATATTATATGGTAAAATGAGTAATGTCATTCAGAATTACAACGCGTCCCACAAAATACGGCGGCTATTTGGATGAGGAAAAAAGTTATGACTCTTGGAAGAATGGGAAGAAAAATGAAAGCGCAAAAATTTAAATTGGCCTTTACATGTAGGGGATAAAGAGAATCTGTCTCCTGATTTCTGCTGCTCCCTCTGAGAGCAGATGGGGCAGCATACCCTGATTTCAGCGATGTATCAATTCCTGAGCTTTTTGCTGTAGTTTTGTTTAAACACTGTTTTGACTGCTGAAGCTCTGCCAGTACTCTCAGTGATTAACCTCTGCTATGTAGTCCTCTATGTTTGTAAGCTGTGTCTTGCCCAGCCTACCAACAAAAGTATAGGCAGGAAGATGTTAAGTAACAGCACAAGCGGGATTCAATAGAGCTCTTTATTGAGAAGACTAGCAGAGCTACAGCAGATAAGTGATTTCATTAAAACTACATTAAAGAGTATAGTAATTTACACACCGCTGGTATTAGGGTCTCTATCCATTTTTTGTTGCCCTTAGATTAGGAAGCATAAACATGGAAACTAGAGGTGAGCAAAAAGATTCCCAGTACCTTGGTCCAACATTCACGTTGTTACTGCTTTGCAGCCAAGCTAGAGTCTTGCGGCCGGCAATTGAATATTGGCATCCTGGGCACCTCTGGCAATGACACCATGTTGTCATGGGGGCCTTGTAAACGCTAAAAGCGCCCAAGGTGCTGGCATTCAAGTGCTGGCTGAGACCCTAGTCCAGCTGCCATGGAGTACAAACATTGATAGTGGACCAGAGTCTTCCAAATTGTTTTACTTCGCTCTACTGTTTTACAGATTCCATTTGAAGGCATTGTCCATTACTTTTATATTGATGACATGGCTGTGCTGGTTTCTGCTTCGGCCGTTAGGTGGTGCCACACCATTAAAGCTGGTGATGCTTGATAGCATCACTCCTATTTTATTACTGGGACTTATGGGTCTGGCCAATCTGGAAGCTACGAGGTAAATCTTGTTAATTTGGTTTCTGTCTGCTCTTAGCACTGGGTGGACTGTTCTATATAAGCCCCTGAGAACCAGCTCCCACTGCCAGTCACTGGTTCAGCTATCCTGGCTCAGCCTTATATGTGGTTCTTCTGTGTTTTGTCCTGATTGTTCCCATTCTTTGACCTCAGCTCGATATTTAACTAAATGCTTGTTTTATGATTCTGTTCCTGACGTGACTTCTTGGCTTTGACCCTGCATGGCGACCATTCCTGTTGTAAAATCAGATCACTAGTTAGGTGATAAAGGATATTGGGGTTCCTCTTGAATCTTCCAGATGGAGTGGCTTGTGCCTAGTCTGTCCAAGGTAGGCATTTTGAGCCGGTGGCCTCAGGCAGACATGACATTAGCCGTGAGATAAGTTATCAGTATAAGATTGGTGAAAGGTCGGACTTCCACCCAGCAAAAAGTGGAATAAAACGCGATCAAAAAGACTAATGTAAATAAAAAATGGTATAGCTGAAATCATCTTGTCCCGCAAAAAAACGAAAGTATAGCTCAATCAGCGGAAAAATAAAAAAACTATAACCATCAGAATAAAGCAATGTAAAAATAATTATTTTTTCTATAAAATAGTTTTTATTGTGTAAAAGATCCAAAACATAAAAAAACTATGTAAATGTGGTATCACTGTAATTGTACTGACCCAAAGAATAAAGTTGCTTTATCAATTTTACCACACTAGGAGCGGCAAAAAAAAACAAAAAACAATTCCTGAATTGCTGGTGTTTGTATATTCTGCCTCCCAAAAATTGGAATAGAAAGTGATCAAAAAATGTCATGTTTGTCACGCCAAAAACAAACCCTCACGTGACTCTGCCATCCAAAATATGGAAAAATGATAGCTTTTCTAAATATGGCGATGCACAACCTTGTTTTTGTATTAAAAAAAGTATCTTTTAGTGTGTGACAGCAGCCAAACATAAATACCAGGTATAAATCTGGTATCACTGTATTCGAACCGAATCGAACAATAAAGTTGCCTAGAAGAATATTTATTATTGAGAGTCCTCAGTGGTTGATACCTTTTAATGGCTAACTGAAAAGATTGTAACAAATTGCAAGCTTTTGAGACTACTCAGGTCTCTTCATCAGGCTAGACTAATACAACATCTGAAATATTCTATCTACTGGCTAACACGGTACAAAGATATATATCCTGCATCATAAAATTGCCTAATCACTTATACCACACAAGAAACGGCGCAAAAAAATTAATAAAACCAATTCTTCACCTATGGTGGATTTGTTTATTCTGCCTCCCAAAGATTGCAGTAAGGCACAGCTCACATTTTGTAACGGGCTGGGTGGTGGAGCTACTGTGCCAAAGCCCAAGTAAGACCTGGAGGGGCATGACTAGGAGCCTCACCCAATCTGACCACGGACACGCAGCAGCTAACGACACCACAGTCCGTGGAGAGGCAAGGGAGTTGATCCAGATGCTACTCCAGGACTGACCTTGGGTAGATGGTGGCTGACCCCTAGGAGTGGATAGCTGGAATGGCCCAGAAAGATGTCCAACAGATGCAGACAGGCGGAGAAGATGACAGGAACCGCAGGTGCAGACAGGACAGTCTAACGGACAGATGAGCACTGACGGGTGCAGCTGGCTCAGCTGCCGTTGAGGTGAGCACTGGTGGGTGCAGCAGGCTCTACTGCAGTTGAGATGAGCACTGGCTGGTGCAGCTGTCTCTGCTGCCGTTGAGGTGAGCATTGGCGGGTGCAGCTTGGTCAGCTCCCTGTTGTGAGTTCATTTTCCCCTTCGTCACTGAGGTCTGGTGAACTCCCTATTCTGGTAAAGGAAGGTAATGAGCCTGATTATCAGGCACCTGAGTCTAATGAGGATGACTGGCTGAGTGGAGTCACTGACTGGATATAAGGCTGCCGACGCCCTTCTGCCCTGCGGGTGATTTCTCTGTGGACTTCTAGGACACCAGTCTGATTCCTGCTTCCCTAAAGCTAAGTTTCTGCTTTGCCCGTTTGCATTTTTGTTTTGTGTTTGTTTTCCTTGCTTTTCTGGATTCTGCCATTCCCTGCTGGGATGAGCTGAATCTCCTTTTGCCGGTGGCTCTGTCTTCAGAATATTCCTGAGTACTGACATAGCTTTTTGAAGCCTAGCGTCTTCAGGGCCTTTTTCACTGTCAGTCTGTTGGCTCTTATTTTCATAGGGTTTTTCACGGATTGCAGACAGCAGCCTTCCTGTCCTTTCCTATCTAGGTAGTTTGGGCCCCATCTTTGCTCAGTCTATCTTTCTGTCTGTGTTAGTGTTTTCATCTTGCTTCACCGTCATTATATGTTGGGGGCTGCCTATTGCTTTGGGGTCTGCTCTGGGGCAGTTTAGATTTCCCCTTTCTTTCTTTAGGCCTATTTCATTCTCCGGCTGTGATTGAGGGGTCTAGGGCATCGTAGGAACCCCCCACGGCTACTGCTAGTTGTGTTGATAGGTTCAGGGGTCTGCAATCCGATAGCTGCAACTTCTCTAGTTTTCTGGACTTAGCTAGCATTTCTGTTTTTGCCTCCTACAGTGACTCAATCATAACAGCTCCCCTTGAGGTGAGCACTGGTGGGTGCAGCTGGCTCTACTGCAGTTGAGGTTAGTACTGGCTGGTGCAGCTGGCTCTGCTGCCGTTGAGGTAAGCATTGGCGGGTGCAGCTGGCTCTGCTGCCGTTGAGGTGAGCACTGGCGGATGCAGCTGGCTTGGATACAAGTAGAGGGACTTGAGAACTGACAAGCGAGTTAGAAGCAAACAACATTGCATAGGCACCTCCATGTTGGAGGAGGCGGTTTACATAGAGACATCCAGCCATTGGCAGGAGGACACTAAAGGAACATGCGCAGCCGCTTTAAGAAAGAGGAAGGGTGCGCGCACGCGCTCTAAGCACAGTGCTTGAATACCTGCTAGGAGTGCATGCACCCCGGGCAGCAGCAGACCCGAAAGGAGCAGGATGGGATCCTTGGCAGTGAGTAGGCTGATGTCTCTGCAGGCAGAGATGCGGGTGCTACACATTTATCCCGAGCTTACACTGGGGTTTCCATGTAAAGATCTGAAATATGTGATTCAAACGGAGCCCTCAGAGGATGATTCCCTTTAATGAAGCAGATGGAGACACTGCAGACGCTGTCTGGCCAATGACTTAGCAGTGTCCGTCTTTTTAGCCGTGCATAAAAGCGCAGTAGACCACAGTTTTGTGCACTTTTAAAAATGATAACGTTGAAAAGAGGCCAGACGGAGTCCAGAGTAACTCTGCTGCCTCATTATAGTGAGTGGCTCCCTAGGGGGGTTTCATCTGAATCACATCACTCAGAGATTTAGATGGAAACCCAGATGTAAGTGCTCAGGGTACAGCGCCGGATAAATGTGATCCAGTAGCATAGCTACCGAGGAGGCGGTTTCCCCGGGCCCCATGCTCTGAGGGGGCCCACCCGGAGCTACGCTACCGTAACTGTATCGGCGTGCGCAGCGTGCCGATACAGTTACATTGTGCGGCAGAGCAGGGAGAATCGATCTCCCTGCTCGGCCGCTATGGGCCCCTGAGCAGGAGGTGGGGGGCCTGGTGCCAGCAGTGGGCCACCCGCCCGTCATCGCAGGGTCAGCTGTATCAGCATCTAGCCGATACAGCCAACCGCATTGATGAGAGAAGGAGCCAGCGCTCCTCCCATCATGCCTCTCTCAGCTTCTGACAGCGGGCACGCTGACGTCACTGCCTGGCGCCCGCTGTCAGGAGATGAGCGGAAGAGCAGTGAGCAGCGCAGGGAGCCGGGAGGAAGAGAGGGGAGTACTGGATTTATTATTTTTTGTAATGGGGGTGCACTAATACAAAGGGTGGCTATGAGGGTGCATTAAAATAGGCTGCCTATGGGGGTGTATTATAATAGGCTGCCTATGGGGGTGCATTATGATACAAAGGCTGCCTATGGGGGTGCATTATAATATAGAGGCTGCTTATGGGGATGCATTATAATAGGCTGCCTATGGGGGTGCATTATGATACAAAGGCTGCCTATGGGGGTGCATTATAATACAAAGGGTGGCTATGAGGGTGCATTATAATAGGCTGCCTATGGGGGTGCATTATAATAGGCTGCCTATGGGGATGCATTATAATAGGCTGTCCATGGTGTGTGCATTATAATAGGCTGCCTATGGGGGTGCACTATAATAGGCTGCCTATAGGGGTGCATTATGATACAAAAGCTGCCTATGGGGGTGCATTATAATAGGCTGCCTGTGGAGGTGCATTATACAGTCATGGCCAAAAGTTTTGAGAATGACACAAATATTAATTTTTACAAAGTCTACTGCTTCATTTTTTCTAATGGCAATTTGCATATACTCCAGAATGTTATAAAGAGTGATCAGCTTAACAGCAATTACTTGCAAAGTCAATATTTGCCTAGAAAATTAACTTTATCCCCCAAAACACATTTCAACATCATTGCAGCCCTGCCTTAAAAGGACCAGCTAACATCGTTTCAGTGATTGCTCCATTAACACAGGTGTGGGTGTTGATGAGGACAGGGCTGGAGATCAATCTGTCATGATTAAGTAAGAATGACACCACTGGACACTTTAAAAGGAGGCTGGTGCTTGGCATCATTGTTTCTCTTCTGTTAACCATGGTTATCTCTAAAGAAACACGTGCAGTCATCATTGCACTGCACAAAAATGGCCTAACAGGGAAGAGTATCGCAGCTAGAAAGATTGCACCTCAGTCAACAATCTATCGCATCATCAAGAACTTCAAGGAGAGAGGTTCCCTTGTTGCCAAAAAGGCTCCAGGGCGCCCAAGAAAGACCAGCAAGCGCCAGGACCGTCTCTTAAAAGTGTTTCAGCTGCGGGATCGGGCTACCAGCAGTGCAGAGCTTGCTCAGGAATGGCAGCAGGCAGGTGTGAGTGCATCTGCACACACTGTGAGGCGGAGACTCTTGGAGCAAGGCCTGGTCTCAAGGAGGGCAGCAAAGAAGCCACTTCTCTCCAGTAAAAACATCATGGACAGACTGATATTCTGCAAGAGGTACAGGGAGTGGACTGCTGAGGACTGGGGTAAAGTCATTTTCTCTGATGAATCCCCTTTTCGATTGTTTGGGACATCTGGAAAACGGCTTATTCGGAGAAGACCAGGTGAGCGCTACCACCACTCTTGTCTCATGCCAACTGTCAAGCATCCTGAAACCATTCATGTGTGGGGTTGCTTCTCAGCCAAGGGAATGGGCTCTCTCTCAGTCTTGCCTAAAAACACAGCCATGAATAAAGAATGGTACCAGAATGTCCTCCAAGAGCAACTTCTCCCAACCGTCCAAGAGCAGTTTGGCAATCAACAAAGCCTTTTTCAACATGATGGAGCACCTTGCCATAAAGCAAAGGTGATAACTAAATGGCTCAGGGAACAAAACAGAGATTTTGGGACCATGGCCTGGAAACTCCCCAGATCTTAATGCCATTGAGAACTTGTGGTCAATCATCAAGAGACGGGTGGACAAACAAAAACCTTCAAATTCAGACAAAATAAAAGCATTGATTTTGCAAGAATGGACTGCTATCAGTCAGGATTTGATAAAGAAGTTGATTGAGAGCATGCCAGGGAGAATTGCTGAGGTCCTGAAGAAGAAGGGTCAACACTGCAAATATTGACTTGCTGCATTAACTCATTCTAACTGTCAATATAACCTTTTGCTACTCATAATATGATTGCAATTATATTTCTGCATGTGATAAAAACATCTGACAAATACACATAAAAACCAGAGGGCAGCAGATCATGTGAAAATATAATATTTGTGTCATTCTCAAAACTTTTGGCCATGACTGTAATATAGAATCTGCCTATGGGGGTGCATTATAATATAGAGGCTGCCTATGGGGGTGAATCGTAATATACAATCTGCCTATGGTGGTGCATTATAATAGGCTGCCTATGGGGGTGCATCATAATATAGAATCTGCCTTTGGGGGTGCATTATAATATAGAGGCTGCCTATGGGGGTGCATCATAATATACAATCTGCCTATGGGGGTGCATTATAATATAGAGGCTTCCTATGGGGGTGCATTATAATATACAATCTGCCTATGGGGGTGCATTATAATATAGAGGCTGCCTATGGGGGTGCATCATAATATACAATCTGCCTATGGGGGTGCATTATAATAGGCTGCCTATGGGGGTGCATCATAATATACAATCTGCCTATGGGGGTGCATTATAATATAGAGGCTTCCTATGGGGGTGCATTATAATATACAATCTGCCTATGGGGGTGCATTATAATATAGAGGCTTCCTATGGGGGTGCATTATAATATAGAGGCTGCCTATGGGGGGTGCATCATAATATACAATCTGCCTATGGTGGTGCATTATGATAGGCTGCCTAGGAGAGTGCATTATAATGCAGAGGCTACCTATGGGGGTGCATTATAATACAGAGGCTGCCTATGGGGGTGAATTATAATATAGAGGCTGCCTATGGGGAGTGCATTATAATATAGACTCTGCCTATGGAAAGTGCATTATAATATAGACTCTGCCTATGGGGATGCATTATACTATATTGAGGACTATCTGGTGTATTATGCTATATCAGGGGTCCCCAGCCTGTAGCTCCGGAGCCACATGTGGCTTGCAGTCCCATGAATTGTGGCTCGCGACTGTCTGCCAGCTTGGTGCATTAGGTCCAGGTCTAGCAAACAGGTATGAAGAGAACATCTCAAAATGGTGAATTTTGTGAGTATCCCTGTACAGAAGTGCAGATGTGGATGCACATTTACTGGTCTTAGGGGTTTAGAGATGTTTTAGGTATGGTACGCTGGAGGATGGTACTACCTGTTAGAGGAGGTGCTCAAAGCTGGATGTGACAGTGTGTTGAGAGCCCTTGATGGGAGAATACTGAATGGGGGTATTGTGGGAACCCCTGGATCTCACTGTACTGCTTTGGAGTGATTTCTGTGGAAAATCTTTGGTTATCATTATACCTGTAATGGGGGCTTTGGTTGACACTACTTTGAAGGAGATGGGAGCTGGATGTGGCTTGCGCCCCTCTCTCAGTGCTTAATGTGGCTCGCGACCCTCTCTCTAATCTGAATGTGGCTCTCAAGGTCTGAAAGGTTGGAGACCACTGTGCTATATGGATGCTATCTAGGGGGCCATCATACAGTGTTGGGATTATAGTGTCGGGACCATCATACAGTGTTGGAGCCATTAAATAGTTTAGGGATATTAAGGGGTCAGTATATATACAGTGAGGGGGCATTATACTGTGTATAGAGGAGCTGCACGGGGGGAAGACTAGGGACATTATTAAATGTAAAGTGGGCACTTTTTGTTATAGGGGAACTCGGGTTACTGTGACTGTCAAAGGGGCACACACAGGGCAATATTAGATTCTAGGGGACACTATATGGACACTTTTCTAGGGCACTTGCACCAGGCATTACTATATTCTAGAGAGTTGCTTTAGAATTTAGAGGCCACACAGAACCACACAATAGGTGCAGTAATAGGGACACATACGTCTGCAGCGGCTCAGCATTGGGGTATCAGCAGGATGAGGAGTTTGTCCAGGTTGGGAATAGTCCCATTGGTGACAGTGCTGAAAATATGAGAAGTGAAATGTGTCTTTGTTGTATTCTCTGTAGCCGAGTCCTGGCTGGAGGAGTCGTCATGTCGGTCTGGGCCAGATGGAAAAGACGTTGAAAAGTGAATAATTCCATCAGAAACAACGTCAGCGGTAAGTCCTTATCTGTAACTCTGCTGTAATCTGCTATATGTTCTGTAGGACTGGTATTATTTACCACTGACCATATGGTGGTAATATCAATATTGGTGTTTTTATATATAGATTATTTTTGGCAACAGCGCGGTCATCTGCTGAGGTTCTCAGGTTAGGGGCCCACTCAGAAGTTTCGCCCCCCTGAACCAAAACCCTTGCTACACCTCTGAATTGTGATCCCAAACGTTATGTAAGATGTTTCTATTTTGTAGGGGACTTCCATGTTACTGATAGTACAAAGACTATGGCAAAGCAAAATGGCTCTTCAACCCCAAAAGAAATCCTGCGAATTCTGCACTTCCAAATCTAAATGACTCCCCATTTTGAGCCCCACCCACAGTGTGCATAAACCACATTTAGGGTCCCCATGTTTGACATTTTTGTAGCGATGAGAATCTGCCTAATTTACGGGCGCATGTCTCCAAAAGCTTGTGCTTGGCACAATGTACTGGTCACTACAATGGCAGTTTGCAAATTTCACTCAGCAATATCCACTGCTACTAGCTTCTGAAAAACACCCATGGAGTATAATTGGTAAATGCACCTGTAGATAAATTTCCTAAGGGGTATAATTTCCAAAATTGGGTCACTTGAAAGGGAATTCTGCTCTTCTAGCACTTAGGAGCTCTGTATATGGAGTCCGTAAAGTATTCTAGGAAAATCTGCGCTCCAGGAGGAAAATAGCTCTCTTTTCCTCCCGAGTATCTCCGTATGGCTAAGTAGTACTGTACAGCCACATATGGGGTATTGCCACGTTCAGTAGAAATTGTGGGACAAATTCTGTTGCCATTTTTACCCATTCCATTGTGCATCCCCAATGTGCATCACTAACACGTTTTTTTTTTCATTAAAAACTAGGTTGTAATCATGTACATGTAGGTAACATCAGGTTCGCAGGATGCAGTGACGAGACGCTAGACTGGTTGAACTTTGAAAAGCAAACTTTTATAATTTGAAGCCGTTAGGGCTATACTAAGCAACCAAAAAGGGGTAACAACAGTTGTCCTCACAGGGACTCAGTACAACCAAACACTATTTGAAAAGAACACGACTAACCCGGCCGAGGCCGGTTACTATGGGGCCACGGTATGGCCGTCTACTGGTCCTTATACTCTATAATGTCACTTTTCCGTCCTGACGTCCCTCGGCGTCTCTGTGGAAGCTGCGTTGCTGATGAAGCTGCCTCTTTCCTGAGGGCCACTGCATATCTACCCTCTGCTGCTGGTCTCTTCTCTCAACTGTCAGTGTCCTTCCCGTTCTCTCATGCCCCCTCCGTCTCCTGCTCCCTGTCTGACGTATCACCAACTGACTCCTCTCCGCTCTCCCTGTCCCTTTTATACTCGCCCCTCCCCTTGCTGTCCTGTCACTCTCAACAGTCCACTCTCCTCCTCTGTTCTCCGGATACTGTTTCCTTAGGAACTCAGATGGCGGTCCCCTTGGTTCCGGCCCGGACACTCTGTGGGGGTCCTCCTCCCTACATACAAAACTCACTTTATATAGTAATATTGTACCTGCTCATTTAGTCATAGGGTTGTACTTCATTTCATTCAGTCACGGTTGTCACCGCCCATGCAATTTGAATGATGTTCCCGGGTTGCGCCGACGTCACTTGAATCCGCTTTGAAATCCCGTAGTCACGCAGCGTGTATCGTGGAGGTGTGCTTGCGCAGTGTCGAGCGGGGAGCAGAAGTCAGTATTACACACAATAAGCACAATGAGTAAAGTATGCAGCACATTAATTTGTGAACGACATGTGACAACTTTTGATACCACCTGGACACTATTACATAAGCAGTATTGGAAATGTTACTGATATGAACCTTATACTTAATATTTTCAATTCTCGTAGGAAAGAGGAAATATGCATAACACTTATGCATAACACTTACCCAAGCACTTTGTCCTTTGTGATGAAACATGTTCTCAGTGTATTTTTGCAAAGGTTCTTGGCTCATCTTGGATTACTCAATTTTCTATCATTACCATCTGTGCAGCAGCCATAAAGTTTAGGGTAATTGGGCGCTACTGCATGCTTTTAGATATATGAATACTGTAACATAAAAGCTTCGCTCTTATCTTGTCAAGGGGATAAACTTTCTTCCCCGTTTATAGTTTTTAATAGTGATCATTCCTCTGTATGTTATTGACCCTCATTATTGGCCCTCAGGTGGACAGTAACAGCAAACGTGCCCGTGCCCCCATTTATGCCCCTCTTGTATATGTACACATGTGTAAGAAATACACACATGCATTTACACATTAAGCACACTTTGAGACTGTTGGGAAACCATCCCAGTGACTACCACATGAAGCTGTTTTAGAGAAAGGCAAGGGTGAGAAAACGAGGGTTACTTTGAGGAATCTAAAGTGTAACATCTATCCCGGTTTGTATCACACATTTTTCTTTACTTGTTGCCTCCACATGTGGTTTTTCTGCCTTCAGCCTGAATCTACAATGTGCACATTAAATTAAAACAAGGAAAACTGATGCACAGGCCACTCCCATAAATACATTGAATGGATTATTATGGGAGTGGCCTACCAGATGACTGGCCCACCAGAGGACTGGATGATGCTCTGGTGGGCTGTGGCAAGCACTGCATTGCAGGAGTTCACTTACTGATAACTGTTCACTGTTGTTCTCTGGACAACCAAGGAGAGTGGTGATGCAATCATAAAACCTGAACCACTGCAGCTCACTTCAGACTGAGCAGATCGTTGCCTGCTCTGGTAACTTGATTGCTATCACCGCTTCTTCCTGGATTATAAAACCTAGAATGCGGTGCTGCTGCAGTTATTCAGCCTGATTGATTGGCTGCAAAAGAGCTAACCAGAGTGGGGGTTGTAGTTCCCCTCTGACATCACTCCCTCTACCTTAACAGCTCAGGTCTACTTCTGTGTTGCCATTGATGGACTGCACAGCCGTACGAGAGAGAAAAATAAGGCACCAGCTGCTGCATTGCAATGTCAGTAAGTAGGCAGGCTTAGGGACCACTAATACAGGCGCTTTAAACTCCACCACTGTCTAATTATTAAAGTGTTTGGGACTAAGTTGTTTAGGGGTTATACATATGAATGGTGTTGGAGAGGGGTCATCATTCAGTAAGGCCTCTTTCATACTTCCGTTTTTTGTTGTCAGTTTTAATCTGCCAAAATGGCGGAAAGCGGATCCGTTTGTAACTGATGCAAAAGGATGGCACCGGACCGTTTTTTTGACAGATCCGTTGAATGCAGAATTTTAAAGGAACCGCAGTCCGGGAAGGAGAGAGAGAGAGAATTTTGTTTTCCCACCGTCAGAAAGGATTTCAGGGTTAAATCCCCAGCTGACTTCCTTTCTCCGGGCATGCGCACTGTAAAATGCGGATCCTACAGCCAAAAAAACGTAGCAGGGTCCGTCCAGGCATGCCGGCGGTCGCAAACATTTTGGCGGATCCGCAAAAAAACGGATCCAACGGATGGCCATCAGTCAAGATCCGCCGGTAATGCAACTCAATGGGGAAAAAAACGGATCTGCCCCCAAAAAATGGCGGATCCGTTTTTTTTCAAAAACTGGCGGATTTTGACTGATGATCAAAAACGGAAGTGTGAAAGAGGCCTTAGAGGTGACTGAGGACCTCTCGTACACCACTCGTATCACCAAAAACTAAAATGGGACTAGAGGAGGAACTCATCATAGCTATAGTGTAGGGCAATGTAGCTAAAGGATGATGCAAATATGTAAGCAGTCAGTAAGGAGGAGGCGGGGCTTAGCAGATAAATGGTGGTTAAGTGCAAGAGCCTAATCAAGGCGGGCGTAGCTTTGTTGTGCAACATATCCTGCATGTGTTTAGTGTGTGACTGCTGTACAGCAAATCAACTCTGCTGAATATGCTGCATGTGTCTAGTGTGCGAGTGTAATGTCTCTAGAGTGTGTTTGTGTGCGTGTGTGTGTGAAACAAGTGGTGGGCGTGTGGCATGTATGTGACACGTGTCTTGAATATATTCATTGTCTCTGTGACCGACATGTAAAACACATGACTTTAATGTATATAATACATTAGTGTGTGTATATATATATATATATATATATATATATATTGTAGTGCAGCAGGGTTGGTGCAGTGTGATAGACAGGCAGTGACTTAACAAAGTTCCAAACACAAAGTCTCATTAATGTAGTTACTTCACAGCATTAGTGTCCAACTCACATCAACACAGCACACGATATCCTCCGGATCAAAGCGGGGCACATATCCTCTGGATTACAGCCAAATAAACATGCTAGTCCTCTTTCTAGACCCGTTACCATGAGCGACTGCACTGGTGTGTAACCTGTGGGTGCCAGGAGTTCGCTCTGCTGGCCTCTGTGTTACTCTCACACAGGCAGTGCTTTTGCAGAGCTTGTCTGTCCTACACCATGAAAACTCCACTCTGATATTAACACACCCATACCCTATACTGCAGGGTTTTAACTAGCATCTGTGGCCTTCAGCCACCTGGAAAACCCAGGCTGGGAATGAAATGGACTGCACCACTACCATACTGGAATCTGTTTCAAACACAACAACCCAGAGCAGGTTTTCCCTAAATCTGCCTCGGACAACCAGCCTGTCCAAGACGTATACTCACTTTAGTCTGTGTTCCAACCACAGCTATGCCTGTGACTGCAATGTCCTCTCATGACCTCAATACGTCTCCGTGCGCATCCTGGGAGAAACATACAGCGACCCCTATAGGTAACACCAGTCACTGCGTCACAATATATTTACTGTATAAATATATATATATATATATATATATATATATATATATATACTGTGTGTATGTATCTACACATGCATCATAATATATAATAGACAATACTTCAGTCAAAAATTGTAAGAGTAGTCCTGGACAATAGTGACATAGCATATGGGTTAATAAAGAATCCACTTCTATTGTTTTCACTGATATAATGAACTATGGCCAATTCTTTAAATTTTTAGACCATGTTGTGCAGTTCTGTGTTTTTTTTGTAATATGTTTCTGGACCTTTGTCACCATAAAAGAAATGGGACACAGACATATTTTTTGCAAAGGGTCCCCACAGAGACGTAACTAGGGTTTTGGTTCAGGGGGGGCCAAACTTCTGAGTGGGCCCCCAACCAGGTAACCTTGATTACAACTTGGTGACGCACAATAATAGTGGAGGAGAACCTCAGCAGAGGACCGCGCTGATGCTGAATATAATTTCTAAATAAAGACCAATATTGATATTA
This sequence comes from Dendrobates tinctorius, assembly GCF_039654945.1. NCBI lineage: Eukaryota > Metazoa > Chordata > Amphibia > Anura > Dendrobatidae > Dendrobates > Dendrobates tinctorius. The sequence continues at coordinate 11,629,626 of NW_027361672.1, forward strand.
CCGCCATATAGTGAGTGGTAGATACCTGTCCTACACAACATACCGTGTAAGAGATCACAGCACAGTTACAGATGGTAACTTACAGCTGACGTTCTTTCTGATGGAATCGTTCACTTTTCCATCTGGCCCAGACCAACATGACAACTTCTTCCAGCCAGGACTCGTCTGCAGAGATTACAACAAAGATTCATTTCATGTCTCATATTTTCAGCACTGTGACCAATGGGACTACTCCCTACCTGCACAAACTCCTTACCCTGCTGATACCCCAATGCTGAGCCGCTGCTGCTGTATGTGTCCCTTTAACTGTACCTGCTGTGTGGTTCTCTGTGCCCTCTAAATTCTAAAGCAACTCTCGAAAACAGTGCCCATATTTTGTCCCCTAGAAAGTAATAGCGCCATTTGTGCCCCTTTGACAGTCACAGTTACTTGAGTTCCCTATAACAATAAGTTCCCACTTTACATTTAATAATGTCATTAGTCTCCTCCCTGTACAGCTCCTCTATACACTGTATGATGCTCCCCTATAGACAGTATGATGCTCTCTTATACACAGTCTAATCCCCCCTCACTGTATATATACTGACCGCTTATTATTCCCCAAATTATTTGATAGCTCCAACACTGTAATCTCCACACTGTATGATGGCCCACTAGATAGCCTCCATATAGTATAATGTGCCAGACAAGTTCACTATAGGCCTCAATATAGTATAATGCACTCCCCATAGGCAGACCCTATAGAATAATGCAGCCCTTTTTATAATGCACCCCATAGGCAGCCTCATAAAAATAAATCCAAACCTCACCTTTCCTCCTGTTTTCTTCACTGCTGCGAGCTCCCGCACATCTCCGGACTGTAGGCTCCGAGTAGTGACGTCATTGCGACCCCCTGTCAGTGTTGGCGTTAGTGACATCAGAAGCTGATGAGAGGGGGATGATGGGAGAGGGAGCGTAATACTCCTTCTCTCATCAATGTAGTCAGCTGAAATGGCATCCAGCCAACACGGTTGATTTTGCAATGACAGGTGGGGACCCACTGCTGGCGCAGGGCCCCTGCGCCTGCTCACGGGCCCCATAGCGGCCAGGTGGCAGAGCAGGGAGATCGATTCTGCCTGATCTGTCGCAGAATGTAACACTATCGGCGTGCTGTGGGTGGGTCCACTCAAAGCGCTGCTCCCGGGGTGACCTCCCTCCCCCTTGTAGCTCACCACATTGTAGGATTCACTCCAACAATAAGTCACCTGCATTACTGATACTAATATATTATATCACACTAGTAAAATGTCCATGCCACTAACAATCGCTGTATAGGAAAACACTATTCCACAGCTATTTGTCATCAAGCACTAACTGCTGCTGTGGCACTACAAGTGCCAGCCTTAACTTCCCAGTAGAAGCACTCTGGAAGCAGCAAACACTAGTTTGGGTGTGTGCAGACGTTGCGGATTCTGCTGCGGATCCGCAGTGGATTTGGTCCTGCGGATCCGCTGCAGTTTCTGCTGCGTTGTACAGTACAGTCTATGAGAAATAAAAAACACAGTGCACATGCTGCGGATTTTCTGCAGATTTAAATCTGCAGTATGTCAATTCTTTGTGCGGAATCCGCAGCGTTTTGACACCTGCTCCATTATAGGAATCCGCTACTTACCTGTCAGACGAGGCGATCCTGACGTCCTCCCACCCGCGTCCACGCGTCACTCGTCTCCACAGCAGGAAGCCCAGCAGGAAGCTCACAACGAGAAACGGTCCAGGACGTTCTCGCGCGATCAGCGATAACCAGTGGGGGAGCAGTCAGAGGTAAGTATCACACATAGCGATATCTCTAGCAATATCGCTATAATGTCACAAAAACCAGTGACGTTATAGCGATATTGCTAGCGATATCGCTTAGTGTGACAGGCCCTTTAGTTGTATGTATATATCCAAAGCAACAGATTAGACACTTCAAATAGTAATTAACATAGATACTCATCAATTCCCACGCTGTGTGCAGTGTCCACTGGTCCTGGAGCAGCAGCTCCTCAGCTTTCAGGCTCCTCTCAGTCAGAAGCAATCAAGTGCAGAGCAGACAGTGCACTCAGCTCACAGGCAGAGGCAGAGCCCCCTGCGTCCCGGCTGCTGCTGGAGCTGATGACTTCTCTGCAGCAGGGAGCTTTCAAGGAGAGCGCGCTCAGCCAGGATTGGGTGAGTGACCTCCCCTCCCCCTCTCCTCTGCAGAAGAGCGGTCACATGACTCACTCCCTGCTGCAGCATGTAATTGTATGGGCGCGATCTGCACGCCGATACAGTTACATAGCATAGCTCGCGTGGGCCCCATCAGAGCGCAGGGCCCGGGGCCACCGCTCCCTCTGCCCCCCCGGTACCTACGCTACTGGGTCCCCATGTTGGCAGTGTCCGGCCCTGCTTAAGGGTATGTTCACTGTTCTTGTGCACTGCAGTGCATAAGTGTTATGAGCTTATTTTCTGCTTCACCAGTTGAGAGTTCCCCTTCCGTTCTCCCTCTGGTGGTGACGGGAGGTGGTGAGGTTGGTTTGAGTGGTAGTGATCTGCCACCTGGTGAGGAAGATAGTGATTGGATTTCTGGAGTATCAGACTGGATATAAGACAGCCGACGCCCTATCCTGTTGCTGGTGATTCCGTCTGTTTCTCAGGTCTAGGACACAGCTCTGTTCCAGTCTTCTAAACATAAGTTTGTTTTTTGCTAATGTTCACATTTGCTCTTGTTGGTCTTTTCAGTTTTTTGTGTGGTCACCCAGCCCGGCTGGGCTGTGCTGAATTTCCACTCTTATTTGCCAAATTGCCTTTTTTTTGTCCCTTTTAGATTGGCCTCTTTTTGCTCTGTCAGAATATTTCAGAGTGCTGATATAGTGGGAGAAGTCTAGTTGTGTTGGATATTTTGTAGGGTTTTTTGGCAGACTGCAGACAGTGTCTTTCCTTTCCTTTCCTTTCTAGTTAGTCTGGCACCATCGTTTGCTCAGCCTATTTTCTTGCCTTTGTTTGTGTTTTCATCTTTTTTTCACCGTCAATACATGTGGGGGGCTGTCTCTCCTTTGGGGTCTGCTCTGGGGCAGTTAGTTTTCCCCTTTTCCTGCTTTAGGCTTATTTAGTTTCTCCGGTTGTGACGAGGCATCTAGGACCACCGTAGGAATGCTCCACGACTGCTGCTAGTTGCGTGTTAGGATCAGGGGTCTGCAGTCTGCATAGTTACCAACCTCTTTGGTTTTCTGAGACTCAGCTTGTGTTGTTTTTTATTTTCCTCCTCGGCTACCCTTTCATTACACATAAGGCCTATTAGTGACTCACTCACTGTGCCTGTGACTCAGGTTATAGCTGAATCTCACAGGCCACCATACCCTGGGGACATCACATGACCTCAGGGCACCATGGTAACCATCGGCTCCCGCGATTCTCCAATGGTTGCAAAGGGGTCCTTTAACCCCCTTTTTACCAACGAATTACCGTTGTCTCAATTGACAATTTAAGGGGTTAATTGACCACTATTGGTTACCAAACCGACTGGGCCCAGTACCGCAAGGTGTCAGCTGTCATGTACAGCTGTCACCTGCGGGAATTTCAGCCGCCTTGTGGCGCAATAGGTTTATTCTCGATCGATGAGGGAATAGGGCACCTTAATGACCGCCATTTTTATCAGCGGTCTTTAAGGGGTTAAAGTGAGATTCATCAAATGAGCGTTTTGCTGTTTTGTCAGGTGATTACTGGAATTTTTGGACGGATCTATAGTTGAGAGCAAGCATCCCTATGAATGCCCATTCACCGAGTATTAGCATGACAAGGTGGGGGATAAGGGTAAGGGCAGAAGTGCAGCTAGTACCACTTTAGCATGGTGGGCCTTAACCATCCAATTCTCTGGTGGGCCCATACTACTCCAGTCCAGGAGTGTCCTGTGTATCTACTTCCTTGGTGTTCATGTCTTTATATAAATAGCAGACATGTTGTGAGCTCATTTTCGGGTTTGCCTCTGGCTTCTGGTGAGGGTTATGGAGCTGGCTGTGCTGACAGAGGAGTAGTGAGTTCTCTATCTGGACTCCCTCTGTTGGTGAAGGGAGGTAATTAAGCTGATCTAAATGGCAGAGACTGGCCACCTGAGGAAGAGGACTGCAATTGGACATCAGGAGTTTCTGATTGGATTTAAGGCAGCCGACTCCCTAGTTTCTTGCTGGTGATTTTTCCTGACTGTGGCTCCTGGTTTCCAGTTTGGTTCCTGCCTTCCTAAAGCTAAGTTTTCTCTGCTATTGTTCATATGATTTTTGTCTTGTTTACTTAGTGTTTGTGTTCAGCCAGCCCTGGCTGGGACTGGGCTGAATCCCCATTTTGTCTCTGATCAGTTGATCTCTTTTGCTCTGTCTTCAGAATATACCTGAGTGCTGATATAGTGATTTAAAGTCTAGCGACTTCAGGGCCTTTTTCTATCAGACGTTTTGGACATTCTTTTTGGCAGGGTTTTTTGCGTGATTGCAGACAGCAGCTTTTCTTTCCTGTCCTTTCTAGTTAGCGAGGGCCCCATCGTTTGCTCAGCCTATCTTTCTACCTGTGTCTGTGTTTTCATCTTGTTTCACCGACAATACATGTTGGGGCCTGTCTATTGCTTTGGGGTCTGCTCTGGGGCAGTTTAGATTTTCCCTTTATTTCTTTAGGCTTATTTAGTTCTCCGGCCGTTACAAGGCGTCTAGGACCACCGTAGGCACGCTCCACGGCTACTGCTAGTTGTTGTGGATAGGATCAGTGGTCTACAATCCGCTAGTTACCAACCTCTCCGGTTTTCTGGGCTTAGCTTGCTTTTTGTTTTTTCCTCCTCGGTGACTCATTCATAACAGAATCACCAGCCATACCGCAGATTCTAGGGTACTCAAAAGCAGGAGAGAATTGTAAAAAAAAAAAGTGTCAGAATTTTTTTTTTATATGTATATTTTCTCCTCTTTTTCTCTGGGGCCGTAGGAGGATTCTTTTTTTTTTTTTTCTTTTTCTCCTTGATGGAGATTAAGCAATTGTCTGATCGTGTGGAGCAACTCGCTGCTGAAGTGTGGGGAATTTCCGCCTATCTCGCTCATTCACATGCTGTTGAACCAAGGATCCCTGCTCCTGAAGTGTTTTTGAATTTTAAGAATAATTGTAAATTATTTCTTGCCTTGAAGCCTAACTCATCGGGGAGCTCTGCACAGCAGGTTAAAATTGTCATCTCCTTGCTGCGCGGCGATCCCCAGGATTGGGCATTTTCTTTGACACCTGAAGATCCTGTTTTGACTAATGTGGATACATTTTTTCAAGCCTTGGGGTTGTTATATGATGAACCTAATGCTATTGATCAAGCTGAGAGAGCCCTATTGGCATTGAACCAGGGTCAGGATCCTGCAGAGTTATACTGTCAGAAATTCCGAAACTGGGCGGTCCTTACTACATGGAATGATAGTGCATTGACAGCTCTCTTTCGGAAGGGTTTGTCTGAGACTTTAAAAGATACTATGGTGGGATTTCCTGTTCCCTCTGGTCTTCACGATTCTATGTCATTAGCCATTTAAGTTGATCGGCGTTTACGTGAATGCAAGACTACACGGGAGGTGCTGCCACATTTTGAACAAATGTCTGAACCTATGCAATGTGATGGAGTTTTGTCTAGGGCGCAACGTCAGGAGTTTAGAAGGCGTAATAAGCTGTGTTTTTTCTGTGGAGATGCCTCTCATGTTATTTCTGTCTGCCCTAAACGAGAGAAACGTTTTGCACACACATTTACTGTGGGTGGTGTACAACCTAAGTTTCTTTTGGCAATTACTCTGATCTGCTCCTTATCCACATTTTCCGCGAAGGCTTTTGTGGATTCAGGAGCGGCCTTGAATCTAATGGACTTGGATTTTGCTAAACGTTGTGGTTTTCCTATGACACCTCTGCGGAGACATATTCCTTTGAGGGGTATTGATGCTACTCCTTTGGCGAAGAATAAACCTCAGTTTTGGACCCAGGTGATAATGCAGGTTGCCCCAGACCACTAAGAAAATTGCAGATTTTTGGTGTTGCATAATTTACATGATACCATTGTTCTGGGTTTTCCCTGGTTGCAAATCCATAATCCGGTTTTGGATTGGAAATCTGTGTCTGTGGTGAGTTGGGGTTGTCGGTGTGCTCTTGGTGACACTCCTGTTTTCTCCACCTCTCCCCAGTCGCATGATGTTCCTGACTATTTGGCTGATTTTTATGATGTATTTAGTGAGAGCAAGTCTGCGTCTTTGCCTCCTTATAGGAGTTATGACTGTGCAATTGAGTTGAGACCTGGGTGTAAATTTCCCAAGGGTCGAATTTTCAATTTATCTGTACCCGAACACGAGGCTATGCGATCTTATATTAAGGAGTCGTTGGAGAAGGGTCATATTAGACCATCCTCTTCGCCCTTAGGTGCTGGGTTTTTTTTCGTGGCCAAGAAGGATGGTTCATTAAGGCCTTGTATTGACTATCGTTCCCTCAACAAAATTACGGTTACATTTCAGTATCCGTTACCCCTGATTTCTGATTTATTCTCCAGAGTTAAAGGTGCTTGCTGGTTTACTAAGCTTGACCTCAGGGGGCGTATAATCTTATTCGCATCAAGCATGGGGATGAATAGAAGACGGCATTTAATACTCCTGAGGGACATTGAGTACCTGGTGATGCCTTTTGGGCTCACTAATGCCCCTTCTGTCCTCCAATCCTTCATGAATGATATTTTCTGGGACTTTTTGGATAAGTTTTTGATCATCTATCTGGATGATATTTTGATCTTTTCCAGGGATTGGGATTCTCATGTGGAACATGTTCGGACTGTGTTCCAGATTTTGAGGGAGAATTCCTTGTATGTTAAGGGATCGAAGTGCCTTTTTGGCGTACAAAGGATTTCATTTTTGGGATTTACTTTGTCTCCATCAACTATTGAAATGGACCCGGCCAAGGTACAGGCCATTTATGATTGGGTTCAACCCACTTCTGTGAAGGCTCTCCGGAAGTTTTTGAGTTTTGCTAATTTTTATCGTAAATTTATAGCAAATTTTTCTGGTATTGCTAAACCACTGACTGATTTAACTAAGAAGGGTGCTGATGTGCTGGATTGGTCTTCAGAGGCTGTTTCGGCCTTTCAGGAGCTGAAGCGGAGGTTCACTTCTGCTCCAGTTTTGCGGCAACCTGATGTCTCACTTCCTTTTCAGGTGGAGGTAGACGCTTCAGAGATTGGTGCAGCAGCTGTTTTGTCCCAAAAAGATCCGGTGACATCTAAAATGAATCCCTGTGCTTTCTTTTCCCGAAAGTTCTCCCCATCTGAACGCAACTATGATGTGGCGATTCGGGAATTGTTAGCCATGAAATGGGCATTTGAGGAGTGGAGACATTGGTTGGAGGGAGCTAGACATCAAGTTGTGGTCCTCACTGACCACAAGAATTTGATTTACCTTGAGTTGGCCAAACGCTTGAGTCCTAGACAGGCTAGATGGGCCTTGTTTTTTACGCGTTTTGATTTTGTGGTCTCCTTTGTTCCAGGCACTAAGAATGTTAAGGCAGACGCCCTTTCTAGGAGTTTCTTTGCTGATTCTCCTATTGTGACCAAGCCTACTACCATCCTAGATGAGGGGGTAGTTCTTTCTGCCATCTCGCCCCATTTGAGACGTGCTCTGGAAGAATTCCAGGAGGACAAACCTGAGCGTTGTCCTATGGGAAAATTGTATGTTCCTGACCAGTGGAGGAAGAGAGTGATGTCTGAAGTTCATTGCTCCGCATTGGCTGGTCATCCAGGTATTTTTGGTACCAGAGATTTTGTGAGTCGGTCTTTTTGGTGGCCCGCCTTATCTCGTGATTTCAGGAATTTTGTGCAGTCCTGTGGGACTTGTTCCCGGTCTAAACCCTGTTCTCGCTCTAGTGGGTTGTTGATGCCCTTGCCGGTGCCTAAGAGGCCATGGACCCATTTTTCAATGGATTTTATTTCTGATTTTCCTGTCTCTCAGAGAATGACTGTTATCTGGGTGATTTGTGATAGATTCTCTAAGATGGTCCATCTTGTACCACTCCCAAAGTTGCCATCTTCCTCAGAGTTGGTACCCTTGTTTTTACAGCAGGTGGTTCGGTTGCATGGGATTCCTTAGAACATTGTATCGGACAGAGGAGTTCAGTTTATTTCCAGATTCTGGAAAGCCTTTTGTTCCAAGCTGGGAATTCAGTTGTCCTTCTCCTCTGTGTTTCACCCTCAGACCAATGGGCAGACGGAGAGAACAAACCAGACTTTGGAGTCCTATTTGAGATGTTTTATATCTGCTGATCAGGATGATTGGGTTTCATTTTTGCCCTTGGCTGAATTCGCTTTAAATAATAGAGCTAGTTCTGCCACCTTGATGTCGCCCTTTTTCTGTAACTCTGGGTTTGATCCTCGATTTTCTTCAGGGCAAGTGGAATCTTCACCCTGCCCAGGTGTTGACACTGTGGTAGAGAGAATACAGCAGATTTGGGACCAAGTAGTGGATAAGTTGTCTCTCTCCCAGGAAAAGGCCCAGCGGTTTTCTAACCGGCATGGGACCATTGGTCCCCAGTTTAAAGTGGGTGATATTGTTTGGTTGTCATCAAAGAATATCTCTATGAAGGTGGCTTCTCCAAAGTTCAAGCCAAGATTTATTGGACCTTACAAGATTTTGGAGATTCTTAATCTGGTTTCTTTTCGATTGGCTCTTCCTGTTACGTTTAAGAACTATAACGTGTTTCATAAGTCGCTGTTGAAGAGATATGTTGAGCCAGTAGTTCCTATGGCTACACCTCCTGACCCTGTATTGGTTGAAGGTAATGTGGAATATGAGGTAGAGAAAATACTGGATTCTCGTCTGGCTAGACGGAGACTCCAGTATTTGGTCAAGTGGAAGGGTTATGGCCAGGAGGACAATTCTTGGGTCTCTGCCTCTGATATTCATGCCGATAGATTGGCTCGTGCTTTTCATCGGGCCCATCCTGATCGGCCCGGTGGCGTGGATGAGGGTTCGGTGACCCCTCCTCAAGGAGGGGGTACTGTTGTGAGCTCATTTTCGGGTTTGCCTCTGGTTTCTGGTGAGGGTTATGGAGCTGGCTGTGCTGACAGAGGAGTAGTGAGTTCTCTATCTGGACTCCCTCTGTTGGTGAAGGGAGGTAATGAAGCTGATCTAAATGGCAGAGACTGGCCACCTGAGGAAGAGGACTGCGATTGGACATCAGTAGTTTCTGATTGGATTTAAGGCAGCCGACTCCCTAGTTTCTTGCTGGTGATTTTTCCTGACTGTGGCTCCTTGTTTCCAGTTTGGTTCCTGCCTTCCTAAAGCTAAGTTTTCTCTGTTATTGTTCATATGAGTTTTTGTCTTGTTTACTTAGTTTTTGTGTTCAGCCAGCCCTGGCTGGGACTGGGCTGAATCCCCATTTTGTCTCTGATCAGTTGATCTCTTTTGCTCTGTCTTCAGAATATACCTGAGTGCTGATATAGTGATTTGAAGTCTAGCGACTTCAGGGCCTTTTTCTATCAGACATGTTGGACATTCTTTTTGGCAGGGTTTTTTGCGTGATTGCAGACAGCAGCTTTTCTTTCCTGTCCATTCTAGCTAGTGAGGGCCCCATCGTTTGCTCAGCCTATCTTTCTACCTGTGTCTGTGTTTTCATCTTGTTTCACCGACAATACATGTTGGGGGCTGTCTATTGCTTTGGGGCAGTTTAGATTTTCCCTTTCTTTAGGCATATTTAGTTCTCCGGCCGTGACGAGGCATCTAGGACCACCGTAGGCATGCTCCACGGCTACTGCTAGTTGTGGATAGGATCTGGGGTCTGCAATCCGCTAGTTACCAACCTCTCCGGTTTTCTGGGCTTAGCTTGCTTTTTGTTTTTTCCTCCTCGGTGACTCATTCATAACACAGACAACCTTTTATGTCTATATATCTTGATGAAGAAGCCTTTGAGCCCAGAAACGTGTTGTGTACTGAGATTTTAATGAATTCGTTATTAATCACCTGACGCTGATCTGTTTTGGAGTTTAGTTGGGAATTACCTAAAAAACGCATAGATACATTATTGTTAACACTTAGCTTTTTCTTTGGCAAGCTCAGCCGTGGAACTAAGACAGAGGCTGCATTGTGTTTTAACTTCGTGGAGTTGCGCTCACCTGGCACACCAACCCGTGCAGAGGTTTTTATCACCGAACCCTGGTTTGAAGGCTGCTCTGTAGAGTTATTCCACTGTGCAACAAAGAAATGTATTTAACATCTATGGGGAGGCCATCTTATATCTTTCCGTTACAACAGATTGGAAATCTCCAGAAGAAAATAAATCATTTTTGGTATTTAATTAATAGACTGGCTATCGCTGTTAACCTATTATATGCTGCTGTCAGTCGCTGACAGCGTAATTTACAGTACACGGTCTGAGAATGCGAGGTTCTCATCACGCATCATCCCACCCACAATGCATTTGCAGGTTGCCGATGGATTGCTATTGCAGCCAGGGATCTGCTGAAGACCCCTGTACCTTTCATTACAGTGTTGCTCTAAAGGCCAGTCTGTGGCTGGAATTCACATGCTGCGGTTGTATTGCAGTATATATTGCAAATTGACCACAGGCTTAAGTCCATTTAAGTGCCAAAAACAAAAAGGAAGCACACTGTAGTGGCATAGCATGCAAACATGAAATATGAAAAATCAATTGCATTACCGCATTAGAAATATGAAAATTTGAGAAAGCTAAGCGCATAAAATGGCCAATTTATGTGTACCTGGAAACCACGTTAAGGCGTTTCTCATTTTCCAGGACCATAACCTAATGCCAATCCTCACTTAGACTAAAGTCTTCATCTGTATGAGAACCTATGTAAATCCTCTCCTTAGACTGAAAAACTTGGCTGTGACAGTCAGTTTTTTGAAATTTGTACTCATTGACCTTCTGACTGAGCACTCCACCTCTTAGCCGCAGGCGGTTTTAATCACAGCAGGGCCACCACCCCTCCACAGAGATATAGATTTCAGTCTAAGGAGAGGATTTACATAGGTTCCTGTTATGAATGGGTCACCGAGGAGGATAGCAGGCCCAGGCTAAGCCACATAAAACCAGAGAGGTTGGTAACTAAGCAGATTGCAGACCCCTGATCCTGTCCATACAACTAGCAGTAGCCGTGAGCGTACCTACGATGATCCTAGACGCCTCAGCACTGCCAGAGAGCTAACTAAGCCTAAAGCAAGAAAGGGGAAATCTAAACTGCCCCGGAGCAGACCCCAAAGGAATAGATAGCCCTAAACATATATTGTCGGTGAGACAAGATGAAAACACAAGCGCAGGCAGAAAAATAGACTGAGCAAATGATGGGGCCCACACTGACTAGACAGGACAGGAAAGGAAAGACACTGTCTGCAATCACGCAAAACCCTGCAAAAAGTCTAACACGTCTGATGCACAAAAAACACTGAAGTCGCACGACTTCGCCCCCACTATATCAGCACTCTGGGATATTCTGAAAGCAAAACAAAAAGAGACCAATATAACAGGGGACAAAACAAACTGGCACATGCAGTAACGTGGGCGGTGATTCAGCACAGCCCCAGCTGGAGCTGGCTGACCCGCACAAAGCAGAGATGGACAAAACCAAATCAAATGCAAACAGAATAGCAATTGAACCACTTAGCTGAACCATGCAGGAAAAGAGCAGGAGACATCAGACCTCAGAAGACACAGGAAGAAAACCACCAGCAGGGATAGAGGAAGTCAGCTGTCTTAAATCCCAGTCAGAAACCCCAGATCTCCAATCGTCTTCCTCATTATCAGGTGGCAAGCCTCTGTCAATCAGATCAGCTCCACTACCTCCAGTAACCACCAGAGGGAGCCCAGAAAGAGAACTCACAACCCCTTTGTCAATCTGACCAGCTCCACTACCTTCAGTAATCACCAGAGGGAAGCCAGAGAGAGAATTCACAACAGGTTCCCATACAGATGAAGACTTTAGTCCAAGTGAGGATTGGCATTAGGTTAGGGTCCTGGAAAAAGAGAAACGCATTAACGTGGCTTCCAGGTACACATAAATTGGCCATTTTATGCGCTATGCTTTCTCAAATATTCATATTTCTAATGCAGTAATGCAATTCATTTTTCAGATTTCATGTTTGCATGCTATGGCGCTACAGTGTGCTTCCTTTTTGTTTGAGTGTATATGAGTTGGTGACTCTAGGTTAAGCACCTGTTCACACTTAGTTTATGCTTGGATGTGACAGTCAATTTTTTTAAATTTCCCTTAAACATAAAGTAAAAAGTAAAAAAAAGAAAAAAACATAACAATTTGAATCACCACCATTGTCAAAAATTAAAAGCAAATATATTGCTGCCTTTGTAAAAGTTTGATTTATAAAAATATAAGGTTATTTTACCCGATCAGTAAAAACCGTAAAGAGAAAAAAATTGAAACACCAGAATTTAGTTTTTTTGGTCATCTCAATGCCACAAAAAAATGCAATGAGAAGCAATTAAAACGTCCTATCCCCCAAAAATGTTATCAATAAAAACTACAGCTCACCACACGAAAAAACGGCTCTCATACAGCTCTATCATCTGAAAAGTGAAAGCGTCTGATGTTTTGCAAAATGGCAACACAATTGAAAATGTTTTATGAATTTCTGATTTTTTTCTTTTCTTTTTTTTTTTAAATCAAATCATTTTTATTGAAAATGCCAACATTTCAGAGAGGACCATTTTCATTTTCGGAGCAGTTCTAGAATAACTGAAAATAAAAATTTTTCTTCATATCTTAAAGATAAAAAATATATTCACATTTGGTATTGCCAATAGTTCTGACCTGGAGAATCACATTCCCAGGTCATTTTTGCTGCTCAATGAATTTATTTTTGCTTTCTTTTTAAGTTCGCATTTTAATTTTTTCCCCCATTTTCCAGGACATCGCATGGTAAAATGAATGGTATCATTGAAAAGTGCAAATTGTCCAACAAAAACAAGCCGTTAAAAGGCTATGTCATCAAAAAAATAAGAAATGATGGCTCTTGGAAGAACGTGAGAGAAAAAGGAAGTGCAAAAATGAAAAAATTGCCCGGTTATTAAAGGAGTCTCACAAACAAATTTTATATTAATTTATAGATCTTAGAATAATAATAAATTCCACAATTGGACGTGTCGGAGTTTAAGCCGATTGTCATCTTACTGTGATCCGATTTTCTTGCATGAGAAAATTGCAGCATAGGTGCGGAGAAGGTGGAGAACTTAATTTCTCCATCTTCTGCTAATTTCTCCATCTTCTGCATTGTTTCTGTGTGAGTACATCGGATTGCACTTGGATGACATCTGAGTAAAGTCTGATGTTTCACATGCACCCATAGACTTGTATGGGTGCATGTGAGCCAATTATCAGATGCATTTGAAGCAGTCTGCGATTGTTTTCTCATACCAAATCACCATGAGAAAAAAATTGCACATCTGCACTGCCCCATAATATAACACTGAGCCAAGTGCTATCCAATAAAACATCGGATAGCGCTTGGCCGTGTTATATGAGAGTGTGAGTATACCATTATGATGGGTTCAAAGGGCTAAAGATGTGGCAGAAAGACTCGCTCCTGTGATAAAACAGGCAGGGAAATGTGTTATCTCACATAAAAAAACAGCTGCATGGCCTTCTATGTAGTCTGAATACTCTCTTACGCTTAGTCCCCTGGCTAGGAGCTGTTGCGCGTGCCAACTATGATCTGAAAAAGCAGCTCTGCATGGTCGAACGCAGCAAGTAAAACAGTACACAGCGGGGTCACATTTGTAAGATCATCTCAGCAAAGGATTTTCATGTCCTTGATACCATTTTAAATTACAGGGAACTTATTAGTGATTGAGAAAATTCAGTTTTCTCTTTTTTTAAGTTTGACAGTAAATTGTTTTCCTTATCTGAGATTATGACAACCAGGTCTACTTCTGCTTTAAACCTAACCGCAAAGGATGACATGAAGCATGAGAACGGAATTTGTGGTTCCGTAAATATCACATAAGGATGTGCCACCCATCACGTGCTCTCTTACGTATAAATAACCGGTATATAAATGCTGTCTTACCTAGGATTTCTTCACTGGACCTTTCAGTAATTTAATTTGAGCAAGTGCAGTACATGACGGTAACTTGGATATTTCTTAACAAACAACGTCCATGTTATCTGAAATCAAGTAGTGCTGAAAATACCGAAAATGAGCCTAAATAATAAACTGGTTGGAAAAGGAAAGCTAAATTCTTGATTCATAACCTTTGACACAATGTGCTGGATTTTATAGAGTACAAATAAGCTGTCAAATATCTGTTCCCAAGAGAGAGAAACATCTTTTTTCTTTTGTTTGCTGTTCTATGATATACTACTGAAAAATGTCAGTAGTGCCAGCTAATGGTTTTAAGGTTAATAATGGATTCTAAACTCTATACTATTCCTCATAAAACATGCAATACCGGTGCAACACATTTTTATGGGTAAACCCCTGTGCCATGTCCACCATCATGTTAATGCGACAAAAAAATTACAGTAGAATTTGCACTACAAAACATGCTAGCAGTGGAGTATAAAGGTTTCTGTTTGGGACTGCTATGAGGAGTAGCAGTTTGGAGCTATTTTAGGGTATACCAACCCCTTGTGGTAGGAATGGAGTAATACAATGCCTTCAAAAAGTATTCCTACTCCAAAAACATATATTTTAAAAATATAAATCTGAAAATTGTTATGTGCATTTGTATTCAGCCACCCCTGGGTCAATACTTTGAAGGTCCAACTTTCACTGCATTTACTTCTGCAAGTCTTTTGGGGTATGTCTCTACCAGCTTTGTACATCTAGAGTCTGAATGTTTTCCCCATTCTTTGGGATTTAGGCCTGGCCGGTGACTGGGACATTCAAAGACATGAATATGTAGCTCTGGCAGTATGCTCAGGGTTGTTTTCCTGCTGGAAGGTGAACTTACGCCTCAGTCTCAAGCCTTTTGCAGCATGTAACCGGTTTTCCTCAAGGATTACCATGTATTTAGCTCCATCCATATTCCCATCAGCTCTGACCAGCTTCCCTGTCCCTGCTGTAGAAAAGAATCCCAACAAAATGTGTACTGCCACCACCATGTTTGACGGTGGGAATGGTGTTTTCAGAGTGATATGCATTGTTAGTCCTCGGCCACACAGTTTTTTCTTTTACAACATTTCAAAAGCAGAATTTCTTAAGGCTTGCTTTCAAAAATGTTTTTCATATATACAGCAAAGAGTATATAACCTAGCTTTTTAATAAATACACTTAAAAATAACTCAGAAGCTTAAACACATACAACAATAATCATAAAGTACTCTAAGTGGCACTGCTCGTAAAAAATCACAATCTCCCTCAATATGCTTCCAATAGCTCGAAACAGGGTCTTCAGCATGGAGACAGGTGGTCAGAGACAAAGTAGATAAAATACTCCTAGTTCATGACAGGGAAATTATTTGCTTCCCGCCCTTACAAGAGCAGTGCCCAAATGTTATCTATATACAACAACACCAAAAAAAGCCCCACCAACACATTTCTGCCTCAATATAGAGGCCTGATTAGGGAAGTGTACTTGAGAATATCAGGACTCAAAGGTCCAAGACACAAATGGAGATATCAAAATGGTAATAAATAGCAAAAGAAAGTGCTGCAGTGGCAAATACACCTCTCAGGTGATTGTGCAGAGTTCTGCCCAGTCAAAAAATGGGATGAGAGCGGGGACACATTCCTGGGGATATAAATAGTATTATTGTATTGATTAGCATCAAACATGGTAGGGGCAGTACCATTTTGTTTAGATTCTTTTCTTCAGCAGGGACAGGGAAGCTGGTTCCACGTGCGAGATGGGGACTTCCTGTTTTGAGACCCCTTTGAGAAAGCAAATGCGAAATGCTCATCAGGGTGGTCCTTTGGGCGTTTGCACTTGCATTAGCACTTTATTATGGGTATGTGTCTTCTTTTATGACTTTTACATATAACTTCACCTTACTGGGATTGAATGCATGTCAATGATTAGTAAACACTATGTGATATCTGTGACAGGAGCCTTGTTAAATGCACATGCACTTTATTCCTTTTTCTGATAACAGATGTTTTCACATGTCATGCAAGATTAGTGATTCTAATTTTTGACATGCTGGAATAGTGCTACCTGCTGTTGCTTAAAAAGCATCCAGCAATTAGAGGGGTTAACACAGTCACAGGAGACAGGGAGTGGTTAGCAGAGCCCCAGAGGGATGATGGGAAACTTGTTTACATTCTGGCAGCAGACAAAAGGGATGAGTGGTGTATGATCTGTCTAAAATATGTTCAGGCAAGTGAACCATAGGGACACAGGATTCCATTAAAGAGTGAAGCTGGGCTAATCCCTATACATCTACTGGAGAAAGTCTATTAGGAGCAGGAAGATAAATACGATAAGAAGTTGTGTTATAGGAATAATCTCCCTCAGCAAACCCTCCCCCCTCCTCCATCTCACCATGCTAGCAGAAATGCTGTGTACTGCTGTGCCTTTGTAGAGTCTTGATCTGTGCTGAACTGTGCTAACAAAAGAGGCTATTAGTCAATGTGCCTCTAAGAAGCAGCTGTACTGTTATAAAGCCTGTGCTTAAGAGACCTGAATTGTGCTGAATGTGTTGTGACATTAAACTACACTGTTCATGTTCATGAGGACTCTATTAGTTGTATCTGTGTGAGCAAGTGGATCCATCTTGTGCCTGAGGAAGCTGCAGTACATGGTCACCATGAGTAACGATTCCCCAAGAGTTCCAAAGAATTCATGAGACCTGTTCCGCGCCTATCTGAACCTAGCGGCATGCACGTAACAAATTACCAGGTTTACCGAATTACTCTCTGATTTCTCATACTATGTGATGAAATTTTGATCTGTATTGTCAATCTGAAAACTTCTTTGCCAATTTAATTCCTCCAAAGGTGACACTTTTCCTTCTTTTTGTTCACCCTTTTTTATTA
Source organism: Dendrobates tinctorius (assembly GCF_039654945.1). Classification (NCBI taxonomy): domain Eukaryota; kingdom Metazoa; phylum Chordata; class Amphibia; order Anura; family Dendrobatidae; genus Dendrobates; species Dendrobates tinctorius. The sequence continues at coordinate 11,646,599 of NW_027361672.1, forward strand.
TGTCTATATTATTGTTGGTAACCTTTTTTAGAGATTAATAAATAGTGTCTAATTACTTCTTTTCAATTGTTGAGTATCATTATATGGGAGTTTCTTCTAATATGACCCATAAATACAATTTAGATAGGATACCATGATATTCACATAATAAAACTGGCTTCAGCATATCTAATTCATTTATCTAGTAATTTTTTAATAATACTGTGGAATCACTGTATATAGCACAAGCGATCGGACGATCGCATCTTCAAGCCCCCTAAAGGAGCTAACCATAACAGTGAAAATGTAAAAAAAAGTTTTAAAAAATATGAAAATTTTTTAAAAAGCTAAAAGTTCAAATCATCCCCTTTTTCCCCACTGAAAAATTAAAGATTTTTTTAATATAGTGCTAACATATGCTGCAGCGCTTTCCCCGATGGGAAATATGCTGTCTCCAATGGGGCTCACAATCTAAATTCCCTATCAGTGTATGCCTTTGGAATGTGGGAGGAAACCCACACAAACACTGGGAGTACATACAAACTCCTTGCAGATGTTGTCCTTGGTGGGATTTGAACCCAGGACTCTAGTGTTGCTATCCTGCAATGTTAACCACTGAGCCACCGTGCTGCCCTGCAACTGGGGATAATATGCCATCCGCAGTTACAAGGGAAATCAGCAAGAATAAATATATTTTAATTTTGAAATGCCCCTTAAATATCACTCATGCCCTTGTGGGATGTAATGTGTGCAATGAATGAATAAAAGAATGACACCGAAGGTAAAACAATCATGGAAAGTGATGGATAGCAGATAATGCTGTCCCACCAGTAAAGAAAATCCAGGAATCATGATGACATATTTCGAAGTCGTACCAAATTCTTCCTCAGGAGAACCATAATGAACATCATTGTGGTTCTCCTTAGGAAAAAAGTTGATACGACTTCGAGACACAGTAAGAATAGAGAATTAGGGTACCGTTACACTTAGCGATGCACCAGCGATCCCGACCATGATATGACCCAGTCAGGATCGCTGGTGTATCGCTAAGTGGTCGCTAGTGAGCTGCCAAACAGGCAGATCTCACCAGCAACATAGCAGCGATCGGGGGTCACTACTTACCTGTCAGACGAGGCGATGAAGACGTCCTCCTGCCCGCGTCCACGCGTAAATATAGACAAGTATAATAAACATGTGTAAGACAAGGGACACACAATTACATAAGGAGACGGGACCCTGCCCACGAGGGCTCACAGTCTGCAGGGATGGGTGAGGATAGAGTAGGAGAGGGTAGAGCAGGTCTTGCTGTGGTTCAGTAGACCGAGGATCATTGCAGGCTGTAGGCTTGTCAGAACAGGTGGGTCTTCAGGTTCTTCTTGAAGGTTTCCGTTGATGGTGACAGTCTGATGCGTTGCGGCAGGGAGTTCCAGAGTATGGGGGAAGCACGGGAGAAGTCTTGTATGCGGTTGTGGGAAGAAGAGATAAGGGGGGAGTAGAGAAGGAGATCTTGAGATGATCGAAGGTTGCGTGCGGGTAGGTACCTAGAGACCATGTCACAGATGTTTGGAGGAGACAGGTTGTGGATGGCTTTGTATGTCATGGTTAGGGTTTTGAACTGTAGCCTCTAGGCAATAGGAAGCCAGTGAAGGGCCAGGCATAGGGGGGAGGCTGGGGAATAGCGGGGAGATAGGTGGATTAGTCAGGCAGAAGAGTGTAGGATGGACTGGAGAGGAGCCAGAGTGCTAGAGGGGAGGCCAGAGAGTAGGAGGTTGCAGTAGTCAAGGTGGGAGATGATAAGAGCATGCACTAGTGTTTTCGTGGTTGAGGAATGAGCAGATTCGGGAAATATTTTTGAGTTTGAGGTGGCAGGAGGAGGCGAGGGCTTGGATATGTGGTTTGAAAGAGAGCGCAGAGTCGAAGATCACCCCAAGACACCGAGCGTGCGGGACTGGGGAAAGAGAGCAGCCATTGTCATTGATGGATAGGTCTGGTGGAGGAGTAGAGTGAGATGGGGGAAAGATGATGAATTCTGTTTTGTCCATGTTAAGTTTGATAAAGCGAGTAGAGAAGAAGGCTGAGATAGCAGACAGACATTGTGGGATTTCAGTCAGTAAGGAGGCAAGGTCAGGTCCAGATAGGTAGATCTGCGTGTCATCGGCATAGAGGTGATACTGCAAACCGTTGGATTCTATGAGCTGTCCCAAGCCGAAGGTATAGATGGTGAATAGTAGGGGTCCTAGGACAGAGCCTTGGGGAACACCGACAGACAGGGGGCGAGGTGAGGAGGTGGTGTGTGAGAGGGAGACACTAAATGTTCGGTCTGTTAGGTATGATGAGATCCAGGATAGGGCCAGGTCTGTGATGCCAAGAGAAGAGAGAGTATGTAGCAGGAGGGAATGGTCTACGGTGTCAAAGGCAGTCGTTAGTGACTTTAGTTAGGGCAGTTTCAGTTGAGTGATGTGGTCAGAAGCTTGATTGTAACCGGTCAAAGAGGGAACAGGAGGAGAGGTGGGAGGACAGTTCAAGATATACATGCTGTTCCAGTAGTTTGAGGCGTAAGGGAGAAGAGATATTGGGCGATAGACACAGAGGATTGGTCAAGGGAGGGCTTTTTGATGATGGGTGTGATTGAGGCATGCTTGAAGGATGAGGGAAAGACACCATTTGTAAGTGAAAGGTTGAAAAGGTGTGTTAGAGATGGGATGAGGACTGTGGCCAAGTTAGGGATGAGGTGAGACGGGAGTGGGTCGAGGGCACAAGTGGTGAGGTGTGATTTTGACAGAAGGGTGGAGAGCTGATCTGTCATGGTGGAGAAGCTGGCTTTTGCAGAACAGGGCTGAGCAGCTAAGAGGGGCATTGGGAGCTGCGGGCCAAAGTTTTGTCTGATCGTGTCGATCTTCTGCTTAAAGAAGGAGGCAAAGTCTTCAGCAGAAATGAGAGGAGGGGGAGGAGGTGTGGGATGGAGTAGAGAATTGAAAGTGTTGAAGAGCTGTTTAGGGTTGTGAGACAGGGAGGATATGAAAGATGCGAGGTAAGTTTGCTTTGCGGCAGAGAGTGTGGACTTAAAGCTGACAAGGGACTGGTTGTATGAGTTGAAGTACTCAGTAGAATGGGTTCTCTTCCATCTCCGTTCAGCAGCCCTGGAAACCCGGCTCAGTTCTTTGGTCAGGCTGGTCAGCCAGGGCTGCCTGTTGATTGTTCGAGTTTTGCTCTGCGTGAGGGGGCAGCCGAATCAAGTGTTGCTGTTATTGTGGTGTTATAAAAAGTGGCACTAGCATCTGTGTCATGAAGGGAAGCTATGTCTGTAAGAGGGAGAAGGGACTCAGAGAGATTGTAAATTGAGGTGTTTGAGATTCCTGTGAGGGTGAGCGAGTTTATGGAGCGGGGGTTGCGCAGTTGGAGAGGAGAGGGAAGAGAATGTCAGTAGGTTGTGGTCAGACAGGGGAAGGGGTGAGTTATTGAGATTAGTGAGGGAACAGAGACGAGTGAAGATAAGGTCCAGTGTGTGACCATCTTTGTGAGTGGCCGCAGAAGACCATTGAGTGAGGCCGAGGGAAGCCATGAACGATAGAAGTTTAGAGGCAGCCGGGGTGGAAGTGTCAATGGGGATGTTGAAGTCGCCCATGATGATGGTGGGGATGTCAGCAGAAAGGAAATGGAGTAGCCAGGTGGTGAAGTGGTCGAGAAAGGTGGAGATGGCTAGTTCTGGGGGGCGGTAGATGACAGCCAGTTGGAGGGGGAATAGATGTGGACGGAGTGCACCTCGGGCGAGGGAAGAGTAGCGGAGGGTGGCAGAGGAATTGGGGTAAAGGAGCAGGTATCAGACAGGAGCAAGCCAACTCCTCCACCACATTTGTTGCTGGGGCGAGGGGTGTGAGAGAGATGGAATCCGCCATAGGAAAGCGCAGCTGGAGAGGCTGTGTCAGAGGGAGTGAGCCAGGTTTCAGTGATGGCGAGGAAGGAGAGTTTGTTGGTGATAAACAGGTCATGGATAAATGATAGCTTGTTGCAGACAGAGTGTGCGTTCCATAGGGCTCCAGGTAAGTGGGTTGAGGGAGTGGGGGCTGGATGAATGGGTATGAGGTTATCATGGTTGGGAGGACGTGTAGAGGATCGTGGCAGGGTGGTAGAAGTGAGTGTAGGGATGTGTTGAGGAGGGCCAAGATTTGGGGATACATCGCAAGCAATAAGGAGTAGTAGACAGAGCATTAGAAGGTGGGAGTAGGATAGGACATGATGTGGCCGTGTGTGTCTGGAGAAAAAGGATTGTATGTGGAGGAACAGTTGTGAGGAGAAGGTTAGGTGGCTGGGGAAAATGCGGAGGGGGAGATGAATAGTTCCTTACTAGGAGGGGGGATTGCAGGAGTTAGGGAGAAATAGAGTAGTATGGGGGTGATAGTAAAAAGAAGGCGAAACATTGTTGTGGTGTTATAGACTGTTACCTTGCAGTCAAATTCCAGTCCAATTCTAGTCTAATTCAGAGTACTTAGAAATCAGTACTTTGAAATAAGGATTTTGAAATTGATGGAGCCGACTACGTCTGGAGCAGACCCATGGTGCTGAATATATGTACAGCTAAAGACAATCAGGTGTGAGTGAAAGTGGGGTGTGACTGCCCAGGCCAAATGCACAGAGATAAGCAGAGGTCATAGATGGTGGGAAGGGGTTATACAGACCACTTCGATGTGTGGAAAAGATAACAAGATGGAGTACAATTATGGATACAAGAAGATGGGTAAGCTATGCATACCATATAAAATACAATGCAGTTCACATGGGGCATACAGGAGCATGGGAAAGTGGTGGATATTCAGAAATGCATACCATATAAAAGACAATACAGTTCACATGGGGCATATAGGAGCATGGGAAAGTGGTGGATATTCAGCAATGCATACCATATAAAATACAATGCAGTTCACATGGGGCATACAGGAGCATGGGAAAGTGGTGTATATTCAGCAATGCATACCTGTGGGAACAGAAGAACATCTCGGTCAGATGGTGATGATGACAATACTGTAGGAGTCATGAGTGGCCAAATGCATTCTAGAATTCTAGTCTATCGCTGCTGCGTCACAAAACCAGTGACGTTATAGCGATATTGCTAGCGATATCGCTTAGTGTAACGGGCCCGTAAGACTGCATGACTTTTCATCATCAGGATTCCCGGATTTTCTTCGCCGGCAGCGCAGCATTATCCACTATCCATGCCTTTCCATTAATCTTCGTTGGAATCCCTTCACCAAGGGGAGCAGCAGCCAGACTTACAGATAAAACCCTTAGAAGAATTGTGCTTCTCACAACTCAACCAGAAGAGCACAAACCACAGTAATAATGCTCTTTGTATCTAACAATAATAGTACTAGTAAGGCCTCTTTCACACTTCAGTTATTTGCATCAGTTATAATGCGCCAAAAAGGCAGACAAGCGGATCCGTTCTCAACTGATGTGAATGGATGGCACAGGATCCGTTTTTAGACGGATCCTGAAAATGAGGAAATTTAAAGGAACCGCTGGCCGGGAAGAAGGGGGGTAGAGAGAGAGAGACTGTAATGTGTTTCTTTTGCGCATTTCGTGTGCATTTGTGCGCATGCGTTTTTTTCACACAGGTTGGGCGCACCAAAAATACAACAGGGTGCGTCCGGTGCGCAGAGGCGCATACTGCAAAAAACGCATGCGCACAAAAACGCATACAGACGAATGCAAACGCTAGACAATGCGCACCCATGTTAAACATAGGGGCACATTGCGCATGTGCATGTATGCGCACCCAGAACAGCGCAAAAAAACGCTAATGTGAAACCAGCCTTAGAGGGATGCAAGTGAAAATGTTGTTTACTGGCACTCTGACTTTTCTTTACATTTTCCCCTAATATTGTTAAAACAAAAATATAAAAAGACATAAGAATTATGCCCTATGTATCTTGCAAAAAAGGCAAAATATATTTAAATAATCATACAAGGCAAACACTTTAAAGCTCTTATAACCACATATGCAAAAGAAAATCTGAAAATGTGCCTGTCATGAAGGGAGGGAAATTATACAGTTTTGATTTAGTTAATAAAGACTTTTTTTGCATAATGGCAATTTTTTTTCAGTTATATAGTATCATTAGCTATGTAGTTGTATTAATTCCATATTCAATCAATGCAAAATGATATTACTAGACCCCCAATGATTTTCATGTGGCCTTTCATGGTTCTAGTATTTTTTTACTTGATGAATAGTGCTGCAGATTGTGTTATTCTTGGTGTCAGGAAAACAATCAAAGCAGGTCCCTGCCTTAAAATATGATCCTGTCTGCCAACAGTTTCACTATACATATCAGTGTCCAATGCCATCAGTCTGACTACATATCACTGACCAATGTGGTTGGGGTTAGGGGCTAAAGTTAGGGTTAGGGTTGGGGCTAAAGTCACAATTTCACCGCACTTTGAATTTTTTCCACATTTTCCCCTACACTATGTGGTAAAATTAATGGTATCATTCAAAAGTATTAATGGTATCATTCAAAAGTTAAAAAAACCAAGTCGTCATATGTCTATGTGGACAGAGAAATAAGAGTGTCATGGCTCTGGGAAGAAGGGGAGATAAAAAAACTTAATCGCAAAAACAAATTGGCTCTGTGGTGAATGGGGTAAATGCCCGCAGAATAAGCCAAGTCCGCAGGTAAATATGGTATCTCTTGGTGACAGGTCTCCTTTAAACTAAAAAAAAAATGTAACATAAAAATGATCAAGGTAAGGTAATATAAATGTTTCTTATACTGTTCTTTTTTCTATTCTGAAATAATTAAAATGATATGTAATGGATCTACATTCTGATGATTTTATGATCCGATAATGGCTATGAAGATAAAACTGTTTTCAGGTCATTACAATCTTAATTTCAATTTAATTCCTAATCACAGAGGTCTGAGAAAGTTATTTTCCTGACATGGATCATTGTAGACCTTGTTAAAGCTAAAATAATTAGATTTTATTTTTCAATGTTGATATCCAGGACTGGAGAAGGGACAAACAGAATAGCTTTATTATACTGTGTTTTAATTATACTTTATTCTAGAAAGACTACTCTTGAATTTTGAATGACATGGAATGGCAGCAGAATCAAAAGCATTGTAATGCACAAAATGTTAAAATGGGCATATCGTTGTGTATGGCCTAAAATAATTTTAGTTCACTTTTTAAGCTCTGCTAATATTAGTTACATTCTAAAAATATGTGGGTTTATTTTATCATAAGAGCAGTACTTGTGTAACTTATATTTATTACAAATTTTAAATGTTTTGTAGTGTATTTTTTCTCAGTTTATATTAATTTTATTTGAATGCTTATAGGGCAGTCCTTTTGACTGAGTTACTTTTCAGCAGGCTTCTAAACAAAAGGTATGTAGAAAACTACTGTAGGGTATGTGCACATAACTTCCTTCACATACGGATGCAGCTAAAAGAAGCGACCTAACCATTTTTCAGGCAGCTTCCATTTGAAACCTACTAACTAGTTATTATATGCCATGAAAAGATATTTGTGGCAAGGCCGCTGTAAAACTGGCCAAGACGACACAAGACAATACACTTTAAGGAAAACAGCACTTTCCTGAAGTGTCTATTTCTTCAAAAACTCAGCGGGAACACCAATGTCTAAAACACCCTGTACATACAATGGGTACGGAAAGTATTCATATCACTTTATATTTTTCATTCTTTGTTTCATTGCAGCCATTTGATAAATTCAAAAAAGTTTTTTTTTTTCTCATTAATGTACACTCTGCACCCCATCTTGACTGAAAAAAAAACTGAAATGTAGAAATTTTTGCAAATGTATTAAAAAACAAAATCTGAAATACCACATGGTCATAAATATTCAGACCCTTTGCTCAGTATTGAGTAGAAGGACCCTTTTGAGCTAGTATAGTCATGAGTCTTCTTGGGAATGATGCAACAAGTTTTTCAAACCTGGATTTGGGGATTCTCTGCCATTCTTCCTTGCAGATCCTCTCCAGTTCCGTCAGATTGGATGGTGAACATTGGTGCCATTTTCAGGTCTCTCCAGAGATGCTCAATTGGGTTTTGGTCAGGGCTCTGGCTGGGCCAGTCAAGAATGGCCACAGAGTTGTTCTAAAGCCACTCCTTTGTTATTTTAGCTGTGTGCTTAGGATCATTATCTTGTTGGAAGGTGAACCTTCGGCCAAATCTGAGGTCCAGAGCACTCTGGAAGAGGTTTTCATCCAGGATCTCTGTACTTGGCCGCATTCATGTTTCCTTCATTTGCAACCAGTCATCCTGTCCCTGCAGCTGAAAAACACCCCCATAGCATGATGCTGCCACCACCATGTTTCACTGTTGGGATTGTATTGGGCAGGTGATGAGCAGTGCCTGGTGTTCTCCACACATATCGCTTAGAATTATCACCAAAAAGGTCTATCTTCGTCTCATCAGACCAGAGAATCTTATTTCTTATAATCTGGGAGTCCTTCATGTGTTTTTTCGTAAAATCTATGCAGGCGTTTATATGTCTTGCACTGAGGAGAGGCTTCAGTCAGGCCACTCTGCCGTAAAGGCCCGACTGGAGGAGGGCTGCAGTGATAGTTGACTTTGTGGAATTTTCTCCTATCTCCCTACTGCATCTGTGGAGCTCAGCCGCAGTGAACTTGGGGTTCTTCTTTAACTCTCTCACCAACGTGCTTTGGTCTGACATGTGCATATCAAACCAAGCACAAAAGCAAAAGACCTTGTGAAGATGATGGCAGAAGCTGGTAACGTGTCAATATCCACAGTGAAACAAGTACTGTATCAACATGGACTGAAGGGCCACTCTGCCAGGAAGAAGCCGTTACTCCAAAAGAAACATAGAAAAGCAAGATTAATGTTTGCAAATGCACACAGGAGCAAAGACCTTCATTTTCAGAGACATGTCCTGTAGTCTGATTAAACTAAAATTGATCTTTTTGGGCATATTGACCATCGTTACGTTTGGAGGAAAAAGGGAGAAACATGGAAGCCTTAGAACACCATCCCAACTGTGTGAAACACGGGGTGGCAGCATCATGTTGGGTTGTTTTGCTGCAGGAGGGACCGATGCAGTTCACAAAATAGATGGCATCATGAGGAAAGAAGATTATATTGCAATACTGAAGCAACATCTCAAGACAACCAGGAAGTTAAAGTTTGGGCAAAAAAGGGTCTTCCGAATGGACCCATGACCTGAAGCATACTGCCAAAATGGTAACAAAGTGGCTTAAGAATAACAAAGTCCATGTTTTGGAGTGGCCATCACAAAGCCCTGATCTCAATCCTATTGAAAATTGATAGGAAAAGCTGAAAAGGCAGGTGCGAGCAAGGCGACCAACAAACATGGATCAGTTACACCAGATTTGTCAGGAGGAATGGGCCCCAATTACGACCAACTATTCTGAAAAGCTTGTGGAAGGATATCCCAAACGTTTGACCCAAGTCATTCAGTTTATAGGCAATGGTACCAAATACTAATGAAATGTATGTAAACTTTTGACTTTTCAGTAAGTAATAAAAATGCCTTAAAACATTCTCTCTCTCTCTCATTCTGGCATTTGGCAAATACTAATAATTATGGTAATCCTAATTGACTTAAAACGGGAAAGGTTTATTCTGATTTCATGTCAAATATTGAGAAAAACATGCATATGTGTGCTTTTTATATAGTGTATGTAAACTTCTGATTTCAATTGTTTATACAGTATGAGGATGGGCCCAGGATAGGTGACATATATATATATACATACCAGGATGGGGGACAAATATACCAAGAAGAGGGACATATATAGCAGGAATAGAGACATATATACTAAGATGGACCTAGGATGAGAGACATACACACGTGATCAAAATTGTTGGTACCCCTCGTTTAATGACAGAAAAACCCATAATGGTCACAGAAATAACTTGAATCTGACAAAAGTAATAATAACTAAAAAAATATATGAAAATGAACAAATGAAAGACAGACATTGCTTTTCAGCCATGCTTCTACAGAATTAAAAAATAAATAAAATTCATGAAATAGGCCTGGACAGAAATGATGGTACCCTTAACGTAATATTTTGTTGCATGACCTCTTGAGGCAATCACTGCAATCAAACGATTCCTGCAACTGTCAATGAGACTACTGCACCTCTCGACAGGTATTTTGGCCCACTCCTCAATAGCAAACTGCTCCAGTTGCCTGGTGTTTTTAGGTTACCTTTTCCAGATGGCATATTTCAGCTCTTTCTAAAGATGCTGAATAGGATTTAGGTCAGGGCTCATAGAAGGCCACTTCAAAATAGTCCAATGTTTTCCTCTTTGCCATTCTTGGGTGTTTTTAGCTGTGTGTAGAGTTGAGCGATACCGTCCGATACTTCAAAGTATCGGATCGGAATGGATCGGCCGATCTTAAAAAAAAGTATCGGTATCGCCGATTCCGATACCGGAAGTCCCATTCAAGTCTATGGGACTTCCGGTATCGGAATAAGAAAAACCCTGTTTTTGCCTTGTACAGCCTCTCTGGGGTCTGTACGGGCCTTTCGGGGGGCTGTGCCGGCCTGCCAGGGGGTCTGTGCAGGCTCCGGTGGTCTGTGCCGGCCTGCCGGGGGGCTGTGCCGGCCTGCCGGTGGTCTGTGCAGGCTCCGGTGGGCTGTGCCGGCCTGCCGGGGGGCTGTGCCGGCCTGCCGGTGGTCTGTGCAGGCTTCGGGGGTCTGTGCAGGCATCGTCCGATGGGACTACAAGTCCCATCGGGCGATGCCTGCTACCATGACAGTGATTGACACATTAGCCAATGATGGGACAGTAGTAGTCCCATCATCCGGCTAATGTGTTGAATGTAAAAAAAAAAAAAAAAAAAAAAAAAAATTACATGCTACATACATGCTACATACATACAACATGCATACTACATACATGCTACATTCATACTACATACTACATACATGCTACATTCATACTACATATATACTACATGCAACATACATACTACATATATACTACATGCATGCAACATGCATACTACATATATACTACATGCAACATACATACTACATATATACTACATGCATGCAACATGCATACTACATATATACTACATGCTACATACATACTACATATATGCTACATACATACTACATATATACTACATGCATGCTACATACATACTGCATGCTACATACATACTACATGCTACATACATACTACATATATGCTACATACATACTACATATATACTACATGCATGCTACATACATACTGCATGCTACATACATACTACATGCTACATACATACCACATATATACTACATACATACTACATGCATGCTACATGCTACATACATACCACATACATACTACATACATACTACATGCATGCTACATGCATGCTACATGCTACATACATACCACATATATACTACATACATACTACATACAATACATTCATACAATACATACATAGACATACAGTACATATAACATAGAGTAACATACTTACCAATACTTGTCACATTGTTCCCCGAAGCCATTGTCTTTTACGGAATAAATATTAACATAACAAACCACAAAAATACTCACCCACGATCCGAAGCAGTCCACGAGTGTGTCCCACGACGATCTTGGGTAGAGAACTGCAGCATCAGCTGATGCTGCCGTTCTCTACGGGCTGCAGGAATCCAATGACGGAAGGTAGGTATCCTTCCGCACTGTATTCCTCCGCCACTTAAAAAAAAAAAGTCCCTAGTCTCACTTTATGCCATTGCTGTGTGGAAATTTGAGAACAGCGGTTTTCTAATTGCAGCTCTTCCGTGGAATCCAGATTTGTGCAGCTCCCGACGAACAGTTTTCGTGGAAACTGTGTTCTGTAGGTGTTCATTGAGCTCAGCAGTGATTTTCGGAGCCGTGGTCTTGCGATCCTCTCTCACAATTCGCTTTAGAGTCCGACGGTCTCTCTCAGTCAACGTCGACTTTCGACCGGACCTGTACTTTGCTGCGGCCGTTTTTCCTTCTCTTTCAAATGCAGTCATTACTTTCGAGACAGTACCGATTGACATGCCAAGCATTCGGGCACTTTCTGTTACACTAGCGCCTGCCATACGAGCACCAACAATTTGGCCTGTTTGAAAATCCGAGAGGTCTGCCAATTGGTATTAGGTTCTCATCAATGTTCTTAGTCAAGAATTGTCTCCTCACCTGGGACACCCCCACTTACCAAACTTATCGGAATACACGTACCATTAATACCCAGCAGCTTATGTACAATCTCCACACATCTTTAGCCCCCATCTCCTCCCTCTCCTGTCCAGACGTAGCATTGTCACACTTCAATAATACACTGAAGAATGCCTTAGATCAAGCAGCACCTTCTACACACAGAAAGACCCGACACAGACAACGGCAGCCCTGGCACACAATGCAAACACGCTTTCTTCAGCGCTGCTCAAGGTGTGCAGAGCGGCAGTGGAGAAAATCTCTCTTAGCAGAAGAATTAATCCACTATAAGTTCATGCTCAAAACCTATAACTCTACCCTTCATCTGGCCAAACAATCCTACTTCACCACCCTCATCACCTCACTATCCAACACCCCAAGATGACTTTTTGAAACCTTAAACTCCCTCCTGAAACCTAAAGTACAGGCCCCCATCACCAACCTCAGCGGTGAGGATCTGGCCACTTATTTCCTAGAAAAAATTAACCACATCCATCAGGATATCTCAGCTGTTATGATTGAGTCACCGTAGGAGGCAAAAATAGAAATGCTAGCTAAGTCCAGAAAACCAGAGAAGTTGGCAGCTCTCGGATTGCAGACCTCTGAACCTATCAACACAACTAGCAGTAGCCGTGGGGCTCCTACGATGCCCTAGGCCCCTCGATCACAGCCGGAGGACTACATAGCCTAAAGACAGAAAGGGAAATCTAAACTGCCCCAGAGCAGACCCCAAAGCAAAAGGCAGCCCCCCACATATAATGACGGTGAAGCAAGAAGAAAGAACAAAACACAGACAGAAAGATAGACTGAGCAAAGATGGGGCCCACGCTAGCTTAGATAGGAAAGGACAGGAAGGCTGCTGTCTGCAATCCGTGAAAAACCCTATGAAAATAAGAGCTAACAAACTGACAGTAAAAAAGGCCCTGAAGACGCTAGGCTTCAAAAAAGCTATGTCAGTACTCAGGAATATTCTGAAGACAGAGCAACAGGCAAAAGGAGATTCAGCTCACCCCAGCAGGGAATGGCAGAATCCAGAAAAGCAAGGAAAACAAAACACTAATGCAAAAAGGCAAAGCAGAAATCTTAGCTTTAGATGAGCAGGAATCAGACTGGTTTCCTAGAAGTCCACAGAGAAATCACCCGCAGGCCAGAAGGGCGACGGCAGCCTTATATCCAGTCATTAACTCCACTCAGCCAGTCATCATCATCAGCCCCAGGTGTTTGACAATCAGGCTCACTACCTTTCTTCACCAGAAGAGGGAGTTCCTCGGGCCTCAGTAGTGAAGTGGAAAATGAACTCACAACACTCAGCCCAATCTCCTCAGTGCCTGGATCCCCTTCCCTGCGGCACCTCAAGCTCACTAGATATCTTTGAGCCTGTTTCAGAAGAAGAAGTTTCCAAGCTCCTCGCTTCCGCTCGGCCTACAACCTGCAACAGTGATCCCATTCCTTCACAGCTCCTGCAGTCTCTCTCACCAGTGGTCGCCACTCACCTGACTAAAATATTTAACCTCTCTCTTTCTTCAGGTATATTTCCCTCCTCATTTAAACATGCCATCATAACCCCTTTACTTAAAAAGCCATCCCTGGACCAGAACTGCACTGCTAACTACAGACCTGTCTCTAACCTTTCCTTCATCTCTAAACTCCTGGAACGCTTGGTCCACTCCCGTCTAATCCGCTATCTCTCGGATAACTCTCTTCTCGACTCCTTACAATCTGGTTTCCGCTCTTTACACTCTACTGAAACTGCCCTCACTAAAGTCTCTAATGATCTAATAACAGCTAAATCGAAAGGTCATTGCTCCCTGCAGATTCTCCTGGATCTCTCTGCCGCATTTGACACTGTGTATCACCAGCTTCTCCTCACTATGCTCCGCTCTATAGGCCTCAAGGACACAGCCCTCACCTGGTTCTCCTCCTACCTCTCTGACCACTCCTTCACTGTATCTTTTGCCGGCTCCTCTTCCTCTCCTTGTCCCCTTACTATCGGGGTCCCGCAGGGCTCAGTCCTAGGCCCCCTCCTCTTCTCTTTATACACTGCCCCTATTGGACAATCAGCAGATTTGGGTTCCAGTATTATATCTATGCTGATGACACCCAATTATACACTTCGTCCCCTGACATCATCCCTACCCTAATTCAAAATACTAAGGATTGTCTGTCTGCTGTCTCTAACATGTCCTCCCTCTATCTGAAACTAAATCTCTCCAAAACTGAACTTCTTGTGTTTCTCCCCTCTACTAACCTCACTCTACCTAACATCGAAATAACCCTGTAGGGTTCAACCATAACTCCCAAGCAGCATGCCCGCTGTCTTGGGGTCATATTCGACACTGAACTTTCCTTTACTCCCTATATCCGATCACTCACTCGCTCTTGTCACCTGCATCTTAAAAACATCTCCAGAATCCGACCTTTTCTCACCTTTGAAACTGCTAAAACTCTTACTGTCGCTCTTATTCATTCTCGTCTGGACTACTGCAATTCTCTTCTGATCTGTCTCCCTCTTACCAAACTTTCTCCTCTCCAATCCATCTTGAATGCGGCAGCCAGTGTCACATTTCTGTCCAGCCGCTTCACCGATGCCTCCATCTTGTGCCAGTCATTACACTGGCTACCTATTCACTACAGGGTCCAGTATAAACTCATCTCTCTCCCCCACAAAGCTCTCCACTGTTCTGCACCACCTTATATCTCCTCTCTCATCTCTGTCTATCGCCCTACACGTGCCCTCTGTTCTACAAATGACCTAAGACTAACATCCCCCGTAATCCGAACCTCGCACCTCCGTCTCCAAGACTTCTCTCGTGCTGCTCCAGCTCTCTGGAATGCACTTCCCCAGACGATCAGACTCCTACCTAGCCTCGACCTATTCAAGCGCGCTTTGAAAACCCATCTCTTCAAAGAAGCCTACCACATCAACTACTCAGTAAACTAACTTTGCCCTGTTCCCTCCTTCCAAATATTATTCTGAATCTGCACCCTACTATTTATCTGTCTCCACACCCTCCATGCACATGATAACTGCACTTGATACTTGACTATTGCACTTAAACACACGGGCTGATGAACGGATCATGCAGCTTTATATGAAAATCCCTATTTATTATAATTGCCAGACCTGAATTAACAAGTACTTTTCACCTACTGTGTCCCCCCCCACTTCCTTGTAGATTGTAAGCTTGCGAGTAGCGACCTCACTCCTAATGTCACTGGTTAAATTGTCTTAACTTGTGTTGAATTTATTGTCTGTACATGCCCCCCCCTTAATTGTAAAGTGCTGTGGAATATGTTGGCGCTATATAAATAAAAATTATTATTATTATTATTACAATTCTGCAAAACAAACAGTTAATTTACATACAGATATCACAAATAATCAACTACAAAACATTACCATATGTCACGGTTTTCATGTTTATAACATGTTCGAAGATTATGATGCCAAAACGTTAGGTGTTTCCATTATTTTGTCCAACCCCTGTACAAGGGCCCATATTACTGGCCAACGTGCAGGGTTGGTCCAAGTCCAAATTTTGCTCCGGGGCCCATCGGACGGGACCCATTTTTCCTATTGTGGAGTTATTAAGGTGCATTAGATCCATATAACGCAGATATGATTACCCCCTTTACTCCCAAGGGTGGTTTGCACGTTAATGCCCAGGCCAATTTTTACAATTCTTACCACTGTCCCTTTATGAGGTAATAACTCTGGAATGCTTCCATGGATCCCGGTGATTCTGACATTGTTTTCTCGTGACATATTGTACTTCATGTCAGTGGTAAAATTTAATTGATATAACTTGCGTTTATTTTAAAAAAAAACAGAAATTTGGCGAAAATGTTGAAAATTTTGCAATTTTCCAACTTTGAATTTTTATGCCCTTAAGTCACAGAGATATGGCACACAAAAAACTTTATAAGATACATTTCCCACATGTTTACTTTACATCAGTACAATTTTGGAGCCAAAATTTTTTTTTTGTTAGGAAGTTATAAGGGTTAAAAGTTGACCAGCGATTTCTCCTTTTTACAACACCATTTTATTTTTAGGGACCACATCACATTTGAAGTCAATTTGAGGGGTCTATATGATAGAAAATACCCAAAAGTGACACCATTCTAAAAAATGCACCCCTCAAGGTGCTCAAAACCACATTCAAGAAGTTTATTAACCCTTCAGGTGCTTCACAGGAATTTTTTGAATGTTTAAAAAAATTAACATTTAACTTTTTTTCACAAAAAAATTTCTTCAGGTCCAATTTTTTTATTTTACCAAGGGTAACAGGTGAAATTGGACTGTAAAAGTTATTGTGCAATTTGTCCTGAGCACGCTGATACCTGATATGTGGGGGGGAACCACTGTTTCGGCGCATGGCGGAGCTCGGAAGGGAACGTTTGACTTTTTCAACGCAAAATTGGCTGGAATTGAGATTGGGCGCCATGTCATGTTTGGAAAGCCCCTGATGTGCCTAAACAGTGGAAATCCCCCACAAGTGACCCCATTTTGGAAACTAGACCCCCCAAGGAACTTATCTAGATATGTGTCGAGAACTTTGAACCCCCAGGGGCTTCACAGAAGTTTATAACGTACAGCGGTACAATTAAAAAATCATATTTTTTCCACAAAAATGATCTTTTCACCCCTAATTTTTATTTTCCCAAGGGAAACAGGACCCCAAAAGTTATTGTGCAATTTGTCCTGAGTACACTGATACCCCATATGTGGGGGTAAACCACTATGTGGGCGCATGGCAGAGCTCGGAAGGGAAGTAGCGCCATTTGACTTTTTTGGCTGGAATTGAGATCAAACGCCATGTTGCGTTTGGAGAGCCCCTGATGTGCCAAAACAGTGGAAACCCCCAATTCTAACTCCAACCCTAATCCCAACACACCCTTAACCCTAATCTCAGCTCTAGACCTAACCCTAGCCCTAACTCTAACCCTAGCCCTAGCCCTAACCTTAATCCTAATGGGAAAATGGAAATAAATACATTTTTTTAACTTTATTATTTTTCACTAACTAAGGGGGTGATAAAGGGGGGTTTGAGTTACTATTTATGGCAGGTTTTTATGTTTGGCAGCTGTCACACGCTAAAAGACGCTTTTTATTGTAAAAATAGTTTTTGCATCACCACATATTGAGAGCTATAATTTTTCCATATTTTGAACCAAAGAGTCATGTGAGGTTTTATTTTTTGCGGGACGAGTTGACGTTTTTATTGGTACTATTTTCGGTCATGTGACATTTTTTGATTGCTTTTTATTCTGATTTCTGAGACGCAGAATGAACAAAAACCAGCAATTCATGAATATCTTTTTGGGGGGGTTCGTTTACACCGTTCCGCGTGTGGTAAAATTGATAAAGGGGTTTTATTCTTCGGGTCAGTACGATTACAGCGATACCTCACTTATGTCTTTTTTTATGTTTTGACGCTTTTATGCAATAAAAACAATTTTATATAAAAAAAAATTATTTTTGCATCGCTTTATTCTGCAAGCTATAACTCTTTTGCATTTTTGCAGGACAAGATGACGTTTTCAGCACTACCATGCTTATTCATATCCGTCTTTTTGATCGCGCGTTATTGCACTTTTTGCTCGGCGGTATGATAATAAAGCATTGGTTTTTGCTTTGTTCTTTTTTTTTCTAAGGGATTTACTAAACGGGTTAACTAGTGGGATAGTTTTATAGGGTGGGTCGTTACGGACGCGGCGATACTAAATATGTGTACTTTTATTGTTTTTTTATTTAAAAAAAGGAATTTATTAGGGAATATATATTTTTTTACTTTATTTTGTGATTTTTTTAAAATTATTTTTACACGTTTTTTTTTATTTTTTACTTTATTATATTGTCCCAGGGAGGGGGCATCACTGTCTTTTGTCAGATCGCAGATCTGACACTTAGAACAGCGCTGTGTCAGATCGGCGATCTAGGCTGATGTAGGCTTCCTCCTACCTGCTCACAGCAGGCAGTGAGGAAGACGCCTCCCTGCAGGACCCCGAAGCCCCCCGCGGCCATATTGGATCCAGGGGCCTGCAGGGAGGAGGACTCTCGGAGCGATGCAGCACATCGTGTCGCTTCGGGGGTCGCAGGGAAGCACATAGTGCCGGGTGTCAGCTGTGATAATCAGCTGACACCCAGCCGCGATCAGCTGCGCTTCCCCCGTGAGCGCCGCTGATCGCGTGTAACGTAATATTCCATCCTTGGGACTTAGGTCTCAGGTCACATGGACAGAATATTACAGCCAATGTAGGAAAGGGGTTAAAGTACGTGAACCAACTTAATCTAATTACGTATGTGTACAAACTGAAAGGCAGAATGATTAGAGGATTATTTGGAAAAAAGGGTCACCTATCATAACAACCATAAGATACTAGTAGTTAAATAAATAAATGTACCTGTAAGTACACATATGCACAAACTAAGCAGCAACTGAACCAATGGCAAAATTTATAAGGTGCATATAGATTAAGGTCTGACAAATATATAATGAATTAACATACCTAAATCTGATTTGTCTAGCCAGTGCTTGTGATATTGGTATCTGATCGTAAACTGCCTTTTACAAAGAGTTAAGTCTCATAAGAGGAGCGCAATACTCCCCTTCAGTATTAGTGAACTTAAATGTCCTGCTTGAATTTCACAGTGAAGCATCCATTTGCAGTATTGTATGACATAACGATATACTTACGGATAGCAATGTCAGTCAATTTCCTACAGATTTCAGAAACCACATTTTCCTTCCTTAGGGTTCATTCAGGTAAGTATGTTATAAAGGTACTGTCACACTTAGCGATGCACCAGCGATCCCGCCAAGCGATATGACGCGGTCAGGATCGCTGGTACATCGCTAAGTGGTCGCTAGTGAGCTGCCATACAGGCAGATCTCACCAGCGACATAGCAGGGGACGGGGGTCGCTACTTACCTGTCAGACGAGGCGATCCTGACAGTCCACTGCTCTAAGGGATGCAGACATTTTGCAGCACGGAGCATTGGTTACCGTTGTTCTTACTGTTGTGTTTTATTAGAGATTTGCTTGCTCATTAGTTTAAGCGTCACAATAAAATCTTAATGAATCGGGATGTGTGCCATGGGACACACAGTTCATACGAACACATGCCATGCTCATCTAGAGCCCGGACCCATGACGCCTTCAAACCCTTTTGCCTGTGTTTTTTTTTTCTTACTAGTTATTAGTAATGGGTGAACCCCTGGATGTTCAGGTCCGGCCAAACATTTTAAAAAAGTTAACAACTAAAGAAGGCGCCGCTGATCGGAGTATTCATCAGCTGGTGGCTGCGCTATAAATAAATAATAATAATAAATAATGTTTGGTCTATTCTATTTTTGATAACCAGCGCTGGCAAAACTGACAGCTGCAGGCTGCAACCCTCAGCTGTCAGATTTATCATGGCTGGTTATCAAGAATGGAGGGGTCAACATGACATTTTTTAGATTATCTAAATAAATAGTTAAAAAAAGGCGTGTGGTCCCCCCATTTTTGACAACTAGCCAAGCTAAAGCAGACATCTGTGACTTTCTGAAAGCAGCCTTATGCTTGACACTTCCTCTCCATTTTAGTCAGAATCTTCATGGCTGTTCTTCAGGCATGCACATTTTTTTGATTAGGCTCTGCAAATCGATGTTTAAAAATCCAGCTGCTTAAAAGCATTTATATAGGTTGCCATGTGCGTACAATTACAATTTCATCACAATACTGAAGAATCATATGTAAACAAACATCAATTTTTTTCTATACCAGTAGTGAAAAGCTGGGGAGATGATAAATCACCATATTGTGTGTAATATCAATGTAAGCAAAGGCACACTTAGTCTTTTTGGCTGACATTGCTTTCAGACTGCAGTATTTGGGCTGTCAGCAGTATTTTACTGTATATCAATACCAGGGGTGAGACTACAACACAATGGAGGTAGATATCTTTCCACTATACTTTTTCTCTTCTTCTCTGGCTTAGAAGCACTGCCGCAAAATTTTACCCAAAATATTAGCATGTGAAAGGCCCCAAACTTTATTTTTTGCGTGACTCCAGAATCGTGATCATTCTCAGATCTGTAGACTTAAGGTTATGTGATGCCATAGAAAAAGGATTAGCTGTCTTTGTTTGCCATCATCCTCAGTTTGGCAATGTATGGGTTGCCCCCAACCTCAGTTTACAAACAATAGGAGATGGGGTGGATGTAAATCCATGCTGCCAGAGATCCAATATATGATGGGTGAACAAATGAAATGTGCATGCAGTTTTTATTCAACGTGTTTCGAGGTATTGAAACCTCTTCGTCAGGACAAACCACAACAGTCTCTCATCATATATTGGATCTTTGGCAGCGTGGATTTACATCCAACCCATCTCCTAGCATTTGTATCCCATTTACCCCAGTAGCCTTTTTACAAGCTTTCAAAAGCTTGTGAGCACACTCTGCTTCTACTTACTCCTTTGTTAACTAGATAAGACCCTATTGCGCTTTTTTGTCTTTTCAGTTTTTTTTTAATTTGCCCAACCTCAGTTTGGCATATGAGTTAGGGTGCCGTTACACTAAGGGACGCACCAGCAATCCCGACAACGATACGACCTGGTAAGGATCGCTGGTGCGTCGCTAAATGGTCGCTAGTAAGTTGTCAAACAGGCAGATCTACTCAACGACGCAGCAACGATCTGGCGATCTGTATAACGACCTCGGCGGTCGTTGGTACCTTGTCACACAGCAGCTATTCTGACGACTCCCGCCTGCGTCCATGAGTTCTGCGTCGCCAACGTGGTCGCTCGTCAGTGTCAAACACAGCGATGCGCACTGGCCAGCGGGACACCAGCGATCAAAAAATGGCTCAGAACATTCCAGCATGATCAGCGACATCGCAGCGGGGGCCTGGTCGCTGCTAAGTGTCACACGTAACGAGATTGCTGGCGATGTCGCTGTTGCGCTACAAAATTGGTGACGCAACAGCGATCTCGCTATGTGAAATGGGGCCTTCATATTGTGCTCTTAATACTGCTATGTGAAGTTATTAGCTTGTAGAATAATATACAGGGTGGGCCATTTATATGGATATGCCTAGCTCAGGCTTCCAGTATCCGTTGTTTCAAATGCTGCACATCTCGTATCTTCACAGCATAGACAATTGCCGTAAGATGACCCCAAAGATTAAAGTCTAAGGGGGTCAGATCAGGAATCCTTGGTGGCCATTCAACTGGCCCACGACGTCCAATCCACTTTCCAGGAAACTGTTCATGTAGGAATGCTCGGACCTGACACCCATAATGGGGTTGTGCACCATCTTGCTGGAAAAACTCAGGGAACGTGCCATCTTCAGTGCATAAAGAGGGCAACACATCATCATGTAGCAATTTCAGATATTGATGATGTGTTGCCCTCTTTATGCACTAAAGATGGCACTTTCCCTGAGTTTTTCCAGTAAGATGGTGCACCACCACATTATGGGTGTCAGGTCTGAGCATTCCTACAAGGAATCTGATCCCCTTAGACTAGCATTTCTTCTGCGGTGTTGCTATCAGTGTGTCAAGAGTGGGAGAAGAGGGTTTCATTGACAATCCAACGTGCAGCACTTTGAACACATTTTATAAGTGGTCATAAACTTGTAAATAACTCATAAAAGAATAAAGTTATGTTAGAACCAAGCACACCATCGTTTTTCTTGTGAAATTCTCAATACGTTTGTGTCACATGACCCTCTTCCCATTGAAAAAAATAAAGTTGGATCCAAAATGGCCGACTTCAAAATAGCCACCATGGTCACCACCCATCTTGAAAAGTTTCCCCCCTCCCATATACTAATGTGCCACAAATAGGAAGTTGATATCACCAACCATTCCCATTTTATTTAGGTGTATCCATATAAGTGGCCCACCCTGTATGTTTTATTTCTCTAGACGAATACTGCCATCAAGATTATTTCAAATTTTTATGTGTGCAAAAGCTTTTGCTATATATGGTATTGCACTACCAACTGCAGATAATGTACATCAACATGTCTAAGCAGTACTGTGAACAGCACAGAAAACTGAAATGGCAGTGTAGGCGGTAAATTGTTCACAAATTACACATGAATCTTTTGTGGATCACATGGAAAAATACGCTTTTTATTTATTTCTGAGCTGATGTAAAGATTTCTTGCAACTAAATGTAAATAATGGTTGCTAAGCTGAAAACGTCAATTGCCACAGTGGATAGATATTTCTTCACTAATTTTTATAAATAACCGTGGCAACTTTTTACATATTTTTAATCCTGACATATCACTCCTATTAATTTTCTCAGCTTAAAAAATAATAGTATATTTTCTTGAAATTCAATGTCATGCATCCACTGCATGACCGTTATGAGAACTCTTCCACGAAATGTGCGGAAATATGATAAATGTTAAAATTGCACGCTGTTTCTGTGACAACAAAATTTTCATTTACTTCAACATGTAAACATATTCTATTTACGGTATTTACAACATTATTTTTTTACATTTTTCAGTGGTGACATTTTTATTTTTGGTGAAATTTGCCATATTATTTGGAAGCAATATATATATAAATATATATATATATATATAAAGCTGAGTGTATGTATGTATGTGTGTGTATGTATCAAGCCATGCCCACTCCACATAGCCCCATCCACTCCACATAGCCACACTCACTCCACATGCAAAGCCCCGTCCACATGTCCGACGTTGTTAGCGCACACGGGCGGAGACACATTCACCTCTAAAGCCACCCTGCAAAGCTCACTGACTGCAACTTCCCAGCAATCAGGGCCACCACCTTCAGAGTATTAGTTCGCGGCAGGCACAGGCTACCTCTAGCTCTGTCGTGTCTAGAATGGAGTTGCTCCTGTGAGGCATGACGTCAAGGGAAAGGGAGGAGCCTCATGGATTACACCGCTGTGCTGATAACAGGAAGTTGCTGTGCAAGTATGAGTGGAAGAGAGGAGTTTGGGGAAAAATGAGAGGAGTTTTGGGGAAAAATGAGAGGAGTGAGGGGAAAATGAGAGGTTTCAGGTGAAAATGAAGAGGTGTGAGTGGAAAATGAGAGGAGTGAGGAGAAAATAGTGGAGTGATAGGAAAATGACAGGTGTAAGGTCAAAATGACAAGTGTGAGGGGGGGAAATGAGATTAGTGAGGGGGGAAATGAGATTAGTGAGGGGGGAAATGAGAGGAGTGAGGGGAAAATGAGAGATGTGAGGGGGAATATGAGAGAAGTGAGGTGCTGCTGCAGTATGAGGCTGTGTATAGAGAAGAGTGAGGTGCTGCAGGTGGAGGCTGTGTATAAGGCTACATTCACACATTCAGTATTTGGTCAGTATTTTACCTCAGTATTTATAAGCCAAAACCATGAGTGGGAGAAACATACAGAAATGGTGACATGTTTTTACTATCTATTATTTTTCCTCTGATTGTTTTACTCCAAGTTTTAGCTTACAAATACTGAGGTAAAAATACTAATCAAAAACATGTGAACGATGTCTAAAGGAGAAAAGTGTGGTGCAGCAGAAGAAGTAGGCTATATATATGATACGCTTTATTGCAATTAGTGCTATTTCTCTTAGGATCAAGATTTTCCAATTCTATGTGGAAGATGAGTGTGAGGTGCTGCTGGAGGAGATGACTATAAAGGAGAAAAGCTGTGCTGCAGAAAAGTTCTGTGTATAAAGGAGGAGCGTGAGGTGCAGGTGGAGGCTATGTAAAAAGGAGCATGAGGTGCAGGAAGATTAAGGACCCTTAACTGCTGCCGTTAAAAGTCGGATCGGCAGTCGTTAAGGGGTTAATATTCTGTAAAAAAACCTTTTGGTTCAACAAAATAGCGCCAGTTGTGTTCCGTGTAACAGTGCGGGAGCCAATCTTCAAATTTTAAGCCTCCTTCCAGGTATGCACAAGACCTACAAATTAGTGAATATAGTAACAGACCCTGATCAAGCATTATTCTATCCAAAGTTCCTCAACTCTTTGGAACCACAAGTACTTCCTCCGCATAAACTCTTTCTTAAACCTGGAGCACCTATTCTGCTGTTGAAAAATTTAGATCCACCAAAGTTGTGTAATGGAACAAGACTCTTGATTAAGAAGTCACCTGTTTACATATGTAATTGAAGCAACCATTTTGACAGGATGTGCCTAAGGGGAGGACATTTTCATTCCAAGAATTCCACTCATTCCAGCTGATTTGCCTTTTGATTCTAAATACCTCCAGTTTCCAGTTTGACTGCCATTTGCAATGTCCATTAACAATGCTCAGGGACAGTCCTTGAAAGTAGTAGGGATCGATTTGTAATCTCCGTGCTTTTCTCGTGGTCAACTTTACGTGGCCTATTCAAGAGTTGGAACTGCCAAAAATCTGTTCATCTTTGCACCGGAAGGAAAAATCAAAAATGTTGTTTATTAAAAGACCCTTGAATAAGTTGAAAATAAAATACTATCAATACTTGGGTAATCATTTAGTTAATTTGTTCTGCAAATCTGTAGTGTTGAATATATGATGTGAAATGTTTTTGTGTGCAATATAATCATTATAATTTGTTATAACAAACCACAAGTTACTATGCCCGGGCAACGCCGGGCACTTCAGCTAATGATATATATTTTTAAACTCTTATTATTGAAGGATATTCACGATACACAAGATTTAACAATAAAGATAAGAGACCACATCTGAAAGTGTTGTAAGTATATTAGAGGATAACACTTTACAGGAATGTACATTAATCCATATTGTATATGAAAGACTTAACTGCTTCGGTGTCAGAAATACCTCAAGGAGAAGAAGAAAATAACCACATTGCTTTACATTAAAGTATTTAAGCATGAAACCTTAGAAAAACCCACTAAGATTACCTTAAGGTGCTAAGCTGACCTACTCATTAGATGGCTGTTCACCAAACAATGCCAATCATTCGGCCAACAGCCATCTAAGCTGACTCTCCTATTCAAAGGACCACTTGTTTAGTCGAATGCGCATGTGTTCTCTATGAGAAAACTGACCTCCAGGAGAACAATGTGGTCGTTAGTCTGAAATTGGACATGCTGGATCTGCATCTTCCCCAACGATCAGTCAGCCTGGACACCCATATACATTAGACTGTTGACCGAACCCGGTAATATCAGTAGCCTAATGTTTATGGGGGATCTTTACAATCCAAATACAAGGCATGTTCAATAAATTCCACTATTCAATCAGATATGGCAATGAGACAGCTGTGGATATTGCAGCGGTGAAGAACTGCTTTAGCGGTGAGTCATGCCCAACCCCTGGAATTTCTGAAACTTCTTAGGGCAACCGCTATTTTTGTATGCTACATTTTCATATGCACTTATATTATCATTTTTTTCATTAAAAATAAAAGGACATCTTCCCCACATCCATCTCAGAGCTATAGCTTTCTAGGCTAGGAAATGGGCTTTATCAAGAAAGGTCATATCATAATATGACCATAATTCTTCAACCACAATTCCTATCAGACAAATCTCTGGTGTAAAATCTACCAGAACACACACAATTATTTTACCCCTTCACCACCTTGCGATTTGAATTTTTGTGCTTTTATTTTTTGCTCCTCTTCTTCTTTCCAGAATCATAACTTTTTTATTTTTTCCATCCCTATAGCCATATGAGTTTTTTGCGGGCCGAGTTGTACTTTTGAATGGCACCATTCATTTTGCCAATAATTTACTAGAAATTGGGTATAACATTCCAAGTGTGGTGAAATTGCAAAAAAAGTGCATTTCCACATTTTTTTTATTTAACATGTTCACTAAATGCTAAAACTGACCTGAAAATGTGATTCTCTAGGTCAGTACGAGTATGCAGATGCCAAATATGTATAGGTTCATTTTTTATTTAAGGGGTGAAAAAAAATCTGAAATTTGTAAGAAAAAAATAAAGTTGCTATTTCCTGAGACCCGTAGCATCTTAATTTTTTGATTGCCATTTATGGCATTTTATTACAATGTTGAGGTGGACAAAAAACATAATTCTGGCATTTCGATTTTTTTTTTTTTTTTTTGTCGATACACCATTTACTGATCGGATTACCTTACTTTATATTTTGATAGATTGGACATGTCTGAACGCAGTGATACCAAATACTGTATGTGTTTTTTTTTCCATTGTTTTATTTGAATGGGGCAAAAGGGGGTGATTTGAACTTTTATGTTTTTTTTTTTTTTAATTTTTTAAATATTTTTAAAACTTTTTTAACTTTTTACTTGCTTCAATGGTTTCCTTAGACTGAGCAGCGATTGCCCGATCGCCTGTGCTGTACATGCAGGACTTCAGTGCTACGTGTAGCATAAATCATGATCTGGCCTTTGAACGCCGGCAATGGGCAGGTGTTCATAGGATATTTAATATGACAGGCATCTTCTGCAGATCCCGGCTGTCATGACATCCCATCGGCGCCATCACATGATACGGGCGCGTGTTATGATTTGGTCACCGAGGAGGAGAGCAAGCCCAAGCTAAGCCACAGAAAACCAGAGAGGTTGGTAACTAAGTGGATTGCAGACCCCTGATCCTATCCACACAACTAGCAGTAGCCGTGGAGCGTGCCTACGATGATCCTAGACGCTTCGGCACAGCTGGAGAGCTAACTAAGCCTAAAGCAAGAAAGGGGAAATCTAAACTGCCCCAAGCAGACCCCAAAGGAATAGATAGCCAACAAACATATATTGTCAGTGAGACAAGATGAAAACACAAACGCAGGTAGGAAAATAGACTGAGCAAACAATGGGGCCCACACTGACTAGGCAGGACAGGAAAGGAAATACACTGTCTGCAATCACGCAAAAAACCCTGCAAAAAGGACCAACACGTCTGATGCAAAAATACTGAAGTCGCACGACTTCGCCCTCTATATCAGCACTCTGGTATATTCTGAAAGCAGAGCAAAAAGAGGCCAATCTAATAAGGGACAAAAACAAACTGGCACAAGCAGTAACATATGGATGGTGATTCAGCACAGCCCCAGCCGGAGCTGGCTGACCCACACAAAACTGAAATAGACAAAACCAGATCAAATGTGAACAGAATAGCAAAAGAACACTTAGCTGAACATACAAGGACTGAGCTGGAAACTAAGACCTCAGGAGGCAGGAAAAATCACCAGCAGGGATAGAGGGAGTCGGCTGTCTTAATTCCAGTCTGAAACCCCAGATCTCCAATCGTCATCCTCATTATCAGGTGGGAAGCCTCTGTTAATCAGATCAGCTCCATTACCTCCAGTAACCACCTGAGGGAGCCCAGAACGAGAACTTGCAACCCCTCCGTCAACCTGACCAGCTCCACCACCTTCAGCAGTAACCAGAGGTAGGCCAGAAAGCGAACTCACAACAGGCGCCCATGGATGTGTCTTGTGGGGCGCTTCAGCTTGGCACTTGTTAAATCCCGCTGTCAGAGATGGATAGCGGTATTTAATTTGTTAATAGCCATGGGTAGATCACAGTTTCACCCGGGCTGTTAGAAGCACATTATAACTGATCAGATCAGCTGTCAAGTGCAGGCAAAGATGTGGGCTCAGCGCCGGAGTTCGCATCAAATACAGGAGCTCGACTTTGGACGTACCTAGACATTCAAGGTCATGAACAGATTAATGCAAATTGATTACTTCACTTGAAAATTGTTCCAACTACTTATAATTGGAGAAGCAGGAAGCTCATCTGCATATTTCCGGTGCATTCTGGGAAGAGGAGAAGAGTCGCCTTAAGCTGATCGATCGCTGGGACTTGCCGGGTCTCGCTGTTTGAGGACATCGCAAAACCAGGGATTGGAGAAGCAGGAAGCTCATCTGCATATTTCCGGTGCATTCTGGGAAGAGAAGAGTCGCCTTAAGCTGATCGATCACTGGGACTTGCCCGGTCTCGCTGTTTGAGGACATCGCAAAACCAGCGATTGGAGAAGCAGGAAGCTCATCTGCATATTTCCGGTGCATTCTGGGAAGAGGAGAAGAGTCTCCTTAATCTGATCGATCCACCCATCATAGAACGCATCAGCAATACCAATATGGAAGAGATGAAAATCCACATGTCACCTGCAACACATGCTACATGTTTATGGATCTTCTGGCCCAAAAACTCAACTTTACCTGTCAGAAGTGCAAACTTGTTGCCCTCTTAGAGGAAAAGGTGCAGGGACTGGAAGAAAGAATAGCAACATTGAAGGTAATTAAAGAACATGAGGACTTCTTGGATGAAGCAGAAGCAACCATTCAGGATACGGAAAGTGAGAAAAGCTTCAGAGCACATACAGAGGCTGAAAAGTGGAGCCATGTGACGAAAAGAAGCAAACAGACCAAGTGGTCATCACCACCCACACAGTTTAGCAACCAATATGAAGCCCTCATGCTGGAGAGCGAAAATGGCACAGCTCAGGATGATACCGTATCTACAAGAGAAGACACACTATCACCAAAGAAGTTACTCTGTCAACAAAAGCGAAAACAAATGACACTCAAAAACACTCACGAGCAACAAGCAGTGCATTTGGAAAGAAAAGAAGAGTGGTAGTTATGGGCGACTCTCTACTTAGAGGCACGGAGGCAACTATCTGCAGGCCGGACATAACCACACGAGAAGTATGCTGCCTCCCAGGAGCAAAAATCAAGGATGTGGCCAACAGGATACCAACTATCCTCAAATCCGAGGACGACTACCCTATCCTACTGATACATGTAGGCACAAACGACACGGCAAGAAATGACCTACCAACTATCTGCAAAGACTTTGAAATTCTGGGGAAGAAAATAAAGGAACGGAACGTACAGGTTGTTTTCTCATCAATCCTCCCAGTCGATGGTCATGGCATCAGAAGATGGAATAGGATACTAGAGGTGAACAACTGGCTACGACGGTGGTGCAGGCAGCAAGGATTTGGATTCTTGGACCATGGTGTGAATTACCTCTACGATGGACTTCTCGCAAGAGATGGGATACACCTCACAAAACCTGGGAAACACACATTCGCCAGAAGACTTGCCACACTCATCAGGAGGGCTTTAAACTAGAAGAAGAGGGGATGGGAGGAAAAACAGCAGACAAGAACATGCAGCAGAAGGACAAACTAATCAAGGGTACTAGATGTGGTAAAGAGGACCCAAGACAGGGTACTCAGAAGGAAGCTAAGAAAAAGGAAGCAAAACTTCTTTCCTGCATGCTGACCAACGCAAGTAGCTTGACCAATAAGATTGAAGATCTGGAGTTGGTAATGTATGAGGAAAAATACGACATAGTAGGAATAACTGAGACATGGTTAGACAACAGCTATGACTGGGCGGCTAACTTGCAAGGATATGATTTGTTTAGGAGGGATCGTAAAAAAAGGAAAGGGGGTGGAGTCTGTCTATATATAAAGTCCACTTTATAGCCCACACTAAGAGAAGATATACAAGAATGAAATGAAGAGGTGGAATCTCTATAGGTGGAGATACAAGGAGGGAAAAGTAATAAAATCCTCATAGGGGTTTGCTATAAGCCACTAAATATAAGAGAAACCACTGAAAATGTATTATTGAAACAAATAGACAAAGCAGCAAATGACAATGAGGTGATTATTATGGGACACTTCAACTACCCCGACATAGACTGGGAAACTGAAACTGCGTATCTCAGAAAGGAAACCAATTTCTGTCAGTGACCAAGGATAATTATCTGTCACAACTTTTGCAGGGCCCAACTAGAGGGACAGCCCTTCTGGACTTAATTTTAACCCCTTAATGTCTAATGACGGACACATCTCCCCTGCTTTGATGAGGGCTCCGGCGCTGAGCCTGCATCAAAGCCGGGACATGTCAGCTGTTATGAACAGCTGACATGTGCCCGCAATAGGCGCGAGCGGAATCGCCATCCGCCCGCGCCTATTAACTAGTTAAATCCCGCTGTCAAAGCTGACAGCGGGCATTTAAATAGCATTTCCGGCCACCGGGCTGGAAATGACGTCATCGCCGACCCCCGTCACGTGATCGGGGGTCGGTGTCATGTTGCCTGGACAACCAGATGTCTCATAGAGACCTCTATGGTTGTTCCAGGCATATGGCTTTCAGCACCACCCAGTGGTCGGCGCTGAAAGGACAGCAGTAAATCTGCTATATATGGGCGATCTGCTCATCGCCCATATGTAGCAGAGCCGATCGGGTTGCGCATTGCTTCTATTGAAGCATGCCAAAAGTAAAAAAAAATGTTTAAAAATAAAAAAAATTAAAAAAACCTAAAAGTTCAAATCACCCCCCTTTCGCCCCAATCAAAATAAAACAGTAAAAAAAAAACCCACATACACATATTAGGTATCGCCGCGTTCAGAATCACCCGATCTATCAATAAAAAAGAAGCATTAACCCGATCGCTAAACAGCGTAGCGAGAAAAAAATTCAAAACGCCAGAATGGCGTTTTTTTGGTTGCTAAGACATTGCATTAAAATGCAATAACGGGCGATCAAAAGAACGTATCTGCACAAACGTGGTATCATTAAAAACGTCAGCCCGGCTCGGAAAAAATAAGCCCTCACCCGACCCCAGATCATGAAAAATGGAGACGCTACGGGTCTCGGAAAATTGCGCAAATTTTTTTTTTAGCATGCTTTGGAATATTTTTTCACCACTTAGATAAAAGAGGACATAGACATGTTTGGTGTTTATGAACTTGTAATGACCTGGAGAATCATAATGGCAGGTCAGATTTAGCATCTAGTGAACCTAGCAAAAAAGTCAAGCAAAAAACAAGTGTGGGATTGCACTTTTTTTGCAATTTCACCACACTTGGAATATTTTCCCGTTTTCGAGTACATGACATGGTAAAACCAATGGTGTCATTTAAAAGTACAACTCGCCCTGCAAAAAATAAGCCCTCACATGGCCATATACACGGAAAAGTAAAAAAGTTATGGCTCTGGAAAGAAGGGGAGGGAAAAATGAAAATGCAAAACCAAAAATACCCCTGGTCGTTAAGGGGTTAAGAAACAGGCCAGATAGAATAACAGAAGTACGAGTCGATGGGCACCTAGGGAACAGTGACCACAATATAATACAATTCCACTTGTCCTTCAGTAAGGTGCCCTGGAAGGGGGTTACAAAAACGCTGAATTTCAGGAAAGCAAAGTTTGATCAGCTTAGAGAGGACCTTCGCCGAATTGATTGGGACAATGTCCTCAAAAATAGGAGCACAGAAAATAAATGGGAAATATTTAAATCAGTTTTACACACCCACTGCGAGCTAGCCATACCGTACAGAAATAAAAGGGCTAGGAATAGGAGAACACCAATGTGGGTAAATAAGGATGTAAAAAGGGCAATAAATAACAAGAACAAGGCATTTAAGAAGCTAAAACAAGAAGGCAATGAAGAAGTATTAAAAAGTTATAGAGAAAAAAATAAAATGTGTAAAAAACAAATACATTTAGCAAAAGTGGAAACTGAGAGACTCATTGCTAAGGAAAGTAAAACAAACCCCAAACTATTCTTTAATTATATAAACAGTAAAATGATTAAAATTGATGGTGTCGGCCCTTTAAAGACCAATGAGGGTGAAATCATAGAAAGCGATGTGGGAAAAGCAAATGTTTTAAATACTTTTTTCTCAACAGTGTTCACACAGGAAAAGGATTTGCCAGGGGAAATGCAGAGTGATAATGTAAACTCCCCATTAAGTATTACCTGCCTAACCCAGGAAGAAGTGCAGAACCGCCTTAGTAAGATTAAAATTGACAAATCACCAGGCCCTGATGGCGATCACCCTCGGGTATTAAGGGAGTTAAGTAATGTGATAGACAGGCCTCTATTCCTTATATTTAAAGACTCTATAGAAACAGGGTCTGTTCCTTTTGATTGGCGGCAAGCAAATGTGGTACCAATATTCAAAAAGGGGTGTAAAAGGGAACCTGGAAACTATAGGCAGGTAAACTTAACATCTGTTGTGGGTAAAATTTTTGAATGGTTTCTAAGGGATACCATTATGGAATATCTCAATGTTAATAAATGTTTAACTCCATATCAACATGGATTTATGAAGTATCGCTCCTGTCAAACTAACCTGATCAGCTTCTATGAGGTGGAATAGCATGCCGCTGCAAGATGCTGTGGTAGCCATGCTGGTTCAGTATGCCTTCAATTTTGAATAAATCCCCAACAGTGTCACCAGCAAAGCACCCCCACACCATCACACCTCCTCCTCCATGCTTCATGGTGGGAACCAGGCATGTAGAGTCCATCCGTTCACCTTTTCTGCGTCGCACAAAGACATGGTGGTTGGAACCAAAGATCTCAAATTTGGACTCATCAGACCAAAGCACAGATTTCCACTGGTCTAATGTCCATTCCTTGTGTTCTCTAGCACAAACAAGTCTCTTCTGCTTGTGGCCTGTCCTTAGCAGTGGTTTCCTAGCAGCTATTCTACCATGAAGGCCTGCTGCACAAAGTCTCCTCTTAACAGTTGTTGTAGAGATGTGTCTGCTGCTAGAACTCTGTGTGGCATTGACCTGGTCTCTATTCTGAGCTGCTGTTAACCTGCGATTTCTGAGGCTGGTGACTAAGATGAACTTATCCTCCACAGCAGAGGTGACTCTTGGTCTTCCTTTCCTGGGGCGGTCCTCATGTGAGCAAGTTTCTTTGTAGCGCTTGATGGTTTTTGCCAATGCACTTGGGGACACTTTCAAAGTTTTCCCAATTTTTCAGACTGACTAACCTTCATTTCTTAAAGTAATGATGGCCACTCGTTTTTCTTTACTCAGCTGCTTTTTTCTTGCCATAATACAAATTCTAACAGTCTATTCAGTAGGACTATCACCTTTGTATCCACCAAACTTCTGCACAACACAACTGATGGTCCCAACCTCATTTATAAGGCAAGAAATCCCACTAATTAAACCTGACAGGGTACACCTGTGAAGTGAAAACCATTTCCGGTGACTACCTCTTGAAGCTCATCAAGAGAATGCCAAGAGTGTGCAAAGCAGTAATCAAAGCAAAAGGTGGCTACTTTGAAGAATCTAGAATATAAGACATATTTTCAGTTGTTTCACACTTTAATTATATAATTCCACATGTGTTAATTCATTGTTTTGATGCCTTCAGAATGAATCTACAATTTTCATAGTCATGAAAATAAAGAAAACTCTTTGAATGAGAAGGTGTGTCCAAACTTTGGTCTGTACCGTATACATGTACATGTATACAGTGTATTACATATTTACAATTTATTACAGTTTTTTGTGTTCTAAAGTTGTATTCCAATAAATAGATATTATGTTCTATCTAAATATCTTGATAATTGGATCATAGAAATGATTAAATGTCTGATGTTCACATTGTACTACAATAAATTTTTCACTTAAATATAAGCAATATATGTGGGAGTCGGAGTCGTGGAGTCGGAGTCGGAGTTGGAGTCGGTGTAAGGGAAATTGAGGAGTCGGAGTTGCAGGTTTGGCTTACCGACTCCACAGCCCTGCTTCACAGACTGGCTTTATCTTGGTCCTGTCACTAGTCTAGATCCTCATTAGCTCCCTGGACTTTCATGGCTTCAACCAGCTCCAGACTCACACATGACCTTTCCTCCCACGTGGTACAACCAGGAAACATATAGGACCTTTCTGACATCACAGGAACACACCCCCTAGAAGGTATGTGGTTAACCAGCCCCACCCATCACTTTCTGGTTAACCCTTAAATCCAGCCCTAATTAATTATACTGGTTTGTGGGACCACTAGACCCAGCAAACTGTCCTGGATTTTAGATCGCAGCAGACCTCTGTCTTTGAGATACATACCTGTCTCTCACGATACAAGTAGTTGGTACATCACAATATTTAATTTCTGCAATTCATGCTTTTGAGTTGTTTCATATTCAATTTTATAATCGAAAAGGCTTCTCTTAAAATCAACTTTTTTTCACAGTCTCCTCCCATCTGAGAGTTTAACTTTTTCGATACCAAAAAAAGTAAATTAATATTTCCTTTGTGTGTATAATATTTCACAGCAATAGAATGGGTATATATTTATGTTGTCAATATTTTGAACATGTTCGACTATCCTCTTTTTAAATTTTTGGCTAGTGCAACCTACAGTATGTACCGTATTTAATGTTACATGTATCACAAAATATACAATATTTGACATGATGTGTGTTGCAATTAATAAATGAAGTTATATTAAGTAAAGGAAAGTATTCTACATGCATCTCCTTGCTTTCCATGGATCTGTGTATGTTTTGAGATAAGGAGTTTCAGGAATTTCTTTGTCTAACAGGATTAAGATATAGTACATAGGAAAGTGAAAGAAAGAACTGAGAGCCACACCTAGGGTGTAGATGATAATAATAATAATTTTTATTTATATAGCGCCAACATATTCTGCAGCACTTTACAATTAAGCAGGGACATGTACAGACATGTCCAGATAATAACTTTAGATGTATGTATGCTAATGCTAGCACATACAGTTGTGCTCAAAAGTAGACATACTCCTGCAGAATTTTTGCTTTCTTGGCCCTTTTTCACAGAATATGAATGATAACAACAAAACTTTTTCTCCACTCATGGTTAGTGCATGGGTGAAGCCATTTATTATCAAACTACTGTGTTTTCGCTTTCTAAATCATAATGACAACCCAAAACATGCAAATGACCCTGATCAAAAGTTCACATACCCTGGTGATTTTGGCCTGATAACATGCACAGAAGTTGACACAAATGGGTATGAATGGCTACTAAAGGTACCATCCTCACCTGTGACCTGTTTGCTTGCTATCAGTGTGTGAATAAAAGCTGAGTGGGTTTCTGGGATCCAGACAGACTCTTGCATCTTTCATCCAGCCACTGACGTTTCTGCATTGTGGGTCATGGGGAAAGCAAAAGAATTGTCAACGGATCTACGGGAAAAGGTAGTTGAACTGTATAAAATAGGAAAGGGATAAAAAAAGATATCCAAGGAATTGATAATGCTAGTCAGCAGCATTCAAACTGTGATTAACAAATGGAAAATCAGGGGCTCTGTAAAAACAAAACCATGGTCAGGTAGACCTACAAAAATTTCATTCACTACTGTCAGAAAAATTGTTTAGGATGCAAAGAAAAACCCACAAATAACATCTGCTCAAATACTGGACTCTCTGAAAACTAGCGGTGTGGCTATTTCAAGATGCACAATAAGGAGGCACTTGAAGAAAAATGGCTGAGATCTCATCTCCCGAGATCTTGGTGCCGAGATCTCCATCTTTGCATGAGCCTCCTCCGGCAGCCATTTTCCCAGAATCCACCACACAGTAAACCATGTAAGTGCAGGGGCTCTGGGCTTTCACAAAATGTCAGCAGAGCCCCCGCACCACCGAACACCCTCAGTGGCACACATTGGAACACCCCTTTATCCCAGCCTGCGGCCTGCAGCAACGCTCCACTCTTGCCTCCTCCAGCAGCGACCCTGGGACCTTGCTTCACCGTGGCCAGTAAAGTATATCCACATTATAAGACGCACCCCCATTTTCCATCCAAATTTGAGTAGAAAGAAGTGCGTCTTTTAATCCGAGAAAAGACGGTAGCTTTCATCTAAAAAAGTTTTGTCAATTTAACAAAATCTTTTTACGCTCATAAATTCCCCCTTAAATGATTGAATTAATTGTATGTGCAGGATGACAGCTGTCTGCATGGAGCATAGTGTTACTACCAACCGTAAATAGAACAATGTATTATCCCTGACTTCTAACATCAAGTCCAAAAACAACATTTTTATTAAAATTTAAGTAGTGAATAAATTTCGGTATGTTGCCCAGCTAAATGATGAAAATATCATCAAGATAGCGGATATACGATATGAAACTAGTCACAAAAGGAAAAAAATAAAACATTCCACCCACCATGAAACAATACGAGTAGCTAATGAGGGAGGTAAACGTGAATCCATTGAGGCTCCTTTGATCTGAAGAAAAAACTCAGAATTAAAAGAAAAGTTTTAACAAATAATAAATAGACATGAGAATAATTGCTTTTAATTCCACACCATAGGAACTATATTTGTCATGATGATGTGTAATAGCCTTGAAAGTCAAGTTGTGTGGGATACATGAATCAAAATTGACGTCATCGCATGTCAGAAACCAGTAATCATCAGATTATTACATTCACTATATGTCACATCAATCCGTTCTGTTCTTTTCTCGTACTTTCAATTAATAAACTTTGTAATGTAATTTTGTTCATAAAAACAAAAATTTGTTAATAATTAGTGAAAGTACAAGTACAGAATGGATTGATGTGACACCGGTTAAATCTAATATTCCTAATCCCTCTTACTATCCTACAGAATCCCGGATTCCAGATTTGGATTCATTTTAATTTTTGGTGGAGAGAGATAAAAAAACTGTTTTTCAATACTGCCACATCCGAAACACAACCTAGAAACTTAAAACTTTTAAAAGTTATAAAATAATAAAAATATTATTACTTAAAAATCTGATTAAACAGGTTGTCTTGTTGTCTTGAGAGTCACAATGTATGAAAGGCAATTTTCTGATATTTTGTATTATAGTGATATCTATAGATACATTCCTTCAGATTCATTGGATAATTTGAAAAATGTACTCATTTAGTTCAGGAAAGTGAAAAATAAAAAAAATATCCTAGTGAAAGATTTTTTCCATTATCCCCATTTTTTTTGCGGTCTTCCCAAAACACAAATAGTTTTTTCCCCCACTCCTCCACCCTATTATTTCTTATATAGGTTGTTTGAATGAAGGTTGAAGTGCTTTGGTAGGTCAACACTTGCTGCCTCTAGTCCTGAGAATACTGGGGTTTCTTAAGGACAGTTCGAAAAACATAATGGAGCAACCCTGAGCTCACCGGGTTGAGAAATTCCTAGAATAGGGGTACGGTCCATAGAGACTTCAGGCTAGTTTCCTGAGTAAATGATCTGTGAAAAAAATGGGAATATCCAGCAACCGCAAAAGTCATAAAACATCACATTTATTAGTGGATTAAAACATAAAAAGGAAAAATTAAAAAAATATGGTAACGACCACCATTATCATGTTTTTAAATTTTTCCTTTTCGTGTTTTAATCTACTAATAAATGTGATGTTTTATGACTTTTATGGTTGCTGGATTTTCCCATTTTCTTCACGGTTTCTTAAGGACAGTTCGTCTGTTCTAAAAATTGTTGACGGTATTGCTATGCCTAATATTTACTGGCTCCTGACATGTGATGTTGTCAGTCTTTATTCATGTATCTCACACAATTTGGATTTAAAGGCTATTACATATCACCTTGACAAATATAACTTCTAGGAAGCGGAATTGAAAGAAATGATTCTCATATCTTATGTCAGTCATCATTTTCCCCAATCTCCTGCCCCTTCATCCCCAAGCCTGTTTTCACCTTTCTGACTAGGCAAAATTTTACAATGCTGACCAGAGTCTCTCTATGTGGTGATAACTCTGGAACTCTTAACATATCCCAGTTAAACCAATACTCTATATAAGGTGAAAATTACTGTTTGGGCACATGGCAGGGCTCAGAAGGGAAGGAGCACCAACTGAATTCTCGAGCTCAATTTTGGCTGGAATAGATTGCGGATGCCATGTCATATTTGAAGAGCCCCTGACATGCCAAAATAACAGAAACCCCCATAAGTGACCCCATTTTGGAAACTACACCTCTTGAGGAATTCACCTAGGTGTGTAGTGAATATTTTTAACTTTCAGGCCATTCCCAGAATTGTATAACATTTGGCTGAGTAAATGGAAAATTACCATTTTTAAACTAAAATGTGGCTTTAGACCCAAGTTTTTAATTTTCAAAAAGGATAACAGTAGAAAATGAATGGTATCATTTGCTACACAATTTCTCCTGAATACACCAATACACGATATGTGGTTGAAAACTACTTTTGAAGAACAGTGGAAAGCTCAGAAGGGAAGAAGCGTTTTTTTTCATTCAGATTTTACTGGAATGGTTTGGGAGTGCTATATCAGATTGGCAGAGCCCTTGAGGTGCCAGAATAGCAAACCCCCATAAGTGTCTCCATTTAACAAAGTAAATACAACAATGAATTCATATGGGGTGCAGTGAGCATGTTGACTCCACATGTGCCTCACAGAATTTTATACCATTGGACGGTAAGGAAAGAATAATTAAGTTTTTACCACTAAAATGTTGTTTTAGTCCCAAAATTTTAATTTTTATAAGGGCTAGTAGTAATAAGGGCTAGTTAGGAGGCAGAATGAACACAATCCAGCAATTCAGGATTTGTTTTTTCTTATGCTGTTCACCTTATGGTAAAACTGGTAAGGCTGCTTTATTCTTCGGGACAGTACGATTACAGAGATACCACAGTTATATTTTTTTATGTTTGGCTGCTCTTACACAATAAAAACTATATTATAGAAAAAAGAATTTTTTTTGCATCACTGTTTTCTGAAACCTATAACTGGGTTATTTCTCTGCTGACGGAGCAATATGGCAACTTGTTCTTTCGCACAATGACATTTTCAGTGATACCATTTTTATTTACATTTTACATGCCTTTTATTCCACTTTTTTTGTCAGTATGATGAAAAAGCATTTTCTTTGCCACACTTAAAAAAACTTGTTATGGACTTCACTGAAGGGGTGAAAAATTATGTCAGTTTCATAGGTTGGGTCATTCCAAATATTTTTTTTGTAAATTTTTTTATAAATAAATTCACCTTTTAATAGGTTTATTTTTTGAATTGTGGTATTTATTTTATGATTTTATTTCAACATTTTTAATTTTTTTTTGTTTGTTTTAATTTTGTACTTAGTCCCGCTATGAGATTTTAAGTTTGATTAGTCTGATCGCTGGTATAATGCATTGCAATGCACCAGTCCTGCAATGCATTATATCTGTTAGTGCTGCACTGACAGAATCCTCTTGGACCATGCTTTGAGCTGTTGCCGATCTGTAGGGAGAAGGCGCCCCATCCATCTCCCTACCTTCTAAATGCTATCGATCGCGCCATTTATATGGTTAAATGATCCAGG
Source organism: Dendrobates tinctorius (assembly GCF_039654945.1). Lineage (NCBI taxonomy): Eukaryota > Metazoa > Chordata > Amphibia > Anura > Dendrobatidae > Dendrobates > Dendrobates tinctorius. The sequence goes on from NW_027361672.1 coordinate 11,685,802, forward strand.
GAGATGCAGGCACTTTTCCTCACAGTGACAGTTGAGGCTTGGCTTTCATTTAAGCCGAGTTTCCGTTGGTGATTGCGTGGGAACAGTTCCTGTGCCCGCATGATTGGCATGATATAAATTTAAGTCATTTTGTGGGGACCCTTTCCCGACAATGATGTAAACCTACATCAAATGTTATGAAGGGGTTAAAAGGATATAGATGTGTTGCTAAAATTGTTGCTCTTCAGGCAACATGTTGTCACCAATCATATATACGTCTTTTGACCTGAGATTTTACCTGCGGATTTTTCCAAATCCGAGCGGAAAAATCCGCAGGACCTAAATCTACGTGTGCACATAACCTGAGTCTGCAATAGGGAAGCAGCTTGGTATGATGAAATCAACTGTGGGAGCAATAATAAGAAAATGGAAGACATACAAGACCGCTGATAATCTCCCTCACTCTGGGGCTCCATGCAAGATTTCACCCCGCGGGGTCAAAATGATCACAAGAACCGTGAGCAAAAATCCCAGAACCACATGGGGGACCTAGTGAATGACCAGCATAGAGCTTTGACCACCGTAACAAAGGCTACCATCAATAACACAATATGCTACCAGGGACTCAGATCCTGCAGTGCCAGACGTGTCCCCCTGCTTAAGCCAGTACATGTCCGAGCCCATCTGAATTTTGCTAGAGAGCATTTGGTTTATCCAGAAGAGTATTGGGAGAATGTCATATGGTCTGATGAAACCAAAGTAGAACTGTTTGGTAGAAACAAAACTCGTGTTTGGAGGAGACAGAATGCTGAGCTGCATCCAAAGAGCACCATACCTACTGTGAAGCATGAGGTTGGCACATAATGCTTTGGGGCTGTTTCTCTGCAAAGGGACCAGGATAACTGATCCATGTACAGTACAGACCAAAAGTTTGGACACACTTTCTTATTCAAAGAGTTTTCTTTATTTTCATGACTATGAAAATTGTAGATTCACTCTGAAGGCATCAAAACTATGAATTAACACATGTGGAATTATATAATTAACAAAAAAGTGTGAAACAACTGAAAATATGTCTTATATTCTAGGTTCTTCAAAGTAGCCACCTTTTTCTTTGATTACTGCTTTGCACACTCTTGGCATTCTCTTGATGAGCTTCAAGAGGTAGTCACCGGAAATGGTTTTCACTTCACAGGTGTGCCCTGTCAGGTTTAATAAGTGGGATTTCTTGCATTATAAATGGGGTTGGGACCATCAGTTGTGTTGTGCAGAAGTCTGGTGGATACACAGCTGATAGTCCTACTGAATAGACTGTTAGAATTTGTACTATGGCAAGAAAAAAGCAGCTAAGTAAAGAAAAACGAGTGGCCATCATTACTTTAAGAAATGAAGGTCAGTCAGTCTGAAAAATTGGGAAAACTTTGAAAGTGTCACCAAGTGCAGTGGCAAAAACCATCAAGTGCTACAAAGAAACTGGCTCACATGAGGACCGCCCCAGGAAAGGAAGACCAAGAGTCACCTCTGCGGAGGAGGAGAAGTTCATCCGAGTCACCAGCCTCAGAAATCGCAGGTTAACAGCAGCTCAGATTAGAGACCAGGTCAATGCCACACAGAGTTCTAGCAGCAGACACATCTCTGCAACAACTGTTAAGAGGAGACTTTGTGCAGCAGGCCTTCATGGTAAAATAGCTGCTAGGAAACCACTGCTAAGGACAGGCAACCAGCAGAAGAGACTTGTTTGGGCTAAAGAACACAAGGAATGGACATTAGACCAGTGGAAATCTGTGCTTTGGTCTGATGAGTCCAAATGTGAGATATTTGGTTCTAACCACCGTGTCTTTGTGCGACGCAGAAAAGGTGAACGGATGGACTCTATATGCCTGGTTCCCACCGTGAAGCATGGAGGAGGTGGTGTGATGGTGTGGGGGTGATTTTCTGGTGACACTGTTGGGGATTTATTCAAAATTGAAGGCATACTGAACCAGCACGGCTATCACAGCATCTTGCAGCGGCATGCTATTCCATCCGGTTTGCGCTTAATTGGACCATCATTTATTTTTCAACAGGACAATGACCCCAAGCACACCTCCAGGCTGTGTAAGGGCTATTTGACCAAAAAGGAGAGTGATGGGGTACTATGCCAGATGACCTGGCCTCCACAGTCACCAGACCTGAACCCAATCGAGATGGTTTGGGGTGAGCTGGACCGCAGATTGAAGGCAAAAGGGCCAACAAGTGCTAAGCATCTCTGGGAACTCCTTAAAGACTGCTGGAAGACCATTTCCGTGACTACCTCTTGAAGCTCATCAAGAGAATGCCAAGAGTGTGCAAAGCAGTAATAAAAAAAAAGGTGGCTACTTTGAAGAACCTAGAATATAAGACATATTTTTAGTTTAACACTTTTTTGTTAATTATATAATTCCACATGTGTTAATTTATAGTTTTGATGCCTTCAGAGTGAATCTACAATTTTCATAGTCATGAGAATAAAGAAAACTCTTTGAATGAGAAGGTGTGTCCAAACTTTTGGTCTGTACTGTACATGAAAGAATGAATGGGGCCATGTATCTTGAGATTTTGAGTGCAAACCTCCTTCCATCAGCATGGGCATTGAAGATGAAACGTGGATGGGTCTTTCAGCATGATAATGATCCCAAGCACACTGCCAGGGCAACAAAGGAGTGGCTTCGTAAGAAGTATTTGAAGGTCCTGGAGTGGTCTAGTCAGTGTTCAGAGCTCAACCCCATAGAAAACCTTTTGAGGGATTTGAAAGTCTGTGTTGCCCAGCGACAGACCCAAAACATCACTGCTCTAGAGGAGATCTGCATGGAGGAATGGGCCAACATATTACCAACAGTGTGTGCCAACCTTGTGAAGACTTACAGTAAACGTTTGACCTCTGTCATTGGCAACAACGGATATACAACAAAATATTGAGATGACCTTTTGTTAATGAGTGACCAAATACTTATTTTCCACCATAATTTGAAAAATAAATTTTGCTAAATCAGACAAGGTGATTTTCAGGATGTGTTTTCTCATTTTGACTCTTATAGTTGTGGTCTACAAATTATGTCAATTACAGGCCTCTCTCATCTTTTTAAGTGGGAGACCTTGCACAATTGATGGCTGACTAAATACTTTTTTCCCCACTGTACATAGGTTGCACTAGCCGGAAATTAAAAAATAGGATAGCTTTGCATGTTTAGTGTGCCAATAATACATTTTCTTGATGTTATCCAGCTAGGGAAAAAAAATCTGCGCAGTAGCAGCAATCGGTGTCTATAGCTGTGATCCGATAGCTGCTACTGCGCATTTGCCGGTGGCGATATCTTGCTGGAGAAGAAATAAAAATTCCTCCTCCAAGATGGCGCCGCCCGCACCTGCGCAGTAGCAGCTCTCGGATTGGATCAAAGCTAGACATCAATAGCTGCTACTGCGCAGGTGCAGCAAGCGCCATTTTCAAATTGTTTTTTTCTCTAGCTGGATAACATGAAGAAAATGTATTATTGGCACACTAAACATGCGATTATGCTGCAGCGCACGGGCCACAGCCGGCACCTGTCTGCAGAAGTGTTTTTTGTCTCTTTATTCAGTATGTTGGGTATTCATTATGCAAACTAGGGGGCAAGTCAGTGATGGAGCAGTGACCTGTCAGCAGTCTGAAGTATGAATATATAATCAGAGCACACATACATCCACTAGAGAGATCCCCACCAGCTTGGAGGAGCTAATCTCCGTCTCCTCACGTATCGACCTCCGTTTTTCGGAGCGCGGTATGGAGCGGGCTCACTCCAAGCGAAGAGCTGTCTCAGCTCCTAAATTTCTTGTACCTCCTGAGCTGTACGAGCCAGAGGTTACACCTCCTGAGCCCATGGAGGTGTCTCGTACCAATCTCACTACAGACTCTGACCAGGAATCTATTTGCGGTTGTCACCATGTATGTGCGGTTTCTCCGGAGACCAGCTCCCCGCAATGGTCAGAGTCTGAACCGGTCACTGAGACTTTTGTCCCTCCTCATCTTAGGGCTCAAGTTCTCGCATGGGCGCATGCCTCCCATGCGCCTCAACATCGAGGTTACATGCAAATCTCGAAGCTCTTGGCTGGAGCGTATTGGTGGCCTCATAGAGCTCGGGATATTAAAAAATTTATCCAGGCTTGCACTTTATGTGCCCAGGGTAGCTCTCCTAAGCGGAGAGTGGTGACGGCCGCTGAGTCACGGCGGCGTTCAGTTGCTTCGCCAGCTCCTGCCATCTCTCAGGTGTCTCTGTTGAAACCTGGTGACCTTGCTCCCACTGATGCCTTCCAGGTGTCCCGGTTTACTGTAACACCTACCATGACTTCAAGCTCGCCTTCGGGTGAGTTTGAGTCCAGGTTGATGGTTCGGAAGGCTCAGGGAGGAGGGGGCCCTGAGGGGGGGTAATGTTAGGAGTCTGATTTCTCCCTTCTCTATGGTGAAATCTAGACCCTTACATGCTGCAGTCTCCTGCGGTTCATCTGCAGTAAAGGAGATTGCAGAGGAGAGTGCTTTGCGACAACTCTCTCCAGAGGCTAAGTCCTCTGTTCCCTCCACTGAGCATGCTCATGGGACGAGCTCCCATTGCAGTTCGGGAGTCACATGCTCAGGTCCTGTGTCTAATCCTATTGGCTCCTCCTGGAGTTTGGGAGATCTCCGGAAGGTCCCGTTTGGTATAAAAAGCGCACATGACTGTTCTGCCATGCGCTAGTATTTTCATACTGCTGCTGTATGTATGGTGATGGATGCTTGGACTGGTGGCTGACTTATTATGAAACCCTTTCCCTCTGATATTACGACTGTTTGAGTGATTGGGCAGCCGCCAGTAGCAGAACTAGCGTCAGCGCGCTCCAGCTATTTCTGTCTCAGCAGCTAGCATCTGCATGGCGCCAGCGATATCGCGGTGTCTCCGCTGAGGCTCCGTTCTCACCACGCTGCGTCTGCAGTTCCTCGAGCGTTCGCAGTTGCGACGTCTCGCACCTCTCTCTCACGGTAGGTCTAGACGGAGTTGTCCTGACGTCTAAGGCTACTCCTGTGACTATTTATACCGTGTCTGCTCCGCTGGAGTCTGTGACCTATAACAGACTCAGCGGTTTTGTATGCTTTAAGCGTGCAGCTCTGTGACTTTAACAGAGCTTGCTTTGGTGCACTCTGGGTGCAGTTAACCCCGTGCACATCAACGCCACAGTGCTCTGCCTCTCTAGCAGCGGTCATATCACCTGCCGCACGGTGGACCCCGAGTGGCGAAGGCACTTTAATTATTTATTTTTTTTAGTGCCTTCCGCCACTCCTAACAACACGAGCATCTCATTAACATAAAACTGAAAATAAAGATTAAAGAACAACCATAGGACAGATTTCATCAATCAAGGTATCATTTTAATCAGTATAACGGCGCCGACCTGACAATGTGTGTAGGTTACTGTGCACAATCCTGCTGACAGGTTCCCTTTAACCGTCCTTTGCTTTTATACCCAAGACCACTGGTGATGCCTAATCTTTTTTATTTATGTAAGTTAGAAACTTCCTGGATTTATTGCCCAATTGAAAATAGATTTGCTTGGTGAAAAATAGTTGCTGTTGAGCCTTCTCCTGCAGATGAATCTTGTAGACACACCCCATTTTAACCACTCCTGTAGTGAATTGTTCTTTAGATTACCTAAATAAGTAATCTCCCATTCCCTAGCTTTGCCAGCCAGCTGCACCCCGCTTCTTCAGAATTCCTGCTTAAACACCTTTTTCATTTTGTGCTTTCGTTTTTCCTCCCCTCATTACAAGAGCTATTACTTCTTTATTTTTCTGTTGACATAGCCATTTTAGGGTTTGATTTTTTGCGAGAAGAGTTATAATTTTGAATGACACCATATATTTTATCATCTAATGTACTGGAAAGCAGGAAAAAAAAATTCAAGTGTGGCAAAGCACTCCTCTCAGCCTGTTGCATGCCGCCTGCCTGCGCCAAAACTGTCTGCCGACCTGTGCGCTTCCTCTTAGCCTCGCTTCCTGCCTCTGGGTCACCAGGTCTTTCTGCTGCAGTCTGTCGCAGCGCCGGTGGTTCGGGTGCGGAGCAAGCTGCCTGCTTAGCTGCTCGCACGCTGACGTGGGGGCCTCTCTGCAGCTTAGCATGCTTCTTCCCTCAGCTTCCGGCTGGGTTCCCTGGTTCAACATGCCCCCTCTTCCTGGGCCATGGGGCCTGTCCAGACCCCTATTCCTTTCCCTGGGAAACAGGGGACACAGCCTCGACAGTTCTGGAACCGGCGCACCACAGGTACCAACAGCCCAGTCTTCCTCCTTACACTTCCCCTCTGCTTTAGCTCTCCATTCCACGAGCGAGAGTTCCTTCATCAGACATTCACAATCTTCCATTTCTCGCACCATATGCTGCCAAATAAACTGGTCTTGGTCATAACGAGTGGGAGATATTCCAGCTGTCATCCACTCAGTATGGCGCAGTTCAGGCTGAACGATAGAGTCAGGAGGGGTTGTAGAGGACGGGAGTACGTCCAGGCTCAATGGAGCAGCCATCTCAGGCTTACGTACTTCCCTTGGACTGGCGGGCAGCGAACTATCCATTTTAGAGAACGAGGCAGGTGATTATTCCTCATCATAATCTGGAACCATGGGAGTGGGCATTTTAGGGACACTTCGCACTTTCTCCCCTCCTTCGAGATCTTAAGACAGGCAGGGATGCAACATACTTCAGTGGACCATTTGGTTAGGCGCCCCATTGGGCTGAATCTCATAGACGGGACCATTGGATCCAATTCGGCGTTTCACCCGATTCACCTTCACGCTCTTGAGTAACGTAGACATCTCACTGTAGGCAGATGACGCCTTCTCCCTCACTTCTCAGCATGCAATGCCATAGCTCTACCTTGCTCTGGGTGAAGCTCCCCTCTGCTCACCATTCCATTTCTTCCAGGTGCAGTGTTCTCTCCAGTGAGTAAGACCTTCGGAGAGGTGAGTGAATCTTTGCCGTCGGCGGTCTCGTGTAGGGCAACTCCTTGACATGTGTCCCACTTTTCCACACGTCCAACACTCACTTCTGCACGTGTCTGGTGGCTGCTTCGGTCTGGATCGCCGCCCTCCAGTAGAGGCATACCCCCTCTGTAATTGCTCTTCTTCCCAGGATACGGGATTAAATTCTGGGGATGTTGCTGGAGTTTCTCTTACGCTCTGTGTCTCTCCTCTAACTTCTCCTATCTCTTGCCATAAGTTACCCCGGAGTATGGGATTGGACTCCAAGGTAGCAGCAAGGGCTTCCGTTAGGCTCCCTATTTCTGCCCTGATTTTCCGCATTCCCTGCCATAATTCGCGGGACCACTCTGGCTCTTCCTCGTTTGGGGTAGGTACTTCGTGGCTCCAGACCATCCCTGCCAAGGCTGCAGTCCTTTGCTCCTGCTCCCTTATATGCGCTTCTGCCCCAATTTCTACAAAAGACATACGTGGCCTAGCACACAGGGGCTCCTGCAAAGCTTGCTTAAGGGGCACATCTCTGAGGCCTGCCACAAACCAGTCTCTCAATATCACATCAGTGGACTCCACTCCGATTACCCCCACATTATCCCGGCGAACATTATGCGCTTGTATCCCCTTCAGCGCATTAATGTACTGCATCACGGACTCCCCCTCCCTTTGTACACAGCCGAACAAGCACATCCAGAGTTCCACAACATCAGTGGGATCTCCATGCATTTCCTCTAGGATCTGTAATACCTTGGTCATCCTGTCCTGTGCATGAGGAGGGCAGAACATTACAAAATATCAGGCCTCACTGTCTAGGGACAATGCTATCTCTGTCTGCAGTGCAGGGGCCATGGGGTAAATTTGCATCATACTCTTAGCTCTTTCAGTCCAGTCCCACAACATCATGTTGCTCCCTGTGAACTTTGGGAGGTAACTAAGCATCGCCCCCAATGGTAAGCTGACCTATGGGGCACCTACAACCACTTGGTCTGCCACCTCCGCACCCATGGACTGCATCCTGCCAAGTATGCCAAGTGTGAGCAGGTTGTGGGATGCAGTGACGCACAGGAGGCAGAGCAAGGGTTAACAATTTTATTTAACAAGTGGATACTTCACGCAGGGAGGTAAACCGTTAAAGGCTGGAATAAACAGTTCAATTTGCAAATGATATGCAGAGTTAAGGAACAATGAACCAGGTAAAGGCAGTTCTATCACTTAACGTGTCAGAAGTTCCTCAGAGTGTAAATTCTGCTGGTAACAGTGGTCCCTCTTCTGGCGGCAGCGGTCGGTCTCCGGTACCTTCAGCTGAGCCCCTAGTCCATAAGTTGAGGTGGCTGAGACAATTAAGGCCGCAGCACTGTCCAGGTCCAACATAGAACGGCAAGTATAAACTGGCAAATCAGGGCGCAAGTGTCTGTCCCGTACCCGGTTTCTCTTATGTGGCACGTGCTCTGCACTCATCGACATGGAGTGTACGGCACCTTGCTCTCTGGCTGTCATCGGGCACAAACTACACCTCTCTCTCTCTCTAGTCCCCACTGGTAGCGGCTGGAGTAACCGAATGCAGGCTTGCGCAGCATCGGTGCTCTCGAGACAGGGTACTCCTCTGAGCCTGCTGCACGCCGCCTGCCCATGCTAAGACTGTCTGCCGTCATGTTTGCTTCCTCTTAGCCTCACCTCCTGCCTCTGGGTCACCAGGTCTGTCTACTGGAGTCCGTCGCAGCGCCGGCGGTTTGTGGGCAGAGGGCGCTGCCTGCCTTGCTGCTCGCACGCTGACAGCAGGGGCCTCTCTGCAGCTTTACGCACTTCTTCCCTCAGCTTGGGTTCCCTGACTAAACATGCCCCTCTTCCTGGGTTTTGGGGCCTGTCCGATCCCCTATTCCTTCCCCCGGGAAACAGGAAACTCAGCCTCAACAGTTCCGGACCAGGCGCAGCACAGGTACCCGCAGCCCAGTATTCCTCCTTACACACAAATCCAAATATCATATTTTGTTTCTTTGCATTCCCAAGACCTCTGATATTTCATGAAAATAAATTAAGCCTAGTCATTTGAGACAAATATTTCTATGACTACCAGAATCATTCAATTTGAGATTCAAATGACATGGACAGCTATACAATTTAAACATTTATTTCCTCTTGCAAGTGAACAATGCCAAATCTCTCCTCTAAAATCATACATCTCCTTTCCATGAGACACTATAGCAGACACAGCAGATGCGAGTAGAGTTTTAATCAAAACTGTAATGGAATAGGATTACAAAAACATGTAAAAGGGTCTAACTGTAGTTGTGGTCCAAATGTACCAAATGGGAATGATCACGTTTTTAAAGTATCTGAACACCGTCATAGGATATCTCCTGGTTTCTTTGAGCCCACTATGTAAATAAGGCCTATGAAATTCAAGTGTAAGTAGTGCTTCATTTTCATCAAATCAATTATCCGAACACTAGTGTTACACCGTTCTGTCTGTACCTGGTTGTCGGCGTGACAATTCATGTCTTTGCTTTTACCCTTTGCTCCTTTCCCCCTAATTGAGCTGGGATACTGCTGGCTGTTACTTGTATGGAGCCTGCTCAGTTTCCTGCTCTGCTGCGTAGCCGTGCATGTGTTAGGTCTTTGCTCTGCTGCATGACCATCCGCATGTACGGTCCCTGGTTGCCGCTGTTGAAGCTGTCCGCGGGTTGGGAGGTCATTTGCAGCTGGTGCATGACTTTCCATGTGTGTCTAGGCTTGCAGCCGCTGCCAGGTGCTCTAAGCCTCAGTTCCTGCACTGACTATGCTACAATGGCTTCTGTTTGTGCTTAGAGTCTGCGCGGCCACACCTCCCCTGCTTTTATCAGGGTTAGTGTGTGTACTTGAAATGCTGTCCCCAGCCTATTGCTGAGGGGCAGCGCCTATATAAGCTTCCCCTTCCATGCTGGGTGTTGCCAGAGCTACTCACAAAGCTCCTGAACTTTGCCATGTGTGTTTTGTATCTGTGTCCCTGGACCTCTCCTGTCTATGTTTTGGTACCAAAGTCCCTGCCTTGATTCCTGCTTTTTTCTGTTCCTGTGCCCTGCCCTGGAGGCGGTATATCCAGGCCTGAATCCTTGATCCTGTACCTGACCCTGTCTGAACAGTGTCTGCTGTGTTATGTTTCTGGAATCCCTCTGTTTCTGGAGCCTCGCACCCAATGACTTTGAGTCTCTTGTAACCGGTGTTCCTGCTGAGCATTTACTACTCTATGCTCTGACTACCATGCAGTACTAGCTCCATGTAGGCCCAGCAATCCTGCAGTTCTAGCACTATCACGCTTGAGTTCCTTCCTAGGTCCAATGCCCGGAACCTGACGACTGCAGTTTGGAACCTGATGACCGCTGGAGCCTGGAGCTTTATGACTGCAGTGGAGCCTGTAGGTCGTGTCGGATGTCCGGAACCGAACGACTCCTGTTTGATGTCTGCTGGTGACTCTGATGTCCTGATGTCCAGCCTGTGTCCTGATGTCCAGCCTATGTCCCGATGGCCAGCCTGTGTCCTGATGTCCAACCTGTGTCCTGATGTCCAGCCGATGTCCTGATGTCCAGCCTGTGTCCTGATGTCCAGCCTGTGTATTGATGTTCTTATGTACCTGCCTGTGTCCTGATGTTCTTATGTACCCTTATGTCCTGCCTGTGTCCCGATGTCCCGCCTATGTGTGCCTCGGTGATCCGTTGGTGCCTTGGAGTCCACTGGGTGGTACCCTTCTGGGAGGTGTGGAATTGGGAGCCTGGCATAGCCCTGTTTCGTCTATGTACTGTTACTTTACTTTAGTAAACTTTATGTTCTTTATACCTGAAGTTGTGTGGTGTAATTAAGTCCTAGGTGTCTTCTTTATCCACATGCTCAGCTGCCAGCAGAACCCCGGTTGCTGCCCATTTTGGGTTCAGGGTAGGTCCAGGTCCCCCTCTGCGGTATGAAGGGTCCATATTGCGTCCTCAGAGTCGGTCAGCGTGGGGGGCGTTTTTGGGCTATTCCGCGTCCACGGTCACAGTTTCCGTGACAACTAGTTTTGCTAAACCCTATATGTAACCAATCCATTCAACCTAGCATCATGTTAACTTCAAGAACTTAGTTTATTATGAGTGACCTTGAGTCAATAGTACGGGCACAAATTAAACAATACCATGACATATGACAGTGCATTATAGGGAGGAGTCCTTCACCTAATATTACAACATGTCACAACAATTTAGGTAATTAACAGTAAATAATATTACTTTGAAATAACGTCAATACTGACATTGAGTGATCAATGGAATAGAAAATATGCATACTGTATATACTCGTGTATAAGCAGAGTTTTTCAGCACTTTTTTTGTGTTGAAAATGCTCCCCTCGGCTTATACACAAGTCATTTTCCCAGAAGATGGCGGAGGATTGGAACATCGGAGCAGAAGATCATAGGAGACTGCCGGGCTATCACGGATGTGGAGAGAGGTGAATATTCATTACCGTAATGAACGGGGACACGTGATCGTCCTGCCGCAAGAGCTTCTGGTACCAGAAGAAGATGCTGCAAGGGCACGCAGGGAAGGTAAGTAGGATTTTTTTTTGCTTTTCTCATGGGCGCCACACATACAAGGATAGGGATGAGGAACCATGCATACAAGGATAGGGATAAGGAGCCATGCAGACAAGGATAGGGATAAGGATATGCAGATAAGGATAGGGATAAGGAGCCATGCAGACAAGGATGGGAATAAGGAGCCATGCAGACAAGGATGGGAATAAAGAGCCATGCAGACAAGGAGGGGAATAAGGAGCCATAGCGACAAGGATAGGAATGAGGGGATGAGGTGACAATGCATACCAGGATTGGGATGAAGAACCATGCATATCAGGATAGGGATGAGGGGACAATGCACACCTGGCAAAACTAGGTGCCTCGGCTTATACTCGGGTCGGCTTAAACACGAGTATATATGGTATACATTTGAACTCCATAAAATATAGCACAAGTAAACTTCATAGATATAGTCCAAGTCATTAATAGAGAATATTACACATCAGCATGGCAGGTCAGATTTTGAAACCCAATATCTTAATTTCCTTGTATGCCATTCTCTTCATGTCATCCACTTTTTAGTATTTTTACAAAAATGTACAGCATAAATGAGTACAGCCAAACCAGATTTGTCAGAAAATCTTTAGTTTCCTTTCAGAGTCAGCAATTTCTATAGACTAGCGTGCTTCAAAATCTCCCACAAATGTGTACCATTGATTGCAAACAAGATCGGTTATTTAACACACCTAAAAATGTAATTTTCCTAACAAATCCATTCAATACCATGTTGCAAAAAAATGAATACACCGTGATAAAATTCTGAGGTGCAAAGATAAAGTTTAGACTACAAAATTCCACTTAGCAAGAATTCAACCACCGATAAGTCTATTCATTAAACAAATGTCCAACAGACAATTGACTATAAAAGGTCTTTACTTAACAAATAAAACCCATTTCCCTTTAATGGTATCAGCAATGGCCCCACATGGAAGATAAATGTCACAAGACCTGAGAAAGAAAATAATTTCTTTACACAAGAAGGCTACAAGAAGATCAGCAAAGCTTTACATGTGAGTCATAATACTGTAGCAAAAGATATACAAACATATAACAAAAATTGATGTCCAGGCTGACCACTGATGTTAACAACTAAACAGGAGCATCTTCTAATGAGAAAGGCTGAAGACAATCAAGTTATCAATTTACTTAAGTAAGATAAGGGAAATAGAAAGCCAAGCTAGAGTGAGTGTTTCACATGACACAATTTTACATACGCTGTAGAGAAATGACATGCATGCGTGACATTCACGGAGGAAGCCTCTACTAAGGCCTATGCACAAAAAGTCTATAAAAGTACATAAAAAGTCTCAAGTAGAGTCCAGTATATTGGTTCCTAAAAAATTAGAACACTGCTCTGATGACAGTTGCGTAATAGTCTCTCCATCAGTGGACCAGAAGTCCAAGAACAATGAATGATTTGCCTATTAGCAATATTATGAAAAAAGATGGTGAGTTAGGACATGTGATGTTAGTAAGGTGTGCATTCTCCCCACAGACCTGAGACCGTTACGCTCAGAATTCCAGAGATGTCAGCAGCTGGGTCACCGTCGAGAACCTCAGTGTCTGATGTTATACCAGGTCAGTCATTTACTGTGTTCTAATCGAGAGGTCTGTTAGTGTGCAGGAGTGATGATGTTTCTCCAGCCTGCAACTTTAGGCTGCAGATGATAGAAGCACTTAAGCCCCCGTCACACATAGCAATCTCACCAGCGAGATCGCTGTGTGTGACACCTATCAGCGACCGGCCCCCCTGCCGGTATCGCTGATCGTTGTTGGAAAGCCCTGGACATTTTTTTGATTGCTGGTCTCCCGTTGGCCAGCACGCATCGCTGCGTGTGACAAGCGGGAGACCAGCGATCAGCGATCAGCACGCTGGTAACTAGGGTAAACGCAGAGTTTCTAAGCAGCGCGCGTCACTTAGAAACCCGATGTGTACCTTAGTTACCAGCACGCTGATGCAGGGAGCTGGTAACCAAGGTACACATCGGGTTTCTAAGTGACGCGTGCTGCTTAGAAACCCGATGTGTACCTTAGTTACCAGCTCCCTGCATCAGCGTGCTGGTAACTGACATACACAGCGACGCCGCGCTCTCGGCGTCGCTGGTGCTGATTGCTGGTGAAGCTGTCTGTTTGACAGCTCACCAGCGATCATGTAGCGACTCACCAGCGATCCTGACAAGTTGATATCGTTGTCGGGATCGCTGGTGAGTCGCTATGTGTGACGGGGCCCTTAGTCCACAACTCACAAGTTCAGCTCTGAGAGGTAATTCAACCTTCAAACAACTTTCTTGAGACTGCTGTATTGGTATCAGAGCTAGTATCTCGTTGGTATCTGAGCTTAACAATTGATAGATACCTCTGAAATATATTAGAATATCGCCAAGCTCTGCAAGACATGGCCAACATAACCACACACCCTCACCATGATGACATATGACGACATCTGGGATAGAAATAAATTGTCAAGTCACCAGTCGGTTCAGATGACAAAGCAAAGAAGAAGCATGAATTATGTAAGGGCTAAAGGAGGACTTTCTCATTAGGAGCTCTAATACATTATTTTCTTTGTATCAGAGTAAAGCTACCTTCCTTGTGCAGGGATAACAATACACTAAAGTTAACGTTGTTATTTTATACCGCCACTCAGTAACCAGACTCACAAATTACTTTTTTCCAGTAGAGATAGCATTTAGCAAAATTCAATCACTTCTAATTTTATATTTTTCTGTTTTTTTTTGTGTGTAAAACCAAAGCACACATATATAGATCACTGATGTAAATCTTCAGTAAGAAACATACAAGGAGCCGCTGCTATACTAAATAGTTTACCACCGGTATGCTCATGGAATTCCTTTGCCTTTTTTCTGTCTCTGCCAATTATGTTAATTTACAAGGTCACTAGTTATACTGTCATTCAAAACAACAATAACTTTCAATAACAGTAACAAATACCAAAGGGACAGTAAACAGCTAATGTGATCTATTATTAATTTTATGCAGTTATCTACCTTTATGATTACTAAGGTGTCTTGCACATTTTCAATGTGGACAACCAAACATTTATTTAAATTCAGTACATTTTCTGCACCATTTCTGCACCTATTAAGTAAATTAGGTTACTTCCTTTTTTAGTTGTGTTTCTGAGTGCTTTTTTACATGTGTTTTAGAATGTTTTTAATCCTGCGGCTATTGTCTCTTTTTGTTATGTCCTGTTTTAAATAAAGCTGCTTTATTTTGGATACTTCCTGGTATTTGGCTTTGCCAAAACTTTATTGATACAGTCATGAGCGGATTAAATGTATTCTTAGTGCATTTATGCAGCTCAAATGCATAGCTTCCAATCGTCCCGGATTTCGGTGTACCGTTCCAATGTTCCAATACTCCTATTTTCTCCTTCTTCTTCATCATAGCGCCTCTTCCTCATGGGGTGGGGCCGTATCTCTGGTTCTACATATATTAAATTAGACTATTTCCTTCTTCTCAGGTCACCCCAATACTCAAACTCACAGGCAGCAGCTCTAGCTATGAGCCACAACTCACAATGATACAGGTAGAAGAATTTGATTATCTTCAGCTGTGTTGCAGGCAGTGAACGCCGAAACAGATTATCTAGTTGCATAGAGATACATATATATATGTATGAGAAAGGACTGCACTCAAGACCGAAACGTCGCCATATGGGTTATTAAATAACACTTCTTTCTAAAATTTCATATGGTGTGCTGCCTCCATCTTTTTTGATTTATATATATATATAGATAGATATATAGCATTGTCTTTATATGTCCCTTGTATTCTATGGGTGTAGAAAAAATCACCTTTTTTGTTCCTATAATATTACTAAAAATAATAAAAAAACAAATGCAAAAATGTAATTTTCTCTTTTTTTGTGAGTCTTTCTGAGACTCGAATGCACAACCTTTATCATTGCCGGCATGAGATAAAGCTATTGAGCCACAGACTCCACTAATTCTACAGGGAGAATTGTATATACTTGATCTGTTGTGTAGCCACTAAGCCCATAGGCAGATTATATAGATACATAGAGATACACCTGTACATGGAACTGTATTTCTATGTATTTGTGTTCTAAAATGATAATAAAAGATTTTTTTCTTCCAATAAAAATAATAAATAATAATGAAAAACAATTACCATACAATATTGTGATCTTTAATTCCCTTTTTTTAAAAAAAAAATAAATAAACATCATAAATAACTTGGGCCCCGTAAACTGTGGTGTCTGTTCACATGGGATGCAATTGGATAGCGCTAGGCATCCTGCCTGATCTAATAGTATGGGTGTAACTAATAGGCTGTTAACTTGGATGCTGTGCATTACCATTATGTGAACAGCGCCGCACACAAGTCTTCATTGTGCATTAATATACCAAGCAACCGCCCCCTCCATGCATTGGTAGGTGGTGAGCGGTTGTCTCATCGGTATTCTTGCACCTGTGTTGCCGCCATCTTAAATATATGGGTCCACTGCACCCTGATAGTGCATTTGTTTGGAGGCCTGGGCAGGTAAGCATCTCTGCCTTTTTGCTGTATTTTTGACGCAGCGTCAAAAACTAATTGTGGGCACACAGCCTTATGTTATAGAATGCTATTCACATAGCCGTGTTTTTTTTTTTTCGGATTGTGCGCCTGCAAAAAAATCATGGAGACAGGTTACCCTTTCAAGTCTATGGGTCTGGTCTGTGAAAATCACAGATAGCAAACGTATAAATGCCATCATGTGCTGTCTGTTTTAACATTGCAATAAGAAATAGAAGCTTTGCAATTGTTTTTTTTTATGTTGGATACAAGAAAATGACCGATAAACTGAACCACTCACCAAACACTGCCGAAAACAGGATTCAAAGCTGGTGAAAATTGGACCATTTTTTTGCGCACATGAAAAATCATTGACATCAGAACGGGGCCTTAGCCTGTGTCATATGTCCGTTTGGTATCTGTTTTTATAACAGATTCAGTTGGAAGATGAAAGAAGCAGATACCAAATGGTAAACAAAGGCTCAGTTTTAAACAGGCGCTTTTGGCGTTTTGATTAAAAACAGACATTTTGTCATCCATTTCCATTTGATTTTGTTTTGTTTTTAGCGGGTCTGTTTTTATGTTAGGTAAGAAAGAAAGTTGTGCAGACTGTTTTTTTCTCCATCCAAAAAACAGACCTTTTATGAAAAATAAACCTATTCAACTGAATGGGCCCTGCATTATAACGTTTTATTAACGAAGTAGACTTTATGTTGCAAACTCTGTTATTGATACCTTTCTCATAGACAATAGTATGAACGTTAGCATCAAATATATCACAAATAATTCACATTAAACTGTATCTTGCGAAATGTCCTACTAATGTAAATTTCTTCCAAAAATTCACCAGTTATACATAATGCACAAACAGCTGAAATAACAGAGCACTAGATAGTCTTTAGCTTTGAAATATATACTGTGTTACAATTGAGTCTGTGTAAATACCTGTCAGACTTCACTTGTTAGTGAATGGGAGATCAGAATAATTTTTCTTTGTGCCTTCTTCCCTTAACAGTCATATATATTTAATGAAATATTATTTTTATTAAAGATAAGCAGATCGATTCATGATCTCCAGTCCAGTATCCAGGTCAGTGGTGCCTAGCATCTAGATGGGGGTACCATAAATCTCTTACCTTCTTTGTGCTGCATTTGAATAGCCAGGGCTGGTGTGTCATCATCTGTATGTCATGTCGCACAGATGGCATTGCGCCAGCCCTGACAAATGAAATGCCACAAAGTGGATGCCAAAAGGTAAAAGATTTGCTGGACTGCCATCTAGCCGCCAGGTACCACTGACCTGGATGCTGGACTGGAGACTCATGAATAGATCAGCTCATCTCTAATTTTTTTATATTCAGAATGCTACTACTTTTTAGGTACATTGACATCCTTAAAGTCAATCCCTTTACATATCCTTACCCTGGTTACAAACTTCTATCCTAGATAATATTCCTTAGGATAGGGTCACATTACCGTTTATCTCTCATGTACAAAAATTGGTTTGATAATGCTAATCACACTCTGATCTGACTCTGATTAGAGTATGTCATCCGAGTGTGGTCCGATGTCTTCAACCTAACCATAGACTTGAATACCCAAGTACGATCCAAGAATTGGAGTCAAATCGTGCATGGTGCAATTTTTTTTCCTCAGACAGAGTCACAGCCTCATTGAATAACAAAGAATAACATCTGTCAAAATGGAATAACATCCGTAAAAACCACATGTAGCACTCGTCGTGTGCACGAGCCCTAACACTGAAGCTATGAATAGAAGACAAATGACAAGTATTTGTAAGAAAAAAAAGTACTATAAACCCCAATGAAAGCAGCTGCATTATCACACCACATAATACAAGTTCAATCATGTTGTTATTGCTAGAATTGGCTATATTTAAAAAAACTGTAAAGAAATATTTTTTATGCATATTTTTATGCTGTGTTTTTTTAAGTCCCACACCTGACTCATACAGAGCATAAAACATAAAGTATAGCGAATACAATGCTTAGAAAACAAATTTGCTTTATAAATGATTGGATTTTTGAAACACAAATAGTTTCTAACTAAAAAGCTTCATAACAGTGCATGGCCTTTTAATCATTATTTCCAGTATTTCTGGGAAATGATAAGATAAGTAGTGCATGAGAAAATGATTTCTATCAGTATCTAACTTTTATATTCTGCCCACATCATATAATATAATTATAAACTAACACACTACTGTGTGCACCAGTACAGACTTATGTTTTGATGCTCTATCACTACTTTTTTGACTTACTGTTGAAATGTCTTCCACGTATGCGGTTCCGCCATACCCTGTTCCGAATCCATCGTAATCGAGATGAAACATCCATGGCCTTGTAAAATATCCTCTTACACAACACAATTTACAACAGAGAATATCCATTAAATATGATCCACGTTCAGAGACTCTGCTCCAAAAAAACACATATCCCAGGTTGTATTCACACAACAGTCATGAAACATATTTGCTGCCACCTGTGACAACCAGTCTCCAGGTATCATGTCCTGCGTGAGACAGATATATTATGCATGAAGACACATTGTAACTTGTGATGCCATAGACTGAGGATTATGTCCTGTGAATATAAACCTTAATGTCTCCTATATATAAAACATCCAAACCTTTACTCCTGATGTAAATGTATCACCTAAAGTTTTGCAGAAGATATAATAATTCTGTTAAACTAAATGCGCCATCGTAACACTGACTGGCATATTTTATTCATGTCGCTAATGAATATTAATAGCATCTGTCTCCATCCTCTGGTAAACAGATGGAGAAGTTATATGTTCTGAGGATCTGTAGGGATTCCAAAGTAGTGCTATGCTGTCCCTACACACAAATTTTGCATTGCTTGTACAGTGTAAAGCAATTCATAGAGTCGAGAAATTTTCAAATCATCGAGCCACATGTGTATCTGTCATTTCATCAAAATGGGAATTACACTGACGAGCAAAAGGGTAACAATGTTTGGAACTTTTGACTTTCAGGCTCCATATCTCATCATCCACTACTGCTTCGAGCATGAGACAGCCATAATTTTACCGGGGGCATCGGCAGCGCTGGTGGAGCATGGTCACAGGGGGTGTTCAGTGGTCCGACGATAAGACTCCCATCCCAGACTGGTGCAGCAGGTTTGGCGGTGCAAAAGGCTCTGGGGCTCCGCCGACATTTTCTGTAAGCCCGGAGCCCCCCGCACATTCATTGCTGTGATGCGGTGGCCTTCTGGAAATCCCATCCCAGGCTGGTGCGGCAGGTTCGGTGGTGCTCTGTGGTGTAGGGGCTGCGCCGGCATTTTGTGAGAGCCCGGAGGCCCCACACATCCATTGCTGCCATGAGGTGGCACCACAGAGCACCTCCGAACTTGCCGCACCAGCCTGGAAAGGGAGTGTGATCATCGCCCTGCAGTGTCGGACTGCCGCAGAATCGCCCGACTCCTGCTCCTGCCACACTACTTGTAAGTATATTCCGACTATAAGACGCACCAACCATTTTCCACCCAAATATTTTGGGAAAAAAAGTGTCTTACAGTCAGAAAAAATGTAAATGTGTCTATCATCCTCTAACTCCCCCTGTATACCGCCAAAAATACCTTTTTATTTTCTCCCGCACTCTATGTAAATGCCTTTGGTCCAGTTCGATGAGCGTCATTTCTTGTTGTCTGCGCCATCTCTATGCCGCCAAAAGCAGTCCTCCAGCTTTGATTGATGTGAATGACGCATCCAGTGTCATCCACATTGATGAAAGTGATCTCACGCCTGGCATTAGCATCACCAGAGAGTGGAGGCATTTTTTACTGTGCCCTACTGTGGGCAGAGCTTAAAACATAATTGCGCGGGCGCCCAGGAAACATCATTATGGCTGCTTTTTACCAGTACCAATTTGCCGGAATGAAGTTTCCCGGTATATGTGACGGAGCCTGTGGCTCTGTGCTCTGTCACAACTGTTAATAATATTGGCGTATTAAGGACACCAATATTGTTAACAAAGTGGCAGACAATGAGGCTCATGGCTGGACAGGCCCTTCTGGAATTTGCCAGAATGGCCAGATGGCCAGTCCGGCCCTGCTGACAACTATATGGGAAAATAAACAATATTGTAAAGTAGATGATGGTTCTGCAGCAAGGTTGATTGGCAGAGTTGGTGGACAGGAATTTTAATAGTAATAATAGAGGAGGAACTGAAGATACACAGTGGCATAAAAGGGAGATCCTGAGGCTTTATCTGTTCTGTGTTCATTAGTTCGTACTAAGGCTAGTTTCACACTTGCTTTTTTTTGCAGCGCGTTTTTCCCGCAAAAAAACGCATTAAAAAAACGCATACAAATGCATACAAACGCTGCGTTTTTTTCAAGCATTTTTGTGCGCATGCAGGAAAAAAACGCAGCGTTTTTGCGCGTTTATATGCGTTTTTAGCGCGTTTTTACCGCGTTTGCGTTTTTTTCCAACATTTTTAGGTGGCCCCTCACACTACCCAAACCATGACTTTACTAACCCTAACCCTGACCCTAACCCTAACCCTAACCCTGACCCTAACCCTAACCCTAACCCTGACCCTAACCCTTAACCAAATCATACTTAACCCTAACCCAAACCCTAAACCCTAACTAACCCTAACCCTAACCCTAACCCTGACCCTAACCCTAACCCTGACCCTAACCCTAACCCTAACCCTAACCCTGACCCTAACCCTAACCCTAACCCTGACCCTAATCCTTAACAAAACCATACTTAACCCTAACCCTGACCCTAACCCTAACCCTAACCCTAACCCTGACCCTAACCCTTAACCAAACCATACTTAACCCTAATCCTGACCCTAACCCTAACCCTAACCCTGACCCTAACCCTAACCCTAACCCTAACCCTGACCCTAACCCTTAACAAAACCATACTTAACCCTAATCCTGACCCTAACCCTGACCCTAATCCTTAACAAAACCATACTTAACCCTGACCCTGACCCTAACCCTAACCCTGACCCTAACCCTAACCCTAACCCTAACCCTGACCCTAACCCTTAACAAAACCATACTTAACCCTAATCCTGACCCTAACCCTGACCCTAATCCTTAACAAAACCATACTTAACCCTAATCCTGACCCTAACCCTGACCCTAACCCTAACCCTAACCCTAACCCTGACCCTAACCCTAACCCTAACTCTGACCCTAACCCTTAACAAAACCATACTTAACCCTAATCCTGACCCTAACCATGACCCTAATCCTTAACAAAACCATACTTAACCCTAACCCTGACCCAAACCCCAACCCTAACCCTGACCCTGACCATAACCCTAACCCTAAACCCCCTTAACTAACCCTAACTCTAACCCAAACCCCTAAATTCCATGGTTTAAAAAAAAAAACGCATATGCAAAAAAACGCATACATGAGCATGCCAGTGCGCACATATGCGCATCCATAGGCTATAATGGCCATTTTTAGCGCAAAACGTGCGCATATGTGCGCATGCGCTTTTTTGCAGGGCCAAAAAATGCAACATGCTGCGTCTGGAAAATCCCAACGCACACCCCAAAAAACCGCAGCGCATGAAAATCGCATACATGCGCTTACCAGCGCGCAGGTATGCGCACCCATGTTAAATATAGGGGAAAAAACGCATGCGCAGGTGTGCGTTTTTTTCCAGCGCTAAAAAACGCAAATGTGAAACCAGCCTAAGGAAAAGCTCAGCCCCAACTCCACTTCCGGTAACCTGTCTTAGCATGTTCCTTTACTTCAGATGAGTTAGTCCTAACAATAAATAGTGGAAAGTAAGATAGACTGAAGAGAGATAACTTGTGACTGGAAATTTAGGACATTTTTAAAGGGCATTTTTAGAAAATAATTATTCAATTTTTTTATTTTGGACATTGGTTATAAAACGTAGATAAGTTTACTGAGCAGACAGTGACTATAGTAAAAATACAAAAAAATGCAAGGAGATTCTTTGGGGCCAATTCTTCAACACAGGTACCATTGTTGCTGAAAGAAAAGATGCCAAATTTTCTTAAGGGGTGCATGCTACCTAATGATTTTGGCACCCCTGCTAAGTAGTGTGCGCCTCATTGCGCTGTGCCAGAAATGCTAACGATTGGGGTAGCATTTCTAGCATGCAAAGTGCTGGCGCTTTTTTTAATCTATTTTCTGTATTGGTCCTCATGAATCTTGCACTACATAAATCAGCACAGAGTAAGATAGAGAATAAAATAAAAGTTATATAGATAGCAGAGTATCATGTATTAAATCTGTCAGTGTGTGGTATCGACCAGAATACTAAAAATGCTTGAGGATCCTTGATGTCTAGTAAGGCAGACAACAGTAAATATAGAACTTGGCACTCGTAATGGATGAAACAATAGTCGGCATTTATTGCACAAAATTACATTTCATAGAATATGCATTACTTTTGGTGAGATGCACATAATATCTTTAGAGAAACCAATATCAAGAGAGAGCACGTAATGTCTTGTCCCCTGGTTTTGTGATTTTGTTTTGTAAAATCCTGGACTATCCCTTTAATATTTGCACAGGTTACTGTTCATTAATACATAATAAATCCTTTCCTACATTACTTGGATAATTTACATTTCTATCATGTTCAGATCTTTTATACAAACATCATGGCATTCTTTCCATAATGAGCCCACGTAGCAGCTGACAAGTTATCCTGCAGAGTTCCATACTGACAAGTATTGTTGTTGATGTCTATATCGCCAGTTGGAAACCTGAAAGCCTCGCAAACAGAGTCATTTACATTTTCCAGAGAATGCAGGTTGTTCATTTAGAAAATAGAAAACACTCATTGCTCGTCTTTCACCGTTATTAAAATGACTTCCAACTTTGTGTACGTTCTGTACAGCAAACAATGTGTTCATTTATGTTGGGGAATGATTATTTTGACAGTCAGCTCTTCCAGTAACCTTGCATATGTAGCTATACATGACCTGTATGCCCGGAGCTGTTATCTGCTGTAGAGCAGATCCTAGGTGTCGACTAATATAACGTCTGCATGCATATGGTTCATTAGGCTAGGTTCACATTGCATTTAGGGCAATCCGTTAAACGGATGTGCTAAAAATGAGCCCAAATTGTCTTTTTGTGGTGTATTTTTGCCATCGCGTTAACGCATGCTGCTGCGTTAGGTCATTATGCGTCTGCCTGCATTTGCAATAGAGTTCTATGGCAGAACGAACGCTTCTGTTCACCGTGTGTTCACCATACTGGTCCCGGAAACGTGCTAGTCCGCATTGGAAGGTGCCTCACAAACTAGCAGAGCATTGCAAACGCATGCCGGTTTTGAAATGCGTTAGGATCCGTTACACTAATGGAAGTCTATGGGCGCGTTGACATGTCCGTTACATTGCATTAGTGCTGCTTACAAACGGATCTGTTAAACGGATTGCCCTAACGCAATGTGAACCTAGCCTTATAAAGCTGAACGTAGGAAAAATAATAATTTTAATATACAGGCAACAGCTGTCAATCGTTTGGCTGACAATTCTCCCCGTTCTCCACACACAGAAATACTCAGCTAATATTTCCTATGTTCTCTATGAGAGAGCCACTGTCAGAGTCCTCCAACTTATCTTACCACCAATAAAAACATTGGTAGTGTAAAATCCAATCACTGTATCCTTTTGTCCCCTGATATTATTTGTCGGGAGACCCCCCTACCCATTAGACCATCAGCTGATCCCACTGACTTTAGTCTAATGTGTATGGGGGCTATTTGATTGTGTTCATGTGTGCATCAAAGCATTATGACAGCTTCTTTTACAGCTCCCAAGTGTAAAGGGGGTTTTACACATAGCGATATCGCTAGCGATATCGCTATAACGTCACCGATTTTGTGACGTAATAGCAATATCGCTATGTGTGATACTTACCTCCAACCGGCTCCCCCGCTGGTTATCGCTGATCGCGCGAGAATGTCCGGCTCCATTTCTTGTCGTCAGCTTCCTGCTGGGGCTTCCTGCTGTGATGATGAGCGACGCATGGAGGCGGGCGGGAGGACGTCTTCATCGCTCTGTGTGAAAGGTGAGTATCGTGCGCTACGTCGCTGCTGCATCGCTGTGAGATCTTTCTGTGTGAAAGCTCACTAGCGATCATTTAGCGATGCACCAGCGATCCTGACCGGGTCGGATCGCTGGTTGGATCGCTGGTGCATCGCTAAATGTAAAAGGGCCTTAAGAGTGCTGCATAGCACTACAAACATCGGCTACCACAACAGAAGCTGACAGACCCCATTATAAGTCAGTAGGGTCTGTTATGCATCGGTTCTACAAAGCATTTGGTACAATGTTGGAAACCACTGTGACAACAAACCCTGCCGAGCAGATTACTGGTGAACTGCTAACATAATGGACTGATTGGCCCTTTCCTATCTAATCTGGCCATACTAAGCCATGGTCTTGAGAATTCGTGTTGTGCTGCCTCAAGACCACTGATTCCTCTTCCCTATCTTTTCTTCATCTTCCGCCTCCTGCTCTAGCAGGAAAAGTCCTGGTGTCAGAAAATGTCAATAATTATTTCACCTCAGTTTGAGAGAAGTCATGATTATCGTGGTCAGTGGGTGGCAATTTTACAAATTGTTGTGGATTTTTAGTGGCTTCGTAACTAGACTGCAGAACTAAAATTGGCTGCCAGAAATTACCTTCAACATTTCAGGAGAAAGAGGCTGCCCATGACTTCTGAACAATGTATATGCCTTCTCTAAGAGCACTGATTTTATTATATACGTAATTCTGGCATTTTGAATTTTTTTCTCGCTACGCTGTTTAGCGATTGGGTTAATGCTTTTTTTATTGATAGATCGGGCGATTCTGAATGCGGCGATACATAATATGTGTATGTGGGATTTTTTTTACTGCTTTATTTTGATTGGGGCGAAAGGGGGGGTGATTTGAACTTTTAGGTTTTTTTAATTTTTTTTATTTGTAAACATTTTTTTTTACTTTTGGCATGCTTCAATAGGCTCCATAGGAGGCTAGAAGCATGTGCAACCCGATCGGCTCTGCTACATATGGGCGATGAGCAGATCGCCCATATGTAGCAAATTTACTCCTGTGCTCTCAGCGCCAACCACTGGGTGGCGCTGAAAGCCATATGCCTGGAACAACCATAGAGGTCTCATAGAGACCTCTGGTTGTCCAGGCAACATGACGCGACCCCCGATTACATGACGGGGTCGGCGATGAGGTCATTTCCGGCCCGGCGGCCAGAAATGCTATTTAACTGCCTGCTGTCAGCGGGATTTAACTAGTTAATAGGCGCGGGCGGACGGCGATTCCGCTCGCGCCTATTGCGGGCACATGTCAGCTGTTCATAACAGCTGACATGTCCCGGCTTTGATGCGGGCTCAGCGCCGGAGCCCTCATCAAAGCAGGGGATATGTCTAATGACAGACTGTGAAAATGAGGATGAATGAACTCATGGAGATCAACATCCAACACTGAGGAGACACCATCACATGTTTCTCAACGCAGTGATTCTAGAGCAATGCCCCCATCCCTTATGGGAAATATGTAAGGCATTGCTCCTACTGGCTAGTTTCCTACTCCACACTGTTGAGGGGCAATACCCCGAAATAGCTGTCTGTGGATGGATACCATGTTTTGGCATAGGTGGTTTCCTTCATTGGAGACTGCCCTTCCCGTGGTTGTTCCTTCCCGAGTAAAGACCTGGCTAGTCATTGCTTGTATTGAGAAACATGTGATGGTGTCTCCGCGGCTTGTGTTTTGCATAATGACGGACTGTGTCCGTCATTGGACATTAAGGGGTTAAAGGGATCCCTGGTATGGAAGTTAGGACCGTTCCACTCAGCGCACTGGTTCTGACCCCAGGCTGACGGGATGATGTGGGATATTAGGGGTAGTAGTCCGGTGGCTCTGGCTGACGGGATGATGTGGGATATTAGGGGTAGTAGTCCGCTGGCTCTGGCAGACAGGATGATGTGGGATATTAGGGGTGGTCGTCCGGCGGCTGTGACGGGATGATGTGGGATATTAGTGGTAGTTGTCCGGTGGCTCTGGCTAATGGGATGATGTGGGATATTAGGGGTAGTAGTCCGGTGGCTTTGACGGGATGATGTGAGATATTAGTAGTCCGGTGGCTCTGGCTGACGGGACGATGTGGGATATTAGGGGTAGTAGTCTGGTAGCTCTGGCTGACGGGATGATGTGGGAAATTATAGGGAATGTGGCTATGCGGTGTGGGTGGGGCTATACACTCAGCTTTATATATATATACTAGCTGAAGAGCCCGGCGCTGCCCGGGCATAGTAACTAACTGCGGTTAGTTATAGCAAATTATAATTATCCTCCATCCCATAGTCCCGTGCCCATAGACCCATCATACATATCCACGATCCCATAGGCCCGTGCCCATATACTCATCATACATATCCTCCATCCCATAGTCGAGTGCCCATATACCCATCACACATCCTCCATCCCATAGTCCCATGCCCATATACCCATCACACATCCTCCATCCCATAGTCCCATGCCCATATACCCATCATACATATTTGCCATCCCATAGTCGAGTGCCCATATACCCATCACACATCCTTCATCTCATAGTCCCATGCCCATATACCCATCATACATATCCTCCATCCCATAGTCCCATGCCCATATACCCATCATACATATCCTCCATCCCATAGTCCAGTGCCCATATACCCATCACACATCCTCCATACCATAGTCCCGTGCCCATATACCCGTCATACATATCCTCCATCCCATAGTCCAGTGCCAATATACCCATCACACATCCTCCATCCCATAGTCCCGTGCCCATATACCCATCACACATCCTCCATCCCATAGTCCCGTGCCCATATACCCGTCATACATATCCTCCATCCCATAGTCCAGTGCCCATATACCCATCATACATCCTCCATGCCATAGTCACCCATTATGACACCATAATGAGTGGCGGGGCTTGCAACCTATGATGACATCAGCGTCGCCATGGCAACCATTATGACATCATAATGAGGGGCGAGGCTTGACACACACACACTTTTTCCCCATTATGTAGATAGCGGCAAAATTGTTTGGTGAATTGGAACGCGCGGGGTTAAAATTTCGCCTCACAACATAGCCTAGGACACTCTCGGGGTCCAGACGTGTGACTGTGCCATATTTTGTGGCTGTAGCTGCGACGGTGCGGATGCCTATCCCGGACATACACACATACACACACACATACATACATACACACTTTGAGCTTTATATATTAGATAGATGTAATCATTATAACTTGTTATAACTAACTCTAGTTAGTTACTATGCCTGGGCAGCGCCGGGTTCTTCAGCTAGTTTCTTAAATAAAGTTATTATTTTGTCACTTCAGCATATTTGGCCTATACTTCATTTTTTCTTGTTTTTGGTCGTCTCACATTAGTCTGGCTCACACATGTACTTTCATGAATACATATGAGTATTCAGTTTATATTCTTACCCATTTTAATATGGTTCTTTTTTTACAATGTATTTGCATTGTTATGTGCTTGTTTATTTTTGCCTCTGCTTTGAGTTTTCTATGTATACTGTATGTATAGTGTATGTTTGAAAACAACAGAAAAAAAGGAGCAGAAAAACCACTAATATGTGATATAATATAAAATCTATTATTTTATCAATTTAATCATATATTTAAATTACAAAATTACATCATTTGGACAATAATATATATAAAAGGTCACAGACAAAAAATCTGAGGCTACAGAATAATATGGACCAGGTATATAGACCAGAGACGTTACAACAGTCAATAGGTCAAAGCCAGAGTGTAAACACTGAAAAGGGTGAAAAGGTCATACCGCAATAGGTCCACTGTGCCGTTAGGTACCGCAGCCCCTATACGCGTTTCGCGTGGGCTTCCTCAGGGACTACAGCTCCCCGAGGAAGCCCACGCAAAACGCGCGTAGGGGCTGCGGTACCTGACGGCACAGTGGACCCTTTTCAGTGTTTACACTCTGGCTTTGACCTATTGACTGTTGTTACTTCTCTGTCACTTATGTGCTGGACAATAGGTGCAATTTATTTTACATGTCAGTAGGGTGTTTAAACTATGATTTATATACAGAACTGGGTAACTGCCTACGTAGTTTGGGGATAATAGTTTGGTCTATATACCTGGTCCATATTATTCTGTAGCCTCAGAATTTTTGTCTGTGACCTTTTATATACAGTATATTATTGTCCAAATGATGTAATTTTGTAATTTAAATATATGAATAAATTAATAAAATAATATTTTATATTCTTCACATATTAGTGTTTTTTCTGCTCCTTTTTTTCTGTTGTTTTCAAGTTTTGCTTTGGGAGTATACTTTTTACCTATTTAATTATTATATAATTGGTGGTTATTCGTGTTTTTTTGTATTTATATGTATAGTGTATGTGTAGTATATAGTGTATAAAGTAGTGTACAATATGTAAAGCACACAGGAACAAAATTAATGGTTCCTTTCTGTTAAAGTAAGAAAAGCCCACAATGATCACCGAAATAACTTGAAACTGACAAGGGTAATTTTCAATTTTAATTTACTGAATATCGACAAATATAAATCAGGCATTGCTTTTGAATTTTAATTAAACAGAAAAAAAATAATTAAACAGGCCTGGACAAAAATGATGGTACCCTTTAAGGTACCGTAATTGACGTTTTAATTTTTATTTTACAAATCATTAGTATATGTGAAAATAAGCAACTTTGTAATATATCTTATCAGAGAAACATGCTTCTTTCTCCAATGGGACTGATCATTCTTTTTTAAAATTCTCAATTTATATACCGTAATATTGCATTCAGTGAAGACAGATTGTTACATTACTTAAATAGTAGATGGGAATTGCTACTTATAAGAGTCTATGCAGAGGGGAGCGAGCAGCTAGAGACAGAGCTCCCATATCAGAAGCAATTGAAATCTCCTATCTCAGTAATGTAACAATCTGTCTTCACTAAATACAGATTTTACCAATAAATTGAGAATTTTGAAAATTAAAGCTCAATCCCAATGAAGATAGATGCAGAGATCTCTGATAAGATATATTATAATGTTGCTTATTTTCACTATTACTATTGATTTATTAAATAAAAATCATTGTACTCTTTAACTTCTACACCTGTCCACAAGTATTTTGGCTTACTCCATCATCAAATTGCTCCAGATGTCTCAGGTTTGAAGGATGCCTTCTTCAGACTGCAGGTTTCAGCTCATTTCACAGATGTTTAATAGGATTTAGATCAGGACTCACAGAAGCTGTGAAAAGGGTATATCCGGGACTTTAGAAAAAAAATATAACTAAGGCTGGTTTCAGACTAGCGTATTTTACATGCAGCGCACGGCGCCGCTAAGCCCCGCCCCATGCCCGCCCTGTCCGGTCATTTCCTCCTACTATCGTACACGGCTGCATGCGATCTGAGCATCCTATCTTTAGCATATGGTGCACAGACCGTGCGCTAGTAGGATTTTTGCATGCGCTGCGCACTTTTGAAGGTGCACCGGTGTGCGCCGAACGCACCATGTTGCATTTTGGCATTGTATGGCAAACAGGCTTCTCTTTGGTGTCGATTGATGTAGAAAGCCTATACACTAGGATCCACCAGGATCTAGGTATTGGGGTTTTGAGGAGGATTTTGGGGTCTTTAAAGAGAAGTGATAGTTTTGTCAATTTTGTATGCGAAGGGGTTGATTTTGTTTTAAAACACAATGCATTTAAGTTTGAAGATGCATGGTTTTTACAATGCACTGGAACCGCAATGGGAACTCAGGTTGCTTGTACTTTCGCGAACCTCTTTCTAACTGTGTTGGAGGAGGACTATGTGTACAATGTGGGGAACAATTTTCTGAGACATATCAGACTTTTTGTGCGCTATGTGGACGATATATTCATGATATGGGACGGACCCCGTTAATCATTTGATGAATTTGTCCATTACCTAAATAAGTCCAATGGCATGAATATGTTGTTCACGTCTAGATATGGAGGTCTTAACCTCGATTTTTTGGATGTACAGATCAGTGTTGTAGATGGGTGAGTTGCAGACCAAGGTATTTCGTAAACCCTCCGCCACAAATGCCGCTCTTCGGTTTCATAGCTTCCATCCAAATCATGTAAAACGGTCTCTCCCTTATAGCCAATTATTAGGATTGAAGAGAAATAATAATACTCAGGAAGGTTATCCATATTTTGGAGTGTGATAAGGATATCGTAGAGGTGGCAGCAAGGGGTCCCATTATTTCCAATAGACAGAGTACTACCTTGGGTGACATAGTAGTAAAAAAAGGATGGTGAAACAACAAAGTAATTGGTTAAGCAAGAGTGTCCCACATGGTAATTTTAAGTGTGGACATTGTCCATTCTGTAGTTACCATATTGTAGATAGAACACTGTGCATCGGGGGAGTGTCTCATGTTGTCAAGGATTTTATCACCTGTAAATCAACTCACGTGGTTTATGTTGTTTTATGTTGTTGTAAAGCTTTTTACATCGGTAAGACCGTTCGCCCCCTATATGTGAGATTTAGGGAGCATTATAATTCGGTTGGATCAGGTAAAGGTGTCCCACGCCTAATTAAACATGTCAGGGAATTTCATGGAGGAAACCCAGAGGTACTTTCTTTTGCTGGCTTGGAAAGGGTGTCCCTTCCAGTGCAAGGGGGAGATTTACATAAACTTCTGTTGAAAAGAGAGGCCATATGGATCATGCGCACTCGGGCACAAGAATCTGCTGGTCTAAATGAGAGATTGGATATGTCTGTTTTCCTATAATAAGCTTTCATGATTGTATATGTGTTTTTTATTTGTTTTTCTAAAATATTTTAACTGTCATTGATAATTGCTGCATACTGTATGTGTTGAAGCAGTGGGGTTGGGGTTTGATTGTCTCCCTCTGTTAAGAAGTGAGACTGGGCTCAATCCCCTCTGAGACCAGTAGAAGCGCCACTGCAGCGCGAAACAGCTGTCGTCATCTCCACTCCTGCCCCCATCCACCCTATGCCGATGTTTTAAAGAAATAGAATAAAGAAGATTTTAACCGGTGAGTGCCATCTGTATTTCTTTTTTCTTTTTTGGTGAAGTCAATCTGTTAGTCCGTTTTTCCTTGTTTCTTCCAGACGCACTCGCACCCATCAGAACTTAGTCAGTTGGCTTTCGTCTCATCCCTCCAAATTACCAGTTTCTAACTTTCTACTGTCCACCTTTCATACTTTTTTGTAAACTTGAGCCAATGCTTCTTATGACAATATTGAAGTAATTGCTTTATCAACTTTTTTTTGGGTCATCATTCAAGACTTGTGTAAGGCTGGAGTCACACTGCCGAATTTCTCATGCAATAATCACATCACGTAGCACGGACTGGCCGGCACCTCTCCTGACCTGAGCATGACAGCGTGATGGATTACTATGCAGCTACAAGCTCAGGTCAGGAGAGGTGCCGGCCAGGGCAAGTTTTACGATCCAATTCTCGGACGAAAAATACGCCAGTGTGTCTCTGCCCTAACATGCATCGCATGGACGTCTGTGATCTCACTATTACAAAGCATACGAGCGACCTCCAATGCTGTGTTTGTCGCACCAGAACTGATAGACCTTGTGATGAGCCATCTTGTTGACTCTGATAATTTGCCTAGACCTCTTAGGTTTTGAATGGATGGACAGACTTCATTTTGTATTTTCCAACTGTCATGGCACTCACATATTGTAATTGGCAATTTTCTTGGCCGAGAGACCACAATCGGTAAGCTGGATGATGCTATTTCCCTTTTCTTGAGAAATCTTCTTTATGGCTGATCCTTGATTCAAACCACTGACTGTTTGCTTGGGAATCAACTTAATAGCACACTGAGCTACTGAGCTATTAGGGAAGGTGAAAACAGGTTGTAATTTGTAGTATACAGGAAAAAAAGATTTTTACAACAGCAGGAGCAAAGAATCTGCATAATGTAATCAAATGCTAAATAGATGCAAGTCAAAGTTATGTATGAGAGAGATGATCATCTTGGCTATCTAATGATGAAAGTCTCACGTCAAAAATTGAAAACATTGTTACTCTTTGGCTCGTCAGTGTACTTACGATGGTTCTGATGCTGTATTTATATATATATATATATATATATATATATATATATATCTATATATATATGCTGTATTCATATATTTATGATGGTTCTGTTACTTTATTCATGTACTGATGGTGGTTCTGGTGTTATACTCATGTACTGATGATGGTTCTGGTGTTATATTCATGTACTATTGATGTTTTTGTAATGTTTTTGTGTTCTGCTGATGGTTTTGGTGCTGCATTGTCTTACTGATAGAGATTCTAGTGCTGTGATCATGTATGATGGAGGTTCTGGTGCAGCATTCATTTACTGATGGTGGTTCTAATCCTATAGCAATGTATTTACTGTATATTAATCCTTAATTTGTCAGATGAAGAGCTACAGGCTATGTTAAGAAAATGCTGTGCCATCTGACAAGTTAAAGATTACTACTTCTGGATTTATGTTAGGGGCACTAAACTTTTTTTTAGTTTTGGAGGAGGGAAGAAAAATCGGTATCCAACCTCTGTTCTGTGTAATATGTGAAATCCCTGTAATCTTTGGAAATACTGCAGTAACACCTTTTACATTATTAATGCTATTACATTATCACTCAATACACCCATTACATTATCAAAAACCTTCATCAAACTGACACAAACAATTGCTCTGCGGTGAGCATTGGCTTGGCTTTTATCCTAAGTCATGTAAGAAGGCTCGTTAAAGGGTCAACATTGACTTTTAGGATTGCTACCTCCAATAGGTGGCACTAGAGTTCTAGTCCTCTTCCTCTCTGAAGAGACAATTTGCATAATTAGCATATTTCCCAGAGGAGCATTGCGGCTTTAAGTCTCCTCACCTCGACATGCTTAGCATGTCATTCTCCGCAAGGAGAAATGATACTTCTTGGATATCGGTCAGACGCCTCTCTCACAGCCAAGCCAGATCTCCCACTTTGCACTGATGAGGGGCAGTACCCCGAAACACAGTGTCTGCAAATGGAGATTCTGGCTTGGCTTTTATCCTAAGTCATGTACGAAGGCTCGTTAAAGGGTCAACATTGACTTTTAGGATTGCTACCTCCAATAGGTGGCACTAGAGTTCTAGTCCTCTTCCTCTCTGAAGAGACAATTTGCATAATCTGCCTGAGTATGCACACAGAGTGGTGTACAAATGCAACAGAAAGTTTGGTTCTATACACCACTCTCATATCACCTTGTCAATACCTACCTGACTCAGTTATAAAAGTAAAATATACAGGTTTCCTATGTAAATGCCATATACTATACCATAACAGTACAACAAAATATCCTCATGTTCTTTCTGTTTAGACAAAGTTGCAATAATGAATACATTTCTGAACACAATGGAGAAAACTTTACACATTTAGCTGCTTTTACTCTACAGTCAAGATTACATTTTCAAGCATACATTAAATAGTGACTGTGGATGGATTGTAATATGACAGATTTACTGTAGCTGCTCAACTTTCATAAACCTAATGTTTTTGCAAATAAATAATGAAACTGTATCATATATAGATATAGCCATAAAGGGACACTCCAAGCAAAACACACATACAACTTTTATTTGGTGTTCTTTGATGTTGTTAAATCCCTATGTCATTTTCTCTTAAGCCCTGTACTTGGCGTAACACAGTAAATGTATTTTACCAGGAGTGTTCTTTTACCACTACAAGTTGTAATATTAAGGGAAGGATTTTACAGGTTGTCAGGTATGCAGGATCTTTTTATTTCAACTTATCCTCTTCTTCATCACCTGATTCGACCGGACAGCACATGCATAGCTTCTGTGTGTACAGGGAAATTAAACCTGTAAGCAAATCAGTTTGGTTCAATATCGTTAAGAGAAGAATATATCTAAGTCTGGATTAACACATATCAGAATTGATTCACTAAAATTGCTTAAATTTTAGAAAATACGTGTTTACATATGTTGATAAATCTGGTGCATCTGTCTCGGTTTATAAATTTGTTAGTTGGCTTAATCTGGTATTCAAAGTTTTGTCAACATTTGGCGCCATTTTGTCACCCATGATCACAATTTAAAAATAAAAAACAAAATTACAGAGGCGCAAAGCGCTGAATACCGATACCTTAAAGCAAGCTAACGGGGGCACCACCGAAATATAAAAAGGGGATCCAACCCTGGCCTACAACCTATATATGATAGTCAGAAGCAGAAAAGAATAGGCCACAAATCGGGGATCACCCTGAATAGGAATTTAGCAAAAATATTACAATTTTTATTTATTTAAATTAAGCACAGCAAACAACAACAACACATTAAAAACATTAAAAAATGGTCACACATGTGACACATTCAAAAGATATACATATCTCATAATAGAGAACCAAACCTGATAACCACTACCACTTTTGGTGGAGAAAGTGTCTTATACCCAAGGTCCATGTAAACTAATACCCAATTAGAAGGTTTTGAAAGCACACTAATACACTGTAGCCATCACAAATGCAGACAACCAAAGGACATCTACATGTCCACCTTCAAATAATATACATAGATGCACAGAACCCAATACATCACATATGAAGTGAAGTGGAGTGGAGTGGGGCAGGCTGGACTAATGACCCGACGTGTGTCGCCACCCTGACGAAGCCACCTAGAGTGGCGACCCGCGTCAGGTCATTAGTCCAGCCTGCCCCACTCCACTTCACTTCATATGTGATGTATTGGGTTCTGTGCATCTATGTATATTATTTGAAGGTGGACATGTAGATGTCCTTTGGTTGTTTGCCCTCTTTACAGCCCATTTCTGGTCTGGATGATCTGGTCTGCTCTTGGAGCCTGACTTCAGGCTGAGGTATTTCCAAATGGGGTTTATTCAGTACATTCCAGAAATGTTTGTTTTTTATGTACCACATTGTGAATAAGAGTATGCCAGAGCTATATACGGTAACTAATTGTATGCACTGTCTCAAGGCATTATTTGAGCTTGTGATAACATCCACTTAAAATTTAAAAGGTATCTGCATCACTGATATCCATGATTCATTTGTGATGGCTACAGTGTATTAGTGTGCTTTCAAAACCTTCTAATTGGGTATTAGTTTACATGGACCTTGGGTGTAAGACACTTTCTTCACCAAAAGTGGTAGTGGTTATCAGGTTTGGTTCTCTATTATGAGATATGTATATCTTTTGAATGTGTCACATGTGTGACCATTTTTTAATGTTTTTAATGTGTTGTTGTTGTTTGCTGTGCTTAATTTAAATAAATAAAAATTGTAATATTTTTGCTAAATTCCTATTCAGGGTGATCCCCGATTTGTGGCCTATTCTTTTCTGCTTGTGACTGTCGAATACCGATACCTGCAGCAGCAAATATGGACAAAACCACCTAATTTGTCCTATAGTAAAAATCAATTAGCATACAATAACTATTTGCGCTAGTAAGATAAACCGGGAAAGAGGTCTGAAATAAAAGTACGTATATAGTAATTACACCCTCCCCTTCTTGCAGGGAAATGTTGCCAACCAGCAATTGATTAAAAGCAGTAGAGATAAAGTTAATCTCAATACACACAGAGCGGTACCTTCGTCTGTTTGTCTTTATGTTTGCATTTTTACCTCCACCTTCTTCCAACAAATATAACCTTTTTAATTTTTATGTTGACATAACTGTATGCAATCTTGTTTTTTTTGTAGGATGAGTTGAAGTTTTGAGTGACACCATCCATTTTGCTATAGAATGCATTGAAAATTGGAAAAAAAAATAGTTTTGGGGGATTTACTTCTATGGGATTTATTGTCTAGTAAAAATGACCAGGAAACATTACTTGCCAGGTCAGTATGATTACGGTGATACCAAACTTGCGTAGATTTTTTTTTAACATGTGAAAAAGAAATTCGGAAGTTTGTAAAACAAAATGTTTGTGTTCGTGCAGCCATTTTCCAAGACTCATAGCATTTTCATTTTACCGTCAATGGAGCTGTGTGAGGTCTTGTCTTTTGCGTAGCAAGCTATCAATTTTATTGATACCAGATTAGAATACATATGACACTGTTCTGTCTCTGACATCTCATTTGTTACCTCTGATTATCTGTTTCAATAATTTGCAGTTATTCATTAGTGTGAGTATAGAGAAACTTACATATTCACAATCTTTATTTGTTTGTAGTGTTTTGGCTCCCTCTATCGGCCAGAGTCATGTTTACGGTCCTATTTTCTATTTCTTGTTTCTGATTCTCCTCCCCTTTCTGCAATGCATTATGGTAGCTCAGCCTCCATTTCCCTCCATTTTCCTTCATCCTGTATCCAAGAAGGAGCACATCCATTACTGGCCCCTTGCAATTGCATTGCCGGTATCTATTTACGCTTTCTGTAGGTAATTTCTGCTCTAATGCTAGCCTAGCTTAGTCAATTGTATCCCTAGGTCAGTTACTAGCTTTGTAAATGTTCATGCATAATGTAGAACATGTGTAGTATGTATTTCTGCTGTACTATGCACTGATTGTATGTGTATGATTGTTTACAGTTTCACCGCGTCAATATACTATCACGTTCAATAAAAGCACAGACTCAGCCACAGTCTCCTTATTGGACCCCAGTATATTGGTTTATCTGCCTGTATAGCTACATGAGCCTGCTGTCATGGTCACTGTGTGTCTGGGCGCAGGTGTTACCGCAAGGCGAACCCATAACACACGTGACCCTGGATACAGCGCCTCCAGTGGGGCGAATTTAAATAATAATACGTGCAGGTGGATACGCCGCCTCCACCTGGCGAATTTAGGTATTACACGTTAATAAACATTCTGGAAACCCCGCCTCCAGTACGGCGAATTTAAATAATAAAGGGGGACCTGGGAAACATCAACAGTGGTGGGCCCTGCAATAGGGAAAAGGAATTGGAGACCTCCTGAGCTCCCCTGAGCCAGTGTCCCTGCACTCCTAACGTTCCCTATGCCGGTTTCGCACCGGGCGCCGCACGCGTACCTCAACGCCCTAGCTCGCCCTGAACCTAAACCCTCACTAGGGAATAGGTCGGTGCGGAAACTAATCCCACCACTGCACTAATAACACACATGAGGAAAGAGACAATACAGGGGAAACACCACTTAGCTTTGCTCTGTTGCGTGCGCTCCTAGCAACAGAGCCCTCCACCTGAGTGCATCTTCTCCTCCACCTGGATCCATCACCATAACAGGATCCTTCACCTTAGTGCAGCCTTGGAGCAGAGTCCAACACCAGTTGCAGCTGCTTAGTACCAGAGTCCCAAGGAAGTGTTCAGCTTCTGCCACGAAGTCAAGCATGCTTGAGTCCAGCTCAGCAACC
The DNA here is from genome assembly GCF_039654945.1 of Dendrobates tinctorius. NCBI lineage: Eukaryota > Metazoa > Chordata > Amphibia > Anura > Dendrobatidae > Dendrobates > Dendrobates tinctorius. Next base: position 11,723,304 of record NW_027361672.1, read on the forward strand.
AAGTCCCACATGGTGAGTGCCACTCTCCATAGTAGCCACTCCACCAGACCATGCAGACACTTCCTGCTGACTCCATCACTGTGACCCCACCACGCCATGCCAGCCCTTCGTCCAGACACCATAGCTGCAACACGTCCCCCCTGGCTAAGCTGCGCAGGACTCCTCACCAGCTCCATCCTTCCTCCAGGCTCTCCCAAAAACAGAGTGAACACAAACTCACAATATCACAGGCAGTCATTGCACACCTCTAGCACACCTTTATAGGGTGTCACACCTAATACCTAATTAAGTGCACAAAAACCCAAAGTGCAATACCACAACCACCACCGGGGACAGTCAAAACACCTTTGAACTTAACCAAAGTAAAAAAAGTTCACTTTGTGCTTTTAATACCGCCAGATCCAACACTGGATCATGACACCTGCCTCATTTAGTGAGGATAGAACAGACACTTTTTTACTGCATTTTTTAAGTGAGGTGTGATGAATGAGAAACCACAGATTTGGTGTTTTGATTAATGTACTCTTCACACCTTTTACCATACGTGTTAATTAGTTTTATATGTTGATGAACCGAACTTTTACGAACACTGCAATATGAAATATGTTTTTTTAATCTTTATTGGGCAAAAACAGGTGATTTGAATAGTTTTTACTTTTTTAAATGTTTTTAAAACTTTTTCTAACATTTTTACTTAATTTTTTAGTCCCCTTAGGGGACTTGAACTTCATGATTGGTTTTACTAATTACAGGTGAAAATAACTGTCTTCTATAAAAATTAACTTGCAGCTGAGCTTTATGGGAGTACCAAGATGGCAGCAATGGGGTCTTCAGCAAGTCTTTGGGTTCCAAGTGAGCCAATCAGTGCCCCACAATCATGTTGCATGGGGCCGATGAAAGCCAATACACAAATGTTGTAGGAACCGTTCCAAAATTGGTGACACCATATTTGTTGCGTTTTTTATGTATATTTACATAAAAAGTAAAAAACACTGATTATTTAATTAAACAATGCATTTGTGTTCCAACTAATAAATAATCAAATATGACAACCAAATGAAAAACAGATCAAAAGGAAAACCGATGGCAAAATACAGACGTCATATAATCTGTCCTAGCATATTTGATCAATTACGAAGATAAAAGATAGTTTGAATATATGTGTCATAAAAGAACAATGCTCTTGACTGACAAAATGACTTGAATAATCATTGTATAATTGCGATTATGTCAGAACATTGCAATTTTCTAGACTACTCCCTCTCTGGTCAATGACAAGAAGCTAAAGCTAGGATATTGTGACTTTCAGCTATTATTAAATCTTGTTCTGAAGCTTTAATGAAGAAAGGTGGACAACAGCTAATATCTCAGGTTTTTCAGTCGGGGGTTATACAGAAAGTTTTTGTAGAGCAACTGGTTGATGTTTACTTTTAACTAAACAACTACAGACCAAAGAAATACATTGCATTGTATGCAATCTTGTGGAATGCAGCTAGCACTTAACAGGCTGAGGTCAGACGAGTGTATGAAAAATCGTATAATTTTCATCCAAAAAACTCACAATTTTCATCCATATTCCATCCATGTGGCATCTGTGTTTATTAAAAGAACATTTTAAAATGTATATAATCAGATCGTCTCTTGTAATAAAACAAAAATAAAAAACAACAACATCCCTCACCTGTCCGTCGCTCTGTCCAACGTCTTAATCCAAGTCCTGGGGATAAACAGTTTTCAACCTGGATGGTGCCATGATGCAACCGTTCAGGCTGAGAACCACTGGGCAATGAGCTGCTGCGAGAGCAACATCAGTGACCAGTGGTAATGTCATCAATGTTACAGCCGGTCACTGAGGCTATGCTTCCTCATAGAGCAGAGGCAAATTCACCGCAGTGAAATTCTCCCAGTGAACTCATCTCTGCACCATGAGAATTACTTATGGTGTTAGCGGGGATCTCACCAAAGTCACTGCAGTTCAGCCTTGCTGGGAACAAAGCCTCAGTGACCGGAGGTAACCTCGATGATGTCACCGCTAGTCACTGATGCTGCTCTCGCAGCAGCTCATTCCACAGTGATTCTTAGCCTGGACGGTCACATGTTGGCACCGTAAAGGTTGAAAACTGTTTATCCCCCAATCATGGATTACGGCGTGGGACAGAATGACGGACAGGTGAGGGATATTGTTGTTTTTTATTTTTGTTTTATTACAGAAGACGAGGGATTCAGTGAAATTGGGCATTAGGTGAGTATAACTATGGTTGTTATTTATAAATAAAAAACTAAAAGTGTTTTGCTTTATTTCAAATAAAAGACTTTATTCTGGCTGTCTTTATTTACCATATAACTATAGGATTAGTAATGGATAGGTGTCTTATAGATGCCTCTCCATTAGTAATCCGTAGGCTTGATGTCACCTGACAATACAAAGGTGACATCAACCCCACAAATATGAACCCCACTTGCCACCACTACAGGGCAAGTGGGAATAGCCTGGCAAATCAACAGAATTGGCGCATCTAATAGATGTGTCTTTTTTGGGCTGCTGGAAGCTGCTATTTTTAAGCTGAGCAGACCTTTATGGCCCCTTACCAGCCTGAGAATACAAGCCCCCAGCAGTATGCTTTAGTTTGGCTGGTTCTCAAAAATGGGGGACCCCACACCGTTTTTTTTTAATTATTCATTTGAATAACTAAAAATTACGGTGTAAGGACCCCTCTATTCTTGATAACCATCCTTGCTTAAGCTGACAGGTGAGGGTTGCAGCCCCAAGCTGTGAGTTTTGTCTGGTACTCAAAAATACAGGGGAGCCCATGCTTTTTTTAAAATAATTATTTATTTACAGGGCAGGTGCTGGCTGATGAATACTCCCATCAGCCACTCCTGCTCTCACTGTTATTAGTGGCAGCAGGCGTCAGCTGATGGGAGCAGTAGTCCCATCTTCTGACACCAGTGACAGGAGGCAAACTTTATACCTCCGATCACAGCTGCGTGCTCATGCTGTGCTTTGACAGCATGGGAACTGTAGCTGTCTGACAGGCGGTGATGATTTTACCGCCGATCAGAAGCAATGTTTGCTGATCTGCTATGCACATGACAGCTTGGCAAACACTGAATGTTCGGGCCTCTCATTAATGTGAATGTAGTCTGGGTTTGGGTCCAGGTACTGTTCTGGTATCCAAACACGAACTTTTCGTAACTGATCGACTGAACCCATCGGACCCAAACATCCTAGCGTCAGCCCATCTCTAGTCATTGTCTTGCTGAAAGACCCACGACCTAGGATGCAAACCCAGCATTCTGACACTGGGCACTACATTGTGAACCAAAATCCATTGGTAATCTCAAGATTTCTTGATGCCTTGCTCACAGTCAATGTACCCAGTGCAAGAGGCAGCAAAACAACTCTAAAACATCTTTGAACCTTCACCACATTTGACTGTAAGTACTGTACTTTTTTTTGTAGGCCTCTATCCATTTTCGGAAAACAGTAGGATGATGTGCTTTACCAAAAAGCTATATCTTCATCTCATCTGTCCACAAGACACGTTACCAGAAGGAATTTGGCCTACTCAACTTAATTTTGCCAAACTGCAGTCTAGCTTTTTTTATGTCTCTTTGTCATCAGTGGGGTCCTACTGGGTCTCTTGCCATAGCGTTTAATTTTGTTCAAATGTTGACATATAGTTCCCAGTTTCACTGATGTACCCTGAGCATGCTGGACAGCTTGACTTTTTTTTTAACTTGATTGAGGCTGCTTATCCACCATCTGGACTACCCTACGTTTCAACTTTTCATTAATTTTTCTCTGCCATCCACATTCAAGTGAGATTAGCTACAGTTCCATGGGTTGTAAACTTCTTGATTATGGTGCACACCATGGACACAGGAACATCAAGATCTCTCGACATGGACTTGTAACCTTCGGATTGTTGATATTGTTCAACAATTTTGTCTCTCAAGTCTTCACACAGTTCTATTCTCCTTCTGCTCTTCATGCTTAGTGTGGTGCGCACACACACAATGCAAAGATTGACTCAACTTCTCTCCTTTTTATATGGTTTCAGGTGTGATTTTCATATTACCCACACTTGTTACATGCCACAGGTGAGTTTGAAACTAAGTTGTTTACCCACAATTTTGGAAAGGTGGCAACAATTTTGTCTGGCCCATTTTTAGGGTTTTGTGTGAAATTATTTCCAATTTGCCTTTTTTCTTTTTTTTTGTGTTGTTCCAATAAACACATAGAAAACAAACATGTGTATAACAAAGCATGTGTAATTGCATTTTTCTGGGAGAAATACTTAATTTTCTGGAACAATGTCAAGAATTTCAAAGATGCCAACACTTTCAGCCATGACTATGTACAATGGGGATAAAAAGTATTTAGTCAGCCACCAATTGTGCAAGTTCTCCTACTTAAAAAGATGAGAGGCCTGTAATTGACATCATAGGTAGACCACAACTATGAAAGTCAAAATCAGAAAACAAATCCAGAAAATCACCTTGTCTGATTTGTCAAGATTTATTTTACAAATTATGGTGGAAAATAAGTATTTGGTCATTAACAAAAGTTCATCTCAATATTTTGATATATATCCATTGTTGGTGATGACAGAGGTCAAACTTTTTCTGTAAGTCTACACAAAGTTGGCACACACTGTTGGATGTATGTTGGCCAATTCCTCCATGCATATCTCCTCTACAGCAGTGATGTTTTGGGCCTGTCGCTGGGCAACACAGACTTTCAAATCCCTCCAAAGGTTTTCTATGTGGCTGTGATCTGGAGACTGGCTAGGTCACTCCAGGACCTTCATATGTTTCTTACGAAGCCACTCCTTCATTGCCCTGGTGGTGTGCTTGGGATCAATCAATCATAGAATCAATCATAGAATCGTAGAGTTGGAAGGGACCTCCTGGGCCATTTGGTCCAACCCCCTGCTCAAAGCAGGAATCGCTTAATCATCCCAGTAAGATGTCTGTCCAGCCTCTGTTTGAAGACTTCCATTGAAGGAGAACTCACCACTTCTCGTGGCAGCTTGTTCCACTCATTGATCACTCTAACTGTCAAAAAGTTTTTTCTAATATCTAATCTGTGTCTCCTCCCATTCAGTTTCATCCCATTGCTTCTAGTCTTTCCTTGTGCAAATGAGAATAAAGTTGATCCTTCTACAATGTGACAGCCCTTTAGATATTTGTAGACAGCTATTAAGTCTCCTCTCAGTCTTCTCTTTTGCAAACTAAACATTCCCAAATCCTGCAACCTTTCCTCATAAGACAGGGTTTGCAGACCATTATCATGCTGAAAGACCCATCCATGTTTCTTCTTCAATGCCCTGGTTGATGGAAGAAGGTTTGCACTCAAAATCTCATGATACATGGCCCCATTCATTTTTTTCTTGTACACGGATAAGTCATCCTGGTCCCATTGCATAGAAACAGCCCCAATACATGGTGTTGCCACCCCCATGCTTCATAGTAGGCATGATGGTCTTTGGATGCAACTCAGCATTGTCTCCTCCAAAAATGACAATTTTTTTTCTACCAAACAGTTCTACTTTGGTTTCATCAGACCGTATGACATTCTCCCAATACTCTTCTCGATAATCCAAATGCTCTCTAGCAACTTCAGATGGTCCCGGACATGTACTGGCTTAGAATCATAGAATCATAGAATCATAGAATCGTAGAGTTGGAAGGGACCTCCTGGGCCATCTGGTCCAACCCCCTGCTCAAAGCAGGATTCGCTAAATCATCCCAGTCAGATGTCTGTCCAGCCTCTGTTTGAAGACATCCATTGAAGGAGAACTCACCACTTCTCGTGGCAGCTTGTTCCACTCATTGATCACTCTAACTGTCAAAAAGTTTTTTCTAATATCTAATCTGTGTCTCCTCCCATTCAGTTTCATCCCATTGCTTCTAGTCTTTCCTTGTGCAAATGAGAATAAAGATGATCCTTCTACAATGTGACAGCCCTTGAGATATTTGTAGACAGCTATTAAGTCTCCTCTCAGTCTTCTCTTTTGCAAACTAAACAATCCCAAATCCTGCAACCTTTCCTCATAAGACAGGGTTTGCAGACCGGTCACCATTCTGGTTGCTCTTTTCTGAACTTGCTCCAGTTTGTTGATGTCTTTTTTAAAATGTGGTGCCCAAAACTGGACACAATATTCCAGATGAGGTCTGACCAAAGAGGAGTAGAGGGAAATAATGACTTCACGTGATCTAGACTGTATGCTTCTGTTAATACATCCTAGAATTGCATTTGCTTTTTTTGCGGCTGCATCACACTGTTGACTCATATTCAGTTTGTGATCTATTAGTATACCCAAGTCTTTTTCACATGTGCTGTTGCTTAGGCCTATTCCTCCCATTCTGTATATGCTTTTTTCATTTTTATTGCCCAGATGTAGTACTTTGCATTTGTCCCTGTTAAAAACCATTCTGTTAGTTGCTGCCCACTTCTCCAGTTTATTTATATCTTTTTGAATCCTCTCTCTCTCTTCTCTAGTATTAGCTATCCCTCCTAGCTTTGTGTCATCAGCAAATTTAATCAGTTTACCCTCAATTCCTTCATCTAAATCGTTGATAAAGATGTTGAACAATACAGGGCCCAGGACAGAGCCCTGTGGTACCCCACTTGAGACATTCTTCCAACTGGATGTGCAGCCATTTACGACCACTCTTTGGGTCCGATCACTAAGCCAGTTATGAATCCACCTAACAGTTGCCTTGTCCATTCCATACTTAGTCATTTTTTCAATAAGGATTGTATGAGATACTTTGTCAAATGCTTTGCTGAAGTCAAGATATACTATATCTACAGCATTTCCTTGATCCACCCAATCAGTGATTCCGTCATAGAAGGAAATTAAGTTAGTCTGACATGACTTATTAGTTACAAACCCATGCTGACTCTGTTTAATCACTTCATTCTTATCCAGGTACTGACATACATGTTGTTTAATAATTTGTTCAAAGATCTTTCCTGGTATAGAAGTCAGACTCACCGGCCTATAGTTGCCTGGGTCCACCTTCTTCCCCTTTTTGAAGATAGGAACAATATTTGCTCTTCTCCAGTCTTCTGGGACTTCTCCTGTTCTCCAAGAATTTTCAAATATTATGGAGAGGGGTTCAAAAATTTCTTCTGCTATCTCCTGCTTAAGCAGGGGCCACATCTGGCACTGCAGGATCTGAGTCACTGGTGGCGAAGTGTGTTACCGATGGTAGCATTTGTTATGGTGGTCCCAGCTCTATGCAGATCATTCACTAGGTCCCCCCATGTGGATCTGGGATTTTTGCTCACCGTATTTGTGATCATTTTGACCCCACGGGGTGAGATCTTGCGTGGAGCCCCAGATTGAGGGAGATTATCAGTGGTCTTGTATGTTTTCCATTTTCCATTTTCTTATTATTGCTCCCACAGTTGATTTAATCACACCAAGTTGTTTGCCTATTGCAGATTCAGTCTTCCCAGCCTGGTACAGGGCTACAATTTTGTTTCTGGTCCTTCAACAGCTCTTTGTTCTTCACCATAGTGGAGTTTGGAGTGTGATTGAGGTTGTGGACAGGTGTCTTTTATACTGATAAGTTCAAACAGGTGCCATTACTACAAATAATGAGTGGAGGACACAGGATCATCTTAAAGAAGAGGTTACAAGTCTGTGAGAGGCAGAAATCTTCCATGTTTTTAGGTGACCAAATACTTATTTTTCACCATAATTTTCAAAATAAATCTTGCCAAATCAGACAAGGTGATGTTCTGGATTTGTTTTCTCATTTTGACTCTTTTCTTTTTAATGCCCCAGTGTACCGACTATAATAAGTAAAAAACATACTTCCTAAACTGTTTCTCCCAGTGATAGTGTGACATTGTTTGTGCCATGTGAGCACTGCAGCCTATTGGTGTCATTTCCAACTATGAAGGCTGTTGTTCATCAGCAGCGACCGATGGGCTGCAGTGCTATTGGGACATAAATAATGTCAAGCCTACACCGGGCAACAAGCGCTTGAAGCAAGGAAAGGCATCAGTCTGGACAACCTATTTAGGGCAACTACAAAGAATGTCAACATGACTTTTTACTGTAAGGCATCATAGTTTTTAAATGATCGTTAATATCTATGCAGTTTTTCTGATACAATTGCTGTTTCACAGACATCAACAATTCTTCACTGATCCATAGCATAAGTTCATGTGCTAGCTGTGCCTGTGCCTTTGAAGCACCTTTGCAATGGCCAAGTGTCATTATATTATGATCTGCTTGTTTGCTTTGCTTTAAACTTGTGTTTTTGAAGGTACGGTACACATAGTACAACGGGTTCATGCCGCAGCCACATGTTGGATTGGTTACGTTTAATCAATGTTCTTAGCAAATCAATTGGCGCTCGGTTAGTGGCCCCTTTGCTTAGGCCGAGGAAAAACACGATGGATCCAGAACAATCATTAATGCGATTGTTGTGTCCTCATACAACATCATGTTTCCTGGAGCACATTTCCTTTCTACAATAGGCGATGCGTAAAAGGAGAATGCCTTTTATAGATTCATAAATTATATCTAGTCACTCATTGCTTGAGTGTTTTTGTGTTTTGGGTGATTGCCGGCCTTTGTTCTTCAGCGAATAATAGGAACAAGAATTCCTATGAACACTTGTTTGTCAATTATCAGTATATCTAAATAAACCTTATGTATTCATGATTTCTTTGTTGTATGTGTAGGGTAGGTGACCATTTAGGCATTTTCTTCTTAGGGTACCAAAATACCTTTTCTCGGCCCTAACTGAAGTAAGAATTTTAGCATAGCGCATGGAGGTGCATACCACACATCAGACACTCCAGATTGATGAAGAGATGTGGGCATCTATTCATGAAGCAGGAGCATCTGATTCTACCATTGTCCCTCATCAACACCAGAGAGAAAATTGCTGGTCATGATGAATTGGGGCCATAGACTTATATTGTAAAAATATGTTTATAGCTTCCACTTGAAACAGCTTAATGAGCACAATATCACACAGCTCCCATTGGACTCAGAAATAAATTCTTCATTATTCACTATCTGTTCCCATGATTCTACATCTTTCTTTACGAATTCATCTGTATGGAGCAGGTTTATAAATGAATGGGACTAAACGTAGCCAGAATGAATGTAATCAACAGACTTTGTATAATCACTACTTACCTAAGAATTTCTTTACAAATGTTGGTTGTTTCTCTGGAGGAAGGTGAAGACAGAGATAGTATACAGGAGCTCCCGAAAGAACTACAGCTATTCCAACCAGTGAATCAATGGGATCACTATAGAGAGGAACCACTACCAGACAAATACTGCAGATGCAGTATAACACTGGGAAAAACAAGCTCATCTGTGGAAAAAAAACATTTTTTAAACAATTAAAAAGAACTACAAAATTGGCAAATATACTATACTTATAAGTTGTTGGCGCTTAGTCTACATTTTGATCAAATTGTGTGAGCCCATCTGCCAGTAACAAGTCAACCTCTTTAGATTGGAGTCTACATGAAAAGATCTACCTCTCATTGGTAACTGGTAAATGTAACCCCTTCATGATGGAGCCAATTTTAGTTTTTCTGCTTTCATTTTTTCTCCTTTTCTGAGCCATAACTTTTTATTTCTGGTAACACTACACATTAAGATATACTATTGAAAATGGGAATTACAAGTGGGGTGAACTGATGAAAACAATGTAACTGTATTTTTTATAGCAATTATTGTGAGGAAAAAAATGACCTGCTAACTCCATTTAACTACGATTACAGCAATAGAAAATTTATGTATCTCATGTTTTATATTTACTGCGTTTAAAGAAATCAGAAAATAAAATAAGTAAAATGTGAAAATAGAATTTCATTTGTGTTGTCATTTTCTAGGACACTATTCTTTTTTTATTTACGGAGCTGAATCAGGATTTTACTTTTTTTCACTGCAAAAGTACATATCTCTTTTGATTGCTTTTTATTCAATTTTCATGAAGCAAAGATGACAGAAAAAAAGAAAATCCTGACTTTTTTTTATTCTTCTCTTCACAATATTTACCATATAGGTTAAATTTTTTTATTATTTGTAGCACTGAATGCTGTGATAACAAATATGTTTATTTTTTTTTGCTCCTGAGCCCACTCCACGCCTGTGACCACAACATCCATCATAGATGAACATTGGATGTTGGTAAGGGGTTAAAGGGCAGGAAGGATCCAGTTCTAATTAAAAACAGACTTGAACAGATGGGAGCGACACTCATGCAATGTGGAATCAGTCTCTTTGGGTTCGCTCACACATCCGTATAACATGGCCGCATGCTATCCGATGTTTCACCGGGTAGCACTTGGCCCAAAGTTTTACTGTGGGGCAGTGCCGACAAGCACTTTTTTATTGTGTTGATTTGGCATGCTGCAAGTACATCCAATAATTGGATAGCGTGCACCCATGCAAGCCTTTGAGTGCGTGTGAAACATTGGACTGTCCTTGAATATCATCTTACTTCAGTCTGATTACCACGGACACAGAGAATGGAGGAGATCGAGAAATTAAGTTCCCCGTCTCCTCCACACCTGTGATACGATTCTCTCATGCGAAAGAATCAAACCACATTAAGGTGACACTCGGAGCAAACTCTGCCAGTTGGATCCAAGTAATGTTAGCTTAATTGGCCCGATTTTCTCGCATCAGCGAATCGCCCGCCGTCTCACTGCAGCCTTACCCCAAAATACACCCAAATGTCACCTTAAATTGGTATGTCTAACTTTGCTATATATTCTTTTTTGGTTTAACACAGTTAAAAAGTAACATCTGTGGGCACTTTGTTGAGATGAAAAATATCCCATGTCTCTCCATTTTTAGAAACTTGATCTTGCAATCACCTGCTATATCCTTTGACTTGATCTGTGCATTTTGCTAACTTTCTCATAGTGGAAAACGAACGACCGTTTTTTTTCTAGGTACAAAACTTACAGATTCACCCAGAAAAACTAAGTTCATAGTCATAATTTTACTTCTAGTCACATATTAAAAAACAACGGGGTAGGTGCCTCAAAATTTCCGTAAGAGAAAAATTAGTTTTCATATATAACTAAGTTATAGTTCCACAATCTGAAAATTAGTGTAAGTAAAACAAGTACCTTCACAGGTCTGGGAAAGTCTGGTTTCTTTATCCTTAAATAAATTTGACCAACTACGGAAAGGCCAATAAATAACCAATAAGAAAAGCTAAAGTAATCAATGAGCTGATACACATCATCCACACAAAGGAACACAAGAGCCATTAATCCCTGGATAATGCAAAGAAAAAAATACATTTTAGCAGAAGAAATAAGCAATTTTAAAAGTAATTAATTTTTTGGGGTGACTCTTTTTGTCTTGAAAAAAGAAAAGAATCACACTTTTACTCATCTGCAGGCACAGACTGAAGAGGAGCACCAGAGTGATGGCCCTGGAGGGGTGAGGATTTATCTGGTGAGTATTGTTTTATTTACATTTATTTTATAGCTCTTATGATTATCCCATTTAACAATTTTTCCCCATATAATAAAACTCCATTAAGCGAGCTTTCCCTAACAGGGTATTTTGCATTTTTTTATAAACCAGAAAAATAATTTTTTAGTGTAAGCAAATGAACCAAGTTATATAAAAGTTTTTTTTTTTTACAAACTGTTAAAAAAAGGTAAAAAGCAGTTGCAGTAGGGTAAGGATATCTTCAAACGTGGCATTTTGGCAGCATTTTTTCTTCAACCGAAACCTCCACTCTTGGTAGTAATGGTATATAAAACTTATTTTTTGCTGCGCTTTTTTGCTGTATTTTTCAGGCAGATTACATGTGTGATTTGCCTACAGTACGTTATTAAAATTAGTTTTATTCACCAAAAAGCTGCAAAAAACACAGCACAAATGTTATGCTGTGTATTTTGCACTCTCATTGCTCTATATGGCTAAAAATTGCTGCAAAAACCCTGCAAGAATTGACAGAGCTGCGGATTTTCGAGAACACGCTAGTGTTAAAGTTCAGTCAGGAAAACAAAAGCTGTGTGTTCATGAGATTTCGGAAATCTACTAACTTTTTGTTACTTAACACACTGCTTCTTTTCTACAGATTAAAATGCTGCAAAACAATGCTACACGTGAATGTAGCCTAATGCGTTCAGTATTCTGTAACTCACTTGTCAGCTTTGTAGTATAGATTGGGGTTGAATGTGTAAAGTTATCTCATTATCCCTAGAGGTCAGGGGATTTTCTAACAGCTCTATTGTCCTGCTGCAAGATGAAGATAAGTAAGAAACAAAAAACATACACATATAACACACTAGCAGCAGTAGGATTGCTTATGGCAACTATCACGCTGCTGCAATGCAGGTAGATGCAGGCTCCACTAGATGGCAGTAGAGTGGAAGTAGGACTGCACCTAAACAGAGCTGGCCTGCAGTGCAGCAGTGAGGCTACCACAGGTGGCAACAGAATAGTCGAACAAGCCGGGTCAGATGCTAGAGTGTAGCACAGTACCAAAGGAATAAGTAAACTCACGGTCAGAGACAAGCCAAGGGATCAGTAATGGTCAGGAGTGGAAAAGCCAAAAGACAGAAGCAGGTCAGGATACAAGCCAAGTCAAAACCAGAGAGTCAGCATGCTAAAGGGAAACACTGAGTCAAGACGGGAATAGGGGAAAACAGAGACATGGGTTCAAACAGCAAACGCAGCAGGACAAATCAGAGCAATCGGAGACAGCTACAGCAGCCCTAGGCAAAAACTATAACTGACATCGCCTTCAGGAAGCAGCAGCGATAAATAGCCAACCTGAACCCAGACTGAGGCTGGGAAAGGTTAATTTGAGCAAAAAAACATATATTGGGAATCAGAAAAGAATAGGTGAACATACAAATCCCCTTAAAAACAAATTTTAATAGATATACATTAAAAATTAAATTGCCATCAAGCAACATCCTGGTATCAGTTATGGACATCAAGAATATCAGTTATTCCTCCTGAGGAACCGCTACAAGCGGAGAAACGCGTCAGGGTTCTTCCACACATAAGTGACCACTTTCATCTTTTTTCATCTAACTATATACCCCTGAGAGAGGGGGGAGCCTTTTTTGGTCCTTATTAAATGCCTGTGTGGCATATACTTGGGTCATGGGATATCATGGTGTGGATTTATTTGGTTTTTAATGTTGTATATTATTTGCCTGAGATTCTGCATTAGCTCTAGGGCACGCTGATGATTTCATTGCTGCACTATCTGGTTACTGTTTTCCCTCCTGTCATATCAGGGACTGGTAGGGGAGCAAGGGATAGTCCTCGTTGAGTGGGGGTGCCAAAGTCATACTTTTAGGGTGCTAACCTCCACGGTCAGGAAGGTATCAGATAGCTGTATCATAGGGCTGTGCAGCATCTCAGATTAGGTCTTTTCTTCATTTGTGGCATTTGCCAATATTTTCACTAGGAAAGGTTAACTCTTGACATGACCAGACTGGGAAAAAGGGAAAACAGGACTCAAAACCCGGTCTGGATCATGACAGCAACTATGATAAGTCAAGTTGTAGGACACGAGGGCTATTTAGTAAGGAAGCATCATAGACACAAATTCAATGTCTTTAACTGTTATTTCTCACTAGGACAAATTGCTCTTTATGGTCATGCTTCAACATGACACACAAAAATAAGTAGTCAGGTTCAGTCTGAAGAACATCTTACACATTGAAGAGATTGAAGGTCATGAGAATTTAATATATACTTAGTGTGTTCTGTGTCCTTTGGTTTGTAACAGAAATACTGCACCGTGTGGTTGGATGACAACATGATATACTAAGGCATTTATATACGTGGGCCAATAGGGGAAGACTTCACATCTAATTGTTTATACTTCCAAGGACATTGTGGCCCACATTCACTAGCTGGTGGGGTGGGGGTTAACGGAGAGTGATGCTGCACCACCCACTCACCATTCTACCTGAGAGTGGCCACATCAAAGGAATGAACAGGAATGTATATAATGATGTGGGGCGGTACCAAGCGGGGAGGCCGAGATTTCACATCCAAATTAACACCACTGTGCTCCCGCTACACTTATCTACACGTGTGACTAAGCTGCTCCTGTTATATCAACCGGTGGCCGTACGTTTGCCAGTGACAAAGTTCTCCATGTTGGTTTGTTCTGGGTATTTTGTGTATTCAAAATAGCTGATGCCTTTGCATTATACCTTTTTTTTCCTTCCATTAACTGATTTTTGAGTATGGATATTTATATATTGAGATTGCAGTCGTTGACCTGGGACAAGAACTCTGCCCTTAAGTCAAGGCATTTTCTATTACAATAATATTATATTATTTCCTACTTGCTGGACAAACCAAATGTGATTCTAAAATCTTTACATTTTTTCAAATTCTTATAAAAATCATATAAAAGTATTTCTTACATTAAAAAGCAGGGCAGGAATAGGAGTATATCTATTGATGTGTATCATACACAGAAAGTCAGGAAGTTGTCCTTCTCTGGAGGCCACAAAAAACAGCCTGAAATACATAAAAAAACTACTAATGGAAGCTACTAATGGAATGGAGAACTGTAGGTTTATATGTCAACAACATGTCGTGCAGGCTTATCTCCACGAATCAATAGCAGATTTATCTGAACTAGTGTAAAAGGAAAACAATACTTTTCAACAGCAACCAATCAGATTTGTGCTCTCATTTTAGAAAATACATGAATTGATTACAAAATAAAAGCAGCAACATTATTGGTTGCTCTTCGTACCGCCTCTAAGTTTACTTCTCACAAATTTTAATAACTCTCCCTCGATATGTTTTAGTTCTGCTTTGTCTTTTCGGATACAAGGTTAGCTTACCTTGATGATGAAATTATTACCGAGTTTAATCCACCGCAACAAGACATGGCCACTGATATCGGGATAAACCACTTTACAAATCCAAGAACTCTTTCAGCAAAAGTCTAAGTAAGTAATGACAAAGTTTAGTTTTTCCGCACTTAAGAAGTGATTAAGCTTATTTAGTGGAAAACCTTAAAGTATACACTTCTATATTAAAGATCCTCATATACATTCGATATCAGTCAGCCAAACAGTAGTTACTAACTCCTTGGCTCGGTTAAACGTTCCTGTGCTCTTTACGAGAAAGTCGCTATCAGACATCTTTTTTTGACGGAGAGCAAAAACATCAGCGTTTCACAAGGGATCGTTCTCTCCCGAGACATCAACTGTTGTGGAAGAGTCAGGAGGCCCCCGTACATATTAGACTGTTAGCTGATCCCACCGATGTTGTTGGGTTTGGCTGACAGTAGTCTAATGTGTATGGAGGCATTTACTCTTTGTTGGCCAAAAAGATAAATATTCTGTACATCTATAGCTGGCTTTAAAGGCTTCTATAACCGGTAGCCAATTACACCTCTACCCGGCAGTGGTCCCTGTTGGGAAAATGTATATTTATAGCTCTTCCTTCTGGCACATAAAGGGTTGTTCTCATTTGTCATCTTCTGGAGCATTCCGATTTTCTGTTTGCCAGGGATGGCTGAAGATTCAGTTCAGATCAGTGGCATAGTTGTATCATTAGCCTGAACCATGTCGCATTGGAAGAATGCAGGTACATTAAACCTGGCCATATCATGTGTTCCAGCAATACAGTAAACTACATATTAGTGCTGATAGTGTCCTACTGAAAAGAGCTTGTAAGCACTGTGCATGCTTGGCCACGCTGCTAGACTGGAGCAGTGTCTGGTAACTAGACAACCAGCATTAAAACAATACAATTAAACATCTTGTAAAGGAAGAGGTTTTTCAATAGGATTAAAAACGCACAGTTGCTTGTTTTTGCAAGCACTTTGTAATTTTAACCATTATTGATGTTGAGAAAACACAGTAAACAGCAGTCTCGCTCTACACCATGCATATGGATGGGAGTAGAGATGAGCCCATCTTCTGAAATTTAAATTTTCCCTAAAAATTGGTTTTACAATGAATAAATTTGCTCAAATTCCAATCTTAGAAAGCTTGTAAATTGCTAAATAACAATAACAACAAAAATATCCAAAAATTAACCAGTTGTCAAAAATAAAATGTTGACGTGCACAGTGTTAAAATTGAAAAAATGTTACCACAGCGACTGCACTACTGTCCATGATGGTGCTCAGATCCAATTCTGTGTAGTATGCAATATTTGTCATGACATAGATAACTGTCACAAGTGGCATAGATATCACCATGGATAATGGCAGATTTCTGAAAAAAAAATAGCAAAATGATAAAATGTAACGTGACAGATTGACAGATAATAGTGAAATATAAATGCATTTAAAAATAGAAACAAAATTGCAATTGCTTGAAAAATGGCTGCTCAGTTTTTCTTTCTGTAGTTGTAGAGTGTGAGGAGGCCCGTGTCCATAATGTGAGGGAAATCAGCAGGAGCAGAAGGCACATGATTGTAAGTATGCGATTTTCATACATGTGGTTACAAGTCAACTAGACGTGCGTGGCCTTGCTCGATACAAGTGAATTGAATGAGGCTGGCACGTTTAGTCAGAATGTGGCAGGAATTATGCAAATTGCATACAGAGCCGGGAACAAAAAATCCTGAAGGTGCGTATTGTGCGCGCTGTGAGGATTCACAATTTTGCAGTCACATAGAGTGATTGTAGGCCTGAACCCAAGCCTGTACAACCCCCTTAAGGTGCATAATCCATCATTGAAATAATGGCTGTTATGCCTCATTAAAGGGGATGTATAATGTTCTGCCTTTAGGAGTACAGTGCTCTACTGCCTCCCTGCTTACTGCATGCTTGGGGTGGTGAACTCCTGTCTCCTGAAGATTGACAATACAAGTGCTTCTCACTAAATTAGTGTCACGAGCGCTTCGGAGGTGACAGGCTATCATCCTGCGTCAGGCCTCAGAAGGTCTGAGCGCCTGTACAGACTGCTCCCTGAACCATCTGCCTCTAGGACCCAGCCTCCTCCTGCCCTGAGAAGTTTGGATATACTTAGTTAGTGGCTCAGCTGTGACTCATTGCAGGTAATAGCTTCATTTCCACTTCTGCCTGCTAGAGTGTTGGACCTTCTCAGAGTGCTCCAGTTTGGTGTCTGGATTCCCTCTTCTGGTATCTGAATCTGGCGATTCAGCTAAGTGTTCCCCTGTTTGTCTCACCTTACCGTCTTTAGTTTAACGGAGACTGCCTAGCGCGCATCTCCCTTCCGTTCCCTATTCAGGACTAGGCCCTAGGGAGATTCAGGGCCTCAGGTTCCGGCTCGGCGTTTGGTGAGGAACCATAGGGACTTGGTAGGAGTTCTAGGGAGAGATTAGATCTAGCCTAGGGGTCTCCAAATCCCTTCCTTAGTGTCTGGGCCCCCTTCCCCATTTCCCTTTATGTTACACTTGGTTTTCCCTCACTGTGTGTGACAATTAGAATATCATCAAAAAGTTAATTTAATTCAGTTCTTCAACACAAAAAGTGAATCTCATATATTATATAGAGTCATTACAAACAGAGTGATCTATTTCCAGTGTTTATTTCTGTTAATGTTGACGATTATGGCTTACAGCCAATGAAAACCAAAAAAGTCATTATCTCAGTAATTTAGAGTAATGAACAAAAAACACCTGCAAAGGCTTCCTATGCGTTTAAAAAGGTCCCTTAGTCTGTTTCAGTAGGCTCCACAATTATGGGGAAGACTGCAGACTTGACAGAGGTCCAGAAGGCAGTCATTGACACACTCCACAAGGAGGGTAAGCCACAAAAGGTAATTGCTAAAGAAGCTGGCTGTTCACAGAGTGCTGTATCCAAGCATATTAATGAAAAGTTGAGTGGAAGGAAAAAGTGTGGTAGAAAAAGATGCACAAGCAACCGGGATAACCGCAGCCTTGAAAGGATTGTTAAGAAAAGACCATTCAAAAATTTGGGTGAGATTCACAAGGAGTGGACTGCAGCTGGAGTCATTGCTTGAAGAGCTAGCCACACACAGACGTATCCAGGACATGGGCTACAAGTGTCACATTCCTTGTGTCAAGCCACTCCTGACCAATAGACAATACCAGAAGCGTCTTACCTGGGCCAAGGAGAAAAAGAACTGGACACCAGACCCAACAACGCAGACGAGCTGAAGACTGCTATCAAAGCAACTGGGCTTCCATAACACCTCAGCAGTACCGCAAGCTGATCGACTCCATGCCATGCCGCATTGATGCAGTAATTGATGCAACAGGAGCCCCGAACAAGTATTGAGTACATTTACTGAACATACATTTCAGTAGGCCAACATTTGGGATTTTAAAATAATTTTTCAAACTGGTGTTATAAAGTATTGTAATTTACTGAGATAATGACTTTTGTGTTTTTATTGGCTGTAAGCCATAATCACCCACATTAACAAAAATGAACACTTGAAATAGATCACTCTGTTTGTAATGACTATATAATATATGAGTTTCCCTTTTTTATTGAAGAACTGAAATAAATTAACTTTTTGAGGATATTCCAATCTAGTGAGATCCACCTGTTTGCACCAGAGACATGGCTTTGCCACTAGCTCAAGCTGTGCTCTTTCCCATGTTGTAAGTAGATCCTGCTTTGCCATCGCAGCATGTGACAAGCGCAGGGACACTTAAGTTGGCTGGAACCAGGGACAGCTATGAAGCAGCACCTGCAAAAGATCTAGCCAAATTCAAAGCCGTGCTTGCAGGATTTAAAGTATAAAGCATGCAAGTGCACAGTCTTTGCCATGGAAATTGGCCACTTCTCAGACTAAAGAGATGGCTGGTAACCTATGCAACGAGCTGTACACAATAGAATGAAAAATTCCTCT
The DNA here is from genome assembly GCF_039654945.1 of Dendrobates tinctorius. Classification (NCBI taxonomy): domain Eukaryota; kingdom Metazoa; phylum Chordata; class Amphibia; order Anura; family Dendrobatidae; genus Dendrobates; species Dendrobates tinctorius. The sequence goes on from NW_027361672.1 coordinate 11,742,115, forward strand.
ATTCTTGAGAACAGAGATTATTTTTAATGAGAGGTAGATTTCAAAGAAGCTTTTTACAAGCGCTTTACAGTTTACTTAGTAAGATGAGACAACCCCTTTAATGTTCTTCTGACAAAACAAGGTCCATTATTCCCATTTACCATCTTTGTGTCTGTTTACTACATGGGATTAAATATCACACCTCACTTTTTATAATTTCTGTAAATTTAGGCTATAAGTAAAAATTATTTCCCGTTAATACCTTTTGCCGATAAATAGATGGTGTATAATGTGATGATTTACAATGTACAAGGGTAACCTCTGTCTTTGAGCGCCATCTTGTGGTAGCCTTTGGCTCTTTGGTACCTTTTTTAAAATTATTTTAGCGCAAGCAGATGAAAGACATGAGAATATTACCAAAGGTGACAACTTCTATATTTGGAAATCATGACTCTAATAACTCTTTATGTCATCATACATCCATACCACCAATAACAAATACACAATGATTGTGCCATAGCTGAGCCTTCTGGTAAGTGGATATATTCTAAGTTCCAGTTTATAAAATGCTGACAATAAATAAGTAGAATGCTATATCTGATGAATTCATCTTCTGGGGAGATTAATTTCTGATTGTTTTTTTTATACCAAACAATTACTTTTTAATAATGTGTTTAAAAAATGTATTGTTTTGCAGTGGTTTTCTGCAATGCTAACACATAGTGTGAACATATACCTTCACGGAGTTTATTTGGGATGCATAATGAATCATATTTTTTATTTATTTAGAAAACAAAATGCTTGAAGGTTGTGTGGGGGACCCAGCGGCTTCTGTGCCACATATGAAGGCACATAGTATTTGAGAGGGTTCTGTATCAGATTTGCCATCGCACTGCAAATTTTTTAAATTTTTCAAAGTTGCTGCAGTGTCCGGTATTGGCTACGGCGCTGACAGAGCGGCAGCCAATCAGTGAACTCGGTTGGTATATATGTAACACCCCCTTAGAGCCACTGAACTCACCGATTGCCTGCCGCACAGTCAACTTAAAAGGGTTGTCCACTGCAGGAACAGCACCAACATGGGTGGTGAGAGTATAAGCTTTATTATTTTATCAGGTCATAACATTTAGTTTAAGAAGGGATTGCCCCAGTAGTGTGCAACCCCTTTAACATCAGTGCGGCAGCCAATACCAGACACCAGGAACAGCACCATACAGGATTAGTAAAGTGTGTGTGGTTTTTTTTTAAAGTAAACTGCAGCCAGGGACAACTATTTTCTTAAAGGGAATCTGTCACACCATTTTTCGAGTATCAGCTGCCGGCACAGCCATCAGGGGCTTATCTACAGCATTCTGTAATGCTGTAGATAAGCCCCAGATGTAACCTGAAAGATAAGAAAAATGAGTTATATTATACTCACTCGGGGGCGGTCCGGTCTTGGTCCGATGGGTGTTGCGGTCCGGAGCCTCCCATCTTCTAATGGTGATGTCCTCTTCTTTGCTGCCTGGCGTGGCTCCTGCGCAGGGGCACTGCTCTGCCCTGTTGAGGGCAGAGCAGAATACTGCAGTGCTCAGGCAACACTCATTGGACCAAAACCGGACCCGGACCGCCCCTGGGTGAGTATAATCTAACTTGTTTTTCTTATCTTTTCTTATCTTTCAGGTTACTTTGGGGGCTTATCTACAGAAATACAGAATGCTGTAGATAAGCCCCTGATGGCGGTGCCGGCAGCTGATACTCGAAAAATGGGGTGACAGATTCCCTTTAAGGTGACAACCCTTTTAAGTCTAGTCCATCCTCATCCCACATTGCACCTTTACACAAGTAATATAAAGAATGGAATCTCCAGCGCTGGACTTCAGTTAAAAATACATCATTTATTGTAAATTCTTAAAATAGAACAGAAAAAAGTATGGATAAGGACATACAGGCAGATGGGGTCTCTGGTGGTCTCCAACCAACGCGTTTCGACCTAGAGGGTCTTACTCATGGTTCACACTAGACCAATACTGACGACTACAAATAGTACAAAAACTAGTAAATCACAGGTGTTGGACAAAAGAATTAATGAAAATAGGGAGTATCCCTACCAGTTAACTCTTGCAAACACTCAGCCTAATGTGGAGCTGAAACAAAAACTTGTCGGAAAAACAAAACAAAAAAAAAAAAAAAAAAAAAATCTAATAAAAAGATATCATAAGAATATAATAACAATCACAAAAATTATCAGAATAACCAGAATTGAATAGGACTAAGTAGAATGTAAATATACAGAAGAAAATATCAATCTAATTGCAATATTAAATCAAGTCGTTTGTTCAGACCTAATGGTACTCTTGTATTTAATTTAAAAATCCAAAAGGATTCACGATTTAATAATTTTCTCCTGAAATCACCTCCCCTAGTAGATCTATAGACTTTCTCTATTGCTATAATTTTGAGACTATCAGTTTTACCTCCATGAACAGTTTTACAATGATAAGAAACTGCTGAAATATTATAATTACTACTAGTAGCTTCTGACAAGTGTTTCCTAATTCTCTTTTTAAGAGGTCCTATTGTACAGCCTACATATTGTAGGTTACAAAAAACGCATTCAATAACATATATTACTCCTTCTGAATTACAATTTATGTGAGACTGAATAGGGTATGATATGCCAGTAACACTAGAAGTGAATCTGCTGGTTTTAACCACATAGTTGCAGACTTTACAGGGATGATGTCCACATTTGGAAAAGCCTTTATATGACAACCAAGTATTATTTTTAGTTCTCCTATTGCTGATCACTAAGATGCAGACTTCTCTGAACAAACACAATAATGTGAAAGACTTTGACAAATTTAATTCAAGAATGGAAAAAAATCTTTCCAAACTGGAAGAATATATTGCAGATATAAAACGCAGTAAATTCACAAGAGACAAACGCGACTTTGAATTGAACCAGGTCTATTCCTGGAAGAAAAGCCGTCCTTTTCAAGAAGGTAAAAAACGATATCAGCATGGTTTTTCAGGCTTTCACCATAGAGATCGCAGGGTCAGCTTCACCAGGTCTCATGATTCAACAGTGTCTTCCAGTTCTAATCTGAATACGTCAGAAGAGTTCTTAGATGCTTCCTTCAACACTAATCATTCTGAGGATATCCGTAGTGATGGAATTATCGTAAGGAGATCAAAAAACGACGGAGAAGAGCGGGGAGGAAACATAAAAAGAAACTACCACTTCAGAAACAGGAGGAGATATCAACATGCCCTGTAATAAATCTTTCAAGCTATATCCTATCAGAAGCTCATATGACTCTCTTGAGCAAAGGCTTGGGATTTAGTCCAGTCAACAAATTTGATATTTATCAGACTCTTCTAGATGTGAATAAGTTTGCCAGAAATTTAACTTTGAAATGTCATTTTGACTACCAGTCCACCTCTTCAGAGACCTTGTCACTGTCTGGATCTACAAATATTCCTGAGTTAATTTTTCCCTATGGAAATTTTTCTTTTAAAGATCTTATAGGCTATTCCACTCTTAGAGACTTACAATCACATTCCTTACCAAAAAATAGGACTTTAAATGATCTCTTTAAAATGCCCAATCCAGGGTTTTATCCAGTTCAGTCCAGACCTGCTATTCTAGATATATTCCAAGAACTAATAGAGAAAGATTTAGTGGAGCTTGATAAAATAACAGAAATGACATATGACAATTTAACAGCACAAGAGAGAGCAGCTATGAAAGAGTTAAAAGATAATGCTGACATTCTGGTGAGACAGGCAGATAAAGGGGGTGGAGTAGTCGTGCTTAATGCTGGTCTGTATTATTCAGAAAATCTGCGCATTCTGAATGATTCTGCTACCTATTCCAAGATTTCTAGTGATCCCACGTCTAAATTTCAGTGTGATTTGTCAAAATTATTAAACGATGGTTTAGTCACAGGGGCCATAACACAGAAAATTTATGATTATGTTAATATCAAGAACCCTGTGATTCCCATTTATCATGCGTTTCCTAAAATCCACAAGGATTTGTTCCCCCCCCCTTTAGAACTATAATTTCGGGGATAGGGTCTTTTTCAGAGAAATTGGCAGAGTGGGTTGATCATTACCTACAACCTTTGGTCATTGATCTTCCAGGATATATCAGAGACACCAAAATGTTAATCTCTGCCTTGGATGATTATCATTGGTCACCAGAATATTCATGGATTACTTGTGATGTGGTGGGTTTATACCCGTCCATACCACACAATGTGATTATTTCTAGTCTCACATTCTTTTTGGACAAATATAGCACATATGTGATAGAAATTCAATCCTTCATTGTGGATGCAGTTTCCTTTCTTCTCTCACATAATTATTTTTCATTTGATGGAATTTTTTTCTTACAAAAACAAGGAGTAAGTATGGGGGGTAAATGTTCCCCAGCTTTAGCTAATATTACAGTAGCTGTTTGGGAAGAGAAATATATCTTATGTAACAATAATCCCTTTTCACAAAATATACAACTATATGGCCGCTTTATAGATGACCTGATTTTGATTTGGAAGGGAGACATCTCAGGGATTAGTGGTTTCATTAGCTATATCAATATGAATGATTTTAATCTTTCATTTACATTTACAGTGTCGGATTTTTCTATCAGTTATTTGGATGTGACTTTGTCTGTGAATCCTGACAACCAAAAGGTCTGCGTTTTTCCTTTCAGAAAACCCACAGATACAAATTCAATTTTACAAGCTTATTCTTGTCACCCCAAGCACGTGGTTAAAAACATTCCAGTGGGAGAATTAATTAGGTTAAAAAGAAATTGCAGTTCACCTATAACATTTGCTAAAGAATCAAACAAAACCCTCTCTAGACTTAAGGACAGAGGATATGCTAATTGGATGCTAAGGAAAGCTGATAATATTGTCAGCAGGATCGATAGACACACCCTGCTGAATAAATCGCCTTTGAGCCTTGTACACACTGGAGTTACTGCTAACAAGAAAAAGAATCGCACACGGGCCTCCTGCAATAATCATGACCGTCCTATAGTTAGTTTTTCTACCTTGTACAGTCCACAATTCAATAAGATAACGGACATTGTTAAAAAATATTTACCTATTTTACACAATGATAATAAACTTGGTCAAATTCTGGACAATACCCAGATACGATACATAGCCAGAAAAGCTCCTGCTTTGAGCAATATCTTATCCCCCAGTCTTTTTATCAGCAATAGGAGAACTAAAAATAATACTTGGTTGTCATATAAAGGCTTTTCCAAATGTGGACATCATCCCTGTAAAGTCTGCAACTATGTGGTTAAAACCAGCAGATTCACTTCTAGTGTTACTGGCATATCATACCCTATTCAGTCTCACATAAATTGTAATTCAGAAGGAGTAATATATGTTATTGAATGCGTTTTTTGTAACCTACAATATGTAGGCTGTACAATAGGACCTCTTAAAAAGAGAATTAGGAAACACTTGTCAGAAGCTACTAGTAGTAATTATAATATTTCAGCAGTTTCTTATCATTGTAAAACTGTTCATGGAGGTAAAACTGATAGTCTCAAAATTATAGCAATAGAGAAAGTCTATAGATCTACTAGGGGAGGTGATTTCAGGAGAAAATTATTAAATCGTGAATCCTTTTGGATTTTTAAATTAAATACAAGAGTACCATTAGGTCTGAACAAACGACTTGATTTAATATTGCAATTAGATTGATATTTTCTTCTGTATATTTACATTCTACTTAGTCCTATTCAATTCTGGTTATTCTGATAATTTTTGTGATTGTTATTATATTCTTATGATATCTTTTTATCAGATTTTTTTTTTTTTTGTTTTGTTTTTCCGACAAGTTTTTGTTTCAGCTCCACATTAGGCTGAGTGTTTGCAAGAGTTAACTGGTAGGGATACTCCCTATTTTCATTAATTCTTTTGTCCAACACCTGTGATTTACTAGTTTTTGTACTATTTGTAGTCGTCAGTATTGGTCTAGTGTGAACCATGAGTAAGACCCTCTAGGTCGAAACGCGTTGGTTGGAGACCACCAGAGACCCCATCTGCCTGTATGTCCTTATCCATACTTTTTTCTGTTCTATTTTAAGAATTTACAATAAATGATGTATTTTTAACTGAAGTCCAGCGCTGGCGATTCCATTCTTTATTTTGCTTCAGTCAACACCCCTGATCAAGGTGACTCCGTGCGCAGGAGGATTATGGATCGCAACCGAGACTGGTGAGCTGACCTCCCTTCATTTTCCCTATCCTTCTATAATTATATTTACACAAGTAATATCATACTTTGCTTCCTAGACTTAGGAAAAAATACTATATTACATTTTAAAAATGTGTTTTCTAATGCAACATTCATAAAGAACAAAGTGATGAAATTAGCTGCAGAAAATTACTGTACAATTATCTAGTTGTAAAGAAAACGATAATTGTTAGCTTTTTATCTAGATCTTAAGATTTAAAACAGTCTAAGATTTAACACAAGTGTATTTTTCATAATTTTTAAATAGCAATATATTTTTGCTTTTATTAGGGGTTAACTATGCAACAGTTTAAAAAAAAGTTTTCTCATTTTAGTTTATGAAAATTGCAATTTTATTAAAGGGAATCTATCACCAGGATTTTGACATCTAATCTGAGAGCAGCTTGATGTAGAGAGTTGCTATCAAAGCAACATGGGTTTCCATAACACCTCAAACCTGGGCTTTTGTAACACCTCAGCAGTGCCACAGGCTGATCGCCTCCATGCCACGCCGCATTGATGCAGTAACTGATGCAAAAGGAGCCCCGACCAAGTGTTGAGTGCATTTACTGATCATACATTTCAGTAGGCCAACATTTTGGATTTGAAAATTATTTTTCAAGCTGGTGTTATAAAGTATTCTAATTTACTGAGATAATGACTTTTGGGTTTTCATTGACTGTAAGCCATAATCATCAACATTAACAGAAATAAACACTTGAAATTGATCACTCTGTCTGTAATGACTCTGTATAATATGAGTTTCACTTTTTGTATTGAAGAACTGAAATAAATTAACTTTTTGATGATATTCTAATTTTATGAGAAGCACCTGTGTCTGCACACGTGGTCAAAATTGTTGGTGCCCCTCGTTTAATGACAGAAAAACCCACAATGGTCACAGAAATAACTTGAATCTGACAAAAGTAATGATAAATCAAAAATCTATGAAAGTGATTAAATGAAAATCAGACATTGCTTTTCAACCATGCTTCCACAGAATTTAAAAAAAAATAAAACATATTAAAGGGTAGAAATTGACTTAGGATTTCTTCATCCAATAGGAGGCACTAGAGTTCACATCATCTTCCTCTCTGAAAAGGCTTTTTGCATATTTAAATTCACAGAGGAGCATTATATAGCCTATGACAATCGTACGCCAACAGCAGCCTAGAAAAAAAAGGAATATACCTACATAACCAAAACTGACACAAAGGTCAGAACTTTATGGGATTTCTATCTATGATAACTGGGTCAGCGCATTCTGAATGAAAGGTTTGTTACCTTCTAGCAATAAGGTTATCTTACTATTACTTTATTCTGTCTTGGCCAAAAGATAGAAGAATAGACCAGATGAAATAAAAGAGATGGTTTGATACCTAATTTTGTTGTATAGTCTCATTCTTGCTATTTGGAAGGGTTTAAATAAACATATTATTTTATTACGGTAATTATTTTATAGCGTCCCTAATTCCAGGGCTTTGTATGTTCGAAAACAGGGTTTACAGAACATAATCAGTTACAACACATTACGGTAAAAAAAATATAACTGAAAATGGCTTAATAAGTAACAGACAAGTACAATTGGATGGGAGCGAAGGCTCGGCCCTCAAGGGCTTATAATCTACAATGGAGCAGAGAAGGAAACAGTAGGTGAGGGGATACGCGCTGATATGGCAGTGTGGTGGCATCAAAGATTCTGCAGGTTGTAGACTTTTTGAAAAGGTGGGTTTTCAGGTCTAATTGGATCTTCCTCCTTGAACCAGGGTTTGTGGGACGTGTGAGACAAATCTTTTGCAAGACAAGAAGAGAACAAAGAAGAAGGTCTTGTGTGGACCAAAAATTTATGTCTGGGGAGACTAGGTAACATACCGTATGTATTGAGGGAAAAGATATTAGGTAATTGGAAATTGTGTGCTTGGGTTGTCTTATCAGTAAGTTTTATTAGATTTAAATTTTAATAACTGTAATTATGTCATTATGCAAAAACATGTAAAAATTCACATAACATTTTTTGAATATTTTATGCTAATATATACGCAATTAAAGGTGGTGTTAAGCCAGAAAAAAAGCACTTAAAATGTTATGCAATAATAAAAGAAGACAGCTCTTTGGCAGGGGGCACAATAAAAGTCAGGATCAGGGTGGCAGACGATTAGTAAGGTAATGATGACTTCTTTTCTTTGGAAAATTTTTAGCAGCTTTCTAAATAATTCCTCCTGGCTGGACAACCACCTTACGATAATAGTGAATACTTTACCTCTTTGGATTTTTCATTTCTTCTGTTACATAATTGATACAGTCCCAGCCAGAAAAAGAATACAAAGCAGAGTAGAAGGCCATAGTTAATGACCCTATATTCATTTTGGAGCCTTCAAATGCTCTTTCTAGATTATAGGTATTACCTGAAATGACACCGTAAAAAAATATTTGTAAATTTCATTAAAACTTGTTTTTGCATATGTGCATCAATTTCTAGAGCTTTGTAAGAGCATATTTTTTTTTTTTAGCAAAGATGGATATTCCTCACATTCATGTATATGCAAGAAAACAAAAGTGATCAAAAATAAAACAAATGCTTATGATAGAATAAAACCGGACTGGTGATCTTGTACTTTGGGCAATTGACAGATGGGCTGATCCCTGCTGCGGTTTGCTCATTCTCATTGTTTCCGCTTGATGTTGTGACAATGGTGGCAATCCTAGACAGCAGGGGGGTAGCAGATGGAGTGGTGCTTGACTAAGGAGCTTCCTGCCTTGCTCTGCATCTAATGGCATCTTTATATGGACTGATTGAGGTCATAGTAGAAGACTGTTCACCATTTTTACATTCTAAACTGGCCACATCATGATAAAGGGAATGAAGATGTGAATAAAATGTATTTTTTATTTCTCATCTCTGTTGCAGAGATATTAGCTTAGATCTCAATACCCGCACTTGCTGTGATTTGAGTATAAGTGCTGGGAGGAGAGAAGAGCTGTCATTACATATACCGCTCTGAATCTATCAGACGCATTGGGAAATAATGCATGCTAAGAAAAATGTTTTAGACACAGCTGATGTCTCTTTACCATAAAGTGGCCATTTTAGCTAAATACAATGGTGAAAGGTCCTTTGGCCACCAATCAGCTATATGCAAGTCGACTGGCAGACTTTGGCCTATTTATACTCTTATGTGCACAGAATGATTGTCAATACAATAGAATGTCTATTTAGTGCCATAATCTAAACTATTTTCAAATATACATGAATTAAACATGCCCTACCTTTCTCTAATTGCACTATCTAACTTCTTTTTTGATGACACTTTGTTTAGCTCCTTAGTGAGAGCGCCAATTTGGTACTTAATGACCAAGCCAATTTTTACAATTCTGACCAGTGTCCCTTTATGAGGTTATAGCTCTGGAATGCTTCAACAGATCCCACTGATTCTGAGATAGTTTTTTCGTGACATATTGTACTTCATGTTAGTGGTAACATTTCTTCAACATTTTGCAATTTTCAAACTTTTAATTTTTGTACCCTTAAATCAGTCATATCACACAAAACATTTCCCACATGTCTACTTTACATCAGCACAATTTTTGAAACATAATTTTTTTGTTAGGGCGTTATAAGGGTTAAAAGTGGACCAACGATTTTTCATTTTTCCAACAAAATTTATAAACCATTTTTTTAGGGACCACCTCGCATTTGAAGTGAGTTTTGGGGGGGTTAATATAACAGAAAATACCCAAAAGTGACACCATTCTAAAAACTGCACCCCTCAAGGTGCGCAAATCCACATTCAAAAAGTTTATTAACCCTTCAGGTGCTTCACGAGAACTAAAGGAATGTGGAAGGATAAGATGAACATTTTACTTTTTTCATAAAAAAATTACTTTGGAACCAAACTTTTTTATTTTCACAAGGCTATCAGGAGAAAATGTACCACAAAATTTGTTGTGCAAGTTCTCCTGAATACACTGATACCCTGTATGTGGGGGAAAGCCTCTGGGTGCATGGCAGGGCTCAGAATGGAGAAAGCACCGCTTGACTTTTTGAACGCAAAATTGGCTGTAATCAATGGCGGGTGCCATGTCGCCCTTGGAAATCCCTTGATGTACCTAAGCAGTACAAACCCCCCAATTCTTACTCCAACCCTAACACAGCCCTAACCCCAACCCTAACCCCAACACACCCGTAACCCTAATCCCAACCCTAACCATACCGTAACCACAACCTCAACACCATATCCCTAACCCCAACACAACCCTAACCCCAACACAACACTAACCCCAACCCTAGCCCCCTATCTAACTCTAGCCTCAACCCTGACCCTAGCTCTAATGCTAGCCCCAACTATAACCCTAGCCCGACCCTAACCCTAGCCCAACCCTAACCCTAGCCCCAACCCTAACTCTAGCCCAACCATAATCCTAGCTCTAATCCTAGCCCCAACCCTTACCCTAACTCTGACCCCAACCCTAACCCTAGCCCAAACCCTAACCCTAGCCCAAACCCTAATCCTAGCCCCAACCCTATCCCTAGCTTTAACCCCAACCATAACCCTAATGGAAGAAAATAAATGTTTTTAATTTTATTATTTTTACCTAACTAAGGGGGTGATAAAGGGAGTTTGATTTACTATTTTTTAGTTTTGATCACTATGATAGGGTCTATCACAGTGATCAAAACGAACCAATAGGAGAAATCTATTGTTGCCGAGTGCCGGCCTTGCAGATCTTGGCGGACGCACGGCGCATGCGCCTGCCATTTTCTTCCCGATAGAAGACCGCAATGGCCGTGGGACACTGCTGGAGGGACCGTGTGACACCAAGGTACTGAGAGGGCTCAGGGGACCCCATTTCTCTCTCCTCTGATGTGCTAGATCATATCAGAGGAGAGAGAAATAAATAGGAAATCAGACTTCTTTTGTGGTCGCCGTTATTCCGTGAATAACGGTGATTGCAACACTGGGATAGGTAAAAAATTACCAGAATCATATTCTCCAGGGTCTCAGCTACCCCGGGTAGCCGAGACCCCAGAGATTTTCCGATGCTGGGGGGCGCTATAACCTTATTTTTCAGCGCTGTTAAAAAGCGGCGCTGAGGAATAAGTACCCTTAACTTCTGCCGTTAAAAGGTGTATCGGCGGTCATTTAGGGTTTAAGAATTGCAGTATATGGGGTACTCAGTCAAAGCATCATCAGAAGGCAGATGTTGAGGTCACTGCTGTGAGCTTCTGCACCTCCCTAAAACAAAGCATCATCAGTGTTGCTCATTTCAGGAGCTTGGCTTGTGTTAGGGCTGGCGGAACGCACCAAATTATAAAATAATAGTAGGTGCGTTCACAGCCCGGGATCCACTGTGCAGAGGTGGTACACTGCTGCTAAGTAAAGGCAGAAGTATAAAGCGGTGTGGGAAGGTCACACGTGGGTTGACGTCACCCAGTGTGAACAGCAGCGACTCTGTTAACTCACAGAGCTGCACTACCGCTGAACATAAACACCGGAGCCTGTTTAACTCACAGAGCCCGGCCAAGGAGCGCACAGAAAGAGGTCACAAAACCCTGCCCCAAGGACACGGGGTCAGAGTCCCTCTAGACCTTCTGAGCGCGCGGCGTCGCAACTGCGGACGCCGGTATAGATGCTGACTTCAGTGTGTAGAGCACGTGCACTGTGGCGTGCCGAGCCACTGGTGGAAACCAATGCCTGTCACTGACTCTGACCTACCTAAGCCTGGGCACTTAACAGGCTAGGCTGCACAACACATGCATACCAAGGGTAGGGGTTCTTAATGAGTCATTCACCAGAGACATTCATACATGCATACAACACACACTCTTGATAGTCAGCTAATGAAGTCTATACTAGCGCATGGCCGAGCGGCCATGTGAACCTTTTATAGCCGCGTGCTTCCGGGACCTTCCTGGCCTTTTGGATGGACCAATCCTAGCTGGAGAAGGACCTGAGCACGTGACCTTCGATCTCCAATGGGAGATCACACCACGGGCATGCTCAGTGGACCGCAAGGAGGACTTAGTCCCTGGAGAGACTCGCTGCTGGCCAGCCTGCATTGCTGAAGGTGGACCAAAGGTGGCAGCAGCAAGCAAGCCCACAGTGCTGGTCTTAGCAGAGCGCTGGAAACGACGAGTCTGCTGAGCAGGTTCCTCTGTGGCCAAAGGAGAATGGGAGACCGCTGAGTGCAAGGTTCGGGTTTCCTGCTGTGCAGCGGCAGAAACCCGACGCCTAACAGCTAGTCCCTGCACAATGATAATGCACGCTCTTTTGCCAGCACAGATCAGCAGTACCAGGCGTATTCTGACACCGCTCTATTGCCTGCTCATTAATGCTGATCTGATCCAGCGAGAGAGCACATCGCACAGTAGACAGCAAGCATGGACTAGCCCATACCCTGGAAGGAAGTTCACTGATGATACTTTGTTTCAGGGAGGAGGCACGGGCTGTAACAGTGAACGTAGCCTGTGCCCCCTGATGACGCTTCGTTTAAAGCACTGTGATTCTCAAACAAAGCATCATCAAAAGATGTGAAAAAAAATCACCTGCATGCCACTAATTTTTTTATTTAAAATGAAACAGCTGAGATGCATTTGAAATGTAGACTATCAGGTTTAATTAAAGCAGGTGAACAAAAACATCCAGTGAAGCGTTTAGGAATTGCAGCAATTTTTCTACAAAGCCTCCACATTTCTGGGCCAAAAAAGAAATTGGACAAATCTACTTTACCATAAATAACATGTTCAGTTTTAATACTTTGTAGAGAATCCTTTTCAGTCAATAACGGCCTGAAGTCTGTAAACCATTGACGTCACCAAACACTGGGTTTCCTCCTTTGTGATGCTTTGCCAGGCCTTTACTACAGCTCTCTTCAGTAGTTGCTTGTTTGTGGGTCCTTCTGCCTTAAAGAGGTATTCTTCATCTCTAAGATCCTATACCAATAGTAGGTGAATTGATAATAGTGTATTGATAATAATACTAGCAAATACCTCCAATTAGAAATGTAGTATAGTTCTAATTCACAAGGCATTGCAGTAGCATATACTGTATATCCATGCTTTTGACCATTGACAGCTAACTAAATAATTATCTGTCACTTTATAAGTGGTCTGATACTGAACCTACTGCAATGCCCTGCACATGATGTAAGTGACATAGCGAATCAGAATTGGAGGTATTTGGCAATATTATTATTACACCTACTACATATTGATTTAGTGTATTGAAGATGGGAATATTCCTTTACATTTTGTCTTAAGCATGTGAAATGCATGCTTGATGGGGTTGAGATCTGATGATTGTCTCGCCCATTGAAGAATACTCCACTTCATTGCCTTAAAAAAAATCCTGGGTTGCTTTTGCAGCATGCTTTGAGTCATTGTCAATCTGTACTGTGAAGTGCTGTCCAATCAACCTTGCTGAAATAATCCTGCTGCTTCTGTCTTCAGTCACATCATTACTAAACACAATTGACCCAGTGCCTTTGGAAGCCATGCATGCCCATGCCATCACACTGCCTCCATCATGTTTTCAGAGGCTGTGGTGTGCTTTGGATCAAGAGCCGTTCCAAGTCTTCTCCATACTTTCTTCTCATCATTACAGGTTGATCTTAGTTTCATCTGTCCAAAGAATGCTTTTCTAGAACTGGGCTGGCTTCTTTAGATGTATTTTGGCAAAGTCTAATCTGGCCTTTCTATTTTTAAGGCTGATTAATGGTTTGCACTTTGTGGTGAACCCTCTGTTTTTGCTCTCATGAAGTCTTCTCTTTATAGCAGACTTGGATAAGGAAACACCTCCTGGAGAATGTTCTTCACTTGGGTGGATGCTGTGAAGGAGTTTTACTTCACCATGAAAATGATTCTATGATCATCCACAACTGCTGTCTTCTGTTGATGTCCAGGCCTTTTCTAAGTTCTCAAGCTGATTTGTTTGCAGACTGCACCAAACTGTTGATTCGGCCACTCCTAATATTTCTGCTATTTGTCTGATGGATTCTTATTTTTTTTTTAGCTTAATGATGATCTGTTTCTCATCCATTGTAAGCTCCTTTGAATGCATGTTGTGGGTTCACAGCAACAGCTTCCAAATGAAAATGCCACACCAGGAAACCACTCTAGAACTTTACCTGCTGAATTGATGATGGATTAATGAGGGGATGGACCATTAAAAGACTTTTAAGATAATTGTTCAATTACTTTTGGTCCCTTTAAAAAAGGCATCTACATATTAAAGAGCTGTAATTCCTAAACCCTTACTCCAACTAAGGTGTGAATACCCTCAAATTAAAGTTTAGAGTCTGCACTTTAAATCCATATTGATTATATAGCTATATATTGAATATGTTTTTGTAAACATCTAAAGTCTCAAAACTTGTGTCCCTGTTCAAATATGGCTGCAATTAACTATAGACAGTATACTTAGGAAAGGATAGGGAATTAATATTTGAAGTATATTAGAAAATAGTTTAGATTTTGGCCAGGGGTGGAATGATTGCAGAGAATGCAACCATAACAGAGCCATGTGGGTGGGGGCCTGCCGACACCAACGCCTACTTCATCTGGATGTACATTCGAGGATGCACATTCAGATGAATGGTATTGCAACACAGGGACCCGCTGGCCATCTGCTATGCAACATATGACACTGCCATTCAGAGGTTGGCAGCTGATTTGGCGTGCCACACACGAGCGGCAAATGGCAATGACATCATGTGCTGCCAGTTCCAGCACACTGAAGTCAGCTGCTGGCTACAGAAGAGGACACCACATGTCATGGGATAAGAAGAATGATTTTTATGTTTTGGAAAATAGAACGGACATTATACCAGGAAGGGGTCCATGATGGAGGTCAATATACCAGAATAGTGTCCTTCAAAGAAGGGGTCTAGGATAGGGGTCATACCAGAATGGGATCCAGGAAGAGGGTCATTATACTAGAATGTGGACTAGGATAGGTGTCATGATACAAGGAAGGGCCCCAGGATGGGAGTAATTATACAGGAAGGGGCTCAGGATTGGAGTAATTATACCAAGATAAGGTCCAGGAAAAGGTTATTATACAGGAATGGAACCCTGGATGGGGGTCATTATACTAATAAGGGGCCTAGGAAGGCGGATATTATTATGAGATAGAGGATATTATACCTGTAAGGGGCCCATGATGGGGGACATTATACCAGGATGTTGGACACTGTTACAGGAAGAAGCCTGGATGGGAGATATTATTACAGTAAGGGGCCCAGGACAGAAAACATTATACCTGGAAGGGGCCCAGGATTGGGGATATTATAACAGGAAGAATAATGATGGGATATTAAAGCAGGAAGGGGCCTATGATGAGAGACACTATTACAGGATAGGTGCCAGGACAGATAGCATTATTACAGAAAGAGGCCAGGACAGGGGACATTATTACAGGTGTTCTGATGGTGTAGCAACTCACTTGAGAAAATAGGTAACACACTTAAAACTGCAACTGACACTGCCGGTTCCTATACAAACTAGAGATCCTGCCCCGCAGTCTCTAGTGGTTTCTGCTTGAGCGGAGATAGCCCTAATCACAAACTAGATGATGGAAAATCAGACCTATGCTCCCTGAAGACTGTCAGTGATTCACGTTCCTTCTAAAGAAACGGAGGACAGAGCAGAGTGCAAATTACCTACAGAAGGAAAAGTTTGCTGAAATAGAAAGAGATCCCAGAGTGAGTAAAGCAAACTGCAAAATACAAAATAAAGGACTAAGTATGTACTGTTAGAGAATATGCCACTACAATGGGTACGGAAAATATTCAGACCCCTTTCCATTTTTCACTCTTTGTTCCTTTGTAGTCATTTGGTAAATTCAAAAAAGATCATTTTTAATGGACACTCTGCACGCTATCTTGACTGAAAAAAACAGAAATGTAGAAATTTTTGCAAATTTATTAAAAAATAAAAACCTGAAATATCACATGGTCATAAGTATTCAGACCCTTTGCTCAGACACTCATATTTAAATCACATGCTGTCCATTTCCTTGTGATCCTCCTTGAGATGGTTCTACTCCTTCAATGGAGTCCAGCTCTGTTTAATTAAACTGATAGGACTTGATTTGTAAAGGCACACACCTGTCTATATAAGACCTCACAGTGCATACCAGACCAAATGAGAATCATCAGGTCAAAGGAACTGGCCAAGGAGCTCAGAGACAGAATTGTGACAAGGCACGGATCTGGCCAAGGTTACAAAAGAATTTCTGCAGTATTCAAGGTTCCTAAGAGCACAGTGGCCATCATTATCCTTAAATGGATGAAGTTTGAGACCACCAGAAGTCTTCGACCTGGCCATCCAGACAAGCTGAGCAACTGTGGGAGAAAAGCCTTGGTGAGAGAGGTAAAGAAGACCCCAAGATCACTGTGGCTGAGCTCCACAGATGCAGTAGGGAGATGGGAGAAAGTTCCACAAAGTCAACTATCACTGCAGTCCTCCACCAGTTGGGCCTTTATGGCAGAGTGGCCCAATGGAAGCCTTTCCTCAGTGCAAGACATATGAAAGCCCGCATAGAGTTTGTTAAAAAACACATGAAGGACTCCCAGACTATGAGAAATAAGATTCTATGGTTTGATGAGACAAAGATAAAACTTTTTGGTGATAATTCTAAGCGGCATGTGTGGAGAAAACCAGGCACTGCTCATCACCCGCCCAATACAATCCCAACAGTGAAACATGGTGGTGGCAGCATCATGCTATGGGGGTGTTTTTCAGTTTCAGGGACAGGACGACTGTTTGCAATTGAAGGAAACATGAATGCGGCAAAGTACAGAGATATCCTGGATGAAAACCTCTTCCAGAGTGCTCCGGACCTCAGACTTGGCCGAAGGTTCACCTTCCAACAAGACAATGACCTAAGCACATAGTTAAAATAACAAAGGAGTGGCTTCTGAACAACTCTGTGACCATTCTTGACTGGCCCAGCCAGAGCCCTGACCTAAACCCAACTGAGAATCTCTGGAGAGACCTGAAAATGGCTGTCCACCAACATTCACCATACAACCTGACGGAACTGGAGAGGACCTGCAAGGAAGAATGACAGAGGATCCCCAAATCCAGATGTGAAAAACTTGTTGCATCATTCTCAAGAAGACTAATAGCTGTACTAGCTCAAAAGGGTGCTTCTACTCAATACTGAGTAAAGGGTGTGAATACTCATGACCTTGTGATATTTCAATTTTTCTTTTTAATAAATTTGCAAAAATTTCTACATTTATGTTTTTTTTCAGTCAAGATGGCGTGCAGAGCGTACATTAATGAGAAAAACATGAACTTTTTTAAATTTACCAAATGGTTTCAATGAAACAAAGAGTGAAACATTTAAAGGTGTCTGAATACTTTCTATACCCACTGTACTACCTTAGAAAACAGAAGATAGGTGCAGGGTAAAGAACATAAATAGAAGAATGAGAAACTCTAGTTGGTCTTTAACTGACTGGCTTAAACTACAGCACTATGGTCGGACATCCAAATGAGACTATCAACAGGAAATACCACCAGGGGGAAAGTATATAAAGCTGCACACAAAAGGTGATGGGGCAGACAAATGAGTAAATGAAAACACCTGTTACCCTAAAAAGACTGAAACAAGGATAACAGAAACTCAATACCCAGAGAAAAAATGTATCTGCTGTGGCTTGGTGGACAGAGAAGTCGACCACAAAGCACAGGCTCAAGGGTTTGAACCAAGATGCCTGACAACA
Organism: Dendrobates tinctorius; assembly: GCF_039654945.1. Taxonomy (NCBI): domain Eukaryota; kingdom Metazoa; phylum Chordata; class Amphibia; order Anura; family Dendrobatidae; genus Dendrobates; species Dendrobates tinctorius. Next base: position 11,760,070 of record NW_027361672.1, read on the forward strand.
GGAAGGTGCCATGAAGACTGTATAGGATCTAGAATACTACAAAGGCCTTTACATTTGACCAACAAGAAGATGGGGGCCCAGGTCCAAATTTTGCACAAGAGTCAATGGAGCTCTAGTTACTAAACTTATTATGGCACTAAATTAATAAGGATTTAGGATGGAAATTACTTTAGACTTTGGACCACCAACTTAAGCCAGTTAAAAGTAATTGAACTTGATGAATAATCATTTTGCTTGTACATCAGGTAATTTCTGATTTGTTTAGATGGGTCAATAGTCAGGAAGGTAAATGGACCTTAACTCAGTGACTGTTAGCTAGGCAGGTCAGTAACACACATTGAAAATGGTGTAGTTCCACTTCCTAAAAGAGACTACAGTAATTACAGAAGTTACAAGAAGTAGGCCTATGTACTTTTAAATACCAGGTTTGAACTTCAGTTCAAGTTGGGAGCTGTGATAAACTATAATGTAATCTTTGCTAAAATTATATTGTTCCTAAACTGCTACCAGAGTACTATACTGGATGGAAACAGCTTTATAAGGATACATCTATCTGCAATAGTCCTTGTCATGCAAGTGAAAATTAAAGTTAATAAAGTAGAGTGCTATACCACCTGTAAGGAGTCAGTAGAGTGGTCCTAGTCTCCTCTGGAGTCATGCAGTCCTGGTGTGAGACACATTGCCCACATTCCCATTTTAAGAAACAAATTTAATGTTATGTTGTGTAATGTAAAATGCGATGTATAATGTGAATTGTGCTGTGCATTAAAGGTGGTTAGTACTATTGATAGTGTGTGTAGGTTGACCGAATGGACAGTTGGAGTTTATGTTTTGAAACTGGCCAGAGTGAGAGGGGCTGAGTTGGAGGGAAAATGTAAATTTCCTGTTAAGAAGTGAGATAGGGCCTGGAGTGCATAGTGAAAGGACCTGAGGTCCATTATGAGCAGTGCCACCCAGCCTGGACTCCCATCTTCATGTAACGTGCCGGGGCGTTAGAGATGAGTACTTCGCCAACAGCTACCACCCCGTGCTATGTTACACTGGCAACTGGTGCCTGCTGTAGCAAGGTGTGCCGGGCAGGCTTTTCCACAAACTCTGCATACACGACAGAGAATACTAAAGCTATATTATTTTGCCAAAAGCGCCGGACTGCTCTCTTGACTCTTGACAAGGAGTGCTCATCACTTCTGCTTTCTTCTTATGCTACCAGCAAATAAGGCTGCCTAACTTTTAGACAGTGCAGACTTAGACTAGATAGTCTTAAAATGATTCAGATAGTGTTTAGTGCAATTTGATACATTTTTCACATCTTTAAACTGTTGAGTCAAAATTTCCACCATCTGTCAGATGGCTTAGTTTGTGCCAACATTTTGACATATTTTCGTCTTGATCAAGGTTGGATCCGACAGTTTAAATGCACAAAATAACCTTTTTTTTCCTTTGGCTGTGTGCCAAAGGTGGTTTTGCCCCTCGGTGGCCATTAGGGTCTTTGCACTGTGGTGATTTCAGTTGTAGTTTTCCCCCCGGTGGCCAATAGGGTCATTGCACTCTGGTTACCTTAGTTTGTGCACGTGATTATGTAACAGGTGTTATTGCTCTATAAGAGAGTATCAGGTGTGTTAATCACTGTTGGTGATAGTTCCTCATTTGCAAGCAAACCTGGGTAAAGGATGGAGCTGAAGGAGAGTCATGGGAAGCCCAGTCAGAGTGCTGGAGTAGCATCTATGGTGTCTGCAAGGAGGGCTGGCATGGATTGGTGGAGTGTCAGCTATGGTGTCTGCAAGGTGGGCTGGCATTGCTTGGTGGAGTGGCAGCTATGGTGTAGAGCTGCACTCAGGATGCTGGACTCGGTTGCAGAAAGCTGGACTCAAAATGTTGGATTCTTTGGCAAAAAAGCTGGACTCATTTGCTGGACTCTGTTTCTGGACAGCTGCACGCAGGTGTGGACTCTGTTTGCTCCAAGGCTGCACTATAGTGCTGAGAAGAGTCCAGGACATCTCAGTCAGAGTCCTGGAGTGGCAGCTATGGTGTCAGCGAGGAGTTCATGGAAAGCATGGTGGAGTGGCAGCTATGGTGTCAGTCTTTTTGGAAGAAGGTCCTGTGAACTGATTAAACAAAGATTGAGTTGTTTGGTCATACAAAAAGGCATTATGCATGCGCTGTATTGTTGACCGATGCACAGTGACACCATCTGCAGCAAGATGATGCTGCAGGTCTTTGGAGGTGGTCTGTGGATTGTCCTTGACTGTTCTCACCATTCTTCTTCTCTGCCTTTCTGATATTTTTCTTGGCCTGCCACTTCTGGGCTTAACAAGAACTGTACCTGTGTTCTTCCATTTCCTTACTATGTTCCTCACAGTGGAAACTGACTGGTTAAATCTCTGAGACAACTTTTTGTATCCTTCCCCTGAAAAGCTATGTTGAATAATCTTTGTTTTCAGATCATTTGAGAGTTGTTTTGAGGAGCCAATGATGCCACTCTTCATAGGAGAATCAAATAGGAGAACTACTTGCAAGTGGCCACCTTAAATACCTTTTCTCATGATTTGATACACCTGGCTATGAAGTTCAAAGCTCAATGAGGTTACAAAACCAATTTAGTGCTTCAGGAAGTCAGCGACAGCCCCCTGAGGAAGCCCAAGCGAAACGCGCATTGGGGCTGCTTGGTGTGACCGGTTACACAGATATTTTCGGGTGAGACCTTTTATACTATTCAGATTGTTCTAATAGATTGTGTGTGGATACTAGTTTGGCATATGCTATATGTATATATATGTATATCTAAAGTGGCATAAATGACTCTATATGTCTGGTACCATTGGTATATGTGAAGATATTATAAGGTTGTCTCCCTGATTTGTAATTATAGTAACTGTGTCGGACCTTATGTCTTGTGTCCTTCACATTTTTAAATAAATAACATTTTTATATAAATAATAATAAATAAAAATATTTTTTATAACTTATGAATATATTCAATAAAATAATATTTGCATATGGTATTAGATGCTCCTTGTTCAATGTACACATGTTGGTTCACATAACCCCAAACTGGGAGGGTTTTCCTTTTATTTGGTGCAGATTTCACATTTCTATCGTCTTTTGTTGCTTTCCTTTGACTGGTCAAAAGTGTGCCATGACTTTACGCACACACTGTAGTGTTTAAAGGACATCAAGAATATTGTGTAAGTCATTAAAGTAAAAATAAAATTATAATTCATTTTCATACCAGTCCATACTGCTATAGACCAAACCATAAATTCAGAATGCTCCTATTTAGCTATTTATGTGCATGCCATTACTTACCCTGACATAATCTGACAGTTCCTGCAATGATGATAATGACCAGAGCTAAGACTTTGGCAAATGTTGCCAGCACTTGAAGGATGGCTCCCCATTTGACTTTTGCACAATTCACCACTGTTAAAAATGCTACAAATAGACAATAATTAGATTACAGATAACATTCTGAGCAAGAAAAAAGCAATCTGACAATCACTAAGCTGACACTTTTTTATTATTACCCCTCCACTTGTAACCAATTAAGGACCATATCTGGTATGCTCCTGCTGGTCAAACAACCAGAGGAAACCTAAGTGTAAACGGTGCCAGTTTGCACACAAGTCATGGCTTTGTGGTAGCCGAGATTGCGCTGGAAGAAGGCAATTTTTTCTTCTGTAAAAGAACTCTTCTCTGGCATTGTTAAGGGGGCACTGCAGCCAGCTGTCTGTTTTATCTGCGGTTTATCTTGCAGTCTTTTTTTGTGGCACTCTTATGAGTGCATTGCAGCTTTCACTGTTAGAATTGCGCTTCAGATGGAGTCAGGTTGGCCGACCTTTTCTTTGGGGCATTCTGACATTCTTTTTTTATGCTGTGTTTAGCATTGTTACAATGTCACTGTCATTGTTATGAGGGTACTGGGGTTGTTATGAATTTATGAATATAACATTTATTATTTTATACAAATAATATAACATAAATTATAAAATACACCAATCAACTCTAAAATTAAAACTGCAGAAAGTGAAAGGAAGAACACTGACTCTTTACAACATTTGGGAAAAACAGGCAGAATACAGGAAAAAAGACCATCTTTACTTACCAATGTAATGTTTCAGCTATACAAGCCTTTTTCAAGTATTAAAAAAGGCTTGTACATCTGAAAAAGTCCATAGGTAAGTGAAGAAAATCTTTTTTTCTGGTATCCTGCCTCCTTTTCCTATATTTCGACTAAAGCATAGGATCATTAGATTGGGTCTTTTGGGCTTGCATCTATATTTATATAATTTAATCCAGTGCTGCTGATTTTAATTAATTATAGTGGTTTGAAAAAAACACTATATTGTAACCCGAACGCTACTAACTTATTTTTATCTCATTACAATGGCTACTGTCAAGGGGTGGGATGTATTAGTCAGCAAGTGACAGTTCTTGACGCAGGTTAATGTGCTCCCGATTCAGATGCCTTGTCTGGTTAGAGCTGCTTTTGAAACATAAGGGGTCCTACACACTATTAAGGCCCATGCACACGACTAATTTTCTTGTATGCGCACTATCCGTGGTTTTCATGGATAGCACGTGTACCTGTGCTATTCTATGGGGCTGTGAACATGTCTCACTTTTTCGTCAGACTCAGTGGTCCACAAAAAGAAAAAAAATCAGAGACATGTTCAGTTGTGATGCCAATGTTGGATCAAAATCAGCAATGCAAGTCTATAAAAACCATTGAACTGCGCTTGGATGATAGACAATTTTCCCAGATTGACAGAATGGAGAATGTGTAGAAATTTTTTTTTTCTCTCCACGTCCAAGAAAAACTGGTGCCACTCGGATCAAACTCTGGTCAGAATAACGGTATCATTTTTCTCAGATGTGAAGACATCAGTTGTGTCAACCTACCCATAAACTTCATTTATTAATGTGAATTAAAAATGGAGAAACCATTCATGCCTACTCACCTACACATATTACTGAGAGAAGGTAGACTGCAGACTGAGGTAAAGAACAGGTAGGGAAAAATGGCTCAAGCATGTACTGGGCACATGTCACTGCGAGTATGGCTTGACTGGCTGGATAGATTATTAACATGTTGGTCCAAAGGTTTAAGAAGGCCAAAAACCCACCAAATGACTCTTTTATATAAATGTAGCTTGCTCCTGATTTGGTAATTGTTGTTCCCAATTCAGCATAGCATAGAGCTCCAATCACAGAGAACATTCCTCCCAGAACCCATATGATCAAGGACAAACCATAAGAGCCACTGTACATTAGAACTCCTTTTGGTGAAACAAATATTCCTGCACCAATTGTATTTCCAATGACCAAACTAACTCCATGTAGAAGTGAAATTTCTTTCTTAAGTTTTATGGAGTTTTTGGAAATGTCTTGGGAACTGTCCTTCATTTTTGTTCAGTCACTTTTCAAATAACTTGAAGATTTCAGATGCCAGGAGGATTATATTGGATATTGATCAGGTAAAAAGTAGATCTAAAATTAATAGCATAAATATTAATTATAGTTAGTTTACGAATAAGATAATTTCAATAGCTATTTTACTAACATTTATATATTACAAAATTGTAATTATAAACTTACAGAAGCATGAGAACTGAAACAGATCCAGATAGCAATAGCAGCACTGCTGGTCCTTGCTGCTGACAGCAATTTTAGAAAGTTACAGAAATGTAGTACCAAAGCTTAATATGTGGGAAGTTAATGATCTGTGTCCACAACCAAGCTTGACCTTGTATTGGGGACCTTTGTTCTGACCATGTGCTAAATGTTGCAACTTACAGGACCCAAAGTATGTTCTAAAGTTTAGGTACAGGGTTACGGAAGAGGTAAAAAAGTTTGCACTATACCTTTATCTGATCAGTTAAAGTACAAGCCATGTTAGCTACAGTACATATGGGCCCTGATGATCTATTTACTAATCTTACATAACAAGGATAAAGGTGAAATAAAACATGTCATACACTGCTAGATCCTGGCTTGAAGTCTTCTTTTATTACCTGACCACTGCCTGACCCATTATGATTTCTGTGTCCATGTCTACATCCAAAAGGTCATTAGTCTTGCTTTTAGATACTTATGACTCATTTTTAGTGTTCTAGGTATGAATATCATGGCTATAACTTTATTTACCGTATATATTTATTATAATGCAGTTTTATTTTCTGTTAGAAGCATGGTGCATGGTGTGTCCCATCAAAGGCTTTCCAGTGGAGGTGGGTTGCAGGTCTTATAAATGAAGGAATTTTTTTTTTATTACAGCAGAGTATTTTTTTACGTTTGTTGTACTGTGTCTCTCTGTGTTCTAGTCTCTTGGTGGTGTGAACACTGTCTTACCGACTTGTTCACTGTATGTGCATGGCCCATGCGTTCATTTTTATTCGTTTTTATATCTCAGGTGTATGTAGAGAAATCATAATTGGCTATGTTACTGACATTGCCTGATGTGAAAACCTGTAGAAGTAGTTATATGTCAAAAGAGGGATCGTTGAAGGCAGATTACATCATAAGAGGTGCCAAGACTTGCGATGAGCTAGCACTAAAATACTCCTATGTTTGTTATTCAAACTCAGCAATTCCTAATGCTCGGATGCTCGTTTCAAGTACCGAGTATTGTGGGAATCAATAGGAGATAAGAGCATTTTCCCGGCAGACCCTACAAGAAGGTCTGGGGGGGGCAGGGAAAATGTTGGAGTGGATGGAATTAGTGCTGAATGAAAGGAGAACAGCATGTGGAAGGCCACTGGAAGTATTTCTGACTCCCAGATCGCTGCTGAGAACAATGGTGTCACACTTTTACTCCACTTTACGGACTGACAATAAAACATTCAAAATCGAAGAGAAATTGGAGTTTACAGGAAAAATGATGTTAAGAAATCTTCTTTCCTGTATAATGACTTGTAAATAAAGCAACATTTCAAAAGGATTAAAAAAAATAATTAAAGTAAACCAAAATTTAGATTTTTATTAAAAAATTGGAAATTTCAGTGTAATTTATGAAGGAATCAAGAACTGCCAAGAATTAGATTGAGGAGGGACTCTGATACACCCTGCATTAGAAATAAAGGAGGGCCTCATGCAGTCTGTTCAAGTTTTCATGTAGTAGTACTTGTAGACTCATAGCAGCTATGCACACAGTGCAAATCTTGCCAAAAAATACAAGCAGGGTCATCTATACACCCTTGAATCATCAACTTTAGTACCTCATTCAAATATTGTGAACAAAGTGTAGTAGTGATACTCCTACACTCATAATAGCTCTACACACAGTGCAAAAACCATCCAATAATAACAAACAGGGTCATCCATACACCCTTAATGGCACCAACTGAAGTGACTCATTGAAATATTAAGAAAGTGTATTTTTGCTGCTTCTACATTCATAAAGGCTTTGCACACATTGTAAAGCCATAAAAACATTACAAGCAGGATCATCCATACATACTTGAAGGCACTAACTGGAGTGCCTCATTCAAATATAAAGAAAGTGTAATTGTGGTGCTTCTACACTCATATAGGCCCTGCACACAGGGTAAAGCTAGGAGTAAATTTCCAGCAGGGTAATCCTTAAACCCTTGAGGGCACCAACTGGAGTGCTTCATTGCAATATTAAGAAAGTTTAGTTGTGGTATTTTTACACTCATAAATGCTCTGCACACAGTGAACAGCCAGAACAAAATTATAAGGAAGGTCATCCATACACCCTTGAAGGCAACAACTGGAGGGCCTCAAATAAAAAATATTCAAATGTAGAAGATTAAAAACACTTATGTACTGCTGTCATCTGGTGGTGTGGAAAAGTCAGGGCTAATCCATGCTTTGCTCATTTCTATCATAGTGACCCTGTTAGCATTCTCTGTTGACATACAAAAGTCCATGTCTGTTATGACCCACCTGGGTGGCACTAAAAACCTGCTCAGACAAGTCGCTAGCGGCAGGGCAGCTCAACACCTCCAAAGCATATAGGGGCAGCTCATGGCAGGTGTCCAGTTTTGAAAACCATTAGTTGAAGGTCGCAGAGGAATTAGGGAATAAGCTAGTTTTGTCGGCCAGGTATTGCTTGACCATCTTCAAAAACTTTTCCCACCTTCTCAAAAATGACAGGTTATCAGGGCCTGGAAGATGGGAGGGTGTCATGAAATAAGCTCAGGCCTTTGACAGTGTACCCCTGCCTCTGCTCTACCTGTGTGTCTTTCTCACCTCTCCTTCTTGTTTCGGTAAGGAAGCTTACCCCCTGCCGCTTGCTATGTCTGATGGGAATTGTTTAAACATATTTTCCACAATGGCCTTCTGGTATAACACCATTTTAGCAGACCTCGCCGCCTCGGGAAGAAGAGATGCAAGGTTCTCCTTGTAGCGTGGGTCTAGCATGGTACCCAATCAGTACTCTTTTTTCTTTTTTTCCAACATGAATATAGCGTGAGGGACATGGGAAATGCATATGTGCCATGGTTCCTAAAGCCAACACTTCCCTGTCTCTACCAAGATCACGACTCTCCATCTCTTCCTCCTTGCTTGTGTGAGTACTAGCCTCTGTTGCACTAGCAACTAGCTCCTGTTCCTCCTCCTTCTCCTCAGCCTCCACCTCCTCATTGTTACCCAATCCAGGCTCAGCAGATGAGATCAGATGAGGCTGCGCTGGGTAGTATTTACCTGTTTCATGCCTTTCTCTATTGCCATCTGGTCTGCATGCAATGCATCAAGTTTAATTGTGAACAGCGACTGTTTAAGTAGGCACAGAATCATGGTGTCATCACCACTCACCATCTTTGTGGAGTCCTAAAAATCTTGGGGAACCACAAAAATCTCAGAGGTCCACTCTTCAGTTGTCATGTGCAGAGGCGTGTTGGAACTGGTATTTAACAACTGGCCTCTGCTGCTCACAAAACCTTGGCAGCATGTGTAGTGTGGAGTTCCAGCGCATGGTCATGTAACACACCAGTGGGTGAGCTGATACTTGTATGCACTGCTGCAGCACTGCCAGAGCGGTGGCAGCTCTAGCTGAGTTGCGAAAATGGTTGCTGACACAGCCTACCTTGACCAGAAGCTCTGGCAAATCTAGGTAGGTTTTCAGAAACTGCTGAATTACCAAGTTGAGCACATGGGCCAAGCATGGAATGTGTGTGAGCTTCCCAAGCTTTACAGACGCTACCAGGTTACAGCCATTATCACACATGACCTTGCCTGATTGTAGTTTTAGCGGCCAGAGCCACAGATTTTTCTGGTCTGTTATTCCTTTCAATAACTCTGCCGCTGTGTGCGGTTTATCTCCTAGACAAATAAACTTCAGCATAGACTGTTACCACTTTACTAAGGCAGTGCTGCAGAGCTTCCAGCTGATGTTTACTGTATAACGTGCTGTGATATACCAAATCGGAGATGGAGGATGAGGGGGTGCAGGAACTGGTGTAGGAATTGGAGGAAACCCTAATCCAAGTAAGACCATCAATCCTCAGCGTTGGTAGCACATGTGTCAGAGTAAGACTCGGCCCCAGCCTCCACTATGTTCAACCAGCAGTGTGCCATCAGGGAAATGCTTGTCTACGTGTCAGTCATTAAGTGGACAATCCCAGTAAGTGTGTTGATAAGGGCACCGGTGATGTTCCTTGACATGTGATGGTACAAGATGGGGATGCCACACTGGGAAAAATAGTGACATATGTGGACCAAGTACCAAGGGAAGGCTGCCGCCATGACTTGGCAGAATTGCTCCATGTCTACAAGCCTAAACAGCAACATTTCCACAGCAAGCAGCCCATGTGCCCATTTAGCATTTGGACCTGTGGGTGGTTGTTGGATAACTTTCTTTTTCATTCCAAGGCCTGGGGTAGGGGCAGCTGAACACTGTGCTGAGACAAGGATTTTGAAGTGTCTGATAATGGTACCTCAGAATATGCAAGGGCAGGAGCAGGATAGGAGGCATCTGTGCCAGTGTCATAGGGTATTGGAAAGCCCCTAGCACAGGGGAAGAGGCAGTGGTGGAACCTGCTGGCACCAATTGTGGACCCAGGCATTCAACCCACTGAGTCGGGTGCTTAGATGACATGTGCCTGATCACACTGTTGGTGGTTAGGCTCTTAGTGGTCAGACCCCTGCTGATCTTGGCATGGCAGAGGCTGCAAGTGATCATTTTTTGTCAACGACCTCTCTGTTAAAAAAAAGTCCCAGACTGGGGAACTCCTAACTCTTTGACAGAGAAATTAATGGATGTCGGTGCTCTGCGGAACAGTTGCCCACCTTCTCATTATGGTCACCTTACTGCCTATTCCTCCATGTTTTGGTGCTGCTGATCCCTCCCCTTCAGCGCTGCTAATCTTGTTCTACATTCCAGCTTCCCAGGTTGGGTCAGAGACTTCATCATCCACCACCTCGTTTTTTACCGCTGCACCCTGATCCTCCTGACTTGGTGACTTAACAGCAACCTGAGTTATCAGCAATTGTGTCTTATCATCATCTACTGTACCTCGTTAGACAAAATTTGCCTTTCCCCACCATCATTTCTTGTGACCGTGGCTTTTCTAAGTTTTGTGCATCACTAAACAGAATGTCATTTTGTCCCTGTTGGATCATGCAGGGTGGGAAGCCACAATCAAGAGATGATGATGATGTAAATACTTCCACAGAGTGTCCTAGTGGGGGATCACTGGTTTTCTGGGACTCAATATGGTGAGAGGAAGGAGGATCGGGATGAGGATGAAGTGTCCCAGACGGTTGGCTGGTGAGACTGGACCGTGTAGAAGACTGGGTGGTGGTGCTATCCAACTGACCACCTGCTCGCACTGGTGTGGCTTCAGAAGTGAGGTATCATGCCTCCTTGCAAAGTGGGACAGGAAACTATGTGTGCTGGATGGGTGAGTTGCTTGTATTCCAGCAACAGGTGCAGTAGCACCTGCTCCATGTCCTTCTTGTCAGCTTGAACCATCATCAGTACTTCCATTTCCCTGTCCCTTACCACACGCCTTACACATTTTCTGATGGATAGGTCTCTGGAAACCAAGCTTTCTTTATTGAAACAAATTTTTTTAATGAAAAAAATGTGGTCACTTGTAGCATGCAAAGCGGTTTTTAAACATTTCAAATCACTGTAATTTTATATAAAGTAGGTTAAACTGTATGGATGACAATAGTTAATTTTTGAATTAAAAAGATTGGTAACCTGTAGCAGGCAAAGTGATTTTTAAAAATTTCAAACCACCATAGTTTCACACACAGCATGTTAAACTGTATGGATGGCAATAATCAATTTTTTGAAGAAAAAAGTTTGGTCACCTGTAGCAGACCATGCGGTTTTTAAAAATTTCAAACCAGTGAAATTTCACACAAAGCAGGTTAAGCTATATGGTTGACAATACAGTCAATTTTTTACCCCCCAAAGAATAATGGGTTAACCTGCAGCAGCTATATATTTAGCAGCGGACTGCAAAGCCCTAAGCCCTGCCTAGAGACTGTATTCGTCACTCTCCCTGCTCAAGCAGCTGTCGCTAGGCTAAATGCAGACTGTATCGCATATAACCATTAGAACACAAGATTTGCTCATAAGAAGGACTTTTAGTATGAAGGTTCAGCAAAGTATCACCACTAGAGGACTCTAATTCCTAAAACACACACACAGGCCTGAACAACTACTCACTCACTCCAATCAGAACTATCCCTGAGCTGTGCAATGATGTCGGTGAGCAGAGCAAGGTAGCAATGGCTATTTTATAACCTCTGATGAAGTAATGCAGCCAGTCAATCACAGTAATGCCACTATCAAGATAGCTAAGGCATTACAGTGACCGGCAGGCAATCCCAACATGTTTATGGGCTGGGTAACAGGTGTCAAACATGCAGGACTGGGATTCAATAATTCAATCCAAACACCAGCCAATGTTTGATGAGTGCCTGGCGTATCCAAGCTCCCAGGTACTCGACTGATATTCAAGTATCATCGAGCACGTGCGCACATCGCTAGCCAAGACTCTAAATGAGAATTAGCTGCAATGGTTCTACTTGGGAATAGATGTAACCAATGATATGTCATGTCCCTTCAAATTCCCATATTGATCTCTCTAGGTCTAGGCCAGACCAGGACAAACTGTGGCCCGCCAGCCAAATCCAGCTGTCTGGCAGTCCAGGTCCTTCGCGCGAACCGAGACAGCTGAAAGGCTGAAGCAGTGGCCCACAATGCCCTCCCCAGCCCTTCCTCCTGCAGCCACTGCAGCTCGCTATCACCGCAGATAGCTGTGAATACATTTATGGAGGGGGTTGGCAGACTCCATCTTCCATTGATCAGCATGTGAGCCAGCAGACGTGATGATGTAGTTTCATCGTGCTGCTGCTGAGACTCAATGCACAGGAGTAGAGCACCGGGGGCAACAGAAACAAAGACCGCACCTTGAAAAAGAGGCGAAAAGCGCATCGGTGGCGGCACTGCATGTGTCCTGACGGAGTTCATGATGGGTAAGCACTATTGCGTGGGATAATGGGGGTCTCTTTTCAGGATGCGCACCTGTTTGTGATCTCCTTTCACTTTTGAGTCCCTAACACATGGCCCATCATTACCTAAAGCACTGAGCATTTTACATATAGATTTTTTCAGGACAAAAGCAGCTTGTATTACCTGATCCTTTTTTTGTACATATATTTGTTATGTCAGTATTATTATATGTTTTATAAATTTGATATCTATTTATAATATTGGACTTGTACTCCATTTTTCTATGTTTAAGAAACAAAGTGAGTATATGTTGTTTTTTTCATGTTCATCAGATATTTAAGGAAGCTATGTGGGACTCAAACTGTATATAGGAGGCTATGGGGGGCTCACACTGTATATAGAAGGCTATGTTGATGTCATGTGCCCCGTCCTGAGTGACACGGCCAGCAGGCCGGTAACTGATACAACAGGACGCGGCCTGTGTAATTGTCCTAAGTGACGCGGCCTGCAGGCCGGTAACTAATACAATAAGACAAAGGGAATAGGGGAAAACCTGGGTAACAATAACAATGGTGGCCCTGCGATAGGGAAACAGGGAAGTGGAGACCTCCTGCACTCCCCTGAGTCAGTGTCTCTACACTCCTAGCGTTTCCTAGGCCGGTTCCGCACCGGGTGACAATCAGGATCCTCAAAACCCTGACACACCCTACACCTAAACCCTCACTAGGGAATTGGTCGGTGCGGAAACTAGTCCCACCACTGCACTAAACACACATAAGGAAAAGTGACAAAACAGGGGAACACCACTTAGCTTTGCTCTGTTGTTTACGCTCCCAGCAACAGAGCCCACCACCTGCATGCATCTCTTCCTCCACCGTGTCCGACATCTGGGTGCGCTGTCCAGAAACGGTCCTTCTCAGCATCATAGTGCAGCCTTGGAGCAAACAGAGTCCACACCTGCGTGCAGCTGTCCAGAACCAGAGTCCCGCAAATGAGTCCAGCTTCTCTGCCAAAAAGTCCAGCATGCTTGAGTCCAGCTCTCAGCAAACAAGTCCAGCATTTTGAGTGCAGCTCTACACCGCAGCTGCCACTCCACCAATCCATGCACAAACTCCTTGCTGACACCATAGCTGCGATTCCACCATGCCATGCCAGCACTCCTTGCAGCAAATGAGTCCAGCTTTTCTGCCAAAAAGTCCAGCATGCTTGAATCCAACTCTCAGCAACCAAGTCCAGCATTTTGAGTGCAGCTCTACACCGCAGCTGCCACTCCACCAATCCATGTACGAACTCCTTGCTGACACCATAGCTGCGACTCCACCATGCCATGCCAGCACTCCTTACAGACACCATAGCTGACACTCCAGGAATCTCACTGAGCTGCCCGTGACTCTCATTTAGCTCCATCCTTCACCCAGGCTTGCTTGCAAATGAATACTTTATCACCAACAGTGATTACCACACCTGATACTCTCTTATAGAGCTACCACACCTGTTATATAATTCAGTGCACAAACTAAGGTAACCAAAGTGCAATGACCCTAATGGCCACCGGGGGGAAAACTACAACTGAAATCACCACAGTGCAATGACCCTAATGGCCACCGGGGCAAAACCACCCTTTGCACACAGCCAAGGGAAAAAAATGGTTACTCTGTGCATTTACCCTGTCAGATCCAACCTTGATCGTGACAGTACTCTCCCCTTAATGAAGGGCCTCTGGACCCTCAAGACCACTCCTCATCAGGGCACCAACTACAGCAGAGATGCCTAGATCAAGAGTTCACCCCTGCAACTACCTGCATCTCAGGTTTATGACAAACGCACCGCTGGTATTGGCAAAGTATATTCTGGAGGCACCACTCATCTCCAAAGCGTCGACCTGGGGAACGAGTTATGTATGAGTATGTGTATGTTCGGTATGAGCTGGTAAGACTCCGCAACACACTTCCACAAGATGTATTTTGGTGGCCACCCATACATGCTCGTTCACACACAGGTCTGGACCTGAACGTTTATTGCCACACATTCGTTTGTCATATTTAGGTGAACTCATTCTAGGATCAACAACAGAGGCGTCCCCCTGTGTCACCACACTCACACCCCTGCACTCCACCAAGGGGTACACCACCCCCCCAACCCTTTACACCACGAGGTCTGCGCCTCCCAGGGTTGGCTAATGGCGAGGGCTGAGACATGCCCCTACTCCCCCGCAGCACACCTGATGCTCACACTGGTGAGGGAGGGGACCTGGGAAATGGAGGAAAAGTACACTCCCTGGTCGCCTTCCTCCGAACGACCAGGAGGGGCGGCTACTTCAGTGGTAATGAAGATTTGGCGTAAACCCCGCGGACGATCACACCAGTCTGCTAACTACAGGGATGCACCCCTTCATCTCGGGGTACCCCAGACAGCACCATGGGGACCAACTCCACCCACCTGTCTGGGTACGTCCGCCTGTAAAAGCAAGTCCCGCTCCCCATCAGCGACTCTAGGGCTTCATTGGCAGCCGCTATTTGATTTCCTGGTTGAGCCAAACGGGAGGCCCCAGACTCTGATAATTGCTGCTGAACTGCTTCACACCATGCTGCTCCTCACTCACCTCAGTGAGGCCCAGCAGCCAATACTCACAGGTCTGAACATGGCCTGAGGCTAACCAGAAAAAAAGTAAGTGGTTGGTGATAATCTCACGTGCCCCGTCCTGAGTGACACGGGCAGCAGGCTGGTAACTGATACAACAGGACGCGGCACGTGTAATTGTCCTGTGACGCGACCCGCAGGCCGGTAACTAATACAATAAGACAAAGGGAATAGGGGAAAACCTGGGTAACAATAACAATGGTGGCCCTGCGATAGGGAAACAGGAAAGTGGAGACCTCCTGCACTCCTCTGAGTCAGTGTCTCTACACTCCTAGTGTTCCCTAGGCCGGTTCCGCACCGGGTGACGATCAGGAACCTCAAAACCCTGACTCTCCCTGCACCTAAACCCTCACTAGGGAATTGGTCGGTGCGGAAACTAATCCCACCACTGCACTAAACACACATAAGGAAAAGTGACAAAACAGAGGAACACCACTTAGCTTTGCTCTGCTGCTTACGCTCCCAGCAACAGAGCCCACCACCTGCGTGCATCTTTTCCTCCATCGTGTCCGACATCTGGGTGCGCTGTCCAGAAATGGACATTCTCAGCATCATAGTGCAGCCTTGGAGCAAACAGAGTCCACACCTGCGTGCAGCTGTCCAGAACCAGAGTCCCGCAAATGAGTCCAGCTTCTTTGCCAAAAAGTCCAGCATGCTTGAGTCCAGCTCTCAGCAACCAAGTCCAGCATTTTGAGTGAAGCTCTACACCGCAGGTGCCACTCCACCAATCCATGCATGAACTCCTTGCTGACACCATAGCTGCGACCCCACCACGCCATGCCAGCACTCCTTGCAGCAAATGAGTCCAGCTTTTCTGCCAAAAAGTCCAGCATGCTTGAGTCCAGCTCTCAGCAACCACGTCCAGCATTTTGAGTGAAGCTCTACACCGCAGCTGCCACTCCACCAATCCATGCACGAACTCCTTGCTGACACCATAGCTGCGACTCCACCATGCCATGCCAGCACTCCTTGCAGATACCATAGCTAACACTCCAGGAATCTCACTGACCTACCCGTGACTCTCATTTAGCTCCATCCTTCACCTAGGCTTGCTTGCAAATGAATTCTTTATCACCAACAGTGATTACCACACCTGATACTCTCTTATAGAGCTACCACACCTGTTACATAATTAAGTGCACAAGCTAAGGTAACCAAAGTGCAATGACCCTAATGGCCACCGGGGGGAAAACTACAACTGAAATCATCACAGTGCAATGACCCTAATGGCCACTGGGGCAAAACCACTCTTTGTACATAGCCAAGGAAAAAAATGGTTACTCTGTGCATTTACTCTGTCAGGTCCAACCTGGATTGTGACAGTTGGGCTCACAGTGTATATATGGAAGCTATGTGAGCCTCACACTATATTTGGAGGCTATGCTGGGGACTTATACTGTATTCAAGAAGGCTTTGTGGGAGGTTCATACTGTATATATGAAGGCTATGTGAGGCACATGCTGCTGTGTATCGGAGACTGTGTGTAGGGCCCATGCTGTAAATTGGAAGCTATACTTTACATAGGAGGCTATGTTGGGCTAAAAAGTTTATATATGGAGGCTATATGCGGCTCACAGTGTATATAT
Organism: Dendrobates tinctorius; assembly: GCF_039654945.1. Classification (NCBI taxonomy): domain Eukaryota; kingdom Metazoa; phylum Chordata; class Amphibia; order Anura; family Dendrobatidae; genus Dendrobates; species Dendrobates tinctorius. Next base: position 11,776,726 of record NW_027361672.1, read on the forward strand.
GGAGGCTATGTGGGGTTCACAGTGTATATAGGAGATTGTATTGGCTTATACTCTATATAGAAGGCTACGTGAGGGCTCATACTGTATGTAGGAGGTTATGGGGGCCTTACATGTATGTAGGAGGTTATGTGGGTCTCATATTGTATATAGGAGGCTATATGAGGCTCATACTGTATATAGGAGGCTATGTGGGGGCTCATACTGAATGTAGGAGGCTATGTGGGAGCTCATACTGTATATTGGTGGCTATGTTGGGACTCATACTATATGTAAGAGGTTATGTTGGGGTTCATATTGTATATAGGAGGCTATGGGGACTCATACTGTATACACTGTGTTCCGAATTATGCAAAAAATATTTCCTCATATTTTCTCTAAATTACCTATATGAATTGCAGTCATTGTTATTTTCCAGTCATCTAATATTCTAGTATAATTGCAATGTTTTTGAACAAACAGCCTATGAAAACAGTATATTTTTAAAAATAAGAAACACTCAAAATGCATGTTCAAAATTATTATGCACAGCACAGTTTTCAACCTTTTTATTTTTATTTTGAACAAAAAAATGGTCAATTGTGAAATTATAAGCATTATCAGCTTATTACAAAATGAAATCAAACAGTTTTCAAGTCAAAACTTTATTCTAGGTGATGTTACATTTGCACATAGGACCCCTTGTTCGAAAGAAGCTTCTGAACTCTCTCGTCCATTGACTTTGTCAGTTTTTGGATGGTTTGTGCTTCAATTGTTTTGCATGTGGACAGAATACCCTCCCATTGCTGTTGCTTAGATGTGAACTGCCTCCCACCATCATAGACACTCCTTTTGATGATGCTCCAGAGGTTCTCAATGGGGTTGAGGTCAGGGGAAGATGATGGCCACACCATAAGTTTGTCCTCCCATAGCAGCCAGAGATGCAGATGTGTTATTTGCAGCATGAGACGGTGCATTATCATGCATGAAAATGATCTTGCTGCGGAAAGCACGGTTCTTCCTCTTGAACCATGGCAGGAAGTGCTGTTTTAGAAACTCCACATAGATTATGGAGTTCATCTTTACCCCTTCAGGGATCCTAAAGGGGCCGACAATCTCTCTCCCCATGATTCCAGCCCAAAACATTACTCCACCTCCTCCTTGTTGGCGCCTTAGCCATGTTTTCATGGGGTGTCCATCAACCAGCCATCCTCCACTCCATCCATCTGGAAAAAAAAATGTAGGCTGCTTAATAATGTGGAACAGCCTTCTTAAGTAGTCTTGCCTTTATTTGGACACACCTGCCAAACTAATTTGCACAGGTATCTGCAATTGCTTTCAGTGATATAAAGAGCCCTGACACACACCACCATCAATGAGTTTAAATGACAAACAAAAAGATTCTAACCTTATCACTCCTAAACTCTTTTTGCTTAATAATTTGGAACACTGTTTATAGGAGGCTATGCGGTGGCTCATATTATATATAGGAGGCTATGTGGCTCAAACTGAATGTAGGAGGCTCTGTTGGAGATCATACTGTATATTGGGGACTATATGGGGGCTCATACTGCATATTGGGGGCTATATGGGGGCTCATACTGTATATAGGGGCTAAGTGGTGCTCATACTGTTTATTGGGGGCTTTGGGTGGGCTCATACGGTATATAGGAGGGCTGTGTGCTGACTCATATGGTATATACTATCCTACAAAAAACTTAGGAAACTATTAAAAAAGAGACAATTCTTTATTTGATATAATGACATATAACAAGACATACACATTAAAAATGGTACATGATTAGACAACACTTGGTACGTCCTTTTAAAACGTGGTATCCATTATAAAGATTTTTTCAGGACACAATTATCGGATATTCATATGGTATATAGGAGGATTTCAGCATACTTTATTAAGTGATACAATAAATAATAATCAAAACAATTATAGTTAATATGTTAATAATATTAGGGTAAGTTCACACAGTGCGTTTTTGCAGCTTTTTTTATGCTAATTTTCAGCTGCTTTTTTCATTAGCAGCAAAGCCAATGAGATTTCAGAAATCTCATACACACAGATTGTTTTTTTTGTGATCAGTATTTTGTGCTTTGCAGCGTTTTTTAGACATAGAGCATGTCACTTCTTTCAGCGTTTTTCACCTATTGACTTGAATGGATGGTGAAAAAAATGCTGAAAATACTCTGGTTGACTTTTCTTGCAGCGTATTTGCTGCAGAAAAGTCAAGAACAGCCAGATGTGACATCACTCGGCTCTGATACATCTAGATGGCAGGCTGAATGATGATTCCATACAGCCTGTCATCCAGCAGAGCGGACCCGAACCCGATTCACTTGACTGAATGGGGTTCGGGTCAATACAATACAGTGTTTGACATGCTGTCATATGCATGAAAGAGCGGCAAACACTGCGGTTCCACACTGTCAAAAGACAGCAGGAGCCAGTTTGTATGTTCTCCTCGTGTTTGCGTGGGTTTCCTCCGGGTTCTCCGGTTTCCTCCCACATTCCAAAGACATACTGATAGGGAATTTAGATTGTGAGCCCCATCGGGGACAGCAATGATAATGTGTGTAAAGCGCTGCGGAATATGTTAGCGCTATATAAAAATAAAGATTATTATTATTAGCTGTAATCGGAGGTATGAAGTTTACCCCCGGTCACTGGTGTCAGATGATGGGACTACCGCTCCCATCATCTGACACCTACAGCCGCTATTTGCAGTGAGAGCAGGAGCGGCGGATGGGAGTATTCATCTGCCGCTCCTGTGCTGTATATAAAAAAAAATGGCGTGGGCCCCCCTTATTTTTTGAACCAACCAGACAAAACTTACAGCTGGGGGCTGCAACCCTCAGCTGTCAGCTTAAGCAAGGCTGGTTTGCAAGAATAGAGGGGTCCCCACAATGTTTTTTAAATTATTTAAATAAATAATTTAAAAAAATGGCGTGGGGACCCCCTATTTTTGACAACCAACCTGAATAAAGCTCACAGCTGGGGGCTGATATTCTCAGGCTGGTAAGGGGCCATTGATCTTGGCCCCCCACAGCCTAAAAACAGCAGCCCCCAGCTGCCCAGAAAAGGCACATCTATTAGATGCGCCTATTCTGGAGCTTTGACTGGTTCTTCCCACTGCCCTGTAGTGGTGGCAAGTGGGGTTAATAAGGGGTTATTGTCACCTTTCTATTGTAAGGCCGGCTTAGGCTGGTTTCACATTTGCGTTTTTTAGCGCTGGAAAAAAACGCATATGTGCGCATGCGTTTTTTCCCCTATATTTAACATGGGT